>NC_141687.1:337938498-340400998 GCF_964263255.1 Lissotriton vulgaris | reverse complement strand
ATCCTCTTCTATTTCATTAAAATTTTTTGACATGCAGTCTCCCAAAATGGCCACCAGAGACAAAAGAGCCCAAATGTAGCCCAAATATCACCCAGATGTAGCCCAAGTATAGCCCAATGACAGAATGTCCCAGAGTGTTCTAAAGAACAACTAGAGCGCTAACAGTCCTACTTATTACAAAGGTATGGCACACCTGAAGCCATCTTGATTGGAATAAAGTGGTAACTCTTAAAACATTTAATTTAAAAAGGAACAAAATGAGGGGGTATATTTTGCCATATGAATTATGATTAGTGCTGCAGAAAGAAAAATTAGGGCACATTTTGAGTGACTTCTCAAACCCTCTTCAATTTCATAAAAAAATTCTGACATACAGTCTCCCAAGATGGCCACCAGAGACAAAAGAGCCTAAATGTAGCCCAAATATCACCCAGATGTACCCCAAGTATAGCCCAATGACAGAATGTCCCAGAGTGTTCTAAAGAACAACTAGAGCGCTAACAGTCTTACTTAAGACAAAAGTATGACACACCAGAAGCCATCTTGATTGGAATGAAGTGGTAAGTCTGAAAACACTCAATTTAAAAAGGAACAACATGAGGGGGTTCATTTTGCCATAGAAAGTATGATTAGTGCTTCAGAAAGAAAAATTAGGGATCATTTTGAGTGACTTCTCAAATCCTCTTCTATTTCATTAAAAAAATTCTGACATGCAGACTGAAACATGCACTTTGAATACCAGCAGCAGACGTCCCTGGTGAGCAGTAGCTTTACTACAGTGATCTAATGTGCAACTAGAGTGCTAACATTCAGAATTTATGGCAAATGTGTGACACATCTGAATGCCTTCTTGATGGAACCAAAGTAAACAAGCATTGAAAATGCAATAGATCTCGCCGCCGTTTAAGTTAAAGCCATTCTGTTTGTAATGAGGTGGCTTTTTAGCTTTGCTTTTATTAGTGTTTTTTCAACTTTCATGTAAATAACATGCATCTGTATGCATATAAGTATATGTATGCATGCATTTATGTTTGTATTTATATAGATATACAGATGATATATGTTTATATATGTATGTATATATATATATATTCACTGAAAAAACCATAGGCTATAGACCATATATAGTTAGGAATTAGCATTTACAAAACCTTGAAAATTCACTGAAAAAACCATAGGTTATAGACCATATATAGTTAGGAATTAGCATTTACGAAACCTTGAAAATTCACTGAAAAAACCATAGGTTATAGACCATATATAGTTAGGAATTAGCATTTACAAATCCTTGAAAATTCACTGAAAAAACCATAGGTTATAGACCATATATAGTTAGGATTTCGCATTTACAAAACCTTATTTTACTCACACAAAACCATTGAAATTCCATATATAGTTAGTTGCACTAACTATATATCGCGCACCCGCAATCCACTGCTGATGATGTCACATATTACATCATTCATGACATGGTCAGTGACATCACTGATGACATCACTGATGACATCTCAAATGACATCACTGATGACATCTCAAATGACATCACTGATGACATCACTGATGACATCTCATTTGACATTACTGATCACATCACTGATGATATCATTCATGTGATAATACGATGAACCTCTTCAGACTCTAATATAACCTTAGATACAATCAGTGTAAACAGACACTCACAGACTGTCACTCATCCATGGAGTTACTCACACACCTAGTCAGTCATGCAAAGAATCAATCACACCTCCATTTCCTCAACTATACAGTTATACAAACTTTACTTATTCAAACATATACTAACACATATTTACTCTCTTATACAATCCCTGATACAAGTTCACAATGATCCATACAGCCACTCACACATTCACTGGCTCTTATGCACATTTATTTATATATGTCAACTCTCACATGTACTGTGTTTTACATATGTACTTACTTTGACATGTAGCACTGAGATATCCATTCACTCACCAATACACTCATGCACACAGTCAACCGCCCATACAGCTGTTTCCACATGCACTTTTGAAACCATACATCTAGTGAATCAACTGCTCACACATCTATGCACAGAGTCATACACCTCCCAGCCACCCACACACACACTCAGTCTCTCATACAAATACTTGGGCAACCAATCAATAACCCATATAGTTACTCATATAGCTACTTATCAACACATGCAACAGTTTACAGAACAACAGACATAATGATGCACAAATTAAGACAGTTTAGTCACTAACCCATGCACTCAGTGAGACACATTTAATCACTCACTCATACAGTCAGTCATGCACCTACTAAATCCTTCATCCAGACACTTATACATCCACTCATTCTTCAATATGTAAGACATATTTTAACTTTACAGAAACATACAGTCACTGGATGTTGTCATCAGTGATGTCATCAGTGATGTCATTTGAGATGTCATCAGTGATGTCACTGACCATGTCATGAATGATGTAATATGTGACATCATCAGCAGTGGATTGCGGGTGCGCGATATATAGTTAGTGCAACTAACTATATATGGAATTTCAATGGTTTTGTGTGAGTATATATATATATATATATATATATCCGCAAAAACTCCAAACACCACTTCCAGGTCAAACAAGCGTCAGACCGGCGAGGAAACATAGGAGACGGACCACCAAATGCGCTTCACAGGATCTTTATTTGCAGAGAAGCCGGTAGGCAAGAGGGCACTACGCGTTTCGGGCTAGGAAAGCCCTTGTTCACATGCAAGATATATATATATATATTATAGTTCTAGTTCCGATTAATCTTTATTCGATTATACATCACAATCATAAAAGATAAACATAAAAGATAAACATAAAATCCTTAACAATCCAGTTCATTTCAATCAGGTTACACAATCTATAAACATTAAGATACAATTTAGAAATAGCGAAACAGCCTATCATACACATCATTATATATTAAGCACATTATTTTATTCCAATGTACAGCTCCATTTAAAACCCCATTCACCGCCAGCATCACGACCTGGTCAGTGTGTTTCTCCAGCGCCATAGTTTCCCTCTCATCTTTAAATCTATTTCGAATCTGTTCCTTAAGAAGGCCCCGGTCACCTTTTTTAAGAATATGTGGCCTGTTAAAAATATCTATACATTCTAGGGACCGGGCAGTGGTTTTAATATAGTTTAACCACAGTATCTTTTGACCATTTTTGCACCCCAGATAGTCCTCAATCACGCTCCTTTTGAAGTATAGTCTCTCATTAACCCAGACTGAAAGCCATAGTAACAGTGGAGCCATTTTGACCTGATCCTCTACGTAATCTAAGCCCAGTAACTCGTGGGTAAAAAAAGAGGCACTATTTGGACCCAGCCCCAATAATTATCTACAGACTCAATCCTCTTCTTGCTGAATCACCCTGCACTTACAGTACCCCCAAATGGCTGCACCTTATGTCAAGACTGGGAGACCTTTCATTCTGTAGATCTGCAACAGGGCCAAAATAGGCCTGTTACCCACCGACGGAGAATTCAAACATGTTTCGGTAAATTTAGATTAACGATTGGAAATACAGGGAAGCCAGTTGTTCTGTTGATCAAATAATACACCCAAATAAGGAAAGGTGGGACCCTAGTAATTTTTTGGCCCGTAATATCAATGGGGGTGATTTTTAAAGCCTTCCTCCCACAAACCATATAATGAGACTTTAAAATATTTGTATCTTGATCCAAATCATCCATGAAATTGACACACCTATCAACCAGAAGCTTAACCCTTTTGCCAGTCTGGCCATCAAAACTGCGTTGTCTGCATAAAGCAGGGCAGGCACACTGACTGACTTTACCTTTTAAAATTCTCAAAGGCTTAAAAGCAGAGGTTGTTAATCCAGAAGTTAACGCCATCATTAATCTTTCCCTCCGGAAAGCGGTGGTCCCTTTGGCCTGGAAGGAGGCTAAGATCCGGCCCCTTTAAAAAAAGAAGTCACTAGACCCCCTTTGCCCAGGGAACTATCGGCCCATTTCCCTTCTCCCTACCTTGGATAAGGTGTGTGAGAAGGTTTTAAAGAATCAGGTTACCTACCTTGTGGCGAGGGAGGCGCTTTTACATCCAGCCCAATCCGGATTTCACTCATCACAAAGCACTGAACAGTACTGGTTGATGTGGCAGAGGCTATACGGGACTGTCTGGACGTGGGCGGGAGGGCGGCGCTAATTTTGCTCGCCCTCTCGGCCGCGTTTGAAACTGCCTCGCAACCATTGCTTCTGTCTCGGCTGGCGAGGATTGGTGTGTCGAGTGTGTGTGGGGTTGGATTCGCTCTTTTTTGGAAGGGCAATCCGAGCAGATCTGGATTCCACCTTCCTCAGCCGGGTGTCCCGCAGGGATCCTCCCTTAGTGCCCTCCTTTTTAACATCAATATGACTCCTCTGATATATTTAGCAGAGGAGCTGGGGGCTACGGTGATGGCCTAAGCGGATGATACGCAGATGCTCTTTACCTGGGCCAAAGGGGCGTATTCTGCATCTCAGGCCCAACATTGTCTTGCATCAATTTTTGAATGGCTGGCGGATGCACAACTTAAGTGCAATGAAGGGAAATCAGAGATTCTGCTGTTTGGTACATTTCCCTCAAACTTCAGAGAGCAGCTTTGGCCTCCCGAGTATACCTGTCCGACCTCTACTGGGAAGCCAGCAAAAAATCTTGGGGTCTGGTTTGACGAAGAACTTTCTTTTACAGTACATATCAAGAAGCTGGCCGGCGGCTGCTTTGGCATGCTTAAATCTTTTAGAAGATTCTTTCCCCTTCTGCCAGCTGCGGCTAGACAAACTATCACATGTGCGCTGATCCTGTCACGGCTGGATTATGCCAACTCCCTTTTTGCTGGCATCCCGGGCTACCTGTTAAAGACGTTACAGGTGGTCCAGAATACTACATCCAGACTGTTATCAGGACTGTCCGCCGGGGACAGTGGTCATAATCAGCTGCGTCTATATCACTGGCTGCCCGTAGCAGCCAGAGTGAAATTTAAACTATTGATCATGGCACACCGCGCGCTTCAAGGAGGTGGCCCACTCTACTTGCAGAGGCGTGTTGTCTCTAATGTTCCTGCGCGTCCTTTGCGCTCTTTGTCCCTTTACCTTGCCCAAGTTCCACATTTCAAGCATCAGAGGATGGGGGGGCAGCTCCTTTTCAGTTAAAGCAACGGTTGCATGGAATGCGCTTCCTCCAGTCCTGCGTTCCATCCAGGATCTAGCTGCATTAAAAAAAAACTATGACATATCTATTCATCTGATGAATACCGCTACACCCCGCTGGTTTCGCGCCAGGACTTTCACGAGTAGCCGTGCCCGTAATAAATTCATATAACATCATAACATAACCTTAGGCAGATCAACCCCGTTTTCAATCAGGCAGGTGTTCAAGTTGTTTATGTATAACAAAAGCAGAATTAGTGCCATCACACAACCCTGTCTGACCCCCCGTGGGAGGCTAAAGGATTCAGATTTGTCCCCCTCCTTACCGTATCTAACACAAGCATTTACGTCTGTATGGAGGGATCTAAGAAAAACAATCAACTGGGTTGGCAGTCCTATTGACCCAAGGATATCCCAGAGCTTAGCCCTGTTTACGCGATCAAAGGCGCTACTGAGGTCCATGAATGCGAGAAAAATGTACACCTGTTTTAGCAGTAGTATTTCCCTATTATAAGGTTAAGGTTCAAGCATTTTTCCAAAGTACCCATCCCCTCACTAAATCTATTTTGGACAGGGCAAATAATATTGTTAGCCTGGGCCCAAGCTTCCACTCTGTGTAAAACAATTCGACCTCCCACCTTTACAACTGAATTTAACAGGGAAATAGGTCAATAACAAATGGGGTCTGCAGATTCCCCTTCTTAAACACAAGGACTATGATAGCAGATTTCCAAAACCGGGGTAAACCTAACTGGGGCACAGCATTGAAATCGTTAGTCAAGACTGAAGCCCATGGGTGTGGTTCAGCCTTGTAGAGGTATCCCATTTGGGCCAGGAGCTTTATTCGACGGACTTCCCATGATTACTTTATAAACCTCCTCATAATCAAACCTAATCTCTAGTGGATACAAATTGG
This sequence comes from Lissotriton vulgaris, assembly GCF_964263255.1. Lineage (NCBI taxonomy): Eukaryota > Metazoa > Chordata > Amphibia > Caudata > Salamandridae > Lissotriton > Lissotriton vulgaris. Next base: position 340,394,899 of record NC_141687.1, on the reverse strand, counting down.
CGCTGTTACCCGGTTTTATGGGCAAATCTTTATCCAGTGCATACACCTTATGGTAGTGGGCGACCCAAAGGGCTGGAGAAATGGAAGAACCTATGACATCTTGGGCATCCACATTGGCCTGCCTTATATAAACCACAGTCCAAAATCCCCTGGAATCTCTGGAGGAGAGGCTTCTTTGAGCTTGGCTGTCCGCCTCCCCAAAGCTAATATGTACGCCCTTCTTGCATCCTTGATGATAACCTGGTTACGGGATTTAATATTAAGGGCCTCACACAGGTGATGGCCTGCCAACCTGCATGCTTTATTGAACCAACCCGGTTTTATCCCCCTGGGTTTACTAGTCCTATCCCTTATGATGGCAGTGATAACGTTATTTAACTGGTAAAAAGCTTCCACAATTAATACAGGTGAAGTTTCAAGTGCTTAGAAGGGCTCCATGATGATACCAACATTGGGTCTGACCACAAGTTTAGTCCGTTTTGGGATTGGAAGGGTACTCCACTTTACCTTAAGGCCACCATTTGTGGTTAAACCGGTTAGGCCTGCTTCAGTATTTATACCCGGATTAGCATTTACTCTTAACCCAATTTCTATTGGGTTATGGTCGCTAAAGTTGGTTTCATGTACCACACCTGGGCTGACAAAACCATCAAGTGACCTAAAAATAATAATTTAGTCAATGTGGGTCCCTTTACCCCATCCCACAAAGGTGGATAATTCCCTTGACAAGGTAGGCGCACAGACATAACATTTCTTAAACCAGCCTGCCCAAGCGCCTCCAATAACTGGCGGCCCCTCTGGTCAGTCCCAGAGTCACTAAATAAACAAGCACTGGCGTTGCCAATAGGTCTCGTAGTAGGAAAGTTGGAGCTATTACAATTGCAAATAACAATGCCTTTTATTTTTGTTTTCATTTTAAAAACATAAAGGGCTTTGTCATTTACAAAACCAATAGCTCCAACTTTCCTACTGCGAGACCTATTGGCAACGCCAGTGCTTGTTTAAATTGGTGCGGACACTGTAGCTTATTCAAGAAAGTGAGCGAAAAAGTAGAACAAATTGTGGCCAACAGGCCTAATGGTTTTGGCAGTGCTGGTTTTAATAAACGAGACTGGCATAATATTCAGTGTGTCCCCATTTCCTTTGTTTTAGCTGGAGTCTGAAATGCTGAGTGAAGGGGTGTAACAGTGTTAGTTTTAGGGAAGATCAATGCGACTGGACCTACCTTTGATGTGATCTGAGGGCCTGAAATGGAATAAGGAACATATTTGAGTAGCTCCAGGCTCTTATGAAGTCCCAGCCTTCTCACTACATAAGCAATTTCAGATTACCTCTGAAGGTAGAGTCCATAGAATGGCCTTACTTTAATGCTCTTTGGTACACAGAGAATCGAGGAACCTTTTTAGTGTGAGAGACTGCTGTCAATTCTAACTTGTTGATGTGGTACTGTTGCTCTTATGGAAGACCTTTAATTTGGGACCCCAAAACCATAGTTACCGTGGCTTCTTCCTTTGGTGGTTGCAGGAATTACATATTTAATCATGTTGTTGTTTAACACTGCTATTCGAGGGACTGCACAGGTAATTTCTTATGAAAATCCAATCCCACTGATGACCTTAAACCCCCAACGAGTAATTTTAGTGTCCGATACCAAGAAATACTCACTGTTGGAAGGTAGAGGAGTTGATAATTGTCCGACGATTGGATGATATTGACGTAGGAGGTTATTCTTGCGCTATCCTGCGAAGGAGACACTACAAAGTGTCCCTAACCAGATTTAAGTTTCGATTGTATTGACAGTTATTTGCTTTGACGTTCAGTCCTAGATCACGTAAACGCTGTTATTGCATTTGTAAGGTCTGAATGACCTTTCGCTGAGTGTTTTGAGAAGCCAACTGTCAATAAATGTCAGTTATCACATTGCGGTGGGAAAAAAATCCAGTACCACTGCCGTGCATTATTGCAGGTCCCGGTGGCTGAATCAAGATTAACCCTAAGGATTCCATTGGTAGTTTTTGCTACCAGTCATGGGTAGTAGGGATGTTGTCTTTAGCACAGATTGGGTCATGTCTTTTAGATCGGTCACGCATTTATCAGCTTGGAATCGGTAGAACGGTTTAATGTGATAAACATTCTGAACTCTTTTAACATGTTTGCTTTTAGGTCCGAGATGGCACCGTGCTATAGTTTTGGGCCTTTCTATAAATGTCAGTTATCACATTGCGGTGGGAAAAAAATCCAGTACCACTGCCGTGCATTATTGCAGGTCCCGGTGGCTGAATCGAGATTAACCCTAAGCATTCCATTGGTAGTTTTTGCTACCAATCATGGGTAGTAGGGATGTTGTCTTTAGCACAGATTGGGTCATGTCTTTTAGATCGGTCACGCATTTATCAGCTTGGAATCGGTAGAACGGTTTAATGTGATAAACATTCTGAACTCTTTTAACATGTTTGCTTTTAGGTCCGAGATGGTACCGTGCTATAGTTTTGGGCCTTTCTTCTCGACTACTAAGTAGCATAGTAACGCAACGAGGGTCCCCGCACTTTGCCGAATTTTGCAGTGTGCATTGGTTTTGAGTCGCGTGGCGCAGAGTACATTCAAGCGGTGCAGGATAGGTAGAGTGCAGAGTAGATTCGAGTGATGGGGTTAACAACTGAAGGAAGGTCTCGTTTGCTGGAACAGCCATGAAATATAACCTTAAGACACAAGGAAAACGGCTTCTAAAGTCTCTGGTGAAAGTAATCTCTACAACCAAATGTAATTAATTTCTTTTTGCCTGATTTAAATTTCCCCTTGCATGTCGGTTTGAATTGAAAGCCTAAGGATTGCAGGGAGAAGTGCCAATAAACATAGTGTGTGTGGGGGTAGGGCTGAAGCGAGAGACACTCTGAGAGAGAAAGACAGGCAAAGACAGAGACGGACATAGAGGGGAGGGAAGAGGTAGACACAGAGAGATTAACACGTACCTGATAATGCCTGGAAACTGAAAGTACGGCCGGCCATGAATAATTAGGGGAGGAGAAGCCCTTTGATGTGCTGTGCTGGGGGTGAATGCACGTGCTTGCTCACGTGATTCACGTGAACTTCAAGAAAACCGCGGCGTAAAGCCCTTGGTTTCACAAGCATTTTGCCGACTTGAATTCTCGCTCCCTCAATGTGCTTGCGCGCATTGTAGGTCACGAGACCTAAAAATCTTCAACCTCAAAAAGGTTACCATCACTAGAGTTATGTCTTAGCTTGACGTTAAAATCCCAACCTATTATTATGTTAAAAGATTTAAAATAAGCATATGATCTGGCCTCTAAAAGTGACACTACTTCAAAAAGTGCCTCAATCTAGCATCCAGGGTTGCTGATAGAATTATAAAAGTTTGCTAGGAAAAAGTGTAAATCTTTAGAAATAATCACCCATAATAGCTGGATTCCACTGTGCCTCAGATGATTTGAAAATACCCTCAAATTATTTAAGAATCTGACCAGGGTGATTATCCCCCTCGCGGACTAAAACCAGGTGAGTTGCTGCCACATAGAAACTTTCAAATCCATCCCAACCAAATGGTTCTAAGGCCCATGTGTCCTGAAGCAAAATAACATCAAAATCTGAAATAAAATTAAGCCATTCACGGTCCACTAACATATCCCTGATACCCACTGTATTCCAGCTTAAAATTCTAAGCAAACCACCTGGAATACAATAGGTGGTATACTTGGGTAAGCATTGGCCGAGCTAGGGTAGTTCTGGCTAGGTGCGTGAGAAAAAGTATCCTGAAGTCAATCCATAGCAGACAGGCGATCAAATCTATTTCTGACTGGGATAGCCATTTGTTCAATGGGGATAACTGGGTGCCTAAAAGTGTGGTGATTCATACTGCCCTTTGTTGGAGGATAGTACTGTAAGCAACGATGGGAGAAGCCATGCTGAAGGATGTTGATACATACTACCTTGATGGACAGTGGATCAGAACTTTGAAATAATCGCTTGGCCAAAGCAAGCTATCCTCCTCTAGGGATTTTGCCATGGGACCAACCCACCAAACCCTTCTAACAAACAAAATATCATCATAGTCCTTACAATCAAAGTGGACATTGTTGCTAACCAATGACAAACTTTGTTTTTGAGTTGGCCGGGTGGTTTCAGTGATGTTTCTACTTGCTACCCCTGCCAAATAGCTACATAGGGACAACAATCCGGGGGTAAATTTAGGCATGGGAGCCTGACCTTCCTATCCACCACTACTCTTGGCTCTGATTGAACAGTCTAGCTATTTGGAGTTCCTTGCTGCAGGTAAAGCCGAAGGTGCCAAGGGCTGGGAGCGGTGCTAAAGTGGGTTAGAAACACAGGTAACCGATACTTCCACGGCTTGGCCTCAAGACAAAGTTTCACAGCCATTTATATAGTGTGGATCCGGTCCAAGGGACCTTATGCGTGTGGGACAGATTGAATTAATGGATTCTTTTGAAGGTTTAATCCATTGGCCAGTTTTATTATAGCTAACTCTAAAGCCGACAGTCTATCAATCAAAGGAGCAATACTTTGCTGGCTTGCGTCCTTAAAGTTGCAGAGCACATTAAACTAGTCCATGTTAGCTGAGCTCCCTTGGTCCGGACAGTTAGAGCTGGGCCGGGATCTTGATGTATTAGAAGAACCTTTCGAGCCCTTCGCTTTTGCTGTTTGTTTATTCTGCAGCTTCCTTTTAGGCAATGGTGAGCAAATGCTAATGTTTGAAGTTTCCAAACCGGGATTGTCCGGGGGATGAACCACGGGGGAAACTAAAGGAAGACTTTGTTTAGACTGTTTGGTCTGAGCCACTGAGAGACATTGGGGACTGACTGTTGGTCCTGTGCACCCACCTCCAACTGTATTCTACGTTCAGCCAAGTCAATTTCCTACAGCTCGAGCCAAAAAAGAATCAAACGTGATGCTATTTGTAAATTTGATAGCGAAGTATTGTGGGTCCGGAACTTTCCACTTCACCTTTTTGAACCAGTAGCCACCTTTGCCTTATAGTCTGAAAGACAAACCTGATCACCGAGCCAACTTGCCCGGGGAATAAAATGTGCAATATAAAAAGTATGACGTATTAAAAACAAATTGTAGTTTTATGGGACTCACCCACCGAGATTAATCTTGAGGCTTCTCAGCTGTATGAGGGGGTTGGGCCCAACCTCCTCCAGGCAGAGACTAGCACGGTTTTCAACGGGGCACGTCCCGCGCTGCGAGATCCTGAGTTCAATTATGTATGCGCCTCCGGGTGCGGAAAGGGTGGTACTGCTGCGGCGTCTGTGGCCGCAAGTGCTGATGGAGCACGAAGTCCAGCCCTCAACAGGGCGAACCACTCACATTCCTGAAGCTGATTTAAGTGTTCATTACATTGATGTTTGATTGTGAGTTGGCAACAGGTATGTCTGGTAATCATTTCCATTTGTGACATATATATATATATATATATATATATATATATATATAATGTGTGCGCGTGGTATATTGATAGTCTGAATCTATCAAAAAGACAGCAGAGCACCGTACACAGCAGAGACATCAAAAATAGCTGACTTTGCTCCTGTCAGAAGGAACACGAGCAGTTCAACTAGCAGACTTCACTTCCTGCCCTAAACCATGAGGATGGTGAGGAGTTCCACAAGGTTCCATACTCTTTTCACTATTGTTCAACCTCCCCCCCCCCCCCCTTTGCTCTCAACAACTAGGTAAATTGCAAACCAAAAAGAGGTCTGTTGCAGACTCCCAATTCATATTCGAACCGCCTCTGACTATCTGAGTCCCACTATTCATTCAGCCTTGGAATCAACTGAAACCTAGATGGTAAAAGATTACTTGAAATGTAAACCTGTGGGCCTTCAAAAAGTTGCATAACTATGTCTGCTCGCTATGGCGTTAATCAATGAGCAATTTCCCAAAAGCCTCCTCATCAGTCCTTAAGCTTCATACTTTTTCATATAGCCATTTACCCTTTGAACCACAAATGCACTGTCATTCTATCCTGTGTTTTCCATCTTGGAATTCTGGACACATTTTTCAGTTTCTCTCTTTCCTGCATAAAATTGTAGTGGCCAACAACTACATCTAATCCAAACTAGACTCTGGTAATTAGGTTTAGCCTTGGCTTACACCAAAAAATCAAAATGCTGTTGTGAGGCATGTATTCCATTTCAGAAAATCTGATCATGTCACGGGATATCTAAAACTAATAGATTGGATCCCAGTCAGCAAAAAAAGTCTGTTAACGGCAGCCTGCTTGTTCCATAAAATCTTCGAAACAGTACCTAATTTTTCACTCAGAAGTTGGTAAAGTATGTTTCATCTAATTTTCTCATACCCTCTAATAACTACGATTTTGTGACAAAAACAACAAAAATTCAAATGTGAAATATAAGGCGGCAGAGCCTACCAAAATCAAGGTGCTAAACTTTGGAACTCCTAACCCCTTACGTTGTGATCTGAGTCCATCTTCCACAAGTTCAAGTAACTTCTCAAGACCCCGGCTGTTCTCACAGTAAAACCTGTCCAGTAGTAACTGCATTTGTCTTTTTTTTTTTTACTAAGGGATGGAGACTCTTAAAATGAGTGACAGTGCACTATATAAGAAAACTTACATAAGAAAAAGATACAGTTGACAAGTGATTGGAGGGTTGGCTCTGTTCTAAGAGCAAAGGTGGGCTAGTGGAGAAGTGTGGCTCAATGGTTAGAGTGGCAGACCCTGATGCAGAGGTCTAGCCCGGGACCAGGGTTCAATTCCCGCCTCGGCAGGCCTTGGGCTCAATTTCCGCGGATCTGATAATTCTCTTCCAGGGGATCCTCATCAATAGTCATAAGCATTAGAATATTCCCGCCTATGCGCGGGACCCCGGAAGCACTATATTATATGTGCCCCACATATATATACTCATATATATATATATATATATATATATATATATATGTATATATATATATATAAGAGAGAACAGAAACCTTTTGGCAAGGTAAACACGGGAACCACAGCGACAATCCTCACACCCAATACATTGTTGGAATCCTCAGGGTGTGTAGATGAACATAGGCGACATAAAATTAAAATAAAACGTAAATTAAAATTTCAAAACAAATTAGTCCCCTAAAACTAGCGCCGGCCGCGACGTAGCGCTGACCGCGACCTACACATGATGACGACAGGCGGGGAGGAGCGGTGACGAGCGGCGAGGAGTGGCGGTGAAGTCCGGAGCGGGCGGCTCAGGTAAGGCAGCGGGAGGCGGGCGGGAGGCGGTCTGGGCAGTGTCGGGGCGGGCGGGAGTGCACAGAGGCATAAAATGCTGCCCCCAGCCCCCTTCTGCCCCGGGCAACACCGGGGTGTGCTGCTAGTATATATGTAAAAATATGCAATAGCAGCCAAATAACATCAGAGCTGAAATATGCTGTGAAGAATTTCCACCATACATGAATAATATGCATTAGAAACATGAGAAACAACACCATAGATTGTTAATAACTGTTTTAATGCTTAGAAAGCAGTAGAAATTCTTATAACTAACTGAAAACATAGAAAGCTCGCAGGCTGCATTGCAAACACACAGTCTAAAAAGACTGAAAAGCTAACCTGTAGCTGTATGTAATACAAAAACTGACACCGTGCCTTTAAGGCACTCATGACCCCCAGTATCCCATCATGCCTCAGGCGTGACAGTTGGGTCAGTTGTCCTTTCCGGCTCTTTCAGGAAGGATCCTGGTTACACAGCTCCACTAATTTCTGTTTTCTGACAGAAAATTACTTCATTTATAACAACTTTTTTACTTTGACGTTTTACATCTAGTCAAGTAAGAAACTGTCTTTTTAAGTCAGTTTGGTGAGCATTTTCAGCTGAGAATGCCTTCACTTTTTGACAAATGTCCTTCTTGTGGCAACAAGAAGGCAAAATCAGACAACCACGACGTCTGTATCCTGTGTCTGCCTGAGGAACATGATCCAGGCACCTGTCCTCACTGCGAGCACCTGTCAGGAAGAACTCTCAAGGACAGGGAGAGGATTCGCATTTATGGCCTGGCTCATGGGTCATCCAGAGGAAGGTCTCCGGTGAAGAAGGGCTCCAAGAAGACTAAAACATCTTCAAAAGAGAAGTCTTCACACCCTTCAGCTTCAGCGTCGGGCTTGGCGCTGATGAAAGAACCACCGGTGGGTCATTTATCTTCAAACTACCGTCGACGGCGGGCTCGCCGTCGAAAAGACCAGGTACGTCGATGACGTCGAAGAATCCAGCTCCGTCGTCGAAATCCCCTCCGCCGTCGTCAACCCGGCGGCGTCGGGGGAGGTCACTCCGCCGTCGTCCACCGGACGACGATCGGCGTCGAGAAATGTGACTCCGCTGCCGTCAACCAGGCGACGGTCGGCGTCGAGATCCAAGGTCCCTCCGCTGTCGTCAACCCGGCAACGATCGGCGTCAAGGGAGGTCACTCCGCCGTCGTCATCCAGGCGACGACCGGCGTCGAGAAGTGTGACCCCTCCGTCGTCGTCTAAGAAACGACGTTCGGCGTCGAGGACCAAGACCCCTCCGCCGTCGGCAACCAAACATCGATCGGCGTTGAGGAGGCAGTCTCCGTCGACATCTCGTCGATGCTCGGCGTCGAGGGTGGCCAATACCCCTCCACCGTCGTCGCACAGACATTCAACGTCGAGAGAGAGGGCTCCGTCGACGGCTGGTCATCGCAGTTCGACGTCGAGGGAGGAAGCTCCGCCGTCGGCTGCTCATCGCCGTTCGGCGTCGAGAGACCGTAGATCCTCGCATCGATCGCCGTCGAGACATTCGACGTCGAGAATGATGGCCCCGCCGACTCCCCAGAGGCATTCGACGTCGAGAGAAAGACATTTGACGCCAGAACGCTCAACGTCGAGACATTCAGAAAGAGCTCGATCGTCATCGAGGAACTCTGTGCTCATGGTTACGGAGTCAGCTTCTCGTCATTCCACTTCACAGTCTTCTGGCTCCTCAACGTCATCCTCAAGATCCAGAAGTCCTGTCCGCAGATCTCCTGTGCGTCAGCCAGATCCTTCGGCGGCGGAGGTCAGACTGTCAACTAGATGGTACAGGTCATTGGATCATTGGCGAGAGTTAGGGGCTGCAGAACGTATGCGCGAATATGTCAGTCCACAGCACAGATCTCCTCTCCTGAGGCTGGTGGCGGAAGTGGACAGGCGCAGTCCTCCCAGGCGCCAAGCGGACAAATCACATGTGAGAAGGCCAACCAGATCCCGCTCTCCCAGAAGGGAAGTTCCAGTTAGATCTCGAACTCCCAGAAGAGAAGATCTGGTCAGATCTCGTTCGCCCAGAAGAGAAGATCCGGTCAGATCTCGTTCTCCTAGAAGGGAAGAGCACCCAAGAAGATCACGTGAGAGGAGGCACAGTGCTCACCGTAGACGTCGAAGAACTCCGTCTACTTCATCTACCTCTTCTACCAGGTCTTCCAAGAGGGGTTATTCTCCCACGCTTGTGGATAGTCCTATTTCTAGATCCTCTCCAGTGGATGACATCGGCACTTATCTAGATGTCCTACAAAGAGGAGCTCAGAAGCTGAACATTGAAATGTCTGTCCCCCAGGTAACTACGACAGCAATTTTTGAAACTTTGCATCAAAGATCTGACTCTCGTCCAATGCTGCCTTTAGTCCCGGGGATTATGGATCCTGTCCAGGACATTTTCCTAACCCCAGCAACCATCAAAGCGGTGCCGGCCCGCATACAGAAAAAATACAAACCAGCTTCCTACGACCCAGTTTTTGTAAAATCTGACCCTCCAACAGACTCTGTGATAGTGGCAGCGGCAAGGAAGATGCATGCAGTTGCTGCTTCCTCTTCAGTAACACCAGATAAGGACAGCAAATCACAGGACTCGTGGGGTGGCAAGCTTTGCAATTCAGCTGCCTCCACGCTGAAGGTCTCCAGTGCGGCCGCGCTGTTAGGTAGATACAATAGAGCCTTATAGGACTCAATGGAAAGGTTCAAGTTCAAGCTACCAAAGGAGGACCAGAAGGACTTCGAAGAAACAATGACGGAAGGATGTCTGGTGGCGAACCAGTTGATAAGCACAGCGGCGGACGGTGCAGTGCTTGCGGCACATTCCTACTCATATGGGGTTTGTGCCAGGAGGTCAGCTTGGTTACGCCTCACAGGACTGAAGCCTGATGCTCAACAACGCATCCTAAATCTTCCTTTTTCGGGGTCCTCTCTCTTCGGAGAACATGCTGACGAAGAGATGACTCGTATGAAGACCGAACTGGATACAGTAAAAGCGGTTGGTTTGGAGAAGAAAATAGAATTCAAACGCCGTTTTAAGACCAGCAAGGGAAAAGGGGCTCAACAGAGGGTTCAAACCCCTCAGTGGTCCCAAAACAAGAACCAGGGAAAATCCCAGTTTCGAGGCAAATCCAACGGAGGTAGAGGAGGTCACCAGCAGTCCTCTACCACCACGAGAGGAGGAAAGGCTTGAGCAGTGGCTTCCTCTGGCGCCGTTGCCCACTCCAGTGGGAGGAAGTGCTTCACAACACCTGGCAGAGTGGGTCAGCATCACAAGGGATCGGTGGGTGCTGAATATACTGCGCAATGGATACTTGCTACGTTTCCGTGCGCTTCCAAAGAACATTCCTCCAAAGAACTCTTGCCCTCACCAGCTAAGCTTGCTCCGGAGAGAGGTGAAAATTCTTCTACAGAAAAGAGCTATAGAGGAAGTGCCTCCCTCTCAAAGGGGAAAGGGAATCTACTCCAGATACTTTCTTGTCCCCAAAAAAGATCAGGAGGACAAGTTCAGGCCCATACTCGATCTTAGTCTCCTAAACAAGGTCATTGTCAGAGAAAAGTTCTGCATGTTAGCTCTTCACCAAATATGCCCACATCTTCAAGCCGGAGATTGGATGTGTTAGGTGGATCTGCAAGATGCATACTTTCACATTCCGATTGCACTACGGCATTGCAAGTACTTGAGGTTTGTCGTAGGAAACAAACACTACCAGTACAAAGTGCTACCCTTCGGACTCAAGTCCGCACCACGAGTCTTCACCAAATGCATGGCAGTGGTGGCGGCTTTTCTTCACAAAAAGGCGCTCTTCGTCTATCCGTACCTGGACGGCTGGCTCCTAAAAGGCCCATCTCCGGTACAGGTAGCACACGATCTTCAACTCTGCCTACACCAGTTGCACAGGCTCGGTCTTCATGTCAATCTGGAGAAGTCAGTCCAGCGGCCGACACAGTCCATCCACTACCTAGGCTCCGTTCTGGACACAAAATTGGGAAAAGCGTTTCCTTCGGAGGAGAGACTTTTTTCCATGAGGCAGAAATGTGGGATTCTACTAGAGTCTCAGTTTGCAACAGTCCGACAGGTAGCTTCCCTGCTGGTTTCCATGGCGTCCTGCATTTTTCTCATCCCGAACGCCAGGCTGAGAATGCGGCCTCTACAACAAGCTCTCGAAGACCAGTGGGACCAAGCGACAGGGCGTTGGGAAGATCGTATCACTCTTTCCCAAGCAGCGAAAGATGCCATCAAATGGTGGACTCGGATGAGGAAGGTGCTGGTGGGAGTGCCTTTTCACCAGCCTCTACCAACCCAGTCTATAGTGACAGATGCCTCTCTGCAAGGCTGGGGAGCGCACATGGGTACCCTTCAGATTCAGGGTCAGTGGTCTGCGCAGGAGCAGACGTACCACATCAACATGCTGGAACTCAGAGCGGTGTATCTAGCTCTCAAAACTTTTCTTCTAGCAATCGAGCCCAACTGAGTCCTAATTCAGACGGACTATACAACCACCATGTTCTATCTGAACAAGCAAGGAGGCACGCGGTCACGCCCTCTCTCCCGGGAGGCTCAAACCATCTGGCACTGGCTTCTCTCTCGAGCAGTGGCGGTGCGTCCATTGGGGGCGTTGGGGCGTTGCCCCACTAGCCATGGACGACTGCACTGCCATGAATAATGACTTTTAAAAAATAAATCAGACTTTTTAAAATGAAATTTGAGCCGAGCGCACTGCGCGCTACCTGCTTTGGGAAAAGCCCGGCCGAATCTGGCATCCATAAGGAAGTGGGCCGAGGGGGGCGGGGCTGCAGCAAAGTGACAGGCAGGCAGGTCACACAGACAGGCAGCGAGGTGCTGACTGCGCATGGTAAATCCCGGAGTAGTCAATTTTTTGACTGACCCGCGCAAGCGTACAGTAGACCTTCCCTCCCCTCCCCCTCCCTCCTTAGCACTCAGATACATAGGGGGACCCGGGGCCTCGGTCTCATGTAGGGCAGATAGTGTCCTGCTCGTAATCCAATCCTGGCGCAGTGGCGCTGTTCACGTGGCGCCAGGATTGGCTGCTGCAGCAGGATGGTGCAGCGCGTGGGTGTTGGCTGCTCGGAAGAGAGTAAGTGTGAAACTGAAAGTCATATTGCTGAGAGGGTCTGTAGTGGCGCCAACGGACCTGGGGCCTGCTCAGGAGTCAGACTCGGACCTCAGGTAGGATTGTTTAAATATATATTTTATGTGGCGGGGTCTGGCCCAGTAGTAAGCCATGTGGCTATTGTTGTGCAATTGTGATGCAATGCTCGTCTTGTCTGTGCGTAGGCGAGACTCGCCGATCTGTGAAATGAACCGTGTCTGAGTCTGGCTACAGTTCTGCTTACTCATATTTCAGTTTTTTTTGCAATCAAATACTTATTCACTCGTACCGTACTGTAAATCATCTGACTCGTGCGTTTCTTTACCTATACTCCAGTATACTGGGTCCAACGTAAGTCTGGCCTGGCTGTTATCCTGAATCCCTGCAAGCATCATGCATTGCTCCGGGACCACATTCATTGAAATCATGTATGGAGACGAGAGAGACAGTTTTGCATAGGGTGCCGGGCGATGCACTATTAATCTAAGAGTCGGAGATCTGAGTTCAGAGAGATGTGAGGAGCAACTACAACGAGTACAGGTGGAAAGGTCAGCGCTGCGGTAATGAGTGGGACTGTGAGTGAATATTAATAATGAACTAGGCTGACATCCTTGACCCTGAGTGATATTCAGGAATTTCCGGTCATCATGTAACTGTGTACAGTCTTCTTGTTATGGCTGTCTTGACAGTGCGGTCGGGTTCAGTCAGAGCTGAAGACTTACGATTCCTAGCAGCCCATCCACATACTGCCAGTTCTTTCGTACACCGGAGCACTAGCGATATGTTCAGGCCGTCATCACAAACACAGCACTGATGGCTTCTCTCAAACTGTGCAGCTTAGCACTGTCATGCCTTGATCATACCTGTTGCTGTCCCCATATCCACCAACATCCGATGAGTGAGAAACTGCTTTTAATAGGCTTCTCCGCTTATATCTACTTAAATTGAAGCACTTTCTGAAAGGTGTTGGTATATTAGAATGTCAACTGATTGTATGGGAGACACTGACACATGTAGCTCCATTTGAAAGTTATCTCGACTCATAGGTCAATATTTTATTGTGCTCGATAATCCTTTTTTAGGCGCCAACAGGTGCTTGCTTTTGAATCGGGATTTACAAGTAAAGTGAAAGTACAATTTTTTTTTCTAAAACAGAAATGTATCAAAATAATGCCTGGTGAAAACTGTACAATGAAACGCCACACCAATACATGAAAACCTCTGTTGAGCTCTATGGGTTGTGATATTGAAGCTTTACCTTCAGAGTTGGTACTCGTTTCTTTAAACTTTGCTGGTAGCATAATAAATGTGTAGTTGTGCGAGAGACCCAATATTTCTGTGTTGCATGTTTTCAGGAAATTAGAAGGAATGAAATGACTTCCCCCCACAAAGGTGTTGTCAGCATTGACTCTGGCACTTAGCACGCGAGCCCTCAATCGCATGGAAACCACGCTAACATCACCACATTGTCTGTAACCAACAGCGCGCCCTCACGCACTATTTGAGGAAGATTCCTTATAGACCAGCAATAAGCTATGTTTTCATTCGCACAGTCTTCCTTTGCAATATTCTATGTGTGCACCCCGAAATTTGAATGCCTGAGGTGTCATGAACAAACATGGTAATGGAATGAGAAAAGAGACTTGACAGGGTATAATTAAATTAGTAATTTGTAACTTTTGTAGTCTCTTTTGGACGGCTCAGCTTAGTATCTAGATATAAATTGAAATAAATGCATTCTTGCTGCATGGTAGTTTGGTCTGGGGGCCCATAGTCTGGTGCAGTTTCTACGTCTGGGTCTGTACTCAAAAATGCATTGTATCTCAAAGTCTGTTAAGAAGCTCTGTGGTTATACTGAATACGCAGCTATGTATGTTATGACATCTCTTTATTAATTTAATAACTGCACTTTCACAATTGCTTTCTTTGACCTCCCTGGTTTATCAAATTTGCTTGAAAATGCAACATTTGTCCACTCTTTTGTCAAAAATTTCTTGGGGGGTTATCCCACCAAAACCCCTTCGGTTGTTCCCGCTCGCTTGCTATGGTGCAGTATGAGAATGATTTTACGCCCCACTGCTTTCAAATGTCACCAGCCGCCACTGCTCTCGAGGCCTCTCAGTGGTGGCGGTGCACCTTCCAGGCGAGCTAAACATCAAAGCAGACGCACTCAGCAGGCACTTCGAAGATCAGCCAGACTGGGTGCTAAACGACGAAGTGGTAGAAGAGCCTTTTCGTTGTTGAGGTCGTCCAGCCATAGACTTGTTTACAGACGACAAACGCAAAATGCCACGCCTTCGCGTCCAGATTCCACCGGCCGGGGACGCAGGGGAATGCTCTCCTGATGGATTGGTCGGGAACATTTGCTTACGCGTTTCCTCCCCTGGCTCTGATTCCGAAGGTAGTGTCCAAGCTCCTCAGGTCAGACATGGAGATGATATTGATAGCTCCGGATTGGCCATGGCAGTGGTGGTACCCAGACCTTCTGCATCTGTCTGTGTGTCCATACAGACGACTTCCTTGCAGGCTGGACCTGTTGAGCAAGATGAACGGGAGGATACTGCATCCCAACCTCCCATCACTGAACTTAACAGCATGGCACCTGAGGTCCTGCAATATGGGCATCTTAACCTGCCTCCCGAATGTATGCACATTTTAAAAGAGGCTAAGAGACCTTCCACAAGAGCGTCTTATGCGTTCAAGTGGAAAAGGTTTTACATATGGTGTAGGGATCGTCACCTAGATCCTACTAAAGGGCAGAAGGAGGTAATCCTTCCATACCTCCTTTCCTTGGCAACTTCGGGGTTGAAATATGCTTCCATTAGAGTGCATCTGTCAGCCATAGTAGCATACAGGAAATCACCTAATTAGATTTCTTTCTTTCAGGTTCCGGTGGTTAAGGACTTCCTCCAGGGGTTGAAAAAAGTATATCCCCCTGTGCGAAATCCTTCTCCTCCTTGGGAATTGGACCTGGTTCTATCCAGGTTAATGTCACCTCCTTTCGAACCCATCCACAAGGCCTCTTTGCAACATCTCTCTTTGAAAGCAGCCTTTTTAGTGGCGATTACGTCGGCGCGCAGAGTAAGTGAGATACAAGCGCTCTGTGCGAAGGAACCATATACTGTTTTCCACCACAATAGAGTAGTCCTGAGAGCTCATCCATCCTTCTTGCCTAAGGTGGTTTCTGATTTTCATATAAATCAGTCCATTTCCCTCCCTTCGTTTTTTCCAAATCCTATGACCCCAGCCGAGCGGTCACTGCACTCCTTGGATCTTATGAAAGTGCTCAAGTTCTATTTGAAAAAGACCAAGGGGATCAGGAAGACGGATCAGCTGTTTCTGAACTATGGTTCAATGAGAACGGGTTTTCCAGCGGCCAAGAGATCCATCTCCAGATGGATTGTCTCCTGCCTATCAGCTTGCAGGCAAGCCTTTATTGGTATCTACCAGAGGGAAAGCGGCCACAGTGGCTTTCTTACATGACATTCCAATGTCAGAGATATGCAAGGCTGCAACCTGGAAATCAGTTCATACCTTTACGAGGCATTGCTGTCTAGAATCTGATTCCAGGGCCGATACTCAAGTAGGGCAAGCCTCCTTGAGAAATCTGTTTGGGTAGCCTATGGCCTGCTCAGGCTTGTTGATGAGATTACTGTCTTGTTATTCCTTTGCCCGCAGGGATGAGGAGAGGCTCGCTATTCTATTCTAATGTTTGACTATTGATGAGGATCCCCTGGAAGAGAAGGATTAGTTACTTACCTATAATCCTAGTTGTCTTCCAGCAACCCTCCTGCCTCCCCGGGCAAAGGACATTCTTTAAGAAGGAGATATTGTTAACCTATTTGTTACTTGGTTTTTTCAGTCTCCGAAAAGAACAACTGACCTAACTGTCACCCCTGAGGCATGATGGGATACTGGGGTCATGAGTGCCTTAAAGGCACGGTATCAGTTTTTGTATTACATACAGCTACAGGTTAGCATTTCAGTCTTTTTAGACTGTGTTTTTGCAATGCAGCCTGGGAGCTTTCTATGCTTTCAGTAAGTTATAAGAATTTCTACTGCTTTCTAAACATTAAAACAGTTTCTAAACAATCTATGGTGTTGTTTCTCATGTTTCTAATGCATATTATTCATGTATGGTGGAAATTCTTCACAGCATATTTCAGCTCTGATGTTATTTGGCTGCTATAGCATATTTTTATATATATATATATATATATATATATATATATATATATATATATATATGTATATAGTATGGTGCTTCACGAGCCCCGCTGTGCCGCCTCGTTCTTCTTCAGCAGAGGAAGACGTCTTGGGAATATTTGCGTGGGTGACCGGAACAGGTGTCTGGCCAGCACGCGGGGAGGGCACTCCCTCAAGTGTCATGGGGGTCGCTTATGGAAGAATCTCCGACCGCCCCGCATGAAGCCTGTGACGGAGCTCAAGCTGCAAACTGCAGTCCATACCTGCATGGGGAAATGCTTCTACTTCATTAGCATTCCTGACTCTGAAGCTAGCCGAACTGCGTGGCAGGGAATGTGGGACGTGAAGTATAAAACACCATTAGAAGCCCAGAACAATTGCTACAGTCCTTACCTGGAAATGTTGCCTGCCAGCCGCTCAATGGAGAAAAGAAAAAACGCTGACAAACGGAACCATCGCCAGCAAGTGAGAGACACTGCATACTGGGAAATGCAGTCCACCTGTGGATGCAGAGAGGAATCCGTGCCGCATTTTTCAGGTAGCCCTTCACTACTTTATTGATTGGGCACTGACACTGATAAAAGACTACTAATGGGGACTTTAAGCAACAGAGGCAAAATCGTAACTGAAGGGCATTTGAAAAAGGAACCCTCCGAAATGCGTCATGCCCAATGGTTGAAATAAAGTATGGTGCTTCACGAGCCCCGCTGTGCCGCCTCGTTCTTCTTCAGCAGAGGAAGACTTCTTGGGAATATTTGCGTGGGTGACCGGAACGGGTGTCTGGCCAGCACGCGGGGAGGGCACTCCCTCAAGTGTCATGGTGGTCGCTTATGGAAGACTCCCCGACCGCCCCGCATGAAGCCTGTGACGGAGCTCAAGCTGCAAACTGCAGTCCATACCTGCATTGGGAAATGCTTCTACTTCATTAGCATTCCTGACTCTGAAGCTAGCCGAACTGCGTGGCAGGGAATGTGGGACGTGAAGTATAAAACACCATTAGAAGCCCAGAACAATTGCTACAGTCCTTACCTGGAAATGTTGCCTGCCAGCCGCTCAATGGAGAAAAGAAAAAACGCTGACAAACGGAACCATCGCCAGCAAGTGAGAGACACTGCATGCTGGGAAATGCAGTCCACCTGTGGATGCAGAGAGGAATCCGGGCCGCATTTTTCAGGTAGCCCTTCACTACTTTATTGATTGGGCACTGACACTGATAAAAGACTACTAATGGGGACTTTAAGCAACAGAGGCAAAATCTTAACAGAAGGGCATTTGAAAAAGGAACCCTCCGAAACGCGTCATGCCCAATGGTTGAAATAAAGTATGGTGCTTCACGAGCCCCGCTGTGCCGCCTCGTTCTTCTTCAGCAGAGGAAGACGTCTTGGGTATATATATATATATATATATATATATATATATGTGTGTGTGTGTGTATATACGAGTATATATATGTGGGGCACATATAATATAGTGTTTCCGGGGTCCCGCGCATAGGCTGGAATATTCTAATGCTTATGACTTTGATGAGGATACCCCTGGAAGAGAATTAGGATTACAGGTAAGTAACTAATCCTTCTCGCCTCGGTGCCTATTCTTCTTTTTTTTTTTTTTTAATGTTCACAAAATTTTTTATTGAGAGAGATGAGCAAGCATTACAGACATGTGCATATATCATGCATGGTTCCTGCATCAACAAGAGCAAGTATACAAATATAACGGGAACAAAGGAGGGGTAAATTAAATTAAGATAATATGAGATAAATCAATAAGCAATTCAAAACAAATCGTAAGGAAAAGAAAAAAAGAAAGATAGAAAGATAACACAGGCAGTGCATCAGTACATTTTCAAGGTTACAGTCATAGGTGGAGCAAGATAACCACGTAAGTCAATGAGGTCAGTCGTTTGGGCAGGTAGGCAACCCGGACTATGGGCAGGGTGTATATGTGCATGGCGCATCAGGTAATCATGGTGGTTTAAATAGGTCGAAGTGAGCGTCAAGAGAGGACCACAGGTTCGTATAGGGGGGGCGCCAAGGTGTAGCAGCCAGCGCAATATTGTCGGCTCCTCTGAGGTTCGAAACCCAGTTGAGCCAGTGGGGGAAAGAAGCTTTGCCAGTGTCCTTCCAGTTATTCAGTATGAGTTTGACCGCTGCTGTCAAAAGTAAGTCAAGTAGGGCTTTATCATTTTCATTGAGGTTAACAGCTTTGGCAAAACCCATGACTAAGGTTGCAAATTCCCTCGGGAGCGAAATATGTAACACTTTGGTAATAAATTTGAAGATTCTATCCCAGTAGTCGGATACACAGGGGCATTTGAATATTAGGTGTTCAAGGTCCCCACCCTCTGCCGTGCAGTTCCAGCAGGAGTCATCTTCCTTGATGTTGTGCAGGAAGAGTCTCCTAGGAGTCCAAAAAGCTTTGTGGAGAAGCCAGAATTTAGATTGGGATAATGTAGGGCTGATTTTGTGTCGTGAGGTAGATTCCCATATTCTGGCCCATTCTGCTAACGATGTTGGTGTGGAAGAGTATGAATCCCAGAAGGACTGTGTGGATGTTGTCAGCTTTGTGGTCTGAGGACGGATCAGTTTGTATATTCTGGACACCTGATGACCCTGTCCGTTAATCGTGTGTAGGTATCCAGGAAGGGAGGGGGTGACGTTGGATAAATCTGTTTTGGAGAGGGCCACTTTGATGTGTAAGAAGTAATAGAAGTCTATGTTCTGGAGTTGAAACTTTTTTTGTAGGTCGTTGAAAGTGAGTGGCAATGGACCATCAAACAGCTGATGAGGGAAGTGTATACCCTTCATTATCCAAGCAGGATTATTCATTGGTTTCCCTTTGTATAGCAGTTTGGTATTGTTCCACAGCGATTCCCATCGTGATTTACAAAATTGGTGTGGTAAGAATTTGCTTACATGAAGGAAGACAGCCTTCGTGTTTCTGAGGATGGTACCTGAGGATACAGTGGGTTGTGGTTTGGCAGTGAGGAGGGTGGAGGGGGGAAGGCCACGGAGGATGGATTTTTCCACCGACAGCCACACTGGGGTGTAGTCTGAGTGTGGAGTGAGCCAAAAGGCCCCTTGTCTAGCTAAGAACGCGGTTTGATAGAGCTTAAAGTCAGCTAGATTGACGCCTCCTAAGGTTTTATCCAGCCTTAGTTTTTTCATGCTAATTCTGGCTTTTTTCCCTTGCCAAAGGAAAGACGAAATTAATTTATCCAGTTTGGAGAGGAAATCTTTGGAGAAGGTGAGGGGCAGCATAGTGCTCAGGTAGTTGATTAGCTGTGATATCATCATTTTTATAGCTTCAATTCTTCCCCACCAAGTAATAAATCGTGGGGACCAGCCGTCAAGGATTCTTTTAACTTTTGTCATTGTCAACGTTTCGTTGTGTGTGATGGTGCTCATTAATTTATCGGTGAACTCTATTCCTAAATATTTTATAACCCCTGTTTGCCAAGCTAGACCTGAGTTACCAAGAACTTCTTTGGTGGTGAAGATGTTTAGTGGTTTAACCTCGGACTTGTCTTTGTTTAGCTTGTATCCCGATAGGTACGAGTACTTGCTGATTGAGGACATGAGTCCCTCGATCGATTTGGCTGGGTTTTCTGTCGCAATCAGTATATCGTCAGCATATGCTGCTAATTTTATCTGAGTATCTCCAAAGGAGACTCCCTGAATATCCTCATTCTTTTTGATGTCAGTTAGAAGGGGTTCAAGGGCCAAAAGGAAAAGTGCCGGCGAAAGTGGGCAGCCCTGTCTGGTGCCTTGGTATAGGCAAAAAGGGTCAGAGAGGGTGCCATTAATTGCTATCCGAGCCGAAGGGGAGGCGTACAGGGCCATCACCATTGTGATGAACGACTGTCCGAGATTGAATGAACGCATACAGTATTGAAGAAAAGACCATGAAACCTTATCGAAGGCCTTTTCAGCGTCCAGGGTAATCGCAACCATCTGGGATTGGGAGTTGTTAGCTTTCTCTAAGATATGGCATAGAAGACTGGTGTTGTCATTTGACATCCTGTGTTTCAGAAAGCCAACTTGGGACGGGCTTATTAGTTTGGGAAGAACAGCATTTAGTCGATTCGCTAGGATTTTGGCATATATCTTGCAATCAAGATTTATCAAAGAGATGGGGCGGTAGTTTTTGGTGAGGAGCGGGTCTTTTCCCTCTTTAGGGATCACGATTATGTTAGCTTCGCTCATAGAAGGTAATATACATCCACTGGACGCCGTAGAGTTGAGAACAATATGGAGTGTGGGGGTGAGTTGGGATTCAAAGGCTTTATAAAAAGATGCAGTGAAGCCATCTGGGCCGGGGGCTTTGTTATTTTTTAAAGATTTGATGGCCTCTGCGATCTCTACTTTACTGATGGTGGAGCCTAACCGTGTTTTTTCAGCTTCCGATAGTTGCGGAAGGTCGAGAGACTCCAGATATTCGGTGCAAGCTGCTGTGTCCAGCGATTTGTCGTTCTTGTAAAGCTCTTTATAGAAGGATTTAAATGTATCTAGGATTTTAGTTTGATTGGTGTGGGTTGTATTTGTGGCGTCTTTTATTGATGAAATGGTTGACAGCTTTTGCTTATGTTTGAGGTACGAAGCCAGCAGTTTACCTGCTTTATTTCCTTCGCAGAGTTTTAGGGCTTTGAAACGGTTAATCCAGACGCCCGCTCTTTTACTAGTTATGGTATTGTACTCATACTTCTTTTTAGTGAGAAGGTCGAGGGGTTTGAGGTCTAGAGGATTGGCCTTGTGCTGGTCTTCTAGGATTGTGATCTCTCGCTCCAATTGTTCTAGGTCTTTATTTAATTTTTTATTGGTCTTAGCTGTAATATTTATAATGACTCCACGGATTGTGGCCTTAAGAGCGTCCCATAGAGTATTAGGTTTGGTGTCAGCGGTATCGTTTAGGAGTAAGTATTCCTCAATGGCGTCCGCTATTTTGAGTTTGTCCTCTGGGTTGGTGAGAATTTCGTCATTAAAACGCCATCTTCTAGGCGGGCGAATCGACCGTGAGCCTGCGAGTTTGGTGTGAATACATGCATGATCGGACACCAGTTTGGGGGCAATACCAGTTTCTTCAATCAGGTGCCTATTCTAATCATGGATCCCACTCTGCAACTCTGGGCAATAGCTTGCTTAATCTCCACAACGGCCCCAACAACGCTAGGATGCCTGGCTTCACCTTGGGGGTACCCAGGAGTGGGCACTCCACAGGGAAAAGCCTGGAAGGGTTCCACAGCGGTAATACAAGCGCCTGAGCTACTCCTTCAGGGGTCGATTCAGTGCGCTATACAAATACTACTACATTTACATTACTGAACCGTTATGTAGTGTCTTTTAAAGAACTAGCTCTTTCCTTAATTGGAACAGGGTTGAGTGATATGGGCGGATACTTGGATGTCATTCCAGATGGAAAAGTCCTGTTTGCTTCGTCTCTTGAGTAAGCAATCAAGCCAGTTGCTTTAAAGACATGCTTTGTGTGTTGGTTAACAACTGTCACTGGTCTGCATGAGCTAGCCCCGCTTTCTTAAATCTATGCCTATGTCAATATGAGCAGGAGTGGTCCTGATTGACTAGTGGTGCTTCAGAACTGGGCAGACTGGAGAGTTAGTGCCACTTTTCTTTCCCGCTCTTGGACTGGCTGACCTACTCTATGAAAGAGGATCCGAGTTAGATTTATGCTATTACTCTGAGCTTCACTTTGAGACCCAAGATAGCTTCACTGATGGCATTTTGATAACCTGCCTTGATTTTAGATCAGCTGTCTCCTTTAAAATACTCTTAATTGGCAAAACAAAGCCAGGTGTAGCATGTTTCACGAAGCCTCAGTCTCCCACAATTCCTTTCCCAGTCAGTACCTTTACCATTACTTGGCCAAGCGGTAGTGGTGCATTTTTGTGCTGGCAGCATAAGACACTTCACAGTTCACCAGTTTAATGAGACAGCACAGATGCCTCTGATGGTTACCCTGAATAGCAGATTCCTCACCTTGTGAATATTTCCTTGGTGTCAGACGGAATCCAGAAAACTCAAAAGCAATACTCCTGCATGCGAGTAGGTAGCGTTTTGCTTTTCTGCTTGGACATCATGCCGCTCCTGAAGTGATGAGCCGAGCCTTTCGTCTCCAGTATTGGATCTTTTATAGATTCACATGCTTGAATCATTCCTGGTTGTCAAAGTTGGAGTCCCACAGTATAATTGTAAAGCAGTACAGTATACTACCCATAGCCTATAATGGCTAGAAAACATGCACCTCATTACCTTATCCACATCATTTATAAGGAACCAAATATCAGGCAATCAAGCAACATTACCCTCGGGAACACTCCCCACAGAGGCTTCACTCTTTCGGATTTTCTACTGCACATTGTGTGAAGGGAGTCCCCCTGAGCTCTGCTCAGTTTATCAACAGAATTACTCATTTAAAGCCTTTTTATCTGGAAGAGACTGTAGTTATAGATTCCTTACCTGTAGAGTTACTCCCAGGCTTCAGACTGGATGCAGGAATTTTTTTCATAGTAGTACCCCTGTTCGTCGGTATGTGGCGTTGATTTTCTATGCATCTGTCGTCGGTCTTAGATTACATTGCAGTGTATACTTAGATGCCACCCCTGTGTGCTGACGTCAGTTCTTTCTTTTTCTGCACAAACCAGCGCAGATCCGGAGAGAGTGTGCCCCTTAGTAAAAATCTTTTACTACACTTTTTTGGTTTTGACTGGCGATGCGTACTTCAGTACGCATGTGCCAAAAAACCTTTTGATGTGTGTGTGTGGGGTCGGGAATACGCCCTCTCCTCCCATTGGCTAGCTCCATAAATGGAGGCTAGCCATTGGCAGGAGGGGGCGTCCGTAAATCTCGGACCAGATTCGGGGGCGTTCCCGAGAATTTTTGGCTTTTGGCGACGTCACGCTACGTCAGCCAAAAGCCCTCGGGAACGCCCTCGAATCTGGTCCGGCATTGAGCCGCCACCCGCCATCGGTGTTACCGAGCAGGTAAGTGTGTACCCGTTCCCGCCCCCCCCTCCCGCTGTCTAATTAGTTTTTAACTTGGTTCCTGTTTCCGTTAACCCGCCCCCCTCCGCCGTTACCGCCGCTGATGGATGGCTCTCGCCAGCTCTTCTAAGACTGCACGGACATGTCTCTTTCTCTCCGCGCTCCCAGGGTACACTTGCTGTCCCGACAAGAACCCTTTCACTGCAGCCGGCCCATCTGTCTCTTCCGTGTGCAATGATCGTGCTGCCTGCTGTGTGCGTTTCTTCTCTCCATTTCTCGTCAGTGGTTCAGCAGAGGTGACGTGCGGCCGCATCTTGATGCGCTTAGAGAAAGGGGGCAGCCAGCGCAGAATCCAGTCCGAGCCCTGGAGGAGTCCAGACCGTGTCTTGTTTTTTTTGGAAGGGGTGGGGAAAGGGCTTGGTGAGGGGCAGAGTAACTTTTAGTTAGCTCTGGAATCCAGGCACCACCTCCTCCTCACAATGTGAAAATATATTGTAGGTTAACTGGTATGAAACCTGTACAGCAAGGCATAAAGCAATATTCAATTGACGAGTTAAAATACTTAAGTGTTACAGTGAATTTTCTGTGTGCTTCTCACACAACAAGAGGACGAGTGGTGACTGCTAGTCTGCAATTATTACAATAAATGTAACCCTCTGTCATACTTTTTTCAGTGATTCAGTCACGATCATAACGGCCCCTATAAACATTTGACAAAGTAAACTCCTAAAAAAAAACGTGCTACACACAGTGCATATTGAACGTTATAATTCACGTCCTTTACGTTTTACAACAACAGTTTTTAAAATGCTGTACTCCCAAGTGTACGAAACTTGCACCAATTACTCCCAAGTGTACGAAACTTGCATCAACATAGGTGTCAGGTGACAGGCATAATTTCTTTCCGTGTGTGCGGTACCTTCCGTCCTTTTTTTATTTCCCTGGCTTGTGTACTGTAGTCAAAGCAACAGCAGTGGAAAGAAAGGAAAGACTATCCAGTGCTTTCTTCATTGGTTGCTTCCCGGTGTTTATTTTCTCATGGCTGCAGTAGGGAAGGGGGCTCCGTGCTGTCCTTCATTCCCCGGCTCTACGTTACCAGGTCCGCTCTCTCTATTCACTGATGTTCCGGAGGATGTGGGCACAGCGGGGGAGAGGTTGCTAACTGAGAGCCGATCTGCTGTGTCGCCGCAAGGGACCTATATTATGGGGAGAGGTAGGAGTCTGGGTCGTGTAGTTTAGAGACAAGGATATAGGAGACGCTGCCTAAATTAACTACAAAAGATTACGTTACTGAACTAAGTTACATTTAATGAAAGTAAAATTTAAAAAACTAAAACATGAAGCATTCAATAATATCCCATGCGATTGCAACGTTACCTCGAGTTACCCAAAATGTGTCAGTTTGCTATGTATCTTATTTAGATAGCCTGTATTGGTATTTAATTGGACGCAAGATGATTATATCTTTCTCTCTTCCGTTTGACACCTAAGGTCCGTGCTTTTGTGTTCGGTTATTTAAGTATTGTTATTCAGCTAGTTTTAGTATTTGTAGTTCCATAAATAAATTTAGCACGCCTTAAATCAACCTGTCAGTATACACATGGGTTTAGTAAAGTTGTGCTTTTCTATTTGGAATGTTTCCACAGGCAATGATAATCAAACCGTGACAGAACATGCCTGTCTGAAATCCTGCTGCAGGTGCAATCCCTGTGGGGGCTTTGAGACCTCTTCATTTTTGCTAATTATTTAATTGTCTACATTGAGGTGTGACAATAACATTAACCAAATCAAATTAGTCTTTATTCAATATTTTCAATCATAAAAGACACAAATACAATACATACAATATCATAAAATACCTTAAGAACACAATAGTCACTACAATTTAGAGTTCCTTTAAAATACCAGTTTTCCGTTGTAATCATACGGTTCTATATGAAAAATGTAATATCATTTATTGATGGTAAAAGTAATGGCTATGATTGATATCCACAGTATTAAAAGAAAAATTTAAAACACCATATATAAAAACTGATTATTCATAGGACTACATTGCACAGAGGGTACACCACAGTAAATATATATGCAAATAAATTAATGCAGAGTAGTAACTGCGGTAGCCTCCAAACTGGGTCGTCTAAGGGCCCATGTCCAGCTCAGAAATTTCGCCATAGCCATAGCTATAGCTACGTCTTCGAGTGTGTCTGTTTTCAGAATACGCAATGCTGTTTGACACGATCTTGTGCCAAGGTTTGAACCGATCGGCTTGAGCCATTTATGTCGAGGGCCCTTATATGCTGGGCAAACAAACAATACATGAGCTATAGACTCTTCCATAGTTAAGCACATGGGGCATTTAGAATCTAAAACATTATGCTACTTTGACGTAAAAGATTTTATGGGGAGGGTACCTACTCTAAATTGGTGGTATAGTTTCCTATCGCCAGGTCTCGCGATAAAATCCCAATATGCTTCAGACCTGAATTCATACTTATGTTCTCAAACAATACCTGTCAGGGAGGTGCTACTCACCAATGACATGGACTTAAACGGGCGCTTTTGCTGACCTCTAAAGCCGGTGCCCACCCGGCATTGTCCCTTTGTTCCCCGCCGCGGCCCCCGAAGCCGAGTTCCCCAGCCGAAGGAAGCAGCCGTCCGCCTCCAGCCAGGGCCGCGCTGGGATTGGCCCAGCCGGCCAAGCCTCCGCCGCGTCATCACTAGAGCTGCTTCCTCTGACGCGGACACGGGCAGTCAGGTAAGTTTTCTTATTTGTAAAAAATTTACTTTTTAACCCCCCGCGCAAGTCCCCCCCTCCCGCCCGCACCGCCAGTTCCCCCCCCCCCCCCCGCACCCCTAAGTCCTGTCATATACAATAGTTTCTCCCATAAAGCTCTTAGTTGAGATATCAGGAAGGGTTCTAAATATTCACCAATCTTTTCAACTAATTTTTCCTTGTGTACAGTCTTGCAGATTATAGTGTATGGTGAGATGGAATCTGCAACAGTGGACATTTTTACAATCCCAAAAGACATTTCACATGAAGTTTTTTCATCAAACGCTGAACCCTTGATACATGTACATCTATCATACTTTGAGTCACTATTCTCATCCCGGAATTTAAACAGTATTGTCTTTCCTTTTTAACGAAATACTTTATAAAATGTACTCATATCACAGCTCGAACATGTTTTGTGAGCCGTACACTTCCTGTCATTTACAAAATGCCCTGAGTTACCACATTTGTAACACATTCCTGAAGACGAGCTGGTGTTCACCTTCCTCTTTGCGTTGGGCAACTCCATGTTCCCAGTTTTCAAAGTTCCGTAGTTTCCACCTTAGCAACCATTTCTTTTTCCTCCCTGACTTTTTCTTCTGATAGTACTACCTTGGAGCATCTACAAGTTAATTCTGCTCTCTTTACAAGGTCAATTATTTCATGAGGAGAAGATTCCACCTAGGCCCAGAGGTTAATCTTTTATACTAGAATTTGATCATGCATTACTATTTGGTCTCGAATAAGTTCACATGTAGTGTTCCAAAACTAAAGCAAGGTTTGTTTTTAATGCAGACACACTCTTCAATTGATTCATCCGTGCCTTCTTTGTTCTGATAAAATGTAAATCTATCAATTCCTATACACACTCTTGGTGTAAAATAACAGTCAAGGCCTTCCAAAGCCTTTATGAATAAATTTCCTTGACCTGGCTGTCTAATCGTCTTTTAAATAGGAATGTTATTGTAGAGCGCTATATTTATCTTTGAATCTATGCTTGTCATGTTGGCATAGTGCAGTGTTTACTTTGAAATGTTCTCCACGTGCGCTTTGTGTGCAGTTAATTTGTTTCCTGTGACTGAAGCCAGTAATCCGTTGGGATCTGAGGATTACTGGAACAAGCGACAATTGGTTAAGTTAACTTCAGAACAGGTTGAGATTATGTCTAAAAGGAGAGATGGAGTCATGAGTGCTGATTGGGCACACTGGCTACAACCCTCTGTTTAAACCTCAGGTGAAAGAAATACTTGTTTGAATTCCACTCAGGGAAGCTCTTGTGTAAGTGAGTTTCTCCTGTGGGCGTCCACGTATGAGCTCGGTGGGTTCACGTGCCAGGAGAATGTCAAAGCAGTTTGAGGATTTAGTGCTTTCCTGAGCATTCACATGTGTCGTTTTAGTTTCTTGTTTTATTTCGGGTCAAAAGGGAAAAGATGGTGTAATATAATGCGATGTTTGGCTGTGTGTGGGGGGGGCTCTGTGTGTGTGTGTGGGGGGGGGCTCTGTGTGTGTTTGGGGAGGGCTCTCTGTGGGTGTTTGTGTGTGTCATTTGCGAGATAAAGCTAGTGGCATTGTAAATGACAATGCCATTTATTTATGTTAAAAAAAAACATAAATAAAAATAATGTCGAGCAATGCCAATAGCTCTAACTTTAACAAAGGCAAAACCATTGCATTGTAAATGCTTGTTTTACTTTTGTCAACATCTATTTTGAGTCTTTGACTTCTGGTGTAAGAGAAATGTCGCATTGTCAGACCGGCTTCAAGCCTTGTGACTCCTGTCACAAGCAGATGTCAGTTACTGAGCGCAACCACAACCCAAAGTCGTGCTCCAACTGCTGGGCCATGGATCCGAAGTCTTTGCGGGAGGGGTCCGAAAGCTCTTGGATGCCCGGCAGTCCTCTCCACGTAGTTTGAGGTCTGGGTCGAGAGGAAGGTCACAGGACCGGTGGTGGAGCCACCACCACTCGTCTTCGCATTCATCGCGTAAGTCCAAACAGAAGGCGAAGAAGCATCATTGCTCTTCGCCTTCTCCCCGTCCGCGGCTGACATGAGTTGGGACCCGGAGTATCAACGCTTACCAGCTCCGTCTTCGGAGCCCGCTCCTGGGACGGCTCCGTGCTTCCCTCCCCTTCCCAGAGCGTCCCCATGCCAGCTTCGAACTTGCTGCGAAGCGCTTCACAGCATTTTTGGGCAGCCCGTCTCCACAGGCGTGCCTTTGGGCCCATGGACTCTGCTAGGGGCCCTGAGCCTACAATGCCGCTGAGGGCCCCTGAGGATCCAGGCCAGGATCCGGATGGTCGCCGGTCGACATTACAGTACTTTCTCCGGTGCCGATTCCAGTGACGATGCCCCGATGGCGGCTGTGCCCCAACTGGCATCAACCCCGGCCTCACCCCTGACTTAGACCCTGTACCAGACAGACGTCGGTACAGACACCAGAGGGTACTTTTGTACCGCTGTAAATCCCTGGCATTCCCTATGGCCCTGAGTGGCAGCTGAGGAGGAGGACATGGAAGAGTCTACTGACCCTTTAGCTGACCAGCTTGAAGAGTCAGACTGGCCAGAGGAGTTTGGTGATGCCAGTGGTTTGGATACCTCCCCAGACCTTAGCATGCTCTCCCCCCTACCGTGGCTAGAGATAGGAGGCTTCCTGTTGCATAGGGCGGCCTCGCGCTTCCTACAATGGCAGTCAGGACTTAACCTCCTGACAGAGGTGCTTCAGCCGGCAGCGGCCTATTCGGGGCCCCTGCTGCCTTTTTATGAAGCCCTCACAGACATCCTTCTGGGCACTTGGTCCAAGCCAGCACAGGGGCTCCAGTGGACAGGATGATTTCCTGACGACACTGCCCGGCCCTGGGTGACCCATTTTTCCTCTCCCAACACCCAACCCCTGAGAGCTTGGTGGTCTAAGGCTCGTCCTCTAAAGGCGCATTCCCTACTGCTCCCACAGATAGGGAATCCAAGAAGCTGGACCATCTTGGGAAGATGTTTTCTTCTGCCAGTTTAGTGCTGCAGTCGGTGAACTCCGCATGCCTCTTGGGCCGTTATACCCATACAGTGTGGTATACGGTTGCACAAGTGCTGCCACAGTGCCTGGAGGAGGCCTGGGCCATGCTCACCCGCGCAGTTGCTGAGGGTCGAGACGTAGCTAAGTTCACCATCAGGTGTGGACTGGATACAGCGGACTCACCTGGGCAGAACGGTTTCCTCATTGGTAGCCCTGAGGCGCTAGACCTAGTTGAGGACTTCTGGGTTTTCGGGGGCTGGCCAATCTACCCTTGTGGACATGCCGTTTGATGGCCATCCCCTGTTTGATGACAAGGCAGACACTCCACTCGAGCGTTTCAAGGATTCTAGGGCTACGGCCAGATCCTTGGTTCTCGCAGCAACCTCTCACCCTGTGCAGTCTGCCCCTTTCGTGGCTTCGGAAGGGGTGCCCCACAACGTTCCACCCAATCAACTCCATCTCATGTCTGAGGATCACTTGGCCCTTCTTCACAAAGAAGTTATGACTCTCTGGGCCAAGGGAGCTATCAGACGGGTTACTGTGCCAGAAGTAGGTCGTGGTTGCTAATCCCACTCCTTTCTGGGACCCAAGGACGACAAAGCCTGTGTCCTATCTTAGACCTCTGGGCCCTCAACCGATTCTCCTGGAAGGAGAAGTTCATAATGGTCACGTTGGCTCAGGTCCTCTCTGCCCTCGATCCCGGGTGGTAGCGTAGAACTTGCAGGATGCCTATTTCCACAACCCCATCCTGCCAACCCATGGACGTTACCTACAGTTCACGATAGGCCACAGCATTTTCAATTTACTGTGCTCCTCTTTGGCCTTACCAGTGCCACTTGGATGTTCACGAAAGTGATGGCAGTGGTCCCAGCTCATCTTTGAAGGCGGGCTCGCCCCAGGCTGTTGTTTCCCACGTCCAGACTACAGCAGCCCTCCATCATTCGCTGGAGTTCACTATCAACGTGCCAAAATCGCACCTGATTCCCTCTCAGAAGCTCCTTTTCATCGGAGCATTTTTAGATACAGCACAGTTTCGGGCTTAACCTCCCAAGTAGTGAGTCTAGGATATTCGTGCTATGATACCGATGTTTCAGCCTCTAGCCCAGATTTCTATGAGAATGACTCTGAGGCTGTTTGGCCTCCTGCATCCTGCTGGTGGAACATGCCAGATGGCACATGCTGGTTCTGCAGTGGGACCTGAAGTTTCAGTGGGCGCAGCATATGGAGAATCTTTCCTATGTCGTCCAGATCTTGAGGGGACAGCACGTCAGTTGCAGTGGTGTCTCACAAACCAGGATCGTGTCAACAGCAGATCCCTCTCCCTTCCCAACCAGAGTTCACAGTGGTGACAGATGCGTCCAGGTTCCACATCAACCTTCTGGAGCTTTTGGGTGATCCGTCTTGCACTGTACGCATTCCTTCCTTCTGTCAAAGGAAGAGTAGTTCAGGTGTTCACGGACAACACTACTGCCATGTGCAACAAACAGGGCAGGGTGGGGTAGTGGACCTTATGTCAAGAGGGTCTTCGCCTTTGGACATGTCTGGAACAGCCCTGGTGGTTCAACACCTGGTAGGTTCCCTGAACGCTAGGGCAGACAAACTCAGCCGCCGGTGCATGATGGATCACGAATGGCATTTTAACCTCTGAGGTGGTGCAAGGTCTCTTTCAGCAGTGGGGAGAACCTTGGTTAGATCTGTTCACCACCAAAGAGAACACGCACTGTCAGCAATTCTGCATGTTGAAGTTTCTAAGGCGGCACTCGCTCTGCGATGATTTTCGTCGCGAGTGAAGTTGTGGTCTCCTGTACACCTTTCAGCCTGTTCCACTTCTACCCAGAGTGCTGAAGAAGATCAAGCGCGACAGGGCCTAAGTCATTCTTCAGGCTCCGGACGGGGCACGAAGAGTCTGGTACCCTGAGCTCCTAACCATGGCCATCGATCCTCCGATCAGACTGCCTCTTTGGGAGGATCTTCTGTCGCAGCAGCAGGGGATGGTCCTCTACCCGAACCTGTCCAGCCTCCACCTGCTTGTGTGGAGAATGAGCAGTGACAGTTGACAGCTTTCAACCTTGCTCCTGAAGTCTGTAATGTCATCTTGGCAGCCAGGCGTCCCTCCACTAAACCGTATATGCCTGTAGATGGAACACATCTGCGGCATGGTGCACAGCAAAGGCTATGGATCCCCTTTCTGCCCCTCTTTCCGAGGTTCACCTCTTCATTCTATCCATGTCCCCGCAGGGCTCTGCTCTGGGCACCCTGAAAGGCTATCATTTGGCCATTTCGGCCTTCCTTCTTGGTCAACCTTCTCTTTTCAAGTCTCCCATTGTAAATAGATTTCTGATGGGCATTACTCATCTCTTTCCTCCTCCTTTCGTAATGTCCCAATGGGACTTGAATTTTGTCCTTATTTATCTTATGTGTGCTCCCTTCGAGCCACTACATAATTGTCCTCTTTGTCTTCTTACTTTAAAGATTGCTTTCCTACTCGCCATCACCTCTGCCCGCAGGGTGAGTGAGCTTCAGGCTCTGTCCTCCAAGCCTCCTTTTCTTGCTGTTCATCCGGACAAAGTGGTCTTTCGTACTGGGCCCTCTTTTCTGCCCAAAGTGGTTACCTCTTTCTACATAGGTCAGACCATCACGTTGCCCACCTTCTTATCGCATCTACACCCTTCCAAAGAGGAGAGACTCCACCGACTACACCCAAAATGTGTGCTCTCCTTCTACCTTGACCGCACTAAAGATTTCCAGGTGTACTATCAACTCTTAGTGGGTTATGTAGGCGCCAAGAAAGGTCGGGCAGTACGCAACGTACCTTCTCTGTATGGGTTGTCCTATACATCAAAATGTGCTATTCTTTGTCGAAAAAGGAACCTCCAGTAGGACTATGGCGCCCACTCTACCAGGGTAAAGTGGAGTTCCCATGTTTGACATCTGCCATGCAGCCACTGCACATGTTCACAAAATATTCCTACCTGGACAGCCAAGTCCGGAGCGACTGCTTTTTTGGCCGTTCTGTTTTCCAGGACTTCCTGGTGTGAACTTAGTTTGCAGACCCTCCACCGGGGTAGCAATGCTGGGTTATCTATTCTACAGTTTTGGAATCTATAACTACAGTCTCTTTCAGATGAACAAGTTACATATCTTCAGTAACAATGTATCTGTAAGAGACATATGTAGTTATAGATTCCTTTTCACCCCACCCATCCTCCCCGTTCTACGAACTGACTTTTAGGAGATAAGGGCTCCCTTCTAGGGCCCTAGTGATGTGTTCAAGTGGTCAGTGTCTTGC
This sequence comes from Lissotriton vulgaris, assembly GCF_964263255.1. NCBI lineage: Eukaryota > Metazoa > Chordata > Amphibia > Caudata > Salamandridae > Lissotriton > Lissotriton vulgaris. The sequence goes on along the minus strand of NC_141687.1, from coordinate 340,362,234 downwards.
ATGGCTCTGCGCTTCTGGCGTGGAAAGTCATGTCAGCGCTCGAGCGACGTCTAAGTAGACACCACAATGCCATTCCGGCACCATGACGCTAACAATGGACGCAGAGTCGACCGACGCGCAGGGGTACTGCTACGAAAATAATCTCCGGAACCAGTCTGACGCCTGGGGTAATTCTACATGTGAGGAATCTATAACTACATATGTCTCTTACAGATAAATCGTAACTGAAGGGAAGTAACTTGTTCATCAGTAGCAGGGACAACTTCAACCTACATCTGCCAAGATTTGACTACCCTAGATGTCCGAATCGGCAAAGAAAGCTCCTTCAAGACATTGTGAAATTTGTGGAAAAAAGCCTCATTCAGAAGATCCACATATGGAGTGTATTTACTGCTTACACCCTTCCCACAAGGTAAAAGTTGTCAAATCTGCCACACTTTTTTTTTCAGAGACTTAAAGATAGAAAGGGGAGGCTTCATATTACAGCTTCAGAAATTAAAAACTAAGAAGACTGGTTTCTGAGGAGGATAGTGAGGATTACTCTGATTTTGAAGTGAGGTCATGAAAAAGGGAAAGGTCGTGTGACTGTAGGTCATCAGAGACACCAAGAAAGGCCTTAAAAAGGCTCATCATAATTCTTCAAGATGGCATCAGAAGTGCGCTCTCACAGGGAGAAAAAAGACAAAGCGTCCACAGAAAAAGTGATGCGTGAGCCAACCACTCCTTCTCCCAGTTTGGCTTTACATTGGAAGAAATCCTCCTCCGGATAGTCGACAACTCCTAAATCAGCCGTTAAAATGGTGATGACAACATCGCTATCGACCATTCCACTAACGACTAAAGCGTCTACGTTGACAACTACGTCGACGACAACTATGATGACACAGTCGACGATGGCAATGACGACAAGGACGCCGTCAAAACAAGAGCTATAGACGAAAGGACTGTCAAAAAAGTCGCCATCGTCGACGGTGAAATTACAGACTAATAATGCATCAACTACTCTCAGCGGTGGAAAAGAGATCTTTGCCATCGACAAAGAGTACATTGTAATTGTCAACGGAATTTGTGCGACGAACACACATCTCCGAGCAAGGTCTCTCCTCTCCTGCCAAATTACTTGCTTGACAACGAAGATTCGGGCAAAGAAGGTCCATTTGGAGCTGCCCCATAGTCCTTCAGATCTGAATGTCCAACACCAAGAAGAGAATGACAAAAAATATGATAATTATTATTCCTCAAGACCACAGCAATATGTAGAAAAGCTCAAACAATATATGGAACAGTTCCAAGATAAAACTCCTCCTCCAGTTCAGGAAGGCATGGTTCAAGTTCCATTAGCTTTGGTTCAAGACGTCCAGGGCATGTTGCAAGACTACTATAAAACATTTTCAAAACCTACAAAAGACAGTATCGCCATCACAGTCTGCGCATCCACTTCAAACCCACACTACGAGAAATCTGCATCCTGTAGCTGGACCTTTAACACCAAAGACAAACCACCCTCCTCGGCTGAAGACTGAGAGGAACGGGAAATTCCTGACAACCAATCTACTCCCAGTGAATGGGAGGGTTATTTGATTCCAACACCATCTCTACCTCAACCACAACTGGTGAACTCTCCACCTGATGACATCAGAGGCTTCCATTTTCTCATGGAAAGAGCCGCAAAAATGTTTGTTTCCTTTGACTATTAAACAATTGAACTGTTTTTGTATGATATTAAAGAGCCTACTGAAAAAAAATCAGGACGATCCATATAGTGGATTTTCTTTGGGCAGAGGGGAATCAAAGAACTCTGTAAGGTCGATGCGGTTTTGCCAAGACTAGACAAAAAGATTTAAGGCACCAGAAAACTCACATTCATGGCTGGTTAGTCATAAAAGACCAGATTCTTTTGTGACACAATAGACCTCCGCACTGGCCCAAGAATCCTTTGACGCCCATCTCCACACCACCAGATAGAGAAGGTAGGCACTTTGGTAACATAGGTAAACTATTGTTCGTGCTGCCAATGTACCAGCCATACTAGGCCCCTCGGCCCCCCCCCGGCTGCTGCAGGCCCTCTGCAGAAGTGGCTCTAGGCTCATGGCGGCCCTGGGCAGGGAGCGTAGGTAGGGGGCCCCGGAAGAGGGGGTCGGGGTGGAGTGCGGAGGCTAGTGAAGAGGGGGGGGGGTCAGGGTGTTTGGAAGTGGAACAGAGCCATGTCTCTCGTGCTCTGGGCAAGAGATAGCGGAATAGCTGGGGCACCTTCAAAAGAGCGGACAACAGCCCGGTTCGGCCTGCTGCGGGGGCGTGGACCTCGGGCCCTCTTTGATCGGACCCGGCGGCGGCTGTCGCCATTTTGACTATTGCGCTACCGGGCCTCCCCCACGCTGTAAACCGCCGATCACCTCCCCCGGTCCTAACAACTTGTCACGGGGGCAGCGGAGCAGCTGGAGCACTCTCATGTGCAGGTAGCGGCCAGGATTGACCCGGCTCCGTGCCCTTTGTAGCTGGAACTGGTGGCGGCCGCCGCCATCATGTCTGTGGTGATCCTGGATCACCCAGTGCTGTGTGTGGCTGTTCTGCGTTGCGGATTCCGTGCCCTGAGGGGAGCGAGGGGCTAAGTGTGGGTCTCCTAGTGCCTGGGACGCAGCTGAACTGCAGGGCACTACGACATCCTGGACTGCCACGACTGCCGTCCTTGGCCTCTTCCCCCCCCCCCACCCCTTTCCCCCCTTCTGAGCTGACTTGATGCAGAGAGCGGCTTCTACAAGCTCCTGGGCTGCGGTTCCCTCCGGCATCGGTTGGAAGGACTGAGAGAACATGTTGAGGGGCACCTGGTGAATAAGGGCACTCAGAGGAATTAACAGTGCCTTTGCAGTGACCTGACCTGGGAGTGGCGGCCCCCAGCCTGGTGGATTTGCGGGCCGGTGTGAGCTTTTGTCCCTCTTCGCCCGGCCCACGCTGCTCTCTTACTGCACTTCTGCGGCACCAAAGCTCAGTGCAGGTGAGGTGTAGGGTTGGGGGCACCCCTTTCTGAGTTGACTCCCTGCGTATCCTCCACTGACCCCTGCACTTCGCTGGCTATACGCACCCCAATGCATTGAGCCTGCCTGAGGTCTACTCCAGCGGACTGCCCCTTGTGCGACTGGGAGTTCGATGGACCCCGACGAGGAGGGGCCTCAAGTAGCTGACCCCCCTGTCGCTGGTGGGTCCTCTGCGCACCCCGACCTCCTGGGACCCTCGATGAGGGTGGATGGGATCTGGCCTGAGGGGGCTTGCTTGCTAGCGTCCACTTAGCAGGGGGCGATACTCTCTGCACCCACTACACCCTGGAGACAGGCGTGGGTCGGCTGAGAGCCTTCTCTACACCCCTCCTCATCCAGTGTACCTAGCATGGCGAGTGCAGCGAAGAAGAAGGCGGACAACTCCTTCCAGAACTTCAAGTGCTCCATATTCAAATGATTTGGTGCCTGCCACCCTCGCACGACGACAACTCCTGAGGCCCATCACCGCCAAGCTGAGAGATGAATACATCTGCTATAGCTGGTCGTTCCCCCTTCGGGTTGGCCTTTGAATACAAGAGTAAAAAGACCAAAGAGGCAGCAATGGAGCTAAGGTGAACGAGGGGTGGTAGTGACCACTACCTAATCAACACACGATGACAATCTCTGAGCATACTCCTGATCCCCATCCTGACAGCGGAGTCCGAGCACTATGTCTGACGCCCGGTGGAGCTGCTCTGTTCAGCTATTTAGGAGATCGGCCTTAGTTCACCCCTGACCGACACCTACCCAGCCGGACTTTGGACACAGTTTCTCTCCCCATCTCCCTGTCTTTCTCTCCCCCCCCCCCCCCCCCGACCCCCCATATTGTATTTCTGTGACTGCTTTTTCCTTGTCTCATATCTGTTCCTATTCAGCATTCTTTCGTTCTTTGTCTACTTCCTTGCTCCTATCCCCTCTCACCTGAATCTTTCCCCTTGCCAGCTTCACCGCCTAGCCCCCTGTCCTTTTGTGCACTTTGACTAAGCACTCCTTCTCCCCTTTTTGGGGAAAGATCCAAGATATATGCGCTGGAGTCTCAGCATATCTGCTGAGTGAGTCCACAGCGCCAAGGGAGCCACTCACAATAAAGGTATTGTATGGCACCCCTTGCCAAAGCACTCCCTCTCCCCTTTTTGGGGAAGGATCCAATAAAGTAGGCCTTGGAGTCTCAGAGACCCCTCTGAGAGATTCCACTGAGCTTAGGGAGCCTCTCGCAACAGAGATGGGGAAATGATACCACTCCCCCTGGGTTCACAGCTTACTGGACTTTGGGCGCAGCTTTGCCTCGCCTGTCGGTTTGTGTCCCCGTCACCCTCTCCCCGCCTTGCTGTGTCTCTAATCCTACCCTCCTCTTTCCCTCCTCCACTCTGTCTACTTCCCCTGCTCCTACCCCCGCCCCCCACTCTCCGGAATATTTTCCCTTGCCTGCTTTCACCACCTAGCCCCCTGTCCTTTTGTGCCCTTTGACTAAGCACTCCTTCTCCCCTTTTTGGGGGAAGATCCAAGTTATATACGCTGGAGTCTCAGCATACCCGCTGAGAGAGTCCACAGCACCAAGGGAGGTATGGTATGGCACCCCTTGCCAAAGCACTCCCTCTCCCCTTTTAAGTAAAGTAAATAGGCCTTGGAGTCTCTGAGACCCCTCTGAGAGAGTCCAATGTGCTTAGGGAGCCTCTTGCAACAGAGATGGGATCACAGCTTCTGGACTTTGAGCGCAGCTTTGACCCGCCTACCGGTTTGTGTCCCTGTCACCCTCCCCCTCCTCTTGCCATGCCGTGTTTCTAACCCTCCCCTCCTCTTTCCCTCCTCCACTCTCTGTCTACTTCCCCTACTCTTACCCTCCCACTCCCCGGAACATCTCCCCTTGCCAGCTTTTTCCCCTACCTATATGTTCCTTTTTGTTTGTCTCAACCTTACTTGTAACTATAATTGCTATGCTCTAATAACTGTGTAACCTTTGTAAAGCTGTAACCTGCAATTTATTGTCTGATACCCGTGTAAAGCGATCTGATACCTCCGGGTCTAGCCAGCGCTATATAAATCCTTTTAAATAAATAAAAATAAATAAAAATATGACAGGCACATGTGGTCAGACATTACTGCATACATAGATCTCTTGCGTGACGATGTAAAACGAGAAGTAAAGAAAATCCTTAAAGACAGTGAAAGAACCTCTTGAGAGATTATAAACTGTGCGCTGGCTATAGCATCAAGGGGTTTAAACAGTTGGCGGGAGCTGCTGTCCTGAGACAGCAAGATGGTTGAAGGCCATATCGTTCAGCCAGGAAGTTCAAAGCAAGATCTTAGACTTTCTATATGATAGAGTGGAATTGTTTAGAAAACATGTACATGACGCTTTACAGGCGATCAAGGCAGACACGGATACCGCACAATCCTTAGGTACCCTGCATATAAGAAAAATGCCTTTTCAATGGACAAGAGGAAGATATTTTTTCACTTATAAATGGGGTTATCAGCCATACAAATACCAATATCATCAGCCCTTTCAGCAACAATTTCACCCTTCCTATCAACAGCAATTGAGATCACCACCACCACCTTATACGAAATAAGCGCCAAGAAGAAAATAAGTCTCACAAGGAGGAGACACTGGCAGAAAGCAGTGACAACTTAATAGTGCTGGTTATATCCTCTCCATCCCACCAAACGGTTGAAGCAAAAACTTAAAAATGTATACACCAATGGCAACAGACAACATCAGACAGGTGGGTGTTGGATCTAATCACCTACGGTCATACTTTGGAATTAACCAAGAGGCCACAAAACACTCTACCGAAGGGAGCACCTCCTCTACATCTGCTCAAACAAGAAAATTCTGGTCATGCACGAAAAGGAGCAATAGAAAAAGTATCTCACGCCCAGAAAGGAATGGGTTTCTATTTCCAATTCTTCTTAAGAAAGAAAAATGGAGAATGGCAACCCATTTTGGACCTGCGGAATTTAAACAAGTCCTGGAGGAAACCATCTTTTCCATTGGTAACTCTTCAAGACATCCTGCAGCTCCTCAATCATGGAGAATACATGTCAACCTTGGATCTCTGGAATGCTCATTCATATCCACATCCAACCCAAACTTACAAGTTACTTACTTTCGGTAGCACCTTATCTGAAAGACATAATCTAGCTGCAGGTTCCTTACCTTAGAATTTCCCAGGTGTCAGGCTGGATCTCGAAGACTTTTGCTCAAGCAATACCCTGCACGCCAGTAGATGGCATTGGTCGGCTTCATGTGACATCTGTGTTGGTTTACGCCGGAAGTGAGGTATGCGTCACCTATATAGGTGCCACCTTGGTATGTTGATGTCAGTTACTTTTCGCGACTTTCCACACCAGGAGTGCCGTGCCATGAAGTGCACTGACAGTGGTGTGTTTAGAACAACCAGGGCCCTGAAAGGGATCAGTTCTGACCCTAAAACCTGTCAGCAGCCCCGGAGGCTGGATGTGTCTGCAAGGATTCTGCTGCTAGATAATGTCTCTACCCGATGAGGCGTTATTGAAGGTAAGTAACTGGTCCATCTGATGGAGACATCTAGCCGCAGATTCCTTACCTTAGAATAGATACTCCAGCAATACCATCCCAGAGGAGGGACTGCAGCAAAGTTACACCAGGAAGTCCTGCAGGACAGAGTGTCCAAAAAGGCCGTCCCTGCAGACTTGACTGTCCAGGCAGCAGTGCTTAGTAAATGTATGGAGTGATGCTCACGTTTCTACCAGACAAATGTCAAAGACTGGAACATCACGTTGCAACACCATGTTGCAAGACTTATCTCTGGCGGAATGAGCTCTTAAGCCTCAGGCGGTTGTTTCTTTACCAGAGTGTAGCATATTTTGATGCAGAAGATGGCCCATCACGAGAGTTGTCTTCTGCAACGCACGACCTGTCTTTAAGCAAACGTACCCCTCGAATAGTTGGAACTCTTTAATGCTGTCAAGGTAGAACAACCACGCTCTTTTTGGGACCAGATGGTGGAGTGACTAATCTTAAGATGGCTGCGGAGGAGCATAGCATGTGGGCAAGGTGACTGATTACCCCATGTAGAATTGTGTTGGCACTTTCGGTAAGAAAGAGTCCCTAGTGTGAAGTACAAACTTATCTGGGAAGAGGGTCAGGTAAGGAGGCTTGGATGACAGAGCCTGCAATTCTCTCACCCTCCTGGCAAAAGTTATTGCCAGCATAAAGGCTGTTTTGATGGAAAGCAGCCGGAGGGGGCAGTTGTGCAGAGGTTCGAACTGACCTCTTATCAGGAAGGTGAGAACCAAATTAAGGTCCCACTGAGTCATGATGAATGGGGCAGGTGAGAATATATGTACAAGCCCCTTAAGAAATCTGTTTACAGTAGAGGCTTTAAATAAAGAGGGTTGATCTGGCAGCCTCAAGAAGGTAGACCAGGCCGAAAGTTACCCTTTTAGAGTGCCTAGAGCAGATCCCTGCTGGGCATAGGGTAAACAGAGGAGAAGGACTTGAGAGAGGGAAGCAGAAAGAATATCAATAGACCGTTCTGTACATAGTCTTGGTAGAGGGACGCCTGACTGACAAAATCTCATCACAGACTTCAGGAGGATGATGGAATGCTTTCAACTGCCGCTGCTCAATCTCCACCCAAGAAGGCATAGAGTTGTCAGGTTCTGGTGGAGAATCCTCCCCTGCTGCTCCGACAGAAGATCCTCCCAAAGGGGCAGGCTGATCGGGACAATTGATGCTCAGTTGGAGAAGCATGGGATACCAGACTCTTCATACACAGTCTGGAGCCACAAGAATGACTTGGGCCTGGTTGCTCATGATCTTCTTGAGCACTCCGGAGAGGAGTGGTATTGGCGGAATGGCATACAGGAGGCCTGTGCTCCACTAGAGACGAAAAGCATTGCAGAGTGAGTGCTGCCTTGGAAACTCCAACATGTAAAACTGCTGACATTGCACATTCTCGGCACAGGCAAACAGATCTAACAAAGGCTCTTCCCACACCTGAAATGGACCAAACGCCATCTCTGCATGGAGATGCCATTCGTGATCTGTTAGGCATCGACTGCTGATTTGTCCCCTGCCAGATGTTGTACCACCAAGGATATACCCTGCTGTTCCAACCATGTTCAGAGTCGCAGGGCCTCTTGCTGAGGGTCCAGGACCCCATACCGCCCTGTTTGTTGCAGTACCACATGGCAATGATGTCTGTGAACAATTGGACCAGCTTCTCTTGATGGAAGGAAGAAAAGCTTTCAATGCCAATTGAATCGCTGATGTGGAGTCCAAATTCCACCGGAGACCAGAGTCCTCTGATCTCCACCTCTCCCATATGGCCGCCCCGTGCCAGAAGTGACACATCTTATCACTACTGTAGATCTGGTTGGGGAAGGGAGAGGGGACTGCCTCTGACCCAATCACGGTTGGTCAGCCACCACTGCACATCCTGTGCAGTTCCCTCCGAGATCTGGACCATTTCAGAGAGATTCCCTGATGCTGCGCTGACCCACTGCAGAGCCCGAATATTTCATCTGGCATGTGTCACTACCAGTTTGCAAGAGGCCATGAGGCCCTGTAGCCTCCAAGTCTGTCTCACCAAATACCAGGATGGAGGCTGAAACATCGGTATCATAGCCTGAATATCCTGCACTCGCCGCTCAGGAGGATAGGCCTGAAACTGCACTGTGACTAAAACCGCTCAGATGAAAGGGAGCGTCTGAGAGGGAGTTGAGTGTGACGACGGCATTTATATAGTGAACCCTAGTGAAAGCAGGTGATTTACCGTAGTCTGGCAGTGGGAGCGGACAGTCCATGGCGAGCTTGCCTTCTTCAGCCAGTCGTCGAAATAGGGGGATATTGGCACCTCTGATCTGTGTTCACAACACCGCCATCACCTTGGTATACACCCAAGGGGCACTGGTAAGGCTAAAGGGGAGCACTGTGAACTGAAAGTGCTTGTGGCCTACTGTAAACCCTAGGTAGTGCCGATGGGCAGGCAAGACGAGAATATGAAAATAGGCGTTCTGCAAGTCCAACACTACCATCCAGTCTCCGGTGTCTTGGGCAGACAATATCTGAGCCAGAGTGAGCACTTTGAGGAAGTAGATGAGGGCTCGAAGATCTAGACTAGGACAAAGACCCTTGTTCTTTTTCAGGACCAGAAAGTAGAGGGAATAGCAACCACAACCTACTTCTGGCACTGGCGCCCTCTCCATGGGTCCCTTGGCCAAGAGAGTTGCGACTTCCTCTTGAAGCAAGTTCAGGTGGTCCTAAATCAGCCTTTCATAGGTTTGAGGAATAGAGGGAAGGTTAGTTTCGAAAGGGAGGGAGTAACCCTTTAGGACTATCCGAAGAATCACTTGCCGGATGTGATGTTTTGCCACTTGTGGAGGTGATGGCTGCCCGTCCACCCACTGGCTGCCCAATATCTTAAAGGGACAGACTAGGAAAGTTTAGAGACTGCAGGGAGAGAAAGGGACTGACTCGACCTCTGGCTGCCTAACCAACAGGGTCAAAAGGAGCTGCGGCTGGGCAGTAGTTGCTGAACTTGCGCGGTTCTTGTGGCTGGCGCAACTGAAAGACCCTTCCATGGCCACGAAAGAGGCGAAAAGCAGGCAAACGGGTGATCACCAAAAGGCCCAAGGACTTGGCTGTAGCCCACGAGTCCTTAGCGCTCTTCAGGGCCACGAATGCCTGGTCTTTGAAGAGACGCATGCCATCAAAGGGCATGTCCATAAAGAAAGCCTGGACATCCCCAGAAAAGCCAGAAGTCCTCAGCCAGGCATAGCGTCGAACAGGCACAGTTGATGACATTGCTCTGCCCAGCGAGTTACTGGTATAAAGTTCACAACGAATGGTTAACTTTGCATCACCTCTCCTATCTGATACGTCTTGGGAAAGAATGGCCCAGACGTCCTCCAGGACTTGTGGCAGCACTTCTGCAACCATTTCCCACATGGAGTCTGCATAACGGCCCAATAGGCATGCAGTGCTCACAGACCGCAAGGCTGGTTGAAGAAAAGATCTTCTTGCCCCAACAATCCAGCCTCTTGGATTCCCTGTCCTGGTGAGCGGAAGAGAATGCGTCTTGTGAGGTAGGAGCTTGGACTACCAAGCTCTAAGAGTAGGGTGGTTGGTAAGGACTTTTGGGTCACCCGGTGCAGGGTGATGGTAGGCGATTGTCCTATTCCTTGAACCAGGTGTCCAGAAGAAAATCGGCCAGGGCCTCGTTGAAAGGCAGGAGGGTTTGGGGAGGAAACTTCTGGGGGAAGGACCTCTGTCAAGATGTTCGTCTTATCTTCCAAGGGAGCTGAAGGTCCGGTATCTCAGCTTCCCCTCTCACCACCATAGCATATGAAGCCCCTACCTTACCTCCACTATTCTCGCCCAATTCCTCATACCAATTCATTTCATGCCCAGGCTGGTCTTGTAAAGGGTTCAGTGACCCCTCCCAATCTTTCTCCATTCCTACCCCTTCAAAATAAGGTTGATATCGACCTATGACCAAAGGGCAGTGCCGGAATTGGCATCTGTAGAAGCCTATCTGGCTCTGGTCGTCTGGGATAAGAATGGGGCTGGTGCCACCAGGAGGTGGTGTTGAAAGTTTCGGTGTGGGGTCGGAACCCGTTGAGCCCCCTCGGAGCCTTCGGGCCCCGAAGGCACGTGTGGAGGTTCCGGTTACCCAAACATGAGGCACATATCTTCCTAGAATTCTTTAAGCTGAACGGGGGTCGCACCAGTTCCTAGGCACAGGTATCGCACAACAAGGCTTAGAGTGTTGAGATTCCTACATCATGTCGGCTGACGGACAGAGAGAAGTTAGAGCACGCTTCAACTTCTTGTGTTTCTTATGCCTCAGAGCGGTTGCCAGACGTTCCTCTTGACCAGGAATGAGACCTCTGGGGCAAAAGGCGTGGAACCCAACACCGGGCTGCAAGCAGGTTTAGGGACTGCTCCCTCAAAGCCTTCTGAGCCATGACCGGGTAGTCGGAGCATGACTTCGAGTCGTGGTCCCGCTCCAGGCACCAGACACCAATTGAGTGTGTATCTGTCAGTGACCAGGCGCGATGGCAGATGCTGCATGGTTTGAATCCAGAAGTTTTCTATGACATAGAGGAAAAACCTACACCACAAAAATCATCAGCAAAACGTTGAAAAAGTCTGTCTAACAGTGACATAGGGTAGTTCTCTTCGCAGATCTGTGCTAGCTGGTGCTGAAAAACATGAACTGACGTCCGCACCCCAAGGTTGAGCCTATAAAGGTGATGCAGACACCTCACATGGAGCTGACCGCTGCCACCTACTGGCACACAAGGTTATCGCTCAAGCAAAGTTCTCTGGATCTAGCCTGATGCCTGGGAAATTCTCAGGTAAAAGAATCTGCGGCTAGATCTCTATCAGATATTAAAAATTGTTGCGATTCAAGTTGGCCGGCACTCAATATCAATTCAAAGTTCTCCCTTTTAGGTACAAATCAGCCCTCCACATTTTAACAAAATGTTTAGTTCCGGTGGCAGCTCACCTAAGACAGAAGGGCTTCCAGGTATTTCCATACCTCGACGACTGGATGATAAAAGCACCAACTGCTCATCAAACTTCAGAAGCAAAAAGATTTATGTATTACCATCAATCATCGATAAATCCTTCAACGAGGATTACATTTCTTGGAGCAGTTCTGGATCCAATCCAAAACAAAGCATTTTTCACACAGGAAAGATGAATAAGACTAAAAATGTTAGCACAAAGGCTATTGAAAAAGTCCATATTGGTACGTCAGTTCAAATCTCTTCTGACGATGATGTCCTCTGCCATTTCCCTAGTACCTATTTTTCAACTTAAGAATGGGGCCCTTACAGTAATATTGAACAAGCAATGGATTCAAATGCTAGTATCTTTCATTGACCTAATCGAAATCACTGCATACTAGATAGCAGATGGCAGTCTGTCAATGGGGCTTACATTCCTACTTCAGATACCCATATTCATCATTATCATGAATGCTTCCTATCTGCAGGATTGTTTTAAAAAGTGGAAAATGATCTTCGCAGCAAATGAAAATGCACATAAATGGGTTATAACTCAAAGCCACTTCATTCAGTTCCCAAGAATTCCTGCCAAGGATAAAAGGCTCATCAGTGATCCGCTCAGACAGCACCACCAGCATACATTATGGAAACAAACAAGGGCCCACAAGATCTCTGGCCCTACAGGGAAACACAAGAAATTTTGAGCAGAATATGTTCCAGGCACAAACGATATCCTGGGAGATGCAATGAGCAGGATCAAAAACAGCTGCCACGAATGAGAGTTCAATTAGACAAGATCTTCCATCGATGAGGCAAACTGTCACTGGATCGTTTTACCACATAAGAGAATCAAAAATGTAAATTGTACGCAAGGTGGCCACCACAAAATGGGTCATGGGGGAATGCTTTTTCGATGAGATGGCCAGGGATCTTTGCCTATGCTTTGCCCCGATCCTATTAATTCCAAGACTTCTCTTTTTTTTTGTGTATTTTTTTTTTCGTCCTCATAACCATCATCTAGACAAGGCACCAAAAGGAATTTACAAAGACAGCTGTCTCAGTTTATTTCGTAAACTGGAAGGGACACGAGTCTTGTGGGGGCCATTTATCCCTCAGCTGTCAACTGCATTCCATGTAGGTACAAAGTCAATGATTTACCTATCTGCGGCAAACCTGGGGGTGATTTAGCAGCCAAATGGGGCCGGGCATGAACCGGTTAACGGCTGTTCCATAGGTACAAAATATTTAAGTACCTTTGGAGCTCAATCATAGGACCGGGGGGAAAAAAAAAACCCTGGATGAATCAATGAAGCCAAGAAAGTAGATACCAAAACGCCCTTTTACTGTGATTGCCAGATCTAGCCAAATCCATGCGGGAGGTCTGCAAGACTGAAGATTGCCAATCCCTAAATGTAGGGGGTGAAGAGTCTTTCCATTTTCTGCATATCTCGCTTCTTGCACGCAGGATAGCATAGAATACTAGAAACTTAGCTGGATTTTGTAGACCTTCTGATACCCCAAATATCACTAAGGGCAGATCTATGATAACAGGACTACCCAATGATGGCTATCCCTCTGAGAGAGGCAGGCCTTGAAGTCTGGGGAGACCTCTTCTTCGAGGGAGATTTACTTTCATGGGAACATCTGCAAGCTAAGGTTGGCCCCAACCTTTCACGATTTAAATACCTACAGATTCATAGTTGGACTGTGGCCTATAAAACCTCTACCACTAATAGGAATAAACTTAAACTTGGAGGGCACAGTCAATTTGTTTCTGATTTAGTAGTCTGTGGGCCAGTAAAAAAAGAAGTATCTAAATGGTATAACTTTATTCTGGAGGAGTCGGGTGGAGACTTTATTCTACCGGAGTCAACATGGGGCTCAGTTTTGATGGATCAAAACTTACAAAATCTTTGGATAACTTCTTTTGAACTTTTGTGGAAGATTGTTAAACCATCCTGGCTTCGCAGAAATCATATCTTTACCCTCCATAGGGCATATTATTCCCCTCTTAGGTTATCTAAATCCGTAGGAGGAGAGTTAGTGTCTTGTGCTAGATGTGGGTTGACTGCTGCATCAGACACACATGTTTTTTGAATGCCCACTATTAACCACATTTTGGGAGGATATCAGTAATTACCTCACAGAATTCCAAGACTTCTCAACAAAATGTAGAAGGAACCGTGTAAAATACTTCTGAATGTTCCAAGATGGCCCCGACGGCACTAGTTCACAGAACTGTTACTCCTGCCAAGCTGAAATCCCGACCTATGTTACTAACAATGAACCACAACCATGTACTTCATCCAGACCTGACCTCCTCACACTTATAGGCCTGGCTACTGAATGCAAGGAGTTTGCGAGCATGAGCATCCCTCAAGACTAGAGAAATTCTTGCAAAAGCAGAATTTATATGCCTAATACGACGTATAAACTGAAATGGTAGCGTTTCTTTTTTGATGCTGGAAATCATATATTCACAGTATCACCAGAGCAAAGTCTACAATATCTCTTATTTTTGGCAGTCAGGTTTGGTCAATGCTTGCATTAAGGTGCATTTAGCAGCTATCACAAGATAGACCACAAGGAAGGTAAACCAGTTGATGTTTTTAACAGGGTGATTAAACATTTTCTTAAAAGCCTTTTCAGAATCATTCCTCCAATTAAGGCATCTCCTCCATCTTGGCAGCTCAACACAGTGCTTGCGCAACTAATGATGGCCCCATTCGAACCTAACCACAAAACAGATCTATAGTTTTTTAAGTGGGAAATGGCATTGTTGGCCCTAACATCAGCAAGAAGAGTTAGCAAGCTACAAGTCTTCACAATTAAAACACCTTTTCTACAGTTCAAGAATACTTGTGTGGTTCTCAGAACCAATCCCAGATTTAGTCCCAAAGTCCTGACGGATTTTTATCTCAATGTGCATTGTTTCCGAATCCACAAGCAGAAGCTTGAAGATCATTGCATACATTAGACATTAAAAGATGCCTGCAATTCTACCTGCATCACACTAAACATTTCAGGAAGACCAACTTCCCGCTAGTAGTATATGGGAATCACCGTAAGGGTCTTCCAATTTCCAAACTGAGCATAGCTCAATGGATTTCAGCAGCTATCCTGCTTTGTCACTGGCCTATGACAAAGTTAAAGCTCATTCTACTTAAGAAGTTTCTACTATGACTGTTTTATTCACTGCTGTCCCTCGCGAAGAAATATGTGGAGCGGCAAAATAGAAGAATAGGCATACGTTCACACAACATTACAGCCTGGAATAGTCAGAGCACAGTGATGTGCCTGGGACTAGCAGTGTTATGCTATTTGTTCCAATAAGGTGAGTCTTTTTCGATTATATTCTCCCACCATTGTGCCATTGTAATAATGATTGTACAAATGATCTGACTGCTAGCTGTTCTAATTCATGAATGTGAATCTATGAAAGCTCCAATACTGGAGAAAAAAAATAGGTTACTTACTTGTAACTGTAGTTCTCCAGTATTGGCATCTTTCATAGTTTCAAACGCGACCCACCCTCCTCCCCTAGAGGCTTCCCTTATTTTTACAGGATTACCTTTCCCACTATTGCTTGAAAATTCGAGGGATTGTAGCCTCTGTGAAGAATGTTATAGAGGGTGTTGTCCCCTGATTGGCTTAAGTTTGTTTTCTTCTAAATTATGTGGATTAGTTAATGAAGTGAATGTTTTCTAAATATACAAAAGTAGGAGTATCACCAAAAAAACAAGAAATACAAAAGTCCCAAAGTCTTGGGAGAGGTTGCATAAGAAGGAAAATTATTCTTTCTTTAGAAGACCCCTCACTAACCAACCGAGTTGGTGACATGCTTCATCATCGGGGTCCCACCCGAACAGCCGAATGCCAGCCGGGTGTGCTGCAATACCTGATTACAGTGGAGCAGGTTGTTTTTTTTGTGTGGAAGTGAAAAGGTGAGTTAAAAATTGGCCAGATATAACTCACTAGGAAAAAACCTTTTGTTCTGGAGCAATCTGAACAATGTTAAAATATTGCTAAGATACCTATTTCGGTTTAATTGACTTCTGGTATCTACAAAAGTGAACAAAAACTAGTGCAAAATAAAAGGGTCTACATGTATCAACCTGTAGGAGGGATTTCGAGGTTTTTGTCAGGACCAAGTGAATGTGACCAGGGCAGTGTGCACACGCTAAGACACACCCAACCCTTGGTCACAGAGATCCAATAGTGTACTTGCAGTTGGTGTCCTTTCGTCCTAATGTTTGAAAGGAAAAAACCTGAAAAGACAAAAATACAAACACAGAAAAACAAATTACGTGCCTGTAACATAGTGTCTAGAAGGTCTAGTGCTCCTTGTTCTCCCAATTCTGTGTATTTATGGTCGATACACATTAATCAGTGTCATTCTCCTTAATTAAGAGACAAATTTAAATAATATTCATAATGTTGTAGCGTGGGTGGATTGGGGGGCCGGACACTCTTTAGTTTTGGGTAAGGCTTTAATTTTGATAAAGTCTTTCATGTGCAGGAAGACAGTCTTTTCTTGGCAAACTCTGCTGGATCCACAGAGATGGGCTTTCCTTCTTCGTCCTCGGACTCCACTGTGCCTGGTTCCCGGTGATTCCTCTCGGGGGAGTGGCAAAGGGAAAAGAGAGAAAGAGGAGGCTGTCAGGACTCTAGGTCTCTTACAGGGGGTCCCCGGGGGAAACCAGGAAGTGAAGGACACCGCTGCTCGTGTATTGTACACTCCGTCTAGGTGCTAAGTGGTACGTGGTGAGGGTAGAGTGTCGGGGAAAGATAGGGGTTGACGAGGATAGAAACGGGAAGGTTATTTACACTATTAACAGATATACAATACGGTCTATGCCAGCCACTGCAGCCTTAGGGAGGAGAGACTACCCGCCTCCCAACCCAGCCTGAAATGCGCTCCTGTACCTACTTCAGCCACACTCCTCCCTCGTGAGTGTGGCACGGGGCGTCGTGGGGACGTTGCCTCCTGGCTCTCCTTCCGGCTTCTCGTTCAAGCTCCGTTCTCCGCTCACGTCTCTCCGTCCTCCCGGGTTTCGTCACACGCCGCCTCCTTCTCTTCCGGGCTTTTCTTCAATCGTGCGAAGCCGACGTCAAGGGTGGGCGTGTCCTCGTCCTCCGTATACGCCCAGTTAAAGGCGCCTTCCTCGTTCTTGCTCGTTTCGTCCAGGAGTGGCCAGGATGACCAGTCGCCCTGAACGGAAGGAGGGGAAGGTTGTTCAACGACCCACCATTCTTCCTTTGGGGTCCATGTGTCCACCCTCCGACCCTCCGTGTTACACTCCTCCCCCCCTGGCTTCTCCCGATCGGGGAGAAAAGGTGTCCGGGACAGAAAGTCCGCGTTGCCATTGCTCAACCCTTTTCGGTGTTTGATCACAAAGGAAAAGGGTTGCAAAAATAAAAACCAGCTGAGAACGCGGGGGTTCTGTGATTTGTTCCTTTGAATCCATTACAGGGGGGCGTGGTCAGTGTATAACACAAAGGACCGTCCTTCTATGTATTATTTTAATTTTTCAATAGCCCATCTGATAGCTAAACCTTCCCTCTCTACAGTGGGATAGTTGCGCTCTCGAGGGTGTAATTTGCGGCTGATGAACGATATGGGATGTTCCATCCCGTCATCGCCTTCTTGGGATAAGACGGCTCCTATACCTATATTGGAGACATCAGTAGCAAGCGTGAAGGGTTTTTCAAAGTTGGGGGGTATCAATACGGGGCTTGTTCTTATGGCGTTTTTTAGGAGCTGAAAGGCCTGTCTTGCAAGGGCAGGGGGGTTCTCTAGGTGTGAGGTTTTTATGTTTTTCTTTAGGAGGTCTGTTAGGGGACTGGCCACTTCAGCGAAAGTGTCTATGAACCGTCTATAATAGCCTATAAGGCCTATTTTAGTCGAGGGAAAAGGAGTACTCTGGATAGCTTTCACCTTTTCTTCCTGGGGGGCTATAACACCCTCGCCGAACATGAACCCCAGGTATTTTACTTTAGGAAAGGCTGCTCTGGACTTCTTTGCGTTCACATGTAACCCAGCGGCCTGTAGTGACTTGAGAATTTTGTATATGTGTTCTAAGTGTTGTTCCCACGTCTTACTGAACACAACGATGTCGTCGAGGTACACCGAACAGAATTCTTTATGGGACTCCAGGACCTCGTTCATCAATCGTTGGAAGGTCGCTGGAGCCCCATGGAGGCCAAAAGGAAGCACATTAAACTCAAATAGGCCCTCATCCGTGATAAAAGCTGTTTTACATGTATCCTGTTCCCTCAGGGGAACTTGCCAATAGCCTTTTGTTAGGTGTAACGTAGTTATAAACCGTGCTTCTCCTATCCTTTCAATTCATTCATCCACCCTCGGTATGGGGTAGCCATAAAATGATGAAATGGCGTTAAGGGCTCTAAAATCCATACAAAATCTTGTGGAGCAGTCTGGCTTTGGCACCATCACGATGGGTGATGACCAGTTTCTCCGGGATGGTCTTATCACTCCTAGTCTGAGCATTTCGTGTACTTCTCTTTTAATGTCTTGCCTCCGCGAGGCCGGGATTCTGTAAGCCATCCGTTTTACGACTTTTCCCTCTTCAGTGTTAATCCTATGCTCTGTTATGTGAGTGCGTCTGGGAACGTCGGAGAATATCTCCGAAAACGGTCTCAGGATGTTTATAAATTCCTCTCTTTCCCTTACACACAGCTCGGGGTTTATAGGTAATTGGTCTAGTGTTGATTTGTCTGTTGTTACCGGTAGACCAAAATGGATTGTTTTAGGGGGTGGGCCTATCCATTTTTTCAGTATGTTTATGTGGTAGCATTGTTGTCGGGTAGGCAACATTTGTAGTCTATAGGTTGTGTTTCATAGAGCCTCGACTATAGGATAGGGTCCCATCCATTCGCTCTTAAACTTCTGAGTAGAAGAGGGGAGAAGTATTAAAGCCCACTCCCCTTTTTCTAACTTTCTCCACTTTTTCCCTTTGTCATAACAATGTTTTTGTTTCTGTTGACTCTTGTCTAGATTGTAGTATGCTAAGTCTCTTAGTTTTCCTAGTTTAGAATTCAACTGCTGAGTATGGTTTTTTGTTCCTCCGCTTCTTCCTGCTCCCAGGCATCCTTTGTTATTTGCAATAATGAATGCGGCTGTCTGCCGTACAACATTTCAAAGGCAGAGCAGCCAAGACTACTTTGCACTTGTGCCCTCAGCACATATAAAGCTAAAGGTAGCAGTTTGTCCCAATCTTTGTTCTCGACTGTCAGCATCTTCTTCAGTGTGGCTTTTAAGGTTCGGTTATACCTTTCGACGAGACCGTCGGTCTGTGGATGATACGCTGAAGTGCGGAAATGGTGTAGGTCTAACAGTTTAAACACTTCCTTCATCATGCGTGATACAAAAGGAGTCCCCTGATCTGTTAAGATCTCACGAGGGAAACCCACTCTGGAAAACAACTCTAGGAGTTTCTCGGCCACGTTCTTTGTCGTAGGCGAGCGTAGCGCGAAAGCCTCAGGAACCCGGGTGCTATAGTCCACCACGACTAGGGCGTAGGTGTTTCCCTTAGGCGTACGAGGGAGGGGACCTATCAGGTCCATACCAACCCTTTCAATCTATGGTAGGCATTGGTTGTAGTGGGACAGTGGGTGGTTTATACATATTCTTTTTTTGACATACCTCACATTGTTTGCAGTACAACTCAGCTTCCTTGTATACCCCTGGCCAGTAGGAAATGTTTGGTTATGTGTTGTCGTTTTTTCTGCGCCTGAATGTCTGGCCGTTACATGTGTGTGCGTGCAAAAAAGAATCTGCTCTCTAAAGACGTTTGGAACTACTAGTTATAAATGGTCGTTGGGTTTTCCTTCTCTATATAGAAGGTTGTTTTTAATCATGAACCTAGGATAAGTGGGGGTAGGGGCAGCTTGTGCTATATGGGCTGCTTCCCATGCGTTGAGGAGGGTAGCATCATTACTTTGTGCGAACTTAAAACTTCTATCCAATATCCAGGGTTCAGCTGTCAATAGGGAACTTCTGGTGCGGCTATTACCCCCTCCCTCGCTAAGTTCCAATCTGAAGAGGGACAGGAAATTCGGGTTGCCTACCCCTAATATCAGGTCCTCCGGCAGCGTCTCAACTACCCCAACTTTTACCCGGCACGGGTTTCTACCTACCGAGTGAATGGAGATGTGGGCTAGTGGGTAGGGCTTTACAACCCTGTGTACACACCTTATGTTTTCTATGGTGCTAGGGAGTATCTGGGAGGGCGACATGAACATTCTTTGGATTACCGACTGTCTACACCCTGAGTCTAACAATGCCTTGATCTCTTTTCCGTTGACCTGTATACGTACATAGGAGGGCCCCATCTCTGCTGTGTACATCGCTGCCTTGGGGACATACCCCACCTCCATTGGTTTTCTTCAGGGACACAGACGAGCGATGTGTCCCCACTCACCGCATTCAAAGCATTGCGGTCCTCTAACCGGAGCGATGTCCATACGAAACGGCTTTGCCTTTAATGGGTCTGGCCCGTTTTTTTTTCTTCTCTGGCTTCAATACCGGAATTGGTTTGGTGGTTTTGTCGTTATCCCATAGAAAGGTAGGGGGTTGAGCCCGCGAGTAGTTGGCAGCCATTTCAATGGCTTGGGCGGCAGTAAGTCCTGAGTGCTGTTTTAGCCATCTTTGGGTTCCATATGGAAGAGCCTCCATTTATTGCTCCAGATATATGCTGGTCATGATCTCTTCTTTATTTCTTTGTTCTGGTCATAACCATTTGTCTGCAGCCATCTTTAGGCATAAGTAGAGCGTCTTAGGGTTTTCTCCCGGGACCCCTTTTTCCTTACGAAAACGCACCCGGTAGGCCTCAGCGTCTAGCCCCAGATGATCTAGAATAACTTCTTTTATGGTCGGATAAGGGGTATTCCCTGCGTGATTCGCAACCTGATAGGCTGCTTGCGCCTCCCCTGTCAACAATGGTGCCAAGAAGAAGGGCCATTTTTCCTCAGGCCATCCACAGGCGCGAGAGGCGCTCTCAAAGTTAGTTAGGAATGCATCCCGATCCTCTCCCTGTACATACTTTTGTAGTGATACCCCCGCTGGGTGGGGCATAGATGTTCTTCTTTCAATTGAGGAACCAGAGCCTGGGGTTTGCATGGCTTTTTGTAGTCCCTCGATTTGGGCACTGATCGCATTCTTAAAGAGTTCTCGATCTGCCTCTGCTGTGGTTATTTGTATTTCTATGGCCCACCCTAGTTTTTCTTGACCTTTGATAAGGTGGTCGATTACTTGTTCCATCAGAGGTGGCTGACGGGAAGTGGTTGATCCCACTTCTGACACCAGTTGTAGCGTGGGTGGATAGAGAGGCCAGACACTCTTTCGTTTTGGGTAAGGCTTTATTTTTGATAAAGTCTTTCTTTTGCGGGAAGACAGTCTTTTCTTGGCAAACTCTGCTGGATCCACAGAGAAGGGCTTTCCTTCTTCGTCCTCGGACTCCACTGTGCCTGGTTCCCGGTGATTCCTCTCGGGGGAGTGGCAAAGGGAAAAGAGAGAAAGAGGAGGCCGTCAGGACTCTAGGTCTCTTACAGGGGGTCCCCGGGGGAAACCAGGAAGTGAAGGACACCGCTGCTCGTTTATTGTACACTCCGTGTAGGTGCTAAGTGGTACGTGGTGAGGGTAGAGTGTCGGGGAAAGGTAGGGATTGAGGAGGATAGAAACAGGAAGGTTATTTACACTATTAACAGATATACAATACGGTCGATGCCAGCCACTGCAGCCTTAGGGAGGAGAGACTACCCGCCTCCCAACCCAGCCTGAAATGCGCTCCCGTACCTGCTTCAGCCACACTCCTCCCTCGAGAGTGTGGCACGGGGCGTCGTGGGGACGTTGGCCTCCTGGCTCGCCTTCCGTCTTCTTGTTCAAGCTCTGTTCTCGGCTCACGTCTCTCCGTCCTCTCCACCGCTCTCCTACTCAGTCCTCCCGGGTGTTGTCACACGCCGCCTCCTCTTCCGGGCTTTTCTCTAGTCGTGCGAAGCGTTAGGTTGAAGTACTTACTGTGCCAAGGTCAGTCACCTGCATGTGCGCCTATGGATCGTCGGCGCTCCCCCGTGGTAACCACATCGGAGCTGGTCTGCCGGTTAAATGCAGAGAGCTTCCGGGTGTGGAGGGGGCGGGGAGGCGCTGACGCGTAACCAGCGTCAATGCGTGAAGAAAGCGTGAATAGACTACAACGCGCATACAGCAGTGGAAGGCGTCTCCATGGTTACAGAAAGTAAATTGCCATGGTCACTTGGGACAGTACAAAGACGCATAATAGTATGTGCGGCATCTGCGGGTGAAATGCGAGTAGCATGGAGATTGATAATGCTACCTATGTGTGATTTCAAAAAACAATGAAAGACTCATTAAAAATGTGATGATTTCTAAACTGAAAAGGGAGCAATAAAGGTGCAAGGGATGCTATACACCTGGGCTTACAATTCTAATATGGTCACCTTATTAGAGCTAAAATATAGCTGGGGGGGTCTCTTTCAGACCGGAGGGTGGAAGGCTAAATGGAAGGTGTCAGTAAAATAGGGCTTGTATGATGTACATACTGAGAGCTAAATTAACTCTGTAGAAGAGCCGATGTGTACTCAAAACTGGCGGTATAAAGACAAGGGAACCCAAAGATATCTGTAGTATATCTAGACTCAATTGTGGTAAATGGGTCAAACTGTTGGTTAGTGTGGATGAATGTACTGCCCTCTCATAGGAGACATCATTGGAACAGTGCGGGGGTATATAGGAACCCGTAGGTAGGACGGTGTTATCTTGAAAGGACTGAATTCTAGGAAACATTGTTGTTAAGTCCTACTTTGTGGGAGGATAGCCTATAAATCCACTGCTGTTCCTTTTCAAATAGGCGTTTTATGGATTCTTGTTCCTGTTTTGATTTGTTCGATAATGGTCCATTTTATGTCATTTGTTGTGTGGTTCTTTTCAAGAAAGTGCTCTGTAAGTTTGGTTGTTGTTTCCCTGCACCTCCGGTGTTCACAGATCCTCTGTTTAATTTTTCAGCAAGTCATGCCCACATATGACAAGTTGCATGGGCATTTGATCAGGTAGATGACGTTGGTGCTGTTGCAGTTCGTGTGGATACGTTGGACTCACACCTTCCCTGGTTCCAGTGCTAGCGTTTTAGTGTTACAGGTCAAATGGCAGACACTGCAATTGCCACATTTATAATGCCCTACGACGTTATGTAGGCCCCATGCCATGGTCACTGTTGGTGTTGTTTCTTGTTTGGTCTCGTTTGGGTGTGTATTCACTAGGGAATCCTTCAGGCTTCTTGTTTTTTTGAAGGAAAAAAGAGGTTTCTCCCAGTGTAGATTGCCTATGTTAATGATGGACTAATGCTTGTTGATAGACCTGGTCATAAGGTTAGAGACTGTGTTATATGTTGTCACACATGTCAATGGTATTCTGTCATCCTTCTGGATCTTATCCTCAAGAAGGGCCTCTGGGTTGGTTGTGTGCTCTTTTCTGGCATTTGTTGAGAATCCTTTCTGGGTAGCCTCTGTTGGTTAGTTTGTTTGTGAGGTCTCTCGCTTGAATGCGGTAATCATTGATTTTGCTGCAATTGCGGCGTAGCCTCGGATACTGGCCATACGGTGAATTCTCTCTCAGAGGTCTCGGATGGAAGCTCTCAAACCTGAGTAAGTTGTTCCTCGCACTAGGTTTGTAGTATGTTTTGGTCTCTAAGTGGCCTTTCTCCTTAGTGATTGTCACGACCAGCACTTTTGTGTCTTCTTCTTTAAAACTCTTGTACAGAATACCACGACCTACTTACAAGACACCAAATGCCTCCTGAAACTACTGCAGAACATCACAATAGATAAAAACACCATTCTGGCTAGCTTCGACATCGAAAGCCTTTATACCAGCATCCCACAGGATGACACTCTGGAGGTACTTGAGAAAGCTCTCAATGAGACAACTTGGACATACAGAACACCAAAGGGCTGTATCCTTGAATGTGCAAGATTTTCCCTGAAAAACAACTACTTTGAATATGAGGGAGCACTATACCTCCTGAATGGGGGTACTTCAATGGGGAGCACTTTTGCCCCAAGCGTGGCAGGACTCTGTTTTTGAATTTAAGAAGAGATTCATATTGAGTGACTAGGACCCTTTTTCCTCCAACATTTTATTTTGGAAAAGATATATCGATGATGCCATCTGGCAAGGACATATGTAAACATTAACTGGCTTTACCGTGTGGATTAACACCTGTGATCATAACCTAAGGTTCACTAACACCATTGACCCGGCCACAATAATATTCCTGGATATGACAATCACTAAGGAGAACGGACACTTAAAGACCAAAACATACGACAAACCTAGTGGGAGGAACAACTTCATCTACCTGATGAAATGCCTTTGCAACTTGTCATATGTGGGCATGACTTGTAGAAAAATTAAACAGAGGATCTGTGAACACCGGAGTACGATTAGGTGCAGGAAAACCACAACCAAACTTACGGAGCACTTTCTTGAAAAGAACCACACAACAAATTACATCAAATGGACCATTATCGAACAAATCAAAACAGGAACAAGAATCCAACAACGCCTATTTGAAAAGGAACAGCGGTGGATTTATAGGCTATCCACCCACAAAGTAGGACTCAAGAACAATATTCCTTGGAATTCAGTCCTTTCAAGATAACACCGGCCCTACCAACAGGTTCATATATACCCCTGCACTGTTCCAATGATGTCTCCTATGAGAGGGCAGTACATTCATCCACACTAACCAACAGGGTCCTGTTACACTGTGTCCGTCCATACTAACCAGCGGGATCCTGTTACATTGTTTGACCCATTTACCACAATTGAGTCTAGATATACTGCCGATATCTTTGGGTTCCCTTGTCTTTATACCGCCAGTTTTGAGTACACATCAGCTCTTTTACAGAGTTAATTTAGCTCTCAGTATGTACTCCATACAAGCCCTATTTTACTGACACCTTCCATTTAGCCCTCCACCCTCCGGTCTGAAAGAGACCCCCCAGCTATATTTTAGCTCTAATTAGGTGACCATATTAGAATTGTAAGCCCAGGTGTATAGCATCCCTTGCACCTTTATTGCTCCTTATTCAGTTTAGAAATCATCAAATTTTTAACGAGTCTTTCATTGTTTTTTTAAATCACACATAGCATTAACAATCTCCATGCTACTCGCATTCACTTAGTTTCACCCGCAGATGCCGCACATACTATTACGCGTCTTTGTACTGTCCCACGTGACCATGGCTATGTACTTTCTGTAACCATGTAGACGCCTTCCACTGTTGTATGCGCGTTGTAGTCTATTCACGCCTCCAACACGCATTGACGCTGGTAACGTGTCAGTGCCGCCACGCCCCCTCCACAGCCGGAAGCTTTCTGCATTTAACCGGCAGACCAGCTGTGATGTGGATACTATGGGGAGCGGCGACGATCCATAGGCGCAAATGCAGGTGACTGACCTTGGCACAGTAAGTACTCCAACCTAACGCGGAGGGTTCCGCTTGTTATTCCGTGTCCCGAGTTCCAAAGTTCTGGATTTTCCTACTTACGAGACTCTTTCACACAGATCGTGCTATGGAGTTAGCACCATGTCCCCGACTCCCATGAGGCACACAACTCTGTCTATCCTAGTAAGCACCCCGTTGACCCCGTTTTGGTCCTTTGTACCTTAAGTATGACGATTGTTGTTTGGCATTCAAGTAGTATGTAACACCCTCACCTACGAAATGAGAGCGTAGACACCCACTTTGTAATAATGAATGTAAGTGACGTTGTAAAAATAGACTTATTGGTTTCATTGATATCCACGTGAGCTGAGAAATACATTTGCATGTCACGGCATGACATGCCACCTATTGTGCAATGACACCCACCACTAGTAATCCCCGAGTGGATGGTATGTCAATCACGTGAGTGATTCTGCCATTTGGATGAATGTGCACAGTATGAATATTATTTAAATTTGTCTCTTAATTAAGGAGACTGACACTGATTAATGTGTATCGACCATAAATACACAGAATTGGGAGAACAAGGAGCACTAGACCTTCTAGACACTACGTTACAGGCACGTAATTTGTTTGTCTGTTTGTATTTTTGTCTTTGCAGGTTTTTTCCTTTCAAATATTTGGACGAAAGGACACCAACTGCAAGTACACGGTTGGGTCTCTGTGAGGGTTGGGTGCGCCTTAGCATGTGCACACTGCCCGGGTCACATTCACTTGGTCCTGACGAAAACCTGGAAATCCCTTCTACAGGTTGAAACTTGTAGACCCTTTTATTTTGCACTAGTTTTTGTTCACTTTTGTATATACCAGAGGTCAATTAAACTAAAATAGGTATCTTAACAATTTTTTAACATTGTCCAGATTGCTACAGAATAAAAAGTGTTTTCCAAGTAAGTTATATCTGGCCAATTTTTAACTCACCTTTTCACTTCCACACACAAAAAACAACCCGCTACACTGTCATCCGGTGTTGCAGCACACCCGGATGGCATTCGACTGTTCGGGTGGGACCCCGATGATGAAGCATGTCACCAACTAGGTTGGTGAGGGGTCTTATAAAGAAAGAATAATTTTCCTTCTTGTGCAACTTCTCCCAAGACTTTGAGACTTTTGTCTTCCTTGTCTTTTGGTGATACTCCTACTTTTGTTTATTTACCTTACTGTATACCGTATAGGGTACCAGGAGTATTCCCCTCCACACAGTGGAAATCCCTTTCTCTCTCCTTTAGTTTTGCATACGTGAATGTTTTCTAGCCACATTAGGCTATATGTAGTACACTGTACTGATTCAAGCATGGGAATCTATGAAAGATGTCAATATTGGAGAACTACAGTTACAGGTAAGTAACTTTTTAGGTCTCGTGGTGTTGCAGTGCGAAGCACTGCCGCCACGAGTCTTATAGCTGCTGTCTGTGCCTCCAAGGGAGGCAGAGCTAGCTACAGACCTGTGCACAAGCCGATTCTACTATGGGCACGAGCCGATTCAGGTCTGTGAACGCCCTTCACAGTGGATCAGCTCGCGCTCCACAGTAGATCGGCTTGTGCGCGTTAATGAATGTGGAGCACGTCAGGCGCCCAAGGAACAATTATCACAGCATTAGACCCCACTTATCACAGCTGGTCAACAGGCGCCCCAGGCTGCTGGAGCACTCAACTATAATTAATGCGCAGTTGAGTGCTCCAGCAGCGTGGGGGCCTCTCGGCATGCTGTGATAATTATCACTTTAGGGCCTAATGCTGTGATAATTAGGGCGGCATGCTCTATTTGCAGCACTGAACATTTTCAAAGAAGGCAAAGCAGCGACATTCATTGGAGACACTCGCCCTCACCCCCTCACTCGCCCACACCCCCTCACACCCCCTGACCCCTCACACACCTCCTTACCCTCCCACCCCCTCACTCTCAGACCCCCTCACTCACCCTTTCACCCTCACACACCCTCACACCTCCTCACCCTCACACCCCCTCACCCTCACTCACCCTCTCACCCTCACACACCCTCTCACCTCCTCACCCTCACACCCCCTCACCCTCACACCCCCTCACCCTCACACCCCCTCACCCTCACACACCCTCACTCTCACACACCCTCACCCTCGCTCACCCTCTCACCCTCACTCACCCTCTCACCCTCACACCCCCTCACCCTCACTCCACCTCACCCTCACACCCCCTTAGCCGCACACCCCTCACAAACCCTCACACACCCTCACTCACCCCCTCACCCTCTCACCCTCACTCACCCTCACACCCCCTCACCCTCACACCCCCTCACTCTCACACACCCTCACCCTCCTCACCCTCACACCCCCTCACCCCCTCTCACCCTCACACACCCTAACTCACTCTCACACCCTCACCCTCACACCCCCTCTCACCTCACACCCCCTCACCTTCACAGTCACCCTCAAAAATCCTCACCCTCACACACCCTCACTCACCCTCACACACCCTCACACACACTCACAAACACTCACCAGCATAGCATAAGAAAACATAGCATAGCATAACGAACCACAGCATAGCATAACAAACAAAAGCATAGGATAGCAAAAGCACAGCATAACAAAACAAAGCATAGGATAGCAAAACAAAACATAGCATAGCAAAACACAACAACGCATAGCATAACAAAACACAACAAAACATAGCATAACATAACAAAGCATAACATAACAAAGCATAGTAAAACAAAACGTAGCATAGCATAACATAACACAACAAAACATAGCAGAACAAAACATACCATAACATAACATAAAACAAAGCATAGCATAACAAAACATAGCAACACATAGCATAGCATAACAAAACAAACCATAGCATAACATAACAAAGAATAGCAAAACAAAACATAGCATAGTAAAACAAAACATAGCATAGCATAACATAACACAACAAAACAGTAGAACAAAACAGCATAACAAAACATAGCATAACATAACCTAAAACAAAGCATAGCATAACAAAACATAGCAAAACACAAAGAAATATAGCATAGCATAACTAAACACAACAAAACATAGCATACATAACAAAACACAGCATTGCAAAGCATAGCAAAACATAGCATAGCATAAGAAAACACAACAAAACATAGCATAGCATAACAAAACACAACACAACATAGCATAACAAAACAAAGCTTAGCATAACAAAACATAGTATAACAAAGCATAGCATAGCATAACAAAACATAGCATAACAAAACAGCATAGCAAAACAAAGCATAGCATAATAAAACACAACAAAACATAGCATAGCATAACAAAACAAAGCATAGGATAGCAAAAGGAAACATAGCATAGCATAACAAAACATAGCATAACATAACAAAACATAGCATAACAAAACACAACAACATATAGCAGAACAAAACATAGCATAACATAACAAAGCATAGCATAACATAACTTAAAACAAAGCATAGCAAAACACAACAAAATATAGCATAGCATAACTAAACACAACAAAACATAGCATACATAACAAAACACAGCATTGCAAAGCATAGCAAAACATAGCATAGCATAAGAAAACACAACAAAACATAGCATAGCATAAGAAAACACAACACAACATAGCATAACAAAACAAAGCTTAGCATAACAAAACATAGTATAACAAAGCATAGCATAGCATAACAAAACATAGCATAACAAAACAGCATAGCAAAACAAAGCATAGCATAATAAAACACAACAAAACATAGCATAGCATAACAAAACAAAGCATAGGATAGCAAAAGGAAACATAGCATAGCATAACAAAACATAGCATAACATAACAAAACATAGCATAACAAAACACAACAACATATAGCAGAACAAAACATAGCATAACATAACAAAGCATAGCATAACATAACTTAAAACAAAGCATAGCAAAACACAACAAAATATAGCATAGCATAACTAAACACAACAAAACATAGCATACATAACAAAACACATCATTGCATAGCAAAACATAGCATAGCATAAGAAAACAAAACATAGCATAGCATAACAAAACACAACACAACAAAACATAGCATAGCGTAACAACACAAAGCATAGGATAGCAAAACTAAACAGAGCAAAGCATAACAAACCAAACCAAAGCATAGGATAGCAAAACAAAACTTAGCATAGCATAACAAAACATTGCATAACATGACAAAACATAGCATAACAAAACACAACAACACATAGCATAACAAAACAAAGGGAAACATAACAAAACATAGCATAGCCTAACAAAACACAACAAAACATAGCCCAGCAAAACAAAACGTATAATAGCATATGAAACACAACAAAACATAGCATAGCATAACAAAACTTAGCATAGCAAAACAAAGCATAGCATAATAAAACACAACATATAGCTTAGCATAACAAAACATAGCATAGCATAACAAAGCATAGCATAGCAAAACATAGCATAGCATAACAAAGCATAGCATAACAAAGCATAGCATAACAAAACAGCATAGCATAACAAAACATAGCATAACAAAACATAGCATAACAAAACATAGCATAGCAAAACAAAGCATAGCATAGCATAACAAAGCATAGCATAACAAAGCATAGCATAACATAGCATAGCATAGCATAACAAAACATAGCATAACAAAGCATAGGATAGCAAAACATAGCATAATAAAACAAAGCATAACAAAACATTGCATAGCATAACAAAACATAGCATAGCAAAACAAAACACAACAACACATAGCATAACAAAACAGTAAAACACAACAAAACAGCATAGCTTAACAAAACACAACAAAGCATTGCATAGCATAACAAAACAAAGCATAGGATAGCAAAAAAACATAGCATAGCATAACAAAACAAAGCATAGAATAACAAAACAAAACATAGCATAACAAAACACAACAACAAATAGCATAACAAAACATAGCAAAACACAACAAAACATAGCATAACAAAACATATCATAGCCCAGCAAAACATAGCATAGCATACCAAACACAACAAAACATAGCATAGCATTACAAAACATAGCATAGCCAAACAAAGCATAACACACACAACCACACACACACAACCACGCACACACAACCACACACACAACCACACACACAACTATCTATCTATCCATCTATCTATCTATCCATCTATCTATCTATCCATCTATCGCCCTCACTATCTATCTATCTCCCTCACTCTATCTGTCTATCTATCGCCCTCACTCTATCTATCGCCCTCACTCTATCTATCGCCCTCACTCTATCTATCGCCCTCACTCTATCTATCACCCTCACTCTATCACCCTCACTCTATCTTGCTATTGCCCTCACTCTGTCTTGCTATTGCCCTCACTCTATCTATCTATCTACCTTTCTATCTATCTATCGATCTATCTATCACCTTCACTCTATCTATCGCCCTCACTCTATCTATCTATCGGCCTCACTCTATCTATCGCCCTCACTCTATCTATCTATTGCCCTCACTCTATCTATCTATTGCCCTCACTCTATCTATCTATTGCCCTCACTATCTATCTATCTCCCTCGCTCTATCTATCTATCTATCTATCTATCTATCTATCTATCGATCTATCTATCGCCCTCACTCTATTTATCTTTCCCCCTCACTCTATCGCATCACCACAGCATCACTCAGCACCACCACAGCATCACTAAGGGGCACATCAACATCACTATGCGCTACCACAGGATCATTGAATGCCACAGCATCACTAGTCGCCACCACAACATCACTCCGCGCCACCACAGCATAAATCTGTGCAACCATTCAACAACAACTGGGTCAAATATGTTCTCTCAATGTTTCAAGCTTTATTACAAATGTCACAAAAAGAGGTTAGTATTTCACTTCTGTTCTTGGATTTTCGTCACAATAAAATACACTGAACATATTCTTCACAAAAGTTATTTACAAAAGTTTAAGCTATTGCCATTATAAACTACAATAACTTTTATTTAAGTATTAATTATTAAAAAATTTAAAAGCCATTGTTATTTGTAATATCAATACATCTAAGTCACGTGAATACAACACATATTGCATTACAAATGCTATAGGTGTGACAAGTTATAACTATTGGCATTGTAAATGACAAAGCTATTATTTTTGCTATTTTCAAAACCAACACATAAATAAAAAATGTGTCATTTACAATACCAATAGCTCAAACTTTCCTAATGCGAGACCTTATGCATTGCAAATGCTTGTTTTCTTTCAGTGTTTTCAGTCTCTGATCCAGAGCTGTCGCTTTTGTCTATGATGTGGTTTTTCCTCTTTTTTTCCCCTTAAAATCGTACAAGTGTGTACGTTGTAGGGACTATTGCAAACCGATATCTGTGACAAATACTCTCCAGGTATGCCTATGGTGCTTGGGGTCAGAACACGTCTCCAGGGCCTGCGATAACTGCATTGAGATGAGCGCTAATATCAAACCGGATCGTGAAGCAAAGCTCGACATCACAAACCACCACTAGACTCCACACCGTGACCAGTTGAAAGAAAGATTCAGTTCCTACAACAGATTCTCTTTGTGGTTAAAGTCCTCGGTAAGTCAAAGAAGAATCACAAGAAATCCAAGCAGGAATTTGCCCCTTTCCATCATTCTCGATCTCCAGAGGAAGCGTGAGGAGATGAATGTGCCACCTGGTCTGTCTCCCAAACTCAATTCTGAGTCTGGTCCTGGGGAACCTTGGCTGTCTGGGTCCGCCAGGGATACCACAGTAAGTAGAGGCCTTTCTGGAAGTCATGCTGTGCATTTTTAACAAATTTCCGTCTCACTATGGTCGAGCTTTGAGCCCCAAGGATTCAGAGGCCTCCAGTAGGACTACAGGCAGCTGTTTTGCCCACAGTAGCATCTGTGTCTCTCATGTCGCCTCAGGTCCCTTACTTGCATTGGTGGCAACTTGAGACCTGTTGCCATAGTCTGCTATGGTACCTTCTCAACGGTGCCAGAGGACGAACCACACCCTATAGTGGTCTCGGACTCCTAACTGAACTAATTTCAACCTTAGAAAAGGCCACCTTTCAAACCTACTAAAGTATAGCTCTTTGGCAATCTTTCTGATTCTGACACACAACATTTACCGTGCGGACACACACATTCATTATATTAACTTTTTGGCTAAGATTCTGATCCAAGCCAGAATTACGGTGATGATGGGGATGAATGGATCCCACAAAATGATGAAGATAAATAGTATCAGGAAATTAAGGATACAAGAGTTTGACACTGGATTTGTCTCTCCCCCTGGGTCTGCCACTGAGAGTTCATCATTTGCTGTTGTGATTAGAAAGACAGCAGAGGCCCTTATCCTGCAACTTTGTGGAAGTTAAAACCAGCATTCTAAGAGTGATACTTCAGTCTGGCTAGACTCTTACCAAACATCTTATGCTGTTTAATGAGACCCTGACAGAGACGCTCTTTAGCACTTGGTAAAAACCATGTTCTGATCAACAGGCAGCTGCTCATTGCCACAGTCCAGCTGCAAGCAACCCTGGATTTCTCATGCAGAATCCAACAGCAGATAGCTTGGTGGCTCAGGCATCCACTGGTAGGTTCTAACCTAACTTTGTCCTGTCGTGAATCCAAATGTTCAGCAACAGTGCCAAGTGCATGTCTTCTTTCGCCAGTCTTGCCCTACGGTCAATAAATGCTAGCTGTTTTCTTGGTTGCTACATCCATGCACTGAGGAATAGGACCAGTCAAATCTTACTGGGGTTACCAGGTGACATATGGGAGTCTTTAGCCCAAACCGTTC
The DNA here is from genome assembly GCF_964263255.1 of Lissotriton vulgaris. Lineage (NCBI taxonomy): Eukaryota > Metazoa > Chordata > Amphibia > Caudata > Salamandridae > Lissotriton > Lissotriton vulgaris. The sequence goes on along the minus strand of NC_141687.1, from coordinate 340,329,386 downwards.
AGGATAGCTGGGATAGAGTATAATTTGTTGTCTGGCCACGTCTTGGGTCAGGCAATTGGCATATGTGTAGTGATTCGGTGCCATGCTTTAATGAGGTCTACAGGCTTCTCAGGGTATGTCCAAGCATCCTTAATGGTTATGCCATTTGATGGCTGTCACCCCTTTCATGAGAATACAGTTTTGGTATTTGAGAGTCTTGCCGCAGCTATCTACACACTTGCCAGACAGTTTCTCCAACAACTTAGCACATTTCAGAGATATGTCAGTCTGTCTTCAACATCGAAATCCACCACTGGCAAAGCAAACTTCTCAGCCCTTTTGTTGAGAAGGCTGCAGTTCCCAGAGTCAACAAACAGCCCAGTCCCCCGACCTTTCATCAGAAACCACTTCAAAACCATTTGTATCCTTTTCGGCACACAGGCCCCCTTGAGAGGGCAGGATATGCTATTTTCTTCAAGGGTGGCAAGCCATACATCCAACAGATGGGTACTGCACATTGTTCAGTGGGGCTACAGACCCCCACTTCTTTCTACCTTGCCACAACCTTCTCCTCCATCAAGGTGAGTTGCTGAGAATCACATGTCAGTTTTTTTTAGCAGGATTAAAGGCTCTTTTGGTCAAACAGGCCAAAGAAAGGCCTCCAGCCTGAGAAGTATCATCTTGGTGTTTTACCACTCCTTTGTTGTGCCAAAAATGAATGGAGGGTTCTATCTTACTTTAGATAGCTATCCTATCCTCTCACTGCCTTTCTGTGAAAGCCTAGGTTCTATCTACCCTGGATCCTTGATGGTAGTGTTGTGTCTGCAGGATTTTGATTTTGATATCCCAGTACTGCAGGCCCACAGGCATTATCTGTGCTTCAGTGGGTCAGAAGCATTTCTAGTTTACAGTGCTCCCTTTTTGCCCCACCAGTGCATCACAGATGTTCACAGAGGTGATAGCAGTGATCGCAGCACACCTACAAAGTTCAGGGGTTTAATTTTTACCCTACCTTGATGACTGGCTGCTGAAGGCAGGCTCACCTCATGCAGCCGTAAACCACCTCCAGACGACAGTGAACCTAGTAACTTTGTTACAGTTCACTATCATCGGACCAGTATACCTCAATAACCACCTATCCTTCCACGCACCCAAGAGACACCTCCAATCAGTTGACTCTCTCTGGACATCATCTCACGCATCTACAAGACCAGAATGGGATAAAATTCCTTCTCCTTCGCAGCCAAGGCCTGGAACAACCTCCCCACCACCCAACAAGTCCTTACACTGCTCCAGTTCAGGGACATCAAGACCTCGAGCTTCGGATGACCCCAGCACTCAACAGAGCACCCCCACCCTCCTCAGCGCCTTGAGACTCTCGCTGGTGAGTAGCTGCACTTTACAAACCCTTGATTATGAGCATGCTGACTTCATATCTGTCTACTTCACAGAGAGTCCCGTTTATCAAAGCCATCCCAGATATGGTGCAATTCTGTGTCTTTTCACTGGATCAAACAGCCTAGGACATTAAGGTAACAATTCAGATATTTTCATCCTTAATCTCAGTGAGGGTGACTCTGGGGCTCCTGGGACTGCTGGCATCCTGCTGGCTGAGCATACCAGATGGCACATGTAGGCTCTACAGTGAGACCTGAAGTTCCAGTGGAATTTATTTGATCCACCCAAGATTTGAAGGAGACTGCAAAATATCTACAGTGTGGCTGCCTACTGTAGTTGGACCAGTAGCAGGCCCCTCTACTTACCCTTCTCAGTGCTGACGGTGGTGACAGACGCATCAATGCTAGGTTGGAGGAGCCACCTGGGAGAGGTGGAGATCCAAGGACTCTGGTCTCTTATGGAAACTCTGCTCCGTATCAAACTGTTGGGGTTGCAGGGAATCAGTTTAGCGTTGAATGTCTTACTTCCAGCCATCAAAGGGAGTCTGGTGCAGGGTCTCACATACAACATCACTGCCATGTGGTACTGCAAAAAGAAGGGCAGAATGAGGGTCTTGGGTCCTGTGCCTGGAAACTCTTCTTAGAGGACCTGGCGTCACAGTTTGGACTGGACTGTTCCTTTTGCAGCAGAACCAAAACTGATTTGCGTGTGTCTGGGTCTAATCTGAGGTTGGGCAAAAAATTGACCTGGATGCTGGCCTGCGTACCTATCAGTGCCTGAGATTAATTCAAGCATCCCACCCATGATTCAGGAAGCTCTAAGTCTGTGATAGTGGCTGAATCTCCAAGGCATTTCTCTGGCTATGAACCACGTGGCAGGATCTTTAACTGTCAGGGTGGCCGATGCTAAGCGTATCACAAACAACTGTTACACCTGGAGGTGGTGCAGGACATCTTCCCGAACCCGGTCCTGATTTGTTCACCACTGCCAAAAACATGCAGTTTCAACACTGTATGATAGAGTTCCCAAGAAGGCTCTCTCCCTGAGATGCATTTTGCCTAGAGTGGAGCTCGGGCTTCTGTATGCCTTTTCTGGCTCATCTTCTGGAAAAGATCAAGAACAAAAAGGCCAAAGTCATCTTAGTTGCTCTGGATTTGGCCACAAGAGTTTTGTATCTGGAACTCCGGGGCATGAGCATCTGTTCTCCAATCAAGTTGCCGCTTTGGGAGAATCTTCTGTCACAACAGCAGGGCAGGGTCTTGCACCCAAGCCTGCACAATCTGCACATCCATATGTAGACTGGAGCGGTGCCAGTTGATGTTATCTTGACAGCTAGACGCCATTCCACAAAGTCTGTGTAGTTTAAGATTGTTGGCTTTTTTACAGTTGCACGATCAGCCTTTCTGCAAATCACCTGTTGTGATGAAGGTTTACAACATATGTTCCTGGAGAAATTCTTAGAGACTTGAAACTGGATCTCACCTTTTGATGTTTATGTATTGTAAAGCGCATGGCTACTCAAAGGCTTTCCCACGCTGGTGAGTACCGTGCTGAGAGTAGGGCCTCTGGTACATTAACGGGGAAAACAGCCATGTTTTAAGTTTCTTCCTGAAGGAAAGTTCATTTGCCAGTGCTTTGAGACTGGGTGAAAGATCGTCCCACACCTTTGGTACTACATATGCAAACGGTCTTTCTCCCCATCTCGCCCTTTTTACCCTGGTTATACTGAGGAAATGAAGATGTGAGGATCTCAGGTGTCTAGTTGGAACATAAGGGGATACCAACTCTCTGAGCTTTACTGGGCCCATGTTATTTATGGCCCTATGAGCAATGCAGAGGGATTTAAACATAATCCTTGCTTCAATTGGGAGCCAGTGCAGCTGTTTGAGGGGTTCTCTTGCAGAAACATAACTAGGAGCCTTGTTGCTGCATTTTGCACAGTCTGAAGTTTCTTCATTACGTAATTGGGTGCGCCCACATAAATTGAGGTACTATAATCCAGACTGGAAACTATGGGGGATTGAATGATCATTTCCTTAGATGCTCTGGGATCAATACCAGTATCTTCCTGAGCATTCGGAGTAATGAGAAGCAGATGGCAGACAGTTTATTTGCTTGGTGGTCCATTGCATATTGTCTAACTAGATTCCCAAATCTTTTACCACCGGTCTGGGAACGGAGGGGGGTACGGCCTGGTTTCCAAAGATCATTAATTCCATCTTATCACCATTCAGCATTAGGCGGCAGCTTGACATTCAGCGGGGTAGTTTATCCAAACAGGGTGCTAAATGTGATTAGGGCCTTCTGTAAAGGAAACAACCAGCTGGGTGTCATCCGCATAAGAGACCGCTGACAGGTTAAAGTACTGCACTAAGTTGGCAAGCTGGCGCATATTTATTGAACAATGTGGTGCTGAGAGACGATCCATGAGGGACACCACAAATAGTTGGAAAGCTGTCAGAGAGGCATGCTTTGTCCATGACTTGGTAGGATCTGTTTTCCAGATACGAGATGAGGCAATCTAATGCTTTGCCCTGAAGTCCCACCTCGCAAAGTCTATCCCTTAGGATCTTGTGATCCACTGTGTTGAATGCCGTGCTTAATTCCAGTCGTAGGATGGCGGCTGAGCCTGTGCAGAAGCGGTCGCTCCCCTCACTTCCTCTCCTCCTGGTATCGTGCTGATTGCGCTTTGTGCCTCATAATTGTTTTTGCAATCCTTTTGTGTTGCGCTTTCAATCGCTCGCCACTGCTAATCACTCGCTCTACTGCTAGGCATTACTTTGTATTGTAAATCGATTTTTCTGTGTGTAATATTGCGCGCCTGCTGCTGAGTGCGTAGCGCTATACCACTGCTGCCTTGACATTAAAATCACCCATAGCGCTCCATTGCTGAAACAGTTCCTTTACTTTGTGCCCAATCTCACCCTGCTTCGCAGTATTTGTTATTGTTACTGCCATTTTGTTTGTTGTGCCGTCCCAGACCGTCCCTCCACCTCGCTCCTGCCTCCCAGCTGCCCCTCCCACCCACTGAGACTAGAGGCTGCCCTCGTCCTCGTGGAGAGCTGTGACCGTCCTGTCCTGTGCAGAAGCGGTCGCTCCCCTCACCTCCTCTCCTCCTGGTATCGTGCTGATTGCGCTTTGTGCCTCATAATTGTTTTTGCAATCCTTTTGTGTTGCGCTTTCAATCGCTCGCCACTGCTAATCACTCGCTCTACTGCTGGGCATTACTTTGTATTGTAAATCGATTTTTCTGTGTGTAATATTGCGCGCCTTCTGCTGAATGCGTAGCGCTATACCACTGCTGCCTTGACATTAAAATCACCCATAGCGCTCCATTGCTGAAACAGTTCCTTTACTTTGTGCCCAATCTCACCCTGCTTCGCAGTATTTGTTATTGTTACTGCCATTTTGTTTGTTGTGCCGTCCCAGACCGTCCCTCCACCTCGCTCCCGCCTCCCAGCTGCCCCTCCCACCCACTGAGACTACAGGCTGCCCTCGTCCTCGTGGAGAGCTGTGACCGTCCTGTCCTGTGCAGAAGCGGTCGCTCCCCTCACCTCCTCTCCTCCTGATATCGTGCTGATTGCGCTTTGTGCCTCATAATTGTTTTTGCAATCCTTTTGTGTTGCGCTTTCAATCGCTCGCCACTGCTAATCACTCGCTCTACTGCTGGGCATTACTTTGTATTGTAAATCGATTTTTCTGTGTGTAATACTGCGCGCCTGCTGCTGAGTGCGTAGCGCTATACCACTGCTGCCTTGACATTAAAATCACCCATAGCGCTCCATTGCTGAAACAGTTCCTTTACTTTGTGCCCAATCTCACCCTGCTTCGCAGTATTTGTTATTGTTACTGCCATTTTGTTTGCTGTGCCGTCCCAGACCGTCCCTCCACCTCGCTCCCGACTCCCAGCTGACCCTCCCACGCTCCGCCCCCCTCCACTCTCCATTTAGGACAGATGGACCTACGTGCAGCGGTCACGCCGAAGGTGCGCCAAAGGTAAGCTCGTCTACGCCCGTCCGCACCTGGACCGCGCCCAGTGCCGGTCCCCCTGGTCCCCGTAACACCCACCCCTCGCGCATTACGTACGATGCCATCACCCTCTCTGCACTCAACCCCGGCCACCTCCAAAACTGCTACCAAGCCGCTCCTGGACACACCCATGGTCCCTTCGCCTGCCACTCCTGCAAGTTTGACTGCACCAAGACCCACATCAACCCCACTAACGCCAAACAAAGCTCCAACACTAACCACCTGAAGTGCATCCTACTCAACACCCACTTGGTTCACAGCCACGCCATTGCTCTCTGGAACTTACTCGACACTTCATTGCCGGAAGTCGCCTTTCTCACAGAAACCTGGATGAACGCCTCATCAGCGCCTGACATCGCAACAGCCATCCCTGACGGATACAAGATTATACGTAAGGACCGCAGCAACCAAACAGGAGGAGGCATCGCCATCGTCCATAAGAACACCATCCGCATCACGACTTGCTCCGACGACGCCCTTGCAAACGCCGAACACCTTCACTTCCAGATCCACACCGACCCCAAGACAACTCTCAGAGGCACCCTCATCTACAGGCCACCAGGACCCCGCACACAATTCTGCGAAGATATCACTGACTTAATCAGCCCACACGCCCTCCCCTCCGAGAACTACGTTCTACTAGGAGACCTTAACTTCCACTTGGAAAAGACCAACGACAGCAACACCACCACCCTTTTGGACAACCTCGCCAATCTCGGACTTAAACAACATGTTGACACCCCTACGCATTGTGCCGGACACACTCTCGACCCAATCTTCACCTCCAGCAAATACATCTCCTTCTCTCACACTTCAGCGCTACACTGGACAGACCACAGCTGCGTCCACTTCAACTACAAGAAAACCACAACCTACAACAACCTAAAACCAATTCCCCGCAGAAAATGGAACAAAATTACCACGGACCAGCTCCTCACATCGCTTCTCCATAACACCCCCTCAAAATCATCGGACCCAAACGTCTCAGCCACCTACCTCACACAATGGATCACTCACAGCGCTGACGAACTAGCACCCTTGAAAAAACACCAAATCAAACAAGGAAGGGGGGAGGAGCCAAGCCTGCAACCACGATGGCTGCTTAGGCTCTCGGCTCCGCCGACCTCCTTGCTTTGTTCATACATCCTGTATCTCATCCTGAGCTCGAGCCGTGTTTTTGTGAAGGAGAAATGATGCTGCTTTCGTTGGCGTGTTCCCGGGATTTCTACCAGCTGTAACACCGGCGAAACGTCCTCGCCTAATCTCCGGCCCTTAATATTCACGAGACGGGGGCTTTGAGTGTTGGTGACGGCCAGCCCCTGATGCAATAACAACGGCCATCTGAGACTGGGAGGAGTCGGCCGGCCGGAGTGAGTTTGCCGAACTGCCCTTCCCTTGCTGCGGCCATCCAGACCACCCAGCGGTGTCGTGTGCCTGCGGGACATCGCGGATCTGGGGGAATACAATGTATGTGGTTCTCCGCTCGTGAACCGCCCGAGCAATTTCTTTATCTTTCCCTGAGTTATTGTGGGCGACATCTTGAGCATCACGTAATCGGCGCTTGGCACTGAGGGCTCTGGATCGCGATTGCGGGACCAGGCGACCACTGGGACCGCATCCAGGCCACCGACCGCAACGCTATGGAGTCTGCTATTCCCGTGCTCCTGACCCGATTGTACTCCGGTGAGTGGAAGTGTGGTGACCGGTTGGACGCATGAGAGTGCAACGGTCGGGCTCAAGAGTTGCGATTTGCTGGGGAGCCTCGTGTGAGGAGGAATGCTGGAGCCTATGCTTTTGGGGCAACGCCAGGAATTAGTGATGTACTGGTTGCTCTAGGTACTTTTCGCACTGCCCTGGATTGTAGTGCCTGAGACCTGGGGAGTCGGCTGGATGCCATTGCTCCCGCTGTGTGCTTTGCTACACGTGATTGCTCTCGATTGCGGGACACTGCGCCACACCCTGCACCCAACCGCAGTGTACTGCCTACCCCGGTGGATATGGGGATGTCGGAGGACCAGGATCTCGAGCCAGCCATGGGGCTGATTGCTGCCGTTGGGAAGAGGTCCGGTGGTGGTGGACCTGCACCGTAGTTGGAGGATCGGCTCCGGACATCGCGACCGGCTACTCGGTTGTGGACTGATGGGGTGACTCTCCCTCTTCTCCTGGAACTGATGCTGCTGGGCTGGTTAACAGACATTGGGGGATTATTGCTGCGCGTGGATCTCCCACACATCGTCTTTGACCACACACTATTGTTCTTGGCTGGCTTTGGTGGGCAGCCTAACGTACTATCATGGCCACTCCGCTCACTCTCTCCATCTAAAATGGCGGCTGGCCGGCTGGACTCCGTTGATACAATTGACCGCATGGGACAAGGCTGAGGATGTTTTCTTGAGTACTGGTGCACGGACGGCTGGTGACTACGCGGGACAGGCGGTATAATGACTGATTCGAATGTTTGCTCTGTATTGGTTTGAGGGTCTGGGCTCGGAGAGTGGGCGGCCGGGAGCCCGTATATTAACTTTCTTCTCCTCCTCCGCTTTCCTTATTCTTTTCTTACTACATTTCGGGTCTCTTATTTAGGGCGACAGGCACACTGCTGGGGGGGGGGTAGGCCATAGCCTTCTGCAGGGGTGCGGGCTAGGGGTTTGGGGGAGGGGTTTTTTCTCTTTTTTCTTTTTACCTTTCTGTTTCTTTATTTCTATGGCCCTTTTTTCTTTTCTCTTTTATGGCGTCATCGTCTCCTGTGGTTCCCGCAGAATATTCAGTTCGGAGGGGTGGGGCGGCGGTTTGTTATGAAACATGTTTGTACTGATGTCTATCCTGATTAGCGTACTTCGCCTCCACCACTCCTACTGTAATTGTGTTGCTTGCTGACTTTCGCTACATGTTTTTCAACTGCGGGACCTGGTATGATCGTGTGGCTTTGATCTTGTGACTCTAATATGGTAAAATGAACCTCTTGAATCCTGACTGCCTACAGTGAAGCATGTTATATCCTGAACCTTAGTTGGAATCCCTGACCTTGGTCTGCTACGATTGTTTTTCCAAGGTTTGCCTTGTGCTAATCATGTCGTGTTTAGTGGCCGGCCAAGATGGTTGTAGGTCTCTGCTTGTAACTGCTTGACAGATCAATAAAGGTTCCCCAAAAATTTTAAAAAAAAAAAAATCAAACAAGGAAGCAAGAAAGCCCCTTGGTTCAACAATGAACTTAAGCAATCCAAGAGGTCCTGCCGCACACTCGAGAAATACTGGAGAAAAACCCCAACCACTGAAAACCTAACCACGTTCAAGAACGCCATCCGCAAACACCACCAACTGATCCGCTCCACCAAAAAAGCAGCTTTCAAGGTCCGACTTGACAACAACTCCCACAACAGCAAAGAATTATTCAACATCGTCAAAGAATTCACCAACCCCACCGCCGGCACCAACGACATCACTCCCTCCCAAGACCTCTGCGACTCCCTAGCCTCTTTCTTTCACAACAAAATCGCAGACATACACAACAGCTTCGAAAACAAGCCCGGAGATCAGCCCACCCCACTCACACCCGAAGATAAACTCCCCCCCAACATCCTTTGCTCCTGGACCCCAGTCACCACTGAAGACACCATCCGCTTGATGAACTCCATCCATTCTGTATCACCTACCGACCCATGTCCCCACCACATTTTCAACAAAGCCGACTCCATTATCGCACCCCATCTCCGAGACGTCATCAACTGCTCCCTCAACTCCGCTACCTTCCCGGAAAGCTGGAAACATGCCGAACTCAGCGCCCTCCTGAAAAAACCCACAGCAGACCCCACTAACCTTAAGAACTACCGCCCCATCTCACTCCTTCCTTTCCCCGCCAAAGTCATGGAGAAAGCCGTCAACAATCAACTTGCCGCCTTCCTCGAATCCAACAAATCCCTCGACCCATCACAATCCGGGTTCCGAGCCAAACACAGCACCGAAACCGCACTCAACGCAGCAACCGATGACATTCGAACACTACTGGACAACGGAGAAACAGCTGCCCTCATCCTACTTGACCTCTCCGCAGCCTTCGACACAGTCTGTCACAACACCCTTATACAACGCCTCAGCAATGTTGGAATTCAAGGAAAAGCACTGGACTGGATTACCTTGTTTCTCGCCGGAAGAACTCAGAGTCCGCCTACCCCCCTTCAGATCAGAAGCCACCGAAGTCATCTGCGGCGTACCTCAAGGTTCCTCACTCAGCCCCACCCTCTTCAACGTTTACATGAGCCCCCTCGCTTCCATCGCACGACAACACAACCTCAACATCATCTCCTACGCAGACGATACCCAACTGATCCTCTCCCTCACCAAAGACCCAAACACCGCCAAAACCAACCTACACGAAGGAATGAAGGAAGTAGCCGAATGGATGAAGAACAGCTGCCTTAAACTGAACTCAGACAAAACTGAAGTCCTCATCCTCGGATCTTCAACCTCCGCTTGGGATGACTCATGGTGGCCACCGGCCCTGGGAAACGCACCCACCCCCACAGACCACGCACGTAACCTGGGCTTCATCCTGGACTCCTCCCTCTCGATGACCAGACAAGTCAACGCTGTCTCTTCATCATGTTTCAACATCCTACGTATGCTTAAAAAAATCTTCCGTTAATCCCCACCGAAACGAGAAAGACGGTCACTCACGCTCTGGTCACATGCCGTCTGGACTATGGTAACACCCTGTACGCCGGAACAACAGCAAAGCTACAGAAAAAACTCCAACGCATCCAAAACGCGTCAGCTAGACTCATTCTAGACGTCCCCCGCCAAGCTCACATTTCCGGTCACCTGAAAGAACTCCACTGGCTCCCCGTCAACAAGAGAATAACGTTCTGTCTCCTCACCCACGCACACAAGGCACTCTACGACCTTGGACTCGAATGCCTTTACACGCGCCTCTCCTTTTACACCCCCACCCGCCAACTTTGATCGACCAATCAAGCCCTCGCCGTAATCCCACGTATCCATAGATCCACCATGGGTGGAAGATCCTTTTCCTACTTAGCGGCCAAAACCTGGAATTCTCTCCCTGCCTACGTCTGCCTTACCCAGAACCACCTCTCATTCAGAAAACAATTAAAAACCTGGATAGTCGATGAGTGAGCACCCTCCTTCCCCCAAGCGCCTTGAGACCCTCTGGGTGAGTAGTGCGCTATATAAATGCAGAACTTGAACTTGAACTTATTTTTCCTGATATTTAAAAAAAAATAGTTTTAAGACAATTGCTTTGGTGGATTTTTATGTATTTTGTTTAATTAAAATAAACTGTCTTTTCTACGGAAGTAGGTTGTTGCCTCCTATCACTATTATGTGGGCAAGTTTTGTTTGTTACCACCTGGGTTGATACTTACACACTGCCAAGAGGGGAAGAATGCCCCGTAAATCGAAAAGGTCGCCGGCAGAACGGCAGTTGGTACCACGCGATTGCGAAAAGGCGTGGGGATCATTGCCCGGCGGGAACTCCGGTTTGTCCAGGATGGGGGTAAACGGGGAGGGAAAGGTTGTCAAACCTCTCTTGACAGCAACCGTGTCCCAAACCCGCATGATAGTGCGGGTGATAGGTGACTTCAAGAGGTATCGCGGCCGGTGCTGCCGGATGAGGAAAGGAACCCTCCAAAGGGGCGTCTGGGCCATTGCCCTATCCTGGAACAGCCACCTCTTCTCAGATTCCGGCCTATACCATTCCACCAAATAGCGGACCTGAGAGGCCTGGAAATATTGCAATAGGTTGGGGACTCCAAGACCCCCTTCATCCATGCTCCGGTTTGCCAGCTGTTTACGTAAGCGTGATCGTTTCCCCTCCCAGAAGAAATGGTGGTGGGCGGCCTGTAGGTTCGCAAAGACGCCTACGGGGGGCGCGACCGGGAGGGTCTTAAAGAGATATAAGATCTTAGGTAGGACTGACATCTTTACCGCTGCGACTCTCCCTAGTAGGGAGAGGGGTTGCTTGGACCAATGCGTGAGGTCCATCCGGATCTGGGCAGTGAAGGTTTTGTAGTTAAGTGCTATTGTCGACTCTGTCGAGGAAGTGGGAGTGACGCCCAGGTATGGGAGTTGTGTGGTAAACTGGAGATCGCTCCCATATGTGGAGGCAGACCCGCCGCTGTGGGCGTTTTTGCCCAGAGGTAATATCAGGGATTTCCCCCTATTGATTCTAAAGCCTGAGACAGCACCAAAGGAGTCCAACTCCTCCAAAAAAGCAGGTACAGAGCGGTCTGGATGGTCGAGAGCGGCTATTATGTCGTCGGCATAAAGGCCGATCGAGTGGGGTTCTCGGCTGAATGTGATGCCACGGATAGCGGGTTTATCCCGGATCTTCTGCGCTACGGGCTCTATGTATAGGGCAAAAAGGAGGGGGGAGAGGGGACACCCCTGTCTTGTGCCGTGCTGGATTTCAAACGGGTTTGATCGAAGGCCACCCAAGCGGACCCGAGCTTGGGGGCGGTGGTAACAGCAGGCGATCCAGGGCTGAAAGCGGTCTCCCAGCCGAAAGCGCGTCAAGACTCACAGTAAGTAGGTCCAGTCGACACGATTGAATGCTTTTTCAGCGTCGATGGCCAACAGTGCAGAATCCGAGTCCTGGAAATGGGCCTTGTCTATCAGATGGAGTACCCGTTTGGTGTTATTGTTGCATTGGCGGCTAGGCACAAAGCCCATTTATTCAGGCTCCAAGATCCCAGGCTCTTTTGTAGGCTCCGCAGGCGGCAGTCCGGCCCCGACGATAACTGGAGGCCGGTGAAAGATAGGCACGAAGCTGGTCACCGCTCCGGGGCGGCCGTCATTTCGGGAGTCGCGGCCAAGCAGCCTTCCATCTTCAGAGCAGTTCCGGGGGTCGCACAGACCTAGCGACAACACCCCGGGGGCGACAGTCGATCGTAGTCACCTGGCAGCCAAGGTATGTGGTGCTCGGGGGGGGTTAGGCTGTATTGCAAGGGGCTTCAGGAGGGATCGGGGCAGGGAGCCACTGAGACCTGCGTCCGATCAGGCCGCCATCTTGGCCACGCCCCCATGAATACCTTTTTTGTGGAAGAAGGATGCTATATTGTTGCATCTTTTTTTTGTGGGTTGGGGAACGGTGTTACTTTCAAGTGGAGTGGATAGGGTTTTAACCACTCTAAATAGTTATTTTTGGGGAGTTCAAAGCCCGAGTGATTTTTTCCTCATAGAATTTGGCCTGCGCTTTCTTTATTTCATTGTGATAGGATCTGATTGAAGCTTTATATTTTTATTTGAGTGTGGGGTCAAATTCTTTTCTCCATTTTCTTTCTAATTTCTTGCAATGTTTTTTTTATTGTAAAGAGGTTGTCACTGTACCAAGGGGCTTGTTTTGTATGTGTTTTAAGTCTGGAGTTAGTTTTGGAAATGCATGCATTTAGTGACTGGGTGATCCAATTTTCCCATTGCTGATAATCCTCTTCTAGATTACCTACACATTTAGGAGTTGTATCCTTCAGGATAGTTTCCCAAGTCCTAGGATCTAGGTTTGACCATCTTCTTATGGCCGTCATCTGGGTCCTTCCCTTGATCTGTTGGTCAGGTTTGAGAAGTTTAAAGACAATAAGACAATAATTGGACCAGGGGACCGGGATTATTCCAGAAAGAGTAACCAGAGAGTCATTGGAAAAAATGAGGTCCAAAGTATGCCCTTTCTCATGTGTGGGGGTTGATACAAGCTGGGGTAGTTGTAGTGCCTCAAGATCTGCTTTTAGAGTTTTGACGAAAGGGTTCTTCTTTATGCCGAAGTGCAGGTTAAAGTCGCCCAAAATAGTCATGTGGGTTTTTTGTAGAACTCGGCTGGCCAGTATGTCTGGGACTGCCTCCAAGAATCTGTAACTAGTACCCAGAGAACTGTAGATAAGGACACCAGAGAACGTATGGGTGGGGGAGAGTGTGAAGAGGAACTGAGCTTTCACATTCTAGGAGGGAGAGGGAGGAAGTAACACATCTAAAATCAGATTTTAGAATCATGGCAATTCCACCCCCAACTTTTCCGGACCAATCTAATCTGTGGATCTGGTAGTCCACCGGGAGGGCGAGGTGGATCTCAGGATCTGAGCTGTCATTAAGCCTAGTTTCTGTGACAAATAAAACGTCAAGCAGATCCTCTTCCAGCAGGGTTCTAATGTTAATGGCATGCCTGGACAGTGAGCGCACATTGATCATTCCCAGATTCCATGTTGCTCTTTGTAGCTCCGGAGTAGTGAGATGAGAGTCGAAGCTGCATTGACTGCAGACTTGTTAGCTATTGGTCTGAAGTTCATTATTTGACCCCAGCAATGACAAACATAGTGGTAGTCGTGGGGTCTCAATGCTAATAGCTGATTTGTGGTGTACTTGAACTGACCTGTGCTGGAAGAAGCAGGGGTCCTGGACGTCTTTGGCGCGCCCTCTATGTGTATCCGCTGCACGGCCGGCCCGCAGCTGCAATTAAATGGGAAACTGAAGTTGGCAACTGGAACGCCAACCTCCCGCCTTCACTCTAACTCTATGGTTAGAGGAGGCAAAAAGCGTTCCTCTATGGTCTGCAGATTCAAATTCAATTTCCTACAGTTCAGTTCTAACAATCCTTTCAAGTGGTGCATTCAAACATATAAAGCATAAAAACAAATTGGGATTTAGGAAAAGCTTAAAACAAGCGTTTAAAATAAGTTATTGCACATGAGGCAGAGGATAGAACAGCACTCTCGCCTCATCCCCTTTTGGCCAATGCATAGTTGCCCTCTGTAGGAAAGTAGGATCTACTTTAATGGTTACCCCCACTTTTTGCTGGTGTTTTGCGGTTTTCTGATTAGTCTTACTTGGATCCAGTTAATCAGGACCTCAGTCACTGTGCTGTCTCCCTAAAATTGTCAATGATAAGTACTTTGGTACCTCGACAATTGGCTACTGATGTACCCTTGTAGGTCCCTAGTATATGGTACTGGGGTTCCCAGGGCATAGGTTCACCAGGTATCTCCAATGGGCTGCAGCATTAATTATGCCACCCGTGAGAGACTACTCAAACTGCGACTACAGGCCTGTCATTGCTGGCTGTGTGAGTGGGTGCTTGCCCACGCACCAAAGATATATGTTCCTTATATCTGAAGTCACTACACTTAAAACCTATTAGTCACCCCTGTGGCAGGTTCTTCAGTCCTGGGGCAGGGTGCTTGGCTACAAGTGTGAGGGTGCCCGGAGACCACTGTGTATTTGTGCTTACTTACCTGTTTTCATTTGAAATATTGTGTCCATTATGTTGACATCTCCGGGTAGGAGATATACCAATGGGTTAGGGAGTGTGTATAATAAATATACTTATTTTTGTAACTACACTGTGGTTCTTTTTGTTTAACCTATACTATATGATTACGTCTGGTAAAAAAAAAGCCGCTTAGCACTCCTTCTGGACTGAGCCTGAAGGCTGCTTTCCACAGCTACCAGAGAGAGAGCTTTCTTATGATTGTCCAAGGCCACTAAAATCACCATAAGGATTATCTGGATTAGTGCTAGGTGCTTCACTTACAAATGTGCACCATATACGAAGCCAGCCTCCTACATTAGTGTGCAGCAGTTGGGATGTAAGCCTGCACGGTTTTACCAGCAAATCTAGTTGTGTATTAAATGAAAAACCATCACTAGTATTAGGCACATATAAAATATTTTTGTAGATAAGTATGTTCTACTGAACTTTTGGATTGGTTGTTAAGGGTCTAGCATAACCGGTTCTCCAATCTTAGTAAGTTTAGTTTTCTCTAGGGTATGTATGTCCATCACCACACTACACCTAGTCACCATGGGGCATTTGTAGGTAAAATCAGTTTTGCGATTATAAAAATGCGATTTTCTGCGAATCGAATGTTCAGAATCAAAAAATGCGATGTAGGTAAAAAATCGCTAAAACATAGCGATTACCAATAATTCGCAGAATTAAAAAGCGATTACTCAAACAGCGATTCCTTAATAGCGAATTCGCTAGTAAAGAATCGCAAAAACGATATTAGCATTTAAGGTGCAGAATGATGACATCACAACCAGGAAGTGTGACTGCCCATGCTGCACCTGATTGCCTGCACGTGTTCCTGACTTATTTGCTGCCTGTGAGACTGTGAGGAGGGAGTGTGCTTTTGACTCTGCATCTCCAAGGAACTGAAATGGATTCCCAGGGGGGTGACAAGCAGCCAGAGGAACACAGCAGAAACACAAAACAAAAGTTCTCTGAGAGGGAGCTTGAGGTGTTGACATAGGAGCTTGTGATACTTGGTCCTGTGACATACAAAGGGTGCATAGGGAGTCAAACTTCCAATGTGCAAAAGAGACAAGTAGTAGTCATGTTATTAGTTGATAAAAGAACTTTAATGCTTTAAAAAATAAACATGACACACAACTAATGTGTGCATTCAATTTTACAGCACAACCAACAACACAGGATACAGTGGCTGAAGGGGTGGCAACAGCTACAGATGTGGACGTGGCAGGGCAGGAGGAGCAGGGTGCAACAAGGGAAACACAACCAGCGCCAGCCAATCGGCACAAAATCGTTTCACCACTGCAACCGATGGCGTCTGAGTCAACGGATGGCGATGAGGACTCACAGGCAGGTCCACCCCAAGTCCCAAGGCAGAACACACCACACTCCAGCGCACACGCCGCAACCGGCAGTGGTGCAAGACACAGGGCACGGGCCACCACTAGCAATGACTCCTCAGAAACAGGCTCGGTGTTTGCAGACCTGGAGGGCAGCATGTTGCGTGCACAGCATCTGCAAGGCAAAGGGATTTTGTCAATTCAGTGCCAACTAGCCAGACATAACCGCCACATGTCAGAGTTGAGGCTTGGGGTGACTACCATGTCTGCAGCTATGGAGGCTCATGTAAGGGAGAACAGAAGAGACAGGCTGGCCTAGCGCAGAGAACAACATTGCCTAAACACCCGCCTGGACCTCTTCACAAAGGCTGTGACCCACCAATCTACCGTAATCTCCATGCTAGATCGAAGATGCGTTAGCATGCAACACGAAATGGCACACTGCTGCCAGGATGTGGCCTGGTGCAGGTCACGCATGCGCTTGATCAATTGCGTGCTGTAGTCACGGGTGGCATCGGGACACCAGGCAGCTTGGACACTGATGGCCAGTCCAGCAGGGGCACTCCAACTCCTCCAATTCCTGCAGAAAGGCACCGGAGTGGGTGTCAGGCCAGAGCAGGGGCAGACAGCAGTGAGGCCAGTGTGCAGCCAGGAGGGGAACAGGGCGTGCACGCCGGAGTTGTAGGGGCAGCATGCACCTATGGCATCTTGTGAGGCAACACATGCCATATGGACTAACTGACTCAGAACAATGATGGCACTGTGACATCAACATGTGCAACCAATATACTTACAGTCACGCTGTGTGACATTAGTTATCTTGCTGTTAAGGGAATAAACCTATTTTTGGGACATCATCATTTGGCATTGTGTACTCATTTCTCACCTAGAAGTAGTTCTATGTGATGTCATCACGTCTCAGGTGCCCGGCAGCTGCCCTGGATCCACCTGCATGTCTGCGTTGTGGAGCTCATCTGATGTGTCTGAATCTGTCAGATCCACTGGGGTGACCTTCTTGGTAGCGATGTTGTGTAGCATTGCGCAGGCCACCACGATTTTGCAACACGTCTCAGGGCTGTACTGTAGGGTACCTCCCCTCTTATGGAGGCACTGGAAGCTTTTGAGAATTCCGAAGGTCCTCTCAATGGTGCATCTTGTGGCTCTGTGGGCACTGTTGTACCTCCGCTCTGCTGCTGTGGCTGGATTGAGGTAGGGTGTGAGGATGTAGTCCCCCACAGCATATGTACTGTGTCCTGCAGGGAAAAAGTAGGTTGATGTTTTGTCATGTACTGCCAGTTCAGACCTTTCATACTAGTGCAATTACCTATTAGGTATCCCTCTCCAAACTCGCCATTTGTGAGTCTGCGATGTAAACCAAAGTGTCAGAAAATGAAAGAATCATGTGTGCTTCCTGGGAATTTTGCTACTATATCTGTGATTACATGTTTAGTATTGCAGACTACCTGGATGTATAAAGAATTATATGATTTTCTGTTTCTAAACACATACTCATTGTGTGATGGGGGGACAGTAAGCATGGGCGAATTTTGCGAATTGGCAGTTCGCGAATTTGCAAATTGGCAATCCGCAAAATTCGCAAATTCGCGCGAATTTGCAGATTTTTTTATTTTTGCGTGTTCGTGGGTGTTCGCGAGGCGCTTTGCGTGTTCGCGGGTATTTGCGAGGCGCTTTGCAATTTCGCAGGTTTTTTTTTGCCTGCTTAATCACTGCCACCCTCTTCTTTTTTATGCCCATCTGCCCTCTGTACCACTTGTTTCTGTGCCCTACTGCCCTCTGCCCCACTCATTTTTTGTCCCCTTCTGCCCTCTGTCCCACTTTTGTGCCCTTCTGCCCTCAGCCCCACTTAGAATGGCGCCGGCAAGCTGCCAGCGCCATTCTAAAATAGCTAGAAATAGCTTCAACAGGAAGCACTAATAGATAAAGTAAAGCAGGTGCTCCAGTTGAAGGTCAAATTAAGTTACACAATCATTAATCACCCCAAGTTTGGGGGTGATTAATGATTGTGTAACTGAATTTGCGCAGCACCTGCTTTACTTTATCTATTAGAGCTTCCTGTTGAAGCTGACTTTTGTAACTATTTTAGAATGGCTCTGGCAGCTTGCTGGTGCCATTCTAAAAGAGTTACAAAAGTCAGCTTGAACTTTTGACCCAATCCCCGTTCGTGGATTTCCGTTCGCGGATTTTGCGGGAAATTCGCGAATCTAGCGAATTGTGAATTTACCGAAAATCCGCGAAATCCGCGAGCGGAACGGATTTTCCGCCCATGCTTAGGGGACAGGGCGACATGGGTTCCATCTACGCAGCCAATCACCCGGGGGAATTGTGCTATTTGGTAAAAATCTTGTTTCGTCTGGTCAAGTGCCTGCTGTGTGTTTGGGAATTGTATGTGGTGATGCATCCTCTGCATCATAGCATCAAGGAAAGCGTGAAAAAAACGCAAACGTACACTCTGGGAGACCCCTCCTGCTGCAGCTATTACCCCCTGAAAACTCCCTGATGCTAAGAGGTGCAGTGACCGCAACACCTGTATGTGGGTGGGAATGGTGTGTGCCCTGTATGTGGGGTGCTCAAGTATGGGTGTCAGCTCCTCTATCAGCTCCAGGATACTGTCTAGTTGCAGCCTGTAGTGCACATGGATGTCCTCCTCAGTGCGCTGGAAGAGGGTGATGCATGTTCTGTAGATCCTCTCCTGGCATCTCCTTCTCTGTTCAGCCTCTCGGATACGCAGCCTCCTGGCTATTACATACAGGCCAGCCATTGTGGGAAGCCTCTGCGGCATTGTGGGCCTGTTTAAATAGGTTGCACCTGGTTACCATCTGTTCTGAGTTGGTGGTATTTAAGAAGTGCAAAATAGCGAATTTCGTGAAATCGCTAATTGCGATTTTTTGCTACATATCAAAGTGCGAATTCGCAATTTGCGGGACGCATATAGCGATTTTTTCAAATACTGGGACGCAGCTTGCGAATTCGCAATTTTTTTCGCAGATTCCTTGCGGTGCAAAATTGCTAATTGCTAAATTTGCAAATACCATTTTTGCAAGGCAAAATACTTACCTACATTGCAACACTCACTTTTCCGATCGCAAACACCCTAGATTCTGCGAATCGCAAAGGTTTGCGATTGCAAAACACCTACCTACATATGGCCCCATGGCTTTAGTTGAGGAACCTAGTGGCTCACAACTCTGTGGAAACAGTGATCTTTGGTTCAAGGGACTAAGGAGCCTGTGTGCCTCTAGAAAGTTAAAGGCAGGTAGCAACCCTAACACTAAGTAAGTCTTAGAGCTGCTTCTGCAGGATGACCTCCAGAATCCTGATAGGTCAGAAGGGCACGACAACCTGAGTGGGGATGCTCCAGAAGAAGGGTTAGGATGGTTGGCCCTACTGACCTTAATTCTGAACATGACCTGGAGGAGTCTGATGACCCCACATTGGTGAGCTCTGATCCCCCAAGGAATAGTACTGATAGTACAGAGGGTGTCCCTAGAGGTAGGTACCCCTTTATTGCTCCTGGGAGTGTGCAGAGAATTCAGGGGAGGTCTAGATCATCCTCTGTGAATTTCAATGTCTCTAACAATTCCATAGGAACCTCGATCTCTAGCAAGAGAGAGGACTCCTTAGAGAGGGAATACCACCTACTCAAACTTGAGAGATCAAAGCTCAAGAAAGAGTAGATGGCCCTTAACAAAGAGGCTCTGGAAGTTCAGAGGGCTTGGAAAAATGTGGTGGCAGCACTAGTGTCACTAGAGCCAGGGAACCTTCCTTTGATACTAGGAACCTGAGCAGGATAGTCCCTCCTTACCAGGAGGGGAATGACATCCATAAATGGATCCCTGCTTTAGAGCGGGCCTGTAAACATCAGAAGGTCCCTCAAGGGAAGTGGTCAGCTATCCTGTGGCTCTCGTTTGCTAACAAAGATAGAGACAAACTCCTCACTGTTAGAGAGGAGGATGCAGACAATTATTCAGTCTTGAAGAGTGTCCTCATAGATGGATTTGGTTTAACCACTGAGCAGTACAGGGTTAAGCTCCGGGATACACATAAGGCACACACCCAAGACTGGGTTGATTTTATAGACAATGCTATGAAGGCTCTGGAAGGCTGGCTTCATTGAAGCAAGGTACATGATTATGTAGGACTGTATAATTTGTTGACGAGAGAGCGCACCATTACTAATTGTCAAAATCAGCAACTACACCAGTTCCTGGTGGACTCTGATCTGACCTCTCCCCAAGAATTGGGAAGGAAGGCAGACAAATGGGTCCGTACCAGGGTTAAGCAGAAAAATAATGGTGGTGGAAGTGACTTCTTCTAAGGCCCAAGAGAAGGATGGGAAGAAAGGTAAAGACAAAAATGAGTCTTCACATGGTCCCCAAAATCTTCCTCCAGTGTGGGATTCTTCATCTGGAAAGAAACCATGGTGTTACCTGTGAAATGAAAAAGGACATTTGCCAACTGTCCTAAGCTCAACACCAAGGAAGCTACTGCCAGTGCCTCTTAAGCAAGTAGCCCCCTGGTACCAGCAAAAGTGGTAGTACAGCACCCAATAGATTAATAGGGTTAACATTGGGTTCTGACGTTGGTTCTGTCCTAGTCAGAATACCCACTTAGGGTGTCCTTGTCTGTGATAGTGGCATGGACCATGCCACTTTACGTGCAAGTCCCACTAACTTGGGCAAGTACAGACAACATACTTTGATCAATGATCAAGTAGCTATGGCTTACAGGGACACAGTGGCCAGTGTCACAATAGTGACAGAGAACCTTGTGTCCCCCGAACAAATCATACATGGTCAACTTTGCCAAGCGACCAACGCCAGCAATGTCAGGACTGATCACTCATTTGCAGTTGGGAATCTCAGCTGAGCAGGGGCAACTTGCCCTAAAGAGTTGTGGTTTCCCCAGACCTACCTGTAGACTCTATTGGGAAATTATTGGAAACTTCATTGTGGTCTGAATTGAAGTTCAGGACACATGCAGAGATTATGGGAATCTCTGCCAGAGCACTTGCTGTGACAAGGGCTCAGGCCAAACAGTTGGGCACTGAGGGAGCTCTGGATAGTGAAAGAATGGACTAGCTAGCTCCTACGAGAAGGAGCGGGAAGGGTAAGGAATTATCTTCCTCCCAAACTCCCAGTAAGAGTAAGTCTACTGAGGGAGGTGATCTCAGTCCCTATGAAGGAACTGTCCCAGAGGTACTTGGACCTGACCAGGCAGAGTTCTTGGGGAAGGGGGGCCCTTCCAGGGCAGACTGGAGTTTGGAGTTGAATTCTGCCCCTCTCTTGAACAGCTCAGACAACAAGTTGTTACTGAGGAGGCAGGGAGTGTCCGTGGGCCCCATAGGATCTATTGGGAAGATGGGCTTCTCTTTTCTAACAGTAGAGACCCCAAGCCTGGTGCCACCAGGAGGTTAGTAATATCTCAGAAGTCCAGGGATTTTCTTCTATCCCTAGCACATGACATTCCACTTGCAGGATATCTTGGGCAATGCAAGACTTGGGACAGGCTTGTCTCTCATTTTCACTGGTCCCACATGTCTTAAGACACCATGGAGTTTTGTTGCTCCTGTGTCACGTGCCAAGCCAGTTGCAAGTCAGGTGGCACTTCAAAGGCCCTCTTAATTCCACTTCCAGTGGTTGGGGTTCCTTTTGAGAGGGTAGGGATACACCTTGTTGGTTCCTTGAACCCTCCTACAGGATCTGGACACATTTAAATACTAGTGGTGGGGGACCATGCCACTAGGTATCCAGAGGCTATTCACCATAGACCACTACATCTCCTGTAGTGGTTAGAGCCCTTCTGGGAGTCTTTTCCAGAGTGGGGTTCCTTAAGGGGGTCTAACATTACTGCCATGTGGAAAGAAAGTGGTGTAAACTACAAGTTTACCACACCCTAGCATCCACAGTGCAATAGGCTTATGGAAAGGTTCAACAAGACCCTCAAGGGTATGATCCTGGAGCTCCCAGAAAAGCTCAGGTGAAAATGGGATGTCTTAATACCCTGCCTTCTCTTTGCGCACAGATAGCTTCCTCAGAAGAGGGTGGGCTACAGCCCATTTGAACTTCTGTTTGGACATCCAGTTGGGGGTCCATTGTGTCTGGTAGGAGGACTGGGAGCAGCCTCTCAAACCTCCTAAACAGAATATTGTGGACTATGTCCTTGGCCTGCGTTCACGTGTAGCTGAGTATATGAAGGAGGCCAGCAAAACCTGGAGGCCAGCCAGTAGCTTAGAAAGCTTCATAGAGCTTGGCATAACCACAAGGTTGTACTGACAATTTACCGGCCAGGACAGAAAGTGTGGGTGTTGGAACATGTGGCTCCAGCAGCTCTCCTAGACAAGTGGGGTGGCCCCCACACCATGCTTGATAAAAAAAAAAAGGTGAGGTCCCTTACTTGGATGACCTAGGTGCTCTTAGAAGTCCCCACAGGGTACTTCATGTGAACCGCCTAAAACCATTTGTTGACAGGGCTAACATGAGCTTGCTCATGGCCACAGTTGAGGGACAGGAGGAAGAGAGTGTCCCTCTCCCTGATCTCCTCTCAGGACCCTGTTGATGGGTGAGTTGATGGAGTAGCATTGGTAGGCAGCCTCACTGATCAGGAGCAAGCTAACTGAATGCAAGTCCTCAATCAGTTCCCACATTTGTGTTTTCTGACTACTAGTCAAACCACCTGGTATCAGTCTGCCTGTGAAGAATAAAATCTACAGACAGACTAACCAATTCAAAAAATACATCAGGACTGAGATCCAAAAGATACTGGAATTGGAGGTCATTGTGCCTTTGGATAGCCCCAAAACCTCACACCCAAGATGGTAAGAGAGAGATGAGGTTTTGTGTAGACTACAGAGGCCTCACTTTAATCACCAGGAGTGATGCCCATCCAATTCCTAGCACAGAAGAGCTAACTGATACTCTGGTCCCAGTCAAGTATTTTAGTACATTTGACCGGATATTGGTAAATCAGACTCTCTGAGCGTGCCAAGCCAAAAACAGCATTACCAACCCCTAGTGGGCATTATCAATGTGTGTAATGCCTTTTGGCTTGAAGAATACACCTGCCACATTTCAGAGGCTGGTGAACAAAGTTCTCACAGGTCTGGAAGCCTATAATGCAGCATATCTAGATGCTATTGCTGTCTTTAGTTCAACCTGGGAAGATCACCTAGGTCCACCTCAGAAATTTTCTGGAGGCACTGCAAAAGGCAGGACTCACTATCAAGGCCACAAAGGGCCAGATGTATGAAGCTCAAATGGGTTTGCAAACGCCGAAATTCTCAGAATTTTGGCGTTTGCGAACTCATTTGAGCAAAATGGTATGTATGTAGCAAATTTCAGTGCAAAATAAGGAATTGCAAATTTGCGATTCCTTATTTTGCGATTGCATGTAAGGAATCGCAAAATTTGCGAGTCCTTAAATGCAATGTATGATGCAAAAAAAATTGCTAATTGTCCCTAAGGAATCGCAAATTACCACCAACTTCAAGTTGGTGGTAATTTGCGATTTTCTTGAAAAATGTTAATTTTTGCATTTTTCAAAGTGTCATGTGATTCACATACATGCCCTTAGGGCATGTATGTGCACCACATGTGCACCCATGCTTATTTCAGGGGTGCAACAGAGTGTCATTTGGACACCCTTGAAATTATTTTCAATTTGCGATTAGCAAATTGCGAATCGCAAATTGAGAATAATTTCACATTCATTCCTATGGGCCTCCTGGCCCATAGAAATGAATGGGAAATTATTCCTTAATTGCGATTAGCAATTTGCTAATCGCAATTAAGGAATTTTAAGAAATCGCGAAACAATTGCGAATTTCTACATACATACCATTTTGCAATTCTCAAATAGCGATTCCTTAAAAATCGCTATTTGAGAATCGCAAAAGTGTATCTTGATACATATGGCCCAAAGTGCCCAATAGGGCAGAGCAAGGTTGTGTACTTGGGTCACCTGGTAGGTGGAAGCCAAGTTCAACCATTGGAGAGCAACATTCAGACTATAATCGACTGGGTTGCTCCCACTACCCAGACTCAGGATAGAGCTTTCTTGGGCCTGACTGGGTACTACAGGAGGTTTTTTAAGGAATATTGGTCCACAGTGACTCACCTTAATGATCTCACCTCCAAAAGGATTAACATTCAGTGGACAGTTAGCTGTTAGAAGGCATTTGATTACCTGAAGCAGGCCATGTGCTTTGCTCCCATTCTGCAAAGTCCTGATTACTCCAAAACCTTTACTATTCAGACAGATCCTTCTGAGATAGGGGTAGGAGCTGTTCTATCACAACTTAATGCAGAGGGCCAGGACCAACCAGTCGCTTTTAGAAGCAGAAGGTTAACCCCAGGGAGAAACGTTGGTCAGCTATTGAGAGGTAGGCCTTTGCTGTGATCTGGGTCGTGAAGAAGTTGAGGCTGTACCGGTTTGATACCCTCTTCATTGTTCAGACAGACTTTTCTGTGGAATATAGACATGGGAGTAACCATGCCAATGCAGATGGACTTTCCAGATATTTCTACCTAGAAAATGAAGACTCAGCTGGACAATGTTAGTTTCATCTCCTTTCATTTGGGGGGAGAGGGGGAGGAAAAGTAGGATCTGCTTTCATGCTTACCCCTACTTTTTGCTGGTGTTATGCTGTTTTCTGACTAGTTTGACTGAGATCCTGCTAATCAGGGGAACATCAGTCAGTGCGCTCTCTCCCTACATTTTTCAATTGTAAGTACTTTGGTACCGCCACAATTGTTTACTGGTGTACCCTCCAAAGTCCCTAGTATATGGTACTAAGGTAACCAGGGCATGGGTACATCAGGGGTTTCCCATGGGCTATATTGTGCCACCCATGAGAGACAACTCTAACTGTGACTACAGCCTGTGCTTTCACCCCTCACCACAGATATGTTTCCTATTATCTGAGGTCACTACACTTACAAACCTACAAGTCACCACTATGGCAGGCTCTTCATTCCTGAGGGCAGGCTATGTGATTACAGGTGTGAGGGTGCCCCTGCATGAGCAGGGCACCTCTAGAAACCCCAGAGTCGATTCCCCTGGTTTTGTAAGTGTGGTCATCCATTTAATGCATATAGTGGACATCAAGTCAATTATGAGATGTCCAATGATATACTGGCTGCACGAAACCAATATCAAACATGTGAAAATCCTACCCCAACAACGATTCCAATGTTGTATGTAGGATCCTAGGCAGTGGCGGCTCCTTCCCTAAGGTGGAGGACCGTCACCCCACTGCTTGAACTGCAAGCTCAATACAAAAAATAAAATTATAATAACATTTGTTATTATCATTTTGTTTTCTGTATTAAGCCTGCAGCTGAAGCTAAGGGGGCGGGTCTGGGCTCCCCACGTCACAGAAGATGGAGTGTTGGCAGCACCTAAAGTGCACATGATGATTTGGCCAGCAGTCTTGAGCCGGCTAAAGCGTCATGCGCTCTCTCCATGTTCTCCACGCTGGTTGTATTGTAGCCTGAGTGGAGAACATCCAGAGCTTGCCAGTCCAGAACATACACAGCCTGCCAGTCCCTGTCTGAGCGCCGAACCACGGCGCTCAGACCAATCACAACGCTGCTATAAAGCAGCGTTGTGATTGGTCAGGGGATTCGGGGAGGCTGTTTGCTTGGTGTATAGGTAGGTGCTTTTTTTAAATTATTATTATTTCCCACCCCCTCCCACTGTCCCTTCTCCCTGCAACACCCCTGTTCAGTAGCAGCCGCTACTGACTGCAGGGGCTCCGCAAGGGTGCCCCCCTGTATTACCAGTACCAGCTTTTCAGGGTCTAACAGCAAGCTAGTGCTGCTGCAGACCACCGACACGTTTCTGCCCTCTGGCTGCTGAGCTGAGCTAAAGCAGGGGGAGGCAGAACAATAGGTTTGCAACCACAGAGAGGTGTGACCACCTCCCAAATAGGACTTAGTGTATTGGGCTGGGATGGGGGCGCTTGGCAGTGCCACCAGACTGCTTTGAAGGGCACATTTGCTGCCCTCCTTGCTTACTCCAGTTTGAGCCACTTCAGGGAGTCCTTGGCACCTTCTTTGGCGAGAAACTGGACAAAGGACTTGGGAGTATCCTCCCCTCTGTCCGGCCCCTCTTCTGGGAGTGTTCCTTGAATCATCCCAACCCTTTCCCTAGGGTACTTAAGGGATTACCTGTGAATGGCTCTTCAGATTCGTAGTGGGACAAGATTAAAACTCGAAACCACTTCAACTTCGACCGTCTGGGCAGTTTGGACTTCGCTGGACTTTGCCTTGAACCAAAACTGCGCCAAGGAAGATTCCTGCTGCTCCTGGTCTCGCTGTTCTGTGCTTCGTCCAGGTTCTTCTCCAGGCCTTTGGGCATCAAGGAACCCTGAAGTAATCTCCCTTGGAATGAAGGAGTCACTTCATCTGCAGGCACCACAACGAAGCTAATTGTTCTGCTGCTTCTGACACCCCACAGACTCCGAAAGGCTCAGCAACACTGGTGATGGTTTTGCACTGTCTTGAGGCCTTACTCGTCCTCTAAGGACGTTTGAGACCAGTATCCCTTGTCAGAACCCCTGGAACTGAACCCCTGGGCACTGCGTTAATTTGCTGTTGCTAAGACTTGTTGGCTCTGTCCTCCAGAGATCTTCAGACTACCAGAAGCTCCAGCATTTCTTCTTGCCAAGATCTTCATCCTCACTGCAGCCTCTGCACTGTGGAGCTGCATCTTTGGTGAGCTGCTCGAGGTCCTCTTGCAACTCCTGTGCCTTCGTCTTGTGGGTCCTCTAAAGGGTCTTCTTTGGCTTCACTGGGCTGCCCTGCTTGCTTGGGGTCTGCTCTGACACTCCTGCAATAGGTGAGTCCCTTGGACCTTTCTGGTCCCAATGCTGCACCTTTTTTGTTTGCCACATCTGTTGCTGCTGCCAAGGTTTGTTGGTGCTCCCACCGGACACTGACCCCCCTGATTCTGGACTTCCAACACAGGACAGCACTTGAACAGCCCCTGGTCTTCCACAGCATTGCCTGGTCCTCAGCTGCAGCAACAAGGTCACTGTCATCACTCCTGCATCTTCCGTCATCGGTGGTCATTGGTCCTTCGGATCACTTCCAAGTGGCCTAGACTCTGCTCCCTAAGCTTAAAGGTTCCTCTCTTCTGGAATCCATCCTTGGATTCCACTGGACTCTTTCTCCTTCTTTGCCAGCGGTTTCTTTTTTGAAGTACCCCATTGTGGTCTACAGCGGTTTCAGACTACACTTCGCACCTATACACATGGCTTCCCTGGTGTAGTTATCCTGGTTCCTGGGGTATCCACGGTTTTCTTCAGGATCCACTGGGAAGGGTCCTTCTTAAAACTGCAACTGAAACTTTCCCATTGACTTGCATAGAGTATGCGGCTGTGTTTCCACTCAGCACACAACCTCCATGGTGTTCCTGGGTACTTACCTCGGGTGGTTCATAGTGTCCCCGGCTCATTTGAGTCTTCTTGGCCAAGTCCTGACTTCGGTTGCAGTTGGCATTCCACTTCTTTGGTATATGGTGTTGTTTCCCCCTGGAGACCACTATGTATTTCTGCTTACTTACCTGTTTGCATTTAAAGTATTGTGTATATTGTATTATTATTCCCAGACAGGAGCCTACATCCACCATTCTTTTGACACTGAAAATAGTCTTTTTGGTGGCGTTAATGTCAGTTTGTTGCATGATAGGCACTTTCTGTCAGGCTCCCTTCTACAACCTTTTTTCCCAGACACAGTGATGCTGAGGACTCGAGCAGCATTCCTGCCAAAAGTAGTGCCATCTTTCCAGCCTTCTTTGCCCTGCCTCATCCCTCGAAAGAGTTTAGATCCCAAGTGAGTGCTCAGTTTCTTCAAAAATTGTACCAAAGAATATCAGGTGGACGGTCCGCTTTTTGTGGGCTTCTCCGTAGAAAAGAACGGCAAAGCAGTGCAGGGAAGAAACATCTGTAGGCGGATAGTCCTCTGCATTAAAATCTTCTATGCAGTAGCTAAAAAGCAGCCATATGAAGGATTAACAGCCCATTCCATTTGAGCCAAAGTTGCTACTACAGCACTGGGACGTGGAGTGCATCTTCGGAATATTATTCAGACTGCTACATGGGCATCAGTGCACATGTTCACAAAGCACTATTGTCTGAATGGACATTTCACCCTATTGGTCCTGCAAGACTCTTTGATCTGAGCCTTACTACAGGCCCACCAGCAGGGGAGGTCTTGCTTTGATATCTAGTCACAAGGTGAGGTATCTGCGGTTAGAAGTATCTGTCAGATAAACATGCTTTTCACATTTGGTAAAGCGTTTTCTGTTGGATATGCTAGCTAACCCCAGATTCCTCACCAAACACATTGCCACCCCAAACCCCCACCCCCCCACCCGACCTCCCAGTTTTGTGGAATGGATATTTGCCCATCAAAAAGATCACAGACGACAACTATGTAGAGCTGCACAATGCCACTTCTGGAGCACTGCTTTTCAGTGTCCATATCCAGTTTGGTACCTGGTGACTATTCACAAGATGAAGAATTTGCAGTCCGTGTTACCACCAGAAAAAGCATTACCAAAGGTAACTTGCTCATCTCGTTTTAAGGCTGCAGCAAGTGAAAGTATGCCCAAAACACCCTTTGATCTTCTTGACTAAAGAAATCTATCAATAATCGGGTAGTTTTGTTGTGGTAAGTGTCAATTGGTTGTTGTCTTCTATTGCCTCAGAGACCAAACCTGAAGGTTACTATCAACCCTGTTGCAACTTGACTGATTGAAGACTTTAATAGCTCATTCAACAAACAATTAGGAAGGGTCTAAGGGCAAGTTTACCGACCGACCAGATATAAGCCCCAAACTCAATGTACAACAACAAATAATATCTGGGGGTCTGAGAGCAAGTCAGTAAGTCAAGCAAGAAGGACCACTATACCAAAAACATGCAAAACAGTATCAGTGAGAGATAGTAGTTAATTAACGGCCAAGTCAGGGCTCAAGAGTATGTGGAGAAAAATATTGTTCCCATCAGAAGCCACACTGTACCGCCCTTGTTGCCGTGACCGAAATGTGGTGTGAGGGCAGAACAGAAAGGTATGTTAGCCACTAACATACCTTTCTGTTCTGCCCTCACACCACATTTCGGTCACGGCAACAACTTACTGGCCGTTAGGTCTCCTGGGTAAGGAGAACCCAAATGATGACAACAAGGGCGGTACAGTGTGGCTTCTGATGGGAACAATATTTTTCTCCACATACTCTTGAGCCCTGACTTGGCCGTTAATTAACTACTATCTCTCACTGATACTGTTTTGCATGTTTTTGGTATAGTGGTCCTTCTTGCTTGACTTACTGACTTGCTCTCAGACCCCCAGATATTATTTGTTGTTGGACTTTAATAGCTCTCCAACTCTTTTTGATCCAATAGCTGCAGCTGCTCAGTCAAAAAGAGCTTGGAGGGTCAGACACAAAAATACATGATACTTTTTTGCCAGGAGAAAAGCTTGGGTTTGTATAGCTTAACCAAGTACTGCATTTATAATTCCCCTGACACTCAACTAACATTGTAAGGCCCTATTTTCTGGATGCGTACATTTCTTTCACTTATTCCAATATGTTTATGGAAAAGGGACATATACTTTTTCTCAGACGCTATTTGTTAGTTGCAACAATAATTCTTGATGTATTAATAATTGAAGGAATGCCTTACATGCTGTTAGACATTTTGTAGAGGGTGGAGTCGCGCATTACCCCTAGGTTGCGTGCATGGTCGGTGGTTGTTGGGGCGTTCCCAGTGCAGTCGGCAGCCAGGAGTCGTCCCAGGCTGAAGGGGTGGATCCGAGGATGAGGACCTCCGTCTTGTCCGAGTTCAGCTTCAGTCGGCTGTTCCTCATCCATTCAGTGACGGCCTTCATTCCTTCGTGATGGTTGGTTTTGGCGGGGTGGGGGTCCTTGGTGAGGGAAAGGATCAGCTGGGTGTCATCAGCGTAGGAGATGATGTTGAGGTTGTGCCGAGGGTTGCCGTAGGCGAGCAGTGCCATGTAGTTGCAACAATAATTCTTGATGTATTAATAATTGAAGGATTGCCTTACATGCTGTTAGACATTTTGTAACACCTGTGCCCGTGCAGTTCTTATCCTTTTGATTTTTCTGAACTGCCCCACTACTACTGGAAACGAAAAAAGACACAAACAAGTATACATCAAATAACTACACACATAAAGAAATATATGATTTATTCACAATAAAATGGGACGGTTGGACATTTTAAACTCTAGCACGTCACTATGCCTTTTTTGCTTCTTTTGCCCTCTTTTTGTGGGCACATAACACTGCTTCAGTCAAGGCTACCAATCGATTGGTAGTCTTGACTGAAGCAGTGTCAAGGTTTGCTATTCTTGTGCTGCTCCCACAAATCAAGCTCAGGATACCAACTTAATTTTTTGCCTCAAATTTCAAGTACCTTCATATGTACACAGTGTTCTTAAAATGTCCTATTTTACATTTTGCTTTGCCATGTATATGTACTATATTAATCTGCTACTATTATGTAATTTTCTAAACAGACATGGACCCCAAGTTAATACCCACTGCTGTACACATTTTGTTCTCTGATGTGTACCCACATTTGTGAATTTGTTTTTATGTGGATTCATTAGTTTCTTTTATTCTAAAAGTATTTAAATTGGAGTCAATTTGTTCTGATTTATTTTCATGTTAGTTATTAGATATATGACTCACCAAATCTGAAGATGCAGAGCGAGCACCTTGGTCATAGCAGGAGCATTTCAAACACAGGACTGTCTACGTGGCACATTTGGTGTGTAGGTACTGATAGAGTTCGGATTACGCAAACCAGAAAATGATGGCGAGCAAGGATAGAAATATGAACCTGGGTCGGTACTAATTTGTACACTACATATCTGATAAGAGACTTCTACCCACAGATGCTCTGCCTTAGAATATCCCCCAGGCATGAGACTAGATCTGGAAAATCTTGAGCAGTACCCATGTGCGCCGGTCGGTGATGTTGAAGTGCTCCTTGTTGTAGGCGTTGTCCACACCGAAAGTGACATGCGAGGTGCCGATATAGGCGCTACCCCTGCGCGCTGACATCAGTTTATTTTCTTTCTACTCCAACAGCTTGGTTCCAGAAGAACTACTCTAGATATATTTTGACCACTATTCCAACATTTTGTCAGTCTTTTCTGAGGAGAGTACTCTTGGCACAGTTAAGGAGCATCTTTCAGCCAGCTCAGCATTTCTGCGGTTGCCGGACCAGCCCTCCCTGTTTGTCACCCCTTGTTTCTGAAAGGTCTTCAGCATATGTTTCCTCCCAAACCTTTCATTATGCCCCAATCAGATCTTAATTTGGTTTTAACATATGTGTTCTCCATTTGAACCCATGCATATTTTTTTTCCTTTGACTTTGGGCAATCAATACAGGCTTCTAGGTGACCATCACACTGGACAGGAGAGTCAGCGAGCTGCTGGCTCTTTCTGTTCAACCTCCATAGACCAGTTTCTTCCCAGAGAAACTGGTTCTACGAACCCATGCCTCTTTAATGCCAAGGATTGTGACATCTTTTGATGTCGGCCAGAACATCATGTTGCCAACTTTCTCTGCTGCACCTCCCCTCTTCAAGGAGGAAGAGAGACACCACGACCTGGACCCAAACAGTGCACTGTCATTCTATATAGATCATATCAAAGAACATCAGTAGGATGATCAACTCTTTGTAGGATTCACTGGAACAATGATGGGTAAGGAAGTGTAGAAATGAACCTCCTCCCGAAAGATTGTACTGTGCATTCATTCAATCAATCATATCATTTGTAAAGCGCACTACTCACCCGTGAGGGTCTCAAGGCGCTGAGGTGGGGAATGCTGCTAGTGCTCGAAAAGCCAAGTCTTGAGGAGTTTTCTGAAGGTCAGCAGGTCTTGGGTTTGTCGTAGTTGGATGGGGAGGGTGTTCCAGGTCTTGGCGGCGAGGTGGGAGAACGATCTGCCGCCGGAGGTCACTCTTCGGAAGCGGGGACGAGGGCGAGGTCGCAGAGCTGCCGGGTGGGGGTGTGGAAGCTGAGTCGTCTGTTGAGGTACGTTGGTCCGGTGTTGTGGATTGCCTTGTGTGCGTGGGTGAGGAGCTTGAAGGTTATCCTCTTGTTGACCGGAAGCCAGTGCAGGTCTCTCAGGTGGGATGTGATGTGGCTGCGGCGAGGGATGTCGAGGATCAGGCGTGCAGAGGCGTTCTGGATGAATGGAGCCGTCTCAGGAGTTTGGCCGAAGTTCCTGCATAGAGGGCATTTTCGGAGTCCAACCTGCTGCTGACGAGGGCCGGGGTGACCATTCTTCTCTTTTCAGTGGGGATCCACTTGTAGATCCTGTGGAGCATACGGAGGGTGTTGAAGCAGGAGGAGGAGACGGCGTTGACCTGTTTAGTCATGGAGAGGGTGGAGTCGAGGATGACCCCTAGGTTGCGTGCGTGGTCGGTGGGTGTTGGGGCGGTTTCCAGTGCGGTCGGCCTCCAGGAGTCATCCCAGGCCAAAAGGGTGGATCCGAGGATGAAGGCCTCCGTCTTGTCCGAGTTCAGCTTCAGTTGGCTGTTGCTCATCCATTCAGCGACGGCCTTCATTCCTTCGTGAAGGTTGATTTTGGCAGTGTGGGGGTCCTTGGTGAGGGAAAGGATCATCTGGGTGTCATCGGCGTAGGAGATGATGTTGTGGTCATGCCGACGGGCGACGTGGACGAGCGGTGCCATATAGATGTTAAACAGAGTTGGGCTGAGGGATGAGCCCTGGGCTACGCCGCAGATGATCTCGGTGGCTTCGGAGCAGAAGGGGGGAAGGGGGAAGCTCTGTGTTCTGCCAGAGAGGAAGGAGGAGGTCCAGTCCAGGGCCTTATCTTAGATCCCGGCATTCTGGAGGCTTGTTCATAGTGTGTGGTGGCAGACCGAGTCGAAGGTAGCTGACAGGTCCAGGAGGATGAGGGCCGCTGTTTCTCCGTTGTCCAGCAGGGACTTGATGTCATCGGTGGCGGCGATGAGGGCAGTCTCGGTGCTGTGGTTGCTGCGGAACCCGGACTGGGAAGACTCCATGATGTTGTTCTCCTCGAGGTAGCGGGTCAGTTTTCGATGACGGTCTTCTCGATGCACCTTGCCCCTGAAGGTGAGCAGAGAGACTGGCCAGAAGTTCTTGAGGTCCTTGGGGTCCGCCTTGAGTTTCTTGAGTAAGGCGTTGATCTCAGCGTGCTTCCAGCTTTCTGGGAAGGTTGCTGTCTTGACGGAGGTGTTGATGACTGTCCGCAGATGGGGTGCGATGGCTGTGCTAACTTTGTTGAAGATGTAATGTGGGCATGGGTCTGACGGAGATCCGGAGTGGATGGTGTTCATGATCTTGATGGTGTCATCATCGTTGATGTTGGTCCAGGACAGCAGGCGGTTGGTGCCAATGCTGGTCATGGGGGCGGAGGTCTCAGTGCTTGTCGGGCCGTCGTGGTGTTGAAGCTGTTGTGGATTTCTGCGATCTTGCGGTGGAAGAAGTTGGCCAGCGAGTCACACAAGTCTTGCGAGGAGGGGACGTTATTGGTGTTGGAGCTGGGGTTGGAGCGTTCCTTCACGATGTTGAAGAGCTCTTTGCTGTTGTGCGCGTTGTTGTCTAGGCGGTCTTTGAAGGAGGCCCTTTTGGCGGATCTGATGAGGTGATGGTGTCTGTGGGTGGCATTCTTGTGGGCTGAGTGGCTGTCCGGTGTTCGTTCACGGAGCCAGATCTTCTCCAGCTTTCGGCACATTCGCTTGGAGGCCCGGAGGTCTTCAGTGAACCAGCTGGCTTTCTTGTTGGTGTGACTGTTGGAGGGTTTCTTTATCAGGGCGAGGGTGTTAGCGCAGTCGTTGATCCACTGTCTGAGGTTTCGGGCGGCGGTGTCGGGGTCGGTGGGGTCGGCTGGTGGGCTCTGGGCGAGGGTGGTGATTAGCTGGTCTTCGGTGACTTTGCTCCAGCAGCGGTGAGGCATCTGTTGGGTGCGGTGATACATGGTGGGTTTCTTCAAGGTGAGGTGGATGCAGCAATGGTCGGTCCAGTAGAGTTAGGTGGTGTGGTTGAAGGAGACGTGAGGGCTTGCGGAGAAGATTGGGTCAAGCGTGTGACCGGCAGAGTGAGTGGGTGTTGTGACGAGTTGTCTGAGTCCGAGGTTGGCTAGGCTGTCGATCAGGGTGGTGGAGTTGGTGTTGTTCTCGAGGTGGAAGTTCAGGTCCCCGAGGAGGATGTAGTCCATGGAGGCGAGGGCGTGCGTGCTGACTAAATTGGCGATGGAGTTGTTGAACTGTGGTCGGGGTCGGGGGGTCTGTAGAAAAGGGTTCCTCTGAGGGTGATGTTGGGGTCGGTATGGATCTGAAAGTGCAGGTGTTCGGCGGTGCTGAGGGTGTCGTCGGTGTTGGTCGAGACTCTGAGAGTGTTCCTGTGGACGATGGCGATTCCTCCTCCTGCTCCGTTGGTGGGGT
Source organism: Lissotriton vulgaris (assembly GCF_964263255.1). Taxonomy (NCBI): domain Eukaryota; kingdom Metazoa; phylum Chordata; class Amphibia; order Caudata; family Salamandridae; genus Lissotriton; species Lissotriton vulgaris. The sequence goes on along the minus strand of NC_141687.1, from coordinate 340,294,893 downwards.
CCCTGCGGGTGATCTTGTAGCCTTCCGGGACGGCTATGGCTATGTCGGGTGCTGAGGCGGGGTACAGCCAGGTCTCCATCAGGAAGGGGATGTCTGTGGAGGTTGAGTCGAGTAGGTCCCAGAGTTCAACGGCGTGTTTACGGGCGGAGCGGGTGTTGAGAAGGATGCATCTGAGGTGGTTGGGTTCTTTCCTGGTCGGCAGCATGGTGGGGCGGATGCTTGTGAGGATTCAGTTCCGGCAGGTGAAAGCTCTGTGGGTGCACTTCGGGGCCAGCAAGCAGGTGTGTGATCATCTGGTGTTGAGTGCGTGGAGGGTTCTGGCATCGTAGCGGTGTTGGGCATCCTGGCGTTCGTGAAGTCCAGGGGTCCTGGTGCTGGGCGTGGTCCAGGTGCCTTTGGCGCGCCAGCAGCGCCCGCTGTGTGCGTCCGCTGCGTGCGTCTGCTGCGTGGCTTCCATATGAGGGGGTGTGGGAGGGAGAAGCAGCTGAGAGGCGGGAGGCAAATAGGATTGTAGGGGGCGGGGCTGCAGGGACGCAGTGGCGGGAAAAACGGGCAGGGACCGCTGGAGAACTGGGCATAGGAAGGAAAAACAAGTTTAGTCAAGAAAACAAGTGCAGGCACAGAGGAATAAAAACAAGTCTGGGCAAGAAAGCAAGTACAGGCACAGAGGAATAAAAACAAGTCTGGGCAAGAAAGCAAGTACAGGCACAGAGGAATGAAAACAAGTCTGGGCAAGAAAGCAAGTACAGGCATAGAGGAATAAAAACAAGTCTGGGCAAGAAAGCAAGTTAGGCACAGGGGAAAAATACAAGATTAGGCAAAAACAATGCAGGCAGAGCCTTGCAGCAGCGCGTGGATCGACCTGCCTTTAGATCTGCTATGCATTAGACAGGAAACAAACCCTTAAGGGCTTGTGAACTCATTCTGCCTTGACCTAAGCTGCATCTACTGCGTTAGCTCATACAGTTCCAGACCTGGACATCTGTCAGACTCTACGTGGGTATCCTTGCACATGTATACCAAACACTACAGCACTGACAGTCCAGTCCATCATGAAAGGCACCTCGCCTGTTTGTTCCTCCAGGATGTTTTGGTCCAAGCAAGTTTGCAGTTCCACCTCCATGGAGGTATTACTTTGGTATCTATTCCAAGGTATGGAATCTGCGGCAAGAAGCCTTTATCAGATGAACAAGTTACTTACCTTCGGTAACGCTTTATCTCAGAGGTCTTAAAACTTCATTGCGCTGAGCACCCCTAAGCTAATTGTTTTTAAGTCGGGCCCCTCTAAAACTTTATGGCAAGGAACTGGAGGGGCACGGCTGAGTGCAGGGGTTTCAGCTTGTGAGACAATTTCAGGGGTGCATTTTCTGTAGCTCATAATTCACAGTAAATATGAGACTTATAAAAGAGTAAATACATGAAACAGAAACTGACCAACAAACACTGCTCCCCATAATTGGGGTGTTGTGAACCCATCACACTCATGGGCCTCAGTGTAACACCACCTGCTTCTCTAATGATAGCTACGTCCCTGAGTAGGAGTCTCTTGTGTGCCACTTTCACCCCTTTCCCACCATGCCTCATCACTCCAGCCTTGACACTGGCTCTCTATCCCTTTCAGAAATAAACATAGCTCCCACTCATTGTCCCCTATGCAAAAAAGGTTCTCTCTGCTCTAAAGCTAGCAAGGAATATGAGCCCTAATGTCCTTTTTGTATAAATTCCTGTGCGCTACCCATAGAACGGTCCCTTGATGCAAAGTAATGCAAGGCAGCATGTAGCATAACTTTGCGTTACTTTGCGAAACTATTCAATGCAATTCCTGACTTGCTTCGGATAGTAAATCGCAGCACTAAACTTTGAGATAGGTTTGCATTACAAAAGTAATGCAAACCTGTTGCAAAGCATTAGTAAATCTGGTCCCTGGAGCATCGCTGCGCAGCCTTGCATTATGTTTGGGTACAATCCAGTGCACATCAAGATTTGCGCTGAATTGTAAATACCAACACCCTTTGTGTCTGGTTTGTGTTAAAAAAGTAATACAAACCTGACAGTCTTTGCAAATCTGGGCCTAGATCATTTTAAAATAATGGTACATTCACAGTGCTTTGTGCAAAAGACGGACCTTGTAGCACTATAAAGCAATCATTGAAAATGCAATAGGTCTCGCCTTTGATTAAGTTAAAGCCATTTGCTTTGCTAATGGAACAGTATAGCAAAGCAAATGTCTTTAACTTAATATATACGTATATGTGTATGTACTTTGAGGGCTTTGGAGAGCAGCCCTAGGACTTGTCTGCTTCCGCTTAGTGACTTTTTTCTGTTCACCGGCCTCTATTTAACTGTCTTGATAGAAAACCGACTAGCAGAGGTCCGTAAAATACCAGGATTGCTTTTTGCTGGGGGACTATTTTTAAAAAAAATTCTGGCAACTGCCTCTATTAACTTTCTTGATAGAAAACGACCAGCAGAGGTCAGTATCACTTTAGCATTCTCTAGATTCCAGTACATAGAAATTGTCTACCACAAGCACCCGTAAACAGTAATATATTTTTTTTAGCGATATGATCACTGAAGGCACTGATTTTATATTAAAAAGAGAGCTTTGGACAATACTGTTTCCCGCTGAAAGGCAATATTTCTCTCCATGTGTTCCCATACTTGGCGTGTCATGCAGTTTGGTGCTTACTTTCTCTCCATTTTAAAGAACAGTAGATGTTTCAGTAACCAGGCTAATGAGCTGCATATCTAAATACATATAAGGTCCCAAAGGCGAGACCAATTGCATTGCAAATGCTTGTTTTTAATGTTTAGAAATGTAATCAAAATGTTGCAGTTGCTTTCTCTTCAAGGAAGACTAGGTAAACCTGAGTAGTGGTGATGGCCTTGACACCATGCTCAGGGGCATAATTTATTACTCAGCAAGGATGTAGCATTCCACCTGAATATAGCATACCTAAAGGCAATCGCATAAAGACCAGACTGAATGATAAGGGGCAGATTTACAAGACCCACGTTGCGTGATGCACCGGTGGCGCAGCCTGCTAAGGGATATTTACAAGCACAGGCAAAAGTCACCCTGCGTGACTTAACCTGTGCTTGTAAATATCGCCCCTGTTCACGTAACACTTTGCATGTTAGGGGCAGGACATGGGTGTTGCTGTGGGTGTTCCCACGCAACACCCTTGTCCACTGATGCTTTTCCAGATTTACGAGAAATCGTAAACCTGGAAATGCGTCAGTTTGTTACGCCATTCTAGGGGTGGCGTAGCCAAGCGAAACGAGGAGAAATGTTTTCATTTCTCCTCTTTCAATGTGTTCTGCATTCTACAGCACGCATTGAAAGAGGAAAGTGCCTGCAGTGATTGCTTTTGTGCAGGAAGGGGCCCCTTACTTCACAAGAGCAATCTCCCCATGGCGCAGGCATCCTTGCAGCATGGTGCAAGGGAGCCTGCGCCGGGGCATTGCAGCTGTTTCTGCACCAGCGCAGGGGAGAGCACAGGAATGCGACATATCATTGTAGATATGTCGCATTCCAGTGCTCTGAAAGTGCCGCAGCGTGGCGCAGCCAAAGGGCTTGCGGTGCCGCATCTTATTCCAGGCACGAAGAACAACGATGAACACATCTATTTGTTACAGCTCTCACCACTCCACCGATGCTCCTTAGTTATGGCCTGAAATATTCCCAGGAGGACTAACAGTTACACAGCATGTCTCTTTTGGAAACGACCTTAATTGTGACCAGTAGGACATTAACGCTGATACAACGTTGTCAATAAAACTCTCTCAGACGTGGCTTGAAAGACGATTAGAGAACGTACTGCTCTGCCAGTAAACCAGAATCCTTCCCCGAAGGACACTAAAATGACAGAACTGTTGCATCTCTGCCACTGCACCTCAGTCTTATCCAGAAAACCACCAAATTACATACTCATTCAGTACTGGCAATTGGCTCAAAGCGTAGAGCGAAGAAATGATTTGCCCCCACGGTTTGTGTGGTGAACCTCCAAAAATGCGCTACAAGTTGGTACCAATTTGGAGGGATATGCATCATCAAAGCCTGGTCCATAGAACTCCTGACTGTTTCTCCCTTTCCCATTCGCCAGTGATCCGAAGCGGGTTTAGGTGCAGACATGCATTGCTTTTTACAAACGACAAGTCTGAGCCCGACAGCCGCCATAGCTACGTTGGGGGTGGGTGCAGACAGAGGGGGGAAAGGGCAGCCCTGCATTCAAATAACTACAACAAACCAGACTGCGGCTAACTTTCCCAGCACTACCGCTTGGAGCCTGTGCGGCAGCTATTCTCAGCCTAACAGTGACAAAGGAAATACATGACTCTCCCCGCCATCGCAATGGTATCTTCCCCGGCAGCTCGTGGTGTCTTGTGACGCGCCCGCGGCGGCTACTCTACGTTTCAAGACACATAGGGGCAGATTTACAAGCCTCTTGCGCCTCTTTTATGCCGCCGTTGCATCACTTTTGTGACGCAGTGGCAGTGCAAAAGATGCGCCATGCTGCGGGGTATTTACAATGTGACGCATCTGCGAGATGTGTCATGTTGTAGAGCCCTGTGCCAGAAGCTGTACGTCTTTCCTTGGGAGACGATCCAAGGTATAGAGAATATCTGGCGTGATTTGGGGACGCTGTTGGTCTTTGGACGTGTTTTGGATGAATATCACCGTCCGGATCCGAAAACGCGATTAAGCCACGTATACGTGGACACCAGGTTGTTCGCAGATATGGAGAATTGCCAAATGATATGCTTGGTGTGATACACAATAGCGAAGACCAATTTGAAAATAGGCTGGGATTGTATACCGGGTTTGAATGTGGTAAAGTACTGCTTGTTTTGTTTGCCCATTGTCCTGATGAGGCCTGAAACTGCCTGACAGGCCAAAACGCGTCGACAGTTTACTATTGATTTAGACACACTTTGTTTGATTTGGAAACAATACGGGATATATTCCCTAAGAGTTGGAATGACTTGAGAAGCCATAAAAACATTGAGTTGTGCTTCATCTACTCCCAGATACAATTGTGGTGTTCGAAGAAGGAATTAAGGTTATAAGAGACATTACCGTTTTTTCCTCATTTGCAAACTATTGGGCTTCAGACATAACCCATGGATTAAGGGTCAACGTTTGTATAACTTTATTTGTTATTCATTTTTTCTATCTGTATGTCCTGTTAAAAATTGCTCGATTCAAGAGAATAGATATTGATGTGTATGATTATAATACTACAAAAAACTTTTGAAAAGACTACTAAAAGAGTACTAGATATTACTGGTGTTTTGTGTTTCTTTCAGATAATTAGCCGTAAGATGAACATAAAAATAGAACAGTCGATTTAGTCATTTACAAATGTGTATGGTGGAGATAGATAATTGATGGTATCTTTCTCCTTAAATAAGTTTGTCTAAATTGATACCATTGGCATCACTTGTATTTTGTTAGTTTCTGTGCCAGAAGTAGGCGTTCCTGCGCAGGGGGAAGGGGGGGGGGGGGGGGGTCGTTCCGGCGCAGGAACGCCTTCCAAAAGTGGCTGAGTGAAATCTACAAGATTTCACTCAGTCACTTTTTAGCCCATGCTATGTCAAAACCCTGCACCTGCTTGAAGCAGGCGTAGGGATTGACGCAGCATTGTAAGAATGAGGCACCCACGAGCATTGCTGGAGCTGCGTCGTGCTTGCGACGCAACTCCAGCAATGCGCCGTCTTTACGGCACAGATGCATCGTGCATCTGTGCCGTTTTTGCCCCATGGTGCGCCGCATTGTGAATGCGGCGCATCCATGGTGGCAGGGCCGTGGCGCACCATACCTGGCTCATCCCTGCTTATTTGCATGGATGCGCCAGTTATTGTAAATCTGCCCCCAAGTCATAGCGTCAACCACAAAAGAGCAGTTTCGTTACTGATGATCAGGGGCGGCATGCCCACTCGGACTGGTACCAGCACTCCGTACACCCTGGCCAGATGCACCCCAGTGCAAAAGTAACAATTCTGCCAATGTAAATTCACAGAGCACACGTAAACATAGCCATTAGGCCATGGCAATGTGTTGGTGTGATTTATGCGTACTCCATAAAGAGCGATGGTCTGTTATTCTGGTTAAAAGCGGGTGGTGGGGCCCTTGGCATATCCGAGTAACGATCGCAGCTCCAATTTTCGACCAAAAAGTGATAGGCAGATCGCTTCATCTTTGTGTGGCTCAGTTCCCATTCGTCGAAAATTCAGGAGTTTGAAACAAAATATAAAATATGTCATTTACATTATATTTATTCTACATATATTTTATGTAAGCAGCATTCTTTTATTTTCAGAGGAAACCCCTTATTTCAGTCCATCTATGTATATTTCACTTCAAAGACGACTGATCTGCAAACACCATCTGGGTATTTAGGCGCTTCAAAATCAGAAAGGAGGCCTTGATGAAAGGTGTGTGTAGCTCAGGTGCTTCAGGGATCTGTGTGTGTGTGGGGGGGAGGAGGAGGGGCGGGGGGTTTGAGACATAGCAGATGTTAGTTTGCCTTTTTGTAGTGTGTGGGGTTTCCTGGTTTTCCTTGCCTTACACTCTGGTGTGTTTTAGCCTGTAAAATTGCAGTATTTCAGCACAACTACTAGTTAAGGCTAAAACATGAATGTGGCATTTTCTTGTGAGGCAATTAAAACAATTTTCCTCAATACTCTGAAACTACGCGAATAGTGGTATGTTATTCAAACGGCTAAAAGGGGTCGCAAACTATGGCTAGCAATCACAGTATTTTCAGTCACTACGGGTGGTTTACGAATGATGGCGTGTGTTGCTTCCTGCTCACCACAAGGTTGTTGGCCATGAGCATTGACCCGTCAGGCAGTCTGGGGGTGCTTCTCTGCCTGTGATGGGGTGAGAGTGTGAAGATGGAATCCTTAGGTCCTGTTCGCAGCTGCAGATATTCATGGGCAAGCCTTGAGTGTTTGAGCCCAGATTATCAATGTGCATATTTGGTGTCTGTTCAGCAAACATGGTAGGGTGAGACAACATAGTCCTAGCAGCCGCTGGCTGGCTGCAGGTGTCACAGCTAAATAATGGAGCTTGATAGAAGCGGGATGTACAACAATTCGATCCATGCTGGTGGCTGTAGCAGAGACTAGGCTGACAGAGGTACCATTTTAAGGTTGGCCAGGCATTTCTTGGGGGTGCTAGATGGATTTATTTTGGGTTGACGTGCTGTAGGGGTACTGTTGTGCATTCACTATATCTTGAACATGAAACAACAACAGGGAGGTGACTGTTGGTTCCATGTCTGAGGTATTTCTGGACAGAGACATTATATGAACATGAAAAGCAAGACAATTTTATGAAGAGTAATTTAAAAACTGATTTACTTGACATTTTCATAAAAACTCTAGGCACAATGAGACATATCTGCATTTTATTCATATTTCTATCATGGGTCTGTTGTCATATAAGGCGGCCAGCGTAGTGCACAGGTTAGTACCACTATCCTGTGTAGACATGGAGGTGATGGATATCAGGCTCAGGGGTGGTAGTTTGAACGTGCTCAGGTATCTTGGCAGTGGGATTGGTTACACAGTGGGGGTGGTTAGTGGGATGTGAGAAAGCCCACAAGAAGACTATGTCCCTTTTAAACAGGCGCTGAGACCACTGATCGGATTTGGTACTCCGACCTCTTAGTTGAAGCTGAGTCCCGGAAGCTATTTTGACATATGACGTAGGTGAGAGAACAGCACCTCTTTTACAGGTACAGGGTGCCTTGGACGCTCACTTCATTGCTGCAGCATTACTTACCTTGCCCAGGGCACGTAGAGGTGCCGCTTCTGAATTTTGATGCAGGTGGTCATCGGTGGGCATTTTAATGGCTTCTCCTGGGGGCTGGCTTTGCTAGTGCTGAGCACATTGGCAGAAGTGCGGGCCCCATACTTGGCGTCTCATGGTGAAGCGCAAGCATCGGTTGCTCTGTGCGGTGCCCTGGTGCGTGCCTGGGGAACTCTGCGTGCTCTGCGAGACCGATCACGCAAGGAGCAGAAATATCTCTACGGAAGGGGGAGGAGGATGGCAAGAAGGGGCTCGCGCTCGAAAGAAAGTTTATAGAAAAAAAAAAGCAACAGGAACTCTCTAAAAAGCTTGTGGGAGCAGGACTGGTGCCGCTTCTCTTTCCAAAGATGTAGTTGTTGCAATGACACAGGCGGTGGGAATTTGGCAACCGCTGGCAGAGGCTCAGGTCCAAGGGTGTGGGTTCACTTCTCTGGGTTTCTGTGCTAGTCTAGGCTGGCCTTAGAGCTCAGTGTTTACAATCTGTCTTCGATCTCCTTACCAAGCTCTTGAAACAGAAACAAAAGTGCCTCAGACCGATAACTCAGTTTTACATTTTCTTTCTTTTTGTTGTTTTCAGAAAACTTTTTCATAAGAATTAAAACAAGCAATACTCGCGGGAAGCCTCGCGCCTGCTCCTGGGGTCGAGCGGTGGCTGCGTGCGCCATGGCGGATTCCTTAGCACTGCCGCCGGGCCCTTCAGCCTGTCTGGGAAAGCGAAAGCACGCTGCCATGCACACGTAGGGACAAAAAAATGCACGCGTGTGTGCACAAAGATGGCATGGGGCTGTCCACATGCACATGTATGTTTTTGTCCCTAAGCGTGCATGTATAGCTTTGCGGATGGCGAGAGCAGCCATCTTTGTCCATTTGGACGCGCGTGCATTCAGCTTTGGCTGACCGATTCGATAAGGTCCTCTCCATAGCGAGGGCAGCGCAGGCGCTGCTTTCGCCAGGAGAGACCTAAACAAAAGTTACTATTCCCCACTACATCAAGCAGGATTCAATTCTGTGACTCTCTTGTCACACACACAGACATAGACCGTGATTGCATTAACCAACTGAGATTTCATCCTGTAACAGTGCCTTTCCCACTGATGAATTGCATTTATTTTTCATCTAAAGTGCGAGCCTCATTTTATATGCAGTTAACGTAAAAGAAAAAAACATCAAACCAGCTACTGATAATTTTGTTCTTTGTTTGCAGTAATTGACCCTGCCACCACACTGACTGCCCTCTAGACCATGGCACTTAACATCACAGTTCCCATGCTTTTTTATGCCCTTTAATTGCATGTAAATGAAGATGGCTTAGAAACAGGACAAATAAAAAAGTCTGCTCTTCCAGGCCATCTTCATTTATAAGATTTAAAAGTCTTTACTGAGACATTTGCGGCCCCCTGGGAATGCAGCCATGGACCTCCAAGGGGCACGTCCCACCATTTGAAGATCTCTACCCTATCTGGTAGAGACTCTATCTAGCCACATATTTCTTACCAATCCTCCCTGTTCTGTGAACTGGACTTTTGCACCTAAAATAGTATATGTAGGCCCTTGGAATCTGCACGCTGCTTGACCAGCCTTCTGCCGTGGTACCGTGATCCTGGTGCGTAAATAGTCACAAAAAGAAACTGATTTTAGCTTGCTGGGGTGGCGCCTGTATAGGCACCATGTACGTCACTTCCAGTGCAGTGATGTCTACAACGCTGACGCAGAACCATTTGACGGCACCTACCGATACACAGGAGTACAGTTGAAGATTTTCCAGATCCATTCTGAAGCCTGGGGGATAGTCTAAGGCAGTGCTTTCCAAACTTTTCATGTTGGTGACACACTTTTTAGACATGCATCATTTCGCGACACGGTAATTCAGTTTAACTAACAAACCGGAGGTTAAATTAACTGCGTTTTTAGACATACATCATTCCGCGACACAGTAATTAAGTTTCACTAGCTCAAGTCAAGAAGCCTAGAATATTTAGTTTAGTAGCCTCAATGCCCATAGTGATTGATAAAATATTACTTTAAAATTGTAAAAAACGGTATGGTAAAATATTATAAAAGTTGTTTGTAACTTTGAAAATGCATTTATTAAAAAGTCTTCTACAATCAAAAAGTCTATTAGGAGTTTTAAAGTAGCTGAACTTTTGAAAAGGATAAATGTTATGTATAACTTTTGTCAACTTATACCAACTATATTTAAGTTAATGTACCTGCTGCTGAGCTATGCAAGTGTACTGCCGGGATTAGGTTTGAATGTATGCATAAATAACTCACCCATCCATTCACCACTGAACTAGACTAGATTGGACTAGACTAGACTGAACTTTCCCGTACCCTGCTTTCACCCCTTTCTTTACTGTCTCTTTCTTTCTATCACCCTGTCCCTTTTTAGGTCTTGCACCTAGTGTTGCAGTGTGCAGCACTGCTCGTGCAGCGCAAGACCTCTTGAACGGGGTTTAGAAAGCTACCCACACACTCGTGTGTGGGTTTTGCTTTCCCCGTCCGGCATCGGCTTGCGCTTGCTTTAAAAAAAAAAAACAGCACGCGATTGGGCAAAGGGGGGACAATGTCCCGCCTTTAAAACGCCCATTCCCGTCCGTGTCTAGGACGCGCATCAGCGCATGACACAGACGGCTGGCTCCCTCTCCTCCCCCCTCCTCTGTGGTGTGCGCGCTAGTTGCATGTACGTTGTTCCGTCTTGTAGTTTTTTGCTCTCTCGTCCCTTGTGATGGGTTTCCAGTCAACAGCCTTGTTTTTTAAACTTGTGAAAAAATCGGCGGCCACTCAATGAAAGCTGTTCCTCAGCAGCCTTTACTGTAATGTCCCGGATCACCACTTCAGTAAATATCTACACACGCTAACCAATCGGCACTTGGATGATGTCATGGCATAGAACTCAACATGCTTATCGCACGATTGGCATTCTTCGCTTGGTGAGCTGAGGGCAGAGACAACTGAGCCATTGACAGCAAATTTGCAGATTAAACGCGCACTGTCAAGTACAATCTGTTTCGTTTGCAGTCCACATAAGTTCAACCACCCCAGGGCGTACTACATTAACAAAGGCAAGTGATGGGATCTTTCACAGCTGCCTCAGAAGCATTGTATACTGTACAGAATATAACACCTCAGTCAGGCGTATTTATTTACAGTGAAACTTAAGGCAACCTGAGCTAAGTCTCCATTTTGGTTGCTTATGTCACTGTTTCTTGTCAATGGCCGGCTAATTGGTAATCATCTGTAGGAGAACGTCAGAGTGACAGACAGCCATGTTTATTTTTCCACCGTGATTGGGCATTGTTCACCAGTTGCTCAATTGCCATATCGAGCAGTCCCCCCAGATTCCCCCACTGCCCTGTTCCTCCATTTCGCCCTCTCGAAATCGAAAGCTGGTGGCAACTTGCCATCCCTGGATGAGCTGCTCACCAGAAAGGGTCCGCTCGCGAGCCCTGTGCGCACAGAGCCCGGGGGCAGTGAAACTGATTTGATCCACATTCTGATTGGAACTGGCAGAGCTTATATGTGTATCTGAATGCGTCATGTGCGCCAGCCAGAACAGCACTGGCTGGAATAAAGGCCAAGATGCCATGTGGTCTATTCTTGTCATTTTCCAAGCTGCCTCAGTCCTAAAAGCTTTTAGTACACCAAGGTTTACTTCTTTGAGGTTTGCCAGCTCAAGTCATACAACCTGCTAATGTAAATGTAGCAGCTTTTTGCCATTGGGTGTTCGAGTGTTTCTTGATTGACAATTGGGCAGTGAAATGTCCTCTTTTTCAAGTACAGTTGCTTTTAGAGGTCCGAAGAACTTCACCCTTTATCTTTTATTTGTAACCATGTTTTTAGTTTAGTGCACAGACAAGGCATGCGCACTGTCGTAGAGTCTCGTCTGTACATGACAGACTGGGCCTGTGATTCAACGAAAATACGGTGCGTGGCTCGCCACAATGGCCTCTCGGGTGCCTCTCCTCGCTTCAGCCCGCTCCACTCGCTCCCCCCTTTTCCTCCCCTTTTCTTTCCTTCCAGCACTCATGTAAATCAAGGAAGAGAACAACAGCGCTCTCAAATGGGACACTGCCAGCCTGCGAAGAAACTGACAAGTAAGCTGCTTTTTAGTACTCAATGTTTTTTCTTTCGCTAGCACCCTCTATTATGGTGTATGATTTTGTATGTGTTGTCTATGGCCTACTTCGTAATCACATATCTTTTGTTTTTGTGTGCATTTTGTGCCATAGTGGCATACTTAGGTCTCGCATTACTGAAAATTAGAGCTATTGGCGTTGCATTATTATTTGCAACCCCAAAAGCTCAAACTTTTACTAATGCAAGACCTATTACATTGCAAATGCTTGTTTTTCCTGCCAGCCATGTAGAGGGGTTAGAGCTAAGCATACATCCCATGTACCTGTAATTACCGTAATACATGCTAAGCTTGGCTAACCCTACGATAGTAATGCTAATGTATCTGTTATTTAAAAATCAATAAAATAATTTGAAATAAAAAAAAGAATTTGAAGATACAGCCTTTTTAGCAACTATATGCGATTTCAACATCACAACCTGTCCAGCCAGCACATCTGTTTGTTTTCCGTTTTATATGGGGTTTTTTGTTGCTTTATTTTTACTTTCAATGCTTGTGGGGCTTATTTCTTGGCCAAACATACTTCCTGCATCGCTTGTTTTGTCGAGAATTAGAACATTTAAAGTGTCTGTTGCCAAACATCACTGCTACAAACACTGAGGGATAGACATGAGACTTTTATTCACCTATACCTGAATGAAACGATTGCAATGAAGACCGCATCCTTCAATACCTCCTAAAACAGTATTTCTGACAATACCAATGGGTTTGACATTGGGATTTCCGGTTTGAAGTCTGCAACTTGTGCCAGAGTGCCCATTTTGATATTTCCAGTGCTCCGTACTGGTTGAGCTCCTGCGTGGAGCTTCTCGTGTTAGTTTATTCATGGGTGAGACATTAGAAAGAAGCTTCAGCATCCTTGTCTTCAAGCAAGCTTTAGTTTAGGGCACAGTCATAGTCTGCCATTATGCTGGTAGATCCTATTACAATGCTGAAATGATGTTGCCCAGCATTCTCACGCAGTTCTTCTATTTCTGTTGTTTTCTGTTTCCAGTTCTTTGGTAGTTCTGAATACAAATAAGCAAATGAAACCAATATAGTGTACTTCTAGCAAGTGAATCACGAGTGCTTTGGCTATACATTGTAACGTGGAGCATGACCATCTGTATTTGGTTTAGGACTCAATCATTCCCCAAGGAACCATCCTTTTCTGCAGCAAGTCATTTCTGTACTGTACCCCTACCGCTTGTAAGACCAAGCAAACATCCTCGGAACATTGACCCAAGGAGCACAAGAATTTAAAGAGCCTCTTTCCACGGGACTCCAGGGGGTCACTGGGTACCATCCTTGACATGACTATGTTCTTGAATGCGCCCCTTCATGTTCCGTATTATCGACATAACCAGTCGCAGTATATGCCAATGCGTCTCTTATCCCTCACATACCCCTCGGATAAATGTCATGCTATAGCCCAACTGCAAGCTTGCTGCCGCAGGTTTCGAACACACCACAGAGCTCCATGCCTAGTACCAAAATTCTGCCGCATAGACTGCTCTGAAAACTGTGCAAGCCAGGCATAAGAAACTGAGAAGCTATTGAATGAACCATTTGAAAAGTGCTGTATGTCTGCCAAGGGGGATGGAAAGCTCAACAAAAATACCAATACAGTCCACTTTTCAGCACTGAAGCCATTTCAGCAACTCTTTCACTTCTCTTTAGTCATTCTTAATTCGCTGACACAAGAAAGTGTCTCTTTTACAGTTATATGATTAACTTAGTGTTGGTTGTAAGCTTAGCGTTTTATCAGTGTTGGTTGTTGTCTTCCTTAGGGCATAGTAAAGCGTGAACAGGAAATTACAGGTATCGGTTGTAGCTTGGCATTCCGATGTGTAGTCCTCTTCCGGTGTACATGCTTTTGTGAGCGCGTTAATACCCAAATGTAGGGATTATCTGACCTGTGTTCAGGGCACAATTCGGGGATACATGCTGTGATGTTTCTTGTTTCTAATCAATGGGACAGGACACTGAGGTGGTATGCAGGCAGGGGGTTTATTTAAATACACTGCTAATAAGAGAGCGCTGAGCGTGCTGCCTCTCACTCCGAGCTCCGGCACTGAATCGCGCGTTTCCAGCGCGATCCAAAATGGCCGCCGCTCGCGCTACGTGGTGACGTAGCGCTGGAGCACTAGAGCGCGCCTCTACATATCTCCCCCTTTTTATACAAACAATGAAAACTGCAGTCTCTTAGGTGTGTGATTACTTTTCTTCTCCCAGCTCAAAGTCTCGATATCTAGTGGGCCTCACGATCACTCTACCCCCTCCCCCGCCCCCTTGACCGTCTTACGGGGGTGGAAGCCACTTCTCTGGGACTGTTCGCTGTTGGACTCATCTCTCTACCTTCCTGTGTATTCAGTCTTTCTCTGCAGGGAGTCTCTCTCTCTCTTCTCGGGGGCTTACCTCTGCTCTTGGACTTTCAATGTCCCTTTGCTCTTCTTCCTGTCCTTCCGTTACTATGCTCCCTTCTCCTTCCTGGCTCACAATGTAATTCTCCTGTGATCTCTGGTCCGTTGTTAATTGCCCTCTGTCTTCGGGGTGCCATTGTAGGATCTTGTTACACTGGGACATGCGATCTTGGGACCACACGCTCCCATCGCTGAGCAATGCAGCCCTGTCATACACCTCTTTTACTTGTAAGTGTCGACTGTATTTGCTATCACCTTTTTTCTGTAGTACCGCCAATTTGACCCTGACCCATTCTCCCTGTTCCAGGGATGTTTCCTTTACGTTCTTTCTTCTGTTGTAATGTTCAGTATATATCGTTTGGGCTTTTTCTAGATTGTGCTGCACCATTGCAGGGGACCATTTGCTGGTTACGGTCTTCTCCTTCCACGCCAAGTTATCTTTCGTGAAGGGATCCCTACCCCTTAAAATTTGGAAGGGGCTGTACTCTGTGCTCGCCGGGGTGATGCGGTAGGCCCAGATCATATTTAAGACCTCCTTTTCCCAGTCCTTGCCCATCATGATGGCTGCCTAGATGGACCCCATTAATACTCTGTTGAAGAGTTCCACTTGTCCATTTTCGGCAGGATGGTATAAGGAAGTGTGTTTGGATGCAATGCCATTTCTTTCCATATATCTGTGCCATTTCTCTGAGGTAAACTGGGGACCCATGTCACAATACTGACTTGGGAATACCTTCCCTGAGAAAGGTCGCAGTGAGGAACCGGAGTATCGTTTCTGTGTCCATTTCTTCTTGAATGTGCACCTCAGGCCATTTCGAGTATCTGTCCACTATGGCCCAGAGGTATTTTGGGGTCCCTTGGTCATCTAGTATTGGTCCCAATATATCTATGGATAACTCCTCCGAAGGGTGCTTCGGATTGATGAATTTCCCTAGAGCTGGCCTCAAAGGCATCATTGTCTTATCCGCTCGTTGGCATTGGTCACACTCTCTCACATGTCTCTCGGTTTGTATGTCCATCCCTGGCCACCAATATCCCTGTTTGGCCCTCATCGTGGTTTTCACGATCCCCAGATGACCTTCGTGCAATATCGCCAACAATATTGGTATTAACAACTCAGGGGGTACAACTTTGTCTCCTCTGTACAGAAAGGAGCCTTTGTTGTCCAGGGACAATTCTTCTCGCACCTCGTAAAATTTCTTGATGGTCGTCCGTAGGTGCCTTTTCTCTGGCCACCCTCCGACTACGTATTCCTTCACTTCTTGGATGTCCAGGTCTTCCCTATACGCTTCCGACCACTTTTGATTGCTAATCACCTTCTCCGGGTCTTCCATCAAGGCCACCATCTCTTCGCTCCCTTCCGTTCCTTCTATTGCTCTTTCCATCGCGGCAGCTCTACTAAGGTAGTCTGCTATCTTATTCTTGCTTCCCGGGATGTACTCTACGTCTTATCGGTACTCTAATAATTTCAGAGTCATCTTGGCTATCCTGGGGTTGGCGCTTGCATGTCCACTGGACGTGAGCACTTTTACAAGTGGTTTGTGGTCAGTCTTCAGTTGGAACCTCGTGCCCCATAGGAACTGGCAGAATTTGCCCATGGCCCATACCACTGCCAGTATCTCCTTCTCTATGACGCTGAATTTCTTTTCTGTATCTGATAGGACTCTGGAGGCAAAACTGAGCGTTTCAGTCGCCCCATTTCTCCTTTCTTGCATAAGGTCTGCTCCCAGTCCTTTGTCACTGGCGTCTGTTGTCAATACTGTTTGTGCTTGCAGGTCGTAACCTTGTAGGGGTAGGGCCTGGCTGACATCATTCTTGATGCCCTCGAACTCCCTTTGCGTCTCTTCTGTCCATGTGAACATGTTTTTATCCCTTATAAGTACCTCAGGTGATGCGTCTTGGTGGCAAAATGTTGTACGAATTTGCTGCAGTATTCAGCCATCCCTAGAACGGATCTTACTTCTTCCTTGCTGGAGGGAGGCGGGGCATCACAAATGGCTTTTACATTTTCCCTTTTTGGTGTAATGCCTTGCTCTCCTATTTCGTGTCCTAGGTAGGTGACTGAAGCCATTCCTAGACGGCACTTCTCCCACTCCGCTGTCAGGCCTTTCTCTTCTAGAACATTTTACACCTTGTCTAATTTCATGTCGTGATCTCTCCGGTCTTTCCCCATCCCCAATATGTCATCCTGGAAGTATTGCACCCCTTCCATGTCCTTGAAGAGACGGTGCATGAGTTTCTGGAAGACGGCCGCTGCCGAGGCAAGTCCAAATGGCATTCTGCGGAATTGGTAACACCCGAAGGGTGTTATGAATGATGTTAGCTTCCTCCTTTCCGGGTGTAGGGCTATTTGGTGATATGCAGACGTGAGATCGATGGTGGAGTACCATTTTATTCCTTTGGTGCTAGCCAACATTTCCTCGATGCGGGGTAAGGAAAACTTTTCCACCACGATGCACTTGTTCAATTCTCTCAGGTCCACACACAGCCGGACCTTGCTGTTAGGTTTCATCACTACCACTCGGGGCGCCAGCCACTCAGCACAGTTTATGGGCTAAATTATTCCATTCTCCTCTAATCCTCGTAATTCCTGTTGCACTGCCTCTCTCACTGCAATGGGGACATTCCGTACCTTATGCGATACTGGTTTGGAGTTGTCCTTGAGTTCTATCCGATGCGTGAACTTCTCCAACTTTCCGACTTTCCCTCCGAAACACCTTGGGGAAATTCCTCTTCATTTTTTCCAAGTCTGGCTATTGTTCGAGTGCTGTCATCAACACTTGTTCGTCACCTCCTGGGTCTAGTTTTATGCCAAGGTCCCCTTGATCCATCCAGCCTAGAACCGACGGGCCCTTTTCCGCTGCATACAGTTTGCACTCCGCGCTCCGTCCATTGATTTCGAACTTTAACGCTCTGTATCCTACCATGGGCATTCGTTCTCCCGTGTACGAGACAGGTCTTCTATCCGGAGGTTCCAACCGTAGTCCTAAGTGGGGCTTAAACTTCTCATTCCACACTGCTCTTTGGACGATGGTATACGGTGATCCCGAATCCACTACAGTGCTGATCTGTACCCCTCCTATCAGCATGTCACACTGCGGTTTGCGCGATCTTCGGACATCCACACCCAGCACTTGATCTTCTATGCACAGTACTGTGTCCTCTTCTTCATGTCCTCTCTCCTCTGCTTCTTCCGGATCTTGTTCCACATATTTCACCGTGTTGCGGCCTGCCTTCCGGCGACATACCTTTTCATAGTGCCCAGTTATTCCGCAGTACATGCACTTTGCTCGAAACGCTGGGCATCTTTTGTCGTAGGCCTCATGGGCTTGGCTGCCACAACGATAGATCGTGTTTCTATCTCCTATGATTTGCTTTCCTTGTTGCGCCGGTTTCCCCGGCCATCTGTTGGGTCCTCTGCTGGTCGTCGCTGCGCCCTTGTTTCTTCCCATGGGTTCTTCATCGTCTACCTTGTTCACCATGGGCCTCGCGACAGGTTCTCTCTTTGCTGCATCCACACATCTTTTCATCAACTCAGCCTTCTTTACAATGGCAATTACTTCCTTCAGTGTGGCTTCGCCGCTCGCCCACAATTTGTCTTGCACTGTTTTGTTGGTGGTGTGCATAACTATCTGGTCCTTTATGAATTCATCGTGCAGCGCGCCAAATTTGCACGTCGTCGCTAACTTCTTCAGCGCTGCCACATACTCGTCAATTGACTCTCCCATCTCCTGCTTCCTCTGCTGGAAATTGTACCGGTCTATAGACGTGCATACTGCTGGCCTGTAATGCTCATTGAGTTACTCTATTGCGTGCGTGAACACGTCGTCATCTGCAGCTTGCCGGGGCTTGGGCACCAGGTTTTGGAATACATTTCTTTGCGCTTCTTCTGTGCTGTTTCCTGGCTTTTGGGACTGCCTGGCGCACTTGTCTCCTCCCCCTGCTCTGGTCTGAATTGGGGGCTCTCTATGCCCCTTGCTCCACTTCTCCCTGACTCCGCCAGGGCCTCTGTAAGGTTCGTGGCTTCCCTCTTAGGCTACTTCTCGGTTTGTATTTTTCCACTTCTTTACTGGATTTGCTGCAGGGGCGTATCCTTTCAGCTTCTCCTGCGTCCCTTTCTTTGCCCTTCGTGGGGTTACTAGGGGGCCTGTTCCCTCTCCTGTTCCTTGGGACTGGGTGCCTTTGTACCTGGTTGTGCCAGCATGCACCCTGCTCCGGTGCGTCTTCCTGCGCCTCTGCCACGCTCTCTTGCAGTGCTCCTGCTTCCTCCGTGTTTCTGCCTGTCCTGCTCCTGGTGCTCGGTCTTCCTTTCCTTTGTTCCCCAAACCGATAGTTTTCTAGGTCCCAGCCTCGTCGCCACTGTGATGTTTCTTGTTTCTTATCAATGAGGACAGGACACTGAGGTGGTATGCAGGCAAGGGGTTTATTTAAATACAATGCTAGTAAGAGAGCGCCGAGCGTGCTGCCTCTCACTCCGAGCTCCGGCACTGAATCACGCGTTTCCAGCGCGATCCAAAATGGCAGCCGCTCGCGCTACGTGGTGACGTAGCGCTGGAGCACTAGAGCGCGACTCTACACATGCGGGTAGACAACGTCCACGCACTGTTTTCACAGGGTCAGTGGCATAGCAAAGGGGTGTGGGGGTGGTCTGCCCCGGGCGGCACAAGTTTTGAGGGCAGCGGACTCCTTCCGCCCCTCCGCTCTTACACAAGGCTGCAGGGGGTAGATGTAGGAGCCACCATAGGTCTAGCTTTGCCACTGCACAGTTTTGGGCCCCACTTAAAGATGCTGAACACGTCCTGGTGTAATTTTCAGACCCCACGCACATTCGGCAATGCCAGCAAGTTGCCTGCTTTCATTCCACAGTAAGTAACTTGCAGGCGGCGAGGTGGCTTTGTTGTTTTAAATTCCAGCTGAATCCAAACCAAAGGCCGAAGTTAAGGGGCCATCAGGCCTCCTTTTGTTTCAGTATCCTGGCTCGGAGGAATCTGGAGCCTAACACCTAGATGTAAATGCAATGGAGAGGAAACAAAGACACACAGCGTAAAACTTCACAGGTACTTGAGAGAGGCATGATTTTGTTCAGTCCCTGAATGTAAGAGATATGCATACACTGTAAGAATGTCAGATGTGTTGGTCTGTCCCAGTATTTACACAAATAACAATTTGAATATCACCCTTTTGTTTTATTTCTATTTTTGTAGCGCAACTCATCACACTGCAGGATGTCAGGGCAGTTAACATCATACATACACATTATACGTTGACAATAAATTGTGTGTAAATTAATCTACATTATGTGTTATATAAGACAGTGAGGGTTACAAGGTGTAGGAGTCACATGTCAGTCATAGCTCACTGTGCTATATTAGAAGGATTACAATTTATGAAATTCAAGTAAGGAAAGGATCTATGTGTTAAAAGCAGTAACCACTTATGTATTAACGTGAAATAAAATTCTGTTATCTGTATGTTACATGATGTGCTAAGCAGGAAACACATTACCCCTCTATGCTACTTTGAATCAAAAAGGGGACTAGAATAAACGCAGATCTCTCCAGTAAATGCGTTGACCATTGAGATTTACTGGCACACAAAGATCACTGCACAAGGTGCCTTAACCCCATAAGATATTTCAAAATGCCGACTTTTCAGCCAATTGAGTAGAATAGATTTAGTGACACATTGCTCCTTGTTGCCAATTTCTTTGTGAAGAGGTTTTATAAACATAAATGTATAAGTTGAGGACTAGATTTTGTGTCACTGTTTTGCCACACAACCCCGATGCAAAATCTCATTTTTTAAATCTCGTAATGCACTTAAATGGACTCATGATAGACCAGCTAAATATGTGTGAGGGCTTAAGATATGATGTCACTTCTTGTTATATCACTTTCTGTGAGGTTGTGATGACACTTGCCTATGATGCCACATGTGATGTAACGCGCTGTGATGTCACTTGCATACTGCCTAACTTGGTTAGTACCCCCCACTTTTTTATATTTTTTAGGACTTGTGCGGTGCCTATGTTGGCAGGGTGTGTAGGGTGCTCTCTAATGTGTTGTGTGGAAAAAGTTATGATTTACTTACCTGGAGAGGAGTAGTATTGTGAAGAGATGACACACAACTGTACTGTGTATCTATCCATAATTTGGATTTGTGAGAAGTGCAGTGCCAAGTGCCTTCTGGTTTATATCTGAACTAGGCGTATAATGTTCTTCCTGGTAAAATTGCTGTATGTATACTAGTTGTGTGTTAGGCACCCCTACCCCCTTTTAAATATCCACTGTATTCTTCTTGTGATATCCATTAATGTCTGCTAGATTTTTGGGAACCTCGTAGATTCTGGTTCCGATCAAAAAGGCGTTCATCCACATTTGTTTGGGGTATTCCCCAGGCCAGTTTGTACTGTGAGCAGAGTGATAGTTTTATAGTATTGTAGCTATGTTGGGACATTGCAGGTCAGCTCGAATTGGAGGTCTGGCGCTCTTGTATGCAACTGAATGATAATGCAAGAGTGTGATGGGTATTGGAATCCATGGGGAACCATCAATGCTCTGCAGTGGCACAACTATGTATCCCTGCGATTTAATCATACCCATCCGTCTCCAAGACATGACAACATCTTATTAATGCAGTTTAGTTCAATTTCTTGGTCTTTTCCAATGTTTCTTTCCTTAACCCAGGCCGCTGTCAGTCTCGCCTGAAATGGCTCACCCTACTCAAGGAAGCTTTTTCGGTAACCTCACTACAATCTGCTCCACTTCATTTGCTGCAGTAGCCTAATATGTATCATGAGCCTAGGCAAAAGGCTGTACAGCGCCAAAGACTTGAATAAAATCAACAAGAGATAAGAGAGGTAGGTAGTTTGTGGACTGTTAATTCGCTGTGATGTAGTGTTCTTTAAAGAGCTGTGTCTTCAACTCTTCAACATCTTTTACTGGGTCTTTTGACCCGTTTTAATTATTGTATGTGTTTAGAGTTCTCACTTTTAATTTAATTTTCCTAATTTACAGGTATCTTACCTTGCCAAGGGAGCCTAGATCAGGTAAGGGGTTTGCTGGGCCCCGGTTTGGCTAATTATTTGTCCCACTTTCAAGCGGTACACGCCACCAGTGTCCCGATTTGGCCACGCCCCTTCACTACCTCAACACAGCATAGAGGGCTATTTAAATCATGAACAGTGTGTCTGCGCTGATCTAAGAGTTACTGCTTGCCTTACCTCTCAAGCTGCATTTCTGCCCTTTATCTTTCCTAGTACGCACCTCAGTGCACTTTCTAGGAGGTGCCTGGCTCCTGTAGAGGTGGGCCCAGTGGAAAATATCAATCCCAAGCAACTACAAATCTTCATAAACAAATGTATTGGTAACTATTGTAAAAAAAAATGAGTTCAAACATAAGATAAAAAGTTATTAGATTTTAACTACTTAATAATAATAAAAAAATACATTCGAGACAACAAAATGTAATAATTGCTAAAATATTTAATTCAATAAAAACAATTTGGTGGCAAAACATTAAATTCTTCGACACACGTTTTGACACAACAAGGTGTCTTTATCAGGAGTAGCCAACCATACACCTATGATTCAATTTAAAACAACATTTTAAAAAAAGCATATATTACATACTCATTTTTTACACCATAGTTACATATTATATACATATATAGGATAACAGGTAGTCTGACTGAACATAGTAGTGCTTCAACTATTTATCAAATCGATGATACAGATGAAATTCAAAGGTACATTAATACTCATATTTTAATCTATAACAGGATATAAATGAACATATGAAAGAGAGTCAAGTGGAGTTTCACATATTGTTCTCTTTCTAAAGAATACAAAGAAGATTTTTTAGTAGGAAAGCGTTAGTGTGAGTAGTAGAGGATAAAGACCAAAGATTTAATGATGAAGGTATACATCCACACACCGTCACCCGTGAATCTAGTCATGTAACTAGATGGTTCAGTAAACGACATTTTAAAAGCTTCCTTGTTGGTTTATTTCTTGATTCAGCTGTCAGATTAATTCATATAGCCAGAATCACGAGAATGGTGAAGAGGTTGCTTATAAAGTTATAGCAAAACCAACAAAGGAAAAAAGGAATAAGGAAACAAATTCTTTAATTATTCTATCTATAGTAGAAGGACAAAATAAGGAATATTTATAGGCACAATGTATTGTGCACGAGAAAGCACTTGGACAACATACCTTTATTGCGATACACAAGTGTGGTCTCATTAGGATCTCGATTACGCGGTGGCGCGATGGTTCGTTTATGATATTGAACCTTCAAGAAAAGAGAAATCAAATAATAATAAAAAAGAAAACATTGGGAGCTTTACTATATTATTACAAAAGGGCAGCCATCTTCTTATAATACGGCCGTCTAGACGGACAAACAAATCCTTAAGAAACAGTATAGAGTGTGCTATATTTATTAATTACAGAAATCTATGTCCTGTGCTTACCTTAAAAAAGATAAAAAATGATCGCAAGAAGCCCACTCCAAAACCCGCGTCTTATCGGTATCTGGATATCTTAAAACGCTATTAGGCAAGAAGACATAGGACAGACTAACTATCTAATATCTTAAGATAAGTGCATTTAGGACGATAAAGTTTGTGGGACAATAGTATGTACCTTAATTTTCTTACCCGCAGCCCAATGAAAGCAGGATAGAGTCAGGGCATGTATTTGATAAACAATGGCGGTCTAATGATCTAAAAGCTAACAAACAAACAAAACGAAAATAGAAAGTATTTAATTAGTGGTAATATCTAAGCTGGAGAGTTTCTAAATCTTAAGTGCTATGGAGCGTTGTACCGCAACATACCTTGCTTAAGAAGTAAATAGTACTTCTCTCTCGAGCAGCAAAACGGTCTCGACTGGCGTGGATATAGCACATTCGACCCGGAAGTAGGATTGATGCTATTTAAATAAGTCGTTTCAATTGCGCCCTTAATTGCGAGGATTGACACAATAGAAAAAGGACTTTCTTAACGCTACTACTGGCGCCAATCCAGAAGTACAACCAACGTCGATTGAATAAGACGTTTCAAATGGGGCTTATCGTTTCGAGAGCTAACGAACTCGAAAAAGGTCTTAATGTAACTAAGAGCGCCCAGGTCACATTCAAAGTAATAAAGAAAGGGCTTATAATACGTTCCTTATAGACTAAAGATACAGCCACAGCGGAAGCACCTAAACCGGCTTCCGTAGCCACAAAAAAGCGTTCAGAAAAATACATCCCGTGAACTATCCACTCAATTATACATACATAATTGACGCGAACTCCGTTCCTTTTGCTCGAATCCCTGGAGTGGGGGATAGGGTAATTCCAAACACAAACCGGAGAGTCTTATTAATAGCAGACGCACACATGGGTGAAGGTCCAAGGCACAAACAGATGAAGGAATCTCTGACAGAATTACAATCCGAATACTGGTGGCCGGGGATGAGCCTGCAACATTATAAATTTGCAAAGAGCTGTCTAGACTGCAACAGAGACCGTAGTAACGAGTCAACCGGAGTATTGCCATGGCCATTTCTGTAGTAACATAAGGCTATCTATACGTAAAATCCAGCGTCCTATTAATTCCTTTTAAGACAAAAATCACTTAAAAATGTGGCCCCAGCGCTCGGCTGACGCCAGAACTGTTATAAAAGATTTGCGAGGGATACCATTTGAAAACTACCTTGCTGACCTGAAGGACCTGCGGACTCCCTTTGGACTGCGTCTGACCCCACGCCTCGCGGAACCCGCTGCGCGGGTCCCGCATCGTCGAGGGGCGCTGTCGGACCGGGGAGCAGTTGTTCTGTGTGCCATCCAGGGCTGAGGGCTGCGAGCAGGAGGGGCTGGACTCAGTCTCCCAAGAGTCTCAGCCTACCTCGCGCCCGTAACACCTGGGCCACTCTCCCTCATCGCCCCGCCCACAACAGACCGCTGAAAACCTCCGGATTCCCTCCTCTTCGTGGGATACCATTTGAAAACTACCTTGCTGACCTGAAGGACCTGCGGACTCCCTTTGGACTGCGTCTGACCCCACGCCTCGCGGAACCCGCTGCGCGGGTCCCGCATCGTCGAGGGGCGCTGTCGGACCGGGGAGCAGTTGTTCTGTGTGCCATCCAGGGCTGAGGGCTGCGAGGGCTGCGAGCAGGAGGGGCTGGACTCAGTCTCCCAAGAGTCTCAGCCTACCTCGCGCCCGTAACACCTGGGCCGCTCTCCCTCATCGCCCCGCCCCCAACAGACCGCTGAAAACCTCCCGATTCCCTCCTCTTCGTGGGATACCATTTGAAAACTACCTTGCTGACCTGAAGGACCTGCGGACTCCCTTTGGACTGCGTCTGACCCCACGCCTCGCGGAACCCGCTGCGCGGGTCCCGCATCGTCGAGGGGCGCTGTCGGACCGGGGAGCAGTTGTTCTGTGTGCCATCCAGGGCTGAGGGCTGCGAGCAGGAGGGGCTGGACTCAGTCTCCCAAGAGTCTCAGCCTACCTCGCGCCCGTAACACCTGGGCCGCTCTCCCTCATCGCCCCGCCCCTAACAACCATCCAATTATCACCGAGGATATAAGTTGGAACAAGGAGACCGCAGCGCGGGAGCGCGCGGGAGCGTCCCGGGAGAAGCCCGGGACAAGGGCGGGACCGTCTGTGGCCGTCAGTGGACTGCAGTGGACGGGCGGGCCACCCCTCTAACAACTTTTTTAAAGGTGAGCACTTATTACGGACATTAAAATGGGCGACAGCGAGAACATTGATTTAGGGAACAAGATTGCTGACACTTCTGTCTCCCTTATTACTTCCTTTGAGTCAATGATTGACTCTGCCTTCAACGAAATAGTGGAGACCGAGAGAAGGTTCTCCATGGGTTCTTTTTCTAATAATAACAAAACGATTCTTACAAGTAGCTCCAGCTGTACCAATGGAGATGCACATATAAACCCAGAAATAATTGTGGTAAAACCATCACATCCCTTTGTTGACGTGCCCACTATTTTGGATGATGAAAACACTGTCACCTACACAGCACAAGTTTCTGCCTCCACAACATCGGTGGCAGGAACGCCAAAGCCAACACTGACAGTGACATCCCTGGTATCCCCCCTGATAGAGAGTGTTCCTACAATCGTAACTGCTTTGCAGGATGATGTCATTAATGTGGACATCATTGACTCTAGTAGTAACAAGCCGGGCAGGGAGAAACGCAAAAGAGGCACATCTAAGCAAAGTGTGAATAAAAGAAAACAGCCTGTATTCCACAAAAACCAACCAACACCACAAAGTTTGTGGAATTAAAATAAATCATCGGGGGTACAAATCGTCTTGACAGAGGATAAAGAGGATAAAGATTCCGCAGATTTGGACAGTATTTCTGATGTATCCATTACTAACCCATGTGGGAACTCTAAAACTACATGGACCCAAACTACAATAATGGGTGATAATCATAATCTATCCAGACAGAACGGAAATATGATAGAAACTATAGTTGATACTATTTTTAACCGGATTGAAAAACAAATGATCAGTCAGTTTAATAATATTTTTAAAAGACTTGATAGATTAGATAACCTGGTTAAAACTGGTGAAACAAAAAGGAAAGGGTCAATCATCCTGGACCAAGTTAGAGCAGATCGCCTTTTGAAGGAATTGGAAACTGCAAACAATATATTGTCATCAAACAAACATGTTAACACCAGTACCGCGGGTGGGGCATTAAGCAATTCTGTCTCTGCTTCACCTTTGACGGAACAATCATCAGTTAAACCCACAACCACTAAAAAGGGGCCAGCTATGAGTAAGGCTAATACATTCACGAAACCAACCCCTATACCTGCACCTAGGAAAGTTGTTAATCCATCGACTTCCAATACCTCTGTTCCAAGCAACAATAGTGGCCCAACCAATCTAAGCGCAGCTCAAAAATCGACTGCCGCAAACAACAACGTGGGTAATGGCACCCAAGGGTCTACTAAAACTTTTAAACATCAAGGACCAGCATTACATCTGCCACCGGATGCTTGTCCCTTTGTTCTGGTTCTAGCAGGTGTCCCGCCATTGAGGGAGGATCAGGGGGAATCGTGGGTACAATTGCGGAATAAGAGCATAGACTGGATAACCAAACACAAAGGTGTTGGTTTTGACATCTCCAGAGAGATTATATCTGCGCGTAGGGTATCGTGGGTTGGCCCTCTACTCAAGGACAAGGAAGGTGACTGCGTAGTTCTCAACTTTAATAATCCTGGGACAGTAAGAAACCTCCTAAACAGAAATTGTAACTATTCATCCATCCCAACTGTTGCAACTATGTTACCCTTGAGTTATTTCTATAGACAACCGGCCACACAACCTCGCCCACCTCCTATGCAATTTACAGTGCCATTAATGCATCCACAGCCAGCACCATTTATGCATTTTCAACCACCACCTGTGCATTTTCGCCCACCACCTATGCAATTTCACCAACCTTATTTTCCATTACAAATGTACAATAGATATGCACCACTTTCGGATCTGGACATGCAAGACTGACCACCTTCGACTACCTCTGTCGACCTTTCTCCGGTATCCGAACTCCCGATTGTCCCAGAAAACTCGCCTCAAAGAACCTTGAGCAAACCACTTCAGACCCTTGCTCATTTGCCTTTGGACTCAGTACTGTCTATTGTTAGCTGGAACATAGCAGGTTTAAACTCTAAATTGAAAATTTCTGAGTGGTTCAAGTGGGTTGATAATAATTGTGATATATTGCTGCTACAAGAAACATGGAGTACAACGTCACCAACAATTGAGGGCTTTTGCTGTCACAATCTTAAGGCTTTGCCGTCTCCCATGGGTCGACCTAGTGGGGGACTATCTATTTGGTCCAAGATAAAACATGGGGTGCATATTAAGTTGATCCCTACACCAGGTATCTGTTGTTTTATGGCTATCAAGTACATTAACAGACTGAAATTATGTATTATTAATTTTTATAATAATGATTTTGTTAGCCACCCAAATGGCAATTTCCTATTATTGTTTAATTTTATAGATGAAATAATGGGGGGACAAAAGCATGGATCTTTCGATGGTATTTGCATCCGTGGGGATTTTAATGCACACTTGCATCGCCATAGCCCAATATGTAAGAATGGGGTAGAATTGAAAGATTTTATAGCTTCCCATGACTTAGTTAATGCTATGGAATTTGCAGGTACAGGTATAAATAAAGTAACAACCCCCACTTTCATAGGTCAGGGCTGTGCCTCTACGATTGATTATATTTTCACATGCCCTGAGTTAAGTGAAATAATTTTAAAAGCCGAAGTCGTCTGCTCCGCTTATAGTGATCATTATCCGCTTACAATCAACATATACAATCCCCAGACCTCAAGGGCTGCAGTGAAACCAGATGTAGGTCCTCTAAATCTAGCATTATCAACCGATAGGTTGAGACTAGCATGGAAGGGAGCTGATAATAAAGGGATACTTTCCAGAGTAATTAAAAAATACCCCGAGACAGTTGAGACTTGCCTGTCGTATATAAGTCCCAGCAATGAGGTGGTTGGCGCTTTTGGTGATCTATGCAGGGCAATTAAAATTGAATCCTCTAAACCGGTCAGGCAGAACATCTCCCAGGGACCCCGTTGGTTTGATACTTCTTGTTCTAGGGCCAACAGGGATTTGAGGGCTGCACTTAATACCAGCCCGAGGGACCCTCAACTCGTGAGAGCATTAAGATCACAATATAAAAGGGTCTTACGTATTAGATCTGAAGCCCTAGTAATCAATCACTGGGAATCACTTACGCGCACAGCCAAATTGAAAGACTCAATGGGCTTCTGGAAAGAAGTCAAGTCGTTAAGATCTTTTGGTTCTAACATCAACCATATTAATAGTAATATAACTGGCGAGGCGTGGGTAGAGCATTTCTCCCAAATCTATGCCATATCAGCTACCCCCTCAGACACTGTCTCTCTATCCCCCAGAGATAAATCCTTGACCTTTTCATTACTTGAGGTCGAGGATGCTATCATTGATAGTGCTAGTAATAAAGCCCCAGGTCCTGATGGTCTTTCTATTGACCAAATAAAATCAGAAATCAACTTCTGGGCCCCTCTTTTATGCAACCTTTTTAATAACCTAAATGATAGCTCAATTCCCGAATCCTGGTCGAACAGTGTCATTGTGCCCATATTCAAGAAAGGCGACAGGTCGGATCTCGCCTGCTATCGCCCGATTTCACTAATCGACAACACGCTAAAAATTCTGGGAAGAGTAATCTTCAGTCGGATAAGGGATTGGGCTGAAGATAATAATATTCTTCATTGTAGCCAATTGGGTTTTAGAAGTAAGGTGGGCACCACAGAACAATGCTTAAATCTAAACCTGATTATGGCTAAATATATTATTGTTAAAAAATCCCCTCTTTATTTAGGTTTTATGGACTTGAGTTCTGCGTTTGATTTTGTTAACCGTTCTAGGTTGTGGTCACTTTTGCTCGATTATGGTTTAGACGATTCATTGGTGTATTTCCTTTCCTATTTACATAGGGATTTAAAAGCACGAGTACGAATCAATAATGATGGTGATTTGTCTGACGATATCCCTATCAGCAGAGGAGTTAGACAGGGCTGCGTACTCGCCCCACTGCTTTTTATTTTATATATCAACAGGTTAAGCAATACTTTGAGTGAGATTATTAAGGATGTCCCCATAATAAACGGTTCCCCCATCACTACTCTACTTTATGCGGATGACGCTGTATTGATGGGGCGTACACCGAATGCATTACGTACATTAATCTCAGGTTTTGTTACCTTCATGTCCGATCTTGGTTTAAATACCAATTTTAAAAAATCTTTTATAATGAATTGCGGACCAAAGAAGTATAACATTGCATCCATTAAATCAGGTAATAACATTTTAAAATGCACCAGCACTTTTCCTTATTTAGGGTTGTTATTCTCCAACTCAGGCTCATGGCAGCAACATGCGGCCTTTGCGAGCAACAAAATTGGCAAGTCAATTAATTCGATCCTATCCCTTCGCCAACCAAAATTAGCTGATGTTGTCACCCCTCTTCTTACCATCTACCGAACCCAATGTCGACCAACCGGGACTTACGGTGCAGAAGTATGGGGATACTGTAACAGCTTGGCCCTTCAGGTGGCGGAAAATAGATTTTGTAGGAGGGTGTTAGGGGGAGTCCCTTGTGCTCCCACTCTGATCTGTCATAATGAATTGAGGCTGCCATACATTGTTGATTTCATAAAGTCAAGGCCTGCCCTATTTTGGATTAAAATCTGGTTAAACCCAGCAGCAACATTGACCCGTAGTATTATATCTGATTGTTTGTCTAGTGACAGATCTCAATATATACCTTGGCTAAAAGCAGTCAAAACTAGTCTGCAACAGGTGGGACTAGGATCCTTATTTAGTTCCCCTGACTTAATTGTACCCGCCCACAAAAACAGTATTAAACGGGCACTTATGGAGGTATATTCTGAGGAAAGGATGAGATCAGAATCTAGTAAACCAGTGGTCATGAAATATTCACGTATTTGTGATCTAGATGTTGATAACCCTAATAATTTTATTAGATACTTGACAATGCCGATGGGTAGATGGAATCGGAGTCTTTTATTCAGGTTCCGGGAGGGAAGCTTAGTTTATTTGCTTAGCTTCCCTATCGGCTACAATAAAAACTTAGAAGAATTGGATTGCCCCTGTTCTTCAGGTGGACGACAAAACCTATTGCATTACTTCTTCTTTTGTGGCCACTATAAATTGTATACCTATCAATATCTAAGACCAATTTTACGCAAATATAATCTACGTGAATCTATTCCTGCTCTGCAATTTTTGCAAATGCTGCATATGGATGATGTTATTTATTCTGTTAGCTGTTTCATAAAAGCCTGTGTGAAATCGAGGGCAACTATGGAACTTGGATAATGGATAATAGCACTATGCTGGTTTATGTACTTGAGTACCAGCTACTAAATAGTAATAATAATATTGAATGTTTGTAAGAGATACTTCTACAGTGGGTAACAGTGGACATTGATGGACTAATATTCCTTAGTATTAAGCACTATGCACTTTGTACATTATATTATGCACTTTAAGTCATCTTGCTGCTTAACCTAATTGGATCATTGTTTTTAATTTTGTAAGAATCGTCTTTTAATGT
This sequence comes from Lissotriton vulgaris, assembly GCF_964263255.1. NCBI lineage: Eukaryota > Metazoa > Chordata > Amphibia > Caudata > Salamandridae > Lissotriton > Lissotriton vulgaris. The sequence goes on along the minus strand of NC_141687.1, from coordinate 340,264,350 downwards.
TTCTAATGCACTTTCATTCTGTATGTACTTTTATGGATGTATTAAATCCGAATAAAGATCATTTGAACTTTGAACTTGATTTGCGAGTCTTTATCGGGACATACCCAATTGCTATGCTACATTCTGACCAGGGTCCTGCTTTTAGCTCTCGAGCTTATAAGGAGGCCATGACCAGCATGGGCATTGGGTTGCGGTTGTCTTGTCCCTTCCATCCTGAGGGAAACGGGGTTGTGGAAAGAAAAAACCGAGACATAAAGCAATCTATAACAGCAAAGGTATTAGGTTCGGGTGATGGGTGGGTCCAGCATTTAACAAGTGTCCAACGTAGTCTTAATAACCTGCCAAGAAATTCTCTAAAAGGTTTCAGCCCGTACGAACTATTGTTCGGAACTAGAATGTATGTTCAGGACTTAGATAGTCATGCTTCAGTGGTAGAAGATAAGATAAAATGCTTTGACATCAAAGATCGTTTGGCTGTTTTACAGGACTTAAATGAAACAAGAAAAGCCCTGAGCAACGTAAAGTTAAAACAGCAGCCAACAACCACTGAAGACACACCACCTGTCCCAGCAAGACCTGTCTGGATTCCAAAGATTGGGGATCTGGTCAGAGAGAAAATAGCGGTGAAGAAGGAATTTGGGCCTTCTTACAGAAAAGCAGTACCTACCTTAGCAATCAACGGATCAAGATCAGTTGTACTACTGCCCCTTGCTGGTAAAAAGGAGAACCGAGTTGTATCCATAGACCTGGTAAAACCACAATCATGTGGCCAATAATAAGTAGTAGGCCCAGTGGACTCCCAAGAAATAGCAGAATACCAAAATTTGCTACAATCCAAGAGGTTCAAACTGAGAGACTAATCACATTTGATAAACCTGCAGTGAATAAAAAGAGACTATACAGAAGTGCCTCTTGAAACCCAAATTGAAACAGTTCATCAATAAACACCAGTTTACAATGATGTAGCATCAGAATGTGCTAATGAAAGGCAAATTGAAAAAACAATTCCACCAATTGACAGAACTGCATCTGGCTACTTCATCAATTTCGATAACTTTTCTGAAGACCAAAGCGAGCCTGAAGTAACGCCAGCAACAAACACTTTTAAAGACAAAGCAATAGTACTCTTTCATCAACTCAAAGAAACCTATCTTGTTTCTCCATGGTTAGAATTTTGGATTGTGCTAAGGGTATTTTTCCTCCTGCTTTGGCTCATCTTGGTACTTTGTTTGGGAAAATTCATTGAGGGAAAATACAGTACAATGGACACAGCAAGTCAGAACATCAACTTAGTTTTGAAGCCAAACAAGTCATCTCACATCGAGAAAAGAGAACTATCATCAGTGAATGTAACAGCCATTCCAATACCCGGCGGGGTAGTTTGGGACAAAACAGATTACGAAATATATGGACCGGTCGATCTCTTGAAATATCCTCATCAGTTTAAGGTTTCATTAAGTGACTTAGTAAAACCAAGTACATTCTCTAATGATTGGGACTTTGAAAGCATAAATAATATGATGTCAGATTTAGTAATGTCAGCAAAATTTACAGAACATGATTATTTGCAAGGTTCATCAAATTATGAACAGATGTATTGTTATACCCATTATGCAGACCACTATTTGCATAAATCTGCTCAACCTAGAAATGTTTTTAAATATAATCAATGGGAACATTGTGCTACTCCACCTAAAAGCAGTTCAAAAACATTCTATGAGAAATTCCAATACTTCTCAGGGGTTAACATGAGTGATGCAGAAACATTTTATTATAAACTCTTAGATAAAACAGGGACAAAAACCATGCTGACAAATACAAAATTGATCTATTCGGAAACATTTTACGAAAAAATGATTACATTTGGTTTTGATTTCTGGAAAAACAACATTGAAACAAAAACCATCTGTGGTACAAAAGAATGGCAGGTACAAGGCCTAGAAGCATTGTTCCGAGCCTGCATGATACCAGAACAAATAATGTTCTTGAATGACACTATTCTACAAACTACCTGTTTTGGTGTAGCCAAAATCAAAGATTTAAACAAAACCGTCTATTTCAAAGCCAATACCTGATAACACAACCACAGATATTGAGATAGACGTATCCAAAATTTTACATCAACATAGAACACATCCTGATTGGAAAAAGTGATTAATCTGGCCAACAGACACAAATAAATGTCAAGATAGACACCTGAACAAAATACAGGGGTTAAAAATGACCAGACCAGACCCTAGATACTCCCAGAGACAACATCCAGGGATAGTAACAACATACAGTGTAGGGAAACTATGCCTTGAATGGCTACAAACATCCACACTGACACAAATTAAGCAACACTTGTCTTTACTTAAAGATGGTGCTGACTTGCGGGACCACGCAAACAGCGTCAAAAATGTTTCATAGTGGCCAGTATATACACTGCTTACAACGAGGCATGGAAAGTGACTCAAATTGAGACAGCAGAGAAAATACGAGAAATTGATCGTATTAATTTGGAAAAATCACTTTCTGTTGTGGACAACGGGTTAATGACTCTGTCCTCCAGAATATATTCACTGGACAGTATTGTACCATCTGCTATAGAGATAATAGATCAGAACTTGCTAATGTTACAACATGGTCAGTCCCAATTACGTTCTATTGTACAGCTAGGCTGGACGTTGCAAAACCTGCGTTCAGGCTATGTGCCTTGGCATTTAATCAACACAACGTCATTGTTCTCTATCTTTAACCTTACTGATAAACAAATCAGTTTGGCACAGGAAGGAGCAGACTATACGATTCTGAGCATTGAAAAACTTGAGAGATTATCATTGACAATGTCAGAAAGACCTGTCATTGAATGGATAATACACGGGATTATCACAATTCCGATAACAACTTTCCAATTTAAAAAATGCCAAGAGTATATACCAGCAGGCCAGTATGAAAGGTTGGGTAAAGGGTACATTAAGTCAACATGAAAATTACCTTATACACACACATGTTATAGTGACAAAAACCAGAATGTATTTCTTAGTGGTAATAATTGTAAACAATCACTAAGCGGTCTACTTCTGTGGCACGGTATTAATTTAGATGGGGCCTGTGAGGGGACTTCAAATAACCTCTTATGCCACCAGCACGGCACACCTGCAACACAGATAGAGCCATTCTTTAGACAACTTTCTAACGGGAGTTACGTTCTAATAACGGACCACAGCTGTTGTGGCATGGTGCCAGGGAAAGCATATCTCTTAAGCGTTACTTCCATGGTCACTTGCTGTATGCAAGCATTGTATCCTAACGGCCCTGGAGACTCAGAGGCGACGATTTGGCCTCTGTTGAATATCTCTTCTATACGAATTGATACTTTAAGCAGAATGAAGTCTGTGCTTTTACAGACAACAGTGCCCATCACGTTATCAAAAGAAACGTATGATCTTCAAGTTGCAAGGACAACGGCAGAGATACATACACTTTTATCAACTAATTGCCCCGTGCATTTCACAGAAATGCTAAGCCAAATCCTAAATATGTCAGATGTCAGTGGTATCTCGAATGTATTTAAGACAATTTTTTCGGGACTGTTAACACCCTTCGAAGCAGTCCTGGGCATCTTTCCCAACTTTGTCCATTCGGTTTTTGGTGGCCTACCACTACTTTTGGGACTCGTAGCAGGAATCTTATTTTTGACTCTTCTGCTCCGATATGGCAAGCCAAAACACAGACATGACTCCGGCAAGGATGGAAGAAACGATCCTAGCAATATGCTACCCGGACCGCATAACTAAAGTCCTTGGATTAGCCCGGCTAAGAGATCTGAAAATGACCTGGTTTCTTTCATTCAGACCTATATGGCAGAACTGCATCTTACCTGTGCTTCGATGTATGCTATGCGGAGAAGAATGCGTGTTAGACACCTGTCTTACACTACAATCAGCAGTGCCAATGGATGTCGATACTTTGCTAAGTCCAGTAACGGCTCATGCATCGTGTTGTCCCCAGCGGTTACCAATCCTGATGACGGCATTCGTTGAGACTTCTGCACTACGATTAGGTGGTGGCAGTGAAGCAAGGAATGAGAGCAACATCACCCAGGTACGACCTTCTGTGAGCATTGCTGATCCTGAAATCGATGATAACAATCATTCTCACGACTGTCCGGTTACAGCATTATCATCCTTGGTCGAACTTTCACCTGAAGCTGTAGACTTTTTTTGCACATCTATCTGAAGTCATGTTCTCCCCTGAACCAAAAGAATAACTTTTAAGCAACCGGCACACAGCGTTCCCCTAAACTCTGAATTCGGCCTTCAGCTTTGAAAAACAAAAGCTACTGAAAACATTTGGAATTATTTTTTCCCCTGAAACTAAATTATTTTTTCCAAATTCCAAAATATTTACCTTTTTTTTGGCACTGGTACTCTGCTTGAAGTAGAACTATTCATAAAGAACAGAGCTTCTATTTTTAGCAAATCTAGAGACAATATGTTACCGCAGCCTCTAGCACACTCACAAGCAATTTCATTTATTTGTGATGAAATAGTCTCAACCTTCTTTTCTGTAAATTAAGAGACATTTCATGTGTAATTTTCGCAAATCGTTCAACTGAATATATATGCAATTTTTTGGGATGATTACACTGCTTAAAAACGTACAGTACCTATAACGTTCCATGTATTTCGCATACACCATTTCGAATGCAAAATGTATTTTGGGGTAGGTTGGAATACACATGCATCTTTATTGCTTAAGTTTTTAGTCATTGATGGACATAAAACCGTGGAGTGGGTGATGTGTTTTATCTAGGAACCTGATTCAATATTGTGACCTTATGCTCCTATACGGCTATAATCAATAAATAGCCCTATAATGGCATAATAATCAGAGCCATATTTCAGTAAATCGCCTCTGCAGTCCATGACACAGCAGAAGCTACTTCCTTAGATTCCTAGAGAGCACACCGAGTTCTTTCGACACACCAAACCCTCAGCAACCTGGGAAAGCCCCGCTTGCTTTTTTTTGATTTGTAATAGAACTCCTGCGAGCACTGTAAGAATGACCAGTTCTTAGTGACATCTTTATTGACATCTTATGTCAAACTCGGCACCTTACAGTTATAAATATACCAACGTTGCCTTAAGCAAACACACGGTGGTGATTCTGGAGCAGAGCAGCTTTCCGAGAGCCCAGCAGAAGCAAGAAGCCCACGGACGCTGCCCCTCCTCTTTTGACGCGCTGAGAAAGACGCTGTCTTTTCTCCTGCCGAGAAAATCCAGCTCCGGCGTTTCCAGCCTACCCTTGCGGGTGACTGGGGTATCAGGTCCTGAGAGGGAGATACCAGACCTCCTACATTCTATTCCCAAGGTACAGTGCTGACTAAACCCTTAGAGAGAATTCTTGAACAGATCCTTGGCAACAAACCTACTTAACTTAAACTGCTACTTACTTACTCCTTCCCACGTATTAGGCTTAGGTCAGGTACACCGGGGTAGGCGTATTTTAGAAGCACCAGTTGAGCACGTTAGCCTATGTGTATATATATATGTATATATATTTTATCCATTTTAAAGTGTCTTATGGCTAAGAAACCATATCAATGCTTTTACAGTATTATTTCATAATACTCCTTTTACTGTACGTACTTTACTTTATAACAAGTATTGCAATTGTGGCAATTCATTTCTCTTGCATGAGAAGGAAGACTGCTCAATAAATAATACCTTTTCTTGAAAACGCCTGTCTCTCTATTCTCTGCACCCTGGTGACATTAAATATGCACAACTGACTGAGTGAAATAGCTGTCTATTGTTTCACACAACTCTAGAGATTGACTCTTATTCTGAGGGAGCAAAGTTCTCATGTTTATGCGGTTGTCAGAAGCTGAATCCCTTCTTGTCTGAGCCAGGGAAGCTGATCACTTCCTATTCAGTCAAGAAAGTTTCCAGTGACCTCTGAGCTAGCTGGCGCAAACCTAAATTAAGTCTAACATAGTCAGTAGAGACCTAGAAGACCTCAGTCCTACGTCTAAACTGCTGTTTATGTTATTCCAATGCGCAGGGCCTATAGGGAAAATAGGAACTACACTACAGCAGAAGGGAAACTTGTAATGTTTGTGAAATGGTGCGCAGGACCTGTCGCCAGTACTCCACTATAACAGGACAATCCCACAGAGTATGGTAAAGTGTACCTTCCTCCCTGCACCCCCTGAGGCAGAACGGGTGTGTCGCATGGTGTATCTTGTGTAAGGTTGTTCTGGTATAGTACACACAATGTAGTATTTTTAGCTGTATAAGCCAGAACTTGGCCGAAATGCCAGCCTCCCTAGGGGATGCCAGGGCTGCCAACCACTCCGTGTCATCCATGTCTCCCACCTCTGCCACCCATTGGTCTCGGAGTTTAAGTGTGGGGTCGGGCATATTGTTAAGGAGCTTCCGATAAGTGAGGGATGTAGCACGCTGCGGCATGAAGTCTGTGAGCAAACGGTCCTCCATTGGTGAGGCCTCAGGGACATCAGTATCTGCTGGGATCGCTGTTAGTAAAGCATGCCTAATTTGCACATATCTATACGTTTCAGCCGGTCCTAGATCATATTGTTGTTGGCGTTGTGCAAAAGTAATCACCGTCCCCTTATCTCACATGTCCCCTACCGTGGAAATTCCAATATAATCCCATTGTGTGAAGCCTTTACTTTTCCTTAGTTGTCTCAATGCCTTGGTGTTCCAAAGCGGGGTGAGTTTGGTGATGGTTCCCTTCCACCCTAATTTCGCCTGCGCCGCATACCATAATGCTACCGTCTGCTTTGTGGGTCCCATTAGTCTCGCGGCCTGACCTCTATTATAGAGTACCGCCAGCATATTGTTCGTGCCTAGTTATATTCTGTCTGCTCGGTATGCTGTATCGTCTTGGGGTGCATGGATCCAGTGATTGATGGTTTTAAGTTGTGCCGCCCAGTAATACAATTGTAGGTTCGGTAATGCAATACCGCCATCATACCAGCTCCTATTTAATTTAACTTGGGCTATGCGTACCGGCAAGTTGCCCCATAAAAGGGCAGAAACCTGCGCCACAGCCTGCTTGAAATATCGTGGCGGTATCGGGAATGGCGTGTTATCGAGGGCGTATAGGAACCTTGGCAGAGCCATCATTTTATATAAGGCTGCTCTACCCAGTAACGTTAGTGGCAGAGACGCCCAGTGTTTGACGTCGCGCTTTAGGCTCTCTAGAGGAGGGGTTAGATTTTTGCTGATAAAGGCTGCGGCATCCCTAGTGACATGAATGCCCAGGTATTTAAAAGAGTCGCTGGCTATTACGATCGGGCAGTTGGCGGGGAGCAATGGGTTTGGAACTTTTAAGATGAATAGTACCGATTTGGACCAGTTTATCGTATATCCTGACGTTCGCCCGTGTGCATTGCAGAGTGCAAGGAGTTCAGGCACACTATGGTCACGGTCCGTTAGGTAGAGCAGCATGTCGTCGGCGTAGAGGGAGATACGATCTTCCCAACCCGCCGTCCAGCAAATGACTTTCAATAATGGGGTCGCCCTTAATAAAGTTGCTAGTGGCTCCAGCGCCAATGCAAACAACAGCGGGCATCCCTGGCGCGTTCCTCTGGCAAGCCGTATATTATGTGATAAGTGACCTTTGGGGGTTACCTGGGCCACCGGTTCAGCGTATAGGAGTCGTATCCAGGCCCGGAATTTAGGGCCAAAGCCCATATGGCTTAGGACCGCGAAGTGGTACTGCCATTCCACCAGGTCGAAAGGCATTTTGGCGTCCAGTGACATTATCACTGTGGGTTCGGAACGTGTCGGAGCCCGTGCTAGTATCCCATGTACCCTCTGGAGTTTAAGAGCGGTGTTTCGGTGTGGCATAAAGCCTGATTGATCCGGGTGGATCAGCTGAGGGAGGTGGGGCATGTCGATTCGCCAGTACTTTCGCCAATTTTTGCCTCTGCATTAAGGAGCGATATCAGGCGATACGAGGCGCACTCCGTTGGGAGTTTAGCTGGCTTGGGAATTGCCACAATCGTTGCTGTGCGCTGGTCTAGTGGGAGATTAGCGGCCGACAGGCTATCTTTATACTTTGCCAGCAGCGGCGCACTGAGCGTGTCTGACATGAGCTTATACCATTCTATGGGGATCCCGTTGTGGCCCTTTCGCTTTCCATGATTGTATATTTCCTACAGCAGACTGCAGCTCGTCGGCCGTGAGGTCTGCTTCAAGTTCCGTGACCGCCTGGGGTGGAAGGGTGTGGGTTTCTATGTGGTCTATGAGGGCCTCGTGTTCCGTTATTTCCCGGTCTGGGGTGTAGACCTCCTCGAAGTGGTCAGCCAGGGCATGGACTATTTCCTCCGGATGTGTCCGTAGGATACCTGCCTTCGAGTACAACTGTTGTATCCCGCTAGGCCCGCCTCGTTTGTTATCCAACCATGCCAACATTTTGTCCGCTTTATCCCCAATGTCGTACACTTTATGTGCCGTCGCAGTGATGTAGTTAACGGTTCGGTGTTTCAAATGGTCCCTGTAGCGCTGCTGCTGCAGTTGTAAGTCATGGGCCGAGTCCAAGGTGGGATCCACCATATGTGCTATATGTGCAGTGTGTAGGGCGAGCTCCAATTCAGTCAGTTCCTTTTGTTGTGATCGTTTATGCCCCGTGATAGAGGCTATAGCCTGCCCTCGTAGGACCGTCTTATACGCCTCCCATAGTGTGGATGGTGAGTCTACTGAGTCGGTATTTTCAGTAAAGAAATGTTTAGTAGTGTTTTTAAGTTCTTTCCGTATGCCGGGGATTTTCAGGTAATTAGGATAGATGGGGTTAATTCTCCTGCGGGATTTCTCCCTGCAAGAGAGGGTCAACAATACAGGAGAGTGGTTCGAGATGCCCCTGGGTTTCATTTCTACTTCTTCGACATTCTGCAACCTCGATCTCTCCAATAGAAAGTAGTCAATCCTCGACAAACTATTGTGTACTGTGAAGTGGTATGTGTATTGGGTCACTGCTGGGTGCGTATGGTGCCAAACATCTATTAATCCCATTGCTTCTGTAAAGCTCTGGAATCGGGAGCAACCCGACACATGAGGCTGCGCTGAAAATCTGTCTACTGTCGTGTTCATGGTAGTGTTAAAGTCACCCCCCATAATGAGGTCCCCTTCTGGTAGGGTCAGAAGAAATGCCCCCAGTGCAGGCAGTGCCACCGATTGTAGTGCCGGGGGTATGTACACCGAGACTATGTTGAGAATTTTCCCTTCCCATTGTCCTTGAATCGCTGCAAAGCGACCCTGATCATCTGTCTTAGTCTGTAATGGTATAAACGATGAGGTCTTTTTAAGGAGGATACCTGTCCCTCTTGAGCCTGAAGTGAATTCAGCGTGCGCGCCATCTTGTACCCTCGTCTGTCTAATGCTTGGCAAGCTTTTCCTGTGAGATGAGTCTCTTGTAGAAGGATTACTTTTGGGTTATGCCTTTTCAGAGCCTGCAGACCCCTCTTTATTTTGTCGCCTAGACCTCTCACATACCATGTCAGTATTCTCAGGGGTGGTACGGGGGACTCTTGTGTCGTGTCGCAACGGACGGTACCCCGTGGACTGTGCGCCAGGGAAGGCCAATCGGATTCTGAGGATTTGCTGTTGTGTGCTGAATTGGGGTGTAGTCGCGGGCCCACCACATGTGTCCCTGCCATCTTGGTCAGGATGCAGCTGCCCTCTCTACGTGATTTTAGTGTGTGCCTGTCGTCAACTCCTGCCTCAATATTAAAACATAGAATAACCAAAACGTTCCCGTCCCTCCCCACCCCCTTCCCTGCCTCCCTGCTCAACGGACTTCGAACCGCCCGCCACCCCAACTTGGCAGAGTGCTTTTCCCCAACCCAAACCATAGTACTTGCTTGTCGGGGTACAACATCCGCGGAGGCGGCCCCCCTCGTATACCCCCTGGGCTCGTCTCAGTCCAGAAGCCGGAGTCAGGCCATTTCGAATAGGTGGTGCAGTATTGGTGTCGGCCGGAGCCGAGAGGTTATTGTTTGTGTGACAGTCTATCATCGATAGTCCTTGGTCTTGGTGAGTGGCTCGGCCCTTCTCGTTCACTTTCTTGAGAGCCGACCAGGTTGCCTTTGTGTTGGTTTTGCTAGGTCTTGTTGGTGCACCGCTGTGTTCCCACCCACCTCCAGCGCCTCCAACCAGTCATATGCCATGTCCGGCGTGTCGAAGAACCACGTTTTACCGTCGGCCACTACTCGGAGCCGAGCCGGGAATAGCATGGAGTAGGGCAGGTCACGTGCTCTCATCTTCTTTTTGACTTCCAGGAAGCTCCTCCTGCGACGGGCCACCTCTGCTGTGTGTCTGGAAAGAATGCCAGCGTGGAATTTTGCACACGGATCGGCTGGGACGTTCTTGCTGCTTGCAGGATTGCATCCCTATCGCGAAAGTTGAACAGTCTGGCCAGCACCGGTCTTGGGGGCGCCCGCGGCTTTGGTTTGCCTCCTGGGACTCTATGGGCCCTTTCAACTGAGAAGAAGTGGGATAGACCCTTAGGCTGCAATTTGGTTTTAATTAAGTCCTCCCCATATAGGTCCATCGCCTGGGTTCCTTCTGTTTCGGGCAGACCAAGAATTTGCATGTTGTTCCGTCTTGATCGCCCTTCTTGGTCATCCAGCTTCTCCTTCAGAAGTTTATTTTCTGTTTCGATCCGCGCCATTGCTCTCTGCAATTCCGATGTGTCCTCTACCAGTGATTTCGCAACTATTTCGACTTCCTTGACCCGTTCAGACATTTTGTGGAAGTCTGCCCTTAGTAAGGAAACGTCCGTCGAGTAAGGAAACGTCCGTCGATATCGTTCCTACCGTCGTCTGGACCGCTGATAGCGCTTTCGTAATGTCCTCTAAGGTGACCTTTTTCACCCCGTCTCCTTCCGGCGTCTTCCCCGTGGACACTCGCCCCCCGTTTGTTGTGAGTTGTTTTTCTCATAGGCATATTTATCCAATTTTGCACCTGTCAACTGGTTCCGTGGACCTCTAGCCGCCATATTGCCTTTACTGTGAAGGTCTCTGTGGCAAGGCTGGCGTGGGGGGGATCGGCCGGCAAGGTAATCCTCGACGAGTAGTAGATGCGGAGCGGCGGCCACAGCAGCGGCGCACCTGCAATATTTAGTGAATGATCCCACTCACTGGAGGGTGTGGAAGGTCCGTAGGTCTTGCCTCAGGCGTCCGTTTGGAATCTCAGTGCAGCAGTGGTCTTGATACTGCGGGCAGGAGCTGAGGTTTATTCGCCCGGTTTGTAATGTACTCCAGGCCGCTTTGGCTATGATGGCCTCCGGGGCTTAAGGACAGAAAAGGGGGGGGGGGGCCCCGGATCATGCTTTCACCACTATCATCATTAGCCGGTAGGCTTGATACTCCATAGGCCCCTGGACCCCTGATCCGGTCTCTCTTCTGTTGGCAATTTTCACTTTGTGCCTCAGTCCCTGCACATGCGGATGGATTGTCTATCCCTGCAGCTACATTTGTCTGCTCACACCTCTGGATTGCGGGGTACCACTGCCGTGCGCACTGTGCGGTGTGTTGGGCAATTGGTAGAGACGCCTATGTGACTCTCGTCGGTTTTATTGCGTTGCCAGGGCGGGGGTGGGGGGGTAATGCCGTCCAGGGAGGAGGTGCCGTGCAGAGCATTACTGCTGCCGACGTGCGCTACCCACGCCAGTGCCCAGTGCCTCCGGCTGCCGAATTCTGTACTCACATGCCTCTCTATGAGCTCCCGAGGCCGCGAGCGCCCACTTGCTGTGCGCGGTTTGACGTGGTAGGCAGACGCCCTTTGATGTGTCCGGGGTAGGGGTCCTTCCGGTTCTGCAGCGTCCGGCCTCCTCTCACTTCCGCCCGGCTCCTATAATGCGGCAGGTCGCGGCTTTCCGATGGTAGGAGGGCCCTTAATGTCCGTCGCTCTCTCTCCTCAATTTGCCACCTCAAAACGCCTCTCGACTTCCCCGATCAATACGGCTCCGTTACGGACCTCAGCTCTCGCATCGTGGGGTGAAGATGGGACGGATTAATGTGCGGATTGACGGTAGGAGTATACCTTATTCACGGAGCTCAGCAGCTACGCTGCCATTACCATCAGCTGCTAGCCACGCCCCCATTTTTATGTATCTTTGGGAGTCCATAGATACAGGCCGTTTTATTCTTTGATGTATTTAAATACTCATATTCTTTCTTAGTGATTTTACCATTTCTGAACGCTTGATCTGTAAGACGTTTACTTTTTTGTATTATTTTTGGTGTGGGATTACTATTAATTTTTTAACATATGAAAGCAGTACAAAAGGGGGTGGTGATGGACGGAGCATCTGAACCAATCAAACACTCACACCCAGTCAACAGATCTGGGTTTAATCCATCACTGTTCTTTAGCCCACTCAGCCACCCCAGTTCAGACATGACCATATGCAAATCAGTCTGACCCTGTGCCTCATGGGAACAGTCCAGCCCGAACTGGATATATCAAGCATTTTTTGTTCATAGTCGTTGGAATTAACTACGACAATACCATCCCCTTTGTCACAGCTTTTTACAGTAAGGGAGTGGTTTGCTTCAAGTGCTTTTAAAGATATGAAATGCTTCTTTATTTAGATTGTACAAAGGTTTCGGTATGAAGCATAAAGCTTGATCCAAATGATTTAAAACTACCGTTTCAAAAATCTCCACTTCTGGTCCTACTTGTTCTAAGTTTGGAGTAAAAGTAGAGGTTAATGACACTATATTATTTATTAATTCATGATTCTCTTCTGTCTCTTTATTATTAAAAAACTATTTTAGTCTTACTTTGCGGAAAAAAGAATGAATATCCTGGTATAATTCATATTTGTTTGCTGTAGCATGCGGAACAAAGGACAGACCTTTGGATAAAAGGGATACACTTTCTTCATCCAAGGTTTGCGATGAGAGGTTAAAGAAGGGAATCAGTTCCTGTGCTTCCAATATTGTTTGCTCCTGGTTTCCAGATAGTGTTGAGGGTCTTGTTGGTAGTGGTGACTCCTGTAGAGGATAGCACCATCTTTTAGTGGTGCTTTGAGCTCCCTCACTTCCACAACACAACATGAAGGGCTTTTTAAATGGCCATACACTGCATCCGCTGGGCGGACGCGTGCAGCGGGCGCCCCAAAGGCAAGCCTGTGTGCATCCGTCCGTGCTCGGACCAAGCTCAGTTCCAGCCCTCCTGCCAGTTTGACCTCATACCTAGTAAGTATTCACGCAAGCAGGTTATGTCTCTGAGGGCAAACAATGTTTGTTGTCAAGGACCTTTGTGGACACCACAAAGTCCACTCAAACATGGCAGCATTGCCAACTGACTATATCTAACATTAGGGTACAGCGATTGGAAGCGTATGGATCTTCCCCCACCAGGACTTTGCCCACTCCTAAGATATTTAAAGCTACTCTTATAAATGCTCCATAGCTTGTCAAGAACGCTTTGGCTTTCTTTAAGCCAATTCATTGGACCTGGTTTTCATTACTGAGACATGGGCTGATGCTTCCTCTGGTCCCGATCTTATTACGGCCATTCCCAAGTGATTTACCATCATTAGGCTAGACCAGATAGGAAGAAAGGGTGGAGGTTAAGCCATTATTTATAAGGAATATTTTAAAGTTACTGTTGGGCCGTTAGAAGCGATTCCTTAGTGTGAAGCATTGGCCTTTACAATTTCTCTTACCTATCAGGATAACAGCAGTCGGTGCTAGATATAAAGATTAATTCCCCAGATGTAACTATTTTAGGTGATTTAATTTTCACCTTGATAATCCCTTAGTTTGTGATCCAGCCCGTTTCTCCAATTTTATGGAAAGGGGGGTCGAGTTCAACTTATAAAGGCTCCCACGCATACAGCAGGCCACACTCTAGGTGGAATTTTTTTTGACAATCCCTATCTTTGTCTTGCCCATACTTCCATTGGTTTGGTCTGACCATTGTGCGGTCATGTTTTCACTTAATATCAAAAGTTTGGTACCCCGTTCCCCGCGCATATCTAACTTTGCATTGACCCTGGCATAAAATGACTCCAAATACTTTTAATCAGCTGTTGGTCAAATCTAAACCAGAAATTCCACAGGACCCGGAGGAGGCCCGTTCACACTTTCATAACTGTATATTCTCCAACCTTAACAGGTTGGCCCCTTCAAGGTTACCAAGAACAGCAGGTTTTCTCGGAGTGAGCCTTGGTTTGATAACACTCTCAGGAGTATTATACAAGCTTGTTGCATGCTGGAAAGAAAATGGTGATTGCAGTACGACCTCATGGATAAAACGTCTTATAAAAGGGCCTTCAGGCTTATAAAATAGTTAGCTCTAATGCCAAAGTTAGATACGTTACAGCCGAAATACAGGCCTCTTTAAATATCCCAAAATAACTTTTTGCTAAGTTAAGTAAATTGCCTGAACAGATTAATACTGAAATAAATCAAGATTTCTGCAATTCTCTGGCTGACTTTTTACGGAATAAACTTGAACGGGTCTATAACTCTTTTGTTACTGGCCACCAAAATGAGATACATCATCAAGGAACAGCTTTTACATCCTCATTTGGAGAAAATTCCTCTCCAATCACCCTTTTAGGACATAGGGGACAATTCTCACGATCCCCCTGAAGGTGCTACGTTGGCCATTCAACTTTTCAAATACTACTCTAGCTTGAATGAGTTTAGTCCCCTTGAGGTAGGCATGATACAGGCCCTGTTAAACCAGTCTAAGTCTGGCTCACCATTTGACCCATGTCCCCTTAAGTTTCTGCATCCAATATCCGTGACTACAGCAAATTATCTTAAGGACATCAGGACATCTTCAATAAGATGTTCCTCAAAGGATACTTTCCCAAGGAATGGAAAAGTGCATCCATTCTACCGTTGCTAAAAAAAAACTAATCTTGAGGTCAGTGACCCGAATAACTACAGGACAATTTCTTAGCTCCCCCTCCCTGCAAAACTAGTGGAGAAGGCCATAAATTCAAGAATTATCCTTGTTCATTTCGAACAACAATCTTCTCAATGCTACGCAATATGGCTTTAGAAGTCCGCACCGAACCAAACCTGCTTTGATCACGGTGTCTGAGGAAATTAGGCAAACACTGGATAAGGGTGGGAGGGCAGCGTTGATTTTATTAGACCTATCCGCAGTCTTTGACACTGTAAATCACACCATTCTCATTGACCGTCTCTCAGCACTCGGGATCAGGGGTAAGGCACTACGTCTCCTGTCATTCTTTATCTCAGACAGGGAGCAGTTTGTGGAGGTCAGCGGCTTTAGGACTAAAGCCTTTACACTTCCCTGTGGAGTTCTGCACGGATCTTCTCTGAGCCCTACGCTATTTAATCTTTATGTTACACTGTTTGCCAGGCTCATTAAGGCATTTGGCTTTTCATTAGTATCCTATGCCGAAAATACACAAATTGTGGTATCGCTGGCTAGTGATCCGGAAAGCACAGCTCTCAGATTTCAGGACTATATACGAGAAGTTAGGAACTGGATATCAGATAACTATCTTAAATTGAATACGGGTAAGACAGGTTCTCTGTTCAGGAAGGACACCTCCTTTTAGTCACCAACGTGGTGGTCTGCGGAGATGGGAAAACTCCCTACTCTGGTCCCAAAGGTAAAAAATCTGGGAGTCTACTTTGATGACAAAATCTCCTTCGAGGGTCAAATCAACACTATAACATCCTCCTGTTTTTTTAACAATAAAAATTCTCTGGAAAGTTCTACCATTGACTCCTGTGGACTTACGGAAATCTGTTATTTCCACCTTAATTTTATCACAACTGTTGTGCTCTATTTTGAAATATTCTGACTAAAGGCTTGAATAAATTGTAGGTTCTGCAAAATGCAGCCGCTTGACTGCTGCTTGCAGTACCAAAATCTCACACAATGTAAATATCTTCCTAGACAGTAATAAATACGGGTACCAAAATTTCAACAAGTATCCCATCTTTTACCACAATTGCACTGGCTCCCTATAAAAAAACGGATTTAAGTCCCTGTGTATTGCCTTCAAGGCACTGCACGGGCATAGCCCAGATTATTTTAAGCATACATTTTGTTGATATGTTCCTTCAAGACATCTTCGATCCTCATCCGCTTTTAACCTTGTTGTCCCCAAAGCCAAAACAGCTTGCTGGGGGGAAGGAGTTTTATAGTAGGCACAGAAAGACACTGGAACCCTCTGCCAATTTTTCTCAAGACCAAATCTGATCTTCTGTCTTATTGGTAATCTTTAAAAACCTGGTTGTTCAATAACTAAATCTCCGTTTCAGTTTTTTTCCTTCCTCCCTTTCAGTGAGAACCTTGGGTGCCTATATACATTTGGGTAGTAGTGCGCAGTACAAATTTTCATTTAATTTAATTTTCATTTAATTTCATTTTCTAAATTGGAGCAGTGTTGGGATACAAGGATGGATGACGTTCCCGATCCTGAGTGGATAGATGGAAAACTAATGCTGCTTTGTGCTTTCTTTTCTACTTTTTTTCATACTACTTTTTCTCAACTCTGAGGCTGGCCTGGCTGTATGCTTGCCTCTACAGACGGTGAGCTTGTCCACAAGATAACCAGAGGAGCTGTTTGTGATTGATTTGTAAACGAAGCAGCTAGCAAAGGGCGCCAATGGGGTACCATCCTAATGGGGGTGTTGGGATCACATTCCTTCCAGGTACAGGGTGAAATGTGCGGCAGCATGTAGGATTCCCTTCAGGGGTGCCAGGGTGAAGTCTGGGTGGCCATAGAGCAGGGCTTCACCACCATCCAGGTACGAGGGCTTGAACAGCAGTTCTGAAGCTACTTTCGGGAAGAAAGGTTTTTACTTCCCTTAGAAGAAAGACATGGTAGCAGGCAGTATTTGTTTTTTTGTCAATGTGTTCCTTGAAGGGGAGATTGGTGCAAATCCAAGTGGCTTGGCATTCAGTGAAGTTGGGGCTCAAAGCCATTGACCCAGTCTTTTACTGTTTCATGTTCTTGTCAAATAACATGATTTCTGTTTCGGTTGGGTGGACCTTCAAGTAGACGCTGCGCATCCAGGTCTGTATGACGTGGAGACCGTGTTCAAGGCATTGGTTATCAGAAGCAGAGGAGACTTTTAAGTAAAGTTGTGCATGGCACCTTGGAAATTAGGGGGAAGTCTTAGTGGAAGCTGGATGCTCAGGTGCTGGTAGGACCATGGCCTCCTGGGGCGCAGGATGGGAGCAGGATAGCGAAAGATTCTTAATATCTGCCAATTTAGCAGTTGGGGAGAAATCTTATCACCTATAAAGTACCATAGGCCTGAGATTTTAGGGATGGAATGCTATTGAAGACAAAGACAATTGGATGATGAAAGAAGGTACCTCCTGCAGCATTTCATTTGCCTAAAGAAGTAAGTGCATGTTGTGCTTGTATAGAACTTTCTGTCTAGCTAATCCAATGTTTCTACATTTTCTTAATAAATGTTTTTAATGAGTTGAAAATGGTGGATTTAACTATAGCAGGAGTCTTCAAACTAGGGGCGGGCCCCCGAGGGGGGCCTCAAGTGATCCCAGGGAGGGCACCAGACTTTGGCCAAAAGAAGCATTATGCTGATAGCAGTGCTTTCTTGTAAGAGGTGGAGAAAAATGTGCGGCAGTAAGCCGATCTGTAATGGGCACTCACTACCTTCTTTTGTCATTTATATCCTAGCTGGGTAAAATGGTAATAGAATTGAACTGCAATGTTTAAATGTGTCTCATGTTTAAATAAGTTGAGATGTATTTAAAAACATTGGCAGTTTAATAGAATAATTGTGAAAAATATGAGGGGGGCCCGATGATTTTTATTTCTTTACTGGAGGGGTGGGGGGGAGCAATAACAAGTTTGAAGACCACTGAACAACAGTTGTCCAAGTATTTTTTTTTACAGAGTTTTTTTTGTGGAAGGACAACTTTTAAAAGGTACTCCAAAGGTGTGGTGGATCTATTTCATGTGTATGAATTTGGCGTCCATCCCCATGACGGAGACCTGCAATTGCAAGGAACAAAAGATTATACACTATTTGTCACACAAAAAAATCAGAAACTCTGAAATATCGTGGAGAAATTACAACGGGCGTATGGCTGACAAGTTACAACCCAGTTAGGTGACCAGATTGTGGAATACTTTCAAAAGGCCATATCTGGAGCATATTGAGTTACCCTAGATGTTGTAAACAAATAATAAAGAGACAAAAAAATTATTGAGCTAGCGAAATCCAATCTTCAGTCTGGCAATAAAAAATGTACGAACTGTGAAAGCATGTCACTGTGTTTTAGCACACAGTTTTGGATAACTAATTCTACGAACTAGCGGAGGATGGGCCAGAGATGAAAGTAGTAAACAGTGCCTTCACTGGGAAAGTGCTATGTCCCTAGAGCGCTGAAGAATTGTGCAGTGTATTGTCTGCAATAAACATGTTTGTGGAGAAAATCATAGTCCCCTGGAACACACTTGTGCTAACTTCATCAGCATTGTGCACAAGTTCTGTCCTAACCATAAAAACATTTGCTTTGAATTAGGGATGGGCGGAATTTGCGTAGTCGTGCTATGTAAAGCTCTGCGAAACGGTAAACAATCTCCGCAGGCACGCAGAGTCCCGCGAATTGCTTGTTCCGCCCGTTCCCGATGCTTTTTTCCTGTTGGAGAACGCTGTTTGAGTGCTCGGGAGGAAATATCTCGCAAACACGCATTTTGAAAGTGTGAATAAGCAAAAAAATCTGCAAAGCCGCTGATCGCAACATTTTGGCAATTCCACGTTCTCCGTCCGCAGAACGTGAAATTACCCAAATTCCACAAATTCCGCAAGTGGAACAGAATTTACCACCCAGGCCTACTTTGAATAATGTGTTACGCAATCTTTGCAACAAGATATTTACTTCAAATTTAGTTGCAACACAACTTTGTCTCCTCTCGTGAAAAAATGTAATTGCAGCTCTTTAGTTCCTTGCTTGTAATGCACGTAATACAACCCTGGATCTGCCTCAAAGCACTAGGAGGTGAACAAACAAAGGAGGGGTTTAGGTCATGAAATCATTGACTCGTTGTTACTATTTACACACAGGCTTCAAAGCTACCAACCGATTGCTCCAATCCGAGTGGATTTTGATCAACTCCCTTCACAAGCTTAACTGTCTTTCATCCCAAAGTTTCTCAATGCCACCTCCAATGAATAAGATATTTTACCATTACCCTTCGTCAAGTGTGTCCTAAGACATGCCCTCACACCCGTCCTCAAAATTGTCAATGCCTCCTTCAGCCAAGGCTACTTTCCAGAGCCCCTCAAGACAAGACAGACCTCCATCATACCTGCTTAAGAAACCCTCCCTAGAAATATATGATCTGGCCAACATCACACAGCCACCATTCTTAGGAAAATGTATTTTAAAAAGCAGTCTTCATCCAACTGCAGGCGCATATTGACAAGAATAATCTTAAAGATTACTAATCCTGCTTCAGTCCATGCAGCAGCAAGTAGACAGCCGCTCTTCAAGTAGTCAACACACTCTTCATTTATGACAGGAATCTTCCTTGCTTCCTGACCCTGCTCGAACCACTCCGCAGCCGTGGACATAGTGGGCCTTCATACACTGATCCACACTCTGGAAACAAGTGTGGGCATTTCTAAAACAGTTCTGTAATCGGTTATCTACTACCTCACCCATTACCAGCTCACACAGAAAGGAATGTCAGAATCCCAGAGAGCTGTCATCTCCTTAGTACCATATGGTTTTATTCTCTCCGACACCTTCAGTCTCTAATTGAAGTCCCACTGAACCATAGTCACCTTCAACACCATCCATATGCTGCCATTACTCCAGTATTGGAACTTTCATAGATTCACATGGTTGAATCAATCCCTGTCATCGAGATGGGCGTCCCACAGAACATTATAATAGTAATGCAAAGTTAAATATAGACAAGAAAGGCCCTAGGCACTTTAGTTTTATAACATATACTCATTGTTATAAAAAGAGACCAACCACAGGCTAGAACAAATCAGATTGCCTCACCCTCTAGAACACTCCTGAAAGAAGCTCCAGTCCCTCAGATTTTCTACCACATGCAGTGCCTGGGAGTCTTCACAGAGCTCTGCTCAGTTTTCTTCATTTCAAAGCTTGCTTTAGCACTTAAACACCCTTTTTCTGGCTAATATGCACCTAAAGACTACTACTCTCCATCTTGAGTCTGTATTAGTTTTTTTTCTCAAACATGTCCGACAAGGAGAGGTAGAGCCTTTACAGGGCCTGTGGTATCTGTTCCAGGAAGCGCCTCCACACTGATGATCCTCACATAGACTGCCTTTATTGCCTTTATTCTGACCATAAGGCTAAAGAAGGCAAGGTATGACACACATTCTCCAAAAAAACTTTGAAGGACCGTGAGGGGCGTGTGCTCTTAGGGCTGCAAAAGCTTAAAGCTTCGAAGGACCCTGTCTCCAGCGATGACAGTGAGAAGGCGTCATCTTAAGCCTCCAAAAGATCTCAAAAACAGAGAGATCTCCTCACTCTCGCTCTTCCCTTGAGCAACCTCATTAATCCTCAAAAAAGACCTTTAGGAGTTTTACAGGCAAAGCCCTTGGAAGGAAGTGGCCCGATTCGGGTCACTCACGACCACCTCTCGGCCTTCTACAAAATAAAGAGTCCGTCAGACAGTAGAAAATACAAACCAATTACAGTTTATTCAAAGTTCGCTCAGAGCGGAGCCCTGTCTGCCCAGTCGCTAAGAGTGCTGCAGAGAGAGTCTAAGTCTAACAAGCATAACGATACATTGTGTACATTTCAGAATCAATGAAAACACGCCCACCATGGAATTTTTGAGAGAGATGCAGCTGGACAGTAAATCACAAAGGAGTAAGTTTCAATTCTGAAGCCGGGCACACTATATCTATTATTCAAGCCCATTCTGCCTGTGCCCGCCACTAGACAAGTGGGAGAAGGCTTACAGCCAGGGAAAAGTATGCGCTTTTAAGATCTGTGAATTCATTAGTGTAACAAAAACTCAGTTCCAAAGAAACATAACCTTCAAAAGACCATTTCCGAGAAATGGCAAATAATTACTTTCGATCATAATACAAAATGGCGCTTGTACACATGATGGCGCTGCGAATGCTAACTTACGTGAAACAATACGAAGCATAATTTTTATCCTTACAGACCCGTCTTTAAGCATGAGCTAAGCAAACATATAAGGACAACAAAAGGGAAAAAAATACATATTACGCAATAAAACAATAATTCGATTTTAGGAACATTCCATGTCATCAGCTTCCGGGAGAGAAACAGTAAGGAGGGAAGAAGTCTCAAAAATACCCTCATCGATCTGCATAAGATCGTTGACTTCTTTTTGAATCATAATTGTTGCATTGGTATTATGGATCAATATTCTCTTAGGGGCGAGAAGGGTGGTGCAGTAGGAACAACATAAGGGAAGACACTGTACTAGAACACAGCAAGCAATCAGAATCAAAATAAAATAGATCACCCTCTCAAGGATTGAACCCCATCCACCAAGGAGGGACCAACTGCAATTTCCACTCTCCATTCCCTTGACATTTTCCAAGATATCTAAAATGAGCTGGGTAATGTTCTTTTCCAAATTAGTGATCCAGACTACACACTGGTCTCCTACTACGGCGCACACACCACCACTCTTAGCTAGAATGAAATCAACAGCATATCTGGTTTGATCAGAATATATCCGCATACTTTATAATTAGGTGGTGGTGTCACATAAAGCTGCTACTGTGGAATTTGACAGTATCTGCAACTTACATCCAAAATATTCCCTGGCCCTTTCACCCCGAGGCATAGCGGTACCACGAAAAGTAACAATGGAGGAAAGAATATACCGAAAGGTGATACCATTACTATAATAATTGACCTCCAGGTCTGTCACTCCATCACAGAATTCCTTGGTCAAAGTCCTTTTAACCCATCTTATACTTGGCTTATTATACTTGCAGGGCACACCAAGAGGAAGCACCATTCCTGAAGCAACGTCCTCAGTACCATTATAAACATTTGAGTTAGTACCATTGGACAGAAAATAAAATCCTGGGTGTGCATAAAGTGCACCTTGATAGTCTACAGGAGCATATCTAGTGTTCATTCCTACTGTACTCGGGACCTTTTTTTCACTAAAGACATTGTATTTTTGAACAATATTATTAAAGAACAATTTATGTATAGAAAAGTGTCTGTGCTGTGGAGAAGTGTGGCTCAATGGTTAGAGCAGGCAGACCTCGATGCAGAGCTCTGGCCAGGGACCAGGGTTCGATTCCTGCCCCGGCGGGTCTCGGGCTCATTAATTCCCCTAATCGGATATTCTCGCCTCAGTGCCTATTCTGATCATGGGTCACACTCTGCAACTCTGGGCAATAGCTTGCTTAGTCTCCACAACGCGAGGGATGCCTGGTCTGCACCATGGGGGTGCCCAGGAGTGGACACTTCAGAGGGAAAGCCAGGAAGGGTTCACTTGCGGTATTCGTACAAGCGCCGGGAAACCCACTGCGGGTAGCTATGCGCTATACAAGTACAAAAACATTTACTCTCGGGCAACATGCTGGATAATAACCTGGGGACTTGTGATGTCTCAACTACTGTACATAGCATGGTAACAGCATAGGCAGCAGTTGTAGTGCCATCTGTTAATTTAAAATAGAGCCATCGACATATAGTTCCCCTTGTGGGTCAGATCAGGGAACATCAGTCAAGTCTACCCATCCTTTTGCCTCTTCTTCTGCCCGGAAGATACAGTCATGTTTATCAATCTCATAATTCTCAGAAGGGAGGGGCAGTAACGTGGCTAGATTCAGAGTAGCACATCTTTTGTTTGTGATGTGTTTTGAAAACAATGTTCATTCATTGCCAGTCAGACATTCACTGGTGAGGTGCTGTGTCTTAGTCTTATTCAAAAGTGGGTCCACAGCATAGGGTACTATAACAGTGAGGTCAGTATCAAGTACGAGCCCAGACGATTGTCTTAACGAGACGGCCACAGCCACGACCGCTCTTAGACAACTCAGGAGGGCTTGTGTGACAGGGGGGTCAAGCACAGCCTTTGCTTAGCTCCAAATTTTTGTGTTAAAACAGACAGCGCTCATGGTTGTATGTCATGGATGTACAACACAAAAGGTTTGTATAGTCTGGGGTGCCGATTACTGGAGCCGAACAAAGCACAGTTTTCAATTGCTCAAAAGACTGCTGACATTCAGGCATACAAGGCAGGGGTTCATGCACATCTTTTAATGTCAGAGCAAGCATGGGTTTGGTCAATAGCGAGTAGCTAGGTATCCACTGCCAGCAATAGGAAGTGATACCTATAAAAGTGAGAACATCTTTATGAGTCTGTGGAACGGGCATTTTAGCAACTGTACTAATGCGCTCAGGGGTCAGTCTCCTACCCTTCTTCGACAGTAGGTGACCTAAATAGGCGACCTCCTGGTGACAATACTGAAATTTGGAAAGGGAAACTTTATGTCCATGATGAGCGAAATGCAACAACAACTTAACTGTACTGTCCCTACAGCCTTGCTCCATGTCAGAAGCGATAAGCAAGTCATCAACATACTGCACTAATACATTACCTGGGGGAAGGGAAAGGGAATCCAATTGGCTCTTTAATGCTTGACTATAAATTCTCGGACTCTCTGTAGCACTGAGGAGCTCGACAGAATCTGCAAGCTAGGGTAAAACCAATCAAATACCTGCTATCTGGATGAATAGGAATACTAAAGATTGCATTTTTCAAGTCAATAACAGAAAATAGTTTAGCAGTAGAAGGAATCATCGTCAAGAGTGGTAATGTCTGGAACCACTGGAAACTGAGGGACTACTATTTTTTTAACTTTGCGCAAATCAATCACAAACTGATAAACATCTTCATGGTCATCAGAAAAACCTGAGGGCACCCTTTTAAGAATTGGAAGAATAGGGCTTTTGCACGTATTAGCAGTGGTCTCCTCAACCACTCCCTTCCTAATCAAATCCTGTATAATTTGCAATAAAGCTCGCTCCCCTGCCTGTGGTATTTTATACTGAGGGATACAGGACAAAATAGCACCGTCCTTAACCTGTATCGATACCAGCGATATCTGCAACAATCCCATATCTGTGTCGCCTGTTGCCCACAGAGTGGTTGGCACATCTCTACACTCAACAGGGAGGGGTGCCTCTTAGGACGAACACTACTTAGCATGCACTGCATTTGGACCCATTTTCATATAGACACATGCCGGAGAACAATAAATGGTGTCATGCAACTTTTTCAATAAATTCAAACCCATCAAATTTTCACCACAATTAGATGTCAGCAGGAATGGCGAATCCACAGTGAAAGGACCAATAGTCAATGCAAGAGGTTTTGAAATAGGGCTAACAACCAGTACACCAGAGAAACCAACTGACACATTATTATGGCCAGACAGAGCTGCCCCAGGTACAATATTTCGAGCAACAGAACGTTTTGTCGCACCTATGTCCATCAAAAACTCCTTAGTTGAACCTTGCAATCCTGCTGTCAAATAAGGACCACGTTGGTCTACAAGCATCTGAACTGGTCCCCCCCTCTGTCCCTGGCTGTCGTAGCTGTCACCCACATCGTAGTCATCAAGATAGTACTGTTCATCTCAAGGGTCGTCAAAATAATTGTTATCAGAACGAACCTGTGGAACTGTAGCACTCTGTGCCCTATCAGCTCACCAGCTCCACGACCCCGACTATGAGATCCCCATCCCCTGATGGCTGCTACTCTTTGAAGAAGCACAGGACAATCGATAAACCAATGTCCCTCCTCCTTACAGTACGCACATTGATTTGGACCCAAAGGCATAGTTGTTGGCTGCCTACTAGTGTGTAGAAGCTGTTGAGCAGGACCACCACATCCTCTACCAGGCCCTCTAAAAGCCTGCTGTAACAACACCTTCATCTTTAAAACCTTATGGCTCTTCTCTGTCCTCTCCTTTTCTTCATTATCCCTATGCTCATATACTGTGCCATATTCAAAATAACAGAAGGAGCGGAAGTGGACCAAGCACTCTCAGAAGCTTGCAATCGAGTTGCAATTTCAGGAAGCAAATAAGAAACGAATCTTTTAACAAACAACTGAACAGCTCCCTTAATAGACAAATCCTCCCCACTATAGTCCAAAAACGTACCTTCAAATCAAGTGAAAAAATCAGACACGCTCTCTTCTTTCTTCTCTCGGAAAGCAGACAATTTATCCCAATCCACCTTTCTCGGTGGAATAAGAGAATGCATGTATGTAATGACGCGTCCTGGCAAGCAAGTATCTCTGCCAGAGACTTATCACCTGGCTTTCTTTTCTGATCCCATGCCTTAATTTTGTCCAAGTACCTCCTAACTCCGGAACATGATCCTGAGTATGGGCATGCCTCCAGATATCAACCGGAACAAGAAGACCAAAAAAAAACCATTTCAATATCAGCAAGAGTCATCACCATCAAAGAGGCAGCTTCAGTCAACTCTTTATAATAAGCAGTAGGATTCTTTCTAGGGTCAGGCAAATGAGTTTTAGAGGATAAAACCTCACTTCTTTTCCATGTAGTGAAAACCCATTGTTCTTGAACCCGGGCCGCCTGTACCACCCGAGTCATATTACTTCGCCCATCCGTTAACTCTGGAATCTCGGGGTGATATATAGGCTGAACCTCTCATCGGAAACTGGGATACCGACTTGGGGCTTTTCTCATGCAGTCTTCCCCTGTAAGCTATGATTGTCGTAACATTAGCAAAGACTAGTTCGGGCCTCAATTCACTAATATACACTTGGTCTCTAATGTCATATAAAATCTGAGGCGCCTCCACTCCAAGATATTGTTGCCAAAGACCATTCAAAGTAGCTGACATGTGCTTACTGGTATGCTGCTGTATAAAAGGCCAGAAAATCTCTCAGAGTCACCTAGACATCCTCCTCACTATAAATAGGATTACGGGCCCACTGCGCAGCCTGATTGGCTATTACCTGTTTCTCCATCTCCTACATCAGACCTTACTAACGGTCCCATGCGTTCCTTAAACTTCGTCCAATTTCTAGCCTCAACTCCACTCACCGGTGTCCCACTACTAACTAATGTAGGTGGATGAAAAATCACAGTGGGAGAGGCAACAGTGGTAACGGGTACTATCATCGCTGGAGAGGGTGTCGCGGGGGAAAGAGATGCTGAGATAATAGGCCCAGCAGTAGTACTAACAGTCACAGTTGCCACAGACGGCGAAGAAACAGAAGAAAGAAGGGGGGATGAGGGGCCAAAGGCACAGCCATTGACGTGGCAACAGTAGACACAGGGACATAAACAGTAGACGCAACTGTAACAGGCGGCTTTGAGTGCACTGGAATAGTAGGATATATTCTGTGCTGGGCATAAGGGGGTGAGGGTCAGGCATCCAGCATCCAACAATTCTTCCAGAAAAGTATCATCTACCTCCTGAGCCACATATGATTTGTCAATATGTAATCAAAAACTTCTATCCTCACATTCAATACCCTTCTCCTACTTATCCCTGTCATTTGCTACAGCCTTCTAAGTCAACGTCTGCATTCTCCCTTTCCGGGCCTCTTTCTCTGCTTTCATTCGTTTCTGCTTAGCTGCTGTTTGCCACCATGTTCTGAAGGAATCAAAAATAGACTGCCTACTTCTTTTCTTGAAGTACTATTCTTGTAAATTAAATATTCAATCTTTTGTTCATCAAAAGAGCCTGTCAACGGCCACAGCAATTTGGCATTGTCCCTCGTATATTTGGCCATAATGTATTAAACATAATAGGGCCAAGACCATGCTTCTTATACATATCAAAATTCTGAGTGTGTTCTGGAGGCGCCGGCTGTATTTCTTCCAATCGAGCATCAGTAGAGCAACAACGAGAACATAAAGCAAATATTTTACTAAAGCTAGGCATTTTCAAAAGAGAACAGACTCACTATTCAATGCCTAGCAAAACAATTGCAATTGTTTTTATCCCAAAGATGGTCTTTAGACCTTACCAAATACATACCCAAATGGTCCCATATCCACAAAGAACCAAAACAAACCTACCTGATGTATGCTGGACAAAACAAATGTATTCTCCACTGACGTTTCTTCAGACCAAATGGTCAGATGCAAGGGTTTCGCTGTTCAGAACTCCAGTCAGGATGACCACGGAGCGTGGCACCGTCCGACCAGACAGAAAGGGCAGCTGCGAGTGTCAGAAACTCTTCATGTAGGGATCCCTGATCCGTCCGTCTGACCCGACAATAGCCTCGCCCTTACCCCCTGGGGATGGATCACTCACCCGATGGAGTCCCTGTTTGGGCGCCAACTGAAGGAAGTGGCCCAATTCGGGTCGCTCAGGTCAATCACAACCACCTCTCTGCCTTCTACAAAATGAAGAGTCGGTCAGACAGTAGAGAATACAAACCAATACCAGTTTATTCAAATTTTGCTCAGAGTGGAGCCCTGTCTACCCAGTCGCTAAGAGTGCTGCAGAGAGAGTTTAAGTCTAACGAGCATAACAATACATTATGTACATTTCAGAAACAATGAAAACACGCCCACCATAGAATTTTCCAGAGAGATGCAGCTGGATAGCAAATTACAAAGGAGTAGGTTGCAATTCTGAAGCCAGGCACACATTATCTATAATTCAAGGCCATTCTGCCTGTCCCCGCTACTAGACACGTGGGAGAAGGCTTACAGCCAGAGAAAAGTATGCACTAATAAGAACAGTGCATTCATTAGTGCAGCAAAAACTCAGTTCCAAAGAAACATAACCTAGAAAAGGCCATTTCCGAGAAATGGCAAAGAGTTAGTTTCGATCATAATACAAAATGGTACACAAGATGGAGCCGCAAATTGCTAACTTACATGAAACAAAACAAAAGCATAATTTTATTCGAACACCTTCTAAATCTCCTCCCATAGAGCGAAAGGAGATAAAAGAGCTAAAATAAAGTCACTGAAGCCTTTTATATGTAAAACAGGTGAGAGGCTTTAATTTATAACCCCATCCATCATCGAGCTGGGCCAACTGACAGACCCAGAACTCTACGAAGTCCTGGTTCCACGCAAGAACATAGAACGTGGAACCAGACCATTATCACACTTCTTCCTTCTTACATTTAAAATACATCTTTTCCACATGAACAACTAAGCAACCCAAAACATAACCCATAATTTCTTAAATGAATAAAATAAGGCAAAAAAAAGTATGTCAATAAAACACAATTAACTTCTGACAAAATTCTTAAGATAACTTGTGCTTTTGCAAACCCTAAAACTCTTACGAGTAGGCTCGCATTCCAAACGAGAAAAGACACCATCAGAAGACTCTGATTCACAAGTTTTGTCATTGCTTAGTCTAACATGCACAACACTCCTGTGATTCCAGATGCGACTATCATTGGTTTTGACAGCGTTCTTGAACAGTTTCACCACACTCTTTACACAAGTGAATTTGGACCAGTTTTGACAGCCTACTGGAGCCTTGACTTTGTCACCAACCTTGAACTTAACAATCTTACCAGACCTGCGAGTGTCAAAATAGATGTTCCTTTTCCGTTGGAGATTTAATTCCTTTTCCCTCCATTCACCAATAACATTGCCCTTTAAACCTTTGTCCAGAGTCATCCACCCTGGACACAAAATGGTGTTCGGAGATCTTCCTTTAAATACCTCAAAAGGTGTCTTCCCAGTTGTAGAGTGTGGTGTAAATCTGTAAGCAGAAATTCGACATTGTAACTCATCCCTCCAGTTTAAACAGTTAACTCTCACCAGTTGTATACTTTCTTTCAATGTTTTGTTCAATCTCTCAATGGCATAGAAATTAAAAGGAGGACCCCTTATCTTAGATTTGGGACAGGGGAAGTATGATTTAAAACAAAGATGTCCCACACATTTGCCACTAAGTTGGTAAGGAGTGGAATAATGTTACTAAATTAGTTGTTGTTATTTAGCAATACCAATCGCACAGATATAGATGGAAAAGGAGTTACATTACTAGACATAGGCCAACCATTATAGTCATTTGACAACTGGCAAATAAACCAATATTTGACACACAGCATTTAAATTCAAGTCAGGATTAAAACAAAAAAGAGAAAGCCAGAAAATTGTTTTTTGGAAAAATATATATCGTTTGAATATTTATTCAAGTGTTTACAATTTATCGCAATCATAACAAAACATTAAAAATTACACATACAGTATATTAAACATTTCATTAAAAGCATAAAAAATCACCAAAGTAGACAAAACAAACGTTGGTTTAAAAGTTCGTAAGAACAGGGGTCGACGCAGCGTTTCGGTTAAGAACTAACAATAAACAACCTTCTTCAGGACCAAGTTCTGTATTTAGCATTGGCTTCCAGATATATCCTGGAGTGCCTACGCCCGATTATGAAATCCGGACAGTACTTTGTGAATTCGTGGTGCTTTTGATATAGCATACACAATATTGATCTCTTGTGTTTGTATTGGGAGGGTTCACGCTCTGGTAGTAGGAGCCACCGATATTGGTTTAAAAAGTGCCAGGTATTAATTTACTGGCACCTAAGAACTTTCACGAGCTTTTCAATTTGCTTGTGTTGCAGATATGGCGTTCCTGCCCTGGCCGGGATTCACCTGCCGCTGGGAAATGAGATTCGGCCTCCCTGCTCCTACTCCGTCAGCGTATCCGGATACGCTGGTCGAGATTCAATCTCGACCAGAATCCCGGATACGCTGATGGAGTAGGAGCAGGGAGGCCGAATCTCATTTCCCAGCGGCAGGTGAATCCCCGCCAGGGCAGGAACGCCATATCTGCAACACAAGCAAATTGAAAAGCTCGTGAAAGTTCTTAGGTGCCAGTAAATTAATACCTGGCACTTTTTAAACCAATATCGGTGGCTCCTACTACCAGAGCGTGAACCCTCCCAATACAAACACAAGAGATCAATATTGTGTATGCTATATCAAAAGCACCACGAATTCACAAAGTACTGTCCGGATTTCATAATCGGGCATAGGCACTCCAGGATATATCTGGAAGCCAATGCTAAATACAGAACTTGGTCCTGAAGAAGGTTGTTTATTGTTAGTTCTTAACCGAAACGCTGCGTCGACCCCTGTTCTTACGAACTTTTAAACCAACGTTTGTTTTGTCTACTTTGGTGATTTTTTATGCTTTTAATGAAATGTTTAATATACTGTATGTGTAATTTTTAATGTTTTGTTATGATTGCGATAAATTGTAAACACTTGAATAAATATTCAAACGATATATATTTTTCCAAAAAACAATTTTCTGGCTTTCTCTTTTTTGTTTTAATCCTGACTTGAATTTAAATGCTGTGTGTCAAATATTGGTTTATTTGCCAGTTGTCAAATGACTATAATGGTTGGCCTATGTCTAGTAATGTAACTCCTTTTCCATCTATATCTGTGCGATTGGTATTGCTAAATAACAACAACTAATTTAGTAACATTATTCCACTCCTTACCAACTTAGTGGCAAATGTGTGGGACATCTTTGTTTTAAATCAATCTCTCAATGGCGCCATTAGCCTAGGGATGATACAGAGAAATCTTCTTGTGTTCAATTCCACACTTCAGTAAATATTCCTCCATTTCATGTGAACAAAATTGTGGCCCACTGCCCAATAGTAAAGAACAAGGAAAGCTTTCACGCTTGAAAATGGAATCCAAAAACTTGATTATACATTGTGTTGTTATGTCTCTCACTGAGCTCACTTCAATCCACCGAGAGTATAAATCTAACAAGACAATCAAATAAGGAGTTTGATGTTCACCATGAAGAGGACTAACAATATCAATGGCTACTTCATCCCAAGGACACATGGATAATCTCCTTCAAACCATGGGTGGTCGTCTGGGCCTAAGAATTTTGCCACTCAAATAGCAAGGAACACAATCATGCACTGCCCATTCTACCATAAGATCTAAACCTGGCCACCAATATTCATGTCTAATGTGTTCTCTGGTTTTTGAAATTCCCATGTGTCCTTTGTGTGCCATTTGAATAATATTTTTCCTTAAACTCTTGGGTGGAACTAATCCGGTGCCTCTAGTTAAAATACCGTCAACGATAATTCATTAGACACTAATGACCAGGGCTTCTCAAGCCTACTTTCCTTGGTAGGGTGTTTAAATATCGATTACAAAAATATAGTTGACAAAAATATAGTTGTAAAAATATCGTTAACAAAAATATCGACACCCTATACCTAAACAGGTAAGTACATAAATATCTACTCAAGAATATCGATGTAATAAATATAGATGTTAAAAATATTGACTTTTTAAATTAATTAAAATTACATTAAATAATTAAAAAATATAAGTACTATTAACAAAAGACATTACATTACTTTTATATTTTAACTATTTATAACAAATTAACTACACTTTTTCATTATAAACTTAATAATTGTGTACATATACATATATTTAACACATAAAATTATATAACAACAATAATACATACATTTAATTAAAATATAAAAAATATTATTAGTTAAAAAATTTGATAGCGAAGGGGTAAAAATTACTATTCCCACTCCAAAGGATGCAACAGTAGGGAAAGCGCTGGATAGCGTAGGGGTAAAAATTACTATTCCCACTCCAGAGGGTGCAACAGTAGGGAAAGCGTTGGATAGCGTAGGGGTAAACATTACTATTCCCACTCCAAAGGGTGCAACAGTAGGGAAAGCGTTGGATAGCATAGGGGTAAAAATTACTATTCCCACTCCAAAGGGTACAACAGTAGGGAAAGCGCTGGACAGCGTAGGGGTAAAAATTACTATTCCCACTCCAGAGGGTGCAATAGTAGGGAAAGCGTTGGATAGCGTAGGGGTTAAAATTACTATTCCCACTCCAAAGGGTGCAACAGTAGGGAAAGCGTTGGATAGCGTAGGGGTAAAAATTACTATTCCCACTCCAAAGGGTGCAACTGTGGGGAAAACGTTGGATAGCGTAGGGGTAAAAATTACTATTCCCACTCCAGAGGGTGCAATAGTAGGGAAAGCGTTGGATAGCGTAGTGGTAAAAATTACTATTCCCACTCCAAAGGGTGCAACAGTAGGGAAAGCGCTGGATAGCGTAGGGGTAAAAATTACTATTCCCACTCCAGAGGGTGCAACAGTAGGGAAAGCGCTGGATAGCGTAGGGGTAAAAATTACTATTCCCACTCCAGAGGGTGCAACAGTAGGGAAAGCGTTGGATAGCATAGGGGTAAAAATTACTATTCCCACTCCAAAGGGTGCAACAGTAGGGAAAGTGTTGGATAGCGTAGTGGTAAAAATTACTATTCCCACTCCAGTGAGTACAACAGTAGGGAAAGCGCAGTAACTCAAAATAAATAATAAACAATCAGTCAAATTTAGTATTAAATTTAATGCAGATTATAAACTTATTTAATATATACATTATAATATATTATTATTACCAAACACCTACACACCTAAAATTAATTACTCAATTACATTTAATATTTACTAATTAATTATTGATTAGTATTGTATCGTCAAAATATTTACATGATTAATTATTTGACAGCTTTCACACCATATACATTTATAAACACCACAACACAAACTAAAATGTATTTACTCGTTTAAAAATAAAAATTATTTAATTATAATTAATTAATCATTAATTAATTAATTATTCAATTAAATTGTAATTACTTCACTACAATTTCAATTTAAAATTACAGTAAACACACCTAAAATTAATTAAACAATTAACATAATTAATTACCATAATTAATTATCAATTAACTAATTGAAATTAATTAACTAATAATTATTAAACTATTTATATTAAATTAACACATTAATTAATCAATTATATTATTATATTTAAATTACTTCCCACCCTATTCCCCTATAAACCCACAACCCGCTACGGAACTTTTAACACTAAATTCTACATAAAAAACATTATTAACTAATAAAATGCTAAAAAATATACTATGTTGACAAACAATACTCATTAAAAACACTAAATTACTTACAATTATTTAAAAAACGATATTTTTGTAAACTATGTTTTTGTAAACGATATTTATTACAACTACATTATTGTTAACGACATTACTTACCAGTCTGTCGATATTCTTGTCAAACTATATTTTTGACATCGATATTTCTTCTTGTAGATATTTCTGCGGCGATATTTAGGTAACTCGATATTTTCCCGTTGATATTCCCGCTCTACACCACTTTCCTTATCTTGTGACAATAACTCCATCACACCCAACATTTCTGGATCTTTCTTCAACTCCTCCTTCCACTCATCTTCTTTAATCACACCTAAAGTGATGTCATACACTTTTACCTTAAACTCATTCTCCAGTCCTTCCTCACAACAGAAATCATTTGAATCCACAATGTCAACTAGATGCGAGAGGCAGTCAGCAGACACATTTGTACTCCCAGGAATATATTCAAAAACAAAATTATACTCCTGTAAAGAAATAACCCACCTCCAGATCCTAGAGGAGAAACTGCCCTTTTTAAAAAAAACTTCTGGCCTCTTTTTCAATGACTGAGTAATTTAGCTCAGCCCCTTTCACTCGAAGCACAAGCAACCAATTGCTCTTAACCATTTCTCAACTGGAAGAGCAGAGCACCCAAACCTTTTTTGCTTGCATCAGTTGTGATGTAAGTTACATCACCTGGTTTAAATGCCTGTAAATCAGGAGCGTTCTTGAGATCCACCTTAACTCCTGAAAACTCTTCCTTAAACAATTCATCCCACACAAATTCAGCATTATTGCACAGTAACCTTCTGAGATGAACTGTTTTAGCTGCAAAATTTCTAATGAATTTGCTATAAAACTCAGCCATGCCCAAAAAAGAGGAAAGCTTCTCCTTTGAACACAGCGCTTTCAAATTCTCTATGTTGTCTACAAACTCTTTTTTGGGACTGACACCACTCCCAGATATTTGGTGCCCAAGATAATCAACTTCAGTTACCCCAAATTTATACTTGTCACGACGTAAAGTCAGACCTGCTTTAAGTAATCTCTCTAGCACCTTTACTACTTTGCAATCATGCTCTTCAATGCTTTTACCATATATCAACATGTCATATTGATAACATCTGACGCCGGGAATCATGTTGATGAAATCATTCATAATTCTCTGAAAAACAGATGCGGCTGACACTAACCCAAAAGGCATCCTTAAGAATTTAAATGCCCCCATGGGAGTTATGAACGCAGTCAGCTCCTGTGAATTTTTGATGAGAGGCACTTGGTGATATGCCGATGCCAAGTCTAAAGCACTAAAATAACAAGCACCTTCTAAGGTTGAAACCATTTCATCAATATTAGGAAGCGGAAACCTGTCCACCACAACCTCTTCATTGGGAGCACAAAGATCTACACATAGACAAATCTCATTGTTGGCCTTTCTTGCTATGACTATGGGAGCCAACCACTCTGTAGCCTCCACTGGCTTTATCACACCTGTACCAAGTAACCTGTCAATCTATTTTTGAACTGCCTCTTGCACACTGACAGGAATTCTCCTTACCTTGGCTGGAATGGGTTGTGCATCAAGCTTGAGTATGATTTGGTGGTTATATCATTTTAAACAAACTAAAGTGTTGTTAAACAAACAATCAAACTTCTTTACAAACGTGTTATCAATATTCTCAATCGACTGCACTTGCACACATGTTAGTTACTATTAGGATTGAGGATGTTTCCCAGGCGTGCTTGGTGAGTCCAACTGAACAAATTGTCTCCTTCCTCTGCCACATATACTTTTGCATTAAACCTCCCATTGCACTCCACATAGCTCAGAAAATATCCTGACATTTTTTGGGGAATTCCCCCATAACCTGTTGGTTTCACATCAGATTTTAATAATTTGACCTTACTTGTAAACTTTTTCTCAAATTCTTCCTTGGATATAAACGTGAGGGGAGAGCATGAGTCAAATTTAATTTTAATCCTTACATCTCCCACCTTGACCCACTCGGAAGGATGTTCCACACCACACTCATTCACTTGAAAAGAGTCCTCTCTCACTTCATTTCTCCTGTTAGTTATGTTCTGAAAACAACAGTTCCTTGTGAAGTGACCACTTCTCCCACATAACTACACATTACCTTGAGAGCAGGGCATTCCCTTCCATTGGCTTTGTGACCAAATTTGCCACATCGATAACAAGTTCCCTGAAAAACCATTATACCTTTCTTTTCATGAGACATATTTGGCGCCCTATTTTCTTCCTCCCTACCCTTATAGTTGACTGTGTCAGTTTTTTGTTGAACCTGACAATCTCTTCTACTTTCTCACTTCATGAGAAGATGATTTTCCGACTTTCCTCAACTCACCTACACATTTAAGTATATGTTCCACACGTTTAGCGATAATCATTACTTCGTCTAACAGCGGCTCATCCTTTAACCAAAGTTCTTCTGGTATTTTATCACTGTTGCATCTTAAAACAAACTGGTCTCGTATTCTCTCCTCCACAAGCTCCCCAAATTTGCAACTTGAAGCTAACTTTCGTAGAGCAGTCACAAATTCCTCCACTGTTTCCTCTTTTCTTTGTTCTCTTAAACCAAAATAATAACTCTCCATGATGGTGCTTACCTTAGGCAGATAATGTAAATCTAATTGTTTGATACCGCTGTGGTGTGCTGGTCCTGAGGAATGCTTTGCTAAGAGCATAAGGAGGCAGAAACATGTTGACCAATTGTTTTCTTTCACATTAGGATGTATCTGGTCAATCTAACCAGTTGCTAAACATCATTTTACTTATGCCTGATTTTCCACCAATAAAACTTTTTGGATAAAACCAAGGCATTTTAATCACTTTTTGCACTCCCCTTTTTGCACACTCACGCCACACAAAAAAACCTGCTACGCTGTAGACAGGCGTCGTAGCAAACCAGGGAGGCACTCAGCCTCTCTGGTGGGAACCCAATGTTGAACCATGTCACCAACTAGGTTTGTGAGTGAGAGTTCTTTTTAAAAAACCAGAGTGACTTCTCTTGCTGGCTCTTCTTATGTTGGCTGCACTCTTTTGTTGTTTATACGATGTCTGATGATGATCATGAGGAGGGTGAGATACGAGACCCACACCAAGAATGGGATGATTACCTCAATTCCACATCATCATGTCCCTCTCCAATTCCTGTTGATTCTCCACCCAAGGATATTGGTGGGTACCACAATTTACTAGAGTGAGCAGCAAAGCACTTAAACTTACGTATACGTTCTACGTAAACAGACTGCTTCCTTTATGATTTTAAGGGACCACTTAGAAAAACCGTAAGAGATATGCCCATCTTAAGTTGCATCTGAGAGGAGGGCTTAAAAGCCCTGAAGACTCATGCCACAATTACTGCAGTCCTCCCCGTCTGGAGAAAAAGTACAAGTCTCCATATTACTCTCTGCTTGTCTCACCAGTCACCCGAAGCCTGATTCAATCATCTTTTTGGTAGCACAACACAGGTCTAAGAAAACCTCGGCACAATCACAGCAGCTCCAGACAAAGAAGGCATGCGGCTTGACAATTTTGAGAAGAGGTTTCCTCCATGTCAGTGCTCATTGTGAGGGCAGCAAATTCTCTTCTGGTTCTTGGGAGATATGACTGCTAGATGTAGTCCAATCTTTCCCCGTTCCTGAGTCAACTACCCGAAAAGAGTAAATCGGAGGACAAAAAGATTCTCAAGGAAGAAAAGAGCATATCATCCACTGTGTGATAGACATTACCACAACTGCCTTTAGACTGCTGGCAGGTGTAGAAGTTTGACACCACCAGGGCATCCTTCTGTCCTTGGTCCAAAATATCATTCTCAACCTACCGTTTGTCAGGGACCCCACAAGTCTTGCCTTTCACTTGTGAAGCGATCTCGCAGAGACGACATGAGCTGCCACCGCCGAACCCACCTTACCCCAATCAGGCTGTAACAGGCTAGGATGTGATGGGTACGGGGAAGGAAGCCAGGGAATGCTGGTGTTTTCTAGTAGCCCGGTTAAGGAACCTCCCTCTATCTTGGGACTCTCTGTGTGCACCGGAAAACTAGTGAGAGAAAGAGCAGCTCCTTTAGTATAATCACAAACACACAGCTCCACCCCTCTGCTCTTATACACATGCAACAAACGGATTTACCTGCTTGTGAAGACACCAGGCAACCAAGATATAGCGCTCCTACGTGGGGCAAGGTGAGTAATAAAGAAATAAGCGCTCCATTGTGGTTTGTTAGGTGCACAAACAATGTTAGCGCTCCTGCGCGTAGCACGTTAAGTAAATAAGCAATGAGCGCTCCAACGCGGCATCCCCAGAAAGTATTGAGCGCTCCAGCGCGGTTTGTTAGGTGCACAAGCCACGCAGAGCCCCAGCGTGTAGAAATGAAAAGAAAGCAATAAGCGCTCCTGCGAAGTTCCCCCAAGATGCAGCAAGCGCTCCAGTCGTGGCAATGCAGAGAAAGTATTCGGGAGCTACAGTGCTTACCCCAAAAACAATACTGTGACACAAGAAACAAAGTTATAGCGCTCCGGCGCTCTTACCCAGATCTAGTGCTTCCCGTAAGTGATAAAGCAGCCCAGTGCTACAGCGCAAGACAAGAAGAAAACAGGGAATCCAAAACCCCCCAGCACGGCAAGGTAGACCAACCGAGCGGGGAGTGCAGCGTGTAGCACTCCGGACAAGAAGGCAGTTCAGGGACGCGCAACGGCGCGAGGAGTCAAAACCAACAGCCTGGCAGTGGGAAGAAGGATTAGGATGATTCCTCTTATTCACCTGAGGGCAGCAGTTTCCACGGATTTCGAAGCGCTGATCAGGCGGAAACCGCGGTTCAAATGTGGTTTCCCCCGGAAGTGCTTGTACGTCACAGGCCACATTCAGAGCATAGCTAGACCGCTAACTCCTCTATAACGGACGTCCGTGATCTGATTTGCATGTAGTGTGGAGCAGTACCCTCCTCTGTTCTAACCCTGACGGAACATGACACCGTTTGACGGAGAAGCCCTGTTCGGCAAACATGTCGATGAGGAACTTCATGCTATCAAGACGGATACCGACATGGCGAAATCTTTGGGGACGGTCCAGTTTCGTTAGGTGCCCTTTCGAGGCTTCAAAGGGAAAGCCTTCCATCTTATAGTGGAGAATACCATCAATATCGGTACCCTGTTTACTCCTCTTCATCTCAGCCCTATCGTCCCCAGTACGCCTAATGGCAGCTACCACTGCCTGCCTACAACAGGTCTACTGCAAGAGGTAGAGCAGGACGTCAGACCAAGGATTCAGCTAGTCGCCAATTACCACTTTCAGGCTCCGGCTATTCCTCATTCCTCACCAATCAAGTTAGGGGGCAAAATATCTGCATACTTTCATCTTTGGCAGGCTATACCTACAGACCAATGGATTCTGAACCATATTCAATTTGGCCATCTTCTAGAATTTCTTCAAATCCCACCGCCAACTCCGCCTCAACCGTCTGTTCCATAACATCTACATCTCCTCCGTTTAAAGGTACTTGCAAAGTTGAAAAAGAGTGCAATAGAACCAGTTCTTGCATCACAACAGGGGAAGGGATTCTATTCTCGTTAATTTTTGGTCTTCAAAAAGTTCTGGCAATGGTGACCTATTCTGGACTTGAGAAATATCAACACCTACCTAAAGAAACAGTCCTTCTGCATAATGTCCTTGCAGGAGATTCTATTGCTCATGAACCCTGGAGATTAAATGTCCACCTTCTACCTCCAGGATGCATATTTTCATTTTCCCATTCACCCTTCTCACAGGAAGTTCCTCCGATTCACAATAGTCAGGAGCCATTATCAATGCAGAGTCCTCCCTTTTAGCGTCAAATCTGTTTAGCTCCTGTGGCAGCCTTTCTCAGGAAAAAAAGAAACCAAGTGTTCCTGTATTTGGACAATTCGTTGGTCGAGGTACTATCCATGTGTGCAGCTCAGGCAATCACAGCTGCCTGCACAATACTGTTCAGGGAATTAGGTCTTACTCTGAATCCAGAAAAGTCTGTCTGCATCCTTCAAAGACTATTACCTTCCTAGGAGCAACATTCAACACACTGCTCAACAGAGCCTTTCCATCTGTCGAGAGACAATTAAAACTAATCTTGCTCGAATATCTCACACAAAAAAGGTCTCTTTTTGTGTGAGATATTATTGTGTGAGGGCATCATCCCTCCAAAGGATGATGTCCTCCTGCATCCCTCTAGTTCCATTCTGCCGGTTAAGGATGTGTCCTCTCTAAGAGGAACTAGAGAAGCAGTGGCTGCGAGCAGAGGGATCTTTCGACGATCAATCAATCAATCAATCACTGCATTTATAAAGCGCGCTAAATACCCGTGAGGGTCTCAAGGTGCTGGGGGGGGGGGGGCGGGGAGAAGGGCCGCTACTGATCGAAGAGCCAGGTCTTGAGGAGTTTCCTGAAGGCCAGGCTGAGTCTGTCGTAGGCTGGTGGGGAGAGCGTTCCAGGTCTTGGTGGCGAGGTAGGAGAAGGATCTGCCGCCGGCAGTGGTTTTCCAGATGCGAGGAACTGTGGCGAGGGCGAGGTTGGCTGAGCGGAGGTTTCGGGTGGGGGTGTGGAAGCTGAGACGGTTGTTTAGGTATGTGGGTCCGGTGTTGCATAGGGCTTTGTGTGCGTGGATGAGGAGTTTGAAGGTGATCCTCTTGTTGACGGGGAGCCAGTGCA
This sequence comes from Lissotriton vulgaris, assembly GCF_964263255.1. Classification (NCBI taxonomy): domain Eukaryota; kingdom Metazoa; phylum Chordata; class Amphibia; order Caudata; family Salamandridae; genus Lissotriton; species Lissotriton vulgaris. The sequence continues at coordinate 340,224,672 of NC_141687.1, read as the reverse complement.
GGCCTCTCAGGTGGGGTGTGATTTGGCTGCGACGGGGGACGTCGAGTATCAGTCGTGCCGAGGCGTTCTGGATTCGTTGGAGTCGTCTCAGGAGCTTGGTAGTTGTTCCTGCGTAGAGGGCGTTCCCGTAGTCGAGTCTGCTGGTGATGAGGGCCTGGGTGACGGTTTTTCTCGTGTCGGGAGGGATCCATTTGAAGATCCTGCGGAGCATGCGGAGGGTGTTGAAGCACGACGCGGAGATGGCGTTGACTTGCCTTGTCATGGAGAGGGCGGAGTCGAGGATGACCCTCAGGTTGCGTGCGTGGTCTGTGGGTTCCGGGGCTGTGCCTAGCGATGTGGGCCACCAAGAGTCGTCCCAGGCTGATGGGGTGGGCCCGAGAATGAGGACCTCCGTTTTGTCTGAGTTCAGCTTCAGTCTGCTGTCCTTCATCCAGTCGGCTACGGCCTTCATTCCTCTGTGGAGGTTGGGCTTTGGCGGTGTGGGGGTCTTCGGTGAGGGATATGATCAGCTGGGTGTCGTGGGCGTAGGAGATGATGTTGAGGTTATGTTGTTGTGCGACGTGGGCGAGCGGTGCCATGTAGATATTGAACAGCGCCAGGCTGAGGGAGGATCCCTGTGGGACGCCGCAGATGATCTCGGTGGGTTTCGAGCGGAAGGGTTGGAGGCAGACGCTCTGGGTTCTGCCGGAGAGGAAGGATGTGGTCCAAGCCAGGGCCTTCTCTTGAATTCCGGCGTCATGGAGACGTGCTGATAGGGTGCGGTAGCAGACTGTGTCAAAGGCTGACGAAAGGTCCAGGAGGATGAGGGCGGCTGTTTCTCCTTTGTCCATTAGGATCCTGATGTCGTCGGTGGCAGCGATGAGGGCGGTCTCGGTGCTGTGGTTGCTGGGAAAACCAGATTGGGAAGGGTCCAGGATGTTGTTGTCTTCGAGGTAGCGGGTTAGCTGTTTGTTGACAATCTTTTCTGTCACTTTTGCAGGGAACGGGAGCAGGGAGATGGGCCGGAAGTTCTTGAGGTCCTTGGAGTCCGCCTTGGGCTTCTTCAGAAGGGTGTTGATCTCGGCGTGCTTCAAGATTTCCAGGAAAGTTGCTGTCTCGAAGGAACTGTTGATTGTTTTTCGGAGGTGGGGCGCGATGGTTGTGCTGTCTTTGTTGAAGATGTGGTGGATCCGGAGTGGATGGAGTTCATGATTTTGATGGTGTCTTCGTCGCTGACGTTGGACCAGGCGGTCAGGCGGCTGGTGTGGGTGGTGGTCGCAGAGGTGGTGGACTTGGTGGTGGGTGCAGGGGTGTCGGAGTTGAAGCTGTCGTGAATGTCGGCAATCTTGCGGTGAAAGAAAGCGGCCAGGGAGTCGCACAGATCTTGTGATGGTGGGATGTCGTTGGTGATGGAGCTGGGGTTGGAGAGTTCTTTCATGATGCTGAAGAGCTTTTTGGTGTTGTGTGCTTTGTTGTCTAAGCGGTCCTTGAAGGCGGTCCTGATGAGTTGGTGGTGTTTACGGGTGGCACTCTTGTGGGCTGTGTGGGCGTCTGGTGTTCGGTCATGGAGCCATTTCTTCCCCAGCTTCCGACAGGTGCGCTTGGAGATCCGGAGGTCTTCGGTGAACCAGGCGGCTTTCTTGTTGGTGTGATCTTGAGAGGGGCGAGGGTGTTGGCACAGTTGTTGATCCACTGTTTGAAGTTGGTTGCGGCGGTGTCTGGGTCGGTGGGGGCGGATGGTCTCAGGGCGAGGGTGGTGGTCAGTTGCTCCTTGGTGATTTTGCCCAAGCAGCGGCGTGGCTGCTGTTGGGTGCGGTGGTGTGTGGTGTGTTTCCTGAAGGTGAAGTGGACGCATCTGTGGTCGCCCAGTGGGGTTCAGTGGTGTGGTTGAAGACGACGTGGGGGCTGGTGGAGAAGATGGGGTCCAGCGTGTGTCCGGCGGCGTGGGTGGGTGCCGTCACGAGCTGTTTGAGTCCGAGGTTGGCGATCAGGGCGGTAAAGTTGGCGTCATTGTTGTTCTCGAGGTGGAAGTTCAGGTCCCCGAGGAGGATGTAGTCCGTGGATGCGAGGGCGTGGGTGCTGACAAGGTCGGCGATGGTGTTGCTGAACTGTGGGCGAGATCCGGGAGGTCTGTAGACGAGTGTTCCTCTGAGGGTGGTGTTGGGGTCGGTGTGGATCTGGAAGTGCATGTGTTTGGCGGAGGTGAGGGTGTTGAAATTCTGATGGTGTCTTTGTGGATGATGGCGATTCCCCCTCCTACCCCGTTGGTGCGGTCTCTGAGGGAGATCTTGTAGCCCTGTGGGATGGCTATGGCGATGTCTGGTGCTGAGGTGGCGGTCAGCCAGGTCTCCGTCAGGAATGCGACGTCGGGGCGGTGGATTCTAGGAGGTCCCAGAGTTCGATGGCGTGTTTGCGAGCAAAGCGAGTGTTGAGGAGGATGCAGCAGAGGTGGTTGGGTTCTCTGGTTGGTGGGCTGGATGCTGGTGAATCTGCAGTTCCGACAGGCGAAGGGCCACTGGGTGCGCTTCGGGGTGGCCCGGTAGCAGGGGTGGTCACGTCCGGTGTTGAGTGCATGGAGGGTACTGGAGTCGTAGTGCAGTCTAGCGTTGCGGGGGGCGCAGGGTCCAGGGGTCCTGACGCTGGGCACGGTCCGGCTTGCCTTTGGTGCGCCTTCAGTGCACCAGCGGTGCGCCCGCTGCGCACGGCCGCTGCGCGGCCTCCATAAGAGGCGAAGTGGGAGGGAGGGGCTGCTGGGAGGCAGGAACGGGGCAGCCAATTGGCGGGCGGGCAGGGGAACAGAACGAAAAAGGGGTGGGCCACGGGGAGCAGTGGCGGGGAGCTGGGGGGCACAGAGGGCAGGGGCGCACAAGGAAAGCCTACGAGTACACAATAAAAATAGCAATCAAGAAATACAGGCGGCAAACAACAAAATCACAGTGAGGAAGCAGGAAATCAGAGCCCGGGGCACACCAGCAGCAAATCCTCGGCAGCACTCGGGTCCCAGAGGAGTCGAGCGGCGTGGGGAGTGACCTGGGGTCAACCCACTATCATCCCAGCCATGGTCAAAGTAATTTCATGGTGCATGCAACAAAAGAATATTTCAGTCGGTCTCTCCTTTCTAGTCCCACCATCTCCTTTGGTCATCACTACCAACGCCTCCCTCGATGGATCGGGCGTTTTCCTTCAAGACTTACAAGTCAGTGGCAGGTGGCAAAACCTGCATTGCCTCATTCACATCAACTTCTTGGAGCTCAAGGCAGTTCATCTGGCCCTACAAGCTTTCCTTCCAAGAATAAAGAACTGAGTGGTGCTCATTCAGATGGACAACAAAACCACAGTGCACTGCATCAGCAAGCAGGGTAGCACAATATCACTCCTCCTATCCCAAGAGGCGCAGTGGATCTGGGAATGGGCAATTTGTAACCAAGTATCCCTAAGGGTAGAACATCTTCCCGGCAACCAGAACACCACAGCAGACACTCTAAGCAAACTGAAGTAGTTGTGTCACGAATTGGAACAGGATCCGGCCACTCAACAGCCTCTTCCTCCAGTGGAACAAGCTGGATCTCGTCCTTTTTGCGACCCCGCAAAACAAGAAATACCAGTTCTTCGCAAGCTGGCATCAGCATCAGGGATCAAGAGAGAATGCAATTTTTGATGGCAAGATTAGGCATCTTTGCTGAACCTTTACTCCGATTCCTCTCCTACCAATGCTGCTCAAGAAGATGAAAGCTGAGCCTTGCAGAATGATTCTCATAGCTCCCTCCTGGCCGTGCCAACATTGGTTTACGGAACTTCTCCTACTTTTGGAGAAACGTCACATTCCCTTGAAACCGATTCCAACTCTCCTAACAGTGTTCCCGGGCCAAGTGCTGCATTTGGAGCACAAATCTCTTCATTTATCGGCTTGACTCCTGAGCTTAATGAGCCTGTCTGAACCTATCGTTGGAATGCAGGGAAATACTGTTCAGCGCTTGTGCGAGCAGTACTAACAAGACCAATCAGCTAAAGAGGAACCTTTGTTGTATTTGGTGCCAACAGGCTAACATGCATCATTTCTCTTCTTCAGATCAAGAGATTCTTCCTTTTCTCCCTCACTTAGCGAAATCAGGGTTTACTCACACCTCCATCAAGGTACACTTCGCAGCTTTCTCACCCTTTAGGATATCATCTACCTTACCTTCATTATGATCATCTGGAATCGTTAATCACTTCCTCAAAGTTACTATTTAGGGTCTTTGTACATGTCGGACCACCTCCACTGCGCTGGCCGCTCAATGTTGTCCTCTCACAGCTCATAAAGCACACATATAAACCCATTCACACAGACAATCTGAAATTAATTTATTGGAAGGTAGCTCTACTTGTAGCATTGGCATCTGCTAGTCAAGTGAGCGAAATTCAAGCTCTGACCATTCAGGAACGTTTCCCGCAATTCAGGAAGAATAAAGTGGTGCTAAGGACAAACCCTAAGTTCATTCGTAAAGTCCCTTCAAACTCATATAAATGAACCTCTCATTCTCAAGACATTCTTCCTAGATAGATCCTGCCACTCCAGCAGCGGAGAGAACCCTCCATTCATTAGATGTCAAGAAATGCTTGAAGTTCTACTTGCAAAGCACTTTGTAGACTACTGTGCTCCTAGAAAGAGCTGTCCTCTCTCCAAGCAGAGTATTGCTCGTTGGAATTCCAGCACCATTCACTATTGCCATCAAACAGCATGGAAGCCGTTACAGACATCTGTACATGCTCATTCTACCAGAACTGTTTCAGTCTCAACTGCGCTGTTTGCTGTGGTGGCAATCCAGGATATCTGCCGTTCAGCTACTTGGAAGAATGCACACACCTTTACCAGGCATTACTGCTTGAATTCTGCAGTTCACAAAGGAACAGCAGTGGGGCAAGCAGTACTGCGACATCTTTTCCAGTGACTGTTTCTCCTTCACCCCTCCATCCCTTTTTTACTGGCTATGCAAAGCTTTGCTTTTTCCGATTTTCCTATTACATGTATTTGTATATCTTTATATTTACATACATATTGATATATAGATTTAATATATGTTTTTGAATATATCTATGGATTCATGCTTTACATTTAAAAATAAAAAATAATCAGAAACAATGTGCTTCTTAGCTGCTTTTTAATCTGTTTCAAACATGTGAATCTATTAAAGTTCCAATACTGGAGTAAGAAAATAAGTTACCTGTAAATAGTAGTTCTCCAGTATTGGAATATTTCATAGATTCACATGCGACACTCCCTCCTCTCCAGAGAAATTCACCTTTCCCTCTTTTTTTCTAGGTGTATCTCCAACACTCGTGCTTCAAAATTCTGAGGGACTGGAGCTTCTCTCATGAGTCTTCTAAAGGGCAGTGTAAACTGATTGGTTCAAACTTATATCTGGTCCCTTTTTTAAGAATGACTATGAAATGTTAAAAAACTGAAGGTCCTAGGGCCTTTCTAGTCTATGTTTAACTTTGCATTGCTATTCAAATGTATCGTGGGACTCTCATTTCGACGATGGGGAATTCAAACATGCAAATCTATGAAAGATTCCAATACTGGAGAACTACAGTTATGTAACTTATTTTCCTTCCTTATTCTTCCTGACATTTGATCAACCAATGACATTCATGATCTCAAATCCTACTTTGAATGTATTGAGATGAGGTAGTCAAGTGCCCATCACAAGCTGTAACCCTACAACGATGGAGTTCCTCTTGTTTGCCAACAAGCTGAAACCCTATGGCTGAGTTCCTCTTGTTTGCCAACAGCTCCAAACAACCACAGATTTAAGTCTGGCTCTCTGATGTGATCCTAGATGGCTTCACTCCCACATGTGATAGACTAAGCATAGTAAATGCTCACACACACAAACACACTTCACATTCAAAGGACACATCAACATAAAGATTAGTACACTCTGGAAGAGTTTCTAAAAACACTTTGGGACACTGGTCTGGGAGCATGCACATTGTTAGGAAGCATGCTCGCAAGAGCCCTTTTCAATGAGTGCTAGTTTGTAGATCAGGTGAACTGTATCGCTTCTGGGGTCCTCATGTGAAGGCAGAAGCATTTATATCTCTGACTTTGCTTCGTACAATTGACGTTATATGTCTATCTGGCACACATAGTCTTATGCCTTTAAATATAAGAGAAGTTTTCTTCACATCACTGCAAAATGGTGGCTTTTTTTCATTATTAAAGTATGTCAGTTTTTTCTGTCCATTAGCATTTGTATATTGATGGGCGAGGATAGAGAAGTAAATTCGGCATTGTAAGGAAATGGTGGCCATAGATATTTGGTAACTTTCATATGAAGTCCTTTTTTGCTGTTTAATAGCACAACGAGCTCTGACGCATTTGACGTTTGACGTGAATAGGAAATGGTGGACATAGATGTGGTATATGTCTTCTATTTTTGTTGTAGTTCTTTTATCATTCTTTAGTTCTGTAGTTCTTCTACTCCATTTAGATTCCTAGGTATGTAATTTAGAATGCTATTGTTGTGAGTCTAGGTTCTACTTCAGAGAAGCGGTTGGAGCTGATCTGGAGAGATGCCTAGACTCTAGCACCAGTGGGTCTTATACTTCTACTTAGAAAATAAATACGTTTAAACCTTATTACTGCCTCCTTCCGCTCTTTACAATGGCGACGAGGTTTATTTAATTAATTATTGTAGCTATTTTAAAAAAAAAAGAAAGGAAAACTTCGACTTCCCAGAAGTTCATCGATACGGACCCTCTGCGTGGTTGTGCCGGCTACCACTGTCCATTTACTAAAGATCTAGGCATCTTGTGTGAAATCCCTGAAACTTTCACACATTTTAAGGTACTGTTACGATTTTATTTCTATTTTGGATTTAAAACGGTCCTTACTTATTCCTTGGGCCGTTGGATACCACTCGCGCTTACTTCATGCGCTGGAAACTCTCTGACGTCTGATTGTGTCCCGAGCTCTGTGACGCTGCATGCAGTCACGTCTTTGCGTGTTGAAACGCATAAGCTTCGGTGGAACGCATCGTCTTCAGACGCAACGTCGTGGCCATTTTAAGAGCACTTAGTGAAATCTTCATGGAAGGAGCACTTACGTCTTTCTAATTTAAAGCGCAAACTTGGTGCCTTTTTCAGCGAACACAGTGATTCGCTCACTTTAAAGTTATTCATCGATTTTATACATTTATTGAATCCTTTTTCGGCGAGTACAGTGATTCGCTCATTTTAACCAGTTTTTTTTTTAATTGTTTTACTTCAGTGATTTGCACACTGTTATTTTAAGTTCAAGTTACCTTTATATTCAATGATTTGCACACTTTTATTTAAACTACAACTTACCTTTAAATTCAGTGATTTGCACACTTCTACTTCGAGTGCAAGTTACTTTTAACTTCAGTGATTTGCACACTTTTATTTAAACTACAACTTACCTTTATATTCAGTGATTTGCACACTTCTACTTCAAGTGCAAGTTACTTTCAACTTCAGTGATTTGCACACTACCGCTTCCTTTAAATATTTACATTTTGTTTCACATCTTAAATTTCAGTTCATTGTTTAACATGGCTTCTTCCCAAATTTGCAATCAACCTTCAATTTTTCTGGAAATTCCTGGAAAACCAAAGTTGCGCTGGAAGAAATGGTTTGAGTCTTTTGAAAACTATATTGTTTCTATTGACGGAACTAAGTTTTCTGCAGATAGGAAAAAAGCTATTCTTTTCAGTTATTTAGGAACAGCTGCAATTGAAATTTTTAAGAATCTTGAACCTATTGCGGCACCAGGAGGTGATGGAGATCTTTGGAATGTGTTTTTAGAAGCTGTTGCCAGACTTGAAAAGCAGTTTGAAGACGAACCCAATGTCATGATTGAGAGACATGCCTTTCACAAAAGAAAGCAATTGAGTGATGAGTCTGTTGAAGATTGCGTGGCGGCTTTGAGGGTATTAGCTGCCAATTGTGACTTTGGAACCTTTGTTGACATCTCTATCAGAGATCAATTTGTATTTAATTGCTTTTCTAAGAAAGTACAAGAAAGACTTTTGGCGTGCCGAAATCCTACTTTGGGGGAAGTAATTCATCTAGCCAAAGGCATTGAAAGGTCTACAATATCTTCCAAAATTATTGAAGCTGATCCTGTTAAAAGTGCAAGTGTATCTTCCATTTGTTCAGTTCAAACTCGAGGAAAGAACTATTTCAAGACGAACAGGGAGTCTGGTTTAAGTTGTTTTAGATGTGGTTCTAAATCACATTTAGCAAACTCTTCTGATTGTCCTGCACTCAAAAAGAAATGTACTAAGTGTGGTAAAAATGGTCATTTTTCTTCATTTTGTAAAACTCTTAAAATAAATGTGAATACTACAGTCAGTTATGTATCTAATTTTGAAAATGACATGGGAAATGTAATCATTACTATTTATGATGATGCATTTGATAGCTATTTTAGCAGTGTCATTCTTCCCTTTAAAGCTCCTTTGGGAACTGTTTATGTCGGAAAAGTTGGGTTTGAGGCCATGGCGGACTCTGGTTCGCCAGTAACCATTTTGTCAGATGTATTTTTCAAAGAAAATTGGAATGGTGTAAAACTTAAAATTTCTGACATAAATCCTAAAGCATTTGGTAATTTTAAAATTAAAATGTTGGGTTTCTTTGAAGATTATTTAAAATTTGAAACTCGTCAAATTTTTACAAAAATGTACGTGGCAATTGATGGGAAGAATATTGTGGGTTGGTTTGATCTTGGTAAGCTTGGTGTAAATTTATGTCCAGGTTCTGATCATCCAATCCAGTTAAGAGACATGCCTGTTAACAACATTATTTTAGAAGATGATTCTTTATCTTCCATTCTTCACAAGCATGAAAAAGTTTTTGAGGATGTTGTGGGACAGGTGAAGGGATTTTCTCACAAAATTAAGCTCAAAAAGAAGGCTTTGCCTGTTCAACATAAGGTTCGCATAGTACCTCTGGGAGTGAGAGACAAACTCAAATTACATTTAGATGACCTGTGTTCTCAGGGTATCATAGAACCTACTGATAGTTCTGAGTGGGTTTCTGCCATAGTGATCGCTCTTAAAAAAAAATCAAAATATTAGGCTATGTGTGGACTTTCGTTCTCTAAATAAAAACATTGTGATTGAAACCTATCCCCTGCCTATGATACAAGAGATGTTGGCGGCTGTGAATGGTGCTAAGTTTTTCTCGATCATTGATCTTAAATCCGCCTATCATCAGGTGACTCTAGTGGAGGAGTCAAAAGACCTGACAGCCTTTATCACTCCGTTTGGTCTACATAGGATTCTGAGGATGCCTTTTGGCCTGGCATCAGCTGCCAGCGTGTTTCAAAAGCTAACTGAGAGTTTATTTCATGGTCTTAAAGGAGTACAGTCCTTTCAGGATGATATCCTAATTTTTGCAAAGACCATTAGTGATCATAATTCTATCTTGGAGAAAGTTTTAAGCACCTTAAACAACAAGGGTATGACAGTTAGTAAAGATAAGTGTAAGTTTTTGGTCAGTGAAATCAACTATTTGGGTTACAAAATCACTCCGGAAGGCATTTTTCCGAAAAAAGACATCATTACTAGCTTAGAGAATTGTAGTAAACCCAAAGACAAGGATACTTTGCGCTCATTTCTCGGTTTACGCGAGTATTATGCTAAGTTTGTGAAGGGATATGCTTTGGTTGTGGAGCCACTTAGACTTTTGTTAAAGAAAGGGGCAAAGTTTGTTTGGACAGATGTTCATGATTCCGCTTTTGTAAAGGTTGTTAATCTTATAGCTAAGGCACCTGGACTAAATACTTTTGACCCGGAAGGCGATTCTTTTGTGACTGTTGATGCTAGTACCATTGGTTTGGGTGCGGTGTTCACTCAGATTGTTGATGGTAAAGAACGAGTCATTTCTTTCATCTCCAGAGGCATTAGGGGTGCGGAAGTTCACTATAGTACTATTGAGAAGGAGGCCCTAGCCTGTGTGTGGTCTGTTGAAAAGTTTAAGAATTTTTGGTGGGGAAGACCTTTTACTTTGGTAATTGATCATAAACCGCTTGTCTATATGATGGATGGTGTGAGAAGTGGTAATGCTTCTTCCAGATTAGTTAGGCTAATTGTGAGACTACAGGAGTTCAATTTTGTGATTCAGCACATTCCTGGAGGGAAAAATGTTACTGCAGACTGCTTGTCCAGGTTACCCCCGGTTGATGATTGCAGTGATGAGGTTGTGGATCTGCAAGAATGTCTGGTAGCTTCTGTTGATGCTTTAGAATTTTGTTGTTTTGGTATTGACGAGAAGGAATGGAATCATCATCTAGCTTAAGATAGTGTTTTGGAGAAGGTTACATTTTATGTTACCAATGGTTGGCCTTCTGTGAAGAGTTTAGAATTACCTCTGAGGAGTTTTGCTCAGGTGTCTAAGGAATTGTCTATTCAAAATGACATTTTGTTGAGACAGGATTTGTGTATTCCACCAGCTGGTCTTAGAAACAGGATCATTTGTTTAGCACATTCTGGGCATCCTGGTGTGTCTGGGACCAAGAAATTGTTGAAGTGCCATTACTGGTGGCCTTGTTTAGATGCCTCTGTGGAAAGATTCATTGATAACTGTTCAGTTTACATTAATTCTGATAAGCACTGGAAAGTCGCTTCTGAACCGTTGTCTTTAGATAGTGGTCCTACAGGACCTTGACTTTCTATTGATTTTTCCGGACCTTTTGAGTGTCTGGGTAGGGAGATGAGATTTCTTATTGTTTTAATTGATGATTTTTCCAAATGGACTTATTTTTCTTTTGTAGAACATCCCACTACTGATGAAGTTGTGTGTTTTTTGGACAACATTTTTAGGGTTGAGGGGGCACCTGTTTCTTTGATGTCGGATAATGGGGTCCAATTTGTTTCCAGTAAGGTGCAAGTTTTTTTGAATAGGTTTGGTGTTACTGCTGTTAGAGCTCCTCTTTATAGCCCTCGCTCCAATGGTCAGGTGGAGAGGGCAAACAGATTTTTTAAGGAGGGCATTCAGGCCGCTTTGGAGAGCAAACTTGATGTTTTTGAGTTTTTAAAGGAGAAGATTTGGAGTTATCACTTGAGTCCTAATTCTTGCACTGGTGTTTCTCCTTATTTTTTAATGAGGCAGGAAACCTAGATGCATGTTTATGCCTTTAATTGGTAATGTGAAGTCTAATAAAATCAGTTTAGAGGATTCCATTGTTAAGGCCAGGGACAATATAGTTTTAGCTCGCTTGTCTGGAAAGGCTTATCATGATTTGTCTCATCATTGTAAGAATAAAAATATAACTATTGGTGACTGGGTGAAAATTGTTAAACCATCTTTTACACCCAAGGGTTTGTCCAAGTTCTCTGAACCATTTCAAGTAGAGGATGTCACCAATTCCACCGTTTTGCTAAAGGACAAGGGCTGGTGGAGCAAAAGTTCGGTGATTGTTCTTAAACCAGGTCAGGAACGTTTCTTTGCTAAATTGGGAGATGGTGTCTCGTTTAATGATTTGGTTCATTCTAATGACAATGACAATGCTGGGAAATGTTTTGATTCTGTTTCTGAATCTGTTCATTCCAATGACAATGCTGAGAAATGTCTTGACTCTGTTCCTTTAATGTTTGTTTGCCTTCTTCTGATTTTGCTGACACTGTTCATGGGGATGATGCTTCTATGAGCTCTTCTGTTCAGGATGTTCCTATTTCATCTAAAAGGAATGTGAAATTGCCTAAGAAATTTTGTGATTACGTTTTAGACTAATTTGTTTTTTTTGTTTTATTTTGTTTTTATTTTGTTGGAAAAGGAACATGTGGTACATGTCTTCTATTTTTGTTGTAGTTCTTTTATCATTCTTTAGTTCTGTAGTTCTTCTACCCCATTTAGATTCCTAGGTATGTAATTTAGAATGCTATTGTTGTGAGTCCAGGTTCTACTTCAGAGAAGAGGTTGGAGCTGATCTGGAGAGATGCCTAGACTCTAGCACCAGTGGGTCTTATACTTCTACTTATAAAATAAATAAGTTTAAACCTTATTACTGCCTCCTTCCGCTCTTTACAATAGATATTTGGGAACTTTCATATGATGTCCCTTTTCACTGTTTACTAGTGCAACGAGCTTTGACGCACTTGACGTTTGATGTGGATAGTCCATCATTGATGGAGGTACAGCTACTACTTTTGGGGCGTAGAAGGCCAGCGTTGAGTGGATATATAAAGGTACACGATATTACGCATTTCATTGTATTATCGTGTTGCGGCAGAGGTGGATGCGGATACCCTACATCTCGGAGATTTGAATATCCCGGTGAGCGTTATGAGATTGGTGTTTTAAATTACCCTTCATCTGGTGGGTTTGAGTGTAGTTGTTGATGCTGTGGTATATAGGTGAATTTTTATTTGTTTCAATAACCGCCTTATTTTCCATGGTATCATGAGCGGTGCATTGTAAGCTGGGTGGCCGGTTATTGTTTTTATTAAGAGCCAGTTTTGGCAAAACTTGATTTGGTATATAGTGTACACGTGGAAGTTAATGTAAATGTAAATGTACAGGAATTTCTATAGCGCAAATCACCGAGCGGTTTCTAAGCGCTTGCTTAGGGAACCCTTCCTGGTATTCCCCTGTGAGATAACCCCGGCAGGGTATCTGCAAGGTGAAAGCCAGGCATCCCGCCACGAGGGGCCGTTGGGGAGATTAAGCAAGCTATTGCCCAGAGTCGCAGAGTGTGAACCCGTGAATCGAGTAGGCACCGCAGCAAGAATTGTCGAGTCCATGGACGTTTTAGGACTCAAGACCCCACCGAGCCAGGAATTGAACCCTGGTCCCAGGCTGACCTCTGCTTCCAGGTCTGCCTCCTCTAACCAGTGAGCCACACTTCTCCAGTATCCTTATATTCTTTATGACTGGGATGCCGCATGAGGGATAGGAAGCTGCCAGTGTAATTATTTAGAGGGCCGGATCACGAATTATAAAAATGTTTGCATAAGCTTTTTTCAAATAAAGCAGTTGATAGGGAGCTGACTCAGATATATTATATGCCTTTCCAGATATCTATGTTTATGGTATAAAAAGGAAAGAAACACTGGTCGCATTTGGACAACAGAATCATTGGTTTGCTCCATTTAAAGCAAAATAAAGGTAAATATGACAGTCTTAAATAGGGTAATAGAGTAAGGAAATACAGTGGAATCAATGAAGGGCCTAATAGAAAACGAAATATATATATATTTTTTCTTTTCAACCCACAGAGTACACTAAGGGCAGCATTCTTTGACCTATGAAATCTGAACACTGACTTTGAAAGGTATGTGTTATGAGAAGGGCAATTAATAAGCATAGCAGCTCTTGATAGAAGTGAGGGGTCATTACAAAAAATGTTTTATTGTAACCTACAGGGCACCCTACCAGGATCCTGGTGTGACCATGGTTTGCTTTTAAGTCGAATTTTGAACGTGTGAGGTTTGTGGAGAATATATACCTCTTTTTGATAGTAAGTTAGGGGACCCTTGAGCCAGTATTTTAACAGCTATATCTCTGTGGTCCAATTTTTTTGTCTCTATCAGGTGTTCAGTATGAACTTTTAAGCTGTGATCTAACGAACGGTTGAATACAGGAGGAGACAGTGATTGAAGTCCCTCTGTTACCAAAACCATCTTTTGGATATTTTTAGTGGGTCTTTCTTAATTTTGCTTCATAGTAACATGGCGAGTTTGGCCTATTATGTAATATCAGTTAATAATTTATCCAGGGAAAGAGGGAGGAGACATGATGTAGATGTTCCCCTATCTATATTTGGATATTTATTCATAAAATGAATGCTAATTTAAAAAAATATTGATATAGAGATGAGAATGATGAATGTGTGTATATGTTCATGGGTAATTCAGCAATGCCATTGGTACAGTATATGGGTGTTTTATTGATGGTGATGTTTTGACCTGTGTTGTGCATATATATATATTGTTGTTTTTATAAGTGTCAGATCCATACAGATATATATTATCTTTCTCAATATAGATGTTAGGATTTCCGGACACGTCTTTTATGAAAGCCTGAAGAAGGTGGCTTGGACCACTCATTGCCACCGAAACGTGTTGCCTCTGGTCATTTTTATCAATTTGGATTATTTTTATGTAATGTTATTTTATATGTTTGTATGCATATAATATGCTTTTTAAATGTGATTTGGAAATTAATGCTGATTACGTTTTTCACCTGCGAGAAATTTATTTGTTCAATGTGCTTCACAGCAAGGAGAACATTTTTTTTTAAAAAAGATATGAGATTGTATTTACTATATCAATGTGGATTTGTAATGTAATGCTTTGCACTGACATTTTTTTATATACACAAAATACTGTTTTATATTTGGCAGCTATTTAGTAAATAAAGCATTTATATACTATCTCTTGGCGATTGCTATGGTTTCTACATGAGATAGGTGTGAGAGAAACGTAAGTATTCTGGTATGCTATTGAGGAGTCCCAAAGAGAATTTTCTTTGACTTGGTGTCATTATTGTGTCCTGTCCCTTTGGTGAGGAGGACCACTCTCCATTTTTTTGGTATATGTCTATCTTAGGCATCTCTTTATTCAACCTCTTGTATCCCTTGCCCCTAAAATCTTCCAGTTCCGCTGAAAGGGTCTCTCCAACCTACGATGATACTAATTCATCTAAGTGTATTTTCCTATTTGAAGAAACATCTAGGAGTTGTAGTTCTCCTCCCGCCAGGATTGTTTGAGAATGATTTAGCCAGATAGCTGCTGATAGTCTTGAAGCATGTTTGTGTTATTTCCTGCTTATGTTGGAAAGTAGTTGTTTCCTTGGGGTGCAATTTGATTATCCCACAGAGACAACTCTTGGTAGCATGCTTGCTAGTGCATTTTATTTGTTTCAGTAACTGCCTTAGATTTTGAGAAGCACACAGCCAAGCCCACCAAAATGGATGTCTGCTTTTATCCATATGTATCATTCCTGAGTGTGTCTACCAGAGTATAAATACGTTTGGAGCCTCCTTTAAGAAAGTTTGGGGAAGCATGTTTCTTTAGAAAACCTCCAAAAGCAGGGCCGGATGAATGACAGTGTTTTTTAAGGATTATATACATTCTTGATTGCTGGCGACTCCAGGAAACTAGCAGATGTCTCCTCAAAAGATGTCCACTTCAAAAGATCTATATTGGCAGAAAGTTTTACCCAGGTGATAACGTTAGGATAAAGAGCACATGGGGAGATATCTATGAAAGTCGCTTATAAATGGCCATCAGAACTGAAAGTCAAGTAGTGCTGCCAGATAGTTCTGTCGAGTTGACAATGGGGCAAGTGTCTTGGTTTGGGTGTATCTCCTAAAGACCTGTGACTGCGGATGCCTACAAATAACCATACAGCAGAGTATTGTAAACATTCACTTTGGTTGCAGTACTTTGTTTTTCTATGATGCACTGCTGCTACTTCTTGTTGGAGAGCCCAGGAGACATTTAGTAGCCTACAAAGGCTACCTTAAGAAAGAGGTACAAGTTCTCCATCGAGGAGGACTTTTAAAAAAAAATCTCAGTGTCAATTACATCAGCAAAATTTGTGACCACCAACGTTGCCTCCCATTAGAAAATTTTGGCAGCCCACACGTACAAAATTACCCATTACGTAACATAGGGAGCCATAATGTCGTGCTGGGAGCAAGCATGAAAGATCCCTCACTTTAATACTTGGAAAGACTACAACCACCCCTTTTAGGAATAAGTGAAGATCTTCCCATCACAGGCTCTTGGGGAAGGCCTAGTCTTTGCTATTTCATATTTTTTGTTCCTTGTATTCTATAATTATCTAATATATTGGTAAGATACATGAACTGGGTTAACCTAAGATGCTGTACATGGACTTCATGCGGAGAAGACCGGGAGAAGTTTTCTTTTTATTATGTTCATGCTTTTAGAGAAAATGAAAAGCTAAGCTCTTTTTTGCACATGTTGAATCTAAATACAACGCAAGATAGGATAGGGTATTGAAAGGGTGTGTACAGCTTGTGTTATGTGAAAGGCGGGCCAGATCAATCAATAACAGTGAGGGGATATTTAGTTTGGCAAGGGGCGTTTACATTCATGTTGATATTTACTTCAACAAGAAAAAATGAGAATTGTGCACCCCACAATGAGGAGAGCAGTTGAACTCCCACTAACCAGATTTGAAAACAAAGAACTAAGGGGCATATCATCAAGGATCGGCGATAATTATCGCTGAGCGCAATTAGTTCTAGGATAATTATCGCCGGCTATCGCCGAATTTTATCGCTTAGATAGCGTGCTATTAGCAATTCTTATCTCAAAAGCTATAAAATTCCAGGCGCAAGCTGCCAATTGTGTGATTATTGCTAGAAAAACAATGTTTGGCGATAGCTTGCTGATAGGACAGGGCAGACTTAGCCATCATATCCACCTTCCATTGGATAGCATGGCTAAGTCAGATGAAAAGCACGCATAAGAAAAGTAGCAATAACCATGGTTAGTGCTACTTTTCTTATCGCTATGCTTGTTAGCGATTCCCTTGATAATTGGAGAAATGTCGTTTAGCGACATTTCTCCAGTTATTTTGGGACGGAACGCCCACTTTGCATCTCATTAGAGATGCAAAGGTGGGCGTTACAGGAAAGGGCGCAAAGGCAAGGAGTCACGCGATAGTGTGACCTTGCTGATAAAGCAATAAAATTATCGCTGCTTTTCGGACAAAAACAGCCACAAAAGCGGCGATAATTTTTTATCGCCGCCTTGTTGATATGCCCCCTAATTAATGAAGGGATGTATCAAAAAATAGTTTTGACGCTAATCAGCTAGCCAGACCCAATAGTTTTGAAAACGTGACGTGACACCAGCTGTTATCGAAAAAAATTAAACACAGTATGTAATATATATGCAAAATCTTTGGGAAATTGGGGCTGCAACAGTTGCAGGATCTAGGATGCAGAGTGGGCTGTTTGGAGAGCAAAGGTTTCAACTGTAGAGGTCAAAGGTACCTCTCTTTGAGTTAAAACTGGAATGAGTTTGTTTAATTTATCAAGGTGCATATTTACTTTTGGCCATTGAACATTTTCAAAAATCTTCTTGGGGTAGATTAGATTGTAATACCACAGCATTTTACGAACATTTGGCACATAGACGAAGCTGTGGGCTAACCCCCAACAGGGTTTATTTGTTAAAATTATACAGATGCCCTTTATTAAAAATGTACACAAAAGAAGCAGGCATTGTAAGGAGTTTTGAAGCAAGACTGGGCGCCAAATGGTTAAAGGTGCTGTGAATAATAATAGGATCACAAAGAAACGTATCCCAGAGGATTAGTGTACAAAGAGGTGCCAATGAAAGCAGGGTTGTCTTTTGTTAGACAACGGTAAACACTGGCAATTTCCATGAATGCTGCAGAAACTGTGATGCATGCTTTCACACCATCCAAGTGATGTATGTTTCTGGATGTCATAAAAATGGAAGTCAGTGATGGGTTTTTAGAAATTATTCGCAGCGAGAGCCGTATGTGAATCTAAGACAAGAGACAAAAAGAGTGCTTTCTAGCTGCTCAATTGATAGAAGCGTTTGTTGTATCTTTCTTATAGATCGAAATCGGTCTTGATATAAGAGATGAAGATAGCAGATTAATTTGAGCTGCCACAGTACTTTATGGGCTTTAAGGATTTGTGGTGCCCAGCTTAGCTGCGTCAGTGCCCCCATCTGAGCTTGCCCTTGTTTTTACAGAATTGGCATTCCAAAAAAACATGCAAAGCAGAAGGGGTGATGTTGGAATCTGTATATATGTGTTTAGAGAGAGTTTGGAAGCTTAGTGTTGATAACTTTGAAAGTTGTTTGTATTATTTCCTTATCAATTTCCCCAATTCTTTTTCCAACTTCTCTTTTAGAATACGCCTGCTCTTCTTATATTGCAACATAGATTGGGGTGGCGAGGTCGACTCCTGGAGGACTTCAGTCTACGTCGTGCACAATGATGGGAAACGACCAGGCTCCTGAAAACAGGCTAAAGGCGGAGCAGAGGCGTAGTTAGAGCTTGTGGTGCCCGGGGCTATCCTTCAGATTGCCGCCCCCTGGGGGGTGCTGGCGAAAAAGGATGGCGAGCACCTGAAAGAGGTCCGAGAGGCATGTAGTATAGCCCCTAATAGTTACCTTGACCATGCAAGTTACATGCACATACATGACACGGTCCAGGGCTAGACAGCCCCCGTCCCCAATATAGTGCCGCCTGGGGAGGACTGCCCCCACCTTACTACGCCGCTGAAGGAAAAGCAGAAGGAAACCCAAAACTTTCATCATTTCTACCTACCCTGTTTGTGACATCGCACTCATAACATCACAGCTTGTGCTGGACCCTTGTCCCTGTCCCCTATCTGTCCCCTCCATGACTTCTCACTTATGACATCACAGCATGTGCAGGACCTTTGTTTCCTTACCTGTCCCATTCATGACATCTCAACCATGACATCACAGCTGGTGCAGGACCCCTGTCCTCTGGTCATATTCAAGCTTCCTATCCCATCATGTGCCCAGCTTCTGTGGCACAAACACCTACTCCTCTAGGCATAAGCTGCAGTCGTAGAGAAGTGGTTTTAAAGTGTGCTGATCTGGTTAAATTAACAAGAACCCCCTTCCTCCCCTGCCTCTAACGACCTTACCTGGTTCCTGCAACACCCACCGGCCCTCATCCTTGGTTTAAGTGTCTGCAAACCCTATTTAGAATCCACCTCTCTCCATGACTCAGCATCACTCTGTGAATAAGTTCTTGTTCCACAACACATTACATTCCTCGTCTACTTCACAGATGTCAGTTACAAAGCGGGCTGTGCCGAATTCTGAGTCATCCTTTCCTACCTCAGAAAAAGGTGAACTTTATTCTCTTCACCCTCGGCTGCCCCTCTCTCCCAACCACGCACACAGGTGGAGGAAAATGTACCCTTGGCACATCACTATGAAATAAACCGAGTACCACATGTCATTTACTGCTCCTAGAAAAGGTAAGAGGGTGATATAGAGCAGCACATGAAAGCGTCCCTCAGAGATTTTTTCTAGCGAATTCCTCCCAAGAGGTATTAAGGTGCCGTGGATTGTCTGTCTCATTTTAGGACTTGTGTACAACGGAGGGAGGACTAAAGCAATTGAGAAGCCTTGACTTGTCCTCCTTCCATTTCCCACAAATGTTGCTGTCCTGTGAGGTTTATCTGTCATGCGATACTGAATAGACAAGTGCCCACTTCTAGGAATGCCCATCCAAACTCATGGGGGTATTTTTAAAAGTGTCCAGCCCATCTTTCACTTTACTGCCTAAATCTTGCCCTTGAAAATAAGTTCTGAGTCCACCCCCCCCCTTCTTTCTTTTCATAGGACTTGTGAACTGCCACTCACCAAAGATCCTTTCCTCCCCTCTGAAACCCATTTAAGCTCCCTCTTACCTTACTCAGCCTCCAGTACTCCACAGTGGTGGCAGCCAGGGTCTCTATGTAGGGGTTGGTTCTCTTCTGCTGCAGCAGCAAATTCCCCAGCACTGCCATTGCCACAGGCTCGACTCCTCACGAGAGCGCATAGTGGTGGAGTGCATGACTTGTCACTGCTACCTTCTCAGCGCGAGGGCTGGCCAAAAAGGATGTCCAGGGCCTGCTACAAGATTGATGCCCTGCCAGAAGGGTTCGGGCGGGAGGACCAGGGGCCGCACGCGATACACCTTTAACGGCAGCAGGACACAGCTGACAAAATGTAATAACTACAAACAACAGACACTGGCAGAATGTGGCCAGGCACTCGCACCCTTGCACCGCTTCAGAGAGCCTCTCAGTGCACAGCTGAGCCTGCGGAGGGGGCACGGTGTGCAGCACTCAGAAGCCCGCCTCTGCACATTTACATCTCCCATTTAATTGGATGAGTTTTGAATTAATGGGGCCCCGGGACCGTGCCCACGCCGAGGCCCGGCTCCGAAGAGGGGCTGGGAAGGAATCAGGCGAGGCGCCGGATTGGACCGCAGGGGGCGCTTACTATTCGGATGCCCGCTATCAATCATGACTTACTTCTGCGGCGGCGGGCTCTTGGCTGGCATCCGGCATGGGCGGGCAGTTGTGGGGCAGAACGTCGCCATCTCCCTGCCAGAGGAAGCAAGTCCTCATCGACCTCCTCCAATCTGAGGTACCAAAGGTGCAGGGCGCCTTCTCATGCCATGACTTCCGCCCGCTCTTCGGTGCCCCCAGATCATCGAGAGGGTGCAGTGCCTCCCTTCATACCGCAGGTATGAGTCCAGAAATGAGATGAAAGGAATTTAATTCTCAGCATTTATGGCATTCTTTCCCCTTGTACTATGGTTGAATTTAGTAGCACCTTTTAATATGAAATATTTATATGAAATAAATCAAATAGATAACGTATATAGGACTTTGCCCTTGTGTGCAAGAGCGTGAAAAATGCACATCATAGTAAAGCTGTTATGGGAAGGATAGAAGCCCCATAGATCTTCAATCAATCAATCAATCAATCAATCAATCATCGAATTTATATAGCGCACTATTTACCCAGAGGGTCTCAAGGCGCTGGGGGGGGGGGTCTGTTACTGCTCGAACAGCCAGGTCTTGAGTTGCTTCCTGAAGGCGAGGTGGTCCTGGGTCAGGCGAAGGTGGGTGGGGAGGGAGTTCCAAGTCTTGGCGGCGAGGTAGGAGAAGGACCGTCCCCCTGTGGTGGTTCTACGGATGCGGGGGACAGCGGCGAGGGCGTGGCTGGTCGAGTGAAGCTGGCGTTTGGGAGGGTAGAAGTTGAGGCGGCTGTTGAGGTATCCTGGGCCTTGGCTGTGTAGGGCTTTGTGTGCGTGGGTGAGGAGACGGAAGGTGATTCTTTTGTTGACCGGGAGCCAGTGCAGATCTCTCAGGTGTCCGGAGATGTGGCTGCGAGTGGGGATGTCCAGGATGAGTCGTGCTGAGGCGTTCTGGATCCGCTGGAGTCTCTTCTGGAGTTTGGCGGTGGTTCCGGCGTAGAGGGTGTTGCCGTAGTCCAGACGGCTGGTGACGAGGGCCTGGGTGACCGTCTTCCTGGTCTCGGTGGGGATCCACCGGAAGATCTTGCGTAGCATGCGCAGGATGTTGAAGCACGACGAGGAGACGGCGTTGACTTGTCTGGTCATGGAGAGGGAGGAGTCCAGGATGTAGCCCAGGTTTCGTGCGTGGTCTGTTGGTTTGGGTGCGGTGCCTAGGGCGGGGGGCCACCAGGAGTCGTCCCAGGCGGAGGGTGAGGATCCCAGGATGAGGACTTCCGTCTTGTCCGAGTTCAGTTTCAGGCGGCTGTTCTTCATCCATTCGGCTACCTCTTTCATCCCTTCGTGAAGGTTGGCTTTGGCGGTGGCGGGGTCGTTGGTAAGGGAGAGGATCAGCTGGGTGTCGTCGGCGTAGGAGATGATGTTGAGGTTGTGCTGGCGTGCGATGTCTGCGAGTGGGCTCATGTAGATGTTGAAGAGGGTTGGGCTGAGCGAGGAGCCTTGAGGGACGCCGCAGATGACTTCGGTGGCTTCAGATCTGAACGGGGGGAGGCGGACTCTCTGTGTCCTCCCGGCGAGGAAGGAGATGATCCACTCCAGTGCCTTCTCCTGGACGCCGACGTTGCTGAGGCGTTGTACTAGGGTACGATGGCAGACAGTGTCGAAGGCCGCGGAGAGGTCTAGGAGGATGAGGGCCGCTGTTTCTCCGTTGTCGAGCAGCGCTCGGATGTCATCGGTGACTGCGATCAGGGCGGTCTCGGTGCTGTGGTTGGCCCGGAAGCCAGACTGCGAGGGGTCGAGGGATCCGTTTGTTTCGAGGAAGGCGGCCAGCTGCTTGTTGACGGTCTTCTCGATGACTTTTGCAGGAAACGGGAGCAGCGAAATGGGGCGGTAGTTCTTGAGGTCGGTGGGGTCAGCCGATGGTTTCTTGAGTAGAGCGCTGAGTTCGGCGTGCTTCCAGCTCTCCGGGAAGGTAGCGGTATCGAAGGAGGTGTTGATGATGTCCCGCAGGTGGGGTGCGATGACAGCGTCGGCCTTGTTGAAGACGTGGTGAGGGCAGGGGTCGGTCGGAGATCCGGAGTGGATGGAGTTCATCGTGCGGACGGTGTCTTCGGTGCTGATCGGAGTCCAGGCGCGGAGGGTGGTGGTGGGGGGCGGTGGTTCGGTCGTGGTGTTCGTCGGTTGGGTGCTGAAGCTGTTGTGTATGTCCGCGATCTTGTTGTGGAAGAAGGAGGCGAGGGAGTTGCAGAGGTCTTGCGAAGGGGTGATGCCGTTGTTTCCAGCGTTGGTGTTGGAGAGCTCTTTGACGATGTTGAAGAGTTCTTTGCTGTTGTGTGCGTTGTTGTCCAGTCGTTCCTTGAATGCAGTTTTCTTGGTGGCGCGGATGAGTTGGTGGTGTTTTCGGGTGGCGAGCTTGAGGGCAGTCATGTTGTCCGGAGTTGGGTCTCTGCGCCAGGTTCTCTCGAGGGCTCGGCAGTTCTTCTTGGAGCTCTTGAGTTCGTCGGTGAACCATGGGGCTTTCTTGCTGCCGGGTCTGCTAGGCGGGGTCCTCAGGGGGGCGAACTCGTCTGCGCAGTCGCTGATCCACTTCGTGAGGTTGGTGGCCGCCTGGCTAGGGTTCGTTGTGCTGGTGGGAGGGTTCATGCTCAGGGATGACGCGAGCTGGTCGGCTGTGATCTTGTTCCAGTTCCTGCGTGCAACCTGTTGCTGGTGGTGGTGGATCGTGGTCCTTGCGAAGCTGAAGTGGACGCAGCTGTGGTCCGTCCAGTGGAGTTCGGTGGCGTGGCTGAAGGCGATGTCCTTGCTGGATGCGAAGACGGGGTCGAGTGTGTGTCCGGCGTAGTGGGTGGGGGTTGTCACCAGTTGCTTGAGTCCCAGGTTGGCGAGGTTGTCCAGCAGGGTGGTGGTGTTGCGGTCGTTGTTGTTCTCCAGGTGGAAGTTGAGGTCCCCGAGGAGGATGTAGTCAGCGGAGCAGAGGGCGTGTGGGCTGATGAAGTCGGCGATGTCTTCGCTGAACTGTGTGCGTTGTCCAGGGGGTCTGTAGATGAGGGTGCCTCTGAGGGTGGTCTTCGGGTTGATGTGGACTTAGAAGTGCAGGTGCTCGGCGGTTGTGAGGGTGTCGACGGTGTTGGTCGTGATGCGGATGGAGTTCCTGTGGACGATGGCGATGCCTCCTCCGGTGTGGTTGATGCGGTCCCGTCGGATGATCTTGTAGCCGTCTGGGATGGCGATGGCGATGTCAGGCGCAGAGGAGGCATTCATCCAGGTTTCCGTGAAGAAGGCGACGTCTGGGGCTGTGGTGTCGAGCAGGTTCCAGATCTCGATGGCGTGCCTGTGGACGGAGCGGGTGTTGAGCAGGATGCATCTCAGGTGGCTGCTGCTGCTGTTGCTCGTCGAGGTCTTGGGCACTGCTGGAGTGGTGCAGGTCCGGATGCAGGTGAACTTGCAGGAGTTGCAGCAGAAGGGTCCGTGGGTGCGTCTCGGGGTGGCTCTGTAGCATCCTGGGCTTCGGCCGGCGTTGAGTGCGTTGAGGGTGGCGGCGTCGTACGTCCGGCCGGTGGGCTGGGATCTGCGAGGGCCAGGGGTCCTGGGGCTGGGTGCGGTCCAGGCGCGGACGGGCGTAGACGGGCTTACCTTTGGCGCACCTTCGGCGCTCAGTCGGTGCTCCCGCTGCGCGCGTCCGCTGCGCGGTCGCTCTGGGGACGTCATAAGAAGGGAGCCGGTCGGGAGGGTCTGCGGGGAGGCGGGAGCGCGAGCCAATCGGCTGTCGGGGGCGGGGCCACGGGCTGGGGCGGCGGGAAAAGCTGGAGCCGGCTTGGCGGCCCTCGGGTGGCTGGGGCTGCGGGAGGCTGGTGTGGGCTCGGCGGCCCTCGGGTGGCTGGGGCTGCGGGAGGCTGGTGTGGGCTCGGCGGCCCTCGGGTGGCTGGGGCTGCGGGAGGCTGGTGTGGGCTCAGCGGCCCTCGGGTGGCTGGGGCTGCGGGAGCGGGAGCAGGCACAGGCACAGGAGCGTGGGGGTGACCAGGCCGAAGGCGCAGTGGCCTTCACATAAGACAAATGTCTAAAGGCACCCTCCTGTATCTTTACTGCAGGAATGCGGTGCCATACCTTAGTTGAGGCGCAGAGGTCAGGGCAGCTGACTCCAGAACACAGAGACACACGGTTTGATCGCTGGCGGCAGATCAGCCCAGCACCATGTGAGTCTGGGCAATAGCTCGCTTAATCTTCCCAACAGCCCCCAGCACCTTGACTCCCTTGGGTTCTTGTTCTGCTTTACAAATACTGGACATTTACATTTACAGTGTCCCCTTTCTGACAGCTATGGATACGGCAGTTTTTTTTGAGGGGGAGGGGGGTAGGGTTACATAATGCAAACTTGACTCGAAGGTATCAAGGTATCAGAGCACTTTACATGAGCACCAGTTATGTTACAGACGGACACATTCATTTAGTAAGGCACAGGGAGAATAAATTATTTGTCCAGAATCACAGAATGTTGAGCATCCCTGCCAAGACTCAAACCCAGTTCCCCACCCAGCTTCGAGATTGAGCACTCTAGCCCTTAGGCCACATCAATGGAGAACAGTTGAGAGACTTTGCATTTTACTACACCCCCGGTGATAGAATGTCTTACTCCTGGAATGGGCTATGTGACTCGTCCACCATGTCTTTACTAGTCCAGGCTCCAGTAAGCATTATTCCGTTGTCCTCCCTGTAGGGAGGCCAGTGTTGTTAAGGCCGCCCTTGACAACACTTAAATATTGCACTTCTTGCTAAAATCAAATAAATCTGTGTTTTACTTGGATCACTTACCTTGTGTCAAATATGTTTTTCTTTCACATGCCTTAGGGCCTTTCTAGTTCCTGTGTGCTTGCGAGGTGAGGCATCGGGTGACAGCCCTGCCGGTTGTGGCGAGAGGGTTCACTTATTCACTTCCCCCGCCCTGCATGGGGAATGTCAAAACATGTGCATGGGAGGCTGGAGTGGCAGCCTCAGAAACGAAGAGTGCACGGCAGGGAGTTCAACTGGGGCGACACACGAATGTAAGACTTTAACCTCACGCCTGCGTGATGACGTGAGCTTCAGGAATGGGGTGCTCGGTGGTGCGCAGCCAGCGCTTGCACTTTAAACGGCGGCCGCGCGGCACTGGGCTGTTGCGGCGGCCTTTATAATTTATTTGGGTACACTCACAGTGAACCCAAATAAATGATAAATGCTGCCGCAACAGCCCAGTGCCGCGCGGCCACCGCCCTGAAAATTGTGACGCCTGGGGCGGACCGCCCCCACCCGCCCTCCCTAGCTACCCCGCTGAGCCGGAGCCGTTACTGTGTTTAGTGGGGGCTTTGTTCCTTCAATGTTTTCTGCTGTACCATGCCTCCACTTACCCCGCATCTAGGCCAGACTTATTCTCTCCGCCGGCCCTAGAGATAGCTGCCAAGGTTTCAGATTGCTATGTGTGACATTTTATTAATTTCAGTGTAATTATGAGTGACATTTCAACGAATATGAGTGACACTTTCTCGCAAGAAAAAATCAAGCAATTAAACATATAGGGAAACATATAAATATCTGAAATTACACCCATTTGAGCACCAAGAAACTCTAAGAAGTAATTGAAGTAAACTGCACTAACGGGGTGGGAGGTGCAAAAAGTGACGGCAAGCCACTCTGCCAATCAATGCGCCCTTGCTGAGTGGTGGCCTGAGTAAAAGCATCCATGAAAACTAAAAGTAAGCCAAACATAAGCAAATGCTCGACTTACGATATGTGTAGAGAGAAGAGCCAGTGCGGAAATCAGCATATTCAGGACAATGTCTGCAATTTAGCTGCCCATTATACTATCCCTAATACAAACAAAGTTATCCTCCAAGCAAAGTGATAGTCAGCAAACTCGCCATAAACAACAGAGGTGGAAACAATAATTTTAAACATGCAGCGGAGTTCATCCAGAAACATGTGACTGCAGGCTGAGCCAAGGAATTTAAGAAATACATGACTCTCTTCAGTTATACTGTGCCTATTCACCATGTTTACTACATGAAAATGCAAAGGAAAAGTGATAATCACAACAATTGAAGAAAGCCCAAAATACAGTGATTGCTACCTAAATTATCAATAAATGATGACCTTAGCCTGATGGTGCAGAACCCTCACAATCTCAATTCAAAATATAAACGATGAAAAGACTTCGGTAGTGGGTCAGACATAAATGTTTAAATGCACCCTTTCGTTGAAAACAAAACGAAAAATGAAACAATGCCCCATGCATAATTATTCACCATTTGCTGTTGTATTAAGATGACTCCTGCTTATGCACAGAATACAACTCGATTTTTCCAGGAGACCTCTGATGTTTCGTAATATATGTACTGCTATTTCAAATGCACAGGGTCATAACCATGCAGGACAGAATATGAATGAATGATGGTCGAATGCGCTAAATTCTTTTCTTACATGCTCGAAGGCACGAATTTCAGGAACTAGACCCCAGCATGACCATCGGCGTGACTTGTAGTGCGACCCCATAGCCTCCAACGAATGAGCAGAAGATTCATAATGTTCATGAACCTGCGAGGGGTAGTTAAGTGTGCCTCCCTGCGCCAACATGCGAAGGTCTGGACAGGTGAATGTTGAGAGTGTGGGTGGGACGCGATACACGTGTCGACTCCAAAATGAAAACTAAAACCCGCCTCCTACCTCATAGTCGACTTGTCCAACGGAAGTCTGCCAGAGACAGGCAAGCTAAGAAAATAAAACCTTGCGCCCGCCTCCTAAGAGGCAAACTACCCTGCATGCAGTAATCACAAGGGAAGCGCGCTTTGAAAAAACAACGACGTTAAGCTGCAATAGACAACTTGGAAATGCTGTTGATTATTGATTCATCAGGCTTCGCTGCGCTCCAGTTCACCATCTATTTAAGTTCTTGACACAGTCAGACACAGGCACGCTTTCTATAGCACAGTGAGCTTGCTGTTGCAGCTCCTTGTTACAGCATGCCTGGGGGGTGGTTGGGGTCCCTAATTATGAGTGACTAATTCATTCAGTGCGGTGATGCAGACAGCAGCCCAGAAATGCATTGGCCTCACGCCTGATGCGTGACACTTGGCAGGGCTGCCTAGAGTGACGCCGTGGTCCCACTCAGCAGGGGAAGGAGAGCCCTCAGATCCCCCCGTTGACGGCGTTTACCAGAGAGGCACAGGCTGCCACAGTGGTACTCCCCGGAAGTAGATCATGAAGCCGGCAGTTCAAGTAATAATAAAGTGGCGCCCGCTCTGCAGCAGTATCAAGCGTTTATGTATTCCTAGTGAGGAGTGACAATAATCCATCTCGGTTACGTGGCCCCTTTACCACCCCCCCCCCCCCCCCCTGTTTGTATGAAAGTGGGGATGGAAGAGCTCACACTGAACCCTAAAGCAATGTGGCGGCACAGTAGATAAGCTTTTAGAGATAGGCCCACAGCCTACTCCAGAGCGGACATGAAGTGTACCATGAACAGCTCATTCCTTCTGGCAGGTATATTGCACCGCGGTCTGGGTGGCATACAAAGCTGGACTAGGAACACCAGAGAATGAAGGAAAAGACAAAAGAAAAGGGAAGCGACTAATCAGCAAGTAGGCCTTAAGTTTGCTCTGTCAAATAGCGACAGTAAAAGGCCAGTTAACCAAAGGGGTGCACGTCATGAAGTATGAAAAGTAACTCTCCCAATATAGTCCGGTCTAGCCCATTTATCTCAAATCTGCAACACAGAACTCAGGCATTTGTAGAATAACACCGAACTCAGGCATTTGTAGAATAATGGGTATGCCACCAGAAAACAGATCTGAAGTTCTTACATCATCCGGGGTCAAAAAGGACTGTCATGCCTCTCAGCCTCACAAGCCAAGTCAAACAATCTCTAAACCCATTAATGTTTCTGAGTTAGAGAGAGACCCCTTTGTGAACCAGGGGAATAGGGTACTTTAACAGTAGAAAAGAGGAGTTATCCCTTGGCATTAAACAAAAATGGGGATGTTTTAGTTCCCCAACCTAGACTACTGAGTTCTACACATTTGGGTGTATACACATGAAATGGTAATTTTTAGTAAAAAATATAGTTTTTATTTTTTTGTAAAAACAGTATAAATTTTAGTACATGTACAGAATTAAAACCAGCGACACTCCATGTGTCCACATTAAAAAAACATATTACACATTTCTAAACATCATCATCATATTCAACAGCAAAATTCATTCAAGATACAGTTACAATTACAGAGAAATCAATTCAACTTTAAAACAATTTTTACAAAAAGGGGAGAGACAGACACAGACATTTGTTATTGGTCATTGGCGTGTGCACATCTAGGAACCTGGGTTTATATAAAATCAAAACCTGGACTTCTTATTTCTTGTTTAGTCTACAGGATAGATTTCTGGTCTTTTGATTGTGCAAAGAGTTGCGTCGACGCGTTTCGATGGATTTTTACAAATATACTACCATCTTTATCAAGACAAATTCATTAGTCTCTCCAATTTTCTTGGCACTGGTTGGTTGCCGTTGCGGTTATCCTTTCCTTATTGCATGGCAGTTCTCATCTCTGTGTGATTCGAATCTGGTGTTTGCCGGAGAAGTTGCGAGCTGGCACCGGCTGTAAGCGGGAGTGGAGAGTCAGGCGGAATCATTTGCTGAGACCCTGACAGCTCTAAGAACCCCAAGGCTATCCACCCCGCATTGGGATCCTGAATTGGAAAACACGGCTATCAGGAAATAGATAAAAGAGACTCGAGTAAAGCACGCCCAGAAGTTCCAAGGCCAGTGTAAGAAACCAATACAGGCTATACTGTATCAAGACTAGCAAAAAGACAAACAGAAGAACAAGGAGAAGGGCGTACTTGAAGAGACTTAAGTGTCTCTGAAAGAGGCAAATATGGTGCAGAAATCAACGGAAAACTGACCAAGTAAACAGATCCACACAGAGATGAGAACTGCCATGCAATAAGGAAAGGATTCGAATCTGGTGTTTGCCGGAGAAGTTGCGAGCTGGCACCGGCTGTAAGCGGGAGTGGAGAGTCAGGCGGAATCATTTGCTGAGACCCTGACAGCTCTAAGAACCCCAAGGCTATCCACCCCGCATTGGGATCCTGAATTGGAAAACACGGCTATCAGGAAATAGATAAAAGAGACTCGAGTAAAGCACGCCCAGAAGTTCCAAGGCCAGTGTAAGAAACCAAAACAGGCTATACTGTATCAAGACTAGCAAAAAGACAAACAGAAGAACAAGGAGAAGGGCGTACTTGAAGAGACTTAAGTGTCTCTGAAAGAGGTAAATATGGTGCAGAAATCAACAGAAAACTGACCAAGTAAACAGATCCACACAGAGATGAGAACTGCCATGCAATAAGGAAAGGATAACCGCAACGGCAACCAACCAGTGCCAAGAAAATTGGAGAGACTAATGAATTTGTCTTGATAAAGATGGTAGTATATTTGTAAAAATCCATCGAAACGCGTCGACGCAACTCTTTGCACAATCAAAAGACCAGAAATCTATTCTGTAGACTAAATAAGAAACAAGAAGTCCAGGTTTTGATTTTATATAAACCCAGGTTCCTAGATGTGCACACGCCAATGACCAATAACAAATGTCTGTGTCTGTCTCTCCCCTTTTTGTAAAAATTGTTTTAAAGTTGAATTGATTTCTCTGTAATTGTAACTGTATCTTGAATGAATTTTGCTGTTGAATATGATGATGATGTTTAGAAATGTGTAATATGTTTTTTTAATGTGGACACATGGAGTGTCGCTGGTTTTAATTCTGTACATGTACTAAAATTTATACTGTTTTTACAAAAAAATAAAAACTATATTTTTTACTAAAAATTACCATTTCATGTGTATACACCCAAATGAGTAGAACTCGGTAGTCTAGGTTGGGGAACTAAAACATCCCCATTTTTGTTTAATGCCAAGGGATAACTCCTCTTTTCTAAACCCATTAAGCCTGACTTGGCCAAACAAAGATCATACTACTGCTCCTGATAATAGTGGGATTGAGCTCATATTGTTGGTCCTTAAATCCGATATTAAGAAAAGATTTGAAATTACAGAATCCACTAAGAAAGTTATACAGGGTCCATGTCAAGCGTTGGAAACAAAGCTTGATGTACTATCACTTAGGACCACAATGCTGTGGACTAATATGGAAAAGCTTGTGCACAAGTTAAATTGTAATTCCGCAGATGACCATTCTAAAAGCCTTAAATCAGATCATATTAGAAGACCGTGAGAGATTAGAGACCCACTATTGGCGTAACAACTTGAGGATCCTGAATATCCTAGATGGAGTTGAGGGTAATGACCTTAAAGGGTATGTGATCACTATCTTTAGAGAAGGTCTGTTAAAGAATAATGTGGAGATCAATTTGGAGAGGGAGATCCAGCGAATCCATACAGATCAATTCATCAAAGATAAATAGATAGGAAGCAAGCAAAATCTCTCTTTTGAGTACAGCGCAAGGAGTGGCCGTCTCCTATCATGGACAACATGCACAGAATGCGAAAGAAATCTAATTAGCGAGAAAATAATAGACAATAAAAAGAATACATCTAACAAGGCTGAGATGGAGTTGTATATTGTCAAAATATTTCCAAATCTCTATACAGAGACTGTCGCAGCAGCAGCAGATATACTGGCCTTAAGAAAAGGAAGCTTCCTCATTTCTCGGAAATAGAGTTACAGCCCCTCCAAAGCGAGATCACTGTTAATGCGCTTCTCCTATATATTACCAAGTCAGGCAAGGGGAAAGCAGCTGTCTCTAACGGCCCCACAGTCACACACGACATGCCTGTACTCGTCCTTGGTTCCAGAAACCTACCAACCTCAGGCTGATGACAACAATTTATTTATTTTTTTATTTTTATTTTTATTTTTTTACATTTGTAAGGCGCACAGATACCCACAAAGGGTTTCCCGGCGCCGAGACTGTGATACTGAGCTGCACTTTTGAAGACTAAATTAGCCCAGCGTGGCTGTTCAAGAGTGCAAGCTCAGCGCCAAGCGGGGAGTAGCTGCCACCAACTCTTACCGCCAACAAAGACAATGATTATCAACCTTATGATGAAGACTACATATTATCAGTCTTCCTATAACTTAAAGACTGGCTATTGAAGGTGAGCTTGTCTCAACCATTCTCAAGCCACCTCCACAATAACCGACCTACTGACAATGCTAGGCTTTCCCATCAATGTGCTGAAGTCACACCTGACTTAATCACGACGGTCCTGCATTGGAGCCATTGAGGACACAGTGCTCTATTGACCCTTCCATCCGCTTCAACGAGTACAGGACCCTCAGACTATGATCCCAATTTTTCAACCCTTGATCTTGGTATCGGTGATCTTTGTTTCTTGTATCCTGGTTGTGGACTATACCAGGAGGCACATGTGGATTATGGTATGGGATATGAAGTCTCAGTGGGCTCAGAATCAAGGGGATCTATCAGAGTCCATCTGGGTGTCAGCAAAAACTGTGAAGACCTGTAGTGGTGGCTGCTCAACCACAATTGGACCAGTGGCAGACCCCTTTCCTTGCCGCATCCAGAGATATCAATTGTGATGGATGCATCGTTGCTGGGGTGGGGAGGTCACCTGGGAAAGGTGAAGATCAGAGGATGTTGGTCTCCAGCGAAGACTCGCCTCAACATCAAGCTTCTAGAGTTGCGAGAAATTCATTTGGCATTGAAGGCGCTCCTCCCACAATCAAGCAGGAACAGGTGCAGATTCTCACAGACAACACTATGGCCATGTGGTATTGCAACAAACAGGGTGGGGTAGGTTCATTGGCCATGTGCCAGGAGCCTGTATGTCCCTGAAAGTGGCTGAACGTTCAGAGCACTTCCCTGATTGCCCACCACCTGGCAAGATCTTTAAATGGCAGATCAACTTCAGCTAATGATGACAAGCAGATCACCACTGGCAGTTACTCTTGGAGTGGTACAGGGCATCTTTCAATGATGAGTAGAACCCTGGCTTGATCTATTTGTCACCACACAGAATGCGGAGTGTAAAGGTTTTTGCTGTTGGAGTTACTAAGGCTGTTCTCTTCTCACTCGGGGGGTGCTTTGCATCTCAAGTGTGGCTTGGGACTCCTATATACTTTTAGGCCCTTTTTGTCATCTTCCCAGAGTTCTTAAAAAGATCAAGAAAGACCAGGCCTACATTGTCCTAGAGGTTCTGGACTGGCCATTAGTATTTTTTCTCTGATCCTGCTGTCCCTTCGGGAAGATCTCCTATTGCAGCAGCAGGGCCGGGTCTTGCATCCAAGCCTACACAATCTGCATCTCCATGCATTAAGACTGAACAGTGATAATTGATCGCCTTTGATCTCCTTCACAAAGTGGTTGGTGTCATTTTAGCAGCCATGCGCTGAGGCAGCATAACGGTATATACAGGTAGCTGGGAAAAGTTGGTTGCCTGTTGGTCATCCTGTAATATCCAACTCTTGAATGCACAGTTGTCTAACATCTTGTTGTTTTGTTTGTCTTTGGCTCAGCAAGCCCTTGCTGTGGCAAGGGTTAAGGGTTATCTTGTTGTCTCCTTCTGTTTGCAAGGACAGCCATCCCTTATCAAATCACTTGTTGTGATGTGTTTCTTGAAAGGCCTTATACACAGGTTCCCGCTAACACCTTTTGTAATGCCGAAGTGCGAACTAAATTTGGTTCTCAATATCCTGATGTGCAGTCCCTTTGAACAGATGCCCAGCTGTCCTTTACGCTTGTTGTTTGTCAAAATAGTGTTCCTCATCACCATTAAATCTACAAGGTAAGAGAGTGAACTCCTGGATTTGTCCATCCAACAGCCATACACATTGTTCTTCCCCGACAAACTAGTCCTCCAGACAAGTGACATCCCTGCCAAAGGTAGTTACATCCTCTGACATCGGGCAATCAATCACAATCACAATGCCAGCTTTTATGTTCTATCTCATCCCTCTAAGAAGGTAGGAACGGCTCCACTGTCTTGAACATAAGAGGTGCCTCTGTTTTTATATTAAGCGGACTAGAGATCATCGCTTAGTCGATCAACTGTTTGTGCGCTTCTCTGTGTCAAAAAGGGAAGCGTTCCTGAAGAGAACAATCTCCCAATGGATTTTTCTAGATATCTGCTATGGGCTAGTCAAAAATTAGCCCTCAGAAGGCTTGCATGCTCATTCCATCAAAGAGAAGGCTGCTGGTGCACGGTGTGCCAGTGTCTGACATCTGCCAGCCTGCTACGTGGGTGTCCTTCCACACATTCACAAAGCACTACTGTCTGGATGGCCAGGTCTTTTTTTCTAGTAGAGACGCTATCAAACCGCAGGTTCCTTACTGCCCCACCCTTCTACCAGTTGTGTGGAATGGACTCACACGGGCCATTAATAATATTCCAAATTAGAGATCTGAACATTGGAGTATTCCGAGTACTATGGGCTCTGTGTCTTTCATCACGGACTGAGATAAAAAAGAAAAGGATGTCAGTGTGCAGAGGTGGTGCATGCTTGGGGGTCCTTTTCTCATATCCGGAGTGGGATGGATCTGACGCAAAGCTGCACAATGCCACTTACCGACTTTCAAAATCCTAGTCCAGTCTAGTGCCTGGGAAAAATTCACAAGGTGAGAAATATACGGTTAAGCAGCGTCTCTACTGGAAATAGCATTTCCGAAGTAATGTAAATTGTTCTTTGAAAAGAGTTTCAACATTGAAACAGTTGGTTAAAATTCTGAATTCTTTTGTATGCAAACATGCAGTCAATCTATATCCTCCAACTCCTCCTTTCTTGCCTTTAGCGAAGCTGTCTTGGCGCCAGAAGACCCAGTGCAGGTTACTAAGCTGGCCTCATGCCAGCATACCTTAATGGAACAACAGAAATGCTGGAATACGCGAAGAAGGTCATTGTCCATCTATAGCTATGGCATCCCAGCAAACTAAAAAAGGCCGAGCGGCTCCAAAATACCTTTCTGTGGCCTTCAAGAAGTGTTTAAAGCTTCTGCTTGCTTAGAGTCTTTGTGGAAGCTGAATACTTTGTCTCTGCTTCCACTTGTCTGTATCCAGATTACATACACATAAAATAATGTAAAATATAAGAATTAACATTATTTTTTTGCATCTTTACTTAACACTATAAAGCATTATAAATCAAGTGAATACAGATATGAATTATTAATTAACTTTAAAACTGTAATAAAGCAAATATTATATTATATGCATGATCAAACTAACATAAATGCAATATAGGTTAATAAGTGAGAAATATGCATACAAATGAATGTATGAAATATATGGAATGTATTGGTAAGTACATAAGTAGAAAATGTGAAGATTGCGTCAATGCAAGTTGTGGAGCAATGCAATGGAAATGCATGAAGCAATGTAATGGAAATGCATGGAACAAAAGTAAAGTAGTAGTTGTGCCCAACTGTAAAAATGAGGACTTAGGTGAAAACAAAAAGATATGTTTACAAAAAATAACGAGGAAGAATTTTGTTGTGTTTTGTTTTCTCATCCTTTGCACCAGCATATGTTATAAAAGGCTTAAACACAAAGAACTGGAAAGTGGATCGATTTCTCACGAGGCACCAAACAACAGAAATATTTACCAAATCTTAACTTAGACCAAACAATCCTGTGTGCAAACCTTTAACAGTGCTCTCTGTCAAAGAGCACCACCCTTACCACAGGGTCACACGAATACTTTAAAACATGTATTAAAGTTGCACCACCTCACAATATAGTATATGTATTAAGCACAATTGTGTACAGTCCATCCAATAAATGCAATTCCTCCTTTTGTTTTTTTTTGCATATTCTTCTTTTTATTTGATCAATCACAGCCAATGTGTTTCGTTATGAAACCAGAACTACTTCGGGGCATGTAATGTTCTTTACCGCAGGTACGGTCATGCAATTAAATGTACTTCCTCTTCAAAGCGCAAATTGGATCCCATATTTCATGCGGTCCCTTTCATAATATTCTGACACATTCAACCCAATCCTGTTTTCTTTTTTCAATTTGTCAGTTTTTCACAAGAAACAAAAATCTTCTTCACAAATATAAATTCCGGCGACGCAATCAAAAAGTAGTCTATATTCACTCCCAAACCCGGCATATGTATAAAGCCTTAAGCGTGGGTCCGTGTGTCCAGCAATAACTCCTGTACTTTTAGAAAAAACGCCAAATCCGCAGCCTGACTGCATGAAATATGGGATCCAATTTGCACTTTGTAGAGGAAGTAAATTTAAGTGCATGACTGTACCTGCGGTAAAGAATATTATATGCCCTGAAGAAGTTCTGGTTTCAGAATGAAACGCGTTGGCTTTGATTGATCAAATAAAAAGAAGAATATACAAAAAAAAACAAAAGGAGGAATTGCATTTATTGGATGGACTGTACACAATTGTGCTTAATACATATACTATATTGTGAGGTGGTGCAACTTTAATACATGTTTTAAAGTATGTTTTAAAAGGCATTTGTAATGTGGAGAACCTCCATGGCTTTTGCTTGTGGCTCTGCTGGTTGTGACCTTCTATGCTCTTCA
This sequence comes from Lissotriton vulgaris, assembly GCF_964263255.1. Taxonomy (NCBI): domain Eukaryota; kingdom Metazoa; phylum Chordata; class Amphibia; order Caudata; family Salamandridae; genus Lissotriton; species Lissotriton vulgaris. The sequence continues at coordinate 340,189,167 of NC_141687.1, read as the reverse complement.
CATGAAACTTACCTGCTCCATTTAGACTGATGCTTGGACTTCTTTTCACTGGCGACGAGGATGGGATCTGAAGACAAGCGTGCAAAGCGCAATGGAAAAGTGGTGACATCTACCAGGGATTAAAAAAAAAACTACAAGAAAAAACAAATATTGACCATTAGTTACTTTTGCATAAGGAAGCACACCGGTTGAAATTGTATTGATTTAAGCATGCAACAAAGCGTAGTTCCTGCTATAGGCTGGGAACAGTGCCATTGAAGGGGAAGAACTCACTCAAAAGTAGAACTTTTCTCTGCTGTGTCATTGTCTTATTGTCTTGGCTCCAAAGGTAGAAAGGTATTGAAACATCACACTAATTAAACTGTAATGGGCAATGGAAACGTATAGAGGAATGCTCTTACGGCATCTAAATGTTAGATACTTGTTTCCAACCTCACATGTATGTGACCATGATATTAGCCACTGCATGTCATTTCAAGGAATTTAAAGATTAAATGATAAGAGACCAGGTCTTGGGAAAGACTCACAGCCCCTTCTTTGTATAGAATCGAGAGCCTCTTATAATGAAGGAATGTTGCTGGCATCATAATCCCATGGGGTTCATTGTCTTGACTCATGTTAAAAACAATATCATAGTAACAAGACCTGGTGGGAATCAAAAAGAGTTGAATGATATAATTGTGGGAGGAATAATCACCTTGGAAATGCAACATTTTGTCCTAGTGTTGATTGTTTTTGCAATAAGTTCACAAAGAAAAAGGGCATTTTGCCAAAAAGTACTACCAAGACTCTCCTTAATATAACTGTGAATGTGGGTGATATGCATTGTAAATCTTCTATGATTCAGAAGACAAGGATATTGTTTTGCGTGTGACTCTTGTGGCAATAACACTTCTTTAACATATATAGTGACACTCATTGGGGGAGTCGGATTAAAAGACCCATTTCTTCTGCAGGAGTTGGTGAAGTGGAAGTGGGAACGGGCGCACAACTTTCCTGTAGTTTTGTCTGACAAAGTGAGAAACCCAATAGGTTATTCTAACAGTATTCAACTCAAAAACTATGCCCGCCTGTAGTTCGTAAGGTCTGTGAGGTTCGTCCAAAATGATGGAAAGAGTTGGAGACATTTGTGTCAACAAGAAGTGATAGAACCGATCGAGCGCTCTGAGTAGTTGTTGCCTGTGGTGTTGTTGTGACCATTGTGAGATCTCTCCACTTTAATTATTTACATGATTGGAGATTCTTTTATCTCTTTTAGTAAAGAGTGTGACGTTTTGGACACACGCAGAAATGCAAGTATCATGTCTGTCTCTAATTTAGGCTGACATATTTATATTGTTTGTTATAGACGCTGCCATAGCATCATGGATGCTTACTGTGGAAGCAGGCATGTTTTTATTGTTTTAGTTATAGGATCAAATTATCTATATGTAAATTGAGGTGACACATTTAGTGCTATATTTATTTAGTCTTGTTGGGACTTTAGTGTATGCAAGCACTGTTTTATTTAATAAACATGAGATAAAATTGGATACTATAAAAACGTAGATGTCAGGTCATAAATTGGAGGGCCTTCATGCTAAAACTATCTCACCAGAAGTCACGCTGGTTTCCTGTGACAACCACCCTCATCGGAGGGTGCTCCGGAAGTGGTGCAAAGGTGGCCTTCGGCTGTGTTCTGCTTATCGTTCCCAGGGCAAGAGCTGCGATAGAGAATAGCTAAACAGTTATTTTTACTTAGAGAAGGTATGCTGTGTGATCCAGCTTAAGAAACTAGATTTATTGGCGTGATATTTACTGCTTCTGCTAAAATCCAGCATAGCACTTAGAAGGAGTGTTAGGGTGTTAGGATGCTACCTGGCTAACCATGTTCAGAACGTTCATATTGTTTTTGCTGGCCCTGTAATGCATTGCTGCCTCTATTTTCTCATTCGGTGTGGTTAAAAGCCATTTCATACGCACTATACTTCAGCTTTAGAAACAAACATTTTAAAGTTCATCCCTGTTTCTCAGCGCTATTTCGAGTTTTTTCTTCATTTGCAAATGTGGGTATCGAGTACCACTGTGTTTCTGAACTCATCTATTGGGACTGATCGTAATCAGCTGTACACAGTACTGCTCAGTGGGTTGTGTCACAGTGCAACTGGATTTCTATTTTGTATGAGTGTTTCTTTTTTGCTGGGCGGCCCATTCTCCACAATGGCGACGGAGTAAAGTACTCCGTTGCCCTGATGGAGATGTGACCTGCTAAATTTAGAAATGACTGCCAAGCTGGCTGTCATTTCTAAAGCATTGGCAAGAACAGCCATCAAGGCGGTTCCTGTCAATACTTTTTATAGTTTAGTGCAGGGCTCCATCAACATGAGAGAGCCTTGCACCAAACTGTTTTCTTTTTTCCCCCACAAAGAAACACCCGAAGCAGGATTTTCTTTTTGAGAATAAAAAATAAAATGCTGCCTTCGCCATTGAAGTCCTCTCCCATGTCTAGGGGATCATTTAGCAGTTTTCACTGCGCCTTACCATCAGGGTTTTCCTGGAAGCGACGGGCAGTGAAAACTGACATCTAATCCAGCCAGTCTGAATCAGGTGGGTGGAATTAGAGGTCTGCCTCCAGTGGTCCTTACTCAACTTGGCCATCTGAGGTGTTGATTCACAGAGGAGACAGGGTCTCCACTGTGATTAAACCTATAGTCCACCCGCATTTAAATCCGGTGGACCACTATGTTGGCGGGAAGGAACACTGTTACCATCACGACAGAGTTCCCGCTCCGACAACATATAAATTAGGCCCTATGTCCTTCCATAGGAGGTTTAGCTATCCAAACGCTTTGCCTCATGGGGCTCCCAGATCTTGATGTTACCATGAAAGGGTAATGTTTTGTGGAGGACTGTCGACCAACTTGATTTAAATGCTAGAATTTGGCACAATAGAAATCCTCTTCCATACATTATGGAAATGTAGACCATCCTCAATGTTGCCAAGGCATTCACAATGCAGCACATAGCATCTGTTTGTTTGTAAAAGCTTTTATTCGACACTTTGTCATAAAGCCAACACACACATATAATACATACAAACATAATCATCATAAAAAATTTGTTTAAAATTGACAAGACATTCATAATATGCAAAAGTGCAATAAGTGCAGGTCCCGGACCAACATTACAAAAATGTTAAAGTGATTAATTACACGTATGGTAATAGAAAACCTACAATCCAGCTATCTTACAAGACCAAATATTAAAAACAGTTAGATACAATTATAAATAGTTAAAAATGCCAGCAATAAAAACAGTATCCAATCCTACATTATCATTCCAAATTTCTTTCTAGTTAAGCAAACACCATGGAGATACCTACTCAAACCAAATGTTATCAACCTAATGGTTGAAGATCTAAGTAACCGCTCTGCCTCTTTGTACGAACGTGAGCCCAAGTTTTTACAAAGAGGTATGCTCCATTTCTTACGCAGTGATTTGTATGACGGGCAGAAAAAGAGGATATGAGCCTCATCTTCTTTGTTTTAAATCACATAATTTACAGTTTGGATCATTATTTGCCCCTCCCCACCGACAAGTATTTGTATTTATCTGTAAGACCCCATATCTGTATTGGAGGTAAACAGTTTTAGCCAGGGGTGGCTCTATTTCGTCCATGAAGTGTTCATACGAGGGGTGGTCCTTAAATTGCAAAAACTTATGCGTTAGTGAACCAGTAGCACGTTCATATACATTGATGTTCACATAATTCCAGTAGGCAGATTTTACTTGTTCCTTACAAATGTTTGACGAGATGATTGACATTGCTGGTGTTTCCCAGAAGTGTGAAAGGCCAATTTTTATAAGCCAATGGGATACATGTCTCAGCCACTTGATTGTGTTAAAAGAGTCCAGCTCCCTAATTTCCAATAATCCTGCTCTATAATCAGCAAGTTCCAGGGTAGACCATAATCTTACCCAATAAAGCAATGGCCTCAACCAACACAAATGATCTGTACGTTTTAGACTAATGTCTAGATAGACCGGCACTAGAGGCGTTCTTACTGGCAGTCTTAGTAGACGTCTAAAAAACACATTTTCATCGATATCAAATGTTTTTTTTGTATAAGGCCCCCAAATCTCGGCCCCATACAGGGCGGCAGATTGTGCTTTGGCTTTAAACACTTCAATCGCAGGGGTTAAAGCTTTTGAAGTACTCCCACCGTGAATTTTTAAAATAGGGAGGGAGTTTTGCTTGAGTATTAACCTGCTTTTTACCAATTGGTTTGTCCAAGACATTCTGCTATCCAGCCTGATACCGAGATAATCAAAAGAGTCCACATACTCAAGTTTAGTATTGTTTAGGACCAAGTTCTTCTCAAATGTTTTAGGGGGATTAATGGCCATATACTTAGTTTTAGATGAGTTAATTTCTAACCCCTTTAGCTCGCAATAGCTGTTAAATTTATTTATTAGATTTTGCAAGCCTTTTGGTGTTTGGGATATTAAAATGGTGTCATCCGCAAATAACAATGCTGTGACTGCCTCATTGCACAATTTAGGGGAATCATGATTGCATTGTGCTAGGTAGTGGGGAATATCATTTACAAATAAGGAGAAAAGGGTTGGGGCCAACACACACCCTTGTCTTACCCCCCTTTTTACTGGTATGGCTCGGGTGAGTTCGCCATTTCTTCCCCACCTTACTTTAGCAAAGTTATCAGTGTGGAGCTTTATAAGGTTGGCCAACAGTTCGTCCGGGACACCCATCTTCCTTAAAGTTTCCCATAGTAGGTAGCGGGGAACGAGATCAAACGCTGATAGTAAATCCACAAATGCGACATATATACTACACTTCTTTATCTTAATGTATTTCCAGCAAATACACATACATCTATACACCTGATCCACAGTGCTTGTCTTAGTTCTAAATCCTGCTTGAAATTTAGAAAGGATTTCAGATTCCTCTATCCAAGTTAAAAGTCGATTTAAAATATGTCTGGCAAAGATTTTTCGTAAAATGTCAATTAAACTAATTGGTCTGTAATTACCTGGGTTGTAGCGATCCCCTTTTTTATAAATGGTTATTATTTCTGCCCCTTTCCATGTTTCTGGGATCGGGGTTCCCAACAGAATAGAGTTACACAGAAAGTTTATATAGGGGCACCATACTTCAATATTATGGGTAAATAAGTCACCAGGTAATTTGTCCGGGCCTGGTGCCTTACCTGCCTTAATTGCTTTTATTGCACACAAAGTTTCTTTAATACTAAATTTCGCTGTGTTAGTGCACTGGGGAAAGGAACCAAGATAGTTATACTCAGGGGATGACCCAGCCTGGTCATATAAAACTACAAAGTGATCAAACCAGACTTTTTCGTCCAAAAAGAAATCCCTATTGGAGCTACCTGTTTTGTTGTTTTTGGCTATCAAGTTCCAAAAAGTGCATTGGTCATGCTTCCTAGCGGCATTCAAAAGATCTTCCCAGATTAAGTCATCCCATTCCCTTTTTGCATTATGCGAGAGTCTTTTATATTCTTGTCTACATTCTCTAACCTATATATCAACAAAGGGAGAGGTAGGGAGAATTGAGGACACTCTCTTAATCCCCGGTTAAATGTAATACAACAAAAGAAGAGAGGTCTAGTCAGTCTTAGGACTGCTAGGACTATGGAGCAAATGATAGGAGGGTTTTCACACAATCACTCAAGTTGAGTAGGAAGGCCCTCACACACCGACCTGGTCAGTGTCATGCTTCATCATCGGGCCCCACCGAAGAGACCGAGTGCCTCTTCGGTGTGCTACGACGCCAGAAAGACTGCGGAGCTGGTCGTGTGGGGAGGACGTGTTGTGAAGGAATAATGATTAAAAGTGCCTAAAAGGGTATCAAAAAAACTTTTAATGAGTGATCCCTAAGACACGGTAATGTGGTATATGTGTCTGAATTTACGTGCCAAGGTTGTTAGGGTTTGGTTTAAATTCAGCTAAATACCACGTGGTTATATTTAATCAGTCAACATGTTTCTGCCGTACTAGTGGTATAGATTCACCAAGGCATTCTTCAGGACTATACCCCGGCGGTATGGACACTCTAATAGTCCACCCTGACCTGGGGACGTGAAAGTGAAAAAAGAAAAGTGAAAAAAGTGCTTAAAAATCAGAAGAGCAATTTGCTCATTCCAAAAAACCCCAAAATCAGGGGTGTCTCAGCACCTGTGGAGAGAGAATATACAGACAAACAAATATAGACATACACACAATTAGTATATGCTATGGTAAATCATCATAGTGCTCCAAAGATGGTGGCAAACAGTGGTGTGCACACAATAATCAATATTTTATGCACCATCCAAGTAGCCCTCGGGGATTTTGTAGCAATATACACTAGGAGGTGAAGTGCTAGAGGTGATTTAAAACTACAGTTTGTAGAGGGGTAAAAACACGATATGCATTCTCCATGAGGAGGGATCAATTTGACCAAAAGGTCGGTGACCCCCCTTAGATGGTAAATATGGGTGGTATCTCACTTTAAAATAGGGCGCTACTAGCACCATGGGTCTCGGGAGGAGGATTGGAGCGCGCCTGGCACATCCTGAAAGGAGAAAGAGTTAAATGACATTGCCACCAAAGCGTTCAGGTACTTAGCTTATGGCGATCGTAATGGTCGTCCTGCTGAAAACGAAGACTCACGCCCTCAGCGCTCTCAACCCGCTTCTTAACCTGCAAGATTCCTCTAGACCGGACCCCGACGATGGGGAGCGGGGCCGGCGAGAGCGTTTAAATGCGCTGTGTCTTCAGTTTCACCGCGCGGTTCCGGGTTGGGCGTGGCCCGCTCAGAACGAGGCTTGGGACGCACACGCCCCTGTGGGCGGAGTGCGCATGGGTTTCAGAGCGAGGCTTGAATACTAGAGCCTATCGCTCGCATGTTTGCCAGTTACTGCCGGATTAGATGTAATACTGGCAGGCTTTCGTTTTACAATGGCAACAGAGCTATATTTACATTGCTACAGTGATAACAATAAACACGGAGTTATTTTAGATACACAAACTATTTTGGCTATGGAAAAATGGTGGGGTGATCACAGTATTCTTGTGATATAGATTGGGGGATAATTATGAGTGTACAAGAATGTTTGCAGGGATGCTCCCATCCCTGCAAACATTCTTGTACACTTCTCTACCAAGACCATGCAAAGGGAACGTGTCTGACAAAAAAGAAACATTAAAGCCCTCTGATATGCACTGTTTTCCCATATTGTTAATTATCTGTGCATTTTTACAACCTATGCCTCATAATTATCCCCCAATCTATATCACAAGAATACTCTAGCGCCCTATTTTAAAGTGAGATACCACCCATATTTACCATCTAAGGGGGGTCACCGACCTTTTGGTCAAATTGATCCCTCCTCATGGAGAATGCATATCGTGTTTTTACCCCTCTACAAACTGTAGTTTTAAATCACCTCTAGCACTTCACCTCCTAGTGTATATTGCTACAAAATCCCCGAGGGCTACTTGGATGGTGCATAAAATATTGATTATTGTGTGCACACCACTGTTTGCCACCATCTTTGGAGCACTATGATGATTTACCATAGCATATACTAATTGTGTGTATGTCTATATTTGTTTGTCTGTATATTCTCTCTCCATAGGTGCTGAGACACCCCTGATTTTGGGGTTTTTTGGAATGAGCAAATTGCTCTTCTGATTTTTAAGCACTTTTTTCACTTTTCTTTTTTCACTTTCACGTCCCCAGGTCAGGGTGGACTATTAGAGTGTCCATACCGCCGGGGCATAGTCCTGAAGAATGCCTTGGTGAATCTATACCACTAGTACGGCAGAAACATGTTGACTGATTAAATATAACCACGTGGTATTTAGCTGAATTTAAACCAAACCCTAACAACCTTGGCACGTAAATTCAGACACATATACCACATTACCGTGTCTTAGGGATCACTCATTAAAAGTTTTTTTGATACCCTTTTAGGCACTTTTAATCATTATTCCTTCACAACACGTCCTCCCCACACGACCAGCTCCGCAGTCTTTCTGGCGTCGTAGCACACCGAAGAGGCACTCGGTCTCTTCGGTGGGGCCCGATGATGAAGCATGACACTGACCAGGTCGGTGTGTGAGGGCCTTCCTACTCAACTTGAGTGATTGTGTGAAAACCCTCCTATCATTTGCTCCATAGTCCTAGCAGTCCTAAGACTGACTAGACCTCTATTTTTTTGTTGTATTACATTCTCTAACCCTCATCTGATCTTTAGATTTCACGGCAATGATTAGATTAGTTTTAGCGAGATGACACTGTTTATTGTACCATGGTGTCTCTAGTTCCAATTGCCTCCTTGTGTTATCTTTTTTACTGTTACAACTTTTACTCAGGAGGGGAGTTAGTGATTCCACTAAGTGGTAATGCATTTTCAGGACCTCATGGGATCCCAACCTTAGGTTTTCATATAAAGGGATGATATCTGAGAAGGTATTGTAGATTCCCAAAAGCGTCTCTTCTTTTGCTAGGATGTGAGGCCATTTAATTGCTTTCCTGTTGTTGGAGACAACAACCTCAGCCACCTCCCTCTCACATTCGGTCTCACTAACGAGTGCCAAAAAGGGATCCGGTAGTAGCCCCAATTGTAAGGGAAAATGGTCGCTCTCCGGTCTGTTCACGACCTTGAAGGCCAACAATAAATACCAGAGGTTGGTTGAAATCAACATAAAGTCGATCAGAGATTTAGACAACCCTTTACTGAATGTATTATTAGCTGGCTTATCTGGGTCTAATCGCCCATTACATGCCCTCAAGTCATGGGATACAGTCAATTCATATATCTGCATGGCAGCCACTGTACATTTTACTGGCTTTGCATTATCTGGGGGAGGGATATCAAGCGCTCTATCTTCATTTTCTAATAGGTTTTCGAGCCCCATTATGGGCTCGAACTGGCAGTTGAAATCCCCGCCTATAATTATTTTAGAATCAGGCTCTAAATTGCACAAATAAGAGCTAAGTTGTTCTATGACCATTGATTAAGCATGGGCGAATTTTGCGAATCTCGCGTTCGCGAATTTTGCAGATTTGCGAACTCGCAATCCGCAAAATCCGCGAATTCTCGCGAATTTGCGGATTTTTTTTTGTGTGTTCGCGCGGGTTTCTGCCAGGTCGCGAGGTTTTTGTACAATTTCGCAAACGCGAACTTACCTGTCGTGTCGCAAGTTTTGCGAACTTGTTGTTTCTACGTGTCCAGCCTGTTTGGGACACTCTTCTTCATCACTGCCACCCTCTGTCACCACATGCCACCCTCTGGCTCACCCATGCCACCCTCTGTTTCATCACAGCACCCTCTGGTTGTCCAGTGTACATTATTGTGGCAAAGCAAAGCACACCTTCCCTGCCTCAAGTGACCTGAATTAATTTGGGGCTGATTAATGTGTCACAGAATATTTTTTTAGCTGGCACCTGCTTCCTTAGTGCTTCCTGATTAGTGATCTTTTGCACTTGCTAAGTGCTTTCATTGTTGCAAAATTAGTTACAACACCTGCCCTGCCCCAACTGACAATAATGAATTAGGGGCTGATTAATGTGTCACTGGATTTGAACTTCCAGCCTGGCTCCTGCTTGTCTCCCTTAGCTGTAATTCAGGACCTTTGTGGCATATGTGTAACTATTCTGAGGGTCAGAGCAGGGTCACATAATAGTTGCAAGTAGGCAACTGAACTCTGGAGGGGCCCCTCAGGAAGCACTACAGGAAATGGCTACTAATGATGAGCTTGAACTTTTGAACCTGGTAAGTAGTTTCAGTTTTGCTAAGATCGTATTTCTGCAATTTAGCGCTTATTCGCGGGGCGCGAAGTTGAACTGGGAAGCCGCGAACTCACGCGAACAGTGCGAGCAAGCCATAAAATCCGCTGCTCGCGGATTTGCGGATTTTGCGGGAAATTCGCGAATCTCGCGGATTGCGAATTTACCGAAAATCCGCAAAATCCGCGAGCGGAACGGATTTTCCGCCCATACTTACCATTGATTCCTTATTTTGTGGGGTTGGTCTATTATAGACATTTATCATATAGACGTCGCCCAGGTCTTTCGTGGCTATCTTAACCCCAAGTAAATCATTGGAAACAAGGTACAAGGGCGATATAACAACATCCAAGGATATACTTATCCAGTTTATTAAGCCCCCTGAAGGTCTACCTCTCACTGATGCAATTGCCCCACAATGAAATGCTTTGTAACCAAGTCTGTGTACAGTGTTAATAGCCCATGTTTCCTGTAGAAGTATAATGTCATGCTCCTCCAAGAAGGAGCTCCAATTCCTAACACAGAGGTTTCTTAACAACCCTGCGATGTTCCATGACATAATTTTTAGATCTCGTTTAGGCTTGCATTGTACTAGGTTGGCTGGGTGGCTATTGCTTGTATTCGATGTTTCCCCCTCATTGGATTCCTCCATAAGTTCTTTTCCACGCACCTGGTCCCAGGATACTTTATTTGACAGTGGTGATATATCTTGGGCCTTAGCGCTGCTAGGATCGATTAAATCCCTCCCTTGATGGGCAACCAGTTTTCTTTCTGACAAATTTCCTGCCTGCATGGGTTCAACTGTCTCTATTTCAGAGAACAATACACCAGTACATGTGTTTGATGTTGTACTTGATTCCCGCTGGTGCGCACTAATCATAGGGGGAGTTGATCCATTAAGTTCATAGTCTTCTTTTGTTTGTCAGTGACCCCACCATGACCAATTTTTGTCCGTTTCCATGTTTGGCGGGTGTATTCTGCCAACCGGAGTCGGGGGATCGAAGAATGAATATCTGTTGTCCATCAGACCTGGCTGTTGTGGGACTCTGCTATCTTGCTTCCATTGCATTGGGTAAAAGTAGCTAAGATCGCAGGTTCCAATTCCTCGGTTACCTCTTCGTGGTTGTTGGCTATATACAAGTTGTGCTACAGAGGTATGTTTAAAATTGACCAAAATACAGTCCCCTTCAATATCTTTAGGCCTAGAGCCCAGCCAACTAACTCTTCGAACTTGGATAACTTGACAATTAACAGTGTAGGGTAGGGGTCTATTTTCCCTTAGCCAGTATAAGGTCTTATTTTTTAATTCGTCGTAGGACTCCCTTTTGTTGGGTTTCAATGGGGGAACTCCAGTGAGAACTACCACATATGGTTGGCACCCTGGTGGGAGGTGTGCATTTGGAACCTTCTTTGGCACTTGGGTTCCTGTATTACAGTCAGATGTTTGAACATTGATGTTGTTGCCACAAACTGGTGTGGAGACTGTAGATCCCATCCCATTCCTGGGTTTTGTAAGCACCGAGGTTTGAGAAGTGGTAGTATTTGTTAATTGTTTTGTTTTACGCGGTGCAGGCTTTGGAGGAGCAACCAGTTACCAGTTGTATTCCGCCGTTGGGCGATTGGTCTTTAGGGGGCTCCGCTCTTAATCCTCCCAATACAGCATTGGTCCTACTTAGATCTGCCACCTTATCATTCCTAAGTGTGCGAGCTGGTTGCGCTGGTTTGGGGGTCATTGAACTCTTTTCCATCCTTGCAGTGTCTTGTCCAATCTTAGAGTGGAGTTTAACCAGTGATTTTAAGGCACAAAAATTGTCCAAGGACGTTTGCTCGAATTTGTCCAAGCGGTTATGTTATGTTATGTTATTAAAAATTTATAAAGCGCACATACGCCCGAAGGCGGTCCGTTAGTCCTTTCAGTCTTTCAGTTACTGGTTGCAATAAGGATGTCATAAGGGATTGGATCCGTTCCATCAGCAACTCTGATGCTGGTGATTCTTCAGGATTATTTGCTAAATCAATGACCACGGCGGTACCAGCAGAAGCATTTGATTGGTCACGCTCCGGAGGTTCACTACGTTCTGTCCCATTGTTCGTGGGGTCTGTATCTAGTGGTTTGCAATGTGCTCCCCCATTCCCCGCGTCACCGGCTGGCCCCAAGAACAGAAAATCATCTAGGTAATGCATCACCTGTGTATAGCCCATAGCTCTGGTGAATGCCCATTGCAGAAAACAGCTGAATTTCTCAAAATAAGCACAAGAGATGGAGCAACCCATTGGCATACATCTATCCATGTAATAGCGTCCTTGAAACACAAAACCTAACAGACGCTGATCCTGAGGGTGTACCGGGAGCAACCGGAATGCTGATTCAATATCCAATTTAGCCATCAGCGCTCCGGGCCCCAGGCGATTCAACATGGCGACGGCCTCATCAAAGGATGCGTACCGCACCGAACAGACTCCTGGATCAATCGCATCGTTTACCGAAAGACCCCTAGGAGCCGACAAGTTATGAATTAACCTAAACTCACCTGGGTCCTTCTTGGGGACTACTCCCAACGGTGAACAAATGAAATTAGGAACCGGCGGGTGCCTATATGGGCCGGCGACCCGGCCCCGGGCAACCTCCTTCACAATCTTGCTTTCTACAACCACCGGGTGCTGCTGAACAGACAGTTGATTTCTACACAGTGATTCCCCCCGAAAATCCCCCGCCGGGATGTGGAACCCATACGAGAAGCCGTCCCGTAACACCCCAGCGGAGACATGATCAGGGTATTCTTTTAGCCAGGGGATCATTGCCATGATATCTATGGGGGTAGGAAGTGGTTCCCCTTGGCCGATATTAGACCTGTTTGGCACCTCCTCTACCCTCGGTATCCCCATTCTTGGCTCTGCACGAACTCTCAGGGTGTGAAGAGTGTCCGCATCCAGCGCACTCATGCTGAACTTACATGTGCCCTGTGTCCTCGTGCACTTTCCTCTGTTAAAATTTCAGCAAACCCCCCTTCTACCCGCATTCCCACCACTCCTGGGTTGGTGATCACCAGCGGGGTTTGCTCGAAAGGGCGCCGCCGATTGATGGCGGGAAGGCGCCGACCCATACTCGCCGAGCGAGGACGACTTCGTCGTGCCCGGCAAGAGCTGCTTCTGCCAAGATACGGAGTCGAGACAGTCCCACGTCAGAGACGAATCGTGCTCCTTGGCCTTACGAAACTTACTATCATAACCCCTCCATTGATCGCCCTCATATGTCTCATAGAAATCCATTATGCGTGTCTGATAACAGGCTAATTCACTTAAAATCTCTGGCTTACGTTCCCCCATAATAGCTGTAAACATCCCAAAGGCCTTGGCCCAATTAGAGATCGTCTCATCCACCCTGAAGCCCGCCATTTTGCGCGCCACACACTCGGATGCAACAAATCCTTCTGAGCCTTAACATACTCAATCTCGTGATGGTCAGTCAGAAGTGAAAACATATTTACATATTTATCAGCCCAAATCATTTCCTTCGTGGCCAGTGGAATATGCTGAACTACTTTTTCCCTCCTTGAGGGCAAAGACCCCCCACTTGCCATTGGCAGTGGCTGCTTACCAGACTCCATAGCTGGTCCCGCTGATTTTTCACCGCCAGCCGTTGGTCCTTCCGAGGGAATCTGTGAGGGGACAAGAGGGAGATTCGCCTTCGCAGCATCTCGCGATTGCCGCAACTGCTTCATTAGCAATTTAGGCCTAGATGTATCATCGTTCCTATTTGCGATTTCTTAATAGCGATTTTTACCGAATCGCTATTAAGAAATCGCAAAATGGGATGTATGTTTTAAATCGCTATTTTTTTGCGATTCCTTATTATTCCTAATTTGCGAATTCGCACGTTGCGAATTCGCAAATAAGGAATAATTTCCCATTCATTCCTATGGGCCAGGAGGCCCATAGGAATGATTGCGAAATAATTCTCAAATTGCGAATTCGCTATTTGCTAATCGCAATTTGAGAATTATTGCAAGGGTGCAGGGGTTTCTCATGGACACCCTGCTGCACCCCTGAAACTTACATGTGTGTGCATATGGCGCACATACATGCCCTATGGGCATGTATGTGTGTCACATGCCACCCTCAAAATTGCCACATTTTGGTTTTTGAAAGGATTTCGCAAATTAACACGAACCTCAAGTTCGTGTTAATTTGCGATTCCTTAACCTGAATTCGCAAACTAAAAAAGCTTCATACATGGCATTTAAGGAATCGCAAAATTGCGATTCCTTAGATGCTTAAGCAAAATAAGGAATCACAATTTTTTGCGATTCCTTATTTTGCTAATTTCACATACATCCCAAAAGATGCAAAAAGTCAGTTTGCGATTCGATAAGGCCGAAATTCTGCGAATTTCGGCCTTAACGAATCGCAAAATGCTTGATACATCTAGGCCCTAGCCTCTTTGGCTGTGTCCCCGGGTGCCGCCGCGCCCTCGGTATTCTTCCCAAGCCACGCGGCCAACTGGGCGGCCAACTCCGGAGGCATGTCCTCCTCGCTGGTGGGCGTAACTACAACCGGAATCGGTTGGCCCGCATCCGGGATCGGTACCGGGGCCTCGACCGGACTAACTGGGCTTACCGGGGGTGACTCGGGAACTGGGGCCTCCCCCCCTGCTGCCCTATACCTGGCCCTTTTACCTCTCACTGCGGGAACTACTCCCGGCAATGCTGGTCCGATGACCTTCTTCGGTCTGCCCGTACTGTTCATTGCCGCCATTTGCTTCTTCATGCTCGCCATATCTTTCATCAGCATGCGGAGCATCTGCTCCGTCCCAGCCATCTTTCCGACCTTCTTGCCAGGCATCGTTGTTCGGATACTCGACCCTTGCTGCTTAGCTGCTCAACGAGGTCCTGGATCCGGAGGTCCGAAGTGAAGAGAAGGCTCCTGGAAGAGAAACACAAAAAATTACAAGTTCTCAAAATTGCTCCTTGTTCCGTCGAGGGCTCACGTGCAACAAGAGGGTGCAGCTTCCAAGCACAGGAACAAGAGGATGCTTCTTTGGATTGTTGCTCCTTTTATTCCTCTTCGGGAGGGCGTGTACCCTCCTCTGGTACGCCTACGGGGCGTGGCCAACGGTGTAGGTGTCTAGGACAACCCCTCTTGGGCGGGAAAAGGCGCGCCCCGGCTACGCCGCTTCGGGCATACCAGCCGAGACACGCCCCCCCCGCCCAAAATGGTTTCCCAGGAGGATCAGGGCCCCCTACCATACGTTCGAGGGGACCGAGTGGTCGCCCCTTTCCATTCATGTAATTTTTACGAATTCTTTTTAAGGCCTTTAGTCTGTAGGCTTTGCGTGGGGTAACTAATCTTTTCCGTTTTACGGCAGCCCTACCTGTTTTCTGAGGGGGTGATTGAAGAGTATGTTTTGTGGGAATGTCATGTATCGTTATTAAAGGCAAGACCGGTGGAGCAGGCACTGTGGAATTTGAGACATTTCTTGTTTCAACATTAGTTGATGTTTTATTTAGAGGTGCTGGATCGAGTGCAATTTCAAAAAAGTCACTATCCGGTCTCAAGTCAACGACACAAGGTTGCTCGTCGCTAGGGATGAAGGGGGTGGTTGATTCCGATGGAATGATGTTTGAAGGAGATTTGGCCTGCGCGAGAGACCCCATAGAGGATCGCTTATGCGCCAAGTATTCACGTGATAGTCTACGTTCTGCTAAGATGATCTCCTTCTCTACAACAGAAACGGCACGGGTAATAAAATTGTCCATGGTCCCTAGCGTAGAGTTTCCCCCTTTCCGTGAGCATCTACCTGAACGGGTAGCCATTGGGGAGTATGCAGACATGAAAGACGTTTAGCACGATTAGCTAGGTTATATTACCCTGCACAGTGTTCCTCTGGTTTACCTGAGATGTTAGAGGGGTGGCCCGTCCCGGCCCCTGCTGGCCCCGGACGGCCACAGACGGCCCGCCCTTTGCCCGGGCTTCGCCCGGCGTCCCGCTTGCGTCCCGCAAGACGGACTCTCCTCTGATGTTATAGGATGGCGGTGGGGGCAGGGCACGCAGGGGGCGCTGACCGGATGTCACGTGGTCATGCAGGGACTCCTGGGATAGTGAGTCCCTGCCGCGCTACCCCAGCAGCCTCCTCAGGTGTTCTACTCACTCGGCAACCAGGCAGGAGCAAACAGTGTTGGTGGGTTGATGGATCCTCCCACGAGCGAAGCGGCTCCCGCGCAGCGGGAGCGGCGAGCAGTTGACAGCAAGGCAGAAGGGACAGGCAGACTCCCACGTCGTTCTGGTCCACAGCGAAAAGGGTCACACAGGCAAGTGTTCCAGCTTCCCTTTTAACGGTTTGCCGGTGGGGGCGGGGCACGCAGGGGGGCGCTGACCGGATGTCACGTGGTCATGCAGGGACTCCTGGGATAGTGAGTCCCTGCCACGCTACCCCAGCAGCCTCCTCAGGTGTTCTACTCACTCGGCAACCAGGCAGGAGCAAACAGTATTGGTGGGTTGATGGATCCTCCCACGAGCGAAGCGGCTCCCGCGCAGCGGGAGCGGCGAGCAGTTGACAGCAAGGCAGAAGGGACAGGCAGACTCCCACGTCGTTCTGGTCCACAGCGAAAAGGGTCACACAGGCAAGTGTTCCAGCTTCCCTTTTAACGGTTTGCCGGTGGGGGCGGGGCACGCAGGGGGGCGCTGACCGGATGTCACGTGGTCATGCAGGGACTCCTGGGATAGTGAGTCCCTGCCGCGCTACCCCAGCAGCCTCCTCAGGTGTTCTACTCACTCGGCAACCAGGCAGGAGCAAACAGTGTTGGTGGGTTGATGGATCCTCCCACGAGCGAAGCGGCTCCCGCGCAGCGGGAGCGGGGAGCAGTTGACAGCAAGGCAGAAGGGACAGGCAGACTCCCACGTCGTTCTGGTCCACAGCGAAAAGGGTCACCTGTCATCTGTATATTACCAGGTGGTCTTAAATAAAGAGTTTCACTACCTGTCTTTTGTCACGCTTGAAAGTTTGTTTTGTTTTAAATGAATGGCTTCTGAACTCAAGGCACCCTCTGTTGAAAAGATGATAGATACTCTACTTTGAACAAATTGTTTTCAAGATGACATGTTAATTTATGCAGGGAGCATGGTCCGATCAGAAGTTGGCGTGAGTGTGTAGTCTAATTTAGAGGATAAAGAGGATATGTTGAGGCCCAGCAAGTTTGGTGTGGAACATTTTGACTACTTACGTGATTAATTGTCAACTGAGGGTGTTAAACGAAAGGATAGCTTGTTATGTGCAATTGCTTAATCGCCTGCCCCCAACAATAAGGATCAAGTGTGGTCTTTCTTAGGTCTGTTAGAGATTTACTCTAGGATCATTCTGGATTGTGCTTAGAAGACGTATCACATGTGTAAACATCTCAAGAAAAAAAGAGAATTTTGAGTTGTGTAAGGATTGTGATCATGAGTTTTCTCCGATTAAAAAAGAAATGTCATGCACCATACACCTTAAGCCTTTTCGACAACCCTGTTCTCAGTGTAGTAGTCCCTGATGCCAGCCAATATGGACTGGTTGCAGTATTAATGCAAGTGAGGGTTGGTAAGGAGGAACTGGCAGCATTCACCTCCAGGAGTTAACATGGAGTGGAGGCCATCTACTCACTGGTACTGTGTCAAGCTTTGTGCTATTGTTTGGGCACGTTTACACATGTGATACGTCTTCTAAGCACAATTGTGTTCTGGCCCAGTCTTTCACAGAGCTACTACCATACCCACACAGATACTCAGACACCCAAATAGAATTTTAAAAACCTTAGAAGTTCACTGAAAAAACTAAAGGCTACATGGACGTTATAGTTAGGCTCAGATTTCACATGCACAAAATCATAGAAATTCAGCAGTTATAGTTACCTGAGGAGCGAACTATAGTTACCATTCACAAACCCATAAAGCCACTCACACACCCAGTCCCTGGCTCATACAGCCACACAAACACCCACAAAACCACTCACACACCCAATAACTGACCCATACAGTCACTTACACACCCACTCTCAGACTCATATAGCCAATCACATACCCATACAGCCAATCACACACCCACATATCCATCCACAGACCAATACAGCCACTCACACCCACTTACAGACCCATATAGCCACTCACACACTCACTCAACCCATATAGCCACTCACACAAACAGTCACAGACCCATACCGCCACTCACCCACCCACTCTCAAAGGTTACAGTTAGGAAATAAAATGTAAAAAAACTTTCGAAATTCACTAAACAAAAAACAAAGGTTACAGGGACGTTATAGTTCGGAAATAGAATTTTAAAAACCATAGAAGTTCACTGAAAAAACTAAAGGCTACAGGGACGTTATAGTTCGGAAATAGAATTTTAAAACCCATAGAAGTTCACTGAAAAAACTAAAGGCTACAGGGACGTTATAGTTAGGCCAGATTTCACATGCACAAAATCATAGAAATTCGGCAGTTATAGTTACCTAGGCGAACTATAACTTACGACCCCGCAATGCACTGCTCATTACCTAACATATTCGATCACTCATGACATGGTCTGTAACATCACTGATGCTCTCACCTCATACAACCTCTTATCTACCCACGGATGTACCCACTCAACCACTCTCTCACTCATCCATAGAGCCACTCACACACCCCCTCACTCATAGATAGAGTCACTCACACATCAACTCACTCACCCATACAACCACCCCTCACCCATACAACCACCCCTCACCCACTCACTCACCCACACAACCACTTACAATACAGCCACTCACACACTCGTTCATACACCCACTCATACATCAACTTACACACACAGCCACTCAGTCACCTATAGAGCCACTCACACACCCACTCACCTACCCATACAGCCACTCACTCACTTCCCCATACAGCTACTCACACACCCACATATTCACCCATACAGGCACTCCCACACCCATAAAGGCACACACAGATACAGATAATCACACAGCCACTCAGATGACATATGTTAGACATAGCATCACTTGTTAGTATTGCAGAAAGAATAGTAATTTAACTTATGCAGTAAATTAGTGTATATCTTTAGGTCTTAGAAAAGTTTAGGAAACACACTCACTGGATGTGTCATCACTATAATGTCACTGTAAAAACATAGGTTACAGGGATGTTATAGTTAGGAAATAACATTTAAAAAACGTAGAAATTCACTCGGTCAGATTTCACTCATACAAATACCATAGAAATTCAGCCGTGACAGTTACCAGAGCTAACTAGAATTATAAAAGGTTAAACAAACATTTAGAAACTAAAACATCACTGAAACATATCATCATTCCTAAATTCAGCATGGCACCACCAAGAAATGATTTATATTGTGACTAAAATTGTGTATCACTCTTTATATGTGCTCCGTTTTGTAACCCACAAAACATGGCATTCACTACAATGCATGTCAGTGGGGACCATTATCCCTGAGTCCTGTGTTGCCTGCCGCAACATGTTGTCCATGTTCTGGCCAGCCAACCAAGGGGGCTCCCTTTAGGGACCCACATGCCCCTTGGGATCAGGGTGTGCTAACCCTACCCCTCTTATGTTTTTTTTAATTCATTTTCAGCAAACAGGGGTTTAAGTCCGGTAATGGTAATGACTGCCACTACATAATGTTCAGGTTCTGGTCAGCCAATCATGAATGACTAGTCTCATTGGTCAATACGAGCATATATGTACACTGGCAACAATCCCAGGCACATCTGTTTTTTAACCACTTAATGATCCGCCTTTGCACCTCTTTAAACGCATAATTGTGGAAAACGACTGGACGAATTTACATTAAATGACAAAAAGCACTCTTTCTGACTAAGGTTCTAACTTTCTGCCAAATTTGATGTAAATCTGTTCAGCTGTTTTTTCTGTATTAATTCCCAAACTTTCCTATGGGAAATAGCATGGGAAATCACATTTTGGAATCCCACTTTTTCTTAGCCCCACTGAATGGATCACACCAAAACTTTCCAGGAAGAAACTGAAGTGGATGAACTTTTTTGGTAAAGTTAGTGATGTTTTTTGTCAAATGGTGCCAAAGTTGCTAGCGATACAAAAACACTCTTCCTATACAAACTGTCACTCATGCCCTTTTAACCAATAAGTTGGACTATGAGAACACTCTCTACACAGGATCACCAAGCAACTCACTAGAAGGCTACAAACCATCCAGAACTACTTAGCCAGACTCTTACTCAACCTCCAACACAGAACTCACATCACCTCACACCTTAAGGAACTCCACTGGCTTCCGATACACAAATGTCTCAATTCAAACTCCTCACACACACATTCAAGGCACTACATAACTCGGGCCCGCTTACCTGAACAGTTGCATCTCCTTCCACCAACCACCAAGACACTTCCACTCCGCAGGACTCCTACTTGCACACATCCCACAAAAGCAAAGTTTCAGATCAGGAGGACCGATATTCTCTTACATCTTTCCTAAAGCTTGGAACAGCTTATCACTCCAAATCAGAGCCGCCTCTCCTCATCTTGAATTCTGTATAAAGTTGAAGACCTGGCTTTTCAATTAGCCAACCTACCATAGGCAGCGCTAAGCACACACACCTACTTACCGCTAAGATACCCTTGCAGTGTGCTTTCCAAATACACATAACATAACACACTCTTACTTAACTATAACTACACAGTGATGACTTCACTCTGGACAAAGTAACCACAGGAATTCCAGAGAGGCAGTTGCCAGTGGTACCCCTCTCCTGCAAGACTGATCTTTCCTCCTGCATTAAACCTCGTTTTACCCACAGTCATCCTCTGTCCGGATCCAATTCAAATGATATTTCCAGGCACGGCCTGTGCAGGTAAGAGCGGTGAGGCAGGGGCAAGAGTTGCTTCAACATACGACGATCAATGCAACCCCGACATACGAGGACTAAAGCAAACCAGGGCCAGGTTTTCTTTATTTTAAATTTAAGTTTCCCTCGTTGTCGAATACCCCAACCCCCCGCTCTTACCTGCATGGGCTGCGCCGGGATTTTTCATAGGCTTGAAAATTCTAAAAATAATGGGGCTCTTACCTATAGCACGGTTGGAAAAGTAGTTGCATAATTCCTTTGCCTCATTTGGGTCCGTGCTCATTTTCTTTTTGCCTCGCCACAATATAACATGTTCCAATGAATATTGTAGCACATATAAAGCTGTAATGGGTAAAGCAGGACGAGGGAGCTGCGTAAATGAGGCAACTGATGGCCCTTAGTTCTGGTTCTGGGTTCTGGCTGTGGAATCTGTGCAGTTACACCGCAGCGCGGGGACACACTGGCCGAGTGTAACCATATGCTTTATAAATGTGCCTATTATTATTTTATTATTATTAGTAGTAATGGACATCTGTGCACGTGGTACTGCTGAAATCATCACCAGAATGTTGTTTTTCTTAATTTTGTACACTTTTATAGAGAGAGTTTAACTTCAATGCTGGCAAGCATCTGGTGCGGATATGGTCGATTGTCAGTCTTTGTTAGAGCTTATTACAGATGTGGCATTGCCTCAGGAATAGCAAAGAAAACAGTTCTTTTAATATAAATATGTTGTAAATAAAAGTTTGAATATTCAATAAATAAATAAAACAATCAATGATGCATAAATGCCAACAGTTCCAAATGGCCATGTGAGCAAGACAGGAGTTATTTTAGCTTGTCCCAAGAACGGGATGCAAGTGATGAGTGCTGCTCAGTAGGAGCTCCGATTTAAGAGGGTCTTAGCGGGCAATCCTGCAGACAGACTGTGGAAGAGCCTTGCTTGGCCACGGCTCATCCCAGCTTGTGTGATGACGCCTGCAGAGGCGATAAGCTGCAAGTGGGTTTACACCAAAAGATTAGCACTCATCTGCATAAGGGAAACATATTGTCAGCAGAGGGCTGCAGCGGGAGAGCCCTCATATTATTGGAAGAGGCAACCCGATAAGCCCTTACAAGCAAGCAGAGTTTGAAATGGAAATATTGAAGTGCTGGCACTCACTTTGAAGGATACCTGTTTGCTCCTGAGAAGAGCAGGTACTCTCCCTTAAATGTATTGCAGCAGTGCTGAGAAGTGCAGGCATTCTCCCTTTCAAATTAAAGACGTACAGGTACTCAGTACCTGTCCATTGAATGCTCTGCATGCAATACAGCCTATATTATTTAAAGGGGGGACTGCAGAATTCCTTGCCAGCGGTGGAGACTCCATCCACCCCTACCTTGCAGCACTGCAAGTGACAGCCCTTCCAGATGTGCCTGCAAGGTAAGATGACCTGCTGTTTTTTGAAGAGACCATCCGAGACCCTTGCCTGCAGGATTCGGGACTGACTGCGCACCACTTTGTTGTCTGGTCGAAAAGACGAGTGTTGTGCTCATGCATCGTGACCGGTGCCACTGGTCTGGGGCTTCAGCCTGCAAAACATTCCCTGAGGATGACTTAGAGGACAGCAGTTGAGTGTGGGGACATGGAAGGAGGAAGCGTGGAGGAACCTGAAAGATCAGACCCGTTGACGTGAGTATATGGATGAGTTTTCATTTGATGAAGTGTGGGCGAAAGAAGAAAGTTTAGGAAGCAGGAGCATCAGAATGGCGTTCAAGCAGCTTTCCCACGCAATTGGCTTGGCTAGGGGGGTGCTGGGAGAGTGCCCATGACTGTCCATAATCAGCAGGCATCCAGAAATGCGCGGCCTTCTCTTCTAAATGTACTTTCCAATTCCCTCGAGATATTTTCCCCTGTGGTGCCACATTCTGCCACCTACCAGGTTTCCATCCCGTCCTTGGATAATGTCTCGCCTGACATGTTTTTGTTCGAATCAAAGAGCCTGCTCCGGTTGCTGTTCATTAATTTACGTTATCAGGCGTGAGGTTGGCACTTGCTTCCTGCCCCTTTCTCTTGAATTTGAAAGGCCGAACTCCATTGTCTCTTATCTTGCAACGCTGACTCCCTTGTATTTCCAAGGGTAGTCTGCACAATGGAGTTTTTATTATTATAATAATGTCCTTTCCCTTTTAGAGCAAGCACCAACATTCCTCGTGGGGACTCTAATTTAGGTACAGCTCGTACCTCTGGGTAACAATGGCTGACCCCGCTCTTTGCCTGAATGATGATGTCTGATAGAAGTGGCTGGGGCGGATGTCTTGCTCTTTGCCTCTAGGGCCCGTCCCCTTCATGAACTATGTAGAGGTAGTTTGCACGCTGGGGCTGTTGGCCTCCTATACTATTGCTGGGTCTGGTGCATCTTTTATTTTCGCGAAAAGCTTGAACTGCAAAAACTGCACGGTGCCTGGCTGAAAACTGCAATCTGCTTCTCATGCAGCGTTCGTGCCTGAAGAAAGAAGGGGCCGATGCTGCATCTGTGAAGAAATGGTGGTGCGACTGAACGAGGCATGTGAGTTACCAGTGTTCATACTCAGACACCTTTTTAAACAGTAGAAGACTTGCCAACATGGCCAAAACAGGCTTTAATTGACTAGTAAAAATGCAAACTGCGAGGTATATTTTAATTGCAGTTGTTAACTAAAATAGGGTGTACTGTGAGACTTCGCCAAAGAGCTAGTGATAATTGTGCCCATTATGGGAGGCTGCACTTTAATGGTGTTAAGATGCACTATAATGAACTTAACGACTTTTGCGGTCAACTATGAGTCTGTGCTCGTCATAGAATACAGACAAGGGCAGAATGTGAAATATTAGTGACAGAAAGTTCTCAAATATAAATACAAATGCAGGATGTCAAATATTAGTGACAGAAAGTTCTCAAATATAAATGCAGAATGTGAAATATTAGCGGCAGAAGGCTCTCAAATATAAATACAAATGCTGAATGTCAAATATTAGAAGGTTTCCAAATAATAAATACAAATGCAGAATGCGAAATATTAGTGACTGAAAGTTCTCAAATATAAATACAAATGCAGAATGTGAAATATTCGTGATAGAAGGTTCCAAAATATAAATACAAATGTAGAATGTGAAATATTAGTGACAGAAGGTTCTCACATATTGTAGAGACAAATATAGAACGTGAAATATTAGTGAGAGAAGGTTTCCGAATCTAAATACAAATGCAGAATGTGAAATATTACTGAGAGACGGTTCTCAAATATAGTAGAGACAAATAAATGCAAAATGTGAAATATTAGTGAGAAAAGGGTCTCAAATATTTTAGAGACAAATGCAGAATGTGAAATGTTAGTGACATAAGGTTCTCAAATATTGTAGAGACAAATGCAGAATTTCAAATATTAATGACAAAGGCTTCTCAGATATTGTAGAGACAAATGCAGAATGCAGAGCTTATCTGCTTACAGCGGTTTGGATACAAGGCCCTGCAGCCAACCCCACTGCGCATGCTAGTGAAGGCTTGTGCAGCAGGGGTTAGTTGCCTGCAGTGGGTAGGGACTGGGCCTGGCTAGAGGCTGCTCCATGTGAGCCTGGCTAGAGACTGCTGCCTTAATCCTTTTATTTGGAGGAGGAGAATTTCTGCTCGGAAGACCAATGAGTTTGAGTTTACTGAGAATCAAAAATAATGTTGCTCCCTGGCCAGCATTGCTGTCAAAAATGGTAATGCATACTACTTGAAAGGGACGGAAAGCAACACCTGATACAATGTTCTAATGTTGGAACTATCATAAGACTGTATAATAAGCCCTATTCAACAGCATTGGAAATATCAACAGGTCTAACATATAAGTGAAAGTTTCTCTCCCGTCACGCGTGAGTGTAGTCATTCAATAGCTCATTATACAAGCACCCTGTCACTCTATGGCTGCGTTCATGAAGCCATTCATTCACCCACTGCCTCATTCTTGCATTCACTCAACCATGCACAATAAAATACACATACAAAACTCAACAACCATATACAAGATCAATGAACGTAATCAAAGTAGAAAAAGGAAAAATGCAGCTGATTAAATGTGACTGCCACGTGCTTGCAATAAATATGAAGTAAAAAACAAAATTAAACACAGGGTTGTGTGGCCATCTTGGAATGGCTTGGTGCATAAGGTATCATCGTTTTAACGTTTGAAACTGGCCGTCATGTTTAATAGTATAACAATGATACACTATAGACAATATGCCACCCAGTAAACATTGCTGTGTTCTGGAAATATTCATTAACTGAAACATAACAGTTTAAAAGTATATATGTGCTCCTCTGTTGAAGATAAGCTTAGTTTTTACTTGAATCTAGCACAAGTGGGAACATAATTAAAAGGTATTATTATTCTGGTATTACTATAGTTAGCAATACATACATCTCTTGCTAATAACACCTTGGACCTTATGCATAATCATATGCACATATCACGTGTAACCATATTGTGACAGTATAATTCTTCCTGTTTCTTCACAGGATCGAAATCCAAGTTCAGTGCAAACAAATCCAAAGGTTTTAAAAAATGTTTAAAGTTAAATGTTTAAAAATAGTTTTTTCTGTGAAAATGACTTACCTTTCAGATTACGTCTTGGTATTCACAAACTGTATCCCAGCAGACTTTCTAGGAAGAAACGGTTCTTTGTAAAATGAAATCCTGAATCCAAGTTGCAAGGTCCTAGCCAAAGCAACTTTGCATCACAGTTACTTAGCAAGAAAGCTGTGAGACACGATCAAAGTTATACCTGATGATCAAAGATGCCTATTTCTAAACAATGTGAGAGTTCAAGGACTGCTGGGGAATGTAGTTTGTTAACTGGGCACCATCATTTAGTGTATTCTCCACACATGCAAAGCTGGGCACCATCACTTAGTGTATTCTCCACACATGCAAAGCTGAGCACCATCACTTAGTGTATTCTCCACACATGCAAAGCTGGGCACCATCACTTAGTGTATTCTCCACACATGCAAAGCTGGGCACCATCACTTAGTGTATTCTCCACACATGCAAAGCTGGGCACCATCACTTAGTGTATTCTCCACACATGCAAAGCTGGGCACCATCACTTAGTGTATTCTCCACACATGCAAAGCTGAGCACCATCACTTAGTGTATTCTCTACACATACAAAGCTTTACACTGGGCAGCGCCAACACTCTGTGAACACTGGCAGCTTTCCCCTTCTCTGAAATGAAATCAGCAACAGTGGGTATAAAGTATTGGGCCCGTAGAGTCATGAGCGATAAGCCATATCTGATGACATGCCTCCATGATTGCGAGAACCTGACAGACATCTAAAGCTACCATGCAAGATCTAAAAAGCTCTTTAACACACACCGTTAAATACTACACATAAAATTAAAAAATAGGTACAACGTTTTAGTTGGCAAACCCTCATAACAGGGTCTAGCAAGATTATTACAGTGCAGAACGTATTATTTGAAAGTTTATACTTTTCTTGTGGAATCGATAGGGGGCAAACAAAATGACAATGTTGACAGATATGGGGACTGTCCTGGTCTAAAGGTAGTCCCTCCATACATAGAGGGCTAAGGATTTGACTCCTTTTTGCTTTAAGGTCAACAGAATATTCGTGTCATAATCTTACCGTTTGTGTGCCAATGGGCATCCTCAATCTCCCAGTCAATCTTTAGAGGTCACTTATGTTTACTAATTCGCCCCATCTAGACTCTCCTATTGCGTAGGTCTGGACAGCTTTTATCTTAACAAGGCGAAATCTGAGGAAACATATGTATGAGCCCCGAGACTGACAAGATCATGGAGGAACAAAGTACCTTCTCTCTTCACTCCAGTCTTTCTCCCCATTCCCTTCTTGAGGGCTTATGACGACATCAATTTAGCCTTTAACGATTTTGAGGGAGCTGTCATTCAGACTCTAGATACTATTGCTCCGCTCAAACTCAGCAGGAATACAACGATCGCAGTATCTCCTTGGTACTCTGAATAAGGGAAAAAACAGCCTGTAGAAAATTAGAACAGAGGTGGAGAACCACCAAAACTCCCAGAGATAAAGTTAATTACCAAACCATGTTAAGTAAGTACAACACAAATACCAAAGAAGCAAGAAAATCATATATAGTAGACAGGATTAACAACACTGGTAATTCAACAAGAGAACTTTATACGATTGTGAAGGAATTGATTAATCACTCAAGCTGTGCCTCACGAATTCCAGCTTCCCAGGCTCTCTGTGACAATCGTGCTAGTCACTTTGAGGAACAAAATCTCCAAAATCTATCAGTCCTTTCCGACTGCAAAGAACCTGGATAGGCCAGATTTATCCAGCCCTTCAGCCACCATCAATCCTATACTGTTGGACTCTTTTAATCTGGTCACTCCTGAGCAAGTACTGACCATGATCAACAGAATCAAATCTGGATCTCCAACTAATCCTGCTCCACCTTATGTCATGCCCCAGCCCTCCTCACCTCAGTTACTAATTTGGCTACTCATTCTTTGAGTCTCGAATCTATTCCAATAAAATGGAAAGCCGTCTGTGTCAGACCGATTTAAAAAGTAATTACATCCGACCCTGAAGAGCTGTCATGGAAAATATTGTAACCAACAACCCACAACTTTTTTAGAGACTCACTCGCTGTTGGACCCTTCCCAGTATACTACAGAAACAGCACTAATGGATGTCCTGGACTCAAGTTCAAGGTCAAAAGACCTTTATTCGAATTTCATAAAATTCATTAAAGTACCACTTTAAAAACAATTCAATTACATGACAAATACAGATTTAAAAAATTCATAATTATTAAAAAGATCTGATACAACTCTCATAAGACTATTTTCAGGGGTTTTCCATCATTTTACGTACACGTGTTACAAGTCTCAGAAAAGTGCTAGTGCGATAAATTAATTTGTCTGTGTCCAGGAAAAGTAACATTGAATAAGACTCCCCTAACGAAAGGGGTCTCTGTTTTCTAAAATAAGGTGTTAAAAATCAATTAATATATTTCAAGTAAAATTTACAGAAGAATAGAAAGTGCAAATCATTTTGTTTACTGATACCATCACACGGACACGGATTGTAATCTGTTGTATGATGATGGCCCAAGGGAAAGCCCAGCAAAACTTTTACTGAACCTGCCCTTAGCCGAAACAACAGTGATCTCTCCCAGTTAGTCATGGGTAGGGTGAGGTATGGTACAAGTGTTCTCCTGCTTAAATCATTCCTCATGTAACTCGCAACTGTTGATTTAAGGATTTCCCTTTCCATTCGTTCGGAGTTATAAAGAGCATACAGTGCTTGTTTGACCTCGATTTTATCTTTAAGTTCAATCCTACTTGGGTCGGAGAAAAGAACTTCCCTGTTCACGGTACTCAGTGTTTTTAGGACTCCCGCAAGCCAGGGGATCAACATACCATGTTCACATTTGAGACAGTCTTTTATAATGTTTTGCGTTAAAGTGGCTGAGTTATTCCTCCAGATCCTAATCCAGAAAAGAACGGGTCTAGATCTGATAAAGTCACATACATAGGGGAGGTTTAGTTCCTCGTGGCAAATAAATTCGGAAGATGAAATTGGGGCACCCAGTATTTTCCTGCAAAATCGACCTTCTTCTCGCTGGATACTAGGATTATTCCTCAATCCCCAGACCTCAGCCCCGTATGTGGCTACCAGTAAGCACTGTAACCTAAACATTTTTAAAATAGCTCTAGTGGCACCTATTTTCTTTGTGTGGGGCAAACTCAAAATGGAATTGGTGGCTTTCGAGAACTTGCCCATGGCGTGGGCCGTATGCCCACTCCATGAGCCGTTCGCAGAGAAAACCAAACCTAAGTATGGGAACGTAGTTACAGATTCTAATTTATCTGTCCCTATGTGTATACTGTTGCGCTTTCGTTTCCCGGGTCCACATGGCATAATAAAAGATTTTTTTAAATTGACGCGCAGGTCTAAGCCCTCCATGTATTGGACAAAAACTTTAACAAGTAAGCGAAGGGCATTTGGTGTTCGTCCCATAAGGACCGCATCGTCTGCGTATAATAAAACTGGCAATGGTTGCACCTGGATTATTGGTACATCACTAGTCACTTGCTTTAGGGTTTTGGCCAAACCATTAATGTAGATGATCAACAACAGGGGTGCTAAAACGCACCCCTGTCTTACCCCTCTACCAATGTTGATGGGTCCAGAAACTTCTCCACCCATCCGTATCCTAACCTGTGCTTTAAGATCGGTGTGGAGGTACGCCAGGAAATAAACAAGGGCCTCGTCCAGTCCATAATTCAAAAGAATTGCCCATAATTTAGATCTATTCACTAGATCAAAGGCGGATGAAAGATCCATGAACGCAAGGTAGATAGGGGATGATCGAGCAACGCTATACTTATCAATAATCAGTTTCAGGTTCAAGCATTGCTCGACCGTCCCCACCTTGCTCCTGAATCCCATCTGACACGGGTCCAATAGGCCCGTATCTTCGGTCCACTCTACCACCCTATTATAGATTACTCGCCCCAACATTTTTAAGGTGTTATCCAAGAGAGAAATCCGACGGTAATTCACTTTTTAAAAATTGGAACTATAGTACTAGTAGCCCAAGTAGTGGGCATGGGTACTGTTGGCAGGCTATTAAAAACATTGAGGAGGATTGGTGCCCATAGATCCGGACTATGCTTAATTATATCTATGGGCAGTCCATCGGGGCCTGGAGCCTTGTTTCCAAGGCTCTCTTTGATGGCTGTCTTCAACTCATGGAGATCTATTTCTAAGCCGCGGGGCTGACCAGGGATAAAACTAGTTAATTCCTCAAGTGGGGCAGCATACATTTTGGAAAAATGGGCCTCCCAAGAGCTGCTGGTTATGTTGCAGCTTATTGGGGTTAGTTGTTTGCCCATTTCTCGCGTTTTCCTAACAGCTGACCAAAAGGTGCCGCTGCTTTTCAAATTTGCACCCTCAACCAGCGACTCCCATTGTTCTGTTAAGAATGCAGCCTTCCTTTCAGCTATTTTGAGTTTATAAAATTTCCTGGCTGCCTGTACCTCCGTTACGCGCCTTGGTTTAGTGGTTAATGCCCTGCGCAATTCCCTGTTTGCTCATGAGCAGGCAGAGTCAAACCACCTTGGTTCTTTCCCTTCTTTTGGTAATGGAACTGACAGGGAGGTTTTTATGGCTAAGCACAGTTTACCAAAATCATCGATTATCCTATGACAGTTCCCATCCATTGTTAAACAAGAATTGATTAACCGGGGGTGTTCTCTGTTTACACCTTCCAATATTGCCCCGCTGTCAACTCCCCTCCATTTTAGACGCAAGCCGTCACCCGTGGGTGTGATATCTCTTGCGCCATTTAAGTTGGTGTATACCTGGCTAGGGCCTAATTTTAAAGTTACAGTTAGGGAGTTGTGATCGCCAAACGAGGTTTCTACCACTGTAAATCTTATCACACGGTCTAATAAATGGGGAGACATAAAAATAAAATCAATGGTGGAAGAACAATCCCTGCCTCTGAACATAGGGGCATGAAATGTACTAGGAATGTGACTTGTATCCATAGCATTGCTGAGAGTATGCTCAGTTAGTATATTGGCTAATTCAATGCCCCTTCATTCAGCTTGATCTGAGTAATTTCTATCCTCAGTCCTGCAGTTCTTTGGGATTTTCGCATTAAAGTCCCCCCAATTAAAATCCCTGTTTCCTCCCCAGTTTCTAAGCTGGTTTCAAGATTCCGTAAAGTTTTAGAGAGTGCTTCAAAATTTTTGTTGGGTATAGAATAAAAATCATTATTATAAAAGTTGATTAAATAAATCTGGGTCTGTAGTTTGAACTCTAAAATCTGTATGTCCGGGTTTCCTCTAGAGAGGTCTCTAATTGTGCCACCAGCCAGTATCTTGATACCAATAAACAGACCTCCTACTGCACGTCCTGAATCAGGCTTGGGTGCTGTCACGCTAAAGCAGTGGTAGCCCTCTATATATAAATTCTCAACAGCCCATGTCTCCTGAAACATAACAATGTCTTTACCATCCAGTAGCTGGACCCATTGTGGATTTGACAATCTTTGTTCTAGCCCTGCTACATTCCACCTAAGAATGGACAAGTCACAGTGATTGGTGTGTTTGATTGACTTGCTTCTAACACTCATTACTCTGCTTCGCTTGAGGTTAATTGGTATGGGAGGTGCAACCTCTTGTGTTGTTACAGGTATGATAATATGATGTTGTATTGTTGTTTCCTGAGTTTTGTTAGTTAGTGTTGGGGGTAAGTGTTCCTCATTATCCTTACTTTCATCTTGACATCCGATGTTACTTCCCCTTTTCCCCAGTCAGTCCTGATCTTCTAAGTTTGAGAAGGCGTGTTCAAACCGGTTATAGGTTGGGATGTTATATAGGGGCCTCAACTCATTCTGACGCAAATTCAGGTTTAAATTCGAGCTTAAATAGGGCCTCTCACTATGGTTGAGCGGAGGCATGATGGGGAAGTATGGGTGTGGCATCGAGTGTCCCAGGAATGGGGCCTGGTAGCGTTGAGCTGAGCCATTTATTGAGCCAAAATCTTGATTCAGTTGATGAGATGGGAATAGATCCCTGATACCAAGATGTGGATCCTGATATTGCACAGCCGGGTTATTCATGGGGTTGGAGTTTGGGGCTAGGTGTCTGTAAAAGTAACCCAGGGGAAGCAAGGTCGTGTTAAATTCCCACGGTGAGGGCAGTGGTGCATTAGCAAGGGCTTTTTGAGCCTATTGAGGGGACCTAAAGTTTATAACTATGCAGTCCCCATCAAACCTTTTTCTCAGCGGCCCCACCCACCCGACTCTTTGTGTTTGAATAATCTCCCTTGCTCCTTCCATTGGGAAATTACAATTTATAGATAGCCAATAGAGAATCCTGTTTTTAAGAGTGATGTGGTTTTCCTCTTGGTCGTTCTTTAATTTGGGCACATTAACTAAAACCAGCACGTATGCCCCACATTCCCACATTCAGGCGGCAGGCTGATGCGGGTGGGAATCTTCCTCGTGTTGGTTGCCGTGTTTAGTTCGGATTGAACTATGGGGCGGTTTTGGGCATCATTCTTAGTTTGTCGAGATGGGACCCTTTTGCTTTTATCAGAATTATGATCCGTCCCTTCCAAACTAGCTACCTTAGTCGTGTTTGGATTAGGGGCATGTGTAGCTAGAGGTTGGCTTTTGCTTGTGCTAGGTGCGGGCATCGTTGGAGTTGGTTTGTTATGGTCAACTGTGTTTGTGTTAGCTCCGTTGTTTTTGGCCTTAGTTCCACCTAGTGTTCTCACGTTGGGTTTATTTATTATGGTCTGCCCTAAGCCCAATTTTGTTACATGGTCATCCAGCACTCTCAACCTCTTATCCATATTTAGGATTTGTTGATTAATGGGATCTAAGAGGGCAATAATGTCTCCATCCTCCCCCAAAATCCTTCGTTCCCCAATGCTACACTAGCTTCTATGGCAGGGGTATCACTTCCAATAAGTTGGTCTTCCCCCTTATCCCTTTGCCGCTCTACGGGGGCAGGAATCCTCCGACGTTGCTTGCGCCCACCCTTGTTTCTTTGTGTTTTTAGCGATGACTCGGTGTCTAAGTGCTTCAGTTTTCTTTTAGCTTTTTGGCCCCTGGTTCGCACAGGAATGCTGTCACTTTTGTCCCCCCCAGTGTTTGTAATGTCAAGATCCGCACATGGATCGTTACCCTCTAAATGTGCATGGTCGTTTACCAGTGGTGTGCAAGAGTCTTGACTAATGTTCATGTCAGATCTGAGCATAGTGGGAGTTGATGATAACCTGCTACTTGGGATAAATTTTGCCAGAGGGGCCGTGTCCACAATTATGCAGTTCTCATTAGAGTCTGTGCCTGGAAGCCCTGCATAGGATGCGGCAAGTAAGGAATCCAGTGAGTTATCTTGATTCAGAGGGGAAGGGGGCACACTTGATGGAAGAGAAAAGCGCCGTTCCGTGTTCTGAATGGCAGTAGCAACA
Organism: Lissotriton vulgaris; assembly: GCF_964263255.1. Classification (NCBI taxonomy): domain Eukaryota; kingdom Metazoa; phylum Chordata; class Amphibia; order Caudata; family Salamandridae; genus Lissotriton; species Lissotriton vulgaris. The sequence continues at coordinate 340,156,508 of NC_141687.1, read as the reverse complement.
ACATCGATGGTCTTCTGAAGCATTTTGTCAATGGCAGTCAAACTTGGCCGCGGGGTAGGGAGGTTGGTAAAGCCAGTTTGTGCACGTCTTTTGGCCTGGGCGCTGCCTGTATCCTTTTCCCCATGGTTGCGTTTAGGCTAAATCAGTTGTGTGACAAATGTATGTGCAGTAGAGTATGCTTTTTCACTGACCTGATAACAATCCCGGGAGAAGATGGTAAAGATGCAAAAAAGCCTGCCAGGGGGGGTGGCCCAGCCCAGCCTCTTCTAGCCTCTGAGGGCCTAAGATGGCCCGCCCTTTGCCCGGGCTTCGCCCGGCGTCCCACTCGTGTCCCGTGAAGCTGAAGTGACGCCTGCTTTATGCGCCGCCCGGCGCGATGGTGTGGCGTCTGTCCGCCGCTGAGGGAGCCTGGGAAGTGTAGTCTTTACTGCCCCCCTCTGCACTGCGGCCGAGAGAGACGAGCACTAGACATGGGGGTGCCACAGGGCTCATCTCTGAGCCCCACTCTTCTTAATATCTATGTGGCCCCCCTAGCCCAAGTGATAGGATCATGTGGCTTTATGGTCATCTCCTATGCAGATGACACCCAACTTGTTATCACCATGGGGCCCAACCCTGAATCCACAAAATTAAAATACTGTGATTGTATGGCTAAGATTGCTGCATGAATGTCTGCCAACTATCTTCAAAGGACTCCCAGTGAGTTGGAGATACTGCTTTTTGGAAAAGTGCACTCTTTGTGGTCTAGTGACTGGTGGCCCAGGGAACTGTGTCCTACTCCTATCCCCAAAAAAGCAGTAAAAAATAAAGGTATTCTAATTGATTTGATGATAACCTGTCTATTAAAGAGCATGCAAATTCAATCTTTGGAACTTGCTTTGGCCTGACGCTTATGCTAAGGAGGGTCTTTCATTGGCTACCTGTGCAGACCAGGAAGTCCCATGTTCAGGCACTCATAATGAGTCACCTGCACAATTGAAACTCTCTAATGGCTGCAATGATGAGGGTCTCTTTTCCAAGTACCATGTGATACAGAACACTAAAGTGCTGCTGGTCTGTAACCTATCTTCTCGTTCACCCACTTTGGGTTCCTTGCACAGGCTGCCCATAAGAAAGCGAGCTTTCTCCAAACTTTTATGTTTGGTTCACAAGTCCCTCCATGGAAGAGGTCCGGGTTACCTTCAAAATAAGCTGCAGCCCTACATTCCTACCCGCAACCTTACATCCAGTGAGCAACTGCTATTAAATTCCCAGAGTATCCGTACAGTTGGGTACAGGGGCCGCTCTTTCTTTTTTCGGGCCCCTTTTCATTAGAACCACTTACCACTACATCTACGTTCCTTTGTGGTTTTACACTCATTTAAAAAACCTTTTAAAACGTGGCTTTTTAATCCTTAAACTTCAACAAAACTTGACCTGTGCGGCCTGCTCGAGCGCCGGGATACCCCTTAATTAATATAAAGTAAAGTCATCACTATTGATTTTTCCATTAATGTGGTTTCACTTACATAACAGGTTTGTTTGCCTCTCATATAATATGGCAACCCGAATTGGATCAGCGCTAATAACTTTTTTCCCGTAATTTTAAGATATGCATTAGTCACATCAGGAAGGGTTTCAATGTCATTGTGTACTGGCTGTTCAATTTCCAAGGGGACAGGCCATAGGGGGGATTTTTATTTGGGTTTAGGTAGTCTTTTCATGTATTTTAACATATATACCCAAAAATTCATCACATTTTCGACCTCTGCAGCGGGTTTTCGATAATGAAATTGGGACATGGTTATGTAGTTAATATGTTAATTAAATGGACAGACTTCTTCCTGTCCTCTTATCTGCATTATCTGCTGCTGCGAGTATGTGGGAGGCTTAATGCTATCAGTGGAGCTGGTTTAGACTCACTATCTGCTATCTGTGAACCAGGAATTTATGAAGGACTATCTGATGGCACTTTTTTGATGAGAGAATTGATAGTCGTGGGAGAACTCTTATTGATTTTTTTAGGTGCTCATAATCTAAATAGTTGCTCAGGTCCTTCTTTCACTTACATTCCAGGCCTCCACAACTTCCATGGTAATGGCAAATTCTTATTCATAGACTACACCATGGTCACAATTAGGTACTGTGATCTTTTAAAATTATCTTGCGAGTCTCGAGTGACCATAATTCTACGAGTCTAACTTTGATTCATCTCACTAGATGTCCGGCTTTAGACTCAGCAAGTTTTAGGCTCAGGTCTGAAATTGCTACCAATGACGGGAGGCTCCTCTGGTGGAAAGTTGAGTTTGTTGATTTTTTTTTTCAAACAAGGTGGGAAACTGAGGTTCATTTAGATCTTAAGAACAGTACTAAGGAGGTCCTTCAAGACTTTGAAACCATTAGCAATTGCATTTCGGTGTCCTTACACTTGTGCTCGCTGGGAAGATTCACCCAAGTCCACCCACATTAATTTACTAAAGGATGTTTCATCGCAAAATATCATCTCAGTGCTGCATCTAAAGTGGTTCCTAAAAAACAATTGCTAGTTGTAGAAAGGAAAAAACAATACAAAAACATTAAGAATACAAAAAGGAATTACACTTCCGCCTCTTGGTTATGACTTAAGGAAGGTTGCAGCGATGGGGGTGCTTTAATCTTTTGGAAACTGATCTCTGATTGCCTATCTGGAAATATTTCTGTTCTTACTTTGGAGTTAGCTAGTCCTGCCTCCATGTGGCTTGACCATTTTGGAAACTTGTTTTTAGAAAGCGAGAGCTCTGGAGTTACAAGTCACTTGATTGTAAATTGGGCACCCCATGATTTAAATTTCACACTCCACGAGGTTTTAATGGCAATTATAGCTACATCAAGTAATAAGAGTCTGGCCCCACTCTTCTGTTGATATTCCTTTTTCATGGAGTTCTTTTATTATCGTTCCCATATACAAGGTGGGGGCTAGAACAGACAATACATGGAATTGGCCCATCTTCCTCCTTGATTCCACCATCAAACACTTGGGCAGGAGCTTGTTATGCTACAGACCTGGGCTATGGACGCCGTTATTCTTTGTGGGGTACAATATGGGTTCTTAAACTGCATCAGCACTCTTTAAAAGTGCATGAGCCTTTATATAGCTTCCGCTCAATTGGTATTTTGAAACAAGGCACTCATATATCTGGCAAATATAGACCTCTCCTCTGCTTTTGATCCATTTTGTAGTCTACTTTATTTTGCTTGGACTAGCTGCTATTGACCGTTCTAGCTGCTTTACATGGTACTCTCAGTGCATTGGTGAGATATGGCCAAGATGGGGAGCGGATGCACTTTGCTTTCATCAGAGGTACCTGGCAGGGCTGTGTTCTAGACCCATTTTTGTTAACACTGTGTTAATCAGTTGGAGCAGAAGCTGTTGTAGGACCGTGTCGGATCGATAAGTCTTCACTACTCTTTTATGCGGGGGATGCTGTTGCACCATCCTAGACTCCAGCTGGTGTATAGTATTTGATTACACAATATGTTGCATATATGTCGACTTCTGGCCTTGTTACGAACCTGCACAAACCACTAGTTGCGGCAAAAGGACGTCCAAACCCACGTTCTAAGCAATGCATAATAATAACCAACAACTAGAAAGAGTGGTATCATTCCCGTATTTAGGTATAACTTTCAATACTAAAGTGAACTGGTTGACTCTTTTAACCGGAATAGCAAGTAAAATCGTTATGATGTATTCACTCATTTGCCTTTACTCGGGATGCTTTGACCACCTCTTCAATTGCAAAAAGCCATCTATGGAGCTGGCGTCTAGGGATGCTGCCATTACGAGAAACGTCTGACCAGTGAAAATTGTTTCTTAAAAACTCTCCTGCCTCTGCCAGCGGACTCTCTTCATTTATTGTCATGAAGAATCTGGGCTGCAGTACCTCACTGATCGGATTAAATGGGTTTCCAAACGACTAGGGATATTGCTTTAATCCCTATGCCCTGGTCAGAAGAAAGTTAGATGTGAAAATAATTGTGTAGTCCAAAGCTTACAACACCTTGACCCTTGTCTAAGGAATTAGTGGGTGGATACAAGATTACAGATCAGTGTATATCAGTCTTGTATAGGGTCAGCCTGGGACACAAAATAGGCCTAGGCACCGAAATTATACAGCTCCCCATAAGCGAACCAGATAGCTGAGAAGTGGCCCACTTTTGCAAATCTGTCCATCATTGTTTTTGTAAAGACAAGCTGTATAAGAGTTTTGCAAGGTTTGGGAGACTGCATACATTTTAGTTTTCTGTGGGCAATGCTTGTGGTAATATCTAGGGCTGGGCGTAGTTTGCGTAGCGCCACTACGCAGAATTGTGGAAAAAAAATAGTGGAAAACGGGGGCGCGTCCTGAAGGTCCGTGTGCCTGGGACAGGGGTCCCTCATGCCTGGGCAGACTCCCTGATCTCCCCGGCCTGGTTGGAGCCAGGGAGCCCTGCAGCCCTGGAGCCCGGTAGCCCTGGAGCCCTGCAGCCCGAGCCCTGCAGCCCCTGAGCCCTGCAGCCCGGGAGCCCTGGAGCCCCGAGCCCTGCAGCCCCTCAGCCCTGGAGCCCGGGAGCCCTGGAGCCCCTCAGCCCTGGAGCCCGGGAGCCCGGGAGCCCTGGAGCCCTGGAGCCCCGGAGCCCTGCAGCCCCCGGAGCCGTGCAGCCCCCGGAGCCCTGCAGCCCGAGCCCTGCAGCCTCGGATCCCTGGAGCCTCAGAGCCCTGCGCCCCCCCGAGCCCTGCAGCCCCGGAGCCCTGGAAGGGCAGACGGGAGCCCTACCACGGAGGCTCGGGGCAGGCAGATTGGCGTCATGTCGGTCCCGGCCATCTGGTCGCACCTTTCCACTCGGCCATCTGGTCGCACCCAATGCGGCGACCAGATGGCCGGGCTTTCCTGGAAGTCCCAATGAGGTGCCATTCGCCTCCCGGATCCCAGCCAGGGCTCCAGGAGGTCGGGCACGTTCGTGCCCTCGGCCCCCTCTGTCACTCGGCACGCACGGGTTCCCAGAAAGAGGGGTAGCCTTCCTCCAGATTACTAGGGGAAAGGGTATGCCCGGACACCCTTCCGGGGCAGGCAGGTACCTGCCGGGGACCAGATGGGCGATGACCGGGCAGCACCTCCCAGGCATCCGGGGCTCCCTCCTCCAGCCCGCAGCGTGGCAAAGTACCCGGGACGGGCTCCATGGATCCCGGGCAGTCCTACCCGTGCCTGAGGCCCTGCGTGGGGTTCAGAGCACCCCTGAGCCCTGCAGCCTTGGAGCCCTGCGGCCCCGGAACCCTGGAGCCCTGCGGCCCAGGAGCCCTGCAGCCCGGGAGCCCTGCAGCCTTGGAGCCCGGGAGCAGGGGCGTAACACAGGGCCCCGCAGGCCCCGCAGTGCGGGGGGGCCTCGGCCCCCCACTCTCCTCCAGGGGCCCCCTCACTGTCAGCGGAGGGAGACAGCTGCAGTGCAAGCAAGCCTCAATCTACGCAAATAAAATGGTGCTCAAGTTAACTGCACGCACTGCCTGAGGCCTCCACAAGTCCCCATAAATTAAACTGTACACGCACACCACGGTGACGGTCTCTAACTATTTAATTAATAAATGAATTAAATAGTGCGCAGTCCGTACGCCCGTACTCATAATTAAATGGTGCATCTGCGTGCGCGGCGACGCGTCTACGGGGTGGGGGCGGGGCTGGTGCCACAGTCATGCGCATTGTAATTAAAAGTGCGCGTGATTTGACCAGTACTGACTCCTGAGAAGGGTGCAGCCGCGCTGTGCCAGGATAATTATACTAGAGTACTACTAGTACCAGCCCCTGCCTGGTGGCTACGCTCATCCTGTCTTCTGCTGCAGGTGAGTGTCCTGTCGTGTCGTGAGACGTGAGTATGTACGAAGCAGGGCAGGAGTAGTGGTCCGAAACGCAAGCTACTCCCCTGGTGGTGTGGTGCCGCTCACCGTCCCGAGGTCGGAGTGGAGAGACTCAGAGAGGTGGGTGGTGGCAATGGAATCCTGGTATGGGCCCCTGCCACTCCACTCCACTGCAGATTTCTCCTGTTCGTTACACTTTTCGCAGCGCACTTTTAAAGCGCTGCATTGCAAAAAAGTATAACGAACAGAATAAATATGCAGTGACTGGAATCTGAGCTGAGGCCGGAGGCGGGCAACCAGGCCACTCAGCCAGCCTCCAAGGTAATTACCCACTGCCGCAGCAGCTCACGGCCCGCCTGCAAAGCTGAGAGGCAGCATTCAGAGAGTGCAGACCGGACCTGCTTGGCTCAGACGCATGCAGGCCGGGGCCCCACTTTCCGGCCGGCCCAGCTCAGCTCACCCCTAGCCTGGCATTAATCAACAGTCCAGCGAAGTACATACTGTGATAGGCACACTATTCATAAAGGTGAGCTGTGTGTACTGCAGGACGTTTCAAAACTACAGTTTACCTTGTATTTCTATTATTAGAAATAACTTTTTCGTTTTATATAGCCTACAAATAACTACATCATGGCACTAATGGGTAATTCCTTCCGAACTGAAAACATGCCTATTAACGGCTTATTCAGAACCGGGAGCTTGGAATCCAGTTAAGGCACAGCATGGAAAAAATATTTTATTTAAGCCCCAAGCAATGCGCCTTCAGCCTTTCACCCCTCCAAGGTCGACACACAATGACTGTTGAGTAAAGTAGTCATAACATCTGATAGGAAAAAGATACAATTCTTGGACAGGTAGCCCTAGAAGACAAAAGCTATACAGCTACCAATTCATACCTACCATTTTTCCTAGGTCCACAGGCGATTTGTTAGTATGGTCCCGGGTTTTCCTTAGAATTTTAGGACTTGTAGGCCTATTTTTATTTTGGGTTAAATAAGATTACAAGTCTAAGAAGAAAAAAAGGAACTTACCGAACTAGCCACAAATGAACTTGGGACACTTGGCACCTATATAGCTGTTAAATGTAACCTATTCCATTTGTGACATGTTCAACCTGCCCTTGTTTCCATTTCAACTTTATGTTCTGGTGTTTATAGTTTCGGTATTCTTTTAAAAATATGGGTCCTTTCTAATCTTACATACAAAGTATGTTTGATAAAAAAAACAGACCTGACTGAAGCTGTGGCATGTAGCTCCCAATTACTTGAAAGCTATGATAGGGAATCTGCAATGAGGGCATTTGTAAATTGCGCCGTTTTAGGGGAGGTAGCAAATATTGCATCAGAGTGCTGAAGTTCCCCCAGTCCACAAGTGACTAGCTTACCCAGTCTTTTACTTTACATTCTGGGACTTCCAGTGTTGATTGTATAATGGAATAAAGAGGACAACAGGCCTCCGAAGGCAAAGAGTATACCTAGACTGTATGAGTCCAGACTGGATGAGTTACTTGCACACTGACCTAGGGATAATGAGCGCTCCATCACTTCCTTTGGCTTAGGGTGATGTACATCCCTTGACTTGCCATATATTACACTTGTTTTGTACACTGTATATAGGTGGCATTAATTAGCGAGTATTGGGTATTTTTCAGATACAAACTGACGCCAAGAAACTTAGGGATGTACAATCAGTCAATTGTCAGATATTTCCATTTGTTTGACACCAGATGTAACTACCAAAGCCATTTGCGTAACTAAGATTAATTTTGCCGCTCCACAGGTTGCATGTAGTGTTTACAAAAGTCGTGAATTTTCACTTGCTACTTGATTTAATCATGATGTAATTTTATGGTAGAGCAAACATCTCAGTGGTGTGGAGTGGGCATTCGAGTGTGGGGGAGGTGTCTTGAAAAATAGTGGAAAACCTGCAGTGTGCAGTTATTTGCAAAGTTTGGAACGCATTCCCAACCTTGATCTAGTAGAGAGTTTACACATGTTAAGGGTAGTAATAAATAGCTATCCAGTGTGGGGATGGGCAGGGAGCAACCGTTGATGTATTTGGAGAACATACATTTGACATGGGTTTAAATTATCTATATCCAAATTGGTAATGTGGAAGGAAAACCTACATTTATGGGGCTGGGGGGGAGTTTCTATTTGCTACCAAGGAAAGTTACACACTTTGTTCACTTGCCTTTAGTGTTCTAGTTATGTACTTGTTTTATAATGTTTGTAATTCCCTAACCTATTGCTAAGTAAACTTTGCACTTCGAGTAGGAGAGAGATGGAATTCACAATATAAACATTTGGCTTAAAGACTGACGTGGGCAACTGTTAGGGGTGAATATTTGAGATGGATATTGGTGGGAGTTACACTGTGAGACAACGGACCGTGAGGAGCGCTATGATAACAAGCATTTACAATGCAATGGTTTTGCCTTTGTTAAAGTTAGAGCTATTGGCATTGCTCTTGACATTATTTTTATTTATGTTTTTTTTAACATAAATAAATGGCATTGTCATTTACAATGCCAATAGCTTAATCTCTCGCAAATGCCACACACAAACACCCACAGAGAGCCCCCCCACACACACACACAGCGCCCCCCCACACAACCACACAGCGCCCTCCACACATACACCCACACAGAGCCCCCCCCACACAGAGCAGAAGTATGCTACATTTAATGCGAGTCACAGGGCTTTAGATCTCATCCACAGAGGATACCAGACCCTTCTGGTGTGCATTAGTTATCATTCTGCGCAGTCTGTATTCAATCCATCAATCTCGGCGTCACTGGAGAGCGCGAGATACCCGGAAAAATAAACTGCGCGCGCATGACGCAGCCCCCACCTCCCAATCCTGACAGGAGCCGTTCAACACCCCCTTCGTACGCTGCGCTAGCCTCCGCAAGAGGCTGATGTGGCGTAAAACAATGCAGCATTGCAGCTCTGGTGACCCATAATAACCTCCTGGCTTGCAGGCTAGCGAGGCAGCTCAGCGGGTCAATGCGCCGACTTAAAAGAGGTTGGCGCAACCGGCATGCGAAAAATTCCAGGCCCAAGGGCCGACTCACTCATTATTTTTAATGTAGATGAAATAAGTAAACGCCTGATCAGTTTTACTGCTCGAGAGTTTGATTTTGGACTTGCTTTACAAAACCGGGGAAAGTGCGTCTATATTTATGATCGCTATTTATTGGCCGAAAAATTTTGTTTTGCTAATAAATCTGAAGCCATTTGACAGAAATATATAATTTTACAACAAACACAACCAAACTGTTGTTGTATATGCAGTCAAAGCGACCACGAGTACGGTTACTACGCTTCAGAGCGCTGTGGAGGCAGGGTCAGAGACAAGGACCAAAAAAAAAAAACTTTTTAAACATATTCATCAAAGCGCAGATTGCTACAATTCCAATCCAACCCACATAATTCCAGTACACACCACATGCATACACTCCATAACACAATGCTAAAAGACATTGCAATTTACAATCCCCTTTCCTTCCTTCCAGACTTAACACTTTCACATTCAACCTCTTTTCTAGATTAACGTTTGAAGTCTCAGATATTTCACCTCTTTTCTAGATCACACAAGTCTATGCACTGAGGTACGTATAGGAGTACATAACTCTCCAGTCTTTCAAGATAACCTGAACATTTCACCTCTATGACTATACCACTGAAGTCTTGCATATTCCACCTGTACTCATTGAAGTCTCACATATCACACCTCTCGTCCACACTAAACATGCTGAAGACTCACCTAGCTTAATTTTCTTTGGGGTCAAACACACTGAAATCACACACATCTTACATCTTCTCCATATTACATAGGTTAAAGTCTCACATATATTGGCTCATGTCTCTTCCACACTAGATTAAAGTCTTGAATATTTGTGCTCTCTAGAGTCTGCATATTCCAATTCCCTTTCAGAATATACGACTTCAATTCTTGCATAATTCCCTTCTGGCCTAGAGTAGATTGGATTCGTAAATCTCACCTCTCTTACAAATTACACAGGTTTAAGTCTTGCATAGCTCAAATCCCTTGCAGGTTGAAAAAGCTTAAGTCTTGCACATCTTATCTCTTTACAGTCTTAAATCAATCACTCATCTTCCAACTTATATACATTGACATCTAACATATCTTACCTCTATTCCCAACTGCACACCTTAAAGTCTTAAAAAATATACACATGGAAGCCTTGCCTTTCTCAACTCTCTTGCACACAATCCATGCTAAAGACTCACAACCTCATTTATCTTTCCCACAAAACACAGACTGAAATCTCTGCAATAGCGTCTTAGCTTTTGGGATGGTCGATCAGATATTTTTTGAAGAAGGGGGCGTCACAGCTGGAGACAATTCTCCAGGTGAGGCATACAGTGACAATAGAACTATTATATTCTGGGCCATTAAAGTTCCTCCGCAAACTTCCACCAACAACAGAACACCAAGAAATATCAACACAAGATCAGGAGGATCCAGGCATTGGAACAATACACAAAAATATTCTGCAGCAAATATTGTTTAATTGAACATTTAGTCAGTTATATATTATTGGAGATGCAAAAAGAAGCAAAGAACTCTGGGTAGTTCCCAAGTGTAGTTGGAGAGCAGCTCCTGTATGCAGCACACTACAACACCAGCGACACTAACTTAGCTCACCTCAAATGTCTGCGTTTCTATACAAGTTGTTATGCATAATCCCATGCTTAAAAACTTGGATAGAAAAGCAGATATTTGAGGTGAGCAAAGTGAGAGTGTCGCTGGTGTTGTAGTGTGCTCCATAAAGGAGCTGCTCTCCACCTGAACTTGGGAACTACACAGAGTTCGCTGCTTCTCTTCTGCATGATTTAAGCGGCAATGTATGCCTGAAAGGGTATTGTTTTGAATGACTGGAGATGTGTGAAACTGGCATATGTCTGGGAAAAGTATTTGCTTTGTCAAGTCACCATTTGAAAAGAACCATGAACCTGTCTGAAGGTGCTGGTTTACAGCCACGTATAACAAACAGTAAAGTACACAGCTCTGCAGCCTGTGGAAGGTACAGATGACAAACTGAAAAGCTTCCAGTTCCCCTCCCTTGAGAGGGATAGAAATAAGGAGAACTTCGAAATCAAAGACATATCTACAGCAAGTGCATGTATTTAAGAAATTTGGGAAAAAATTAAAACTGACCAAATTCAAACGGAAATCCAGAACATTACACACCAAACAAGGATGGAAACAAAAACTCACATGCCTATGCAGAATCGGAGCTAAAGTGCCTTAGAACAGAAAGTTTGTTGTGTTTAACCTATTCTTCTGGCAATAGACTTAGCAAAAAGAAGTGGAGTATTACGGACAAAGCGTTCATGAGATGAAATGGGCTCAGAGTATGAACAAATAGATTTCACATCCAGTTGTGCCACAAGGTGGAAGACAAGGAGCCCTTATTCAGGCTTCACCACGTCAGAAGTGTGTTAGTGTCTTCGGTGTCAATGATAAAGAACACTCTGCTCCTGAATAAGCAAGGTAAACAAATTCCACTTGAAATTTAGAGTTAAAGTGGATACTTTAACGATGTTTTCTTGATGTTTAAAATAGTAGAGGAGAGTTTGAGATTGCCTTATTCTGAGATTGGATCTTAGATTGTAGGGCATTTGCCATCTCTTCAAGCAGAAATGAGAATGACATGACTGTCCTGAAAAAACGGAGGAAATCTGCAAAACCAAACCTACTGAGAGGGCGCTAAAGAGCCGTCGTGCAAGATGGCCGCACATACATCAGGCTCCTATAGTTCGAGACCTTCATCCGTCATATCCTGCACCAGATGCCCAAATCACAATTATGATTTTTTTTTTTACGGAAAGCAAACACTGCTGGACAGCACACTACCCTGCTTTCTGGGGGAAATAAGGTGCACTTCCAGCTTACCTGCAAAGACAGCCATGTCGTCCTATGGGCCTGCGAGCTTGTAACGCGGCTCTAAAAGAATGTGGGCCCGAACACAGACCTACGAAAGAAGACGAAGGTGGACGCTCCAGCAGAGAAACTTTGGGGCACTGCCTGTCCTCATTTTGCTTGAAAAGGGGAATGTGCCGAGGTGCAAGGCGGGTGGAGCTGTTTGTCAGCGGTGGATTGCAGGCCCCTCTAATTGGGTCTCCGGGGCCCGTGTGCAGCAGTGGATGGGACCTGTGACTACTTGCCGGTAAGAGAGGGTGCTGCTGTATGGTGCCTCCATCCCACTCCTCTACTGAGGCGTACCCTAGGCGAGACGCGTTGTGGCGGAATGTGCCGAGGTGCAAGGCGGGTGGAGCTGTTTGTCAGCGGTGGATTGCAGGCCCCTCTAATTGGGTCTCCGGGGCCCGTGTGCAGCAGTGGATGGGACCTGTGACTACTTGCCGGTAAGAGAGGGTGCTGCTGTATGGTGCCTCCATCCCACTCCTCTACTGAGGCGTACCCTAGGCGAGACGCGTTGTGGTGGGCCACTGGTCTGGGCAGCGAAGGCCCTCACCCGGTCCACACGGAGCCCCCCAGCCCTTCAACTCACCGGGCCTCAGGGGCGGCTCCTCCGGGCGGCGGCTCTCTTCTTCTGGCCAGCGCGGGGCTCCTCTTCCACCACGGAGCCCCGCCGGGCCGCTCAGACGCTCTCCTCTCGCTGCAGGGCGGGGGCGGTCGAACTTCTCTCTTCCTGCAGGGCTCCCTCGGTACACGGGAGCCCTGCCAACCGGCCGCCTCGAGGTAACGGGTTCGGTGACACGGAGAGCGGGAGAGGGGGTGGGAAAGGGCAAAAAAAAATGCACCAAAAAAAAGCAAGCAGACCGGCAACGTCCTCCGCATCTCCCGGGGTTCCCTCCAGGCCACGGGAGCCCCGCGGGCGCCGCCATACTTCTTGCCGTCTTCCTTCTTCTGCGGGGGGCGGGCACTTCCGGCCGGCCGCGCTAGGATTGGCCGGCCGGCCAGTCACGGGGCAGGAGAGACGCAGAAGTGCCGGCAATGCCGGACCAGACACGGGGGCGTTCCCGGCGTCGCGTGACGTCGGCAAAAGCCAAAGAATCTCGGGAACGCCCCCGTGTCTGGTCCGGCATTGACGGACAGGCCCTCTCGTCCAATGGCAAGGCTCCGTTTACGGAGCCAGCCAATGAATGACGAGGGCCGAACCAAAGCCACAATACTGTTCTCATCAGGTTTTCGCCTGCGCCGAAAAAGATGCGCAGAGCGCATCTTTTTGGCGAGGCAAAACCTAAAAAGGGTGATGGGTGGTCCTGAATAGTGTCTGCTCATGGTCATAGGTTTCTGTGAATGACTTTTTTTTCAGTACCTTGTTGAGGATGAAAGTTTGGCGATGACTTCAAGGATGTGGTGCAAGGAATTCCAAAAAGCATCCCCTGAGCTCTCACTGTTTTCCGTAATTCTGCTTTAATCTGCCTGTGGGTCTATTGGAGGACTAGTGCTGCTTGACCTCAGGTTGTTTCCTGATTTACATTTGAGGTCAAGTTACCGAGATAGAAAGGACCATATACTTGAAATGATTTGTATACATTACCTTACATTGGGGTCAAGTAACCGAGATAGAAAGGACCATATACTTGAAATGATTTGTATACATTACCTTTGATGTAATTCTTAGTTTAATGGAAAGCCAGTGCAGTTCCTTCAAAGCAGGAGGTATTAGACTATAATGATTAAATGATGCTTCTTGGAGACTTGTGTGGATGTCATTGTAGCTCATTGACATCCTGCATTCATCATTAGGTAGCGCTGCCTTTTTGCCTGGCTCTTCATCAAGCAGTTTAGAGTCATATTTCTTTAAATTGCAGTGGATTTTTGTCAGGGATGTGTCTTACACATGTCTTTACTTACTGTCTTAAATTCTCTTTTGTTATAAATTGACGTGAGCCACATAGCCAGTCTGACAAGTGGCATCAATAAATGAGTTAACTGAGATGTTAGGGTTTATTAAGCAAGTTAATATTAAAATATTAATTGCGTTGTTAATTACATATGAGACCAGAACAAAACATTGCTAAATGATTTATGATAATCCTTAGTGGGTGTCTGCTGCACTTCAGATGAAGCTGGGCCAGACATACAACTACGTAACAAGAGTCGGAGCAAAAAAGAGGGGTGGGGGTGCTTAAAGACAGAAAGGGGGAAAGGAGAGAGCGGAATGGAAGGAAGGACAGGTGGGGAGACGACCGTTAGGAGAGTAGAAGGGAGGGAGGAAGAAAGGAAAAGGGAGTGGTGGAGAGAAGAAAGGAGGGTGGAAGGTAAGTATGGAAGAATAGCTAGAAGAAAGATAGAGATGTGGTAAAGCAGAAATGAAGGAAGGAGAGACGGAAGGAAGCTTGCAAGGAGATGGGGAGAGAGTGATAGGGCAAAGGAAGAAGACTGCAAGGGAGAAAGAGAAGGAACAAAGAAGGAAAAGAAGAATGGAGCTACAGAAAGGGTTGAGGCAGAAGGAAGAGAGGGGAAGAAATGGAAAGAGTGGAGAGTGAGAAGGGAAGGAAGGGAAGTAGGAAAGAAGTGAATAAGAAAGGAAATAAAAGAAAGGTTGGAAAGAATGAGCAAAGGTCGGAGGGAGTGAATGTCGCCCGTTTTCAGTTGCCCATTGTGTAGCCTTAGTGTGGTAAGGGGTGATCCAAGGGCTCAGCGAGCGTACTTGCATTTTATAATGCTTATAAAGGCAGATTGAGGGTCCTATCGCCACAATATGGTGGTCAGCAGGAAGCTGATGGTGGGCCGCGCCGCCAGGGTGGGGGGGCCCCATCCATGTGCTTTGCAGGGGGGCCCCCTCAAGTTTCGTTACGCCACTGCCCGGGAGCCTTGGAGCCCCAGAGCCCTGCAGCCCCCGAGCCCTGCAGCTCTGGAGCCCTGCAGCCTGGGAGCCCTGCAGCTCCCAGAGCTCTGAAGCCCCCGGAGCTCTGCAGCCTCCGAGCCCTGCAGCCCCGGAGCGCTGCAGCCCCGAGCCCTGCAGCCCCAGATCCCCGGAGCCTGGGAGCCCTGGAGCCTCAGAGCACTGCGGCCCCCGAGCCCTTCAGCCCCGGAGCCCTGGAAGGGCAGGCGGGAGCCCTCCCGCGGATGCTCGGGGCAGGCAGATTGGCGTCATGTCGGTCCCGGCCATCTGGTCGCACCTTTTCACTCGGCCATCTGGTCGCACCCAATGCTTTCCAATGGGGCGACCAGATGGCCGGGCTTCCCTGGAAGTCCCGATGAGGTGCCATTCGCCTCCCGGATCCCAGCCAAGGCTCCAGGAGGTCGGGTACGTTGGCGCCCTGGGTCCCCTCTGTCACTCGGCACGCACGGGTTCCCAGAAAGAGGGGTAGCCTTCCTCTGGATTACTAGGGGCAAGGGTATGCCCGGACACCCTTCCGGGGCTGGCGGTTCCCTGCCGGGGACCAGATGGGCGATGACCGGGCAACACCTCCCAGGCATCCGGGTCCCCCTCCTCCAGTCCGCGGCGTGGCAAAGTACCCGGGACGTGCTCCATGGGTCCCGGGCAGTTCTTCCCGTGCCTGAGGCCCAGCGTGGGGTTTCAGAGCCCCCCCTAAGCCCTGCAGCCCCGGAGCCCTGTGGCCCCGGAACCCTGCAGCCCAAGAGCCCTGCAGCCCTGGAGACCGGGAGCACTGGAGCACCAGAGCCCTGCAGCCCCCGAGCCCTGCAACCCCGGAGCCCTACAGCCCTGGAGCACCAGAGCCCCGGAGCTCTGCAGCCCCTGGAGCCCTGCAGCCCCCGAGCCCTACAGCCCTGGAGCCTTGCAGCCCCTAGCCCTGCAGCCCCGGATCCCTGGAGCCTGGGAGCCTGGAGCCTGGGAGCCCTGTGGCTCCCGAGCCCTGCAGCCCTGGAGCCCTGGAAGAGCAGGCGGGAACCCTCCCGCGGAGGCTCTGTGCAGGCAGATTTGCGTCATGTCATCCCGACCATCTGGCCGCACCCAATGCTTTCCAATGCGTCCCTATGAGGTGCCATTCGCCTCCCGGATCCCAGCCAGGGCTCCAGGAGGTCGGGCACGTTGGTGCCCTGGGTCCCCTCCGTCACTCGGCACGCACGCGTTCCCAGAAAGAGGGGTAGCCTTCCTCGGTATGCCCGGATATCCTTCTGGGGCTGGCGGTTCCCTGCCGGGGACCAGATGGGGGATGACCGGGCAACACTTCCAAGGCGTCCGGGGCTCCCTCCTCCAGCCCGCGGCATGGCAAAGTACCCGTGACGGGCTCCATGGGTCCCAGGCAGTCCTCCCCGTGCCTGAGGCCCAGCGTGGGGTTTCAGAGCCCCCCTGAGCCCTGCAGCCCCGGAGCCCTGTGGCCCCGGAGCCCTGCGGCCCAGGATCCCTGCGGCCAGGGAGCCCTGCAGCCCTGGAGCCCGGGATCCCCGGAGCCCTGCAGCCCAGGAGCCCTGCACCCCAGGAGCCCTGCAGCCCTGGAGCCTGGGAGCCCCGGGAGCCCTGGAGCCCCGGAGACCTGCAGCTCCTGGAGACCTGCAGCCCCCAAGCCCTGGAGTCCCGGAACCCTGCAGCCCCGAAGCCCTGGAGCCTCGGAGCCCTGCAGCCCCGGAGCCCTGCAGCCCCAGAGCCCTGCAGCCCCGTATCCATGGAGCATCAAGCCCTGGAGCCTCGGAGCCCTGCGGCCCCCGAGTCCTGCAGCCCCTAAGCCCTGGAAGGGCAGGCGGGAGCCCTCCCGTGGAGGCTCGGGGCAGGCAGATTGGCACCATGTCGGTCCCGGCCATCTGGTCGCACCTTTCCACTCGGCCATCTTGTTGCACCCAATGCTTCCCAATGGGGCGACCAGATGGCCGGGCTTCCCTGGAAGTCCCGTTGAGGTGCCATTCGCCTCCCAGATCCCAGCCAGGGCTCCAGGAGGTCGGGCACGTTCGCGCCTAGGGTCCCCTGAGCCGTGCGGTGCGCACTTGTTCCCAGAAAGAGGGGTAGCCTTCCTCCGGATTACTAGGGACAAGGTACTCTGGGACCCCTCTTGGCCTAGCATTCCTCAGCCAGCAGCTTAATGGGCCAGGATGCCGCCCCAGCCCTGAGCCCCGATGGCCCTGGGGAGGGCGGCCTCCCCTCCCGGGGCTCCATCCTGGGTCCTGCCGGGGCGGGTACCGGAGGGCCCTGGGAGGCTCCCCCTGTGCCCCCGGTCTCGGGGCCCCCGGCTGGAGCCAGGGGCCCGGCTGGGCCCCGGTTTGGGTGCTCCGGCCCTGGGCCCTGTCCCCCGCCTGCCGCACTGACAAAGGCCGGGACGGGGTTCCATTGTGCCCGGGGAGCCTCCCCTTGCTGGGCTGGGTTCAGGAGCTCTATCCGAGGCCCCTGAGGGCCCCGGGGAGGGTGGTCTTGTCACCCCGGGCTCTGTCCTGGGTCCTGCCGCGTGGCAGGGTGCCCGGGATGGTGTCCGGCAGGCCCGGGGAGGCTTCTACTACGCCTCCAGGCCTGGGAGCCCCAGCTGGGTTCAGGAGTCCCACTGGGCCCCGGGTCAGGTGCTCGGGCCCCGGGCCCTGTCCCCGGGCCTGCCGCACTGCCAAAGGCCCGGGACGGGGTTCTGTTGTGCCTGGGCAGGCCTCCCCTGCTTGTCAAGGTGTGCGCTGGCCCCAGGCCGGAGGACCTGTTGGGGCCCCCTTGCAGCCTCCATGGCTGGGGCCCAGGGCCTCCTGTCCACCATGCCCCGGCGCCCGCTCACTCCTTCGTTGGGGCACAGGGTGTCGAGATGGCTTCCCTTTCATACCCGGCCATCTGGTCGCCCAGATCCCCTCGGCCATCTGGTCGCCCTCAATGCTTTCCTATGGGGAGACCAGATGGTCGGGCTTCCCTGGAAGTCTCGATGGGGTGCCATTTGCCCGCTCACTCCTTCGTTGGGGCACAGGGTGTCGAGATGGCTTCCCTTTCATACCCGGCCATCTGGTCGCCCAGATCCCCTCGGCCATCTGGTCGCCCTCAATGCTTTCCTATGGGGTGACCAGATGGTCGGGCTTCCCTGGAAGTCTCGATGGGGTGCCATTTGCCTCCCGGATCCCAGCAAGGGCTCCAGGGGGTCGGATACTTTCGCGCCTTGGGTCCCCTCTGTCACCTCGAGTGCACGGATTACAAGAAAGGGCGGTCATTTTCTTCTGGATTACTAGGGAGAGGGTCAATCAGACCTCCGTGAGGTCTGGCAATTCGGAATCAGGGGAAGTCCGGGTGCACTCCTGCCTCTCAGCCCCTTGCCGATGGTTCTTTTTCTCCGAGTTTTCTCAAGCAGACCTCCATGAGGTCCGGCCATGCTGAGAGGGGGAAGGCAGTCCCGGGGCCTGCCCGCTGGGGCCCCCAGGGGCCTGGGGATGCTCCTGCCTCTCAGCCCCTTGCCGATGGTCCTTTGTATCTGAGTTTTCTCAGGCAGACCTCTGTGAGGTCCGGCCATGCTGAGAGGGGGAAGGCAGTCCCGGGGCCCACCTGCCGTGGCCCCAGGGGCCCGGGGATACTCCTGCCTCTCAGCCCCTTGCCGGTGGTCCTTTTCAGGCGCGCAACACCCATTGGACTCACCGGGCTTCAGCCCCCCCCCCCCGTCGTCGTGTGTGGCAGCCCGGGATGAGACAGATCCCAGGCACACACAGAGCCGCACCCGAACGTTTTACAGGTCTTTAAAAGACCATTTGAATGTTAATTAGGCCTTGCAGTTGTTTCACCCCTTCTAAGAGCCCCTGCAGCTCCACTCTGCCTACTGATTAAAGGTTCATCACCCCCTGAAATTTTTTCTTAGCCCCCCCAAAATTTGGCTCTAGTTGCGCCTCTGGTCCTTTTTCTCTGAGTTTGCTCAGGCAGACCTCCGTGAGGTCCGGCCGTGCTGAGAGGGGGAAGGCAGTCCCAGGGCCCGCTCGCCGGGGCCCCCAGGGGGCCAGGGACGCTCCTGTCTCTCAGCCCCTTGCCGGTGGTCCTTTTTCTCAGAATTTCCTCAGACAGACCTCCGTGAGGTCTGGCCATGCTGAGAGGGGGATGGCAGTCCCAGGGCCCGCCCGCCGGGGCCCCCAGGGGCCCGGGGACGCTCTTGCCTCTCAGCCCCTTGCCAGTGGTCCTCTGAGCCAAGCTTTTGTCTCTCCGTGCGTGGGTGCCCGCGGACGCCTCCCTCCACCACACCCAGGGGTGGGTCCCTCTGCCGCCGGGCCGGCGGGGGGGACGCGGAGAGGGTAACACGGGTCCGTGGGAGGCTGCCTCC
Source organism: Lissotriton vulgaris (assembly GCF_964263255.1). Lineage (NCBI taxonomy): Eukaryota > Metazoa > Chordata > Amphibia > Caudata > Salamandridae > Lissotriton > Lissotriton vulgaris. The sequence goes on along the minus strand of NC_141687.1, from coordinate 340,137,497 downwards.
ACCACGTGCCCTTCGGCACGTGGGCCTCCCCATCCTGTTATGTTATGTTATGTTAAAATGGGATTTCTATAGCGCTCAGCTACTCCGAGGAGTGCCCCGGCGCTTCAAACCCAATGCGGAAACAGGAACAGACGAACAAATGGCAAGTGCTACTGAACAAATAGCCAGGACTTCAAATCCTTCCTGAAAGCTAGCAAGTTGACAGTCCTTCTCAAGGAAACTGGCAGAGCATTCCAAAGTTGGGGCGCCAAACGTCGGAAAGAGCGACCTCCAATGCGTGTTCGTATAATGCCCCGGACAGACGCCAAGGCAGCGAAGCTGACCTCAGCGATCTGGATGGCTGATAGAAAACTAGCCGTTTCCTGATGTATTTGGCGCCGGAATCATGGAGCGCTTTGAAAGCAAGCGTAAGCACCGTGAAAACAATCCGTTTTCGGATTGGGAGCCAGTGAAGAGTTTTCAGAAGATCAGTAGCACTGGCTCTCCGATGGAGGCCAAAAATGGCTCGTGCCGCCCAATTGTGCACTATTTGCAAACGTGAAAGGAGATATTCCGGCAAGCCGAGATAAAGCACATCCGCATAATCCAGGTGAGAGCCTATTAAAGCCTGCACAGTAATTTTCCTGTGATCAAGAGAAAGCATAGGAAGAAATTTCCTAAGCATTTTGTGAAGGCCAAAACATTTCCCTACTAGGCCAAGAATCTGAGGCTTCAAGGTGAGGGTGTTGTCAATCTGCACACCAAGATTCTTGGCCATGGATGAGGCAGCTGAAGGAGGGAACATGGCTGAAGGCCACCAAAACTGCCACCTAGGGTCAGATGGACAACCAAAAAAGAGCACCTCAGATTTATCAGAGTTGCACTTGAGGTTGTTGAGCTGGAACCAATCAAACACAGCCCCAAGACAGCTTCTGATAATCCCACCATCAAAGTCAGAGCCCTTTTTGCAGGTAAAAAGAAGCTGGGTGTCGTCCGCATATGAAACGATATGGGCACCATACGACTCCGCCAGTGCCGCCAAGGGGGCCATATAGATGTTGAAAAGAGTAGGGCTCAAAATTGAGCCCTGAGGAGCTCCTACCTCCAAAGGCGGCACCTCAGTAGAAAACGGAGGGGCCCAGACCGTTTGGCGGCGGTCCACTAGAAAGGACTCAAACCAGCTAAACACCGCTCCCCGTAGCCCAATCACCCTGAGTCTTAAAAGGAGACCGCCATGGGGAACGGTGTCGAAGGCCGCTGACAGATCCAACATCACCAGCATCGCCTTACCTCCCAAGTCAAGAACCTCCTTAATTCTGTTACTTCTAACAGCGCGGTCTCCGTGCTCATATTAGCACGAAAGCCCGACTGAGTCTCATGTAAAATGTTATAACTTTCAAGGAAGTTAGAGAGTGAAGAGTGGACATGCTTCTCCACCACCTTGGCAAACGCTGGGTGGAGAGAAATGGGCCTGTAATTGGCATGTACCAGTGTGTCCAAATTTGGCTTTTTCAGAAGCGGCAGAATAAGAGCCTGCTTCCAGGCCCGAGGACCCACTCCCGTGCTGAGTGAAAGGTTAAGCACAGGATTGATTGGATTGGATTGGATTGGATGTCGATTTGTAAAGCGCGAATTGTTGCCCGAGGGCGTCCAAGCGCTGAAAACACCAAAACCGACCAGAGAGAAAAAAAAAAAGCAAAAAACACAACAGAGGGAGGGGGAAATTAAACTGGATGAAATAGGAAGGTTTTTAGTTGTTTGCGGAAAGTCGTGTGATTAGAGTTGGATCTTAAGTGCAATGGGAGGGAGTTCCAGGCCCTCGCCGCGTTATAGGCGAAAGACCTACCTCCAGATCTGGATCTCCTTACTCTCGGAGTGACTGCCAAGAAGGACTGGTTGGATCTTAGATTCTTATTGGGCCTATAGTGAAGGATTAGGTCCTGTGTGATCATGGGGCCAGAGTTCCAGAAGGACTGGTGGGATATGCACATGGCTTTGAACAAAACCCTTTGGCGTACTGGTAGCCAGTGAAGAGAGACCAGCCCAGACCTTACTGACTGTCTGCGAGGGATGTCAAGTAGCAGACGTGCGGCGCAGTTCTGCACAATCTGTAGCCTCCTCAATGTGGATTCCGGGGCTCCGAGGTAAAGGACATTATTAAAATCGAGACGAGATTGAATCAGGCCTTGTACCGCTGCTTGCTTGGCTTCCATGGGAAGGAGGGGGAGAATTTTCTTAAGCATCTTCATGATGCCGAAGCAGGTAGCCGAAAGTTTGGTGGCTTGTACGCCAAAGGAGAGAGAGTTGTCCATCCATATTCCCAGACTTTTTATGCTGTTTTTGGGAATAGGTATGGGGCCCATACTGGGTGGCCAAAGGGTGGGCGGGAGGCTGGGGACCGAGTTGCCGAGGACCATGAGCTCGGTCTTATCTCCGTTTAATTTTAAGGATGATTGGGACATCCAGGATTTTAGCTCCTCTAGGCACTCTCTGAGGCCGCTCTGTACAGGGAGATTGGTCTCCTGTGTCAGGGAGACCACCAGCTGCGTGTCGTCCGCGTAGGAGATGATCTTAATCCCAAACGGACGGACGACATCAGCTAGTGGTCTCATGTACAGGTTAAAAAGTGCCGGGCTCAGAGAGGAACCTTGGGGGACGCCGCAATTCAGGGAGGTGCTGGTGGAGACTGAATCACCATCAAACACTTGGAAAGATCTATCTTCCAGGAAGGACCGGAACCAGGTCCACGCTTTGCCCTTAATCCCGACCTGGGCCATACGGTCCAGCAGGGTGACATGGCTGACCGTATCGAAGGCCGCACTAAGATCAAGGAGGATCACTGCCACTGATCCTCCCTGATCTAAGATTTTCCTGGCCTCCTCGGTGACCATGAGGAGGGCGGTCTCGGTCCCATGTTTAGGTCTAAATCCGGTTTGGGTGGGATCCAGGAGCAGATGGGTTTCTAAAAAGTTGGTAAGCTGGAGGTTTATGTATTTCTCCAGGACCTTGCTCGCCCAGGGGAGCAGGGATATTGGGCGGTAGTTGCTCATATCTGTGGGGTCTAGGCTGGGCTTTTTCAGCAGGGCCTTCACCATGGCCTGCTTCCAGACTGTGGGAACTATGCCCGTGAAGATGGAGGTGTTTAGGACGTCCCTTAGTATAGGTAGAGTGGTTTGTGCAGCGGCCATAATTATCTCTGGGGGGGCAGGGTCATTAGGAGAACCGGATTTGACTTTGCGTGCTAGAGACTCCAGCAAGACAAGTTCCAGTGGGGGAAAATGGGACAGCGTGGGTGGTTGAGGATTGAGAACGGGTTCAACGGGGTGTGAAAGTGTAATGAACGGAGGTGGGTTGATCGGGGGGAAAGCCGAGTAGATTGAACAAATTTTCTGATGGAAAAATTCGGCAACTTTGTTGCAGTGAGAAGTGGGTTTGTCCACTGGTAGGCTGGGAGGGGGTTTGGTTAGTTGTTTAATGATTTTGAAAATTTCCTTCGGTTTGGATTTTGCAAGGACAATTTTTTCCGAGAAGTAGGAGGCCTGGGCTTCCTTTATCTGGCTTTTGTAGTTGCTGATAGCTTCTCGGTAGAGAGTTTTATGTACCGATGAATAATCGGTTCGCCAACGTCTTTCGAGTTTCCTACAGCATCGTTTTTGGTTTCTCAGATTCTCCGTGTACCACGGGGCAGTTTTGTGGAGGCGTTTAAGAGTGATTACCTTTTTCGGGAGGGCAATGTCAAGAGATTGGGAGATCCAATTGACGTAGGCCTGATAAGCTGGCTCAGGGTTATCCGTGACCAAGGGTTGGGTCTCTGTGAGTGCATTGGTCCAATTATCAATCATAAGATGGGTCCAGGCTCTCTTGAGTCTTGTAGTGGGGATAGGTTCGGGGGGTTTGGGAATGGTCCAATTGATGGGGATCAGAAAATGGTCCGTCCAGGGAAGGGGTATGGGAGGACAAGTTAGGAGGTTGGGGCAGTTGCTAAAAACTGGGTCGAGCAGATGGCCTTTTTCGTGTGTGGGCAGGGTGACTCGTTGTGAGAGCAGCAAGGCTGCTAGGTCGCCTGTTAGAGTCGAGGCGGTAAGGTCAGAGGGCGAGTCAAAGTGAAAATTAAAATCACCCAGCAGGATAAAGTTGGATGAAGTGTTAATACGTTCGGATACATAAGTGGGTAGGCTAACGTGGAACTGCCTCGGGGGCCCTGGAGGTCGGTAGATCAAAGTGCCTGAAAGGCACTGATTGGGGGACAGTTCAATTTTGAAGGTGAGGCTTTCACAGTCTAGAATGGTTTCGGTGACCGCTCTGCAGTTGAACTGCTCTTTATGTATTATAGCTAGGCCTCCTCCCCTCCCTTTTAACCGGTCCTGGCGCAGGATTTGAAAGCCTGCGGGGAGCGCAGCTATTATGGCTGGATCGGCTGCCGTGGAGAGCCAGGTTTCTGTCAAAAACAGAATGTCGGGGGAGTGTTCTTCTATTAACAGCATTATTTCAGCTGTGTGTTTAGGTAGGGAGCGGCAGTTCAGCAGGAACATCCGAAAATGGTGGAGCAGTTTGGGAGTGGTGGTAGGCTTAAGGAGCTTGTGACACTCTGGACAGAGTTGGGGTAGAGTATCTGCAGAGTATTTGTGACAACTATAATTGACCGTGGAGGCCCTCAGGCTGTGAAGGAGGTCCGCACTGTAACATAAGCGGTCGGTTGTTCGGGGGGCAGGGGAACTGGCCCTTGGCCCGGACTCGGCGCGGACGAGCGCAGACGAGCTTTCGGCGCGCATTCGTCGCGCCCGCTGCGCTCGTCCGCTGCGCTTCCTGTGCATGCACATAATTATAGGGAGGGTAGGGGGGCGTGTCCCTCGTTTCCTCGTGGCCGATGGCGGCTGAGGAGGGCTCTGTCAGACACTCCCTCTGAGCGCTAGCTCCGCTCTAAGGAAGGCAGGTAAAATACAAGTATTTTTAAAAGCAATTAAAACAGTTTCCAAGTGTGCAAAATCGGCAATTTAGCAGCGTTTTTCCTCTCCCGGCTGTGCCTCAGGAGGGAAGTGGTGTACAGCGAGCTTGAGATTCAGCGCGCTATATAAGGCAAAGTGGGCGTGGCTACAATGTGGGCGTGTCCCTCGCTTCCTCGTGGCCGATGGCGGCTGAGGAGGGCTCTGTCAGACACTCCCTCTGAGCGCTAGCTCCGCTCTAAGGAAGGCAGGTAAAATACAAGTATTTTTAAAAGCAATTAAAACAGTTTCCAAGTGTGCAAAATCGGCAATTTAGCAGCGTTTTTCCTCTCCCGGCTGTGCCTCAGGAGGGAAGTGGTGTACAGCGAGCTTGAGATTCAGCGCGCTATATAAGGCAAAGTGGGCGTGGCTACAATGTGGGCGTGTCCCTCGCTTCCTCGTGGCCGATGGCGGCTGAGGAGGGCTCTGTCAGACACTCCCTCTGAGCGCTAGCTCCGCTCTAAGGAAGGCAGGTAAAATACAAGTATTTTTAAAAGCAATTAAAACAGTTTCCAAGTGTGCAAAATCGGCAATTTAGCAGCGTTTTTCCTCTCCCGGCTGTGCCTCAGGAGGGAAGTGGTGTACAGCGAGCTTGAGATTCAGCGCGCTATATAAGGCAAAGTGGGCGTGGCTACAATGTGGGCGTGTCCCTCGCTTCCTCGTGGCCGATGGCGGCTGAGGAGGGCTCTGTCAGACACTCCCTCTGAGCGCTAGCTCCGCTCTAAGGAAGGCAGGTAAAATACAAGTATTTTTAAAAGCAATTAAAACAGTTTCCAAGTGTGCAAAATCGGCAATTTAGCAGCGTTTTTCCTCTCCCGGCTGTGCCTCAGGAGGGAAGTGGTGTACAGCGAGCTTGAGATTCAGCGCGCTATATAAGGCAAAGTGGGCGTGGCTACAATGTGGGCGTGTCCCTCGCTTCCTCGTGGCCGATGGCGGCTGAGGAGGGCTCTGTCAGACACTCCCTCTGAGCGCTAGCTCCGCTCTAAGGAAGGCAGGTAAAATACAAGTATTTTTAAAAGCAATTAAAACAGTTTCCAAGTGTGCAAAATCGGCAATTTAGCAGCGTTTTTCCTCTCCCGGCTGTGCCTCAGGAGGGAAGTGGTGTACAGCGAGCTTGAGATTCAGCGCGCTATATAAGGCAAAGTGGGCGTGGCTACAATGTGGGCGTGTCCCTCGCTTCCTCGTGGCCGATGGCGGCTGAGGAGGGCTCTGTCAGACACTCCCTCTGAGCGCTAGCTCCGCTCTAAGGAAGGCAGGTAAAATACAAGTATTTTTAAAAGCAATTAAAACAGTTTCCAAGTGTGCAAAATCGGCAATTTAGCAGCGTTTTTCCTCTCCCGGCTGTGCCTCAGGAGGGAAGTGGTGTACAGCGAGCTTGAGATTCAGCGCGCTATATAAGGCAAAGTGGGCGTGGCTACAATGTGGGCGTGTCCCTCGCTTCCTCGTGGCCGATGGCGGCTGAGGAGGGCTCTGTCAGACACTCCCTCTGAGCGCTAGCTCCGCTCTAAGGAAGGCAGGTAAAATACAAGTATTTTTAAAAGCAATTAAAACAGTTTCCAAGTGTGCAAAATCGGCAATTTAGCAGCGTTTTTCCTCTCCCGGCTGTGCCTCAGGAGGGAAGTGGTGTACAGCGAGCTTGAGATTCAGCGCGCTATATAAGGCAAAGTGGGCGTGGCTACAATGTGGGCGTGTCCCTCGCTTCCTCGTGGCCGATGGCGGCTGAGGAGGGCTCTGTCAGACACTCCCTCTGAGCGCTAGCTCCGCTCTAAGGAAGGCAGGTAAAATACAAGTATTTTTAAAAGCAATTAAAACAGTTTCCAAGTGTGCAAAATCGGCAATTTAGCAGCGTTTTTCCTCTCCCGGCTGTGCCTCAGGAGGGAAGTGGTGTACAGCGAGCTTGAGATTCAGCGCGCTATATAAGGCAAAGTGGGCGTGGCTACAATGTGGGCGTGTCCCTCGCTTCCTCGTGGCCGATGGCGGCTGAGGAGGGCTCTGTCAGACACTCCCTCTGAGCGCTAGCTCCGCTCTAAGGAAGGCAGGTAAAATACAAGTATTTTTAAAAGCAATTAAAACAGTTTCCAAGTGTGCAAAATCGGCAATTTAGCAGCGTTTTTCCTCTCCCGGCTGTGCCTCAGGAGGGAAGTGGTGTACAGCGAGCTTGAGATTCAGCGCGCTATATAAGGCAAAGTGGGCGTGGCTACAATGTGGGCGTGTCCCTCGCTTCCTCGTGGCCGATGGCGGCTGAGGAGGGCTCTGTCAGACACTCCCTCTGAGCGCTAGCTCCGCTCTAAGGAAGGCAGGTAAAATACAAGTATTTTTAAAAGCAATTAAAACAGTTTCCAAGTGTGCAAAATCGGCAATTTAGCAGCGTTTTTCCTCTCCCGGCTGTGCCTCAGGAGGGAAGTGGTGTAGTTAATTACTAGGGCCATTTTTCCAAGGAATTTAGCTGGACAAGGATCCAATGGAGAGCCTGATTTAAATTTAGTAAGAAGGTCAAGCGAGGTAGAGCAGGAAAGAAAAAGAAAATTAGAAAGGATAGGACCCTCACTAGTAAGGGACGAGAGCAAGGGGGCACTGGTGCAAGGGGCTATCATCATGCCAGAGAGCCGGAAAGAGTCCTGGATGGACTTAATTTTGTTGGCAAAGAAATCAGCAAGTTGGATAACCCAAGATTCAGAATGGGAATGTGTGGACGAACTCATGGTGGGAGAGGTGAATTCTTTAACAATTAAAAATATTTCTTTGCTAGTGTTCACAGCGGCCTCAATTCTTCTTGCATAATAGGCTTTCTTCTCTAGCAAGATGTTACTATGGTATAATTTGATGGATTCCCTGTATGCTGTTTTATCTGAAAGGTCATAGTGGCGACGCCAGGCCCTTTCCACTTTCTTACACATCCGCCGCATCTCAGATAGAGCGGCAGTGAACCAGGGAGCAGAGGCCCGACTAATGAGTTTGCGGGGAAAAGTCGCAGGGGCTAGTTCATCGAGTCTCTCCACACCCCATGTTTGCAGGAGGTCGAGATCCGCCTTTAAGCTGCCAGACAGCTGACAAGGGTGAGAAGATAATGCATATGCCATCATGTCAGGGGATACTCAATAGTAAGCTCGAGAGGCCTGAAGAGAACGTCCCTGCACCCTAGACGAAGATTTGTCAGAAAGAAGGATTTGGAAGTTCACTAAAAAATGATCCGACCACAGGATGGGTACCGGGGAGGACATGCCTATTGGGATGGTGGAAAAAACTTGATCAAGTGTATGGCCTTTGTTGTGTGGTGGAACGGAGAGATAGGGGGTGAGACCCATTGGAGATGTAGTGTCAAAGATCCTAATAGCATCAACATCGTTCCTCATATCCATGTGAATGTTAAAGTCCTCCAGGAGCAGGCAATGATCCGCTTTTAGGCAGAGTGCCGAAACCACAGCATGGAGCTCTTCATGAAAAGAGCCTATGGGGCCGGGGGGGTCTATAAATTAGTAGCCTGGCACAAGATTGATGAGAAGACGGGGATAGGGAAAACCCAAGGGCCTCCCTCCCTTGAATATCATCCGTTGGATTGATGGAACAAGTGAAACGATTGTCCACCACCAACGCTAAGCCACCACCCCTTCCATTGTTCCTATCCTTCCTGAAAATGACATAGTTTGAAGGGATAGCCGAGGCTATGTCAGGGCCAGAGCAATCTCCCAAACACGTCTCGGTTAGGAAGAGACAAATGGGATTAGCCTCAGACAGAAGATTATAAATGTCAAAGGCATGTTTACTTAAAGATCTAGTGTTCAGGAGTAAACAGGAGCTATTTTAGGCAAATTACAAGGGGTTGTAGGGAGGGCGTTGCCCGGAATCCAGCCGCAACCGGGACAGCGCCTCTTGTTTTTGGGCCTGCGAGGAAAAACACTACAGCAATTGCCCACATTACCCCTAAGAGAAGTAAGCTCAACAGCTGTGTATGTACGCATACTATCTATCCGCAGAGGTGAAAATCGGACCCGCCCGCACCCGTCCGCCTCCTGGATGCTGACGGGCGCAGACAGGCTTACCTTAGGCACGAAAGAGGCGCGCCCGCTCTACGCGTCCGCTGCGCAGAGTAGAGGACCTCTAGATTTATATCTTCGCAGGCGAGAGACCGCACCACTGGTCCGCCGACCAGCGTGCCTGGCTCCCCCTAAGATGGTCTCTAGTAATGTCAGCAGCCTACAGGTCCCAGAATTCCCTGCGGCACCTCATCGGCTGTGCGGATAGGGGACAGGCAAAGAAAGTCCAACGCGACACTGTTGTCACCAGGCAGAGGGGTGAAAAAGAGGTTCCAGCAAAGTAGGCAGAGAGCGAAATGTCACCCGGCTATCCGCCTCAGGTGACGAAAATGAAAATAGAATAAAGTAGGAGTACACAATAAAAATAATGCAACCCTAATTGTAAATTTTAAAAGCGCTAGCAATCAGCGCGAATTACACCAAAGTTAAAAGCAGCTTGTAATCAGCAAATTATGCACCCGCACGTCCGCACCCAGCCTCCGCCTCAGGTATAGCGGGAGGGTTCAAGATCTAACCGGGGCGTCCCTCTGCTCAGATTTATATCTTCGCAGGCGACAGACCGCACCTCTGGTCCACCGACCAGCGTGCTTGGCTCCCCCTAAGATGGCCTCTTGCAATGTGAGCAGCCTACAGGTCCCCGAATACCCTGCGGCACCTCATAAGCCTTGCGGGTAGGGGACAGTCAAAGAAAGTCCAACGCGACACTGTTGTCACCAGGCAGAGGGGTGAATAAGAGGTTCCAGCAAAGTAGGCAGAGGGCGAAATGTCACCCGGCTATCCGCCTCAGGTGACGAAAATTAAAATAGAATAAAGTAGGAGTACACAATAAAAATAATGCAACCCTAATTGTAAATTTTAAAAGCGCTAGCAATCAGCTAGCGCCGTCCCTGCTCCACCGGGGTGCGGGGACGGGGGCCACCATCCCTTGCGGGTCAGCAGGGTGACCAGATGGCCTCCCCTTCCCGCTGCTCCCATGCAACTCGGGAAGGGAGGTGAGCAGAAGCCGCCCGGGGGAAGGAAGCTCCAGAGCGGCTGCCTTGGTGTGCCCGGCCACCCTCGCCGGACTGCAAGGGCGACTGGGTACAACAGCCTCCCAGGCCATCTGGGCGCTGGGTCGTCCCAGACCATCTGGTCGCCTGGCTGCGCGACCAGATGGCCCTGTGGGCAGGGTGACCAGATGGCCCTGCGGGCAGTGTGACCAGATGGCCCTGCGGGCTGGCGGCCGGGCTAACTCCAACTTTTGGCATTCCCCAGAGTTCTGTAAGCCACCACTATGTGGGGGCTTAATAGTCGAGAAAAATGGGCTCCTCGGGCAGGCCGTCGGGGAATGGACGTGGCCTGGGCTTAACGGTCCGGCCAAGGGTCCATGCGCTGGGGACGGACTCCATCGGGCCCCAGGGAGGCTCTCCCTGGCCTGGCTAGGGTTCGGAAGGTGGGACCGGGCCTGGGGCTTGAGATCTATCTGGCCGTCCCCGGGGTCCGTGAGCCCCCCGTCCTGCAAGCCATCAGAGGGTCTGGGCGCTGGGGACGGGGCTCCACTGGGGCCTGGGGAGGCTCTCCCCGGCCTGGCTAGGTTCAGAAGCTGGGACGGGGCCCGGGGCTTGAGCTCCGTCCGGCCAGCCCCGGGGTGCGTGAGCCCCCTGTCCTGCAAGCCATCAGAGGGTCTGTGCGCTGGGGACAGGGCTCCACCGGGGCCCAGGGAGGCTCTCCCCGGCCTGGCTAGGGTTCGGAAGGTGGGACCAGGCCCAGGGCTTGAGCTCCTTCCGGTCGGCCCCGGGGTGTGTGAGCCCCCCGTCCTGCAAGCCATCAGAGGGTCTGGGCGCTGGCCATCAGAGGGTCTGGGCGCTGGGGACGGAGCTCCACCGGGGCACGGGGAGGCTCTCCCCGGCCTGGCTAGGGTTCGGAAGCTGGGACTGGGCCCGGGGCTTGAGCTCCGTCCGGCCGGCCCCGGGGTGCTTGAGCCCCCCCCCCCCGTCCTGCAAGCCATCAGAGGGTCTAGGCATTGGGGACCGGGCTCCACCGGGGCCCGGGGAGGCTCTCCCCGGCCTGGCTAGGGTTCGGAAGCTTGGACCGGGCCCGGGGAGCAGGTGTGGCTGGCTTCATCCACTACGCTGTCAGAGCAGAGTTTTCTGCCCACCCCTAGTAATATCCGGAAAATCAACAGTAAAAAGCAACTCATCCATTCATAAAACAGGACCATAAACTGCTAGAAAAAAGGCCCACAAACTGATTGTCGGACCAGCCCATAGGCACTGCCCGATAGGCCAGTCCGACCCTCGTCTTGTAACTCTATCCTCCCCATTTCTGTGTTTTTCAGTTTCTAGATTCCTTCTTCTTGTAATGCAACTGAGGAAGTCCCTCAATAGCTTGATGGATCCGGGAGACAAATATATTTAGTTGTTGAACTGCTTCAAACTATTTTGATCGCTGACTAAATGAAGTTTCTCTGCAGTCATGCCATGAATTATTTGCGTCTGTATTTTTGTAGTCTCTCATGAGCCCCTTATGATTAAGTTTAGTTGGACCATACCTTACATTTATTGCTTAATGAATCTAAAGTTTTTTGGGAACTTCTGTCCTTGTATGCAGATTGATTTACTGTCCATACACTCTGTGACGCATACCTTGTCTCTGCATCCATGAAGCTTATTATACACACACACACACTCACTCACTCACTCGCTTTCTCTCTCTCTTTCTGTTAGGCTTCTTGCTGTATTTATTTTGAGTGATCCCCTACTGGTTTGTCTAGACAATGTTGTGATGAATTACATGTGTTCTTATGGAAATCATTGTCCTTGTATGGTGACAAACTAATTGCTCACACACCCCTTGTTGCATAATTTGTGTCTGCAGCCCTGAAGTTTCTACCATTGTATTATGTAATATTGTTTGCCCAATATGTGTATGTATTTTGAACATGATAATTTGTTTTGTAATGTTTTGTATTTCATTCAATAGCTTTGTAAAAGCTTTCTTGACTTCGGACGTTTTCTTTTCTCCTAGGTGAGTTTGTGAACTTCCTAAATCTTTCATCCTTTATAGGATGGGCGTATGAAAACAATTAAATAGAGGTCTGTCACTGGGTTGGAGGAACTGGCTCTACAGGGTATACAGACATTGCTAGGTGTTATTGGTGGCCAATTTCAGAGTATCATTCTCCAATGGGACAGGTCTGTCCATTTGGGGGAATTCCTCGGTCCAGCCAAGTTTCAGTTCTTTATCACCTGACTGATATAAGACGAGCTCAGGAACTGGAAAAAGAGTAGGATATAATACTCTATATACCCCTCAGCTCGGATTAGTGGGATGCCGATTAGTAGGATACCTCCCATGAATCCCCCCATGAGTGCGAAGGCCTCCATCATTGTTCCCTGGATGGAGGAAGTGAGATGGCTTCCACTACTGTATCCAAGTGGGACACTCGGATCACTTCAATTCCTCTTAACCAAGTGTGGCAGAATGTGACTGCATTTACTGCTGTGTGATAGGGCCAGGGATGGTGGAATGGCTTCCAGTGCTGTCTCAGCAGAATCACACCACAGCACCATAGCACCCAGCCACTTATGCAATGTATGTATTCAAATTATTTGTAAAGCGCAACTGTGATCAAAAAGTGGTATCCTGGTGCTGTGGCAGCAATTGTATATGCGGGGACCACGGGAGGTGAGGAACCAAGAGATTGCATTGAGACAGACATCTTTTATTTGGGAGAACAGGCAGATCTTTAAAGCTTTCCTAAATTTCTTCAAATCTGTCAAAGCTCTCAGATCAGATGGTAACCTATTCCACAACTGGGAGGTCTTCACTTACCTATTCCACAACTGGGCCCGTTGTCGAGTCTTCCAGAACCTGTGTTTCTTGGCATTTGCGGACCGTAAAGCCCTTCCTGGTGCATATCTTTTCAATATGCGCAACTTAAGTATAGGGTCTCTATTCCAAGGGGCCCTAAACACAACACACATTGTTTGGAAGAGAATCCTGTGCTCCACAGAGAACCAGTGAAGTTCCCTTGGAGCCTTGGATGTTGAGGATCTACGTGGTCTGTTTAGTGCCAGTTTTGCTGCGGTCACCTGAACCCTATGTAGTCTTTTGATTAGGTAGTTAGAGGTTCCTAGTAGGAGAGAATTACAGTAATCTAATCTACGGAGTATGACACCCTGCACAATTAATGCTTTAACCAGTAGCTCTCCCTAGAGAGGTTATTGGGGCTGCGAGCTGCTGTAAAAACAAGAGGAAGCGCTAACTTTTGCGCACTGCTCACAGGCTACTTAGAAAATCAATTTGGAGCGTTTTTAGTGTTTATGAAAATTATACCGTTTTTATTCTGGGGGCTGTTTTTAGAAATTGGGAATTGAATTAGCAGGCACACTGACACTTTACACACTCGTACCTCCTAAATATTGTACTTAAATCCGCTTTGTTCGTGATTTCACTCGGCGGTGGGCGCCATCTTGGGTGAGGAAGGCGAGGTCAGCGCTCAAGTCGGGCCGGCCTCCCGCCCTCCCATAGTATTTAGGCGCGCCCTACCCAGCGCTCTCTGCCCTACAGTAGCTCTCCCTAGAGAGGTTATTGGGGCTGCGAGCTGCTGTAAAAACAAGAGGAAGTGCTAACTTTTGCGCACTGCTCACAGGCTACTTAGAAAATCAATTTGGAGCGTTTTTAGTGTTTATGAAAATTATACCGTTTTTATTCTGGGGGCTGTTTTTAGAAATTGGGAATTGAATTAGCAGGCACACTGACACTTTACACACTCGTACCTCCTAAATATTGTACTTAAATCCGCTTTGTTCGTGATTTCACTCGGCGGTGGGCGCCATCTTGGGTGAGGAAGGCGAGGTCAGCGCTCAAGTCGGGCCGGCCTCCCGCCCTCCTCTTCCCTATATCATGTGTCACCCAACCAGACGGCGCAGCGGGCGCGCCGGAAGCGCGCCGAAGTCGAGCCAAAGTCCAGCCCGTCTGCGCCCGTCCGCGGCCGGACGGGGCACGGGGCCACAAACCCTGGCACTTCAGCTCAAAACCCCATAAGGTATGGCAGACACGCACTACTTGCTCTACAACCCGACACACCTGTCGACTGCAAACACGCCATGTCTGCCCAGTCACTTATAAAATGCACAAGGTGCCGCTTTGAACCCCTTCCTCAAATCCCAGACACTAACTCGGGCCCTATCATCAAAGCTGCACTATTGAATTGCAGATCCCTTCGGAAGCATGCTCTAGAAATCTACCATCTACTAGAGGACCAAAATCTTAATATTCTTTTTCTAACTGAAACCTGGCTAGATGACCACTCGGACCCGGATATTATCCAGGCCATGCCCAACGGCTATTCCCTATCTAGACTGGACAGGAAGGACGGCAGAGGAGGTGGCATCGCCATAGCCACGAAAGCTCCTCTAGTCTGCTCTCTAGTACACACTCAGGTTGATCATAGTGAAGCCGGTACCTTCACAATTAACACTGGCCCCAATCATTCGATCTCTGGCATCTTGATATACCGACCGCCAGGTACACTATATGAGTTTACACCGACCCTAATGGAAGCGGTCACTCATTTAGCATTGAGGAAATCCAGACTGTTAGTGCTAGGGGATCTCAATGCTCATTTCGAAGATCATTTAGATAAAAACGCTGATGATATCCGAATGGAATTGCAATCTGTACAGCTTGATCTAAAAAATAAAGAGCCTTCTCATCAATTAGGACACCTATTAGACCCCGTTTTTGGTAACTGGCAGGGAGTATATACTTCCGATCCTATACCTATACCTTGGTCGGACCATTATATTATTCCCATCACAATACAGCTTGACAGAACGGAAATTGTTCGTCATCAATCCCTGCGATACAAACGCAGGAAATGGAAGAACTTCTCCCTTGACTCTTTTAAGCAAATTGTACACGACGAAGGCTCTCCCAAAGGGATAGACTGTGAGGCAGCTAATGACAACCTAAATAACATCGTCACCAAGGCCCTGGACATCACAGCCCCAAGTCGTTCCATGTCCAATGCCAGGAGACTTAAGAAAACTGCTCCTTGGTTTAGCCAAGAATTGCAAGCCATGAAAACGGCTTGTAAGAAACTTGAGAGAGCTTGGCGCCAGAATCTCTGTGCAGAGATTAAAATACAATATAAAACAACGCAGAGAGAATATTATAAATCAGTTCGTTTAGCCAAAGCAAAGCATTATCACACCCGTATTTTGGAAGCAGGCAATTCCTCCAAGGAACTGTTTCTGATATACAAAGAGATATCCATAGTGGACATGACTTCCCCCGCTCACAATGACTCGGTGGAGGCGTGCAACAATATTGCACAGTATTTTGCAGGCAAAATACATAAAATCTATACTAGTTTCTCTAACCAGATAGACTCGGCCACGGACTTTATAGAAAATGACAAACTTGTAAATACACCTGTATGCTTAAACTCTTTTATAGTCCCTTCTTATGAAATCCTGTCCAAAATGTGCAATAAAATTAAATCAGGATCTCCTAGGGATCCGGCACCCCCGAAAATTTTAGCTCAAGCCTTTCCTGTATTAGAGCCTCACTTCAGGCACTTATTACACGCCTCCTTTATTACCTCTTGCCTTCCGGAGGAATGGAAACAAGCAATAGTACTACCCATTAAGAAAAAATCTAACATCAGCATGGACATAATGGACAACCTACGACCCATATCCCTGCTACCTTACGTGGCCAAGTTAGCTGAGAAAATCGCTAACAGTCAACTTATGGAACATCTTGAGACCCATAATGTTTTCCACAAATCTCAGTCGGGTTTTAGAACTGGCTTCTCTACTGAGACAGCTCTCCTGAGGGCCACTGAAACCTTACGTGAAGGAGCAGATAAAGGAAAGACAATGGCCCTTATCATGCTTGATCTCAGTGCCGCTTTTGACACTGTAGCACATTCCATCTTGCTACAGTGTCTAAATAAAGCGGGAGTTACCAACAAGGCACTGGGTTGGCTGAAATCTTTCTTAATTAACAGGACCTTCCAGGTTCAAAGAGGTACTTTCCTCTCTGACAGGGTGATGCTGGAACAGGGGGTTCCTCAGGGCTCTGCCCTGAGTCCCACCCTGTTCAATCTCTACATGGCCCCTCTGGCAGAAGTGGTGCAATCGTTCGGCGTAGAGCTTGTCTCCTACGCCGACGACACGCAACTACTCATATCTCTGACTCAGGCCCCTTCTAAGGAAGCTGATAACTTCAACGCGTGCATGTCCAAACTGGCTATGTGGATGAATGAACACTGTTTGAAACTGAATGGGACAAAAACAGAGGTCCTCATTATGGGAGGCAATGAGGTCAAATGGACGACAGAGTGGTGGCCCAGTTGCCTGGGACCCCTGCCCTCGCCTGCACAAGAGGCAAAGAACTTAGGTGTATGGGTGGATAATAAACTGTCATTTGACAGCCACGTAAAGAAGACTGTTGGCAAATGTTTTGGGGTGATGAAAACCCTCAACCGCACCCTCGACCTGTTACCCATTAACTCCAGACGTACTATGACGCAGGCACTTATAACGTCCCGTATTGATTACGGTAATGTACTACTCATGGGGACCTCAGTGAAAAACATAAAAAAGCTACAGGTTCTACAAAACTCGGCAGCTCGCCTGGTACTAAGGCTTCCCCGCCGAGCTCCCTCACGTCCCTCTCTAGCAGCCCTCCACTGGTTACCGATCAGTAAGAGGATTGTTTTTAAAGCCATGCTCTGGTGCCATAAAATCATTCATCACAGAGCTCCGGCATATATGTCCGATTTGGTGTCTGTGTATGAACCTAACAGATCTCTTAGATCCAAAGGAATGGGTCTACTTAAAACTACCTGCCCCAAAAAAGCTAAAATGGGTGGCAGATCATTCCGCACCTTAGCTGCCAAGCAATGGAACCTCCTGCCCCTAGATATCAGGCTGGAGAGTAATGAAATCGTATTCAGGAAGAAGCTGAAAACCTGCCTCTTTGCTGTGTGAACTGGTTCGCTTCTTTTTTTTTTCGTTTTTTTTTTTTTTTCCTCTGCTGCTGCTCTCTTTCTCTATAGCGCGGGGACACGCCGGGAGGTGTTACCATGCGCTCTACAAACTCCTTTAAACTAAACTAAACTAAACTGATAAGGTAGGACAGGGAGCATTTTACCGTGTCCTCGAGCCAAAGCAAAGCAGCCACCAGCCACATTGTTCATGTATTTTTCCAAAGAGAGACGATCAACCAAGATGAATTCCAGATTGGGTACTGCTTTGGAGAAGCCAAGCTTATTCTCTGTGGGAAGTGGCCAGAAATTCATACAGAGGGCCATCGCAAGTTTGTTTGCTGAGCAGCACAGAAATGTTGTCTTGTCCCGATTTCTAATGAACAACATCTGCTATGCAAGACTGGAAGGCGTTTACAGCATCTGGCGGATTGATGTTGAAAGACAGAATTAGCTGCGTGTTGTCTCCATAGTTCACCACGAAAATATCATGGGTCCTAATAAGAGCAATTAGAGGCTGCATATAAATGTTAAACTGCACCGGACTGAGTGCTGAGCTCTGGGGCACACCTTGTTTCGTGTATCTAAAGATTGATTGATGAGGTGGTAGCGCTACAGTCGGACAACGATCTTGAAGACAGGATTTTATCCACTTCCATACGGTCCCCCAACACTCAAATCTGACAATCTTGTCAGAATGTTATGGTGGTTGAATTTATCGAAAGCGGCTGATAGATCCAATAAGACAAGAGCTGCAGACTGACCGCTGTCTATTCTCATACAGATATCATCCAATGCAGCTAGTAGAGCCGTTTCTGTACCATGGCCCGCTTTGAAGCCAACCTACCTGTTCCTCCTCAAGCAGGGCGTGAGACTACAGATAAGACAATAACATCTTACCAACATAACGTTCCAAGATGCTCACTGGGAATGAAAGAAGAGAAATAGGCCTATACTTACTCAAAACTGTTGGGTCTGCTGATGGCTTCTCCATTAGACAACCTTCTTCCAACTACAAGGTACTAGATCTGATATTAATGATTGAATACATAGTAGTATTAGTGACAGCATCAGCTTGCCCATCCATATTGGCACTGTTTTGGCAGACGAGGATCTAGTGGAGATCCCAATATCATAGACATAGCAATTGTAAACAGTTTCCTCTGTGATTAGCTCAAAGGATTCAATCCCACAAGGAATGTTCTCCAAGTGGTCAGATCTGTCACCACTCACAGGCCTCAGCCTTTCCAAGGCATGTTCTATTATAGGGTGAGAGGGCAGCAGTGCTATCAATGGAAGGTGCTGGTTCCACCTCAGAGAAATTACCAATATCTTTCAGAATTCGCAATCAGTTTGGGCTCAGATTTTACCTTAGTTATAGCAGGGCGGAAAGTGGAATGAAAAAACAGGGGGGTTTCTCAAAGGGGGATGGCAAATGCAATTTAAGGCGTGGCTTAAAAATACGAAAGCTAAAAATCTGTTCTTGGGAACAAAAGGGGTTAGATCCTTTATGTGGTGAGGGCTAGACCTAGTATCAATAGTGAACAACACAAAGTATTGAAAAAATAATACAAACATTTTTATCACAAACAACAAAAAAATTGCAAACATTGAATGAGAGAAACTAGGGGTTGGGAGGATAGAATATAAGTAATTAAATGACATATATATTTTAATGCTGGACCAGCCGGTCCTAGCTTTTGTACAACAATGATACTTTGTATCTCCCAAACAACACTGCAACAACACTGCTGACGCATTTCTAGACCAGACTGGAGTCACTGGTCTGTCATCAGGGCTGTATGTGTCGGCCCACGCCACATACCCCGCAACTCGAGATTCAAAATCGTACAATTCTACATCATACACAGGGCATATCTGACCCCGGATAAGATCAATCGTTACTTCGCGCTGGATACTTCCAGCTGCCCACGATGCTCGCTGCTGAATGCAGACCTCCTGCACATGCTGTGGGCGTGCCCCGGAGTACAGGCATACTGGCAGGATGTCACTACACTTTTGACAAAAGGGACAGAAACAGAACTACGACACGATTGGGACGCCTGCGTGCTGGGCCTGTTTAAAAGGACGAAACACAACAAGGCTCATACCAGGTTCTGGGATCTGGGACTGATAACCGCCAAACGACTCATAACGCGACATTGGAAGGACGCAAACCCACCACTGACGAAGCACTGGTGTGCCTCTCTCACCTATTGGGCGACAGCAGAGGGCACAGTACTCCGCAGGGAGGAGACCGCGGGACGGAGAGCCATCCCAATAGCCCAGATCTGGGACGACATCCTACAGGCATTCAGCAGGGCCTGTCATGAACGAGGGATAATGTAGGCTGGGTGGAACCCCCCTCCCCCCCTCCCCCCCAGTAGTGCGAAGATATACAATTGAGGAGAGTGACACATGGCAACAACAAGAAGTCGGGGCCACACATATATGGGCATAAACCACCATTCACATAGTCCCTCCCCCCTCCCGCTCACCGACCCTTCCCCCCGCCCCCCTCCCCCCACACTCCTCTCCCCCCCCTGCTGGGGAAGACCGACCACACGACCGGCACACACGGAGCAACACCACCCCAAAGCTAGAAGCCCCCGCAACTCGCCCATAAACGTCGACCCGCATGTGCATAGCATCTCCACCCCGCATTGACACGCTACCTGGCCGCGGGACTTAGACAACAGGAACCACACTACAACACCCCCTCCCCTCCCTTGAATTAAGGTTCACTTCATCCCCGATTTCTCTTCTATTCCCTCCCTCGGTTCGGAGGTTGTTTATGCAGACTGTCTCCCCCCAGTTGACTACGCTGCACTTTCATACCTGACAAACAAGCACATGAACACATGCCACACGGCGACCCACGCCGCAACCCTCTACCGCACCACGACAATGACCAAGGCGCACTCAACATCAACAGCTTCAACACACTGCACTTAGTGACAGATCTGGTCGGAAAGGTCCACCCTTGGGAAATGACGCATTACCGCACCAAGCGGAGGGTTGTGGGCATTACAGGGAGCATCGACCAGAGGCACACCCAGCTTGACAGGGTGGGCCGGATACTCTGGTGGGATAGATAACACAAAATACATTGATGTGTAATGTAAGTGTGTCATTTAGTGAAGACGGCGGGACTATTCCCATTGCAGCCGACTGCACAGCTCAATGATGATTGTACTTACTGGGACTTTGGCTGTCGTCAGCGTTATCACGGACATTGTACGAGCTGACTAACTTTCTTTTCCCCACTGTACTATGCACACAGTAATGCAACTGTATGTCAATTGTTTCAATAAAACATATTTAAAAAAAAAATCAGGGCTGTATGTGTCTTGTATCAAGGCTGCTCAATGTAGAATTTCAGAGGAGGTCTTTTGGAGGTCCGTTTAAATGAATAGCGTGGCCGAACAGAGAAGCCTTTTACTTTGGGTAGTGCCGAGTACTGGCAGGATCCATTAAAAGCGGCGTAACCATCAATTTGGGTTCTTGATTTGATCTCTCGTTTGCGCATGAAAGGGGTTGTTAATTTCAGCGTTCTGTAACTGGAGCTGCTGCTCTGTGCTGCTGGATTCGAATTTCTCTCAATAAAATATTTTTTCAATAATTGTTTTATTTAATGTCTGATGTGATAATACTTTCTAATGTGTGACATAATGGTTTCTAAATGTGTAAATACTCTTTGCCTTTAATGTTTGTTAAAGTTTGTTTAGCCGTGTAAATATTTGCAATCAATGTCTTTTTCTGTCAGCAATTCTTTGAAAATATAAAAAATACAAAATGATTGACACAAAATAATGGTGTCTAGGGAAGCGACAATAAATTGGTTTCTTACCCTGTATCAAAAAAATGTATTGAGTCACTGTGGTTGGGTACTTTGTGTTGTTCACTAAAAATCTGTTCTTGGCATAGTGTGCCACCCAACTTGTATTTGCGGTTTCTTTCATTGCATCGAGATATATGATACAACAAGTAACTTCATACCTACAACAAGTCAGGACTATTGGCTTTGTCAGTTGGTTATTAGTTTCTTAAGATAAATAAGCAGCAATTATGGCTTGTATGTAATATTGAAAAAGCTTCCACTTAAAGCCCTGGTGACACCATGACAATGTTACTGCTCCTGAGTTTCAAAAAGAGAAGGGAAAACCAGAGAGAAAATGACCCTCTTTTTAAAGGGTTTTGCTTCCCCTAAAATGCTCACCAGGCATGACGTCATGCGGTAACTTCTCCACTATTGTGTGACGAGCAGGTCGGGGGGTCTTTGTAAATCTCACCTCGGAACACTAAAGAAGAAAATGGGAAGTAAAACACATTACTTATAGAGGGTCTAAAACTTCTGCCTATCTTCGGGTAGGCACTGATACAAGACGGAAAGCCAGGTAAGGCGTGAGATCACACATCATGATGTCCATTACATAGAATACAGGATTGAAAATGTATGATGCATGGAAAACATTGATCTGGAGATCAATTGGCCATAATTGGACTCGTCATTAGACTGGTTTAGCACAAAATCTGTGGGTGAACAGGAGGCAAGATAGGGGCCTGGAATAATGTTTAACATCACTCAAAACTCAGATACTGTTTAATTTTGCATAACATAGAATAATAATTTACAGCGAACACGCAGGTGATATGTGGGTGGGGAAGGCAGGACAAGTAGTACATTCTCAAACAGCAGGAACCTATTACCAACACATCACCACGCAAAAGTGTTCAAACACCCACACAGCTCACACCTTTCGGAGGGTCCAGCTACTGAGCCGAAACCGCATCCATCACTCTACCAACGATGAATAACAAGTAGAGCAGCTACTTACCAGCTCATGGGAAAGCACTTTAGATTTCACTAGGCTGTATGAAAAGTGCTTCTCCAAATACCCATCATATCATACTCCTAATTCAGATCCCAGCAAGGGTTTGTGCAGTACAAACGGCCTTTTTTGTCCTAAGGTTTACGTTTTGACTTAAACCCCTTTTTAGTTGTACATGGGCCATCACCTTAGACCAATTTCTGGAACTACTGGTAAGAGTAAAATCAGGTGCACCTTCGGATAAATGCCCTCCTTACATTTTGAAAGACTGTCTTTCAGTGATCCCGGCCCCTGCCTGCACCCTTTTAAACAAATCATTAGCCTCAGGACAAGTTCCCCTTGCATTTAAGGAAGCAACAGTAATACCACTTTTAAAGAAACCTGGGGCAGATCCCACCTGCAAGGCAAATTACCGCCTAATCTCCCTTCTCCCCTTTTTAGCAAAGGTGTTGGAGGCCCATGTTGCTAATTGTTTGTCCAATTTTATGGAGGCTTCTAACTGTCTCGAACCACGTCAGGCAGGCTTCCATTCGGCCTACTCAACGGAGGCGGTAGTTGTCTCAGTATTGGATAGTCTTCGGGATTGCGCCGACAAACGTCTTCCGCAGGCCTTGGTGCTTCTGGATTTGTCGGCCGCATTTGACACGGTCGATCATACTATCTTGATCGACCGTGTCACCCAGGCCGGCATCAGGGGTACGGCTGCCTGCTGGCTGAAGTCCTTCTTAGATGATCGCTCCCAGGCAGTTCGTCTGGGTGACTTAGTTGGCACCAAGCAGGCCATCACGTGCGGTGTACCTCAGGGTTCGTCCCTGTCACCCCACTTGTTTAACCTTTACATCTTCCCCTTAATCCAGGCCCTCAGAAATAAACAGGTTACTGTGCTCAATTATGCGGATGATCTGCAACTACTTTTTACAATTGATAATTCGGCAACGTCCATTTCCATCTTTCAGTCAACAATGAGGTTCATCCAAGTGTGGGTGGACCAAAATCATTTGAAACTGAATCCAGGAAAAACCGAACTGGTTTTGACAGGGGACAGTGTTAAATACTGGGGCTCACACTATTGGCCTACAGATATGGGTCAGGCACCTATCCCTTCCGTTTCAGCAAAGACGCTTGGTGTCACCTTGAATAGTGACCTCACTTTTAAAACACAAGTGGGCCAGGTGGTCTCCAAGTGCCTTTTCCAACTCAGGAAAATTCGGAAGGTCCGTCTCTTCCTGACCCGAGAAGCCTTAACACAGGTGGTGATTGCTACTGTAATATCCCACCTTGATTACGCAAATTTGATCTATTTAGTCCACCCTCAGTACCTCCTGAAACGTCTTCAGATGGTACAAAACCAGGCAGCCAGACTGATTTTCAACCAGCCCAGATGGCAACCTGCCACTCCCCTTTTGAAGGCACTTCCTGGCTCCCTGTGGCTCAGCGTTGCATCTTCAAAGTTGGTTGTATGATCTTTAAAGCGCTTCATGGCAAATGCCCTAAATGTATTACAAAACTCATCATGAAGCATGCCCCGTCCCTGAATCTACGTTCGGCACACCAATGTCTCCTACAGATACCACCCTTCAAACGCACACGCTCGGGCAGCTGCAGATTCGGCACCTTGGCCCCCCGCATGTGGAATGCCTTCCCTATTGAGATTCGGCTATGTCCAGACCTCTTGTTATTTAGGAAATCCTTAAAAATCTGGCTTTACCAACAGGCATACTACTAACATTCCGGCCCCAAACTCTGACTCGTCCTTTGTCTTTAACAGCACCAGGAAACCAATCGGTGGCAGTGCTCTTAACAAATTTTTGCTAACATAACATAACATGGGTCTCAATTGGATATTTGCTCAAACAAAAACTTTGGGGTATAATCCCCCTACATTTCCAACACTGACTTCCAAATCCGGGAACCATCTGCCGATTAATTCTCTTTGGCTGTTGACATGCTTACATTTGGGAAGGTGGTTAAAAACCTTGCTGTTTAACAAAGCCTTTGAAGATGTCCGTCAAAAACCCTGCAGTCCTAAACTGATTTCATATAGCTCTGTCTCCTGCACTTCCTGTGTCACCATGAACTGCCTTAAATCCTCCCTGCTGCAGAAGACTTGAGGAGATGGGTATCTGTTTCTTTTCATGAGGAGCTTTATACAGTGATGTCTTCCCTGTGTGTGAAGTTTAAACACTGCCTACTTTTAGGCGATTTTAACATCCATATGGATTTGGCTGATGCGGCTGATACCATCAAGCTCCTAGATACCACCAAGCCATTGGGCCTGTTGCCCTATCTTGCGTCCCCCACTCACAATAAAGGCCACACATTGGATCAAATATTTTCAACTATTCCGATTGTAGTAGCTGCACCTAAACCAGTGTTGTGTTCCGACCACATGCTGGTGAATTTTGATATTCTGTATAAATCCAGGTCCACCACCAGGGGTCCTGGCCATTAATCCCAGGTCCCTCGTGCTTTCCACAGGGTGTCATCGGATTCGATAGCACAGTACCTGACGGTACACCCTTGCTTGTTCACTGGCGATCTAGAGGAAGATCTAGAGCTCTTTCAAACATGGCTAGCGCAGTGTCTTGATAAGCTAGTACCTCCCCAGTCGGTTCATAAAAACTCCACTCGTGCCTCGGCACCCTGGTTCACGCCGGCGCTTAACACCAGCCGCAGGCATTGTAAGAAGGCCGAAAGAGCATGGCGATTGAACTACGAGGAACCACTAAAGGAAGGGTATAGATTGTGCGTTAAGGCTTATCATTAAGAAATCGATTTGGAAAAGAAATCCTACTTTGCTAGGAGGATTGATGAGGCTACTAACACCAGCAAGGAAATCTTTATGTTTGTGAAGGAATTCGCATTGCCTGCCTCCATTACACCTAAGTGCTTCTTCTCTGAACCGTGGGTCACTCAATTGGCTTTTTTTTTTGGCAACAAAATCCAGAGCATTCAGGCGTCTTTTTCGCCTGTCGTACCTGTGGGAGCCTCCAATCCTGTGCCCCTGTCGCTTCTGCCGGCCTCTGGGCGGCCTTCACTGTCTAACTTTCTGCCTCTCTGTCCTAAAACTTCGATGGATTTCTTATCCAAAATGAAATCGGGTTCCCCGCTGGACCCCTGTCCCGCTAAGTTTTTAGCCAAAATCGCACGTCATCAACCCCATCTTAATCCGATTTTAAATCACTCCCTTGAGTGGTGCCGCAGGCCTGGAAACAGGCGCTGGTTCTGCCCCTCTTGAAAAAGCCGACCCTTGACTCTAGTATTCATGCTAACTATCGGCCTATCTCCTTGCTCCCGGTCCTGGCGAAGGTCGTGGAAAAGCACGTGCAGTCCACTCTCTCGGATTTTGTGGAGACACACAGCGTCCTCCATTACACCCAGTCAGGGTTTCGGGTGAATGTCAGTACCGAAACGGCACTGCTGGAGGTGTCGGAGGCCATCAAAGAGGTCCAGGATGGCGGAGGAAAAGCATTGCTGGTGTTGTTAGATCTCTCGGCGGCATTTGACACCGTCCCCCACAGCCGCCTCCTTGTAAGACTCTCGGAGATCGGAGTAGAGGGGACGGTGTTCAGATGGTTTGAGTCTTTCCTTTCTGACCGCCAACAGACAGTCTGGGCCCCTCCGTACTCAGCCGTAGTGCCGCCATTGGAGGTGGGAGTTCCCCAGGGATCTATTTTGAGCCCCACTCTCTTTAACATCTATATGTCCCCTCTGGCGGGGCTGGCTGACTCTTATAGTGCCCGGATTGTCTCATACGCCGATGACACACAGCTTCTCTTCACGTGCGGAAAGAACATGGACTTCAATGGAGAGCGTCTTAAGGGTTGCCTGGGGGCAGTCTTTGCATGGTTCCAACTGAACCAGTTGAAGTGCAACTCAGACAAATCGGAGGTTCTCTTCTTTGGATGTCCTCCAGTCTCCTGTTGTAAGTCCTGGTGGCCGGCGGCCATGTTTCCACCTTCCGCTGACACTATGGTGGTTAAGAATCTTGGAGTGAAGATGGACACTTGTCTCACTTTTAAACCACAGATTCTGGGCCTGGTAGGACAGTGTTTCGGTCTTTTAAAAACGTTGAGAAAATTCCTTCCACTCCTATCCATTGCCCACAGGAGGACTACTGTTCAAGCCTTGATAGGTTCAAGGTTAGACTATGCAATTGTGCTATATTTAGGCCTCCCTGAATACCTTCTGTCGCGCTTACAGATGGTGCAGAATTCTGCGGCGCGAGCAATTTTTGGCCTGAGCTGGAGATCTGGCGCCGCAGGACTTCTGAAATCTCTTCATTTGTTGCCTATACGGAAATGCATTGCCTTCAAAGCTCTTACAATAGCTTTCAAGGCCCTGCATGGCACTGGCGCCTGCTACCTTCGGATTAGGATTGGCTTTCATTGTCCGTCCAGAGCTTTATGCTCTGCATCATTGTCGCTGGCCATGGTCCCAGCAATCAGGCGTGCTCGCAGCAGGGGTCGCTCCTTTTAACACCTTGCGCCCCGATCTTGGAACGCACTGCCGTTGTCATAAAGGCAGGCTGATAACTTGCTGTCATTCAGAAAAGATCTCAAAACTTGGCTGTTTGGCCAATAATTCCATCTACTTCCTTGTTCTGCGCCTTGCTGGGTCTGATAGCGCTGGGACACTCTGCTTGAGTAGCTGAGGGCTCTACAAAACTCCGGATAACAATACATAACATAACATAACAGTTTCATCAACCACAGCATCATGAGCCACTGCATGGTCCCACGGGCTTTCGATCGCGAATGCACTCTAGTAGAGACAATAGCCCATCCTACCACAGAATTCAGCTATGTTCCAGTCCGGGACCCTTCTTGATTCAGGGTGCATTAGTATAGACCCCAATGCTAGCAAGCTGGTGCTGGAAGTTAATATTTCCAGTCTCTAATAAAAATAGAGGTATTCCCTCTTCTCAAATGTATTTCCCAAAAGGAGCATTTTTTATATTTCAGTAAATGTTCTTCCCTCTGGGTGCTGAACATTGTGAATGGTGTTGCCAGTTTGTAGACTTTGCACAGTACTCTGACAGAACACCCCTCTTTTGAAAGAGTCTGGGCCCACCCAGCCAGGCGCCCCTTGCTCCTATGCAGCAGAAAACTGCACTTAATGCCTGAAGGAAACAAACACCAACAGTGACCGAGGCAAACCTCGCAGATGGCGTCATGAGTACGTGCCGTATGTTGAGTCCAAGACAGAGGTTAATGATGGAAAAAAGCAGGACTGTCAACAATACTGTTGTGAAATACCACCCCTTGTAACACGAAGTTCCCTTTTTTAATGGGATCAAGAGAAGCAAATACATACCCATGATAAATCACCTACTTCTGACTGCAAGAGGATGTCACTGGCGCGCCTCAAAGAAACAGTTGGGACCCCAGTGAGTAAAGCGTCAACACAGGAAATCGTGGAATAGTTCCCCTGTGGAGCACAAAAACAAAAATGCTTTCTTATTGCAGCTGGATAGCAGGACGTACATGAGACTAAAAACAGTGCATACTTCAGAATAACAGGCAAAGTGACAAAAAGCACACACCCAACACCTTTAGCATCAGGGGTTGCCTGCTGGATCTACAGCAGTAATGTTGCACTGTATTCCCCTGTGCACGCCCATAAATGTTGTGTCAGTAGTACTGTTTCCTAGTATGAGTCTCTTCCAAACACCTTCTCCTCCCTACAAACCCTCTTCCCCACAAATCCTCATCCCCAAACTCACTCTCTCACAAACATGTCTTCTTGTTAAATTAACTTTCTTTTTGATCATTTTAGGTCTTTCCTACATAGCGCCTGTGCGGTGCTATGAGACATATTGTTTACAATTCAGTGGGCTACCAGCCTGCCCACAGCATACCATGAGTTGTTTTTGTTGTCACTCTCATTTGCAATCTTTGGATTGCTTAGCATCCGTAGGCTTACCTTCCATTCCTTTCTTGTACTCGCTGCTCCCTGAAGCATGGGCAAAGTACATGTGTTCTTCCTGGAAATACATGTGTTCTTTCTCTTCTTTGTTCTTTCTCGTCTTTTTAAAACACACTATTTTATTTTGTTTTTTTACAAGCATTTCGGTATTATTCCTGGACGTGCACTGTGCTTTCCTACTTTTTAACACAGGCATATAGCTTCTTATTTATGTTGCTTTCACCCTATCTGCCATCTCAATTGACCCACAACTGTACTACTCTATGCCACGCCATTCCACTCCACTCAACTCTACACAACTCTATGCCACTCTACTTTACTCTATGTCAGCTTGCCCTACGCCAGTCCACTGTACGCCCTCCATTCCACGCCATGCCACTCCTCTACTCTACGCCACACCACTCTATCGCACTCTACTACACTCTCCTCTATGCCACTTTACGCCACACCACTAACTGTATGCTAAAAGACATTGACAAAGCCAATAGCTCCCACCTAGGCAAGACTTATTGGCTTTGTCAATGCTTGCTTGCAATGTTCAATGGTGGGTACTATCCAACTTGCAGTAGTACTCTTTGTGACCGCTGTGTCTGCCGTGAGCAACCAACAAACGACTGTGAGGTTTTTCTGATGCTTTGTGTTTCTTGCATATTGTACATCACAATTCTTTTCACGCCTAAGATATGTAGTTACCTTTCTGCTATCTTACTAAGCTTCTGAAAGAAAGCTCTACAGTTATGCCATGCTTGATATGGAATTAAGACTCTATGTAATGTAAAAACCTAGAGTT
Organism: Lissotriton vulgaris; assembly: GCF_964263255.1. Taxonomy (NCBI): domain Eukaryota; kingdom Metazoa; phylum Chordata; class Amphibia; order Caudata; family Salamandridae; genus Lissotriton; species Lissotriton vulgaris. The sequence goes on along the minus strand of NC_141687.1, from coordinate 340,108,971 downwards.
CTTACTGGTACCTTATCCTGACCAATATTTAATTGTGGTTCCTTTACAGTGAGTGCCCATAATTCACTAACCCTCCGCAGTGATATAACTGTAATTACAAATGATGTCTTTAATGTAAGGCATTTAAGGGAAGTCTTTTTATAGGCTCAAAGTGTCCTATCAATTTAAACTCCATTGGGATGCACAAACAGTATGCATAGGAAAAAGTATTTTTACCCTTTCCACCAATCTTTTGCTGATTGGGATGGTGACAACATACTGTTTCAGCAGTAGGGAAGGAATACCAAGAGTAGAACTTTTTACAACAGCAAAAATCGAAAAAATGCCAATCCTTTGCATCCAGACACTTCCATTCATAGTTTCTTGGGAATGCACTGTTGATAAGCTGGTATGGGAAACCCACTTATATTTTTCCTAATTTTGACTGATTTCCCTGGAGAAGTTCAAAGCATCCAATGTAAACCTTATCCGAGTAGCAGGTGGTGGTCACGTCAACCATAGTCCTTTTTAACTAAAATATCTAAAATACCAGTAAACAAGGTCACGCTGACAATGCACGGGGGGAGGTGTCCCACCCCAAACCCGGAAAAGTACAGCTGGTCTGGTTCCTGAGATATCCACATTTAGCCTCTTACAACTACTCCAAAACATTCAATATCCTTAGGGAGGCATGTAGACCATCCATGAGGAGGTTTTATTCTATGAAATGGAAAAGGTACCTAATTTGGTGCTAGAAGAATCATTTTCAGCTTCACTTTTCAGATGAAACAGTGATAGATACTGTAGTGTCTTGCAAGTTAGCAATGACAGAACCCTTTTGGCTCCTGATGGACTCCGTAGAGCTGTGACATAGGTGTTAGAGCGGAATGCAATGAAGGCTGATTTCGAATGTTGAGTTCACAGTTACATGCAGAAGAATAAAGATGTAAAATACTAAGCTCCGTGTGTAGCATTGTCATTTGCGGGTACCCAGGCAGGAAAAAATGCTACAACTGGTGATGAGAAAGGGTATAAATAACCCAAAGATGGACAGTGCTCTCCCAAAGAGTTTGCCGTGGTCCAAGGAAACTGCTCCAGTGTGCCATGTGTGCCATCATCGAAGTACAGAATTGACGCTTAATGCATGTAGTGTCAAACCGCAGCTCCAGCCCCTGTGAAGCAGTTGAAGACAATGAAATCATTGCAGGAGATACACATCGTTGGCCGAGAACCTTCTGGTCAGACCATACATAAAAGAGATTGTATTGCCACTCAAGATAAAGTTATACATTATACGGATTGTTAACGCTAAAGGCGAACATAACCAGGTATTCAAAGAAAAGTAATTGATAATCTAAAAAGACAAAATAATGCTGCGAACCGATGTGCTGCAGGCAAAGATAAACTAGGTCTTGGAAAGTGTAACATGACATTTAGAAAAGAAGAAATAATTACCTTACCAAACCATTCAAGTGAGTCATTGGAACGCTGCACTTAGTACCCGAAATGGTCAGCCACCAAAACTGCTAAGTAGAGCTCCGAACAATTTCACTGGTTTTTGAAGAATAAAGAGCCAGGAGCGGCTCTCGGAATAGTGAAAATCTTCAGATGTCAGCGAAGAAATTCACGTTTCCAGCTATCATTAAAGATGATCCAGAGGCCAGCACATCACAAGGTCTCACAGAAGAGTTGTATAAACCAAGGCACATTGACCCTCCAGTAGTGTCTGTAAGTTCTTCACTGGTCTACAATACTGCTGCGTTCCTGAAACCACCACTACTATTCAATGCCAACAAAAACCAAAATATTGGAGATAGATGGATTGTCTGGATAGAGATATTTGAAGATTTTATTGACTCACATGAATAAACTGATAACAAAAAGATTATCAAATACCTCAAAAGTCTTGCTGGTGATGGTGTAAAAGAAGTCATAAGGAAGATGCCTCGAGCCTCGATTGGACGAAGAAATCACATGCTTTCTTTTTAAAAAAGCTTTTGAATCTCAAGTTCAATCCAATGCCCAATGTAGATTACGAAAGATACATTTTCTTTTTTTTTATAAACGAATTTTATTGAAGATTGCTTACATAGTGTAGGCCTCTGTGCCCCAGAGGTAACTACAGGACAATAAGATCACAACAAACACAACGCAATCTCATTTTCTTCTACAAGGATATGTCAGTCTCATCCAATTACAAAGTAGAACGTAAACCCCCCTCCCCCTCCGAACTCCCCTCCACCACCCCGTTGCATGGTCCTCCTCCCGGTCTCAGGTCGTGCCCTCGATCTCCATCTAAACGTCTCGTACGCATCGACAACCACCCATCACACATCCATTGGCAGGTCCTGGTCCACAGGGGGATCAAGCCGAAGGCCCCTATGGTCAGCCCACCGCTTCCAAATTTTATAATGCTTTCGGGGGCAGCCTCTGGCCACGAATATTGGTTCTTCCAGCCCCATATTAAAATCAAGCCCTCTCTTCCATGCCAAGATTGTCAGGGCTCGAGCATCCTTCCAGGCTCTCGCTATATCCCTTTTTGCCAGTGTCAGGCCCAGGAGAAGCAAGTGTCTTTTGTATATGTTACCCCCTACCCCATCCATCACATGCAGCAGCCCCAGTCGCGGCGTTCGGGGGAGGCACCACCCCAGCACCTCAGACAGGCAATCCCACACCCCCTTCCAAAGTCGGGCTAACCCCGGGCAACTCCAGACCGTGTGAAAAAACGTCCCCTCCGCACTACCACACCTCAAGCATTCCGGGGAAGCAATAAGGCCTGCCCTCCATAGTCGGTGTCTAGTAAAATATACTCTGTGCAGAAATTTGAATTGTATCAACCTCAGGCGAATCGAGATGGCCGCCTCCCGTGGCCCTGCCAGCGCCTCCCTCCAATCATCCTCACCCAGGGCCCCGAGGTCCGACTCCCAATGCTCCTGCAGCTTCTGAAGGGACGGGGAACAGTTTATCACTAATGTTTGATAGATACTAGAGATCTTCTTGGGACCTAACTCCCCCATAAAGACTTTGGCCTCTATCGGGCTAAACTCAGGCAAGGACTCCAGACCCTCTAAGCTCGGGGTGATGGCGAAAGATACATTTTCAGCCAAGAACGGCAGAAAGTTGAGGAAAACATCAATTAATTTGTGGAGAGACTCAACACACTTATCAATCACTGTTAGTTCAATGAATTTATTGATGAAGAAAGTTCTATGCCGCACAGTTATTGATGGATGCTTATCCGATTCATTCAGACAGTGAATGCTGAGAGAAACTTTTAGTCTGGAGCAAGTGTTGATGGTGCCAGAGCTGAAGAGCATGCCAATAAACTTGCTCCTGAAATGGAGGCCAGAGGTGCCCAGAATGAATACGTCATGAGTGTGGAAAGTAAACCAAAGCCACAGTCTGAAAGACACAAGGTGATGTCTACATGTAAAAAGTAGTTGTGTTTTAGATGTGGATTTTTGTTTGTACACGAAGGTAAAAGTCCTGCCACTGCACAGATATGTGAAGGCTGTGGAAAGGAGAACCACTTTGTGATCATTTTTAAAGCAAAGGAAAAAGCATGTGCGTTACAGCGCAAAGACAAAATGGCTGCCAGAATGTTCCAGAAGCAATGTTTGACGCGCGCCCACAAGGCCAAGTGGTTACATCAGTTAAATCGATACTGAACAAAGTTGATTGCCATCTAAATCATCGTCAAGCAGTTCTTCTAGTTCCGTATCAAGTGAAAGTGAAGTAGATGGTTGTGCCATGTTGATGTTTACTTCAGAAACGTGTGCTCATGGTGGACTGGCAGCATGAGAAGAAATAAGTCAAAGAAAGTCAATATGCTAAAACTCCAAATCTATTCAAACATTGTCTAAAGCTTACACTAAAAAAATATATAATTGTAAGAGACCTTTCATCATCGACAGTGGGGCTTCGTTAAACATTATGCCTGAGGAGAAATATGATGAATTGTGTCCATTACCACAACTTATTCCATCGCAAAACAAAGTGTATACAAAGGCTGCCTCAATGCCCTTAAAAAGTCAAAATTTACTTGTAGTGATAGGGAAACATAAGAAAACAAAAGTGTAATCACCCATCAATGTGGTTCAAGTTACAGCGTTAAGTGTCTGTCAGCTCAATTTCAGCACATCTGCAGATATCGGACTGATTTCCGTAAACTACGTCATGAATGCTCACTATGAAATTGTAAGTCAATTCCCTTAATTGGTTCATGGTTCAGGAAAGCTTAAGACTATGAAAGTAAAGCTGCATATTAATGAAGATGGCCATCCTGTTGCTCAAAGCCATAGACAAATTACTTTTCATTTACAAGATGCTGTTGAAAAAGAACTTGAATTGTTACTTAAGTATGATATCATTGAGTGGTCTACTGGTCCCTCATCATGGCTTTCATCCATAATGGTAGTGCCCAAAAAAGACAGTGAAGGAGCTGTAAACATATGTGTTGACATGTGTCAGGCAAACAAGGCATTTGAACGGGAGCGACATCCAGGTCCAGACACTGCTGACTTGATAACGCAATTAAATGGTGCAAAGATCTTCTCTCGCCTTGATTTAAATAGCCTTAAAATCTTTTCTACACATGTGGGTCTGCTTTTCTTTTCTATTTTTTTGTTTCATCATTTGTACAGAGAGAAGGCAAAAGGAGCTTAATATCCGGAGACGACAATAGAAACCCCCCACCAGAAAAAGAAAAGGGAAATAAGGGTCATATCACTCGTTTGAAAGAGCTCGCAAGCCTCATAAGCAAACTTGTACCGTAGGAGATGTTTGCGTAACTCTCATATGAACTCCCATTGAAAAGATTTATTGCTTGAATGCATAATCATTGGACTTTTTAATTTTACAATTTAAACAATTAACTTCACTTGTTATTCTGCTGCGATTTATGACAGTGTTCCCAAATATCCCAATATGTTATCCTCTTGTTTGGGGAGACACTACGGGCTAAACTATTTATCCTTTGGACTGATGATAACCATTCTCACAAAATCGAAGGCAGTGAAGCACCCACTTTAAATATATTTCGCGTTGTGCCAACAATATTATTACAAAAAGTAAGAATTGTTGTTTCTTTTTCAGTTTTATCAGTAGCCCTCCACCATAACTTCTTGACACATAACCTCTGTACGCACCTTACCCACCTCTTCCCAATAGATCTGGATCAGAGGACACTGCCAAAACATATGGACGTAATCCACCTTTTCCTCTCCACTTCTTCACCTCTCATCCTCCCAGAATCAACTGCTTTTTCAGCGTCTAATGAAAAATTTTCTAGCTTAGTAACAGAAAGTTTCAATTCTATTAAGGACTCGGAGGCGAGGATTATGTCTTCTTTCTTCACTTTATTGGCATATAGCAGCATCAAGAAATAACAAAAGACTACATTTCCCATGACCCACAGGGAAAAGGTAGTGGAATCAAAACACATGTATCAACCAATCCATAACCAGGAAGCAGTGTCCAATCAGGGAAGTCAAATAACCATACAGTCCATTGTTAGTGTCCTCTCCTCCTCTTTCGGAGCGCGAAGACAGCCCAATCCTCCTCTTCAGGTGTCCTGTTTATTAGAATACGAACCTGTAAAAACCAAAGAGGTATTACCAGAGGAACAGAACCAACAACCTGCAAGTTAAGCATGATGTGAGAAAACACAGTCACATTATCCATAAGGCACATAGGCAACTTAATTTAAAGGTACTTACTACTGTACGGGGTGGGTCCTCCTCCTGGAGCACTGGGCGGGATAATCCTCGCCTCCGAGTCCTTAATAGAATTGAAACTTTCTGTTTCATTCTATGTCAGGACTGGAGGCGAGGATTATGCTTGTTTAAAGCTTGCCCACAACCAAATGAGCCATATTAAGTATTGGCTTGAAGTAGAACTTCTTAAAGGTAGAGTCAGAGGACCAATCACCCGCGTTGAGTAGATACTCCAGGCGGGCACCCAAGCCGAACGCCTTGGAAGCCATGGCACCTCTTGCCGAGTGTGCCCTATAATGGCGGAGACTGATGCCTGCTTCCTGCATTACCCAACAGACCCATCTGGCGATGGTGGGAGAAGACACTGCTTTGAAAGGTTTACGAAGTGCAATCAGAAGTTGTCTTTCTATCGGAGGGCGGAATTCTTCAGTCATCTCCTCATAAGCCTTGAGGAACCAAACCACGCAGAGTTTGGGGGAATCAGGGAGTTCTGGATAAGAGATAACCCTAGTATGGCATTTTGTACGTCTAAGTAAGGTGAAAGTAACCCCGTCAGGAGTGAACACTCGACCAGTAATATCAAGGGCACGCACATTTGATACACTTCTACAAGACACCAGGCACAAAAGCAGCGCTAATTTTGCCGAAAGTTCCTTCCTGGAGAGGAAAAGGTTAGGTTGCCAGGATAGAAAAAGATTCAGGACCAGGTTGACGTCCCATAAGGCTTAATAGCGCGGTTCTGGGGGTAGAGAAAGCCGGATACCTCGCAAGAGTCTACAAACCATGGGATGCTCGCCCACAGGAGGCCCATTAACCCGAACATGGACGGAGGAGATGGCCGACCGGAAGGTATTGATCGACCAATATTGATATAGCGGACTGCTGAGACATTGTCCATCTTCATGAGAACGCAAGAGTGAACTGACTCTTTCGTCCAGCACCGAAAGGTGAAAGTACCCACTAGGAGTTCCAAGCAGTTCATATGTAACTTCTGTTCTTCGGGAGACCATAATCCTCCCCGTAGAGAGGTTTCCGCACCTTGCACCCCAGCTGAGATTGCTGGCATCGGACTCGATAACAAGATCCGGAGCCGACCCAAAGATTGCTCTGCCGTTCCAGGCCTCCATATGTTCTAACCACCAGCGGATCTCTGCTCTCGCGTCGGCAGACAAGTCTACTTTGTGAAAATAGGGGTATCCTTTCCGTAGAAAGTATGCTTTGAGGTGTTGAAGGGCCCTGTAGTCGAGCAGACCCGGGAAGATGGCCTGAATTGAGGCTGACAGAAGACCCACCACACGGGCCAGCTGCTGTAGGGACACCTGTTGTTTGGCCAGGACCCGCCGTAACTCGTGGCAAATGTTTGCCACCTTTCTGGCAGCAGACTGAGTGTGGAGGATGTGGAGTCGATGACGAACCCAAGAAGGTACCTGACTGGGCTGGAAGTAACAGCATTTTTTTCTCGTTGATCACAAACCCGAGGTCCTGGAGCAGAGATTCTGCCATTCGAAGATGTTCTGTCCGCTGACGGGGACAGGGGGCCATCAAGAGGAGGTCGTCAAGATACACGATCATCCTGACTCCCGGAGCTCTCAGGAATTCCACTACCGGCTTGAGTACCTTGGTGAAGCACCAGGGTGTCAGAGAGCCCGAAAAAAAAGGGCTGTGAACTCATAAACCTGACAACACCAAGCAAACTGGAGGAAGCAGTGGTGAGGCGAAAAAATCGGAATCACCAGGTAGGCGTCCTTGAGGTCCAAGCAGACCATCCAATCGAAAGGATGGAGAACGTCTCACAGGAGGTGGATCCCCTCCATTTAGAAATGGCGGTACACCAGCCATTCGTTGAATTCGTCCAAATTTATCACCGGCCTCTTGCCGTCGTCTGTCTTGTCGACCAAAAAGATGTTGATCAGAAACCCCTGGGGGTGAGGTGATGTGAGGGAGATGGCACCCTTGTGGAGGAGCGATGTCACTTCCTTGTCCACTAGGGCTGCATCGTGAGCCGAAAATTGAATGGGTCGTGGTGTGACCTTTAGAACCGGAAACCAAGGGAACTCTACGTGAAAACCCCTCACCGTTTGAAGCACCCAAGCATCCTGTGTAATGGCCAGCTAGGCCTGGTAACAGCTTGCCAACCGCCCCCCTATGCTTTGAGGGGAACAAGGGAGAACACTCACCTGCTCTGAAGCCTCTGCCTTCACCACAACGTCCTCCTCGTGTGGGGTAAACGTTTCCGAACTTGGATTGATCCTGGTACTGTCCAGAGCCTCTTTGGGAGTTCTGATGGGTTTGGCGACCGGTCGAGCGGCCCCTGCCTCGACCGGCCCCGCGAACATCATGGGGAAAAACTTTTTTGATTGTAGACTGGACCCTGTCGATTGACATAAATGTATTTACGAATTTGCCCGGTTCCTTTATAAAAGGTTCCCCAAACAAACCACCTTGAGCGACGGTGCCGGCCTCAGAATACGCTAAATCACCTAGTTTCGGATCGATCTTAATCAGACGGGACCAGCGGCGCTCAGTGAAAAGGGCACAATTAGCATTGCCTAAAAAAATCACTACCCTCTGTGCCCAGCCAGACAAAGTTTCTGAGGAAATGATGGAACATGATGCTTTGGCCTCTTCTGCCATTACCAGTATCTTAGTGATAGGGCCTAGGACATCCAGGAGCTTATCCTGGCACGCCCTCCAAGATCTATCAATGCCCTTCTTGGGGTCTCTTATAAACTTTTGAAGGAATGTAGACATCCTAGGGTCAATTTCTGGGTTAAGGGCAATTTTCCTCTCAAGGGAACGCCGGGGACACTCTGCCCGAAGGCAGTTGCAGGCTTCTTTCTCCAGGGGGCGGCAGATGTGTTCTGTAACATACGTTGCAACCTTCTCAGCCGGGGTCCGGTCCGACGAGCCTGGGTGCACAATATCATTAGGGTCGAGTATGTCCGACACCGGAAGAGTGGCCTGTTGGTCCTGGGGAGGGCGGGACGGGAGCCAGGGTCTAGAGGGGCTGGGCGCAGAGTCGGGGTCACCTTTTAAGGCACTATGCCTAGCGCACCGCTCCTTCTGGAACACAAGCCCAGCGATCAACAGAAACCTTGTCACCCCCTACCATCCAAACAGGAACCTACGATCAAAGGAGGCCTTCCTTGCCGTCACTCCGAGAATAAAGCGAGCCAGAGCAGGGGGAAGAATGTTCTCGCTGAACACCGCCAGACTCTGGAACGACCTTCCCCTTTCTCTCCGGTCCAACTCAAATCTCCTTTCATTCCGTAAGGACTTAAAAACATGGTTGTTTGACAAACCCACTGTACCATAAACACCTCTTCCGTCTCGTTCTGGTCAGCTCAGCGCTTGGACGCCCACGGGCAGCAATCGCGCTCTACAAATACCATTACAATACAATACAAGAGGCCCAGTAGAGCCGGTGGGAGGGCAGGAGTCGAAGGCCGGAAGGTCACTGAAGGCACCGCCGTCTGGCTGTCAAGAAAAGCCTTCTACAGATGCTCAAAAGCGTCCACATCCACCCCAGGTTTGTGAGGGCGCTTAGCAGGAGGGGAACCAAGACTGTCCTGAGCCGATGTGAATGGAGCTTGTGAGTGGGCAGTAACTCTGCTTTCCAGACGTTCGAATGCCAGTTCTATCTGGCGGGAAAGCCTGTCCTCTAAAGGAGATATGGCTTGATCCACCGCTTGTAAATTGATGTGTCAACCGCCTCATAAAAGGCGTCCCCTCAAGGCATGTCCGCCAAAGGGTCTTCCTCCTCCTGGTATTCATCATACTATTTCATTGCGCTGGAGAGGAAATATATATAAGTGACCTTGAACAATCAATGCAAAAGGTAACCCCACAGGCCTCGGATAAAGGATTTAAACAGCGCTGGGTGTCAGCTGAAAGATTGGTGGCTGCAGAAAACCACAATTTCACGGGATCTAGCCCCAGGGAACAAACTGCTGGTGAGAAAAAAATAAGTAGAGCAATAACTCCCCAGCCAGAGAACAAAGCTAGTCTGGGATGTGTCCCCTGCTAAGCATAATGGCCAAAACTAGACCTCAATGAGGCGTCAATCAACTGTAATACAGACACGGGTTCCCAATGCAAAATACCTGTAAGGGAACTGAGTGGAAGCTTTAAAGCATAAAACTGACAGCGCCTAAAACACGGAGTTGCTGATGTCTACAGACCGTGACCCCAGGGAGTTCGATATTGCCGCAAAACTACGGTAGTAAAGAATCCCTAATGTCTGTATAACTTGATACCAAAGTTTGCAAACTGCCGCCAGTAGCTTCAGCCTAACCTTTTTAAAGTACTTTGGGTGTCCAAATTTAAAGAGAAAATAGTCCCCCTCAATGGGCAAACTTTTCATCATAGCCACAAAAAGTGGGATACGGGCAGAGCTATGTAAATGTAGAGCTCTTATGTTCTTTAATTGGAAAACCCAACAGTATTGATAGTAGTCTGGACTTGCAATGCCCCCTTGCTCTTTATCTACGTAGTTTCTTCCACTCAATTCTCACTCCTTTTGAGAACCATATGAAACTGCTCAGCTTCCCTTTTAATTTCTTGAACCACTCTGAAATAAATTCTAACAGTATTGCGTTGATGATAAATGTGAATTTCAGGAGTATTGACATTTTATGGTTAGATTTCTTTTATTGATTTTCAAGACAAAAAAAATCAACAACGAGCCAGTATGCAGTGGTCATCGGAATGCAATCCGGCATTAAAGTTATTATGTTTGGCAAACATATATCAACAACAAAGAAAAAAAAATCCCACCTCCTCCCATGAATCAAGTGGACATCCATGAACTGTAGGTGTCCCTGTCGTGTAGGAATGAGCCCTGTGAGGGAAAGTCACTAAGGGGGCAGAGATATTTGGGTGTGGTTGCTTAGGTGGGTCCGCAAGTCGCAGAAGCCTTAGGTATTTGGGGGCAAGTGAGTTCTGTGAACTCAGACATCAGTGGAGTGAGAAAGGGTTCAAAGAAAGTGAGATCTTCTCCATCCCCAATATTCCCCACATTCGATGGAGCCACCCTAGTCGAGTTGGAATTGCTGTAGTGCCCCAGTGGGAAAGTATGGTTTGTACCGCCGCCCCTAGAGCAAGTGCCATTTGTTTGCCCCTCCGGGATTTAAGTGGGAAGGTGATGGCGTTCAAGAGGTCCAGGAGGACATACACTGGAAGGCGGGGGATCTGAGTGTCGAAGTGGGAGTCACCATTGTCCAAAACCTGCTGCCAATATTCCCCTAGGGAAGGATTGTCCCATAATATATGACTGAGAGTACCTAACGAGCCACAAGCTCTACAACAATGTGGGCTACGTGAGGGGTTGCCTCTATGTAATCAGACGAGGGTCAGATACCAGTAGGTAGACACTTTGGTGGCCGTCTCAGTGTAGGCCACATTATGGGCTATGGGTCGGGCCCTATAATAAATATCACTCCACTCTTTCTGCGATATTGTTCGGCCTTGTTCCCCCTCCCAGCTTAACTGATCCGGGGTTTTCCCAGTGATAGGAGTATGTTTGGTGACCCTGTATAAGTGCAAAGTCAAGTGAGAGTCAATGAGTCATGTGAGCAACCACTTCTCAATTGGGGAAAGATGTCTCTCAGCACCCTTCCGTACCTCACTGCGGAGAACCCAATGCCGAACCTGCATGTATCGATAACGCTCTGTTTTGGGTATGTCCGGATCCCTGCGAAGGTCGGTAAAGGATCGAGGCCCTTCCAGGCCGAAAAGGTGTCCTATGAAATGGCATGCTTCCTTTTTTTTTTAAATTGTATTTATTAAAGATTGCATATTAAAATGCAGCATTTACATATTATAACGTCATATGTATATCTGATAAATCAAGCATTCATGGCTCTGCTGCTACACATTTGTATTGTATTGTATTGTATGGCATTTTTGTAAAGCGCATGGTTACCAGAAGGCATCCCAGCGCTAAGATAGAGTGATACTCAGAGGGGGGGGAGGGAAGAAAAGGGGGGAATCATTTGGGAAAGAAAAGAGATTTCAGTGATTTCCGAAAGCGAAGAAGACTGGGTTCTGCGCGAAGTTGCAATGGGAGAGAGTTCCAATGTGAAGCCGCGTTGACCGAAAAGCGGCGGCCTCCGGTGCGAGCTTTCTTGGTTCTAGGCACCTTGGCCAGGAACCCATTGTCAGAGCGCAGGGGTCTATTTGGTTTGTAGGGGGTGACCAGGTTTCTCATAATCGGGGGTCCTTTACCTTGGAGGATTTTGTCGACAATGCAGAGGGATTTGAAAATGATCCTCTCTCATACGGGGAGCCAATGAAGTGCTTTGAGAGCAGGTTTTGCTGATGACCTGAGGGGGATACCCATTAAGAGCCTGGCAGCGGCATTTTGGGTTTGTTGAAGCTTGTTGATTGTCGCTTCCGGGGCTCCCAAGAAGATTGCGTTGCTGAAGTCTAGTCTCGAAAGAACTAGACCTTGTATCAATAGTCTCCTGGAGTGCTGAGGGAGGAGGGAAGGATTTTACGGGCGGAACGGAGTAGACCGAAGCAGGTACCTGCTGTCTTTTTCGCATGTGTCTTGAGCGAAAGGTCCTTCTCAAGCCACACCCCCAGGCTTTTGATTTCCTTTTTCGGGGTGAGTAGATGGAAGGGGGCAGAGAGGCCGACTTGTAGCCTAACGTCATGATTTCTGTTTTTGCTCCTTTAAGCTTCAGTGAGGAGTCACACATCCAGGCATGGATCTTAGTGAGGCATTGATGGAGATTGTCAGGGCTGTGGTTGAGTTGTGATAGTGAGACGACCAATTGGGTATCATCAGCATAGCTTATTATTTTGATCCCGAAAGGGGCGACCACCTCCTCCAGGGGGGCCATATACACATTAAGCAATGTGGGGCTCAACGATGAGTCCTGCGCCACACCACACTGGAGGGGAATTAAAGCAGATTTTGAGTTGCCTTCCCAGACTTGGAAGGTGCGATTCGAAAGATAGGACGATAGCCAGGTCAAAGCGGACCCTCGTATTCCGGCTTCAGGCAGGCGGTGGATCAAGATATGATGATTCACTGTATCGAAGTGTGGAGGGCTCTCTGTTTGGGGTAGGGTGAAAATGATATTTTTTATTTTCTGATCAAAGTAAGTGGCTAGTTCGTTGCATTTGGCGCCTGAGGGATCTTGGGGTAACGGAGGGTCGGGGATCTTCAGAAGTTCTTTCATAATCATCTAGGACTCTCTCGTTGAATTAGAGGCGTTTTTGATTCTATGATCATAAAATGTTGTTTTGGCATTTCTGAGGGCGACTTCATAAGCTCTGATCGAGTTGCGATAGGTGTCTTTGTTGGCCGTATCCCAGTTTCTTCTCCAGATATGCTCAAGTCTCTTACAGCCTTGCCTAAGGGTTCTGAGCTCAGGAGTATACCAGGGTGCAGAGCCAGTTCTGACCTGCTTTTTCCTCAGGATTTTTTTCGGTAAGACTAAGTCCAGTGAATTAGAGAGCCAGTTTTTAAAATTAGTATCGGCCACAACGGGGTCCAGAGCGGGGGGGGGGGGGGTGGGAGGGAACTATCTATGATGTCAGTCCACTTTTCTACTGAGAGTTTCGACCACATTCTGTCATAAGTGGAGGTACTGAGCGTATGAACAGTTTTGAGCTCGACCTGCCAAGAGAAAGTCAGGAGAAAATGGTCGGTCCAGGGGAGGGGAGATGGAGGGCTGGTTTGAAGTGACCCGATATTAGAGAGTATCGGGTCTAGAAGGTGCCCTTTGTTGTGTGTGGCTCCTGAGTTCCTGAGATGAATATCATAGGATGATAGATCAAGTAGCAAGTCAGAGGCTACTTTGTCAGAGGGTTCGTTAAAATGGAGATTCAGGTCACCTAAGATGGTGAAGTTAGGCGCGGCGGAGGCTAAAACGGTGACCGTTTCTAGGAGGGAGCTGGTAAAATAACCAGGGTGCCCAGGGGGACGGTATATTAGGAGGCCTGTGAAGGAAGTAGTGGGGGGAAGCTGGAAATAGAAGTGACAGTTTTCGGAATCCGCGATTCCGCCGTCCTTCATCCTGCAAGTTAGATGGTTTTTATATAGAATAGCCAGTCCACCTCCTTTGCCCGAGGTTCTGATCTGCGAGTGGATAAGGTATCCTGTAGGGAGAGCACTAACAATGTCGGCCTCAGAGGTGGTAGATAGCCACGTTTCTGTGTGAAACAGAATATCCAGGTCATAATCCTTAAGCAAAAAGTTAAGCTCAAGAGAATGTTTCGGGAGGGACCTACAATTCAATGAGGCCATACGTAGGTCCTTAATGGCTGGGTGATAAAGCGTTGAACCAGACGGGTCTGAGCTGCACAGATCTCAGCGCGCGAATATGTGCTCAGGTTTATACATATAATGACAATGTTTATTCTTGTGGGGTCTCAGGGCGAGAAGCTCACTTCGAGAGTAGAGAATGGAGCTATCAGTGGGATCAGGCATAGGTTCGCGCCCTGAGCCCGGCAGAGCCTGCGCGGACGGAAAGCGGGATCCATTTTATCGTGCTCTTGCCCCAAATCGGCCTTAGCACTAGCGCGCTGTCCTAGCCCTCACCCAAGATGGTGGCCGCTGTCTGACCGTGGGGAGGAGGGGCGTGAGAACCTGCTGGACCCGTAAATCGGCCAAGAAAGGACGGCAGGAGTCCCAAAAGGGAATGAATCCTTAGGTTAGTACAGTCAGGGGAAACGTTTTCTAGTGCCCAGAGAAGTTAGAGTGAAAGTTTACAAAAAACTGCGATTTTTAAAAGTTGCAGATTTACCAATTCACAAGTGCATTAAAAAACACAATTCTATGTCTATCTCCCGGCTTCCGCCTCAGGAGTGTACTCTATCTATGGTGAGCTGTTTTTCACGCTTCTTTTATCTTGCTCTGGCCTCAAATCGGCCTTAACACTAGCGCGCTGTCCTAGCCCTCACCCAAGATGGCGGCCGCTGTCTGAGCGTGTGGAGGAGGGGAGTGAGAACCTGCTGGGCCCGTAAATCGGCCAAGAAAGGACGGCAGGAGTCCCAAAAGGGAATGAATCTTTAGGTAAGTACAGTCAGGGGAAACGTTTTCTAGTGCCCAGAGAAGTTAGAGTGAAAGTTTACAAAAAACAGCGATTTTTAAAAGTTGCAGATTTACCAATTCACAAGTGCATTAAAAAACACAATTCTATGTCTATCTTCCGGCTTCCGCTTCAGGAGAGTACTCTATCAATGGCGAGCTGTTTTTCGCGCTTCTTTTATCGTGCTCTGGCCTTAGCACAAGCGCGCTGTCCTAGCCCTCACCCAAGATGGCGGCCGCTGTCTGAGCGTGGGGAGGAGGGGAGTGAGAACCTGCTGGGCCCGTAAATCGGCCAAGAAAGGACGGCAGGAGTCCCAAAAGGGAATTAATCCTTAGGTAAGTACAGTCAGGGGAAACGTTTTCTAGTGCCCAGAGAAGTTAGAGTGAAAGTTTACAAAAAACTGCGATTTTTAAAAGTTGCAGATTTACCAATTCACAAGTGCATTAAAAACCACAATTCTATGTCTATCTCCTGGCTTCCGCCTCAGGAGTGTACTCTATCAATGGCCAGCTGTTTTTCGCGCTTCTGTTATCGTGCTCTGGCCCCAAATCGGCCTTAGCACTAGCGCGCTGTCCTAGCCCTCACCCAAGATGGCGGCCGCTGTCTGAGCGTGGGGAGGAGGGGAGTGAGAACCTGCTGGGCCCGTAAATCGGCCAAGAAAGGACGGCAGGAGTCCCAAAAGGGAATGAATCCTTAGGTAAGTACAGTCAGGGGAAACGTTTTCTAGTGCCCAGAGAAGTTAGAGCGAAAGTTTACAAAAAACAGCAATTTTTAAAAGTTGCAGATTTACCAATTCACAAGTGCATTAAAAAACACAATTCTATGTCTATCTCCCGGCTTCCGCCTCAGGAGTATACTCTATCAATTTCGGAAGGATACAAGTTTTTTGTTTTTTCGTAAACAACCAACAAAACAGGCAAACGTCAGTACAGTTATAAATCAAATCTGACATTTCAGCATTTAAGTACCAAAGTAGGATGAACAAACATATCCCATGGAGTCAATGAATTGTGGGCGGAACAAATCACATACCTTTACATGTAAAGACAAGCTAGTGTACATATCTTCCTTTATCAGTTTTGGGCTTTGGCGGGGAGTAGAGTACTCCTGGGCCATGCACAGCTTATTATGTCACCTTGTGTTATAAAATCGGTACATTTACACAGACACAATTGAAGGGTAATCACAGCACATCATTTCGGAACTATGCATTCGGACTAGTGGGTGCAGTCGGAGGGGAGACAGCTCTGTTACGTGACCACTGCAAGATTGGTTCCCAAATGTCTCTCGGTCGTGAGGCAGTTGGCATCAGATCCCAATAGGCTCCCAGTTGTGTGTGGCCATATGTACCATCCGACAGCCAGTCAGTAAATTTAGGCCTGGTTTTACGTCCCCAGTTCATGGCCACTCGCGGTTTAGCATACAACAACAATAAAGCATGTAACTTTCGAACTTTGGGCTCAGTGTTCTCCACCTATTCCAGGATGCCTAGGAGCGGGGAAGGAGCGTCTGCTCTATTCAGGATTTGATTGATAGCAATAAAAATTTCAGACCAGTAATCAAACAGAACTGAGCAGTTCCAAGCTACGTGCAAAAAGGAAGCACCTTCCTTCCCCATTTCCAACACTTGTCATCGTCTCTAATACCAATGCGATGGAGAGCCAGTGGGGTGCGGTAGAACCTGTGGAGGAACTTAAAGTGTTTAAGTCGGAGTTTGTAGTTTGGGGAGAGTTACAACAGCTGCCTACAGCAGAATGACCACTGCTCGTCAGTCAGAGGCATCTCCAGTTCATTGTTCCACAGTTGCTGAGATTTAGGCACAAATATAGGGGATTGCTATTGCATGGAATTGTATAGACGTGATACCAGTTTCTTCCGGGACGCCCTAGCTAATATGTTCTGGAGTGCATGTAGGTGCGGCGGCTCCTCCGGGAATTGATCCCACATCGCTTTGCATGCAGATTTGAGTTTGTGGAGAGTGAACCTGTCACTAAATGACAATGGCCGGTCCTCTTCTGTAACCTGCAGATCCCGGAATGTGCCATCAGGGTATATGTCCGCAAATGTGTGCAGTGTGGATGCAGCGATAGTTACCTCACCTCCGCCTTCTTCCAGGCATGGAAGCATTGGGTTCTGTTTAAGGGGGAACGCAGGCGCATATAACAGGGGTAAAGCAGCTCGCTTTAGCAGCTCATGCCACGTCCAGCGAAGCATGTTGGCCGAGTCTATGTTGTGCGTTGGCCTGGGAGCCTTGCGGTAGAGGGCCACTCCAAAGGGTAGTGGAGCAACTATGTCAATCTCAACCGCCACATGAGGTTGATAAGGTGTAGGATAGGCCCAGAAGTGTAGATATTGGGCTTGCACGCAAAGTGCGTACAAGTGCATGTCTGGAACGCCCGTGCCACCCTGCCGAAGCGGAAGTGTTAGCAATGCCCACGAAAGTCTAGCTTGACTCCCAGCCCACACCAGTGTCAACAAATGCGAGCGCAGACAGGTGAAAACATGTTGTGTCAGTGGGATAGGTATGTTTGCAAACAGGTAGAGGAATTTAGGCAGTACAATCATTTTCACAAGTGCAATTCTACCAGCTAATGAGAGGGGGAGTTTTGACCATATCGCCACTTTACTTTCAAGCAAGGACACAGCCCTGCCAAAATTCAGAGTCCAGAGATCTTGGAGTTTTCGGCTAATCCAAATGCCTAGGTATTTTACCTCATCAGCTTCCCATCGCAGAGGGTAGTCAGAATGCACCTCAGAAGTGTTTTGCCAGTGAGTGGAAATATAACTGACTTAGACCAATTTATGGAAACGCCCTAGAGCCCCCCAAATTTAACAAATTCCCTCAATAACGGGTTAAGATTCTCAGTTGGGTTATTCACATACAGAGTGACATCGTCAGCGTATAAGGAAATTAGCAGACTCCGGGAGCTGAATCCAATACTTCTGGCGGTATGATTCTGTCTAATTCTGGCAGCTTGTGGCTCCATGGCAATCGCGAACAACAGTGGGGGCAATGGGCACCCCTGCCTAGTACCTCTGGAAATTGGGAATGGGTCTGATACCATGCCATTTACTCTCACCCTGGCCTTGGGGGCAGTGTAGAGCAAGCGGATTAGATTTACGAACAACAGGCTAAATCCCATGCGCTCCAGTATAGTAAATAGATATGGCCATTCAAGCGAGTCAAATGCTTTTGTAGCATCTAGAAATACCACTGCCGCTTGTATATCCGGGTGTAAATAATGTAGTGTTGAAAAAACAGTTCTTAGGTTATGTGTGGTTGCGCGGCCTGCTATGAACCCTGATTGGTCCGGAAGGGCCACCATTGGGAGCAAGGGTTGTAGACAATCAGCTATTATTTTCGCATACATTTTTACGTCTACATTAATCAGTGATAGGGGCCTGTATGAGTCCATTTGCTGGCCATCCTTATCCGGTTTCAGTAATGTAATGATAAGGGCCTCTCTCATTGATTCCGGCAACGTTCCTACCTCCTGAGCCTCAGCGAAAACAGCATGTAGTCGCGGAGCAAGCTCATCCACATATGTCTTATAAAAAGCCGCCGTGAGACCATCAGGTCCCGGAGCCTTATTTAGCGGAAGAGCCTTGATAGTTGTGGCGATTTCCTGTACTGTCACAGGTCGATCCATATACTTCCTATGCGCATTGTTAAACCATACAAGTGCTATGGACTCTAAAAATGACTCAAGGGCGTCTTGCGGCACAGCATGAGTGGACTCATATAATTTGGAGTAGTATGTAGTGAACGCCTGTAGTATCTCGTTTTGTCCCGTTGTCATGACCCCTGTAGTATCAATGATTGTGTGCACATGTGTAGGTGGTGGGATGGTATTTATCATTCTAGCTAGTGTTCGACTGGGCCGGTCTCCCTCCCCGTATCTTCGAGCTTCAGCCTGGTTACCAAGGAATTTTAGCTCACTCTGTGCTTCCTCAGCAAAGTCTAGTAGTTTGGTTTTATTCTGAGAAGCCAAGTCTGGTGTAGGATCATCACAAAATGATTGTTCAAGAGCCTTGAGTTCTCTCTCAATCCCAGCTAAGGTATTTCTTATGGCCTTCAAAACCCCTGCCTTACGCGCTATACACTGCCCCCGTATGACAACCTTAAAGGCGTCCCAGAGAACTGCCTCCGTAGCAATGGAGCCTGTATTGTTAGTGAAGTAGTCTGTTATGTCACGTCTTATTTCTTCAGTGAAGGCTGCATCTTGAAGCGCATGTGGTGGGAGGGGCCAGATAAAGGCCCTACTGGGGGCCCCCTGTTAAAATCTAGTTTGCAGTGTCAACATTATCGGCGCCATCTTGCTCCCTTTTTGGGCCCACTCGTGCGCGTAAGCGGCAGCCATTTTAAAATGCCATGGCCTCTCTGCCCATCGCCGATAGCCAGCGCGTCTCTCTCTCTCTCTCCTGACCTCGCAGGCATCCCCCGCGCGCTGACAGCCCCTGCTTTCACATGCTTGGGCCATAAACCCCTCTTCAGCGCAACCCTGCCTCGGAACCCCATCCTGTTCCCAGCTCAACACCTCCCTCCATTCCTTTCATGATCCCGGGTCCTTTGATCAAACCCCTCTTTCCTCTGTGCCCGATTCTCCCGCTCGTTCCCAGGCCGCCACCTGGCCCTGCGGATGCTGTTTATTGCCCCCATACAGTAGGAAGCTTCCCCCATCAAAGGATCCACAAGTTGATCAAAGCCCCCACCCCATGAGATCCGATCGACCACATGCATTCCGGGAATCGGCGGAATGCTCAGCTGCGCGACAATCGTCACCTGTTGTGACCGGGGTGGGGACTTCTACTGTAAATGTGTGTGGGAACGGGCTTGAAGCGGGGATTCCGAGGATGCCTTTCCGTACTTCAAAGTATTTGCAAGAATGTGCCACATGCAATAAACTGTAATAAAGATCATAAACCTGTATATAAGAGGCCAGGCCTCAGAGATGCGGTTAGAGCACCTCGAGAAGATACCCTGTTGTCTGAGTTGATGTGTTCTGCTCCGTCGGAATAAAAACTTCTGTTTCCTGCCTTCCAGTCTCTAGCGCCTGCCTCTTTGTTTGGTAACTTGAGTGGTATCAGAGGCGGTTAGCGCCGGGCAACTCTGAAAAAGGTCATCGGCCCTACCTTTTTCCACAATTGGCGTCCCAAACGTGGGGCCCATCAGTGACTTGTGGATCCAGTGGGAGAGGT
The DNA here is from genome assembly GCF_964263255.1 of Lissotriton vulgaris. Taxonomy (NCBI): domain Eukaryota; kingdom Metazoa; phylum Chordata; class Amphibia; order Caudata; family Salamandridae; genus Lissotriton; species Lissotriton vulgaris. Next base: position 340,089,038 of record NC_141687.1, on the reverse strand, counting down.
CCTGACGACAGAGTGAACGACTGCAACGATCGGGAGAGCTCCTGTCCGATAGACCCTCGTCTGACAGCCGATCATCCGAACTTCACTGGTTCCGAACAGACCTCTCTCGAGTGATCTACAGTCCTGACTGGGAACCATCAGGAGTGCCGCGACGGTCACGAAGAATAGAGGACGATCGGGCGCTGGATTCGGAAGACAAGAAACTGTCCATGCGGTCCGGGCAAGGTCGTGTAACACGACAAATTGCGAAATGATTGTTTGATTGTTTGGAAAATACTAGTATTACTCTTTGAATTGTTGGTTCTTTTTGGAGATTCGCTGTCTGCAAACGGAGAAGAACAGGTTCTCTCTTTGCAGGTAGTGAAGGATAGGTAACGCAGACTTTTGTCCCCGTTGTAATCCGTTGTGCCTATCTTCCTCCCCCACTGATGGATTGTTTGGCCCGAACTGTTGTTCGCGGATTGTTTTCTGGAGATTCTCTGTCTGCAAACAGGGAAGAACAGGTTCTCTCTTTGCAGGTAGTGAAAGGGTAGGTAATGCAGACTTTTGTCCCCGTTGTAACCCGTTGTGCCTACTTATTCTCCCCATTGATTGTTTGATTGACCGAACATTGACTGTTCGATATTGGTTCTTTTGAGGTATTCACTGCCTGCAAATAACGAAGAATAGAAATATTCTGTCTAGTCTTTGCACGCAGTGATAAGATAGGTAGTGCAGACTTTTGTCCCCATTGTAATCCGTCATGCCTATCTTCTCCCCACTGATTGGTAGCCTGTTAAGCCCGGACCGCTTATTAGAGATGAACCATCCGGCTCCACTGGAAGGCACCCCTAATAAGGACATGTTTATGAAGCATGGATTGATTGCCATAGCCTATAGCAAGCTGTGGCATAAATATACGAAGAAGGATCAGAAAAGTCAGTGGCCACTTATAGGATCCTTCGATGAGGATAAAATAAGCGTGCTAGAAACAGCCCTTGGGAACCACAAGACAACGCTCACTATGCTTGATAGTCTCGGCATGTGGCGCAAAGAAACAGAACAACGTAAAAAGAGAAATGAAATTAGGTTGGAGAAAGAGCTGCGAAAGGCAGCCCACCTAGCTGCTAGGAAATTAGAAGAAGATATTAAGGAGAGGGAAGAAGCCAAACAGAAACAAGAGTTAGCGACATCAAGTCAGTGTCCGGTTAGAACACCCTCTACGCTCTACCCTGAATTACCCTCGAAACAGCGAGCCAACGATGATCTTTTGTTGGGTCCTCCGATCATCTACATGCCCCCTCCATATGCCCCTTCCCAACCTTTAGCACAGCACCCACTACCCCCAAGCACAGGCGAGAGTGGTACCAGAGCTTCGGTCCCCATGGCCTTCGCGCCGACCGAACCCCTTGTACTAGATACAGCACAAGCGACGGTGTTAGATGACCCAGAGGCCCGAAAGACAGATTCCACAAGAACGAACAGGTTAAGCAAAGATGAGCGAGCAGGGATCGACAAGATAGTGAGGACACTGGTAGAAAGAAAGGAGAGTGAGGAGCACATCACGGATATGTTCAACTCATATGCAGGGAGCCACAGACGGCACTTTGCCGTACGATTGTGTTATCATGCCCTGAATGCGTATGAGGACCGATATCGAGACAAAGGTCCCGAGAGCCTAACGACTCTGTATAGAAAGGTCGATATCGGGGATGAGGGCGAGTGTGACGTGACGGACCTCCTTATGCATACGCTTGAGGTTTTCCGCCACCTCACTGAACAAGAATCGGAAGCTAAACCTACGACACCCGTAGCGACCGAATCACGAACTGAGCAAGCTAGCACCATGATGCCAATAAGAGAGGCTGCCCCCTACTGGGTTCCCCCACGATGTCTGGGAACACAGGATGACGTCAACCACCAAGATGCAAGAGGGAGGGTAGTGTACAACTGGGTCTACCAGCCTTGGGATCGGCAAGATATACTGACGTTCCGGAAGTCTCTGCCCGATTTATGTAAAAACCCCACTGCCTTTTACACTGAATTAGGTACAGCCCTAGGTTCAACGATTATGACCCTGGCTGACATCGACTTGTTTTTCGGGTTATGTCTGCCAGCTGATGTGTGGAAGCAAATCCGGAAAGTCGACCACCTTGAACTGTTTGGACATACCTGGTCACAACTCGATGGCATAGATAGGCAACGAGAACCTGGACAGAAGCCTTTGAAATCCATTTTAGAACTCCCAGACAAAATTGTACAGAAATTGAAAACCCTGATCCCAGAAAAGAAAGTAGACTGGTCGATAGTAACGGCCTGTCGTCAGAAACCCCAGGAAGACGTATCGGAATACTTCTCCCGGTTTGAAACGGTGTTCTCCGATTACAGCGGCCAGGACATGACCACTGCAACCGGACACCATCTGTTTGTCCAGAATTATGTAAAAGGTTTGTCGCAGGAAGTCTCACAGAAACTACAGGCCAGCGAGAGTAGCTGGGCAGCCTCCAAACCCGCGGCTATCCTCCAGATGGCCCAATATTACGAGCACCAGAAAAATGAAAACGATAGAGTGACAGAGAAAAAGAAGAAAGACTTAAAAGAAAGGGTGATGATTGCGCAGTTGCAAGGGGCGACTATAGGACGAGAGCAATACAAAGGGAACTACCAGACAAATGTCCCTAGGAACGCACCCCCTAAAGACCATACACCGACACCCCATGTTGGACGTAGAGACATTAGCGAGGCCCAGTGTGCATTCTGCAAGGGATTCGGCCATTGGAAATCCCAGTGTCCGGTTCTGTTGGAGATGAACAGAAATAGGGACCCCAAGGACGTAGCGGGTGGACCGAGAAATAGAGGACAGCAACGGGGGTCCACGAATGACACGAATAACGATAGATCAAACAGACCGAATGCATTTGACCGTCCCCGACAGAACCAGTACCAGCAGTCTGACTGCGACGATGCCCGCGACTTCGCATAGGACTGCCTAGGGCAAGGGAGGGATCCAGTCGAGCTCTATGTTGACCAGCAAGGTCCTTATGTCACCGCTAAGGTCCTGGGTACAAAGTCTCCATTTCTGGTAGACACTGGCGCGACACGTAGTGCGTTATCTAAACGACTGATTCCAAGGGCACCCTTGTCTGGCTCGCTTGTAACATCGATAGGTTTCGATGGAACGCCCTCCACTAACCCTTTGTCCACACTGATCTCCTTCGACTTAGAGAACAACACGACTGACACAACGTTTTTGCTTTCCTCCAATACTCCTGACGCCATTGTGGGACTTGATTTGCTGAAACATTTCCGAGCTACTATTAGATGTTCACAAGACGGAGTTTGAGTTTTTCTGTACGACAACCCAACTCTGCTCAGACATTGCCCTTCCCGACGCATGTTTTCCATCACTGACACTGACTCGTCCCTACTTGACACTCTGCCTCCGTATCTGTGGGCCAAGACAGATTCGGACGTAGGACGCATGATGATTGACCCAGTGCACATCACTGTTCGGCCGGACGCAATACTCCCGAAACTCCCACAATATCGGATATCGCCCGAGGGCGAGAAGGCATTGGTAAAGATTATTCAGTCACTGATAGACGCAGAAGTGGTAGAGGAAGTAGTTAGCAATGTTTGTAACAGCCCTATCTTACCCATCATAAAGAAACAAGGAGAGGGAGATGAGAAAGCGTACCGCTTCATCATCGACCTTCGAGAGATCAACAAAGTAGTTGTACCCCAATACCCCGTGGTCTCAGACATCACCACTATCCTGACTTTGATTCCTTCTACTGCCACCACCTTCACTGTCATTGACCTCAAAAATGCTTTCTTCTGTATCCCCATCCATCCAGACAGCCGATACCTCTTTGGCTTTCACCCTAAAAGCCCGCTCATATAGATTCTGTCGAGCACCCCAAGGCTACACAGAAAGCCCCAGCATCTACAGTCAGGCCCTCAAGCGACAACTGGACGAAGTCCAGTTACACGATGGAGTGGTGTTGATACAATACGTCGATGACATCCTTTTGGCGGCCGATACCACTCCACTTGCAGTCACAGCCACCATTCAACTCCTGCACTTCCTTGCGGAAAATGGCCACAAGGTCTCCAAAAAGAAGCTGCAATTCTGCCAACCCCAGGTCACTTACTAAGGGCACCTTTTGTCCAAAGACGGAAGGAAACTTACTCCCGACCGGATCCAAACCATTCTAGAGACGCCTGTCCCTAAGACTCAGAAACAAGTCCGCTCCCTACTAGGCCTCACCTCCTTCTGTCGGCAGTGGTTGCCAAACTTCAGTCTCATTGTGAAACCGCTGCTTTCTCTGCTAGCTAAAGATGTCCCCTTCCCACTCCCTTGGACCCCTGAATGCCAATCCTCCTTCATAGAACTACAAGATGCCCTTTGTTCGGCCCCTGTCCTAGGAACTCCCGATTACACGAAGCCCTTCTCCCTCTACACTCACAAAAGGGAGGGATGTGCTTTATCTGTCTTGACCCAGTCCATTGGCCCAAAGCAACGACCATGCGCTTACTTCTCTGCCACTCTTGACCCCGTAGCCAGAGCCTTGCCTGCCTGCCTTCGAGCTGTAGCTGCCACTGCTATCTCTATCCGACAAAGTGAGGGGATCGTGCTCTCGAATTCCCTCACGGTGTTAGTACCCCATGCAGTTGACACCCTCCTGAACCAAACCAAGACGCAACACTGACGAGTGCACGACTGACTGGATACGAACTGACTCTGCTTGCACCCCACATCACCCTGAAAAGATGCACCACACTGAACCCGCAACTTTGTTGCCCCTACCGGTGAACGATCCCAATGTGTCCCCTATACATGACTGTGTGACCCTCACGGACGAACAGACTAGGAGTAGGGTTGACCTCAGAGACACGGCTTTTCCTGACCCTGATGGAGAGCTGTGGGTGGACGGCTCTTGCATCAAACTCCCTGATGGCACCACCTCAGCTGCTTATGCGGTCACCAGAGCCCGAACTGTAGTAGAGACAGCCCGCATCACACAAAGATCTGCCCAGGCAGCAGAACTAATTGCCCTGACACGAGCATGCATCCTAGCAGCAGGAACCACAGCAAACATTTACACCGACAGCCAGTATGCCTTCGGGGTGGTTCACCATTTTGGGCTCCTTTGGAAGGAGAGGGAATTCTTGACCTCACACGGCACCCCCATCTTACACGGAGATATAGTCTCCGCCCTGATCGAAGCCGTCCTCCTCCCCAAACGACTTGCAGTCATCAAATGCCAGGCACACAAGAAAGTGACAGACATTATTGGACAAGGAAATTCACTAGCCGACATCACTGCTCGGACCACAGCTGAGAATAGGACGACGACACGCATGTACGTGACCAGGTCACAAGCAGAGAAATGGACAGACGCTAGGGACACTATTAGGGACATTCAAATGGCTAGCTCACAACACGAATTGACTGAATGGGCACGGGTGGGACTGAAAGACGATGAAGGCTGCTGGTGAACAAAAGACACGAACAAATGGTTGCTACCTGACTCATACCTGATTCCCATATTGACTATGGCACACTCCCCTGCACACATAGGATCAGCCCCCATGATCGAACTTGTCTCCAGAGTTTGACACAACGACAAAATCACAGACTCTGCCAAACGTCTGGTCCAACAATGCTTGATATGTTTGCAACATAACCCTGGGAAAGGAACTGTAGTACCCCGGGGAGGGTTTGGGGTTCCCAATCACCCATTTGAAGTCCTGCAGATGGACTACATCCAGCTAGAAAGATGCCAAGGCCTGAAATACGTACTTGTTGTGGTGTGCGCATTTAGCAAATGGGTGGAAGCCTATCCAACCCGCGACAACACTGCTATGGCCACTGCAAAGGTACTATTAAAGGAATTCTTCCCTCGCTACGGCCTTTGCCGAATTTTATGGAGCGACAATGGCCCCCACTTCGTAGCCGAAGTTATCCAGCTCATCTTGAAGGGGCTGGGTGTAAAACAGAAGTTCCACGCAGTCTTCCACCCCTAATCTGCTGGACTTGTTGAGAGACACAATGCCACACTAAAACTAAAGCTGGCTAAGATAGTGGCTACCACAGGACTGAAATGGCCAGACGCACTCCCACTGGCATTGCTATCGATGCGTTCCACCCCAACCAAACACCACTTGACACCTTACGAGGTCATTTCCGGCCGACCCATGAGCGTCTGGTCAGCACCAAAACCGACTTCCATTCATGACGTCCCGGACTTCCTAATGTCTGATTACTTGTATAAATTGACTGAAACCCTGTCTGTCATTTACCAACAGGTGCTGAATGCCATCCCGGATGCTTCCAGGGGTCCTGGACACAACCTGCAACCCGGGGACTATGTCCTTATAAGAAACTTCCAGCGTACCAAGAGTCTGGAACCCCGGTGGACGGGCCCCTGGCAAGTCCTCCTCACCACCCGAACAGCTCCTCGAGTGGAGGGAAAGCGCACCTGGGTACATGCGCACCACTGCAAACGGATCCCCCCGACTCTGACGACGACCGAACACGTGACCACCCAGGAAGAGCTCCTGAACAAAGACCGACCATCACTGAACTGCTATCCGGACACAGAGACACTCGAACTAGCAAAGATTCCTGACCCCACGGTGCCATCCAGAGAAGGGTATAACCTGCGACGAAAGGAGGGAGTTTCGGCTAAGCAGACCATTGACTAAGTCATAATTCTCAGATTGGTGGCCTAACACTACAAAGGCTGTCAGGAGAGAAAGCCAGACGAGGTTTTTGGTTCTGCCCGCTACCGAGCTCCCTTGAAGATGATGGAAGCTCCCTTGAAGATGATGGAAGCGCCCGATAAGAAGATGATGGAAGCAACCGGACATCCAAAGATTCACTACAAAAACCCAAAGACTGACAAAGTCCACAGTTCAAAGACAATTGCACTCTTTATTGCGATCCTCTTTTGCCTCCTCCTCATGACCACCCTCTGGATTGTGGAAGAAAGCGCACCCGCTCATGAGACATTCCTGACCACTGCACAGCCTACCACCATGAAGGAACATTATCTGATTTCTCTTTCACCCCAACTCAGAGAAAGGCGAAAGGAGTTTTGGAACAACTCCTTCGTGCAACTGCTGCACCAACACAATCTTGCCACCAATGCCACCAACTGCTGGATCTGTGGGTTGCTACCCCACGCCACTGGACATTCAATACCCTTCATCCCTTCACCCTTATCAATTCACGGCTCCTGCCTTGCTTGGCTGATCCTCTTGCAAGAGAGCTATAGGGATAATGCCACCTCCAGCAAAACTATGACGCATTTCTTTCATGAGGTCTGGCGAAACAAAACGAAGACACACTTCTGCTGGCAGACCTCCAACGACTCTATCCACATGGACATCCCTGTCAAAGAACGAATCGAAATGCAGGTGTTTAACAATCCGACCAGACCCACCTTCTCCTACCTCCGGAAACGAACAGCTGCCACCCTAACTGTGGCCCTATCCGTCATCAACGTCACAGGCCTTATGTGCATCGAAGGGCTTGAGACACAGCTGGTGGGCCGCAGTGCCTGCCGCATCACCAGAACTTTGGACTCCACCGATCCACCCTCCTTTGTATCCTCTCCAAACATGTACTTTGTTTGTGGCACAAAAGCCTACACCTGGCTCCCCAAAGGCTGGGGGGGCACCTGTTTTATCTCCTTCATCCTTCCTCCGACCTATGTGGCTCCAGCGAATCACCATAGACAAAAACGAGCCAAGGATATTGAAGAAGCCGACTCCACAGGAGCACAGTTCCTCGATGCAATGAAGGGACTCTGGGGCCCGATGGCGAACAGCCGTGCCATCCGACATTTGACTCAGGCAGTCGAGACAACAATGAACATCACAGCTGGCATCCTTGCAAACAATACAGCCGAGCTTCAAGCGGTCCGCCTGGTGGCTCTCCAGAACCGCCTTGTTCTAGATGTGGTTCTAGCGGATCGTGGTGGAGCCTGCCGCATTATTGGGTCCAGCTGCTGTACATATATACCGGACAATTCACCCTCAGTGTACAAAGCCATCGAACATCTCCACAGACTCTCCTCAGAAGTTCACCAGGAGCAAGAAGAATGGTCGCTTGGTGGATGGTTCTGGAATACTGTTAAGAACTGGGGCTGGAGACTGTTTACTATTATCCTGATTCCTGTGGTTGTAATATGTGGATTCTGCTTAGGAATTCAATGCCTGCCGCCTCTGTGTTCACTATGTGCGAATTGTATCTGCCCTAAGACTGTGGACATCGAAAAAGAACGCATGAGAGCACTGTATGATGTCGAGGTTAGGAATCTGATGCAGATAGACATCAATTAGACAAGCTGGCTAGATATGTTGAAAAGGGAGGACTGTTAAAATCTAGTTTGCAGTGTCAACATTATCGGCGTCATCTTGCTCCCTTTTTGGGCCCACTCGTGCGCGTAAGCGGCAGCCATTTTAAAATGCCATGGCCTCTCTGCCCATCGCCGATAGCCAGCGCGTCTCTCTCTCTCTCTCTCCTGACCTCGCAGGCATCCCCCGCGCGCTGACAGCCCCTGCTTTCACATGCTTGGGCCATAAACCCCTCTTCAGCGCAACCCTGCCTCGGAACCCCATCCTGTTCCCAGCTCAACACCTCCCTCCATTCCTTTCATGATCCTGGGTCCTTTGATCAAACCCCTCTTTACTCTGTGCCCGATTGTCCCGCTCGTTCCCAGGCCGCCACCTGGCCCTGCGGATGCTGTTTATTGCCCCCATACAGTAGGAAGCTTCCCCCATCAAAGGATCCACGAGTTGATCAAAGCCCCCACCCCATGAGATCCGATCGACCACATGCATTCCGGGAATCGGCAGAATGCCCAGCTGCGCGACAATCGTCACCTGTTGTGACCGGGGTGGGGACTTCTACTGTAAATGTTTGTGGGAACGGGCTTGAAGCGGGGATTCCGAGGATGCCTTTCCGTACTTCAAAGTATTTGCAAGAATGTGCCATATGCAATAAACTGTAATAAAGATCATAAACCTGTGTATAAGAGGCCAGGCCTCAGAGATGCGGTTAGAGCACCTCGAGAAGATACCCTGTTGTCTGAGTTGATGTGTTCTGCTCCGTCGGAATAAAAACTTCTATTTCCTGCCTTCCAGTCTCCAGCGCCTGCCTCTTTGTTTGGTAACTTGAGTGGTATCAGAGGCGGTTAGCGCCGGGCAACTCTGAAAAAGGTCTTCGGCCCTACCTTTTTCCACACCCCGGAATGTCCAGCTCTAAGAGACAGAGAGCATGGTCTGACAGGGATCGGGCCAAAATTCCAACATCTACAGTCCAGGTGGCCACATCTTGAGATACTAACCAGAAGTCTAATCTGGACCAGGCCGCATAATGTGCAGAAATACATGTTCCCACCTTGGCGCCCACATTGCGTGATCTCCATATATCAATAAGTGAGCCCTCATTTATTATGTCCCTCAGAGCCTGGCTAGCATGCGGGTGTAATTGTCTGGACGTGCCCTTTCTATCCAAGGAGTCATCTATGACCACGTTGAAATCACCTCCCCAAATAACTGTAGAGCAGTCTAGAATTGTAATCTGCGCCCACACTTCCCTGAAGAACTCCGGATCGTCAGTGTTTGGCCCATACACAGACACCAGAGTCACACTTTAACCGAGCAGGGCGCCATGCAATATTACAGATCAGACCCAGAATTTCGTGTGTGGGTATGATTCATCACTGCCCCCCAATGAGTCCGCTGCTAGCTTCCGGTACACACAACTCTAATTTCATACGAGGAAAGATATGTGATAGTCATGGGCCCCTCCCGCTAGTCTGGCTATTTAGCTCCACGGCTTTACTGTTTGTGTTAAGATGAGTGAGTGTAATACTTTAACAAATTCTTGGGGCCGTGGCGTCTTTCCATACGCTCCTGTGAGCTTCGCACCTTTGCCTTATCATGTATTTTTGATTCACGGCACATCTCCGTAGATTTGACAAACATCAGAGGTAAAACTGTAAACACTTCGTCACCAGTTGGGTCCCATGTGACCTTGGCTTGTATCATTCTATTGGCTGCTGAGCTAACCAATCACCAACAGGTAACGCCAGCCACTCCCGCGAACATCGCGGGATGGTTGTCAATACATGTTCTGAGAAATGGTTGCCATTGGCCGCGAGAGGGCCAATCAGCAGTTCCCTTTCGTGAGCTGCACCAATCCGTTAGCTGCTTATAGAACGGTAGTTTTTTAAGCTTTTTCCAACTAGGTCCGCCGGCCGCATGACCGACGGCAGTTTCACGATTGGCCAAGACATGGTTTATTAGCAACTGAGCACCGTCACTGCGGTACCCCTCCTTCGGCTTAGGACAAGGCCAGAGGTACCGACGGACAGGTAAAGTGTGGCAGGGCGTCTCGCTGTTCCTTCCCTTCTTTCCCCTTTTTGGTGCATGCTATGGTGTAACTTTGCCTTACTTAGGAAGGTTTCTTTTCAGTAATAGCTACTTCACCTTTTCTACAAGAAAAGTCCAAATATATGGAATGTCACAGAACAGCCAAGGGATAGCTATTCTGGCATTTCTGAAAGCAGTGCTTTTCTATCCCCAGCCTTTGTTGGTCCAGGCTACACATCTTTGACACTAATAATATTAATAAGAACTGCCTCTTGGACATATTATAGCTCTGTGTCTTTTAATTACATTTTGTTTTACGTTTAATGATAGCCCATGGGGGTCTAAGCCTTCTCCATTTTTAGTGACTATATACATAGGTTTTTTGAGTGCGTCTTCACTGGAGCACATGCAATGGATACCTACTTGTTGGGTTTCACTTTGAAAGGATAACCCACATACTTGTAAACAACTATTTTCCATTACCACAGAGCGGGGCCTCCATTTCCTGAGCAGGGGCCAGGAGTGGTGAGGTTTACTCCCAAGAATATTTGGGTGAGTAAAATAATATTTATAAAGTTATTTTTTCTAATTCTATCTTTGTTGAAGGTTGACTTTGAAGCAATTTAAGAAAAACTTTTTTTAAAAAATTTGACAGTAAGCACGTTTTGTATGTGTCAGACATAGTTGTTATATGGAAATATCTGTGTGTTTTGAATTTTTTCAGGAAAGAATCCTTTTAGTGATTCTGGATATACCGACGCAGAAAGTATCTCGCGGACGGCCTAATATCCGGTATTATTTGGTAATAAAATGTATTTCTGATTTTTGTACGTTATTGCAGTAGTGTATTTCCAAGGTCCTGATGAAAGCCTGGTAGGGGAGACGCCCCTGCATGGCAGGAACATGTTGACCAGTATACCATCTAGTTTGGGCAGTCATTATTTCAGACTGTCATACACTTCTTTTTAATCTTGACACCATGATTTATTCTCATTAAGGTTTTTCCTTACATCATGGTAGCCAAGTTTAAGTAGCACATTTGATTTTTTGTTTACACTTTGCTTCTTCACTGCAATTTAATTTTCTCACACCATCATACCCACACACGAACTTCTGGGTCGGATCCATCACTGGAGATCTTGGAGAATTGGAGAAATACACACAATATCATCAGGTGTGTCTCCTTATCTAGACCTTGACCGTTTACAATCCCAGATGATGAGGCTCCGCCATATGGGTGGGCTGATGGGATTCATTTCCTTTCATTTACAGACATAGGTTTTCCGACACAAAGGCTCTTGTTTCTGTCTTCTTGCTCAGTCTGTGTCATAAACCCCCCTAACACGCCGATGGGGCTTAAACAGTAGAACTTTTGAATTGTGGGAGACACCCCTCAGAGGCGCGGCATCTCGAGCGTACACCCCTGTTCGCACAGGGTGGCTGCACTATTTTAGGCTGTTTCACTGACGGGTAGAAACGAGAAATGACCCATCCCCCAGGGCAGATTCTCATTGAAATATCACACAGTATCTATCAGACTGAGCAGCAATACACAGCACATGATATAGATAATATCGCCGACCCATATCATAACCAACAGGATTAAACAGAAATCTTAGCATGACAAATCTGGCAATACCAGTAAAGTGTGAACCACATCCGGGAATTATAACGTTATAAGGAGCGTCAATTTCAGTCATTGTCACTCAGTAGGCCCCCAGTATCAACCTCAGCTAGAGCTTTCCTTTTGGACCTAGGCCCACTCATATGTTTCGCAAATTTCAGTGCAGAGCCCGCATCAAGGAAATAGTGTGTTGTGCCCTCGTGCACAACCCGCAGTTTAGCCGGGTACATAAGGGAGTACGGGACTGAGGGGCGTGGCTTGGACGCCGATGGCGATGGTCGCCTGAGAGCTCGGCTCCGGGACTGAGCCCGCATTGATCCTGCAGATCAGAGTCCACGGGGCACCCTAGTCCCCGCAAACCGACGATCAAACTGATTAGGACCACCGGGATACCCGGCGATACTTGAAAATCGGTTGATCCGACGGAAAATCGAAGTTTGGGGACCAGCGGAGTGCGACCCAAGATGGCGCCCGGACCTTCTCGACACCTTGGCCGGGACCCTTAATCCGGAGGAACATCGCTGGGCACGGCGCACCCTCCGCCTCCTATCCCCCTGTGATGTGATGGTCTGGGTGTTGCCTTACCCAGAATCTGAGCACGGTGACCGACCCCGGACGATCTGAGGTCCGGACTATCGATGGCTTTATAACACGGACGTCTGGCGAATCTGTGTGTGTAACCGAACCCCAGTGCCGCACCCGGCTGCACCCCGCCGAGTGACTGAAATCCATGGGCAGCACGGCGCCTTGGCGCCACAAAGTTTCCGGCGGCGTTGGTGACTCTCGTTCTAGATCCTCATCGGCCAAGCGGGCCTATCCGACCTGGCGCCGATTGTCCCCGCCTCCTTCTCGGTGCCTTCCGACGACACGGTGGTGGCGCGGCCCGGGGTTGCGGGAGACCAACAGGCCCTGGAGACAGAGATCGGCGACCCTCGGCTCCACGACAATTTGCCGAGTGGGGCAGAGTGGACGCCCGCACTCGGAGGTGCCTCTGACTGACTGTCCACCGTGGGACTCCAGCGCCATGGGAAAACCGAAAGGACCCAAAGGAGCCACTCCAGCTGCCTCGGATTCGGAGGCGCCGGACAAAGAGGATCGCAGGGACCCGGAGAGCTCTGGAGGCCCTCACTTGCAGCAACAATTTGACCGGGTCCTGGAGGCGATAGCGACCACGCGCTCGGCCCTCCAGCAGGACATTGCCCAGGTTGCGACGAGCTTGGGCCTCCTTAGAGCGGACCATGGTAAGCTTTCAGATAGGGTCAAGGAAGTGGAGGGCTCGGTGAAGACCTTAGAGCCCGCGCAGAAGACCCTGGCCGCGACGATGAAGGATGCCCTGTCCCGGATAGAGGCCCTAGAGCGGCGAGCGGAGGATGCGGAGGGGCGTAATAGGCGAAACAACATTCGTGTGGTGGGCCTCCCAGAAAAGATTGAAGATGGCGATATGGTGGCCTACTTGGAAGCCTGGCTCCGGGACACGGTGGCGCCAGAGGGCCTGTCCTCCTTCTATACCTTGGAGCGAGCACACAGGGTGCCGGCAAGGCCGCCGCAACAGGGCCGCGCCCCACGGCCGGTAGTAGCACGCTTGCTACATTTTAGGGACAGAGATCTCATCCTCAATGCCGCCAGACATAATGGCCCTTACAAGGTGGAGAATAGCCAGGTGAACATTTTTCCGGACTACACGTTTGAGACCCAGCGCAGGTGGTCCTCTTTCCTGGCGATCAAGCGCGAGCTCCGGAGCGAGGGCATTCAGTACTCGCTCCTGTTTCCTGCAAGGCTCCGCATAATAGTTGATGACAAGACTCAGTTCTTTGATTCCCCAGAGGACGTCTGCAACTGGCTCGAACTCTATAGGGCTGGTAAAGATGGTTTCAGCTCGTCATCTCGGATGACAACAGAACCTGGACAGCGACGGCGATCCAGCAGGCTTCGGAGTCGCCGTGGCCAAGCGGGCAGGCCTTCGACCATGGAGACATCAGCGGAACGGAAGGGAGTGTTGGAGATGTTGACTACGATATCTGGTTCGCGAGAAGGCCCCATTACTGAGGAAACGGACCCTGGGGATGAGGGGGCGCCAACGGATTCGGAGGAATCGGTGACTGACAGTGTCCACATGCCGGTGATAACTCCTAACTCGGTTGAGGACCTTCTGGATGGACAGGGGTGATGGGGTGAGCTACTTCCATTTGGGTGGGGGTCTGCAACGGGGGTGGCAGGGGATGGCGATTGTCCAGTAACTCCGGGGTGAAGAAGGGAGGGGTGCCCTGCCTGTGACATAGCTTTTGTTTGGGGCTCATCTCTAGTCTCGGTAGTCCGAGAGTCGAGGGCTCATTACCGGCGCCCAGCCCGCACCAAGCCCTTAAGGCCTTCCTGCGGTGGCGACCGCAGGATTAGTTGGGGACTTTGGGATTGTTAGGGGTACGGTTTGGATGGGAACTAGATGGTACTGTTTGGGTCCTGTTCTGGGGAGGGTGGGCAGGGTTTTGTTTCGACCGGGGGTTGTGGTTTTCTGGTTGGGGAAAATGGCCGCCATCAGTGTTGGGTTGATTGCTGCTCTTTCTTTGTTGGGACCGAGGTGGAGAGACTTGGAACGAACAGTATGGGACAATGGCTGATGTTACTAATGTGAAATGCATTACTTGGAACGTACGAGGGCTTCACACTATGTCTAGACGCCACAAAGTCCATGCTTATTTAGTGCGTAGAGGGGTGCAAATGGCGCTGCTGCAGGAGACTCATCTCAACAAGGCCGAAGGGGCGGCGCTACAGCGTAGATGGAGGGGGCAGGTCTTCTGCACTTCGTATTCAGCATATGCCAGGGGGGCGCTGATTTGGATCAGAGCTGGGGTTCCATTCCAGGTTGCAAAATCCGTGGTGGACCCGGAGGGCCGCTACGTAGCCATCACAGGCACACTGGGGGGGAGGGACCTGAACGTTTGCTGTGTTTATGCGCCTAATGTGGACCAACTCGCCTTCCTCTCCGGGTTATCGGGTTCGTTAGCCCACTTCTTCTCTGGGCCCCTTCTGCTCGGAGGGGATTTCAATTCGATAGTGGACGTGGAGGCCGACCGCTCGCACCCCCCCCTCCCTGACTCTCCGGTTCACCGTGTGGCTAAAGGAAGGAGGGAATGGCAGACGCACTGGGGACTCACGGATATCTGGAGAGCACAGCACCCCGATACTAGAGACTACTCCTACTTCTCGGGCCTACACGAATTGCACGTCCGGTTGGACGGGTTTCTGGGCTCGGCAGAGTTGACTTCGGCAGCGGTCCGGTCTGAATATCTGACCAGGACTATCTCGGACCATAACCCTCTTTTGTTGGACCTTCGCTGGTTTCCCGGGGTTCCCGCTGTGCCCACCTGGAAAATGCGCCCGGAACTTTTGGAGGACGCAGTTTTTAAGGCGGACTTGGAGGATACCATTTCAGAATATTTTGCGTCCAATGGGGGTACGGCGGGATCAAGGGCGCTGGAATGGGACGCCTTTAAGGTGGTGGTCAGGGGCTACTGTATTGCTAAGAAGGTGGGCATGCGGCGCGTCATCCTTGATGACCTGGCTACGGCGGATCGGAAGCTCCGTGAGTTGGAACTCTGCCGCCCCGGGCGTCCTGAACTTCAGGAGCGCATGGCGACGGCGAAAGAGGCGGTGGCGGCGGAGGTCGAGCGGCTGCGCTGCTTCGACTATAAGGCCTATACTGCTAGGTCGCTTGCGGAGGGAGACAGATCGGGCGCACTGCTGGCGTGGCTGGCTAACCCCACGCGCCAAACTTCCCTGACAACGTCCATGCGCACGGCAGAAGGGACCGTAGTACACACTCAACCTGAGATCTTGAGTTGTTACCTGCGCTACTATGAGCGCCTGTACCGCAGCTGCTCAGCCGGGGACCCCTCCCGGATTGAGGACTACTTGCGACCCCTGGAACTCCCAGCAGTGGAATCGGACGTGGCGAAGGCTCTGGGCTCTGATATCGAACTGGGTGAAATCCGCAGCGCCATTAAAAAGATGGCGAGGAATAAGACCCCGGGCCTGGATGGTCTTCCGATAGAATTTTACTCCGCCTATGTTGACCTCCTGGCGCCAAGGCTGCTGATAGTCTACAGAGAGGCGAAGCGGCTGGGTCGGCTCCCCGGCTAGATGTGTTAGGCCTTGGTAGTTCCTCTCCTCAAACCGGGCAGGAATTCATCCGACCCGGCGTCCTACCGTCCACTATCCATGTTGACGGTCGATTACAAGATACTGAGCAGCATACTGGCGTCGCGGCTGCTCGGTCACATGCGCTCTTTGGTGCACGAGGACCAGGCTGGATTCATTCCCAAGCGAAACACGACCATGAACATCCGTAGGCTGTTCCGTTTACTGGGGGAGCCGCTTGTTGAGGCCCCGTGCCCGGTGGTCCTTTCGGTGGATGTGGAAAAGGCCTTTGACAGCCTGGAATGGGACTACCTGCGCTGTGTACTGCGGCGGTTCGGCCTAGGTGAGGGCTTCGTCAGGTGGACCACGGTACTGTATGCCTCGGCATCGGCCAGGGTACGCGCAGGCCCGCTGGTTTCCTCACAATACTCGGTGGAGCGAGGCACGAGGCAGGGTTGTTCACTATCCCCGCTTCTCTTCGCGCTAGCGGTGGAACCACTGGCGCTGCTGCTCCGATCCGGGGCCCACTTTCGCGGTTTATGGACACCATCGGGCCCGCATTATGTCTCGCTATACGCTGATGACCTGTTGCTCTTCCTTGAAGACCCGATTGATGCCTTAAATGGGGCTGCATCGGCGCTCACGGCGTTTGGAGAGATCTCGGGCCTTCGGGTGAATTGGGCCAAGACCTGCCTGTTCCCGGTTCGCAGGGGCACGCCCAGCCCCGAGATCAGTAGGGAGATTAGGTGGGAACCTGACTGCTTTAAATAACTGGGGGTGTACGTCTACCACGACCCGACTGACCTCCTGGATGGGAACATAGCTCGCAGCACTCACGCACTGCGGAGTAGCATGGATTTCTGGGCTACCCTGCCGCTATCGGTGGCGGGGCGAATCGCTCTGCTAAAAATGGTGGCGCTCCCTCGGCTGCTGTACTATTTCCGTGCGCTGCCGGTTTGGATCCCGCCGGCCACCTTTCGCCTGCTGCGATCAATGGTGGTGGGATTCCTCTGGGGCTCTGGCCGCCGAAGAGTGGCCCTTAAGACCCTGACTAGGCCGAAAGCTGAGGGTGGTCTTGCGGTACCAGACTTTGAGAAATACTACTTGGCAGCCCAGCTACAGACCTTCACTCAGGAAGTCGCCAGGGAATTCCGTGGCCCAGAGACCGGGAGGGGCACTGGGATGGCCAGGCATGTTGTTTCCTTCATTGCGTTGCGTCAGCGTCTGGCCCTGCAGGACCTGACGCTCGAGGAAAAGACCATTCGACTGTGCTGGAACCGCGCCCACGCCCGGGGACGGTTGCGGCTGCCGTACGCACCCGAAATACCTTTGGGTATGTTGACGGCCCTGCCTCACGGCGGTGATTGGTCGCGGCTAGCGGATTGGGA
This sequence comes from Lissotriton vulgaris, assembly GCF_964263255.1. Taxonomy (NCBI): domain Eukaryota; kingdom Metazoa; phylum Chordata; class Amphibia; order Caudata; family Salamandridae; genus Lissotriton; species Lissotriton vulgaris. The sequence continues at coordinate 340,071,524 of NC_141687.1, read as the reverse complement.
GGACGTGGGCCTACAGCTGGTGGGTGACCTTTACGAGGATGGGGCACTACTGCCCTTTCAGGAGCTCATTGACCGCTTTGATGTTCCTCGTGGCGACTTTCTTTTGCACACAGCCCTGGTCCGAGCGATCCAAGCGCACTGGAAGAACGGAATGGAGGAACCTCCTACATCCCCGGTATGCCAGTATGTCATGATGTCTGCGGGTACGGTCAAGGCGGTCACATGCCTGTATAACAGACTGGTCAACGAGGGGTTAACCCCCCTCACCACCTTAAGGAACCGTTGGGAGGCGGACGTAGGAAAGGAGATACCGGAGGCGACCTGGTCCCAACTCATGAGACGGGCCTGGAAGGGCACGCGCCACGCCCGCGTTCAACTGGTCCACTTCTATGTACTCCACAGAGCATATTTGACCCCGGCGAAGATCCAACAATACTTCGCCACGGATTCTGCGGACTGCCCCAGATGCCGCGCGCCTGGGGCAGACCTCCTTCACATGCTGTGGTCCTGCCCAGGATTGTCCTCCTATTGGCTTGAGGTGGGAGACACCCTGAAGGGGGTGACGGGGAGGTCCTTGGAGGTTGACGCGGCGGTGGGACTCTTACACTGGTTTCCACATACCCCCAAAAATAAGATTTCCAGTAAATTCATTGACCTAGGGCTTCTCCTTGCTAAGCGGGAGGTCACCAGGAACTGGAAGGCGAGGGTTGGCCCCACATGGACCCGGTGGCACAGCGAACTTTTGAAATGGGCGACAGGGGAAAGCACGCTGCGATACCAGCTAGCTAGAAGACAACACAATGAGAAGGCGCAGGAGGCGGCGCTAGAATGGGAGACATTAGTGCAGGCCCTCAGGGATTATTGCGCTTCCAGCGACTCAGAAAGCGAGGATGCTGCTCGTCCCGAGTCCCGATAGACAGTTGTACTTCACATATCTGTAGAGTTCCCAGGAGGCTCACCCATGTTTCCTGCTACATCTCTCTCCATACACTGATGGCGGGGTTGGGGAGGGTTCTGTTTACTTCGTAGTGTTGTGGGGGGGGGTTTACTTTTGGTTTCCCTTTTGTAGGATGATTTAGAAAAGCAGATGATGGACTGTGGATCATCCGGACCGGCCTTGCCCTCCTATCGGGCCCCTACTGATACTCGCCGCCCGACCCTCGGGTTGCGGGCTGAATGGCTGTGTGTTGGGATGTCTTATTGAATAGGGGTGGAATGGTGTTCTATTATTTTCAATTGACCTCATAATGCTGGTCCACTTTGTAACTTTTTACTGATTCCTGCAATAAAAATATATTAAAAAAAAAAAAAAAAAAAAAGGGAGTACGGGACTTCCGCCTGGATCAGCAGTCTCGTGGCAGGCAAGAACTCTTTGCGGGCCGCCTGCACCAACGGCGTGAAATCGGGATAAAATGAAATGTTTTTCCCTTTGTGTGTTATTCTCCCCTTAACCTCAAGCCAAACGCAATATTAGGTCCCTGTCCTGATAGTTTAGCAATTTCACTAGGCTTGGTCTTGGCGGGGTTCCAACAGGCGGCTTTTTCCCCAGTGTTCTGTGCGCCCGTTCCACAGTGAACACCGGAGAGGTTAGGGTCAAAAATGTCATGAAGCAATTCCGTGATGAAGACCTCCATTTTCCCCATAGCCGTGGTCTCCGGAATCCCTGTGACCCGAACATTGCACCTCCGAGACCGCACCTCCAAATCGTCTACTTTGGCGCACAACGCTTCAATTTTCTTTTCCAAGTTTGTTATGTGAGATTTGGTATATTGTTGAAACTCACAACCCTCAGTGTGCCTATTTTCTAGGCTATCTAGGCGCATTTCATGCGTGGCAACTTGGGAGCGCACATTGTCCAGCTGGGCCGTCAGGGTATCCAGTTTTGAGTCTATACTTTTGAGGCTTGATCTCACTTCCAGCATTAGGGCAGTGACATCCATCTCCTGAGGGACTTCTTGGGACGATCCACCTGCGGCCATGGGTCCCTGCTCAGTGAGTTTGGCCTGTTTTTTTTGTTCAAACGTGAGTTTCGGCTGCGGGGGTCACCTTTTCCCATGTTGTGGTGTCTGGGCCGGACGCCCCCTGCAGTGACACCCGCAGTGGCGTATTACACTCTAGACGATCTTGTGGCACGGGGGGTTCAGAGCAGGTCCCAACACCGCAAAAGTATTTCAGGTCATGCAGACATCCCTTCTCACCCCTTGGCAGTGGCTCTCTGGGTATATACAGCTGCCAGTCTGGACAGTACTCTGGACAGTGTAGTTTCGGCAGGAGGGCCCACGTATTTGTGCCGTTTACGAACAGCTGAAGTGATAGGCAGCCCAGCACAGGACTCTATCAGGGTATCAGGACTTAGGATACGTGCCATCGGCAACACGACTCATCAGGGAGTAGGGCGCAGGCAGATGTGTCATGCAATAGGGATCAATACAGCTCAGTGTCAGGGAGATATATCTACGCTCCACTCGCAGGGAACCCGTTTATAACAGCAGGGCCACGGCCGTTCTCACATGCAGCATCATTGGCAAGCCGCCATTTTGACTCGAACGGGCATAGCGCACACTTCCCCCGACACCCACGTGCTCAGCCCAGGCAGCGGTGGTGTAATGCAGCACAGGTCCGTAGCGTTGGCACACTGTCTCTCTTGCGGTGCAATAGTTTATTAGAGTTTATGCCAGGTCCCTCAGCACAGCCGCCCACGCACTATTACTTTCAACAGGCCGGCCCAATCCAAGATGGCGGCACCTTGCGCTGCCGATCTTCACAGCCAGGCAGCAATATTTAATTAAAAGTGCGTGAGCTCGTAATAATGCAAAGCAACTGGAGTCCCCTGCAGCCAAGGCAGCGTCCTTACCCCACCTCCGCGGTCTAGGGCTCCGGGCCAACCCCCGCAGCCTCGCACTACAGTTGGTCAGGCCCAGTCATCCCCGGCTTCGATTTACACCTCACGCCTGGGTCGGCAACCAGCACCTCAGGGCCACGTCTCGGCTCTGTCATGGCGTAGGCGGTCGGGGCTTGTAGACACGGATCCTTGCATGCCAGGGTGCTGAAATTTTGGTATACTGTGCCCCTGGTCTCCAGAATGCCTTATAACACGAAAGTGAGCATCCCTCAGTGGGAACAGCCAGGATTTCAAGAGGATTTTCGCTGCAGCCGGCGGAGCTCGCTCACTAAGCGGCCATCTCGCTGCTCGTTCGGCCACGCCCCTACGGCATGCTTCCTTAGTCCAATGTCGAAACCCCACCTAATCCAGCCCTGGTGTAAAATCAGAGTTATGAACTATGGGTGTGATCGGGGACGGGAAGGTCATGAGCCCTCTAGAGACGGTGACCTTGTCTCACGCCAAGAGGGTAGGATGAGTCACCTTGGAAAGGTACAGAGTCTGACGTCTCGCTGTTCTTGCAAGGAAGGGGACCCCCCACAGAGATCGACAGCGAGAGACCGATCCATGAAAAGCCAAGGCTTCTCAGACTCCGGGCGGGACCACTCCACCAACACTCTCAGCTGGGCTGCCCGCCAGTAATCCTGTAGGTCAGGAACTCCCAGTCCTCCCTCAATGGGGTCTCTCTAAGTAAGCTCCCTGCCAAGCCAGGCCCTTTGGTCCCGCCAGATAAAGCATTCTATATCACTCTGCATGGAGAGTATAACGCCGGTCGTAGGCATTAGTGGGAGTGTGTGAAATACATAAAGTGTTTTGGGTAGTATCATCATTTTCACAGCTGCTTTGCGACCCAGACAGGGCAGCGAATGTGACTTCCATTTCCGAAGGCAATTCCCGGACCTGATTTAGTAACGCTGTACAATTTGTCGTGTTAGTTGCCTGTATAGTAGACCTAAATAAGGGAGCGAGTTGCATGCCCATTGGACGGGATAAGACCTTTGTAACAGACCCAGAGTCGCAGGTTCGAGAGAGAGGTTAAGGGCTTGTGACTTATGCACATTGATCTTAAAGCCCGATACGAACCGGTCCAATTCAGCTAGTAGGGTAGGCAAAGATTCTCTGGGGCGCTCCAGTGTAGCCACCACATTATCCGCGTAGAGGGAGAGTTTGTGTTCCGTCCCCCTAAAACGCATCCCGGAGATGCAGAGATCACCTCGAACCCTTTGAGCCATGGGCTCCATATACAGGGCGAACATTAGCAGTGACAGAGGGTACCCCTGTCTCGTCCCCCTGTGTATGGGAAAGGCAGTCGAGGCAGAACTGTTCACCCGCACCGAGGCAGTGGGATTCACGTAGCTACCAAAATATCCAATCGATGAAGCGGGGTGGCAGGCCAAAATTAGATAGCGTTGCCTTGAGATACGGCCAGTGGACCCTGTCGAAAGCCTTCTCAACGTCGAGCGAGAATATAATCGGTTCAGTTGGAATGCGCTCAGACCAATCCACCAGATGTAGGAGACACTTGGTACTATCGGGGCAAACCCAGATTGATCTGGGTCTATTAATCCAGGCACATGGGGAGAGAGTCTACACGCCAGAATCCCGGTGAAGATTTTCAGATCTACATTAACACCATCGCTGCTGATGGTTTTCCCCTCCTGTGCTGCAGATCCTTCATTCCCATTGTTCATGACGAGCTCGGCTCGTCATCAACACAGCTCAACCGTGCCTCATGACGAGCTGAGCTTGTCATGAGCATCGAAGGGGTTAAGGAGAGAGATAGGGCGACAGGATGCACACACAAACAGTAATCAGTGCTTCGAGCATGGAGGGTGGTGGAGGGGTGGCAGCACCAATCGAATTATAGACCCGCACGAGCAGCGAGGCCAAGATGTTGCAAAACTTTTTTTATAAAAGGTGGAGGAGAAGCCACCTGGGCCAGGTGATTTATGAGCTTTTATGCGAGAGATAGCAGAGATGACCCCCTCTAACCTAATAGGGGCTTCAAGCTCCTCCGCTTGACTAGGTACTAATTTTGCCGAAGAGACTCCCTGCAGGTAGTCGACCGGGCCCTCCTCAGGTAAGGTCAGGACAGTATACAGGGTCTCATAAAAGTGGCGAAAGGTATCTGCAATCTCGTGATCAGTGTTGTGTTCCTGACCCTTTCAATAAAGGACCCTGTGGATGCGAGACGCCTGTCATTGAGTGCGCAACATGTTAGCGAGGAGCCTCAATCACCTATACCCCCCACATAGAAGGCATCCTTCAGCCCAAGGGCGGCCTATTCAGCCCTATAGACATCTAAGCCTGTCAACTGTGCTCTGGCCACCTTAAGTTGCTTCAAACTCTGGGTGCCCCTGTCCTCTGATGTATTCGCTCCAGTTCAACAACCTCCCCTGATATCCGCTCCCTTTTCTCCCTCCTATCTTTATTGTCTGCCGCCGAAATGCATAAAAGTTCCCCTCTGACTACCGCTTTCAGTAAATCCCAGAGGATTGCCATGAAAATAGTGGGGGAATCATTGAGGTCTAATTAATCAGTGATGCATTTAGTAACCTGCTGCACTACTGAGGGGAATTGCAGCATTGTCTCACGCAGGCGTCAAAACCTACGGGGGAGCAGTCGATGGAATAAAGAAAGGGATGCCCGCACTGCTGAGTGATCAGATAAGGGGCAGGGAAGAATCTCCACCTCCCGCGTCTGCTGTGTCAGTGTGTCAGATGTCAATACATAATCGATCCTGGTGTATGTCTTGTTGTGTGTGAGTAAAAGGTGTACTCCCTTGAGGGTGGGTGTCACAGTCTCCAGATATCTGTAAGCCCAGCCTCTGCCAGGAGGCGCCTCCTACTCTTAGAAAGGACCCCAGTCTGCCCCCATCACTGCGCGGAACGGGCCACTGTTCCATAAAAAGCCAGATTAAAATCACCCCCTAGAAGCAAAAATCTGTCCGGGAGGCAGGTGAGTCCATGTATCGCCCCTCAAATGAACCCCTCTTGGCCCTCATTAGGGACATGAACAGTTGCCACCATAAAGGCATGCGGACCCAACGTAAAATTGTAAGCTAAAAGTCTGCCCTTAATCTCTGCTTGTTTGCTGCCAATCCGACCCAGGAACTTGTTGGAGCCCAGGATCGCCACCCGAGGCCCGAGAGGAGAACAGTTGGTAAGGAAAGGCTTTGGATCTCAATCTATGGGTATCAGAAGGCAGGACATGTGTCTCCTGGAGGCGGCAGATACGGGCGTCTGAGTTTTCTAAAAAGGACAGGACAGCCTGACGTTTGACAGGGAACGACCCTTAACATATAAGGGACAAAATATGGCCGTCAGCTTACATGAGAAGAAACTTGAGGGCTTGCTAGGAAGGGCTGCATCCCCAACTGCCAAATCAAATACAAGACATTAACTGTAAGCACCAGTGACCCGCCATAACTGGAGTGAGGAGGAGGAAACCCCAACACCCCCAGTGAAGAACAAACAACTAGAAAAAATAACACATGGAGTCCACAAATGTCCTAGGCATCTGCCCCATATAGAGTTGTGAGATGGATAGCAGGAGGCGCCCACCGCCCCGTCCCGCACAAGACCCAACCATCAATACCACATAGAACCCACTAAGAGTGAAGACTAGTGTTACCAGAGTCCAGCATACTTCAGTCTGTGGCAGCTGAGTTCTCCATCAAAGTGTCCAGCACCGCCTTGTGCTCTTTAGCCATTGTCTCCGGATACGGGCGTAAGAATTGGGGAGGGTTACCAACCCTCTGCCATTTTGTTGGGCTTTTGCGGTGTTTTGCGGGGATCTCTTGTTCCAGAGAATCACAATTGAAATCTGACAGGCGAAGAAGCGAAGAGGCCTCTCGAAGGGAAAGGACCTGGTGAAGCTTGCCCTCCCACTTGAAAATGATCCAGAAAGGATGGCCCCAGGAGTAGGAGATGTCTTTGGAGCACAAGAACGTTGTGACTGGCCGGAACTCTCGTCGTTTCTGCAGGGTAGAGGCTGCCAAATCTTGAAATAGAAGAACCCTACAGGAACGGAAGTCTATAGGGTGTTTGAAGAGCAGATCACCAACTACCTCAGCAGAATAGATACCCCGATTCCGCAAGCAGATTTAAAGGAAGAATTAAATTTAGAGATTAGTTTGGAAGAGGTGATCAATGCAGTCAGAAAATTAAAAAGAGGGAAAGCAGCTGGTACAGACAGTCTACCAGAAGAGTTCTAGAGTTGGCCCCATTCTAATAGAATTACTGAACGTGACAAATTTAAATGGACCAGATCTGCTGCACTCTACGGATGACGCCATTATTAGTATAATCCTCAATCCAGACAAGGATCCCAATATATGTGAGTCCTGGAGGCCGATCTCTCTATTGAATAGTGACTACAAGATCTACGCACAGATATCAGCTAAGCAATTGGAGAAGGTGATCAGATCATTAATTCATGAAGATCAAAAAGGTTTTATTAAGGGGAGGCAACTATATGAGTTGACGCATGACTTTATTGGTACAATTGACGTGGCCACAAAGGCCAAAACCCCTTTGACTGTGCTCTCTTTCAATGCTGCCAAAGCCTTTGATAGGGTAAGCTGGCCCTTTCTGCACTGTGTGATCAAACAGCATGATTTGGGTGATGCTTTCTCAAGAGCTGTGTGGTCCCTATGTAAACATCCATCTGCCAAGAAATTGGTAAACAGCAATCCCAATAATCAGATAAACATTAAAAGGGGGAATAGCCAGGATTTCCCACTGTCACAGCTGCTTTTCAATGTATATATTGAGCCTTTGGCAAATTTAATTAGGGCGAGTCAAAACATTAACCACTTCGAGCGTAACAGGTGGGAGAAAAAAGTGGCCCTGTATGCCGATGATTTAATGGCGTATACAAGAGAGCTGGCAGGAACACTTCCAATGATCCTGAGCACCTAGGATGATATTGGGAAAGTCTCTGGTTACCTGGTTAACCAACAGAAAATATGTTGGCCGGTTTTGATACAAAGGACTAAGTTTTGGTTCAGCTGCTGAACTTTTTCAAGACATCATTCGACGGATCATACAGCCTGTCCTGAATGTATTCAATTATAGCTATGACATATTAGTTTACAGGGCTACACAAAAAGAGTACTATAAAGCTCTCTCACAAGGCTGTTGTTTACTTGCGGATGTAGATATGACTTTCAATGCAGATAAATGTGAGTTCCACAAGACAAAGGTAAAATTGTTTGACTATATCTTTTCTGATGGGGGTATGACACCTGATTCTGCTAAAGTACAAGCGCTGTCAAATCCTGATCCCCCACAAGATGTTTCAATGGTGCATTAATTTCTTGGCATAGCCAGCTACTTTTCCAGATACGTATGAGACTGTGCCATTGTACGTTCTTCATTGAGAGAGTGACGAAAAAGAATGTTTCCTTTATTGGTCACATGAATGCCAGATAAGTTTTAAGAAAATCAAACAAGCCATTGAGAATGCTACTAAAATGGCCTATTTCAATCCAAAGCTTCATTCAGAGGTTGTTGTAGTTGCTAGCCCAGTGGGGTTAGGTGCCATCCTTGGACAGCACAGTGAACATCCAAATGCTCGAAGCCATATTGTGGCATATGCAAGTAAGAGTTTGTCCCAAACAGAACGTGTTTATTCACAACCTGAAAAAGAAAGTTTAGCCGTGTTATGTCCTTGTGAACATTTCGATATATTCCTGTACGGAAAGCCGTTTATACTGGTAACTGATCATCAAGCGTTATTAACTATATTTGGCAATTCAAAGGCCAAGATGCCTGATCTCATTGAACGATGGGGACTCCAACTACAAGAGTAGAATTATAACATTGTCCATCGTTCAGGGAAGGATCAGAATTCTGCTGACTACTTTTCCAGAATGCCCATACAAGCTCATGGTACTCGGTCCAAGATGGTTGATACCTGTTTCAATTTTATTGTAAAGTCAAACACACCAGCTGCCATTTTGTTAGCCCAGATTATCACTGCCATGGGCAATGATAGTGACATGCTGAAGTTGAAAGGGTATATAGACAAAATATTGAATCAAAAATATAGAATAACACTAATATCGAAGTCAAAATATAGAATGGACAGAATATAGGCAACAAAAATATCGAATTTAAGGTAAGTAATTTAATATTGATTTTCATAAATATAGAAAGTCAAAATATCGAAGTATATAATATAGGTATTAAATATATCGAATTTTAAATAATATCGATTTTTTTAAAGTGGTGTGTATGTTAGTATATGTGTGACAAGTGTATATTTCTTTTATATTTTATTTTAAATAATGAACTTTATGTTATTTAATTTTTGCGTAATTTAATTCTGTTGTGGGTTGTGGGTTTATAGGTGAATAGCCTGGGAAGTAATTTAATTATAGTTAATTAAATATTTAAATGTATTTATTGGTATTTTTTAATTAATTGTTAATTAATTTGTATTTGGTAATTAATTAAATTGTAATTGGCAATTAATTTGACTTAATTGATTAATTGATAATTATGTTAATTTTATTAATTTATTTTCCGTAGCGGGTTGTGGGTTTATAGGGGAATAGGGTCAGAAGTGATTTAATTATAATTAATTAAATATTTTAATTTATTTATTGGTATCTATCTTGAAATAACTGTTAATTAATTTTTATTTGGTAATTACTTAAATTTTAATTGGTTATTTATTTTTATTAATTGAATAATTGATAATTATATTAATTTTATCAAATTATTTCCCGTAGCAGGTTGTGAGTTTATAGAGGAATAGGGCGGGTAGTAATTTAATTGTAATTAATTAAATATTTTAATGTATTTATTGGTATTTATTTTGAATGAATTGTTAATTTTTCATTGCTAATTAATTAATTGGTAATTAATTTGTATTAATAGGTAAGGAATTTTAATAATTACTTTTTTGTATTTTTAATTGATTAATTATTATATTATATTACATTGGTAATTACTTGTAATTAATTTTTTATTGGTATTAATATTTAATTTATTTTTATTAATATATGAAGTTTTTACTTTCACTACTGTTGCACTCACTGGAGTGGGAATAGTAATTTTTACCTCTACGCTATCCAATGCTTTCCCTACTGTTGCACTCTCTGGAGTGGGAATAGTAATTTTTATCCCTACGCTATCCAACGCTTTCCCTACTGTTGCACTCACTGGAGTGGGAATAGTAATTTTTACCCCTACGCTATCCAACGCTTTCCCTACTGTTGCACTCCCTGGAGTGGGAATAGTAATTTTTACCCCTACGCTATCCAACACTTTCCCTACTGTTGCACTCTCAGGAGTGGGAATAGTAATGTTTACCCCTACGCAATCCAACGCTTCTCTACTGTTGCACTCACTGGAGTGGTAATAGTAAATTTTACCGGAAAAATACAGACAACCAAGATTCAGATAGTCCAGCGGAACAGCCGTGCTCCTGCCCAGGGCTGCCTAATCTTCGTGTTGAGTTCCATTGTTCTGGGGCAATGTTTCCTATGTTTAAGCAATGAGTTTATCACCCTCCTCCTACCCTCACAAATACCAACACTCACATTAGGTTTTAGCAATTTTCAAACAGAGATTTATCATAGTGTATGGTGGAGAATAATGATCTTCTCCTTTTAAAAACAATAGAAGAACATTCCGCCAAAAAGGATTCTTATGTAGTTCTAAATCCCAGCAAAGTTGTTCTGCAATGAAAAAAAAGAATGGTTTACTCCCCCAAGACACAGCTTGACATTTAACCTCTGTTTCTGAATGCACAGCAAATGTGACTAGATAAGAAAATAACATAAAAGCCTGTTTACAAAAAGGGAGTTCTATCCTCCCCTCTGATCCCTAGGGTGTACAGCCCCACAGTAAAGATTTCTTAATGCAAGTTACTCAAGGCCTGTTTAGACCTACGCTCACTTAAAATTATTTTTGCAAAGTTTTCATGTGAATGTATTATTTTGACATACTTTGACGTATATATACATATATCTAAACCTATAACACCTGAATGAAAGTGTGCAGTGTCTGTTTAAATAAATGTGAAAAAATACTAGCTGTAGAATCTTCTTTGCTTGCAATAAAAATAAAAGTGGATAAATACAGAAAAAATTACCCAAGAATAAATATGGATTAATACAGACGGAAATGTTAAAAAAATAAATACCATAAAACCGGGAGCCCTAATCATAAACTGCTAGGCCCCACCTTCTCTGTAAGGGAACAAATGCACCATATTCAGACGTATGCCTGGTCAGTAAGGTGCATTTGAGTCTTATCGCACACCCAGAAGCGTAGCTTCCATTAGTGCATGAGGTTCAGTGGCACCGGGTACCAGTGGTCCGAGTGGCCCACCAAACCCTGATTATCGATTTTATTTTTATAATTCAAACACCATATCCTTCCTTGAACTAGGGGCCCATGACACACTGGCTATGCTACTGAGCACACCGACATATGACACCTACGTCTGACCTTGTTTGTCCCACTTAGGGTGTTTAACTTAGAAAAGGATTTTCAACTCCAGCATTATTTCCATAATATATTTTGTGGGCGAGGGCAGGGCCTTTACCCTTCCTCTGGGATCTATTTCCATCCTACTAAGGGTGAGATGTGATCATTATATTTCCCCTTCCCTCCATGCCGTCCCCTGCTTCTTTGAACTTTTTTGGTAGAATAAGATTATCAAATCTGTCTTATTAGTTTGAGAACAAAGTTTTGGAAGGACCAATAAATAATACCATTTATCTTTGACCAATCAGATGTTTTGCGATTCTCCGTGTTTTGTTTGCAGTCTGAGCGCAGAAATCTCTAGCAAATCAAGTTTTCTCCAAGCTAATGGTGTCGATAATGCTTATAATTAATTTCAACACTGTGTTATTCTATTTGAATCTTTAAAGTGCTTACAAACTACCGAACATATTTACACAAAAGCACAACTTTTTTTTTTGCTGTGCTTTTGAATAATATTTTTCAAAAATGTATGTAGTCCAAATTTAAAATACATATTATATATATAAGCGTCTATTCATAAATGATAACCTGCCATAAGGCAGTTGTTGAAAGGAAGTTGTTACCAACGGTGATTAACTCGTACTGACTAACATTTCTGACACATTGTACACTCCTCCGGAGACCCATGCCTGAGAAGAGTGTCCCTTGCCCCTCCTTTCTGCAGTACCTTCGTCTCACCAACTAGGTGGCACCAGAAACACACCGATCAGCCTCTACAATTTAGCGCAAATAAGGAATATTCCAAGAATTCGAGCACCAATGATCACATAATAAAGTGCACTGGATATTACCTATAATGTTCTGACATTCACAGAGCCAGAGATAATGTCTAATAACTGCCCAGGAGTTACGCACCGACAGACACAAGCTCTCTGATGCTAACAATATCTCTAATTTGATGAAACAGATCGTAGACATTACTTAGAGGACTGGTGGCCGCACCTGGCTTGACAGCCTTGTTGCACAACATGGCAGTAACACTGAAAGCCAGGAAAATGGAATCGGCAAAATTAGGTGACAATTCAAATGAAGACGAAAGAGGAGCAGCAAATAAGGCAGTGCTTACAAGGGCAGAATCGAAAAAAAGGCAAAAGTTAAACTGTAGGGAAGCAAACAGCACAAAAAATAAAGCATTGTCAAAAAAAAAGCATTGTCAAAAAAAAAAAACATTGTCAAAAACAGTCGCCTCCTCCGCAATGGGGGAGGTGCGTCTCCCCACTGCCTGGCTCAGTGGCAGATAATGAAACATAAAATGATGTTCTAGCATCGTTTTATTTGTCATTGCCGGCTCTGGGACAGCGCTGTAGGGAGGGGTGGGGCGGAGGCATGGGAGGGAGAAGAGGAGTGCTATCTGAACGCCCTAAGTGTGCATATGTGTTTCACAAGCCACCTCAGGCCTACTAAAACAACCATGTGCACTTAAGTTTCAGCAGCCAGGCTACATTGAGCAGCCGGGCTGAAGAAACCACGCAGACTCCCTGACCTGAGTGGAGAGTCTTTTCAGCCTGCTCAGGCCAATCCCTGCGCTGCTCTGTGATTGGATGGGAGTCTGTCCCAGGGGTTGCTGCGACTAGGAAGAGGCGAGGAGGCGCAACGGGCCGGCGGCTTCAGTTAAGTCCTTTTTTAAAATGAATTAATATATTATTACTACCCCCCCCACCCCGCGAGACGTGACCCCTCCCGCATTACCTCCACCCGCCCAACCACCCTTTGTTTATGGAGGCGGCCACTGTTGGCAATGACTATATGCCTTGGCATTCAAATTTACTAATTTTGCCAATGGTGTTAGCTATGCTGCACTTCACCCGGAAGGATAAAAAAAGAGCAAAAAAGTAATTTTGTGAGTGCACACAGCAAGCACTCACACAAGTATAAAATTACATGGATGTCTTTCTTTTCTTTCTTAACCGATTCGAGTTGAATTGGTAAACAAAAAGAAAAAAAGTAGTGATTGTGACAGGACGTAACTAGGGTGGGGATAAGCATGACAGAGGGGGAAGTTAGAATCACAAAGGGTGGGAGTGGGCAGCAGCAACCCAAGCACAGGTAAAGGGAAGCAATGGGAAGGGAAGGAAATGGACAGAGAGGAAAGTGACGAGGAAAGCAAATGGATGAGAGAAAGTGGAGCATGGTGCTGGGGGCAGTAGAAGGGCAAGAAAGCAATGTGGGGAGAAGAACACGAGGGCAAATGCCTCACAGAGAGGAGCGGGGAGAAGCACACATGCACAGAAAGAGTAATATGAGCACAGGGAAGGGAGGAAGTATACAAGGTCGACAGCTGGAACACACCTGCACTCCACTGGAGTGCTTAAACAAAAAGGAACAAGTAGCACCAGGAAAGTGAACAGTGGAAGGACGCAAGCATTATGTCCATGCTCTAGGTGAGGGACAAACACATAAATAGGGATCAAAGCCCACACTGTTGCAGGGATTCTGCAGAGTCACAGAACTATGCTTGAGACCATAGAACCTTAGTAGGCAGGGACTGAGTCATCCTGCCACCTGAGTACCCATGAACACGGGACCGACTAGATATAGTGTTTCACTTGCCCGCCTACTCACTCACAGAGGAAGAAGTGATTAGACACCGCAGAACCCAACACTCCAGACGTTCTCAGGAATTGCGGTTACAAGATACACCCTTTTGCTCTCACACTCGTACTAGTCCACAATAAGTTCCGACAGAGACACGATGAAAGTTTAAAATGTTTATTTTAACCATTGTGCTCTAGTATGCAGTATACGTGCCACAGAATATAAGAAAACATTGGCTAATACAAAAGGTCCCTCTCCAAGTGTGTGTTACGTATCTGTGCATACCTATATGACAAAAGTATGTGTTCTCAAACAACAGCTGCATTTGCCTGTTTTGTCTAGGTGCTAGTGCCTGAGCAGAACAGAATAACCAGGAGCACTGTTGTTCGACATTGTCTACGAGTTCAGGCTAAATCCCAGGTAAGAACAGAACGCAAATAAAAGAGTGTGTTCTGTGTGAAAGTATAGTGTGACACAAAGCAAAATTAGTTTGTATAGTAACATGCGCAAAACCGAGGGCAGTCTGCAACATGCTCATGCTAACATAGGGAAACTGACAATGGCCTGCACTGGACATATGACAACACAAGCTAGTAAATAAGCAGCATGCTAATGAAAGTGACAAGAAAGCCAATCAATGGTAAGCAATGGGTGGGCTGTAAGCTTGCAATAAGTCTCGCAACAGACAGAGCATAAGCTTTCTAGTAGGCGATGCACTAACAGGGGGATGCATGAATATGCAACTAAAGAACATGCTTAATTGTGAGGCAGTACACAAGAAATTGGTACACTTCTAAATAGTGTGAGATCGAGAACAGAAGTATAGTACTAAGCAGTGTTGTCTGAGAAATTGGATGCAATGCTAAACCATGCTACGGCTAGAAGCGGGGGTGGTGTTTTAACCTCATTAAAGAGGGAGCCCATCGGACCCTCCCTTATACCCCTACCTGGCTTCCAGTGTAAGCTCATATATCATTTAATATATTGGGCCAAGCTCCTGTACTTTTGTATAAACGTATGTCTCCTGGTATCCCAACCAGAGACTTCAACTCAATGTCTACCCAGCAATCTTTCGAAATCACTGGATGTAAAAGGCCCAGACTTTTAACGCCCATGAAGCAATAACGCCAGCACACGAGGCCCAGGAAGCCTTTGGAAACTGCTACTGATACATGTAACTGAAATTAGCACAAAACATGGCTCACCACTTAAGAATTTTATAGCTACTGGCACTTACCAATTACTGTAACCGCCCCTTCTAAATATTAGACACTTTGAGTGCTTGCTGATAATCAGCCATCTCGCTTATGATCGATGAAGGCTTGCATTTACCAGTTATAAATCTACTACTACCACCATGCGCTGATGTGATGGAACAATTGTTAATTTCAAGAGCTGTTTTAATTGTCTTTGGAATGAAAACTTCCTTGATGCCACAAGTGTTAACATGGATTCAAATGTGAAGACAAATTCTCAGCACAGAATACCAATGTTGCAGGCAAAGTTCAACACAAGAGAGGCTTTGGTCTGAGCCATGCCTTCAGCAATTCATTACAAGTAACAGAACGTATTTCATGCTTTTCTCCACGCCTAAGGCCCTTAGGGATTTAGTACCAGAATATGGTTTTCAGAATATAGCCATACATAAATATTGAATCACAAATATCGGCAACAAAAGTATCCCCCATTAGAGTCATTAATATAAACCTACACCGAAGGGTGATATTTTTGTAAATTATGTTTAGAAAGATATTTATGTCAGATGCTATTGTTGTATACATTTGACCTTCCCTCTTAGATGTCCTCGTCTCTCATCACTCAGTGAAGCTGAAGAAGCGCAGGGAAGCTGGCTCTACCTCCATGCAGCACTTGAATCCTTTACACTTACCTTTGGAGTTGTTTTCAATGCCGAGACAGGTAGCCGAGTATTTCAGGACACATTTTCTGTAGGATGGGCCCTTCCTGGTCTTCACTTGACTCCATTCACCATCAAGTTCTTGTTCTGCACCCAGGGTTATTCTGATATTTCGTGATACAGCACAGGTGTCAACTTCTTCCAGGCCACAAACCGTCCAGACAGGTCTTCCTTTCCTTCGGCTCTTGCAAGGATACATTGACTGACAATATATCTTCTCAAGTGGGACACGCTCCAGGGAAATTATCCTCAAATACCGGTCTTTGAGAGACCTATTTAGCCGTATTAGATTCTTGCGAACAATGTTTTCCCTTTGTATAGTAGAAATGTGTAAATAAAGCTAATGCTGGTAAGATAGCTCTGTAGGGTGTGTAGCAATTGCACTCATTTGTGTAGATCATAAAGTGCAAATGTTTGAGTCCTGCTAAGGCCAGGACAGCCTTTCGTCTTTCTAAGCTTGATATGATGAATGCTTTGTGTTAAGTACTATCATATCTATACTACTATTATAAAGAGAGAACTGTGTCCTTTGAGCCAGGTAAACTCGAAAAGTACACCACCAATCCAAACACCCAATACATGTTTGAAAACGTCAAGGCAAGCAGAAGGACATAGGCTATATAAATTTAAAAAATAAACATTATTTAGAAAATTCATATAAAAAAAAAGTAGTCCCTTCAAAGTAGCGCCGGCCGCGACGTGCATGCTCACGCCAGGAGCACTGGGAGGAGCGGCGTCCGAGGAGCGGCGGACATGGCGCGGGGAAGGAGCGGTGACCTAAGGAGCAGCGGACAGGCCAGCGGCGGTGCGAGCAGCGGAGAGGCGGACATGGCGCGGGTGAGGAGCGGCGGCGGACAGGCAGTGAGGAGCAGAGAGGCGAGGAGCGGTAAACTGAGGAGCGGCGGATCAGGTAAGCCTCCGGGGACAATGTCGGGGCAGGCGGGTGTCGGGCCGCGGTGAGGAGCAGAGAGGCGAGCAGCGGTAAACTGAGGAGCGGCGGATCAGGTAAGCCTCCGGGGACAATGTCGGGCCAGGCGGGGGACGGGGATCGGCTGAGTAAAGTTCACAAGATGCACAGATACTCCTGCTACCATATGGGGTTACTGCAACACGCTGTAGTATGTCGGGCCAGGCGGGGGACGAGATGTTGGGATGCACAGATACTCCTGCTACCATTTGGGGTTACTGCAACACGCTTTAATAATGAATAGATGCATGTGTGTCTTTATGGAGCACAGAGGCGAAAGTCAGAGTCTCGGGGCATAACAATCACCACCTCATCTGTCTTCCCATTCACTGTCAGAATCTACTTGGTAGTAGACCCCACCACAAAGACAGGTGAACGCACCTTACACTGGGGCAGCCAGGGGTCGGGGCAGGCGGGGGACGGGGCAGGCGGGGGCACGAGCTGCTGGGCAATGTCGGGGCAGGCGGGGGTAGGGGAAGCCTGAATGCTCCCGGACAAGGTCGGGACGGGCTGCTAGTATTTTAATACAGCCTAAGTTAAGTCACTTAGTAGTGTGTTAACATAAAAGGTCAAAGCAAGTCAAATGCATTTGATAAGTATTCGCTTGAACATAAATTTTTGTTCTGCGATTCACCGATTACACTCTGCCATGATATATCTTTTACTTGTAGTGGCCACAAGCTATCCATAGAGGCATACAAAAGCCCACTGGTTCAGTTTCATGTAAAACACTGTGTCTAGTTCAGTAGTGGCACCGCAGACTACATCATGTTCCATGCTTTATTATCTGGGTGGGAAGGATACTATGCAAGACCACCCAATGAATAAAAAGAGGTGGCTCATTTCACCAAGGTCTGCCACTACATATCACTTACAGTAGTTCATCTCTTAGACTTCAGGTACCGAAAACAGCCCTGTAGAAAAGACACTATTTTTGCCCCACCACAGCTGACAACTGCTGGAATATGGGCTCGGCTTCGAGGCCCTAACCGTATCGCCTATCAATGTCCATGGGATAGGTATACCTCTTAAAGCTGCCTGCTCCCCGCCTGGGATGTGCAATACCAACACAACAAAGGATTAATCATGACTTAAGTCATCAACGTTCAGAGAAAAGCCAAGCCTCATGAAGCCATACAGTGCTTTCCTTCATTGATTGACAGCCTCCTTTTGCTAGTGTCAGGATTCCTACGGAGGGTATTATTCCGCTTTACAAATATGAACAACATCACATATCCTATTTCAAGGAGACAACTGTTCCACCCCTCACAGATGATGTCCTACGCTGGACAAAGTCAGTTCAGCCATGGCCCACGGTTTGACCGTGACCTCCTTGTCAACATTTCATACTTCAGCTCCCATTGCACAGTTCTTTTTTTTAATTCTGTAATTTTTTATTGAAGATTATATTTACATGGAGTTCTAAAACCAAAACGTAAGTGAAACCTAAACAAAAGAGTATTCATTTTATGAGATTGTTTAATCCCTCTCGCTTCACTGGATAAAAGTTGAAGATGTTGTGCGAAATTCTGTTAAAAGCAGTTGGTAATATTACCCTCTTGAAAAAGTGCAGTCCTTGGATATGTTTTGAGAGGGGACCAAAAACCTCCTCAGCAATACGTAGAATTGTGCAGGCGGCAGAGTGAGTTAGGTCGCCCCGTTTGCGCAAATTTTTAGTGCCGGGTGTTTGTCCCATGCTGGAAAATCAGCACGAATGGGACAATGCGCAGCGCAAGAGAGTGCTGTTTCTTTCTGTCACTCGAGTCGTTGTTCTACTCGAGCAACAGGCACCTATACACAGAAAGGAGGTTTCTCAACATGAGCGGTAGCAGCCATTTACGACGGCCAGCATTGAGAAATCTTGCCAGGAGGTGGTCAGGAGTCAGATTTTCCTCGCTCGTGCTCACCAATTTAACGTTGGCGTGCGAGGAAGAAACTCCACTCTGCTACGCGGAGCAGAGTTTTTCGGAGCTCTGCCTGCTGCGTGGGGTGGAAAAAACTCCTCGAAAGGAGCGGAATTTCACAACCAGGCCTACTCTTAAGAATTAGGTATAGTGTGAGTGTGGGGCAAATCTACTCATGCGGCAGCCGCACATGCTCACATCACTCATCAGGCTAGAAGGGGGCTTGGTCCACTATGGTCCAGCCTCAGAAAGTAGGTGCCACGAACTTAACCACAAAACTAGTCTGCATCTTCAGGGTAATATTTGAAGTCCCAATGATGCACAACCCTCAGCCAATCTATTGTAATTAACTTGTAGTTTATTTTAGGTACAAGATAAAATTAATGAGGGCAAACACCGAAGGCCTTGAGCTGGTGCAACAAGATATGGCATTGTAATCTAGCATTTGTATAGCGCTTATTACCCCATGTGGGGCACTGAAGCACTTTTTCACACAGATAGAACGCTACACCATGTGGAGTGTGTATGTAATAGGGTGTTGTCTGTAGGAGAGTAGGGTCTGCTATCCTATGGTCACCCCAAATTTTTGCTTTTTGCTTCACTGGTTTATGACTTAATGTGGCTGTGGGCCTGCTAATCAGACCCACAGCCTGCTGTTCTCTCTCTAAATTACTGCCAATGTACTCTAGGTGCATTACGAATTGGAACTGGTTCACCTTATAGGCCCCTGTAACAGTGTACCATAGGTACCCAGGGCATAGGTGTAGCCAAGGCCTACCAGGGGCTGCAGCATGTATTGTGCCACCCCTGGCCTGGCCTCCATATTTGACACAACTGGCTGATTACTCAGCTGGGGTAAGTTGGTGTAATCACCTCTTACTTAGATATAGTATCCTTATATCTAACCTTAACTGGACACATGTTAACCTATAAGCCACTCCTATGGAAGGCCTCTGCAATCCTGGAGGCAGAGTGCGTGGTTTCATGTGAGACGGTGCTCTAGCATGAGCTGAGCCTGTCTGCAGCTGTCGGGAACAACTCCCTTAGCTGTTCCGGGATATTGCCATACCATATACTCTTAAGTGCATTATAATCCTCGCGGTTATATGCTAACTTTGATTTGGCTTTATCAAAACATGTCGAGTAAGGTGTCATACAATTTGGAATACTATCCCCTCGACAGTTCTGTCGACGGGGATAGCATTCCACCCTTCTAGAGGGACACGACATGTACATAACCTGAACCCGGTTAAAGTTAAACTCGAGCCTCAGCATCACAAAATGGATGCTGCCACCACAGACACAAGTCTGACCTTCTGCTGCTGGGAGTCCTAACAGCGAGGGAGGCTTGGACAAAGGGTTTCCTGCCTTGGGAGGTGCGAGCACCACCCCAGACAGGATTTTGTGTATTGGGTAGGACAGGGCTGAATAGAATCAGACATGCCCGGGGCACACAAGGTGTCCTCGTGCATAAGCCAGTCCAAACCGGTGCTGGGGCTTCCCAGCCCCAGTCCTGGCACGGAGCTGGACAAAGGAAAGGGGGTGTAACCGCCCCCCTTCCTGGTCCCACCCAGAGGAGGGACCTAGCAGGTGATCCACCCCTCAGATTGGGAATAAGAGTGGGCGCAGTGCCATAGCACCTCAGATCATCCTGAATCAACTTGAAACTAAGAAGACGACTGGACTTCGACATTCTGCTGCACAGAAGACTGAAGAGCATCTCCCTTGTGGCCTAGGAGTGGCCACCCTGTGAACACAGGCACCATCCAGCAACTCGACGTCTGCTTTGCCGCCGCCTCCTGCCGGAGCCCGTGGCCAGAGCCCGGCGAGACCCAGACTCCCAGACTTCTCCCAGCCCGATCCACAGTCCCTGCAAAGAAGGGACCCATGGAGGCACCGAGAGACGTGGGACCGGACATCTCGAAAGACCCCCGAGAAGCTGACTGCGCAGCACCCGAGGCACCCTCGACGCTGTGCTTTGGGGTTTGAAAAGCCCCACAACCGAGCAGCCCTTGCACCGAAGATCAGCCCCCCCAGCGTCTCCACGATCTGCGTGGGGCCCTTTTGCATCGTGCCACTCGACGCGCCATCCCGGCCACTTGCCACGTGGTCAGCGGCCATCTTGGCGACGAAACCTACAATTTACACTGCGGGTCTGGTTGCTCCAGACTTGCCCGTGCTCCTGTAAAAAGGAGCACCCGCTCTGACCTTGCTGGTCCGAGTGATAAGCTTTTTCCACTTCCTGCGTGGCTTGCATTAGCCAAGGCCTGTTTGCTCCAATCAAGTTGCCAACACCGCCATCAGCTAGAGCCTTTGTGGGACAGCTCGTGATAGACTCCTGGACGTCCTCGACCCCTTCGTGTCCACGTGGCTGAGGAGACAAGCTGCACCTCATCGCCTTTTTGCACCCGACATCGCCTGGTTCCATCCATGTTCCACGGTAGTCACTGGCTAGTGACTTTGAACATTGTCCCCTCTGCTTTCAGGTCATCACCACTTCAGATCTACCCTTGGATCTACCGGAACTCTTCTCGTCTCGACGCCTGCAGCATCTTCAGCTACAAGCACCATCGACCTGCGTGACGAAACCCGACACTACTTCTCACCTGTGCACCCGCTTCCTGTGGGTGAGGTAACTCAGCAACGCCGGTGTTCCTACACTGGTACACACCTCTAGTGCCTAGGTCTAAAGTTTTGTCCTTCTAGGTCAGCCGGAAGGTTCCTTAAACACTAACTTTGTAACTTTTACGCACCATTGACATTACATTGGTATATGCGTGCACTTTCCGCACTGCACCTGAGTCCCGCGGGCCTTTCCCGACTTCTTAACTGTTAGTCCCGAACAGCTCCAGCGATTCCCAAGGCCCTAGGCCTACTTCCTTTTAGCTAGGTGGTTCTTATACCATTATTTTAGTATATGGTTTAGGTGGCCCCTAGGGCTCATCCATATTGTGCAACTTTTGTGTATTTAAACTGTGTTTTGTTTTAACGCATTTGCTTCTGTGCTCATAAAGAGTATAGGGGATTTTGTAGTAAATAAATATATATATATTTTCAATATATATCTGTGTGGTGTCCTTTCATTTGGTATTCAAGGGGATTGTGTATGGTAAAACAGCTTGCTTCACATGCCTTTACAGAGTTTAGCTTAAGACTGCTTTGTCCACGCTACTAGGATAGCTGGTCTATAAGGTTGACTTACAACCAATCATCATAAGGGTTGCTTGGCATGGTACAAGGTGATCACTAGAACTAGTGAGCATCATATACCAGGCCAACTTCTCACATTGTCTTTGCTTTGAATCTATATGAAAGTGCTTACCAAACGGGTTATCGCGTTACATGATGCATCGCTTGGCCTTGTGATGGATAAAGGAGTGTGAGAGATGGACATGCATTTTTGTAGTTTGCGCCATGCTGGTAGCTATAATTAGGTCTACATTTCTCTCTGTTGTGTTGATTTTTTTGGCTGATGATCACCCACTCAGATCTTATGGATCCGGGGAAGGTAGCAGGTCTAGAGAAAAGTGAGCAGAATTAAACATCTGCTCTGCTCGGATACACTGTCTCCTTTATGTGATTTTATTATGAGATATCAAGTAATGATATTTGGGAAGATGAACTGCATTATCATCATCCTTCTAACATTGTGATTACAGGATATTGGTGCTCATACTATGTGACTATTCGGACCATTTAAAGCGGACTATGTTAAAGTCCACAGATGACTTTTTTAGCAGATCGCTACTGTCTTTACAGACCTGTCAGGTTGATGTGAGTGGGTAAGTAAGTGGGCTGGTGTAACCTGTATCTGAGCCCTATAGTTGCCTCAAGATTCCAAAGACCCTTTAATAAATTATATGCTTTTTCCATTTATGATAAAGGATTAGGTACAGTTTCTGTTTCATAGAAAAGTACATTGAGACAAAACATCTTTAAATCTACCATGTGTATAAATTCCAATCTAAAAACATTACAAAATAATGTTATACATCACTTACAAGGCATATTTTCCATTCTTTAAAAAACAACCTTAATAGTTATGTTTAAAAATTTCAGATTAAGTAAAACCCGAGGGCAAAAGATTGTCTTAACGTGCCATAGTTAACAAACATATCCTTGCAGTAAACTATTAGGTATCTCTATTTTTTTGACAAATGCCCATATACATCTAATTCCACTTTTGACAATTTCGAAACATGAAATAAGTGAGAGCAATCACAAGGAAATTCTCAATTTAGAGTTTTTTCGTAAATGTCCCCTGTCCACTGTATCGAACGCTGTGAAAAAGTTTACAAAGCAATAACACAGTTTTTGGGTTACCTCAATAGACTTTTAAACAATAGCCCAAAGGTAAAAACAACGATTGACTGTAGAATGGCCTTCACGGAACCCACCCTGTTGCAATGGTATTCAATTGCTACCTACGATACATTCTTGAAGGCGCTGTAAAAATATTTTTGCCAGTTACATTGAAACAACATTTGTTAGATTTTTCAGCCTATAATTACTGGGAGAGTGTCCATCACCTTTTTAGGTTGAGCCTAGCGCAGCGAGCAAGCGTTGCTTAGGCGATGACCTCTTGGATTTGGTCTGTACTTTTGCAAAAACTTGTGCATGTTCTGCACTGTTTCCAATGAGCACTCATGCATGTACGGCATCCACCTTGCGGGAGCGAGTAGCGGTGCCAACTGTTTCGAATTAACATGCCCGCGCTTGTTTATATTTGCCTGTCTCGCGGTCGTGTTAATTGGAAACAGACGGCGGTTGCGTTCACTTTTGTTTAGATGTGCCTGTTCGCACTGGCTTGGCTTTCATTTTCTTGCCGGCTGTTATTCAAGGCACTGGAACATGCCCGGTTGCCTGCCGACGTGTTGTTGGAGTTACAGTTTTTTGGCGCGCATGTTGGTTACATGTGCCTGCTTGCGCTGGCTTGGCTTTCATTTTCTTGCCGGCTGTTATTGAAGCTGCCACATTGTTTTGAGATGTATGGGTGCAGTGATAGTCGACACAACTGCGAGCGGTCAAGCAGCAAACTTAAATAAACTGCAGTCTTTTACTACCAACCAGAGAAATTGTACAGTATTTGATTTAAAAGAATGCTCTTTGCAGAGTGAGCAGAGCTCGGGTTATAGTATTTGCAGCTTTACTGTGCAGTGAGACTACAAGTACCAGAATGCGCTACTCATGCAAGTCTGAGGACACAAATGTCTGCACGCATGTAACCCCACATTATGTGCACGAGCTGCCTGTTTTAGTTGAAGTTTCTGCAGGAGGAGCATCTCTGCCGATACTTAGTGGTTCAAGGGGGGGGCAAGTAGGCATCGGCATGTGGGATCAAGATGTGCCATGGTAGTGTGGGATCACCCTTTCCACCTCACACACGCACTGTAGAAGGCTGATTGATTGCTAAGCTACTGTGCTTGGATTTCCACTGTGATCTAAAGGGTACCGACAGGTGTCCGCAGTATGCACATGAACTTGCTGAGCACTCTTGAAGTATTTACGGGACTGAGGAAGACGTAGGCGATGTTTGAATCTGTGAGCCTTTGGTGGCAGAAGAAGGGGCAGTGCGGTATAGGATGGGGCCGGGCTTCTGTTTGTCTACCTATTGTACAGTATTCGTGAGAAGTCGTTATTATCTCGTGGCGCCACATGTTCTGCAGTTGGAGGGCTGCTTGGCTTAGAAGGGCTGTTTTGTTGTGTTCACATAGCTGCTTAGAGCCATTAGATTGCTGTCCCTTGCACCTCAATACTGAACCCTGCTCATGAAATAGCAGCTGCCCTCGCCAGAATTATCGATTTCAAGCAAAACAAACCAAAAACCTTTTGCATCAACCCATGCCAATTTATCACTGAGCTCAGGTCAGTGCCTGCAGCGCCGGGGACAGCCACACATGAGAAGCATTGAACTCCCCCAGCCTTGCCGCCCGTGGCTTTCTGACCTACACCCAACACCAAGCGTGGCCTGTTGCATGATTGAACCCATCCAGCACTGACCACGCCCATCCACCCATGAACCCATCCAGAACTGGCCACGCCCACCCACCCTTCAACTCATCCAGCACTGACCACGCACATCCACCCACCCTTCAACCCATCCAACACTGACCCCCACCCATTCAGCCACCCGTCAACCCGTCCAACAATGACCCAAGCCCATCCACCCACCCTTCAACCCATCCAACACTGACACATGCCCATCCACCACCCTTCAACCCATCCAACACTGGCCCATGCCCATCCACCCACCCTTCAACCCATCCAACACTGACCCATGCCCATCTACCCACCCTTCAACCTGTGCAACACTGATCCACGCCCATCCATCCACCCACCCTTCAACCTGTCCAATACTGACCCACGCCCATCCTCCCACCCTTCAACCGGTCCAACACTGACCCATGCCCATTCACATATCCTTCGACCCGTCCAACACTGCTGCCTTGCTACCTTCCATATCTGCTTCGCACCCACCACATGTCTGTTGTTAATGCTCTTGCTTAATCCTTCTCACAGGGCATGCAGGGTGGAATTATTCTGGTCCTGCCGCTGATACATGAAATGTGACCGGCTGCTGAATGCACTTTCTGATGTTTGTAATCTTGCAGCTTGTGTGCTGCATGGCTAAACACTTATAAGATCCCAAAGGCGAGACCTATTGGCTATGCCAATGCTTGTTTATAAATGGGTTTAACAATGGCACCTCTCCAAGAGAGAGGTATTATTCCTATCTTTACAATCCAGTGAAACAGAGGTGCCAAGATCCCAGATCACCATTCAATGTTATTTTTAATAACACAAGCCGGTGAATTATCAGGGCCCGCCACTCAACGGATTTTTGAAAACCTAATTGTTTTCCTAATAGCTGAGGCTCAGAACAACTCTGCAATGACAGGATCGGTTGGGTAAACTATTTGGGGTACTGCAGATTTCGAACAGCCCAAAGAGATTATCAGAATGAATTTTCCATAAATCTTCTGTAATAATACATACAAGGGAAGAAGGGTTCGTTTTAAACACACCATTTACTAATAATCAAAAATGCTGTTGGTCGCCTTTGCCGAACACAGAATTAATTTTCTCCCACTGACCATTAAAAAAACGTTTTTCTTCTGTCTAATTTCTTATTTTTACTTTCTTTTTAATTTTCTTAAATATTCAGATTGAAGACAACTATTTAAATTGTGCATCTTTAGAATACTTTTCTTCATTTTAACACAAGAAGAACAGAACCACTTGGGACCAACAAACCCCTCCTCTCTCTTGGCACTCACTAGCCTTCCTCGATATATATTGGATACACACAATAATATTATTTATCACTAGAGAATAGTTCAAATTCCTTTATTCGGTTTCCAAAATTTCATAGAAAACCATAAAAGTTCACATAAAAACATATACAAGCAATATATTTAAGTCATCACACTACACAATTCCACAAATATTTCACAGGGGCGATTAAAATACAATAAAAAGATCTAAACAGATCAGTTATAAATTAATAAAGGATTTTTCTAAACAATTGACCAGGCATGAATTTAACCGAGATTTGATCGGTGATTGAGACAAAACTTCAGAAAACTGGCAATGTTATTAGCATAAGCTTAAACTTGCAGAAAGTGGAGTGCGAGAAATTCAGGGTGGCAACTACGCAAACCCAGCATTTTTAATATTGGTAGTATCTATCAGTTCCTTGCGTCTTTGTAAAATATGCAAAATAAAACTATATGGATCGAAGGCTGTGAAGATACATCGTCGCAAGGGCAGACAGAAAGGTTCTTAGACCAATCATTTGGATGCAGGAAAGTCACCAGACGATGGAAGATATTAAACCTGAGACGGGTCAGTAAAAATTTCTCGTAAGTGTTCAGCTTGTAGGTTAAATAAGGCTGCACTGTAAGGGTGGTCTGAATAGATAAAATGTGCTGCGCTGAACATTTTCCGACCTCAGTAGTAAGTCGTAACTGCTCCAAATGTGACATGCATAGCTTTTTCAGTTCTTTCCTGGATAGCTCCGAGTTAGTTAATGGGAAATTCAAATATTTTTCTAGGCCTAGGTCATAAAGGATTTTTTTAACATAGACGAACCAACTGATCTTGTGCACTTTTTCAAGCATTAGGCAATCGCGTAGAATTTTTTAACATAGACGAACCAACTGATCTTGTGCACTAGAGAATAACAATCAAGCACATTTCTAGTTTCTAATATGACAAGACAGACAGAAGCTTGATACTCCTATGATCTTGATAAATGCAAAGGAACCAGCCTAGTGCTCAACCTCTGTGGATAATCCATTTTGCAGGATAATACTCTGACAACTTCTATTACAATGTCTAATTTGACACAAGCCCAGTGAAATTATTAAAAAATTATAAAATGACTTAAAGTGCCAAAGATATGTATATATATAATATATAGGACCAGGCTGTTTGCTACGTCTGATTGGCTGCAAATTTCAACCGGAAATTCCCATTTAAACAGATCAGGCCATTATTAGCAAACCAGTTACTCAACTCTTTAGATTATTTTGAGCTGTGAGCAACACTGACATTCTGCAACTGGTATAATATACAATTCAAGGTTACGCAAAGCTTAATCTGCTTCAACCAAGAGCATTCTCACATTTAAATTTCAAGCCATAATTAAGATTGCCTGAGGATATTTACATTTAATAGAATCAGTAACATTATTATTTTTTTAATATATATTTTTATTTTGTTTTGAATACGAAACAAAACATCAAACAAAGCATGAATATACGATACACAGTGAATATACATCAATAGCAGCATTGTAAAGCAATTAGAAGGGCAAAATGTCTTCAGCCAGTGAGGCTGTGGCCAGTTCGAATAACCTGGGCGCAAAAGGGATACAGGGTCCTACTTACAGTGCTCGTGGGTACCAACATTAGGGCAAACATTACATCTTTTAATGCTCCTTTCTCTGCCTTTCTGGCGGTGATTCCCCAACCTCTTCTTCCCCTCCCACTTCTAGATCATGGTATTCTATCCATGGTGCCCATATTTTCCGAAATTTCCGTGGGCAACCCCTAACCTTGTATGTCACTTGTTCCGCCACCATATACAAATCAAGACTTGCCCTCCATTCATTAAGTGTAGGTAGTTGCGGGCCCACCAATATTTAGCTATATCCCGTTTGGCTACCACCAAGGCCAAGTTGGCCAAGATGAGTTTGCGTCACGGGAAGTACACATCCATAGGGTTTCCCAGAAGGAGAAACTTTGGTTCCAGATCCAATTGGACTTCCAATATGTTATTGAGCTCTGCCACAATTCTTCCCCAGTACGTTTGGATAGCATTACATTCCCAAAGGGTGTGCATAAATGTTCCACTTTCCATGTGACATCTAAGACAATCTGGGCTCGTAGCTCTCCCTATTTTATGCAGTCTCGCTCTGTCAAAATAGGTGCAGTGCTGTATTTTGTATTGGATGAGGCGCAACCTTTGTTTAATTGCCACCTCATGTGGATGCATGAGTGCCGCCTCCCAGTCAAGATCATCCATGACCCCAGTGGTTCTTTCCCATTTGACTCGGAGTGGACCCAATTTATCCGGCATGTTATTGAGTAACATTTTATAGGTATATGAAATAGCTTAAGCTGGGATCTCCACCTGTAGGAGTCGACCCTCTAACGAGGCATATTCTGGTATTATCTCTCCATCCAGCCCTTCAGCCGCCCATGCATGCTTCAGACGGAGGTATGCATACACTTGAGTGTCAAGGAGCTGATATCTGACTTGGAGTGAGTGAAAAGAGGCCAACACACCTTTCTACAAGACATCCCCCACTTTAGAGATACCATTAAGTCCCATTGCCTAAAACCCCTTAGCTTTCCGATCTCTGTTAATCTATTCCCCTCCCATAGGAGTGTCTCTCTGGTTGATTGTTGGTCCCACTTCATCTGCAGCTCAGTGCTTTTCCGCACCTCTAGCATTCTCTGGGTTGCTTGTAACAATTGGCTACTTCCCTTACCTCCATAGATATAATGTAGGTGTGTACCTCTCAGGCAAGGTTCGGCCCTGGCATTCTGGTAAATGCAGTCTCTTGTAGGTCGCTCTGATATTTTCGGGTATTTCGCCAAGGTTGGAGCAGATAATGCTGATCTCTACAAGAGAGAGACTGCATTTACCAGAATGCCAGGGGCGAACCTTGCCTGAGAGGTCAGCGGTGTGCTCCCACATCCTGTTGTCTATTTAAAGTACTCCTGTGAGTCATTGAGCTGACGAGCTCGGGGATAAAGCATCTGCACGCCAGTGAGAGGTACCGGACCTGATATAATATTTGGCAGCCTACTCAGCAAACCCCAAAATAAAGACTGTATTCTCTACTGATGACGGTTAATAAACCAGAAACACATGTCTAGAGATCAGCACTATCTGTGCCAACTTTGGCGAAATACTCGAAAATATCGGAGCGAGCTACAAGAGACTGCATTTACCGGAATGCCAGGGGTGAACCTTGCCTGAGAGGTCAGCGGTGTGCTCCCACATCCTGTTGTCTATTTAAAGTACTCCTGTGAGTCATTGAGCTGACGAGCTCGGGGATAAAAAATCTGCACACCAGTGAGAGGTACCGGACCTGATATAATATTTGGCAGCCTACTTAGCAAACCCCAAAATAAAGACTGTATTCTCTACTGATGACGGTTAATAAACCAGAAACACGTGTCTAGAGATCAGCACTATCTGCACCAACTTTGGCGAAATACTCGAAAATATCGGAGCGAGCTACAAGAGACTGCATTTACCGGAATGACAGGGGCGAACCTTGCCTGAGAAGTCAGTGTTGTGCTCCCACATCCTGTTGTCAATTTAAAGTACTCCCACGAGTCATTGAGCTGACTAGCTCATGGATGAAGCACCTGCGCGCCAGTGAGAGGTACTGGATCTGATATATTGTTTGGCAGCCTACTCAGCAAACCCCAAAATAAAGACTGTATTCTCTACTGATGACGGTTAATAAACCAGAAACACGTGTCTAGAGATCAGCACTATCTGCGCAAACTTTGGCGAAATACTCGAAAATATCGGAGCGAGCTACAAGAGACTGCATTTACCGGAATGCCATGTGTGAACCTTGGCTGAGAGGTCAGCGGTGTGCTCCCACATCCTGTTGTCTATTTAAAGTACTCCCATGAGTCATTGAGCTGACAAGCACGTGGATGAAGCACCTGCGTGCCAGTGAGAGGTACCTGACCTGATATAATGTTTGGCAGCCTACTCCGCAAACCCCAAAATAAAGACTGTATTCTCTACTGATGACGGTTAATAAAGCAGAAACATGTGTCTAGAGATCAGCACTATCTGTGCCAACTTTGGCGAAATACTCGAAAATCTTGGAGCGAGCGACAAGAGACTGCAATTACCAGAATGCCAGGGGCGAACCTTGCCTGAGAGGTCAGCGGTGTGCTCCCACATCTCTTGTCTATTTAAAGTACTCCCGTGAGTCATTGAGCTTACGAGCTTGTGGATGAAGCACATGTGCGCCAGTGAGGGGTATGGGACTTGATATAATGTTCGGCAGCCTACTCCGCAAACCCCAAAATAAAGACTGTATTCTCTACTGATGATGGTTAATAAACCAGAAACACTTGTCTAGAGATCAGCTCTATCTGCGCCAACTTTGGCGAAATACTCGAAAATATTGGAGCTACCTACAAGGGACTGCATTTACCAGAATGCCAGGGGCGAACCTTGCCAGAGAGGTCAGCGGTGTGCTCCCACATCCTGTTGTCTATTTAAAGTACTCCAGTGAGTCATTGAGCTTACGAGCTTGTGGATGAAGCACCTGTGCACCCATGAGGGGTACGGGACTTGATATAATGTTCGGCAGCCTACTCAGCAAACCCCAAAATAAAGACTGTATTCTCTACTGATGACGGTTAATAAACCAGAAACACGTGTCTAGAGATCAGCACTATCTGCGCCAACTTTGGCAAAATACTCAAAAATATCAGAGCGAGCTACAAGAGACTGCATTTACCAGAATGCCAGGGGGAACCTTGCCTGAGAGGTCAGCGGTGTGCTCCCACATCCTGTTGCCTAATATAGAGACCTAGGGGCCGATTATGATAGTGGATAATCCGCATCCTCTGGGCCGGCGGAAACCACCGCCGGCCCGGAGGATGCGGATTATCCGCTGCGGACTGAGAAAAGCCCCCCCGCCAGATTAGGATGGCTGGGGCATCTTTTTTCCGCCAACCGCTTTTCCGCCACGGTCGCCTTCCGACCGCGGCGGAAAAGCTCTAACATGGCTGGCGGTGTCTATCAGACACCGCCAGCCATATTAGGATGGCGGCGCTCCTATGCCTTTCCACAGCGACATTTCCGCCGTGGAAAGGCATACGGTGTTTTCTTCGGGGCCCCGTTACGGGCCTGCATGGGTGAAGGGAGGCTGGAGGGTGCACATGCAAAGGTAAACATGCATTTTTTAACATTGCGGCACCTGCCGCAAAGTTAAAAATACAGGAGGGTTGCAGTCACATCCAAATTAGCACGGAGGGACCGCCGCTGCCCCTGGGGACGGTCCCTCCTCCTCTGGGGTGGCGGACGGACGCAGGTCGTCCGCCATCCAAATAGGCCCCCTAGATAGGTAAAGCCCTGGTCGACCAGCGCAAGCAGCTGGGATAGGCCTATGGCTACACCACCCCACCCACTGGGTATGGGGTGGATTTACTCCACTTGATCCTATATCCCACCTGATGCCCATAGTCCTCAAAAATGTGTAGGATTTCAGGGAGTGTCTCCGTTGGATTTGTCACATATAATAGAATGTCATCTGCATACATAGATATGCGTTCTTCGTCCAACAGACGGGCTTCATCCACGAAACCACCCAGCCCCGGGACGGCTCTGATGACACAGGCCAA
This sequence comes from Lissotriton vulgaris, assembly GCF_964263255.1. NCBI lineage: Eukaryota > Metazoa > Chordata > Amphibia > Caudata > Salamandridae > Lissotriton > Lissotriton vulgaris. The sequence continues at coordinate 340,039,925 of NC_141687.1, read as the reverse complement.
ATGCTGAAGTATAAGATCAAATAATAAGGGGGAGAGGGGGTATCCCTGCCCTTTAAATCGGCCAGGTGCTCGAGAAAGCGCCATTCACCCAAACTCTAGCTTTTGGACCCGTGTATAACAGCGCCACCCATTCCCTACTCCCAGGGCTAAATCCGAATTTCTCCAATGTGCATCTCATAAAAGGCCAATGGATGGTGTCAAACGCTTTCTCAGCGTCTAGTCAAAGGATCAGGTGAGCCTCCTATCGATCTCGAACAGCATACATCCAGTTAGCCACGCTTCGCAGATTGTAGCGTGTGGCTCGTTTTGGCATAAACCTGGAATGGTCTACGTGTACCAGAGAGGTAATAACAGTTAGGAGACGTGTCGGGAGGATGGAGGCCAGTATCTTGGTTTCTATATTTAACAATGAGATGGGACGGTAAGACCCACACTCGTACGGGGGTTTCCCCGTTTTAAGTATCACCACCACTGTTGCCATTCGAAGGTCTGGTGAGAGCATCCCATTTTCTTTGGAAGCCTGAAACATTGTAAGTAAATGTGGAGGTAGTAGGGTACTGTGCGCCTTAAAAAATCCCCGGGAGCCCATTAGGGCCTGAGGTTATCCTGGTCTTAAGTCGACCAATGGCCTCTATGACCTCTGCCAGGGTATTATCTTCCTCCAATCTATCCCTCTCAGTTTGTGCGAGGCAAGGGAGTTCGATCTCTTCAAGATACGGGGTTACTTGTGTTTCACCCATTTACGTCTGTGCTGCATAAAGTGTTGAGTAGTAACAGGCAAAGGCCCCTGCATTGTCCTGGGGTGTGGTGTAAGTATGGCCTTGTTTCCTAATGCTTGTAACCCATCTTGACTCTTGCTCCTTCCTGCCCAACCATGTCAACAGTTTACCCGCTCTATCCCATGTCTCATATAGTCTATGCTGAACCACGAGTTGGTGCGCCCGCACCCCAGTGACCAGTGCCTGGTATTCCCCTTTGGTGACATCAATTTGACGGAGCGTATGTTCACTTAATGTGTGGGAACCCTTATTTTCAAGGTCTACTAGCCTGCGTTCCATCTCCAAAATCTCTTGGGTTTCCTGCCTTTTTTTGTGGGCAATAATATTTTGGGCCAGATCACGCAACACTGCCTTAAAAGCCTCCCATAGGGTAACGGCCGACTGCACCGAGCCGACATTTTCATTAAAATAGAGCTCAGTTTCTACTCTAAGTTCTTTGGCCACCGTTTAATCTTTTAGTGCCCAAGCATTTAGTCTCCAAGAAGTACCTTGACCTCCCCTGCGCTTTCCCACCTGTAGGTAGTGTGGCGAGTGATCCGAGATACCCCTAACCAGATATTCCATCTCTTCTACTTGCTCCATCTCTCCAGTTGGGGCAAAGAGGTAGTCCAACCTCAAAAACACCCTTTTGGCCCCAGAAAAGTATGAGTATGCACGTGTAGATGGGTGGTGGTGCCTCCAGAGGTCAATTAATCCAAGGGCCGCATGGAACCTTGCTAGGGCGGTAGGTTCATGTGACCTGGATCGAGTCAGTGTACGATCCAAAGAAGGATCCCTCACATCATTAAAGTCACCCCCAATGATATGCATGGCAGAGCCGGACTGCAAGAGGAGTTCCGTCAATTTATCTAGCGTGCGCTGCTGGAGACGTGGGGGATCCTAGAATCAGTAACATTATTGATCTTATTCCTCTGTTTCAACACAGTCGCAATCACGCTTTTGTGTGTACATATAAATTAGCTGGTATTAAGACATGATTTACACTCTTACTGATTCTTATATTGACAACAACCTGAACCCACCTCCTGTCAAAGTTTACCCTAGAAGTAACATTTATCTATTTGGTTGAGACCAAAATCATTGAACCCCCAGAGAGTCGCCATTCCCTGTTTGCAGAGCATCAACACAGAATGCACTAAAACCTTTTACTCTTGCTCTCGCTTGCAACCAAGTTTCTTGCAACAGTAAGATTTGATATCAATCAAGAATCTGCTTAATATATACTCTTTATTGAATCTGTCATAACCATCAATATTCTAACTAAGTATTAATGAGCTGTAAAAGAAATTCCTATACTACTGCACATTCCTACAGGGTGAAAACTGATTTAAATGATCATAATCAATGAAAATATCAAATGTGTTATAGTCACAAAAATTCTGCGTTGGGACACCCATTTGAGACTCATTAGAAAATCTTATATGATGACTGATCTATTATAATTGGAATTGATCCCTGAGTTGAATACGAAATATTATATGACATTGCTACAGTTAATAATTTCAGACATATCCACCTGCCCACATTAAAGGCTCGAATGATTTCTCAGAAATAAACTATATTTACGGGCACTATGATTATCAGGGATTCAAATCTGAAATTTACTTTTTTATTTCAAGCCCAACCTAGTTGATTAATTCTGATGCCTCCGCTATCATTGTTTATATTAAAAGGCAGAAGATAGATACTTTTGTCAATTCAATTATTACTGGTCGTAGATTCAACACACCCTACTATTTTAATATCTTCAGAGCTGATGTCAGACATTTCAGGGATTTGTTGAATAATGGATAGACCTATTTAAGTGTAGGAATTTCTCACCTCTCTTTCCTTTTCTACGAACATCAAAAAACAAGTCCTGATCCCTCTCCATTCCACGCACAGGTGCCTGCTACTTGTAGACAAAATATTCTTGCCAAACCCCTTCATAAATTACTTGCTAGATTTTTGAAGACTATTTTACTACGTCCGAGAGGAAACCTCCAGGTCTACCATTACTCCTACTGGACTTAGTATTCCTTAACTTTTTATTCCCCGGTGTACCTCTTGCCAGGTGTGATCTTTCACTTAGTACTGGAAAAATAGGGGCTGTATCTAGTTACCTCTTCTCTCCTGTGTTTGTAATCCTGTTCTTACATCCATTTGTTGAAGAAAAGCCATTCTGTAATGTTCACATATTACTGGGGAAATAGAGGCTATTTCCCTCTTCCCTCCCACATTCTTACTTCCGTTTGCAAATAGTCTAGCCTTCCCACATTTCAGCAATAGAGTAACCTTTTTTGAGCCCTATGTCTAGAAAGAATAGAAGTTCATGAACATTTTAATGAGCCATAGTTAAAAATGCTTTTTTTAACCAACATTGGCCATTGTGAAAAATATACAGACGATGAGACTTTTAGAATTGGCTGTACCTCGCCCTTCCCAGAAAGGCAGGCCTAAACCTACCTGCATACCAATGCTTTCATGAGCTTCTTATGGGAAGGGGTTGCAGTTAAATTGACAGAGCTATTCGCTATTCTAGGGGGAGCTGTAGCCAGCTCTGTATTCCTTACAGAGCTTAGAGGTGGAACTGAGTTTGGCAGGCATATTTACCTTTTGTAGCTCTGCTGCAATGCATTTGAAGATTACCAATTGAGTCATTTGATCTGTTTTTACTATGACTAACATTTGCAATATCCCCTTTTATGTGCCCTGCATTAACAGAAGGACATTAATTAATGAGGAAGTGGTGGCGGGGCCAATATCAGTATTAGCTGATGACACAGAATGTGTATCATTACCATTCATACCTAGCACACTGTCCACATCATTCCTAGGACAACAAATATCAAGCTCGAACAACCAGTAGAATAAAGCAATTCCCTTTATATTACTTCAAGTATATCTTAGCACCCAAACATCCCTTCCCAAAGATCAATCCATCCTTGGAGGTGATGATAGACAAAGACCCTCTTCATTTAAAAGTGATATGGAAGGCTCACCAGAGTTTTGACCTGGATTCAAACCATCCAAATTGACATTAGGACATGAAGGGAGGTTGCCATATTTCGTAGTTGAATCTTTTTCAATTCTTAACGAAGACAGATTTAGAGTCATGTGAAAACCGTCAATTGCCTATACCCGATGACCTGGAATATTTGGAAACAAAGTCCCAAGTAGAATTCACTAAAGGAGAGACAGTTGGAGCAGTCTGTGAATATTCACACCCTAACACACCATTTAACCCTGGTTTTGTCCCGTCTTTAATCTGAGAAGCATCTTCTTAAACCAATGTCCTTTTTTACTAAATTCTTCCGTGGTTATAGTCAACAGGGAGACCCTGGGGAGTTACCGCTAATGGCCTGCATCCTATACAACCCCAAGAGAAATTATCACAGTAGAAAATACAATAGAACATATAATATAATGTAGCAAGGAGCCAATGATTGAGCGGCACCTTTTCTTCCATTTCCAGTTACATAAAATAAAGGCACCGTAGCCACAACAGCTGCCGACAGACCACGAGCTGCACTGATGCAGCTGGCCTGCTAGTTCACCTACACCCACTCAAGCTGCAGAGCATACCACCCTCCCAGGGGCGTAACACAGGCCCCCGCATCCCAAGCAGTGCGGAGGGGGGGCCGAGCTGCAGAGGGGCCGGGGCCCCTTAGCACATTACTCTGGTCTGAGCGCTCCGGATTAAATCCGGAGCGGGCCGTGCTGAAAAAAAGACTTCCTTTCCAGAGATTTAGAACAGTTGCCATGAAGGAAAAAATAATGAAAAGGCAAACATGGGGGACAGAATAATTCATTTACGTTTCAGTAGATAAGGGTTTTGTTTGCTGTTTCAGACAAAAGCCCAACGACAGTTCACCAAATGTAGCTCTTAAAACTATCTGGGCAAAAGTTAACTGGTCATAACTGGTTGAGTCTGGTGGGAATAGAACCTCGTGTATAATAAACTTTGAACCATTGAAGGAAGTAATCCTTTTTCTTTGTTTTTTCATTTGTCTCTAAAGTGTACAGCAGTTTATGGAAAGTGTAGCGAGGGCAGAAATTCACATTTACGTAGAAAATGTCACTGTTGCACGTCACGTTTTCAAATGCAGTTTTGCAACATAGGCCAGCCCGCGGATCGCTTCCCTGTGACATTAAAAAAGAATACTGCATGGTTATCACATTGAGGACAAGGGAGGACCTATTCTTGTAATTTAACATTCAACAGAGATTCACAGCTGAAAAGATGTTTATCCCGGCATTTAACTTAAAGAAAACACAGATTGATGTGAAAACATCAATATGTCAATTCCTGCTCCTACTCAGAGTTCTTCTCTTTATAATGAAGTCTAAGCACAGATTAATTGCTAAACAAATGTTCACGGAATATTTACATTTCAATATCATCAAAAGGGGCGGAGTGAAAAAGAGCTCCTTTTATGTTTTTTGGCTGGAATAGGGCACACTACACAAAATGCAAATAGTTGGGCTCTAAGGGCAGCCTGGAAGTTTTGTTTCTAAAAATAGGAGAAGCCACTTGGGCAAGAATCACGCCTCAAAGGAGAGGTTTGAGCTGCCTGCGGGACCGGGCTGATGACTGGTTGAAACCAGACTCCAGGAGAGATTGAGGCTCCTCCAGGACATTGCATTTGACTAGAGCATGGAAGGACAGACTTAGGTGCTGCACATGGTTATAAAAACAGAAAGTTAACAGAATTGTGTATATAGGTTAGGATAATAAAGGGTCCACGATGTGAAAATAGATACTGCGAAGGAGTGTAGTTACTTATTCTGTGACATAAATGTACATTAAAATGTATTGATGTGTGTGGGGGAAGCATTAGGAGGGAATTACATTCATGGAGCACATAATATGTGTTAAAATAGCTGAAAAGCAGTTGGAGAGGCTAGTCTTGCGATCAGCTTCTTCCTTCCCTTTGTTTCTCCCTCTCCTCTTACTCATTTTCTCCGCTTTATGTTGTTTTACTCTTTTTCCATTCTCTCCTCTTTCATGTTCCTTGTTGTGTCATTATCCTCCCTTTCCTCTTTTCTTTTTGTGGTCTTTTCTTTCTCTTCACTTTCTTGCTTGCAATCTCTTCTTTACTTTTTTCTTTCCTTTTCTCTTCATATCTTGCCCTCTTACCTCTCACATTCCCATAACTCATCCCATCTCTAGTTCCCTTTTTCTTTTTTCTCTCCTCGTCTCATATTTTCCTCTTTCTTTCTCACACCCTCTCCTTCTTTTTGCATGTTCTCTTCCCCATCTGCTTTCTTCCCTTCTGTATTCCCCGTATATTATTTTATTTTCACATTGTTTATTCACATCTCCTTCTTGCTGTCTTCCTCATTTCCATTACCACTCTTCAAAATGTGATAATTTCCACTATTAACTCTCTCCCTTTTCTCGCCTCTCCTTTTGTATGCGCTCCTCTTTCTTCACTTTCTTTACATGATCCTCATCTTTTCATTCCATCTATTTTTATCCCACCTCTTTCATTCTGCTGTCCACCTTTCTCTATGTCTTTCTCCTCTCCCCTTCCCTTTTCATGTCTTCTGTGTATTTTTCCTCTTCTAATTTGCTCTCCCTCATTTTCTTTTTCTTGTTTTCTCAATTTTGCTAATCTTTCCTCTTTTTCCTAAATTTACTCCTAATGCACTTCCCTTCTCTTTAACACAGAGCATCACAACACATCTAGTTCCACACACCTACATTCCTTGCATACTTAAAATAATTGGTCCACCAGTCTAATATTCTTGAGAATGTGGATATGTCGCAGCATCACAGACAGCTCCCACCCATCATCTGAAACCCTCTCTATTACACTACCCTCATGTCACCCTATTCATTACTTCACTTCCTCATGCTGGCTCCTCTCATCCCATCTCACATTTAACTACAAGGTCCCCCTTCCTCTCACCTCTTCACTCTTTTCAACTTTCCCTCCAGTTGTAAATCTCTTGACCTCCTGTCTCCCTCCCCCACCCTCCCCAATTCCCCCACCACCAACTACTATACATAGCTCCTAGCCATCTTCCACATCAGAAGTTGAAATCACAACTTCCCACACAACAATACACCAAACACTATACCACTTCCTATAATCTCACCTCACATAACCATACAATACATCTGCATCTGGCTATTATACTCTCTATTGTGGATTCCTCTCTTTCTCGTGCTCTCTTGTCTGCCTCTCCCTCTCCTGCTCACTGTCCACACCTGTTCTAGACAATCACTTACTCAACAACATGCCACCACTAAAACTCAGTCTCCAAATAAAAATCACCGGCTACTTCATCCCTGGTCCCAACTTTGCCTTCTCACCGTACCACAATATTCCATGGTATATAACCCAGGTCACAGCATATCATACAAACTCCCAATTTAGAACACCACCTGCCTTCACACCTAGGCACATGACACAACACTGCACAGACATGGTCAACAGCATCACTTAATACATCTCACCATACACCACCAGGTCACTTTTGCCTTAACTCACTTCAGCATACCACTAGCCCATACAACATAGACCATCTTCTCACTTGTGACTAACACATTTCAGTACACCATCTATCACAGCCTTTTCAGTGAACATTTTACTGATTAAAGCCCAATACATAAAAAGCAGTTTTACAAAGAGCGAATCTTGCCGAAGGACATAAGTGCGCTTCACCAAAAGACACAGGCCATGCTCCATTTTCTGGCACAAGGAGATTTTATGGGATTCAAAACTGCTTGCTAGTGTTGCATGTATAGCAGCTGTACCCACTAGGCAACATTGCCTTCAACATTCACCCTCCCCATCAGACGTCAATGCGATTAGTGAACTTAAAGGGTAGTCTGCTGTAATGCCCACCCTATATATGGCCTAGCAATTTATCTCATTCTCTTTGCTGTCTTGCTTAGTCAAAATCAAAAACGTTGTTTACGCCTCACCACTTTCTAAATCCACCATCCACCACTGCCTGATTGAGTCCGGAGGGGGCCCCTCCATGTACCTTGCGGGGGGGCCCCCTCAAGTTTCGTTACGCCACTGCACCCTCCCCGGCCCGAGTCGCCCCTCCCTTACCACACAACAACTCATGCTGGCCAGGGGATACCACCCAAGACGGGTTCGTCATGCGCTGACCGACCAAGAAGGCACAGGGACCACAGGACCCCAAACGAGCACATCAGCTGCTTCTGTGGCACTCAGGGAGTCTAGAAAGCACTGAGTGACCAGAGTACTCCGTAACTGCACTCAAGATATTCAGAATCACACAGTACATGCATTGTGGCTTAGAGCACCCCTCTCATGCACCTGCTCCTGCTCACACTGTGACTCATATCATCCCTGGCCAGCCCCTCTGCAGCAATAGACTGCTCTACACGTCAATCTCAGCGATAACGTTCAGCCTTGGACAGAGCAGGGAGAGGAGCAGCAAACAGGTTGGCAGGCAGACTGTGGCAGCTATAGAGAGCTTCACCCGCAGCCCAATGGAGGCCACTACCCAAAAAACTTGACTGAGGGCAATAGAGGCAAGACATGGCGAAGCCGTCCCGTAAAATGCCTAAGTACCTTCGACTGTAGTACAAAAGCGGGCAACCCAGTGTTCCCTTGTGGGCTTGGCTAACTGTAATAGAGAAAATGAAAGTGCCAACAAAGGATTCATTAAATTACAAAGTGATAATAATCATACAGTTATTCAGTGATGTCCAACAGTAACATCTCAACTTAATTGGTTGTACTTTATACGAAGAATATAGGATTTTTCGAGAATGGTGAATAAATCACAGAGGCAGGTCTTTCTGCTTGTTGCAAAATTGTATTGCAAGTCAAAAGAAAGAAAATAAAGGGGTTCAACATAAATGAAAACACATAGTACATTGACAATGTGTTATCGACAGCACAACTGAATTCTAAACTTTCTCTGACATATGACAATGTACACAATGTCCACCAATAAAAATAAAGGAATCAACCGTGAACTGAAGCTTGACCTGTTGGAGTCTTAGCGTTCTTTCTTTCTTTCTTTATTCTTTATTTCGACAAAGGATTGTCATAAAAGAGCACAGCATAAAACACTTAAAATAGTACAGTAAAAAGTTAAAAACAAAAGTATTAAAACCAATTCATAGTAGTAACTTGTTCTAATACATATAAGTTTGTCTCTCATGCCCAACTAAAATTGAAGTGTCAGCCCCAGAACAGTTCTGTAGGTATGTTCTCTTTGTCCTAGTTTATAGATTAACCAGGAGTTACCTTCTAATATTCCACATTGCTGCTAGGAACTTAGTGACAGCGAAGACCACAACTGGTGCAAGATCCGATTTTAAAATTCTGAATGCGTGTATACAGTGGATTATCCCCAGGGTTTTGCAGATTGGGATGATCTACCTCCATCTCGGGTTCCGATAAGCTGGACAAAAGAAAACAACATGCACCTCATTTTCTAGGTCTGCGGTGCACCCTGGGCAGTTCTTGGGAGATAGTGTGCACCACATGGACGGAAATTATCTTAAGGGTAGCGAACCATGCGGCCATTGGAGAAAGAGCTTCCTCGAGACAGCAGGGGTAATGTCATCTAGGACATGCTCAATGTAGTAAGAATCTTTGGTCAGTAGGAACGTAGCTGTGAGAGTGCCCGACTGGGCGCCAGACAGTAAAAGAGCCCTTTTGTTATTCCGGTACAGCTGGACCAGTTGTTTCTGTGAAATTCCAGCACAAGTATGCTCGGGTCTGACCACATTAGTGCAAGGCCAAGCTTCTCAAATTCCTCTCTAACATGCTTGAACCAGGGAAGTTTACCCACATTAGGCAGCCCCAGAACTTCGATTAACTCTTGCCTATATTCGTTCAGCTCTGGGGTAACCCAGAGTCTCCTCCAAAAAGTTAGAGGTCTGAGGGACAGTTCTTCTTCAATAGGTCTAAGGGCAAGGTCAAGTCTAAGCGTCACCAGTGGAGTACTCAAGGGCAGGGCTACCAGCTGCCTTAAGAATCTATTCTCCGCGACAACGATTGCTGGGCCGCTCTTATAACCCCACAGCTTGGCCCCGTAGGACGCTGCCCCACGGGCCTGCAATTTATAAATTTCCAGTGGTGGTCCAATCGGCCAAAATGATGATTTACTTAAAAGTTTCAAGATACCCCCAGCTATCTGGGTCAACTTTAGTTGCGATTTCAGCTGATGCTGGACCCAAGTGAATGATTCATTAAGGGTGAGCCCTAAGTAGTCAAAGGTGTGTACCCTTTCTAACCTGACTCCATCTATAACAGGATTTGGGCGTGTTGCTGCGGGGGGATTAAAGATCATAAATGTGGTTTTTACGGTGTTTATTTCCAATCCCCGCTCTTGGCAAAAGGAGACAACCCCATCCAAGACTCGCTGAATACCCATAGGTGTTTTAGAAAGTAAAAGGGTATCGTCCGCGAACATGATCGCGGGGATCCGAGAACCCTGCAAGCTTTGGAGCGTCACTATCTTGAACCGCATCCAGGTGTGCGATTACCCCGTTGACGTAGAGGCAAAACAGGGTAGGCGCCAAGATGCAGCCCTGTCTTACCCCCCTGCCAACGGGGAATCGAGCTGTCAATGAACAGTCGCTACCACACCTAACCTGTGCAAAGTTCTCAGCATGCAGTCGTATTAGCATGTTCAGGAGTGGAGGAGGAATACCAAGCTCCCCAAGTACCGTCCACAGCTTTAGACGTGGGACCAGGTCAAATGCCGTGCGTAGGTCTACGAAGACAGTGTATAGTGACCCTCCCCTGATCTTAACAGTTTTCCAGTAAAGCATATATAAGCGAAAGATCTGATCCATGATGGAGACATTCTTCCTGAATCCTGCCTGGAAAGGGCTCAGGATAGAATGCTCCTCAATCCAGTCTAAGAGATGATTTAAGTTCAGCCTTGCAAAAAGCTTTTGGGGCACGTCAATTAGGCTGATTGGCCTGTAGTTGGCTGGGAGCAGAGCAGAGCCCTTCTTGAAAATAGGACAATCTCTGCCCCCAGCCAAGTACTGGGTACCTCCATGCCTCCCCATATGGCATTAAAAATAGCCATCAAATAAGGGGCCCAAACCACAGGTTGATGCTTTAAAAGATCGGCTGGTAGTTTGTCTAGGCCCGGGGCTTTACCTGAGAGCAGTTTTAGGATAGCGGTCTCAACCTCCCCCACAGTAAACTCAAGCTCTTTTAATCCGCTCTGGATATTGAGTGGTGCCAGCGGGTGCAGAGAGGCCGGAAGGGTGTCCGCCCCGTATAAGGTGAGGAAATGCTCTTCCCATACCTCGGCAGCAATATTAGGGGCCACGGCCGCAACCGGTTCAGCCCACCCTGTGTTTACAATTTGCCAAAAATTCCGGCCGTCTCTTCCTGCTAGGGTCGATGTTAGATTAGCCCAATGATCCACCGCCCACTCAGCTTTTGCGTGATGGATTAGCTTCCTATATGCAGCCCTCTTTACTTTGATCAGTGCTCTATTATGGTTTTGTTTCAGTGCACTGAGGAGCTCTAATTTCGCCCTTTTGCATGCTGGGTTGAACCAGGTTGGTTTATTGCCTGGTTTTTTCCCTTTTCCCACGGGATTTAGGGTCTCAGCTAAACTAGTGGTCAGTTCCTGATACGAAGCCCCAAGCTTACTGAGGGGGAGGTGACTTCAGAGGTCAGGGCAGCGACAGCTTCCAATGCTGTGGCCACTTGGGCATATATCTCAGCCACTAACTCTGGGCGGATTACTGCTTTGTCCCATCTAATTCTTTGTCGATTACTGGAGAGGAGTGTCTGGTTATCTGCTCCACTCCCTCCCTTGAGACTATCTTTAGAGCGACCAGGGGAGAGGAAATCCAAGATCAAAGGGTTATGGTCACTTTCAACCCTTGCTTCCACCTTAAAGTCAATAACCTTGTGCCAAGCACAGGTCTCGACAAATATGTAATCCAGGCGAGCCTCTTGACCCGGTTTATTATAGGTGTACTTTGGGGGTGTATCCGAATTTACACGGCCCTCATTGAGTGGTTTAAGGTCAAGGCAAGGATTTGTACGAAGGGGCGTGGCTTGGGCGCCGACTGGGATGGCGGCGTGAGCCAACAGCTCCGAGCCTGATCCCGTATTAATCCTGTGATCCCTCGCCTCTACGCCGGCGCAACCCCCGAAATTCTGCCTGCCACGCCGGACTGACCAAAGCACGCTCTGCGGAACGAGCGGCTGGCCCACGGGGGTGCAGGGGGCCGTCGCCGCAACTCTCGGAGCTCCGGGGACAAGGACCCAAGATGGCGGCTACCCGGACGAGTGAAGTCGGTTCGGGGGGCAGTGGCGCTCTGTGTCTGCGGTAAGGGGGAGCTGCTGCCTACCGGGACCTGCGGAGAGGGAGCCCGCCCTGAGGAAGCAGCCAGCGACCGACAGCGGAGGAAGGCGCGAAGGTTATCTGTGGCGAGACGGCCATGCGATCGGGGAGCCCATCCCCCCATCGCGGACATTGAAGGCGCTGAGGCGGAGAGGCGGCTCTGCGGCTCGGCGCAGTGGGAGACCGAGGCGACGCCCGGACGCTGGGAGCCACGGAGAGAGCTGAAACGCCTGAAGGTGAGGCCGACAGGCGGGAGTGGACGGGCGCGGAACCCCGGGGTGCGGCCAACTCCTGGAAGGGCTAGAGAGCTGCGGCGCGAGGAACACCTAGCTCTTGCACCGGACTGGGGTAATCGGCAGCCGTCGAAGTGAGGCAGTGGCTCATGAGCACAAACTACAGGACAAGCCAGGGTGACACCGGCGGCCGCAGCGCTGGGAAGCTGGGGGCCCCTGCACTGCATGAAGGGCTGGCTGGAATGGACGCATTTCAGGTCAACTGAGGTCACTGCATTTCTTTACCCCGCCTGGCACCCTACCGCCGAGCTGATAATTGAGGAACAAACACCTCATACCTACCGAGGATTGGCGAGAGGGTTAGCCCTGTGACGGACCGGTGTTGAGCCGCGGGGGGCCCTCGTGAACGGACAGAGCCGGGTGACCCGCTCCCAGAGGGAACAGACGGAAGTCGGCCATACTGGACAAAAACACGGAACCCCTCAGGCACGTGTAGACTACGATCCAGAATGGGTAGCCACTGCCTGACAGTCGCAAAGTGAGCGTTCGTGGATTGCGAGTGGCGCCGCTGCCCGACGACTGAGCGATACACCCACGCAAACCATCGAGAGGCACTACTGGGACATTGCACGGGGAGCTCGGGATGGCAGCCACCGGGAGCGAGGCCGCAGCAGAGTGGAAGGAGGGCCAGGCAACAATGACGGATATGGATGGCACTCTTCAAGAGAGCCCGGGCACGTCAGCTCAAGAACGCAGGTTGAATCCACGTCTGGACAGCATCTTGGAAGCGATCACAGCGACCAAGGAGTCCCTGCATCAGGACATTGCGCAGGTGGCTACGGGACTGGGTTTGCTGAAAGCGGACCATGCTAAACTTTCTGATAAGGTGAAGGGGAATGAGCAGCTGCTCCAGGAGCTGAAACCAGCGGTGGTCACTGCAGAGCGCAAACTGTCCGACATACTTACTCGACTGGCAACGCTGGAGAAAAGGGCGGAGGATTCCGAAAGCCGCAACCGCGGAACAACGTAAGGGTAGTGGGCCTTCCGGAAAAAGTCGAGGGGGAAGATGCAGTGGCATATATGGAACACTGGTTCAAGTCAGTAGTTGCCCCGGATGGCCTGTCTCCATTCTTTTCGATTGAGAGAGCGCACAGGGTCCCTGCCCACCCACCCATGCAGGGTCGGCCCCCTAGACCGATGGTGATCAGGCTCCTGCACTTCAAAGATCGCGACCTACTGATACAAAGGGCGCGGGCTACAGGACCCTTCCAGGTGGACAATAGCTCGGTAACGGTCTTCCCGGACTACACCCAGGAAGTCCAGAGGAGCAGGGCGTCTTTCCTGGCAGTGAAGAAGGAGCTAAGGGAAGAAGGGATACAGTACTCACTGCTCTTTCCGGCTCGACTGAGAGTGATCCTTGATGGCTCGACCCAATTTTTCCAGACTCCTGATGAAGCGTGGTCCTGGCTGGAGCTATACCGAGCGGGGCTGGACCGCCAGGGAGAAACAGAGGCCGACCCAGGTTCGCAAGTCTCAGCGCATCCGCACATGCAATAAACTTAAGAAAGCGATGAGAGAAGAATTGCTGGCAGCGGACCGTAAGGGGGCGTTAGCGTCCACGGCGATCATCACGGGGTCACAGCAGGAGAAGGTGTCGGTGGACTCGGAATCGGATGACGGAGAGAGAAAATCTGGAGGAGAACTTTCGGAGGTGGACAGTATAGTAGGGCCGAAGGTCACGCCACAAACTGCAGATGGTCTGTTTAATGAATAGCGTTGGGGCCCGACTTCGGCTCTGTATTGATACGGACCATTCTTGATGCTTGGCGAATGGCAGGTACTGTGTTGTGACTATTATATGGGATCGGGGCTGGGGGCGCGGGCTGGGCGTGCCCCGGGTCGGCGCTGAGACACATCCCCGTTGCCCTTGAGGCTTTCTGTGGTGACTACCACAGGATAGTGAACAGTGCGTGGTGTTACAGGTTTGGATGGGGGCTACAGTTGTGTTGTTAGGTCCTGTCCTGGGGAGTGGGGTTGGGGATGTTTGCGGGGATGTTTTGGGGGAGGGGTACTGCTGCATTGGTGCGGGGAGAATTGTCCTCCTATTGAAATGGGGGGGGGATGGATGCGATGGGGTCGTTACCTGATTTAAAGTGCCTCACATGGAATGTGCGTGGGCTCAGGACCATCTCCAAGAGATACAAGGTGCATGCTTATCTGGTGAGGAGAGGCATCCAAATAGCAATGTTGCAGGAAACTCACTTAACCAAACCTGAATGTGGGGCTTTGCAGAAGAGATGGCGTGGACAGGTGTTTCGCACTACATACTCGGCGTTTGCGAGAGGAGTGTTGATATGGGTCAGAGCAGGGGTTCCGTTCCAAGTCACGAGTCAATTTGTGGATCCAGAGTGTAGGTTTGTGGTGGTGGAAGGGAGGCTATATGGCAGGGAGGTGGTCCTATGTAGTGCTTACGCCCCCAATGTTGATCAGGCCAGATATTTTGATACTCTCACGGGCTCGCTGGCCCACTTCCTGACAGGCCCCATCATAATAGGGGGGGATTTTAATTCCATTACGGATGTTACATGGGATAGATCACACCCGCCGTTGGCCGACTCCCCTGTACGTAGGCTGGCAGCACACAGGAAGGATTGGCAGGAGAGGTGGGGCCTGGTAGACGTGTGGAGGGTACAGCATCCCAATGTTAGAGATTACTCCTTTTTCTCGGCACTGCACGCACTACACGTTAGGATTGACTCCATCCTATGTAGTGGCCCCCTGGCTGCCATGGTATCGCACACTGAATATATAGCTAGGACCATCTCAGACCACAATCCCTTATTGATAGCGATTCGATGGCAGATGGCGAGGTCAGCGGTCCCGACGTGGAGGCTGAGGCCGACTACCCTTGAGGACTCAGTGTTTAGCGACAGGATCCAACAGGGCATGGCGCTTTATTTCGAAAAGAACGAAGGGTCGGCCACCACGAGGTCGGTGGAGTGGGATGCAATGAAAGTGGTGGTGAGAGGGGCCTGTATGGGCAACTTTTCGAATGTGAGGACGACTGTCTTGGCGGACCTGGAGAAAGCGGAATGTGTGCTGCGAGAGCTTGAGCGGCGCAGGCCTGAGAGACCGGACCTGCAGGATCGTTTGTTGAAAGCGAAAGAACTGGTGGCAAAAGAGACGGAGCGATTGAGATGCTATGATTATAAACTGTATCTTACTAAGGTGCACGTGGAGAGGGATAAAGTGGGCACACTGCTGGCGAAGCTTGCAAACCCGGAACCTAGAGGCAGCCCGATCATGGGCATTAGAACTGAGTCGGGGGAGGTGGTCCACTCACAGACGGCAATACTGACGCGATTTCAGGTGTACTATACGAGTCTCTACGATACGCAGATGGAGGCAGAGCAGGCCGCAATCAGAGACTTCTTAGACTCGGTGCAGCTCCCGGTGTTAGAAGCTGAAACAGCAAAGACATTAGGCTGTCCAATCACTCTAGAGGAGATACGGGGGGCGATCAAACAGATGGCCAGGAACAAGACACCGGGGGTGGACAGCCTCCCGATTGAATTCTACATGAGATTTGCTGATGAGTTGGCGCCCAGGCTGCTGACGGTGTACTCGGAAGCTGTGACCCTGGGTCGCCTCCCGAGCTCTATGAGGGAGGCACTAGTGGTGCCACTGCTGAAGCCCGGTAGAGATGAACTAGATGTGACGTCGTATAGACCCCTCTCCATGTTGACAGTAGACTACAAAATCTTGAGTCGTATCCTGGCCACCAGGCTTTTACCTCATATGACCTCGTTGGTGCATGACGATCAGGCAGGGTTTATCCCTACCAGGAACACGGCTCATAATACCCGCCGGCTGCTCCGCATCTTACACGACGCCTTAGGTTCAGATCAGGCCTCGGCTGTACTGTCGGTAGACATTGAGAAGGCCTTCGACAGCCTTGAGTGGTGCTACCTGGACAAGGTGCTAGTGAAATTCGGACTAGGGGGAGGCTTCGGGCGGTGGACCAGGGTTCTATATTCTGCTGCCACTGCTAGAGTGAGATTGGGGTCGCTAGTGTCACCCGGATATCCGGTACGCAGAGGGACAAGGCAGGGATGTTCGTTATCGCCCCTTCTGTTCGCTCTTGCAATGGAACCACTGGCGGCGCAGGCTAGAACGGGGTCCTCCTTTAACGGTATCAGATATAACGAAGATACCCATCATATCTCGTTATATGCGGATGATTTGTTGCTGTATTTGGAGGACACAGGTGAGGCTCTTGAGGGAGCCATGGAAATGCTTTCATCCTTTGGCAGACTGTCTGGACTTAGGGTGAACCGGGCTAAAACGTGTGTTTTCCCGTTACGAACGGATGTGCAATATCCCCCTCTGGCAGTGGACGTGGTCTGGGAAAACACGTGCTTCACGTACCTGGAAGTCAGGGTCTATCATGATGCCGGGAGTCTCCTAGAGGGTAACATAGGCCGATGCATGAGGGGACTGCGGGGATGTATGTCCTTCTGGGCCTCTCTCCCTTTATCGGTGCAGGGCCGAGTGGCATTATTAAAAATGGTGGCCCTGCCGAGACTGCTATACTATTTTAGAACCTTACCCGTCTGGATCCCTCAGCGGATCTTTAAAGATCTGAGATCAATGATCATTGACTTCCTTTGGGGACATGGCAGACGCAGGGTGGCGCTGCACAATCTGACCAGACCCAAAATCGCGGGAGGGATGGCAGTGCCCGACTTCGAATTATACTACCTGGCGGCCCAGCTCCAGGTTCTGACACAGAACGTTGCACGGGAATTCAGAGGCCCGGATCAGGCTCGGGGAAGGGGCATCCAGAGGCACATCCTGTCCTATATAATCATGCAACAGAAACTGGACATAAGAGAGCTCACCATGGAGGAGAAAACCCTCCGGCTATGTTGGCACAGGAGCCTGAAGAGGGCTCAGATCACAAGACCTTATGCCCCGGAGATCCCCCTAGGGATGTTGACGGCGTTGCCACACGGGGGGACTGGTCTCCGCTATTGGAATGGGAAGAGCTGGGCCTCCAAGTGGTTGGAGATCTGTTTGTGGAAGGGCACCTGGCCCCGTTCGGGGTGCTGCAGGAACAATTCGGGCTCCCGGATGGGGGTTATCTTTTACACGCGGCTATACAAAAACACTGGAAGGTGGGTTTGACGGAGCCGGAAACGACCTTGGCATGCCAATATGTGGTGATGGCGGCGGGCACGATCAAGGCGGTTACTTGTCTCCACTCGCGGATGCTGAATGAGGGGCTAGCACCACTTACGACGCTGAAGGCCAAGTGGGAGGACAGCATAGGCAAGCCTATTCCGGCCACATACTGGAGCGCACATGGAAGGGTAGTAGGAACGCCAGGTTTCAGAAGGTGCATTTTTCATACTGCACAGAGCCTACTTGACCCCAGGGAAACTCAGGTGGCATTTTAGGGTGCAGGAGGCGGCATGCCCGAGGTGCAATGCACCCGGGGTTGAGCTAGATCATATGCTGTGGAGCTGCCCGAGGTTGGGTACATACTGGCCGGAGGTGGGTGAGCTTCTGAACGCGATCACGGATAGGGAGGTGGAGTTTGACATGGCGGCTTGCCTGCTACTTTGGTTTCCCCACTCGGCAAGGACGAAAATTACAAGCAAGTTTATCGATCTAGGGCTAATGCTGGCCCAGAGAGAGATAACATGGCGCTGGAAGTCCAAGGAGGGCCCTTCTATTAGGAGATGGACGAACGAGCTGTTGAAATGGTCTCGGTGTGAAAGTGCGCTGAGAATGCGACAAGCCACCAGTACGGGTAATGAGAAGAGCCTGGAGATGGCCAGAGCTTGGGAGATGATTGTGCAGGCGTTGTACGACTACTTGACGGAGGATGAGGATGAGAGGCTTCTTGCGCATGGACTTCCATGAAATCAGGGGTGTGTAGATGTATTCCCTACCAATAGCGAACCATTCTGTCCGGAACCCACAGTTATAACCCGCATCAGTTGCAGCAGGGGGGAGGGAGGGGTTTAGGGGAGTTGTTATAATCACCCAGATAGGAATGGCCCAAACACCGACAACAAGTAAAGCAGTTAGTACCCTAGGGAGGAGGTTGCGGGCACGCTGCAGGGACCTTCAGGAGTCGCTGGTTGGTAGGGCCACCAGGTGGCCGCTTGGGGAGTTATTAGCGAAGACCGACTACATAGACCCAGTGGGCCTGAGAGGTGCCGGCAAGGGAAGTACGTTCCTGTCTAGGAGTGACAGGGGAAGGGAGGGGGAGTTGTTGAGGGGCAAAAAGCAGATACTGCAATGGGCTGATGACCGTCATCTATTCTGTAACACTCAAGACGATCTGGTATAGGTACTTGTTGATGTGCCGCCCGGCCTCCGGGATGTGGGCTGATGGGCCGTGTACAACCTGGAGAATGCATAACGCTTTATACTGGGGTGGTGAGGATGGTCGTATTGTATCGATAATTGTGTTGATAATTCTGCAATAAAAACAAATTTAAAAAAAAGGCAAGGATTTGTACAGCCAGCGGCGCCCATGACTTAGGGGGTGGACCCACAACCGGAGGTATTTTCCAGTAGTCATCCTCTTCCAAAATTGCGCCATCCACCAAATCTGTCATTGGCTCAAAGTGGGAGTTAAGGTCACCACCTACCACAAAAGTGGCCCCCTGGGGAATCCTGGTTAGAAACGATGAGAGCTCATCGATGGTTTTAGACTCTGCTGCGACACTCACTGGTCTAGAATAAACATTAACCAGGGCGAGTCTGGAGGCGTCAGGCCATTCCAATAGGATGCATTGTACATCCTCCGATGTGGTCTCCAGAATCCTGGCGCTACACCCCAGATGAGTTTTCACCCAGATTGTTAAACCCCCTGATGGCCTACCCTTCCCCCCTGCCCCCACTTTGCGGGTATAGAAAAGGAGGCAAAACCGCACCAGAGTTGTTCCTCTCTTGCCCAGGTTTCCTGAAAGAAACAGACATCATTCGTGTCAATGAAGGAACCCCACTCTGGACAGGCCCATTTGTTGCATAGGCCTGCAACGTTCCAGGACAAGATTTTAAGCGATGATTTACCAATGGATGCCTGTGGGATTGGCATAGAGAGATCCTTCGCCCCACTTGGGGGGAGCGCTATATTAGGAATGGCGTTCTCCCTCTCAGGGGGTCATTGATGAGCCCACCCAGTTCCCCCTGCACTTCCCCCATGTCTATGTTCAACCCATTCCCCTCCGCCAGAGTGCGCTGTAGGTTTGTTTGACTTTCTGAGCCATCTCGTCCCCCCGGTCTATTTTCAGTTTGAAGTCAATCGACCTGATTCAAGGAGCTAAATCTGTTGTCATGAAGATAGTTACCATACATGGGGTTAATGTGAGGATTATACCTAGGCCCTCCGATGTAACTCCAGGGACCCAGCCTTGTCCACCCATCTTCAGGCCCCATATCAGCTGGATTACTTAAGGGTGGGTAAAAGAAAGATAATGGGCGGGTCTGAATTGTGGTGCCGGCAGTACCACCCACCCAGTTACAAATGTTCCTGAAATTAACCAGGACGCAGTCCCCCTTAATATTTTTAATTGTTTGACCCACCCATGGGACCCTTCTGACCATGACAATTTTGGCTGACTGATTGGTGGAAGGGGTCTATGGGTGTTCAACCAACCAACCACTTTATTTTTTAGGGAAGAGAACCATTCTAGAATAGAGCCACTGAGCTCAGGGACACCAGTTAATACCACTACTAGGGGTGCCGCCTCCGGGGGCATGTTGACTACCTTGCTCCACCTTGCACGGCCCCCCTCTGCAGTGGGCCGCTCAACCATCTCCCGACCCATGCCACTACTTCTGGAGGGATTATCTCTGGCCCCGCCCGCAGGTGCCTGGGCCAACGCGGGGATGATTACTGGAGCCAAGTTAGTGGTAGGAGGGGAGCGGGAACTGAAGGTACCCCCCGCCGCCACTATCATGGCCCTTCTGTACAGTTGGGACTGATTTAAGATGGTTCATCATCTCCCCGGTGGCCAGTTCAATGGTTTGAGGCCTATGTTCAATAGAGTTAAGTCTGTCCACCTGAGGGTTAAGCAAGGATTTCAGGGTGGTGGCCATGGTAAGGATCAAGTGGTCACCCCCTGCCTGCAACGAGTCCCCAAATCTAAATGCAGTGGGCTGAGCTATTACAGAGACCTGGGGAGTTAGGTTTGTGGCAGCATTGGTTACAGGGGGAGCTTCCCAATTTTCAGCTTGACTCGTGGGATGATTAGCTTCTGAGCCCTTGTCTATTTTCGCCTTTTTCCCACCCCTCGCCTGGGCGCCATGTTTCCTCTTTGGGACAGCCCCTTCCCTCACTCCCTGTGACTGTCTGCTTGCTAGATCAAACCCATTCACTGGTAGCCCAATGTTAGCAGTACCAGTAGTAGGTGATAGTACTACCATCTCAGGGACAGTTGACAGAGAAGCCGTAGCCGCTCCTGGGCTGTTCCCGAGGTCTTGAAGGACTGCTGTAATAGTCTGGTTGATACTGTCCAATAAGGCAGTGGAGGGACCCCCCTCCCTTTCAGGCGTTTTAGCACTAGCTATGAGATCCAGGGAGGATCTTCTGACACTGTCAATACCTTGGGAAAGGCGTTTCTCAACCACAGAAAGTTCATTCGACAGTATAGAGTTCGCTCTAATCAAGAAACTGTCCCATGTACCTGCAACCATGGTACTTGATGCCGTGGCCTTACTCCTTGTCTCGCGGCCCTCCATAGTTCACGGCTACACAGGTCCTCAACACCCGATCAGGTAAGTATCTTCAGGAAAATCAGAACCAAGAGGGATGGCCCGGTCCGGTCCTGCGCGGTCTGTAACGGGCTAGAACGGGCCCGCCCTTGGCCCGGCGCGCGCCCGCACGCATCCCGCGTGCGCAGATAGGGAGGAGTCTAAATAGCGGAAGGTGGGGGCGGGAAGAGGACCAGCTGCGGCAGATCACAAGCTGCACTGCACGCTGGTCTTTGCAGTCCCGCGGTGAGGCAGTGAGGTAAGCGCCTACTCCAGCTCCGGTGCTCTCTCCCAATTCAGCAGCCCCCGAGCACTTTCAGTCTTGCCACCACGAACGGCCCCCGCGTAGCGGGGGCCGCGAGATGCAACGTCCTTGAATGCCCAAATTCCGGCAATCCCCGCAGTCACCAGCTCTCTCCCTATTCAAGTGTACCAAGATTGAAATCCAAATTCATCAGCTGAACCGACAGAGCAGAGATGACACAGAGAAAGGCCACAGTTGTGCTTCTTTTTCCAGTCAGAAACCACTGAAAGCAGAAAGTGTCCTGCCCACAAGAAGATCAGCATTCAAATTATGCAACTCTATTACGCAGCCTAGAGTTTACAATGTATATACCACTCTTGCATGAAGCCGATAATCAGAATATCTCCGACTTCTCAAAATAATACTTGAGTCTTAAAGAAATGCTGTCTGCTTTAGGGAACGCCGGTCACAGCTTTTCACTTAGCGCTCACTTCACCCCCCTCATGGTGGCTCTCACGGTGGCTCTCAGTGGGGGTGGGAGCCGGAATGTTTGTGGAGGGGTAGGGTAGACAATGGCACCCTTGAGCGGCGCTCGGCACTACAGGCTGCAAGTTTCACTGGGAGCAGCCAGGCAGCAAAACAGCAAGCTGAGGATCAAAGGCAGTTACTGCGAGCCACCCCAAGGAAAGACACAACAGCTCCGAGCCGCCCTTAGGCTCCATGGTACGGCGGCTCCAGGCATCAAGCTCCAAGCTACGCCCCGGTCCAAAGCTCACCTGGACACTGGAGCTCAGCCTCACGGCTCCTCACACCACGCGCTGCTCACGGCGCTGCTCACTGCCGGCAGCTCTCGGTCCAGGGCTGCTGCCGCGGCTGAGCGGCTCGGGCACAAACACAGGCTCCGGCCGGATCGCAAACGAAGAAACAAGAAAACTGCCACGGTCTCCGCTCTGCTCAGGACACCGCAACACCGCAGGACAGTAAAACCGGTATAAATTAGGTTTTCTGAATAGTAGATATGTGAATTTACAAGTGCTTGTAAATGTTTACTTGGCATTCTGAAGGCAAGGAGGTCAGAGTGGGAAGGCTCCCACTACGACCTCCTGGGCCTCCCTACAAACAGGCAATCATCCAGAAAGTGTAATTTCTCCCCCTTTGAGTGCCTCTTGTGTAGAGTACAAACTAGGAAGGTGCTGAATCACTCAAAGTAAGCATATGATATTGAGCACCCATAGGTAATGCTTTGTTGAAATAGGATTCCCCTTCAAATCTGAACCCCAGGAGGTGATAGCTTTCTGGACGTACCGGGAGCAATCTGAATGCTGACTCAATGTCCGCTTTTGCCACAAGGGTCCTCCACACTGTTGTGTACACTATCTATATGGCATCCTAAATGGATGCATACCCCACCACACAGTCCTCAGGGTTGATCCCATTGTTCACTGAACCCTCTTCATGGAATGAGAGGTGGTGGATTAGTCAGAATTGGTCTGGTTCTTTCTTGGGCACTACGCAGAGTGGTGAAATCACCAAGCCCTGGGGGCTTATGTTCTGTAAGAGGCCTTCTACTCTCCCCAGCTACCTCTCCTCTTTACGTTTTTGTCTGATCAGAAAGCAAAGGTTCTTTGACTCTTCCAGGGCAATGGAACCTTCAAATGGGATTCTAAAACCATATTCAAAACCTTCACTGATTAGCCTCGCATCCTCATTATTGTCATATTTGTTGGTTAGCTGCCTGAGTGTGTGGGTATTAATGGGGGGCCTAGCCAACTTGAAATCACCCCACCACTTTAAAGCCTTGTGTCTGTCTGGGCTAATTCTTGTTCTCTTTCTCTCTCTTGTGGCTGGACCCCTGCCTTCCTTCCAGTGCATTGCCGGGTGCACCCAAACCCACCTCTGACAATTGAAACACATATACCTGAACTTGCTTGCTGGCCCCCATGTGCACCGTCCTTGTCCTATACATAGGATATTGATCATGCGCCTTAATCTGTTGCTGTTCCTTTCAAGTGTGTGTAATGTGTTTGCTAGTAAAATGGCTTGTGTCTCTCCTGTTTTCCTTAGGAATAACTCCCACAAAATGGCTGCTCACCCTTCCTTAACCAGCTACAGGCCTAACTGGCTGCCATAATTTTATGTGTATAACCAGATACGTCCTCCTCATCCCATTCCATATCCGGATGTGCCTGCATTTTTAACCTGAACTCTGTGTCATAAACCAGCCATGCATCCCCTGCAAACCGCCATTGTGCCTCGTGTATCTTTAACTCATACAACCATACGTCTTTTGCACAGTGAGGAAACCTCTCCACTGTGATACGTGTCATTATCCTAAATGTGTCTAGCCAATTGTCAAAATTCTTCTCTTTTCACACCCTAGCCCTTTCTTTCCTATCCTGGTCCTTCTTGTCAGACGTGCCACGGTCCAAGTCTTCTACTTATATTTCCAATAATGTAAAAATGTCCATGAATTCTTTGCACCAGATGCACTCTTTCACTGACAGTGGTATTAGGCTTGCTAAGCCTGTGGCCCTGGTAACCATACAAGGCCTAACTAACGTGCCTCTTTTATAAGCCTCTGGTGCTAGCCCTACTATGGCTGGGTTGCCTGGCCTCTGACCCTTTTTCCCCCAGCCTTGTGTGGATAATGTGTCACATTTGCCACAGTCTACTCTTCTATTCCCTTCTCTGTGGAGGTGTTGGTGTGCTGCTGCCTTGGGCCCCAAGGGTGGAAATGGGTTCCCCCTAAAGCTGCTGACCCACTCCCACCTGCCATGTCCAACCCCCTTTGTTAGCAAATGCCAAAGGCGCAAATGATTTTAGGCATTCATGCACAATTGCGCTGAACTGCTCACCATTAGTAGCCTTGGTTTGCTTGCTGGGTGCTGGTAACCTTGCCACTGCCACTGCTGCTGCCACAGGTTCATTTGTGTCCTTCTTATCCCCTTCCTTGCTGCTTCTGCTTGCATTGTGCTGGTGCTGCCTGGGCTCTTCCCTCTCCTCAGCCTTTACCCTGGACCCCTCGTTGTCCATGGGTGTATCGAAAGCGGGCCACGCCCTTGGTCCTTCATCTTTCAGCTGTCTCAGGTGCTGCTTCTTGCCGCCGCTTCCCTTGTTGCTTTCAGTATTTTGTGTAGGTCACATTGCTGCCCTCTGCTGCCTTGCTTATCCCTGTTGATGTTTTGGCTGACCCTGGCCTGCCGGACGCTGCTTGCATCGGTGTTGCCAGTCCTTTCGCATGTACTTGTGCAGCCATGTTGCATCGAGTTTGTAGGCTGTCCCTGACTACTCTTTGTCCTGCTTGCCTCCCATCCAGGTTGCGTCCACCTCGCTGGCTGTCCCCCGACTACTCCTGGGCTGCTTATCTCGCAGCTGGGTGGTGTCACACTTGTGTGCTGTCCCTGACTGCTCTTCAGACTGTTCTTTGACCGGTTTGCTTTGTACCACAGCCGGATTACATCGCCCTAGCGGGCTGTCCCTGACTCCTCTCTGTGTGATTTGCTTTGCTTTTGTGGCTAGATCGCATCGCCCTTGTGGGCTGACTCAGGCTTCCTCTTCCTTTTTTAAGTTCTCTTTGTTTTGTTTATTGTTGGAGCACCCTTGAATGTGTGGCAGTCTGCTTGTGCTTGCCTTGGGTAGGTGCCCTTCAAACTGGGAATGATTTATTGTAAGGGATTGCTGCTGTTCTGTTTGGCTCTCTGCAGGTAGCCCAACTGTGTTTCTTTTGCTCTTGCACCTTTGATTAGGCTGTTTTATGTTGGAGGATGGCTGCAGTTTGTCTCCCTAAAGATGTCTGTGGCAGGTTAATTATTTACTCCCCCGTTTAATAAGGCTCACCTTTGGTTACTTCCCTTGCACTTGCTCGCAATCAAACTTCCAAATCTTTAAATAAGTATCACAGGGGCATGACCAACTGCCGACGAAGATGGCCGCACTCTAAAGCTGCTCCGACTCCCACGCCCAGTATTGCATCAATCCGCAACATAATCCAACAAAGAGAGCCAATGCAGAGCAGCCCGACGCCCTCGGTGATCCCCTGGTGACTACCTAGTCTGGGTGGAACGAGCGACTGGCGCCAGATAAAGGAGAAGGGGGGTCTACATCAGAAGCTCAACATGGGCGACCTGACATCGTCTGGTCGACGGCAGACATAGCAGTGGTGGCGTGCAATTCCGTTTGATAGAAGATTGAGCCAGTGTGTATGCGTAGGGCGGAGGGAACAGCCTGGTCTTCAGGGCTGGTTGATCCACTGGTCTGCCGGGTGCCGCTGCTTCAAAGAAAGAGAAGAGGAGACGTTGGCCCCCCGGCACGCTCTTGATGGCCCAGAGAAAGGAATTCACAGCACGACTTAAAGGAAGGGGCAGCAGGTGTCCCAGTTGCAAAGTGCGAGCGAGTGGAGGGCCGGCCCGCATCAAGCATACTGAGGCGTTCAACTCCACTTGAAGGAAGATCAACCCACTGCGTATGTATCGGGCAGAGGGAAGAGCCTGTTCCGTGAGGCAGAGGGGTTGGTTGAGCCACTGGCCTGCTGGGCGACGCCACATCGAATAATGAGAAGAGGAGACTGTGGAAATGTACCCAGAAGTGAGCACACTGGTGCAGGGTCACCCTCTTGTCCACAGGTTCCAAAGTCTAACAAAAAGAGATCGGCACTGGAGTTGAAATAAAATAACAAGTTTATTAATCACTCTTGAGTGAGATCACGTCTACACAACACTCTCAAGTGTTGCAGGAGACAGTACCCTGAACTCACAGACCATCGTCTTTATATACTCTTTTTCTGCAATGTAAGCATGTGGACAGAAATGGAAGGAACACTTTTACAAATAGCTATCATCAAACAAGGGTAGATGGATAACCACTAGGTCAGTAAATAGGGAGTGGGAGCAGGAATGCTTATAGCAGCAGTCAACTGATAACATCTAAGACCAGGTGCACTGGCAGCCACAAACCCCTAGCACATACATTGCTCAGCCATGTCAGGAGGTCAACTAAAATAGATGGCACAAGCAGAGTAAAAAGACAAACAACAGAGTATGAAAGAATTACGAATGAAACAAAATGGACACCACAGTCAAAAATGGTTGTAACTTATGCTAAGTAAAACATTACAAGTTTCCACAGACAGCATAAGCTAAGATATTTTCTTATTTCTTAAAAGGGGCTCGATACACATCATGAATGTCAATTAACATCATTTAACAGATTTCTCGTTCTATTGCTAAATGAGCATTTGCATTCTGGGCATTCGTTTTAGATGGAACACAAGTAGTACAAGTGGAAATACAGAGGGAACAGAGCAATGTCCCACATTGAATACATAAACAACAAGAGAAGAGAATTGCAATAATTATAAATAAGGCCAACAATACTTTCAGACCCCATACAGAAAATAAGTTCCAGAACCATCCAGTCCAGGTCCATGTTCCTGGGTCTTGTTGTATCTCAGTGGCTATTTTATGCGGTTTGGAAATGGCATCATGAACAGAAGGTGAATTGTCCGGTATGAATACACAACAGCTGGATCCGATGATACAGCATGCGCCACCTCGATCAGCCAGAATAACATCTGAAACCATTCGATTTTGCAAAGTCACAATTCTCGTAGTTTGGAGTTCTTCTGTAATATTTCCAAGAGACATTGCTGTAGGATTGGTCACAGCCTCTAGTACTCGATTCAAGTGTCTTATTTTCCTGCTATTTAAAATCGCACCAACATAGAAAAAGAGTCCCAAATTAAAGTCCACATATTGCTGTAATGTAGTGTCAGTTTGATCTACTTTCTCATTAGTTATAGTTCTTTTGAATCGGTTCAAGGAAATGTCATTAAACAATTTTTGATCTTTATGATAAGATGCAGGTGCTCAGAACACAAGAGGAAGCAAGAAGGACACAAAGCATATTCCAGACCATCCAATTGGTAGATGATAGTAACCTTTACTTACACAAATGAAATAAGTGTTATGTGAGGATAGAAAACTGCTATTGTTCATACTAGTAATATTCAATACTGTAATACAGTCCTTTTTCCCACTGGGATACTGTCAAAACTGCTCACACATAGATTTGCTCGGGCTCTAGTAAAAGCGATAACAGGATGCCCGTTACTCTTGTCTGTTCAAGTGTTGGGTAAAACATAGCTTGCGGAGGAATTTCCTCTGCGATACTCCTTCATTTCCCATATAGTTCCTTTGGCTTGTGGGCATTCATCATCAGGGTAACAAACATTGTTTAACTGTGTATTAAGTCTTCCTACATCCGGTAAAGCAATATTACTAACAGCAGAGGTCTACAAGAGCCATTATGTGTAAATGGCAGGGGAATGAGAGGAGTCGCTCCCTTCTTCTGATGGGCTGGCATCATTCCACATACCCAGCAGTTGGTAGAGTTCGTAGCATTATGAGCATCATGCAACATTTGTATGAAAGTGTTATTGAGATATGACATTTGGTGCTTCTTTTCATGATAGGGAAGAGTGAAGTAATAATGTTCTGTGGGGACAGGAGTAGTAGTAGACAGTAAGTTTCGAGCCGGAGTTACTTCCTCCACAACCACCATTATCGTAGCAATGATGACAGCAGTCAAAGTCAATCCAGTAATGAACATTGTGCATTTGTGAAAGACTTTTGCAGCATCCGATTTCTTCTCAGGTATGTTCATCTTGTCGACAAAGAACAAAATAGATGATTCCCTAAGGTCCCGGGCAGGCGTTGGTTTCTTTACTAACGGTGGGACGAGTAGTCACTATAAGAATACCCCCCTTTGTACTCAGTCTTTACCACCCAGGACAGTGGCTCAAACAGTCTCTTTCTGCGATGAAGTGCCTTTCTTCAAGGATCAAAGCAGATATCTATATGCACCAGGGATCGTGTGGTCCAGGAAGACTTCCTCCGGCCCTTCAGGTGACGCAGCTCGTCCTCTCTCGGTGACCAGGATGTTGCGGTGATCTTTATTTTTGTTAGAACAAAGTCACCAGGACGCAGATTGTGTCCATCACCCTGCGACCTGTCTGGAAGAGCTTCCCGCATCTGCTGATAAATAGAGACAAGCTATCAGTTAACTGGGACAAATAGTCACTCATCAATACGTGGGGAACATCATGTATAGGGCGAGGCTTGGGGACCCCCCAAATATTCATGGGCCTGCCAAAAACAATCTCATATGGCGTAAGGCCAGATCGTGTATGTGGTATTGATCTAATAGAAAGCAAGAATATGGGCAGTGCATTAGGCCATTTCAAAAACGTGGAAGCCTGTATTTTAGCCAATTTCAATTTCACGGTGGAGTTATAACGCTCCACCAAGACTGATGACTGTGGGTGAAAAGCGGCATGAAATTTCTGCTTAATCTCCAACCCTTTCAGGGCATATTCTATAACTTGCCCAATTAAATGAGGTCCGTTGTCACTCTATAGGACCCAACAAATGCCAAATCGAGGAAAGAACTCCTTTAGGAGAACTTTCGCTGTCGTGAGAGCTGTATTATCCTTCGTAGCATATGCCTCCACCCATTTACAGAAGGCACAAACCACTACTAGGACATATTTTAGATTATTAGAGCGCTCAAACTGAATGTAATCCATTTGCAGAACCTCAAAAGGTGCAGTTGGTGTCGCAAACCCTCCTGTTGGAGTTTGCGTTCATTTTCCAGGATTATACTGGAGACAGACCAGACAAGACTGGACTGGACTATCTTTTTAGCAGTGCCAGCAATATCAGGATGATCCCAAACTTGCATAAGTTGTTTTGCCATTGAGGATGCACCAACATGTGCCGGCCCACGTGCCATGTGAATCAAGTGGTATAAGTATGCTGTGGATAACTTCCATTTGGTCATTTCTTTATTCCTCCAACAGCCCTCATCATCCAGGGTTCCCTCAGACCATTGATCTAGTTCATTAGCAGAGGCAGCTTGGAGCATATCCAACACTTCCTGCCTCGCATCATGCCAACGTTCAGCTTGTGACTTCGCTGCATTGCGGTCTTACGGGCTGTGTGATCTGCAAAGGCAATACCTCCTCCTATTTTATCAGTCACTTTCTTGTGTGCACTACACTTAACAATTGCCTCTTTCTTAGGATAGGTTAGGGCAGTAAGCAGATTATGCACTCATTCTCCATGCACTATCTGTGTCCCATTTGAGGTGAGGAAGCCCCATTCTTTCCACAAATGAGCGAAATTGTGTGCCACCCCGGATGAGTACTGGCTGTCAGTAAAAATATTGACAAGTAAGTCTGTCCTAAGCTCACAGGCTCTCGTCAGTGAAATCAGCTCGTCCACTTGGGCCAACTTCTGTGGGATGCGAGCTGTCTCAACTACTGTCTGAAATGTCGTAATAGCATAGGCAGCAGATGTAGAGTCATCAGGTAATTTTAAACATGAGCCATCAACCCATATCTCCCCATCAACACTAGAGAGAGGTGCAGCTTGTAGGTCAACACGACCCTTTATTTGCTCTTCAGTGAGGAATATACAATCATGTAATTCTTGCGACTGAGACTGAGTAGATGGAAATGGCAATAGTGTAGCAGGGTTTAATATCAAACATCTTTTCAATGTGATATGAGGGGCCAAAGGTGTCAATTCATATCCTGTCAAGCGAGCACTAGTCAAATGCTGTGTTTTCGTTTGATTTAGCAAAGCATCAACTGAATGGGGTTATAACACAAGCAGTTTTCCGCGACAAAACTATTCCTTCACTCTGACGTATTGGTACAGCCATTGCTGCCACCGCTCGGAAACATCCCGGCAGTGCGCAAGCAACTGGGTTAAGAACAGCTGAGAAATATGCACAAGGACGTTGTTTATCACCATACATCTGTGTTAAAACCGAGAGGGAACAACCTTCCTTCTCGTGTACATAGAGTGTGAAAGACTTAGTGTAGTCTGGAGTTCCTAATACTGGTGCAAAACAAAGAGTTTGGCATAACTGTTGGAAGGCATTCTGACATTCAGTAGTCCATGGGAGGGTTATCGGTGTGTCTTTAGTCAAAAGGACCAACAAAGGTTTAATAATGTGCGAAAAACTGGGGATCCACTGCTTACAAAAAGAAGTAAGGCCAATCAGTGCACGGAAATCCTTCTGAGTACGGGTATCTAAAATGGTCTGAATGCAATCTGGTGTGAGTGCACGTCCCTCCTTAGACAGGAGGTGACCTAAATAGGTAACCTGCTGTCTACAAAATTACAATTTCTTTCTAGAACCTTTGTGATTATGAGAGGCAAGAAATGATAACAATAACTGTGTTCCTTCTTCACACTGTTCAGGAGTATCTGCAGATAACAAAATATCATTGACATATCGGATAAGGGACACTCCCTTTGGTACAGCAAAGGTATCAAGTTGCATTTTTACTGCCTGACTGTAAATGCTAGGACTCTCTGTATAGCCCTGTGGAGCTCTACAGAACCGGAATGATCTATTTTTCAACGTAAATCCGAAAAGATAATGGCTGTCTGAGTGAATGGATATTGAGAAAAATGCGCTCTTTAAGTAAATCACCGAAAATGTAGTGGCAGTGGGAGGGAACATAGTGAGAAGGGTCGTGATATCAGAAACTACCGGATATTGGGGTACTACAATTTTATTAACCTCTCGCAAATCAATAATAAATCTGTAAATTTTAGTATCAGTGTCTTTTTTCAAAATAGGAAGGATAGGGCTATTTCAAATATTATAGGGGACTTCTTCCACTACCCCCACTGTGACCAAATCCTGAACAATGTGTGCTAATGCTTCTTCACCTTCTCTGGATATTTTGTATTGTGACAAACGAGGCAGTGTGACACCTTCCCTTACTTGAATATGCACAGGAGGAATAACCATTTGACCCACGTATCTGATGTGTCCCACAGAGTACAAGCTAGGGACGCCAGAGCGGCATCCTAATTAATAAGACAAGACCATTGGATAATAGTCATTCAGAATAACACGCACACCTTCCGGAGAACAACTTATTGTAGCACGAAAATATTTAAACATATCAATACCAACAATGTTGTCCGGCGTGTTAGGGGAAAGCAAAAATGGACATGCTGCAGTGAATTTGTCAAGTCCGAATTCAAGTGCCTATGATTGCGGGCTAGGTGAAGTTATTCCATCGAATCCTATCGATGTTATTATTGTGCCGGACAGGGGAGCCCTAGGAACCAATATTTTAGACAGAGCACTACGGGTAGGCCCTGTGTCAACCAGAAACTGATCAGTAGATCCCAAGACATTTGCCTCAACATAAGGACCCATTTGATCTACTGGCACCTCAACTGGTCCCTTACCCCATCCTAGGCATCCCTATGCGTAATCAGAATCTGCAAGTGCATCAGCAGAATAATCAGACATTTGATATTGATTTTGTCTATCAAAATTATTAGAGAAATTTGGCCCTTGTTCAACTGCCTCAAACCTGGGACGAGCTTCTGTACCTCCCCTGTTTCCTGAATTTCCTGGGCGTCCTCTCATACTACCCTTTCCCCGCTGGTACAGCTGACCTCGCAAAAGAGGGTAATCAGAATGCCAATGCCCAGTCTCTTTACAATATTTACAACAAGGGGTGGTGAGGGACAGAGTCTCTGAATTAAGCAGAAAGCTCTCACCCAGTCAAGAGATCAGGGCTAGATCCAACACCGTTTTTTAGCTCATTGCACCATCCCAGTTTCAGAACCTGGCTGTATGCAAATTAGTCTGTTCCTGTCCCAGTGCATGATGGGAACAGGGCAAACCAAACTACAAAAGCCAATTCTTACACTGGGAAGGAAACAAGCTCCCGGGGACCGGTTTCTGGCATTACAGCCGTCTTCGGCCCGGTTTGCTTGAATCCTGATGGTGCAATGAGCAAGGGTCTCACATCTGAGAATACCCTTCCACGCTTAGGGTGGACAAAAATATTTACAACAAGGGGTGGTGAGGGACAGAGTCTCTGAATTAAGCAGAAAGCTCTCACCCAGTCAAGAGATCAGGGCTAGATCCAACACCGTTTTTTAGCTCATTGCACCATCCCAGTTTCAGAACCTGGCTGTATGCAAATTAGTCTGTTCCTGTCCCAGTGCATGATGGGAACAGGGCAAACCAAACTACAAAAGCCAATTCTTACACTGGGAAGGAAACAAGCTCCCGGGGACCGGTTTCTGGCATTACAGCCGTCTTCGGCCCGGTTTGCTTGAATCCTGATGGTGCAATGAGCAAGGGTCTCACATCTGAATATACCCTTCCACGCTTAGGGTGGACAAAAATATTTACAACAAGGGGTGGTGAGGGACAGAGTCTCTGAATTAAGCAGAAAGCTCTCACCCAGTCAAGAGATCAGGGCTAGATCCAACATCGTTTTTTAGCTCATTGCACCATCCCAGTTTCAGAACCTGGCTGTATGCAAATTAGTCTGTTCCTGTCCCAGTGCATGATGGGAACAGGGCATACCAAACTACAAAAGCCAATTCTTACACTGGGAAGGAAACAAGCTCCCGGGGACCGGTTTCTGGCATTACAGCCGTCTTCGGCCCGGTTTGCTTGAATCCTGATGGTGCAATGAGCAAGGGTCTCACATCTGAGAATACCCTTCCACGCTTAGGGTGGACAAAAATATTTACAACAAGGGGTGGTGAGGGACAGAGTCTCTGAATTAAGCAGAAAGCTCTCACCCAGTCAAGAGATCAGGGCTAGATCCAACACCGTTTTTTAGCTCATTGCACCATCCCAGTTTCAGAACCTGGCTGTATGCAAATTAGTCTGTTCCTGTCCCAGTGCATGATGGGAACAGGGCAAACCAAACTACAAAAGCCAATTCTTACACTGGGAAGGAAACAAGCTCCCGGGGACCGGTTTCTGGCATTACAGCCGTCTTCGGCCCGGTTTGCTTGAATCCTGATGGTGCAATGAGCAAGGGTCTCACATCTGAGAATACCCTTCCACGCTTAGGGTGGACAAAAATATTTACAACAAGGGGTGGTGAGGGACAGAGTCTCTGAATTAAGCAGAAAGCTCTCACCCAGTCAAGAGATCAGGGCTAGATCCAACACCGTTTTTTAGCTCATTGCACCATCCCAGTTTCAGAACCTGGCTGTATGCAAATTAGTCTGTTCCTGTCCCAGTGCATGATGGGAACAGGGCAAACCAAACTACAAAAGCCAATTCTTACACTGGGAAGGAAACAAGCTCCCGGGGACCGGTTTCTGGCATTACAGCCGTCTTCGGCCCGGTTTGCTTGAATCCTGATGGTGCAATGAGCAAGGGTCTCACATCTGAGAATACCCTTCCACGCTTAGGGTGGACAAAAATATTTACAACAAGGGGTGGTGAGGGACAGAGTCTCTGAATTAAGCAGAAAGCTCTCACCCAGTCAAGAGATCAGGGCTAGATCCAACACCGTTTTTTAGCTCATTGCACCATCCCAGTTTCAGAACCTGGCTGTATGCAAATTAGTCTGTTCCTGTCCCAGTGCATGATGGGAACAGGGCAAACCAAACTACAAAAGCCAATTCTTACACTGGGAAGGAAACAAGCTCCCGGGGACCGGTTTCTGGCATTACAGCCGTCTTCGGCCCGGTTTGCTTGAATCCTGATGGTGCAATGAGCAAGGGTCTCACATCTGAGAATACCCTTCCACGCTTAGGGTGGACAAAAATATTTACAACAAGGGGTGGTGAGGGACAGAGTCTCTGAATTAAGCAGAAAGCTCTCACCCAGTCAAGAGATCAGGGCTAGATCCAACACCGTTTTTTAGCTCATTGCACCATCCCAGTTTCAGAACCTGGCTGTATGCAAATTAGTCTGTTCCTGTCCCAGTGCATGATGGGAACAGGGCAAACCAAACTACAAAAGCCAATTCTTACACTGGGAAGGAAACAAGCTCCCGGGGACCGGTTTCTGGCATTACAGCCGTCTTCGGCCCGGTTTGCTTGAATCCTGATGGTGCAATGAGCAAGGGTCTCACATCTGAGAATACCCTTCCACGCTTAGGGTGGACAAAAATATTTACAACAAGGGGTGGTGAGGGACAGAGTCTCTGAATTAAGCAGAAAGCTCTCACCCAGTCAAGAGATCAGGGCTAGATCCAACACCGTTTTTTAGCTCATTGCACCATCCCAGTTTCAGAACCTGGCTGTATGCAAATTAGTCTGTTCCTGTCCCAGTGCATGATGGGAACAGGGCAAACCAAACTACAAAAGCCAATTCTTACACTGGGAAGGAAACAAGCTCCCGGGGACCGGTTTCTGGCATTACAGCCGTCTTCGGCCCGGTTTGCTTGAATCCTGATGGTGCAATGAGCAAGGGTCTCACATCTGAGAATACCCTTCCACGCTTAGGGTGGACAAAAATATTTACAACAAGGGGTGGTGAGGGACAGAGTCTCTGAATTAAGCAGAAAGCTCTCACCCAGTCAAGAGATCAGGGCTAGATCCAACACCGTTTTTTAGCTCATTGCACCATCCCAGTTTCAGAACCTGGCTGTATGCAAATTAGTCTGTTCCTGTCCCAGTGCATGATGGGAACAGGGCAAACCAAACTACAAAAGCCAATTCTTACACTGGGAAGGAAACAAGCTCCCGGGGACCGGTTTCTGGCATTACAGCCGTCTTCGGCCCGGTTTGCTTGAATCCTGATGGTGCAATGAGCAAGGGTCTCACATCTGAGAATACCCTTCCACGCTTAGGGTGGACAAAAATATTTACAACAAGGGGTGGTGAGGGACAGAGTCTCTGAATTAAGCAGAAAGCTCTCACCCAGTCAAGAGATCAGGGCTAGATCCAACACCGTTTTTTAGCTCATTGCACCATCCCAGTTTCAGAACCTGGCTGTATGCAAATTAGTCTGTTCCTGTCCCAGTGCATGATGGGAACAGGGCAAACCAAACTACAAAAGCCAATTCTTACACTGGGAAGGAAACAAGCTCCCGGTGATGGATCAAGCCCTGATCTTTGGACTGGGTAAGAGTGGTCTGCTCAATTCAGACACTCTGTTCATCACCACCCCCTTTCTCAATCGTTTTTGGCCACTATAGGTGTGGCAGGGTATACTCAGACATGAGTCCCTTTCTCACTGCTCCATCAGGATTCAAGCAAGCCGGGCCGAAGACGGCTGAAATGCCAGAAACCGGTCCCCGGTAGCTTGTCTCCTTTCTGGTGAAGAATTGGCTTGGTAGTTTAGTCTGCCCTGTTCCCATGATGCACTGGGCCAGGGACAGACTGATTTGCATATAGCCAGGTTCTGAGCTGGGGTGGGGCAGTGAGATAAATAACGGTGATGGATCAAGCCCTGATCTTTGGACTGGGTAAGAGTGGTCTGCTCAATTCAGACACTCTGTTCATCACCACCCCCTTTCTCAATCGTTTTTGGCCACTATAGGTGTGGCAGGGTATACTCAGACATGAGTCCCTTTCTCACTGCTCCATCAGGATTCAAGCAAGCCGGGCCGAAGACGGCTGAAATGCCAGAAACCGGTCCCCGGTAGCTTGTCTCCTTTCTGGTGAAGAATTGGCTTGGTAGTTTAGTCTGCCCTGTTCCCATGATGCACTGGGCCAGGGACAGACTGATTTGCATATAGCCAGGTTCTGAGCTGGGGTGGGGCAGTGAGATAAATAACGGTGATGGATCAAGCCCTGATCTTTGGACTGGGTAAGAGTGGTCTGCTCAATTCAGACACTCTGTTCATCACCACCCCCTTTCTCAATCGTTTTTGGCCACTATAGGTGTGGCAGGGTATACTCAGACATGAGTCCCTTTCTCACTGCTCCATCAGGATTCAAGCAAGCCGGGCCGAAGACGGCTGAAATGCCATAAACCGGTCCCCGGTAGCTTGTCTCCTTTCTGGTGAAGAATTGGCTTGGTAGTTTAGTCTGCCCTGTTCCCATGATGCACTGGGCCAGGGACAGACTGATTTGCATATAGCCAGGTTCTGAGCTGGGGTGGGGCAGTGAGATAAATAACGGTGATGGATCAAGCCCTGATCTTTGGACTGGGTAAGAGTGGTCTGCTCAATTCAGACACTCTGTTCATCACCACCCCCTTTCTCAGTCTCTTTACAATAAGCACACTGATCAGGGGACACATTTGCTCAAGGAAGAGGGGGCACTCCAGATGTATACATTGCATGTCCGCCTCTTCCACCTCCCCTAAATGGTGGACGATATACTTGGGCTGACATAACTTTTGTTTTTAATTCTTAAACCTTCTTATCCTCCCTGCCTTTTGCTTCCTGTTCCTGTTGCTCATAATATTGGGCCATAGTCAAAAGGGAAACTGGGTAAGTCGTGGTCCAAGAACTCTCACTAACCTTTAAGCGACTAGCTATCTCCGGTAACATATTAGCGACAAATTTGTCGACAAACAAATGCTTACCTGTATCATCGGCCAATGACTGCCCGCTAAAATCATGGAATGTCTCCTCAAATCTTAAAAAGAAATCAGAAAGTAACTCATCCTTTTGCTGTTAACAGGACACTAACGTAGTCCAGTCTATTTTCTTAGGGGGTATGAGAGTCTTCAACTTTGCCATAATAGCTTTAGAAAGAAATAATATCTCCTTCTGAGGTTTCTGCGCAGTCTCCCTTTCCACATCTATTTCTTCTAAATGTTCCCAGGTATCGCCATATGCCACATTATCATCTATTGTACGTATTGTTCTTCACATATCAGGGGGCAGAATAAGCCAAAGAACATATCAATATCTAGCAAAGTCATAGTGTAGGAGCTGATGGCTCCTTCCACCTCCTCATAAAAGGCAGCAGGGCAGTATTTTTCCGGGGGGTCAGGTAAA
This sequence comes from Lissotriton vulgaris, assembly GCF_964263255.1. NCBI lineage: Eukaryota > Metazoa > Chordata > Amphibia > Caudata > Salamandridae > Lissotriton > Lissotriton vulgaris. Next base: position 340,002,845 of record NC_141687.1, on the reverse strand, counting down.
GCAGTCTTAACATCTGCTCTGCTCCAAGCAATGGAGACCCAATTATATATAAAATATCCCTTTGCATCATCTGAAGTTTTATCATCATGTGTTCCCGCACCTTTTGGAAGAACATACAGGGGTGCAGCTTCAAGCATTGGTTTCATATTAATTTCACTACTACTGGGTTTGTTCGCATCCACCAAAACATCTGCTTTCTCTGTCTGAGACTTTTTGGTTTCCCTTTCTAGCTAATTTTTGCTCCTTTCGTAAATGCAATGTTTCATCTTGTAATTTAACTATTTGTCTCATCATATCAGGTATATCTGAAAAAGGTAATTCCCATCTACTAACCGCTTATAATCAACATTCAGATCAGCTGGTTCTGTTTCGTCAGAAATATGCCGCCAACCATATATTACCTCCTTTTCTACGAAGTATAACTGGTCTATATCTTTCCAAAGTTGAACTATATTTATGCGGATCGTCGCTGTAGTAGTCTGACGGGCTTCCTCTTTAGCAGCAGTTTTTAATGTATCCTTTTCTGCTTTAGTCAAAGTAGAGCGAGTCTGTCGCCCAGATTGCCTTCTTTATCCTCTAAAGAATGCTCCTCGTCAGAAGCCTCATCCTCAGGGGCACTTGGAGTGGGAAATTTATATGGGGGTGGGGGTCGCTCCAATAGGATGTAATCATCCTGAGGCGTATTAAGTAGTAGATAGATAGGGCACCTAATAGGATACTGGCCCTTTACCTCTAATCTACGTTCTCAATCTTCCTTTTCTATTTTGTCCTTCATTTCTTTGTATTTTAATTCCAGCGCATGTTGATATATCGTTTTTTGCTGCTCTTTCTCTGCTATAGCTTCCGATCTCTAGGCTCTCTCCCGCACCTCTTTATCCCACATACGTACACAATCAAACATATCCTGTTTACTTTTTCTTTTAAATAAACACTGCTCTACATATTGAACATTTTAAGAATTGAATGACCCATTCACAGGCCATTGTAAATCAGACACTTTTTTTGTGTATTTGTTCCACAATGAACCATACATTATGGGAGAAATTCCGTATTTAATATACATCTCGCTATTTGGGGTCCCTTCCGGAGGAGCCGACTGACTTTGCTCTTAAATTTATTGGTACCACAAGAGCAGCAACACCACTTACGGAGTGTGCTGAGAACAGGCATGTTTTTACAAGTATATGTAAAATATTACTACTCCAAACAAATATTCCAAAAGGAGAAAAATCTCCACATTACTTGCCTTCAGTCTTTGCAAAGAATGAACTCCAAACCAAAAACCCAAACCAAGCAAATCAAGAGTGCTGCTTTAGCGACCATACCAAACAAAAGTCTCCAACTCCCACCTGCAGATCTCTGGTTGGCTTAATGGTCACTGCAAAATATGCCAAAGAAAGGCCAGTCGAGACCGGCCACCACCTGGAGGCTCAAATCAGGGAAACCGATAAAGTCACATTGGCCTGCAAAGACAAGGGTCTCCTCATGCAGTGCGCATCCTAAGTAATATTTTGATCCTCCATCGAGACCACTGCTTTGGACGGCCGTGTCTCCGATGGGGCCCCACGTATAGGGCGCCAACTGTGGAAATGTACCCAAAGGTGAGCACACTGGTGCGGGGTCTCGTCCATAGGTTCCAAAGACTAACAAAAAGAGATCAGCACTGGAGTTGAAATAAAATAACAAATTTATTAATCACTCATGAGTGGGACCACGCCCACACAACACTCTCAATTGTTGCAGGAGGAAGTACCCTGAACTCACAGACCCTCGTCTTTATATACTCTTTTTCTGCATTGTCAGCATTAGGCCTGGGCGGCAACTTCCGTTCCATTCGCGGAATTTGGGTAATTTCGCGTTCTGCGGAGAACACGAAATTGCCCAAAATTCTGAGTTCTGCGACTTCGTGAAATTTCTTGCTTGTTCGCGTTCTCAAATGCGCGTTCCCAAGATAATTCCTCCTGAGCACGCAAACAGCGATTGCTAACAGTAAAAAAGCATTGCGAACAAGCAATTCCGCACGTTCGCGGAATTTCTGCGTGTTTGCAGGGATTTTTTTCCGTTTCGCGGAGATTTGCATAATGCGATTACGCAAATTCCGCCCACCCCTAGTCAGCATGTGGACAGAAATGGAAGGAACACGTTTACAAATAGCTATCAGCAAACAAGGGCAGATAGATAACCACTTGGTCAGCAAATAGGGAGGGGGAGCAGAGATGCTTATGGCAGCAGTAAACAGTCAACAGATAACATCTAAGACCAGGGGCACTGGCAGCCACAAACCCCGAGCATGTACATTGCTCAGCCATGTCAGGAGGTCAACTAAAATAGATGGAACAAGCAGAGTGAAAAGGCAAACAGCAGAGTATGAAAGAATTACGAAGGAAACGAAATAGACACCAGTCAAAAATGGCTGTAGCTTATGCTAGGTAAAATATTAGCCGCCCAGGGCGCTCTTCAATACCCAGAGAAAAGAATTAACAGCGTGACTTCAAGGAGGGGGACGTGGGTGTTCCAGCGGAAAAGTTAGTGTGAGTGGAGGCCGGCCCGCACCAAGCATCCTCACAAAGAGAGGTGATTGACATCCGGGCGCGGTAGTCCGGTCGTCATCACATCACAGTCCTGTGGAGAACTACGGGTTGAGCCTACAGAGGATCCAAAATCTAGAAAGCAGCGAAGGACCGCACAATTCAGACCCAGGTACCGGGGCGCTCGTGGGAGCACACCAGTCATCAAACCACTCAGACCAAGCCCCAGAGTAGGGAATAGACTGCTGCATACCGCTGCAGACCCAGATTCGCACCCAGCCCCAGGACTGTATATTTAGGGCCGGTGTGGGTGCGGGCGCAGGGGGGCCCGAAGTACGATACACTGTGCCACGCCAGCAAAGGTGGTACACCTGCGGCTCCTGGCGGCCACAGCTGCAGGAAGGGGGAGCATGCCTGGGGGGAAGCGAACAGGTGAAAGCCAACAGGCAGAGTAGGGCTATTTTACAACAGCCCGTGCAGGCGGCGGTGTATAACTGGTGGACCCAGGCCCCCTCGGTGCCCCATTGAAGAGTCACGAAGCGCAGTAATGGCTGGAGAAAAGGGAGGTCACGCCTACCTACAGACGAAATTAGACAAATATACGTGGCAACGAGGAAACAGGGACCAGGTGAATGCACTGAGGAGGCACAAAGTGAAGGTGCACCACCACAACGTGAGGAGACACAAGACGACTTGACGCTATAAGACATTATGTTCGCAATCCCTGCGGTGCGCACCTCTCTAGAATCCAGGATGGACCCGGTCTCCTCTGAAGTTTCTCTAATCTGGGAAGACATTCACAACACAAACACCAGAATCAAAGAAGCTGTAGCCACCACTAAGACACTAGTGTCTGACACATCCCTACTCAAAAAACAAGTCAAAGATCTGCAAATAAGTGCGGAGCAAATGGAAGGCCAACTGGACGATTACAAAGGGAGAGCTAGGCGCAATAACGTTACGAATTCTGGGCGTGCCGGAGAGATCGTAGGGCCCAGCAACAGACCTCTTTGTAGAGGATCTAGTCATGCACCACCTAAAACACACAGGCCTCTCTAAATACTTTTCTATAGTAAGAGCACATAGGGTACCCGGGGGGAGGCCAAGGCCGGGCGCGCCCCCGAGACCTATTTATTTATTTATTTATTTATGGGTTTATACCGCGCTAGAATCGATTCCCGAAGGAGTATCTCTGTGCCCAATGCAAGTGAGTATACCAGATATATCCTTGTGTTTAACTTTCCCAATGGGGATGCTATTCTCCAAGCGGCATGCAAAACTTCAACGATTAGTTTTGGGAATAGCAAAATCGCCTCCTTTCTTGATTTTATGCTAAAAGTATAGAGACAGCGCCATAGTTTCATGGAAATTAAAAAGGCCCTCCTTGAAAAAGGATAAAAATATGCAATGTTGTTCCCTGCCAAAATGAGGGTTGAAGCGGAAGGCAAGGGGTGGTTCTTCTCTAGTCTGGAGGAGACATGGGACTGGATGGAGGGCTGGCGCACCATTGGAAAGTCCACCCAAACTAACAAGGGCGTATGAATAGCTCAGTACCTCAAGCAAAGTGAAATATTGGATGACTCAGGCACAAGCTCGACTGCACAGATCCGAAGTGGGGACACTAATGACTGAACAGTAACAGATGGGGCTTGGATAGAGTCAGAAAGATGACTAACATACATTGAGGACTCCGTACGCAGAATGATATTTGTTACCAAACTAAGTTGCAACAGGGGAAGACAAAGATAAATTGAGGTGGGATGGCATCCTACTCCCATGAAATCACTCAATATGCCAGGGTGGGATCTGGACCACGCACCAACGAGTTCTAGGGTTGGGCGACTGGCACTATGAAATGTTAGGGAGGCAGGTGGTTGTAGATCTGCCGTGCAGGGAGGCAGGGAAGGGGGCTGGACTAGTTCCAGTTGGGGAAGGGGGGGTATTCATGTTTGTTTTAGCTCAGCATTTCCAGCAGGGTGTGGGGGTAGAACCAACAGTCCTGAGACTCACAGGCTGCGATATTGGAGATATATGGTCCCAGGCGAGTCATAAAAAGGGAGCCACGTGCATAAACCAAGACATCACAATTAAAATAACATATGAATATATATATATGTATAGTAAGACGGTAGAGACCTCCAGTTTCTCACATGGAATGTGAATGAATTCGGAAAAATACTTAAACGAGGGATAGTTCTCCAATATCTAAAACGCCAGATGCCCGAAATAATTCTATTGCAGGAGACTCACCTGGTCAGTAACACCTGCAAGGCTCTAAATCGCTGGGGGTATCAACTCATAGCTCATGCAGGATTTATCTCTGGCTCCTGAGGGACAGACATCCTCTTCTGTAAGAACTGCCCATACATAGTCCGTAGAACGTGGGTGGACACCCAGGGCAAGTTCGCAGCTGCTACCGGTACTTGGGAAGGGAAACCTCTGAGCGTAATGTCAATCCATGTTCCTCCTGCCCTGGAGTCAGCACTTTGGTCAACCTAAGTAAACTCAATTTAGACCTCCCTGTGGGTACCTTGGTATTAGGAGGGGACTTTGACCTGACGGTAAATTGAATGACTGACCAACGCCCCCCATGACGAGACCGCCACAATAGGTCACAACTAGCAGACTTCCTCTCAGCTCTTGGCCTTGTTGACATCTGGAGACAACTCAACCCAACTGCCCACCAGTTCACCTTTCATTCAGGGGTGCACGACAGTCAGTCACATATCGATTTCCTATTGACACACACTATGGACGCTCCCTGTTTCGTTGAGGCTAAGTGCCTGGCGAGGGGTCTCTCCGATCATTCCCCAGTACTGGCCCGGATGACATTGGACTCTCACCCCGGATGCACAACCCTCACTATCAATCCATGGTCGCTAAAAATCCCACATATAAAAATGGAATTTCTCAAAGACAATGATGTATTCTTCAGTGAAAACACTGGCTCTGTGGCACACCAGCAATCCCTGTGGGGGGCATTTGGGGCTGTCATAAAAGGTAGAGTACTTGCACTGATGGTGGGGCATAAATAAGAATTGATGCAGCGTATAGAAACATTTGAGAGACATGTTTTGGAAGACGAGAAGAAACGAACCCTCACTAATGATGAGTTAGCCAAACAAACCTTAGACTTCAAGAAGCAAGACTACAGACAGCTTCTGACAGAAGTAGCAAAATCCAGGCAAAAAACAGTTTACCACAAGATATATGAACATGGGAAGAGGACGGGTAAGCTAATGACCTGGCTTGAGAGAAGGGAACAGGCACACCTCTGGGTCACCCTCTTGAAGGGGACACGGGGAGAAGAACTAGTAGACCCACAGGAAATAGCAGAAGCATGTGCCTCCCATTTTGCCACAATATACACATCCATCACCACGACCACCCTGCTTGACTCACAAAATCTCCTGTCCACCATTCTCATCGTATGCCTCACTCCCAAAGAGCGGGAGTCTCTGGAAGAAGACTTAACGGGAGAAGAACTGCAAGCCGCAATTCACGATATACGTTCCGGAAAGGCTATGGGACCAAATGGACTCCCAATTGAGTTATTTGGGCTAACGGCTTCTAAGTTGTCACCCTACCTCTGAGACATGTACCTAGATAGTAATCAGACAGGTGTCCTACCAGATGAGGTTAGACTCGACTTAATAGTAGTGATACACAAGCAGTGCAAACCAGCAGAGGAGTGTAGTTCGTACCGACCCATTTCATTACTCACCGCAGAGGCAAAAATCCTCGCTAAAGCATTGACAAACAGGCTTATCCCCATAATCAATAAACTGATACATCCCGACCAATCAGGCTTTATGCTGGGTCGAAAATACAGCCCTTAATATATGTTGTTTGCATGAGGTGTTGGGCAGGACAGCCACGATACAAGAAGATGCGGCGTTGCTGTCACTCGATGCCAAGATGGCATTCAACACTATTAAATGGCCCTACCTACTTGCTGCATTGGAGCAAATGGGTTTTGGACCTAACCATATTATATGGTTTAAACTCCTCTATACAGACCCCAAAGCACAAATAGTAGTCAACTGCAGCACATTCTGACAAACTCAATTGAGATGAGGAACTCGCCGGGGCTGTCCCTTGTCGCTGCTTATGTTCGCACTGGTTTTGGAACCACTGGTGACGAGGGTGAGGGTGTCGCCTGATTTGGAGGTTAAAATGGACAGAACAACACGAAGATAGAATCTCCCTCAACGCGGACAATATGCTACTATATGTGGCGGCCCCAATGGCATCAATCCATTGAATTCAACACATATTTCGGAACTTTTGGCAACCACTCAGGTTATACCATAAACTCGACCAAATCCATACTATTTTTGATCCATGGTCCTATTCCAAGGTTACCTAAAGGCTATGAGGTCCCTGTGGCAACTGAGGGATTCCGATATTTGGGTATCTTAGTGACCCCCGACCCAATACTCTTTTATAACACCAACATACAGGGGTCCCTATCCTGCTTGCACGCGGATATTTATCATTGGCAAACCCTCCCTCTGACACTCCTGGGACAAGCGTCTCTTTTCAAGATGCTGGCAATGCCTCCTTTTCTGTACGCACTGCAAAATACCCCCTTCAGGGTCCCAGATTCATACTTTACTAATATCAAGAGAGTGGTGCGAATATTGTTGTGGGACGGGAGGGCACTCCTTTTTGCACTACAGAAATTGACGAAGGGGTGGTATGATGGCGGGATTCCCCTACCTGATTGCTGCACTACTGGGCATCCCAATTGATTGTAGTCAATCGATGGACCCACGGTCCACAAACCAAACCAAGTTATCAAACGGATATATGGCTAATGGGACAGCGTGGACACCGCAGAGCCCTCTACACAAACCCCAACCACCAGCACCTCACAGGCTTCACAGCACACACCATAGAAATCTAGCACCAAGTCAATAAAAAACGTGGGTGGCACAATAGAATTACACAAGGAACACCGCTCTGGGAGTCGGAGCAACTTGGTAGACTGAGCTCCTACCCCAGGTTAAACAAATGGGACCTAATCGGTATCTCATCAGTGGGGGACATGTGGAACAAGAATGGAATGATTTCCTTTGCCAACCTACAGAAGGAATTTCAATTGGTCAATCTGAAACTTTTAGATACTTGCAAATTAGCCACGCCCTAAAGGCTACAATCCCCAGTGGGGAGGTTCTCCCAGAGGCATTCCCACTTGAAGACAGACTGCTACTGGACCCTATACCTAAGAAAGTCATATATTTAACTTATCAGAAACTGATCAATAATCGTCCTGACCTATGAGCACCCCTCAGACAACAATGGGCAGCAGATATGTTGGAACTAGAAGACGAAGACTGGCGAGATGTGTTGGCTTCCCTCTGTGAAATAGCCTACCCATGAGACTAAAATTGATCCAACTCAAAATCCTGCACAGAACCTGCCTTGCAGCGGGAACTCTGGTCAAAATGTGGAAGAGAACAGACACACAGTGCCCCCGACACTGTTTCCAAGAGGGAACTTTCTTTCATAAGCTTTGGGATTGTCCAGTCATCCAGACATTCTGGGTGAGGTTCACACCTAAACTCCATGAGGCTTTGTATACTAAATGTATGGGAAGCCACTGATTTAACCCTCATGGAACAATCCTAGGTTTCCCTGGGATTGGTCCTCGCCAAACAAAACATTGCACAAAAATGGGGCGTTGAGGAACTACCATCAATAGGAAAATGGGTGGCAGACATGCATGCATAGATCCATGATAGCAGAAAAAGACGTCTTCAAAACCATAGATCGCCCAAAAAAATGGGACCGTAAGTGGGCGGCCTGGAATAAGTACTGTGGCGAGGTCTGCCTATCTCCCACAGTTGAGCTACGTAGGAGGGAAGGGGGTTTACGGTGCCCAGTGAATGATGGAGAAGATATATAATGGAGCTGAGATTGCCTAGGACCGAAGTGCCAGATGTAATGAACATCTTTGATATACTAGAGATTTATTATACCACTTGCTGTAATGCTGAGCTTTTATTTGTTCTGTCTAATAAAAAAAGAGTTTTAAAAGAAATAGAAATAGGTATCATATCCATATAAAAACCCCACCCGATCGGCCCTCTGAATGCTTCGAATGGGCGGGTCTTGCAGAAGGGCTCCACTCTGGCAATGATGGCTGCCCTATCATGTTCTCTCGCTTGTTGGGCCCTTCTCACCTTCCTCGTCCTGGTGGCACACATCTGTTTGTACTCGAGTTGGGGGTCTTCTCCGCTCCTGCGCTGTGTCTCAGGCAAACTGCAAAGCTTCTCCTCCTGGGATGACCTCCCGACATGCTAGTCTTCAGGCTGCTGATATCGCCCAATGGGACTCTTCTCCTTTCCTATTTGTCCCAGGCTGCGGTCTTATCTTCTGGCTTTCCTGATGACTACTTCACCACAGAGGCTCCTTGGATCGACTGCTAGTCGCCGGATCCCATGCCAATGATGAAGACTGCTGTAGTGCTTATCATCTGATGGCTCATATCAGGTTCCTGGTCCGCCTCTTCTTGCTGATAAGGTTATTTGTGTTCTTGGGACGTGCTGCCCGGCCTCCAAGATGGATGTATGGGGTCCTGGCCGTGGCAGCTTCCTTTAAACCCCCCAAACCCTCTCAGGGGCTATTTTTAAAAGTTGCTTTGGCCTCCTATTGGCTGATTGGGGTTTGCGCCTTTTCCTCGCTTTTGGAGCCCTTTGCACCCCACATTTCTCCCCCTCGCCTGAGGGCGGTGGTGCCGTATCCTATCTCTTTTTTGTGCTTTTCCAGGGAAGCAAACCTTTGTCTGGGCCTTAGCTGGGTTTCCACTCAGGCAGCCTATGCTCCCTGAGGGTGCAGACCTTCGCCCCAAAATGCCTAGGTAACTATGAAGCATGAACACAGGTACACCCGGCCCCGTCCAAGAGCTGCTGGCTGCTCCGCTTTCTGGTTTCTGTGGTTGCAGTGTGCAGCTGTAGCATGCCGCTACACCCCACCCTCCACTTTAGGCCTCAACATCAGCAACGTTAGTGAGTCCCAGCAACGACTCGAGTCATCGCACATAGCACATAACATCTGCTAATGGATGTGAGAGTGAGATACTGAATTGGTATATATCATATGGAAACACACATATCAGATTACTACTCAAGAATTCACAGACAGATGGGCAATTCATTACACAACCAAAGCAGACATGTTGGACTCCTATTTAAAACAAAGGAATACCACCAGCACTAACCCCTTTATAAAAAATAAAACCTCCAAGAGTAGGCTAACCTAGCCTTTGCATTCCTTCCAACAAATATCACAAAGTGAATTTATGGATCAGGTCAAAGTAAGTAGGCCAGCCAGCAGCCCTTATGACCCATGGCCACCACAAACCTTCAAGAAAATTCTTCTAACTACCTCTGCTGCCACGCCAGTAAGAAAAATCATCAAGATTCCTTAACTAATGGAATCTTTCCAGAAGACCTAAAATATCATACATACGCCCATTACTAAAGAAAACATATCTGGACCCGCTTGCCCAACAATTTCAGACCAATTACAAATGGACCTTTCCTGTGCAAACTGATAAAAAAGCAGCATTCACCCAGATGTCACAATTAATTGAAGACAACTCCATTTTCTTCAGACTACCAAACAGGATTCTGTCCAGGAAAAGGCACAGATTCTGCCCTCATTGCCATATGGGATCACCTTAAGAACACAGAAGACCGGAATGGGGTTGCTGCACTACTCTCTTGGACCTCTCAGCTGCCTTTGACACAGTTGACTGTGACACTCTAATACAAAGATTCTATGAAGCCAGCATAGAGGGGACTGTTCTCAACTGGATCACATCCTATCTTCAAAACAGAACAAATGTCATCCATACCCCCACTTTCTCATCCAAACCTTACTTCACAAAAGGATGTGTTCCTTTAGGCTCTATCATCTTCCTCATGCTTTTCAACATCTACATGAAGTCATAACTGGCACTGAGCAATGAATGTCACCTCACGTGGTATAACTATGCAGATGACACACAAATTCTCCTTAAACTTGAAAGCTCCAATGGCATTGGAAACTCACATTGTTTCAGTTGCCTCAGTGTTGTTTATCAGTGGATGCCATGGGGCCATCTCAAATTGAATGCTTTCAAAACTGAAATACTCACATATGCCAAGCGCAAAATTCAATGACGCGTGCTCTTAGGGCCCGCCCCCCCGGGCCCCGCCCCCGATCTCGTGGTTGGGCGGCCGGCTTGCCCAATGGGCGAGCGGCCGCCTTTCACTTACGGGTCACCGGGTGACGAACATCCGGAATGGTAGAGGGCGGAGACCTTTGGCCTATTTAGGATCAAATACCCGTGGCCTCGGTCTCTGTTCCTGCTACCACTCCAGTCACCAGACCTCGCGCCGGCGCTCTTAACCCCCCCTTGCTAGAAGTACGGCTTTTGAACTTCGAGCTCCGCATCTCCCGTTGGATTGTCGAGGGAGAGCAGAGTTTAGGGTCTGGGGGATCCGAGCGCGGCGGCGGGCCTTCGTTGGCTGCTTCGGGAGGAGAGGCGGCGGAAACGAGAGCAGCTGCAGCGGTTCAACACCCACTGAGCCAGGTAAGGAGTCGGGTGCCCTGGGGGGCCCTCGTGCAGCTGGGAGGGTGTCAGACCTGAGGTCCTTGGCCACCCTTGTGGCGGTAAAGAGACCTGCGATCAGTGACAGTGACTAACACAATGGACGGGAGTCCGCCTTGCGTACTCCCTAGGCCAGCACTGAGGGGGGAGACGGTAAGCTCTCCGCTGGGAAAAAGTGACCACCGGCTGGGGAGCTAGGGCGACAGATTTCGAGCCTCCTGGGTCCCTGGGCAGCCTGGTGGTCGAGAGGTGGGCCCTGGTAATGGCGGACAAGGATCAGAGGTTGGGGCCCACCACTCTAAGGGGCAGGTGCGCAGCACCTGGCGTGGGGATGCTCCGTTGCGAGATGCGAGCCAGAGGGCCCCTTGGTGCTGGGGGCATGATAATAATATCAATCATAAAAGTCATTATTAAAAGTGTGTTTTTTAAATATCAGTTATGCATGTTATTTGCTTGTCATGTTTATGGATTGTTTGTGATTAAACATGGCCGTTTTTATACCCACACAAATCTCTTGGTGATTTCAATGTGGGCTTGCAGGTCAGATAGGGGGAGGCAGGGACACTGCTGGGGGGTCCGGGTCCTATGCCAAGCGCGAAATTCAATGACGCGCGCTCTTAGGACCCGGCCCCCCCGGGCCCCGCACCCGGTCTCGTGGTTGGGCGGCTGGCTTGCCCAATGGGCGAGCGGCCGCCTTTCACTTCCGGGCCATCGGGTGACGAACATCCGGAATGGTAGAGGGCGGAGACCTTTGGCCTATTTAGGGTCAAATCCCCATGGCCTCGGTCTCTGTTCCTGCTACCACTCCAGTCACCAGACCTCTAGCAGGCACTCTTACCCCCCTTGCTAGAAGTTCGGCTTTTGAACTCCCTCGCACCCGTCCCTTTGCTTAGTGGTTTGAGAGGCGTGTTGCGGTAAAGAGACCTGCGATCAGTGGCAGTGACTAACACAATGGACGAGAGTCCGCCTTGCGTACTCCCTAGGCCAGCACTGAGGGGGGAGACGGTAAGCTCTCCACTGGGAAAAAGTGACCACCGGCTGGGGAGGCTAGGGCGACAGATTTCGAGCCTCCTGGGTCCCTGGGCAGCCTGGTGGTCGAGAGGTGGGCCCTGTTAATGGCGACAAGGATCAGAGGTTGGGGCCCACCACTCTAAGGGGCAGGTGCGCAGCACCTGGCGTGCGGATGCTCAGTTGCGAGATGCGAGCCAGAGGGCCCCTTGGTGCTGGGGGCATGATAATAATATCAATCATAAAAGTCATTATTAAAAGTGTGTTTTTTAAATTTCAGTTATGCATGTTATTTGCTTGTCATGTTTATGGATTGTTTGTGATTAAACATGGCCGTTTTTATACCCACTCAAATCTCTTGGTGATTTCAATGTGGGCTTGCAGGTCAGATAGGGGGAGGCAGGGACCCTGCTGGGGGGTCCGGGTCCTATAGCGATTGAAAAAATGATGACACACTCGCCTCCTGGCCTGATGATCTTGTAACACTATCTAAAGTATCTAAGGAAGTAAGAAACCTTGGAATTACCATGAACTCCAAGCAATCAATGAATGCCCAAGTGGACAATTTAGCAAGATCAAGCTTCATTACTATAAAAACTCTGCGATGTATCTTCCCCCATCTGGGATTTCCACACAAGGCCCAGGTTCAGGGCCGGACTGGCTCCCGGGCAGTTTGGAATGCTGTTGAGCTGGGGGGTGATTTCGTTCATGGAGACCTACGCGTGCTAAACGAAATTCGTTTTGCATTAATTATTTTGAAGCACACGCAGGTCTCCATGAACGAAATCAGCCCCCACCGCTGTGAAAGCAGCCCCCAGCTCGGCAGCATTCGAAACTGCCCGGTAGTCAGTCCGGCCCTGCACAGGTTACTATCTCTCTTGTACTGTGTAAACTTGATTACGCCAATGCCCTCTATCATACATCTTTATCAACTATGAAAATACTACAACCGATTCAGAATTTGGCTGCAAGACTACTACTACATGTAAAGCCACATCCCCCTTGCCTTGCGGGCCCTACATTTTTGGCCAACCCTCGCCGCACCGTAGCAGTATGACGCGTTACGCGCTCACTGCCCGCCCCGCACCCCCTACGCTCGCCCCTCGTCGTGTCGAGGAGTCAGAGGAGTGCGTCACTACTGTGGAGACCATTCTCTTCTTCTTGCATCTTGCCTGCAGACTGAATACGGCCAGGGGCAGGGGTAGCGGCACGCACGCAACAACTATAAAATAATTCAAGGTGAGGAAAGAATAAAGAACCTGGTGACCGTCCGTCCAATTACAATCATTGCACTGTGCACGACGGCACACACCAACAAGTGTTACACTCTTTAAGCACCCAGACTCGTTTTGCACTCTGCCGTTAGTTAGAGGATCTATGCACTTCTAATTCTAATACCCATTACTGCTGAATTCCCAATTTCCCCTTGGACAACCTGCAAGTCTGGTGACTCGTGACTGTGTGGGGCTTCTGGCAGTAGAGGGACAGAGCTCAGCTTTTAATCCAATCCAGCTGAACAGGAAAACCACCTTTTGAAGTCTAAGCGCTTAGCATGTGCGTGGGGGCCCGGGCGCGCTGTGGAGAGTGATTCTGGCGCGCTGGCAGAGAGCAGAGCGCGCGGATAGCACCTCAGAGCGCGCAGAGTCCTCCAGTGCCTGCTGCTCCACAACACCAACCGTTATAAGGCTGGGGATTGCCATTTAAACCTCCCAGCGTGAGTCCCCAGAGGGGACCTTGGCATAAATAAGGGCAGTGTGCACAATGAAAGAGCAAGTAAGTACCTCATCAGGAGGAGTAAGCGCTATATAAATGCAGCTTCAATCAATGTCAAATGCTAGGTTTCATCGTCACGGAAAGCACAAACAAAATACACTGGTTATGACGAGTTAGAGAGTGTCAGCGTTTGCTAACATAAGGGCTCAAAGTGCCTGAGTGATAGATACATCTGCTTCCTGTAACCTGCTGCACAGCTTTTCTGTGTGTCCTGTCTTATGGTAACACACACAGCAGCATCACACAATCACACACTCTCATGGTTATAGTAGATTTAGATTAACTATCACAAGAGATTGAATACTCTTGTGATAGTTAAGAGATAGTTAGGGAGAGAACCAATGGTCTGTTAGTTACTTTAGTTTTACAGAGGGGTGATACAGAAATAATTTTGCAACAACCCCTATATATGAATGCTGTGAAGTATGTGATACTTTTCTGGTGAAGGTTCTTCTAGAAAAATAAACTAGGGCATGAGAGTTGTCAAGGAAGACTCAGAATTAATAAAGTTCTTCTCATAAGGGTCATTAAATGCTTGATATTAACTTACACTGGAATCAGTAGGTGCATGAAACATTTCCAGTATCCTGGTAGCACCAGTCCTCCAAAAGTATTTTGTGTTCTTTTAAAGCTCACTTGTGTATGTACATGTGCTGCCAGTATTGATACCCTGGGATGGTTTGTAATTTGATCTGTTTTCATCCTTCCTCAGTTGTGCAGTTTTGGACCGTTACTTCACCGGGTGGCAGTGTGATGCTGGGGCTCAGTGGTGGACTTTCCTGGAAGTTAGTGGAGTGGTGGGGTAGGTGTGTGGTACTCTGAGCTGGGAGGCAGGTGGCAGTGTAACAGGGATAGTGTGGTTGTCAGAGGAGAAGTGGTTGTAATGTGAGAGGGTTCTACTGCTTGTGATATGACAAGGTAATAGAAAGGGATTATGTAGTGGAGTGATGGGGAATCGTAGTTTGGTAGTGACAGATGGTAATGTGGGTCTCTCAGGTGGTATTGCTATGGTATTGGTGATAGCGCTGTTGTGGAATAGAGGAAGGTGGTATTGTTAGACCAGTTTTACTGCAGTCGGGGTTAGCAGGGCATTTATTTTGCGACTGTGCCATGCTGTAATGTGGTTGGATTATATTGTTGGAGAAATGTAGTGCTTGGCTTACTTGTGATTTGCATTGGGTGGTAGTGAATAGTGTTGTGGTACTGGAAGGTGTAGTGCTGAGGTGGTTGTGTGTCGATTGGGGAGTGTCTAGGGCTGAGGTGGGGTTGCCAGGGTGGTGGTGTGGGAGAGTATTGAGATGATATAGTGGTAAAGTGATGCAGAGACATTTTAAGGCGGTCCAATGGGGCGTTAGTCTGTTATTGGTGGGTAGCAGGGTGGTGCTGGTTGGTGTTAGTCTGTCTTTTGCTGTGAAGTAGTATTATGCGAGTGAGGATTATGGTATGATGGTGACTGAGGATGTGCGGTAGTGCTGTGGTCAACATAGTTATGGAAATCTATGGGTTGATAGCATGGTTCGGAGGATGAAGCGTTGTTCTGTTGGTGGCAGAGAATTTCTGGGACTGGGAGATTACCTCTTGGAGACTCCGGTGCTGCTAAACCTTAGGGGTAATAAAAAATATCTCTATATGTATAGAAAGCAGACTGTCAAAGTAGCTCTATATAGTGATACATAACAACTAATAATAAAAATACATCAGGGCGCAAATTACTGGACTGGATTTACCTGAATCAGATGAAGTAATTAATAGAAAGAAATAGTAGAAAGAATATTGAACATGAATAACTACATAGAATACCTGCGAGCCAGACAAACCACTTGGAGATTGTTATCTTTTATTTGGTGCTTTATCAGAAGCTGGGGGTTAATACAAGAAGAATCGTAGATCCCGGCTGTCCTGAATCCACGGTTTTGGACGACACTGGATGCTATGGCTGTTAACATAGTGCGAAGATCACCCGACTGGAAGAGCATCCCACGGCTGTTTGTTGGCCGGCGGGATGGACTATGACATGTTTTCAGAGCAGAGAGGAAAGCAAGAAAAAGAGCAGACTTGCATTTAATGGGCTGCATAGGTAAGTTTAAGAGTGACTTGTTTACAAAATGGTGGATAATGTTATGTGCATGTAACTTGCATGATCGAGGTAACTGTTAGCAGCAATACTATGTGTCTCTCCTCAGAGACTCGGACATTTTCTGCTCACCGTCCTTTTTCCCCAGCACCCCCCCCCCCCCCCCCCCCCTCCTTCCCCTCCAAGGGGCAGCAATCTGAGGGGTAGCCCTGGGCGCCACCAGCTCTAGCTGCGCCCCTGCTGTTGGTGGGTTAAGGTAAATTTACATTCGGATTCTTAGAATAGCTACAAAGTAGTAGACTTACTAAAAACAGCAAATTACTCAAAGGAGTAAGTTACCTGTGTGAATCAGGCCATGTGTGATTTCGAACTTGTGGGGTCTTTGACCATCGGGCAGTGTAGCTCCTGTGGTGAAACCTAAGGAGGGAGACAATGTGCTGAAAGAGGCGAGGCTCACGCCTCTCCGGCAGCATAGAGAGCGCTACGGTGCAGCTAGGGGATCTGTCGATCATCTTGGCAGTGAAACAGGTGACACATAAACCAGCTGAAGCTCCAGGGAGCGCTTCCAACACGCCAGCGGAGAAGGTCCGCTTCTAGGAAACCTTGTCTTCGTCTGGAATACTCGGATTAATACAATCTGGGTGCTTTACAGGCCGCTCAGTTCTCTGGGGTGGCAGGGAGAGTCATTCGAGTTTGCCTTTTAATTGTTCTGCTTATAAAACGCTTAGCTTTGGTTGCTACCTGCCAGGGCAGTCTGGTGAGTGTTAGTTTAATCTAAACCTGGAGCGCTTTCCCGGGCTCTCACCCCCCGCTCTCTCTCTGTGCTGCAGCCTGTCAGCGCTGGCAGCGTCACGCTCCCGCCCCGAGGGGGGAACCGGGCTAGCGTGACGGCGAAACACAAAGTTTATTTATGTAAAGAGCGAGAGAGAGAGACCGAGAGAGAGGGGGAAAGTGACGTGAAATATCCGAAAGAGCTGTTTGGCAGCACTTTATCTGTAAATCAGACATGTGAGTGGAGGGCTGGTGTACAAATAGGTCTGCGGCAGGGGAGCGGTGCACAAGGCAGGCTGATCCTGTCCGGGACGCTGCAGTGTCAGCGCATCACAGGTACAGCCGCGCCCACCCTCTCTGGCACCTCGCATCACTGCCCCGCTCTTCATACTGGATCCCACTGCGGACAGACCCTTCTAAAGACGCCGAACCCCATTGCAGGCACCTCTGCTTTTCAAGTGGCTGCAAACGTCTCCCTCTTTGCAAGTGGTGAGACCCCCGTCTGCTGGGATCTCCTTCGTTAGAGAGGGTGAGCCCATCTGCTGTAGGTTTCACCCACTTTGGCATCTGAGCCCGTACCCCTCTTTCCAGGAGGTGGGACACCCTGCTGTAGGGATCTCCTTCGTTAGAGAGGGTGAGCCCATCTGCTGTAGGTTTCTCCCACTTTGGCATCTGAGCCCGTACCCCTCTTTCCAGGTCGTGAAACCCCCGTCTGCAGGGATCTCCTTCGTTAGAGAGGGTGAGCCCATCTGCTGTAGGTTTCTCCCACTTTGGCATCTGAGCCCGTACCCCTCTTTCCAGGTGGTGAGACCCCCGTCTGCAGGGATCTCCTTCGTTAGAGAGGGTGAGCCCATCTGCTGTAGGTTTCTCCCACTTTGGCATCTGAGCCCGTACCCCTCTTTCCAGGAGGTGAGACACCCTGCTGTAGGGATCTCCTTCGTTAGAGAGGGTGAGCCCATCTGCTTTAGGTTTCTCCCACTTTGGCATCTGAGCCCGTACCCCTCTTTCCATGTCGTGAAACCCCCGTCTGCAGGGATCTCCTTCGTTAGAGAGGGTGAGCCCATCTGCTGTAGGTTTCTCCCACTTTGGCATCTGAGCCCGTACCCCTCTTTCCAGGAGGTGAGACACCCTGCTGTAGGGATCTCCTTCGTTAGAGAGGGTGAGCCCATCTGCTGTAGGTTTCTCCCACTTTGGCATCTGAGCCCGTACCCCTCTTTCCAGGTGGTGAGACCCCCGTCTGCAGGGATCTCCTTCGTTAGAGAGGGTGAGCCCATCTGCAGTAGTTTTCTCCCACTTTGACATCTGAACCCGTTTCCAGGAGGTGAGCCACCCCTCTGCAGACATTTCTCCTTCCCTTGAGAGGTGAGACCTGCCTTTATCCAGCTCTCTTCCTCCTTCTCTGGTGGTTGGGGTCTTCCCAGCTGCAGGCACCTCTCTCCTTGCAAGTGGTGACCCCCTAGGAGGTCTCCCCACTCCTTTCAAACTTTTTGAGAACTTCGTTACATATCTCTCCCCTTTCCAAGTGGGGCGGGCGGGGTCTTCCTTACCAACTTGTCTGCAGACACTTCTCCCGCTTAAGGGGTGAGAACATTTGCTGGTCTTCTCCCTCCTTCCCTAGAGGGGAGACCATCTGCTATCTGCGACTTACTGCTCCCTAGTTGTTTATGCTGTTTTCCCGCGCTAATTGTAGCGTCCCACTGACAGGAAGGGTCTTACTCCTGTCCCACGTGCGACCCTCCAGCTGTAAGTATCTTCATCCTTCCCAAGGAGTGAGACGCTGTGATGCAGGCATCTCGCTTATCCTAGACAGGCGATGAGCACTGCTGCAGACATCTACTTCTCAAGTGTAGGGGCCTTAAACTGGCGCTTCCATCTTGGGGGTGCTGGAGTATAGTCCTGCTGCACACCCACCACCCCTACTTCCCAGCTTGGTAGGAGCCTTGCTGTAGGCACCTCCGGGCTGCACCTCCCAAACTTTTCAGGAGCCCGGAGGCGCAGGCCCCGAACGAGTGAGGACACCTCCTGCACATCTCACCTCTGCGGCCATCTCACTCCGGGTACGCGCGGTGTGACCCTTGCTGCGGCGACCCACTGAGAGGGAGGACCGGACTCTTAAGGTAATTTCCATTTGTTAGACGTTTTCCAAGACGAAAATGTTTTTTTCTGTGTTTTGTTTCTTTAAATAAAGGGCGCTGGTGAATCAAGCTGGACTGATTGTTGTGTTAAACGTATTTGTATAGCGCTTCACTGCCGTCTGCAGGCTCCAGTATTAGCGCTTCGGAATCTGCGCACTTGTTGGCAGGGCACTAGGTACGGCATATGTTCGTCTGTGCCTCGGCCTCTATTTCGGCCTGCGTAAGCATGGCCCCTGTTAGTTAGGGGGTGCTGTGCGTACACCACAGAACGGGCCTCTTGGCGCTCTACACATTATTCAAGGTCTACCGTCTACTATATATTACACTGCACTTAGAAATGTACATTGACGTTGGGATTTGTTGGCAGGGGGGGTGTGGGAGAGAGCATGCGCTTGAACCGTAGAACAATAAAACGAATGAAATATGTCAAAGTTTATAGAGTGCACTATTGAAAAAAAAAAGAATTCGTATTTTTCGTGCGTCCTGGCCGCTCTCTGTCCCATTCCCTGGCCCCCCACCACCCACCGTCGCGGTGGAACCGTGAAGAAGGTTGTTTTATGGATCAATACGTTGTCCGTCTTAGACGCGCGAGGTTTGTCTACCGATGGGCGTTTTGGGGAATTCCCTATGTGTGACTCGAGTCGAGGGGTCGGAGCTCCCTTGGGTCGGGGTCTGTGCTGAGCTCGGCCCCGTCTCACTCTGAAATGCGAGGGATGCGCAGCCAGGGCTGGATAGAGGGGTAAAGCGGGCTAGAACCAGGCGAGCTCTGCGGGTTGTGCGCTTGCTGCAGCCACTTGTGCGTAGCTGGTTCCGGTCCAGGAAAATAGCTCAGTAGGTGTATGCACCTGTTGTAGTGATCTATGTGTAGCCCACTCCTGATGCAAGGCGATCTCGTTCAGGCTTTCCTTGTGCTACGGACGATAACGTGGACTACTCATCTCCACAATACCCGATGCTGTAACTCTGTCCTGTAAGACGAATTAATTATTATTTCTATATTATCAATAGTCATTACAATAGGTGGTCCCATTTCACAAACGAGCCTCTCATTTCTACAGATGCTTCATACAGCCCCCTGCAGATATCTGTTTAGACATCCAGTTTAATAACAGAAAGGTAGCCACTCCGGTGACTGCGCCTGCTGCAAACATGTATTCAGCCTGCAGTTCACAAGGTGCAGACTCACAAGGGTGGGATTTGCCTTTTGTAACTCTTTGCTCCGTTAGAAGGGGTCTTTACACATAGCGCTACGAAGCAGCAAGGCTGGAGCAGAATCCGCTTTCTAGACTGATTAAAATGTGCAGCTTCCAACAGTTCTAACTACAATTAAGAGCCCAAGAATGGTTTACTGGGTTTTAAAAGTGGTCGTTGGTCGCGTGGCAGACCAGCTGCATCCGTGCATTATTATTATAAGCATTTAGTTCACGCGTATTTATTTTAGGCTACTTATCCCGTTAATAGTTTCACAGCAGACGACCGCTCGACGTCAGAGAACATGCGGAGAATGCGGCATGTGTTTTTAATTGCGGCGCAGAGACCGGAAGGCACGCTCTCCACCGATCACAGCAAGATTTATTCTAGGGAACACGGTTGCTGTCATTGACCCCCTGGGTAATTGTTGGCTGCGATAAAGGACCACCGCGACCCCCCAACCCCATGTTATAAAACGTCTAGACCTGTACGTGGAAATCGACAGTTCTACTTATTGTGCTTTATGCCTCCTTGCAGCGCCTTCCGGGCGCTTTAGAAAACGATAGATGCTGAAAGTACTAAACAGCCATGCCGCCTGTCCGCCATCCCTCGCAACCTCGTTGTACTCGTCCGGGTTGGCGGAGGAGTTGGGGACGCCTGGCCCCAGTGGCAAAGGTATGCTTGCAGGGGGCCCAACAAAGTCCTCCCTCAGGCCACGCCCTTTTAAGACCTTAGGTCTGGCGTCACCGTGCAGCTTTTTGCGGATGTCTCCTTATCATTCACTTATACACAGAGTTGGCACCGGCTTTACCCACAGTTCATTCACATATACACAGAGTGGGCACCGGCTTCACCCACAGTTCATTCACATATACACAGAGTGGGCGACCAGGCTCAACCCACAGTTCATTCACATATACGCAGATTGGGCCCAGGCTTCACCCACAGTGTTTCTTGCTCCCCTCGTGCTATTGCCAGGTTGGTAAACCAGCGCTTACACTGCAAAGCACGAGGGACTGTTTATTTTTTTAATCTGAAAAATGCACTCTGCGGGCACACTTTAGAGTCTTTATCGCATACCTGCACTGTACAAAATAGGAATCTTTTTTTACCTAACTAGGATTTAAAAAAAAAGTTTTTGTCAGGAGTTGAGTGCAAGCCATTATCTCCACTAGCTTTACTAACCATCATCACCCCCACTTTTAGCACCAATATTACCACTACCAACATTGCCATTATCGCCATCATTTCCACCATTATCACCACCATTGCATTGTTCATACCTGAGTTTGCATGCTTTGCCACAAGAAAGCGAGACTACTGGTTTTGCTAATTCTAGTTATTTATGTATTTAACATAAGTTCCTATCAGGCGCGCAACACCCATTGGACTCACCGGGCTTCGCCCCCCCCCCTCGTCGTGTGTGGCAGCCCGGGATGAGACACATCCCGGGCACACACAGAGCCGCCCAAACGTTTCACTGGTCTTAAAAAGACCATTTGAATGTTAATTAGGCCTTGCAGTTGTTTCACCCCTTCCAAGAGCCCCTGCAGCTCCACTCTGCCTACTGAGTAAAGGTTCAGCCCCCATTTTGCACATGGTGTGTAAATAAATCAGTGAAAACTAACCTGTTGTTGTGCCGTGTCTTCATCTGCGGGAATCGTGGGGAGAAGAAGCTGAAGCAACTGACTTTAATTACGCCAAGACTCGTATAGACGTATACATGTATATCAGAAAGCTTAAGCTAAAAAAATTCTTTGATATAAAGGAGGGTCTTAGCAACAAGACACCACAAGGAGTTGGAGCTACTATAAGCATTCTTCCCAATGTACCCACACTTCCGGCCAGTGACACTAGAACGGTACTAACTGTTCTGAATCTTTTGGCGGACGATGCACCAGCAAATGATCTTGCATCCACACAGGATGAGTTAAGAGCAGCATCCATTCCCCAAATAGGAGCCAATATTAGCCCCTTTAAACCAGCGTCTAAATTTAATCCTACCATGCCTAGAGACTCTATAGATGTCTTCCAGGACGTGGTAGTGGAGGACTTAAAGCATCTGCATCATCGGATTAAACATAAAAAGCGATACAGAAGCAAACAGGAAATTGATTACCACTCATTGGTCAAAAGACTGGGTAATGACCACAATATCATTGTAACAACGGCTGACAAGGGGGGCAATGTGGTTATTTGGCCCCAAGATGCCTACATTGAGGAAGCCAAAAGACAGTTAAGTGATAATGCATGCTACTCCATTACAAACATGAGACATTTTGAAGTCTCCAAGGATGTACTAAAGAAACTGTTATTCAAGTACAAAAGGGAGGGCATGATTTCCTTACAAGAATTTGAGTTCCTCCATGTTTAATTCCCTGTTTTGCCTAAACTTTATTTACTCCCAAAGATCCACAAGTTGACTAGACCGGTACCTGGCCGACCGATTATTTCGGCAATTGCGGGTGTGGCAGAGCATGTCACAGAATACATAGATTATTTCCTGCAAGACCTAGTCCAGGACCTTCCAACATATGTGAGAGACACAGGCGATTTCCTTGCCAAAATACAAAATACCCAGTGGAATGATGGAATGCTCATGATTACTTTAGACATTGAATCGCTCTACACGAGCGTAGAGCACATGTCCGGCCTTAAAGCATTGGACTTCTTTCTTGGTAAAAGGCCTATGAACTGTTACCAACACAACAAAGTATTAATTGAGCTAACGTCTTGGTGTCTTAATAACAATTTCTTTTTATTTGGGAGTGATTTGTATCTGCAAAAGCGTGGAGTCGCCATGGGGGCCTGTTTCTCTCCCAGCTACGCGTGTTTACACGTGGGCTGGTGGGAGGAGCAGGTCCTCAGTCGGCAACACGCCAAAGTTTTCTCTGATCATGTTTTGCTTTGGCTTCGTTATATTGATGACGTTTTTTTGTTATGGCAGGGGGACAGGAATAGTGCAGAAATGTTCATTGATTCTATCAATACCAATAATGAAAATCTCAAATTCACGAGTTCCATCAGTGACTGTGAGGCTGACTTTTTAGATGTAAACGTCTTTATTCGCAATGGCCAGCTAGCGACAAAGCTACATCGGAAGAGCACTGCTGGCAATAGTATTCTTCACGCTAGCAGTGCACATCCTCGGCATGTAGTTGATAATATCCCTTTGGGTGAACTCTTAAGAATTAAGAGAATTTGCAGTACAGAATCTGATCTCGAAACTTGCATTGACGAAGCCCTGGTGAGGTTTCGTGAAAGAGGTTACCGTGAATCTGTGTTAAAAACAGCAGTGGAAAAAACCAAATGTAGATCTCGTGCCTCTTTATTGGAGACCAAAAACACTGTTGAAACATCGCAAACGACTGATGACAATACCACAAATCCTAGGTTCATAACCTCTTACAGTAGACAGGCCAGACAAATAAGATCTATTGTGACCAAGAGATGGCCAGTCCTTAAAACAGATCCAGTACTTAAACCCCAACTTGCTGAAGCGCCCATTGTTACCTTTAAGAAAGGCCCCTCACTCAGGTCCCACATCTGCCATGACTTCCCTGAACTCAGGAAAAAACAGGAATGGATGAGAACTTGGTCAGGTTTTAAACGCTGCACCTCCTGCAGGGCCTGCAAATTTGGCAAAAGTACCCGGCAGTATTATACGCCGTTCAGTCCTGACCCAATTCAGATCAAGGGCCAATACAATTGCAAAACTGAATTTGCCATCTATGTTCTAACTTGCACGTGTGCATTAAGATATGTCGGCAGTACACGGCAGCCGGTGCATGTTAGGATCCTCCAGCACTTACGAGCCATTGTTAATAATGACCCAGCCTATCCAGTGGCCAGGCACTTCAAGGCTGTACATAATAATAACTTGGAGTGCCTGTCCTATTATGTTATCTCTGCGATTGATAAACCAAGAAGGGGCGGAGATAGGGACAAGATGCTCAGAAGAATGGAATCTCATTTCATTCTTGAGCTGGTCAGCAGATCCCCAAATGGGCTTAACAACACGGAGGATCTCCATGTATTTTTGTAATTTAGTTCTGCACTGGCCCCCTTTCTTTTATTGCTTTGGGTAATGAGAGTCTCGGCAGGCTGCCGCCTATCCCTACATGATTAATTTTAAAATCTCCTTGTTGGGTTTATGCATGCAATTTTTCTTTTTCATTATTTCAATAATGTTTCACGGTGATTCACTAATTACGTTGGTTTATTATCTTTTTTGGCTAACACTAATTCTTTGAGGACATAGACAATAGGCAATTTCTGTTTTTCCTAGAAAATGTTTTTTACACAATCGGATATGCGACAATAGTAATCTTGTGGTATCTATACCAAACAGTCTTTGCCCTACAAATATGCTGCTACAGTCATTTGTTTACAAATAGCGCTGATTTGCACAAAAATATGCATAGATGCAATATGATGATGTTTACAATATGGCATATTTTGCACAAATAACTGTTATTATTAATCTTTATTGCGTCTATTTAGACATTGATTTTTAATTATGCACTTTGCACTTTATTACGCAATTTTGCACTGCAACTTCATTTTATAAGCTGGGGCTTAGATTGTAAATATTAGGTATTATGCATATAGGCATTTTACGCATTTATGTTTTTTATACCATTTTTCATGTATTACACGATATAACATTGTCGCATTATTTTTGGATTTTAACCAGGAATTTAACTTTATTTCCGATTTTTTCTAATTTGAAATGTTTGGAAAACAGACTATTACATGCAGTACTGGTAGTTTGTCCTCTCTTTCTATGACCACGTGGTGTATAGCAAAAAAACGAAAAAAATGCACTTTCACTGTTAAGCATCAAGTATTTAAATGTGGCCATTTCCAACACTGACTGTCTGTGAGCAAGGGCGGATGCCCGAAACGCGTCAGATTGTTTGGTTCAGCTCCTAATAAAACTTGTGCCTGAAGTAAGCTATTTGGATCTGCGTGATTTCCTGGGTCGCTTTGGTCGGAGCCTGGGAGGTTGCACTTGCTGGATATATATATATATATATATATATATATATATATATATATATATATATATATATATATATATTACCCACCCCTGAACCACACCTGGATGCTTTGGTAAAACGAACAGGGTAGCGGACGCTGCCACATACTGGAATGCGGCATGGGACCTGATAGCCTCTAAAATAGGACTGTGAAAGGAGTAATACTGCTCGGGAAAGACCTTGCTTCCTGTGAGAGCACAAAAATTCGCCACTACCCACTGGAGGGTTTTCACTGAAACCACTTTTTAAAAAACACAGATACCAGCATGCACTAAGAAAACATCGAAAACCTGCCACTAGAGGGCTAAAAACACTTAAACATGCGATTATTTCCGTTGGCTTACAATTGGTTCCTGTGGCCTGGCCTTACCTTTGACAAAGTTCACTGGATGAATGAAACGAGTTAGGATTGCCCGCAGCTGCTCATTAAATTGGTTTACAGCCACAGTATTACGAGTGCGGCTCATGTCAGGGGAGAAGTTGTGTGTGTGTGTGTATATATATATATATATATATATATATATATATATATATATATATATATATACACACACACAGAGGGCACAAGTCATAAAAAAAGAAGAGGGGGGACGCTGTCACCGGAAGTGACGTCACAACAGGAAGTGACATCACGAAAGGTGCCGAGCTCCTCGTCCCAGAGAGGCCAAAGAATGAAGTCCAGCTGTTTGGCAGGGGGGGACAGCATCCCTCTGGTAAAATAAGTGGGGGGACGCCGTCCACCAGCGTGGTACCCCGACTCGAGCCCTGTATATATATCTCCAAAGTCGAACTCCTGCCACTTCCAACCCTCGTGGCAAAGGAGATTCAAACCCCTCAGCTCTTCAGGCAAGATTATTTTTTATTTATTTAATACCACAACCCACGCACGACGCGTTTCGGGCCACAAAAGCCCTTGTTCACATATATATATGTTTCCATTCCAAAAGATGAACAAGAGAATAGCTCTTATTGAAATGAAGACGAGAATAACTGATGTAGAAATAGCAAACACAACTAATGGACCCAAAACCCTTATACAAAGCAGAGAATTCATTTAGGGGTGTTATACACCGAACATCCTCTTCTCCTCCCCCAAAACTACTCCCCTCCCCGTCCCACCTGGGCATGGTAGCTCTCCCTGGGAAATCGTGACTGCGGCTATGTACTACACAAAAGTTGCCTGGAGTCCCTACCCTAGGATCAGTTATTTTAAACTTTCACTCCACACATTCTTCTTCTTCATCTCTGCTATGAGAAGCCTTGAGGGTCACACAATTTAAACAAACAGGGTAGCCCAATGTATCTCTTTCTCTCTTCTGTTTAACATGAAAGGTCACTGATTTGACTTTTATTATTGGTGCAGGAAGAGACAAATAATGACACGTACACAGAACATCCAAGTCTGGGCCCTCAGACCAAACTACCAAAGCAAGAATTAATTTATTTACGGGGTGCCACACTCCCGCTGAAGCTACGCCGTTAATGGGAGTTTGTCGCAGTATCTGTGAGTGACCATGTGTTGTACTTGACTTACTTGACTTAAGGCTGAGAACGCAAAAGACACACAATTGATGGACGGAATGCAGAACAAATCAAAACATTCGCCTCCAGTCAAGAGATCAGGGTAAAATACATCATTATTTTGCTCACCACACCACCCCAGTTTAGACCTGGCCATATGCAAATCAGTCATGACCCTGTGCCTTATGGGAACAGACTAGCCCGAACTGCCAAGCCAGGTCCTACCTAGACCAGAAACATGCATCTTAGGACCGGTTTCGGGGTTTCACCCCTCTTCAGCCAGGATAGCTTGATTCCAGTGGCGCAGTGAGCCCAGGACCCACGTCTGGGCATACCTGGCACACTGGGGGCATGGTGAAGAGCCTGGCACACAGGCGCTCACTGTGGGGAGTTTATTGGCCTCCAATGTCTTATTTGCAATTCATGGGTACTAGATACACAAAAATTGGACCCTGGTTATGAGCTGGAGTTTGAATTCCAACCCCTTTGAAAATAAAAGTTTGTACAGGGGTTTGCACAGGGATTGTAATCCCAAATTGCGCCATGATAATTGCACCTCCACTGTTTTCCCCTGACAGGTTTCGGCAGGCGAAACATGAAACCAATAATTCCAGGTGGGGGACTTCATGGTAGATTACAAGATCATGGGGAGTGGCATTCAGGAATCCGTGTTTGTTTATGGATGCCATCATGTTTTTCACCATTTCGATGCAGACTTTCAGCCGGTCATCTTTTCTGCTCTGTGTCAGGGTCAATCAAGCAATCACGGCTAATCACTCAATAGGGTATCCAGGTGCTTAATAAATAAGGGTAAAAGTAACTTCGTAATCCTATTCTGTTGTTATCTCAAAGAGGGCATTACAACCTGTTATTAGCCCCAATTGGATTAATGGGGAACTCAGAATAACCCACTTCAGGTGTTCAGTTTATTGCTTAGCCTTTCCGTTAGTTTTTCTTTCGTTTTTAAGTCTTTGTCCTTGGTTTCTAGCTTAATTCTTAATTTAGCTGTTGATATCAAATATAATGGCCAGTCTAAATCTTGTTTTGGTTTGTACCAGAGTCTTTCTGTTAGTGCCTGGTCCATTGCTTAGTTGTTAAGTTACTTTTTAGTTCATTGCTTAGTCTTCCTCTGGGTGCCGGGCTTGTATATCATCCTTTATGTGGGAGTCTAACTTTCTCCTCAGCCGTTCCATTGCCGCATTCGTTGTTGGACCATTATGTCATTGTTTTATTCACTACCTGGCTTTCTCTTGGTGACCAGCTTTTGTGGTAGCTTACGGTTGGTTACAACAGTACATGGATGCAACCCCTAACTTTAGGCTGAGTTGTCATTACTTCCCCAGCAATTTCTCAATACACATTTCGAATTTCCTATTTACAAACAGGATATGTCCTATTTGTGCCACATATTACAACAGGATACAGATATAGGGGCAGTGTTTCAGGTATTGTCCAGCTTGTGACATTTCTGCTCTTTTTTAATGTTTCCTGACGGTACTTATGGAATCTAAGTTAATTTACTAATATAATAGGTATGGGCAGGGAAGAAGTCTTCCACCAGCCCAAACCTTTTATAGAACTACGGGCATATTATCAAGGGGGTTTATCTCCGCTTTTTTGGCATTAAAAGCCAAGAAAGCGGAGATAAAATTATCTCCCTATTACCAAGCTGTCGCTAACACCAGTTAGCGACAGCTAATAGGAGATAGCGACCATCTTGGGCCCCGCTTTGCATGTCAGTGATATTTATCACTAATGACATGCAAAGTGGGCGTGCCAAGATGTTAGTGACTGGAAACAGTCGCTAACATCGCTATCTCCTATTACCACCTTTTGGAGATATTCGCGCTAAGCGCGAATATCTCCAAAAGCTAACACCTGCCCTGAGCAGTTCTTAGCCATGTTATCCAATGGGAGGTGGATAACATGGCTAAGAGCATTTGCTCGATAATGCATGAATATCGCTGACTTTTCAGCAATATTCATGCATTGCGGCCGTTTTTTATCGCATTTGCGATAAACCTTGCTAATAGCAAGGTTTATCTGCGATAAAATTTGCCGATGTGCGGCGATAATTTTTGTCTCTAAACAAGTTAGAGACAAAAATTATCGCTAGTTGTTGGTAATATGCCCCTACATTATTTTATTTGTCTAGCATCAGACATGGTCATTTCTGCGTACTTCACGAACTCACGTTGACGTCCTTTCTGCCACTTGCACTGCTACATTTACAAAGGAAAAGAAAAAACACAGGACCACAGGAGCTATTTGCCAATGACTTGTGACAGCATGAGATCGCAGGGAAACTGATTTGGGGTTCAGGGGAGGAAATGCTGGACCAGAAGAGCAAAGTTCATATTGAGACATTGAGTTTTCACAATTTACATTACCAATTAGTTTTTAGAAAAGAAATGAGGGCAGTATTAATATGCGCAGGTTTACATAAAAAACAGAAGTTTTAAAATGATGCTGGTTATTTAGCTTGATTTGCTCTCCACAGACCAAGGCAGCACTTCTTAAATTTAAAGTGTTGTATTGTGGTATTCTGAATGAATCAAACATTCACTCCCAGTCCAAAAGATCTAGGTTAAATCCATAGTTCTTTTGCTCAACATGCCACCCCAGTTTGGACCCAGCCATATGGAAATCAGTCATGACCCTGGTCCTCATGAGAACAGTTCAGACCAAACTGCTAATCCAGGGCATCCCTGGACCAGAAACAGCATCCGATGACCAGTTTTGGGGTATCACACCTTACCAACCAGGGTAGCTTGAATCCAGTGGCCACAGTGAAAACAGGACCCAGGTTTGGGCATACCTATCCCACTTAGGACAAAAAGTGCTACGCAAACAAATGATGAACAGAATTTTGAATGAATCAAACATTCACCCCCAGTCAAGAGATCTGGGTTAAACCCATTGTTCTTTTGCTCGTTATGCCTCCCCAGTTTAAACCCAGCCATATGCAAATCTGTCTTGACCTTGGTCCTTGTGGGAACAGTCCAGCCCAAACTGCCTATCAAGTGTTGGCACAAGCTTTAGCTGTCAATAAGCATGGAGTGATGCCAGAGAAAATGTAGTGCTTTGTGAAGGAGTATTAGTTAATGATTGGCTGGTTGACTGACTTTACCCATTTCAACAAAAAAAGCTACATGAATGCAAAGCTAGTAACCATAACACATTATTCTAGAATTCGTTTTCATTTTCTGTAATGCAGTTACAGTTAGTTAACAGACTCCCCGACCCTACCCATCCACAGCGCTACGAGGCCTCCGGGTAGTAACGCGCTTTACAAAACCCAATTTCATTTAATTTCATTCTGTAATTAACAGGACTCCTATTCGGAGTACGGAACACTAGCATTAGTTCTGTCTGTGTTTTGAACATGTGAGTTTAATGTACATCTGCAAATAGGCAGTTTTATGAGTATATAACCATTTTTGCCATTCATTTTTTGCGATTCACAAAATGTGATTTTACTCAAATTTACTCACATATGAATGTAAATTTCCTTTAGAAGATTAGCAATGTATGACATTGGGTGGAAAAGCCTTGAAAGTTTGGAAAAATGCCAACAAGTAACATTTGAGGGTATTCGCAAACCTGTTCCAGGTCCATTCCTGACCTGTAAATAGTCTGGTATTTATTTCCATCAAGAACAGGAGTACATTTTTTTCCATGGCAAATATGGGATGGGAACACCACGAAAGTTGGTGCCCAGTGGTCTCTGCATGGTGAAAAAATGTATTCCTGTAGAGAATTAAAAGCTGTGAATTTAACCGCATTCCTGGAAGACAGTTTCCCAAATGCAGTTGTGCACAGTGTACAATTACACATGTGGGAATGCTTAGCATGGATGTAAAAGAGATTTCTGAGGTTTTCCAGGAAAGATGCAAACTGTCATAGCTTTCTCAGAGCATTCTTGGAAACTTACTGGAAAGTGTCCTTTCCAGTACAAAAACTATGCTTTAAGAATTACTTTGTGTGCTATACAAGGTAGCACACATGCAAAGTGAGAAAAAAATTAGGACAAAGGTAAATATATCTCCTTGTTGCGCCTGACTTGAGGAGGCACATGATTTTGTTACAAATTTGCGTCTACTCTTTGTAGATAGGAATTTTCATCAAAACCCACGGGTCGCTGCATGCACCACCCATGAAACACCCTCTTGACGCAAAGCAACACAAGACAGCACACTGTGCAATTTTGCTTTACTTTGGGGTACTATCAAAAACAAATCCAGACTTGCGTTTCATAGTAAATCCCTCCTTAACACTTTGCATCTGGTTTGCGTTACAAAAGTAATACAAACCCAACGCAAAGCATTAGTAAATCTAAGCTTTCAAAATAGGGAGTCTGCGGATAATACACAGTTCTTTGTATCTACCTATACTGCGATTCTATGTACGTTTAAGTGTTACTGCTGAATCCTAGCATTAAAGAGTGTTATTTATGCATGCATAATGCTACCCTCTGCTCTGTCAATACAATTTGGAGGTTTAGTTCCCTTTCCCAACACTTCAGCCCATATCCAGCTATAGGACTTACTGTGTAGAACACATATTATCTGATCAGAAATCACTTTCAGCAACAATTATCTCTTCCAACACTACATTCCACATTCAGCTACCAGAACTCACTGTGATGCCATATCATTCCAGTACCAGAATTCCCATCCCAAATCTGCACCCAGGCTTAAGCACTGAACACAAAATAAGAAAGCAAAGGCTTTTACCGTAAGTTACTAAAAACAAGTGGCCTGCCTATGCACAGAACCAGGGCTTTAGCTGGGCCAGGACCGGCAGTTCTTAAAAGCAGGTGCCAAGCCAGGTTCCTACCGGGCTCTCCATTTTTACCTTTTGGAGGCAGTGGGGGTAGCATAACCCTGCGATAATACTACCCATCACTGCTTTTGATGTAACTTCAAAGAGACTCGTTTTTCAGTTTTATATAGCGCAAACATGAGCACATTACGTTACACAAGGACAAATTCATGTTTTGGATCACAGGATGTTGAGCGGACATGAGGCTCGAAACTGCTTTCTTAGCTAAAAGTCAGCAGCTACAACTTCGCCCACAAGAACGGTAGCATTGTCAATGTTATAAACAACTATCAGCCTGATTCATCAAGCTGATTTGCGCTCGCAAAGGGCCAGATTCTGAGAATCTGGCCCTTTGCCAGTGCGATTTTTGCATTTGGGATTCATCATCCCAAATGCAAAAATCGGTAATAGCGATTTCGCTATTTTGCAAGGAATCACATTTAAGGAATCTCTATTTGAGATTCCTTAAATGCAATTCATCATCCATTTTTAAATAGCGAATTCGCAATTTCGGCCCGCTATTTACCGCGAGGTCAAACCTCGTGGTAAATAGCGAAAACTTAGAAAAATGCTTTTAAAAGCATTTTTCTAAGTTGCATGTTGCACTCACACATGTCCTTTGGACATGTGTGTGCGCAACACCTGTTTAAATTTGCATTTAAGGGGTGCTACAGGGTGTCCTTTGGACACCCCTGGCACCCTTTAAATCGCTATCATATTTGTGATTAGCAAATTGCTAATCGCAAATAAGGAATACTCCCCATTCATTCCTATGGGCCTTTTGGCCCATAGGAATGAATGGGGAGTTATTCCTTATTTGCGATTAGCAATTTGCTAATCGCAAATAAGGAATATGTAGGAATCGCATTTTTTTTGCGATTCCTACATGAATCCCGTTTTGCGAGCCTGTAATAGCGATTGCTATACATACTAACTATAAGGATAGTTGCTCATTTATCTTATGCAATTAATACCCATTGAGAAAGCCAATAGTCCTGGCTTGTTGTAGGTGTAATGTTACTTGTTGTATCATATATCTGGATGAATGGACAGAAGGAGCAAAATACCAGTGGGGCAGCACACTATGCTAAGCACAGATTTTCAGCTCAAGTGTTTTAAGCCACGCCCCTAATTACATCGGCTGCGCTCCAATAGAAACCCCCCAGTTTTTTTATCCCACTTAAAGCCCTGCACAGAACGACTAATCCAGATCCCTATAATCAGCAGATTCAGACCTCGCCAGTCCTCCAGCCGGACGTTAATTGTGGCTGCTGAATGGAGTGCACGCTACGGTGTGAATTAACAGCTGCTAAAATTAACTCGGCTGGGGCGAGGGAGGGTTATACTGTGGTAACTATATCAGAGGTCAGAGGTGAAGCTTTCCCGCTTCAATGAGTTGAGTTGTGTGATCCTGGGCCAATCGCTTTACTGCCCTGCACCACATCCCGTTCCCTACAAAGATTGGGAGCGCTCAGAATAGGGCTACACGCAGGTGCCGCGAGGGCAAAAATAGATATTTGTGATCCAGACACTACAGGAATACTAGGCGACGATCCATGGGGGAAGTAAGTTCAGCATGGACCTTCCAGCGGGTGCTTATCCCACTGAGCTACTTTGCAATAGCTCCTGGTTTCCAGTGGAGTCGTGTGGTACATTTCCAACGGCTCGTATATTACACACGCCTCACATTTAAAGCAGTTCGGACTGTTTCCTATGATGACCATCGAAGCCGCTCGACTTTGTTTCACACCTTCGTCTTCACGGAAACCATGTTAAACTAAAAACCGCGCCACAGGCAGCGCAGTCTGCAAAATAAATAAAAGAATGTTTTGGTTGTCGATCCCTCGCCTCCGAATGCTGGGACGGGGTGGCAGGGCAGACCTCAGCTGTTTATGAGGCGGTAAAACGCCTGTGTGATCGGCTCCCTTTACTCCCAACGCCTGTGTTTGAGTGTAAACTTTGGGCGATCTAAGAGCTTCTGGAAGACGCTCTAAACACTATTTCTAAACATTCTGTAGCGTTCTTGGTTTGCATTTCATAGATATCCTCAATAGATGCATCGGTGCCCGTGCTTGACGTGGAAATATGTAAGTGCAGGTACTCCAGTTATCCCAGAGCATCGGCCTGCCGCCTGCTGCTAAATTATATTCTTCCTTTAAAGCACTGGAGCAGTGCCGGTACTAACCCTTCCAAATTAAGCGGGCGCAGGTACTGTGTACCTGTCTATTTAAAGCACTGGTAAAAATCGACCCGAAGGTATCTGCGCGCTTCACACGAACACCAGTTGCGCTGCAGACGGACATGTTCATTTTTGGTAGGC
Source organism: Lissotriton vulgaris (assembly GCF_964263255.1). Lineage (NCBI taxonomy): Eukaryota > Metazoa > Chordata > Amphibia > Caudata > Salamandridae > Lissotriton > Lissotriton vulgaris. The sequence continues at coordinate 339,969,056 of NC_141687.1, read as the reverse complement.
ACGAGAGGTGAAGAGATTTGCCCAGAGTCACAGGGTGTTGAGCGTCCACTCCTTGCCAAGACTCGAGCCAGGTTCACCAGCTACGAGGGCGGCCGCGCTAGCCGTTAGGTCACACTCTCTCCCTGTTTCAGCTCCTTTCCCATCATGCGATGTCCAGGTATCTCCCATAACATCCCATCCCCCCATCCTGTGCGCCTTGTGCACACCCCCGCCTAGCTCTTCATTTTCGGGGGTGAGAGCGAGGTGGAGAAGCTCCAGGACGGCTGAGTCCGTGAAACCGGCATTGTTGCCACTCCTGCGCTCTGTAGGGTTTGCGGAATAACGAACCCCACTACACGGAGCATCGCGCCCCCTCTTACTCTAAGAAGCCGTTTCGTGAGGCCTGCCGCCCCTCTGCGGGCGAGTGCCCCCGCCCCGCCCCCTGCTGGAGAGAGCCCTGTAAGGTGCAATGCCACAAGGTATGCGTGTTCCACAGAAAGGAATGTACAGCTCGAGGGGGCAGAGCTGGATGTGAGCTTCCTGCAGGCCCCCTGCCAACAGGGCACCTTTATCCCGGCCTGGCAGCGGCGTTTGTCACGTTGGGCATCGAACAATTACTGTTTCAAATGAGAAGACCTACAAGTCCCATCGGTGTGCGAGCCACACGCGTGTCTCGGGGGGGGGGGGGGGGCTCTCCCTCCCAGGGCTCAGGGGCTCCACGTTTACATCGGAAAGAGGGCGAACCAGGTTCCTTCCTCCCCATAGAACCACACTAGCAATCGAAATACGCAGCAAGATGTACCTGCAGAAGCTCAGATGTCTCCATTTTGAGTAGATTTTGGACATTTTCTGTAGATTGTATACCCTTAACTCAACCTGCAGGTACAAAAACAGCCCAAAAAGCACCATGAAATGACTGGAACCAAGTAGAGAGGGCTCTCACAGCAGCAACTGGTATGTTATTGACATTTCTCGAGTGTCACAACCACTGTATGGCATCGTAGTGCATTCATTATCCGGGCACCCTCTCGTTAGGACCTTGGAGGACTAGAACATAGTCAAGTACTAACTTATTATCATGGCAGCTCAGATGAGATGCAGGCTGCTTCAGGCACCCCGGTCAGCAAATGCTTTACAGGCTTACCTGTCAGTTGATCAGCCACCCTCAATAAACGTTGAAAATACACAAAGGCAACGAGTGCAGTTTCATGTAGTTTGATTATTTTCGCGTTAAATCGAGAAATATTTATATATATATTTCACCGGAGTTTCAGCAGATTTACTAAGCTTTCCCCGCCGATTTTTATCTTTTTTCCAACAGAAGTTGATAAGATTTCTGTAGGTTTCTGCATATTTTACTGCAGATCTACACTACCAGATAAGACTTCTGTAGATTTTTGCATATTTTAAGGCAGATCTTGACTACCTCTATCCAGTTCTTATCCATCTTTGATGTACTCATCTTAAATTTAAAACAAATACATTCCCTATATGTAGCAGCAGATCATTATTTCACCTGCAAAGGTGGGGTGGTAAAAAAGTGTAAGACGTTCTGTTTAGCATACTTTATAGTTAAGTCATGCATGCAAAAATATATATTCAGCTAATGCTATGTGCACAATAATAAAAACACACATATATATATATATATATATATATATATATATATATATAATCACAGTACCAACACCAACACTATTTGTACATCTACAATCCTTTTGCATACATTAATAAGTATTTTTCCATTGACCTTGACATTCCTCTTGAGTTTAGAACAATTATATTGTTCTATAAATCCTGAGCATAATGTAATCGAAGAAGGACCTGACTGTCTACCTAGGTTTTGTTATCATAGCCACTGTATAGCTCATTTCACCCATTACTATGATCCTATACTGCTTTCAGAATGTATGTGACACTTTCTTATTCTCATCCAACCGGATGGTGTTCAGCAGATGTACACATCTCTATATCATCAAACTTGCAAAGAAGAAAGAAATATACAGTCACAGACAGGCCACTCTAACACGCTGTCCACTATTAAAGCATTGCAGAATGTTAAGACACAAGACCTTTCTTATTTATTATCCGCAGTTTATCTAGCAATGGAATTCCATTATGTTTTAGATTATTCTCTGCTCGTAGTTTGATCATCAGATTATTTAAATCATAAACAAACCAGCTGTACATTTATTAGGTTTTCCATTTAAGACAGATTTCTATCAGTCTGATATTTCAAGATTAATGTTTTCACAGACTGCACAATCTGATGGATAAATATCTGATGAGTTTATTTATTTGGATACAACCAAGAAGTGAACGATGCCCGTTACAGAGGCATCCAATTGTCTCCGTAATCAACTGAGTAGCATTTTGCCAGAAATGTAAGAGTCTGGGATCAGACTAGATCTAGTGCATTAAATATTCAGTAGTCCTGCTTCCAACTGGGGCTTGAAGCAGGTGATTTGGATGCATATTGTGAAGCTTCACCTGACAGCAATAATCATGGGGCACTAACTCAATAGGAATACATTTTCTTTGATATCCAACAATACAGTTATCTCTGATCTTCCGAACTGGTTACCAATATACTTCTACTAAATTAGTTTGCAAATCTTTAGCCCATTTGTCTTAAATTATATTTTTGCCAAAGGAGTAATGATATTAATCATCTGTAACAAGATACTTTATTGTAGCCTAGCACACAATCAATGGCCATGAGCTAACTGTTTCTATTACTATTTGCTTGTTGATATAATCTTGACGTAGATAATTCATTGGGCAAAAATCTACTTGAATGTATCTTCAAATATAACATGATGGCGGGGACTAGACAATAGCAATTTGATTATTGATGTATTGCAAGCTATAACTTTGACTGAAAGAGTATCATCAGATACTGAAATGCGCTAGTTTGTTGCTACACTGTCTAAAAACAGTACATTTATACTACAGAACCAGATTTGAATAACAGGATGACATTCAAATAAAGGGAAAATAAATTCTATTTTGTGGGTTCTTTCAGTTTGATACCTTTTCAAAGACTTTCTTCTACTATTTACTACTCACAGACATTCGTAGAAATGCAGTCAGCGAATGAGATTTTATTTTATCTTTTGATTTAGCTCTCCAGTGATTTTGTTATGTATAGAAATTCCAGCAAGTCTAGGAAATGCTGTGCCCCCTGTGAAGTCACGTAACCATACCAAAGTATTTATTTATGCACTGCTGCACCACTTATGTCTTTCTCTGCAAAGAAGCCAAGGATTGAGTTGACATCAAGTCATAACTCCTCATACATGACCGAATAGAACTGCAGTACTGTAGTGATCACCGAGCATTGTAAGACACGTGCTCTGGGCAGCTACGTGAGAAGCTAACACAAGAGGGAAGTGCAAGTAAAGGCCTTTGGTGTGCATTGCGAACATCTCTCACTGGTGAGCCGCTCAAGTACTTACACTGATCAGCAGTATGAGAAGCAGCAGGCTCTGGTGGATAATACTGAAATCTTCTACCAGTAGGCAGTATAAGAAGCTTGCCTTGTCAACGTGAGAACCTCATAATACTGGGTAGTGTAGTATGAGAAGCAGGAACAGGTGGGCAGTGTGAAAAGCTTGCCCTGGTGGGCAGTGTGAGCAGCTGGCACTGGTGGACAGTATGAGAAACTTGTGAAAAAACTAGCATTGGTGGGCAATGGGAGAATCTGGTACGGGCGGACAGCGTGAGACATTCGCACTCAATGACAGTAAAAGTAGCTGACAATGATGTATTGTGTGAGAAGCCGGCACTGGTGAAAGTGTTTGAACACTGCACTTGTTACTAGCACGATAAGTTTGCACTGATGGGCAGTGCGAGAAGCTGGCACTGTTGGACAGAGCGAGAAGTTCAAAATGTTTGGGCGGATGAAAGGCTTGATGCTGGGCAGCATGAGTGGTAAGCACTGGTGGTGAGTATAAGAAGAAGCTGGCTCTTTTGGGCACTGCACAAATATGGCACTGTTGGTCATTGTGAGCAGCTTGCTATAACATGAAGGATCATCATTTCGTAACCTTTCACAAGCAGCAGGTCACACTCTTCTCCTTCCGAGCGGTGATTCAGTTCTGCACTGTGTGCTGTACCAACGGGCTCATATCTGCCCTGTGGTGTTTGCAGTCAGGTTTCCAAAGCGAGTGCATCTCTAGAATATCAAACGCATCTCCATTCTGTTAGCGCATTTATTCGGATTCTAGTACCGGCAGGTCTTACACACATGTGGTGTATTCATTGTATACGTGATATATACACACAGACGCTTTTCTGTGCATTGGTCCACTGATCTGGTGCCCTCCGAGCAGCCTGATCCAACGCCCAGTCGTCTGTGTGTGTGTATACTCGTACCTACACACCACATCCCACGCATCTGTCAGTTCGATGCTGTTAACCCTTTGCCCCAGAAACCCTGAGCTGAAACAGGCAGAGTAATGACCGGGCGAGCTCTATTGTTTTTCCTACAGCCAATGGCAGGCGCAGCCCACTTGATGTCTGGAGCAATGGGGCCTCACCAAAGCACCCAGCTTGTTTCCAAGGGGTCAGACTAGCGATGTATATTTCTTGGCCATGTTTCTTCGTGTTAGAACGGGGCCAGGGCCTGTGTCTTAGCACCTCTTGTGATTGTGTTGTCCTTCCAAACACCTTGGACAGCTTGGCAAGTGAATGTGTATTCATGGCAGCTCTAAATGCCCCTTCGCTCCAATTCACTTTAGCTTTGGATTCTGCCAAAAACTTTGAGGATTGGGGTTTTGTGGTAGAAGGATAAGAGCAGGACTGTCCACAGACACTTTGAGGAAGTCAGTGCATGGCCTACTGTATTTCTCGGATCTCAATCTGACATGTTTCAGCTCAAACCTATTGACTTCCGAACTAATTTCCGGTGATGATTCCTCACTTGGCACCCCCCAATCTCTGGTCCTATCCTCACCTATTGTTTGTTAGGCCCATACACAGATTGGAGCCATCAGGTAGTGCTTGGTGGTTCACACTTCAACGTGACTTAATTTCAATGACTTAATTTCCTCCAAGTGTGCCCCTTTTATGATCCTATCTTCACTACTCATTCCTACTCTTTCCTAAAGTGTGCTTCATGTCGAAATCCATTTTGTCATCTTATTGTGTACTCTCTAAGTTTGCTTTCCCCTTCTTCTTTTCTTTTCCTTTGTGGATTCTTAAAACGTTCAAAAGTCAAGTGGTTGGGGCGTGGCCAAGATGGCGGCGTGAGCAGACGCGTTTATTCAAGCTCCTGCCGCTGGCCTCTTACAGCGAGGGCTCCCGTCGAACGGAGATCCTTCTCAGCACCTCCAGCAGCCAGTCCAGCACCCCCCCGTGGCCCCGGAGGTCGGCGGGGACCGAAAGTGAGAAGGAGCTGATCGGGCGGTCGCAGCCGCGAGGCCTAGAGCGCGGCCTGTCGCTGCGGTCCGCGCTGGGGGAGGAGCCACAGGTCTGCAGGGCGGCTGCCGAGCTGAGAGGCTGCGGCTCAGAGACGATCTACGCGAGGACCAAGGTGGAGCTGGTGAGCCCAGCCCGCGTATACACTTAGCACGAGGCGCCAGGCGCAAATCCCGCTTGGTAGCCACTGCGGACCCGCCACACATCCGGTCCGACAGGATAGAGCAGGATCTGCCGTCGGCCCCACAGTTGAGGAGGAAGGCGCGACGGCAGACTGCGGCAGGCACCCCTGGGTGCGTGGGCAGCGAGCGGACCGTGGGGCGGTCAGGCCCGAGTAGGGAAGAGACACAGTGGAGGTCAGCCCACCCGCGTGGCAAGCCGGCGGCGAGGTGGAGTGTAGTGGTGCACAGGAGCGACGGAGGTGGAGTGGCCCCAGCGTGGTACCCAGAGAAGAACACAGCGGGTGGTGGTAGAGACCCTGGGAGGGCCCTGAGTGCAGATAGGGAAGAGCTCCCCAAGTACTGCCATCTACCCACACGGCCCTAATGCTTGGTTTTGGTCGGCGCAATACCAGATAGCCTCCGTGGACAGCCAAGTGGGGCGAACATTGCTGGTCGGCACAACAACACTGCAGGCCCAGCCAAGGTGCGGGTTTCCCTTGGAGGACAAGAGGCGGGAGAGCATAGGCTGGACTCTGGAGCATTGGGGCGGCAGTGGGTCACGAAAGGAGAAAGAGCGGCCCCCAGCCTACTACAAAGAAGGCGCGTTGAACACTGCGGCCCGTAAGTGACTGGGCCTGCACAGCTAGAGAAGGCAGATCAGATACCCACGGCGCAGGCGACGATCGACAGTCGGGAGGACCTCCCAGGCGCCGCTGGTCGGAGGAGCAGCGGTAATGTCGGGGACAAGGGTCCACAAAGAAAAAACTGTGAAAGACTTGTTCGCCAAGGCCCAGCTGTCGCCTACACCCAAGGACAAACCGGCGATGGAGGCCCGGCAGGCCGAAAAGGTGGCAGTTGGCACGGAGCCCATCACGAAGGCTTTCCTGGAGACTCTTTTCACGACCCTGAGGGATGACATCCACACCCTCAAGAAGGAATTCTCGGAGGAGATCCGGGCAGTATGGAGGGACATGGATAGTATTGGTGAACGGGTGATGGAGCTCGAAACAAAGCAAGATGGCCACGACGTCGAAATAGAGGCGCTGCAACAGGAGGTCATACGAATTCACGATCAGCAGGTGGACTTGCAATCGCATCTTGAGGACCTTGAAAACGGTTCTAGGCGACACAACATTCGAATTCGGGGAGAGGCGCTGTTAGAGGACACTAGAGACCTTTTCAAATTTACTAGGGAGCTTTTCAACCACATCCTTGGTCGCCCCCTGGAAGCTGAGCTGACGATCGATAGGGCGCATAGGGTCGGGCCACAGCGAGCTGGGTCGCTCCCGCGGACATTTTAGTCTGTGTGCAAGACTTTCGAACCAAAGAAACCATCCTGCAGAAGGCACGGCAGTTACACCCCATCTCCTTTCAAAACCATTCCCCAACGCTCTTTCAGGACTTGTCAGCCCTCACATTGCAGAAGCGCTGAAGCTTCAAGCCCGTCACAAATTACCTCCAGCAACAGGCCATATCTTACAGCTGGGGCCACCCATTTCGGATTTGTGTTCAAATTAAACAATAAGCTCTATCAGCTCCGCTCTTTGAAGGAGGCCTGTCTTTTGCTAGGCATTGACCTGCCGAAGGAGGAAGAAGAACCGGGAGGGCTCTGGAGGCCCCGGGGGTTCGTCATCCCAGTGGCGCCAACAGCGGTGACGGCGTCGAGTCAAGAAGCCCCCAAAAACTGAGATCGAGGATGGCCAGCGAGCAGCAGTGGAAGCGGTAGTATCAGACTTAACCTCCTCGCAGCTGGGATGAGCATACCGTTTGAGCGCCTTGCGACTGGGGACTGCTGGTCACTTTTACGGGGTCGGTGGTGGGCGGGTAGGAGGAGCGCCCAGACTTGAATTACCCCACACTACTTTTCAACCTATCATCTCTAAAGATGAAGGACAATGGTTTGGTTCTTGAATTCTTTCATTCTGATTTCATTGTTGGGGGGGTTATGCAGGGGGAGATGGGGGGCCTGCGAGTTGGGGGGAAGGGGGAGTGAGTTTTGGGGGGTCTCGCGGGGAGAGGAAGGGAGGAGTCTTTGGGGGGACGGGTGGGGTTCCAGGTCCTGGGGGATCCTCCGATAGCCATAGGCCTGGGTGTCCAGGTAGCTGCCGAGTGGCACGAGGGGCAACACAACTGGAGTGAAGAATGGTATGTCAGAGAGGGATCTGCAGAGAGAAGGGTAGAACTTTTGGGCACTAAGCGGAGGCGGGAGGAGATGAGTTATGCCAGCTACTGAATTGCGAATCCTTTCCCTGAATGTTAGGGGACTAAATAACCCAGTTAAGCGCAAGGCAGTCCTCTCCTGCTTAGAACACTCCAAGGCAGATATATGCCTGTTACAAGAGACGCATCTACTGCCAAAGGATTGCATGCGGATGAAGGCGCGCAGCTTCCCACATCAATTTTTCCCTCCGCGCCGACTAAAACGGCAGGGGTTGCGATCTTGGTGGTCCAGCGCTTCAGGGGGAAGGTGTTGCAGAAGGGAGCGGAGATAAGAGGGAGGCTGCCATCATATCGCGTTTCCTTCGGTGGGCCGAGTTCACGATCTGCTCAATCTATGCTCCTAATGAAGGGCAGGAACGGTTCTTTTACCTGGCGCTTAGCGAAGTGGCAGCCTCTACACATTCTGGTGGGCGGTGACCTTAATCTAGTGTTCGACAACACCCTAGACAGATCGGCCCAGCGCTCCACACAGGCAGGGACCCTCTCCAGCGGGGGGCTGACCAGGTTGGGGGAGTTGGAGCTGGTGGACCTCTGGCGCAGCTTTTACCCGGACACTAGAGAATATACATATTACTCGAATGCCCACCGTACATATGCGCGCTTAGATTACTTTCTAGCTTCCACTTCTATCTAGGCCTTGACTTCTACAGTAGACATTGGTACCGCATCCCTTTCTGACCATGACCCCATCTCCGTGGTGTTCACTTTCCCTCCAGTGACGCAACCCATGCGCTGCTGGAAACTAAGACACACTATTACATCGCACGGACGTCATTGACAAGATAAACGGGCTATCACAGATTACTTATGCCACAATCGCGCCTCTGACACCTCACCGGCAACACATTGGGCAGCGCTTAAGGCAGTTTTGCGTGGCGAATTCATAGCAGTTTCGGTGGCTGAGAATGTGGATAGGGAGAGCAAAAGGGGCGAGCTTACACAGAAGGTGATGGAATTGGAGCACATGCATCAAAGGACGGGCGCACCCAGGGTCTGGAAACAATTGAAAGTAGTCAACAGTTAAGTGCACTAGATCAGGACAGGGCGGAATATGCGGCACTGAGGGTGAGACACATGTATTACACAGGTGGGGGCAGATGCGGGCGGTTGTTGCGTCGTGCACTCAGAGAGACTAGGCAGCGACACATGGTGAAGGAGATAGGGAGGCAAGACGGAGGTCTAACAACGGAGGACGCAGAGATAGCTACAGCATTCAGTGACTTCTATACCTCCCTATATACCGGGTCCCAGTTGGATCGGGACGCCGGAGAGTCCTTTCTGACTACTATTCCTCTCCCGGTCCTCACACCGGAACAGTCCGAGCTCTTAGAACGCAGCGTCAGACCGGAAGAAGTCATTGCCGCCATCTCCAGACTAAAGCTGAGGAAGGCACCTGGGCCTGACTGCTTCACCGCGATATTCTACAAGAAGTTCTGCTCCTGAGTAGTTCCCCTACTTACCGCTCTCTTTAATTCCTTTTCGGACCCAGGCACTATTTCAAGGGACCTCCTGGAGGCTACCTTTTCTGTTATCCCCAAACCTGGGAAGGACCATTCGAAGTGCGAGGCCTACCGGCCCATATCACTACTTAATGTAGATCTTAAACTTTATACCAGTATATTGGCAGCGAGACTGGCTCCGCTTATGCCGAGCCTAATTGAGCCAGACCAAGCAGGGTTTATCCCGGAGCGGCAAACTGCAGACAACACCAAGAGGGCTCTGCACTTAATAGAGAAGGCCACAAGGAGGCCCGGGGAGTACATGATGCTCGCGATCGATGCTGAAAAAGCGTTTGATCGTGTTCACTGGCCATACTTAGAACAGGTCTTAGTTAAGGCAGGGATGGGAGACAAATTCCTCACCTGGATCCTGAATTGTTATACGTGGCCCACCGCGACGGTACGGGTCAATGGATGCTCCTCGCCCCACTTTCCCATCGAACGGGGAACGAGACAGGGGTGTCATCTGTCACCATTGCTCTTTGCCCTCTACATGGAGCCGCTGGCTCAGGCAAGGAGACTTGCTCCCACAGTCTGCTGGATTAAATACGGGCATATGTGCATACCATCAGCCTATATGCTGATGATGTCCTCTTATCGCTATCCTCACCCAGGGAGTCATTGCTGGCATGTATCGAAACATTAGATTCGATCACACAAGTGGAGGGATTCAAAGTTAATATGAGCAAATCAGTGGCGCTGGACCTCTCATTGGAGGACCCTACCCGGGCTCATTTGCAGGAGCTCTTCCCTTTTCCCTGGGCATCGGATGCCATACCCTACCTGGGAATTCAACTGGCAGCTACATTACAGGACACGGTCCGTCTCAACTATGCCCGCATTCGTCAGACTGTCAGGTCAGAGCTGGGCAGATGGAGATACCTTCCACTATCCTGGTTGGGCAAAGTGGCCGCTATAAAAATGACGATCCTCCCGCAAATTCTCTACCTGTTCCGCGCTATACCCCTGTGGCCGCCTGAGGGTTTAATCCGCCAAACCCAATCTGAGCTGGCTCAATTTATATGGAATGGCAGGCAGCCGAGAATTAAACTTAGGCTGGCAACGCTACCGCCTGAGAAGGGGGTACTGGGGCTCCCAGATCTGCTGCTCTACTACCAGGCGGTACAGCTGCGGACGCTGGTGGAGTGAATCGGAGAAGCACTGGCTTTTTCAAGACCAGGCAGTAGCGGGCCGCCCACTCCAAGAGGTCCCCTTCCTGCGACGGCAACACCGTCCCCCTAACCTATAAGCTTTGCACATCACAAGGGTCCCGCTGGAGGTATGGGACCAGGTGAACATCAAACACGAACTTACAACCTTTCCGTCTCCGTTTACTCCCCTGCTGGATAACCCTGATTTTGGGCCCGGCCAAGAATCAGCGGCTTTTGCCCGGCGGATATGTTAGCGCAGAAAACATTCTATTAGCAACGTTTTTCTCCATTGTGCTAAAATATCCAGCAATAGCGGCAAAATGCGTGAATATGGCTGAGAATACAGCGATATTCACGCATTAGCGACGAAATGCTCTTAGCCATGTTATCCACCTCCCATTGGATAACATGGCTAAGAACTGGTCTGGGCAGGTGTTGGTATTTGGAGATATTCGCGCTCAGCGCAAATATTTCCAACGCTACGCCTGTCTTGCTAATAGGCGATAGCGACGTTAGTGACTGCTTTCAGTCGCTAACTGGTTGGGTATACCCACTTTGCATGTCATCAGCGATAAACATCGCTGACATGCAAAGCGGGCCCCAAACCGCTCGCTATCGCCTTAAAGCTGTCGCTAACATCAGTTAGCGACAGCTTGCTAATAGGGCGATTGAATTATAGCTGCTTAGCGGCCAAAAAATGCTAAATCGGCGATAATTGCCTATCGCCCCTCTTGGTAATATGCCCCTAAATTCTAAAGAAATTCTAAAGAAAGAACAAGTAGTCTGTGATCACGATTGCCGAATCTACAACTTTCAAATCAGTTAAAAGTTGAACGTTAGTGTAGGAAGCAATAATTTAATCAATGATAGAGGTTCCCTGTGGTGATTTATGAGTATATTGAGCCAGGAATCCTAGATGAATTCACCATTTAACCCCTTGCATGCTGGTGACGGCTCCCGTCCGTCATGGCACACAGTACTCGTGTGCTGATGACGGCCGGGAGCCGTCACGACCAAGCCCGCGATCGGAATGTGCCGCACAGGAGCGGAATTCCGACTGCAGGCAAGTGGTTAAAATCACGCAATCATTCTTTCTTAAATAGCCAAGGAGTAAATGCCGTCTTTTATCTTTCGGCGGAAAAGGTAATGGTGGCATATTAAATGCTGCTTCTTTCTCAGCATCTGAGACTTAGGGGTCTATTAAAATGTCGGGCGGATCGCCATCCTCTCCTCCGCTCGCATGCCATTTCCCCTCACTATATTAGTATGGCGGTGGGGACGCCGGCGGACGGACAGACCGTCTGCCGGTTTTCCACTGGTCACCGGTGACCAGGCAGAAAAGGGGCCTCATATGGTGGGGTTGTCTGCTGGACACCGCCATACATATTATGATGGCAGCGGGAAGCAGCCTTTCCGTGGCGGCAACAGGCGGCTTCCTCAGTTAGGGGCCCGTTGCGGGCTCCCAGGATGTTAGGGGGGCACATGGGGCATTTGCATGGACGACGTGACAGGCACAGCGCGGTGCCTGCCATGCTGTGCATGTAAATGCGCACATGCCTTTTTTGTACTGTGGCGGGTGCTGCTGACAGCACCGTCCGCCGCAATGCAAAAAATGCAGGATGTGCCCGCCAATGTGGCGGGCGCATCCTAATTGCCCATGCGGGACCGCCGGACCTTTAGCAGGTGGTCCCATTTCCCTTAGGGGTCTATTATGATGGCGGCTGGACTTTGTCCACCCACCATCATAATAGACCCCTAAGTTAAAGGAGTGGTTGGAGGCTCTGCAGTTTAAGTCTCCAACCAACAGAACTTGATATTCCAAATTCTTTAGGCGTTTCTGAAGAACTGGCTGGATTGAGTTACTTCCACACAAAATTGGATCTGGATTATTTTTTGCATGGATAAATGTGCTTCGAATTTATGTACTAAATTAATGCTTACTCATCATGTACTACACTTATGATTTTAAAGATATAACAGGATTTTGATAATATTTTATTCTATGTATGATTATCCTGCATAAAATAACTTTCTTGTTAAATAATTGATTATGTATAAATACCAAAGAAGATATCTCTGCAGAAGAGAACTTAAAATAGAAAAGGCATAGTCATTGTAAAAGTTGCTCAGTTTTTCTTCCACAGGACTATACTGACAGATGTACGAAACTATTTTGCCAGCACAAATGTGCCTTTGGCAAAAGCGCAGGGTTTGTTATCACAAAATTGGATTTGGCTATGAATGTAAGCCATTTTGCGAGTTGGAAGGCTTTATTGACTAGCAAAAGGAATATTCTAAATTAGGGTATGATTTATATTTTGGCAGAGCTGGTAATCCCAGGACCAGACTGGGAACCCAAAGCACCTCTGGCAAATTTTGTCAGGTCGGCCCCTGTTGTGTAGCGAGTAATCAAGGTCAACCACTAAAAGGAGGGTTTGGAGGGGGTTCTCCCCCCAAGAAACATTGGGGATAAATAGCAAAAATGGTGTATTCTACAGCACACTTGTCATTATATAGTAAATTGTATTAGCTTTTAAAGAATAGTAAATGATGAACTTACTATGCACCAGGATATGACAATCTTTATAGTTTATTGGGAACCTTCAATGGTTCCCTCACTATCACCCTCCAACAGTGCACCTCATCTCTCCAGAGCCCCTCTCTCACATGTGTTTAATTTGTTTTATAGCTCCTTTCATACAGATTATAGTGACAGAGCACTTTACATCCCACAAAGAGACAACGAATAATACATGTGTATGTCAGTGTATCGATAATGTTACATGAGACAAAGGGAACTACAAAGAGCAGCCATTTTTTAAGAGTGCTTACTCTAGATGTTGCTGAACGATGACCAGCCTTTTTGTACATTTGGCCCAAAATGCATACAAGTAGGACTGCAGAGTAGGAGAGACAAGGGGCATGGGGTGGAGCACAACGGAGAGAATAAAGCATTGAAAACCTTTTATTTTAATTTTTAGAATTTTATTATAGATACAGCAGCTGTTTTCTTTCTCTTTTTACCCCATTATTACTTCTGTTATCGTTTTCTTGTCTGCGTATCATCTTAAAATAAGTTCACCCACTGCCAAATATGTGACTCACTGGTACTGAATATGTCAAATCACTAGACGCTATTTTCAAATATCTGGCAAGACCTTTTGAAAATGAGAAATGCCTGACTTGCAGAGCTTGAAGCATTTTCTCCAAGTTAAAAGGGGTCTAGAAGCGCTTTAAAACATTCACAACATCAATGTGTAAAACCACCACAATAAATACACTAAAAATAAACAGGAGAAGCTGGATTGGCTAAAGACAAAATAAACATAATGGAAAACAGAAGAGTGAAAGAATAGGCCCTGCCAAATCTTAGAACTCATAATAAGCACAAACCGATCCAAAACAGGCCTTACTTTTACAGTGAGGTTTGGCAGACGACAGTAGAAAAGTAACGCACTTTGAAATAATAATAAAATATGGGCGAAGCTGTTTTCACACAAATGAAATATGAAATAATCTAATGTGGTTAAAAAGATGAGAGATATATGGAACAAAGTGCCCCATGCCATACATTATAAGGATATTGCGAGTCATAGAGTATTTCTGTGACCCTATGGAGGAATGAGGCCAAAGGTCGAGTTCCTTTATAAAGTCATGGAACTCCTTGCAACATCTTTAAAATGTACAGCCAAGGGTGTTCTATTCCTTATAATACATGGTCAGGCCATCACCCTTCATTTAACCTCGTAATTCTTTGGTGTCTTGCTGTTTCATATGAAAGAGATAGTGTAGTTGCATACATGAAAAATAAATGCAGAATCTAGAGTGAAATTAAGCTCTTCATACAGCTGTTAATAATTTGTTGCCAATAGTTACTAGCATCAGTTTAATGTAAGTCAGATAAAAACATTTTTATGAGGCTCACAATGTGTCGATAAATGAACCAATATTCTATTTTTTAGGCTGTCACTATGAGTTGTGTTGTCACTCCAGGAGACAAACAAGCATTTGCAATGCAATAGGTCTTGCATTAGGAAAGTTTGAGCTATTGGTATTGTAAATGACAAATTTTTTATTTATGTGTTTGTTTTGAAAATAGCGAAATTAATAGCTTTGTCATTTACAATGCCAATAGTTATAACTTTCGCAAATGTGACACCTATAGCATTTGTAATGCAATAAGTGTTGTATTTACGTGACTTAGATGTATTGATATTACAAGTAACAATGGCTTTTATTTTTTTTAATAATTAATACTTAAATAAAAGTTATTGTAATGTATAATGGCAATAGCTTAAACTTTTGTAAATAACTTTTGTGAAGATTATGTTCAGTGTATTTTATTGTGATGAAAATCCAAGAACAGACATGAAATATTAACATCTTTTTGTGACATTTGTAATAAACAGACCCCCCAGGATATAGCGGCATGGATTAGCAAATTTAGCGGCACAAAAATGGAAATTTAGCGGCACAAAAATGGAAATTTAGCGGCAATTTTGCGGCATTTTATTTGGCCCTGGACCTTGATAAAGCGGCCTCCAGTGACCCCATCCGTCACCCGTCCTTCCTTACACTCTTTCTGCCTCCCAATTCTCCCTCTCTTAGTTGTGTTTTGCCGCTTTTAGCTCCTCTATCTTCCTTCCTGTTACACTCTTTCCACTGTCCCATTCAGCTTTCTGTTTCTCATGCCCCTTCCTTTCTGTGCCTCATTCACTCATCCTCTCTCACACACACACATCTTTCTCTCCTTATCAATATCTCTCTCATCAGCCCAGTCTCTTATCCCCTGTCCCTCTCTCTTTCCATCTTCGGATCTCTCTAGCACCCTGCCTCTCTAGTTCTCTCTTGTCTCCCTCTCTGCCTTCCTCGCCCTCTCTTCTCTCTATAACTCTCATACTTTCGTTCTTCCAGACACTGTCTTTCTTCCCCTTCCTCTCTCGCCCTCCCTCTCTCGCCCTCTTTCTCGCGCATTCAGAGCAAGAAAAAAGAAAAACAGATTTTTTTTCTAATTTAGAAAATCTGCTCTCCCTCTCCGTTTAGCAGGAACAATAATCACAAGCGTTATCTGGTCATTTTTAATGCTGTCTGAAAACTTGACCCCCAAGGAACTCTGCCACAAGTATTCTTAACTCATAAGTTATTTCTAAATACAGCGCCCCTTCCCTGAGGTAAGCGCCCAGTGCGGTAGCACCAGTTGCACTGCCCTAAAGCTAGCCCTGACGAAATGTAATAACTAAGTGAAGAAGTTCTAACTTTCGACAGCTATAATTCAAGCATCATTAGCGCGAGACAGCACTATGTTTATATGCAAAAAACCTTGGGAGATTGTGCCCCTGAGTTTCCCTATATTTTCTGCCACTCAGTGCATTACACAATGCAACTTGAATAAAATGAGATTTAATAGTTTGTAATGACAGCTACACTTTTACATGCGCTGGGGTAGCAGGTGCTAAGTAACCAACATCTCCCACTTGTCAGATAAAAACATCTGAATGTTCTGCAGGCTCTTGCGAGGCTGCAAATAACGAGAAGCTTGCACTTAAGTTGCTCATCTAGTCCAAAGAAAGACTCGAAAGAATGAACCTGGGAAACTCCAGAGCTCAGCTGTGTCTAAGGAAAAGAATAAGCGTGCAGTGACAAAGCATTAGCTGCGCCTTTTGTCTGCGTGTGAGAAGTGTGCAGAACTCTTGACCATTCTCCCTCTCATATGTGTAATGAACTTTACACATTTGCTGCTTGTTCTGTATTTGTACTGTCTGATGAAAGCTTGCACCACCGCAAGCCCCTGACACCTGCCAGAGCCGAGGATAACAGGCGGGGGCGTGAAAAACTAAGCCTCATTAACAAGTGCAAGGTCTTTAAATGACCTGTGAAGTACTCGGGTGCGGCTGGCAGCTTTGAACTGCCAGCCGCACCCGAGTACTTCACAGGTCATTTAAAGACCTTTCACTTGTTAATGAGGCTTAGTCTGACTGTCTGTGTGTGTCCCAGGAAGCTGCTGACATACACGAGTGGGGGGGGGAGGGTGGCGCGCACAGCCAGGCATTGTTTGTTTTGCTGTCTCACTTGTAAATATCGCGGCCAATATGGTTATTTTCGCGGCCATCGCGGTAATCTACCGATTTCGCGATTTTTTCGTGAATCGCGAAATCGCGATAAACTGGAGGGTCTGAATAAAGCTTGAAACATTGAGAGAACATATTTGAACCAGTTGTTGTTGAATGGTTGCACAGATTGATGCTGTGGTGGCGCTGAGTGATGTTGTGGTGGCGATGAGTGATGCTGTGGCGTTCAGTGATGCTGTGGTAGCGCATAGTGATGTTGTGGTGCCCCTGAGTGATGCTGTGGTGGTGCTGAATGATGCTGTGGTGATGCGATAGAGTGAGCGCGATAGATACAGTGAGGGCAATAGATAGAGGGAGGGTGATAGATAGATAGAGGGAGGGTTATAGATAGGTAGAGTGATGGTGATAGATAGATAGATAGATAGATAGATAGATAGAGTGAAGGGCATAGATAGATAGATAGATAGATAGAGTGAGGGCGATAGTTAGATAGATAGATAGATAGCTAGAGTGAGTGCGATAGATAGAGTGAGGGCGATAGAGTGAGGGCGATAGATAGATAGATTGATAGAGTGAGGGGCGATAGATAGAGTGAGGGCGATAGATAGATAGAGTGATGGCGATAGATAGATAGCGGGAGGGCGATAGATAGATAGATAGAAAGATAGCTAGATAGGTAGATAGTGTAATTATGTGGCGTGAAATTATGTTCCACACTGAGTGGTATTTGGAGTGTATGTTGTGTTGAGCGTAGTGTAAAGATATAGCATATAATTATGTGGCACTGAGTGGTATTTGGAGTGTATGTTGCGTTGAGCGCAGTGTAATTATGTAGCATATAATTATGTGGCACTGAGTGGTATTATAAGGAGTGTATGTTGTATTCAGTATAGTGTAACTGTGTGGCGTGTAATTATGTGGCACAGAGTGGTATTGTTTGGAGTGTATGTTGCATTGTAATTATGTAGCGCTAAGTGATATTGTGTGGAGTGTGTGTTGCATCCAGTAGAGTGCAATTATGTGGCATGTAATTATGTGGCACTGAATGGTATTTGGAGTGTATGTGAGTGCAGTGTAATTATGTAGCATATAATTATGTGGCACTGAGTGGTATTCTAAGGAGTGTATGTTGTATTCAGTAGAGTGTAACTGTGTGGCGTGTAATTATGTGGCACAGAGTGGTATTGTTTGGAGTGTATGTTGCATTGTAATTATGTAGCATATAATTATGTGGCACTGAGTGGTATTATGTTGTATTCAGTAGAGTGTAATTATGTGGTGTGTAATTATGTAGCACTGAGTGGTATTTGGAGTGTATGTTTCGTTGAGGGCAGTGTAATTATGTAGCATATAATTATGTGGCACTGAGTGGTATTGTGTGGAGTGTATGTTGCACTGAGTGCAGTGTAATTATGTAGCATATAATTATGTGGCGCTGAGTGATATTGTGTGGAGTGTGTTGCATCCAGTAGAGTGCAATTATGTGGCGTGTAATTATGTGGCACTGAGTGGTATTTGGAGTGTATGTTGCATTGAGTGCAGTGTAATTATGTGGCGTGTAATTATGTGGCACTGAGTGGTATTTTGAGTGGTGGTGGAGGTGGTGGTTGTGGAGGTGGAGCTGGTGGTGAGTGTGGTGGTGGACATGGTGGTGGTGGTGGATGCGGTGATGGTGGATGTGGTTGTGGTGGTGGACGTGGTGGTGGTGGATGTGGTGGTGGTGGTGGATGTGGTGGTGGTGGATGTGGTGGTGGTGGTGGACGCAGTGGTGGTGGACGTGCTGGTGGTGGACGTGGTGGTGGTAGACATGGTGATGGTGGACGTTGTGGTGGTGGTGGACGTGGTGGTGGACGTGAAGGTGGACATAGTGGTGGTGGATGTGGTGGTGGTGGACGTGGTGATGGTCGATGTAGTGGTGGTGGACGTGGTGGTGGAGGACGTGGTGGTGGTGGACGTGGTGGTGGTGATGTGAAGGTGGACGTGGTGGAAGTGGTAGTGGTGGACGTGGTAGAGGATGTGGTGGTGGACTTGAAGGTGGTGAATGTAGTGGGGGATGTGGTGGTGGACTTGGTAATGGACGTGGTGGTGGTAGTAGATGTGGTGGAGGTATATGTGGTGGTGGACATGGTAGAGGCCTCGTGGCGGACGTGGTGGTGGACATGGCGGTGGTGGACGTGGTGGTGGATGTGGTGGACCTGGTGGTGGTGGTGGAGGTGGGTTTGGTGGTGGACATGGTGTTGGTGGTCGTAGGGGTGGTGGAAATACTGGTTGTGGACGTGGTGGTGGTGGACGTGGTGGTGGATGTGGTGGTGGACATGGTGGTGGACATGGTGGTGGATGGATGTGGTGGTGGTGGATGTTGTGGTGGACGTGGTGGTGGACGTGGTGGTGGACGTGGTGGTGGTGGACGTGGTGGTGGTAGACGTGGTAGTTGTGGACATGGTGGTAATAGATGTGGTGGTGGTGGTGGACGTGGTGGTGTAGGGTGTGGTGGTGGATGTGGTGGTGGTGGAAGTGGTGGTGGTGGTAGACGTGGTGGACGTGGTGGTGGTGGACATGGTGGTGGATGTAGTGGTTGTGGATGTGGTGGTGGTGGACGTGGTGGTGGTTGTGGTGGTGGTGGATGTGGTAGTGGACGTGGTGGTGGTGGTGGACATGGTGGTGGACGTAGTGGTGGTGGATGTAGTGGTGGTGGATGTGGTGGTGGTGGTGGATGTGGTGGTGGTTGTGGACGTGGTAGTGGTGGACGTGGTGGTGGTGGATGTGGTGGTGGATGTGGTGGTGTTGGACGTGTAATTGTAAATGTAAATTGATACTTGTATAGCGCACTACTCACCCGCAAGGGTCTCAAGGCGCTTGTACGAATACCGCTGTGGAACCCATCCTGGCTTTCCCTGTGAGGCGTCCACTCCTGGGCACCCCCAAGGTGGAGGCCAGGCATCCTTAGCATTGTGGGGGCCGTTGTGGAGATTAAGCAAGCTATTGCCCAGAGTTGCAGAGTTGGACTCCATGATTGGAATAGGCACCGAGGCGAGAATTATCAGGTCCGTGGAATTTTGAGCCCAAGACCCGCCGAGGCGGGGTATTGAACCCTGGTCCCGGGCCAGACCTCTGCATCAGGGTCTGCTGCTCCAACCATTGAGCCACACTTCTCCATTGTGGTGGTGGTCATGGTGGTGGTGGATGTGGTGGTGGTGGACATGGTGGTGTGGTGGACGTGGTGGTGGTGGACATGGTAGTGATGGACGTGGTAGTGGTGGATGTGGTAGTGGTGGATGTGGTGGTGGACGTGGTGGTGGATGTGGTGGTTGTGGACATGGTGGTGATGGACATGGTGGTGATGGATGTGGTGGTGGTGGAGGATGTGGTGGTGGTAGACATGGTGGAGGTGGGTGTGGTGGTGGTGGATGTGGTGGTGGTGGACGTAGTAGTGGTGGACGATGTGGCAGTGGTGGAGGTGGTGATTGTGGACGTGGTGGTGGTGGACATGATGGTGGTGGGGGTGAGTGTGGTGGTGATGGTGGACATGGTGGTGGTGGTGGTAGTGGTTGTAGATGTGGTGGTGGTGGAGGTGGGTTTGGTGTTGGACGTGGTGGTGGTGGATATGGTGGTGGTGGATGTAGTGGTGGTGGATGTGGTGGTTGTGGACCTGGATGTGGTGGTGGTGGAGGTTGTGGACGTGGTGGTCGCGGATGTGGTGGTGGACGTGGTGGTGGATGTAGTGGTGATGGTGGATGTGGTAGTGTTGGTGGTGGACATGGTGGTGGTGGTCATGGTGGTGGTGGATGTGGTAGTGGTGGACGCAGTGGTGAAGGATGTGGTGGTGGTGGTGATTGTGGACGTGGTGGTGGTGGACGTGGTGGTGGTGGATGTGGTGGTGGAGGTGGGTGGTGGACGTTGTGGTGGTGGAGGTGAGTGTGGTGGTGGATGTGGTGGACGTGGTAGTGGTGGACGTAGTGGTGGTGGACGTAGTAGTGGTGGTGGACGTAGTAGTGGTGGTGGACGTAGTGGTGGTGGACGTAGTGGTGGTGGATGTGGTGGTGGTGGAGGTGTTGATTGTGGACATGGTGGTGGTGGATGTGGTGGTGGTGGATGTTGTGGTGGACGTGGTGGTGGACGTGGTGGTGGTGGATGTGGTGGTTGTGGACATGGTGGTGATGGACATGGTGGTGATGGATGTGGTGGTGGACGTGGTGGTGGTGGACGTGGAGTGGTGGACGTAGTGGTGGTGGATGTAGTGGAAGTGGATGTGGTGGTGGTGGAGGTGGTGATTGTGGACGTGGTGGTGGTGGACGTGGTGGTGGTGGAGGTGGTGATGGTGGATGTGGTGGAAGTGCTGGTGGTGGTAATGGTGGTAATGGTGGTAGACGTGGTGGTGGTGGACGGGTGGTGGTGGTGAACATTGTGGTGGTGTACGTAGTGGTGGTGGATGTAGTGGTGGTGGATGTGGTGTGGTGGACGTGGTGGTGGATGTAGTGGTGATGGACGTGGTGGTTGTGGACATGGTGGTGATGGACATGGTGGTGATGGATGTGGTGGTGGTGGACATGGTGGAGGTGGGTGTGGTGGTGGTGGACGTGGTGGACGTGGTAGTGGTGGACGTAGTGGTGGTGGATGTAGTGGTGGTGGATGTGGTGGTGGTGGAGGTGGTGATTGAGGACGTGGTGGTGTTGGACGTGGTGGTGTTGGATGTGGTGGTGATGGATGTGGTGGTGGTGAAGGACGTGGTGGTGGTGGACATGGTGGAGGTGGGTGTGGTGGTGGTGGATGTGGTGGTGGTGGACATGGTAGTGGTGGACGTAGTGGTGGTGGATGTAGTGGTGGTGGATATGGTGGTGGTGGAGGTGGTGATTGTGGACGTAGTGGTGGTGGACGTGGTGGTGTTGGACGTGGTTGTGGTGGAGGTGGGTGTGGTGGTGATGGTGGACGTGGTGTTGGTGGTGGTACTGGTGGTAGGCGTGGTGGTGGTGGACATGGTGGTGGTGGACGTAGTGGTGGTGGATGTGGTGGTGGTGGACGTAGTGGTGGTGGAGGTGGTGGTTGTGGACGTGGTGGACATGGTGGTGGTGGACTTGGTGGTGGATGTGGTGGTGATGGTGGATGTGGTGGTGTTGGTGGTGGACATTATGGTGGTGGTCATGGTGGTGGTGGATGTGGTGGTGGTGGACATGGTGGTGGTGGACGTGATGGTGGTGGATGTGGTGGTGGACGTGGTGGTTGTGGACATGGTGGTGATGGACTTGATGGTGATGGACGTGGTGGTGGAGGACGTGGAGGTGGGTGTGGTGGTGTACATGGTGGTGGTGGATGTGGTAGTGGTGGACGTAGTGGTGGTGGAGGTGGTGATTGTGGATGTGGTTGTGGTGGATGTTGTGGTGGGCGTGGTGGTGGACGTGGTGGATGTGGTGGTGGATGTGGTGGTTGTGGACATGGTGGTGATGGACATGGTGGTGATGGATGTGGTGGTGGTGGAGGACGTGGTGGTGGTGGACATGGTGGTGGTGGACATGGTGGAGGTGGGTGTGGTGGTGGTGGACGTGGTGGTGGTGGACGTGGTAGTGGTGGATGTAGTGGTGCTGGTGGATGTGGTGGTGGTGGACATGGTGGTGGTGGAGGTGGTGATTATGGATGTGGTGGTGGTGGACGTGGGGGTGTTGGACGTGGTTGTGTTGGAGGTGGGTGTGGTGGAGGTGGTGGAGGTGGTGGATGTGGTGGTGGTGGAAGTGGTGGTAATGGTGGTAGACGTGTTGGTGGTGGAGGTGGGTGTGGTGGACGTGGTCGTGGTAGACATGGTGGTGGTGGACGTATTGGTGGTGGATGTGGTGGTGGTGGACGTAGTGGTGGTGGTTGTGGACCTGGTGGTGGTGGACGTGGTGGTGGACGTGGTGGTGGATGTAGTGGTGATGGTGGATGTGGTGGACATGGTGCTGTTGGTCATGGTGGTGGTGGTCATGGTGGTGGTGGATGTGGTGGTGGTGGACATGGTGGTGGTGGCGGACGTGGTAGTGGTGGATGTGGTAGTGGTGGACATGGTGGTGGATGTGGTGGTGGTGGACATGATGGTGGTGGATGTGGTGGTGATGGATGTGGTGGTGGTGAAGGACGTGGTGGTGGTGGACATGGTGGAGGTGGGTGTGGTGGTGGTGGATGTGGTGGTGGTGGACATGGTAGTGGTGGACGTAGTGGTGGTGGATGTAGTGGTGGTGGATATGGTGGTGGTGGAGGTGGTGGTTGTGGACATGGTGGTGATCGACATGGTGGTGATGGATGTGGTGGTGGTGGTGGACGTGGTGGAGTAGGGTGTGGTGTTGGATGTGGTGGTGGTGGAAGTGGTGGTGGTAGACGTGGAGGACGTGGTGGTGGTGGACATGGTGGTGGATGTAGTGGTGGATGTGGTGGTGGTGGAGGTGGTGATTGTGGACGTGGTGAACATGGTGGTGGTGGTGGACGTGGTGGTGGTGGATGTGGTGGTGGGTGGTGGACATGGTGGTGGTGGAGGTAGGTGTGGTGGTGGACGTGGTAGTGGTGGATGTAGTGGTGGTGGATGTGGTGGTGGTGGTGGTGGTGGTGGTGGAGGCGTTGATTGTGGACGTGGTGGATTTGGTGGTGGTCGATGTTGTGGTGGTGGTGATGGACATGGTGGTGGTGGATATGGTGGGGATGGAGCACGTGGTGGACA
Source organism: Lissotriton vulgaris (assembly GCF_964263255.1). Lineage (NCBI taxonomy): Eukaryota > Metazoa > Chordata > Amphibia > Caudata > Salamandridae > Lissotriton > Lissotriton vulgaris. The sequence goes on along the minus strand of NC_141687.1, from coordinate 339,945,878 downwards.
TGGTGGTAGGGGACGTGGTGGTTGTGGACATGGTGGTGATGGACGTGGTGGTGATGGACATTGTTGGTGTTGGACATTTGGGTGGTGGACATGGTGGTGGTGGACGTGGTGGTGGATGTGGTGGTCATGGTGGTGGTGGATGTGGTGGTGGTGGACATGGTGGTGGTGGTGGACATGGACGTGGTGGACATGGTAGTGGTGGATGTGGTAGTGGTAGACATGGTGGGGGACGTGATGGTGGTGGACGTGATGGTGTTGGATGTGGTGGTGGACGTGGGGGTTGTGGACATGGTGGTGATGGACGTGGTGGGTGAGGACATGGTGGCGGTGAGTGTGGTGGTGGTGGATGTGGTGATGGTAGACGTGGTAGTGGTGGACGTAGTGGTGGTGGATGTGGTGGTGGCGGACGTGGTGATTGTGGACGTGGTGGACGTGGTGGTGGTGGACGTGGTGGGGTGGATGTGGTGGTGGTGGACATGGTGGTGGTGGAGGTGGGTGTGGTAGTGGACGTGGTGGTGGTGGACGTGGTAGTGGTGGACGTAGTGGTGGTGGATGTAGTGGTGGTGAATGTGGTGGTGGTGTTGATTGTGGACATGGTGGATTTGGTGGTGGTGGATGTTGTGGTGTTGGTGGGTGTGGTGGTGGTGGACGTGGTGGTGGTGGACATGGTGGTGGTGGACGTAGTGATGGTGGATGTGGTGGTGGTGGAGGACGTGGGGGACATGGAGGTTGTGGACATGGTGGTGATGGATGTGGTCGTGATGGACATTGTTGGTGTTGGACATGGGGGTGGTGGACATGGTGATGGTGGACGTGGTGGTGAATGTTGTAGACATGGTTGTGGTGGACGTGGTGGTGGTGGATGTGGTGGTGGTGGTAGTGGATGTGGTGGTGGGTGTGGTAGTGGTGGATGCGGTGGTATTGGAGGTGGGTGTGGTGATCGTGGTGGTGCTGGACATTATTATTATTATGCTGTTTTATAACGCGCTCTATTACTGCCGTAGTATCCTGGCGCGAAAAAGAAAAAACAGAATAAACAGCCTACCCTACACAGAACAAAAACTAAAAGGCTAGTCGAAACAAATGGGTTTTCAACCCTTTTTTAAAAGAGATAAAGTTCACCGTAGCTCGCAAGGATAGAGGGAGCTCATTCCAAGCCAAAGAGGCCTTCACCGCCACTGATTGCCCTCCCAGCCGAGAAAGCCGGAAGCGCGGGACCTGAAGCAGATGTTGGGTGGCAGAGCGCAAAGGTCGCTTAGGAGAGTAGCGCCTAAATCGTTTCATCAGGTAGGCTGGGCCTTGTCCATAAATGGCTTTGTGGGCCAGGGTCAAGATTTTAAAAGTAATCCTCTGGGAGACTGGCAGCCAGTGCAGGCTCTGCAGGTGATTCCTAGCGCTGACCCGACTGGGGATATTACCCAACAGTCTGACGGTTGCGTTTTGGATCACCTGGAGATGTCTCACCATATAAGCCGGGGATCCACTCAGCAGGCCATTGGCATAGTCAAGTCGCAAGAGAATTAAAGCTCTAGCCACTGACTCTCTTGCTGAGGCAGGCAAATAGGGAAAAAACTTCCGCAACGCCTTAAGGGTCCCGAAGCAGCCTCCTGCCAGCTTCTTGATATGCCCCTCAAACCGGAGGTCTTCCCCGAACCAGACCCCTAGATTCTTGGCGAGGACATTGACTGAACTGGGCATCGGGAAACCGGCCGGCCAAAGTGCTTCTCTAAAATTAGGGGGGAATTGACCGTAGAGCAGTATTTCCGTCTTATCCTCGTTGCACTTCAGTTGCGCGGAGGCTAACCAGTTGAAAACCGCGGATAAACAAAACTGAATCCGCTCGGTATCTAAGACATCACTAGGCCAGGTGAACAACAGCTGCGTATCATCGGCATATGCGATGATTTTAGCCCCCAAATGTTCGGCAAGCTCAATCAGGGGGGTCAGGTATACATTAAAGAGAAGAGGGCTCAAGGTGGAGACATGGTGGTAGTGGACGTAGTGGTGGTGGACATGGTGGTCATGGACGTAGTAGTGGTGGATGTGGACGTGGTGGAGGTGGATGTGGTGGTGGTGGATGTGGTGGTGGGTGTGGTGGTGGTGGAGGTGGGTGTCGTGGACGTGGTGGTGGTGGACATGGTGGTGGTGGACATGGTGGTGGTGGATGTAGTGGTGGTGAATGTAGTGGTGATGGATGTGCAGATGGTGGAGGTGGTGTTTTTGGATGTGGTGGTGGTGGACATGGTGGTGGTGGATGTGGTGGTGGTGGACATGGTGGTGGTGGATGTAGTGGTGGGGGATGTGGTGGTGGTGGATGTGGTGGTGAACGTGGTAGTGGGTGTGGTGGTGGTGGACGTGGTGGTGGTGGACGTGGTGTTGGACGTGGTGGTTGTGGACATGGTGGTGATGGACGTGATGGTGGTGGACATGGTGGTTGTGGACATTGTGGTGATGGACGTGGTGGTGATGGGCCTGGTGGTGGTGGACGTGGTGGTGGATGTGGTGGACATGGTGGTGGTGGTGGTGGATGTGGTGATGGACGTGGAGGTGGTGATGCTGGGTGTGGTGGTGGTGGATGAGGTGGATATGGTGGTGGTGGTGGACGTGGTGGTGGTGGACGTAGTGGTGGTGGATTTGGTGGTGGTAGTCGTGGTGGGTAAGGTGCTGGTGGACATGGTGGTGGTGGATGTGGTGGACGTGTTGGTGGATGTGGTGGTGGAGGTGAGTGTGGTGGTGGTGGACATGGTGGTGGTGGATGTAGTGGTGGTGGATGTAGTGGTGGTGGATGTGGTGGATGTGGTGGTGGTGATTGTGGACGTGGTGTTGGTAGTGGTGGTGGAGATGGCGATTGTGGACGTGGTGGTGGTGGACATGGTGGTGGTGGAGGTGGTGATGGGGATGTGGTGGTGGTGGATGTGGTGGTGGTGGTGGTGGTGGTGTGGAGGTGGGGGTTGTGGACATGGTGGTAGATGTGGTGATGGAAGTAGACATGGTGGTGGTGGATGTGGTGGTGGAGGTTGGTGTGGTGGTGGTGAACGTGGTGGTGGTGAACGTGGTGGTGGTGGACGTAGTGGTGGTGGATGTAGTGGTGGTGGATGTGGTGGTGGTGTTGATTGTGGACGTGGGGGTAGTGGTTGTGGTGGACATGGTGGTGGATGTAGTGGTGGACATGGTGGTGGTGGGTGGTGGATGTGGTGGTGGTGGAGGTGGGTGTGGTGTTAATCCTGCAGAAGTCTGCCAGCAGGCTGTGTAAAATTCAGCAGTGCCTCTAAGCCTTTGTTGCAATGCACAGACTTCACGGTGGCCGTAGTGGTGGTGGTGGACGTAGTGGTGGTGGTGGTTGTGGACGTAGTGGTGGTGGATGTGGTGGTGGATGTGGTGGTGGTGGATGTGGGGGTGGTGGAAGTGGGGGTGGTGGATATGGTGGTGGATACGGTGCTGGTGGACGTGGTGGAAGTGGTGGTGGTGGACGTGTTGGTGGATGTGGTGGTAGTGGAGGTGAGTGTGGTGGTGGTGGACGTGGTGGTGGTGGACGTAGTGGTGGTGGATGTAGTGGTGGTGGATGTGGTGGTGGTGGAGGTGGTGATTGTGGACGTGGTGTTGGTAGTGGTGGTGGAGATGGTGATAGTGGACGTGGTGGTGGAGGTGGTGATGGGGATGTGGTGGTGGTGGACGTAATGGTGGATGTGGTGGTGGAGGTGGTGGAGGTGGTGTGGAGGAGGGGGTTGTGGCATGGTGGTGGATGTGGTGATGGAAGTGGACATGGTGGTGGTGGATGTGGTGGTGGAGGTGGGTGTGGTGGTAGTGAACGTGGTGGTGGTGGACGTAGTTGTGGTGGATGTAGTGGTGGTGGATGTGTTGGTGGTGGTGATTGTGGACGTGGGGGTAGTGGTTGTGGTGGACGTGGTGGTGGATGTAGTGGTGGACATGGTGGTGGTGGTGGTGGGTGGTGGAAGTGGTGGTGGTGGTGGTGTGGAGGTGGGGGTTGTGGACATGGTGGTAGATGTGGTGATGGAAGTAGACATGGTGGTGGTGGATGTGGTGGTGGAGGTTGGTGTGGTGGTGGTGAACGTGGTGGTGGTGAACGTGGTGGTGGTGAACGTGGTGGTGGTGGATGTAGTGGTGGTGGATGTGGTGGTGGTGTTGATTGTGGACGTGGGGGTAGTGGTTGTGGTGGACATGGTGGTGGATGTAGTGGTGGACATGGTGGTGGTGGGTGGTGGATGTGGTGGTGGTGGAGGTGGGTGTGGTGTTAATCCTGCAGAAGTCTGCCAGCAGGCTGTGTAAAATTCAGCAGTGCCTCTAAGCCTTTGTTGCAATGCACGGACTTCACGGTGGCCGTAGTGGTGGTGGTGGACGTAGTGGTGGTGGTGGTTGTGGACGTAGTGGTGGTGGATGTGGTGATGGATGTGGTGGTGGTGGATGTGGGGGTGGTGGAAGTGGGGGTGGTGGATATGGTGGTGGATACGGTGCTGGTGGACGTGGTGGAAGTGGTGGAAGTGGTGGTGGTGGACGTGTTGGTGGATGTGGTGGTAGTGGAGGTGAGTGTGGTGGTGGTGGACGTGGTGGTGGTGGGCGTAGTGGTGGTGGATGTAGTGGTGGTGGATGTGGTGGTGGTGGAGGTGGTGATTGTGGACGTGGTGTTGGTAGTGGTGGTGGAGATGGTGATAGTGGACGTGGTGGTGGAGGTGGTGATGGGGATGTGGTGGTGGTGGACGTAATGGTGGATGTGGTGGTGGAGGTGGTGGAGGTGGTGTGGAGGAGGGGGTTGTGGCATGGTGGTGGATGTGGTGATGGAAGTGGACATGGTGGTGGTGGATGTGGTGGTGGAGGTGGGTGTGGTGGTAGTGAACGTGGTGGTGGTGGACGTAGTTGTGGTGGATGTAGTGGTGGTGGATGTGGTGGTGGTGGTGATTGTGGACGTGGGGGTAGTGGTTGTGGTGGACGTGGTGGTGGATGTAGTGGTGGACATGGTGGTGGTGGTGGTGGGTGGTGGAAGTGGTGGTGGTGGAGGTGGGTGTGGTGTTAATCCTGCAGGAGTCTACCAGCAGGCTGTGTAAAATTCAGCAGCGCCTCTAAGCGTTTGTTGCAATGCACGGACTTCACTCAGAATTTGGCATCACGGTATAGTACACAATAAAACATTTCTTAGCACATAATTAAAATAAGAAGCTCAAAAGAGCTCTTTCGGCATCTCTGGCAAGTGTGAATGAACGGCACCATAAACCTCTACGAAATGAGACCAGAACGGGTAGGAATGCATACAGTGTAGTTTCTGTAAGACTTTCTGAAAATGACCCTAATCAGGACATAACTAAACCTGTCATGTCTATTTTACATCATCTAGATAGCAAAATACTGGGATCCAATGATGAAAGTGGAGGCGACACCAAAGTAGCAGGAAGCAACAATATAATTTATGTGCGCATTAACTCGGCTGTTTAATCGGGTGTGACCTTCATTGAGCAAAGCCAGAAAGGGGGGTGGGGGTGAGCGGATTCCTTTGAAGTCTGATGCCGGCTGCAAGCAAACCTGCATGAGTGAGGAGAGAGGCAAATGGTGTGCGATGTGCATGTGCCCGCACACATGCACTGTAGGCAATCCGCCTTTGGGTGCATTTTTGAAAGCCTTACTTAAGTCTCGCTAAGAATGCATGCGCGTTCTCTCAGTGAGACTTTAAACACAATTCGCAATTACAAATGATTCAGGGCACAGAATTATTGATAATTCTGGACCTGGAGACTCTTGACCTCTCAAAGAGGCTGGGTCTGTGGCAAGCAGCATTGTATAGTCCTGCCAGTTGCCTGCTACAGTCCATGAGAGCAGTTAATGATGCCTTTGGACAGGCACAAGCAGGTGTGTCATCTCGGCCTACCCCAATCAACACCCCCAGTCCCACAAGCAGTCCTGCTGACATTGTCCACCTGCTCGGAGCAGATAGAAAATGTGAGCGTTTTTTTCATTGAAATGGTGAAAAACTGCTCGAAAAAGCATCCGGCAAATCGCGGTACGAGCAGTTATTCCCCATTTCGAGGGAAACTAGCAATGGTCAGGGTCTAAAGTGTATGTACATGTAAATTTAATTCTGTCCATCCGGTATCTCCACTGCAAACTCTGGCCAAATCATAATGAGGACCATAGTATGTAATAAATGACCATCAGGCACATGCATCAACCATTTTTGCGAGCGCAAACGGTGCGATTCGCAAAAATCAGCCATTTGCGCCCACAAAAAGGGCATTTGCGATGCATCAAGGTTCAAGGCACTCGCAATTTAAGAATTCGCAATTAATTGTGATTTCTCAAATTGCGATTGCATTTAAGGAATCACAATTTGCGATTCCTTAAATGCAATGCAAGATCCACTTAGGAATAGCGATTTCGCTACTAGGAGGTACAAATTACCATCAAGTTGAATTTGATGGTAATTTGCAAAAACTTTGAAAAATGCACTAAAGTGCATTTTCAAAGTTGTAGGTAACACACACACATGCCCTTGGCATGTGTGCGCAACATGTGTGCACAGAGCAATTTCAGTGGGTGCAACAGGGTGTCCTTTTGACACCCTTGCACTCTTGAAATTGCATGCGCAATTTGCGAGTACCTATTGGTACTCGCAAATTCCTCATGCAATCACCCATTCATTCCTATGGGCCTGTAGGCCCACAGGAATGAATGGGAAGGCATTCCTTAATTTCAACTCACAATTTGCGAGTTGCAATAAAGGAATATTTGGGAATTGCTAATTTTATAGCGATCGCTACATGCATAGGCTTTTGTAATTCCTTAATTGCCATTCCTTAATAATCTCAATTAAGGAATCGCAAAATCCTACATTGATGCATATACCTGCATGTTCTCATAAATATCTCCCTCCTGCTTATCAAGATTTGAAGAACGAAAAGCATGTTTTTTCTGCTTTGTTTAAACTGCAGCTGTAACTATGCTGTGTGGCCTGCCTGGGACCTAGATCGGCAGTAGGCATTGTGAAGTCAGACCATAACTGTAATATATTATTACAGTTGAGCAACTGTGTAATTTCTTTATTACAGGAGACTAGAGAAACCAGAAGTCGCCTATATTAAGATCTTTTATACTGCAATAGCAGGCTCATGTGCACTATATGTAATTGTGACTCTTCAACAGGTTTAACTTCATCCTGCCTAAACTACCCTTGTCAAGTACTATGTACACATAATTATCTAAAAAGCACATATTAATACATTTTACGGTTATAAACCATAACGTAAGACTTAAATTGAAATTTGCCAGTTTTGGTGAGCCCCCCCCAAAAAAACACTTTCAGCCCGCCCCATGCCCTCCATGCACTGCTCATGATCAAACATGATATCACAAATATTTATCACGGGTAATATTTGTGATGTCAGCACATTAAATGTAGTTGAAAGAACATTTGTATTTATGAACTAGATGCCCTTGTAAAGATTATGAAAAGAAAGGCAGTAGCCTGCACCAAGTGCCCACCGTGGACATAGATAGGCGAAACAAGCCAGTCTCTTCGCTGTCATCAGTCAAATGTGGAAAAGAGTAGATGTCTGCAGCTCCCATGACGCTATCAATGATGTCTGCGGTTATGTGATACGTAACGTTGATGTCACCGCTTTCATTAGGAAAGCAAGGCTGATGCAATTCCACTAACTAGCAATATATATTCCACATATATGTGCATCGAAAAACACCTGAAATGGATGTATTTGAAAAGACTGTACTTCTTCCATCAGCAAACACATGATGTCATCAGTGATGTTAGTGGTGCTGTGTTTATATCCTGTACCCAGTGAGGTCATCACTGATGTTATTAATAATGTAATTAGCACATATAGAAAGGAAAGGCTGTTGCAGTTCCAATCACTTAGAATCATTGCCTCCTAGGCATTCCTTGTGTACAAAAGGCTGTAGAACCGCTTTTAAAGTCGACATGGTCCTAAAATGGAAACAGGTAGACATGGGTCTTATTTCCACTGAGAAGAAACTGATGTAAAAAAAAGAGTAATCTATTGCAGTTTCAGTGATGTCATCAATGATGTCACTGATGATGTCATTCGGTACGCATCTTTGTATACAGATAACCTAGAATGGTCATGGTCGTTAACTGTAGTTGGAGGGCGGTTGTTCTACTTTAAACATCAGATGCCCCTGCAACAGACACATATGGAAATAATGCTTGAGTTCCAACTTTCTCTTCAGTGATGTCATCAATGATGTCACTGATGATGTCTGATGTCACAAGTGGTGTCCTCAGTGACGTCATGTGCAGTGCCTGCCAGAGTTACTGTTGCATAGTTCACTGTAAGCCTTGGTTTTTATTTCTAAGGTCATAAACTAAATGTCCTTTTAACTGAACTCTACTAAACGGATTCATCATCATCATCATCAAAAAACTTTATTCGAATTTCAAAGAATTCATAAAAGCACACATACAATTACACAGTTTATCATAAAATCCATCAAATTAATATTGAACATCAAGCACAGGAGAATGAAACGTAGGCATTGTCCATCCTTTTAGGGGCACGAACAGCAATTTTTAAGAAAGTGCAAGTGCGGCAAATTATCTCCTCATTGTCCAGGGTAAGCAGCAATTGATAGGATTCTTCCATAGTAATTGGTCTATGTTTTTTAAAAAGTGGAATTAAAAGCCATTTAGTATACTTCAGATAAAAATTACATGAAAAGAAAAAATGTAAATCATTTTGGTTACTAAGCCCATCGCAGGGGCAATTTATTTTACTTAAACTTGAATGGTAACCCAAAGGAAAATTTAACAAAAATCTAATAGATCCTGCCCTCAATCGGAACAGGAGGCTTCTTTCCCAATGTGTCATCGGTAGAGTTAGATTCAATGCTAAAGGATATCTATATAGTTCCTTTTCCATGTACCTAGCAAGTTTTCTCTAATTCTGTCCTGATTCTGTCTGTTATGTAAAGTACGTAGAGTGCTTTCTTCAGGTCATTTTTATTCACCATAATGGCTTTGATTGGGTTAGTAAAGATACTATCTTTTCCTATCTTACACAAGCTTTTATAAACAAACAAAAGCCAGGGAATCTCCATTCCCCTTTCACAGTTTAGACAGTCAGTTATGATTTTTTGGGTCAGAGTGGCTAAATTGTTCCTCCATACCGAATGCCAAAATAGCACAGGTCGTGGGCTAATATAATCCGATACAAAGTGTAAATTTAGTTCTTTGTGCGAAATATAATTAGAAGTAGAAATTGGTACACTTAACAACTTTCTACAAAACCGGTTTTCTTCCTGCTGTATATATTGGTTATTTCCAATACCCCATACTTCAGATCCGTAGGTAGCTACGGGCACACGCAATCTAAAAATTTTGACAATTGCTTTAATAACAACTAAACAGATTATTTTATGCAGGAGAGTTACTGATCTCAGTAGAGAACAATACATTCTCATGTCAGTGAGACTTTTTTTGTTTTTAAAAAAAATATTTTTGGGTAAGTATCTGTAATTTGGTGGTGCCTCTGCTCCTAGTGGGGGCATGAGCAGCAGGGCGTGGGTGCAGGGGGTGGCATTTCAGAATGCCAGGGAGATTGAAGGACAGAGACGATGGGCATGCTCTGTGTACTGAGTATGAGGTATCTCCCTGGGCTACGCTTGAGGTATATCGCGTTCCCAACTCCCATATCCTGCAGGTCATGGCGTCATTCCCAGTCCCCACGTGCGCAGGATGCGTCAATCAGCTGTGCCCTGTGTACGGTCCCCAAGCCCTGGTCCCGTCGGGCCTGGCCTGCATACAATGAGCTCTCAACACAGATTGTATCTTTCACCAGGCCCCGCCAACAGGTTTCCTGCGCAGAAAGCCACTCAGCCAAGGGTTTGGGGCGCAGGTCATGGATACACCCCTTTATTTCCATTGTCACTAAGCAGAGGGGTGAAAGAGCAGCTGTTTATAATTTCAGTACGCAATGGTGATGTGATATGTAATGTCAACAGTAATGCCATCACCCATGTTAGTTCTCATGTCTTTAGAATATAGAGAAAGTGAAGGTTTTCAGCGATTTCAATCACTAGCATCACATATTCTCCCAGACATGCCTTGTAGTTGGCAGGATAAAGTACCACTTCCTGCATCTACATGTCTTTACAAAGGATACAGACTGGTGGCACCTCTGCATCACCAATGTCAGTAAAAAGATTTAGAAAAGACAATTATTTGCAACTTCAGTGAAGTGACTGATTGTGTCAATGATGATGTGCTATACCAATTATGGGTCCGATTCTCACAGAACTAATCTGAGATAAAATCCTAAACTTACTACTTTTGGTATTCACAGAAGGCATTTAGTAAAAGTACAGTTGGGACTCCTAACTTTACTACTACTAAACTGAGATACAATCCTAAACTTACTACTTCTGGTATTCACAGAAGGCATTTAGTAGTATTAAAGTTAGGACTCCTAACTTACTACTACAAATGCCTTTTGTGCATACCAAAATTCGTAAAGTGAGGATTTTGTAAGTCTCTGAGAGCAGCCAATTTAAAAAGAATGGCCTTCCTATCCCGGTGGATGGCCTACCTTACCCCGGAAGCTCTCCAGAAAAGGTACCCTGAAGCCGAAAATAGGTGCTTCCGGTGCCAGGCAGAAGGAGAAGGGGGCTGGCTCCATATTTTTTTATTTACATGTCCTAGGTTGGGGTCTTTCTGGGAGGCAATCTTCTTGGCCCTAAGTCAGGCATTTGAAAAGAGGGTATTGCCGGAGGCCGAGGTTGCCCTGTTCGGAATTTATAGAGATAGATCAATTTTAACGGAAGCTGAAGCAACTTTTTTCATTATTACTTCCCTGGTAGCCCGCTCCATGATTCTCCAAAATTGGAAGTCTAAGGATGTACCCACTTACGATAAATGTTTAAACAAAATGAAAAGTATGCTGGCTTTTGAAGAAGCCTACGCGAGACAGGTGGGAGCTTCCAGGAAATTCAACAAGAATTGGAAGTTTTTAAGTAATTTGGAAAATCTGGTAGAGGGATAGTGCTATCTGAAATTTTGAGTATAGTTGCGGTTCTATTATCCTTGTATTTTTTAGAATGTTTTGAGGAATGAGAAATAGGCACTTTTGCACTTTAATATTGCAACTTAGCATTTCTGCACTTGCACTTTTTTCTCTGCACTTTTTGCACTTTAGTATTATATAATCTTCTATTTGGGATAGCTGTATTTAAAAAGGTCTTCTTGCGTCCAGTTTGTCATTGGTTTTAACTTTGAAAGATGAAGTTATTGTCTCTGTGTCGATTAGTGTTAATGTTTGAGCATATGTTCTTTAATGTTCTTGATACTCTGCTCAATAAAAAAATGGATTTTGTCTCAGTTTAGTAGTAGTAAAGTTAGGAGTCCTAACTTTACTACTACTAAATGCCTTCTGTGAATATCAAAAGTAGTACGTTTAGGATTTTATCTCAGACCAGTTCTATGAATCAGCCCCTTTTTAAATAAGAAATAATCATATTTAATTATTTAGTTTATTTTTACAATGTGTATATTTAAGCTGAACATAAAAAAAGAGTCGTAAGTGTGACAGGAAACATGAAAGGAGGCAATATCAGGTGAGAGAGGATAGGTGTAGATGGATGAAATAAGTCAAAGATGAGATCTTGCTCTGTAGACCGAATAAGTTTGGTTAGAGATCAAAAGAAACCCATTACAAGGCAGTGCCATAAAAACCAAAGCAAGAAATAGTGTGCAGGAGGCTGGGGAGATCCAGTGTCAAACATGGCAGGCAAGTCAGGAAAAATGGAGTAAAGATGAGAGCTCACTTTGATGAGCAGAATGGGGATGGTTAGGCACGGTAAGCAAAGAAGGCTCAGTAGAAAGAGTGCATAAAGAAAGCATGGCTGAATTTCTCTGTTATTCTTTTTTTTTTATAGCACTCATTATTTCTTCTTCTGAATAAAATACTTTTCTTTAGTGAAGTTTGTTTTGAGTTTTGTGATGTACTTTGATCCGTGCAGACTTTGGCCGTGGCCGTGGGCTCTGGTACAGGTCAAGGCCTTTGGCCAAACCTAGGTCTTGTCCTAAAGAGCCCCCAGCACATGTGCAAGAGGACGTCGAAGCAGGCGGTGGGCACGGACAGTGTGAACGGTTCCTGTAACTCCAGAACAAGCTGCACAGTCTTCCACCATGAGCGCTGTGCTCTGGGTGCACAGCAGCCCTGGAATAGAGTGGAAACTGATGGATTCCCGTTTCAGAAGCAAATATGGATTCTGAGCTGGACACATCGAATCAACCAACCAGACCCAAACGAGTGAGCTTCGCCATGAGAAGCAGCAGGGAGCTCTTTTTAGAGTGACCATCAGCAGTTACCTCACTTCAAGGACAATTTAATTTGTTACGTCAAATTGTTGTCCTTACTGGGAAATCAAATGCAGCACAGCTGGAAAGGTATACACTGTCGCCATACCAGCAAACAAAGCAACTTGTTGTCACATGTTGCTGAGAAATAAACAGAGATTTTAACATGTTTCAAATTTCTCATGCCCTTGGTTTATGTAATACGTAGCAAATTGTCAATAACAGGTATGTCTTTCTATGTGTGTAAGCGTGCATCTGCGTTTGTACATACACAAGTAATCATTTATATGAAGCATAATATAAATTGATAGCACTTGATGATACGTGATTACTGCAATCTATTGGAATCCATTACATCTACCTAAAAATAGTGAAAGATTGAGGTAAAACCTGCACAGCTCCAAATGCATGCACGTTAAATGAAGCTGTCTGAAGTGGGCACATAACTGATTGGGCTATATTACCTGTATTGTAACTTGCAACCTGAAGGTATCAGAAAGATCTCTGCCATAAATTGAGCTATCTTACATACAATCCAAATGTGTGCCCTGTATTTACACTCTATGCTATGGAGCATGTACATTAATGAATGAACAATTTATATAGCGCAAACAAATACCCTAAGGCATCTAGGTGCTAAAGGTTACAGCTAACTGGTGGAGCACAGTAAGGAAGATCACATTTCCAAGGCAAAAAGTCAGGTCTTCAAAGCCTTACGAAAAGGAAGATGTAACTCTAAGAGTGTTCCAAAGCTTGGCTGCTGCGACTGAGAAAGCTCTTACGCTCCATCATGCCCTTCTGTATCTTGGAACAAGCAGACGAGTTTTATTGGCTGATCGCAATTGTCTTATAGGGACATACCGGTGGAAGACGTTCCTGATTCCCTTTGGTTCTGTATAAAAGGTAGTGCCATATGCACAATGCACAAGGCTTTAAATAAAAGTATTTTTCGTGCTGAAAACCAATGCAGATTCTTGATGGCAGCCGAGATTGAATGGTATTTAGGAATGTCTTGTACCAGTCTTGCTGTAGCATTCTGTACCAGCTGGAGTTTATTGATGGAAGACCTGTTGAATTCTGAAAGGAGGGCATTACAATAAACTAACTTAGATAGAATTAGTGATACAGCAGCTTGCTTCCGTGCACCAAAGGAAAGAAATGGAAATATCTTTCTACGGGTCCTTATGATCCAAAAGCAGGAGGATAGAGTCCTATTAACATGGAGGGTGAAAGATAAACTGGTGTCAACTATGACACCAAGGTTTCTTGCAGATTCAACAGGAATGGGGCATGACTTCGATGTTTCTGGCAACCATGAGTATATCCATTTGGGGTGATGATTACCGAACATCAAAACCTGTGTTTTGTTACCGTTTAACTGAAGATAGTTGTCTCTCATCCAGAGAGCCACCAACTTCATACAGTTCTTAAAATTGGTGGCTGAGGCTTCTATATCTTGAGTGATAGACACTATTAGCTGTGTATTATCTGCATAAACTATTACTTCCAGCCCAAAGGATCTAACCAATTTTGCAAGTGGGGAAACATATATATTAAACAGTGTGGGGGTCAATTCACCCTCTGAGTTATTTTATGATGATTCAGACCTGTAACCAAAGAATGTACATATATCTCTCAAGCAAATACATTATGATTCGTAGTTTTATGGCAAGGCACGGAGGCCAATATAACTAAAACATTACACTTAGAACTTAGAATAGAATGCTTTAAAACATTCTAATCCACTATATCATTCTAAACCAGGCGGCCATCTTCCTTCTTTGTTGCTGCTCATGCTTGAGATAAGTACTCTAATTAATATTATTCAGTTGATAGTGAATGGATTTAGTTTTGCAAATTAGTATGGTTTATTTGGCGTGAGTTCGAGGGGATGGTGGTCAGGAACTCGTTGCTGGTAGCGAGCCTTGGAGTAATAAAAACTGATATAGGAAAATTGTGCTTTCACTTTATAGGCGGAGTAAATTAAATTCATTTGAATGAAGTTTATAACTGAAACACCTAAACGACAGCACACATGATGTGGAGCGGCTATAAAGGGCAGAGTGTTTGGTTTTGGCAAAAGGTTTCCGCGTTCATATCTTTTTTTTTAAGCGACTGCGTCTGCGCATCTGAAAGCCGGCAGTGAAGTACGAGCGGAGTGGTGGTTAGTGATTGCATGATTTCGGAAGCTGCATTAGTTAGCGGCCTGAGAAGAAGTGAAGGATTTCTATTCTGGAAAGCATTTGGTATTTAGGGGGCGAAATATTTAAAATAAAGCTGGAATAAATATAACGCCGTAGCACGTGCAGCTTGCCGTTTGGTTTTAAAACGGCATGCACGTGTGCAGATTGATGTGGCAATATTACTCACGGTTAAAACGTTTTTGTGGCTCATGCTTGGGAGGCAAGAGTGTCTTCATGGGGAATAACCTGGAATATGTTTGACCTATTGTGGATACTGTAGGCGTTTCTTGATGTGAGCGGCCATTTTGATTGTGAACGGTCTAGGCGGTATTGTGAAAATGTATTCAGCTGTATTTTGGGCAGGAAAAAGATAATTTTCCTAGTCGGTTTCATAGAGCTGTTGTCTGAAGGGCATGCAGGCGGTGAATGCTAGACATTGAGGTTTCAAAACAGTGGATTTAAGACTTACATGAGAGCAGTGTCAGTTTTGAGTAGACTGTTAAGGGTTGGTACTTGTAGTGCTACAGAGTATTATGGAAGGAAGTACCCCACAAGAGCAGACTTTGGATGACAAGTAGCAGGAATGTGTCAATAAGGCTGTTTCTTCTTTAGCTAGTCAGTTGGAGAAGAAATGTAATGATTGTATGGAGAAGTTAGAAGGGAGATTGAATAAGAATGAAGATGAGCAGTTTTGATCTGTAGAGGAGTTGGCCATGAGGGCATGTGGTCAAATGAGGGTCATAAGGTGGCCAAGAAAATAAAACATCAACATAAAGAAAAGAATATAAATTTGAAAGGCAATGCGATCCAAAAGGAAAACAAAGGGCAACTCAGTGGGAGTTGGAAGGAGAAGCTACAAAGGCCAAAAAAGGAGGTCACAGAGTGGTTGCCCGTGATGAGTCATCAAGCAGTGGTGACATTGGGATCACTTGTTCATCTGAGATGGAGGAAACAGATGATAATGAGATTGATAGGAAAAAGCTAAATTGATCCATGGAAAGCAAGCACAGAATAAAGCAGGTGAAGGATCCAGGGCCAGACTGAGAACAGCGACGAGCC
Organism: Lissotriton vulgaris; assembly: GCF_964263255.1. Lineage (NCBI taxonomy): Eukaryota > Metazoa > Chordata > Amphibia > Caudata > Salamandridae > Lissotriton > Lissotriton vulgaris. Next base: position 339,930,305 of record NC_141687.1, on the reverse strand, counting down.
CTGGGAAAGGGGTTGGGGGTAATGGGCAGGGGAGTTGTAGCCGTGAAGCACTGCTACAGCTTTTCTTACAGGGGGCCTTTATTGCAAAAACCGGTCCCCTGTAAGAAAAGTGCCCCTGTGGCCACAAAACCGACCCACCCACCCCTCCTGCCCACTGGGGAAATGCTAGCTGATCCGGCCAGTCCGTCTCTGGAACTATCCTCCTGATGAGTACATGTTTACCCTCACCCAATTGAGCATCTCCCATCACCACAATGGGCTCCCACACACTATGTGGCAGAGTATGTAGAGTTCTAGTTTAGGCGGGAAATGCCGAAGGAGGTGAAAACTAGATTGCATTTTGAGTGTCCCAGACCGTCTTTAACCAATAAAGGGCCTTATTAATATTTTAATATTATCCTCCCTCCCTACACTCCTACAAATGTAGCAACCCACACCTAAAATATAAGTAAAATAAATATTACATAATGTACATAATTAATATTACATAATTAATTATTAATAATTACTTAACTTCACACCCTACCCTCGAACAAACTCAACAACCTGCTATACTATAAATTACTCTTAGCAGCTGAATGAAAAATTACACACTATGTAAAAATAAATTAACAAATATACAAACAATAGTAACACATAAAATTAAAATATGAACAAAAACACTTTAAAATAATTAAAAAACAATCTTTTTTATAACTATATTATTGAAAACTATAATAATGATATCGTTAACGATATTATGTACCTGAAAAAATTATCTTCTTGAAAACAATATTTCTGCATCACAATATTCTTGTATCATAATATTTTTTTCTAATATTTCGGTCTCCCAATATTTACAACTCGATATTTTGTCCAAATACCAGCGAAAATAGTATTAAGTGAAAGATATCTATAACAAACACAGGCTTCCGGGGAGGAGGGTGGGAGCATGTGAATTTACATCACTTAATGCAATAAAGAGATGCATAGACGGTACGTAACAATCTGTTCGTAGCTTGTGTGGCTTTAGGTAAACATGCTCTGCATTAACTGTAAAGCAGTACTCCCCTAAGCAGTGGATAGCCACTGGTTGGTGCAGAGGTCTTAAACAGAGCCTCAAGGACAGTATGACCAAGTTTAGCTTGCTGCAAAGTAAGAATATCCACACAATAGTGCTTTCTAAAAGTGTGTGGAGTGGACAGTTTGGAAGTTTTACAAATGTCTGCTATGGGTATATTCCCTAGAAAAGCCATAGTAGCACCCTGTTTGCAGGTGGAGTGAGGATTGGGGTGGGAAGGTAGGGCTCCTCTACCTTTTGATTAGCAGGTTTAGATGCACTTGACAAGCCACCTGGCAATACTTGCCTTAGAAATGGCATGACCCTTACAAGGTTGTGAAAAGGCCACAAGCAATTGCTGTATACTGCAAAAGGATTTGGTTATTTTAATATAGTAAATAAGAGCACGCTTGAGATCAAGGGTTTGAAATGCCCTTTCAGCTTCCAGTCTGGGATGATTTAAATTGATTTGGCAATTAATAAAGCGCAAACAAATGCCTAAAGACGTCAATACGCTAATGTGGTTAGTCTACTGTGGAAAGTGAAGACTCGAATGGTCCCAGCCCTAAAGGAGGTATTACAAGGAAAAGAGCAATGTTTTCAAAGCCTTACGAAAACTTAAATGGGATAAGGAAGAGTGTTTCGCTGCAGTCACAGCAACAGTACTCCCTCCCTATCTTGCCTTTCGGAACTTAGGAATAACCAGGAAATTTCCCCAGCACAACACAGCTGTCTAGAAGGTGTACATAGAGTTGGAACAGGTTCTTAATTCCATCAGGGCCTGTATTGTGTAGTGCCTTGTGAACAATGCATAAGGCTTTGAAGGTAATTTGTTTGTTAACCGGAAGCCAATGCAATTTCCTAGTCGTAGCAGAGACTGAATGAGATTTAGGAAGATCCAGATTGAGTCGTGACCCTACATTCTGGACGAGCTGTAGCTTGGCTGTCTTATTGATATCCAGGTTGAGAGCATTGCAGTGATCCAACATGGACATAATCAATGCCATGGTCGCTTGTTTGCGTGCAGGGAAGAAGAGGAAACAAAACACCTTCCTAAGAGTCTTAATCATCCAGAAACAGATGAGATTGTCCTGTTTACTTGGAGATTGAAGGGCAGGTCCTTGTCCACCGGAACTGTAAGATTTTTTGCAGAGTCAGCAGGGTTGGGAAGTTGACCCAGCATTTCCAGCTACTAGGATTGGGTCCAGATGGATGGTTGGCTACCAAAGATCAAAACCTCAGTTTTATCACAATTGAGTCTGAGGTAATTTCGTACCATCTAGATGGCCACAGCCTGCATGCAGCTGTTAAAGTTGGTGGCAGATGCCTCTATGTCCTTCGTGATATACACAATTATTTGTGTGTCGTTAGCATAGGATGAATCCTGTAACCCAAAAGATCTATTCAGTTTGGCCAGTCGGGAAACATATGGGTTAAACAGTGTGGGGCTCAGGGAGGAGCCCTGGAGAACCCCAGATAGAGCAGCTATGGGCTCAGATTAGAACTGGTCCATCAACACTGCCTGTGATCTATCCATGGGAAAGGATGGCAGAAGCTTCAGGGCTAAGTCTGTGATCCCAATTTCCTGCAGGCAGGTAAAATAGCCAGGTGCGAGAGATGGTGTCAAAGACTGCAGATAGATCCAGCAGGATCAGCACCGCAGCCTGTGCAGCATCCACCATGGAACAGATGTTATTGACTGCAGATAACAGTTTAGTCTCAGTCTCATCGTTACTCCTGAATCCAAACTGGGAAACATCCAGCAGATGTTGTTGCTCCAGATAGGTCATCAGCTGGATATTCAGGTGTTTCTCCCACACCTTAGTGGGAACTGGCAACAAAAAAATAGGCCTATAGTTTTCAAAATCGAACGGGCCAGGTTAGGGTTTTTAGGTAGAGGCTTAATGATCTAATTTTTCCAACTTCGGGGATAACAGCAAGAAGAAATGGCTGTGTTAAGAGTTGATGTGAGGTGAGAAATAATGATATTCGCTCCCAGCTGAATCAGTTTAGGTGAGAAGGGTTCAAGTGGGGAAACTGATTTCACACTTAGAAGATACTGCTCAGTCAGTTTGTGGGTCAAGGGGGAAAAAAGCAGACAAACAGGAGTCCCAAACATGGAAAGGAGATTGGAGCTCAATGGTCTGGTTAAGGTGGAAAAAAGAGACAACCGTGGGTAAGAATTTTGGATTAGTTCTAAGAACCACTCTCTCCTAATGCACCTGGAAGAAAAGATTCACTAATACATCTGAGAGACATTATTGTTACTAGAAAGGCTGCCTTCTAAAAAGGAAACTGCAAAGGGCATGAATGCAGTGGCTCGAAGGGGGGCCGTAAGTCCGTTGTGGACAACATTGCGAGTCTGGAACGGGGCTGCGGGTACCCTTGGTCAGATGACACGCTTAAGGCCCTCCATAAAATATTTAAGTAGAGGAATAGTGCCCCCTGTTTTTCTTATATGCAGCAACAGCAGTTAAATAAAGCTATATTAAAGTGTAGGCTAACCCCGACCTTTGTAAGTGTAGGAGGTAAAAAAATAACATCTTGCACCATAGACATAATAGGGTTTATGTGCTTTGGAGTACAGTATTGGACAACACGTTCCACTTAGCAGTGTGTAGTGGGCCTACGGGCATAACTGACTATAGACATGCACTCTGGGGGTATGTTAAGATAACCAAACTCAGAAGCAAAATAAAGACCTCAGGACTCAGGACTCAAGACCTCAGGAGCAAAATAACCAGGTTGAAGTGTCTGGGGTCTGGGTGTCTGACCTTGCTGTGATTTTGTGTGATAAGGTCCGGCCTGTTGGGGAGCTCTAGTGGGGGGAGGTGGGGGCGATGGGCATTTCTAAAAGGGTTGAGAACCATTGTTGTCTGGTCCATGTTGCAGCCTCCAGGATACGAGTGAGGGATGATTGCTTGAGCTTTCTGGTAAGGTAAGGAATCAGTGGGAAAGGAGTAAAAGCATATGCAAATATACCTGACCAGTTTATCTTCGGGGCATTGCCCATGGACTAGGGGTGTGGAAACCTGGCAAGGAAGTTTGGAAATTTAGCATTTTTGTGTGTGGTGACAAGGTCTCAAAGGGACTAGGAATCGAGGGTGGAACTCCCACTCATGAACTTGTTGCTGGGTCCTGCTAAGCAGCTCTGCAAAGTCTTTGTCCACTCCATATACATGGTGATAGATGGCGCAGCACCAGATTTGCTGCACTGAGGCAGATAGATGAGGGTAGTGAGTGCCTCCTTGCATCTGTAGGTAGAAAATGGCGGTTATGGCACAAGGACTACCTTGTATTGAATCTGTTGAAGACCTTTAAGAGCTAGACAAATGGTTAACAACAGTTCAAGTGGTTTATGTGTAAGCATCTCTGAAGTGACCACAGACAATGGACTGTGAAGAGGGCTCCCTAGCCGACTAGAAATGTGTCTGTGGTGAGGTGCACTTGTGGAACTGGGACTACAAAGGCATGTCCTGCAACAGATTGTTGCTGTTCCACCACTGCAGAGAGTAATGGGTTTTGGCCCTTACTAACACTAGATCTTCCACCTGACCCTCCGCTTGTGACCATCAACTTGAGAGGCATTCCTGAAGCAGGTGCATGTGTAGTCCATGAGGCTTTTTGGCAATGCATGAAGCAATCATTCGAGGGTGGCGCATGACTGTGCGAACTGGAAGTGGATGGAGTGGCTGAAAAAGAGAGGTAAGCTGATGGAATTCTTGCGCACTTTTGGGTCTCAGTACGGCTTTGCCCACTATAGAGGTGAATACTGACCCTAGGAAGGGTTGAAACTGAAGTAGCTACCAGTGTGACTTAGTAGCATTGACTGTAAATCCCAGGCTGCGCAGCACCCATGAGGCACTATGGCAATGCATGAAGCCATAATTCCCTATATGTGCATAACTGTGTGAACTGGAAGTGGAGGGAGTGGCTGATAAAGAGAGAAAAGCTGCCGGAATGTTTGCACCCTTTGGGGTCTCGGGACAGCTTTGTCCACTAGAGAGCTGACTTTCTTCGTAGAAACAAACACTTGCTTCACAAGGCTCAATCAGGGTTTCGGGCTTTATTGCTGGCTTCTGACCTGTCAAACTGCAGGTTTGATAATGTTGGACCTCAGAGAAGCATTTGAAAACCGTTTCCCATTACCTGCTGTTAGAATGGCTATGGAATTGCAGGGTCTGGTGTACTGCGTTGAAGTGGCTGGCCTCTTTTCTCCAAAACCGCCATTTTCAGAGCCCTTTCGCTTCGGATGTCTGTATCTGCCACAGGGGGTGCCTCAGTGATTTTTGTTGAGCCCTACGTTGTTCAATCTTTACAAGAGCCCCCTGGCATATGTCATGAACGACACAATGTTATAATTGTGTCTTATGCCAATGACACACATCTTATTGTTACTCTGGCTCAGTGTGACGGAGGGGCTGCAATGCAATTTAAATCTTGCCTGGGGAACTGGCCGAGTGGATGACTATGAGTTGACTTAAACTTAATGCTAATAACACTGGGGTACTCATAGTTGGCAAACAATCCTCTGTCTGGTTATCCATTTGGTGGCCTGATGCACTTGGCCCTATTCCTACCCCCAAGCATAATCGTAAAAAAGTTAGGAATCTTGGTTGATGCCATCATAACTTTTAACAACCAGATAGACTGTCTGCACAAAAATGTTTTACCAGTTTTAGAATTGTAGCAAAAAATAATTGGGCTTCTCCCTATAGCCGCCAGAAAATCAATAGTCCATACTCTTGTGATATCAAGACTGGATTATTGTAACATACTTTACATTGGAGCTACTCAGTGTAGAATAATAAAGCTGCTGTGAGTGCAAAACACAGCAGCTCGTTTGTTATTGAACCTTCCAAGACTGGCTCCTTCTGCACCGGCCTTAGATAAATTGCATTGACTGCCACTTAAAGAAAATCTTTTAAGGCTATGTGCCTCTGCCAGAAAATCTTTAATGGCAAGGATCCTCGGCATCTCTCTTCCTTGGTGAAACCTTATTCACCCAGTTGAAGCCTTAGATCATCTGGTACTGCAATGGCGCTGGTCCCCATTCTGAAGAGAGTCTTAATGGGTGGCTGTTTCTTGGTTGTTCAAGCTGATCAAATCTGGTACCTGGTGCAATTGCCATCTGGTTTCTTGCCTTTCTGTACGAAGAGGTGTTTTCCATTGAATGGCAGGTTGATGAGGTGCTGCTGCACCTCTGGCTTGATGCCAGACACTCACAGCCAAGAGTGGTACCACTCTATGACCCTTGGCAGCTATATCCACCACATACAAACCACACCTAATGGTACTTTAGAAACAGCCTTACCTCCACAAGCTTTTCCCCCACTTGCAATATTGATCTGGGTTGTGCTTTAGGAGCCCCTCCATCTTACCCCATTGGCCTCTATCATATCTAGAGAGGAATCCTATGGAACTGGCGATGCGCCTGTGCAGGGCCACACCTACGACTGCTGTCTTCCCTCCAGCATCCACCCGTTTGCTCTCCTTATCAAGAGGCGGAGCATCCCCAATTGCCTGGACTGCTATCATCTACCTAGCAGTAGTGACTACTACGGAGTCAGGTGGGCAATGACCCCTGATGCAGAGTAGATCAGAGGGTGCCTGTTTGTATTTTTTCAGGATGCATGGTGTGACAGCGTAAGATTTAACGGGGTCATTGAAAATATCAGGGGTGGACTTTATTATACCCTTGAGCATGGGGAGGTACTTGATTGAGTCATTAGTCTTCAAGGGCGTCCCCATCAAAAAGTCATCCTTTTCGGGTTGGCATACATCCATACCTTAAGGTAGACAGCCATGAGTTGGATAACGCTGTGGTATAGCGTGGTGTCATCCAGAGGGGAGGCCCTGCCCGGCACAAGCCTTACGTTTGGGTCTGTCAGAGGGTCTATGTCGTAGTCCTTCTAGGAATCTTCTGAGACATCAGGGTAGATTGGAGCAAAGTCTTCAGCCAGAGAATAAGAGATAGGACTTCTGGTATCAAAGTAAGACTCAAAGGACCCCTGAGGAGAAGGCATAGGGGGTGAAGGAGGTGACGGTGGATGTCGACCTGGAGGAGGCAGAGGAGAAGTAGGAGGAGGAAACTTGTCCTTAACCCTCTTGGGAGGTAAGATGGGCACAGGAGTGTCTTGCGATGGAACTTCCGCAAAGGCAAGCCTGAAATTCTTTGGTACAGATTCCTCTGAGGTCTTTACTGTATGTGTTTGTAGAACGAGAACCTCCTCTGCAGTTCTTTCAGCTCGTGCTGTAGCCTCTTAAGGATAGGGCATTCCTCACCATCAACAGCGAAAGGTTTTGAAGCAGATGATGGCTTCAGCACCTATGACGGCTGCTTTGGTGCCGATGATAATTTGGCTTGGATGGTGGAGCCTACTGTGATGGGTCCGCGCTGACAGAGGCCCTTTGGCTCAGTCTGGTCAAGGGTCAAGGCCCCTGAAAGAGTCTTTTTTCAGCTCCAAAGGCTCAGTTAGGTGTCAACCAGAGCTCAGATGTGGTGGCGCATCAAAGGGTGGCAGCAGTTTTAGCACAGTGCTCAAGGGGTGGTGCTCGGTTTCAGAGGGGTTGAGGCATCAACAATAATCAAGAGAGACGTGGTCTTCAAGCATTGACTTGAGCCGACAAGGTGGATGCAGCATCCTCAGGTGTAATTTCTTCCTCCAAGTGCTAATCCTTGTCTGACTCTGAAACATCAGGGTCATCAAAGACAGGACAGGGCTGGTGTGCTGGAAGGTTGGTTGACAAGCCAAGTATTTCCTCTTCTTCTTCTGAGCTGAGCCGTCGCCTTTGCTGAAAATATCCAGATTAGATTAGGTATGTGCCATCCTTCTGTGGACCCACTGCTGGTCTGGGTGCTTGCATAGAGTCTTCTTGCTGCATGGCTCAGAGCAACAGTCCCAGCAGCTCTTATCATGCTCTGGCGAGAGGTGAATATTGGCAATAGTGTGGGATTGGCTCAAGAGGATTTAGAGTGACATTAGGAACATCTCTGGAAAGACATCTGTTCCAGTGCTTCAGGTGTTTCTACATTCTCCGAACGGTAGCCTGGAAAATGTAGTGCCCAAGGGCTGAGAGGCTTGGGCAGTCGATAACGACGGACTCGAGGAATGGAATCAGCACCATTAGCAAGGAATGCGTTAAAGAAGCCTTCTCACGACAGGGTGGAAGGCAATGGACTACGATGCTACAATGAGAACCGACAAACTCGACAAGACTGGCAGCACTCTGAATCATGTCTGAACTTGAAGGCAAATAATAGTCTAACAATGAAGTTGCTGCCATGAGCATCCACGACCAGAGGAGTCACATGACTCGAAAGGCTTCTTCCAAGAAAAACAAGTTGTAATTGTCCAGAACCAACTCTAGTTGGAAGAAGCACACAGAGCATGTGTATCGACAGCCACACATGCTACGAATAACTAATTCCTCTTAGAGAGTATGATCTAAGTCTATTATTGGAAAAAAAACATATTCTCACCTTCTACTCTAGAGGGTGCTATTACTATAATGAACCAAATTTTTATCAGTATCTGATTCACCCAGTTTACATTCTTCTATATTTTTATTTGTATACATTTCTCCATCAATATTTCCTTCATGTATATTTTATTGAACTTCATTAGCAGTACATATTTAAAAAATATGAAGTATGACCGGTACAAAATCATATTTTGTGTTGCTAATAAATCTTGCTCCTTTTTCATAAATCTAAATGAAACTTCCTTAGAAAACCTGTCATTTTCTTTGGTTGATCTTGGAAAAAGTAGTGCATATGGATCAAGGAAAGAGACAGTTTTGAGGAGGTTCCAAAACGCAATTTCCCACTCTAATTCTGAAAGAGAAACAAGTGAGGCTACAGGAAAAACACAAGACAGATAATTACTGAACTTGGCATGAAAGCCGACACTTCTGCCTTTCTGGGTGGGTGAGAAATATGGGATTAAAAGAAATACAGATAGTGTAGCATGAACAATTGGCAGACTCCAAAATGCCAATCCAAGTTCTGATTCATTTTTACTCTGCTATTTTTGAGCTGGATATCTGTGATGCAAGGACCTACTTTGAAAACAAAGTTATTGTGCCCTTTGAGGGGACAGGACAAACACACCAAAATTCCTGAGAGGACTGGAATGATGCCTGCTAGTTCTAACATGAGAGAGCATTCTCTTATAACCCTAACTATAATCTGTTCCTGGGTCCAGTATTTACAGTGCTCACACAGGACATGACCAAGGGCTACTTCCTATCAGTTTGATCCAGACATCTTCCTGTGGTCAGGACTGTCTATAATCCAGTGTTTGCCTTATTAGAAGTCCTATTCTGCATAAACAATCGAGCATAATGGATGGGAAGAAATGTCATGTAGTTCCTATATAAGCTATACAGGATCTGCACGTTTGGTGGCAGACTGATTCCGTATACCCCCACCGGATAGGTTAGCCTGTCTGTATCAGCTAGCTCACAGTACCACTATAATCTCCTTTTACCAAGGAGAGAATAGATTCTGGCAACCTCAGAACATGACAACCCTGATCCCTCAGAATCGAGGAATCAATATACTACCTTTCGCTCTCTCACTTGTGCTCACATAGTTTGTCTCAGAGAGATACACAGAATAGACAGGCTGGGCATTTTCAATAAGAATTTATTGAACAGTTGTTATTCTAGGGTAGAATAGATAAGCTGCAACAATCATTAGATAGCAGCAGAGATATATGATTAGAAGTACTATGAAAGTAAAAGGATGGTTCAGTTCTACCATCTTGTAGCAATCATGAATACATAAAAGTACATAAAATACATGATAAAAAGTGCGTACTCCTAACTAGATGTACCTAAATGTACCTAGCACCTGTGTAGGTGTTATGCCAAGAATCCCTCTAGGATCTATTCAACCCCATTATCTGAGAATGAGAGACTATGTGACCCTGTCCTGGTCTCGAGTTGGATGTTAGACCACTGCGAGCTGGAGTGTCTGCATGCAGGAACCTCAGCGTCTCTGGTCAGTGTGTCAGCTGGGAAGCCTTGGTCTCCTCTGTCCTTCTAAGCAAGATGTGATGTATATATACCAAGAGGTCTCCCTAGGGGTTCTACCTTGCTGTGTTTCTGTGTCGGCCTAAAGGATGGCGTGGGGCCTGAACTTTATACAGAGAAATTATACATGAGATGGTAGTCTTGCTGTGCTTCCAAGAAACCTCATGCATAATGTATGAGATTCGAACTAGGGAAAAACCTGCATTCTGAATGCAGTGTTGTATCTAGGTAAGAGGTCAGTCCCTAAGAACCTTTATGTATGTAATGTGGGAAGAATATAGGTGAAAGGTTGCAATGTTACCTGCGCCTTTATAAGGTACCAATATGAACTAAAACAGAAAAAGATTGCATGCTGTATATATATTTTGCAACCAAATAACAAAAAGAGAGTGCCAATACTGATATATACTAGTGGTTTGATTGTGACATGCGGGGTATTAACTTGTGTTTTCTATAAATTGTTTCTAATAAATAGCTATTAAATAGCATTTCCCAGTGTTGAGTTGCATACTTCTTCTGGATGAGATATGGTCTTTTGAATTACAATATCAGTATTGGCACTCTCTTTTTGTTATTTGGTTGTATAGGCTCAGCCTCAGTGATTAGAGCCAGCCCTGGTTGTTACTCGTATATATTTTGTAGACACTCCAAACATATACTGTAGACCAGCCTTCTCCAACCAGTATCTTGCGAGCTACTGGTAGCTCGCCACCTCCCCAGAAGTAGTAATCTTATGTACAGCCAGCCTACTAAATAGGAATCCTTTGATTGGTTAAATGAATATGAGTGTAACAAAATCAAAAAGCTTACATGTAAGACGAAACCGTGTGTGTTATAAGACCTCATAAGCAGATGTTCGGAAACAAAATTGTCATATTTCCCAAATATATCTAACGCTGATATTTTAGGAAACATTTTATGCAAAGGACTTATTCCTTCTCCACCGGAGGTCCCGATCACAGTTTTTTTATGGAGCCCCGCACACCCTATTGGTTTCATGTATTATTATTGAGTCATATCATTGTCCCTAATAAACTACGGTGGGTTCAACCATATTCCAGGAAGCACGTTTAATATTCTTCTTTTTCTATTGTGGATTCTAGAAATTTAAAAATACCTAAAGGACAACCCTGTTTCACATTATTATTGGGTACACAAGTAGGGCGGGGGATACTACTCTTGAACCCTAATCATCGTCAACATGTTTCATCATTTTACGATAGGCTAAAAAGGTCCCAGGCTTTCACCAGGACTCCTATTTTTGAATTCCCCATGGATTGTCATCTGGACATTCCAACTATCCTATTGGTCCCATATTTTATGTTGTCAGTCTTATGGCAAACATTGGATACCCATATAACATGAATTAGTCATGACGGCCTACTTGCCTGTCCCCCAGTTGAGAGGGCATACATTTATGCCTGCTTTGATTAGATTCATATGTAATTCAGAAACCGAAATAAAAATGGAATTCTATTCATCAGAGAGGTCACAATGTAAATCCCTCTCCTACTGTACGTGTTATGGTGCTACACAATGCAAAGCTCCTTCATACTATATTTGTCCATGTATTACACCATGCACATTCTCTTCCCACTGTATTTCATCCAGGGAATATGTGAACAGTATCTCAATCAATGTACAAATAAGAAAATGACTTTATAGCTGGGAAAACACAACTGCTGCCCATCAATGCCCACAAAGAGAAAGATTTTAAGAGAGATGAAGCCAAAGCTCTCCCTTACTACTAAACTCAAACTGTGGGCCAAGTACATCCCTTTAGCAATTGACCCTCTAGATAAACAGATAGAGGTGTCCAATGCTTACTCATAGAGGTTGTTGATTACAAACTCATAACTCTGCTAAACTCACTGTAAAAAAAAAAGGAAAAAGCAAAGAGTTTTCACTTACAAAGTGTAATTCACATTAAATTAAATGTTAGCATAAGGGGAGGTGCCACGCACCGGACCAAGATGGCCGCGTGAGACCTCCGCTCGGCCGCCACTGTCCCCCAGACCCAGCATCCTGCCAGTAATCCTGCCTTAGAAGCTCGGTGATCATAAGAGGAGGAAAAGCGGGGCTGCCGGTTGAAATCCCGGCCTTCCAGTGATGTCGCAAACCGGAGCTTTGAGCTCCGTAATTTGAGGCCTTTCGGGGCTCCCTGGTCAGACTGGCATAGATTTGTCCCCTTCCGCGGAGTGCAACAATAGCGGGGACTTGAGCCGGAAGTCGCCGGTCACACCGACATCACCGGAAACGATTGCAGCTGAATCCTATTACGGTGCATAGGCGGTGAGTAGAATGGGTGGCGGTCTTTGCCGGAGGCCCCCCTGGAGCATGCTCCCCTTTGAGACCGGGCGAGTACAGAGCCCCAGTGACGCAGCGGTGTCGGTGCGCGGTGCGAGGCTTCGTCGGAGGTGGGCACCAGGCGGACCTGCATGGGACTGGGGTGATTGACGCACGGATTCCTTTTAGCCCCCCTCCTCATAACACCCGGAGGGGGGCAGAACCAGATAAGGCTATAATTGGCGGTCACCACTCACGCAGGGTCACAAGTAGCCTACCGGCGACCATTATACTGGCCCACGCGGGGATGTGAACTGTTGGGGGTGCCTGGTAGCGCAGATTGACCCCCCAGAGGCCATTCCCTAGGCACGGAGGGCCAACGCAGCATTAGACAGGCCGGGAGGCGACGGCGCCGGGCAGAGAGACAGAGAACTTGGGTGAGAGTGCACAGCTGGAGAGTGACTGTCTTGACTGGGAGGCGCAACCCCTTCCCCCGATCAGCAACTCTCCATTGCAGTAGAGTTAGCACATTGGAAGCCAGATTGGAGACAACGGTGATAATAACTACAGGCACTAGCGGGCGAACTGGAAAGATCAAAGTCCTCCTGCCAAACGCTTGCTTAGTACTCCCTGGGGACCACCGGACTGCATAGCTCCAGTGGCCTGGTGGTTACGTAGACGGCCCTCATCGTAATCGCAGACTTGTGCACTCTGCGGTGGGATCTCGGGGAGACGCCGCTGTATTGCGCTGTGAGCTGGCACACAAATGGCGAGCAAATTGGACTCCGAAAAACACTAACCCAGGACAACTAAGGGATTGAGGCAAGTCCAGACCAATAAACTGGACTGGTGCACTCTCCCCAAAGGTTCAGCAACAGACTCAAGACACGCCAGCATGGTGGGAGGGGATTCCATGAGCCTAGCATCGGACTTGACCCTACACGATGTCATGGCGGCCATAGATGGGGTCGAATCAACCTTAGGGCAAAAAATTGAGTCACTGGAACATAAGCTTGATACAGTCTCCATAGAAGTGAATCTCTTATGCGCGGATCTTACCAAAGTTAACGAAAAGGTCAAATCCCTAGACATAAAGACGGCCAGTCTGACTGATGATGTAGCGCAGCTTCAGCAGGAAGTACACGATCTTAAGTCTTTCTACAAAACGGCTGAGCGTAAGTTGGACGATTATGAAGGGACAGCTAGGCGCAATAATATCCGCATCTTGGGAGTGCCCGAGAATCAGAAGGTCCAGCCCCTGACCTGTTCGTTGAAGAACTGAATCCAACCCACCCTAAACCCAAGGGACTTGGTAAATTCTTCACCATCGAACATGTATACAGGGTCCCAGGCAGGCGGCCAAAGCCTGGTGCGCCCCCAATGATCGCAAGTGTCCTGACCTTTAGAGATAGAGACGCTATCCTGCAGGTAGCCCGTACGGGTACCCCCTTGCGCTACGAGAATGCCACCCTCTCTTTCTTTCCCGACTTTATGCAATTGGTGCAGAAACAGCGAAGGAACTTCCCGGCGGTCAAGAAAAAACTCAGGGACAAAGGAATAAAGTACGCCATGATGTTCCCGGCGCGTCTGAGGGTGGAGGTTGAGGGAAGAGCATGCTTTTTCGACAATCCTGAAGTGGCGTCTGAATGGCTCGACAGCCGTCTCCCCGCGGCTCTGGATCACGAGACAGAGGTGGAGATCAAGCAGCACAGGAACAAGACTGAGATCCGGCATCTATGCTCTCGGACTAACTGAACATTGTCAGGTACAGGGGTATTGGCCCCAGGATAAGATATCAGACTCTCTCCAGGGTTAAAAAGAATTAGCAATGAGTAATGTGAGTATCAAAGGACAATTTGTTTGAGACAATACGGGTTTGGGGGGGGACGGGGAGCAGGCTTCACTCCCCTTTACTACCTTTAGTTATCTATTACTTTTAGTGTGTAGAGCGACAGGCACTCTGCCAGTTTGGGATGAGTGAAAGCCAAGAGCCGGGGTGCAGGGAGGGGGGGGGGGGGAGTTGGGAGGGGGTTGAATTGTTTTTCAATGTTGGATTTTTATTGTTTGCAATTCCGATTTCTTCAACACCATCAAAGAGCAGAGCTACCAGGACTTCTACAGGGGCGAGATGTCGAGCGATAGACAGAGATCAGGGATTAGAGTGCTTAGTTGGAATGTAAATTGGCTAGGCGACAAGATAAAGTGGGGGATGGTCGACCAATTTATCAGACGGCATGCACCGGAAGTGATCCTCTTACAGGAAACCCACCTGATAGGAAACAAATGTATGGCCTTGCACAGGGGAGGGTATAAACGGGTGGCTCATGCTGGATTTACCTCAGGGTCGCGGGGAGTAGGCATACTAATTAAAAATGAATTCCCTTTCACACTATAAGCCACGTGGACAGATAAACTAGGCAGATATGTAGCGGTCTTGGGCCAATTGGAAGGGAAGACAGCCACATTCGTTTCAATATATGTCCCTTCTGGCCTGCAGACAGAAACGTTTAAAGACCTAGGCACGATATTCCTCACTCTTGCTCTGGGAGTCCTGGTATTGGGAGGCGACTTCAATGCTGTGATGTCTGGAGACCTAGATCGACATCCCCTCATGCAATCAGACATGCTCAGAGGTGGCTCCCTGAGTTCGTAGACACAGTGGGACTGGTGGATGGATGGACGGCGCATAACCCAGATAGAAAATACTTTACACACATATCGGGGCACACCAGAGCTTGTCAAGATTAGACTATGTCCTTGTCCCGGCAGCGCAGGCCCATACTATCCGAGAAATTTGTCATTTAGTCGGGGCATTTTAGAACACTCCCCCGTGTGGCTGAGACTGGAGTGGGAGTATGTGAGTGCGGGTAGAGTAGCCCCCATTAATCCATGGTACTTGAAGAATCCACATATCCGGAACAGCATTGTCAAAGTCACGGATCACTACTTTCAGGAAAACAAGGATTCGGTAGACTCCGCACAGACTGTATGGGAGGCGTATACAACAGTTATCCGGGGTCAAACGCTCTCCCTGATAGCCGGGAAAAAGAAGGAGAGGCAGGCTGATCTTGAAAGAGCGGAAGAGGACGTAGTAAATTCAGAAGAGGAACTGGCCGACTGGTTTCCCCTGAGGGCCTTCAACTTCTCAGATTGAGGCAAGACGAGTTTCATAGCATCGCTAGGGATAGAGCCCGGGCGCAGAGTAGAGAGGTCCAAGGTAGAGTCTATGAGCTCGGAGACAAAGCAGGAAAACTGATAGCGAGGCTGGATAGACATGAGTGCCCAAGACTAGTGCCCAAGGTGTTAGAGCAGGTCTCCAGTCCTATACCAGACCCACAGGCCATAGCGGACACATTTGCCAAACACTACCGTACAATATATAGTACGACCGGCAGGTTTACTGAAGAAGTAAATGTGGAAATGATAAGAGACATAATACTTCCCATGCTCTCGGATGAAAACAGGGACTATCTGAACTCCCCGCTGATTGATGATGAGCGCAGGCTATCCGGGATGTGAACTCGGGTAAAGCGACAGGGCCTAATGGTATTCCCATTGAATTGTATAAATTGAAATCTAATAAACTTGCCCCATATATTCAAGCTATGTTGACAGAGAGTAGGGAGAAGGGACTGCTTTCATACGACCAACGATTGGCTAACATAGGAGGCACAGCTAGTTCTGGGTTTCCCTGCTTTGTGTATGACCACTATCGGCCCATTTCACATTTGAATGTGGAGCCTAAGGTCCTTGCCAAATTACTGGCGATACGTCTGATTAAAGTAATTACCACGCTGGTCCACCCGGATCAGTCGGGCTTCATGCCGCATCGAAACACAGCCCTCAACTTATGGCGATTACATGGAATATTGAGTAGAGCGTCTACCATACTGGAGCTGGCAGTGATAGTTTCATTAGATGCCACTATGGCGTTTGATATGGTGGAGTGGCCCTATCTGTTTGTGGTTTTAAAATAATTAGGTTTCGGACAGGAATACATAGGCTCGGTACGACTCCTATACTCCAGCCCGATGATCGTAGGTCCTCAGACTTCCAGCTCGGTAGGGGCACTAGGCAGGGTTGCCCTCTGTCTCTGCTCCTCTTTGCATTGGCGGTGGAGCCACTGGCGGCCTGGATCAGGAAGGACAGATCCATCCGCAGACTGAGGTGGTCTTTGGATTGGAAGGACAAGATATCTCTGTACGCAGATGACGCTCTCTTGTACTTTACGAATCCTAGAGGATCTCTAAGCTGCCTCCTAAATGTGCTGGAAATATTTGGCACGTACTCAGTATTTACTGTGAACTGGCTCAAATCAGTGGTCTATGTCATTAGGGGTGAACCGCCTATAATACAGAGTCGTTGCCCGATCCATAAGGTATCTGACGGGTTCCGATACGGCGGAATCTTTGTGACACTAGACTCAAAACTTCGCTATGCCCGTAATTTGGACCCACCCATGCAGAGACTTAAGAATGATGTAGCGCATTGGAGATCCCTCCCCCTTTCCATGTTAGGGAAGGCGGTCCTTTTCAAAATGATGGCACTGCCTCGTTTTGTATATGCGCTCCAAAATACGATGGATCCGGTTCCCGTGTCCTATTTTAAAGAAGTTGAGAGTCTCCAGAGACAGCTCTTATGGGAGGGCAGACCTAGTATAGCATTTTCCAAATTGACTCTTTAACTGGTATGACAGTGGTATTAGTCTACCAGATTTAAAGAAGTACTACTGGGTGTCTCAATTGGCAGCTATAAATCACAGGATCTGCATCCAGGTGATCCCAGATATGCCATGGATAGATGGCAGCTCCCAGGGGGGTGACTATACTAGAGCGTTATACGCTAAACCCAGTAGATACCCACTGACTGGACCTACTGCGCACGACGTCCAAGTATGGCATACCATCACTAAACACCTAAAATGGGAGGACAAACTCAAGCTAGCCACACCACTGTAGAGCGCGGAGAGATTAGGAAACCTCTGGAAATCCAAGGGTTTCGATAAATGCGATCTTATAGGGATCTCCCGAATCAAAGACATCTGGGGCGGGGGGGGGGGAAGGAACGGTGCAATCATTTACGTTACTTAAAGATCAATATAAATTGTCAGACACTGAGCATTTCTGATACCTACAAATCCGCCATGCCCTACTTACTCATATTCCCTGTGGCACAACACTCCCGTAAGCCTCCCCCCTAGAGGACAGAGTACCAGACGGGCATCTCCCAGAGAAGACCATATCCCTAATATACAGGAAACTGATAAACAACATGGAGGATCCGTTACTTGCCCTCAGAGGGCAATGGACCGGGGATGGTCTCGAAATCGATGGTGAAGACTGGCAGGAGGCATTCTCCTCCCCACGAGTAGTTGCAATCCAAGCCAGGCTGAGATTAGTACAGCTTAAAATATTGCCTAGGATCTATGTAACGGGTCCTTGCCTGGTTCGAATGGGACGGGCGGAAAGTGGTGAGTGCAGAAGGGGGTGTGGGGAACTGGGAACATTCATCTACATACTATAGAACTGTCAGCAGATACAACAATATTGGAGACACATTCACCACACACTGCGAGCGGTATGGGGGGTGGATATGCATCCAGAAGCCCAAAGATGCATATTAAATGTTTGGGAGCCTACAGATCTCAACACTCAATGGGCAACGTTAGCATATATGATTGCGAAACATAACATCGCACAGCAGTGGGGGGCTAGTCAACCGCCCCAATTGCGGAAGTGGAAGGAGGATTTAGACTGGTGCATGTACAGGGAAGAGTCAGTCTTCATAGCTAGGGGATGCCCCGGGAAGTGGATTAAGGTATGGGGAGCATGGAACCGATACAGAAGCGACATCTGTCTCCTGCCAAGTCGCCAGCCTGACGCAGACTCTATTGATACCCTTGATCTGATCAATATAATAATTGTAATATATTTTGTAGACTGTATAATATCGCTGTGTCAAATGTAGTAGCCTGCTTGTAATTAATTGATGTGCTTTGGTCGAACTGTTTAACAAAAAGAAATAAAAAAAATGTTAGCATAAAATTACAAGTGTACCCAAGGAAAACAACACTTCTGTAGCACATCCTGAACTAGAGATTTTTGTAAGAAGGTAGCTCAGTGTTAAAGTAAAGCCCTTCCTAAATTGTTGTTCACAGAGTTCACAGTGCAAAACCCCTTGCAATTTAATTTGCCAGAGAACACAATGCAAAATCTCTGCATATTGCACAAAATCAAAAAGGTAACAATGTAAATCCAATCCTCTTTGTATTTGTCAGAGTTCACAATGTAAAGCCCCTTCATAATGTATTGCGACAGGCTTACACTATGTAATGCCCCTTATTACTGTATTTGAGAAGGGGTCAGGGTTAATATCTCAATTAGTTATAAGCAATAGAATACTTCATAAGTAGACTAACACCACTTCTGCCCAATTAAATGCATACGAAGATGAGCATTTACATGGGGGCAAAGCCAAAGTCCCTCTTTCTTTACTGTAATGACAGTGATGGTTGAAGCCTATTCTGCAGCATAGTGGTTTTCTACTGTTGCTTTTACCTTGAAAAAATAAAAGACAAGAAGTGCTTAGCAAAGCAGGAACAGTTGTTTAAATTAAACGCAGCAGCCAGGAGAGCAAGCAACAGAGTCAAGGTCAGAAGACTGTCTCAAAGCACATTGGTTTCGGACGTCATTTTATACATTACATGAAGGGTCATAATGTAATTTGTACATTCCTTTGGAGAATGGAATCTGGACAAAATGTGGGGCCAGTGGGTATGTGTCTAGATGTCCGGCATGGGGAGCACTTGATCACTGCATGTAGTGTGCATGCAGTGTTCTAATTGGCTGAGCATTCATCACTTAAGCCGTATTATTACACTGCTGTGCTGGCAGTGCTGTGTCTGCAGTGCCACAGCGGTGGGATGCTTCAGCTCATAGAGAGCATGAAGCATATGCAGCTGCCGTGGCAGTGCCACTTGTACGTCAGGTGCGTGTACCATGCACCATGTTGTACATGGCACACATTGCATGCATGACAGTGCAATAAGAGGGGGGGCACAACATGTGTCGGGTCCTATTTGGGGCCCTTTCCCTGCCATTCCGCTAACCTTTTCATGGTGAGGTCCATGCCATGAAAAGGTCGTCACAAAGGGAGGTCGTAATTGGGACGGATGGGCCGGCATCGGCAACGCCTCCCATCCCTGCTGTTTTCCCTACCACCGTGGGATCCAGGATCTTGGCGGTGGCAGCAGTCTTGTGATGGTCCAATCACCATGGTCATTACCATGCGGTCGGACCGCGACAGTGAGTACGGAGGTCTTTAGACCGCCGTACTCATAATCAGGTCCTTAGTGTGGCATCTGACTTCATGGTGTTTTGGGAACGTGCACCCCACCAAGCAAACGTGTTTTATTGGGGCCAATCTCCTACGACCATTGTGATGTTGTGGGATCGATCTGGGTTTTCTGGTTTGCACATTTGTCTAAGGGTTACGTGCCACCCCACCTGTGAACTGTCCATCAGTTGCTTCAGGCCTAGGTTGCAGGGCCTGCCTAACCACATACCTCTGACTCAGGATTGAGGGGGAGATCATATCGGGTCAATTCAACAACAGTGATATGAGTTCTTTTTTATACGTACATATATCATAATGTGCATTGATATCATATTTCATAATATTAATATTCCCCCCTTTAGTTGAATTTCCAACTACATCATTTACCCCATACTTTCTGACAGTCAAATTATTCGAGGTTTGCTGTGCTTATGTCGTGCCTATTACCAATTCCCTAATTACTTGCATTCTACCTAACTTCAGGACTGCGATTTTACAGCTGGAAACCCCTAATTGTAGGGCACCACACAAAAACAACACAAGAAGAGCAATTGGAAGCAATGATAGACAGTCTAGTCACCCATTGGGGAACCAGGAAAATAATTCTATAAACCAGTTGTGCTCAGGGGCACCTCCCTCCTTCTTCTTCACGTCAGATTGTAGACTATCATGTGGTGGATGGCAAAAGTTAGTGTCTTGTTCTCTAGGTCATTTTCGGGGATGAAAGTACAGCAGGACACACCGATTTTGGTGCTCACACCACCGTCCATCGCAGTCATCAAGTCCACCACATAGTGATGTTGCATCACCATAAGGCTGATGACTCTTAGTTCTCCCTTGATAGCGTTTAGGCTGAGCTCTGTATCTTTGATTTTTTTTTCAGCATTTCCCACCTGGTTATTTGCAAATAGGGGGCAATAGCATTTGTTAGCAAGGGTAGAAGAATGGTATGGACCTTCCCACATTTACTTTAGTGTCAAAAAACAGTTTACATTTTTCCGGAATGTCCTTGTACTGAGCCCAGCCAATGTAATCAGCAGTTCTTTTTTCTTGAGCCTGATGCAACAGAGTTAGTTTCTTCTGTAGTGGATGTTGAAACAACTCAGACAGATCTTCTCCAGGGATGACCAAAGTCATGGTGTGTATGGTTATGAGGATGCAGAGGCCACACCATCCGGGGACAAGCTGGGTGTAGGCAAACTCCCCACAATGTCAGCAGGTATCCATCAACACAGAGGTGCTCAATTGCATTCTGGTACTTCCAGTATTGCTTCACAATTCTCATTTGTGCCAAGAGGTAACACTCCTTTGCCTCTAAAACACAAGTAATAAAGTGTAAGTTTCCATACAATTAGGGGTTGCCCCTTCCCTTCTAGCCATGTGTACCTATCTATCTCAGTGTCCCAGATTTCCCGACATGGGGTATCTATGCTGGCATTCAACCCTTCCTACCTAGACTAATTTCCCCTTGTCTCATCGAGATGGGCAGCCCTGCACTGGAACTCCAGATCTGGGGTCCATTTGCCATTAACTAATACTGCCCCAGATTCGCTAAGGGCCACCCTGGGACGACAGAGGCGGGAGAGGACATGTTTGTGCACTGGTGCAGTGGCCTTACTACTTCCAAGAACCTCTTCTCTGGCAAATCACGGGGCCAAACAGTGTCCTCCTCTGTAGTGCCTCACCTGCGTATCAAGTCTAGCTCAGTTTGAATGACGCTAGGCTTGGAAAAAAGATGTAGTGCTGTTGGGTTTGATTCATACAGGTTAATGTTTACCACTCTATGGGGGTTCTACTCTACTGGCTTGTATCTTGGCTCTAATTCTACATAGGTAGAGATAGATGAGAATATGCTTTTTCAGGGGCTATTTCTTGGGATAAATAAAGTATGTCTGTTCCCACGGGGTGGGTTAGCAGCGAGCAGATATAGCACAACCTAGTCGACGTCTGGGCGCCAAGGGCAGTCATGTGATCATGTGTTGTGCAAGAGTGTGCTGTGTAGTGCATGTGGAAAACTAGTGTTTGGTTCAGTGTAAGTGTAAGGAATGAGGATGGAGAGGTCACTACGAAGTGCTACAGAAATACCACTAGGCAGATTTCTCGCTACGGATGAATGTGGCCTCACCCATGCTAAACAGATGATGTACAAAGGTGCAATAATCCATAACTATTGGAACTTTGCAAGTCTTGGGAAGGTGTCTGGAGAGGTCGTTTGCAGCTTTCAGGAATCCGGGGTTGTCTTTGCCAGCTTTCTGGAATCCGGGGTTGTCTTTGCTTGGCACAGTATAAAGAGTCTGTTGTATAAAATGTCAGTAAAAAATAGTCAAGTTCTTCGGATTGAACAATTGGGCCTTGTCAATGTTTTGGAGGTTGAGGCTGGGGAAATGGTGGGCTGCTGAAACGATGGTGCACTCGGGGCTCCATTGCAAACCTGGTGGATAAGAGCAGGGGGTGTTAGATTAGCTCAGAAAAAACATATATCATCATATAGTCTCTCAAAATTCCTGTGCCTTTCTTTTAAGGGGCATATTTTGTAAATTCATTTTTTGCAACTTTTCAGTGGGTTACCAGAAGGAGGCCCTAGTTGGGGCAGAACGCCATAATAGAGGGGAGTATTTTAGCAGGGTGATGTCCGTGGGTGTGTGGATGACTCTTTTTTACCTATCGGCTTATGGGTACTGTCGGCCCTCTTATACCCTACTTTCCCTATCATGTGAATGTGTGTGTAGTTCTATCAAAGTGGATGGTATCTTTTGACCTCCAAATGCATGATGCACAGTGAAAGGAATAGGGCATACGGCAATTTTGGGGGATGTCGGTAATTGCAACGTGTCCTAAGGATGCGTGTATGCACCTCTAGTCCATGCATGTGGCGTGTAGCAAGGTTTCCCTAATGGAATTGGGTGTTTTGACAACACCCTTTTGCTGGAAGTTTTGTTTTTGGGCTGGTTCCTGTAGGTCATTGGGTGTCTTTGTAAGGTTTTCTGTAGTGTTGGTTGTATTGTTGTTGTATAGCTTTATTTCGAAATATTTCATTTCATAAAAGCATTACAGTAAAATCATTATAAAGGTAAAAGCACAGTTATACATCGAGATAAAAAAAACATTTCATCAGAAAATCTAAAGAGTATGGAATCTGGTAAGAGGCATCATTTCTGTGGATGTTTGTACAAATATACAATTAATCATTTCTGAATGGACAAGGGCGCTTACAGGAAGTAACCGAGGCGCTATAATATAATTTGACATCCTTACTGGAGGAGCTTCCTCCTCGTGGTTCTTATCCTCCAAGCACACCCCAGAAATTTTGCCAGACCACAAGCGAACAGTGGGTGAGGGTCGGATTTTAACAGCTGTAGGGCCTCCAAATGTGACCGAGTGCCCAGCCTTGTGCAGAGCGGTTTCAGCCATCTGCGACGGGGAGCAGCGTAGGCTGGGCATTCAAATAACAAATGGGGAATGGATTCCACCCTGGTTGTACAGAAGGGGCAAGTTTCCACAGTTTGCCATGGTGGTTTCCATTTAGATGTCCATAGCCCTAAGGGCAGAACCCCGGCCCTGAATTTGAAATACAACGCCCTATCTGTTGGATTCAAGATTACATCGAGGTAGGGTTCTCTAAAGGGACGGGATTTGATACCCAAGAACTCTTTAGCTGTTCTGCACATATTCGTTTGGGAGACTCTCTCATTATCCACCCACAGCCAGAATGTTTTCTTGAGCAGCTGTTTGGGTGGCGAGGATCTACTAGCCCATGCATCGCCGAGGCCTAGGTCGCAAAGAAGGCGCTTTACACTAAGGAGCCAACCGATCTTGTGCCAGCCCGGGGTTGAAAGAAGCTCATTTAGTGCATCAGCATAGCTCGAGAGCTCAGGGACATTCCATATACGGGCCCACAGAAGGAGGGGGCGTAGCTTGGCCTGGTCAGCTATGGACCGTGTACCTGTGTCGAGTAGCAGGGGTAAGGTGGGCGAGCTGTAAGGGAGCCGCATTAAGTCTTTGTGAAACTTATTCTCCAGATGGAATAGAGTGTCAGGTTTCTGGGTACCCCACAATTCGGCCCCGTAAAGAGCCGCACTCACAGCCTTTGCCTTGTAAATGTCGAGTATCACCCCGATGGGTTTAAGGGGTGAGGCGCGATGCTCTTTTAAGAGGGCGCCCGTGACTCTCCTGTATGTCAAGGTGGATTTTTGGTGATGCGCCTTCCAAGACATGGTGTCACAAAGTCTGATTCCCAGGTAATCAAATTCCCTGACCCTTTCTAAGGGAACTGCATCAATTAATGGCGGGTGAACTGTCTTCCTGGGGGGGTTCAGCACAAGGAACTTGGTTTTGTTGATGTTAATAACCAAGCCCCTTGTGTCGCAAAAACCTTGAAACCTCGTAAGCAGGGTTTGGAGGCCCTTCGGGGATTTCGAGATCAGCAGGGTATCGTCTGCGAACAGGAGCGTTGGTATCTTTCTGCCCGCCAGGGAAGGAGCATCTGCTGGTAGTTGGAGAAGGTGCTCTACCACTCCGTTTAGATATAGGGAAAACAGAGTGGGAGCTAGCACACACCCCTGGCGGACGCCCCTGTCAACAGGAATCCGAGATGTTTTTTGGCCCTGCTGACCCCATCTGATTCTGGCAAAGTTGCTTTCATGGAATTTGATGGTTAAGGCTAACAAGTACGAGGGCATGCCCATGCCCTCAAGTGTAGCCCATAGTTGGTTACGTGGAACGAGGTCAAAGGCAGTCCGTAAGTCAATGAAAGCGAGATACAGACTGCCCTTGCCCAGTTTGACCACTTTCCAAAAAAGCATTAGGAATCGGAATGTCTGCTCAATCGTGCCGGTCCCAGATCTGAAGCCGGCCTGAAAGTCAGACAAGACCTTCATTTCCTCGGCCCACTGCAGGATCCTGCCCAAAACTACCTTCCCTGCTGCCTTCTGGGTGGAATCGAGCAGACTTATGGGTCGGTAGTTGGCCGGGTCGTCCCTGCAGCCCTTTTTAAAGATGGGGACCACTTCCGCACCCCTCCACGAATCCGGGAAACCGCCACCCACCATTGCCTCATTCAGGAGTTTAGCAATGTATAGGCTCCAAACCTCGACATTGCTACGAAGCAGGTCTCCGGGGACTCCATCTGGGCCTGCCGCCTTGTTGGGCACAATGCACCTGATTGCTATCTCCACCTCCCTGGATGTAAAAGTGGGGCCAAGATGAGAGCTGTTTGCCGGTACTATGTCACTAGTACTCCAACTAGGACCCAGTACCCCCGGGGGGTTGGAGTATAATTTGGCAAAGTGGTCCCACCAAACCTTCCCTGAAATGTTACATGTAATCAGTGAGTCAACAGGCCTGTCCCTACCTCTAATCAGAGCCCAAAAAGCCCTTGAGTCCTTTCTAGAACCAGCCTCCATTAGGTCACTCCAAAAGTTGGTTTCATGAGTGATCTTTGCCGCGACCTGGGTTTTCTTGTAGTTTTTCCTAGCTTGGGAAATCAGAGCCTGGTCTTTAGCGCTGACCGCCATAATTAGTTCACTTTTAGCTTGGCGGCAGGCATGAGAATACCATTGGTCTCTACCCTTAGTCTCTTTTCTCCGCTTGGGCCCCCCCCTCCCCTCAGGAACCAAGAAGAGATTGCTAAGTGATACAATTGTCTCCACAAATGGCACAAGTATAGGAGAGTCACAGTCCAACGTGCTTGCAATACATTTGGCTTCCATCATTATGGATTGAACTTGGGCCATTCTTTTTGCATCCGAAGCGACCTTAGCCCACTTTAGTCGCCTCCCGCAGTTTGATGGAACAACTTCGTGGGATGTTTTCCAAGTTGGCCGAGGTGATACTACTGTGGCCCCTTGGTCCCACGGGAGAGCAAGCGTGAGGATCAACGGGTTGTGATCACTATCCGTGGATTCTTGAACAACCATATCAAGGGCGTATTCCCACAAGTTAAAGTTTAACAGTACGTAGTCGATTCTGGAGGTGTGCCCAATCCTGTTGTATGTGTGTGCACCTCCAGCGTCTGACTTACAACGACCGTTAGTGGCTCTGAGGGAGTGTTCCAGGCAAAGTGCGTTGATATCAATGGCATTCTGAGTCCATTTCCTGATGGGGTTGACAGCTAGCAAGGGAATGCCTCTCTTTGCATCATCCTCCCATGTATCCAAGATGTCGTCACATGCCAGAGGCTCAAAGCAACAATTGAAGTCCCCGCCCAGAATGGTAAGGGAGTCAATGTTGCAGCCAGTTAGCTCCTCTTCAACTCCAGTTAGGGACAGAGGGCTCGAATTCCCTGCCCTGGTCCCCCTTAGGTACATATTGAAGAGCTCTAGGGTATTACCCCCCGGGCAGTGCATAGTAAGCCTCAAAAGGTCTGGGGATGGTGAGTTTGTATGCTTTACTACTAGACCCAAAGCAACACTTACCCAGATGAGAAGGCCACCAGAAGGGCGGCCTTTACTGCCTTTTGCCCTGGAGGCCGGCACAGAGTAGGTGGTGAAGCCGACCCTGTGCACGGGCTCCAGGCACCAAGTTTCTTGTAAAAGACAGATCCCGAAGGGCTCCATAAAGGAGATCCAATCAGGTTTATTGAAATTCCGGGCAAGCCCTGCCACATTCCAGCTTAATATTTTAAGCTGGGGAGCACATGTCAGGGTCTTGGCAGACTGTGTCTCAAGAACTGGGGAAATGGCATGAGTATCAGTGACCCTGGCAGAATGGAAAGAAGTTGCAGATGGCGGGATTTCCGAGACAATCAAATTTGTTGCTAAGTGGGTAATGGGAGGACAAACAACAGGGGGAGAGTGCACCTGATCCATTGAGAGGGGGGCCTGTGTTGGAGGCTGGGTGGGAGAGAGAGTACCAGTCTCACCTACACTAACCGTCAAGGCTGGTCTCCCCTTCCCCAATGTGGAACCATTACGATTACTTGGTATCGCTGTAGTTGGGGGCGATGGGAGTCAATCGACATCCTCCAGGCTGCCAAACCCATCAGCAGTTACGTTTCCAGGCCAACAACTGTTTGGATTGAACACAGTAGGAAGGAATCCCCAGCTAGGCTGTTGATGCGCTGGGGGCCAAAGTCCCCCCTGCGGACATACAGCACGGGGAGGGTAGAAGAATGATAAGGGCCTCGGGGTAATAGAGGAGCCCCAGTCTTGGTTCCCAGGAGACCAGATGTGCCTGGCTGTATACACGTCGTCAAAAGTTACGACTATACAGTCACCGGGGGTTGATTTCCTCGTGGTGCCCACCCAGGGGACTCTACGAGTCGTTAAGACTCTACTCTTTCTTCCATTAGGAATAGGCCTATAAGTGTTAAGCCAGTACATCACTTTGTTACGTAGCGAGTGCTGGTCTTCATATTGGCCATTCTCCAGTTCCGGGACACCCGTCAAGACCACCATATAATCATTTGCTTCTGGAGGAAGGTCAATATAACCTCCTCGAAAGTTGCTCCTGGTGTGGGGACCCCTAACAGAATGGGTTGGGGGTTTATTCCGAGGGGCCTTTGCGGGACGTGAGCTATTAATAGCTGAGTTCTGGGCTCTCGGTGTGGCTGTTGTGGTATTGGTGCGAGATGCCTGGGCAGGGCCGGTGTTGGAGCTAATTGGGTTCCGGGCTCTCAATATAGTTGATGTAGAGCCAGTGTTAGTATGTGTCACTGGAGCATTTGGGATAGTAGCCCTGGCCTGAGGGGGCGGGTTTGCAGTAATGAGATTCCTGGTGCGGGGTTTGGGAATAGGGTGGGTAGAACAGGGCAAAGTAGGGTTGGGGGTCAAACCAGGGATAGCTGTAGGGGATGGGGTAGGAACCTCTGTAAGCGGGTTACTATCGATCACCCCCTGGCATTCAAGGCTTCTTAGGCCAAGAGTGGCCAAGGCGATGATACTTTTCTCCATTTCAAGGAGATTATTCTCTATGCGGGAAAGCCTTAGATCCAGGGGAGATAAAAGGTTTTTTAGAGACTCCCAAACCACTCCTATGAATTCCCGCTCCCTCCCATCCTGGTTTGTCCAGCCCGCATCTGGTCTTACAGATTGTGAGGTACTTCCAGAGTCTGGAGGGCCTTGCCCCACAATATTTTCACCACCAGGGACCAATGGGAAAGGGAGAGGAATGGCCGGACTGATGGCCACTAATATATTATCACTAGTGATCAAATTAGCACCCTGCATTGGCAGTTTCTTCCGAGGGGAAGTTGGGCTGGGTGAACGTTTCCTCTTGTTGGGATTCCCCGGGATATTATCAAAACCGCCATATGTAGTAGAGGCCAGGGATATATCAGATGAAGAAGTAGGGGAAGCAAGAGGACTGTCCTCAACAGTAGGGGGGGCGTCGGGCAAAGCAGGTAGACCTAATAATGGGAGTGGGAGGGAGGGAGTGGGCGGGATATGCGTATCGTGGACATCAACCTCTACTATAACACCCTCCCGCTTGCCGGTGTGTTTAGGGGAGATAGCTGTAGCTATATGGCCAAGAGAAGATTTCTTGCGTGAGGCAAAATCGAGTGACAACTTCCTGGCCGCTTCCAGGTCAAGGGACACTCTGGTTTGCAGTTTGTCAATTTCAAGGTCTATAGCCTTGGTTGTCCGCGTAATGAAATCGTCCATGGGCCCATTTGATGCCGGCCCCCCCTTGGCCGCCCTATTGCGTGTGACGCGAGTACACATGGACTAACTGAGTCTAACAGGCTGGGCAGCAAAAATGAGCAAACAACAAGTGCGAGGCGAAAGTGCAAGAGAGGGGGCCCAGACCAGACCGCTCAGACCTCGAACGGCCTCAAACGGCCCGCTCTTTGCCCGGTCTTCGCCCCGCGCTTGGACCCGCACGCGTCCCGCGTCGCGGAAGCCTCAGGGTAGAATATATGGGCCGTTTGTAGGAGGTGGGCGGGCCACGGGGAGAGCGGACCGGAAGGTCTTGCTGGTCACGCAGGGACTCCTGGGCAATGGAGTCCCTGCACACGCTCGCAGCCCCGCAGCGCCTCGCTCCCACAAGCAGCCTCAAGGTCTTAGTTTTCTCCTCAGAGCAGCCCCCAGCCAACAGGGCGAAGCGGCACCCGCGGAGCGGGTGCGGCGAGTAGCAGCCACGGGATCAGGCAACAAGAGTTCCAACTGTAGCGCCAACAACAGCGCTACGGCAGCAAAAGCGTCCCAAGGAACAGTGGAGGAAGAGGAGGTAAAGTACCCTCCTGTGGGCGGTGGGCGGGCCACGGGGAGAGCGGACCGGAAGGTCTTGCTGGTCACGCAGGGACTCCTGGGCAATGGAGTCCCTGCACACGCTCGCAGCCCCGCAGCGCCTCGCTCCCACAAGCAGCCTCAAGGTCTTAGTTTTCTCCTCAGAGCAGCCCCCAGCCAACAGGGCGAAGCGGCACCCGCGGAGCGGGTGCGGCGAGTAGCAGCCACGGGATCAGGCAACAAAAGTTCCAACTGTAGCGCCAACAACAGCGCTACGGCAGCAAAAGCGTCCCAAGGAACAGTGGAGGAAGAGGAGGTAAAGTACCCTCCTGTGGGCGGTGGGCGGGCCACGGGGAGAGCGGACCGGAAGGTCTTGCTGGTCACGCAGGGACTCCTGGGCAATGGAGTCCCTGCACACGCTCGCAGCCCCGCAGCGCCTCGCTCCCACAAGCAGCCTCAAGGTCTTAGTTTTCTCCTCAGAGCAGCCCCCAGCCAACAGGGCGAAGCGGCACCCGCGGAGCGGGTGCGGCGAGTAGCAGCCACGGGATCAGGCAACAAGAGTTCCAACTGTAGCGCCAACAACAGCGCTACGGCAGCAAAAGCGTCCCAAGGAACAGTGGAGGAAGAGGAGGTAAAGTACCCTCCTGTGGGCGGTGGGCGGGCCACGGGGAGAGCGGACCGGAAGGTCTTGCTGGTCACGCAGGGACTCCTGGGCAATGGAGTCCCTGCACACGCTCGCAGCCCCGCAGCGCCTCGCTCCCACAAGCAGCCTCAAGGTCTTAGTTTTCTCCTCAGAGCAGCCCCCAGCCAACAGGGCGAAGCGGCACCCGCGGAGCGGGTGCGGCGAGTAGCAGCCACGGGATCAGGCAACAAGAGTTCCAACTGTAGCGCCAACAACAGCGCTACGGCAGCAAAAGCGTTGTATTGTATTGTAGCTTACAGGTGGGGGTTGAGAAGCCGCTCTGTGGTCCCCGTGTGATTCAATGTGGCAATGACTGGGCCTATTGCTCCCTTGGCCCTGTGTTATTTGATTCAACAAGCTGAGTACAGTGGTGAGCGTATCTGTGCACCTTGTGTGGGGGCTGCGATGGTCATCTATAGAACCCCTTTCCCTCCCGACGCGCCTCTCTCGGATCCAGGATGCTTTGGGTCTGTCACCGTTGGCGGGAATCAGGGACTTCTTACCCAGTGACACGCTACTTTTGCTGTTTTGGAGGCACATGATCCAATGAGCAGACTTTGGATGTTTGGAAGCATTAGGGGAGAGCAGCAGGCAAGATATCTTGCTTACGAAGGGAGTCAGGTGCTTGGCTGGGATTTGTTGTGCTGCGGGCAACTAACGCGGACGGCTGATTGCCCTGGTGTACTTCCCTGCTGACTTGTTGCCAAATTGATGCTTATTCATGCATAGACTATGGAGTTATATGGGGCAGCTCGACATTCCACCTATGCGGAAAACCTGGCTTCCGCCACTTGGAACACTGCCGCGTTATGGAACTGAAAGGGAACCCTTATTAGCTTGAGGCCAAAATGTTGAAGAATGGGGTCCTATCGATCTGGGGCTCATCCTTGTGACTTGGATGAGGAGACCTGGGTGCCAGTTTTATGGACTGGTTGGGGGGCCACCCTGCCCCCTCCCTCACCCCCTGGGCATGGCCAGCTAACTCCACCCGGGGGACCAGCAGCAGAGTGGGGTCTAGGCCCCTGCAGCATCCGAACGGCAAACTCTGGCGTGAATTCCTGGTCCACATATCATATGGCAGCCCGAAGTCCTTCCCAAGTGCAAGTAAAGGCTTGAGTTTACTTGCTAGACAGTCACCCCTCACTGCTGTGCCTCGGTCCTTGCTGGGCTGGATTCCCTGCCTGCAGCTGTTGCCATGTGTTTGGCCAACTTTCTGGTCCGTGTTGCAGTGGTGTGTTTGCTGACTGATTACCCTGTGGCTGAATAGGCTGTGTGCTCGGGTTGATCTGGGCTTGGTTTCGTAGATGGGAATTTTGTGAGGCCTGGCCCAGGCTTATTGATCTTTGCTCATGATAAGCTTTCAGAAGGCATCGGTCGGTCATGTGGCCAATTCAGTGATAGTAGTAGCACTTTATGAGGGCTGGTTGTTTCCAGCCTTCCTGACCTCTGCCATTAGGACTGGGTGGAAACCCTCTGGGGTTCAGAGGCGGAGCGCCCTCCCTTCAAAACTTGCGCTATTTGCAGGGTTACGGCCAATGCGGCCCCCTGAATGATGGTCCTTTAAAACTTTTGTTGGCCCAGGTTGGAGGTGTCTCTCTGGGCGTGCGCCAGCTTTTCCCTGTTCTTTTCCTGATTATTTCTGTGGCAATGTTACATGTGGGCCTGTATTTTCACCAAGGTTTGGTGTCTAATCCTACTACGTTATCTAAACCACTCTGTATTTCGGTGGGCCGTGCCTTTTTGAGGATGTTGTAGAAAAATGCAATCTGGAGGCCCATGTTAGCCCATGGCTGAATTGTCCCCTGTCCCATTCATTCCCTCATTCTTTCTAGAAAGTCAGTCACAGTTTTCCCAGGATTCATGAGGGGTTCCTGCTCTCTGCCATCAATCCCCCTACATCTGAGAGATCAGGGAACATTTCTGACAGTGCCAGCCATATCATGTGTCTGAATGAATTGAATGTGGTCCCGTCATGCTCGGTGTTAGTCAGAGTGACTGCTGGGATGTGGTCTCAGGACAACACCATGTTAGTCTTCTCTCCGATGAGGCTGCTGAGCAGACTCTTGTAGTCCCCCATTACTAGGTTTATTCCCACAGTGTTTTTCTCAAAACATGAGATCCATTTTCCAGCCCTGTCCATCAATGAAGGCAGTTTTGCTCTGATCCCTTCTTTGTCCTTCTGGCCCTATGTCACATAGACGGTCCCTGGCGTGCCTTTCTGCAACAAAGGGCATATTTTGGCATGGAGTCGCTCCGCTGGTTTCTCTGCAACATAGCGCGCACATCTTCTTAGCCATTCCTGTATGAAGGAGACGTTCCATTTGGGAGCTCACCATGCATGCCGGATCCAGTCTTCCGCGGTGGCCATGTCCTCTTGTTCGAAGGATCTCTCCTCTAGCTTGGGTCTATCGTGCTGGCCCAGCCTTTTGATTCAGAGTGCGGGCAGGTGACAGAAGGGTAGTGGAAAGACCTCGCCTTCTTCCCTCAACACTATCTCTCTAGGGCTCAGCTTGTTTGACCAGCGCATTTGGGGGGAGCAGCAGACATCCTCGTTGCTATTCTCCTTGTGCGTGCGGAGCAATGCCATTCTGCTTCTCCTATGTCTTAATTGAGTTTGGGCTAGCCTACCCTGATCTTTTATTTCTTGGTCAGCCCTTCTCCTATGCTGACGATCTGGATTCGTTCTTGTTCCTGATAGGGACCTCCCCTCTAGTTCTCTTTCAGGCTCCTCTATGCATGGAGCCCAGGGCCTAGCTCCTCTCTCCTGTGGGGGAGGGTGCACAGTTCTGTTCTCCATTTGCGTCTCCCAGGCAAGGCAAGAGCTCTTTCTCTCTCCATTTTCAACCCACGCCTCTCTTCCAACTCCCACCTAGGCTAGTCTCTTTCGCTTGTTGCAGGGAGCAATTCTGTTTGGTAGGAATTTGTCTTCCAGTTCACTTCTGGTTGTTTCTTCCGCTGCCTGAGCATACCATGTGGAAGTATACCCTACGGGTCCCCCGCGTTGTTGGACTCCAAATGGCTGGGACCTCCCCCCTCCACTGGTGGTTTTACTATCCAGAACTGCTATGAAACTCCCAGTTACCTAAGAGCGCTCTACTGTACAGGTTGGAGTGTATGATCCCCGCTGGAGCTTGATGGGTTGCATACGAAGGATAGGGGGGGGTTCAAACTACGGGTAATTCTAGCACCGAACTGGGACAAGGCTGGATTAGCCAGGGTATGCTGATCTGGTAACCTCCCAGCCCTAGATCTAGTGGCTTGGGGAAAGCATGCGTCTTAGTGTGTGCATGCCATTCACTGCTCAATTTATCTAGCATTTTAGCCTGCATGGGGAATCTAGCTTGGATGTTATCAAAAGCCAATTTCATGAAGGCTTGAAAACGTTTTTTAAGGGATTTAGTGCACTATTAGACTTCTTAAAATAAATGTAAATGCTACTCTGTTTCTGGGGGAACAATTAGGTACACTGGGTTATGCCGGCTATAATTACTTTAACTATGAGCTCAGCTTAGGACGAAGATGCATCAAACAAACATAGGTGTCCTCACTTTGTCCGCCCACCACCGTAACGGAAAATGGGGCAGATCGCCAAAGGTGCGGCGGTCCCGCCATGGCAATTAGGATGCCACCGCCATGGGGTGGTGGCATCCCACATATATTGCATTGTGGTGGGCTGTGCTGTAAGCAGCCCCCGCCACAATGCAATATATGCATGTTGTGTGACAGGCACCTGCCACCTTGTATATGCCAATGTAGAGGGGGGTACCGTGGGTGCCCCCCAAGTACAAGTGCATTCCCCAGCCCCCCTGGGGGCACACAACAGGCCCCCAAAGTAAACACAGCATGCCTTTCAATGGCGGAGTCTCCGCCATGGAAAGGCATTAGACAGCCAACATCATGATATGGATGGAGGTATTTTCCGCCCGGTAGGCAATCAGGACGATTGCCTCAAAGCGGAAAAGCATTGGGTGGTCTTTCCGTCCCCCGGGGTCCCCCCCGCCATGCTAATGTGGGGGGTGGGGGGGTGGGAGGGGAGGCCATCCGGCAGGGTGTTTTGGCAGGCGGATCGCCACCGCTGGTAGGGCGGTAGCGATCCGCCTACCATGCTAATGGGCCCCTTAGTACATAAAACAACACATATGAAAAATAACAACCTGTAAGAAAGTGTAATGGTTAATTCAAAATATTATGAATTGTCTTTTAGCACCTGAACAGAAAAATGTGAACAAATAACCACTTTTTCCTACACACATAGAATCGTTAACTGGACATAATATTCAACATAGAACACAATTGTAATAATGTAGCAGTATCACAACATTAAGAAAAAATGCATCAATTGAGAACCATTTTAGAAGTAAAAGAGAAAAAATGACAGAGGAAAAAATGACATTTTCAAAAAATCGGTGTAGAGTAAGAATATTGATGTAAAAATATCGACTTGCACAAATAACGAGGTAAAAATATCGAGGGTCAGAAATATCCTCAGACAAAATATCATGGTCAAGAATATCAATTTTAGGTAAGTAATATCGATATAAAAAATATGGAAGTGTTTAATATCATTTGTAATAATATTGTTAAAAATACCGATTGTTTACTAATGTTATGTGTTTTAGTATACATTTTAAATGTGTGAGTGGTTTGTTTTTTTGTGTAAGAATTGTTTGCATTTTTATTACATGTGTTAACATTTTAGTTGTTTAAAAAAAAAAATATTACATGAATTTTGCGTTTTTAGTTACGTAGCAGGCTGTGGGTTTATAAGGGAATAGGGTGGGAATTCATTTAATTATATAAAATGTATTGATTATTTATGGTAGTTATTAATAGTTTTTGATTTGAAATTTATGTTTTTAGTTCTGTAGCGGGTTGTGGGTTTATAGGGGAATAGGGTGGAAAGTAATTTAATTATATGAAATGTACTGAATAATTTTTATTTTTTAATATTTGTTTCATTGTGAGTATTAAATGTGTAAATTCATTTATTAATACTTGTTTAATAATTAGTTAATTTTTAATTAATTAATTAGTAATTAGTTTTGGTAATTGTGTAATTAATTTTAGGTGTGTGTTGTGTTTATAGATGTAAATGGTGTGGCGGGTGGGAAGTAATTTACTTGTTATTGATGAATTATTAATTATTTGTTCATTAATTTAAATTAATCCATTAGTAATTAATTCTGGTAATTGTATAATTCATTTTAGGTGTGTGTTGTGGTGTTTATAGGTGTAAATGGTGTGAAGGGTGGGAAGTAATTTATTTTTTATTTTAGGTGTGTGTTGCGGATATTATAGTGTTAAAGAATGTGTACTCAATGAATGTTTATTATCTTTTTATTAATAATATATTTTAAATGTATTATAAATTATGTTAATTATGGAAATAATTTGAAATAAAAACGTTGATTTTTTTATTGGTGTGTTGTTATAGAGTAGGAAATAAAATAAATACATTTATGTTTTAAATAATATGTGTGTTTGTGAATATTTGCTACTTTTAAATAAATATTGTTTATAAATGTATTTATTATTATTTTCTAAATAATAATTGTATCTTTTTGTTATATGTAATTAACATTATTATATGTGTTCTTTTTATATGTTTAATATATTTAATTGTATATTTTTCAATATTGTTTATTTATTTTTAAGAATATTTAATTTATTTTAATTGTTTAAATGTTAATAGTAATTTTTGTATACCTATTTTCCAATAGTTTCCCTACTGGTGCACTCATTGGTTTGGGAACAGTATTTTTCTCCCTACTTTTTCCCTACTGTTGCACTCACTGGTGTGGGAATAGTAATTTTTACCCTTTCCCTACTGTTGCACTCACTAGAGTGGGAATAATAATTTTTACCCCTCCGCTATCGAGCACTTTCCCTACTCTTGCTCTCCTGGAGTGGGAGTAGTAAATGTTACCCCTGGGCTAGCCAGCACTTTCCCTACTGTTGCACTCACTGGGGTGGGAATAGTCATTTTTACCTCTCCGCTATCCAAAATGCTACCTACTGTTGTACTCATTGGAGGAGGAATAGTACTTTTTTCCCCTCTGCTATCCAATACTTTCCCTACTGTTGCACTCAGTTGAGTGGAAATAGTAATTTGTACCCTTCCGCTATCCAGCACTTTCTCTACTGTTGCACTCACTGGAGTGGGAATAGTAATTTTTACCCTTTCGCTATCCAGCACTTTCCCTATTATTGCACTCACTGGAGTGGGACTAGTAATTTTTACCCCTTTGCTATCCAGCACCTTCCTTACTGTTGCACTCACTGGAGTGGGAATAGTAATTTGTACCCCTCCGCTATCCAATACTTTCCCTACTGTTGCACTCCACTCACTGGAGTGGGAATAGCAAATTTTACCCCTCTGCTATTCAACACTTTTACTACTGTTGCACTCTTTGGAGTGGGAATAGTAATTTCTTTCCCCTCCGCTATCCAACACTTTCCTTACTGTTGCACTCATTGCAGTTGGAATAGTAAATTTAATTATCTCGATATCCAACATTTTCCATACTGTATTTATTGTATTGCGAAATGTACATTTTAATTTTGTTTTAATAGTTTAACTTTTTAATTATAGAATGTATTTTACATTTTTTAATTATTGATCTATATATATATATTTAATTGTTATATTATTTTAAAGTAAAAAAAATAAATAAAGATAATAGCTAATACATTATTTTAAAGTAAATGTATGTATCTGTATAAATTATGCTTGCGTGTTTACATATTTTTTATTCAGTTTAATTTTTATACTTAGTTAAAATGTATAATAAATGTAATTCATTTTGTTAAAGATAATAGTTACATTTTATATTTTCAATATATATTATTTTATTTATATTTTTAAATAAATATTTTTTACATCAACCTGTTTAAGTATAGGGAGTCGATATTTTTACTATCTATATATTTTGTCGATATTTTTACCATTGATGATTTTACCATCAATATTCTATCAGTGAACACAAAAAATCTTAACCCGCACCAAGCACATGCTGCCTGATGATGAGGGGAGGCTCTGCGCAGTACACAGGACTAAGTGAGCACGATAATCTTTCAATATCGGCTCTGGGACAAAGAAAGGAACAACTTATGGGGATAAGAAGGTATAACTTGACAAGTACAAGCTCTCCTTGGCCAAGTACAAACTACACCTTACTCTCCAAAGTCCAAATCTTTCACTAACATCCAAATTGCACCCTGTTTCACTCCTAGGGGATTAGCGTACAATCTGTGTCATGCCCTGCAGTCCAAGTGAATAACACCTCTCACTTCTTTCAGACACCACTAATGTTTAAGAGACCAGTAATACTGAGAAAATCCTTTTAGACTAAAAAATTAGATCAAAGTGCTGGCTCTATATCACACCTATAGACACCAACTGTGTCATGCCCAGCGTCCACAAAGTGAGGTCCCACCATGTATCACAACCAGGGATCAAGTGTATCCCCATCTGTGTCATGCCCAGTTGTCCAAGCGGCCCCTGCATCCTCCCCAGAGACAAGAGTACCATCTGTGTCTGCCCAGTGGTCCAAGCGTTTAACCAACCCTTACCTTTACTCGCATGCTGACTACTCATCTGGGACACATAAAATAGGCAATATGTCAGGTTTGTTAGTGGTAAGGAGCACAGGTTTTTGAGCTTCTTCCTAGTTTGCCATACGCCAAATGCAGGATCAGATGTAGTCTCTTAGCCACTGACAATATCTCCAGGATGAAAATCTACCCCGTGGATTCAGCATAACTTCCAATCAATGCCAGCGTCTGCTCACCGTTCTTGCTGCGCATATGTGAATCTCTCAGGAGGGGGGCGGTGGGAGGTGTCCTTTTCCTTTGACTGCAATCGGGTACGAACAACCAATCTCTCCTATCTGGCTAGCCAAAATGTTATGAGAATGTCAATTTAACTTGAAAAAATAAAAGACAAGAGGCGTTTGGCAAAACAGCAACAGGTTGTTTAATTAAACGCAGGGGCCGGGAGAGCATGCAACAGAATCAGGGACTGGAGACTGTCTGAAAGCACATTGGTTTTGGCCGTCATTTATACATTACATGAAGCATCATTAACTAATTTGTACATTCCTTTGGAGACAGAAATTTGCCGGGCCATAAATCTGGTCATTTGATAAGAAGTGCAGGTGGGTTTTAACCTTGAGTGGACACAATGTGGGGTCAGTGGGTACATGTCCAGATGTCCGGTATAGAGAGCACGTAATCATTGCGTGTATTGTGCGTGCTATGTTCTGACTGGCATAGTGTTCTTAACTTGGGGCCCCATTACGATGACGGGCAGATCGCGACCAACTGCCGGGCGGTTGCGATCCGCCCACGGTGGTGGCGATCTGCCCGCTATTAACAGCCCATTTATTCACTGCCACATTAGCATGGCGGCGGGGACCGCGGCAGACGGATAGTCCGTACGCCGATTTTCCGCCGCCCGGATTGCCGTCTGGGCGGAAAAGGCACACAATATGGTGGCGGTGCCCCATATTATGATGCATGCAGTGTGCATGCCTTTCCATAGGGGAGACTCCGCCATAGAAAGAGATGCAGTGAATGACACTGGGGGCCCGTTGGGGGTCCCCGGCGGTCTGGGTGGGTGGCTGCACTGGGGGGGTACCTATGGTACTCCCCTTCATTGCCATACACAACGTGCCAGTCATCTTGTGCAGTGCAATGCTCAACGTGCTCCCTTAACATTGCGGCAGGTGCTGTTTACAGCACCGCCTGCCGCAATGTTAATGGCAAGAATGCGCCCACCAGTTTGGCGGGCGCATCCTAACTGGACTTGCGGGACCGCTGCACCTCTGGCGGTCGGTCCTGTTTTCCACTACGGTGGCGGGCCGCCATCGTAATGGAGGCCTAAGTGTGGCATCTGACTTTATGGTGTTTTGTGAACACGTGCCCTTCCAGCTAAACGTGTTTTATTGGGGGCAATCACCTAAAACTATTATGGTGTCACTGTTTATCTGTGGGATCGATCTGGGTTTTGCTGTCCGCGCATTTGTCTAAGGATTATGTGTTACCCCGTCTATGATCTGTCCATCAGTTGCTTTAGGCCTAGGTCGAGGGCCTGCCATAACCACGTACTTCTGACTCAAGGTTGAGGGGGTGGTCATATCGGGTGAATTCAACAACAGTGATGCAAGTTCCTTATTATACATACATATATTGTGACTTGCACTGATATTGTATTTTACAATATTAACATTACTGCCCTTGTATTGCACCCTTTTGTGCAGGTTCAAGTAGGTACTCTTTGATACACGCACAGTATAGTGATCCTGCCTAGTGGCAAATCAGCAGCTCCTGGTAAGCTTTCTATACCATGCATGCGTCCTCTGCATGAAGGGTACTTTTGTGTACATTCACACTGTATGTGTAGACATTTGGGGAGATGGAGTGGCTTCAAGATTTGAGCACCGGAACCAGCAACTCCTTGGAAAATGCTGTGGAGATATTCATGTAAAGCTTTAGACTGAACACTGGAGCCGAGGGGTGAATATCTGTAAGCACTAGAGGGCTCTGGGGAACACAGCTGAGATTTTGCTTACTGCTGCAACTGAAGGTTGGTGACACCAGTAAGCACAACCAGTGCTTGATGCAATGATTGAAGGAAATGGTGCTGGCTGTAAGTGATGATGGTATAAAAAGGGGCGATCCTAATGATTCTCAATGAACCTCATGTGATGGTTGAGGTTGGTGACAAGAGGCTAAGACTTCTTGTGGACTCGGGGTCGCGTATTACAATGATAACTGAATCAGTCTTCAGAGAAAAATGGGGGATAAGATCTCTTCAACCACCGGACCGCGAACCAGTGTCTTTTGAAGGGCGCAAAATTGACCTCCTTGGATATTTCGAGGATGTTATGGTATTTAAAAATAGGCGCATTCATGGGAAAATATATGTGGCCATAAATGGTTTAGACATATTTGGTTGGTTCCATCAGGGCCTTTTCAGTATGTTGTTACGCCCAGGGGCAAAAGAGCAGGTCTTAGCTGTTCATGATCATGACCATGTGGAAGAATTACTCAACAAATTTCCAAAAGTATTCTCGGGTGAATTGGGAAAAATTAAAAGGTTCAGACATAAGATAAAAAATAGAGATGATGCTGTACTTGTCAAACACAAGATAAGAAGTGTTCCCTTCAGTATCAGGGATGATTTGTAAAAAGAGCTCATGTCCATGCAAAGAAAGGGAGTGATTGAACCCATAGAATCCGCGGATTGGGCTTCATCTTTGGTGATTGCTAGAAAAAAAAATAACGAATTGAGAATTTGCATTGATTTAAGCAGTCTCAATAAGGTTATTTGGGTGGACTCTCACCCCTTACCTAATATAACAGAAATGCTTGGAGTGGTAGCAGGGGCTAAAGTTTTCACTAAGCTAGACTTAGCCTCTGCTTATCACCAAATTGAGTTAGATAAAGATTCACGTCACTTCACTGCATTTAATTCCCCACCAGGAATGTTTCAGTTTTGCCGCATGCCATTTGGCCTGGTATCGTCCGCATCGGTTTTCCAAAGAGTAATGGTCAATTAGGGCCCTTTCCCTGCCATTCCGCTAACCTTTTCATGGTGAGGTCCATGCCATGAAAAGGTCGTCACAAAGGGAGGTCGTAATTGGGACGGATGGGCCGGCATCGGCAACGCCTCCCATCCCTGCTGTTTTCCCTACCACCGTGGGATCCAGGATCTTGGCGGTGGCAGCAGTCTTGTGATGGTCCAATCACCATGGTCATTACCATGCGGTCAGACCGCGACAGTGAGTACGGAGGTCTTTAGACCGCCGTACTCATAATCAGGTCTTTAGTGTGGCATCTGACTTCATGGTGTTTTGGGAACGTGCACCCCACCAAGCAAACGTGTTTTATTGGGGCCCATCTCCTACGACCATTGTGATGTTGTGGGATCGATCTGGGTTTTCTGGTTTGCACATTTGTCTAAGGGTTACGTGCCACCCCACCTGTGTACTGTCCATCAGTTGCTTCAGGCCTAGGTTGCAGGACCTGCCTAACCACATACCTCTGACTCAGGATTGAGGGGGAGATCATATCGGGTCAATTCAACAACAGTGATATGAGTTCTTTTTTATACGTACATATATCATAATGTGCATTGATATCATATTTCATAATATTAATATTCCCCCCTTTAGTTGAATTTCCAACTACATCATTTACCCCATACTTTCTGACAGTCAAATTATTCGAGGTTTGCTGTGCTTATGTCGTGCCTATTACCAATTCCCTAATTACTTGCATTCTACCTAACTTCAGGACTGCGATTTTACAGCTGGAAACCCCTAATTGTAGGGCACCACACAAAAACAACACAAGAAGAGCAATTGGAAGCAATGATAGACAGTCTAGTCACCCATTGGGGAACCAGGAAAATAATTCTATAAACCAGTTGTGCTCAGGGGCACCTCCCTCCTTCTTCTTCACGTCAGATTGTAGACTATCATGTGGTGGATGGCAAAAGTTAGTGTCTTGTTCTCTAGGTCATTTTCGGGGATGAAAGTACAGCAGGACACACCGATTTTGGTGCTCACACCACCGTCCATCGCAGTCATCAAGTCCACCACATAGTGATGTTGCATCACCATAAGGCTGATGACTCTTAGTTCTCCCTTGATAGCGTTTAGGCTGAGCTCTGTATCTTTGATTTTTTTTTCAGCATTTCCCACCTGGTTATTTGCAAATAGGGGGCAATAGCATTTGTTAGCAAGGGTAGAAGAATGGTATGGACCTTCCCACATTTACTTTAGTGTCAAAAAACAGTTTACATTTTTCCGGAATGTCCTTGTACTGAGCCCAGCCAATGTAATCAGCAGTTCTTTTTTCTTGAGCCTGATGCAACAGAGTTAGTTTCTTCTGTAGTGGATGTTGAAACAACTCAGACAGATCTTCTCCAGGGATGACCAAAGTCATGGTGTGTATGGTTATGAGGATGCAGAGGCCACACCATCCGGGGACAAGCTGGGTGTAGGCAAACTCCCCACAATGTCAGCAGGTATCCATCAACACAGAGGTGCTCAATTGCATTCTGGTACTTCCAGTATTGCTTCACAATTCTCATTTGTGCCAAGAGGTAACACTCCTTTGCCTCTAAAACACAAGTAATAAAGTGTAAGTTTCCATACAATTAGGGGTTGCCCCTTCCCTTCTAGCCATGTGTACCTATCTATCTCAGTGTCACAGATTTCCTGACATGGGGTATCTATGCTGGCATTCAACCCTTCCTACCTAGACTAATTTCCCCTTGTCTCATCGAGATGGGCAGCCCTGCACTGGAACTCCAGATCTGGGGTCCATTTGCCATTAACTAATACTGCCCCAGATTCGCTAAGGGCCACCCTGGGACGACAGAGGCGGGAGAGGACATGTTTGTGCACTGGTGCAGTGGCCTTACTACTTCCAAGAACCTCTTCTCTGGCAAATCACGGGGCCAAACAGTGTCCTCCTCTGTAGTGCCTCACCTGCGTATCAAGTCTAGCTCAGTTTGAATGACGCTAGGCTTGGAAAAAAGATGTAGTGCTGTTGGGTTTGATTCATACAGGTTAATGTTTACCACTCTATGGGGGTTCTACTCTACTGGCTTGTATCTTGGCTCTAATTCTACATAGGTAGAGATAGATGAGAATATGCTTTTTCAGGGGCTATTTCTTGGGATAAATAAAGTATGTCTGTTCCCACGGGGTGGGTTAGCAGCGAGCAGATATAGCACCACCTAGTCGACGTCTGGGCGCCAAGGGCAGTCATGTGATCATGTGTTGTGCAAGAGTGTGCTGTGTAGTGCATGTGGAAAACTAGTGTTTGGTTCAGTGTAAGTGTAAGGAATGAGGATGGAGAGGTCACTACGAAGTGCTATAGAAATACCACTAGGCAGATTTCTCGCTACGGATGAATGTGGCCTCACCCATGCTAAACAGATGATGTACAAAGGTGCAATAATCCATAACTATTGGAACTTTGCAAGTCTTGGGAAGGTGTCTGGAGAGGTCGTTTGCAGCTTTCAGGAATCCGGGGTTGTCTTTGCCAGCTTTCTGGAATCCGGGGTTGTCTTTGCTTGGCACAGTATAAAGAGTCTGTTGTATAAAATGTCAGTAAAAAATAGTCAAGTTCTTCGGATTGAAGAATTGGTCCTTGTCAATGTTTTGGAGGTTGAGGCTGGGGAAATGGTGGGCTGCTGAAACGATGGTGCACTCGGGGCTCCATTGCAAACCTGGTGGATAAGAGCAGGGGGTGTTAGATT
The DNA here is from genome assembly GCF_964263255.1 of Lissotriton vulgaris. Lineage (NCBI taxonomy): Eukaryota > Metazoa > Chordata > Amphibia > Caudata > Salamandridae > Lissotriton > Lissotriton vulgaris. Next base: position 339,887,484 of record NC_141687.1, on the reverse strand, counting down.
AGCTCAGAAAAAACATATATCATCATATAGTCTCTCAAAATTCCTGTGCCTTTCTTTTAAGGGGCATATTTTGTAAATTCATTTTTTGCAACTTTTCAGTGGGTTACCAGAAGGAGGCCCTAGTTGGGGCAGAACGCCATAATAGAGGGGAGTATTTTAGCAGGGTGATGTCCGTGGGTGTGTGGATGACTCTTTTTTACCTATCGGCTTATGGGTACTGTCGGCCCTCTTATACCCTACTTTCCCTATCGTGTGAATGTGTGTGTAGTTCTATCAAAGTGGATGGTATCTTTTGACCTCCAAATGCATGATGCACAGTGAAAGGAATAGGGCATACGGCAATTTTGGGGGATGTCGGTAATTGCAACGTGTCCTAAGGATGCGTGTATGCACCTCTAGTCCATGCATGTGGCGTGTAGCAAGGTTTCCCTAATGGAATTGGGTGTTTTGACTACACCCTTTTGCTGGAAGTTTTGTTTTTGGGCTGGTTCCTGTAGGTCATTGGGTGTCTTTGTAAGGTTTTCTGTAGTGTTGGTTGTATTGTAGCTTACAGGTGGGGGTTGAGAAGCCGCTCTGTGGTCCCCGTGTGATTCAATGTGGCAATGACTGGGCCTATTGCTCCCTTGGCCCTGTGTTATTTGATTCAACAAGCTGAGTACAGTGGTGAGCGTATCTGTGCACCTTGTGTGGGGGCTGCGATGGTCATCTATAGAACCCCTTTCCCTCCCGACGCGCCTCTCTCGGATCCAGGATGCTTTGGGTCTGTCACCGTTGGCGGGAATCAGGGACTTCTTACCCAGTGACACGCTACTTTTGCTGTTTTGGAGGCACATGATCCAATGAGCAGACTTTGGATGTTTGGAAGCATTAGGGGAGAGCAGCAGGCAAGATATCTTGCTTACGAAGGGAGTCAGGTGCTTGGCTGGGATTTGTTGTGCTGCGGGCAACTAACGCGGACGGCTGATTGCCCTGGTGTACTTCCCTGCTGACTTGTTGCCAAATTGATGCTTATTCATGCATAGACTATGGAGTTCTATGGGGCAGCTCGACATTCCACCTATGCAGAAAACCTGGCTTCCGCCACTTGGAACACTGCCGCGTTATGGAACTGAAAGGGAACCCTTATTAGCTTGAGGCCAAAATGTTGAAGAATGGGGTCCTATCGATCTGGGGCTCATCCTTGTGACTTGGATGAGGAGACCTGGGTGCCAGTTTTTATGGACTGGTTGGGGGGCCACCCTGCCCCCTCCCTCACCCCCTGGGCATGGCCAGCTAACTCCACCCGTGGGACCAGCAGCAGAGTGGGGTCTAGGCCCCTGCAGCATCCGAACGGCAAACTCTGGCGTGAATTCCTGGTCCACATATCATATGGCAGCCCGAAGTCCTTCCCAAGTGCAAGTAAAGGCTTGAGTTTACTTGCTAGACAGTCACCCCTCACTGCTGTGCCTCGGTCCTTGCTGGGCTGGATTCCCTGCCTGCAGCTGTTGCCATGTGTTTGGCCAACTTTCTGGTCCGTGTTGCAGTGGTGTGTTTGCTGACTGATTACCCTGTGGCTGAATAGGCTGTGTGCTCGGGTTGATCTGGGCTTGGTTTCGTAGATGGGAATTTTGTGAGGCCTGGCCCAGGCTTATTGATCTTTGCTCATGATAAGCTTTCAGAAGGCATCGGTCGGTCATGTGGCCAATTCAGTGATAGTAGTAGCACTTTATGAGGGCTGGTTGTTTCCAGCCTTCCTGACCTCTGCCATTAGGACTGGGTGGAAACCCTCTGGGGTTCAGAGGCGGAGCGCCCTCCCTTCAAAACTTGCGCTATTTGCAGGGTTACGGCCAATGCGGCACCCTGAATGATGGTCCTTTAAAACTTTTGTTGGCCCAGGTTGGAGGTGTCTCTCTGGGCGTGCGCCAGCTTTTCCCTGTTCTTTTCCTGATTATTTCTGTGGCAATGTTACATGTGGGCCTGTATTTTCACCAAGGTTTGGTGTCTAATCCTACTACGTTATCTAAACCACTCTGTATTTCGGTGGGCCGTGCCTTTTTGAGGATGTTGTAGAAAAATGCAATCTGGAGGCCCATGTTAGCCCATGGCTGAATTGTCCCCTGTCCCATTCATTCCCTCATTCTTTCTAGAAAGTCAGTCACAGTTTTCCCAGGATTCATGAGGGGTTCCTGCTCTCTGCCATCAATCCCCCTACATCTGAGAGATCAGGGAACATTTCTGACAGTGCCAGCCATATCATGTGTCTGAATGAATTGAATGTGGTCCCGTCATGCTCGGTGTTAGTCAGAGTGACTGCTGGGATGTGGTCTCAGGACAACACCATGTTAGTCTTCTCTCCGATGAGGCTGCTGAGCAGACTCTTGTAGTCCCCCATTACTAGGTTTATTCCCACAGTGTTTTTCTCAAAACATGAGATCCATTTTCCAGCCCTGTCCATCAATGAAGGCAGTTTTGCTCTGATCCCTTCTTTGTCCTTCTGGCCCTATGTCACATAGACGGTCCCTGGCGTGCCTTTCTGCAACAAAGGGCATATTTTGGCATGGAGTCGCTCCGCTGGTTTCTCTGCAACATAGCGCGCACATCTTCTTAGCCATTCCTGTATGAAGGAGACGTTCCATTTGGGAGCTCACCATGCATGCCGGATCCAGTCTTCCGCGGTGGCCATGTCCTCTTGTTCGAAGGATCTCTCCTCCAGCTTGGGTCTATCGTGCTGGCCCAGCCTTTTGATTCAGAGTGCGGGCAGGTGACAGAAGGGTAGTGGAAAGACTTCGCCTTCTTCCCTCAACACTATCTCTCTAGGGCTCAGCTTGTTTGACCAGCGCATTTGGGGGGAGCAGCAGACATCCTCGTTGCTATTCTCCTTGTGCGTGCGGAGCAATGCCATTCTGCTTCTCCTATGTCTTAATTGAGTTTGGGCTAGGCTACCCTGATCTTTTATTTCTTGGTCAGCCCTTCTCCTATGCTGACGATCTGGATTCGTTCTTGTTCCTGATAGGGACCTCCCCTCTAGTTCTCTTTCAGGCTCCTCTATGCATGGAGCCCAGGGCCTAGCTCCTCTCTCCTGTGGGGGAGGGTGCACAGTTCTGTTCTCCATTTGCGTCTCCCAGGCAAGGCAAGAGCTCTTTCTCTCTCCATTTTCAACCCACGCCTCTCTTCCAACTCCCACCTAGGCTAGTCTCTTTCGCTTGTTGCAGGGAGCAATTCTGTTTGGTAGGAATTTGTCTTCCAGTTCACTTCTGGTTGTTTCTTCCGCTGCCTGAGCATACCATGTGGAAGTATACCCTACGGGTCCCCCGCGTTGTTGGACTCCAAATGGCTGGGACCTCCCCCCTCCACTGGTGGTTTTACTATCCAGAACTGCTATGAAACTCCCAGTTACCTAAGAGCGCTCTACTGTACAGGTTGGAGTGTATGATCCCCGCTGGAGCTTGATGGGTTGCATACGAAGGATAGGGGGGGGTTCAAACTACGGGTAATTCTAGCACCGAACTGGGACAAGGCTGGATTAGCCAGGGTATGCTGATCTGGTAACCTCCCAGCCCTAGATCTAGTGGCTTGGGGAAAGCATGCGTCTTAGTGTGTGCATGCCATTCACTGCTCAATTTATCTAGCATTTTAGCCTGCATGGGGAATCTAGCTTGGATGTTATCAAAAGCCAATTTCATGAAGGCTTGAAAACGTTTTTTAAGGGATTTAGTGCACTATTAGACTTCTTAAAATAAATGTAAATGCTACTCTGTTTCTGGGGGAACAATTAGGTACACTGGGTTATGCCGGCTATAATTACTTTAACTATGAGCTCAGCTTAGGACGAAGATGCATCAAACAAACATAGGTGTCCTCACTTTGTCCGCCCACCACCGTAACGGAAAATGGGGCAGATCGCCAAAGGTGCGGCGGTCCCGCCATGGCAATTAGGATGCCACCGCCATGGGGTGGTGGCATCCCACATATATTGCATTGTGGTGGGCTGTGCTGTAAGCAGCCCCCGCCACAATGCAATATATGCATGTTGTGTGACAGGCACCTGCCACCTTGTATATGCCAATGTAGGGGGGGTACCGTGGGTGCCCCCCAAGTACAAGTGCATTCCCCAGCCCCCCTGGGGGCACACAACAGGCCCCCAAAGTAAACACAGCATGCCTTTCAATGGCGGAGTCTCCGCCATGGAAAGGCATTAGACAGCCAACATCATGATATGGATGGAGGTATTTTCCGCCCGGTAGGCAATCAGGACGATTGCCTCAAAGCGGAAAAGCATTGGGTGGTCTTTCCGTCCCCCGGGGTCCCCCCCGCCATGCTAATGTGGGGGGGGGGGGTGGGCGGGGAGGCCATCCGGCAGGGTGTTTTGGCAGGCGGATCGCCACCGCTGGTAGGGCGGTAGCGATCCGCCTACCATGCTAATGGGCCCCTTAGTACATAAAACAACACATATGAAAAATAACAACCTGTAAGAAAGTGTAATGATTAATTCAAAATATTATGAATTGTCTTTTAGCACCTGAACAGAAAAATATGAACAAATAACCACTTTTTCCTACACACATAGAATCGTTAACTGGACATAATATTCAACATAGAACACAATTGTAATAATGTAGCAGTATCACAACATTAAGAAAAAATGCATCAATTGAGAACCATTTTAGAAGTAAAAGAGAAAAAATGACAGAGGAAAAAATGACATTTTCAAAAAATCGGTGTAGAGTAAGAATATTGATGTAAAAATATCGACTTGCACAAATAACGAGGTAAAAATATCGAGGGTCAGAAATATCCTCAGACAAAATATCATGGTCAAGAATATCAATTTTAGGTAAGTAATATCGATATAAAAAATATGGAAGTGTTTAATATCATTTGTAATAATATTGTTAAAAATACCGATTGTTTACTAATGTTATGTGTTTTAGTATACATTTTAAATGTGTGAGTGGTTTGTTTTTTTGTGTAAGAATTGTTTGCATTTTTATTACATGTGTTAACATTTTAGTTGTTTAAAAAAAAAAATATTACATGAATTTTGCGTTTTTAGTTACGTAGCAGGCTGTGGGTTTATAAGGGAATAGGGTGGGAATTCATTTAATTATATAAAATGTATTGATTATTTATGGTAGTTATTAATAGTTTTTGATTTGAAATTTATGTTTTTAGTTCTGTAGCGGGTTGTGGGTTTATAGGGGAATAGGGTGGAAAGTAATTTAATTATATGAAATGTACTGAATAATTTTTATTTATTAATATTTGTTTCATTGTGAGTATTAAATGTGTAAATTCATTTATTAATACTTGTTTAATAATTAGTTAATTTTTAATTAATTAATTAGTAATTAGTTTTGGTAATTGTGTAATTAATTTTAGGTGTGTGTTGTGTTTATAGATGTAAATGGTGTGGCGGGTGGGAAGTAATTTACTTGTTATTGATGAATTATTAATTATTTGTTCATTAATTTAAATTAATCCATTAGTAATTAATTCTGGTAATTGTATAATTCATTTTAGGTGTGTGTTGTGGTGTTTATAGGTGTAAATGGTGTGAAGGGTGGGAAGTAATTTATTTTTTATTTTAGGTGTGTGTTGCGGATATTATAGTGTTAAAGAATGTGTACTCAATGAATGTTTATTATCTTTTTATTAATAATATATTTTAAATGTATTATAAATTATGTTAATTATGGAAATAATTTGAAATAAAAACGTTGATTTTTTTATTGGTGTGTTGTTATAGAGTAGGAAATAAAATAAATACATTTATGTTTTAAATAATATGTGTGTTTGTGAATATTTGCTACTTTTAAATAAATATTGTTTATAAATGTATTTATTATTATTTTCTAAATAATAATTGTATCTTTTTGTTATATGTAATTAACATTATTATATGTGTTCTTTTTATATGTTTAATATATTTAATTGTATATTTTTCAATATTGTTTATTTATTTTTAAGAATATTTAATTTATTTTAATTGTTTAAATGTTAATAGTAATTTTTGTATACCTACTTTCCAATAGTTTCCCTACTGGTGCACTCATTGGTTTGGGAATAGTATTTTTCTCCCTACTTTTTCCCTACTGTTGCACTCACTGGTGTGGGAATAGTAATTTTTACCCTTTCCCTACTGTTGCACTCACTAGAGTGGGAATAATAATTTTTACCCCTCCGCTATCGAGCACTTTCCCTACTCTTGCTCTCCTGGAGTGGGAGTAGTAAATGTTACCCCTGGGCTAGCCAGCACTTTCCCTACTGTTGCACTCACTGGGGTGGGAATAGTCATTTTTACCTCTCCGCTATCCAAAATGCTACCTACTGTTGTACTCATTGGAGGAGGAATAGTACTTTTTTCCCCTCTGCTATCCAATACTTTCCCTACTGTTGCACTCAGTTGAGTGGAAATAGTAATTTGTACCCTTCCGCTATCCAGCACTTTCTCTACTGTTGCACTCACTGGAGTGGGAATAGTAATTTTTACCCTTTCGCTATCCAGCACTTTCCCTATTATTGCACTCACTGGAGTGGGACTAGTAATTTTTACCCCTTTGCTATCCAGCACCTTCCTTACTGTTGCACTCACTGGAGTGGGAATAGTAATTTGTACCCCTCCGCTATCCAATACTTTCCCTACTGTTGCACTCCACTCACTGGAGTGGGAATAGCAAATTTTACCCCTCTGCTATTCAACACTTTTACTACTGTTGCACTCTTTGGAGTGGGAATAGTAATTTCTTTCCCCTCCGCTATCCAACACTTTCCTTACTGTTGCACTCATTGCAGTTGGAATAGTAAATTTAATTATCTCGATATCCAACATTTTCCATAATGTATTTATTGTATTGCGAAATGTACATTTTAATTTTGTTTTGATAGTTTAACTTTTTAATTATAGAATGTATTTTACATTTTTTAATTATTGATCTATATATATATATTTAATTGTTATATTATTTTAAAGTAAAAAAAAATAAATAAAGATAATAGCTAATACATTATTTTAAAGTAAATGTATGTATCTGTATAAATTATGCTTGCGTGTTTATATATTTTTTATTCAGTTTAATTTTTATACTTAGTTAAAATGTATAATAAATGTAATTCATTTTGTTAAAGTTAATAGTTACATTTTATATTTTCAATATATATTATTTTATTTATATTTTTAAATAAATATTTTTTACATCAACCTGTTTAAGTATAGGGAGTCGATATTTTTACTATCTATATATTTTGTCGATATTTTTACCATTGATGATTTTACCATCAATATTCTATCAGTGAACACAAAAAATCTTAACCCGCACCAAGCACATGCTGCCTGATGATGAGGGGAGGCTCTGCGCAGTACACAGGACTAAGTGAGCACGATAATCTTTCAATATCGGCTCTGGGACAAAGAAAGGAACAACTTATGGGGATAAGAAGGTATAACTTGACAAGTACAAGCTCTCCTTGGCCAAGTACAAACTACACCTTACTCTCCAAAGTCCAAATCTTTCACTAACATCCAAATTGCACCCTGTTTCACTCCTAGGGGATTAGCGTACAATCTGTGTCATGCCCTGCAGTCCAAGTGAATAACACCTCTCACTTCTTTCAGACACCACTAATGTTTAAGAGACCAGTAATACTGAGAAAATCCTTTTAGACTAAAAAATTAGATCAAAGTGCTGGCTCTATATCACACCTATAGACACCAACTGTGTCATGCCCAGCGTCCACAAAGTGAGGTCCCACCATGTATCACAACCAGGGATCAAGTGTATCCCCATCTGTGTCATGCCCAGTTGTCCAAGCGGCCCCTGCATCCTCCCCAGAGACAAGAGTACCATCTGTGTCTGCCCAGTGGTCCAAGCGTTTAACCAACCCTTACCTTTACTCGCATGCTGACTACTCATCTGGGACACATAAAATAGGCAATATGTCAGGTTTGTTAGTGGTAAGGAGCACAGGTTTTTGAGCTTCTTCCTAGTTTGCCATACGCCAAATGCAGGATCAGATATAGTCTCTCAGCCACTGACAATATCTCCAGGATGAAAATCTACCCCGTGGATTCAGCATAACTTCCAATCAATGCCAGCGTCTGCTCACCGTTCTTGCTGCGCATATGTGAATCTCTCAGGAGGGGGGCGGTGGGAGGTGTCCTTTTCCTTTGACTGCAATCGGGTACGAACAACCAATCTCTCCTATCTGGCTAGCCAAAATGTTATGAGAATGTCAATTTAACTTGAAAAAATAAAAGACAAGAGGCGTTTGGCAAAACAGCAACAGGTTGTTTAATTAAACGCAGGGGCCGGGAGAGCATGCAACAGAATCAGGGACTGGAGACTGTCTGAAAGCACATTGGTTTTGGCCGTCATTTATACATTACATGAAGCATCATTAACTAATTTGTACATTCCTTTGGAGACAGAAATTTGCCGGGCCATAAATCTGGTCATTTGATAAGAAGTGCAGGTGGGTTTTAACCTTGAGTGGACACAATGTGGGGTCAGTGGGTACATGTCCAGATGTCCGGTATAGAGAGCACGTAATCATTGCGTGTATTGTGCGTGCTATGTTCTGACTGGCATAGTGTTCTTAACTTGGGGCCCCATTACGATGACGGGCAGATCGCGACCAACTGCCGGGCGGTTGCGATCCGCCCACGGTGGTGGCGATCTGCCCGCTATTAACAGCCCATTTATTCACTGCCACATTAGCATGGCGGCGGGGACCGCGGCAGACGGATAGTCCGTACGCCGATTTTCCGCCGCCCGGATTGCCGGCTGGGCGGAAAAGGCACACAATATGGTGGCGGTGCCCCATATTATGATGCATGCAGTGTGCATGCCTTTCCATAGGGGAGACTCCGCCATAGAAAGAGATGCAGTGAATGACACTGGGGGCCCGTTGGGGGTCCCCGGCGGTCTGGGTGGGTGGCTGCACTGGGGGGGGGTACCTATGGTACTCCCCTTCATTGCCATACACAACGTGCCAGTCATCTTGTGCAGTGCAATGCTCAACGTGCTCCCTTAACATTGCGGCAGGTGCTGTTTACAGCACCGCCTGCCGCAATGTTAATGGCAAGAATGCGCCCACCAGTTTGGCGGGCGCATCCTAACTGGACTTGCGGGACCGCTGCACCTCTGGCGGTCGGTCCTGTTTTCCACTACGGTGGCGGGCCGCCATCGTAATGGAGGCCTAAGTGTGGCATCTGACTTTATGGTGTTTTGTGAACACGTGCCCTTCCAGCTAAACGTGTTTTATTGGGGGCAATCACCTAAAACTATTATGGTGTCACTGTTTATCTGTGGGATCGATCTGGGTTTTGCTGTCCGCGCATTTGTCTAAGGATTATGTGTTACCCCGTCTATGATCTGTCCATCAGTTGCTTTAGGCTTAGGTCGAGGGCCTGCCATAACCACGTACTTCTGACTCAAGGTTGAGGGGGTGGTCATATCGGGTGAATTCAACAACAGTGATGCAAGTTCCTTATTATACATACATATATCGTGACTTGCACTGATATTGTATTTTACAATATTAACATTACTGCCCTTGTATTGCACCCTTTTGTGCAGGTTCAAGTAGGTACTCTTTGATACACGCACAGTATAGTGATCCTGCCTAGTGGCAAATCAGCAGCTCCTGGTAAGCTTTCTATACCATGCATGCGTCCTCTGCATGAAGGGTACTTTTGTGTACATTCACACTGTATGTGTAGACATTTGGGGAGATGGAGTGGCTTCAAGATTTGAGCACCGGAACCAGCAACTCCTTGGAAAATGCTGTGGAGATATTCATGTAAAGCTTTAGACTGAACACTGGAGCCGAGGGGTGAATATCTGTAAGCACTAGAGGGCTCTGGGGAACACAGCTGAGATTTTGCTTACTGCTGCAACTGAAGGTTGGTGACACCAGTAAGCACAACCAGTGCTTGATGCAATGATTGAAGGAAATGGTGCTGGCTGTAAGTGATGATGGTATAAAAAGGGGCGATCCTAATGATTCTCAATGAACCTCATGTGATGGTTGAGGTTGGTGACAAGAGGCTAAGACTTCTTGTGGACTCGGGGTCGCGTATTACAATGATAACTGAATCAGTCTTCAGAGAAAAATGGGGGATAAGATCTCTTCAACCACCGGACCGCGAACCAGTGTCTTTTGAAGGGCGCAAAATTGACCTCCTTGGATATTTCGAGGATGTTATGGTATTTAAAAATAGGCGCATTCATGGGAAAATATATGTGGCCATAAATGGTTTAGACATATTTGGTTGGTTCCATCAGGGCCTTTTCAGTATGTTGTTACGCCCAGGGGCAAAAGAGCAGGTCTTAGCTGTTCATGATCATGACCATGTGGAAGAATTACTCAACAAATTTCCAAAAGTATTCTCGGGTGAATTGGGAAAAATTAAAAGGTTCAGACATAAGATAAAAATTAGAGATGATGCTGTACTTGTCAAACACAAGATAAGAAGTGTTCCCTTCAGTATCAGGGATGATTTGTAAAAAGAGCTCATGTCCATGCAAAGAAAGGGAGTGATTGAACCCATAGAATCCGCGGATTGGGCTTCATCTTTGGTGATTGCTAGAAAAAAAAATAACGAATTGAGAATTTGCATTGATTTAAGCAGTCTCAATAAGGTTATTTGGGTGGACTCTCACCCCTTACCTAATATAACAGAAATGCTTGGAGTGGTAGCAGGGGCTAAAGTTTTCACTAAGCTAGACTTAGCCTCTGCTTATCACCAAATTGAGTTAGATAAAGATTCACGTCACTTCACTGCATTTAATTCCCCATCAGGAATGTTTCAGTTTTGCCGCATGCCATTTGGCCTGGTATCGTCCGCATCGGTTTTCCAAAGAGTAATGGTCAATTTACTAAAAGACATATAAAATGTAACTATCTTCCAGGATGATGTCCTTATTTTTGCTAACGATCAGGCTGAACATGATGTGATATTGAGTAAAATTCTTTCCATCTTCCAAGAACATGGTGTGGTCCTAAAACGCGAGAAGTGTGTATTCTCTAAAAGTAAAGTGGAGTATTTAGGTCACGCCATTTCTAGTGAGGGTGTCACTCCTAAGCCCAGCTTGGTCCAAGCCATTATTGATGCGTCAGCTCCCAAAGACAAGGCAGGCGTCAAATCCTTGCTTGGTTTGACTGAGTTTTATGCCCGATTTATTCAAGATTACGCCTCAAAAGTTTGCCCCATCTCAAAGTTACTTAAAGAGAGGAATGAATTTGTGTGGGACTCAGAATGTGAGCTAGCATTTACATGGCTCAAAGAACAATTGAGCACTGTTAAAGCACTTAAACCGTTTGAGCCCTCTTTGCCATGTTTACTGACTGTTGATGCAAGCAGCTATGGGTTGGGAGCCATCCTGACTCTGGAGGTTGGCAATCTGGAACACACTATCGGATTTGCTTCAAGGGTATTGAGAGAAGCAGAAGCACATTACTCTGTTATAGAGAAAGAACTCTTGGCATGTTGGTGGGGTATTGAAAAGTTCAGGAACTATCTGTGGGGCAAAAAGTTCACGTTGCAAACAGACCATAAACCTTTAATTACTATCTTAGGCAGCGTCAATAACAACAATGCTACGCCACATATAGCTCGTCTGGCGTCAAAACTCTTGCAATTCAATTTTGATATAATACACATTGCAGGAGGAAAAATTGTTAGGGCTGATGCTCTGTCTCGCTTACCTCCTCCTTACAATAAGTCTATGCATTGTGAAGATGATGTTGAATATGATGACAAAGAAGACTGTATAATAGCAAGTGTAGAATTGGAAAAAGTGTGTTCAGTAATGGAAAGCAGTTGACATGCGGCCTTGGAAAAAGACGTCATTTTGAGTGATGTGAAGAAATACATAATGCAAGGTTGGCCAAAAGAAAGAAATATTGATGTTGATTTACAACCTTTTGTGAAAGTTTGTGATGAATTATCGTTAGAGGATGGTCTTGTGTTCAGATCCGACAAACTGATACCTCCAGTGAGCACCATTCTTAATAAAGCTCATGAGGGACATCTGGGCGCTACGCTCACCAAACGTAGAGTGAGAGAATACTTCTGGTGCCCACAAATGGATAGGGACATCGAAGCTCTGGTTTTAGAGTGTCCAATTTGTGTCTCAAGTGACAAGTGCCTTCGCACTTCGGTTCCCCCTCTCACCCCATACCTCTTCCCGAGGCTGACACTACTCAATAGCAGTGCGGCACTACTAAGAGCACTCTCAAACACCTCACAACACACACTCCTGACAGCACTCCTCCATTATTTACAGCACTCACACACTACCAGAAGCACAGCAACACCCTTGAGAGCCTACCAACAAAGCCATAATATGTTTGTCTAATATCTCACTCTGCCTCTTCATTGATTGGTGAGTACATGCCTGTGGTACTTTAGATGAGTGAGTCGGTGAGTTCATGCCTGTGGCATTGTAGATGAGTGAGTAGTTGAGTTAAATAACGAGTCAATGGGTGGAAGAATAGACACAAGAATTAATAGAAGAGTGTATGCATGATACTTGACTGAGAGCATGGACGGATGAAAGCAACTAGGTGCACGCACACACACAGTTGAGCAGCAAGTGCATCTTGTAATTGTTGCTATTATAACTGTGTAAGTGCTCCGATACCTTCGGGTCTGGTTTGCGCTATTGTCCTCATATACTACTATCTATCCTAGAGTACTATTATTTACTGTTACTATGTTTTATTATTTACTCCATATGTAATCTGTGTAATTGCTGCTGTGTTAACTCTGTAAAGCGCTCTGATACCTTCGGGTCAAGTTCGCGCTATACAAAACTCGATAACTGAACAAGTAATCATATTGGCGCTGGAACAAGTGATCTGCAGGTTACAGACACACATATCACTGCTTCTAAGAAATCTTATTGTGATTGGAGTCTTTAACCTGAAGGGCACCCTTTCCTTGGCATGTGATCAACTCATTGGTCTACTGCCAGCATTCGTCCAGCTCTTGTTATGCAACATTCAGACAACTCAATGCCTGGATTGATTTACAGGGTTTCAAGAATGTTGTTTACTTTTCTAAATAGTGCCTTCCCGCCCACTGACACTCCTAATCACCCCCATGCCTTTACTCCTAACATGCTTCAAGGTCTCCCAAACTCTTTCCTGCTTATCGTTTAATCTTTTCATCTATTTTATTGAGTACTCCACCGTGATTGCAGGGAAATCACAGACTCCCAGCACTCCATCTCACAAAAACAGAGTCCTGAAAAGACATACATACAGCTTCCTTTTTTTTTTTTAAATTCTTTTTATTAAAGGATTTTTACATATTTACCACCCTCTGGGACACAGAGGGGGCGTGGAACAAGTAAACAATACAACATATCCATGGAATATACATACCATACATCTTCATATAACATCAACATAGAGTAAATTAAATCTTACTTTTCAAAACAAAATATATCATCAATCATATTGAAAATTAGCTCACTATCCTAGAGCTTATATACTAATTTTGACATCCTTTATATGCATTAGGTCTACACCAAATATTATCAGTTATATACAGTTTATATACAATCTATATACAAATACAGTTTTATATACAATTTCTATATACATCATCCTTCTTCCTTCCATTTCGTTATAGCCTCCCAAATTTTCAAGCCTAGTTTCCTCGAATTTTTCCCCCTTCTTGAGTAGATTGCTCTTTCTAAATTGTGTATACTCAACAACCTGGCTAACCATTGCTGAAATGATGGTACCGTTTGATCTAACCATGCGGATGCTATACATAATCTATACACTGCCATAGCAATAAAGATACAATATTTCCCTGCTTCATCTTCAATACTACCATCTGTCCCTAGTAATATAGTCACGGGTGTTAAATTAGCAGCTATTTTTAATGCCCTCTGTAGAAACAATTCTATTTCTTTAAGTAGTATTGCTAAATTTGGACATATCGCAAACATATGGATAGCATCCGCATTTGCACTCATACACCTGGGGCAGTGTATACCATTTGTCGCTCCCCATTGCGCTAGTTTAGCTGGGGTATAGTAAAGCCAATACAAGGTCTTATATTGTTGTGCCTGTAGTGATGCAGAGCACAAAATATTTATCCCTAAGTCTAATGACTCTTTAAAGCAATCTTGTTCTATACCCAACTTCACTGACCAACTTTCCCCCCATTTAACCATGTCATCTGTTCTGTGCTCGTTTAACTCTGCGTAAAACCTTTTAATAGTGCAATCTACTCCGCTCTCTATTATTTCTAATATATTATTTTTTTCAAATCCTCTCGTCCCCCCTCTTTTATTTTGTAGGAAACTTCTTACTTGTAAGTATTTAAAAAAATGGCTTCTTGGCAAATTAAATTTTTTCTGTATTATTCCAAATTGTTTCATCCCTTGTGTCCCCATAATATCCCCCAATTTTATTACTCCATTTCGAAACCACTCTCTATATGTTAAATCGGAAAAAATATCTTGCGGAAAAACCTTATTATCGTATATCCTTGTATACCTATTGAATTTACCCAAACCAAATTTTTTCATAAACGCCTTCCATAGCTTGTGAGCTCCCACCATCGTCTTAAAGCGTGTTCTTTTAAAGTATAACGTGTCAAAATTTTTCAAAAAAATATTCTTAGTTTCTTCACCCATCAGAATCCCGTATATTGCTAAAGACCCCAGATGATCCTCTCCTTCTGCTTCGGCTCCACCTATTAATCCTATCATATACTGTAGAGCAGCGGCCCAATAATAAAGCTTGATGTCTGGTAGTGCCCAACCTCCTCTTTCGCGTGGAAGTGCCAGAAATCTCGCCGCCCTCCTAGTCTTACCTTTGGACCATATGAACTTGTTAATCATGTTCTCAATCTTTTTAAACCAGACATTGTCAAACCATAGGGGAATTGTTCGAAAAAGGTATAAAAATTTTGGCATAATTAACATTTTTATAATATTTACTCTTCCAACCAATGTAAGATGGAGATTGTTCAATCTGTCCAGCTCACCACCTACTTTCTGTATGATAGGGTTAATATTTAATTCTACTATTTTTTCTAATGCTGAGGCTATAATTATTCCTAAATATGTTCCTGTCAATACCACCCTAGAGTCCTGGCATGATGCCTTGCTGTTTTTTATAATTTGTGTTTTTCCAGTGTTCAAGGAATACCCAGACACTTTCCCAAATTCTTTTGCCTCTTCTTCCACATATCTTATAGCCTCTGTGGGTGATGATGTTATAACCGCCACGTCATCAGCGTATGCCAAAATCTTACACTCCCCCCTGAGTGTGACAATTGGGGGAATATGTCTATTTAACTCCAGTTTTCTAATTAACGGGTCTAAATATATAGCAAACAGCAAAGGAGAGCATGGACACCCCTGCCTTGTGCCCCTCTCAATTTTTACTTTGTCCGTTAACCCCGCGTTAATTCTAATTGCAGCGCTCGGGTCTCTGTATAGTGTCTTTATCGCTGTCAAGAAGCCGGTGCCAAATCCCACTTTTTCCAACACACTCCATAGGTATACCCATGACACACGGTCGAAAGCTTTTTCAGCATCCAATAATAATGCCGCAAATGGATCCCCATTAGCCTCCGTCATGTCCATAAGGGTAATTAATTTCCTTACATGATGCGTGGTCCCCCGTCCTGGAATAAAGCCGTGCTGATTAGTAGTAACTAACGGTGTTATTACACTGGCAAATCTACTTGCCAATACCTTAGAATAAATCTTCGTATCTGTATTCATAAGGGTAATTGGTCTGTATGACCCTGGATCAGTCGGTATCTTACCTTTTTTGAGGATAACCACTATTTCAGCCTCAGACCAAGTGTTCGGTATTGAGCATCCCTTCTGTGCTTGTTTAAAAATATACAGCATATCTCCTGCCAACTCCTCCCAAAAAACTTTGTAAAATTCTAACGGAATTTTATCTGGGCCAGCAGCCTTCCCTGCTGGTAAACTCTTCATAGCTGCTTCTACTTCCTCTAATTCCAAAACAGTATCTATCCTCTGTTTCTCTGTTTCATCCAGCTGTCCCCCCTCATATTCATTCAAATACTCCATTATGTCTTCATGATCTTTTATTTGACTCTCAGAGTAGAGCTTCATATAGAAGCTTCTGAAGACTTCCCTTATTTCTTGTACATTGGTTACCATCATCCCTGAGATATCCTTTATTGCTTTTATCTCACCGAGAGATGCTTTCTGTCTAGTTCTGGCTGCTAACATTTTACCAACCCTTTCATTCAACTCATAACAATTCTCTCTATTCGCTGTATATTGTTTCGCAGCCCTTTCTGCTATGTACTCTTCTGCTGCCGTTCTTAATTTTACAAGTTTCATATATGGGGGGTCTAATGGGTCTCGATTATGAGTTAGCTCTGTCCTATTAGTTAATTCCTCCTCTGCCGACAACAGCTCCCTCTTTATCTGCTCAGATCTTTCCTTTTCCTCTTTCCTTTTTCTAGCGCCAAAACTAATAGTCTCACCCCGTACTCCGGCCTTAAAACAATCCCAGACTATCCCAACCGATGCTGTTTGTCTATTTATATTCAAGAACTCAACTATCCATCTCTTCATATGCCGGATATATGCATCCTCCACGAGCAATGCCCTTTCGAATGTCCACTCGGTAACCTTCCTTATCGTTTTCATACCTTTCAAGGTGACAATGAGAGGGTTGTGATCTGAAAAAAGCCTTGGTATTCTTTCAATCTCTGCCCCATCCATGCGTTGAGTACTAATTAAGAAATAATCCAATCTAACGCTTATCCTATGAGGTGATAAATAATATGTGTACCCATTTTGTCCCGGGTACAGAGTATCCCATACATCTAATAATCCGTTATTCCTAGCTAGATTACAGACTGCTTTAAAAACTCTTCTCTTCCTCCCTTTGTATTTAACTGGGGGTCCTAGCCCCAACCCCAAACCTCCTGCTCCATTGATGTTGAAATCTCCCCCTATCAATATGAAGGGTGCCCAAGTTGCCAGCTCAATGTCAATTTCCTCAAAAATCTCCGGGTCATCTCCTGTAGACCCATAAATAGACCCAAGGGTGACCCATATTTCTCCGACCATACACTCTACTAAAGCCCATCTACCCCATACATCCTCCCATTTTTTTCTAGTACATATATTTCTTTGCTTTGCCATCACAGCAACCCCCCTGTTCCTAGTGCCCTGCCTAGAGTGTGCTATAACCGTTAGCCCTAACTGATCTAAAAGCCTAATTTCAGATACCTGTATATGTGTTTCCTGTAATATTAAGAAGTCCAATCTTAATTGTTTAATCAGGGCTGCTACCTTCTGCCGTTTTACCCTGTCATTGAGACCACATACATTCCATGTCATAATACGAGTACTCATCCTGGGTTTTTAACAAATATAGCCATAGATTTAATCATTTTAAGCAAAAAAAAAAAGTTAACGCAGTTTGTTGCCACCACTTTATAACTCACAAATTTTTCTTCCATTTTATTAATCTTTTTATTCCATAGTGTCTCTTGTGTACTATATTCCCAACTTCCTTTGTGTTCCTTGCCCCCCCTGTGCCCCCCACCCCTAGCCCCCACCCTGACTGTCCCACCCCCCCTACGGGCAAATAGGTCCAAAGGACCTATGTGTGACAGCTGTGTCTGCTTGGATCCCGCGCCCCCCTGCCCCCCCCCGCCCTCATTATCTACTGTCCATTGGCAGAAAAAGAAAAAAACCAAATGTGTAGTTTTTTTTACTATCTTTCTACATACTATATACATCAAAGTACTAAAACTATTCTGTCACTGTTTCTACTTCTCAGGACTATAGCCTAGATCCTACTGTCTTTTTGCCAAAAGGTCTACCACCAGTTCACTATCAGCATGTGATTGGGATTGTGAATGAGTGTGCGAGTTCTTTTCTTTCAACCACTCCAAAAATTCAGCTGCCCTAATTTCTGAATGGAAAATTTTAAATTGGCCATCTCTTACCACCTTCAATCTACTAGGGTACAGTAGATATGCCTCACAGCCAATTCTCTGGAACGGAGTTATTAATTCTCGCAATCTCCACCTACGCTCTACCGTCGTGTGACAAAAGTCTGGTCTGGCAAAAAATTCTACCTCTTGATATCTACATTTTGTCTGTGGCCTTGCTTTCCCCATTATCTCTTCCCTCAGCAGATAATTGCCCACATATATTAGAATTGCTCTGGGTTTATTTGAGCCAGCCCCCTTCCTCTGTACAAATGGGAATCTGTGAACACGTTGGATTTCTGACTCCCAGTCCCAGCCTTTTATATCTGGCAGTGCCCCCTTAAGAAGCTCTATTGTGTAGGTTCTAATGTCTTTTCCTTCTCTTCCTTCCGGAATACCTAAGAGTCTTACGTTATTTCTCCTCTGCCTGTTCTCAAACTCTTCAAGCTTCCATAATACATCGCTATTAGTACTTTCTTGATCTTTTCTAAATTCTTTCCAGCCTTTCATTTCATCTTCCAAATTCCCTGTTCTTTCCTCAACTTCCGTAAGTCTCCCTGCCAATTCTGTACATGCCTTACTTACTTCCCGAAGGGAGCTTTGTATTTTTTTACTTTCCTGCCTGGCTCTCTGACTCTCTACCCTCGCCTCGGTCTGAATTTGTTTGAGCATTGAAAAAATCGTTTCAAGCCCCTTAGATGAATCTTGGCCTTGGGAATGTGATTGATTATGAGCCTGGGTATGGATCTGGGTCTGGGTGTCAAATTGCCCTTGCCTAACCCCCTCCTCAGTCCTCCGTGAAAGGTCTATAGTTTCATCTATGCCACCAGTGCCCTCTTTATACATCTGAGAGGTGGCTGCGTAATCCCAGTCTAGCCTTTTTGCAACGCTAATAGCAGCTGGGCTTATAGACCCTTTCGCTCTTCTCCTTTTTTTGGTCAGGACTTTTGGTTTACGTTTTAGAGCTATATCTTGTACAGAACCTGATGTAGTAGTGGTCCCCGTTTCCAACCCAGACAATGTCAAATCGCTTCCCGACTCTGCAATAAAGGGATCCGACTCCTCTCCCCCAACCGCCCCCTCTTCCCCTTCTCCTTCCTCTTCACCCTCATTGACAGAAAAAAAACATTCATCGCTAGGAGAACCAGTTATGGTTTTTGCTGCCTTAGGGTCATTGACAATTATATCCTTCATGTTATTGACACCAATATCACCATTATCATTGCCATTACCATTACCGTCGTCATTTCCGTTACCACTTCCTTTTCCAACCCCCCCTCCATCTGAATGCATGTTTCTACTACCCTCTTGGCCGATTTTCCCTATTACAGGTAAGTTAATAGCAGACAGCTTATGAGTGTTAAGGCTGCTTTCCCCCTCTCTTATCGCCTCAGTTAGTGCCTCTGTTAAAGTCAGTATGTTGACTGCATCCGCTCTAGGAGGTAAAGCACCCTCTCCAACATTCTCCTCAGCACTGTATATGGGTCTATTATCCCTCGCATTGCCAAAGGCCTCATTAGTAACAGTGACAGTAACCACGCTGCCCTCTTTATCACACCCTCTTATGTCCTTCTCCAAAAAGTTCTCTTCCCTCTCCTGAGGTAAGCTTCCTTGAGGCAATTCAGTGTTTTTATGCGCTTTTTCATTCAAAATAGTCACGTTTTCTATACTTATCAAAGCACATGATACCGGGAGAGTATTATCTGTCACTTTCGCAGGGGCGCTGTGCTTAGGGTCAAAATCACGTTCGGGCACAAAATCCGGTTCACCTTCACCTTCACCTTCATCTTCTAGTCTCCCAGCTTGTGTCCTTTCTATTTGAGTTATGGCCACATTAGTACCCAGCGCTTGGGAACTAGCAACAGTAACAGTAGCAGGAAAAAAAACCTCTGAGACTAACGGCTGCCTCAGGTTCCCTTGTTCTGTTAATTTTCCTTTTAATACTTTAATCACAGCCCCTTTATTTTTTTCCTTCTTCTTTTGTTTCTCCCCCACAAAGCTGCCAGCCTCCTTACTTCTTACAGCAGTCCTTCCTTGCTCAACAGTGCCGACTTCTTCCTGGGTGCGTGTCAGTTTTTTAGCACGAAGGTTCGCCGCTGGTGCATCAGACTCGCTCCACGCTGCCTTCTCCTCTCGCAAAGCCTTCGAAATTTTTGGCGCCATTACACGCCACGCACCTGATAGCGCTGCTGCTACCAAACTCTGCTGCCGAAAACGCCGCTGCCTCCGTGACTGCCGATAGTTCTCCCTCCAAGAATCCGCCTTCACCATCAGCTGACACGCATTGTCCAATACACGGGTCAGCACTGCATCCGCCGCCGGGAAGGTTAGTGCCTCCGTCAGTGCCTGTGCCAAAAACCACATCGGCTGGCTTTCTCCTCGTCTCTCCTCTCCTCGTATCTGTACTTTTACTTTTCCTTTTTCCTTTTTGCCAAATCCGCCAAAAATCCACTGCAGCTGGCGCCGGCACAGAAGATAGGTACAGTCCGATGTCTGCTCGGACAAGATGGCCGCTGACAGTCTGTAGGTGGAGGACGTGCTCCCTGTCGCTCCCTGTCCCGAGGTAGAACAATAAGGTGAACGCGGCAGAAAACGCTAAAAAAAAAAAACGCTTAAGAAAAATATAGACATCGGACTGGACATACATACAGCTTCCAATCATGTGTTTATATGGAGCCAGCAAGTATCATTCTAAAATTCTATGATATGGGAGGATTAACTCTGCAGTTATGTACTTTAAATCATCACTAAAACCAAACGTTACAGTATCTTTGTATGTAACAGAGCATATTGTTGATTGGAGCAGCAGCCAAAGTAAGATCTCGATTGTGTATAAATCCCCTATTTATGACCTGAGATAAAAAATCGAGGTTGTAGACAGATGAGATACTGATTTCACTCATAAAAGGACAACAGCCCTTTGGCTCACGATCTTAGAACTCATACAGATTGGGGGTTGATATTCAGTCTCTGAAATGCTCGTCCTGTGCTCTGTCATGCACAGGAGATGTATATTCTAAATGCAGCAGATGAGTTGGATTTGCGATTGCTAATTCCGTTGTGGGATTTATCTAGTCCTGACGTTGGTAGGTCGGTACCGGAATCAAAGAACATTCCTAGAAAAGACAGAGAGGACAAACTAGATGAGATTAGCACTAATCCATCAGGCCATCTCAAAACAGAGGCATTGAGGGGCAAGATTCTGAGTTTGGTGAAAGTGATGCGATTTAAATTACTTGCCGCAACTCCTATGACCCTTACACGAATAATGATCCATCTCCCTCCAGGCCTTAAGAACTCCATGCAAGCCCTAGTGAAACTAACATCTGACAGGGCATGTAACCGGAGAAATTATGCTGTGGTTAGAGATAGATAATAAGCAGTATATAAAGCAGCGTAAAAAGACCCTCAATGCTATTGGCTTGCAGCAACTTATTCAGGAGCATTAGATGGGATATTTGAATCCACTGAAATAATAAAATAAATACTCCCCAAACGTCCCAGTGGACAGACCAGGGATAATTTTAATAATAAAGCAAAGATCAAACCTAGTTTCGCACCTTGGAATGGAAATAGGAGACACAGCAACCCTACCATGGTCCAGAATATGAAAGCAGAAATTCAATGTGGCACTTGAAAATGGCACTTATGTGTAGGTGGGTGAAGAGATTGATGCCCAAGCAAAAGAATTTGAGGGATGGGTTAAGTCAGCCCTTACTACATTAGCACCTTTCAAAAAGACTGATCCAACAGCTCCATGGCTTTCTCCAGAGCTAACTGATTTAAAACTAAACTGTAAAATCCTCGAGAGACTGTGGAGAGTCAGGCAGCATACAATTGACTTACAAAACATCTACTTATGAAGCATAACAAGGCCACCAGGTCAGATGGCATTCCTTTGGTTTAATGTAGGGACAATGTGGATCTACTGCTTCAACCACTGATAAACTATCCAACTCTTTTAGCAAGGCTGGGAATGTCACTTCTTCGATGTGC
This sequence comes from Lissotriton vulgaris, assembly GCF_964263255.1. Classification (NCBI taxonomy): domain Eukaryota; kingdom Metazoa; phylum Chordata; class Amphibia; order Caudata; family Salamandridae; genus Lissotriton; species Lissotriton vulgaris. The sequence goes on along the minus strand of NC_141687.1, from coordinate 339,865,547 downwards.
AGCCCTGGGATCACGCTTTTCCCAAAACCGGTAAAAGACCCAAGGGTTGGTGCATCCTATCTCCCTATAGCTCTCTCTTAAATAATGATGTAATGAAAATGTTACGTACCCAATAGACACTTGTTTGTGGCATGTAGTGTTGTAGATTCACATGCTGTGCATACTCCTGCCATGTAGTGTTGGGCCTGGATGTGTGCAAGTTGTTTTCTTTGAAGAAGTCTTTCGAGCCATGAAGTTCAGTGATTCCTCCTCTTGCTGGTAATGCGCATAGGCATCAATTCCAATTTTAGACATTTTTGCTTTGTAAGGCGTGTGATGATGTGATGATGGAATGACATACAAAGCGATGTATAGAGGGAAGTCCATGCTAAAGAGCAGAGTGAGATAGAAAGATAACTGCAACCGCCACAGGTGTCTCGGGAGGACGGCGGGGCATGTTAATCTACAGCACCACATGACATGAACAAATGTATACTGGTTAAGTAAAGTTTACCTTCCGAGGCATGTGTGACTATAGATACACATGTTGTGCCTAGACTGTAAAGCAGTCCTCCAAAAAGCAGTGGCTAACCTGTGGGTGTTGCAGTAGATTGGAACAGTGTACAAAATACTGCCTGACTAACTTTGGCAGGCTAGCACATGCACACAGTAGCGTTTTGTAAAGGTGTGTGGTATGGACCAGGTAGCTGCCCTGCATACGTCAAATATTGGAATATTCCCCAGGAAGGCCATGGAAGCTCCCTTTTGGCATTGTGGAGTGGAGTGGGCTTTAGGGGTGACAGATACGTTTCTTTTTGTTTTAGCATAGCATGTTTGGATGCATTTGATTATCCATCTGGCAGTGCCTGATTAGGAGACATCCTTACCTTTGCGGGGGTTTGAGAAAGCGACAAATAGTTGCTGAGTCTTTCTGAAATGTTTTGTCCTATCTATATAATACACGAGGGCTTGCTTGACATCTAGGGGCCCATTAGGATGACGGGCGGACTTTGCCCATTGTATTATTCGAGGGGAAAAAAACAGGGAGTTATATGCCTTGGTTTAAATAGAATTGAGACACCGCCTTAGGAACGAATTTTGGGTTGGAGTGGAGATGACTCTGTCCCTATGCACTTGAAAGAAAGGTTCTTCTAGCGTTAAAACCTGGAACTCACTGACAAGTCGAAGGTAAGTAATGGCAACCAGAAAGGCCACCTTCCTTGAGAGGAAGTGAAGGGGGCAAGAGTAGAAAGGCTCAAAAAGGGTACTCATGAGTCTGGCGAGGCCGATATCGCGGTTCCATGATGGAGACGGTGGATTATGGGGAGGGATTACCCTCTTAAAGGCCCTTTCATTATCTGGCAGGGGCATCACCAGTTGTTTGGCAGTTGACCATTTTCCGCACAGTGTGAACCACAAGAGAGTCTCTGGGGGAAGCTGACCTCAAATGTAAGGGTGATCTGAGGGGCATGCCTTATATTTTGTATCAGCTGGGGGGTAACTTCTGGAGCACGGACAGGGTCCTGGAAAATGGCAGCTGCATGACGCAACATACCTTTTAGCATTAGTAGGTATTGTGTATTGTGTTGTGTGGAGAAGAGGGTCTCAAATAGGAAATCCTCTTCTGTCAAACCTGAATGGAGGGGAACTCCATGGTAGGCCACTGCTACAGAGAGGAGTTCCTGGTATGCCGATTGGACATAAATAAAAACAAAGGTGTAGGATAAAGGACCAAAAATAAAAGTCCAGTTTTATCCCTGTTGTGTGGTCAACATGTTTCTGCCTTTGAGTAGTTAATCAAGCATTCGTCAGGACCAATTGAATAAAGTGTAGTGAAGACCCCAGTGGTATGGGCGCGTAAGGCCCACCCTATCCTGAGATTGCTAGTGTTAAAAAAGATATTAAAAACCACGGTATGCGGATTCCATCACTTTGGAGTGGAACCGAGTTTATTAGTAGGTGCAAACGATCGGAGCACCATGGGTCTCGGTCGGGGGTGGTAGCGAAATGGCACACCGCCCTGTACGCTAGGCACCTGCTTGGACCCTGCGTGAGCCCTCGACAACCGGACCCCGAAGGTCCTTTATCCTACACCTTTGTTTTTATTCATGTCCAATGGCAAAATTAATAAATTACCATTTTGACACAATTTGGACATTTTCAACCCACTTAATTCACACTTCACCTTATCACAAAAAACCAGCTCCGCAGTAACCAGGCTCTGCAGCACACTAGAGTGGCATTCAGTCACTCCTGGTGGGGCCCGATGATGAAGCATGTCACCAACTAGGTTGGTGAGTGAGGGCTTTCTGAACAACCTAATGTGTGTTTTTTTCTCACAGGTTACTCTTACTGTGAGTGTCGCTAAATGCTTGCTCTTTCTTTAGCCTCTATTGGTAATACGCTCCTCTGTTGTTTGTTTGATGGCATGGAACCAATCAGAGGACCTCATAAAAGAAGTCCCCGGGAGGAGGGGCTAAGATCGATCCAAAGATTGACGGGTGCAGCTGGAGTCATCAATCTGGTGACAGAAGAAAAATTGGATTAGCAATCAAAACAATACCGACAGTTAGGAGTTACGCGTGAGAACCCAAGAGATTACCAACAATAGTCTCGAACCAGAGCACAGGAGCACACATTTAAACCCAACGGCAAAAATACAACAATCTAACAATGAAGTCGATGCCCATGCGCATTACCAGCAAGAGGAGGAGTCTACGACCCGCGTCGCTCGAAAGACTCCTTCAAAGAAAAACACCTTGCACAAATACAAGCCCAACATTTGATAGCAGGAGTATTCACAGCATGTGTATCTACAGCCACACATGCCACAAACAAATGCTTTCCAAAACCCTAACCATTAGACCGGATAAAATAATCTCATTGCTAGAAGGGGAAGACCAGGTGGGGTTTGTCCAGGGTAGACAGGGTTCCGATAATATCTTCAGAGTGGGGCATCTTGTCAAAAAGGTGAACCTGAAGGAGATTCTACCTCTCCTGGTGATGCTGGACCCGAGAAGCAGTTTGACAAGGTGTTCTGGGACTTTCTGAAAGATGCTCTGTCCGTGGATAAGCCCTAAAATGCTAGGCTAGATCCTGTCTAACTACTTAACTCCTACAGCTAAAGTGCGGATTAATGGCTTATTCTCTAATGAAACTAAACTAGAGAAGGGTACAAGGCATAGATGCCCCTTATCTCCTATTTTATTTGTACAGGCAATAGAACCTTTAGCATGTGCTATTAAAGGGAAGCCGAAGATTAAGGGAAATGTGGCGCATGAGATCAGTCATTTTACTAACTGTGTTATTGAATATCATGCGACCAGAGGCTAGTCTTCCAGTATTTATGGATGCGCTTGGTGAATTTGAGTGAGCATCTGGTTTTAGGGCTGACATGGGAAATCTAAAATACGTAATGTCCGTGTGCCAGTACACCAATTACAAGAGTTAAAGACACTGACTCTGCTGGCATGGATCAAGAACTCTATCAGATACTTGGGTCTCAATATTTCAAACTTAAAGGATTGGTTAAAACATAATTTGCTGATTTTGAAAACACAAATCCTTAACAACTCGGGTCAATAGAAAAGGTTATATGTCTCATGGTTAGGCAGAATTAACATAATCAAGATGAAAGTCCTACTGAGCCTCTTGTATTTTTTTAATCAGTGCCCACAGCCATTCCAATAGCAGAGCTTCAGGCCCTGTAGAAAGCTTTATCATTCAAATGGGCCAAAGGCAAATTGAGACTGAGTAAAAAAGAGCTTGTGGGGCTCAAAGACCAAAGGGGTTGGTGTGTCCTAATACCGTACACTATTACAAGGTAGCACATTTGTGCGTAATAGTAGAATAGTCCATGTGTGAATCCAAAAAACATTGGATAGGGGAAGAGCCCTGGCTCACCAGACTCTATGGAGTACAGCATGATTGTCCAAGTGCACATGCCACCCAACCTCTAACTATGGGAGATTACTAAAACACACCTTGAGATATGGGACAAGAGCTGAAGGGAGGACTCACCATGTTTCGATCACCAAATGCCCCACCACACTACAATTACAATCCACATTTCACCTGTGCCCTAGACGGAAAGCAATCCACTTGGTGGAGATCCGGAGATTGCCTGAATCTGAGTGACTTATTTCATGGGAACATGGTCAGGTATTTTCAGGCGTTTCAACATTATTTTGGGTGAACTGAACAGGATAGACACACGTGCCCATTTGAAACACCGGATATTAAATTCAAACGAGAAAGCTGCGGCCCCTTGACAGCTCACACCCTGTGAGAAGTAACGATCTGTTCTTGACTCTACAAAGGGCTTGATCTCTACACTATATAACGTAGTTAGCTCGGGTATTCACACAATTCAGAAATTGAAATTCCAAGTACAGTGGAAACCGAAATTGGGATTCGAATTTGGGGAAGACATATGGAATAGGAGTCATCAGACCTCCGAGAGGGGGGTACAATGCCTTCTCCATAGAGAAATTCAATATAAACTACGAATTAGAGGGTACCTGACACCATACAGATTATATCGCATATATAAAGCAGTTTCATACAGGCGCTAGCAGTATGGGTAGAAAATGGCAGAATATTCAACATTTGATGGAGTTGGTTGAAAATTCAGGTCTTTTGGAAGGAAATGCTCAGTCATATTGACAATATTGCAGTGTTCCCCACCTCCCGCAACCGGGAATCTGTACTGTTACTTTTGGGTTCAACAGGTACATCTGAAAAAAGGGGAACTTTGATAATTTGTGATTCAACACATGCTGGGAACAACAAGGCGTTTAATTGCTAGGATCTGCAAAACGGAAACCCCTCCGACCCGCCATGGGCACTGGGGGTTGTTGAACTGTGGCATACTATGGCCCTGGGAAAGCTGTCTTGTGCTATCCAGCAATCCCAGAACGTCTTGGAGGATACATGGGTGACAATCATTAGCTATTTAACATTTGATATACTGCGTCATGGGAGAATATCTTATAGTTTATTATGTGACTGAAGTGCGTGTGTAAATAAAAGAGTGGAAGAGTAGCGGACCTAGTGGTGGGAGAATGGTGGAAACTAATTGGGTGGGTAGGAAGGGAGGTGGAGGGAGATTTGTTTGATTGCGTCTTTGTAGATATTTGTTGTAATATCTCTGCGCACAGCTGTTTTCCAACCATTAAAAACATCCGTGTAGTTAAGCTGAAAATGTATACAAACAAATCTGAACCAGCTAAGGCTGAATACTATGCTGCGGCTATTCAGACAGCTGGAAATTCTTCAAGGGATGTTTAAACACGTTACCCCCCCTTCTCTCTTTCTCATAGTCTGTGCTACACAGTGTCCTTCGTTGTGGGAAAGATAGCAAAATGCATCAATCAGTAATCAGTAGTAGGGTTGTACAAAGGTGTTTCCCAGTGGAGGAGGTTAGAGAGGAAAGGGAGAAACATCCCAAGTTGTATAGATTTCAATAATTAAGCCATGGGGAAGTGGTTTTATGGGAAGTACTGCTTCCGGCTCCCCTACTGGCCCCTGTGTGGCCTCAGTGTTTAATACGGGGGCTAAGTAATGGTATTACAACCCAGGGATCTATGTAATTCCGTCCTAGGGAAAGCAGCAATTCCTAAACAATAGAAGTAAGCCCATAGCATATCCTAAAGAATTAAATAAATATAACTCAACGTTACTTTTGCCTTTTCTAGCTAAAGTATTTGAAAGAGGATTAATACGCCAATTACACATGGATGCTTACCACGTCAGCTTCACGCCCACTTCATGGGACTAAGACCGTATTGTTGGCTGTGACAGATGAGATTTGGTTAGCACTAGACCAACGGTGGCAGCACTGAAGTGCAACGTCCAGCATGATCTTCTATTTGACAGATTGGTTAAAATAGGAGCCTGTGATCATGCACTAAAATGGTTAATATTTTACCTGATTAATAGATCTCAAATGGTAGCTGTAAAGCCCTTTCAAACAGAGGCTAGGAAGTTCAAGTGTGGGGTCCTTCAAAGATCGGCTTTGAGTAACATCCTACTCTATCATACATAACACCTATTGCAGACCTTGTCCAGTTTGGTTTTATGCGCATTGCTTGTGCAGATGACACCAAGATAATAGAGCCATTCATGCAAAATAGGAAAGGCCCCCAGAGAAAATTTCCGGGAATATATGCGATCTGTAGCAGAATGGATGGGAACCAATTGACTAAAATTAAATGGAGACAAGACTGAGGTGACCCTGTTCGGAAGTGCCTTTCTGGTTTGGCCCTAGAATAGGGGCGGGCTGAATTAGACCCGCCCCCTCTCTAAAAACGTCATAAGGAATTTGGTGTCAATGTGGAAGAGGACATTGACCTTCAAACAACAGATAAAAACCATCAAATCCTCATGTATTTATTATTTGAGGATGCTTTGGAAATTTCTGCTGCTGATGCAACAAAGTACTAGGAAAACAGTAATGTGAGCAATAATATTATCCCACATATATTATTGCAATGCACTTTGCTTGGAATGCGCAAAGAGAACTATCCAAAGGCTACAGCAACTTCTGAATGCAGCAGTTAGGGCCCTGCTAAAGCTCCCATGCAAATGCACCCCAACCTCAAGGTATATTGGCAAACTCCACTGGATGGCAGTACAGCAAAGGATTTATTTTAAAATGTTATGTATGTGCCCCATGGTATACAAGTATGGACCAAAGCTTCTTCAAAATAAGTTGGTTCACTTCAACACGAACTGCCCACACCCAGACCCAGATATGCCAACGGGGTGGATGGTCCTTTCATGCTGAAGACCTAGGCTCTGGAATGATCTTCTATTGGTTTTGACCAACTACAAGGTGATTATGGCGCCCCAACCTATGGATTACTGTGCTAATTTAGTGCCAGGACGCCCGCTGTTTGTACTTAATAGAAATTAATTATCATCATCATTAGTATACTCCTTCAAGCCATGTATTACCACAAACAACACTTTACCGGACCTCTCTAAAGAAAAAAATGGCAACGTTTAGAGGCTAGTGAACTACACGACCCCACCCCCAAAAGAGAAACACTGTGTATATTACTGAACATGTGAGTAATATCTTCTTCTGTCTAAAAGACAACTCCTGACTAAAAGACAACTCCTATCGCGAACTACTTACTGGTACAGCATAGATGAAGCTGTCTCACCTATGGTTCCTCCATGAACCACGTTTAAGTGCAGGGCTGAAACAACTGTACAAGAGCAGTCATTTAGCCATCACACATGACACCAAAACACTTTTCACACAGGCTACACCATAAACCTATTTTGAGTGACAGGTTCTGAGTGACATCACAGACACCTTGAACTTCGCTTTTGTCTATGATGTCATTCAGAAGCCATCAATAAAAAAACATCCAAGTAATTCACTCTTACCCATCTATCAAGCTATATGTTATCTATCGTTTATTTCAGTTTCTGAAAGTCATAACTCCTTGCTATGACATCACAACAGTTGATAACAAAACTGGTAACTCACTGTTGAGATGTCATAAAGGTCTCCCAAGCCAGATGGCAGGGCTCGTTGAGTGCCTGTCAGTGCATCTCCGCTTCTCTGCTTTAGCTGAAAGCACAAAGAAAAAAAAGAACAATTGATAGAGAGGCTGAAGAACAATGTCATACATTTAGGCCCAGTATAAAGATCTGGGCCTAAATCCATCGTTTTTGTGCTCCCCATGCCATTCCAGTTTGAACCCAACCATATGCAATCAATCTTGACCCTGCACCTAATGGGAACAGTCCAGCCCGAACTGCAGGCCAGGTCCTCCCTGGACTGGAAACAAGCATCCTAGGACTGGTTTCGGAGTTTCACCCCTCATCAGCCAGGGTAGCTTGACTCCAGTGGCATGGAGAGCACGGGACCCACGTCTGGGCATACCCGTCCCTCTTGGGGTGACAAATGCAAAAAGAATAATTGATGGACAGAATGCAGAATATTGTCATACATTCACCCCAGGACAGAGACATGGGCCTAAATCTATAGCTCCCCATGCCATTCCAGTTTGAACCCAGCAATATGCAAATCAAAAAGCACAGCTGCAGGAGTGGGAAGGAAGGCAGGGAAGGTACTGGGTTTTGGATAAATAGATAGCAAGGGAGGTGAGGGCATGTTATGTTAAAGGCGGGCCGATAATTTTGGGGGCCATACGTAACATAAAATTACAAATGGGTAAAACGTGAATTACGGGGATCTTTTTCACTTCCAGGTTCTGAGTGACATCATACACAACGCAAGCTTTGCTCTTGTTTACCTGACGTCAATTAGGACCACTTGGTGAAAAATATCCCCGTAATTCACTCTTATTCATCATGCAATATATATATTATGCATGACTCTCACCAAGCCCCTCTAACGTATATGCCAGAGTCTAAATTTGCTAAATCTCTGCTATAACGAAGCAACAGTAGCTAACAAAAGCTGTTACCCATTGTTGCTACATCATAAAGGAAGGCCAGAGGCTGCGCTGGCAGGGCTCTCACAGAGCCTGGCATGGTAGAGCTGCCAAAACAGAGAGCTCCTCAGTAGGGTAGGAGATGGGATAGGAGGGAGAACGGAGCCACCGAGGCTGGTGGAGTTTATTGGCACGGGGTCAGGTGTTTTTTTGTGACACAGAGGAGAGGAAACGTTTACAGTACTTGAAAGCAGGGGCAGATATTTTGGGTGGGCCATAATTAACACAAAATTATAGATAAGCAACAATGTTACTATTAGTTATGCTATGATACATGTGTTCTTTGTCCTCCTTCCTCAAAGCTCCGAGTCCATGGGGTGACCACTCAGTGGGTCTGAGTGCAGGCATTTCATGAAATACCCAGGGCTTTTCTGTTACAAGTCATTCTTAGCAGGTGTGCCAGTCCAGTTGGCTAGTTGGAAGCCAGTTAAGGCTATAGCTCCCAAAACATGTTAGTGTGTGGAAACATAGTGCCCTGACAACAAGGAGAGTGGTGGAGACCATGAGGCAGTCTCCATATGGTGACCCGTCATCTCAGGACGGAAGCGGGGTGCACGTGTGTGTGCATGTTTCTGTTTGTCAATGACAAACATCATCTCTGTGATAAACACACCAAGAAGTCCAAAGAAAAGCTCCATCGTAGAAAGGAATGCTTTTCCATTGAGGAAGTGGATTTAATGACAGTACAAGTCCATCTCTACATAGTAAGCACTATATAAATGCAATTATAATAAAATACCAAACATAAACCCTAACCCTAAGAATCATTATCCGCTTGAATCGCTTAGATCATCATAACCAGTGTTACTAATTAAGCTCCCTCTCCAGGACCAGAAAGTGACCCTTGCTTCAGGACCCACCCAACCCTAAAAGCATCTTCAACCCTCACCTAATAATGCCTTATTCTAATGTCATTTTATTGTTTCCATAACACACGTTACTCTTAGCCCCTTTAGGTTGTCTATCTGTGTTGTAGCACGAAGTAAGGTAGAGTAACAAAGGGTTAAATGTTCACATTTTGTTTCTGTGTTGATGGAAGAAGCAATGCCATGTAATTCGCAGGATCTGATTGGCTGTCTATGGTCTTATAGTGCAGTAATTACAATCTGTGTTTATCTAATCTAGTCATGTGATACAAATACTCCAGTATTTAGAATCTATGTCTTATTATACTACCTATATTACACTTAAGCTAAACACATGGTACACGTGGTGCAGTGGAAACTGTCTAACTATAAGCTAGACAGACCAGTGTTTACTGCCTGTACCTGTCTCCACGAGACACAAGATATAAAGCTAACTGTCCAATCTGACACATGACTGACGTCGCCCCAGCCCTTCGAGCCTTTCCCAAGTCCTGCTGTAATCTCTGTTGGACCACATCAGGGTGCTTGGCGACTCTGAGTCTGAATAGGGAGTTATATTGTACCCATAATATTTCGTTTTTATTTTCGAGGGATGGCGTCTAGTGCTTGAGAGAAGTTAAGAAGGAGATAACCTCTCACTTTTCGCTATACCTCCTTGGCCTTAGACCTGCTGTTTAAATGGTAAATGTTATCAGCTAGGAACCTGAGCCTCTGTCATGACCTATTAGGTTGTACCCGTCAGACATGTTCCAAAACAGGCAAGCGGCTGAAGCCAATCTGAAAGCAGCTTTGCAACAACGTGCACCACAATACAGAATACTCACCCAAAAGGAATTTTCATCTGGATAAAGTTTGACATCGGGATCCCGGCCATGTGCGTATCATCTACATTTCCCAATCCGGCACCCTATCTGCACACAATCTCTAACAAAGATTAAGCTATATTATTCGTCAACGCGCAGTTTGCAGCGTGCTCAGTCCTGGCCACTGCAGATTCAACACAAGTCCAGCGTATATTTAGCCAAACTCTGGAGGGACGAAGCAGGTTTCAGTAAAAAGGGACATGGCGCAAGCGCCTGCTGTGGGCAGCACATAGGGAGCTGTTCCCAAAATAATAATAACAAAAAACACACCGCTTTGAAAGTCGTTTTGATCTCTGCCTGACTGTAGTTATACTTTCTTTTTTTGTAACTATTCAGTAACATTTCCAGTAGTTCACCTGAAAAGCTGTGATAGGTGCAGGTTTCCTGGCACACTACTGAGATAGTCTTTTAACTATTCCTGTGCGCTTCTGTTCCCACTGTGCAGAGGTCTATAAAGCATACAACTAACTCCGTACAGGGGAAAAGAGGCCCTTGTGCAAATGGACATTTTTGTTCTTTTTTTCTCTGGGAAGAAAACATGTTCCTCCGTGAGGAAAGCGTTTTCCTATCCTATTGAACTGTAATTGTATTTATACAACGCTTACTATCCATTACAAGGTGTTGAATCACTTTACGGAGAGTGCCACCAACTCAGGAACCCAAAAATGGATTAGTGGTGGATTAGTAGATGGGAATATCAATTGATATTGGGAGTGGTAAACATGTGAGGCTTCTAGTTGGATGAACCGGATAAAGGATGGGTAGAGGAGAGAAGAGTTTGGAATGGGTTGTTTGGGACTTTGGGGGAAATTGGTCAACTTTGTTTTATCTACAGTGGTAGGAAAATATATAAATATGTAGATACATAACCACACATAAGTGGTATACATATATAGAGATGTTAATATGGAAAATAATCAGGAGATATAAAATTGCACCAGATAAAGTCGTATATGTACATGCTTGGATCCAGATTTACAAACTCAGGCTTTCCATTTCTTGCTGAAAATTAAGTTTTTTTTTATTTGATGAATTATTATGATTATTTTGTGCATTTATATTTATCCCCTGGTATTTTCATCATATTTACACATTGTGACAGATATGTGTCATTACAGGAAAATAAACCTATACGCATACACTCATCACCTTATGTTATTAATGTATTGATTTACTTATATAATTAGATATGTTGATACCGTTCTACATATATGTATGTATGTATAAAATATATTTCTTTTATTTTAATATATCTAATTATTTAATTTCTATAGGAAATATATATATATATATATATATATATATATATATATATATATATATATATATATATATATATAGAGAGAGAGAGAGAGAGAGAGATATTAATTTGTTGTAGTCTTTTCTTAGTTTGATAAAGGCAATCTTTAGTAGAGGCTACTGCCGTAATCAAGTTTAGACAGTACAAGAGAGATGGTAGTTTGGACCATGTCTGGAAATCCTAGGTGGGGGAAGATGTGTCGTAGAGCTTTCACAGCAAGGAGCCTTGCTAATGTATCCACTTGGGCATTCATTGGTAGCTTAGACTCCATTGTATCACTGAGGTTTTTTACTTCCTTGGATACTTTCGGAAATGGTCCAGATCGTCAAGCCAGGGGGATAGTGAATGATAATATTTCCAATTGCTGTAGGTCAGTATTTTCATTTTTGGAAGCATTCAGTTTGAGATGGTTCCATGTCATCCACTGATCAACAGCTCGGAGGCAAACAAAGATTTTTGAGTTTCTAATGTCTTTGGGTCTTTCTACTTTAAGTAGTATTAATGTGTCATCTGCGTAGTTATAGCAAGTAAGCTGAAATTCATTGATCATTGCTGGCAATGACTTCAAGTAGATGTTAAAATTATGGTGAGATAATAGAGCCTTGAGAGACCCCTGCTTTTATGATGTGAGGTTTGAATGAGAAAGGTGTATGAATGATATTTGTTCTGTTTTGAAGGTAGGATGTGAGCTTGCCAAGGGCTATCACCTCTATGTTGGCTACATGGTGTCTTTGGATTAGTATATTATTCACACTTTGTTGAAGGCAGCTGAAAGGTTCAAGAGAAGTTGTGCAGCAACCCCATTGTGGTCTCCTGTGTTTTTATGGTCTTCCCAGATGGTAATTAGGACAGATTCTGTGCCTCTTTCTGGATGGAATCCTATTTGGAAGTCGGAAAGTATAGAGGAATTATCTTCAATAAATTGAGATACCTGGGTGAATGCTACTACATCAATACGTTTGCCAAATAATGTTCCATTTGAAAAAGGTCTGTAGTTGTTTTGGTGTTGAGGGTCTAGGTTTTCTTTCTTCAATAATGATCATATTTTTGTCTTTTTTGAGTCATCAGTAAAAACCCCTGCTATCAAGGAATGATTGATGATTGGTCTGACTGGGATAGCAGCAGAGGTTGCTGACAGCATGTTCTCGAAGATTTGTGGTGCACGAGGGTGGAAGAGGGGCAGCCAGCTGGCCTTCTTGTTTTGACAAGATCTATAAAATCAGTTACTGATAGTTGTTTGAAGATATGCAGAAGCTGGGTTAACCTACCCCTGGGAAGGAGTATTGGAAAATGGCTGGTGGTGGTTTTCTTTTGATTTAAATAGGCATACAACATATCTGCTTTGAATGTGTAATGATTTGCCAGTTTAACATTAAATTCTTGGGAAACTGGATGTTTTTTTTCGCTATTATTTGCACATTTTGCATTCTGAATTCTGTTTGAATAGTAGCTTTTTTAGCTTTTTCATAAGTGACTTGTACATTCTGTTGTGTTTGTGTAGGCGAAGTTTGTGTTGAGATTTATTTGTTTTGAGCCAGATGTGTTGCAGCTTTGCAATTTGTTGTTTTATCTTTCTTAGTTCTGCATTCATCCAAAGTGCTTGTGGAATTAGGTAAGTGAAAAAAGGCTTCCAGGAGCTACTCAGAGTTTTCTTTACCTAAATGTGCTGTGTCTAGATCTGTGTTGGGTGTTAGTTGTGTTTCTAGTTCCTCAAAATTCAGTTTTGTTCCAGGGTTGATATGTGCTTGCTGGTAATCTGGACTTAAATGTGGAGAGTTGTGGTGTCTTGTTTTGTAAAGCAACTAGCTGGTGGTCTGACCAGGTGACTGGAGTAATCCTGTGGAAGGTGACTAGTTCTGGATTGGCAAAAATTCCATTTAAGATGTGCCCAGTGATGTCAATCAATCAGATAGTATTTGTATAGTGCGACTCAATACCCCTGGGGGTATCCAGCCAAAGAGTCAGGTCTTGCGTCCCATCCTGAAGTGGTTCAGCGAGAGTGAAGTGCGTCCTCTGGTGGGGTTGCAGCAGATACACAGCATCTGAGCAAGGGCGAGGTGTGCAAAGCGAAGGTTTGTGAATGGTTGGTGGAAGGTCAGGCGGTGGTTCATGTAGTGTGGTCCTTGGTTGTGGAGGGTTTTTTAGGCGTGGGTCAGAAGCTTGCATTGGCATCTCTTCTGGACATTGAGCCAATGTAGGTCCTTCAGTTGCTAGGTGATGTGTGTCCTCTTAGACAGGTTGAGACTGGATTGTCTGGAGTCTTTGCATGAATTCGGAGGTTGTGCCAGCATAGAGTGTGTTGCCACAGTCGAGCCAGCTTTTGATGAGGGCCTGTGTGACTGTTTTCCTGGTGCTGATGGGGAGCCATCTAACGATTTTCCGGAGCATGCGGATAGTGAGGAAGCAGGCTGAGGCGACAGCATTGACCTGGCATTTCATGGAGAGTTTGCTGTCAAGTATGATGCCAAGGCTGCGGGCATGGTCTTTCTGTGTGGGGGTAAATCTGAGCTCCGCTGGCCACCAGGAATCATTCCACAGGGCGGTGTATCTGCGGAAGATCATTACTTCCGTTTTGTCTGTGTTGAGTTTGAGGCAGTTGTGTGTGGGTTTGGGAACAATGTTATGTAGGTTCTGCGTGTCTAGGTTACTGATGATAGTTCTAGGGTGTGGCATATTAGGTTTATCAAACTATATGTTTAAGTCACCAAGGATGCAGAGGTTAGAGCGTAGTGCCAGAACATTTGAAACTTTGTCTAGAAATGTTTTTGGAAATGCTAGGTGGTGCTCTATAAAGAAGAACGAAGGTACAGGAGAAAGTTGGCAGAGGGTATCACCTTGTATTAAATTGTCCCCGGCATCGGTGAGATTTATTGTTTCCTTTAATATAACAGCCAGTCGCCTCTTCTTTTGCCTAAGCGATTATGTGGGAGAAATTGATAGCCTGGAGGAACAGTTTCATGAAGTACTGGAGCCATGCCATCTTCCAAACATGATTTGGTTATGAAGAGCAAGTCAGACTGTGTGTCTGTGAGTGTGGTGCATGTTTTTAGAAAGGGATCATGCATTTATTAGAAGCCAGTTTAGATATTGTGTTTTAGTGGTTGTGTGAAATGGTTTGCTGTAAGAGCAAGTAGTATCCTTTGAGCGTGTACTAGTATGGGCCGGGATGCCCGCCACCCCTCCCAACACCAATTCCCCATGGGAGGAGACAGACACAGGTTTAAACTTTTGGAAGGCGGGGGGGCCTCAAGACCCCCCCCCGGCCGTATTTATTAAAATATGGAACAAAATTTAAAACTTTAAATTAAAACGTTTCATGAATCATGTACAAATTCAACTTCAATTACATTTTGATGAAGACAAGTTTTTAGGCTAACCTTAACAAATCTCTAATACAAAGGTTTCCTAGCCGAATCTAGCATCCTGAAAATGCATAAAATTTTTGAGTTTGTTCAACCTAGCATTAAGGGCCAACGGCAAGGTCTTAACCGGTGTCAGATCCCTATTACCAACTTCCCGCCCTCACGGTGTGAGGCGCGCATGCGCAGAGGACTTTACCCTCGCAGCCAACTGTAACTTCCCTTGTCGTGTGGGCCCCCTTTCACTCAACGCCATCTTAAGGTCGTCCGAGTTCCCGTGCGAGGTATCCGTAAGAAGGACAGCGTGGACTCCCCCCCCCTTCCCCACACTCTCTTCTGCCGGAGCGGATATCCGGCCCCCGGGAAATTCGTGGGAGGGGCATATAGCCGTCTCCCCCTGGGAGGGGCCTATGGCCGTCTCCCCCTGGGCGACCCATCCATAGTGGGTGCCGCCCCCCGTGGGAGGGGCCAATGGCCGCCTCCCCCCGGGCGCTCCCATCCATAATGGGTGGCGCCCCCCCCTAGGGACCTTGAAATCACTGCTCACCGATCATGACCTTACCGCCCGACCAAAAAATAAATACGACAGTTGTTTTACCTACTAAGGAAAGAAAATTATGCCTAAATCTGTAACAGCTTGACAATTCACCGACTTTGACATTGCTACAAAGGGAAAAAAGTCCTAAAGCACAAAACACAATCTTTATTGAATCCATTCCTTTACGTTTCTACAAAGGAAAAAAGGCCTACAAGCAAGTATTCAATTAAAGGCATACATTCATGATGCAAAACTTGACTGTATCTTTTTATTACATTCAAATAATCAACGAGAAAATTACTTTATTCCACAACATTTGCAACCAGGGGCTGGTGGGTGGGTGGGTCAAAAATGTGCAGCATGTTCCATAGAGGGCTCACAAGCGACGAGTGGTGCAGCCTTCAGAGCACAGGAACAAGAGGAAGCTTCGTTGGATTCCCGCGCTATTTATCCATCTGCGGGAGGGCGGGGGCCCGCCTCAGGTACGCCCATCCGTGCACGGACTTCCGGGCGGGTGTCTAGGCCAACCTCTTCTGGGCAGGAGGGGCGTGCTCCGGCTACGCCGCTTCGGGCATACCAGCCGGGACACGCCCCCCGCCCACAATGGTTTCCCGGGGGATCGGGGCACCCATCCATACATTCGGGGGGACCGAGTGGTCTCCCCTTTCCATATGGGCCGGGATGCCCGCCACCCCTCCCAACACCAATTCCCCATGGGAGGAGACAGACACAGGTTTAAACTTTTGGAAGGCGGGGGGGCCTCACGACCCCCCCGGCCGTATTTATTAAAATATGAAACCAAATTTAAAACTTTAAATTAAAACGTTTCATGAATCATGTACAAATTCAACTTCAATTACATTTTGATGAAGACAAGTTTTTAGGCTAACCTTAACAAATCTCTAATACAAAGGTTTCCTAGCCGAGTCTAGCATACTGAAAATGCATAACATTTTTGAATTTGTACAACTTAGCATTAACGGCCAACGGCAAGGTCTTAACCGGTGTCAGATCCCTATTACCAACCTCCCGCCCTCACGGTGTGAGTGGTGCATGCGCAGAGGACTTTACCCTCGCAGCCAACTGTAACTTCCCTTGTCGTGGGGGCCCCCTTTCACTCGACGCCATCTTAAGGTCGTCCGAGTTCCCGTGCGAGGTATCCGTAAGAAGGACAGCGTGGACTCCCCCCCCCCCCCCCCTTCCCCACACTCTCTTCCGCCAGAGCGGATATCCGGCCCCCGGGAAATTCGTGGGAGGGGCATATAGCCGTCTCCCACTGGGAGGGACCTATGGCCGTCTCCCCCTGGGCGATCCATCCGTAGTGGGTGCCGCCCCCGTGGAAGGGGCCAATGGCCGCCTCCCCCCGGGTGCTCCCATCCATAATGGGTGGCACCCCCCCCTAGGGACCTTGAAATCACTGCTCACCGATCATGACCTTACCGCCACAGGCCGGATAGTTGACCGACTATCCGGCCCCCCCACACCTCCTAAAGGTCATGTCTCCTCAAACCCACTAGCCACGCTATGAAGTCTCCTATGAGTAAGTCATTCCCAGCCCTGGACAGATGCACCCCATCATTCAAATAATAGTGATCCCCCCTAATACACCCATGGGGAATGCTTTGGAGATGAGCGGAGCGAAACAGTTTCTCAATCTTGTTGTTGACCCTCTTTACCGAGTGGTTCAACGCTGACATAGACAAACCTCCCCGCCATATTCTTCTGGGAATCATGTGGGACCAGGCGATCGTACACCCAGGGAGCCTCTTGGCCAACCAGCTGACTGCTGACAATATGTGCTCAACTAACACCCGTCTTCCCAGTCTCACCAAGTCATTGCCTCCCACATGCACTATGATTACAGATGGCGGTGACCTGTGCCGCCCTAAGAGTTCCTCAACAAAATTTTGCAATTGGTCAATACAGAGGCCTCCCTTCCCATGGAAGGTCACTCTGAACCCATATTCCTCAGATGCGTGGATCACGTCACCTGCCTTGAATATGACCCCGGCACGTCTCACGTATGAGTGGCCCACGACCCAGACCACTTGATCTCCATTCGGTGATCCCTTCCCGCTGGTCAGCTGGTGTTGGGCCGATCCCAATTTCCGCCCGCGTTACAGGCTTGCGAAACTGTAACCCAAACAAAAGACAACAAGTGTGAGTGCATTTCATCAGTCTTTTACAACATGTGCAGGCGCACATACCTCTTGAAACAATTCGAGGACCAACGGCCTAACTGTTTCACCTCCTCTGTCTGCAGACCCCGAGCCGTAGCCTCTGTAGCGGCCCCTATTCTGAATGAGTGGGTCCCAAAATCACACGGGTTCAAGCCCGCCGCTGCAATCGTAATTGCCAGCACCCTCCGAAAATGAAATCTTGTCAACGGGGTGCCGTCCTCGTGTCTAAGCAGGGCCCCCCCCCATGTTGTCAACCTCTGTTTCATGTAGGCCTCCACATGCCGTACCGGACAACCGGGGTTCCCCCGAGCGTGCTGCAACACCACACTACTCCCCAACGCCTCCTGGTCTGTTTTTGACCTGGCTATCGAGATCAGCAGAGAATCGCCCCTTACTTGGACGTGATCCCTGCGTAGACCTCCCCCCACATCCTTCTTATTCCTTGCCACTAGTTCACTTACCCGCATGGCCCCATAGAATGCCAATGCGAAACCTGCTCGGAACAGTATTACTTCACTGGACGAGGAGCATGTCTCATCCAGTTTCGCTAGTAATGTGGACAATCTGTCCAACCCAATCGGGTGCCTTTTATCCTGTCTGCGACCCTCCAGGCGCTGCCAGCTGCGGAGAGCCTTCCTGACTAAGAAGGAGTTCGTCGGGTCCCGTATCCCGTGGAGCTGTGCCATAAATGATATGGCAGCCTGTCGCCGCCGACCGGCCTACCTTATGAAGTGCCATCAGAAATTGGAGCAAGGACTCTTCCCGCCCCCATCTATGCTCCCCTGCCGACCCTAAAAAGGCGCAGTAAGAACGGAACGCTCCTTCATAGGCTTTCCTCGTCCTGGGCGATAAACTGGCTGCCACGAGGTCTTGTAGTCCGGGGCACCGATCTGCCATAGTGCTTCGGGGAAAGGTGCTGCCACTAGTTCCGCTGTGGGTAGATAACCCCTGAAAGCCTGCATGTTTGAACAAGAGAGTGCATCAGCTGCATTATTCAGTACACCCGGCACATGCCTTGCCCTGAATTGTACATTCAATCTCATGCATCGCAATACAATTTCTTTCAACAGTCTTAAGATCCATTTGCAGCGTGCAGCCTGGTGATTAATGCACTCGACCACTGTCATGTTATCTGACCAAAACACCACTGAGCGGTCCTTAAAGTCTTCTGGCCATGCCATCAGAGCCACCCAAATGGAGAATAGCTCCAAGAATCCAATGTTGCCTGTTAGGCCGCTTGTGTGCCACCACGCCAGCCATGTTTGTGCCGACCACCGGTTTCCAAAGATTGCGCCAAATCCCGCGCTCCCCGCCGAGTCGTTCCACAATCCTAGTTCGCCCGACGAGGCTGGGGGTTTGTTCCACACCACTCGACCGTTGAAATCCGCCAGAAATGCCAACCAAATGAGCATGTCCTGGCGAACCTCTGCCGACAGTCTAATGCGGTGGTGTCCTTTTTTAAGGCCCACCATAGCCTGTGCTATGGAACGAGAGAAAGGGCGAGCCATCGGTATCACTCTTAAGGCAAAATTAAGCTGACCCACTGTCTGTTGCAACTGGTGTAGGGTCACCTTTTCTTTTCGGAGACATTGTACCAAGGAAGCCCTAAACTTGGCCACCTTCTCAACCGGCAGACGGAAACACCCCTCCACCGAGTCTAGTTCAATACCCAGAAACTCGAGTGAGGTAGATGGTCCCACCGTCTTACCTGGCGCCAATGGGACCCCAAAACCCTGCATGAGCATGCAGAAGTCCTGCAACGCCCGCGCACAGTCCTGAGTGCCCGCTGGGCCCAGAAAGAGGAAATCATCCAAATAGTGCATCACCTGTCTATGCCCTGTGGCCTCGGTGAACACCTATTCCAAAAATGAGCTAAACATTTCAAAATAGGCACATGAAATCGAACAACCCATGGGCATGCATTTATCCATGTAGAATTTCCCCTGAAACGTGAATCCCAGCAGGCGCTGGTCTTGAGGGTGTACCGGGAGTAACCTGAATGCAGATTCAATGTCTGATTTAGCTAACAATGCACCGGGGCCCAGGTGATTCAACAGTACGACTGCGTCATTGAACGATGCATACCTCACTGAACATACCTCGGGGTCAATAGCTTCATTTACTGAGGCCCCCCTAGGGGCCGATAGATTGTGTATGAGTCTATACCCCCCCGGGTCTTTCTTCGGAACCACTCCTAAAGGGTAGCACACAAACTCCGCAACTGGTGGGCCGCCAAATGGACCAGCCACTCGCCCCAAGCTAACTTCTTTCGCTATCTTTTTGGCGGCCACCGCAGGGTTGTGTTGAACAGACAGCTGGTTATTACAGGAAGGGCTCCCCCGAAAATTGCCCGCCGGGATCCTGAAGCCATATAAAAAGCCATCCCTCAAAGTTCCGGCGGACGCATGATCAGGGTATCGGTTCAGCCAAGGGGTCAAAGCCAAGATATCTACGGGCGAAGATGTTTGCTTCCAAGGCACCGCATCAATCCTGCTTAGATCCCCCCTTTCCTCCCGCGCCATTGGCTTTAGATTGGCAACTGGTTTCCGGGAGTGAGGAATTCCCACAGCCCGAACATGCGTGCCGGAACCTACACGTTCCCTGAGGCCTGTTACAGGTTCCTTTGTTAAATCCCCAACAAACCCCTCGCTTGCCTCTATTCCCGCCAGACCCGGACTGGGAATCCCCCCCGGCGCTCGCCCGAAAGGGCTGTGACGGCTTCTGATGGAATCCCCCCGAGCCACTCGTGCTTGGTACCGAAGTACCCGCCGGTCCCGGCAAGAGCTGAGCATGCCATGACACTGTATCCAAACAATCCCATGTCAAGGCCTGATTAAACTCCTTTGCTTTTCTAAAGGCAACATCATAACCCTTCCATTCATTTCCCCCATACATCGCATGGAAATTCATGATCCTGTTCTGATAACATGCCAGGTCAGTCAACACTTCTGGTTTACGCTCTCCGATAATTGCCGTGAAGATAGAAAAGGCCCTGACCCAGTTCACCATGGTCTCATCGACCCTGAATTCTGCCATCTTGGCCCGCCATACGCTGGGGTGCCATAGATCTTTCTGGGTCTTTGCATATTCTAACTCACGATGGTCAGTCAAAAGCGAAAACATGTTAATATACTTGTCTCCCCACACCATTTCTTTTGTAACCATGGGAATATGTTGCGATAAACTTTCCCGCCTTGAGGGTACCGGGCCCTCCCCCACCAATGGCAACGCTCTCTTACCGGCTTCAGCCGAACTCCCAGCTGTGTCCGTTGTCTTCTCCCGACCGTCAGCCGTGACCCCCGTCGCTATCTGCGGGGAAATAGAAGGTACATTCGCTGTCCTGGCATCCCTTGACTGCCGCAACTGCTCAATAATTAATCTGGCTTCTTCGGCCGGGTCTCCCGCAGCCGCTGATCCCCCTGCTCCCTTCTTTAGCCAGGGTAATACCGCTGCTAACTGAAGTGCTAATTCTGGGGGCATCTGGTCATCCCCCAGTGGAGTGATCACCACGGGAATTGGCAATCCCCCATCCGGTCCTGGTACCGGGCTGGCCGCCAGCGCGACGGGAATGTCCCCTTCCTTTTCTTACCCTTATCGGGTGACGTTCGGCAAAGCCGGTCCTATGACCCTTTTAGGCCGCCCCGAGGGGGCATTCTGGGCCTCCACCTGTTTCCTGATGGCCGCTAGGCCACGACCGAGCTGGTCAACTTTACCCACCTTTCGGTCCATCACCGCCACTTGGTTCACCAACGTGCGCAGCATTCTTTCCATCTCGGAGCTCTTTCCAGATTTCTTGCCAGGCATGACTTCGATCACTCCGTCCGACTTGACTCGCAAAGGTGACTCGATCTTCCACACGCCTGATACTGAAAGAGAAAGACAAAGATTACAAGTTCTCAAAAAAGTGCAGCTTGTTCCCTAGAGGGCTCACGAGCGACGAGTGGTGCAGCCTTCAGAGCACAGGAACAAGAGGAAGCTTCGTTGGATTCCCGCGCTATTTATTCATCTGCGGGACGGCGGGGGCCCGCCTCAGGTACGCTCATCCGTGCACGGACTTCCGGGCGGGTGTCTAGGCCAACCTCTTCTGGGCGGGAGGGGCGTGCTCCGGCTACGCCGCTTCGGGCATACCAGCCGGGACACGCCCCCCGCCCACAATGGTTTCCCGGGGGATCGGGGCACCCATCCATACGTTCGGGGGGACCGAGTGGTCTCCCCTTTCCATGTTGGACTATTTGTGAAGTTGTTATCTGTACTGGAATAGCAATAGTGATTGTGTATATTGTTATTCTCATTAACAGGCTTAGAAGGCATTTTGTTTGGTCTGTTTTTGCAGGTGGTGGGATTAGTAGTTGAAAGTGAGATGGTGGGCATTGCAGTTGTTTTTGTGGTGTAGTCTTGTTGTGTAATAGACAAAGAGATGCAAAATTGTAAACAGCGGTGTGTTGTTTATCTCTTTGTGTATGTTGGATGTGGAAGGTGCATGGGTGAGGGGTGATGGTGGAGCATGTGGTTTATATATATAAGGTTCTAAATTGTACAATGGATGAAAGGCGAGTGGATTCATTTTTTGCGTATACTGGAAGAGTTTGTGGTTGGTGTTGTAAATGTTTGAAAATGTGTGTGTAACATTGGTTTGGGATGTGTATTATTTGTGTGGGCATGATGGAGGGAGGAAGGGAGTAGGTGTTTGTATTTATTTTGTGATGGAATGTAATAAGACATTGTGTGTGTATTATGTTTGGATTTTGTGGAGCAGTCATATGTGATATTGGTGTAACGCATTTGTGTGTAGGAATTGGTTCTAAAATAGAGGTGAGGAATGTATGTTTGAAGGGGAAACTTGATGGTAATGTGTGTGTAGTAGAGTGTATGTGGTGAGTTTGGGGTGATGAACAAAGGGTTATGAGTGTTTGCAGTTGTTTTGGCAGCAGGTAAAGGTAGTATTTGAGTTGGAGTGTTTGTGTTTTTTGGGGGGAAAAAGTGGAGGGGGCTTGTTGGAGGATAATATGAAACAAGGTTGAGTAAAGGGTTGCTGGTGCTGGCATGGGGGCTGTTATAAGTAAGTAGAGAGTAAAAGGGGAGGGTGTGTTTGAGGGTATTAAGGTTATGTATAATGCTGTTTTTTGTTGTGTTGGGGATAGGTGTGTTTGACAGTGGTATAGGGTACAGTAGGGGTTTGTGTGACAGTAAACGTCCCATTGTGTGACTTTGTAATTGCAGGCGGGGCTTCGTTGGGAAGGCTGTTTTCCGTTCAAAAACACTGCTTACAATAAATAATGTTGCATTTCCTCTCATAGGAAACAGTGTCAGTGCTCCTTGTGATTTCAACACCAAAACACCACACATGGATTTCAATTTACTCTTGGAATCTATGCCACTTAGAAACATGGAACAGATCAGCTGTAAAGTTTGAGAAGCGCTCTGTCAGTTACTTTTTATGAAACAATCAGTCAGCAAGTCAAACAGTAGATGAACAGTAATATAAAAGTAAGATGAAGCTTAATAAATAGTAATTAAAAGTTTCTAATGTTCGAGATTAAATTTTAAAGGTGTCTACTTCGTACCTGAACTACTGATACTGATAAATGAGTAACTCTAGCTGAAGTTGAAAAATTCCAACCCCAGTAGCCTAAGGGGGTCACAAGCTGGCCGACTGTTCAGGTTTAAACGGCTGCATTGCTTGAATTGTTAGTCTCAGTCTCAGTCTCAGTCAGGTAAATCCAACACTGGATTGCTCAAGGTGCCCAAAGCTTTAGGAAGAAGGTATACCGAGCTTTTAGAACAGCACTATCCTGGTTTCTACTCAAGGCTACAACACTGGCACAATGCCACTCAACAGGGCCCACTTGCCGTTGGAAGGTGCATGGGTGATCTGACACTCAAATAAGGCATGGGGTGGCCCAAGATGCAAGTTGTGGAAAGGCGCAGACCAGTCAACTAAGAATCTGGATAGCACTCGGGCCTGTCAGGTGCAGGGCTGTAAGCCACTTCTTAATTTACAGAGGACAAAAGGCAGGTGAAAGGCCGATGTAAGCTGAATGAGAGGCTAGATGCAAAAAAAATTGGCTCCACAAATATAAACAAAGCAACTTTGCTGCATAGGACCGTTCTTGCCAGGGAATTACTATAACTGATGGTTATTTCTCCGCCAGTGTTTCTCTGTTTAGGGCTAAATAAGGTATTTTAGCAATCTGGGTTTCAATGCTTGTGTCCTACACCAACTAGATGGTACTCGACACAGGCGGTGGTATGTATGTATGTATGTATAAAATATTTATAAAGCACAGCTATCGCTCAAAAGGAGCATCTTGGCGCTAGGCAGAGAAGAGGATAATGCTCAGGGTTGCTGCGAACCAATCCGAAGTATTATATGAGCGAGAGGCACAGGGAGTCCCGGGCTGCAAAGATTTAAGTTTTCAGCAATTTCCTAAAGGAGGATTCCGAGTGTGTGAATCTAAGATGGCAAGGAAGCAAGTCGTAGGCACTAGGTAAGGCAGTAAAGATTCAGGAAGTGTGTCACAGCCCAGGGAAGTTATGCAGGTCCAGATATCCAGTTAGGAAACTTGCAGGACAGCACAGGTCATCGCAGGCATTGTGATGGAGATGTTGGGAGAGCAGGGTTGTCTCCCTCCCACTCTCTATTTCAAAGGAACAAGAGCGACCCATACGTTCATGCGAACTGGGTATTGGCTATTAGCTACCAAACATTGTTCATATGGAACTTATTCTCAAAGGTAATCTTTTTTATCAAAAGTTCTTACCTTGAGTTCGTTTAGTCATAGACAAAAAGGTTAAAAATAATAGTCAGGCAGAATCTATCTGCCCTAAATAAATTACAGTTATACATTACGGTTAATCGTTGGGAAAAGAAAGTAGCCAAATGGATATATGAATTTGTAATCAATTCAGCCGAAATGAATAATACATGTATTCATTAATTAGTACATATCATATGACACGTTTATTTTAAATACAATGCACAAAAAGAAGGGATTCGTAGGTTAAAAAAAAAAGTAAGAGGATGACAATTGTGACCCCAGTGAAGTGACTATAACCAACGATGTACATACAGTGATTTAAAATCAAACAATGGGTTATTTTTATGTCTTAGGCTGTTTATGTGATTCCGTTTCAATATTCGTATGGGTATTAGGCGAGGTAAGAGATGTTTGGATAAGAAGCCGTTGGTCTCTTTTTGCGATTGGCGCGCCAGGGATGAAGCGTGGTGCTTGATAACATCCCATGCACTAGTAACCGTGTCTTCCACAAGGTTACTATTACGCTGGACACTCTCTAATGCCTAACACTCCTACAATGAGCTATTTGAAAATTGAATTTAAAGGCATTATAATCGACAGTAAGGAGAGATTATTATATACCCTTGTGAACTCACTCAGAACACTATTTTGACGAACAAATTGCACCATTTGGTTATCCAAGACCTGTCATATAAGAGGAACTGATGCCGTTTCCCAGCTCTGTGCTAACCACCGGGAGCACAGGTGCTCCACAGTCTCCAGGATACTCCTGTCCTAAAGAGATCCTCCCACTTTAAATAGGGTTGAGACATTGTCGGCAGAACCTAGGGATAGTCTAGTAAGGCACCAGAGAACAATCTAGTTCTTTGTCTAGAATATTGAAACAGAACCACATAGACATTCTAAGACATACCAATAACCGGTTGTTTGATTTTAAGTCACTATATGTCCTTTTAAATCTATGGTTGCTTACAGTCACTTCACTGGGGTCACAATAGTCACTAACTTTCTTCTTTTTTAAAACCTACTAATCACTGCCTTTTATGCATTGTATTTACAAAAATGTGTCATATGATATGTATTAAATAATGAATAAATGTATTACTCATTTTTGTTGAATTCAGTACAAATTAACATATCCATTTGGTTACTTACTTCACCCAACGAATAACTGTAATGTTTTACAGTAATTGATTTACGGCAGATAGATTCTGCCTGATTGTTATTTTTTATTTTTAAACTTCTTGTCTGTCTTCACTCTCACTCTCAGCATGCGCTGGGTCGTTATTGTTACCAAGTGCCACCGAGCATCCACACATTCTAGAAGCTTTCACAGTGAGAGGATTGTGTATCCCAGTCTGAGAGAGCCCTGGCGAAGTAGGAGGAATAAGAACTGGGGTATGACGTGACCTTGTGTTTTACTGTGAATTTCATCTATCCTCCATATTAAAGAGATGGGTGTTCGTAAACATTTATTTGAAAAAGTAACAAAGTGATCCCCAATATTGATTGCAATCATCCCATCCTCCCACCACTGCTTATAGTCATTCTGCTATTCATGATTAGTCTTGGAGGAAAAAGGGGCATGAAATACTGGTGGTTTTTCTACGTTGCAACAGTAAACATCGCTTATGTTGTACCTCACCATTCATTTTGGAAAGAAATTCAAAATATGCTTTCCTTTATTTTATTATCTAAAACTTTAATGGTACATTATTTGTAACTCTTTCTTGAGCCCTGCTCTATTTCAACAATGTGTTTTGGGCCAAATCCATTCCCTTTTTTCCCTTGAATACCTCAAATGTGAAATCTCCCACCCTCAACTCACCACTGGGACAATAGTTTAATCCAACCAAATGTTTTTACTACACCGGTTAGCCAATCAGTTAACAAGCATAGATAAAGTCAGGGATCCTGCGAAGCTGGGGGAGAAAAAACCCTGTCCGTGTCTGCCACCTGCCATACAAAAACATTTTCAAGGATGCTTTAGAGAGCCATGCTGATGTGGATTTGTATAAGAGTCCCTAAATACGCATTTCCCATTCACACACAGGGAAGTTTGCTCTCCGCTACAACAAATCCACTGGCTGAAAGCATACCAAGCACAGGGAACTAGAAGGGGATTTTTGAGCCAGCTCGCTCTGTTTTATGAGCCCCTGGTTCATATAACTCTACTGTGGACACAGAGATGGAAAAAGACTTAATTTTCCAAGAGAATGAATACATAAGAATGTATGTGTGTATTAACTTTCCAGGATGGGCAAAGTTGTAATCTTGTTTCAGGCAAGCAATACAGGTAATATGACACTGAAAGTTCATTTTCTGCCTCGCCTAAAAAGTGTGGTTTTGAATAAATTACGGCTGTCTGGCCGTGAAGACAGCACCATCACATAATCACGGTGGGTCCGTTTGGCTCAAAGGAATTGTAGCAGCCAAAATCACGGAACGGCAGGTCTTGCTTATTTTTGCAATATGTGGTATATGAACATTGAGTAGCACACTAGGATGTTTATCATGACTTTATTTTGGCGCCATAATCTATTATGCAGGAATACTGTGATTAAGGGAACCACAAATACCAGCAAACATTGGGACTGCAATTTTATTTGGAGACTCACCTTAATGTGACACCTATATAAGTAACTTTAATTAGTGGCCTCGGGTGTTCTTTGTGGATTGCCATCTGCTGCCTGTGATCAAGGACTATGAGAGTCTGAAACGCGTAAGGCGGAGGCAGAAAAAGAACTTTCAGTATCATATTACCTGTATTGCTAACTTGAGACAAAGTGTGGTTTTGAAAAAACACTCCACCCCCCCACTCCCCGTGTTCCCCTCCCCCAGTGGCGGTCGCTACTGGGTAGTTATAGTTAGATTGTATTTCCAAAGGAAATGCCTTTTTGTGTTGCTAATAACTTTGACCCTGTTTGACCAATCTTCATGAAACATTCTAAAAAAAGGCTACTTCTTGACTAGCTCATGCATGGAATGTTTTGGGGTGATGTAGTGGTGTGGCTTACTGGTTAGAGGCGGCAGACCCGGAAGCAGAGAACGGCCCGGGACCAGGGTTCAATTCCCGACGCGGCAGGGTAGTGGAACAGGGTCAGCGGACTCGATAATTCTCGCCTCGGTGCCTACTCTAACCAGGGATCACACTCGGCAACTCTGGGCATTAGCTTGCCTCATCTCTACAACGGCCCCCCACATTTGCCGGGGATGCCTGGTTTCACCTTGGAGATACCCAGTAGGGACCATCTCACAGGGATAGCCAGGACAGGTTACCCAGCGGTCTACAGCGCCACAACGCCTCAGGGCAGCAGTGCGCTTTACAAGAAACATACATTTACATTTTATTTACATCCATCAAGCAGATGGATAGTGGGAGTCCCAAAACACAAAATCCCCATGCATTTTTCATATACTTTTTAGAACAGGGCTACTACAAAAACTGCTGAACGTAATTAAACCAAATTTGTCAGGAAGCAAGAACTTGGTCCAAAAAGTGTGTTTGTGTTTTAGATTTGGTGTAAATATATTCAGGAGTTTTGACATATTAAGCGTCAAAAATATTTGTATACCTGGACATTTGGTTTCGAGGGAATGTTTTTAGAGTCACTTGAACCCAATTTTAAAAATCCTAGAGTGTTCTGATTGACCCACGTGACTTTTTTTCCCTTGGTCAATTTGCTTTCACCAGCGATACCCTCCTGTGGGTGCAAGTGCTATGACTGGCTGCCTGCTACATGAAGAAAATGTTGCAGGCAGCCAATACAAGACTCGGGGTCTTAGTCCCCTTTACTGAGTTGTAATCACACCTTGCTCTCCCAGGCCTTTAAAGGGGGCGATGAGTCCCAGGGAGACTTTCCTTGGGGCCAAATTACCATTTTCTTTTAAAAGCTGCAATCCATACTTTGGGAGTCTCTCCTTCTCACCCTTTGCGTTCTTAGCGCCGGGAAACATTCGGGTAGCTGTTGCCCTGTACAAATGCAATAAATAAAATAAATAAATAAATAGGATTGCTTCTTTTTTTAAAAACTAAAACAAAATGCCTGTTGCCATTTTAATTCAAATGAAATATGATCCCGGGATGGGCCAATGCCAAATGGTCTTTACAAATATATATTTGGGTAGGGGATATTAGTGGGTCCCACCTCCCTAAGCCAGTGAGGGCCCTGGGGACCACATGTTAATTTAAAGCAAGAGGGGAATGCAGCCCTCCTCCTTGAGGCGCAAAGGGTCCTAAGGACCCCATTTCCAGGCCAAATTGATTACAAATCTCTTTGAAGCCCAGGGAGCCCATCCCCTGAGGCCAAAATACTACTATTCTGGCCCCTGGGACCTCATCCCCCAGGGTGTGGCAATCAACAGTGTCTCACAGAGCTCGTCCCCGGAACACTGTGGCTCCCAGTCTACAAGAGTGCAGCCAAATCAGCAAGGAACTCCACTTTACTCCTGCCCAGTGAGATACTTTAAAACAGCTGCTCCAACACGGTAGGAGCATCCTGTATGGTGCTAGCTGGGGCAGCAGATGCCCTGGCACTCCCCCCGCAGCCCCAACATAGTAGTATGTGGGTCCCCCAGGAGGGTACTGGGTCACCCACTAGAGACCCCGGGGATGGTGTTTAAGAGTCCCTTAAGGCTCGGGGAGGGTGGCACATGCCTCTCTTCCCTTAATTGAATTAAAAAAGCCCCCAGGATGGGGTCCAGGGGGCTCTTGGTGGCTTCAGGAAATCCAGCAGCCCCCAAGCACCATTAAAAAAATAAGTCTCCTCGGTCATTAAATCCATGACCCAAGAATAACTTACCATATTTTTGAAGCATTCTTAGTTGAAGCTCTATGCTCTTTTTTAAACATATAAAACCACTGAAATTCGCCAGTAATAGTTAGCTCTAGTAATCAATCAATCAGAGTACTTGAAAAGCGCGCTACTTACCCGTGAGGGTCCCAAGGCACTGAGGGGAGGAGGGGGGTGCTGCTACTGCTCGAAGAGCCAGGTCTTAAGAAGTCTTCTGAAGGCGAGTAGGTCTTGGGTCTGCCGTATGTGGGTAGGGAGGGTGTTCCAGGTCTTGGTGGCAAGGTAGGAGAAGGATCTGCTGCGGAAGGTCGTTCGTTGAATGCGGGGGACAGCGGCGAGGGCGAGGCTGGCGGAGCGGAGCTGGCGGGTGGGGGGTGTAGAGTCTGCTGTTCAGGTAGGCTGGTCCGGCGTTGTGGAGTGCTTTCTGTGCATTGGTGAGGAGCTTGAAGGTGATCCTCTTGTCAACAGGGAGCAAGTGTAGGTCTCTCAGGTGGGGGGTGATGTGGCTGTAGCGGGGGACGTTGACGATCAGTCGGGGGAGGCGTTTTGAATGCGTTGTAGTTGTCGTAGGTGTTTGGCTGGGATTCCTGCATAGAGTGCGTTGCCGTAGTCCAGTCTGCTGCTGATGAGGGCCTAGGTCACCATTCTTCTTGTTTCGGTCGGGATCCACTTGTAGATCCTGCGGAGCATGCGGAGGGTGTTGTAGCAGGAGGAGGAGACGGGGTTGACCTGCTTAGACATGGAGAGGGAGGAGTCGAGGATGAATCCTAGATTGCGTGCATGGTCGGTGGGTGTTGGTGCTGTTCCCAGTGTGGTCGGCCACCAGGAGTCGTCCCAGGCTGAGGGGGTGAGTCCGAGGATGAGGACCTCCGTCTTGTCAGAGTTCAGCTTCAGATGGCTGCTCCTCATCCAATCGGCGACGGCCTTCGTTTCCTCGTGGAGGTTGGTTTTGGCGGTGTGCGGGTCCTTGGTGAGGGAGAGGATGAGCTGTGTGTCGTCAGCTTAGGAGATGATGTTGAGGTCATGATGGCGGGCCACTTGTGCGAGGCGGGCCATGTAGACGTTGAACAGCGTTGGGCTGAGGGATGAGCCCTGTGGGATGCCACAGATGATGTTGGTGGCTTCAGATCAGAAGGGTGGGAGGCGGACACTCTGGGTTCTGCCGGAGAGGAATGAGGTGGTCCAGTCAAGAGCCTTCTCTTGGATTCCGGCTTCTAGAAAGCGTGTCTTTAGAGTGCAATGGCAGACCTTGTCGAAGGCGGCTGACAGGTCCAGGAGGATGAGGGCTGATGTTTCACCATTGTCTAGTTGGCACCTGATGTCTGTGGCGGCGATGAGGGCTGTCTCGGTGCTGTGGTTTCATCTGAATCCGGACTGAGAAGGGTCCAAGATGTTGTTGTCTTCGAGGTGGCGGGTCAGTTGCATGTTGACAATTTTCTCGATGACCTTTGCCGGGAACGGGAGCAGGAAGATGGGCCGGAAGTTTTTGAGGTCCTTGGGGTCCACTTTGGGCTTCTTGAGGAGGGCGTTGATTTCGGCGTGCTTCCAGATTTCCGGCTATGTCGCTGTTTCGAAGGAGATGTTGATGACCTTCCGTAGTTGGGGTGCGATGGCTGCGTCTGCTTTGTTGAATATGTGGTGTGGGCACGGGTCAGACGGAGATCCTGAGTGAATGGAGTTCATGACCTTACGTGTCTCGTCGTCGTTGACGTTGGACCAGAAGGTCAGGCGGTTGGCGCTGGTGGTGTTCACAGGGGAGGTGGAGTCTGGCGTAGTCGGGGCGGTACTGGTGAAGCTGTCGTTGATGTCAGCGATCTTGCGGTGGAAGAAGATGGCTAGTGAATCGCACAGTTCTTATGAGGGCAGGATGTCGTTGGCGCTGGGGTTGGAGAGTTCTTTTACGATGCTGAAGAGCTCTTTGCTGTTGTGTGCATTGTTAACCAAGCGATCTTTGAAGGAGGATCTCTTGGCTAATCTGATGAGGTGGTGGTGTCTGCGGGTAGCGTCCTTATGGGCTGCATGGTTTTCCGATATGCGTTCGTGGAGCCATGTCTTCTCCAGTTTCTGGCATGCGCGTTTAGAGGTCTGGAGCTCATTGGCTCTCTTGTTGGCTTTGCTGTTGGAGGGTTTCTTGAGCGGGGCGAGGGTGTTGGCGCAGTCGTCGATCCACTGTCCGAGGTTTCGGGCTGCGGACTATGGGTTGGTGGGGTCGGTGGGTGGGTTCTCGGCGAGGGAGGTGATCAGCTGGTCTTCGGTGACTTTGCTCCAGCAGCGGCGAGGCAGCTGTTGGGTGCTGTGGTGCGGGATTGGTTTCTTGAAGGTAAAATGGATGCAGCGGTGGTTGGTCCAGTGGAGTTCGGTGGTGTGGTCGAAGGCGACGTGGGAGCCTGTGGAGAAGACGGGATCCAACGTGTGACCAGCGGCGTGGGTGGGTGCGGTGACGAGTTGTCTGAGGCCCAGGTTGGAGAGGGTGTCGATCAGGGTGGCAGAGTTGGCGTCGTTGCTGTTCTTGAGGTGGAAGTTCAGGTCCCTGAGGAGGATGTAGTCCATGGAGGCGAGTGCGTGGGTGCTGGCAAGGTTGGCGATTGAGTCGCTGAACTGAGCCCGGGGTCCGAGGGGTCTGTAGATCAGTGTTCCTCTGAAGGTGGTGTTGGGGTCGGTGTGGATCCGGAAGTGCAGGTGTTAGGCGGTGTTGAGGGTGTCGTCTGGGTGGGTGG
Source organism: Lissotriton vulgaris (assembly GCF_964263255.1). NCBI lineage: Eukaryota > Metazoa > Chordata > Amphibia > Caudata > Salamandridae > Lissotriton > Lissotriton vulgaris. The sequence goes on along the minus strand of NC_141687.1, from coordinate 339,833,720 downwards.
CGACCTTGAGGGTGGACTTGTGGACGAGGGCTATTCCTCCTCCGATTCCGTTGGCGCGATCCATGCGGGTGATCTTGTAGCCGTCCGAGATGGCTATGGCGATGTCGGGCGCCGAGGAGTCGTTCCACCAGGTCTCGGTCAGGAAGGCCACGCCTGGGGCTGAGGTCTCGAGCAGATCCCAGAGCTCGACGGCGTGTTTGCGTGCGGAGCGGGTGTTGAAGAGTATGCAGCGGAGGTGGTTGGGTCCAGTCCTTGGAGGTTTGGTGGTTCTTTCGCAGGTGAAGCTGCAGGTGTGGCAGGAGAAGGGTTTGTGGGTCCGTTTCGGGGCGGCCTGGAAGTAGGTGTGGTTTCGGCCAGCGTTGAGTGCATGGAGGGTGCTGGCGTCGTAGTGGATTCTGGTGTTGTGGCGTTCGCGGGGTCCTGGGGTTCTGCCGCTTGGCGTGGTCCAGGAGCACATGGGTGCGGTGCACCAGTGGCGCGCCCGCTGCGCGCGTCTACTGCGCGGCTGCTTCTCGGTCTGCATTTGAGGTGGCTTGGGAGGGAGAAGCAGCTGGGAGGCGGGAGCGGGGAGGCGAATGGGTGTGCAGGGGGGGCGGGGCCGCTGGGATGCAGCAGCGGGAAAGGGTTGGATCGGGAGCGGCGGAGGTGCGGGGGGAACTAGTGCACAGGGCATAGGGGAGGTAATAACCCAGGAAACAAGGAGGCAGCAAGGAGGCAGGAACCAGGCAGTCAGGTGACGAGCAGTGGAGTTGGGGCAACCTGCTTGCAAGCAGAGTCAAAGGTCACAAAAAAGCGCAGAAAGTTCACAAAAAACAGGGGAAACGAGTGGCACGCCGTCGAACTCTGGAACCTGCTCGACACAACAGCAGCAGACGTCGCCTTCCTCACGGAAACCTGGATGAACGCCTCCTCAGCGCCCGACATCGCCATAGCCATCCCGGACAGATACAAGATCACCCGGAGGGACCTCGTCAACCAGACGGGAGGAGGCATCGCCATCGTACACAAGAACACCATCCGCATCTCGACCAACTCCGACGAAACCTTCACCGCCGCCGAACACCTTCACTTCCAGATACACACCGACCCCAAGACGACCCTCAGAGGCACCCTCATCTACAGAGCCCCGGGACCACGCACACAATTCAGCGAAGACATCGCCGACATCATCAGCCCGCACGCCCTTCCCTCCGCTGACTACATCCTCCTAGGGGACCTCAACTTCCACCTGGAGAACAACAATGACAGCAACACCACCACCCTGCTGAACAACCTCGCCAACCTCGGGCTCAAGCAACTGGTGACCACCCGACCCACTACGCCGGCCACACGCTTGACCCCATCTTCTCCTCCAGCAAGGACATCTCCTTCAGCCACACCACCGGACTCCACTGGACAGACCACAGCTGCGTCCACTCCAGCTTCAGAAGGACCACCACTCACCACCACCCGCAACAGGCTCCCCGCAGAAGCTGGAACAAGATCACCACCGACCAGCTCACCACATCCCTGAGCCAGAACCCACCCGCCAGCTCAGCGTACCCCAACCAAGCTGCCAACAACCTCACAAGGTGGATCACCAACTGCGCAGACGACCTCGCCCCACTGAAGACCCCCCCATTTCAGGTCATCAAAGATAGATAGATGCCCAGTAGGTACTGGAGTAGCGTGAAGACCATGCCCTTCAGCCATTACTCGCTGGGTATGGTCTCACAAAGAGGACATTATTATTATTATTTAAAAATGTATATAGCGCGCAGTTACCCTCGGGCATCCCAGCGCTTATCCAGACACCATCAGATAACCAACGGCCAGTTCAGTGCAGTCAAGCAGGAAACAAATGAGTTTTGAGACATTTACGAAATCGCAATGTGCAGGTCTCAGCGCGCAATTTTAAAGGAAGCGCGTTCCACAGCATCGCTGTGTTGACCGAAAATCTTCTCCTGCCAGTACGGGCCCTTTTTACTCTAGGGACTAGGAGAAGATGTTTCTGATCGGAACGCAGCGTTCTGTTCGCTTTATAGGGCACCGCTAGATTCCTCAGTATGGGAGGGCCCTTCCCCTGAAGGATTTTATGGGCTGTGCAGAGAGCCTTAAATTTGACCCTTTCCCACACTGGGAGTCAGTGCAGCGCCTTTAAGGCAGGTCTGGCTGACTGCATCCTAGGGATGCCCATGAGCAGCCTTGCAGCCACATTTTGAACCTGCTGAAGTTTATTAAAGGTGGATTCAGGAGCGCCCAGAAAGATGGCATTACTGTAATCCAGTCTCGATGTAATCAACCCCTGAATCAGCAGCTTCCTTGATGTTAAAGGCAGAAGAGGAAAAATGTTGCGGGCTGACCGCAACAGGGCAAAACAAACTCCTGTGGTTTTCTTAGCTTGGGTCCTAAACGACAAGTCTTGCTCTAACCAGACCCCTAAGCTCTTAATCTCCTCTTTCGAGCTCGGGAGTTCTCCCATGCAGCTAGGCCAGCTGGTCAGAGGGAGTGAGGGGGTTTTACTCCCTAACTGCATTATTTCTGTCTTCGAGCCATTCAGCTTAAGGGCTGACTCACCCATCCAAGTGTGGACTTCCGACAGGCAAGAGTGCAGTAGGTCGGGGTTCTCTACCAGTTGGGATAGGGCGACCACCAACTGCGTATCATCCGCATAACTGACGATCTTGATGTCAAAAGGGGCCACCACATCCTCCAGGGGGGCCATATATACATGAAACAATGTAGGGCTGAGGGAGGAGCCCTGTGGCACCCCACACTGGAGGGGGATAGATGTTGACCGATCACTGCCTTCCCAAACCTGGTATGTGCGGCCGTTGAGAAATTACCTAAGCCACTTCAGAGCGACCCCTGACACATGCACCTCTGACAGCCATTGAATCAACACCTGATGGTTCAAGGTGTCAAACGCCACACTGAGGTCCAGGAAGATCACTGCCACTGACCCTCCTGAGTCCAAAATGCGTCTGGTTTCGTCCACGGCTGCCAGAAGGGCGGTGTCGGTGCCCTGGCCTGGACGAAATCCGGTTTGTGAATCTCGAAGCAAGCCATTAGTCTCCAAGAAACCTGACAGTTGTTGATTCACTAACTTTTCAGCGATTTTGCCGAGTCCCGGCAACATGGAGATGGGCCTTTACAACTGCTGTTTTCCAGCTCGGTGGCACCAAGCCCTGGGCAAAGGAGGCATTCATTAAATCGGTGACAGGAACCGCAATAGAAGGTGCTACCTGTTTTAGGAACTTCATAGGGACCGGATCCCTAGGGGAGCCACTTTTCATAGATCCCAAAGCCTTCAAAACTTCAGCCACTGATACTGGGCCAAAAGTGTCTAAATGAATAGGTACATCTCTTGGCTGTGTTACTGTGTCCATTTTATGAATCGGACTGAAGCAACGGAGACTGGGGCAAGGTGCTTAATATCTTCTCAATTTTCGTATGGAAGTAGTCTGCCAGCTCCTTACACTTCTGGTTATCATGTGTGACCACGGGCTTGGGAACTTTAAGAAGTTCCTTAACCACTTTAAAAGTGTCCCTGGAGGAGTTGGAGGCAGATCTTATGGGCTCCTCAAGAAATTGGGCTTTAGCCTGCCGAAGAGCGGATTTATACCCCCTCATATGTGAAGGGCATGACTTAAAACCATACCTTGGGCCCGCATCCATTGAGCTCAACTTCAGATCATGCCCCAAAGGTAATGGGACAAGGCCATGTCCCAACCAGTTGTCCAGTACTCACTGGGCACGACCACAAGGGTGACCAATAGGTACAGGTAGATTGGCTGAAGGCCAATCCCTGTCCCTAGTACCCACCGGGGATGGCCAAACAAAGTGGCCAGGGGTTCTGAAGAAGGGGATGTATATAAGGCTGAGGACCTGGCCAAATGCAATTACTCAGCTGAACCTGTTCCAAGTAGATACTAGGTTCAGACGTATAGGCAAAATAAGGAACCTGCAACCATATATCATAACAAACCCCTCAAAATGTTAAGCAAGGTTATGGTTGTCTACTAACACCAGTAACTTACCAGCAATATCAAACAAATATTGAATTTCACAGTACTTTTAAGACATATGATGCTTACATTACAGACCTACAAATTCATCAAATGTTCCAGTTATTACACAGCCATAATGCACTGCTCATGACATCAAAGATGACATCACAAATCATATAAATGATCACTATCACTGATGGCCGATAGTGATCCAACTCATTTACTAACTTCAGGAATGCCCTTTCTACGCTCACTTTGGTGAGACCTCTTCATGCCCTTCATTATGTGGTTCCCTATTAGGTTATCCGTATTCTTACATATGGTATGATAGTGTGGGTGCTGATTGCTCTTCCGCCACATCAAAAGCCCAGCTTGGTTTAATTGGTATTAGAAAATCTCTTGAATTAGCTTGGCTCGAATTAAGCACAAAATTGATGGTTACACTAACTGTGGTGTTGCATTTGAAATTACATCTATAACTCAAGGAGAATCAGTAGGTAAGCCTCCTTTGTATGATGCCATTGACGGGCCTACATCTTGCACAATCTGTTGTCAGTTCTACCACAATTAAGATATTAATCAAACTTTAGGACGTAATTTAAATGGGAATAGGAGAGACCTGATTTTGCTTTCTGCAATATACTGAGTTGTCTCTCACTAATAAAAAATGTATGCCTATTAGGTTTTAACATTTGCTGTGGCTTGGCATTATAGAAAGTAGATTATGTAGCCACAGTGGTTGGAATTTTTGGACTGCTTCAATGTATATTATTGGTATGTTCCCTTTGTTATTTATTCATTTTTCATATGTTCTTGACAAACACAGATAAACATAAATAGTTGAATAGGGATGTATAATAGCTTGGCTGTAGGCCAGGTGCTCTGCTCACAGCCTGGCGCTGTATGCTGTAGTACAAGCCCTGCATCCAAAGCCCTTTGTGCAAAGCTACACTGAGCTGAAGGCCACTTGCAGCTGTTCTGTGTGGAATGGAGATGGGTGCAAGGCTTGGCTGGAGGCAAGATCTGCGCCAGAAGTATGGAACTCTGTTCGCTAGTAGAGGCCCTTTACCCAGAGACTCCATAGGGCAGCTTACGGCCACTTGCAGCTGGTTTGTGTGGGACCAAAGCCTGGGGCTCAGTGCTGTAGTACAGCCTTTGCATCTTACACATGCTTTGCACAGCTGGTTTGGGTAAAATGGGTCTAAAGTACCCATAGAAATGTCCATAAGACGCTTCGGAAGAAGAGATGTAACTGTTACATTTTTCATTCTAAAACCACAGAAATGTAACAGTTATGTATTCAACCATAACTCTCCCACCAAAATGCTAATCGTAACCTCTCATGTGCCAGATATACTACAAATTACATCACTAGTAATAATACATATAAACTTACTCCTCACAGCATCACTATGGATGACCAAGGCAATGAAACTCCAGATCAACAACAGAAAATGTAATACAAAATGCAATATCCTCTGGCACTGCAAATCTTTAGCTAAACATTCCTCTGAACGTTACATATTTTTAGAAGGGGAACAACCTGGTGCATTATTTTTAACCGAAACTTGGCTACATTCGGAATCTAAACCTGAACTTGGGCAAACCCTCCCCCCACCTGCATATTATATCCAGAGGAAAGACAGTAAAAAGAGGAAAGGTGGAGGCATTGCTATCATCCTTAAGAATCCCTTCAAATGTCACATTGAGTCTGATCTTATATCAGATTGCAAAAACTTCTCCTTCGCAATCTCATTCTCGACTATTCATACTTTCTCAGGAATTCTAATCTACCGTCCCCCAGGTGCATGTGGACAATTCCATAAATATCTCCCTGAAACGGCTGCTGCTCTAGCGAGCTCTTCCTCCAACTCCTCTTAGGAGATGTCAATCTACACTTAGATGACCCCACAAAATCTGAATCCTCTGAACTTATTTAAGATCTATTGGCTATCCAACTAATACAAAAAGTTTAAGGGCCTACCCACAGCAAAGGCTATATCTTAGAACCTGTGTTTTCTAATAACGACAAGATTTCAGTAGGTGACCCTATCCCTGTGCCCTGGTCTGATTACTTTTTGATCCCTATTCTTTGCACTACATCGACACAATCCACCGCTGCAAAATCTATGGGCAGTCAGGAACATCCATAGGCTAAATTACCTTTAGAATCTTGGACTCTAGCCCTTGCAAACACCATTGAAAAACTCACTCAATTTTTAGAGTCCTCCCTAGATGCAATTATCCCTAAAGAACTTAGGGCCAGATGTAGGTAGCCAAATACCGGTCGGTAACGGCTGAAAATACCGAATTTTGGCCGTTACCGACCGGTATTGGGCTATTGAGATGTAGGAGCCCATAAAAGACTGATTCAGTAAATACGAGTCAGTAATTTACGGAATCGGAAAATACGGAATCGAAATTTACCAAATCGGTATTTTCTGAATCGGAATTTACAGAATCGGTATTTTCCGAATCGGTAATTTCCGAATCGGTAAATAAGAAATGCCAAAAAATGACTATTGAGATGTAGGTAACTTCTAAAATACTGAATTTCATGAAATTCGGTATTTAAGAGTCGGTAATTACCATGGATTGAAAGCAGGTGGTAACCAGGTGCAGGCTATAAAAAGGACCCAAAATGCAACAGTGTGACCAGAATGGCGGCATTCTACGTGATAGCAAGGCGGCTATGGCTACAGGCAGCAGGAGAGAGGGTCTGAAGACGGGAGGAGCAAGTCTACAGACAGCGGATAACGCTCTTCCAAGTCACAGAGGCAGAAATCTTGCAAAGGTACAGGCTGGACCCCCAAACCATCCTGGACTTGATCAGGGACCTGCACCCACTCCTGGAGCACCCAACAATAAGGGCGCACACCATCCCACCCCATGTGCAGGTGCTCTGCAGCCTACACCTGCTTGCTTCTGGGAGTTACCAGGGGGTGATTGCTGCCATAGGTGGGGTGTCCCAGAGCTGCCTGTCCCGTTTCTTCTGCAAGTTCCTAGAGGCCATGATGCAGAGAATGCATCATTATATCAGCTTACCTGACACACATGCGGAACTGCTAAAGACGAAGACTGACTTTTACCAACTGGCACACTTCCCACACGTCATCGGCTGTATTGATGGCACCCACATCCCAATCTGCTACCTGCTGCCACAGAGTACATTTAGTGCAACAGGAAGTCAACACACACCATCAATGTGCAGGTAATCTGTGAAGCCAACAACATCATTACAGACATTGTGGCCAAATTCCCGGGAAGCACCCACGACTCCTACATCTTTCAGAACAGTGGGATCTACACACGCCTGACAGCGGGGGAATTCAGAGAAGGATACCTGCTAGGTAAAACACTGTGAAACACCCTGATAGATATTGCAGATGTATGTGTTGTTGTGCCTGTGATCAATGGCCTTATTATGTTCCAATAGGTGACAGCGCATATGCCGTCCGCTCGTTTATCCTGACACCCTACCTGAACCCATCAACGCCAAGCCAGAGACGATAGAACGTGGCACACAAATCCACTGGTAACGTTGTTGAGCGCACCTTTGGGCTCCTGAAAAGCAGGTTCCGCTGCCTCCACAAAAGCGAGGCGCACATCAGTACTCACCACTTATCTGCTGTAAGATCATTGCAACTTGCGCAATGTTGCACAAACTTGCTACTAAGAAGGGCACAGAGGTGCAATTGTGCGAATACCAGGACCATGATGATGAACATGCACTGCCGGACCCCAACACAGCAGGAATTGCGTCAGCTACAGATGGCAGACAGAGACGGGCAGAGATCACACACAACTATTTTTGAGTAAGTAATGAGACATAGACAGGTGGAGTATGTATCCAACGTAGTTTAATTGTTGGCACTACGCAGGTACTCAAAGGCACAAATGTGCAACACAAATGGTATCCATTTATAATGGTAGTCCTGGCTCACTTCCACATTGAAAGTCATGGAGTGTGGGCAGCATAAGCCATTTTCGGGCATGCCTACCGTTGCCAGATATGATCGGCTGGCTGTCCTCGCTGGGTGTGTGAGAAGCTGGTACACCATGGAGCCGCTGCTCCTCTGGGTCTCAGCAACAGGGAGGCTTGTCATGCTTCTACTACTGGTGCTTTCCTCACTCTCAGGAACATCCAGTGCAGCAGTATGTGCTGACTATGCATTAAGCATCACCTCTACAGCACTCGTCACCCTTGCAAGGCCCCAATGGAAACCTCGTTGCTGCTGTGTGCTAAGCCCTCTTGCATGTTGACACTTCGCCTGCACAGAAGGGAAGTAGCTGTGGCCAGGCAGTTAACAGCCTTTGTGTGTCGCTGTGCTTCCTGCCTGTCCTTCCTCCTTGTTGCTCTGTCCTGATCTAGTTTCGTGCACAAGAGAAGCACGGATAGCGACATGTCCGCATCCCTGCAGCCATCTCTCTCATTCCTGATGCCATCCCTTTGTTCTCATCAACCAGTGCAGTGATGCCCTTCCAAATGTATTCCATGTTTGCATTCAGGTGCCTCATCTGCCGTTGCACCGACTGGATAGCCTTCCCCTGCATTCTTTGGATCTTCACCATGCTACCCTCCAGCTCACGAAAGACACTGGGACCCTCCACATGTTGTTAATCACTGCTGTGTCTGGGCCTGCGACGTCTGGTAACTGTGCGGGCACCCTCTGCGCTCGACTTCTGTGTGGCTGTGCTTCCTTCCCCAGCCAAGGTTGGTGTCTCACCCCCCTCCATGTCACCTGCTGATGTTTCCATTTCAACTAGTGGGGCAACAACATGCCACTTGCTCTTTTGAGGTGCAGGTGTTGTTTGCGGCAGTAACGCAGGCAGTTCAGGTGAGGACAGTAGCAGAGGGGATCCTGAACGCTCTGGGGATGCCTGCAGCTGTGGAGACATTTCAAGCTCTTGAGATGGTGGCTGTGTTGTTGCTGCACCAGTGTCTTCAGAGACATTCCCTGCACTTGTGCCTGCCTCCTGGCTGTCGTCCCTCTGTGTTGCACTGCCTTCCTTCTCCCTGGTATGGCTGCGAGATATATCACCTGTGGACATAAAAGAGTACATTAGCTATGTGTTCCTGCCTCATTGCTTATACAATTGAATTCTTCTCACATATAACCCTGTACATATTGCCTCAGCTTCATTATCACTGATATGTGTTGCATCACTTGTTGCTTGGTGTGCTGTATGACATGGCAGATCTTTACATGACTACATCTTCCATAATGCATATTGCTTCCTCTACTGGAGTGGGGTTAACACTGCCACATAGGCGAAAGGGAAGACGATGGGGTGGGGGTGATTGCTGTGCATGCTTCTTACCTTTTCTAGTGGCAGCTCTGGCTGAGCTGTCTGCATCTCCCAGTCCACAGATGCTCTCTGGTTCTATGGTGGACTCCACCAGCTCCTCCAGCTCAGTGAGGGGAGGTGCACAGTACTTCCCTCCTCCAGTTCGGTTTGCCTCTTTGTAGAGCTCTGCAATTTTCTTCTTGGTCAAGCTCCTGAGGTCGTACCACCTCTTTTTCAGGTCATCTATGTCCCTTGGAGTCACTCCTACCGCATTCACCTTGGACTGTATTTCAAGCCAAATCTTTCTTTTGGCAGATTCAGCCACAGTCAGGGACTGCCTTCCAAACAATTTTTGGTGTTCTTTCACCACCTCCTCCACGAGGACCTGCAGCTCCATGGTGCTGAATTTTATTTTTCTCTTCCTCTCTTGGAGTTCCTTTTCACTGGAGTTTGCCTTTTTCCAAGCACGGAAACTGCCCTCCTCGCTGTAGTCAAGGAATCCCAGAAAATTCTCTACCTTGGAGGAGCAGTTGCGATTATCCTCCTCGACCTGAGCTCCGCCTTCGATACTGTCAATTCTAACATCCTTCTTAACAGACTTAGGATTGTCGGAGTCTAAGGTAGTGTCATCACTTGACTTCAGTTCTTCTTAGAGGTTAGATCATTCCAGGTTTTTGAAGGAGGTAACACATCCAAGGAGCTGTGGAGTGCCCCAAAGCTCATCACTTAGCCCCACATTGTTTAATGTATATAGGAGACCTCTTGCTGAGATTGTCTTGCCATATGGGATTAACATTGTTAAGTATGCTGATGACACGCAACTGGTGGTTGCCCTTAACCATTCGCAGAACTTCCCATCTGACCTGGAATCCTGTCTGGTGAAAGTTGCAAAATGGATGGAGTTTTCCTGTCTCAAGATTAATAGAGATAAAACTGAGCTAATGGTCCTGGGCAATTCTACTATCCCTGATTTCGGACTGGCCTGGCCAAACTGTCTTGGCCTTTTTTTGGAAGGAAAGTGTCAGGTTATAAACGTTAATGTTTGTTGAGTAAACTAGACGTTATAGAAATCAATAACCCTACTAGATATTCATTGTTCAGATTATTTATTCATATTTCATTTTTTGATTTTTGTATTTCTTTTGTGACTCTTTTTTCTATTCTTTCATTTATACAAATATTGATGTTTTTGAGTTATTTTAAACACATTTTTTTACATATAATACATTCTAAATACTGTACAATAGAAAAGATTTAAAAACATTCAACCATACGCAGAGATTATTCCTTTCAACGCGTTTCGGCCGTTCGCCTTCCTCAGGAATTCTGCATATTTCTTTTCTTAATCAAATAGCTGCTGAGTTTATCAGACTCTATAGCATATGCACTGGATTTATGAAGTCTGCTACCTATATGGTTTGCTCCTAGTCTGTTTTCTGAATGTGTTAGTAGCTGCACTGGCTATATTTGGATGATATTCTTGTTCTGTTGCTTGAGGCGTGACGTTCTATATGGGTTTGGATAGGTTCAAGATGACGATACTGTATGTGCTCTGCAGCTCCAAGAAGGTTCTTCATAAAATCCCTTAATGGTGATACTTCTTTGTTATTGTTGCTTCTTTTCACCTTGTGTATAGCCTCTGCTTTATCCTTTCACTTTAGTTTGTGTGACAGATATTCTATACTTGGTGTTCTTCTGTAAGATGCAGTAGTCAGACTTCTGCTCTATTTGTATTGTAGTGCCTTGGCTTAGGGATCTGAACTTGTATTTGACCTCTGTGGAATATTCTGGCTTGAGCGTGTTGGTTCTAGCATTCCCTCGTGCTTCTCATCCTGATGTGCTCGATAGTTGCCAAACTGTCTTGGCCCTCATCCAGCCCGTAACACTAAGATTAAAAGTCTAGGCGTTTGGCTGGTTAAGTCCCTTAAATTCAACCATTAAGCAGTGAATTTGGCAGCAACCTGCTATGGCACCCTTAGACTGCTTCGGAAAGTCCTATCTCTCCTTCCCATAACGGCAAGGAGAGTCATGGTCTAGGCATTGATTCTTTCTCACCTGGACTATGGAAAATCCCTCCATTTTGGGGCCCCAAAATCAATGATAAGAAAACTGCAAGTTGTACAGAATTGTGCAGCTCGGCTATTGCTTAACATTCCTAAAACTCACTCTGCTAGGCCGGCCTTGAAGACTCCACACTGGCTGCCAATTAGTGAAAGAATGAAATGTAAAGCTTTGTGTACAGCCCACAAGACCCTTTGGGAGAAAGGGCCCATAATCAATCGCTCACTCATCACCTTCTATCGTCCCAGGAGATGTCTATGTTTGGCTAACCCATTTCTAGCCTCAGTCCCTAAAACTAAAAGGGCAAGATGTGGAGGCCGCTCCTTCTCTTATACCACTGCTAGACTGTGGAACATCTTCCCTCCACATCTCCGCTCAGTGACCCACCATCTCTCCTTCTGGAAACTTCTCAAAACGTGGTTATTTCAAAACGCAGTGACGTAACCATCTAGCCGGTTGCTTTGCCTGATGCTGCTATCGCAGGGATGCCTTCGGCTAGCCATGCACTATATAAATGCTTATAATAATTATAACTTTTGGAGGTTCTACACTAAATGTGAAATAGATATAGAATAAGGAATAGTTCTTGCATTCCAAATGGACTAATCATGCAAAGTCTGGCTTTCAAACTTCAGCTGTATTAGGTAAAAGGAAGTGATCTGGATGTAAAAGCCTATTATGGACATTGTGGATGAAGCTTATGTCCAAATGGTTGCTTGTCGCAGGTCTCTGAGCTAGACTCAAGAACATGGGGTTGGCACAGAATTTGATCAACAGGAATAGTAGTACATAGTGCAAGGGCTGATCAAGGGACATACAAGGACATAACAAAGGGTCTGACCAAAGGAAAGAGTCACTCTCAAGCCACATGGTGCAAGGTCAAAGACTATGCATAAGCTGTTATATCAATAGAGGACTGGGTACTACACCCTTAGAAGACCGGCCCTTTGTTAACCACTGCTGCACATGGTTCAAGTTGTGCACTGAGGATTCTGCCCATACAGGTTCCTGGTGCAGGACCATGCCGAAGACAAGACTCTGTGCCCAAATCCTACTATGCTTGGCTGAAGACCATGCTGAATGTGTGATGTCCACACATGGGGTGGGTGCAGGACCTAGCCTCAGATAAAGTGAAATGGGCATGCAGCCTACATAGAGAAAAGTGAGAGTGCACATGACTGCTTTGATCGGCCCCAGAGGGCCAACCAAACAGACAGGGCCCACAGCATTTGGCAAGCCACTCCTCCCTGACCCACCCGCCCCCAACAAGACATACCCTTCTGCTTACTCGCAGTGCGAGAAGCAGAAACATAAAATGGTAATTTTACCATTTTATGTTCCTGCTTCTCGCACTGCGAGAAAGCAATCAGGCAACGCTCTTCCGCCCTGATGGAGGAGCCGCTCCTGCCTCACAGGTCACTCCAACAATGGAAGCCATCTATGTATGTAGATTTGCTCATACAAAAATGTTTGCGAGTAAAATCTTTTAAAATGGAAAAACAAACATTTACGAATTCTAAACACTGTGTGGGCCTGATCCTTAAGAACAAATTGAAAACTTTCACCCAGATTTCCAAATTTTAGGAATGTTCAAAGGTTTCCAACAATAATCCTAGAAACAAATGACTGAGGTTATGCACATTTTTTTAAATATGAAAGCTGTATTCCACAGATTTCCCAATTATTCATCTACCAAGTAGTTTGTGGTATTTCTACTTATCCCATGCCTAGGCACTTACATAATTTGCTCTCCTAAATGTCAGATCGCACTGTTAATTCACAAGCCTATTGTAAACGTGTGCATACCTGGCTTAGGTTTTTCTCAGGTCTATGAAACTGTCATGATAGTATCTTTCCAGCATTTGTACGTTCATGCTTATCTTGCTTAGCTTTCCTCAAAAGTGACTATACACATACTATAGTCAGGGATAAGTTTGTAAGAAAAAAACGTTGCAGCTTCACACATTTTAATGAATTCCTACTTGAATGCATGCAAGATATCCCACATACACATATTTACGTAAGATGCAATGGTACATTCAAAATTCCTGGGTACTGTATTTTTCCCACCACAGCGAAAATATTTTTTCGAGGAGAAACCCTTCTCCTACACACTGAATATTGTGAGGGGCGTTTCGTGCCTACCCACACCCTGGAAAGGGATTCTTTAGTGTACCCTTGACAGGACTATATCTCAAAAGCGTCGAGGGTGAGAAGTGGTAAAAAATGTCCGTTTATGAGTGGGTGTGCACAAGCTTTTCAGGGCATTTCTTCCCTGGAACACCCACTCTCCATCCCTCAGAGTAGTTTATTCACATGAAAAACGCTGTGTATGTAAATATTTTTACACGTTTAAAACCATATTGCATGACTGTCAACTGTGGTTTAAAATTCGCCAAAAGAATTATTAATGTGTGCAAGCTAAAAGTGCTTCTGCCTGTACTAAGCGTGTGACAACAGGAGGCATGGCTTAGGGTCTGGTCTCTCTGTCTGTCTGTATAAGCATGTGATACAAACAGGCAGTGCTTAGGGTATTGTTGTGTGTCTGCCTGCACTAAGTGTACTAAGATATAAATATGCAGAGCTTGCCGTCTCTGAGCTACCTCCTAACGCTAAGCTTGTAACACAAACAGGGCAGTGTTTACAGCATGTTTAATAGTTTCACTTGTACATGATACATTTTAACTCATAACCTCTGGATTCCATCTCTTGTAACTTTATGTATGGCACGGGTATGGATGGCCTTGCGGGGGATTGTAAGAAAGAGTTTATTTCCGAGCGCCCAGAGCCCTCGTCACCCCCCTCCCCAAGCCACGAAGGTCTCATCACTGCCCCGGCCTTCTACCCCCTGAACCAATGGGTATCCCTTCGATCACCATCGGAAGTGCAGTGGAGATAGAGAGAGCCCTATCTGGGCCTCCCTCGAATGATTAGCTTTTATGGCCTCGTGGCTCGCTCGCTCGTTCGATCGTGACGTGCCGGGAGCTCTTGATCTGTGCCGAGTAAACCTGCCTATCAAGGTGGACGAAGCCTCTTCACCTGAGAGGCGAGCCGAGGCACATGTCCCAGTAGAAGCGTGAGCCTGGGAAGCACCAGAGGGGCTCCGCTTTCTCCCAAAGCACTCCGAGGATTGTCCAATGGCGTCGGGTCAGCTGGCACGGTTCTTACGGAGGCTGCTGGAGCGGTGGGGCAGCCGGTAGGTGAGGGTGAGAGGTTTGTGTGCATGGCAGCTGGTTGCATTGTTGTGATTTGTCCTTATCTGGAGGCAGGCAGTGGACCTTTGCTCCTGTTTATCTGGTGGTGCGAGAGCTGTGGTACAGATTGGGCATATGACGTCGTGACGCCACGTTTCCAGTTCTGGGCTTTCATTTGACAACCTGATGTGTTCTAGGAGCAAATTTGCTTCTATTGGACTAATGGGAATAATACATGTGGCAGCAATGATTTGTAACAAAAAAGGTCCAGATGGTCAGAATGGTGCGCTGCCACCTTTTGTGGTGAGGTAACAACTCTAGTGGTGCAATATTCAAAGGAGGTAATAAAAATAACCCTACAAATTAAGGATTAATTGCGCTGATTAATAATGACCTAACATACTTTCCATTTTTACTGCTAATAGAAATGACAACCAGAGCAATGAAAATCAGATCATACCGATCAATCAAACAGGGTTCAATAGAGGCACTAGCACAATCCCCAACATAATGGCCCGTCAATACCAATTGGTCAGGCAAAGTGTAATTCTCCACCTCTACACCTGTTACATAGATTTTAAAGCAGCTTTTGACAGGATTGATCATCCAAAACACTGCGCAAAGTCGGTTAAGTGGGGAATTCCTCTAGGCCTATTATTAGCCATCCAAATGCTTCACAAAGGTACTTGGGTGAGAATAAAGTTGGCAACCGGCACATACCTCTTGAGTAAAATTAACACCAACCAAGGTCTGAAGCAGGAGTGTGTGCTAACACACCAGCTTTTCAATGTATTTATGGCTAAACAGAGGAAATGCTCATGCTCCTGTGCTTGGAGGTCTGCCACTAAAGCAATACATATGTTATATGCCGAAGATGTTACCCTACTGGGTTAGCCACCCATTGGCCTCCAGAGTAAGCATGGGCGAATTTTGCGGATCTCGCGTTCGCGTATTTTGCGGATTTGCGGATTCGCAATCCGCAAAATCCGCGAATTCCCGCGAATTTGCGGATTTTTTTTTTTTTTGTGTTCGCCCGTGTTTCTGCCAGTTCGCGAGGGTTTTTACAATTTCGCAATTTGCGAACTTACCTGTCGGGTCGCAAGTTTTGCGAACTTGTTGTTTCTACGTGTCCAGCCTGTTTGGGACACTCTTCTTCATCACTGCCACTCTCTGTCACCACTGCCACTCTCTGACTACTCATGCCACCCTCTGGCCCACCCATGCCACCCTCTGTTTCATCACCACACCCTCTGGTTGTCCAGTGTACATTATTTTCGGCAAAGCAAAGCACACCTTCCCTGCCTCAAGTGACCTGAATTAATTTGGGGCTGATTAATGTGTCACAGAATATTTTTTTAGCTGGCACCTGCTTCCTTAGTGCGCCCTGATTAGTGATCTTTTGCACTTGCTAAGTGCTTTCATTGTTGCAAAATTAGTTACAACACCTGCCCTGCCCCAACTGACAATAATGAATTAGGGGCTGATTAATGGATTTTAACTTCCAGCCTGGCTCCTGCTTGTCTCCCTTAGCTGTAATTCAGGACCTTTGTGGCATATGTGTAACTATTCTGAGGTTCAGAGCAGGGTCACATAATAGTTTCAACTGGCAACTGAACTCTGGAGGGGCCCCTCAGGAAGCACTACAGGAAATGGCTACTAATGATGAGCCTGAACTTTTGAACCTGGTAAGTAGTTACTTTCAGTTTTGCTAAGAGCGTATTTCTGCAATTTTGCACTTATTCGCGGGGCGCGAACTCACGCGAACAGTGCGAGCAGTGCGAGCAGTGCGAGCAAAATCCGCTGCTCGCGGATTTGCGGATTTTGCGGGAGATTCGCGAATCTCGCGGATTGCGAATTTCCCAAAAATCCGCAAAATCCGCGAGCGGAACGGATTTTCCGCCCATACTTACTCCAGAGACTGATCACAGTCATTTAAGTATTTTGTGACCTTAACAACCTAGAAATAAATCATAAGAAATCAAAAACAATGGCGGTCAATGGTAAAAGGAAGTACAGATTTAGCTGGCACCTGGGAGACGAGCCTCTTGATAATGTAAGAGATTGCAAATACTTTAGGTTTGCATACGATTCAAAGGGAAATTTCAATGCACAAAAGACGGAAAGGAATGGGGCCAGCTATGGCCTTAAAGACCCTCTATAAAACACTGAGAGGTCCAACTCTATCACCGCTGATAAAACTGATGAAAGCCAAACTCGCCCTAACTATAGCTTATGGCAGTGAAACTTTGAAAGGGAGGAACAGCTTACTGCTAGAATAAAGCATTACTACGGTCCTAAGGTATGTGTTCCACATACCAACAAACGTCTTACCGGTTCATCTTCAGCTTGAGCTGGGAATCAAGTAACAATCCTTAGGTAGACAGGCAGCCATTGTACAAATGTGCCACAAATTCAAAAATACCATGGTAATGTCACTGAACCAGCTAATATGGAAGGAGACGTCAGGTCACACTAAGTCTCCAGCATGGCATTACCAAATCCAGGTATTGAGATCCCTAGGAGCCTTAGAGCCCTGGGAAGCTCCGACAGGTCACTCGGTCTTTAAAAGAATGATCAATAAATCAGTCAATGTACAGTGACTCATTGAAGACAAAGCCTCCCTAGCTAGCAGACGGTATGGATGGATGACTTTGAAGAATTACAGTCTCCTGAAACCCCAGCTATACTTTGGAGACTGGCTATCCTATCCACATGAACGAAAAATTATTAAGTATAGGCTTGGCATATTATCTTTTTCTATCCACAGGCCGACCTGGAGCAGAGAGTTCAATTCGCCACTGTGTAGGCTCTGCGGGGATGCAAATCAGGACATTACTCATATTGTGTTTTTGTTTCAAACCAGCTTATGAGAGACAGCACCAACTGCACCTTGGCCTAAATCAACACGGATAAGAACCAAGCGTCAAGCTATCCTCCCATGTTTTACATCTGATGATGCAGTGTTAAGCTTTCAGCTGGAAACACTTGTGGTACAAGATGAGAGGTTGTTAAAAACTGGTGTTGGATCAGGCTTGGCACCTCAATTTGAGCAGAACGACAACCCTCTGCAACCAATAGTCTGTGCACAATGTCAGCGACCTTTCACTGTAGTCGCACCATTAAGCCTTAGGTTTGTGCAAGGGACCTGTTGCTCTCAAATGCCATGACCTTCAGGCCGAAGTGCTGAAGTAGCATTTTGGCACACTAGGCAAACAGTCGTGAGATGCAATCACTGCACTGACCTTAAAAGGACTATCACTAGTATAACGGCCACAAAAGGATTTTCACTATGAAGTCGAATGGTGGAAATAAGCATGTGCAAGTGCCGCAGCATAGTGGCTTAGAGAGCCTCACTGCTAACATTGGGATGCTCCAGCAAAGAACATCGTATTGCAGCCTGTCACGAAGAACTTTATAACATAACACTGCCAGTAACCATAAAATCTGATAATGGCTTCCTTTCAGTCATTAAGTCGGGTAATATTTTATTACTGTGGCTCAGCACATAGCACTTAGGAACAGAAATGTACCCAGTAATTCAAACTTCACAACTGCATAGGCAATCCTTTTAACATTATTTAAATGCAATTCGTAAATATTTGTCTCGTTTATCCAATGATTTTAATCAATTTTGTGCATAGAAAACTACTTAACTTGACGATTGCACTAACCACACTTTCAAACTCCGCAATGTGGAAGTGTCAGCAAGGTAACCGTGGAATACTCCTCTTGGCACACTTTTGTGAACAGTGAGGCGGACTGGTTTTCTATTCCATCTAGACAACGCCAGGTAGGATGGAGCCTGGTAAAAACACTGCCAGTCTCATACAGCGATGTATTAAGCCCTGGGGAAACTGGGCAATTGCCCAGGGCCCCCACTTTTCGAGGAAACCCCTGCTAATAAATTGGGAAATTACCATGGTCATGTCGCGGTGATAAACGGTTATATTCTTTTTTTCAAAACAAACAGACTGAATGACATTCTCAGCCATTGTTCAGATAGCTGGAGCACACAATCACTAGATAAAAGCTTCTTAGTTACAAAATGGAAGATCAAAACAAATCAGCACAAACATGTGCAAACCCAGAGATATCTGGTTCTGAACTAAGGGTGACAAGAGAAAAATATAAGTTGAGCGACATTTTCTCATACGCTCTATAAGATAAGATCACATAAACATGTATTACTTTCTTAAGCGATCTGAAAATAACTATAAAATAAGTTAATAAAAAACAGCAGCATCCTAAAGAGAACTTAATAGCTAAACTAAACTGGCTGCAATATATGTATCATCCTATCATCAAATCATACCCGATATACAACATCTAGCATGTTAGTCCATAAAATGTATATATACACCAGTGTATGAAAACAGAATAGCAACTATGTCCAGACCCTGCTGATGCATCCATTGGTTTTGTGGCAAAGTGTTTCTGTATTCATTTTGGCAATATTGGTGTAATTTCTCTTGCCACTTTAAATCCCTAATCTTTTTATTTTCTTCACAAAGAAAACCTATACCATCTAGTGCCACATAGAAAACATGCATCTATGTTAATGCCTTCCCAACCGCTACAGCTAAATTATAACATTTAAAAGAACCCAGTCTTATTAATGCCAGGTCTGAAGTAAAGAAGAAACACTTAACTGCTTCCATGAGCCGGACGGCCTCGGCCATCTGACGTCACGGTGGACGTGGGCGGAGGACAGCCTCCGGCCGTCTGAACCGCGTACGCGTGGAATTCTCCAGCACCGCATGAGAATTTCGGCTGCAGCGAAACGGTTAAATAATGCACTAATTTATAACAATATTTGCAACTTTTGTTTATTAGTGAAACAAGGCATTTAGAGGAACTACATCTCCCATTGATGATTTTGTCCCTCAGTGGTTCATAATTTTGCTATGACCATATCATTAAGAAAGGTGGTGGGATGGTAATTATCCCTCATGAGTATCTCTCGCTTAAAATTGAGACATATAAGCAATTTGATGGTGTAATGGTAATATAACCTGGAATCAGCTATGCTATAAAAGGCCTGAGACTGCAAAATATGTGCAATTTGAGGGATGGTATTGCTTTCAGATGTCTAAGTGATAGGACTGCTGTCTGAAGTTTGAGTCTGTAAAATCTATGTAGCATGAAGAACATATTTGCTGTCTGAGGTTTGCGCTAGCACAATCTGTGTAACCTGAGGGATAGCTCAGAGGTCATAGTTTCGAGAAGTTGATACCTTAGCCTGTGAACTCTGCATGCGTAACTTTGTAGATAGCTTTCCTGTGTGAAGTCTGAGCCCATGTTCGCATCTGTGTAAACTGAGACATTGTCTTGCTGGCAAAAGCTTGAATGTTTATGATTTAAGTTATATGAGAAAAAAACTATTTTTTAAAGTCAGAGTCTGTGACTTCAGTGCTGACTTTAACTATATGAACCTCGATTCTGTGTAGAGCACTTGGATGTCTTTGAAATTAGTACTAACTTATACAGTGTTCCAGGAAATGCTGCAGTGCACCCCACATCTTTCTTAAGTGAAGTATATATATATTAAACAAAAAATCATAAGTATTGTTTTTCTTTATAGCTTTACTGATGTTCAAGTCTGTCCTTTCTGATTTTTTCAACTCTTTTTATTTTATTAAAACTTTGCAATAATGCGTACAATACAATCCTGTGTATCACTTCAAATCAATGATGGTAGATTACAATCCAATTCTGAACATCCCACTGCTGTCCCTCCCCACCCATCCTAGGCCCACGTGTCCTGTCTGTGTGTCTGACCCCTGTCGCTGTTCCGAAGGGGAGGAGCAGATGTTATCGCAATACGCATTCCATTTCCCCCATATGTTATCCCATTTCTTGGGACAACCCCTATACGTGTAGACTGCTCGTTCCGCTAACATGCACCAGTCAATATTTTGTTTCCAGTTTACAACCGTTGGTGGATCCAGAAGACTCCATTTGGGGGTAATATAAACCCATTGGATGCCCACAATTGATCCATACGGTTGAAATCAGTGACGTCCCAAATGTTAAGGAGACATGTCTTAGGAGATAAGAGCCGGGGGAGGGCCTTCATTTTGTAGAGAGCTGCATGCCCTAATAGTGACACCGGCAGTGTACACCAATTTCTCACATCGCTTTGTATTCAAGCCTATGAGCCTAAGAGGTTCCTTTCATAGATGAGTGAGGGGGTCAGCTGTTGTGTACCTACCCTCCCAGGACCCTGATATCCCAGCAAAGCGCCTATAGGTGTCTGTATGTGTCTGAGATATAAATGGAAAGGTTGTCTTCACTAGTATCCCAACCCCTCTGGACCCAGTCGTAAATCCAGTATGAATTATGAGTTTATATCCCCACTTGTCGAGAGCCTTGCAACTGTTTCGGATGAGATGGGTCTCCTGCAATTGAATATGTCTGCCGCCTTTCTTTTAATATATTATAGCAACCCCCCCCCCCTAATTAACACTAACTCCCAACCCATTGACATTCCAGGAAAGCAGGGTCAGTGCTGCCTCGTGTCTCATGTTACCGGGGGTATCTTTGACTGACATTATGGTTGTATAGTGTGTTCCCTACTCCTCCGGTCTCCGAAGCACAGTGAGGCCAAGACCGCCCAACTTGTACAGTGAATAGGCCATGTGTTGGTGGGCTAAGAGATGTATACACTAGGCAGAATAAATGAGGTTCAGCAGCAAGTGTGTGCAATCATGAAAGAGGGATTGCTGTGATGCATATAAACAACCATAAATTCCCTTTAAATTCCCCTACACACCCCCCACCCTGCCTCCCTGCATGACGGACTTCAAACTACCCGCCACCCCAATAATGCAGAGCGCCCTTCGCACACCATTCCCGATTTCGGAGGGGATGTGCACCAACAAGGCTAGACCCCTCAAAGCAAATATATATATCGCACAGCGTCTCTCATTATATTGTAACAGTGTTTGTACTCCGCCATTTCCAGTCCAGAGTGCCTTCACCACGAATCTTCAGCGTTGGCTGTCGAACATCTCCGTGCTGGGTCGACTATCAGTAATCCGGCAAGAGGCCGCGAATGGCACGCGGCCAGCAGCTATACTCCGTCTACACACAGTGTATCTATACTTCCACCCCTTTACGCAGGACCAGCACGTCCAGTCTCTGTTCGCTCTGTGTCTGTGGCATCGTCACCTTCCTCTACGTCCTTCCCCGTCCTTCTTCGACGTCTATCAGAGTTATTTGTACCTCCAATCTGTCTCCAGCCATCCAGCCACTCCCATACCGTCTCCGGTTCTGTGAAGAACCATGCTTTGCCCTCGGCCTCCACCCTTAGGCTCGGTGGGAACAACATTGCGTATTGTAACTCTCTGTCCCTTAGGGCCTTCTTGCCTTCCAGGAAACTTCTGCGCTATTTTTGGACCCTCTGGGTAAAGTCTGGGAAAAACATGATGTTGCTATTATCAATCTAGATCGGCGGGGCACAGCGCACAGTCACAGAAGTTGAACACCCAGGCAACTATGGGGCTGGGCTTGTCCAGGCTTTGATCTACCTCCCTATACCCCATGAGCACATTCAATCGAAAAGTACTGGGAGAGAGTTTTGGGCTGAAGCCGCTGCGTGATTAGTTCTTCCAAGAATAAGTCAACTGCCTGTCCCTCTGCCCTCCCGGGAACTCCAATAATTTGCATGTTGTTCCTTCCGGCTCTTCCTTCGTAATCAACCAGTTGGTCTGAGAGTGTTCGGTATTCTGCAGTTCCTGGACCTGCTTCTCTAAGCCCTTGGACATGGCAACCAGGGTCTGAGTTACTTCTTCCACACACGTCACAAGGTCGCTCATTTTACGAAAATCCGCCCTGATGAGGCCAATCTCAATGGAGACGGAATCAATACGTGATTCTAAGGAAGTACGCACCACAGTGATGGCTGTAAGGATGTCTTGTAGGTTCGGGTCCTTTTGTGCTGATGGCGTATCACTGATTCCAGGTGGGGTATCCACTTGTGTCTCGGGCTTCTCATGGTTCTTTAGCCATGCCATTTTATCCAATTTGGGCTGGTGGGAGCCCCGATTGCCTTTGTTACTGGACATGGTGATTCTACCCAGGCATCCGGGCAGTGACACACAGGGGCAGGTGTCCCGGGGCTTCACCACCTCCTGCCCGGTGTCGGTCCCCAGGCGGCTAATTGCCGTACTCCACTGGATCACCACTTCTCCAATGATGCTGGCTGGTGATACCGTCGGTCAACAGAGCGCGCCACCACCTTTCATCGCCGTCTTAGGAGATGGTACTGTGGGAGCGTGAATCAAGTAGGGCCGGTCAGCGCCAGCAAGGTGTTATGGAATGGTGAGACGGGGGCGCCACAAGCGGCTCGGCTCCAGCAAACAGATGGTGCCGGCA
Organism: Lissotriton vulgaris; assembly: GCF_964263255.1. Classification (NCBI taxonomy): domain Eukaryota; kingdom Metazoa; phylum Chordata; class Amphibia; order Caudata; family Salamandridae; genus Lissotriton; species Lissotriton vulgaris. Next base: position 339,810,811 of record NC_141687.1, on the reverse strand, counting down.
ATGGTAGTTAGTAATGAAGGCTTCCACCGGACTGTGGGCCCCATCTCCCTGCCTACTATCTAGTAGTGCATGGTGTGTATAAGCCACGACCACCTGCACAAATCAGGTTCAATAGTTGATCACTGCGGGTCCACGAGCGCGTCTGTACCATGCACCACAGCGAACACTTGCAGCATTGCCCAGACTGGCACCCTCTCGAATGCGAGCACAACAGAGTGTGCGCTCCAGTCATCCTGGGCGTCCACAGCCCTCACTGCGCAGTGGATAGTAGTGCAAATTCGAGTACCCTTGTGCCACTTTTCAATTGAGGTTTTCGCTGTGTTCACATTAGTGTAGTGAGCTGTTGTGTCGGGTGAGTGCCTGGGTAACGTACCGACACTGAGGGGAAAAGCGTTAGTGGGGCCTAGTATTTTAAAGGAGACACAGGAGACATGAATATGGGTGTTAATGGGTCTTGCCTACGTAGCCCGACTGGCGTAAGTTCACGCGTACCCGTTTTATTAATTACAGGTCACCTGACCATCACGCTACGTGCCTGTTACGTCACAGGCGCAACACAACAGTGAGCCTCCTTGACTCACCACCGCACAGGGTCCTCTCTCCCCTGGCTTTCACTTTGAGCTCCGGCCTCTCCCAATTGTCCGTGGGCATACGCAATGCCGGGGTTGAAATCCTTCGGGAAGGCAGCGACTCGCATTCAGTCTCTGGTGGCTCTCCGGCATCGATTAGGTGCCGGATTCCGACCTCCAATCCATGTACCACCACTTATGAGAGTGAAACGTTTGCTAGCACAGATAATTTGGGGAATTTTTGAGCGATTCTTGGGGATCAGGGCCGGAGCCACACTACAGTGCAGCCATCTTCGCCGACTGTCCTTTCTGTTTTTTGATCTATGGTTGTAATGCAATGTAAGGTACACTTATATAGCGCGGCTGTCACCACCAATGCTGAACTACCTGCTAAGTATGCTACCGCTAACGCTGACCATAGACTTTCATAAAAAACTAGACAAGGCAATCAACTCATTTCTCTGGAGTGGTAAGAAAGTCAGAATAAGTCTCTCGAAACTCAGATTAAAGAAAGACCTAGGGGGACTAAACCTAACCAACTACAAGGCTTTCCAGACAGCCTGCCTAGCCAAACAAGGCTTACACTGGATCTCCCCCACACCAGAATATATGCCAGTCTGGATGGATCTGGAAAAAGATATCATGGGGGGAGCCGACCCACTAATGGCACTGACGGCAAACAAACACCCAGAGGCGAACAATACAATCATCAAAAACACCAAAGCGGTGCTGCTTAGGGTAGATAGAGACATGGAAGTCACCATCAAAGGGTCTAGATGGGAATCAATATGGTATAACTCCAAAATAACCTACAAGGGCACAACACGAGCGAACAAAGAGTGGTATGGGAGGAACATCACCACACCAGCCCAACTTGAGACAAGGAACAACCCGCTCACATTCAAAGCATTACAGCGCATACACGATCTACCAGAACAGGAGTTCTATGAATTCCTCAAGATAAAAGCGGCCATCACCAGAGCCAACCTCTCGAAACACATACCCTCCGTCATACAGTACGCACATAATCTAAATAAGATTGGCCATCAAACAGCACACATATAGAAACTCATCACCCCTCGCACTACAACACTCAACAACAAAACTCTGACATTCTGGGAAGGGAAGCTTCAAAAACCCCTAAATGAAGAGGAAAGGTCCAGGCTATGGGTGTCAGCCTCCAAAAACAAAGTAACCCTGCAGCTAGCCCAAACAAGATACTGGCTACTACACAAACTACACTGGACGCCAGCCAAACTGGAAGCAGTAGGAGCCAGGGACACAGACACATGCTGGAACTGCCAAAAGGCAAAGGGGGATCCGTCCCACATCCTATACGAGTGCCCCAAGGTCAGGACATTCTGGCGCAAAGTATACGACTTCATAGACACACTCTTGGGGTGCAATACACAACGCTGGCTCCCCGGCCTAGCCGCAGCCTCTATGGCCGCAGAACTCGACTCCAAAGAAGACCGAGACCTAATTGACCTCTTGCTAACAGCAGCTGCCAAAACTATCTTAGTAAACTGGAAAAACACTGGCAAAGCCACGTTCAAGCGATGGTTCAACTGGGTAATCTTCCTGAGGGGGGCCGATAACATCACCGCAAATCACCACCCAGCGAATCACACCGCCAGAGGGGGAATGTGGGCAGCCCTAGACGCCCACCTGGAACGCTACCCCCCCTCTTCTTTTTCTCCTTCTTTCTCTTTCTTTCTCCACAGTCAAGCAGCGTCTGTAATATTGCCAAGAATTCTTTTTCAGTCAGTCGGCCATATGATGCAAACAGTTGTGAAACTCTTCCAGAGACACTGCATTGTTGCCGTCAAAAGTGAAGACAAGCTGAGTGTCATCTGCATAGTTGATGACATTGATGCCAAACGATTTTATTAATACATTGAGAGGGCAAAGATATAGATTAAACAGGATAGGGCTGATAGCTGAGCCCTGAGGTACCCCCTGTTTAATGTCTCTATACTGCTGCCTGTTAGAGGGATAGGAGTGTAACCAGTCTCGCGCCCTACCCACAACACCCAGTTCCTCCAGCCTTTTAATCAGGATCCGGAGGTTAACCGTATCGAAAGCGGTGGCATGTCAAGCAGCACTAAAAAGGGTGTCTGACCACTGTCGGCCCACATTCTTAGGTCATCCAAGACTGCCACCAAGGCCATCTCGGTCTCATGTGCAGGGCGAAATCCAAATTGGACTTCGCACAGCAGCTCATTATCCTCAATGTACTTTGAGAGGGATTTAGTTACTACCCTTTGTAGAATTTTGATAGGGTAACAAGGAGATGAGTCTGTAGTTGGAGGGGCACTGGGGGTCCAGTGAGGACTTTTTTAGTAATGGAGAGACCACTGCCCTTTTCCAACAATCCGGAACTATAGCTGTGTCTAGGGAGTGACCGCAGATATGATATAAGAGCGGGAAAGGTTCGCCTCCAAACTATTTCCAAAACTTGTGAGGGAGTGGGTCCGTAGGGGAACCTGAGGAAACGCCAGCAGCAATTGCGTAGAAATCCTCTTGTGAGGGCATCGGGAAATGGTCCAGAACTGGCATGTATTCCCTATCAGTTAAACCATAGCTTGATGAGGTATTGTTATCTATATGTAGGTACTCATCCCCCTCCACCGGAGATTTAAGTCCTATTAAAATTTTACTAATTTTCTCCTCAAAAAAAAGTTGCCAAATTGTCACACAGCTCTTGTGAAGCCGGGATCGTATTTTTTTTTTTAATTCTTTTTATTTGCAACTTAAAACAAGTGGTGCTCATCACAATAGTTGTACACAGTCATTAATCTGTACCATAGAAACACAGGGCTTGCAACACACTTTACATCTAAAGTATTTATAGCATAGTCTGGAAAGTTGGTCAAACAGTAAGAATCTCGTCTTTGGGCAGGGTTTGGGGAGGTTCACAGATGTTGCCTCTGTAGTCATTCCAGTTCAACCACACCGCCACCCATTTCCTGGGGCACCCTCGCGCCGTGTAGACTATTTTCTCCTGGAGCATACACCAGTCCATGTCTTGTTTCCAGGAATTAAATTTGGGAGGCGCCGCTGCCCCCCCACAGCCTAGAAATGGTATGCTTTGCCACCGCTTGTCCCAACGTCACCCACAACCTTCCCTTCGCTGGCAAGTCTGTGGGTTCCTGTATGTTCAAAAGGCACCTCTTCGCCTCAGCCCGTAGTTCTACCCCCCACACCTCCTGCATGCATCTGATCACTCGTTTCCAATAAGGCTGTAGCAACCGGCACTCCCATATTATGCGGATGAAGGTTCCCAGCTCCCCGCACCCCCTCCTGCAGAGTCCATCCTCGTACGACCCATCAGCTTCAACCTGGTGCCGGACATATACATCCGGTGAAGTACCTTGAGCTGGATAAGCCTAAACCTGGAGGATATGCCACTTCCTTAGTGGAGGCTAGCGCGCTTGTCCATTCTCCCTCATCTATTTTTAGACCGTCTGCCTCCCACTTTCTTCTGAGAGCTAATGACGGGGCCGGGGAGCTGTTAACTAGTTTTTTATATGTGAGGGAGATTGCCCACTCTGGGAGATGGCCGTCCAATAATCTGTCCTCCATAGGGGAGGAGCTAGGGGGCTGGGTCCCTGGGGGAATATTTGTCTGAAGGGAATGCCCGACCTGCAGGTAGCGGAAGTATTCTGTATGTGCGAGTGCATATGTTTGTTGGAGTGAGGCAAACAACACCACCCCCTGCGGGCCCCAGAGGTCTTTAACATGGGAAATGCCAATGAGGTCCCAGTTGCGGAATCCTTTGGTGCGGCCTAAATCGCCTAACTTCTCAAAGACCCATAGCGGGGTAGCCTGTGTGAGTACATTAGCCCACCCCAGTTTTTGCTGAACAATGTGCCATATTTGGACCGAGTGTTTTGTAAGGCCCGTGAGCTGGTAACGGCCCGGTTTTGAATAAAGCGCCGCCTCAAAGTTACCACCCGGAAGGAGCCATCGATCCATTCCGTATCCCGGTCACATCGCAGTAGGTGCCCTGATTGATGGCGGAGAGGTGGGCGGCCCAATAATTCTTACGGATGTCAGGGAGCGCTATGCCTCCATCGAACCACACCAATGTCAGTTTCTGTCGGGATATTCTAGGTGTCCCGGCCCACAGGAGTTCTCTTTGCGCGGCCTCAACTGACGCGAAATACGACTGTAGTACCAAATCAGGATAATTGTGTAGGACATATAAAAATCGTGGTAGCGTCATCATTTTAGAAAGGGCCGCCCTGCCCAGCAGGGACAACGGGAGCTGCTGCCAGGTGGTGGAGTTACGCCTGAGCCGCTGTAACAGCTGCAGGAGGTTCCTTTCGTACATAAGGGTTTTTTCTTTAGAGATAAAGATACCTAAGTACTTAAAACCATCAGCGGCCACCTGAATCGGGCAGTCTCGCGGGATTATAGGGGGGTCGCCATGAAGAACATACAGTAGGGATTTACTCCAGTTGATATTGTATCCGGAGTTCTTCCCGAAATTGGTGAAGATGTCTAGGGCCACCACGAGGGATCTTCGAGGACTTGAGAGATAGAGGAGGATGTCGTCAGCATAGAGCGATATCCTGTCCTCCCACCCGTCTGCCCAGCGGAGTCCTTTCAGAGAAACATCCAGTCGAATCCAGGCGGCTCGCGGCTCGAGCGAGAGGGCGAATAGCAGAGGCGACAGGGGGCATCCCTGGCGCATCCCTATTTCTAACACGAAAGCCTCAGAGGTTTTGTTGTTCACTGTAACCTGAGCCAAGGGTTCCGTATATAAGAGACGCACCCATCCAATAAAATTAGGGCCGAAGCCCAGTTTCCGAAGGACTGCCATCATGTAGGGCCCCTCAAGTGTGTCGAACGCCATCGTGGAGTCCAGGGACACCACAACCGCGTCTTCCTGGATTGTATGGCATCTCCCCATTACTCCATTTAGGCGGCGGAGGTTAAGCGCAGCATTGCGGTCCGGCATAAAGCCCGATTGGTCCGGGTGGACCAATGACTGCAAAACTGGTTTCAGTCTATTAGCGAGGACCTTGGCGAGAGTCTTAGGCTCAGCATTGAGCAGAGATATGGGCCTGTAGGAGGCACAGGAGTTACGCGGTTTCCCTTCCTTTGGGATGGCTACAATTGTGGCTATACGCTGATCGCACGGTAACACACCCACCTCCTTACTTTCTTCAAACATACGCTTGAGGTTGGGGCAAAGGCTGTCTGGTTTGAGCTTGTACAGCTCAATCGGCAGGCGATTAGGCCAAAGGGCCTTACCCGAACTAAGATCTCTAATTGCCAGCCCCAATTCCTCTATTGTGAAAGGCATCTCCAAAGTGTGTCTCTCAGCCTCTGACAAGGTCGGCATCCAAATGTCAGCCAACAGAGCCACAGAGTCCTCCTCCGGGCGGATAGAGCCTCTACTATAGACCTTTTTGCGAATTCTTGAACTATCTCGCGGGGTTCCGTGATAACAGCTCCTGAGTCCGCCTGAAGCTCTGCGAATACTCTCTGCACCTGCTGTTTCTTATCTAGCCAGGCTATAAGTTTACCCGCCTTATCTCCCTGGTCATATAGTCTGCCCTCTCTGCCCCTCGCTAAAGTCTTGGCAGCGTCCGTGGCCAGGGCCCTGTACTCCGCCGCTTTGAGCTGCATCTGGTGGTGCCCCCCTGGGTGTTCGCCAGACTGTGCTGCCCGTTCCAGACTTATAAGATCAGTTTCGACAGTCACCATCTGTGCCTCTCGTTCTTTACGCCGGCCCGCTATTGCAGCCAGGGCCTCCCCCCTAAGGACAGTCTTGAACGCCTCCCACAACACTATTGAGCATTCCACCGAGCCATCAATACTCTCGAAATACCGGTCAATGGCAAGGGTTAGCGTCTTCCTCATTTCTTCGCTGCATAGGTACCAGGCGTTAATTGGCGCGATACATCCTTCCCGCCGATCACCCAATGTGAGGTGGGCCAACAGCGGAGAGTGGTCCGAAATACCCCTCGCATGGTGTGTAATGTCTCGGACTGTGGTGCCGTGATGCATAGGTGCCAGAATGTAATCTAAGCGTGAGAACGAGCGGTGTGGGCCGGAAAAGACTGTATATTGTTTGTCCGCCGGGTGTTGGAGACGCCAGAGATCGGTCAGGCCGAAAGCCTCGATAAAGTGTGCTAATCACCGCCGCCCCAATGGGATGTCCCTGGGTGGGTGTTTGTCTAGCTCCCCTGACACCACTGCATTAAAGTCTCCCGCAAACCATGAGTTGACCCTCAGGGAGGGAAAGAAGGAGCTTGCCCAGGTCTTGAAACGACTGAGTCTGGAGGCCCGGCGGGATGTAAGGGAGCGTATCTTTAGCACAATCTGGGTTGAACAGGCCTCTGACTAGGCTAAATAGAGTTTGTGATTTGTTGGATGAGTGAAGAATGATCTCCTCAAGGTATTTAGCCTTGGCTTTGCCTATTGACACATTATAGGTATGAGGCAGGTTTTTTAAAACTGCCTTATCGGTCTCTAAATAATTCTTCCTCCATTACCTTTCAGCTTGTTTACAGCTTGTCTTCATCAGTCTCAGCTCTTCATTACACCATGGGGCAGAAGGCTTTTTACAACTCTTAGCTTTTCTCAACCGTGCTAGTTGATCCAGCGAGTTACAAATCTGATGACAGAGATTCAAATAATTCACCTCCGCCGAATCGTGCATGACATAGCTGTCATTAACAAGCTGGGGGAGGTCAGCAAGTCTGAGTAATTTAGACGACTCTCGGCTAACTCGAGAAGCTGATAAATAACCGTCTTGCAGATGGTGGTTGGGTAATTTCTAAGAAAATAAGACCAAAAAATGGTCTGTTTAACATTGTGGAAGTACATCTTGTTCAGCTGTATCACTCATTTGCAAAAACGAGGTCAAGAACATGGCCCTTCTGATGAGTAGGGTGGGATATCAGCTGCTGCAGGCTTGACAGATCTCTTTAAAAGCAGTATCGGGAGTGCCATTCTCCCAGAGATTAAAGTCTCAGAGAATCAGTATTTATTTATTTATTAACTTGAGTTTTATATAGCGCTGACTAGTCCCAGAGGTATCAGAGCGCTTTACATAAGGACACAGCGAGTTAGCTTAGAATGGGAATGAGCTAAGCTGTATGTCACATCGATCCGTGCTTGATAGGCATGAACATCACCCCCTGGCGGTCTGTAACAGAGTAGGTCTGTATATAAAACAACATTGGTGTCTTTGAGTGAAAACCCCATTGACTCAATCCCCGGAGTATCCTCTACGCAGAGAGGAGAGAAGTTCCAGATTTCCTTATATATAAACCCTACTCCCCCCCCTCTTCCCTTCCGTCTAGGCTTATGGTAGATTTTATAGCCTGGAGCGCAGGCAAAGCCAAGCTCAACTTCTCTATCCGCTCATGTCCAAGTCTCCGTAAGAAAAAGAACGTCGAGACTATGGTCCTCCAATAAAATGAAGATCTCCATGTGATGTTTGACCAAGGATCTAGCATTGATCAGCCCACAGTTAAGAGAACCTACTGTGGAAATCTTAAGGGAATTCATACCTGAACCAGTGTCTACTTCAGTAGTCAAGGTACTATCCCTCTGGTTGTCCAGCCGAACAAGTTCATCTCTTGAATAAACCAAGCGAAGGGCGTTTGGGGCCAAATGGCTGGTGCTGTGCGCGTTCAGATTGCGGACGGGCGCAGACGGGCTTGCCTTTGGCGTGCCATCGGCGCGCCCGCTGAACAGGCGTGATGCGCGCTTGCATCACCTCCGTTAAATAGGGATAGTGTAGTGCAACCACTAGAGCGCTACCCAAGATGGCCGTGCTCCAATGACTCGCTCTTACAGACGAGTACACCGGCACATCTAGGGAGCGTGATAAGCAAGAGCAGCAAAAGCGTAAAGAGTGCAAAAATAAAAACAATTGTGAGAATTCGTTTTTTTTTTAAAAAGCACAATGCCCTCCAGCAATAAGCAATTTTAAATGTCACATTCAAGTTATGGCTGTCGCAATACAAACAGAATGTTAATGTGCTGCAGAGTAATCTTGAAACTAACCGCGCGCTTGCACCACCTCCGTTAAATAGGGAGAGTGTAGTGCAACCACTAGAACGCTACCCAAGATGGCCGTGCTCCAGTGACTCGCTCTTACAGACAGGTATACCAGCACATCTAGGGAGCGTGAGCAGCAATAGCAGCAAAAGCGGGAAGAGTGCAAAAATTAAAACAACTGTAAGAATTTGTTTCTTTTTTTTTTCAAAAGCACAATGCCCTCAAACAATAAGCAATTTTAAATGTCACATTCACGTTATGGCTGTCGCACTACAAACAGAATGTTAATGCGCTGCGGAGTAATCTATCGGTTGTAGGTCTTCTAAGCTGATGGTCTCTCAAAACTGTAATCTTTCTTCCATACCTAAGAAAAAATTAAGGGAATTGTGTCTTGGGGATGTGAAACCTGTACTACTTATTATGTCTAAATTGCCTTTTTAAGGTTCCCCATTACTGTTTGTGATCCGGTACCCAGTAATTCTTAAGATGGATGCTTGTGACCTATTAATTAGCTGCAAATGGCCAATAAAGTCAAAGCTGTTTCAAACAGGGTCCCTCAAAATATGTTTGGGCTAGGACCCCCAATATCTTTGAGATGCACCAGGGTCTCAAAGTGCTTTTGGATCTGTTGACTCCCTAACAGTGATTACATGCGGCACTCCTGGGTCCCTCTGAAAACCCATATGCAGTTTCATTCTGAATCTCCAAATCCACATTCTCCCTCTGCCGCCAATGTATTTGGTTCATCAATGTGAAAAATAAATTAGGAGAATTTCAAACTACAATGCAGCCAGTAAGTTGTATGTAAACACGGTTTGACAATTGTTTATGCTTAGCAGACCTATGCTGGTGGATCGGTTGGAGGGCTGCGGGGTCCAGGAGCAAGCACTTAACATCTTGAAAGCCTTCGTAACAGACCGGGTACAAGTGGTGGCTATGGGGGAGTTCGAATCACGATCTTTCGAACTCCCAGGGGGAATCCCGCAGGGATCCTCCTTAAGCCCCACTTTATTTAATATCTATGTATCCTCTCTTGCCCCGGTGATCAGATCCTTTGGGTTCGAATTAACATCCTATGCAGACGACACCCAGATTGTGGTCTTGGTGCTTCCTGGGACAGAGGTGGGTGTGGCAGCTAGGTTCCAGGACTGCATGTTAGCAGTTAGTTCCTAGATGGCAAATAGCTGTTTAAAATTCGAATTCCTCCAAGACTGAGGTACTTATCTTTGGGTCAAACACCAACCTTTGGAGCCCAAACTAGTGGCCTACTGACACGGGACCTCTGCCCTCTCCGGTTTTGAAGGGGAAGAATCTCGGTGTCATTATTGACAACCAACTCTCCTTTAAACCCCAAGTTAAGGCGCTGACCTCCTCCATACACTGGACCCTGAAAATTATTAGGAAGGTTCTCCCCTTCCTACCGGAGGGAAGTAGAAAGACGGTGGTGACAGCCCTGGTACTTTCACGCCTCGACTATTGTAATAGTCTTTTTCTGGAGGCACAACAGGGGGTGCTCAACATACTTCAGGTCCTCCAAAATGTGGCTGCCCGCCTTATAGGGGGATTGCCCAAGTTCTCTACAGTTACCAAGGAACTGGAGAAGTTGCATTGGCTACCGGTGCGGAAGCGGATTCTGTTCAAGGTCCTCTGTATTGTCTTTAAGGCGCTACATGGTCTTGGCCATGTGGTCCTTCAGGATCAGTTTCAATGGTACAGACCAGGGAGACAACTTAGGTCGGCCAGTCTGGGGCTGGTTAAAACAGCCCGCATCAGGAAGGCGTGGTGGGGCGGTAGGAGTTTTGTTAGGGGAGCAGCAATGGCGTGGAACTCCCTTCCCCTTACCCTGAAACAAAACGAGAATCTGCTGGCATTCAGGAAAGACCTGAAAACATGGCTCTTCTCCCTCTAGTTTCCGAAAGCTCATTCTCAGGGAATTACCACTTCAGCGCCAGGACACCGATTGGTATTAGCGCGCTTTATAAGTGTTAAAAATAAATAAATAAATAAGACCTCTTTGGGCTCATTCGGAGGAAATATTGTCATCACAAGGTATCTTGTTATTTTTTTGTGGCCAATTCCAAATTTTCTTCCCGGTTATAGTAAGTAACAGTTGTTCTGTAAAAGGGTGCATTTCCATCACCACAGTTAGTTTTCACAACACTCTGGACTATCATTTGTGTTGAGCCAATTCCCTATCTCCTAGTGTCCTGGAAATCTTTGTTAGCAGTTTAGTCCCTCGTTACAAATGGCCTTGTGTTTGGCGCAAAATTTTTGAGACCTGATAAAATCCACCTAAATCGAGTTAGAAATGTATCACGTGGGATAAATAACAGTAGTTACTCCATTACCCGGAATTATCCTATCCACTCATAATGAGGAACCCTGTTAGGAAAACAACTTAGTTCTGGTAGGTCATTTACATTACTGAAACAGCAAGATAGGAAAAGATGCATCTGGAATCACCTGTTCTGAGCATGGTTAAAATCAACCACTATTTTCAGCCACTGTTCGCTCTGCACAGACACAAGGACATCCATTAGGGGTCACAACAGCAGCCCTATGCTTACTCGATTCACCCCTGAGCGAAAAGCACAATTAACCATTGCATACACTGTGTACGTTTACTCTTGCTCGTTATTTAGAAAGCTGCAATTTATTAGTCCATTTACAACTGCGGAGAGCTGTAGACGGGGCAGAGAACTCTGTGACTGCGGAGACTTTGCAATCGTGAACTTACTATTAAATTGTCGTTTTGTAAAAAAACAAAAAGGAATGATTTTACACAAATGCGTAAGCTTACCTTTGTGATTCGGCCCTGTGTTTACATATATTCTGTGATGTAGTGAGGAAAGCTCTTTGTGCTGACCAGATTTAATTTATCAATCTCCATCACAATCCATGAGGTTACCCAGTGTTCCTCAGACTCTGGGCATAACACAATACAACTCTATGCGTGGTTCTGTCAAATTAACTTATGGCACACAATTGATGGACGGAATGCAGAACAAATCTAAACATTCACCCCAGTCAAGAGATCTGGGTTAAATCCATCATTCTTTTGCTCACCATGCCACCCAAGTTTAGACCTGGCCAATGCAAATCAGTCTTGACCCTGTGCCTCATGGGAAAAGTCCAGCCCGAACTGCCAAGCCAGGTCCTCCCTGTTCCAGAAACAAGCATCCTAGGACCGGTTTCGGGGTTTCACCCCTCTTCAGCCAGGATAGCTTGGTTCCAGTGGCACAGTGAGCCTAGGACCCACGTCTAGGCATACCTGTCACACTTAGGGCTCTTTTTGCATTTATCACCCCGAGTGGGATAGGTATGCTCAGACGTGAGTCCTGTGCTCTCCATGCCACTGGAGTCAAGCTATCCTGGCTGATGAGGGCTGAAAGCCCGAAACCGGTCCTAGGATGCTTGTTTCCAGTCCAGGGAGGACCTGGCCTGTCAGTTCGGGCTAGACTGTTCCCATTGGACGCACTGTCAAGACTGATTTGCAAATGGCTGGGTCCAAACTGGAATTGCATGGTGAGCAAAAAAACGATGGATTTAGGCCCGATCTCTGTACTGTGGTGAATGTATGACATTGTTCTGCATTCTGTCCATCAATTGTTCTTTTTACATTTGTCACCACGAGTGGGACGGGTATGCTGAGACGTGAGTCCCGTGCTCTCTATGACTCTTCGGGTCTTCAACAGAACAAACATAAGGACCATTCTGCACAATGAACATATATTGATCAGTTCTCATGCGTTCATAAATTTCAAATTCATTAGTGGAAAGTTACAACTGAGACTCACTGAGCCTTTCTGATTTAAACACCTTTCAAACTTCCTTTACTTCTCTGTGTGGGCCTCAAAGAAACTTTCTCTGTGATGTATGGAAATGTAGGGGTCTCTAATCTGGCAGTTCACCAAATGGTTTTATGTGAATTGTAAGTGAAATGAGGTGGATATACTCTCACCATACAAATACAAGGAGAAGATACCCATCAAACTGATTTCACTCTTTACAGAAGTTGCATCTCATGTTCAGTACTGTAATGGGCGTGAACGTTGAACTACTAGATTTTCCTACCATGTTTTAAAAATCAATACTCAATCAAAAAGACAAGTGCCTTCCTTTTCTGATCGATAAATTCAGGACTGGGTAATTCAGGAACTGTGGTATCTCTGTATCACGTATTGATGCAACGCGTACAAAAAAAATAATACCTGGCACCCACACATCGGCGTGCAGACTAAGGAGAATCCATCACCACTGCAAACAGAAGGCCAACACGTGTTTGTGTGTACTAGGTCTCCCAAAAACAATTACAATAGGAATTTCAAACAGTACTTGTATAATAATCTGACAAATTATTTAAATAGAGGAACAATGTATGTGAACGGCATGTTATGTATCTAAATGATCGGGACAATCGTAACAGAAGAGGAGGAAAGAAAACAAAAGCTAAACAATATCACAAGTACTTTAAGTGCACACATAATTGATAAATAAATACAACAGAATTAAAATCTAATGTTGCACAAAACAAAAAGTGTCATATATACAATATATGAAAATTAAGTACAAGCCCATCGATAGTTAATATACATTATACATCCTGGATAACCTTAAATTTAGAAAAGGACGCCATATACAATCAAAGAGATGTATATTGTAATTTAACTTATAAATAATTTTTTCGAAATGAGCCATATTAAACATATCTTTAAGCCAAGATTAAAGCGTTGGAATAACATTGGCCCTTCAAAAATGTAAAATATTAACATTGGCTAAACTGCGAGCAGTAGAGAGCCATGTAACGGTCTGAATGGATATAGGCAATATATCAGATGTATCATGTAAAGGTGATAAACGTTCTGAAAGGGAGAAGTTAATAAAAGAATGTGGGCCAGATTTAGATTTTGGCAGGAGTGAGTTACTCCTTCACAACGGTGACGGATAGGCCATATACCGGAATATAAATCCAGTTATGTCCTATGGGATTTATATGTTAGTGGACGGAATTTTCGTCACCGTTGTAACAGAGTAACCAGTCTGTGAAAATCTGAATCATGTAATCTTCAATCTGAAGTAAAAATATGCATATATTCGGACATTCCTACAAAATATGAACATTAACACAATGAGGTGTATAACAACGCCAACAAGTCGAAACAGGACTGAGGTGAGCTGAATGTAGTCTTGCTGGTTACCAATGCCAACAATGCAATATTTTGAAATAAGTACATTAAAGACGGTAGTCCCTAAGTCCTTTATTGTAGTTATCCAGTATAGTGTCCCATTCATTATCCATAAATTCCATATTTAAGCGTGCTTACCACCAGGATCTCACCTTACTAGAGGTCTCAGTAAAAAATAAAGAGTCAAATAGAATAGCATAGAGACCAGATATTTCCAAGTATGACTATATCCCGCAGTTGGACAATGGGTTGATATGTCGTGAGCTTTTGTCTCGCCTAAAGCAAATGCGGAGCAGAGTTGAGTTTATCTAATCATTTGTGACAAGGGAAGATCAAAATCGCATTGCAAATTCAAGAAGAATTTCAAAGAATGGTTATGTGTACAGACATCCTTTACGTGAAGTATTTGATGTCTTATCCATAAAGGCCAGTTGAGTTCAGCCCCATTGAACGTGATATCTGCATTGTTCCATAGCGGGGCATTAGAATGAAGATTAATGTGAGTGTTCTTAATCTTATGCGCTTTTTGCCATGCTAGTTGTAAGGAGTAGATAATAGGATAGTATAGTTAGTACATTTTGGACGTTTAGTGTAACAGATCGCCAATTCCATGTCAGACTGGAATATTGAACGTTGACGTAAAACCCAAAGTGGTGTATTCCTATGAGTGAATAACATGTAAATAGAGTGAGCCAATTACTGTGCTATCCAATAAAATTCTAAGTGAGGAAGACGTAAACTCCCCTTCACAGTAGAGGAATGTAACTTAGAGCCTCTCAGTCAGGGTCTGTCTCCGCCCCATACAAACTGTGAAATAATGGATGTCAACATTTTAAAAAAAGATCTACGGAAGAGTAAGCAAGATCATGCCAAAGATGTAATTGAATTTTTAAATAATATTATTTTTTATTATTTGGACCCTACCCCATAGTGACAGGTTTAGAAGTGACCATCATTGAAAGACTCTTTTGACCTGATGAAATATCAGGTTTTAACTGTCAGCTATCATGTCCTTTAAACCTCTAATAAGAAAAATACCTAGATATTTTAATTTAGAATGTAGCCATTCAAACAGGTGATTATCAATGACAGATTTAGTAGTAACAGGAGTCATTGGTAGAGCTTCACATTTAGTCCAGTTGATTTTTTAACCCGTAAAAACTGGAAAACGTATTCAATTGGGAAATCAAAGCTTTCACTGCAGATTGGGGATATGAAAGAGTCTGCATAATAAAAGGCCTTAATGTTCGCCAGCTGTAGTAACAATACCCTAGATGTCAATATGAATAGCTATAGCAAGGGTCTCCAAAGCCAAAAGGAACACTAAAGGAGAAAGCTGGCAACCTGGCCTAGTACCTTGATAAATGTTGAAATACGGAGACGTAAATATGCCACAAGAGGCGGTCGCTGTGGGTGAAAAATACATACCACTAGTTAAGGCCATAAAAAGCCTACTGAAACCCATCTTTCCCATAGTGCGGAACAAGTAACCCCATTTCCGTGGCATCGCCGCCACGGAAAGTCATGTACACAAGCCCATTGTGATATGGCTGGCGGTGTCTAATAGACACCGCCACCATATTAATCCTTTTCCGCCCCGGCCGCAAAGCGACCAGGGTGGAAAAGCGGCGGATGATCTTTCCGTCCGCCGAGGTCCCTCCGCCATACTAATATGGCGGGGGGAAACTCGAATACAGATGTCGGGCGGATTGCCCCCGGAGGCAATCCGCCCGACATCTTAATGGGCCCCTAAGTTTGGAGAAGAAGGTATTTTTTATTGCATCATCAGGGTTATATATGGACGTGTAGAGTGTTTGATAAAATGTCTGAAAATGAGAGAGAATCTCTGATGGATGTGTGAGTAAAACGCCTGAGGAATTTCAAACTGCGGGGATTACTCTAAAGGATTCCTGTTGGCGTAATTGACTTGCTAATAATCTCCAAGCCTTTTCTCCACGTTCATAATGTCGTTGACGAATTCGAAAAACATTTCTCAGCATGGCAGGTATAAAGATTGTTAAGAGTAAATCTCACTGATAACAATTCCTTCAACACTAATGGGGAGTGTGTTTGCGAATACTCAGTTCTGAGTTGTAGGACTTTCTTCTCAAGTTCTATCCCAGAAGAGCGCATACGCTTTTAAAATAAATGCAGTGTCTATCATAATCAGACCACTAAAGACAGCTTTCCCAGTGCCCCACAGTGTGTGTGCAGTAGATACTAAGTGCTCATTATCTTTTAGAAATTGTTACACATATGAGCACAGTTGATGTTTCTCTTGTGGGGACTTGTATGAAGAGAGATTGAGTCTCCATGGAGGTTTAGGGGTTTGAGAAAATCCCATTTCCACATAAATATCAATAAGATCATGATCCGATATACCGCAAGGAACTATGTTAGTCTGAGTTAGCAATTGCAGAAAACAGAAGTAGAAGTCAGAAAATAATCAATTCTTGTGTGTATAGAATGTGGGTATGAGGTAAAAATGTAATCACTTTCAGTTAAATGCAATAATCTCCAGGGTTCCTGTAAGAAGTCATCTTTAATGAAATCCGCTAGCATGTGCCTATTCGTATTATGATGAATATCAGGTTTACCAGGTCTATCAATAAATGGATCTATAGTGACATTCCAATCTCATCGTATTTGCACACGTAAGGATTCAAACGTTGCCCGCAATCAACTAACATGTGAAATTAAGTTACGTTTAGATTCCACAATTATAAAGGTGCTACGAATGAGGAGTTTAAAAAAAACGTATCTACCTTCAATGTCCTCCCATGTTTGCAAAATCTTATAGTTTAGATGTTTATTGAGAAGAATGGCAACACCACATTTCCTTGATGGTGCAACAGCTAACCCAAGTTGTCTTGGGGGTGATACTCGCATGTAAAACGTGGCCAACCTAGTCTCGTTTCAATTTTTCACTCTCTGATGGAGTAAGTTGGGTTTCTTGTATAAGTGCAATATCCGGTTTGTTGTGACCAAGATACGTATCTTTTTCCTTTTAATGAAATTAGTTAAACCATGGACATTCACAGAGACTACGTTCAATGGCTTTAAATAAGTGGACTGCATTAATGAAGAGAATGATAAAAAACAAACAACAATATGAAAAAGCTCATAGAAATACCCACTATGTAAAACAAATACAAGATATAATAATGTGGTTGTGACATTGAACAAAAAAATGGGATGGCTTAAACAGAGGAACAAGGCACCATTTAGTATTCAAAATCACCTCCACCCATCTAGATACATGACCTGTGAATATATAACCATTGACAACTGCACTAGCATTTACTGATTGTATGTAGATACAATGCCACCATACTACAAAGTATCACTGTGATTACAGGAGCGACTGTCCCAACTCAGTTATACACATAATTTGCCATGCCGTTCACGTACATTGCTACTCTGTTTAAATCATCCCTAAGTGATGTCCTTGTGGCTATGCAGAGCAGGCAGCTGCAGAAAACAATGGTTGGTTTTAACTATGTTTAGAGCTGATTCCATGACAGCATGCTGCACCAGCTTGTTTAGCCAGCGCCGCCTCTCAACCTTCACCTACAAGTTGCACTACAGGACAATTGAGGAGATTGTTTGCTTTTCGTAAAGTACTATAGTAAAATATTGCACAAGGTGCTTCCTGATACACATTTACTATATTTCTGTTCCAGTAACTTAGGTGCCCTATCAGAATGTAAAGATGACACCACCAGAGGAAATTGTGTACAAACAACTATTCATTGATGCATTTCTCCGCTAGACTCCATCCATCAAGTCTCCACTTCTGGTCTCTCCTGCTCCTCTCCTCCAACCATTTGAATTATAACATTGCACCCACAGCAACAGAACTCTAGAGACCCCACTTCTCAACAACCCCTCATTCTTAGGATACCACACAGAACTAAACTGTTTTGCTGAGCAGAGCTCTTAATATTAGTGGCTCGGATAATATGCGGTAACAACTGTTGTTCATCCCACATGATAAAGTTTGGACTCGGCAGAGACGGAAACACCCGTAATGTGGTATTGTACAGATTTATTAATCTGTCACAAAACAATGAGTTGCAATGATCTGCTGAAACTCTTTCTCATCAATACTCATGAAGCAGAATCCTCCCTGCAAGTCTTTCTGACCATATGTGAATGAAGAGATGGAGGCTTGCAAGGGACAGCCGTCCTCCATCTTTACATTTGCATTCACATAGTGCCGTTACTGTTATCTCGTCTCTAACCATTTAATTCGAAAAAAACGCAGTTTAAGACAATGACACACAACAGTACATGCCACCATTTGCTGCTTTCCCAGTGTCCACAGCTGTAATGCCAAAAGGAGAAAATGTCCACAAGGACAGCTTTCACTGTGCCAGTTATTACTAATTGATATATGCAACTAATAACCTTCCAATGAGTGTTAGACTTGCTTCTCGGGCAATAATAGCAGTAGTAGCAGCCCTACTGTGAGTGTTTGTATACATGAGAAGTGGAACTCCCAAAGAAACACACCCCTGTATGTAGCCGTAACGTTGTAGGGTATTTCAGAAGGTTCAGCAATCGTAAAAGCTGCTGCCTCCAATTCCCTGTCTGTCACCTTTACTGCTTTCCTTTTCCTCTCCCCTGCAGAACGCATTGTAAATCCAAGAGTATGTGCTTGGATGAAAATGACATACAGCACAGTGGAGTAGAAAGGCTTCCCTTTGTTCCTCTTCTCTTTAGGAAGCCAATCAGGGTCAATACCTGAATAAAGAATTATAGACACGGGCATGCCTATTGCTACACTGCTGTCTGCACAGCATGCACATCTTATATCCGGAGCTAATGGAAAAGTAGGAACCAAAAGCTCCTGACTGGACAGTGATGTGTGGCTTCAATAAAGAAAGTTAAGTGGACAGACATTACGAGATGCCTACCATCCCCAAGGACACCACAGTGAAACTGCACCATTTGTGGGCAGTTGCTAGTCAACTGTACAATACTTACAAGAAGAGCAACTTTTCGATATTTTCTTACCTGCAAAGTTTGTAGACAACTTTAAAACCAAAGGGGTTGTTAACCTGATCTCAATTATCATTATTTCTGAATACAAGCTGACTTTTTGGCGTATTGATAGGAGATTATTGCGTAGATAGACCTAAAAAGGAAGCCACGTTGAATGTCTAACTTGAAAGAAATTAGAATTTATTCCAGTGCTGGAGAACAACTCCGATGTACCTGGAACCTGAATAAAGAAATGGTAATGGATAACCTGCCTTAAATCAGCCCAGGACTTGAGACCCAATATTTCCTGGCATGGCTACGAGTAATTTTGACCTGTAAGGATTGCCCAGACTGGAAGTATGCGAGTGGTGTCCAGCTGGCCTGACAAATCTGATGGCATACTGCCTTAAGTAAAGTCTACTGTCTGCAGTCTTTCTCCTCTCTTGGCAACCCCCCTGTAACTACATGTCGACCCCATAGCATATGGGGTCGACATGTAGTATATCTTCAATTTGTAACCTGTTGGACAGGACTGCTACCTACCCCTGCTTCCTATGGTTGCACCATTTACTGCACCAAACAGTTCAGGAGAGCTTCAGAGCTCCTGATGAAGTACCATACTACTGCAACTATTCCTGGTTGCGTCAATGTCACCAGGACTGCCCAATGGTTTTTAAATGTCACCAACCTTTTGATTGCAACCAATACTGCACAATCACTGTTATGTATTCTCTCTCTCTCTCTCTCTCCATATATATATATATATATATATATATATATTACCTACTGATGGTCGCCAGTAGGTAGTTATAGTTAGGACCTATGTTCCATAGGAAATCCGCAACATTCTATTTGGAATAACTTTGGCGCCGGTTGACGAATGTTCGTGAAATTTTCAAAACTGGTAGGGCGCTCCGGTGTGCTCCTGTCCTGAAAGTCTTGGGGTGATCCGTGAAGCGGGGGCTAAGAAAAAAGGGAGTCCCAATAGGTTTTTCCCCATGCAATTTTCCATAGGTACCGTTCATCACGGCTACAGCCCGAACGGCTGAACGGAATTACACCAAATTTGGCAAAGTGGTAGTCCTTGGTTCAGACTCGTGCCTTTTGCTTATATGGTGCAAATCTGTTCAGTAGTTCCTGAGAAAATTTTTATTAAAAGTACATATATCTATGGCCTCGGTGGATCCGTGCATCTTGTGCGGATTATAAGCGCACCGTCCCGATCACGCGCAGAATGCTGACCGGCTGTGAAGTGGTTGTCAACATTCGAAACCAGGAAGTGTTGGCAGCCATTTTGTGCTTCAGTAGAAGCGAGTATCTAGAAATTAGTGGAACAAGTGTTTAAAACATATAAAAGGGGCAGGTAAGAAATATTTTGACCATCTAGACATGCTTAGGGGGTCCCACAAGGACCCCTAGGGCCCCAAAAATATTTCTTTTTTTTTTTTAAAACAGAGAAATATGCGCTGGGTGCATGGCTCCACCGTAAAAAACATAAAAACGAAGCACAGGCTTCTGTGCTTGTTTAAAAATTAGCTATGTGGGAAGGAGAAATCCCGGGGTCTGAAATATTGCATTTGAAGCGGGGCCAGAGAAAAAAGGGGGGTCCCAAAGCGTGTAATTTTCCATAGCAACCTTTCATCACGGCTACAGTCCGAACAGCTGAACGGAATTACACCAAATTGGGCAAAGTGGTAATCCTTGGTTCAGACTCGTGCCTTTTGCTTAAATGGTGTGAATCCGTTCAGTAGTTCCTGAGAAAATTACAATTAAAAATACATATATATCTATGACCTCGGTGGATCCGCGCATCTTGCGCGCACTCTAAGCGCACCGTCCTGAACACGCATTGAATGCTAATTGGCTGTCAAGTGGTTGTTAACATTCGAAACCAGGAATTGTTGGCAGCCATTTTGTGCCTCGGTAGAAGCGAGGATCTAGAAAATAGTGGGACAAGTGTTCAACACGTATAAAGGGGGAATGCAAGAAATATTTTGATCATCTAGACCTGCTTAGGGGTTCCCACAAGGACCCCTAGGTTACAAAAAATGATTATTTTTTTTGTTGGAAAAAACAGAGAAATGTGCGTAGAGTGCATGCCGTAATAAAAATAAAAACGAAGCAAGGGCTCCTGTGCTTGTTTAAAAATTAGCTACCGTGGAGGGCCAAATCGGGGGTCTAAAATATTACATTTGATGGGGGTCCAGAGGGGCCCTGTAGCCCGGGGACCACCATTCCTCGGTGCTACAAAATAAATGGGTGAGGGAGCTCAAAGGTCCGTCTAAGCCCCGGGATTACCACCCTTCGGGTCTTTTTATATTTTGAGAGGGGGGCCGCGTGGTCCCCCTTCTGGAGCAGTCGAAAGCCTTGGGGAACACTACCCCCCAGGAGCGGCTCCTGCTGTGACTCGTGGTGTCTACCCCTGGGAAACTGCTGTTTGCTATGGCAGGGCGGGAGTTGAGGTTGCCGCTGTGTCATAGCAAGCTTGAGGGCCTATTAACAAGTGCCATTTTGCCACAATTATGTTACAAAAAAAGCCAAAAATTAGGTGAAAATGATATCGCCCTATTTACTAGGTGACGCTAAGATGCATTAATGCATGTTAGCAGCTGGTTTGCTAAGGGCTCGCCTCGTATCTCCAATGAGTTGCAATGTAGGTGTTCTCAGTGGTAAGGTAGGTGTTTCTATGAGAATATAAAAAGGAAGAGGGAGGTATAACAATAGCGTTGTATTTACAAGGCGGCCCTGGATTTGAGGACCGATAGGATCCGTCATAAACCGCAATTAGCCAGAGTTTTCCTAACATCTGTTCTGAAGTAGACTTAAGCATGTTTAATATGCGAGGTGGTTAATTAGAAAATGGTTCTGTTGGGTAACAACACAAATAATTTACAACTGCTATTCAATGCAATCAAAGAAAAGAACAGAACCCCTCTGAAGAACACAAAACCAGGCACGTGCACTAAATGAAAAGAAGACCTGTGCGTAATTCGTTGTACTTTTTATTTATCTGAATTAAATTCATTCAAATTGATTTTTCATACAATAAATACAATGACTGTCAAAATAATATTTACTATGCAAAAGTGTGACAATAGTGAATAGTGATCACGTGGTAAAAAGATATGTACAGTGACGATACATTCCCATACAATCGATATATACAAATATATACAAGTGTTTTATTTTCTGAAGGCCATCTGCTGATACGATTTTCGAGAATCCTATTTATTTCTTTCAGTTTGATAGAATTCTAGAATTGCTGGGCCTGTAAAGAATGTCGACGTTTCGACCCTTCGGCACCCGTGTGTAAGGTCGCGGTGGGTCTTTCTCAAGACGGCCTGTGAAGAATGTCGACGTTTCGACCCTTCGGCGCCCGTGTTTAAGGTTGCGGCGGGTCTTTCTCAAGACGGATGTGCAGTGCACGACAGTCCTAGGGTCCAGGTCGGTCTAAATCGCCTGAACAGGGAGGGCACAGAGGCCTCAAATCCGGTTCTGTGAAAGGATTGCGTTGCTTGTCTGTGGCACGGCGACTCATCAGACGGCGATTCAGACCGACCTGGACCCTAGGACTGTCTTGCACTGCACATCCGTCTTTAGAAAGACCCGCCGCAACCTTAAACACGGGCGCCGAAGGGTCGAAACGTCGACATTCTTCACAGGCCCAGCAATTCTAGAATAATGGCTCTTGCAGCCGAGTTCTGCACAATCTGCAATCGGGCCAACAGGTATTTAGGCAGCCCGATATATAGGGCATTCGCGTAGTCTAAACGCGAGCCGATCAGAGACTGCACAATGATATCACTCTGGCAAAGGACATACTCATGCACCTTTCTTCATCGCAGGTTCCTCACCCGCTCAGTCCTTGCGGTACCACTAACTCAGTGACCAAAGAGGCCACGCACGTGGTAGTGGTGGGACCCCCTGCTCGGTGGTTCGGGCCTACACGAGGCGTCCTAACCACTAGGACGGGCCATCACAGCGCTTTCAATGGGAGCAACTCTAAAATGACGTAGAGCATGTGCGCCCCAGTAAAGTGGGCTGGACTGACGTATGCCAGTGCTGCGCAAGGCTGTCAACGATGACTCCAGAGCTATGTGCGTGGTTTCGTCGTGAGCTATATGAAAAACCTACTGATTTGGGTGTCTGTGTTATAGAGCTGCCGTCACCCGGGTCTTACACGCAAATGTGTCATTATGTCTGTAAAGTCCCACAATATGGCTAACATGGAAGGTACGGGGTATCACTGACCCTATATTCATCCGTAGATGCACACATAAAAGATGGTGGACATGACGCATTTCTGCGAATATGAATGTTTGTTGTACATTCAGTGGAGTGTTGTAGCTGTAGTAATACAAGGTTTAGGTTGCAGTTTTTGGCACATGAAGGACAGATAATATATATAAGTATATGGTCATTCAGGTATACTGTTGAACTTGGTGCTGGAAATCATTGTTCGAGGCTCGGAGTCACGTCCACATCCTGTTATTGTAGAGTAATGACGTAATCAACGCGTGCCTGAAAATGTACTGTAAATACTGTGGTCATGTAAATTGTTGATATAGTTTTAGGTCGACTTCGCGCTTTATAAATATGCTAAAAAAAAAATGTTTAAAAAGAAATAGTGCATGTTTATCAATTGACTATACAATTTCTTTGCAGTATTGTAATGATCCACTTTGTACGTTTGTATTTGTAGAATGAGCGAGAGAAAGTTATATAATCATAGTTTTTGTTATTGGCAAAGGTAAGATGGTTGCATATGCAGTTAAAAGCACAATATAATGTGGTAGGACGCAGGAGCAGCATTTTACAAACATAATAAGTACATAATAAGTACACAGACACAGATAGGTAGTTGAAGTGGGTAGTGGCACGTGTGCTCGACTTCATTTTATTACGTTGATGTTGGTATCAAGTAGAATTGTAATCATGATATCATACACAGATATACAATCATAAACGGTTTAGGACTTCTGCTGTACAAAGGTAGGAGCACTATATGTGAAAATATACACAGAAGATTCTATCGTAAAGGGTTCATGAGTTGTGGTACAATGAATAGGGGCAGTTTTTGTGGAGCCTGCGATGATGCGTGGTTCAGGCAGAGTGCACTGGTAAGAATATCTTTTGGCAACAGAGTTTTGCCTTAACAAGGCCACGTGGGAAATATTTATGGTGAACTGAGTTAGTGGTGCGTATGGTGCTCAGCGTATTGCCTACTAGACTGCATCATTTGTAATCACGAAAAGATGAAACATGTATGGAATACATTGTCGAAATATGTATGCTTCAGAGACATTATAGTTCAAGTTGTGACCTGTGGTGTCCGCAGTGTAGACTAACATCGAATGTGTCTTTGCACTTGCAGTGTGAATTTTGTTTTTCAACTAAACTTAGGACTGCTATAAAAGAGGTTTTTGAAGGAAGGCTACTAAAGGGATATTGTGTAGGTTTGAGGGACGTTATACTTTGTTTGGTACTGCACTCTATAAATAATGAATGAAGAGTCAGTTAAATTCTGCTTGAATGCCATGTGGCGATGAATTATGGTGCACTGAGTTAGTAGTACCTTTGGGACTGAGCGTGTACATAACCTGTGATGATGCGTGGTCTGGGCAGGCCGCATTGGGGGCAATGTTTTTTGACTACTGAATTATGTCCTAATAAAGCCTTGTGGCGATTATTTATGGAGTACTGAGTTAGTGGTACGTCTGGTGTTTAGTGTGTGTTCACCTTGCGATGATGCGTGGTCTGAATGGGCTGCACTTAAAGCATTGACTGTTGCATACTGGACTGCATGTACTTTGAGGGGGAAAAAAATACAATCAATAGTTATCAATTCTTCAGCAGCAAAATAATCAGAATCAGATGATTCTTCCAGTGGTGAAGCTGTTTATGTCTCCAAAAAAGAAATTCAGGTTTCCAATGAAGAAAACGTGAGTTTCAAATTGTGATCTGTGCTGTCAGCAGTGTAGATTGCCTTTAAGTATGCCTTTGCACTTACAGCGTGAATTTTATTATTCAACTAAATCTATAACTGATATAAAACAATTTTTTGAAGGAAGCATACTAAAGGGATATTGTATATGTTTGATAGGTGTTATACTTAGTTTGGTATTGTACTCTGCAAATAATAAATGAATAGTCTATTTAATTGTGAGTTCTGATGACCGCAGTGTAATCAGGAGGCAACGGTTAGCAAGAGCCCACAGCAACGTGGCGTTGAGTAGAGCTGCACAGTATTGGTAATTTAGCGTGTGTGCAACCAGCAATGATAAGTGGTACACAGAGTTAGTGGCACCTGAAGCAACAATGTTAATAAAATCAAGTTTTCTTATAAATACCTTTTGTCCTTTAACAGGACTAAGTTGCAGTAGATCTGAGGACACAGTACAATTGTCTCTGCCTTAAATAAATCCAGACTGAATTCAATGTTGTCTGTAGTGCTGATGCGCCACTGGTATCATGTTGTAAACTCTACTGACCGCACTGTAGATCGAAGGCAGCAGTCAGCACAGATATCGACGAATAATTTGTGTCACTTATGTTAACAAACTCTGAGGACATAGAGTAGAACTGTCTCTGCCTTACATAAATCAAGGATAACTTCAATGCTGCGCGTAGTGTAGATTCAAGTCGTGAACCCTGCTGTCCACATTGTAGATCGAAGGTAGTAGTCGATACAGACATAAGTCTGCGGTGCTGAGTTCGGAATAGCGGTACAAAAGGAGGTGGTGATGGACGGATTAAACCCAGATCTTTTGACTGGGTGTGAGTGTTTGATTGATTCAGATGCTCCGTCCATCACCACCCCCTTTTGTACCGCTTTTGGCCGCATTAAGTGAGGCAGGGTATGCTCAGACGTGAGTCCCTTGCTCACTTTGCCACTGGATTCAAGCAAGCCGGGCTGAAGACGGCTGGAATGCCAGAAACCGGTCCTCGGAAGCTTGTTTCTGGTCCAGGGAAGACATGGCTTGGCAGTTCGGGCTGGACTGTTCCCATGAGGCACAGGGTCAGACTGATTTGCATACAGCCATGTCTGAACTGGGGTGGCAGAGTGGGCTAAAGAACGGTGATGGATTAAACCCAGATCTTTTGACTGGGTGTGAGTGTTTGATTGATTCAGATGCTCCGTCCATCACACCCCCTTTTGTACCGAGTTCGGAATAGGCCTGTATCGAGGAGGCAGGAAGTCATGGCGGCAGCCACGTGGCAGGGTGAGGACCTTCGCTGTGGCAGAGTCTTTTCTCTTTGCAGAAGTGAACCACGCCCAAAGCGTAGGCTTATTATTTATACTCTTACACTGGAGTTGCGTATGTAGGAGCAGCCCACTACGCTTCTGCTTGAAAGGGGGGGAGACAACACAGTTACATGACCGAGATATTCCCCAGAGTCTGAGATAATATGGTTGCGTCCACTGTGCAATTCACTACAGGTATCAGTACTATACTTTCACATGAAAAAGCTTTTTGTTTCTATAGGTAGTTGTGTATAGCATATCACCGGTACACTTGGGATTCTGTAAATTATTGTTGATGTGCGAATTTACTCCCTTATACATAGTTGGTTGCCACATCTCTGAACATTTAGCTATTGTGCGTTTGAGAGGATATGGTATCTTGGGAAGGTCTGTTGTCCTGTTTTGCGCTGCCTCTGGGGTAGAAGGGGGGAGGGATCCGGAAGGGTGGTTGTGGTGGTGGTGGCGCTGGGTGTTGTGATTTTGTTGGGTGTCGGAGGTGCATGATTAGTACCTCTATCACATATTCATCTTTAAATATGGGTGTGAGTTGGGTGTAATTTACGCCGTAGATAGTTGACCTCCTTACACCAGTTAAATGTTGATTTGTTAATGGTAAGTGGAGCTATCACCTGGTTTTTTTAGTGGTTTGTTGCGATTTTGATGGCGGAAGGAATCAATTGAAGAGTGGTGATAATGGCAGTTTTTACTAGGTTGAGATTGGGATGATAATTAAAAAAAGATAGAAAAAAACAGATATGCCGTATGAACATTATAATTAGAATGATCATTTAAAAAACCTTTGAAATTCACTGAAAAAAACATAGGTTTCAGGCAGGTTATAGTTAGGAATTATTTAAAAATCTATTTGAAATTCACTGAAAAAACCATAGGTTTCAGGCAGGTTATAGTTAGGAATTATCATTTAAAAAACCTTAGAAATTCATTTAAATAACTATAGGTTTCAGGGGTGTTATAGTTAGCTGGACATTTCACTCTTACAAAACCATTGAAATTCCTCCATTATGAGTGAATCTATAGTTAATTGATTAGATGTGTGTGTAGATCTAGGAATCACTGAGTGGATTTTTAGATACTTGTATTGCTGTGTCAATGGATTCAAATATGGTACTCTGTATTTTACTGATTCTCATGTGGATGATGTAATCAGTTATGTCATTTGAGATGTCATCAGTGATGTCACTGACCATGTCGTGAATGATGTAATATGTGACATCATCACCAGTGGATTGCGGGCGCGAGAGTTACAATTAGTACAACTAACTATAACGGAGGAATTTCAATGGTTTTGTATGAGTGAAATGTCCAGCTAACTATAACACCCCTGAAACCTATGGTTTTTACAATTCATTTCTAAGGTATTTTAAATGATAATTCCCAACTATAACCTGCCTGAAACCTATAGTTTTTCAGTGAATTTCAAAGGTTTTTTAAAATATTAATTCTTAACTATAACCTGCTTGAAACCTGTGGTTTTTCAGTGAATATATATATATATATATATATATATATATATACATGTGAACTAGGCCGAGGCAGGCCGAAACGCGTCATGGCGGTCATGGTGGAAACAGCACAATAAACAAAGAAATCTGAGCACCTACTTGGTGGTTCGTCTCCGTTTGTTCCAACAGGAGCGGCAGTTTTGGCAGCGGAGTCTCGTGGATATATATATATCTATATATATATATATCTATATATACACACAACAAGATTGCCCAGATTAGAGACTGCACTCCGCAGTTGGTAAGTATCTCACTTTATTATACAAAGGCATCCAACTTGGCATCCCCTCATAGCATCCCCGGCATGACGCGTTTCGAATCCTTTATGATTCTCTTCAGAGGCCCGTGTTAGCAGCTCTTTTGGTCATGTTTATGTTTGCATTTTGTTGGTTGAAAAATGTTAGAAGAAAGACTCAGAGACAAGTTGGTTTTTATTAACAAAAAAATAATAATTATGAACCTTTCTATTAACATTATTCAGCCTGCAAAATGCAATAATGAAAACTATGTTAAAAGAAAGACTTATAGACATAGTTTTTAATTAACCCTTTATTAAATATTTTTATTATAATCATTATTGTATTTTTTAAATTACTGAAACATACATTAAATTAAAAACACTGGTGATTTTAGGAGAAAGATGATAGATCTGCTTTA
Source organism: Lissotriton vulgaris (assembly GCF_964263255.1). Lineage (NCBI taxonomy): Eukaryota > Metazoa > Chordata > Amphibia > Caudata > Salamandridae > Lissotriton > Lissotriton vulgaris. The sequence continues at coordinate 339,782,619 of NC_141687.1, read as the reverse complement.
TATATATATATTGATACGTTCACCCCTAGATAAAGCCAATAACCTCACTTTTTATATTTTGGTGTTGTAATATGATAAGATGAGTAAATCTGTGACCAGGTTGTGCGAGACCAACCGCACGCAGCGCATGCCAGAAAGCCATGCACGGCTGGGTGTTGGCTGCCCTGCGGCCACCTGCATGCAGCATATGGCCAAAGACCAAAGGCTGTGTGCGACGGAGGGGTTGGTTACACTTATGGTAATAAAATGTTACTCTACGTTTAAAGAAAAACATTGAAATTCACTGAAAAAACTACGGGTCAAGTTACATTTTATTTAGGAACTGTAATTTGATCTTACTTTACATTTAAAGAAAACAAAACGTTAAGGGGATGTTATAGTTAGGTAAAAATGTGACTTGAGACAAAGTAACTATAACTCACACCCTTGCAATGCTCTGCTTGTGACCTCACATATGACATGACTCATTCCATGTTCTATGACATCACTGATAACATCACTGCAACATCTTTAATGACATCACTGATGACAACTGTGATTGGCAGAGGCGTACTTTATAGTTAATTTAGAGTACAATCAATCAATCAATCAGGGAATTGTAAGCGCGCTACTCACCCATGTTAAGCCAAAGTGCCAGGTCTTGAGGGTCTTCCTGAAGGTGTTCAAGGAGGGGCCGGTAGCTCGTTCCAGGTCATGGCTGCAATGTGAGAGAAGGATCTTCCGGCTGCTCTGGCTCAGTGGATTCGCGGGGTTTCGGCCAGTAAGAGGTTGGAAGATCAGAGGTTCCGCCCCTTTCCCAACACCCAGACTTGCAGGCACGCTTGGACGATATCTCCCTCCAACTGTACCTACTCTCCCGCGAATTCCACGGTTTGAAAGCCCTCTCACTAGAATATCTCCCTTTGTTGAGCCCCCTCCTCTCTCGTCCAAACCGGTCCAGAGGCCCTGCCAGTACCATTGACACAGCTCTCCATGACCATCCCTCCTCCCCTACTATCTCCAATACTGTTCCCCTGCATAACGCAGCTTCTCGCCCTAGATGTACGCTGACCTGTCTTGAGCCCAATGAAATTGACAGCCTCCTCAAGTCCTATTCATCCAGCACGGACATCAACATGAGTCCAAAGGGAATAATTCAAACCATTCACTCTAACCCGAACAGAGAACCCTACCACAACCTCAGAATCATAAACAACGACAACGTCAAGAGAGTGAACGTCATTCAGACACCTCCCACCCATACTCCGGCTACACTCAAATGCATACTACTCAACTGTAGGTCTGCCGACAAACACGCCCCGAGATCTTCTACCTCATACAATATAATGAGATAGATATCATTATCCTCACAGAAACTTGGCCCTCGTCCCCTCGTCCACTCCGATTCTAGACCTCTTAGTGCCCCCCACCCATGACATTATTCGTCTGGACAGAGTAAAGACGACGGGAGGTGGCCTAGCCTGTATACATCGAAGCACGCTCACTGTCTCCCTCACAGAGTCCTCTTCGCCATTAACATGCAAATATCTCTGCCTCAACATCTCTAGCAACAACCAGCTGGTTTGCAAACTACATACTTTCTATCAGCCCCCTGGCGACAACCTTCCATTCATTGAACAATTAATGGAAATCATCTCTGACCATGTGGATTCAGAGCAGTCCCACATCTACCTTGGGGACTTTAACCTTCATTGGTCAAACAATAATGACCAAGCAATAGCAGGCCTCAATTCCTTCTTGAAGGATCACAAATTGGTGCAACATTGTGACCAGCCTACCCACAGTAAAGGGGAAACTCTTGACCTCATCATCTCCAAAGGTCGGATCATCACATAATTTTCTTCCATATCAACTTGGTGGTATCTCAAAGTAAGGTTCAAACAACTAAACCAAAGATCTGGAAAAGAGACCTCAGAGAAATCAATACTGTTGAACTAGCAACCCGCTGTAAACATGCTCTCTCTCCACAAGTGGACAAACATGAAATCCATGCACTCACAGATTTCAAGACCTCTTCTATCTCTAGCATCATGGACGATATGGCTCCTCTCCAACAAAAAAATGCACCTACTAAAAATATGTAAACCCTGGTACAATGGCAACATAAACTTGGAATGTCGCAATCTAAGGGCCATCGAACATTCCTGGAAATCCACTCCATCCGCGGACCATCTAAAAATCCTTAGATCAGCTAGAAGCTCTTATAACAAATAAATCAAGTCAGCCAAGGCGGAATATTTCAGATCCCAACGTAACCAAGAGGCTAATCGACCCTAGAAACTGTTTGAACTGGTTAAACAACAATCTGTGGCAGCCTTTGAGCAGGCCTAGGGGGTTAGGGTGTTTCTACCCTGCCCCTTTTTCTAGTTTGTCATCTTTTTTTCACCCTTTTTCTTGTGACTCGGTTATTGAGTCACAACTCAATAACTTCCTGGTTTGGAGTGTTGGCAGCTAATCAGAAGTCAGCTTGTGCTTGGGAGGAGTAGCGACTCCTCCTCGGTGCTCAGTTATTGATATTTTTCTTTTTTTAATTTCTCAGGAACTTCTGAACAGATTTACATAATTTGAAAAAAGGTTGCTTTTTTAACCAAGAGCTACCTTTTTGCCAAATTTGGTGTAATTCCGTTCAGCAGTTCGGGCTGTATCCTGTTCCAATTTTTCCTATGGAAATTAACATGGGGAAAACAAGTTTTGGGACCCCCTTTTTTCACGGCTCCTGCTGGACGAATCACCTCGAAACTTTCATGACAGGAGCTGGCCGGAGTGCCCCTTGAGTTTTGAAAATTTCATGAAGATTCGTCAAACAGCATCAAAGATATTGGCAAATCAAAAAACGCTTTTCCTATGGAAACTAGGTCCTAACTATGACCACCAACTGGCGACCGCCAGTAGGTATAATATATTGGCTTCACAATGTCTTTGGATTAGAGTGTCATGTTCAACTGTGTTGAAGGCAGCTGAACGGTTCAAGAGAAGTTGCGCAGCAACCCCATTGTGGTCTCCTGTGTTTTTATGGTCTTCCCAGATGGCAATTAGGGCAGATTATGTGCCTCTTTCTGGACGGAATCCTATTTGGAAGTCGGAAAGTATGGAGGAGTTATCTTCAATAAATTGAGATATCTGGGTGAATGCTACTCTATCAGTTAGTTTGCCATATATATATATATATATATCCAATCGATAACGCCCAACGCTTGAAGACACCACACAACTTGGAAATACAGCTCTTTATTCTTTGGCAGGCAGCAACAGAATCAAAATCGACCTCCCAGCGCATTCTTTACTGTTGTCTCCATACGTGTTTCAGGACAAAATCCCTTGGCCACTGGCTTAGGCTCAGGTGGAGAACAGCTTGTCACGTTGTGCACTCGCAAATTCTGTAAGGATAGTCCCGTCCCCATGGGCGTGTGCGATAGTGCATTATGGTACTGGTAGTTTGAATAAGTAAAATCCATAGTGGGAAATGCTGCACCTCTCCCTCCACAACTAAAAATCCATCGGGTTGCTGATAAGGGCAAAGTGATGTACTGGTCCGCTTATGCCTGTCAAAGGGGCTACGTCGTTTCTGATATGCACCTGACAGTGATAGTGCATGGACCTACATCAATCTGCAGTGGGGAGTCTTCGTGGACTGAGCCTTCCACCATATATCCAATCGAAAACGCCCAACGCTCGAAGACACCACACACAACGTGGAAATACACCTCTTTATTCTTTGGCAGGCAGCAACCCAATCAAAATCGACCTCCCAGCGCATTCTTTGCCGTTGTCGCCATACGCGTTTCTGGAAAAAGTCCCCTGGTCACTGGCTTAGGCTCAGGTGGACAACAGCTTGTCACGCTGTGCACTCGTGATTTGTGTAAGGCATAGTCCCACCCCCATGGGCGTGTGCATCAGTGCATTATGGTACTGGTAGTTCGAATAAGTAAAATCCATAGTGGCAAACGTTGTACCTCTTCCTCCTCTGTCCCATTTTAGATCTCTGCCCACTTAAGAACAAATTTCAGATGCTCATTCTGGCCCAGGTCTTGTCTGCCCTTGACCCTGAAAACTGGATGGTGGGATCGGACTGGCCCAATGCTTATTTCCACATCCCTGTCCTGCATGCCCACAAGGGCTACCTGCAGTTCACTGTGGGGCAGTAGCAGTTTGTTTCCTGTGTTTTCTTTTGGCCTTTCCCTTTGACCTCACTAGAACCCCTTGCATGTTCATGAAGGTGATGGAGGTGATTGCAGCCGACCTTCCTAGTTCAGAAGTCCCAATCCTCCTCTACCTTTACAATTGGCTGTTGAAGGCAGACTCGCCCAGGCAATCGTTACCTACCTTCAGACTATGGTGAACCTCTTAATATTGTTGGGGGTTGACTATCAACATGCCAAAGTCGCATCTGACTCCTTCGCAGATGCTCCCTTTCATTAGAGCCCTTCTAACGACTCTAAGGCTGCTGGAACTGATGTCCTCCTGCATCCTGCTGGTCAAGCAAGCCAAGAGGCACTTGCGGACTCTGCAGTGAGATCTGAAGTCACAGTGAGCACAGCACCAGGCACAGCACCAGTAGAATCTCACTGATCAGGTTGAGATTTTGGAGAAGGATGTGAAAGATATGCAGTGGTGGTTGCACAACTGCAATTGAGTCAGTGTAAACCCCCCTCCTTGCCCCATCCAGAGTTGAAAGAGGTGAACAATACTTCGCTTCTGTTTTGGGGCAGCCACTTGGGAGAGGTGGAGATCAGAGGTGTCTGGTCTTCGGTAGAATCAAGATAAATGGAGGGCGTAAGGAGCACTCCTTGTTCACGGTAGTTCTAATATGTCCACTGGTGCTCCGATTTATCAGGGTAGTCAATCCTGTGTGTAAGCTGTAGTTATGATGAGTTTTTGGACCCACCTAATCGGGCACTGTTCACTTAGCGCTCCGCGCCTTAATTATACTTAGCACACTTTTTCAGTTTTAATACTGATTTTTATTCTTGTTTATCTTTTTGATAAGTTTTATTCACTCATGTATTATTCTCATTTTTCATAATACAGACTTGTAAATCATTTTATCTGTGTTGCAAACATTTATGTCAACCTTACATGTTCATTACTTTGGCTTCATATACATTTTCTACACAATAAGCGGTACACAAAATTTTAACATGTGAGCCCAATGCATTTCGGCGCCTATACGGTGCCTTCATCAGGGGCGATTCTGAAAATGAAACATATAAACATGGTGTGAGATTCTTTGTAATGTATGGTTCATGGGGGATATGTGGCTAAACTCGGTGAAAATGTCATACCTGCTGTTCGTCATGAATGAAGTTTATTTAGAAACGCCGCTCGACAGGCTCTATATGTGGACACTGTGGACAATGATAAATAACTTTTGTTGGTTATTAGATTATGATTACAATTAGGTATTGGAAGAAAGGACTGGTAAAAACATACCTGAGTGTATTGATATGTGTACGCTGTCGGGAGAAAGTAATTTATATAAGAATTACTTATCACTCTATTTTATGTGTGATTTTCTCAAATAATAGGTCTGAGGTCCCTTACCTTATCTACACCAAAAATATAACTTGTCTGGTGAGAGAAAACACAATTACTAGACTGTTTCCAGACTGTATATCAAAACTATTGGTATACTTCAAGGGAATAGGTGAGAGCATATGAAGGTCAGAGGACCCTTACCTTGTCTTCAATAAAGTTATAACTCTTTCTAGTGGAAAAAAGCGCAATTACTCGACTGTTTACGAATGGATTATCGAAGTAATCAATGTGCTCAATGCAAAGTATTTCAAGCATACCTGATGCGCCAAAGATTTCCACCAAAATTGGGGTTCAGCTTGTTGATCGTGTTCCTAAACGCTATGCCGAAAAAACGCCATTTGAAACTCCGCGTACTCCACCTGGAAGCGGAGTTTGTAGACATAAAGAAAGGACTTAATGCTAGTGCTGTGGTTATCGTGTTCAGGTTTTTGGACGCCATGATTGAGTGTATATCTCGCTCATCATTCCAACTCAATGATTTATTAAATGGGTTACTAAGACTAAGATGCTGGGAATATATCACTATCTGTATTAGCTCCACAGACTCCGTCGAAAAGCGAAGTTTTATTAATGGCGTTTTTTCGGCATAGCGTTTAGGAACACGATCAACAAGCTGAACCCCAATTTTGGTGGAAATCTTTGGCGCATCAGGTATGCTTGAAATACTTTGCATTGAGCACATTGATTACTTCGATAATCCATTCGTAAACAGTCGAGTAATTGCGCTTTTTTCCACTAGAAAGAGTTATAACTTTATTGAAGACAAGGTAAGGGTCCTCTGACCTTCATATGCTCTCACCTATTCCCTTGAAGTATACCAATAGTTTTGATATACAGTCTGGAAACAGTCTAGTAATTGTGTTTTCTCTCACCAGACAAGTTATATTTTTGGTGAAGATAAGGTAAGGGACCTCAGACCTATTATTTGAGAAAATCACACATAAAATAGAGTGATAAGTAATTCTTATATAAATTACTTTCTCCCGACAGCGTACACATATCAATACACTCAGGTATGTTTTTACCAGTCCTTTCTTCCAATACCTAATTGTAATCATAATCTAATAACCAACAAAGGTTATTTATCATTGTCCACAGTGTCCACATATAGAGCCTGTCGAGCGGCATTTCTAAATAAACTTCATTCATGACGAACAGCAGGTATGACATTTTCACAGAGTTTAGCCACATATCCCCCATGAACCATACATTACAAAGAATCTCACACCATGTTTATATGTTTCATTTTCAGAATTGCCCCTGATGAAGGCACCGTAGAGGCGCCGAAATGCATTGGGCTCACATGTTAAAATTTTGTGTACCGCTTATTGTGTAGAAAATGTATATGAAGCCAAAGTAATGAACATGTAAGGTTGACATAAATGTTTGCAACACAGATAAAATGATTTACAAGTCTGTATTATGAAAAATGAGAATAATACATGAGTGAATAAAACTTATCAAAAAGATAAACAAGAATAAAAATCAGTATTAAAACTGAAAAAGTGTGCTAAGTATAATTGAGGCGCGGAGCGCTAAGTGAACAGTGCCCGATTAGGTGGTCTTCGGTAGAGGCTCAGCTCCATATTAGCCTTCAAGGGCTGAAAGTCATCTGCATGGTGTTGAAAGCCTTCAAGCTATCCATCAAAGGGTGGCTGGTGCAGGTGCTCACAGACAACACCACAGCTACGTAGTACTGCAACAAGCACGGTGGGGCTGTCAACCATGTGTCAAAAGGTTTGTCGTCTCAGGATGTGGTTAGCTTGCCGGGGGATTTTTCTGTCAACACCTGGATGGATACTTGAATGTCAGAGGGAATGCTTTGCAGATTGCAAGTGACAGCTACATCCAGAAGGGGTCAAAGTATCTGCTGCAAATGGGGAGAACCTTGGTTCGATCATTTCACCACTACAGAGAAAGTGCAATGTAAGCCCTTTCATATTTTAGAGTTTCCACAACACATTTTGCTAGGTAATGCATTCTGTATCGAGTATACTTCAAGACACCTGTATGCATTTCGGCTGATACCTTCCTGCATGAAGGTCAGAACTAACCAGGTCCAAGCCATCCCAGTGTCCCCGGATTGGGTATGGTATCCTGAACTCCTGGGCATGAGCATCTGTCCTCTGATCAGGTTGCCTCTTTGGAAGTATTTTGTGACGTAGGAGCAGGGCTACGTCCTGCAGCCTAGTCTGTGAAACCTCAACCTCCATGATTGGAGTTTGAGCAGTGACTGTTGAGTACATTCAGCCTTCCTCCCGAAGTCGTTGTTGTCATTTTGACAGCCAGGCATCCCTCGACCAAATCTGTATCTGGCTACCGTTGGGATACATTTGTGACCTGGTGAGCTACTAAACAGATTGACCTGTCTCAATGCTAAGCTGCCGGAAGTGGTGATTGTATTGTCTATTGTCCAGCAAAGCTTTACTTTTGGCATTGTTAAAGGGTACTTGTTGGCTCTTTTGGCCGTTCTATGGTTGCAGGATCAACCGTCATTTTTAAGTCTCCCGTGGTGATGCTGTTTGTTAAGAATTAATTTCTTTCCCCTTAATCTTTAGTTAAGCCCTTGTGGGAATTAAATTTGGTTGTGACATTCCGCATGTGTGCTCATTTCCAGCCTCTGCACAGATGTAATTTATGGCTGCTTACCCTCAAAAAACTCTTTGTCGCCATAACTTCAGCATGGCAGGTGAGCAAGCTCCAAGCCCACTCTGTCCTCCCACGATGCCCCACTTTCTACCCAAACAAACTGCTTCTTAAAACTTGAGACTACTTTCTTTCTAAGGTAGTGACTCTATTTTACGTTTGACAAAACATCACTCTTCTGACATCATTTGCAATACTCCTCTAAAGAGGAGGAGAGACTTCATCATCTGGGTCCATTCATCGACATAAGATATACAGTACAGAGGATTCAGTACATTCATACTTAGCGAAGTTAATGAGTACCAGCTCTTTGCAGCATTACACTGCAAGGACAGGTTACAGGGTAGGGGAATCATCCATGTCAATGCTATGTGGTGGGCTGCAGATATCTCCTCGGTAGGAGTTCCACAGGCTCCAAATTCTGGACCATTTTTTAGGGCAACCCAAGCCGTGTGAACAGTCTTTTCTCTATACATGCACGAGTCGAGGTCTGTTTCCCACGCCTCCACTGAGGGTGGTTGCGCCGCTGCCCACAATTGTGCAATATTCCGCTTTGCCCCTATTAATCCTAATGTAGCCCATTGTGGGTGGTAACTATTCAGATCAGTAGGTTCCCATATATTCAAGAGGCATCTACGTACTTTTGGGCGGAGGACTAACGTGAGTACTTCACTTAGTATATTGTGTATTTTCCGCCAATAGGATTGTTTGTGTTTGCACTCCCATATTATGTGCATGAATGCACCTTCTTGGCCGCACCTTTGCCTACATTATCGTCCCTCAGCGCTAACCATTTGTACCAGGCGAGGCCCCGTAATATACACTCTATGGAGAATTTCGAGTTGTTCTAGCCTGAGTCTAGCTGAGATTGCCACCACTCTTGGGGAAGATACCGCCTCTTGCCACTCTTCATCGTCTAGTTCAATGCCATCCCTTACCCATTTCTCCAGTAGTGGTTGGAGGGGGTCTGCCATATTATTGGTTAATGTCTTATAAGTTAATGATATGGTTTTCTCAGGCAGGTGACCATCAAGCTATAGATCTTCCAACGGTAAGGATTCAGGGGGGAAGAGCCTTTAGGGAGGTGTGATTTAAGTGCATGGCGGACCTGCGTATATCGAAAGCGCTCTGAGTCAGCTAGCTCATGCTGTTGCTGTAAAGAGGCAAATGTCTTCACTTTGCCCTTCCCCCCCATATTTTTAATTTGCGAGATCCCAATGAGGTTCCGTCTATCGAATCCCTTCGACTTCCATATACTACCCAGCTTTTCGGAGTCCCATAAGAGGGTTGCCAAAGTAAGTTTCTGTCCCCATCCTAGAGTTTTAGTGGCAGTGTGCCAAATGTGGACTGAGTGCCTAGTTGGGCCCATCAGTGGGTATCAGTTGGGTTTTGAATAGAGTGCCCTGTTATAATTCCCTCCTGGTAGAAGCCACCTGATCATCAGGGTAACCATAGCTACCGTGATTGATGGCTGCAAGATGCGCCGCCCAGTAGTATTTTTTTATATCTGGGAGGCCAATTCCCCCATCATACCAATTCAGCGTGAGTTTGTTCAACGTAATGCGAGGCTTCCCATCCCACAACAAGTCCCTCTGGAGGCCCCTCAATTTCTTTCAAATACGTCATTGGTACAGGGTCTAGTGAATTCTGCAAGGCATACAAAAGACGGGGTAACAACATCATTTTAAAGAGAGACGCTTTGCCCAGTATTGAAAGAGGAAGCGTTTTCCAACTTGCTATATCACGTTTAAGCCTCTGTAGCGGCGGTAGAAGGTTGTGATTAAAACGGAGTGTTGGGTCCAAGGAGATAAGGATTCCCAGATATTTGAAGCTCACTGAGCTCATTTGGATTGGGCAGTCTCGTGGTGGAGTGGGAGGGTCCCCTTTGAGGACGTACAGGAGGGACTTACTCCAGTTGATGTAGAATCCAGAGTATCTGCCAAATATTGCCAGGATATCCAGGCCCGCCACTAGGGACTTCCTGGGGGAGGCCAGGTATAATAGTATGTGGTACAAAAGAGGGTGGTGATGGACGGAGCATCTGAATCAATCAAACACTCACACCCAGTCAAAAAATCTGGGTTTAATCCATCACCGTTCTTTAGCCCACTCTGCCACCCCAGTTCAGACATGGCTATATGCAAATCAGTCTGACCCTGTGCCTCATGGGAACAGTCCAGCCCGAACTGCCAAGCCATGTCTTCCCTGGACCGGAAACAAGCTTCTGAGGACCGATTTCTGGCATTCCAGCCGTCTTCAGCCCGGCTTGCTTGAATCCAGTGGCAAAGTGAGCAAGGGACTCACGTCTGAGCATACCCTGCCACACTTATGGCGGCCAAAAGCGGTACAAAAGGGGGTGGTGATGGACGGAGCATCTGAATCAATCAAACACTCACACCCAGGTATAATAGTATGTCATCTGCGTATAAAGAAATACGGTCTTCCCAGTCAGGGGACCAACGCAGACCTCGCACCACTGGATCCCTCCGAATCCTTGCCGCCAATGGTTCCAAAGCTAGGGCAAACAGAAGAGGGGAAAGAGGACACCCCTGACAGGTACCCCCGACTCAGTGTGAATGTATCAGTCTTTTTATTGTTGACCACGACCAGCTCCATGGGTTCTGAATACAAGAGGCGCACCCACTGAGTGAAGCCCAGACCAAACCCCATTTTCGCAAGCACCGCCTAGAGATATGGCCAATCAATGGTATCAAATGCCATGGTCGCATCTAATGACACAGTTATAGGTAGTTCTTGGATCGTGGATACTCTCCTCAGAACCCCATGAACTCTGCGCAAGTTCAGCGCTGTGTTGCGGTGTGGCATGAAGCCTGACTGATTAGGATGTACAAGGCCCCCAATTATTTTGACTAAGCGAGTGGGAAGGAGCTTGGCCAGAATTTTGGGCTCTGCGTTTAGTAGTGAAATTGGTCTATATGAGGGGCAGTCAGTCTTCCGTTTACCATCCTTATGGATGTGACTAATATAGCCACCCTTTGGTCCATTGGTAATATCCCCAGCGCCTTGCTTTCATCAAACATGGCTAACTTGTCAGGCCTGAGTTTGTACAATGTAATGGGTATACCATTGGGACGGGGGGCCTTCCCTGATTGTAGCAATCTAATGGCCTGCGCTATTTCGTCTGTTGTCAAATCGCTTTTTAAGAAGTAACAGTCTTCTTCAGACAGTGTGTGGAGCGCTATGCCGTACAGTAACTTGTGAGAGTCATCCTCTGTATAGGGTGCAACGGTCGTGTACACAGCACTGAAGTGGCTGGCAAACTGATTTACGATATCTTGTGGGTCAGTTATGAAAATACTAACCGTACCCCTGAGTTCCGGAATCAATCTACTTGCCCACTCCTTCTTATCGAGCCAAGCGATTAGTTTACCCGCTTTGACTCCCAGGTCGTATATTCTGCCCGAATTTTTCTCTCCCCAGACTTTTGGCCCCATCAGTTGCCAGAGCCTTGTAATTGTCTTGTTTGAGGTATAGCAAGTGTAGTTTCTCTGGTGTGATCTCAGTTTCCAATCTCTTTTCTAGCCAGTAGATCTCTGCCTCGGCTTCTGAGATCTCTTTCTGTCTGTCAGTCTTCATCCCAGGTATTAGTGACAGGGCTTGTCCCCGTATTACTGACTTAAAAGCTTCCCACAAGGTCTGGCAGGAGTCCACTGTCCCCTCGTTTTCTTGACAGTAATTATCTATGGCTTTGACGAGGTCTTTACGGATTACAGGGTCCCGGAGATACCACTGGTTGATGGGGGCAATTTTCCCCACTCTTGTCTGGCTAAGGACTATTTGCACCCACACCGGGGAATGATCGAAGTTGCCCTTAGCTAACTGTCTGATTTTGTGGATATGAGCAACTTGCGAATCGGGGACTAGGATGTAGTCTATACGGGAGAGGCAGTGGTGGGCCACGGAGTGGGAAGTGTGTTGGACTTTCTGTGGATTGTATGCCCTCCACCCATCAGCTAGCCCCAGAGCCTAGAGGAAGTCAGGCAGCCATCGAGAGGATGGTCCTATCTCACGTGGAGGGTAGCGGTCTAATGTGCTCGCGGCCACTGAGTTTAAGTCTCCTCCAATCACTAGCAGACCTTCTGGTAGCGAGAGTAAGATAGTGCCCAGGTCTTTAAATGTGGTATTCTGGAGGCCAGGAGGTATGAACACTATGATGTGTCCTTCCCACAGACCCGTGACTCATATACATCTGCCCCGATTGTCTGTCCATGTGGAACTCACGGCGAAGGGAAAGGAGTTTCTCATCATAATCCCAACACCTCGTGAGCTGGTCATGAAACCGGCGTGTGCCATCATTTTGTATCCTCATCTATGCAGCGCCTTGCAGGAATTTCCCACCAGGTACGTCTCCTGAAGCTTGATAATGTCAGGGGCCTGCCGTTTAATATACTGCAGTACGACACTGTGTTTGACTTTATCCCAAAGCCCGTTGAAGAACCGGGTTTTCAAGTACCCAGCGGCGTCAGGGACACGCCCAGAGTCCTCTAGGTTCACTTGCCTTGGTATACAGAGACACGGAATACTTCTAGGTGGCGTCAGAAATCAAATTTATTAGCTGCAGCTAGTAGCAGAAATCCCAGCAATACAACACGGTGTACAACTCAAGAAACTGCTCAATTTTACTAAGGCGAGACATCCCTATTTATACACAAAAAGGTACATTTAAAATGCACACCCCTGCACCAAAATTCAACCAATAGAAAGTACATGACATCACACACCATCATACAGTAAAGCTAATTTTACAGTGTCCCAACCCACAAGTTAATATTTAGGCATATCTAAATATTAATCTGGAAGGCCCGCACAAACCCTTAATTGAAAGCACAACCCATGAAATGGAGAAATAGTCAGAAAAAGTAGTTTCAGATAATGTGCCAGATAACAAATACGTAAAGAAACTTTAAAAGTTAACAAATGTCTTGAATAGTGATTGGAAAAGGTAAATAACGATCTTGCAGGGAAATTGGCTTGGCAGGGTCAATTCCTGGGTGAAAGGCCAGCTTCTAAAATTAACTCCAGTGCACGAAGAAATCCCTGGTTAATGTATATATGTGATTCACAACAGGTCAGACTGCTTTGCTCACAAACTAACTTCTGAAGCCTACATAAAAAGTAACACTAGATGGCAGTCACGACACATAGCAAAAACCCAAGTTTCAGAAAAGAAAGTCTTTAAGGAAAGAAACCATTTAGATGTTGTTTAAGATAACATATGCACGAGGAAACTAATGGTTAACAAGGTCCTGAACAGTGATTGAAAAACTCAGACAACGATCAGCTAGCGAAACTGGTTTTGCAAAAGGTCAGTTTCAGGTGAAAAGGGTTACTCTCTCTGCAGTTCATTCATAGTCAGAGAAACCCAAATTAATACGAAGCACGAACTCAGAAGGCAAAGCCACTTGTTCGTTGGGCCCACTCCACTGGCCTACGTGAGGGCAAGATTAAAATGCAGACAGGTTTGAGAATTTCAGAACCACAGACCCTCCTTTTGCCATTACGTAGGCAATAACCTAAACTCATGTCAATCTGAATCTAGGTCTATATCTATTCTCATCAGGTCATCAAGGTGTTGCTGTAACATCATCTTATTATCCTTCACTTCTCTCGGAACTGGTCTTCTCACACTGATCGTAGCACAAAGACTACAAATGGCGGGACCACACTGGATGCATAAACAACACGAGAAAAGGATAGCTAACACCATACCAAGGAACTTCAGAATCTTCCATCCCCATTTGGACAACGACTCCCATAACCATCCCATCAATGACCAGTCTCCTTCGTCCACGTGAATAGACTCAGAGATCTTATGTAATCTAGAAATGGCTTGGTACACTGTCGGGGCATTATCTGGTATGAAAACGCAGCAACTAGATCTAATCAATTTGCATACCCCACCTCTATCTGCAAGTATAATATCCAAAACAAAACGGTTCTGTAATGTCATAAGGCGATCCGCTTGAAGCTCAGCTGTCATATTGCTAAGGGCACCTGCAGTCTCATTTATAGTGGCCTCAACCACTCTCGTAAGCTGACGAATATTCCAACTATTAGCCATAGGACCCCAAAAGGGTAGGAAACCCTTAAAGAAGTCTCCAGCTTCTTGTGCGACAGTATCTTTCGCATCGATTACACCTCTACCATATCTTGTCTTATGGTAGTCAAAAACAGCAGTGTATGTAGGGGGAAGCAAAAATGCCACATACATAACATGTGCCAGAAAAATCAGATGGCAACCATGTGTATGCTCTATCGTGACAAACAAAATACGTGCCTTTAGCTGGCACGAACGGAGGAGATTTCTGGGACGTATAAACTTATGTGTGAACCAGAGGTGGGGAATTCCTATCTCCCGACGCCAGAGACATCTAGATTTCTTAGGAGGGCAAGAGGTTTTAATTTGCATTTTGTCCAAAGGACAAGTAGACAGTTTTATGGTAATTCGATACACAGCTGTTCAACCCTGTAGGTCACAGCCAGTTAATTAGTTGCTCCGAGCAGTTTATTGGCAGTGAAAGGGTGAATGCAAAAGCTGGGGCCTGCACTTTAATTTCCCCAGAACAGAACAACAAAATGATAAACAGAGCTCAAAGTTGGAGCCAGCTCGATAAGCTCATGTGGCTTAAAGGACCTCGCCTCGTCCTTTTATTTTCTTCAAGCATGAGACAAACATCGAGTTTCTGCAGCTCCAGTACACTCGAAGCAATGGCATGTAAGAGGCTGCCTTATCTGCCTCTTGCTCTGACTTTAACTGTATGACCCCTGCCTTGTATTCTCTGCTCCACTCCTGGGCCTCTTCTTCAACTCACTTTGCTTTCCCTTCTCATGCACCCCGTCCTTTGCACCTAGCCTTTCCTGTACACCTTATGTTACACCCGTGCCTGAACCTGCTAACCCCACCCTGCCACCCTCCGCTGCCCTCTCTGACATCCCTGACCTGCTCCCCTTGGCCTCTCATATATTACGTCATCAAGGGCTTAGATTAAAGCTCATTAGTTTCCCCATGGGCTTTCATGCAGACCTGAGGCCACCCCCAATTCTGTCCTTGCACTAGGCCTCTAATCTCACTTTGTGCCTGCACCAGGGACATTGTGAACACATCGCTGTAGAAACTACAGCAGCAGTGGAGTTTTTGATGGGCCTCTTCAGTCTGCAGGTCCGCAGACAAATGCCCATAATGGACTTGAAAGGGTGGGTGGATGAATAGAGGCATGGATGAATGAGTGAAAGGGTGGATGGATAGATGCATGGATGAATATGTGCAACAGTGTCTGATAGATGCATAAACTAACGAGTGAAAGGGTGACTGGATAGATGCATGTATGAATAAGTGAAAGGGTGGATGTATAAATGCATGGATGAATACGTGCAAGAGTGGATGATAGATGCATACATTAATGAGTGAAAGGGTGAATGGATAGATGCATGGATGAATGAGTGAAAGGATGGATGAATGAATGAGTGAAGTGTAAGGGTGAATGTTTAGATTCATAAATGAATAAATGAGTGAAAGGGTGGATGGATAGGTGCATGGATGAATGAGTGGATGGCTAGGTGCATGTATGAATAAGTGAAAGGGTGGATGAATAGATGCATGGATGAATATGTGCAAGAGTGGATGTTAGATGCATACATTAATGAGTGAAAGGGGGAATGGAAGGATGCATGGATAAATGAGTGAAACGCTGGATGGATAGATGGATGAATGAGTGGAGTGAAAGGGTGAATGGATAGATGCATGGATGAATGAGTGGATGGATGTAAGGATGGCTGTGTGAAAGAATGTGAGGATAAGTGCAAGGGTGAGTGCAGGGATGGGTGAGTGGATGTATAGGTTGAAAGTGGATTGATGACTGAAAGGATGGATGGCTTATTGAAAGGGTGGATTAATGGGTGAGAGAGTAGATGAATAGATGGCTGACTGGGTGGTGGGTGGATGTATGGGTGGATGGATGGATGGATGGGTGGGTGGATGGATGGATGGATGGATGGATGGGTGGGTGGACAGTTGAGTGAAAGGATTAGTGAAAGGGTGGATGGATATATGAGCAAAATGGAAGATGGATGGGTGAAAGGGTTCATGGATGAGCGAAAGCATAAATGGATGAAGTGAAAGGGTAGGTGGATAGATGAGTGAAAAGGAGAATGGATGGATGGATGAGTGATAGGATGGATGGAGGGATGAGTGAAAGGGTGGATGAATAGGAGTGAAAAGGAGGATGTGTGGGGTGAAAGGATGGATGGATGAGCAAAAGGATGGATGAGTGAAAGGAAGGCAGGATGGATCAGTTGGATCAATAGGTTTGGAAATGGCAGGATAGGCTTCAGCAGCTACAGTAGAGGTGGAGCTCTTGATGGGCCTCTTCTGTCTGCAGCTCGGCAAACAAAGTCTCGTAATTAATTTGAAAGGATGAATGGATGTGTGGGTAAAAGGATGAGTGAGTAGAAGTGTGGCTGGCTAGATGGACGGATGGATAAATGAGTGACCGGGATGGTTGAGTGACAGGGATGGTAGATGGACAAAGGATGTTATAATGAAGGAAAGGGTGAATGAGTAGATGGGTTACAGGGTGTAAGGATTAGAGAGCGAAAGGATGGATGAGTGTAAAGGATAAATGGATGAATGAATGGAAGGATGGATTGATGGATGGGTCAAAGGGTGGGTGGAAGGATTAGTGAAAGGGAGGGTGGGTAGATGGAGTGAAAGGGAGGGTGTATGGATGGAGTGAAAGGGAGGGTGTATGGATGAGCGAAAGGATGGATGGTTGAAATGGATAGGTTTAAAGATGGATGGGTAGGTTTAGATATGGATGAGTGGATGGACTGATGGATGAACAGATGGACGAACAGATTGGTGAAAGGCTAATGAATAAAAGAATGAATGATTGCCAATGTAAAGGTGAAATGTTAGATATCAGTGGGTGAAAGGATGAATGGATAGATGCTTAGATGGAAGAGACAAGTGAGATAATCTGGAGAGGATTCCAATGACTTTTTTTCGCTTGCTTGGTGTCATAAGAACTTTGAATCAACATGGGGAGTATTTAAATTTTCTGGTTACTCACTTGGCCTACTCTATGCTCCTTTCTGTACCTTGGGATTATCAGGTAGGCGTGGTGCTGTTTGCCAGCGCGTTCTTACTAGACAGCTAGTATTTGGTCTCATAAAGGCCACATTGCCATAGAAATTCTTGGCACTGAAAAAAACTACTTTGTAAAAGAGCAGAATGCGGTCACACACAATGAAGCCAGTTTACAGATAGGAAGAGATAGCATTTTAATAAAAACAAAAGGTCCTGTTTAACTCCAATTTAATTAGGGGCTCAAATGTTAAAGTCACGAAAGTGCACCCATGAAATATGTCTTTGTATTAATGCAGATTTACGTTTTTCATGAATTCACATGCATTTCCTTAAGTAGGCCAGGAAACCGTAGTCCTAGAAAATATTTGTGAATTGCATTTTAGCATGAGCTAATATGAATATGCCCCAGTGGAAACCTGTTGAGTGTTTATAAGTTCACTTTTTCTCCAACCACATTTTTTCCAGCCCTCGAAGAAACTTTATTTCTGCCGTTGTCAGAGGTAAATTTCCGTCCTTTCTCAGTATGGGAAAAGATTAGAGAAGAGCTGGTGAAAACCTCCAAAATTCAAATCCTTCTATAGTATTAGCCTGGCATAACCAGAGAGGCTATTATCAGAGCTCTTCTAAAAAGAGATAGCAGCCAATATTTGACAGCGCACTACATGGCACCAAAGGGACAAGTGGATTTAGTTACAGGACAAGTAGATTTATGAAGCTACTTGTCCCATGGACAAGTACATTTTTCATTAAATTCCACACCCCTGTGTGAACACACACACTCTTACCAAGCTGAGCTCTCGGATTCTAACCAGTACCTTGCAAACAGAGATGACCTCGGTGGGGTACAATCCAAATAGGAGAAGATCTTCGCTGTCTTTCTTTCTCCGTCAAGCTAGCACTATATGTCGTCTTATTCCAACCGACATATGCTCGTACCTCATCTCTAGGGATAGCATTATACGCATCGATATCTCTAATAATATCAACTATTCCCTGTATCAAGGCATTATTACTTGCATTGTCTTTGACGGAACGTACAGGAGAGGCTTCATTCGCATAGATAAACATTGATTGGAGTGCCCACACTGACCCGTTAGGCAAAAAAGGCAAAACCAAATATGGCATTACCTTATCTGTAGTATGTGGCATAAGACCACACACCCAACAATTCGTGGTATTTATGACTAGCTGATGCTGATGCAACATCTGTATAAACGAATTGTTCACAAATTCTGATCTTCGTGTCTGTTCATGTTCAGGTAACGTATGAAACTCATGTGAAGAAATAGTAGAAAAAGAAAGAGTAGGTTGAGAAGTTGGTGCAGACGTCAATTGTGTAGGAGAAACAAACCAGAATATAGTAGCTAATAGAATACATAAAAGTATTAAAATAGATAAAGCTATACCACACTTAGAGAACAACATTCTATAATATCGGTTTTTCATCTCTTGCTTTTTATCGTCATTCCTCAATACAATCTCCATTTTCTAATGTCGCTCACGCAATCTTGACAGAGTACTTCAGCTGTGATTATTAGCAGGTCGTAGGGACACTGCAAGTCCTGCAGACATACTGCCACTACTCAGGTCACCAACTGAACCGTTGGTACTCCTACGTGACCCTGCAACTGGCAAATGGTAACCAATCAAAAATTTTACAGAAAACCATAATACAATTTCAGAAAAAGCAAGAGAAAAAGAAAAACAAAAGTCAAATGCAAAATATTTGAAGAAATTGTCTCTTTTTGATCTCAGTGTGGAAAAAAAAATAATGTTCAAAGTCCCTTTATTTATTCCGAGATCAGAGGTTGTAACGTGATTTAGTCGGCACAGTTTGGTCCGTAAACAAAAGTTCTGGATTGGTGGTGTCAATCTTTAGATGAGGAGGCACAGCAGCTTGCAGAACATCATCATCCTCGCGTTCTGACCGTGTCCATGTCAAATGAGCATCACTAAAAGGCACAAATGTGGGGACTCGCTCGCAATCTGTATCAGCTATACCATCCCTCACCCACTGATCATACGGTAAAGGCAAAGGAACTTTTTTTGTATGGGTGGCATGCACCCAGTTTTTCTTGCCAGCTACTCTAACAGCAGTTCGAGTCACTAACAAAACTAAATGCGGTCCAGTCCACCTCGGCTCCAAATTCTTGGTACGCTGGAAATTCTTGATGAGGACGTATTGACCAGGTTGGATTGAATGTCCTGGATCTGTAGTAGCTGTCGGCAAACTGTCATGGACCTGTTGGTGGAGAACTCGTAATTTAGCAGTCAAGTCATGTAAGTAATCCACCAACATAGGGTACTCAATACTGCTGTATTCTTTAGGACGAGGCACACCCCAAACATTCGCAGGACGACCAAACACAATTTCATACGGACTAAGTCCCACTCGAGAATGCACAGTCGTCCTTGTTGACAAAAGAGCCAACGGCAAGGCATCCGGCCATGTAAGGCCAGTGCTCGCTTGTACCTTAGCTAATTTCAGCTTCAAGGTACCATTATAACATTCAACAAGTCCAGCAGACTGGGGGTGATTTGCTGCATGGAACTTCTGATTTATTCCCAATCCAGCACCCACTTTCTTCATGATTTGACCCACAAATTCACTCCCATTGTCCTACCATACGATTCTCGGCAAACCATACCTAGGGAAGTACTCTCTCAGCAAAACCTTGGCTGTAGACAAGGCGGTATTATCCTTTAGGGGGTAGGCCTCTATCCACCTGGAAAAGGCACAAACAACCACAAGGACATACTTCAAATTGTTGCATCTCTCCATATGTATATAATCTAGCTGTATCACCTAAAACGGATACGTAGGAGGAGCAAAATGACCAGCTGGAGTTCCCTTACCAGGATTATACTACAGACAAATCATACAATGTTTCACCACGTTCTCTGCACATTTCGGAATCCCAGCATTCTGCCAAACTGGAGCCAACAACTTGCATATTCCCTTCGAACTTATGTGAGCCATTCCATGAGCCATTGTAACCACTGGGAGCACATACGCATCTGGCAACAGCCATCGCTGGTGTTCTGACAACTCAACCCAACAACCTGTCGAATCCAACATACCCGTAGTTTCTCTCCAAACACTCACTTCTTTCTCAGTCGCTTCAGCCTGAATCATTTTCACATTTTCTATTGTGTCTTCACACATTCCACCAGCCATAACCCAATTAGCTGGGCCTGCAACATGCATACGGCTCATCATATCTTTCGCCGTTTCCTTCGCAACTTCATCAGCAAACACATTCCCTCGACCAACGTCGTCCACAACTTTCTTATGGGCACTACACTTCATGATTGCAATCTGCTTTGGGAGAGTGAGAGATTCCAAAAGTTCATTCACCAACTGCCCATGCTGAATTTTCGTTCCATGGGAAGTGAGGAACCCACGCTCTCTCCACAAACGCCCAAAACTATGGGCAACTCCAAATGCATACTGGCTGTCGGTGTAAACATTCACTCGCTTTCCCTCTGACAACACACATGCTCTAGTCAGTGCAATCAATTCTGCTGCTTGCGCAGAATTCTGTGGTATGCGTGCTGTCTCAACAACTGTATATAAAGTTGTAATAGCATACGCTGCAGTCGTTTCACCATTCGGAAGCTTAAAATACGAACCATCTACCCATAGGGTACCATCAACATTTACAAGGGGAGTATCCCTAAGGTCAACTCTAGCTTTCGTATCTTCCTCTGTACGAAGAAAACAATCATGCTGTTCCTGAGGATCCGTCTCTGTAGAGATCGGTAACAACGTAGCTGGATTTAGCACATTACATCTTTTAATGTGAACATGACTAGCCAACAGTGTCAACTCATAACCTGACAGACGTGCACTAGTAAGGTGCTGTGTCTTAGTCCTGTTTAATAAGGTATCCACTGCATGCGGGACCATCACGATCAACGTGTTGTCCAATACCAAACCAGCAGACTGTCGGATAGAAACAGCCGCTGCAGCTGTAGCTCTCAAAACTCGGCAACGCCTTAGCAACTGGGTCTAACGTAGAGGAGAAATACACACATGGACGCTGCTTGTCCCCAAATGGTTGTGTCAACACTGACAACGCACAACCTTCTCTCTCGTGCACGTACAACGTGAAAGGCTTACTATAGTCTGGAGTACCCAACACAGGAGCCGAACACAATGCATCGCGTAGGTCAGAAAAACTTTTCTGACATTCATCAGACCAAGGAAGAGGATGTGGAGTATCTTTCAGAGTCAATGCTAACAGAGGTTTTGCCAACAGTGAAAAATTGGGGATCCACTGTCTACAATATGATGTAATACCTAAAAAGGCACGCACTTTTCTCTGTGTGGATGGTACATTCATTTGCACAATTGCTTGAATTCGTTCTGGGGTCAATCTCCTTCCCTCCTTCGACAAGAGATGACCTAATTAGGTCACTTCTTGGCGACAGTACTGCAACTTTGGCAAACTCCCTTAAAAACCTCTCACATACCTATCCCCAAAGAACATGACAGAATACGGTCCAGACTCTCATTTGAGCACTGGACCCAGGAGCTAACACGCTCCGCTCCTCTGGCAGACCCAGACCCTGCAACAGCAGACAACAACTTTACTAGCTGGCTTACCTCTTCCCTGGATATAATCGCCCCTAAGAGAGACGTAAAGAAAAAAAGCAAGAAATTCAAATCTCCATGGTATTCACAAGAACTTAGGAACCTAAGGAAAATTTGCAAAATCCACGAGAGGAAATGGAGGAAAAACTGGGATCCTCTCATCAAGGCAGAATATAAAACAGCAATGAGGTCCTATAAAGTAGCGCGTAAAGCAGCCCAATCCTCTTTTTTTGAAAAGAAAATCAAAGAAGCATCTAATTCAACCCGTGAGACTTATGCAATAGTCAAAGAGCTCCTTAAAATACCTAATCCCCCTCCCAACCATCAACCCACGGTCGCTAGATGCAACCAAATAGCAGGTTTTTTTCAAAACAAAATCACCAATATCCTGCAATCACTCCCACCCAAAACGGATTACAGTCCCCTGGTGGCCTCTACATCCCCCACCACCAGTCCAACACTGGATAGCTTTAATCTGATGTCCAATGAGGACTTTTTAAAAGCCCTCTCAGACCTAAAAAGTGCCTCCCCCAACGATCCCGCCCCCATCCGTATTCTTAAACAAATCGGACCCACTATCGCTTACCTGGCCACTAACCTTATTAACGCCTCCCTTAGCCAAGGTGTAGTCCCCCCCAATTGGAAACATGCAATTGTTAAGGCACTACAGAAGAAACCAGGCCACGACCCCTCAGATCTGTCCAACCTTCGCCCAATTTCTCTTTTACCAGGCCTGAGCAAGATTGCAGAGAGGGCAGTCAATCAGCAAGTGTCTACCTTCCTCGAATCTAACAATCTCCTTCGCCCCTCGCAGACAGGCTTCCGTCCAGGGCAGGGGACCGAGACTGCTCTTCTGAAAGTGGTCGAGGAGACCAGATGCATCTTGGATTCAGGGGGATCGGTTCTACTGATCCTCCTGGATCTAAGCGCTGCATTTGACACGGTTGACCACGAGATTTTAATCCAGCGATTATCCGGGCTGGGAGTGAGGGGCACGGCACTCCGTTGGCTCTCATCTTTCTTAGAAAACCGCACCTTTCAGGTTTGCGAAGGGAACATACGATCTGACATCCTTCCCCTCCAGTGTGGGGTTCCCCAGGGCTCGTCATTGAGCCCTACACTTTTTAACACCTACATGGCCCCCCTGGAGGATGTGGTCACCCCTTTTGGGATAAAAGCCGTCACATATGCTGACGACACCCAAATGGTTGTTTCATTTTCGCTTGAAGAAGACAAACTGAAAAACCTCCATGACTGCCTAGAAGGCATTCATGGTTGGATGTCCAACTCAAGGCTGAAGCTAAATGGCTCAAAGACCGACCTTATGCTGCTGGGACATCAAGTACCATCCCTTCCCCCTACCATGTGGCCACCATGCCTAGGACCCATCCCAGAACTCAAAACTGAGATTAAAAGTCTGGGCTTTTGGATGGAACAGAACCTCTCCATGATAATACAGGCAAAAAAAACAGCCGGTACATGTGTGGGTCTACTACGGTCAACCAGAAAAATTCTCCCTCTACTCCCAGCACCATCCCAAAAAACGCTCATTCAAGGTCTAATACTGTCAAGATTAGACTACTGCAACGCCCTTTTCCTGGCAGCCCCGGAAGCTACGGTTAATGTTCTGCAGAGAACACAAAATGCCGCAGCAAGGATTCTCACGGGGACCTCTCGCAGAGAATCAGCCAAACCTGCCCTTAAAGCACTACATTGGCTGCCGATCCGTGAAAGGGTCAAATTTAAAGCTCTATGCTCCACTCACAAGGCCCTGCAAAATCTAGGACCCCCAATGCTTAAAAACATGCTCTCCTTATACAAACCCAATAGATCCCTACGATCAGCCCAAGGCAACTTGGCCACGGTACATCGAACTAAAAAAGCCCGGACTGGAGGACGTCGATTTTCGGTCATGGCCGCTACCATCTGGAATACTCTGCCAATCCAACTTCGTTCCGAGCCGAATCACATGAAATTCCGGAAACTTCTCAAGACTCACCTTTTCCCTCAATAGCCTACCTCCTTATTCCCCCACTTTCACCCTCAGTTGTTTCTTGCAATCTCAGCGCTGGGACGCTTCCGGGCAGCCATGCGCTATATAAAACCCAAATTCATTCATTCATTCATTCAAGGTGACACTTTATGATGAAGGTCAGACAAATACCGCAACAAAGAAAGAGTAGCCTCTTTACAAATCTTTTCATCATCAGCAGTAATCAACAAGTCATCAACGTAGCACCAACAGGTAACACAAAACCGTCAAGCTGAGTTTTCAACGCCTGACTATAGATGGAGGGACTTTCACAATAACCTTGGGGAGCTCTCTTAAACCGGAAGCTTCTGCCTCCTAATGAGAAGCCAAAATATCCCTGCTCTCCTCGGCAATACGAATACTGAAGAAAGCATTATTCAAATCGATGATGTCAAGGCTTTATTCGAGGAATATACTCATAAAAGCACAAACATACATTTAAAATACATAATAATAAAATTTTCCTTGTTTATAAAAACTATGTAAAACATTTGTACATATATGAGCAATAAAAGAAATTATTTAGTATACATTTGCACATTTGCACAAATATCCCTTGATACCCTAATTATGTTACATTGACAGAGATTGTCCTCCGTCTAATGGACCAAGCCCACCCCAGATACTTTGCTGTTCCTAAAACGATAGGCATATCAGCGGTGGTACAAATGATT
Source organism: Lissotriton vulgaris (assembly GCF_964263255.1). Classification (NCBI taxonomy): domain Eukaryota; kingdom Metazoa; phylum Chordata; class Amphibia; order Caudata; family Salamandridae; genus Lissotriton; species Lissotriton vulgaris. The sequence continues at coordinate 339,758,029 of NC_141687.1, read as the reverse complement.
CGTAGTGCCTCAACACCCCTGGATGTCCCTAGGTTTCTGCAGACAGGAGTTAGCCAAACTCTTCTCGGGTGGCATAAGCTTTGCACACGAATAAAAAGTGACCTGTGCTTTCCTTAATTGCACCACAAACCGGGCAGGACGAGGTAGTTGCACTCCTCCACCTACCCGTCAATGATCTCAGAGGGAGGGCACCTGATCTCAACTGGAAGAAAAGCTTCCTATCCTCTGGGTTTGTAATACTGTCCCAATATAGTTCCAGTATAGGACACAGTTTGATTTCTAGGAAGCGCCCCGCCATTGTATCTGACCTCGTTCTACTCCAAAGTTTACCATCTATCCAATCCAAATATACACTTTTGATTGTATTTTTACTTGGAAAGGGTTCTCCAGATGGATTGTCCCATAGTTTAGAGAGTCCGAGGTCCCTCAAATCGATGACAGAAAACCAAGCTGCCGAAGCAGGAATCAAAGTCAACAAAGCAGTGATATCAGGTACCACAGGAAACTGTGGCACGACTATCTTGTTTACCTCTCGAAGGTCGATCACAAACCGGTACACAGGTGGCTGAGAAGCATCAGTACGTTTAAGGATAGGCAAAACAGGACTGTTACAAACATTACCTCTCGTTTCCTCAACTATACCCTTCTCAACCAGATCATAAACAATTGCTAAAAGAGCTCTCTCGCCATCGCTCGAGATCTTGTATTGTGGAATACGAGGTAGCCTAGCATTTGACTTAAGCGTGACAACATAAGGTGGAATCTGTAAAAGACCAACATCATTTGGACCTGTAGCCAAAAGTGTATCAGGAAGCGAACGCAATTCCAGTGGCAAACAATCCTTAGACAAATACATTGGGGAAATTACTTTCTTACCAAGTGTAAGTTGTACTCCTGAAGGAGAACAAAGTAATGTCGCATACAATCTTTTCAGCAAATCCAAACCCAACAGATTCTCACCACAACCAGTCGTTAAAATAAGTGGAGCTTCCAATTCACAAGGGCCAATCGAAAGGGACAAAGGACTAGAAACCGGATTACGAACTGGGGCGCCTGAAAATCCTACTGAAACATTGGTCAAGCCAGACAAAGGTGCGCTAGGAAGTTTAGAGTGCATGATAGAACTCTTCATCGCACCAGTATCCAAAAGAAAAGGTTCTACCACACCTGATGTATTCACTGCAACATAAGGTCCACTCTGGTCTACTGGAACTGACACTACTCCCTCACTTTGTCCTTGGCTGTCCTAGTTATCATTATAACCAGAACTCTCACCTTCGACATAGTAATCCTCAACATAATACTGGGCAGACTGACCACTCGGCACATTCTGTCTGTCAAAATAATTCGCAGAATTCTGTAGGGAAGAGAAACGCTCATTCTGAGGGATCACACCACGTCCCCTACCCCTAGGAGCTTGCTGAAAACTACCACGACCTCTCTGACCAGATACACCATTTGCACGCTGTAACAAAGCCGGGCAACTATTCTTGTAATGACCTTCCTCTCTGCAATAAGCACACTGATTAGGGCCAGGGTAGAATCGCTGAACATAAGGCTCGGGCTTCTGTAACAATCGCTGAAATTGTGGAGGTTGATGAAACTGAGGCTGATTCTGACGAGGCGGATAAGCTTGCTGCAAAAGAACTTTCGTCTTTAACTCTTTAGTTTTCTTCTCCACTTTATCCTTCTCATCTTTATCCCTATTCTCGTAATATTGTGCAGTAGCCAATATCTGGGCGACGAAGAGACAGCCCATGAACTCTCAGAGTCCTTTAACTTATTAGAAAGTTCGGGAAGCAAATTAAAGACAAATTTATCCACAAACAACCTTTGACCACCCTCCGTACTCATATCCTGACCACTATGATCAATAAACGTTTCTTCAAACCTAGTGAAGAAATCGGATACACTCTCGTCTTTCTTCTGCTTACATGCTGCTAACTTATCCCAATTCACTCTTAAAGCGGGCATCATCGTTTTCATCAGATTAATAATTCTACCTGGTAATTCTGAAACTAAAGGTTCAGGTTTAGCACCTCCCTCCTGTCTACCATCTGCGGCAACAATATTCGCCCAGGTATCACCTAATTCAGCAGCATGATTCTCATGACGAATCTTCGCCCACAAGGGTTGAGGGACTACATTACCCATCAACATATCGATGTCAGCTAAATTCATAATACACGCTTCAACTGTCTGGGACAACTCCTTGTAATAACCAGCAGGATTCTTACCGGAGTCAGGTAAGGTCTGCTTAAGAGCCAAGACCTCTGCTCTCTTCCAAGGGACATGTACCCATACTCGCTGAAAATGAGCCGGAGCGGCCTGAATACCCAAATTTACATTAGCCTGAACTGCTTCTTTCCATACAGGAGGAACTTCTCTCATAGGGTACTGTTTCACTTTCCTCCTAACAGAAGAATCAGGTTCATACAATGTCTGAGGCGAAAGCCTAGATCTGAAAGCAAGTATCGTCTCTACGGCATCAGTAACATCAGATTCCACTATCATCCCTTTGGCAAAATCTGACTGAACATCAAGCACATCCTGTGGAATCGGAGCCAACTCATTATCTTCCCATTCCTGACGCAAAAAGGTACACATTACATCAAAAACATACCTTTGCTTAGGCGGTTCCCACTGAAAGAAAACATCCATAAACTGCTGGCAAATTATACCTCAAAGCATTTAAAATCCACCTACGAGCCAACAAATCCAATACTGTCCGTTCTTCAGAACTAGGAAGCTGACCACGACTCGGTTTACGTTCCGAAACAGGGGTCATATTCAGTGACCCAAACAATGGTGACAACAAATTAGAGACAGTTTCTGTCATTAGTTTTCGAACAGAAGGAGAAGAAGCAGACATAAGAACAGGAGAATAAGTATTCTGAGGCAAGGAATGCGTAGGAACAAGAACAGTAGAAATCGAAGATGCAGAAGCAGAAGGCAAAGGAGTTTGAGGCAAAGCTGGTAGCAAGGCTGGCGGCCCTAGAATGGGTTGCGCAGGAGAAGGCAAAATCATATTTATTTATTTTATTTGCTGGTTTATATAGCGCTTGAATCCACTCCAACTGGAGTATCTCTGCGCTTTTAGAACCGGTAAACAGAAGGCGTGAAATGGAGGTGGAAACTAGATATCATTTTTGAACAGAGTGGTTTTTAGAAGTTTTCGAAATGTAAGGTGTTCTTTACATTGTCTCAGAGACAGAGGGAGTTTGTTCCACAGCTTGGGACCAGTAATGGACAGAGCTTTACATCCGTGTCTGGATTTTTTGGCACGGGGGACCACTAGGAGGAGATTGTTGCTCGATCTGAGAGATCGTGTTGGGATGTAGGGGACAAATTTCCGCTCGAGATAGACGGGCCCCTGTCCATTCAGACATTTATGAATCAGGCAGCATATTTTAAATTTGTGGAGCACCGGGTGGCTGAACAACAGCAGGAGGTTGAACAACAAAGAGTGGGACAACTGGGGGTAATGGAGGCGCAGTAGCACCCTGCACATAGGGAGGAGGCAATCTCAGTAAATGAGAGATTAAAGGATCTTTTTCAGGGTCTTCCATCACTTTCGGAGGAGAAGACGGCAAGGCCGGATAACATTTGTCTATGGCCATGCAACGCTGTCTATCTAAGACTTCACTTGCACGCTCTTCTCCATCTTCCTTAAACTGTCTAGCAGCTTGTAATACTGACATAATTGTATCTTTCCTATCTCTCTTTGCTTGCTTAATTTCTCTCTGTTTGGCTTCCTTACGCCAAAGGCGGAAAGAATCAAACATTGCCGGCCGGGCTTTCTTCTTAAATAGCTTAACTTCTAGATTGTCTAAAATCTCTGTTTCAAAACAACCATGTGGGGCCATTGTAAAACACCATCCTTTTTAGTGTAGCGGACCCATACTTCATTATAAGTAATAGGGCCCACTCCGTGTTTTGAGTAAAGTTCATAAGTCGGAGTTCCAACCGGAGGTATCGGACATGAATCCTCCAATCGGGAATCCCTGTTACTACCACAAACAAACCAATTACCAAATTTACCAAGACCAGGCATCTTGCTCACTAGTCTGGTTTCAAACTTCAAAGGGAATCAAAAAATGATACACTTGTAAATATACAAGCCCTTCGACTTTGGATACTACAGCAGCCAAATCAAAGACAATCAAATCAAAACCAAGGAACCAGACAAAGTCGTGGGAGCGACCCACTTATACTTAACCAAAAATCTGTCACGCCACCAGAAGACCGTCTATCGTCTTGCTTTACAAACATCAATCAGAGGGTCCAAGACAAGGCGACAGTCAGGGCAGCAGTCCTTCGCAGCCCTTGGAAAGCGGGAAGCCTCGCAGAAAAGTCCTTTGGTCCACGCCGACATGCAGGGGTCGATGAAGTGGGGGCCCTCCTCCAGAATTTCCTCACGTGGCTCCCCGCAATCTTCAGGCTTGGACCGGTACCACTGAAGTCGGCCCGCATTGGTCGCGCCAACTGAAGAACCGGGTTTTCAAGTACCCAGCGGCGTCAGGGACACGCCCAGAGTCCTCTAGGTTCCCTTGCCTTGGTATACAGAGACACAGAATACTTCTAGGTGGCGTCAGAGATCAAATTTATTAGCTGCAGTTAGTAGCAGAAATCCCAGCAATACAACACGGTGTACAACTCAAGAAACTGCTCAATTTTACTAAGGCGAGACATCCCTATTTATACACAAAAAGGTACATTTAAAATGCACACCCCTGCACCAAAATTCAACCAATAGAAAGTACATGACATCACACAGCATCATACAGTAAAGCTCATTTTACAGTGTCCCAACCCACAAGTTAATATTTAGGAATATCTAAATATTAATCTGGAAGGCCCACACAAACCCTTAATTGAAAGCACAACCCATGAAATGGAGAAATAGTCAGAAAAAGTAGTTTCAGATAATGTGCCAGATAACAAATACGTAAACGAAACTTTAAAAGTTAACAAATGTCTGGAATAGTGATTGGAAAAGGTAAATAACGATCTTGCAGGGAAATTGGCTTGGCAGGGTCAATTCCTGGGTGAAAGGCCAGCTTCTAAAATTAACTCCAGTGCACGAAGAAATCCCTGGTTAATGTGTATATGTGATTTACAACAGGTCAGACTGCTTTGCTCACAAACTAACTTCTGAAGCATACATAAAAAGTAACCCTAGATGGCAGTCACGACACATAGCAAAAACCCAAGTTTCAGAAAAGAAAGTCTTTAAGGAAAGAAACCATTTAGATGTTGTTTAAGATAACATATGCACGAGGAAACTAATGGTTAACAAGGTCCTGAACAGTGATTGAAAAACTCAGACAACGATCAGCTAGCGAAACTGGTTTTGCAAAAGGTCAGTTTCAGGTGAAAAGGGTTACTCTCTCTGCAGTTCATTCAGAGTCAGAGAAACCCAAATTAATATATGCACGAACTCAGAAGGCAAAGCCACTTGTTCGTTGGGCCCACTCCACTGGCCTACGTGAGGGCAAGATTAAAATGCAGACAGGTTTGAGAATTTCAGAACCACACCGTTGACATTCCAGCTCAGTATTTGAGCACTTTTGTCCCACTGTGCACTCATTGAATCTAGAATAAGTCTTCATATCCTCTGTATCTATGACAATGTGTCTTGTCGATGCTAAAACCATAACATTAAACAACTGCAAACCCGAGCCAACAACCCCCCTCCCTGCTTCCCTGTACTATGGGTGTGGAACTGCCCATTTAGAACTTGCTGATTGCCCAGTTAGTGAACTAAAAGAATTAAATATATGGGGTGCAACACACCGTTCCTCTTCCCCCCCCCCCTGTCACTTCTATGTAATTCCAAAGGTGAGTCATATTCCACTGGTCTGAGTTTAGTTACTGGGAGAAGACCCTCATCAAGTCCAGTCAATTATGGGTCTCCTGTACCTTTTTTCTAACAAAGTTGAGGACTCAGTTCGGTCAAAAAGAGGACCCGTCTTCTTTTCAGGTCCCACTCATCCTGTTGGATGGGTGTCTGGCTTGTCGCCACGGCCACAATGGTTATAGTCTTATTCTGCCCGGCTCTCAAGCCATTCAGCTGCTGCTTCTGGCTGTTCAAATAACCAGGCCCGTCCCTCTGCTTCCACACGAAGTCGTGCCGGGGACAGCATTGCATATTTAAACCCTCTCTTGCTGAGTTTCTTTTTAACCATCAGAAAGGATCTCCTTGGCCTCTGCACCGCCTGTGTGAAGTCTGGAAAAAAAGGTGATTTTGGCGTTGTCGTAGCGGAGTCGGGAGCTGTTCTGCCGTTCTTGAGGATCACATCTCTGTCTCTGAAATTCAGCGATCTCGCTAGCATTGGGCATGGGGGAGCCCCCAGCTTCGGGCGACCTCCCGCTACCCTGTGTGCTCTCTCAATGACAAAAGATTTGCTGAGGCCTTTAGGCTGCAGGTGGTTCAGGATAAGATGCTACACAAAGAGGTCCGGTGAGTGCCCCTCTGCTCTCGCCTTCAAACCCAGTATGCGTATATTGTTCCTCCGGAGGCGCCCTTCATAGTTTTCCAGCTTGTGTTTAGCAAACGTAAAAGTTTTGTAGGTCATGGATATCACCTTGGAGTTGGGTGACGTCATCCACTAGGCTCGATGTAGTGATCTCCACTTGTTTCACCTCTTCATTGATTTTGTGAGGTCCGCTCGAATGAGGTTCACTTCAATTGAGAATCTTATGCTCCAACAAGGTCTTGACCCCAGTTATCGCCTCCATTACGTCTTTCAATTTAAGTACCTGGCTCCCCCCCCCCCCCCCCCCCCCCCCCTCCCCCAGGTTAACTACAGATTTATCCCTGGTGTGCAAGTCTTGCGGCGTTTCTTTAGGGATAGCGTAACGGTCTACTTTGTTAGTTTGGACAGTTTGCGGCCCTTAGTGCCTGTCGTTTTGGTCTTCTCCATATTCACTTCCTGGTAGGCCAAAATGCGACGGCTGAGGTTCTCTATCTCTCTGACCCCACTGATGCGCGGTATGGTGTGAAGTCGAGTTTCTGCCCCCCGGATGCCACAAGTACGCAGGGTTGCGGAGTGAAGGGGTGAGAGGAGGGAAGGGCACGAGTCACTGCCCCTCAATCGTGTGCTCTCTGGGTTAGTGGATATTCTGAGGCAGTGGGCGCAGTCCCTCACAGCAGATTAATATGGCCACTCACAGTGGAGCACTTGGCACTGTGGTCTCACACCTCAGATGGTTCCATTAAGGAGCCACTCAGCAGAGACCTAGTCTCCCTCGTTTTTCTTCTGCCAGCGCCTCTCAGCAGCTGCTAGCTCTGTCTTATGCCGCCGGGCGCCGTCACACTGGCAGGGAGTCCGTCACAATGCCTCCGTCGCTTTGATGTGGGTGAGAGTGGAGAAGGCAGGAAAAGAAAAGGGGGGTGCTGCTCCTCAACCCCAACACAGACCCCTGGCCTCTCCTCATCGCCTCTCCAAGTTTGTGCTGAAGGACGAAGCACCGCTACAGTAATTTACAGACCCTCTCCACATTCACTCGTCGGTCTCGTACTGATTGAGCTCCACCTGCTGCGCTTTCTCTGTCACTCTGTCCGCCTTAGCAGTGCATTGCGGGTCCGCCGGGCATCACAGGCCTCAATGACGTCAATGCTGAGTGTGCTGGCCAAGACCCCGGGCTCGCCACACACCGTGGCCGCACCTCCCTCTCCCTTCTGCAGCCTCAGTCAGCACGCCAGGTACCAGCCTGAGCGATGGTACAGCCCTCAGATTAACGGGACCCTTAACTCCGGCTATGGGTGGCTGCAGGACCCGGGAGTTCCTGGATGGGGTTCAACACACTCTCCAATCAGCATTTTTTCATCTTGGGTGGTGGATGTATGTGGGGAAGACAGTGTAGATGGAGCAAATTGATTAAGCCGCCATCTTGCTACGCCGCTTGGCTTCTACATTGATTGTCAGACAACACGGGTTCTTTGTCGAATTCAATGGAGCACAGAAAGTCAAGGCAGTACGAAATAGGACTCTCTCTTGCTGGATCATACTCTGCATTAGATCCTCTATGCACTGGCCAAAAAGTAGCCTACTTCCGGTTTATGAGCTCATTCTACCAGAGCCAATGCTGCTATCACTGTGTTAGCATGCACAGTGCCTTGTTTGGACATTTGCCAGGATGCTACATGGGTGTCTCTCTATATGTTCACAAAGCACTACTGTCTGGACAGCAAGCCAGATCGGTCCTGCAGGACTTTTAGGTTTGAGCCAGTTCATTGACCACCTCTTGGGAGGTACTGCTTTGGTATATATTCAAAAGGTGAGGAATCTTCAATTAGAAGATTTCATCAGAAGAACAAGTTACTTACCTTTGGCAACGCTCTCTCTGTTATAGACTCTGACGGCAGATTCCTCACCGACTCTGCCACCTCCCTGTACTTTGAGCTGGACTCTTTCATTTAAAAGATCCCAAATTAGAGATTGGCACACTGGTCACAACCAACCTGAAGATTTGGTCTGCGTCTGAGGATGTATACAGTACAGAATGCAACTGACGTCAGAGTGTCTGGGTGGTGCTTATATGGGAGCCTGCACATCACTTCCCAAGTGGAGTGACATCTTCGTGGTGCTGCACACTGCCACCTATTCGTGTGTAGGGGTACTGCTCAAGGTTTTTATGGATCCAGTCTGATGCCTGAATGAATATTCAAAAGGTGAGGAATCTATAGTTAGAGGCTCTACCAGAAACATCATTACCAAAGGTAACTAACTTGTTCATCACACATTATTGCTGTTCAAACAGAACTGGGGCTGTAAGGCAAGCTGCCAGTACAGTGCCTGCTGGGAAAGGGAAGCTGATGACTTCTTAATGGAACAGTATATGTTATCTGCAGCTTCTGCTCTTTTGACCAGACAGGCACCTATCCCTTCATTTTTCTCTTTCATTAAGGTAAAGGTTAAAGGTTATCTTAGATAATGTGGCACATTGTTTCCAGTTAGTTGCTGAAGTGTGGTCCTACTGCTGTATAAGAGAAAGTTTTTACTCAAGAAAAATGTAGTAAAGTCTAGCCTATGTTGTTTTATATTAAGGTATCATCAGCCTATGAGCATTGAGGTACCTACCTCCAACTATAGATTAACTCATATATTCATAAAATATGGTCTAGGTCCCCACACATGGGCCATAATACTCTATGTTTAAAACTTCAGTAAGGATGTCTATTATGCAGAGCTAGGATTACAAGCAAGTAACATTTCCTTTCATACACCACCATATAAGGGTTATGTTATACCTTACAGTAACATGTACAATAACACCTCAAAATCATAGCAACAAACTGACCGATCATGTTATCAATATTGGATATCTTCACAAAATATAAATACCTTCCCACACAAAGAAACAATTACAACTTCACTTCTGACAAAATATTGTGGAAAAGATACAGAATGCCAGAATATCGACTTCCTATCTTCAAACAGGTAAGTACAAAAATATCGACTCCAAAATATTGTTGTAAAAAATATATCAAATTTTTTAAATGTCTTAAAAGTTATATATCAATAAATATAGTTAATTTAAACATACTTAAAATACTTAAACTTAAAATGAATAAATAATTAATGTAACTTAAAAAATTTTTTAAATCATTTTAATACACACATATATATATATATATATATATATATATAAATATTATTAACAAAACATAAAAAAATTTCAACGTAGGATAGCGAGAGGGTTACATTTACTATTACCACTCCAGTGGGTGCAACAGTAGAGAAAACATTGGATAGCATAGGGGTAAAAATTACTATTCCCACTCCAGTGAGTGCAACAGTAGGGAAAGCGTTGGATAGCGTAGGGGTAAAAATTACTATTCCCACTCCACCGAGTGCAGCAGTAGGGAAAGCGTTGGATAGCGTAGGGATAAAAATTACTATTCCCACTCCAATGAGTGCAACAGTAGGGAAAGCGTTGGATAGCGTAGGGATAAAAATTACTATTGCCACTCCAATGAGTGCAACAGTAGGGAAAGCTTTGGATAGCGTAGGGGTAAAAATTACTATTCCCACTCCAGTGAGTGCAACAGTAGGGAAAGCGTTGGTTAGCGTAGGGGTTAAAATTACTATTCCCACTCCAGTGAGTGCAACAGTAGGGAAAGCGCTGGCTAGCGTAGGGGTTAAAATGACTATTCCCAATCCAGTGAGTGCAACAGTAGGGAAAGAGCTGGATAGCGCAAGGGTAAAAATTACTATTCCCACTCCAAAGAGTGCAACAGTAGGGAAAGTGTTGGATAGCGTAGGGGTAGCAATTACTATTCCCACTCCAGTGAGCGCAACAGCAGGGAAAGTGTTGGATAGCGCAGTGGTAAAAATTACTATTCCCACTGCAGAGAGTGCAACAGTAGGGAAAGCGTTGGATAGCGTAGAGGTAAAAATTACTATTCCCACTCCAGAGAGTGCAACATTAGGGAAAGCGTTGGATAGCGGAGGGGTAAAAATTCCTATTACCACTCCAGAGAGTGCAACAGTAGAGAAAGCATTGGATAGCGTAGAGGTAAAAATTACTATTCCAACTCCAGAGAGTGCAACAGTAGGGAAAGCGTTGGATAGCGTAGGGGTAAAAATTACTATTCCCACTCCAGAGAGTGCAACAGTAGGGAAAGTTAATACTTCATATATGAATGAAAATTAATTAAATAATATTACCAATACATAATTTTTTAATAATTAATAATTTTTTATAATAAATTAATTGTTCAATTAAAAAAACAAATAAAATAATTGTAAAAAAATTACCTACTAATACAAAGTATTTAACAATTAACAATATATTAATTAACAATTACAAAATAATAATAATTAATACAACAAAAACCAATACATAAATTAAACAATGTTATTATTTATAATTAAATTACTTCCCAACCTATTCCCCTATAAACCCACAACACACTACTGAAAAAAATTAAAATAACATAATTAACATTTAATCAATTAATTAAAATTAATTACCATTTATATTTTAATTACTTACCAATTATACATTATTTAACAATGATTTACTAATTATATTTAAATTAATTACCAAATAATCAATTAATTAAAATTAATTACCAATTACATTTTAATTAATTACCAAATAATAATTATTTAAAAATTCAATCAAAATAAATACCAATAAATAAATTAACATATTTAATTATTTTTACTTCCCACTCTATTCCCCTATAAACTCACAACCCGCTACAGAAAATAAATTAATATAATTAACATAATTATCAATTACCAATTAATTAAAATTAATTTTCAATTTTATTTTAATTATTTACCAATTAATAATTAATCAACAATAAATTAAAAATTTACACCAATAAATAAATTAACATATTTAAATAATTATAATTAAATTACTTCCCACCCTATTCCCCTATAAACCCACAACCCTCTACAGAAAATAAATTAATATAATTAACATAATTATCAATTATCCAATTAATTAAAATGAATTACCAATTAAATTTTAATTAATTGCCAATTAATAAATTAATTAATTCAAAATAAATACCAATAAATACATTAACATATTTAATTAATTATAATTAAATTACTTCCCACCCCATTCCCCTATAAACTCACAACCCGCTACTGATTTATATTACGCAAAAAAATACCATAAAATTATTTAAAATAAATTAAATATACACTTTTCATACATATAGTAAAATAAAAAACACTTTAAATAATTATTATTAACTTACCTATAATTTGATATTTTTGTTTTCTATATTCTGTCCATTCGATATTTTGTCCATTCTATATTTTGGAATCGATATTATTGCTATTCTAGTCGATATTTTTGTAGTCTATATTCTGTCCAGTCGATATTATGTCCATTCTATATTTTTGAATCGATATTAATGTAAATCGATAAAAAAAACTCGATATTTTGAATGTGCACCCTGTGTCACTTCTGCTACTTGGTCACACAATCAAAGTCCTAGGCGCTTAATGAGAGTGTAAGAGTTTGATTGCGTGACAGAGCTTTATTTGTGCAGCTCTTTGCCACTGAAACTTTTTGCTCACCACTGGGACTGTTGAGGCAGATTCTCTGGTTGCCAGTCCTGTCCCTATGTTTGGTCTGGCCCAGGCATAAATGCTGCAATACTGTGGTCATGGAACTTCATCTCAGGTTGTCACACAGCCATTACTCTAGGTATAATGTAGTGGGGTCTCCTCTTCTGACTTGATCTGATGTGGGTGGGCCATAGGCCATGTCAAATATAGAAGGGGTGTGCACCAGCACATGCACCACATAGTCAGTACTAGTTTTCTGCCTCACTTCACCCAGCTTCTGCCTCGTTTTGGTGCAGGTGACTTGCGCTGGTGATGTACTGCCCTGCCACTGCCTCATAGTCTGTTTTCCTGCCAGTGCCACAACTATTGCCTCTCCGCCTGCTGACAGGCTGTACTATGGGTAGCCTTCCAATACTGAAGAGGGTGATCCTAAGCCTGCTTGCTCCGGTACTGGAGCCCATACTGTGGGTCTTGACGAGTCAAGATGGTGGACTGTCAAATGTTCTACTCTAGAGGCAATGTAATTAAAGAGGAATGCAATTTATTTTGTGTTGCCGCAGGAAAGGAGGTGCCAGCCAACTGACACTGCCAGGGCTTACCACATTCCATGTTGTTCCATGAGCTGTCACAAATACGAAATGTAATACATCTCCCTCCTCAACATTTAATAGAACTAAATTAACATAAAACATATTGTTGAGCAGCAAATACAGACGTCTCTAGAATAACGTTTAAGCGCAAAACCAATCTCTGAACAAGAATAAAGTATGGAGGTTGCTGAGCCTACCTGTGAGGTTGATCTGGGATTTTCTGTTTGTGCATTTGTCTACTGGCTACGTTCCAGCCCACCTGTGAGCTGTAAATCAGTGACCTCAGGCCAGGGTCTCAGGGATTGCCTAACTATGTATTTCTGAGTTGTGGTTGACGTGGAGTTCATAACGGGCAAATTCATCCATAAAGATGCTATTTTGTTTTTATACCTGAATGTATGTTGTTCATATTGACATCAACTTTTTCAATATTAACAATTGTTCTACATCATCCGTTCTGAGAATGGTAGATGGTAACACAGGGTCTCTAGAAATGGTAGAGTAACCCATTGGACAAGTTGCAGATCCATTTGTCCAACACTCTTTTCCTCTGTCAGACAGCATTCGATCCTGCCTCCCAGAGAGTGGATGAGTGCCAAGAGGGCTGCACTCAAGAGACTTGAGTGGCAGAAGATTGGGTTTTTTGTCAGTGTGGTCTCTGGGGATCATGGCCATGAAAGGACTTATGGAATTACTGTGCTGTCTGCATGGGTTGTCTGTACTGAAAGCGCCTACCATAGCCCATGAGGGCGAACTCACTGGCAGAAGCCCAGTATTGTGGTATGCGTTCTAGTCTACGCGCGTACACGTGATGACGCGTTACGCCGTAGGCTAGAGCGGAGAGGCGCGCATGCGCAGAGGAGTGTAAGGAAAGGCGCGAACGCTAAGAAACGGCAGTTGGCGACCGGAGCTCGTTATAGTTAGACGCTCGGCGCCCTTGGCTCTATACTTACCTGTTACATTAAATAAACGTGAGTTCCACACTCATACCTGCCTCAGAGTTTCCTGTGGGGGAATAAGGAACGTTACAGTGGCGACGAGGCTGAGATCAGGACACCACCCGGTGCAGTGGACGACGGCAAACACCCCCACAGCCCACAACCACGAGCCAGCAAGGCAGGTCCTGCAAGGGAGAGCAAAGGGCGTGGCAGCAGCGCAGCAACACGGCAAGGAACCAAACACCAGCCTTACAAGTCAGGTTAGTGTGACCCAAGACTCCAGGAGCCCCCAGGCAGCAACCTGGCAACCAAGGGAGACACCCCCAAGCTAGAGGAAGGGGGGAAGACAGTACAGACTGCGCACACTACGAGGGATAATACCCCAGGTAGCCCAAGGGGCCAAGGTGACACGGCAGAGAGCGCAGGAGCGTCCGGTGAGCCTACCCGAAGGGCCCAGGAAGGAGGACCTAGAGGCGAAGCAAAAATGGCGAATCAAGCGTCAGCCCTAATGGCACCTGTCCCGTTCTTACCCAGACCAGGTGAACCCCAACTAAAATGGGAAGACTGGAAAGAATATTTCCTCAATTACATTGAAGCTCTTGGAGATGAAAGTGAAGGTGAATACACGCCAGAAAGGAAAAAGAGACTGTTGCTCCACAACTTAGGCCCCGAAGGGGTAAGAGTGTTTAAGAACCTGGTGCCCAAGGAGAGGGGTGCAGCGGAGACGGATGTCTTTGTGAATGCACTAGACGACCTGGACTGCCACTACCGCCCAGCAGTTTGCGTCTCGATAGACCGCTATAATTTCCAACAGAGAAAACAAGAGGCGGGAGAATCCATCGATGACTATGTGGCAGCTCTCCGCCGGCTAGCAATCACGTGTCGGTATGGGAACCTGCAGGATGAATACATCAAAGATCAAATTGTAATGCACACCACCAGCAGAGCAGTCCAAGACAAGCTATGGGCGATGAATGAGACAACCCTGAAAGAAGTTGTGGCGATGGTCAAGAAGGCGGAAATGTCGAAAAGAGGCGCAGACGCAGCAAAAAGGGAAAGTGGGCCGAGACAGATGATCAACAAGATTGATGAGGCACCACAATCCAGCAAGCCCAAAAGTGCTTACGGAGACCCGAGGAAGGATACAAGAGGGTCCGGGAAGCAGATGGCTCGCCCCAGCCAGGGGACAAAATTCGCGTGCTACAGATGTGGCAGTGCAGCGCACGCGGCCCAGGACAGGCGTTGTCCCGCGTTTCGCGCCAGGTGCTCATTCTGTGGGTTGACCGGTCACTTCGAAAAGGTCTGTCGAAAGAAAGGGACGAAGTCCACGGTCAAGTGCATCGACGCGGCCACGGCCAACGTAAGTGAGGAAGACGACCCGGAAGAGGATGATCTGGTGCTGTGCATAGAGGATCAAGTGCTGGATGTATCCGGGAAGCGAAGGGATAAGCCCCGCACCGACATGCTCATCGGGGGCGTCAAGGTACATGTGGCCGTGGATTCAGGGTCTCCCTGGACCATCGTGCAAAGGTCGATATGGGAAGAGGACTTCGCGCCAGTCATAGGACCCGACCTAATGCCGCCGGACATCAGACCCATTTCGTATACCGAGAATTCCATTCCACTGGTAGGATGCAGGGACCTGGAGTTCGAATTCAGAGGACGGTCGGCCACGTGCACCCTGTATGTAGCGGAGAAGGGCCCATCGGTACTGGGATGGAGAGACGCAGGTGATCTCGGCATCATACTCAATCCTGGAGGGAAAGAACAGATTTTGCTAACAGACGAATGGCCCCTCTCGAAGGAGGAAGACTGGAAGGCAGCATACCCCAAGGTTTTCGAGGGCACGGTTGGCAAACTGGACAAATTCGTGCATAAAATGGTCCTTAAGGAGGGAGCAGTACCAGTGGTGCATAAGGTCCGGAACATACCGATATCCACGAGTGAGGCGGTGCGCCAGGAACTACTGAAGTTGGAAGAGCTAGATATCATCGAGCCAGTGGACAGTGCGGAATGGCTATCGCCCTTGGTAGTAGTTAAAAAACCAAATGGCAAGGTCAGGCTCTGTGTGGACCTAAGGGAGCTCAACAAAAACCTCATAGTGGAGAGGTTCCCGCTCCCCAGAATAGAGGAGATGCTAGCAAGTACTAAAGGCATCACCCACTTTTCCACCATAGACCTCACGTCTGCATACTACCAGATGGAACTGCACCCGTCGAGCAGGAAGTACACAGCCTTCATAACGCCCTTTGGATGCTACCAATTCAGGAGAATGCCCTTCGGCCTGGCATCCGCTGCGGCTGTTTTCCAGAAGTTGATGCACAGGTTGTTTAAGGACATATCGGGAGTGCAATATTTCCAAGACGACATCCTAGTGATGGGCTCAGACAAAGGTGAGCACGATAAGAAACTACATCAGGTGCTGGGAGTGCTGCAAAGCAAAGGGATGACGGCGGAATGGAGCAAGTGCAGAATTGGGTCTCGCTCAGTGACCTACCTAGGGCACGAGATAGGAACGCATGGCATCTCGCCGAAGGAGCAAAATGTGAAGGCAATAAAGGACGCCAAAGCCCCAACAACCAAAGAGGAAGTGCGGTCATTCCTTGGAATGGCCGAGTATTACAGCAAGTTTGTCAGCCATTTTGCCACGAGAACGTACAGGATGAGACAACTAATCAGGCAAAATACAAAATTCGAATGGGACATGGAAGCCCAATCCGAATTTGAGTCCATTAAAGACTGTATCAGCCATGCCATCCCATTACAGGGGTATGTCCCCACGGGCAAGACTATTGTAACAACAGACGCAAGCGACAAGGGCTTGGGGGCTGTCTTGGCGCAGGAAAGGGAGGACGGAACCAAAGAAACAATCAGTTTTGCATCCCGGGCGCTGTCCCCGACGGAACAAAGGTACAGCGTAATTGAAAAGGAGATGCTGGCGGTCACATGGGCGTTGAACAAGTTTCGTCAGTTCATATGGGGCACCAGATTCAGGCTCCAAACGGATCACAAGCCACTCAAAGTGTTGACGTCATCGGGCCACGACACCGCCACCCCGAGAATAGCGAAAATGACCCTGAAGTGCTAGATTATACATATGATGTAGAATATCTTCCAGGTACGCAGAACAAGGTGGCGGATTACCTCAGCCGGGCAGCAGCCATGGAAGAGGCGCCGGGAGAGACCCCGGACACAGAGGAGATGGCCGCCGGCATAGAGGATCACGAGACGTCGATCAGTGCGCAAGAATGGCAGGCAGCTTACGAGCTCGATGAGGAAAAGATGGAAGTGAGGAAACATCTCACGCTGGGGTGGCCGGACAAGAAGAAGCTAACGGAGGGTGTCCGACGTTTCTACGAAATGAGAGAAGAATTGTCCCTGAGTGACTCGGGGATATTCTTGTACAGAGGAGAGAGAGTTGTGCCCCCAGTGACACTGATACCCCGGCTCCACGAGGGGCATCTGGGCATAGTGAAAACCAAGGCGTTGGTCAAACAGATGTATTGGTGGCCAGGAATGGATGCCCACATCGAGAGACAAGTGCGGGAGTGCGGGCAGTGCCAAGGAGCGGACAAGGTGCTCCGCCCACTCCGACCAGCACTGGGGAAGTTCGACACCCCGCATGGCCCCTGGGAGGATGTGGCCATAGACATTCTGGGGCCCGTTTTGGACAGTAGAGGGGTGAATAAGTACATCTGTGTGATAATAGACAAGTATTCCAAGTGGCCAGAAGTGGACATACAAGAGTCGATGGACACGGACACGATCTTGAAGTTCCTAACCTCGGTGTTCCTCAGAGAGGGAATACCCAAAACCATCCTCAGCGACAATGGACCGCAATTTGTGTCGGACAAGTGGGGGAGATACATGAAGAGGAACGGGATCGAGGTGAAACACACTGCCGTGTACCATCCAGCTTGCAACGGCCAGGTCGAAAGGTTCAACAGGGTGCTCATGGGCTCCATCCAGGCAGCCATATCGCAAGGAAAAGACTGGGAGGTGGAAGTAATGAACATGCTATGGGCCTACCGGATAACGCCCTCTGTAGTGGGGTATAGTCCGTTCCAAGTGCTAAGAGGACGGCATCCCTTCACCCGGGACAACGTAGCATGGAGGGAGAAGACCATCACCAGCAAGTGGTCCCCAGCGGTGGTGCAGCACAATCTGGAGAAGGCACAGAAGATCTATGCAGCACACTATGACAAGCGACGCAGCACGAAGGAAACGGCGCTGGAAGAAGGGGAGTGGGTTAGGATCAAACTCCCCACCCTACAAAAGAAGGGCGAAAGTAAATTCAGCCAGCCGCTACAAGTCAAGGAGGTGCGTGGCAGGGCGGCTCTCCTCAGTGACGGCAAGGTCTGGTCACAAGATCGCATGGCCAGAGTCAACAAAATATTAGTCTGGCCCAAGGCCGAGGATGTCGAAAGATGCATGGATCACCCGGAGGTTAGACCCCTTTCTGAGCACGGCATAGACAACCAAGGGGAAAGCGCAGGCGATGACAGTGAAGCGGTTGTCCTGGGAGCCAGGCCGACCGATGGAGGAGGAGTACAGGCGAATGCAGAGCAGAGAACAGATGTGAGAGAAGCTGGGTTGTCCCATGGAGAGACAGAGGCGGGAGAGAACATGCCGGTAAGACACACCCGCAGCGGAAGGGCAGTTGTAGTGCCCTCTCGTTATAGTGACTTTGTGATGGATGGACACTAGCTTGGTGCCGCCTCCCAAGGTGCCCCACATAGACAATTTTCACAGCTGGAGGACATTTTCCGTTGGGGGGAATGTTATAACTTTGTTTTCATTAAAGGGGGGAGATATGTGGTATGCGTTCTAGTCTTCGCGCGTACACGTGATGACGCGTTACGCCGTAGGCTAGAGCGGAGAGGCGCGCATGCGCAGAGGAGTGTAAGGAAAGGCGCGAACGCTAAGAAACGGCAGTTGGCGACCGGAGCTCGTTATAGTTAGACGCTCGGCGCCCTTGGCTCTATACTTACCTGTTACATTAAATAAACGTGAGTTCCACACTCATACCTGCCTCAGAGTTTCCTGTGGGGGAATAAGGAACGTTACAAGTATGGAAGCTTCTTGGCTCCTTAGGCTTAAAGAGGCACCGGAAGAAGCTGTTAATGTGCCAAAAAACTGCAGTGTAGCTTCATGGAATTCTTTCAATTTGCTTCGCCATTGCCAACAGAACTTCAGGTAGTCATGGGACCAGGATCGGAATCAGCTCCAAGGGAGATTGAGAGTGGTGAGAAGGTTATGAGTCCTGCTTGGACTTTTTGGGTCCAATACACAAAGGACCTCCGCATTTGTGGTGGAGACTCCACAATCATGGGGGAGTCTCTGCACTTGGGAGAAATCGCGGCAATGAGAATTTTAAAGGTCATCAGAGTGATTGGTTATTTTCCATAACCAACCAGCCGTGTAGCTAATGCATCAAGATAGGTCCTGAAGTATTGCTGTGTGATTTACACATATAGGGCAAGAAACATGTGGACCATGACTACACACATATAGACACCTCCGAACATTATAATCAGTGGTATCCCTATTCTGGTTTTAATTGAGACAAGTGGGCTCGCAGATTAAAATTTACTTTGGAGCACCACCTCGCCTCATTTTATTTCTCCTCACATCACCTCACATCTACACCACTAGGCCCTTTACACGCACCTCACCTATACAGCTTGAGAAAAAGATCTCCGACAAAGAACCCTCATAGGATGCCCGTCAGGCATTGCAGCGCCGGCCTGACGAGGAGCAAGCCCTATAATGAAGCATGACACCCAAATGGGTGTGTGAGGGCCCCACTTACCAACTTGGGAGACACAGGCAACAATGGACTTGATGAATATCAAGTCCTATACATAACACATGATTGATCAAAATAGACTCAGTGTACTTAACAACAGATTAAAATTATTAATCATTTTATTTGCAATGCTTAAAATTTTGGATATAAATATCCATACTTAAACAAAAATAACACCACATAAAAAATTATCACAAGGACATTGATATTGAGACATTAAGCAAACCAATGTGCACAAAATGAATAGATTAAACAACACTATATAAATAAACACAGAAGGTGGCTCAAAACAGTTTTTTATTGGTAGACAGATGTTAATTTTCTACTCGCGTGTTGGGGTACTGGATGCTTTATTCAGGAAAAGCCACATAAAACTGTACAACAAAGAAAAAGATGATAAAAAAATATATATATATACACACACACACTTACTAATAATAAACGTACACAGAGGCTACTAATGATGGATGGCTATCAAAGAAACTAAACTAATTTCATTTATCATACAATTTGCTCTCTACCAACAAAAACACAAAGAAAATAGACCAGAAAAAGGGAGTGATGAAAAAAGCTGTAAACAAAAATGTGCACATTAAAGTTGATATAATTGAAGACCCATTTTTTCACAATTGTTTTTTTTAACCACAGTGATTTATCTCTGATACCTATCATTTTTGTTTACAGCATTTTTCATCACTCCCTTTTTCCGGTCTATTCTATTTGTGTTTTTGTCTCAATATCAATGTCCTTGTGATAATTTTATATGTGGTGTTATTTTTGTTTAAGTATGGATATTTAAATCCAAATTTTGAGCAATACAATTAAAATGATTAATAATCTTAATCTGTTAAGTACACAGAGTCTATTTTGATCAATCATGTGTTATGTATAGGACTTGATATTCACCAAGTCCATTGTTGTCTAGGAATGTTATCTTCTTTTGTTTTCTCTTCTGACTTCAACTCTAAAACAGGAACATATTTATGTGGTAAAGTTGTTGACTTTCTGACAATTTTCCTTGCACAGTGAGATCTTGCAGATGAGCTTGCATCCTGTTAGCGAAGCTTTCATCAAAATAGTTTGGTTTCCTGATGGAAGGGAATTCCCTTTAATATATTACTTCTCTTGCACCAGTACAGCAGATACTATTTCACCTGGGTCGTGAGAATTACTTTATCCTCTCAATCGTCTTTCCATTGGGACCACTAATTCTCTAAGCAATGCTGTAATGGGCTGCATTGAGAACTGGAAAAATACAAGATGCCATAGATTCCAACAAGGATACAATCAGTTACGCTGTTGTATCTGGTGTTTGCAGCAATCAGTGACATTTCTGCAAAATTATATATACTATTTCCTCCAGCCACACGTTCCCATTCAAGTGTCTAGAGTAGCTCCCAAGTATTTAAGAAGCTGTACTGGAGAAAACATTGTTTTCTGGAGGTCAATATGCAAACCCAGGCACTGTAATAAGCTGGCCTTTCAATCAATCAATCAATCAATCAGTGGATTTATATAGCGCGACTAATCACCCAAGAGGGTATCCAGGCACTTGAGGATCATGATGGTTCAGGTGACTAAATCGAACAGCTAGGTCTTAAATGCTCTCCGGAATTCCAATAGAGATAGAGAGGGAGGTCACTCCAGGTATTTAGCTGCGACTTAGAACGAGCGTCCACTGTTGCTATGGTGGATGTGAGGGGTGTCGTGCAAGTGAGAGGAATGAGGACCGTAGTTGTCTGATAGAATGATGGAAGTTCAGGCAGTGGTTGATGTAGGCTGGTCATTGGTTGTGCTGTACTTTGTAGGTGTTGATTATCAGCTTAAATTGGCCTCTCTTCTGTTTAGGGAACCAGTGCAGTTTTCTAAGGTGGAAGGTGATGTGGGCTGCCTAGGGGTGTTAAGGATGAGTTTGGCGATGTAGTTCTATGAGGTCTGGAGGTGTGTGGTGATCCCAGTATAAAGTGCGTTGCCATAGTCTAATTGGCTGGCGTACAAGTCCTGAGTGACAGTACATCTGGAAGTCAGGGGGAGCGATTTGAAGACTTTTTGTAACATGCGAAGTGTGAGAAAGCAGGCAGAGGAGACTGTGTAGATCTGGGACTTCATAGTCAGTTTTCTGTCTAGGATTATATCAATGCTTCTGTCACGGTCGGTCGGTTTGCGTGATGGTCCTAGTTCCTAGGGCCACCAGGAGTTGTTCCAATAGGTGGTGTTATTGCCGCAGATCAGCACTTCCATTTTGTCCATGCTTAGCTTCAGGCAGTTGCCCTTCATCCAGTTGGCAACGTTCTTCATGCAACTGTGGAAGTTGGTACTTGTGCTGGCGTGATCTTCTGAGAGCAAGACGAGAAGCGGAGTGTCGTCACACAGGATATGATGTTTAGTCCGTTGGATATGAGGACGTTGGCTTAAGGGGTCATGTAAGTATTGGATCCATTTGAGGGCATTACCTTGGCTACAGATGTGATGCAGTCTTCTGATCAGGTTGTGATGAGATACGGTATCGAAGGCTGCTAATAGGTCGAGGAGGATCACAACCGCTATTCGACCCCAGTAGATGAGGGCTTTGATGCTATCGGTGGCCGCGATCAAGACAGCCTTGGTGCTGTGGTTAGCACAGAATCCAGATTGGGAGGAGTTTAGGAAAAGGTTCTGCTTTCTCCAGGACTTTGGCAGGGAAGGGGAAAAGGGAGATTGGGCAGTAGTTCTTGATTTCGTCTGGTTGGAAGTTTGTTTCTTGAGGACTGGTTTGGCATCTGCATGTTTCCAGCCTTTTGGGAAAGGTGGCCGCAGCAAGTGAGGAGTTGAAGAGTGTCGGGAGTTCACTGTTGATTCTGCGGCTTCCGAGGTTGAAAATGTGGTTCATGCACGCATCCTGGGGGGCTCCTGAGTGAACAGAGTGCATGCTGGTGATGGTGTCCTGAGAGGTGAGATGTTTCCATGCGGTCAATCGGTGGTCCGTGTTGGTTTCGTGAGTGGGTGAAGGAAGTCGAGGACATTGGCTGGGGTTTGAAGTTTTTGTAGATGGTGGTGATCTTGTTGTAGAAAAAGGTCAGCGGAGTCTGTCACATAGTTCTTTGGAGGGGGTGATGGTGTTTTCTGTGGTAGCGGGGTTGGCACACTTGCTGACCATGTTGAAAAGCTGTTTGCTGTGGTTGGAGCTGGACTCGATGCTATCTCCTAAGGCTTTCCTAATCAGTAGCCAGTGTACAGGTTGAGGGAGGTCTTGAAGGTGGTTCTGTCTAAGTTGTGCTTGTGTGCCATCTTCTTTCCAGAAGCTTGCAGTGGCGCTGTGCTGCCCTCAGTTCCTTGGTGTACCATTTTGCCTGGTAGGTGGTTGACTGGGCTAGAACAATTTAAGATTGTCACGTTGATGTTTTAGCAGGCTGTATGACAGAATGCTAGTAAAAACATTGCATGCCTTTAAAACGCTTTTGTTACCCCGCATTTGTTTAGCACGCATATTCGTTTACCTTGCATGCCATTACCATGCATTATATATATATATTGTATTGTAATTTGATTTATATAGCGCTTACTACCCCTGACGAGGCATTGAAACACGTTTTCTGTGAGTAGCACGCTAGATATATACATATGTGTATATATATATAACCAACAGTCCTGTGCTACTATATCCTTCAGTAGACAAATCAGGTACAGACCACAAACGTGCAAGGTGCAAGGTATTCTTCTTAGTGGTTTATTTCTCCATAGTTATATATATATATATAGTTATATATATATATATATATATATGTATATATATATATATATATATATATTACCTACTGGCGGTCGCCAGTAGGTATATATAGTTAGGATTTATTCTCTATGGGACTTTTGAAAATTCTATGTCTAATAACTTTGGCGTTTGTGGACGGAATCGGCTGAAATTTTCAGGAATATTGCACATTTTGTTTCTGAGCAGCCCGTGAAAATTTGGGGGTGTTTCGTCAAGGGGGGGGCCGAGAAAAAAGGGGGGTCCCAAAACGCGTTTTTCCCATTCATTTTTCCATAGGGCGTTTGGCCTCACTTTTAGCTCGAACGGCTGAATGGATTTGCACGAAACTTGGCAAAATTGTAGGGACTGTTAGCCCGATGTGCCTTTGCTGGGTCTCAATATATGTGCTCCAGTGTATTTTGAGAAATTAACGTTTAAAAAAACAGATATATCTGTGACAGCGTCCCGGGTAGCGCTCCGGTTCGCGCACTTTTCGTGTTACGGAACTTTGCGAAGCGAAGCTGATTGGCTCTCCGGTGTCTGTCAACATTCTAAACAGTCCGGAACGGCCGCCATCTTGTCTCTCGGTAGGATCGAGAGACAAGAGGAGAAAAACGAAGGGGGAATTTAATGAAAGGGGGCAAGGTAGACCCCTCTTGACCCCCTAGGAATGATGTTGGGGTTATTAAAGAGTCCGTGGGGCAAAAAAAAAAAAAATAGATTTTTCGCGGTAGAAGCGCTTCCCGGTTCGCGAACCGGGTCGCGAAACGGGAATTCGCCATTTTGTGTTTCGTTTTAATTAAATTACAAGATGGAGGAAAAACAATGTGAGAAATGGGTATAAGGGGGTACGGGACACGTATCCTGACCCCCTATGTTTTCTGAGGGTGGCTGAGGATGCTCATATATGTTGATACATGTCTTCCAGCGGCTGCGCATGAGCGTTTTTTTTTTTTTGTCTGTGTGACGTCTGTTAACGTTCGATTCGAAGGAAATCAGGAAGTGTTGACCGCCATTTTGTCACTGCGAGTAAATATTTTGTAAAAACTAATTGTTATAAATTAATCCGTATTGATAAACATTGTCTGCGCCATCTTGCCTTTTTTCCAATGCCACACTTTTGTCGTGCACGGCAGCCATTTTAGATGCCTTGACCAGACCCACTCTCTGCACGCCGCCGATCCTCAGCATGGCTCCCCACCCTCGCAAGCATCTCCCCCACGCACTGGTCACCCCCGCTCTCTCTCTCATGCATGGGCCATAAACCTCCCCCCATCTGCGCTGCTCTTCCCTAAGAATCACACCCTGTGCCCGCCCGACACCTCCCTTTCACCCTATTCACTACCGCACCCTCTGACACTCCTCTTCTTCTGTGTCTGATTGTCCAGGCCGGTCCCAGGCTATCACCTAGCCGTGCGGATGTAGTTTATGGCCCCAACTGTAAAGAATCACCCCTCTTCAAAGGAGTTACAGTAGATCAAGGCCCCCACCCCATGAGATCCATCACACCACACGCGTTCCTACTATCTGATAACGATCCTGTATTGTGATTGGGGAGGGGATTCTCACTGTAAGGGTGTGTGGGACCGAGCCTGAAGCGGAAGATTCCAGGGATGCCTTTTTGTACATCAAAGTCTTCACAATTATGTGTCACATTAAAAATATATAGCACTCCAACAAAGTAGTAGGATTATAACTCTTTAATAACTTATAAATATATACAACGCTCCAACAAAGTAAACACGTTAAAAAAAAAAAATTTAAACAACTATTTACATGGCAGCTTGCTGCAACATCCATCTCAAAGCAACAATGGGCTGCTTTGCTTTGTCTTTTAGATGGCAAAATCCGTCGGCCTGTGAGGTGGCGTCAGTAGCGGTCCGTTGTGCGAATAGGCCGAAGGCAGCACAACGCGCCGAGATCCGGACGGCACCCAGGTGGTGTCCAGTAAGTTGTCGCACTGGTCTGGCCATCCTACAATGCTGCGCCGAAAAACGGTGTGGGGCGCCCCGGGGGGGGAGGCGGAACGAACAGGCCTCCCCCGCCTCCCCAGGTGGAGGCTCCTCTGATGCAGTGGGGCGCCCCTTGGCGTTTCACTCGCCATCCAGTTGTTTAGCGCCCGCTTTTGCGGCACTGCGCCTCATCCGCCATTCAGCTGAGTTGCGCCCACTCTTGCGGTGCAGTGCCTCACCCCCCATCCAGCTGAGTTCCGCCCGCTCTTGCGGCACAGTGCCTCACCCGCCATCCAGCTGAGTTGCGCCCGCTCTTGCGGCTACAGCGTCTCGCCCACCATCCGGCTGGATTGCGCCCACTCTTGCGGTGCAGCGATAGGCGGCTGCAACAGGACTCTCAAAATGGCGGTTCTTTGGATTTGGGCCTGGTCCACTAAAATGGCCCTGGGACACCTTGGAACTCGGACGCTTGCCTGCTAGGGCATGGGCCCCATTCCCGAAAGCGTCCCCTCTTTTGACTGATTGTTCTTGTTGCCTATCTCTTCTGTTGTCATTGAACGGAACCTTTTTGGACTGCCGAAAGGGGTTCTGGTCCGACCGCTGGTTGGTGGAGACATTTTGATTATATCCTGGACCTGCCGGGCCTTGCCCAAAACGGCGCCGGTAAAAATGGGACTCGTAACTCCTTGTTGTGTACTGGTTGCCCAACCTTGATATCACGAGATACGTATGCAGTTTTGAAGCACATGGCGGGTGGGGACGAGTACTGATTGAACATTTGGACATCCCTATTGATATTAAGTTCTGATGTGTTATTGATTACTGTACTATTGAAAGTTCGAATTAACGTCACCCATGGTACTTGCCCGCAAATGAATATCTAGATAATTTTATTGTAACTGGACCTGTCGTACTTTAATTATAAAATGTACGTCCACTGATTCCGCAACTGTTAGACACCTTAGTTCTTGCAACCTAATGGGTCGCCCGTTACGTTCTTCTACAGTGTAAATGTCCTTTCATCATATACGATTCAAGTTTGCTCCGTGGCCGGCCCACGTGGTTATAGGCCCGTATTTGTATACTGACATTTTCACAATAAAGGTTTTTAAAACAAAACATGGTAGTAGTACCTAGATTGGTAAAGTTTTGAATAATAGCCACTGTTTTCGAATCAGTAAAAGGCAAGTGAAATAAAGCAGCCCGATTACATGACGGTTAAAAGGTATAATACGCAGGAACGCAGTAAAGATAAATGGTCAAGGGCTGTTGTGTTTTCCACTCCTGCAACATAAAGTGATCGATAAGAATCCAATATTCATGCCTATCAGCGACTAAGACAGCAGGCCGAGCCTCTTTTGTTCAACGGCTCCCTCATGGGACGAAGAAACGCCCTTTTTCTCGAAATAGGAATATTTTACTTGCAGGACAATTTCCCGGGAAAATACATTAGCCTGGAACATTGTTAGTGATAAACTGTAAATGTATCTGGGTCTTTTGCTTTACAAGTAAGAGTGAGAAAAAAAAGGTGGGGCTTTCATCATTTGGGAAGAAAAAAAATATTCGAAAGCAATGAAAAGTGTTATTTTTAGGTTATATGACCAAGCCTTCTATCATTAGAAAAACAAAAGTAAAATGAACCAATGAAAAGTTTTATTAACAAGTCACATGACCTGTTATGCTTACGTTACGCGCTGCGCGCCGCGTCCTGGATCGTTTCCGGGAAGCTGCGCCTCGCGCACCGGAGCACTTCCGGGTGCGCTAACGCGGCGCGTCATATGACGCATTACGCGACAACGCAGGTCCAGAATATAGTCAAAATGTCTCCACCAACCAGCGGTCAGAATACAACCCCTTTCAGCAGTCCAAAAAGTTCTGTTAAATGACAACAGAAGGGACAGGCAACAAGAACCATCAGTCAAAGAGGGGAGGGCAAGTTCTTCTCTACTGGGTCACGTTGGGGCTCCACCGGAACTGATCGAATTGGTAGTCTACAGTGTTTCTGGATGTTTCAGACTGAAGCTGGCGTCAGCATGAGAGCACCACCATCTCGTGGCTACGTCGTGGCCATTCCACGAGCAATCATGGCAGTCGCTCCCCACCGGAAGTCTACGGGAGTCGGGGGTCCCGGTGACTGTTGTAGAATCTTCAAGGCTGAGGGGACTCTTTTTGGAATGGGCCCATGCCTTAGCAGTCAAGTGTCCAAGTTCCACGGTTGCTCAGAGCCATCTTTGCAGGCCAGGCCCAAGTCTGTGGAGCCGACCGCCATTTCGTGAGCTCCGTAGAAGCCGCCTGTCGCTGTACCGCAAGATTGGGTGCAATTCCGTTGGATGGCGGGTGAGACGTTGTAATAGCAAGAGCAGGCGCAATTCAGCTGGCCGAGCGAGGCACTGTGTCGCAAGAGCGGGCGCAAGTCAGCTGGTCGAGTGAAGCGCTGGGGTGTAGCTGAGAAACCTCCACCTGGGGAGGTGGGGGAGGCTCGTTCGCGCCGCCTCTCCCTTCTAGTGCACCCCACGCCGTCTCCTGGCGCAGGTATATGTGATGGTCGGACCAGGGCACCGCAGGACGTGTCTTCAGGTCAAACGGATTGTGGGACAAGGTGTGGAGCAGACGCAATTATCTCGGGGGCCTCCGTCAAGCGGTTCAGGGTTGCACTGCATCACATTGTTTTCCAATGCAGTCAGGTCCATAAACAGCCCCCACTAACTTTGAGAATAGTGAAGCTGCAGCAGGTGCAAATAAGCTTCAGACAGTGTTACAAGCGCTGCTCGGAACCCTCAACTATGGCACCCAACATCCAGGACTTATGCCATTTGTGCAAGGCAGTGACATCGAAGCATCTCAGGGACCAAGCAACATACTATATCCAGAGTCCTTACCACAACCTCTGCCTTCCTTCTTACCTAGTTATTGTTCTTTCACTCCCACTCCAGGCTTTTAGTCTGTGGATGGAAAACCATGAACCTACACTCACCTATGAAAATCTTACTATTGATGGTTGATTTTGAGCCCCAAATACAAAGGCTTGTTTGGATCGATGTTGCAGCAGGCTGCCATGTAAATAGATATTTAATAAAACGTTTTACCCTGTTACTTGTTGATTTTGAGTCCCAAATACAAAGGCTTGTTTGGATCGATGTTGCAGCAGGCTGCCATGTAAATAGTTATTTAATAAAACGTTTTACCCTGTTACTTTGCTGGTGTGTTGTATATATTTATAATATTTGCATAGGGTTTGTCGTTATTTTGGGTGGGGCGGGCGGCGGAGCCGAGCTGTCTTGCAGCCATCATGGTGTCGAGTTCAGTTCCTCTCACTAGTTTCGTATTTCTCATGAGGGGTTGTTCATAATGTTTCTATTTTAGCGAGATCAAAAAGAGATCCCATTAGTGGCCTATTGATTTTGCTTGATTCCTTTTGTTTTTTTAACGATTTTTCACTATCTGCAAAGACTAAACAGAGTATTGCGACTCTGTGCTTGTTTGTAAATAGAGAATGAACCAAATAGAACCAATTCCAAAACAATAAATGCTAGGATAACAATCAATCAAATGGAGAGGGAAGCAGGCACGACGGATTACAACGGGGGCAAAGGCCTGTGTTACCTACCCTTCACTACCTGCAAAGATAGAATACTCCTAAAAGAAAAGAGGGGGTGATCAGTGATGTCATCAGTGATTTCACTGATCATGTCATGAATGATGTAATATGTGACATGATCAGCAGTGGATTGCGGGTGCGCGATATATAGTTAGTGCAACTAACTATATATGAAATTTCAATGGTTTTGTGTGAATAAAATAAGGTTTTGTAAATGCTAATTCCTAACTATATATGGTCTATAACCCATGGTTTTTTCAGTGAATTTTATATATATAGTTATATATATATATATATATATATATAGTAATATAGTATGTTTTGGGGAGGGAGATCCCCCAAACCCCATATACTTACCTTAAATGTGTGGTAAAGGCATGAATGGTACAGGCCTATGTGTGCTGAACAATGCGGGGTAACAAATGCGTTGTAAAGGCACTGCGATGTAAAAATCACATTTTAAAGTCTGTTTCCCGTTTTAGCAACAGAGTTTGTCTTCTTGTATGGTCTAATATCTCCGAATTACACATCCTGAAGTGGGGAGAGGTAGCAATCATGACTTACAAATACAAAGAAAAAATATGAAAACTAAGGCCCTCATTATGAGGTGGCCGATATTTAGTGCACTATAAATCACACCCAATAAAATCCTACTGGGTTGGAATAAATTGGGTGCAATAATTATCACCCAATTATGAGATTTCCCCAATAATTGGGAATATAATGTGGAACGTGGTGTGTACAGCACCAAAATCCACATGTCCCAGTATTTACTGGGCATTTTTCTCTGATAATATTGACAGGTTTGACCTGCCAAAATGTATCCAGGGATGCAATACTCATAATTCCGTTATGTGTGGTAACAGAAGGTATAGCCTGTATTGGCCTTTAATGGACAACTCATAATGAAGACCTTAGGCTGATGCCCTACTTTCAAACAGCGGCCTCTCCTCCCAACGCACCCAAAAGACACCTCCGATCAGCACGGCTATCATTGGCCACCATCCCAGGTATCAGCAAGACTAGAACGGGAGGAAAGCCCTTATCTTACCTTGCAGCCAAACCCTGGAAAACCCTCCGCCTCCACCTCTGGCAATCTCCCATATTGCACAGTTCAGGAAGGAACTCAAGCCTGGCTTTTCGGGTGACCCCAGCACTCAACGGAGCTCCCCCACACTCTCCACCCCCAGCGCCTTGAGACCCTCATGGGTCAATAGTTGCGCTTTACCAAATCTGATTGATTGATATAAAGTCTCCATTGACATCTATGTGTTGACAGGGCTACTGAATGCTTTGATGTCTGTGAGACCCTATTAATGAAAGCCTTCGTTTCTGCAAAAAGTAAGAGCAAATATAAAATGTCCTAGCTGTCATAACGGAAAGTTTCAGTTCAATTAAGGAAGCAGAGGTGAGGATTATGCTCATCTTTTTCCACTTTATTGCATACAGCAACCTTAAAAACAAACTAAATTTCTGAAGAAATCATAAGGGAGGGGGAAAAATCACCATAACCAATCAACATTCAATACAAATATTATTCTCCATTGCCACTATTCATGCCCCCTCTTTTTTTGTGCGAGAGCTGACTACTAACTAAAGGATTCCATCCACCATTGTATTGTTTTTTGGCGTAATTCCCTTATAAAAGAAACAATTCTGTAAGTCCTTTCACCAAACTTTTTTAGCATAGCATTTATTGTGAGATAGAAAAAACACACTTAGCAGGAAAAAGCGCTATCATGAAAATCATACACTATATCATGTACATAAAACAGTGCACAATACCATGTTATTATCAATATAACGTAATCAAAACAAATATCAATATAACTTCATCCAAACAATGTACACTTATACCCAACGAAAATCTGGAACTTCACAATGATGCAAGTGCACTAGGGAGGGAACAATCCGCCTTGATACTGGTGGGAATAATCGCCGCTTAAGCGTCCTTAATGGAATTGAAAATTTCCATTACGACAGCTAGGCAACTTTATATTCTATGTCACGACTACAGGCAAGGACTATTCTAGTTCAAAGCTTATTCACCACCACGGTAGCCATAACTACTACTGATTTAAAGTAAAATGTTTTAAACGTAGAATCTGACGACCAATCAGACGTATTCAATATATGCTCTAGGTGTGCCCCAAAAGAAAAAGCTTTAGATGCTATAGCACCTCTCGCTGAGTGTGCGCCAAAAATAATGTGGCAATTCCACTTTTTTGCATGACACCTCCCCCAGCAGGCTATGGTGGGGGAAGAAACCTCCCTGAACAGTTTACGTAGAGCAATCAGAAGTGGGCTTTTCCCAGTCGGATTAACTTCTTCTGTCAATCCTTCATATGTCTTAATGGAGCGGACTACACACAATTTTGGGACATCCCCAAACGTTGCATAAGAAACAATTAAGGTAGCCCCTTATGGGGAGAATACCCTACCTGTAATATCTAGGGCTCATACATCCGAAACCCGTTTCCAAGAAATCAAACAGAACAACATGGCCAACTTACCCCATAACTGCTTCCTAGAGAGGTATTTATTGCTTAGCCAAGAAAGAAACAAGTTAAGCACTTATTACCATCCTACAGGGTGGAATACCTGGGCACAGGAGGCACCGACAGTCTCACACCGCTCATCAATTTCCTAACCAGTGGATGTTCCCCCACCTGGAAACTTTCTATTACGGGGTGTCTAGACGAAATGGATGAGTGGAATGCATTTACTGACCTGTAAGCCATACCGTCTTTGATGAATGAAGATAAAAAAATGTAAAATAGGAACAACTTCTGATTCCATGGGATCAGTATCCCTCTGTAGACACCAACGCAACCATCTGACCCAGGCAGACTTGTTCCCCGTATTGGTTCCATCCGCCAAAGCATTGGACAAAAGACTTTGAGTTGTTTACGGACGTCCTCGGACTTTCCACCTAGACCTGTAATCTTCCACGCCATAAGGGACATTATGCTTTCCAGGACTAGATGATGAGGATTCCTAACAGGTTCCAGCTGAATATCTTGTCTCTGGGTTAGATGGATTGGAAAATCCCCCAAAAGTTGCATCATCACTGGAAACCATACTTGCTATTTCCAAAGCAGTGTGATGACCGCCAGATTCACCTTCTGTCGCCAGACCTGTGTCAGCATCTGCATCAGCATTGTGAATGGGGGAAATGCAAATGCCTCCTCCACACTTCAATCTTGCAGAAAAGCATTTGTCACCTCTGCTGCTTGGCCTCCAACTAAAGAACCAATCCAGCTGGTAGTCATGACGTGAGGTTAAGAGATCTACTGAGAACCGCCCCAAGAACATGTAAAGGATACAGAACACATCTGGGTGAAATTGACATGCACTAATATCCCAAAGGTCCCGAGAGTGTCAGTTGATTACTTTGTTGGACTTCCCCGGACGATACTCTGCTGTCACTGAAATGTTGTGATCCAGGTTATAGTGCCAAAACCCCTTTGCCAGTTCCGCAAGCATTTTGGATTGTGGACCCCCCTGACGTACCTCACCACTGAGATGTTGTCTATAACAGAATTGAACAACTCACCTTGTCCTGCATCCAGCACCAGACCGCGAAGGAACCCTCCAGGTGTTCCAGGCAACTGATATGCAGGGATTGCTCTTCTCATGACCATTTCCTCCTGTGGACACACCTCCACAGCTGGCCACCCAGCTGGTCTTGCTGGCGTCAGACTTGATAACAATCTCCGGATTGCAACCAAAGATGGCTCTCCGGTTCCATGCCTCTATGTGAGTCAACAACCATCACATTTCCTCGTAAGCATCCCCTGACAGTGGGGTCATTGCCAAGTAGGCTTCCCGAAGTTGATGTGCCGCTAATCGTTACAGAGCCTTGTAATGAAGAGGGCCTGGGAAAATCACTTGAATGTGGAAGATGCCACCAAAAAGGTCAACTGTCTGAGGCCATGGTCTTCCTGAGTTCGTGAAGAATCTTTGCCATTTTCTTCCAGGACAGATTCTAGGTGGACGCCAAGGAGTTAATCACAAAACCGAAAAGGTTTTCAGCTGAGAAGGGACTAACATGGATTCCCATTTATCACAAACCCCAGACGTTTCAACAAATCCACTGTCACTTGGAGATGATGGGACAGCGTATGCAGGCATTAATCCATCAACCAAATGTTGTCGAGATAAACAATTAAACTTATGCCCCTGGTGCGGAGGAAATCCACCACTGGCTTAAAGACCTTGGTGAAACACCAAGAGGCAGACAACAGGCCGAAGGTTAATGTCCGAAATTCTGAGACCTGATGACCCCAAGGAACTGCAGATATCTGCAGTGAGGCTGGAATACGGGGACCATCAGAGAGGCGTTCTTCAGGTCCAACTATACTAACCAATCCCCAAGATGCAGAAGGTCCCGAAGGTTGTGGATACCCTCCAGCTTGAAATGGAGATATACCAGCTATTCGTTGAATTCTTTGAGGTTGATTACAGGGCGTTGGCCCCCATCCCTCATCTACACCAGAAAAAGGTTGCTCACAATCCCAGGCAGGTGGAAGGCGCAATCATCCCTTTTCTCACCAGATCGGCTACCTCTTGATCTATGAGGGAAGTTTGACTCTTGGTAAAAATTAGAGATCGTCGCCTGGAGCACTGAATGGGGATCCCCAGGAACTTCAAACGAAAACCCTGGCCTGTCTTTATGGCCCAGGCATTGGACGTAACCTCACTCTAATTCTCTTGGAATAGAGCCAGCCGCCCTCCCACCTTTAACTAGGTAGAAAGGAGAGGCCTGACCTTGGGCAGATCCTTCGGCACGGCCACCTCCTCTGCCCCTTCGGGAGCACTGGAAATGACGTGAGGCGTAGAAGTCACCAAATATCGCAAAGTCCTGATATTACCTCTAGCAGGAGCCTTTGCCTTTCTAGGAAACAATGGTAACGAAGTGGCAGAATAAATGCCCCCTGCCACATCTAACCCCATCAAAAACCTTGGGCAAGAAAATCTTCTCAATAAAGGCCTGTACCTTAGCCAGTGAATTGAATGTGCCAACAAATTTCCCAAGCTCCTATATAAAGGGGTACCCAAACAACCCCCCTTGTGTGGTGGGGCCTGCTTCTGAAGCTGCCAGGTCCCCTAACTTCGGGTCCACCTTGATTAAAAGGGAATGTCGCTTCCCAGCTGAGAGCCCACACTTCACATTTCCCAGCAGTATGTCCGCTCTCTGGGCCCACCCAGACTGGATTTCGGGGTATATCAAGTCAAGTCAAAGAATTTATATAGCGCGCTACATACCCAGAGGGTCTCAAGGCGCTTGAAGAGGGGTGGGGAATTATTTGTCGAATATCCAAGTTTTAAGTTGCTTTCTGAATGCTAGGTGGTTCTGAGTGAGGTGAAGGTGAATGGGAAGTGAGTTCCAGGTTTTAGCAGCCAGGTAGGAGAAGGATCTTCCTCCCATGGTTGTTTTGTTGATGCGAGGTACAGTAGCAAGGGCTTGGTTGGAGGAGCGTAGCTGGCGGGAGGGGGTGTAGAAGGAAAGTCGGGTGTTGAGGCATTCGGGTCCAAGTTCGTAAAGTGCTTTGTGTGCGTGGGTTAGGAGGCGGAATGTTATCCTCTTATTGACGGGGAGCCAGTGGAGGTTTTTCAGGTGGCTAGAAATGTGGTCTTTACGCGGGATGTCTAGTATGAGTCTGGCTGATGCGTTCTGGATGCGTTGGAGTTTTTTCTGAAGTTTTGCGGTGGTACCGGCGTATCGGGTGTTACCGTAGTCCAGGCGGCTCGTGACCAGTGCGTGGGTGACCGTTTTTCTAGTTTCGGTGGGGATCCAGCGAAATGTTTTTTTGAGCATGCGAAGAATGTTGAAGCAGGATGATGAAACGGCGTTGACTTGTCTGTTCATCGAGAGTGAGGAGTCCAGGATGACGCCTAGGTTCCGTGCGTGGTCCGTTGGGATGGGTGCTTTTCCAAGGGCCTCAGGCCACCAAGAGTCATCCCAGGCGGAGGGGCAGGTACCTAAGATAAGGACTTCTGTTTTGTCTGAGTTTAGTTTCAGACGGCTGTGCTTCATCCACTCGGCTACTTCTTTCATTCCTTCATGTAGGTTGGTTTTGGCGGTGTTCGGGTCTTTGGTGAGTGAGAGGATCAGTTGAGTGTCATCGGCGTAGGAGATGATGTTGAGGTTGTGTTGGCGTGCGATGGTCGCGAGGGGGCTCATGTATACGTTGAAGAGGGTGGGGCTGAGTGAAGATCCTTGTGGCACGCCGCAAATGACTTCAGTGGCCTTTGACTTGAATGGTGGAAGGCGGACTCTCTGAGTTCTTCCGGTAAGGAACGAGGTGATCCATTCCAGTGCTTTTCCTTGGAGTGCCCCCGACTGCTTGGTCTTCTCTGCTAGATCTAAAATTTTAGTAAGCAGCCCCATAATATCCAAATGTTTGTCCTGGCATGACCACCAGGAGAGGTCAATGCCCTTCTTGGGGTCCCTAATGTATTTTACCAAAAATGTAGCCATGCATTTGTCTATTTCAGTAATGAGGGCCACCTTGGCCTCCAAAGAAGGGCGAGGACAGTCCACCCGCAAGCTGGCCCAGACTTCTTTTTCCAGCAGCTATCAAAGTTGCCCGGACACGTAGGTAGCTACCGCCTCACTTGGAGACCACATGGAAGACCTAGGGTGAAGAAAATCATCCGGGTCTACCAAATCTGACTCCAGTGTATGTTGTGAGGCAGCCGGAATGGAGCGAGTTGGGCGAGCATAGTCTGAAGATTGATGCCATGGCCTAAAATCGCCTGGGTCACCATCTGTTTCCCTCTGGGAATCATTACCCCCACAGGGTTAGGAGAGAGGGGGGAAGATAACCAATGGGGTCAGTATCTGGCATTTGTGGCTGGGCTTGAAGGAAGACTTTCTTGAGAAGCTCAAAAGCATAATCCTCAATGACCTTGCAAGCAGGGCACTTTGGCGATTGGCACTGGGTTGTTGAGTGCTCTTTTGCCATATGGTGGTCTGTTGCGCCTGTGCCAGCATCTCAATTTTCTCCTGAGAGAGCTAAGGCTAGTGGCACAGCATGTTGAATGAATGAATCCATTGCCTCACAAAATTCATCATCCAGAGGAAGAAAGGAAGCAGATTCCTCAACCTCCGATTCCTGCATGCTAGAAATCACTGTGGCGCTAGGGAACCAAGCGGGTATGGCGAGTCCGGGACTCAGTGAAAAATTTAATCACACCCTGTGAGATCTAGAGGGTAGCCAGCCTGGGCCAGTACCCACATTATCGGATAAGGGCTTAGTATGTTAGTAGTAGGCCACAACAGGCCACTGACCCAGAAATACATAGAGCAGGTCTAAATGGGCTTACAGGCCCTTGATGGACAACATTGCCTGCAAGGTTGGGGTCCTGACCCCACTTAGGGCCTGATTACGAGTTTGGCGATGTTGAAGCGGAGCGCCATGCCGGCGGCCCGCTACAGCCCTGCAAAACATGTGTGCCCATCGCCCGTCAGATTACGAGTTTACTCATGTCTGGCTGGCCTATTTTTGTCAGTGTCTCTAAAAATGGGCACCGCAATGGGAATGACAAAAACAGTTCCTGCACGGCATGCACATTTAAGTCCATGCAGTGCAGGAACTGGGGTGCATGCACACAGCGGGCACATGTGCCTCCCTTCAAGCAACCCCTTGCAAATGGGCAACTGAGGACCCTTTGTTTTAAGACCGCCAGTCTTTTCATGGAGGACAGACTTCTATGACACAGCTGGCAGTCCTGAAACTCGTAATATGCATGGCAGTACCGCAGCGACATCACTAGCATATTACGCGGCAACTTTCAAGGCATCATTTTTAAGATTAATAAGGAGTGTAAGTCAACCTCTTATGACACTGCAGGATGTGCATCTTTACTTTTTTCAATCAAACTCTCACATTTGTTTACTTTCTCTGGTCTGCTTCTATACGGACTATCAGGGTCTTAAACAGAGTTTGTACAAGCTATACCAGATATCGTAGCACTACATAGACTTCGGTCAGCCAATTTTACGCTGCTGGGGGACCTGAATATTTATATAGATGACAATACTTGCACACAAGCAATCAATCTTAGCCAAGATTTATTAACAATTTGGCTTACCCAATTGGTTTCGCTCCCCACTCAAAAGAAGGGCCACATATATTGAACACTATCTTTACAAATTTGTCTAAAATGAAAGAAAGTAGATGCCCCATTGCCAGTTTTTTGGTCAGACCACTTGCTGGTTCAGTTTTCCATTCCCGAGAAAGAAGCAGTCAAATCTAATATATCTCTAGTAAAACCTACCAGACAGTGGTCTAAATTGGACATTACGAGTTCAGAAACAGCCCAGGCTAACTCAGTCCCTTGGTTACCTCTGCCTCCTTTTCAACCTTTAAGGATTGGATACATTCAACTCTATAGATGCTAATCACCTGGAAAGGGCGTAAGCTTCCCCAAGCTTGAGCCAGTGCTAAACGGTTCTTGTCAGAGGTAAGGGGTGCTAAAGAAAGACTGTAAAAATAAGAAAGGAAAAGGAGACGCCAATATGTTGATGGCAGCAAGGAAGTCTATAGGAGAACCTTTAAAAAGTATCAGTATGCGATTCTCAAACCAGGTTACAAGATTTCTCCGACAGAATCAACCACTTGTTACAGCCTTCCAAAGAAACCTACTCCATTGTGAACTCCTTTTTAAAACCTAACATTCTTGTGACGCCCCCCTTCGTAGGCATGGTACGATCAGCTGGCCAACTACTTTCTTGGAAAAGTCAGACATATATGATTCACTGTCAGAGGCTTCAGATCCCAGCGTTAAATGTACAGATAGGGCCACTGCAGAAAAGAGTGGAAGGACTTTCAACTTTTCCACCATTAAGTACCAACAACATTCAGACGACAGCCAGCATAGTCCGGTTCTCCTCTGATTCAGGCCCCCATAGATATTCTGCTGAAAGTGGGAGATACCACCGTTTATGCCTTAATGTCTATCTACAATCTATCCTTCGAAAGCGTATGCATCCCGGATCCATGGAGACGCGATTATTCTTTCTCTGCCTTTTTGTAAATCAACAACTTACTGCACCAGACACAAACTGGATTTCGCTCTGGTTGCAGTACAGAGACAGCTCTCCTATTAGCCACAGAATACCACAAAAAGATATTGGATCAGGGTGGTTCCGCTATACTCATTCTTCTCAACCTGAGCGAGCCAGCTTTCGATACAGTCCTCCATCAAATCCTATGCAATAGATCAAAATAGGTCGATGTCACAGGCAAGGCGCTACACTGGTTGACTTAATTTTCAGAGAATAGGAGCTTTCGCATTAGTGAAGGGTCTTTCTTTTATGAGACACATCAGCTTAATTCTGGAGTGTCGCAGGGCTCCTCTTTGAACCCCACGCACTGTATGTCCGCTCTTTATCAGACATCATTTGTGCATCAGGTTTTACTATGGTATCATATGCAGAAAACACTCAGATTGTTGTCTCCTTGTCACCAAATATTGACAACATTAGAAAGACTGACCACGTGCCTGGAACAGGTGTCCAGCTGGATGGCAATCAGCTGCCTTAAGATAAAAGGGATAAAACAGAGGTCACTGTGACTGGAAATAACTCGCCATAGGAGCACTTCCTCTGGCATCCGTGCTACAGGGATCCCCCCCCCCCCTGCCAGAAGTGAACAGCCTGGGGATCATACTGGATACAGATCTGACCATGGCCTCCCAGGTAAAGAAAGTTGCAGGGACATGTTTTGGTCTTTTAAGAGCCCTTGGAAAGACGTTCAAGTGGCTTCCCTTGGAAACCAGAAGGACAATTATCCAAGGTCCTGAACATTGTACTCTCTCGCCTAGATTACGGCAGCTCTCTTTTTCTAGGCAGTCCATCTTATAACTAGATTTTAAAGTTTTGTGCATTGCTCACAAGATAAAACACATGCTGGGCCCAAATATCCTTCGGCATCTCATTACCCCGTAGAGGGCCCCAAAGAGTCGAGATCTAGTGACCTCTCCTTGTTGGCCACCCCTACAATTAGAAGAACAAGAGGTTGAGTTTACGCGTTTGCATATTTGGGGTCCAAACTTTGGAACATCCTTACAAATTCATCTTAGGACAAATGGAAACTTATTTGAGGAAGCAGCTGAATACAAACCTTTTCAGTTAAAACTGTGTATTTCCTCACCAGTTCCGTCAGCCCGATTTTGGGTAGCGGTGCACTCTACAAAAACCCAATTAATATAATAATAATAACCTGTAAAGGGAAGAAACACGCTTTAAATGTGCACAAGTATAATAGGCATAAATACCAAAATTCAAAATGTTATTAAAGATTTGGAACTCCTAGGAGGTCCACAAAAAAATACAAACATTATTACAAGTGATAACACATTACAGGCTCAGTCCACAAAGCATCATATAGTTATCAAGGACCAGCATTAGGATGGCTAGATTTCTTTTAAGTAAAAACAGACAATATTGTCAATAATCACAGAACATAAAATACCCGAGGTTTACAACATTACAAATCCTGGGGTGTACATAGGACATTGGAAAGTTGCCAGTTCGTAAACAGTGTATAATCAAGAATTCAATTTCAGCTAAAAAATCTATTTAGATTTAGCAGCAGGAAAAAAGGGAGTAACAGAACATCTCCTAAAAAATGCGAAGGGCAGTATAATTGAGCTAGGTCATATGCAGCAAAGTCCAAAGTTCACATTCAACTTCAATGTTCAGTTTGGAATTAGCATCAAGTAAAAGATAGCTAAGCATATCCAGACCTGTGCAAAAGAGCAATTCAGTAGCAACCAGTTAATGTGCAAAATACAACCTGAGACCCACTTCTATCAAAATTTGAGGTTAGCAACAGGAGCATAGTGGGAAACAGAAGCGGCCTAACTCTATAGTGCAAAATAGCAGTAAATAGCAGCCAATCAGTGTGCAAAATTCAAAATTGATAAAACAAAACAATGATACTTCCTAATAAGATGACTAGCAGAAAGGATGACTGCCCAATACAAAGATATGCTAAAACTTAAAATATATACATAAACTCCTTAAAATATTTAAAGCGTTTTACACACACTGCTTTGTTTTTTGGACAAAAGAGATAGTCTTGGGCTGATGCTACGTTTTTAACACTATTTTGTAAAAACATTGGTCAAAGCCAATGACAACGACTCGAAGCCAATGCAGGGCAAACAAACAAAACATGGTCCAGTGTCCGACTGCTCAGCATACACAAGTTACAAGTTTTTCCATTATTCAGATTCTGGGACCAGTTTGCTGTAAGGTCATTTAGAGGTACAAGATTCATACGGCATAAAATGAGCAGACAACGAAATCCGTGTTCTAAATTAAAAAATAAATACTTTTGTGCAATTCTCAGGGAGTTTGTCCTGACTATTAGCTTTAATCTTTCCTTAGAAATACCAGGGAAACAGTATAACATGCATTAGTATCCGGAAAAAACATGAAATATCAACAGCAATCCGCAAGAGAATGAAAGACACTTAGCTTATGGCTGCTGATCAACGAAGAAGGAAGGGGCATGAACAAGAACAAGAGTAATGGACTATGATACATGAACTGTTTGCTGATTGGTTATGATGTTTTTATCTATTTCTCTTATAGTTTCTTGGGAAAGCTGATTTGTTTTAGGCTGCTGTATGCAGTAAAGCGGAGAAAGATGAGCATAATCCCCGCCTTCGGTCCCGACATAGAATCCATATATGCCATTTGTTAGTTCTTCTGTAATAGGGATAGAGCAAACAAAATTTGCAAAACCGCAAATCAAACACTAAACAGGTTTCACATTATTTTTGTTGTGTTTATGTAATTCGATATGGATTAAACACAATTGTTTTTAGTTTTCAAACGTGAAAGCGTGAACTAACCAAGTAGCAAAAACAACTAGTTCTATAAGTAGCAAAAAGATTTCTTTGGTGGAACCAGATAAAAAAACAAAGTTTATCTTTATCATCATAGCCACTTAAGCATAACATTATTTAATCCAAATAATTCACCCTACGTTCAGTGAGCAGTGCGTATTGAAAAGGTACAAAGTTAGAGGACTCTTGGAATCATTTCAACAGACACACCGCTTTGACTGCTGATTAGGAGTACCCCTTTGATAGGGCACATCAAACAAGTTACTTTTACTTTTACGTACTTTTTTTTAGCTCCATGTCGTGGTGTTGTAATAGGTATTAAGCATTCTCTCCAAAGACGTTGTACTGGAAAAAAGTAGAAGGGGCATGCGAGGACCGATAGAGCAACCAGGGGCGTGCGAGGCCTGAGAGAGCGACCCCTGACCACTGGGACGGTGTGCGGATCCTAGAGGGGCAGGTGATATCCTCCCGCTAAAAAACATTTTTGTTAAGGGTTCATGGGTTCAGGCACCGTGCTCTGTGTTCGCAGACTGACACAGAGGCTGGTGCAGACCCTGTGACCACACCCCAGAGCAAATGGGCATGGCTGGTCTGATGGAATGGAGTCTGGCGAGGACCAGGCCTGCCCACAAAACGCTGCTTCACTGGGATGTTGGTACAGTCTAGGGCAGGCTGGGCTATGCACCTAGACACTGTTGCGCTCAGATAAAGGTTGTGCAAAGCAGGGGCCGCAATTGTACATTGTAATTGTAAATTGTAGTTATATAGCAATTACTAGCCGTCATTTACCTGGTCAAGCATAGACGTGTGTTTCGTTTGGGGCTGATTCCACTTACAATGTACAAATATGGTCGGCTGACAGGCACTCCAAAAACTCTATGCAGGGGTTGTGTAGGCAGTATTGGAATCTCTCCAGCACATTATCTGTATATTATCTGTATATTTACTATATAAACTGCCCCAAGACGTAATTGGCTGGTTCCAATTTTTTTACAGCTAAATATCA
Organism: Lissotriton vulgaris; assembly: GCF_964263255.1. NCBI lineage: Eukaryota > Metazoa > Chordata > Amphibia > Caudata > Salamandridae > Lissotriton > Lissotriton vulgaris. The sequence goes on along the minus strand of NC_141687.1, from coordinate 339,716,497 downwards.
GAACATGCAAAGTTGATGTGGTAGAGGCCTTTTGACGGGAAGACTTATAAAATACATGAAGGAGGTGGTTTCCATGCTGAATGCATGTACTTTTCTCTAGATATTTGCTTCTGTCCAGAAGGGCTGCGCATGTGCTCCTGATGACGGCCACGCCTGTTATTTTTAAAGCCCGGTCTCCAAGTTCTCTGAGGTCGGACCTTTTATAGCACATGCACCTTAAATGGATGACACACCATGCTGAGTCAGAAAGACAGGATATTAGGGGGGCGCTAGAGGGCGCACAACAAGATGGCTGCGCATTAGATCAGCTCTGCCGGCCAATCCACAATCCGACTAATATCCTGACCAAAAAGGCGGAATAGATATGCCTAAAGGGATGCATCCAGGGCCGGACTGGCTGTAGCATGCACAAGGCATCTTCCTGGTGAGCTGCCAGGGTCGGGGGCCGATTTTGGGCCCCTGGGAGCCGATTTTGTTACAGGGACGTTTTTGCATCATAGCTGCAATATCAGCCACTGTAACGAAATCGGCCGAACTGAACCGTGACAACAGCTCGGCCGCACCCCCGACCCTCTGCAACTCTGGGCAATAGCTTGCTTAATCTCCACAACGGCCCCAACAGCGCTAGGATGCCTGGCTTCACCTTGGGGGTGCCCAGGAGTGGCCACTTCACAGGGAAAGGCCAGGAAGGGTTGGTTCCACAGCGGTATGTGCACAGCGCTTTGAGACCCCTTCGGGTGTGATTCGTGCGTTATATAAAAGCACTTCATGTACATTTACAACAGGAAACGGAGGATAAATGGTAGCAGTAGACAATCTAATCAGCCAGCCATTGCAGATATGACGGATAAATGCCCAGCATAAAGTAGTTACATTTCCAGTCAACATGAACAACAGATTCCACCATGTCCCCGCCCTCCCTAACACACCCAATCCCTGCTCCTGGTCAGACAATGTCTACATTGGTCATTAGGATCTGAAAGGTGATGCCATCAACACGATGCTAGGGGAGTCTGCAGTGAACATGGAACTTGACTTGTAAGACGAGGTCCCGAAACCCATCATGAACGAGTCGTATTCTGACTCTGTGTATTATGGGGTCGGGGCATCCCCTGGGGGCAGTAAGTCAAGTGATTGAAACTCATTTAGCATGATCTCCCAGTCCATGGAAATGGGTTGTTTTCGAAGGCCCCTTACTTCTTCTCTCCAGAGGGCTGCACCTTCGGCCTTTCCCCATTGTACCATGTCATCTTGTCAGTGAATAATGCTGGGCATCTAGGGGTTTTCCACCTCATGGTGAGGGCTCTAATTGCTAATATGAGGGCAGAGTCTGTAAACTTCAGTAGTACCTCTGGACCTTCGAGCGTCTGCGGAGGCCCACGAGGCAGGGCAGGGCGTCATCCGATTTAGGAATATGTGTGACCTCAGACAGGGATTGACTAACCCCCTCCCAGTAGCCCGGGAGGCGAGGGCAGAACCACAGCATGTGGAGGAAGTCAGCCTCCTCTCCTTTACATCGGTGACAACAGTGTGAGGCGTCAGGGAACATGCGGTGAATCCGCTTGTGGGTGAGGTACGATCTGTGAAGAACCATAGTCTGGATGTATTTTAGTTTGCCATCACGGGAAACTCTTTTAGGGTGATCGAGCATGCTCTGCCATGCTCTGTCTGTGATTTCAGTAGCTGAGTCCTCAGACCACTGCCCTCCAAGTGAGGTAAGTGTAATCGCCGCATGTGCCCGTATACCTGTGTATAACCAATGTACCAGGTGTCCCCCCCTACTCATGTAGTATAATAGATGTACCAGGTCGTGCTGTGGGGGTTCACTGCGCTGTGGGGCCCATGTGTTTTTTATGTAGTGGGATACGGTAGCGTGTAGTAAGTATAGTCATGCTGGTGCGCCCGTACTCTGCAGGAAGGAGTCGTGGTCTAACTGGCCACCGTCACCAAAGAACACCCCAACGTCCTCCACCCCTGCCTCCAACCAGTCAAGTATCTGGGCCTTTGCGAGTCTACCTTGCGGGGTGGGTATGCCCTGGAGGGGGATATTCGATGAGTAGGGGACTTCCTGGGTGGTATAAGATAATGCCTTCTTCCAGCATTGCAGGGCCGTCTGTAATAGGGGAAGGGCCTGTCACTGGGAATTTTGGCCTTGGGTAAGAGCAAGGAGTGCAGTACGCCCTGGTCCAGATCCCTAGGTGTGAACCCGACCTCTTGTAAGTTTCTCTCCGCAGTCCAGACTTGACTAGCATAGTAATAGCCTTTGAAGTCAGGTACTCCCAGTTCACCGCTCCCGTCCCCAGTTGGATTTTCCGTAGACTTATTCGTCTGCAGCCCTTTGCCAGATAAGATCTACCAGCATTGTATCCAATGTTTTAAAGATAGACTGGGGAATCATGACCGGTAGGTTCACAAAGTAGTATAGTATGCGAGGGAGCATCGCCATCCTTGAGATGGCGATACAGCTCATCACTGACAACGGCAGGGAGGACCAGAAGGCCGCACTAGCACGGAGAGCCGTTATGGATCACACTATGTTAAATTGGATTTGATCCTCTTGTGTTCTGTAGATTTGAATCCCTAAGTATTTGAAGGTGGTGGGGGCCACTGGCAAGGCATATTTGCCAAACCGTAAGTTATTTGAGTATTGTGCATCCTGGAAAAAGAATGCCACAGATTTCCCTGGGTTTATGGCAAGACCAGAGAGGCGCTCAAAGGTGGTGAAAATATCAGGAAGAGGAGCATTCTCGGAGGTCAGGTCCCATAAATACAATAGGATGTCATCAGCATATATGGACGTTAAGTGAGTCGTACCATCGATAGATATGCCCAGCCGTTCTGCCGACTCTCTGAGCGCCACTGCCAGGGGTTCCAGTGCAAGAACGAACAAAAGTGGGGATAATGGACATCCCTGCCGTGTGCCCCTATGGATCGTGTTTTGGTTACAGAGATGTACCCTCCTGTACGGGCTCGGACTGTGGGGGACGTAAATAATAGGCGTACCCATTTGAGAAATGTTCCTGGGAACCCAAAACGTTTCATGTGCTATGCAACCTGCGGACTGGTAGGCCCTCGGTGTGGCCTTCATTACATAATGTAGTCGCCTGGTGTTGAGAGATGTGCTTCGATTTAGCAGAAATCCGCACTGGTCAGTGTGTAAGAGTGTAGTGAGGTAGGGCTGTATGCGATTGGCGAGAGCCTTACTCAAAATTTTGTATTCGGTAGCCAGTAGGGAGAGGGGTCTGAAATTAGGCAAGTCCAGGCTGTCACGGCCCGGTTTAGGGATGGATATGACCAGTGTTTGCATGGTGGTGTATGGTAGATGTCCAGCCTCAAAAGCAGCTTCATATACTAACTCTAGCGTGGGTACCAGGGTCTCCGAGTATGTGTGGTAGAAATCAATGGGTAGCCCGTCTATCCCAGGTGCTTTATTACGATTTAGCCCTTTTATCTCAGCTCGAATTTCTGGTTGAGTCATAGGACCGTCCAACCCTTTTTGTATCTCATCAGGAAGTACCGGAATGGGTAAATCCTGCAAGAATTCCATAATGGAGGAGTGTTCCACCGGTGCGGGTGCAGCATAGAGTGTATTAAGGTAATCGCGGAAGGCCGAGTTTATGTCTTGTTGAGTATGGACTATACGTCCATTAGGTGTACGAATGCTAGTTATGACCAGTGGATCAGGCCTATCCCGGACGATGTGGGCTAGCAACGTGCCGGACCTGTCTGCCTCCGTGTGTTTGCGTTGCAGGAATGCCCTCTGATCAATTGTTCTCAGTGTTTCTAGCGTTTTGGCGTGTTCAATACGGGCGGTCTGCAGCTCTTCTTTTTTGTCTGGGTCTACCACTACTGCCTGTTTTAGAGTGATCAGTCGCTGTTCAACTGAGTAATTTAGTAATTTATGGTGCGTTTCCTGCCGTGCCCCCACTAATTGACCTATAGATGCTCCCCGCACCACCACCTGCAGTGCGTCCCATTCGATCAGGTTAGAAGAGGCCAGGTTCCAGTTTTTGGCTATGTAAGTAGTGATAGTATTGGAAAGAGCTGTCCGAAATGGGGTATCTTCCAATAATTGCGGGTGCAACTTCCAAGAGGGCACTGGAGTGGGTACCTTCCCCCAGTTAAGAGTGGGTACCTTCCCCCAGTTAATTGTTAACTCTAAGGGGTTGTGGTCGGAGAAAGTTTTAGCTAGGTATGTGGAGTGGCAGGCCTGTGGGATACAGGATCTAGAGCAAAGGAATCTATCAATTCTTGTATAAAAACCATGTGCTGGGAAGTAAAAGGAGTATTCTTTGTGAGTAGGGTGGAGACATCGCCACGCGTCAGAGCTCCCAACCGACAGCTCAGGTAGCAAAGAATTCAGTCAGTTTACTGGCAGTCGTGCCGTGAACGGGGGGGTGAGATCTGTCTAGGGTGATGTCCAGTACAGCGTTCCAGTCTCCTCTCAACACCCAGGGGATACCGTCCCAGTCTACCAGCGCCTCACCTAGCTGGTGCAGGAAGCGGTCCTGTTCAAAGTTAGGGGCATAAACACTGCCCAGGATCACCAGGGATCCATCCAGTGTGCCTTTTAACAGAATGTACCTCCCTTGATCATCAACCCGGCGTTCCAGTTCAACAAAGGGGACCCTGTGACGTATCCAAATAGTTGCTCCCCTGGCGAATGCCGAGTAGTTAGTGGAGTATATCTGATCTCTCCATTTTTTGAGAGTTTTTTGTGTCTCCGACTCAGTTAAGTGGGATTCCTGCAAGACTACTATGTGTGCCCTACGCCTAAGAAGGAATGCATGTACGCGATGACGCTTCTGGACTGCACCCAACCCCTGAACATTCCATGTGATTAGGTTGTAAGACCCTAAGGTGGGATTAGTACCTGGCATAGCACTGCATATAGAAAGCAGCTCTCAGGTGAATGGAGCTGAAATATTGATACCGACCAGGAGTCCCATTCCCCATTAATATAAACGATACATGGCTCAGCGCCTGAACTACACTGGGCCCAACAACAAGTCACAAGAATCATAGAACTAATAACTGTGCATACACTGTTAGGGGGGTCGTCGCCATTGCTCATGGTCCCGTATACATTACGGTTGGCTGCCTGGTGGCTCTACGGGGCCCAGCCAAGGGGGGCGGGGGCAGGGGGGGAGGTAATTAGATATGTCAGAGACAGCTTTTCCGTAGTTATCGATCCTATATACTCTAGCCTCGGAGTCCCTGCAAAGCAAAGTCTGCAGAGGAAGACAGTCCAGGTATACAATCTTAACTACGCCCTCGACTCATCACATCACAACAATGGTTAGAAACAGAATGACATTGCTCAAATGTAGAAACACGGAGTAAAAGGATATGAGGGATGCAGGGGACTGCAGTCCATGTCATCCGATTAGCACTTCTCTAAACTCAGTTCCGGAAGTGTACCAAGCTTGTCGGGTGTTCTCGCCGTCAGTCAATTATCGATTATGTTGTCTGCTGCCCTAGGAGTAATCGTTGAGAAAAGAGTTATACTATGTTCAGAGCCTGAGTTCAGGGTGCTGTCCTCAGAATCCGTGGTGATTTTGTTGGAGTCTTCACGAAAGGCCCCCGCAACAGCAAGAGTTCCTTCCTAGTCCTGGCATTGTTGTTCACCAATGGTCCTGCGCCTCCTTTCCCCCTAGAAGAAGTCTGAGATCTGCGGGATCCTGGATTCGAGGGCCTGCCGGAGCTCTGCGAGGAGAGGTCCGAGTGACTGCACTGGCTGGTAGGACGATCTTTGCCTCTGAACTATGCTGGTGTAGTCAGGGTACAACGAGATACAGTGGTTTTCAAACTGGATCAGTGATTTTTCACTTGCCTTCTGTAGCAGCGTGTCACGGTCCCTATAATTCAGGATTTTCACTATTAACGGGCAAGGTGGTGCGCCTGGTTTAGATGGTCCGGTTGGTATCCTGTGGGCCCATTTGACACAAAAGTATGGGGAGAGTCCCTCTGGTGCCACATTGTCCCTGAACCATGCCTCCATGAAGTCTGCTGCCTTGGCACCCTCACTGCGTTCCGGCAAACCGATGATGCGGATGTTGTTGCGTCTATTTCTGCCCTCCGCATCCTCCACCCTATCAAGGAGGCCAGTCATCTGTTGCTGCAGTTGACGTATCGCTGCAGGGTTCGCAGAGACTCGAGGGTCTAGGTACGTGAGGGTTTGTCCATGGTCCTTGACTGTGTCGGCCAATTTCCCGTGGTCTGCTCTGAGCAGGGTAAGGCCAGTGGTGAGCAAGCCAATTTGTAGTTTAAGTGCCGCCCTGAAATCTCGAATTTCTTTGAGAATTAGGTCCAATTTATCTGGAGAGCCCTCCAGAACCTCCGAAGATACAGCCCCAGGTGAGGATGGCCGACTGGAGAGGCCCACCACGGCGGAACAAGGGCCCGTTCCCTGTTGGCTCTCCAGTGTTTTGGCCCTGTTTCTGCCCATGGTGCAGGTCACCGTGTTGGGGCTGGGTGCTTTCTCCAAGGTGGGTGGTTGGTGGAATTACAGTTGGTTATGGGGAGAGGTTCGAGCCGGCCACTGGTAGGTCGAGACTGGATGCCGCCACCAGATTTGCGCCACTGAGAGGGGGGTCGTCAACTGGGAGGGTCCCACGCTGATGTCGGTGAAGGTGTGCCCTGGCAGGGTTAGCAGCAGAAGTGGAAGACCAGAGGATCGTGCTGCAGCTGGTAATGACCGGTCGTCCAACATAGGCTTCGGGGCTGGGCACAGGCTGCCAAGAATTCGAGAGGGAGCTACTCGCCTACTGCGCAGTGCAGTGTCAGCCAGTCATGCCTCTCCATGCACGTACTCAGCACCGTGGACTGTGGTAACGGCTCTGTGTGCAGAGGCCGGTATAAGGAATGAAATGAAGCCCCAGCTCAGGGCGAATGCTTATGGCGCCCGGCGACCAGGCAGGGAACAACACAGGGTGTCTGCTGTGGTATTGCCAGCCGCCAGGTGGGGAGAAGGCCTCATATGTAGAAGCGTGCAATCTGGAGAAACTCGGGCACTCTGAAAGGGCCATCGGCCCGTGTCCAATACCCCAAGGTCACTGCAAGTCCCAGATCACAAGATGGGCTCTCACCTCAGGGCAGCGCAGGCGGCATCAAGCGCTGCGGCTCACCATTTCAGGCATGTCGGATCATCACAGTTTAAGCAGGGCGATCTGGGTCTCTGGTCGCGCCGCCATTTGCAGACGCCACGCGGGAGTCCAGCGCGGCGTGTCAGCACTACCACGGTTCCACCGCGAGGTGGCCCAGGTCACATATGGGGTCCAATGCCGTTGAGGAGCAGCATATATCCGGCCGTCACCACGTCTGGCCCAGTCCCTTAGCACCCGCGGCGATTCCTAGGATCAGGCGGGCAGTGCCCTGCGGCGCGCCGGGCCACCTGCATCGCCGGCAAGCCTGCCCTGCACTCCAGGCCCAGGCCTCCTTTCGATCACAGCAGCGAGCCAGCCCAGGCTCCCACCTCCTCCACGCCACCATCCAGCGGCAACCTCGGGCAGTCAGTGAGGCAGGGGACTCCGGGACATCAATTTCATGCTATCCCGTCGTCCAGCAATCTGGGAAAGTGGCACAGGAGAATTAATCCCCCTAATGGTCCGGAGCTCTACCAGAACCCAGCTGCCATCTTAGGCAGCTAGCCACGCCCCCCCCCCCCCCATGTGGACTGGGTGACCCAAAAAAAACATGGCGGCCATGGACATAGGTGGCAAGGTGGTCTCGCTCCTACTTGCAGCTGTGCACTCGCTGTGCTAAGGGTGTTTGCATGGACAAAGGGGTGCATGCTTTGCCTGTGGCACCTGATCTGCGGCTGAAGGAGATCTGAGCCTGACAAGCTGCCCGGCGCCGATGACCATTGCACAAATACCTGCTCGGTGTCTGCGTGGACAACGGGCTGCATGCTTTGCCTGCGGGACCTGATCGGCGGCTGAAGGAGATCTGAGCCCGACAAGCTGCCCGGCGCCGAGCACAATTGCACAAAGGCCTGCTTGGGTCTGGCCTGCGGGACCTACATCGGTGAGGAGGTGGACCGGGCTTGCGCTGCCGAGATCGCAACGCCGCTGCTGTGGCAACGGGTAGCAGAGTGGGCCAGATATCAATACGTCCTGCGAGAAGAGAGTCTCTCCCTGGGGGTGTGGGCTACAGTGGAGAGCAGGAGCGGTGAGTCATGCCGGCTGATTCGCTGGGTGCCCTACGGTGGTGGCCTACGGCAGCGACTGGGCTGGGGGTTCACAGCGACCAAACTCGAACTACATGAGAGCTGGATGAATGAGCACTGCAGTGCAGTACCATGATTGGGCAGCAGCTGCATACAGCGGGACTGTATCGCTCTGAGGTCAGACTTGGCATGGTGGTGGGCCCTAGTTGTTGACAGAGGATCCTGAATGAGGAGCTGTGTAGTGGGACTGTGCCTGGGCTGCTGTGCTTTCACGGCGAGGCTGCCTATGCTGTTTGCTATAGTTAGCGGTGTGGGCACGGCGGACTGGGTGGTGGCGAATGCAATATGTCTGCGTCACAAGAGAGCCATCAAACATGGACTAAACCGACAAATTGTAATTCTGTCTCACATTCGAGATGCGAAAGCTGGGCAGATCACAGTTGAAGCACGCCTTGGACTCTGAAGCGGGTGCCCCGGCGGAAACTGCCCTCTCCCTGGAGACCACGCTTCTGATGATGCAGAGAAGCCTCCAGTCAATCGGTGGCAAGATTGACACCCTGAATCTATGAATGGACCACATGGCTGCGATGCTGGGAAAAAAAGCACTAGGCTAGGGGAGTTGGAGCAGAGGGACTCCACAGCGGATGACGAGCTACACATGGTCTCCAGTAAATCCCTGAATATGGAGAAAGTACTGGCGGTCATAGAGGCAAAGAATGAGGATTTGGAGGTGAGGTCCAGGAGAAACAACCTAAGAATCACTGGGCTGCTGGTATTGACCAATGCTGGTAAAATGGAGATCTTCGTGGAGGAGATGCTAAAGACATATTTGGTGCGGATAATTTATCTCAGATGCGAATAGTGGAACGTGTGCACCACTCACTGGTGGCCTGTCCTATCCCTGGTACACTGCCACGCCCCATCATAGCTCATTTATTAAACTATAGAGATCGGGACTCAATTCTTCGAATGGCCAGAGAAAAAGGCTCCATTACCTACCAAGGAAATGCATTGGCCTTCTTTTCAGACTTCACAACAGCGGTGCAAGTGGCCAGGAGGGAGTTTGTGCCAGTTAAAAAGATGCTGATGGCAGAGGAGATACCCTACGCCATGCTATACCCAGGCTCACCTTAGGATTGGCCAGGATAGTGCCTCAAGATTTTCACCAACCCAAAAGCTGCAATGGATCCCGCTAAAACCTTGAAAAAGCACCTACAAGAAGCCACTCATGATCCTGAAGATGAGGAACCGTAAGTCTCGGATTGAGTTTTGCTATAAACAAAGTGGAGGTGGTGACCTGTAAATAGCAGCCTACATGACTATGTTTGCAATGTGGGCTCACTTTTTGCAGGCCACACATGTTCGAATAACTGGTGATTTCACTGTGGCCCTGTAGGCCTGGAACTCTGTGAAGACACGCTGCCAGGATGGGACAGGTCGGCCACCACCCTTAATTGTGGGGAGGCAGAATGCACTTTAGTGTTCCCTGATGGGTTTCTTTGATGCTATGTCTATGTCTATGGGGGGAGGGAGGGTTGTTCATGTTTAATTGGGATGTCTTCAGCAAGTTGGGGGTGCTGAAGTGGGTGGGGGGAGGGAGGGGAACCAGCAGATATGAGGCAGAGAGGGTCCAGTCCTTTTAATGACACAACATCCATATGTGGGAAATGCGGGCGATATCTACTGTTGTAATGGTTAATTGCAGGTCCGGGTAGTACTGTAATGTTCTTAAATTGGAATGTACGTGGGTTTAATAACCTTTAAAAAGATTAATAATTTTTTTGCTTACTTAGAGAGGCAGGATGTGCAGGTTGCTCTTCTCCAGGAAACGCATTTCAACAAATATACAGATAAAAGTGTGGGGGCTAGGTGGTCAGCGGTGCAAGTAGTGGAATCATATTCCTCTTACTCTAGTGGTGTGATGATTTTAGTCAAGAAAGGTACACTGTTTACTCTGCTTAGGTCTGAGGTGGATGAGCAGGGCAGAGTAGCTATATCTGTAGGTACAGCTATGGGTAAACTGGGAGGTACGACAATATTACTGGTAAATGTATATGGGTCCAATATTGATAATCCTGCCTTTTTCAATGATGTATGGAGGGGTATTTCCTCATTTCCTCCCGCAGTGGTGCACTGGTGCGGGGACCTCAATATATGCTTGGATACTAGCCTAGGCCGCTCACAAAGCGCAGAAGGAAGTGGAAAGCAGGCCGCGCAGGTATTGTCCGAGCTAATGGAGGCACTCCAATGAGGAACTTAGAGATATATGGAGACTCCGAAACCATCATACTAGGGAGAGCACGTTTGTCTCCATGGTGCACAGGTCATGGTCCAGACTGGACTACATCCGAGGAAGCATACCCCTGGACTGTTTCAATCAACCACTTGGTAAAAACGCTCTCAGATCACTCCCCTGTTCTGCTGGAGCAATGCGTCCCTGAGTGTGATAGACCCCCGCTGCAGTGAAGGCACAGGGTCAAGGCTGATTTGCATATGGCCATGTCTGAACTTGGGTGCTGTGGTGAGCAAAAAACGATGGATTTAGGCCCAGATCTCTGTACTGGAGTGAATGTATGACATTGTTCTGCATTCTGTCCATCAACTGTTGTTTTTGCAGTGGAGGCTGCAGCAGTCCTCCTCAACTGACTATCTTTTGGGTTACAACAGGTAACGTCATTGGATTTTTTGTTGTTGCTGAGAATGAGGAGTCAGTAGACAGTGCAGGGGCTCTTTGGGAGGCTTTTAAAGTGACCATTAGGGGGGAATGCATTGGGGCACAGGCGGGAGTCCTGAAGAAACCCTGAAATAGAATCCGAGGATTAGCAGCACATATCTCCATGCTGGACCGGTAGTATGAATCGAATCTCACACCAGCGTTGCTTGCCCGAATCAGGGACCTGAACCAAACAGCTGTTCAAGAGATCCTGAACAGATCTAGAGGATGTAAAGCGTGTTAATATGGTGACAGTGGTAGGCCCAGTCGCTTGCTAGCTCACAAGATTTAATTACCGAGGTGGCAGAAACATATTGTTGAGATGTTGGATGGGAACGCTGTCACGCAGCACTCCTCATTGGACATTGGCAAGATATTCTTAGATTTTTACACCGAATAGCTTGGGGCTAGACCCTTGGTGAGCAGTGAGGAGATCTCCAGCTATCTGGAGGACTTCACGCTTGGGTGGCTCTCATAGGGCCAGCGGGCATACTTGACGCAACCTTCGATGTGGATGATGTTAAGGAAGCTATAAAGTCCCTCCCTACATGCAAAGCCTTGTTTCTGGATGGGTTACCCAGTGAGTTTTATGCAGCCTTTATTGAGGATCTGGCACTGATATTGTTGGCTGTATATGCTGAAACATACGAGTCAGGTATGTTGACTCACTCTCTAAGATAGGCTCTTATTGTCACACTGCTAAATCCTGAGAAGGAGGTGAATAAGTGTAAGTCATATAGGCCTTTGTCCGTAATTAATATTGACACTAAGATTATGGCGAAAATTATTGTGAATAGATTGCAACCACTGGTCCCAAAGCTGATTCTCCATGATCAGTCAGGATTCATCCCTAAGAGGTCAACCGTTCACAATCTGCGGACCACCTTTGCTGTTTTATACCATCTGGACTCAGACTTCCCGGCAGTTCCGTTGCTGCTGGACACGGCAAAAGCATTTGACTCACTGCAATGGGGGAATATGTTTGTGGTTTTGCAGAGAATGAGTATGCTGCCATTTTTTTTTTTAAATGGGTGTGTTTGCTCTACGCTGAGCCGATGGCCAGGTTGCAGGTAATGTGTGGGTTATAGACACATTTCCAATAAACAGGGACACCAGACAGGGATGCCCCCTGTCCCCGATGCTTTTCTCTCTGGCGCTTGAACCTTTAGCCTGCAAGATCCGACAAAACGATTTTCAGCGAATTGCAATTTGAGAATCGCAAAATGCAATGTATGTGGGATTTACTAATAAATTTGCGAATCCCACATATTCCTTATTTGCGAATCGCAAATTGAGATTCACAAATAAGGAATACCTTCCCATTCATTCCTATGGGCTAGGAGGCTTATAGGAATGAGTGGGTAGGCATTCTCAATTTGCGAATAGCAATTAGGGAATCGCAAATTGAAAATGCAATTTCAAGGGTGGCAGGGTGTTAAAAGGACACCCTGTTGTACACCTGAAATGTGCATGTATGCACATGTGGCACACATACATGCCCTAAGGGCATGTATGTGCGCCACATGGCACTTTAAAAAATGTAAAATAGTGCATTTTTAAGTGAAATCGCAATTTACCACCAACTTGTAGTTGGTGGTAATATGCGATTCCTTAAGGCCGAATCACACTTTTTTGTGTGCTTCTTACATTGCAATTAAGGAATTGCAATTTGCGATTCCTTAAATGCAATCGCCAAATAAGGAATCGCAAAATTTGTTATTCCTTATTTCGCAATGGGGTTTTTGTGTGCTACATTGCACACTGCTAATTTGCGATCGCAAACGCAGAAATTCTGCAAATTTCAGAGTTTGCGATCGCAAATTGGCTTCATACATATTGCCCATGATGTTGTACACCGTGAGCCGGCCACATACCTCCCAGCCCTGCTACTGGAATATGTAGTATTTGAGAGATATTCGGGTTTGGGAATACACTGGGCGAAGTCCACAGTGCTCCCCCTAACCAGTGGCACTGAGGAGACTGCACTGGAATTTCAGTTTTCCTGGTCAACTGACCTGGTGAAATACCTATGGATATGGGTTCACATGGACCCAGAGGTGGTTCTGACCATGAACTTCGGGCGTGCCATCACTAAAATCACTGAACAAGTCTTGCGTTGGACCAGCTTGCCACTTTCGCTTGCAGATAGGATAGCCGCCGTAAAAATAATCATATTGCCCACAGTTCTTTATTTGTCAATATTCCATTGCGACTGAATGTGGCACGTTTAAAAAAACTGCAGTCCTGCCTATTGTCGCTCGTGTGGGCTGGAAAGCAGCCAAGATGCAGCTGGAACACTCTAACACTACCGTTTCACTGAGGTGGGTTCGAGGCACCAGATCTGCGTTTGTATTATTTGTGCGCCCAAGTGCAATTTGCACACCACTGGTATTTCCTATGTTATCTCCTGCACACTGCTGTGGAGGCAGATACTTCACATCCAACCCAGCTAACTGCCATCGCCCTGCTGGGTGGGGACGGCGCCGCACGGAAGGAGATTCATTTGGTCAAGTGCACTGCTGGGGCATGGAAGACCCTCGCTAAACATGCTCGGCTGGAGTATATATATATGCCCCTGATATGCCGATTGCTGCTCATCCAGGTATCTCTGCGGCCCAGAAACATGGCGCCCTAATAGTACCACAGAAGGCAGGAGTCACAAAGCTTAGTGAGTTGTACCTGAATGGCTCCTTTATGTCTCTCGCTGATTTTCAGGCAGGACAAACGTATAACGCAATGATTCGATTTGCATTTTCCATGGTGCACCTGGCGGTTTGGTCCCTATACCCTGAGTTTCCTGCAGAGCCAAAACCCCTGAACCCCTGAAAGCATTACTGGTGGTCCTGGCAGGGGGGGAGAGTCAAGGGCTGATCACTAGATTATTTAATGCTTCCCAAAGGGAAAATGGGCTGGCGAACACCCCTTCACTTGACAAATGGAATGCGGTACTTGGGACCCCCTTGACGTGGGGGAGTTGGGAGTACTGCTGTGGGATGACTGGTCGCTTGACCGCTAATTGTAATCTTCGCATTATACATGTAAAGTACATACACCGGTTGTATTACACATCTATGCAGTTGTGGAGATTTGGGCTGAGGGAGGATACAAGGTGCACCAGATGTGGACAAGACGAAGCAGACTTCATGCACCTGGCGTGGGGCCGCGCTGTTATATTTGCTTTTTGGCAGCGAAATGTACAGGTGCTCATTGAAATAGCTCTCGAAAGGGTTGAATGTACACCAGATTTGAGCCTGCTCTGATTGGTAAAACAGATTCAATTATGTAATATGCGAATTGTTGCAATATCCACCTTGATTGCTAAGCAACCAGTTGCCCAAGACAGGCCCTTCCATGCTGAAGTGGATTTGCGATCTGGTGTACTATAAAGAACAAATGGAGATATATGCTGAAGGGCTGCCGGCTACCTCAAGACCAAAAGATTTCTGGGCGCCGTTGTCTATATTGCTGCTTGAGAACCCGGACCTGAGATGAGCTGGTTGGAACGATTGCCTAGGTTGACTGTTCAACATTGCGATAGGACATACTTAACTACCGGAGGTTGCACTGTGCTGCACAAATTGTGACTATGCTACATTTGCTGTGCCAGATGAATGGGGTGGGTTGGGTAGGGGGTGGGCTTGGGCATGATCCAATACATAATAAAACATGTCTTTATCCATTATTGCACAGCTTCTTTGTGCAGGGTTGGCCCTTCAGAGCCCTGCTGGTTGTAACGTGCAATCTAATAATTTCTTTTTAAAAAGACAGGAAACTAAGCCGCCTAAGAAGTTTGTTTCGGTGTATATGGTTTAAAAGTGCATGTTTAGACTTTTCGGATGATTTCTATTCATGAAATGCAATGATAAGGCTGCATGTTGGAACTGCAAATCAGCCATGTATGTGGTCTCCAACTTTGATATATGTGACATTAATTTTATGACATTACTCTTTTTTCATATCCTTTGCTTGTTATGTGTATCACTCATCCTGTGATGATTTGCAATGATTTTATTTAAATGTGGAAATAAAAAAAATCAAATAGACGCGAGTTGTGCATAATTATACACAGGCGTTGCTATCCATTTATGTCTAACAATAGGTACAGTCCCTATGATATTTTTTACATACTATATATGTATTATAATCGAAAGAAGCACACATCCATATACAGTCAAGTCATCTGCACATGCTATCAATATACAATAACAGTTATATCTTAATGTATATCTCTACGGAGGTGTCAACCCATATTGATGTACATGTGTATACAATAACATTTATATATATATTTTATGAAAATTAAGTTAGTGCTGTGTTTCTGTATAATATATATATATATATATATATATATATATATATATATATATATATATATATATATATATATATATATATATATATATATATATATATATATATCCACAAGAGTTGCCTGGTTAACAGATGGAAGCCGCTCGAGAAGATTATGAATCTGCCACGTTTATTCAAGGAGGGAAGCAGCATGGGGGAGACAAAGCATGCAGCCAAGTACAAGTCCTGCCCGAAGCGTTTCGTGCAACAAGCACTTCCTCAAAGGCTCCGGACTTTAGAGGAAATGACACGATGATTTTCGGTACCACCATATAAATTCCGCCCTTGTGGGCGTGGCTAACCCCGTGGCCCGATGGTACTTGTGGTGCCAGTCTTTTCACAAGTGCGCTATCGTGACAAGTCCCATTAATGTAATTCACACCCAAGTGGGATGTGCAGCGGTTCTCACATTCATGCTGTTTCAATTATCCTCCTAAAATCGGCATCTTCTCCCATAGGTAAAGGCGTTGATCAGCGTCTCTACTGGAGGGCTGTAAACAGCCCCAGGGCTTCACACCGTGGCTCAGGCATGCTGTCAACAATCCACAAGAGTTGCCTGGTTAACAGATGGAATCCGCTCGAGAAGATTATGAATCTGCCACGTTTATTCAAGGAGGGAAGCAGCATGGGGGAGACACAACATGCAGCCAAGTACAAGTCCTGCTAGGCGCGTTTCGTGCACCAAGCACTTCCTCAAAGGCTCCGGACTTCACAGGAAATGACACAAGGATTTTCGGTACCACCATATAAATTCCGCCCTTGTGGGCGTGGCCAACCCCGTGGCCCGATGGTACTTGTGGTGCCAGTCTTTTCACAAGTGCGCTATCGTGACAAGTCCCATTAATGTAATTCACACCCAAGTGGGATGTGCAGCGGTTCTCACATTCATGCTGTTTCAATTATCCTCCTGAAATCGGCATCTTCTCCCATAGGTAAAGGCATTGATAAGCGTCTCTACTGGAGGGCATTAAACAGCCCCAGGGCTTCACACCGCGGCTCAGGCATTAGTGCACTAAACGCGCCTAGCAGGACTTGTACTTGGCTGCATGTTGTGTCTCCCCCATGCTGCTTCCCTCCTTGAATAAACGTGGCAGATTCATAATCTTCTTGAGCGGCTTCCATCTGTTAACCAGGCAACTCTTGTGGATATATATATATATATATATATATATATATATATATATAGATATATATATATATATATATATATATATATATATATATTATACATACACGTGTTCTTATATAGAGAACAGGGCAATCCCAGTACAAAGTACAGACCTAAATATCTTGACATATGTACATATTCACAGCGATGTCTGAGCAAATATATCTCTCTCCATATATATATATATTAGATCAATAGGGCTTTGATATCTGAATTGTGAAATGAATTTGAAACATTTAATAGTAACCTGAAATAACACTATGAATTCGATTAATGATCTCTAAACTGCATTTATTAGGTCTTTAAAGTTATTATGCACGTTATGCACTATATATAGTTGTTTTGCTGCTATCAGAATGAGATAATCTGAAATTAGCCGGTTTGGACACACTGTGACACTTTTTTGCACTTGCACGTTTTTCCTAGTAACTATTTAGCATATGCTGCTTATACCTTAAATTATCTGGGTATTGGTGCTCTCTTCATATTTCATATGATTTTATCATTGCACTATTTTGCACTTTTTGTATGTAGCGTTTTTTTTATATATTGTGATATGTACCTATGTGGTCCCTTAGATCTAATACAACCCTAATGAACTCACTATTGAGTATTTTTACCAGATGTATTTATTAGGGCACTTGCCCTTTATTATTATTGCTGCTATAACATTTTCTCTGGACTAACTCGTCACACCTCTCCTTTTTGTTAAAGATTAAAATTGGGGTTTGTAATTTGTCTCTCATTTGAGATTTGACGAGTTTATCTGGTAGAAAATTGTGTTTAATATATACAATTTATATAGTGACAATGTTTGTAAATACAGCCTGTCTATTGTTTATAATGCAGAACACCGTGTAAAATCTTTGCGTGGTATTTCCTTTATGTTTATAAAATTAGGCGGGGCTAGTAGGTGATGTCTACATTATCTAAACCACATGGTCTCTGGGTATGTTCTGTGATCAAGTCCGGGTGCCCCGGACGAAACGCGCCATGCTGCTACCCATCATGGAATAAAGCACTTTAATCTTCACCATCCCTCGTTATGGTCTGTACCTGCTTTCACGTTTTGACTCTGTGCTGGCGTATCTGCAGGACTGTTGAACTGATATATAGATATATATATATATATATATAGATATATATATATATATATATATATATATACACAATAGACGACTCTCCAGCTTCTCATCAGCGGTTAGAGAGACACAGATCACTGGAAGGTATGGCTCAAGTTGTTTCTTTATTCCTCAGTGACGCGTTTCGGACTTCACCGGTCCTTGAGCACATACAATGTAAATGAAGTTCCCCATTTTTCAATATAGTTGCAACACCACGTGATTAATAAGCATAGAAAAAAATACTATTCACCACTTGAGCATTTCATTCAGTCTTTTTTTCACATATGATCTTGTAGAAACTGTGCACATAATCAATATAACAGTAAAATACCATAAAATGATAATCTTTGAATAAATATATAAATATATATATAAATATTTTAATAAATATGGTTATTCACCATCCATAAATGTAGCTAAGTCTGCGATAAAACCATGGATTAACGTGGGTTAAAAACATAGTTTCAGTGTCTGCATGTGCAATATCGCAAAATATTGAGCATTGTTTTATTACCCCAAATTGTTTGCTTCCCATCAATGAAAAAAGCATAAGACAGTACCAGACTAAATCATACTAATTCCTACTTGTAACTATACTGTTAAGATAGAGAAATGCATTAATACCATCTATAGGGTGTTAAGCATATGAGATACTGGTATGTACCTGTATGGCCCTTCAAAAAAAGTGAAAGTGCTACCTAAAATAATCATTAAACTCTTGTGCATACGTGGTGTGAAAGATTATAAACTTGCTGAGAAGCGTGGAATTATTATTTTAATCTGCTTAATTGCAAGTGCAAGCGAAGATATTCTGATGCCCCTATCAATGAGGGAGAGAAACTTAAGAGGGACAGGGATATGGGAATACAGTACAAGTTAATGGAAGTAAGATTAAAAGTCAATGGCCATCTATTATAAAAAGTAGTGAAGGTCCTCAGTGTTATTGAGGCCATCACGCACCTTGCTGTCTAGTTCCAAAATTGTTGTTGATTCCAGTTTGCGTAACATTTTTTCCCTGTCACCACCTCAACGCGGTTTTGGTACAGCTGTAATGACATAATATCGCAGACAATTGAGATTGTTATTGTGTTCTGTTTTAAAATGTCGTGCCACAGGGTACAATGGGTCATTATTTACAATTGCACGCAAATGCTGTAGTATTCTAACATGCACCTGTAGCTTGGTGCTGCCCACATATCGTAAGCCACAGGTGCATGTCAAAACATAGAAAGCAAAGTCAGTCCTGCATCCAAAATTGCCCTTGATTGCAATTGCAGAGGGGCTAAATGGAGTAAAATATTCTGTGGTATTCACCCCAAACTTGCACGCCCGGCAAGAGATGCATTTGAAAAACCCTCGTCTTGTTGTTAGCCATGTACTGGAAGTTGTAAGTTCTGGACTACTTTTCACAATCTCTGTACACATCGAGGGACCTTTTCTCAAGGTGATAGTGGGTTGGTCAGGAAGTCTTAGGGCTAATACACCACCCGTCATTATTATAGGCCAATTGCGCTTGACAATCAACCTGATTTTCCTCTCCTGTCTGTTGTATGTGGTGATAAGCCTAGGTGTTCCGTCTTCTAGGATTAATTCATTGTCCTCTTAAGGTTTGGGAAGTAGAGATTCCCTGGATTTGTTGCTGAATTTATTCAATGCTTCCTGTAACCATTTTTTTCATTGTAACCTCTCTCTCTAAATCTGTCCATAGCTTCTTCGCAACATACTTTGTAGTCATCCTGATTGGTACAGATTCTTTTGAGCCAAAGTAGTTCTCCATATGGAATGTTCTCTATAAGGTGTTTGGGGTGTGCACTGCTGGCATGCAGTGTAGAGTTGCCAGCAGTGACTTTTCTATGCAGTGTGGTAGCAATTTGTCCATTCTTTACAAACACCTTAACATACAAAAATTCAATTCTTTCATTGCTCATCTGGGAGGTAAAGTTAAGGTTAACCGTATTTTGGTTGATCTTATGAACAAGATCTGTAGAACTTTTAACATTACCTTTCCATACAATAAAAATATCGTCAATAAATCTAAGCCAATGCTGCACATGGTTGTTGTACTCTCTGGAGTGTATGTGTTTGAGGACCTGCTCCTCCCACCAGCCCACGTGTAAACATGCATAGCTGGGAGAGAAGCAGGCCCTCATCACAACACCCCTCTTCTGGACATCTACATCATTGTTAAAGACAAAGAAATTGTTGTCAAGACACCAAGCAACCAATTCCATCAACAGTTTGTTATGGTTGTAACACTCAGCTGGTCTGGTGTCAGGAAAGCCTTTCACAGCATTTAAACCAGTACCATGTTGAATGATCATGTACCACGATTCTATATCTAAAGCTATAAACAGCAAGTCCTCAGACCATCTAATTTCTTGCAGCTTTGTCATAAAATCGCCAGTATCCTTAATGTATGTGGGGAGCTCCTTGACAAAGCTTGGTAGAAAATAATCCACATACTCTGTCACATGTTCTCCCATGCTGCCTATCGCCGATATTATTGGTCTACCTGGTACAGGTGAACAGTTCTTATGGATTTTGGGAAGGAAGTGCATTCTTGGTAAAATGGGAAAATCCACTTTCAGATATTTGTACTCATCATTGGATATATCATTCCCTCAATTTTCCATCGTGCCAGGAGTTTGCTCAAAGTTTCTTTGGCTTGATTGTATTGCTGATAGCTGGATTTTTCATAGCATTCTAAATAATTTAAATGTCTGTGAGCTTCAATGACAATCTTTTTGCGGCCAGATCACTGTGTTCCTACCTTTATCAGATTTGGTGACTACTACTTCCTGATTGTCGCTTAGTTTTTTCATCAACTTATTAAATAGTTTTTCCTGATGTGTTCTGGTTCGTTTTTTATGTTTGATCTAATGATTCAATTTCTTTATTTCTCCTGTAACACATTCGTGAAAAATGTCTATAGCGTCTTTAGGCATATTAGGCACAAAAGTAGATTTAGATTTAAATGGAATCATACCTGCTCCTTGTTGTCTGATACTGGCACCCCTTAGTGTGTCTTGTGTTGATATATATAAATATATATATTCACTGAAAAAACCATAGGTTTCAGGCCTTATATAGTTAGGAATTAGCTTTTAAAAAACCTTTGAAATTCACTCAAAAAACTATAAGTTTTTGGGGTGTTATAGTTAGCTGGACATTTCACTCATGCAAAACCATTGAAATTGCTCCTATATAGTTAGTTGTACTAACTATATTTAGCGCACCCGCTTTCCACTGCTGATGATGTCACATATTACATCATTCATGACATGGTCAGTGACATAACTGATGACATCTCAAATGACATCAATGATGACATCACTGATGACATCATCCAGTGAATGTGGTTTGCTTCGTTATTTAAATATGCATTATATATATAGCAATTTGCATTGAAGTATGAGTGGATATATAAAAATAAATATTTGGATGGAGGACTTTAACAATGTATAGTGTCTCACTAAATATAGTGGATAGTGACTAAACTGTGTGAATATCTGTATCACTTTGTCAGTTGTTGTGTAAACTGGTTCTCCAGTTGGTTACTAGCTATGTTAAAGTCTATATTAGTTATTGATTAGTTAATTGAGTATTTGTACGGGAGAGTGAATGTGTGTGTGGTTCGGTGGAGGGTCTGTGACTGCCCAAAGATGTGTGAATAGTTGATTCAGTAGATTTCTTAATGGTACATGTCCAACAAACTAGAAAAATAAAAGGCAGTGTATGTGTCAGTTGTTGTATATAAATAAGTATACATAAGACTCAATGATTGTGTGAGTGACTGTATGGATAACTGTATACTTGTACTAATGATTTTACAATTTACTAAATATGACTTACTATCTAAATGAATAGATTAAGTGGTGTTTGTATGAGTGTGTAGCTAAGTAAGTATGTAAGTATGATCCATTGTTTGCATAAGTGAGTAGGATAACTTCATATGTGAATAGGTTGTGTGCTGGTGTGTAATGTCGATATAGGTGTATAAGTATTTTTGATAGTGTTCTATTGTTCATTGACAGCATGTATGAGTGAATCTACAGGTAAGTGATTAGATGTGTGTATACATCTAGGAATCAATGAGTGGGTTTTTAAAAACTTGTATTGCTGTGTCAATGGATTCAAATATGATACTCAGTATTTTACAAAGAGTGATGAAAGATTTTACTGGTGTATGTGATTGTCACGTGGATGATGTCATCAGTGATGTCATCATTGATGTCATTTAAGATGTCATCAGTGATGTCACTGACCATGTCATGAATGATGTAATATGTGATATCATCAGCAGTGGATTGCGGGTGCGCGAAATATAGTTAGTACAACTAACTATATAGGAGCAATTTCTTAATATATAAGGCCTGAAACCTAGGGTTTTTTCAGTGAATTTGCAAGGTTTTTTAAATGCTAATTCCTAACTATATAAGGCCTGAAACCTATGGTTTTTTCAGTGAATTTGCAAGGTTTTTTAAATGCTAATTCCTAACTATATAAGGCCTGAAACCTATGGTTCTTTAATTAAATTTTGAAGGTTTTTTTAAATGCTAATTCCTAACTATATAAGGCCTGAAACCTATGTTTTTTTCATTGAATTTCGACGGTTTTTTAAATGACAATTTTTAAATGTATGTATGTAATGAGGCCACACCCTTTTTTACACCTCTCTGCAGCGCAACCACTGGCGTGTTTGCAGAGTAGGAACTAATTCCCCTTGCATACTGGGGGTCCCTGGGAGCCACCTAGCCCACCAGAACCCTCCAGTATGCGCCAAGGGGATGCGTTGCTTTGCCCCGTGGGTGGCAGTCCCCGGGGAAGTGTGGGATTGTGGACCCCCCACACTTCTTTATCACTATGCCCCCGCGATTTGGTCCCCCCGTGGGGTAATTATTTTAAAAACAGACCAGGATTAAAAAAAAAAATTGGTCCTTTTTTGTCCTTGTGGGACCACCTGGGCAGGCCTAGGGTGTATCTACCCTGCCCCCTTTTTGTGTTCTTCACGTTTGTTTTTTTGCTTTCTTTTGCCTTTGTCTATCGAGCACAAGATGGTTGCCAACACTTCCTGGTTAGAAGTGTTGACAGCCAATGAGCATGCAGCTTTCTCGGGAAGGCATGCTGATTGGCTGCCACTGTCTGTCAACACTCCAAACCAGAAAGTGTTGGCAGCCATCTTGTGCCTCGGTAGAACGAATTGGGAACAAAAGGGGTTAGGTCCTTTATGTGGTGAGGGCTAGACCTAATATCAATAGTGAACAACACAAAGTACCCAAACCACAGTGACTCAATACGTTTTGTTGATACAGGGTAAGAAACCAATTTATTGTCGCTTCCCTAGACACCATTATTTTGTGTCAATCATTTTTTATTTTTTATATTTTCAAAGAATTGCTGACAGAAAAAGACATTGATTGCAAATATTTACAAGGCTAAACAAACTTTAACAAACATTAAAGGCAAAGACTATTTACACATTTAGAAACCATTATGTCACACATTAGAAAGTATTCTCACATCAGACATTAAATAAAACAATTATTGAAAAAATATTCCAAACATTTTTATCACAAACAACAAACAAATTGCAAACACTGAATGAGAGAAACTAGGGGTTGGGAGGATAGAATACAAGTAATTAAATGACTTATATATATTTTAATGCTGGACCAGCCGGTCCTAGCTTTTGCACAACAATGATACTTTGTATCTCCCAAACAACACTGCCGACGCGTTTCTAGACCAGACTGGAGTCACTGGTCTGTCATCAGGGCTGTATGTGTCTTGTATCTGTAGGATATAAAAGCAATGTTTTGCTTAGTCTAGTGTGTGGACTCCTTATTACCATGAAGTAGCTATAATGACGGTGTGCGCTACATACCAAGGCTGCTCAATGTAGAATTTCAGAGGGGGTCTTTTGGAGGTCAGTTTAAATGAATAGCGTGGCCGAACAGAGAAGCCTAGAAAGATATTTTAAGGATGTTTTTTAATTACATGATTGATTCATTCATTATGCTAGTGGCTGAGTCAGTTTGGGGAAGTGAAAGCGTACCTTTTACTTTGGGTAGTGCCGAGTGCTGTCAGGATCCATTAGGAGCGGCGTAACCATCAATTTTGATTCTGAGATATGGGAGAGATTGACATTCAGAGGCTTGGGGGCGTGCAAACTGTCTTTCACACTCGCTTGGACAATTCAAAGAAAGGTTGCCTACCATGATTTGATCTCTCGTTTGCGCATGAAAGGGGTTGTTAATTTCAGCGTTCTATAGGGAAAAACAAAGTGCGATCTTAGTGGGATGTTCTTGCTAGTTCAGCGCTAGGCGAGCGCGCGTTAGTGCAGATGGGGCAAATACCTGTAGCAGGAGCTGCTGCTCTGTGCTGCTGGATTCGAATTTCTCTCAATAAAGATGGCCGCCGCCACTTCCTGTTTGTTATATATGCAGAAACTGTGCTGATGCATTATGGGGCATGTAGTCCCATAAATCGCAATTACTTTTAAAAAAATGTGTTATTGTCAGAAAAATTATGAGTGGGTGCTGGGCATATTATCGTCAACACCTTATCGTAGTTTGGAAGTAATGGGTACATCACTCCCAAATATTTGATGTATTGTTTGTTTTAAAGCAAAGAATGACTCTGCTAGGATGTGCTAGCATTTTGGGTGGCTTCTCGGGGCCAGGGACCTATTCTCATGAGATAGAGGACCAAGACCAGCGGGCAAACCAGGGATGTCTAACCGGTGCAAATCAGGACAGATGTAATTAGATATGCGCTATCTCAGACAGGTTATTCAAACCAGCCTGTGCACTGTTAAATTTTAAATCAGCAGAACGAATCAGACAAGTTGATTCGACTACGCAAAAAACAGGTGAGGACAGAGCTACACGGTTACTTTCTCTTCAGGCACCTCATGGGTGGAACTATCCCTTGGGGACTTCAGGTGAAAAACGTACCCGTCATCTTTACAGAAGACGCGGAGTATAAAAAAGGTTTTAGCTACATTAATACCAAATGCAGCCGGGACCTTATGGTCCATAACATTGAAACGGCACAACGTTTATGTAATAAGGAAGCACAGGAAATAGAGGAATTGATCAAGTCCATTGAGACCAGCCAGGTGGTCACTGATGCAAAGTCCCTTCTGGACAAAATAGACAAAGATATTCAAATCTTTAAGGACTATACCATAACTGACAAAAACAACAGATACGAGCGCGACGTCAAGGCGTTTAAAATAGAACAAGTTTATCCATTCCTACGTGAGGACTACTACTCACAATCAGATTCTCGTCAGGCCTTATCAACATACCAGGGCAGATCTAGAAACCGATTCAGTACTTTCTCAAGCACATCTTCTTCAGATTCAACGGGGTCTGACAATAGAAACCAAAAGAAGGGAGTGTCTTTTTTAGACAAAGGCAAACAAACAAAACCCAGGTACAAGATACCATGGGAAATGCGAACCCGGAGTAGCAATTACAAGTCATAGGTAACTCCTCAACTGTAGTCAATTTGTCATCTAGAGTTTTGACTATGGAGGAGGAAACAGTACTCAATCTGGGTCTAAAATTCGTACCTAGTAGGAACACCGATTTCACCAAATTGGAAATGGAGGCAATAGAATTTTGCCGTAAAATCAGACTGAAGGCGTTTTTCGCCAATGCTTCATTAACCTCTAGTGTAGAAACAACTGGTTTGAGGAACAAATCTACTTTTGTTCCTTACACTAATATCCCAAAACAGGTTCAAGCCTTCGAACAGACATTACTGTCTTCCATCACCAAGATGGAGAAAGCCAAGACCTTTACCAAACAAAATATGAGTAAAAAACAGAGAGACATAATAGGTTCGCTCAAAAAGGACCCTTCCATAGTGATCAAACCGGCGGACAAGGGCGGGGCGATAGTCATCTGGCCCCGTCCTATGTACCTGTCAGAGGGTGGGAAGCAAGTCAACAATACCATCTGGTACCGCGCACTAACAGAGGACCCCACAAAGGACATCCAGGGACAAATTGCGAGAGTCTTGGGGACTCCGGCAAAGAAAGTGGTTTCCTGGGCAATAAGAAGTATGATTACCTCTTAAAGAAGTGCCCTAGGACCCCTGTCCTCTATCTTCTTCCGAAGATACATAAGAGCTTGACAGCGCCCCCCGGACATCCCATTGTGTCGGGCTGTGACTCCTGTTTAGAGCCGATAGCTCAATATGTGGATTTCTTTCTAAAGCCATTTGTGTGCCAGGTTAAATCTTATTTGCGTGACACAACCGACTTTTTGAACAAAGTCAAAGGTACCATCTTTGATCCGCAATCGCTAATCATGGTTACAATGGACGTTACGTCCTTGTATACCCAAATCCCCCAGGAAGAAGCCCTAGAAGTCATGCAGTTATATCTGGACATGAGAGAAAGACCACATCGGGTTCCGACTGCCTTCATTTTAGAATTGGCAGCAATAGCACTGAAGAGAAATTACTTCACCTTTAACGGTCAGTTCTACATGCAAGTGAAGGGCACCGCCATGGGATGTCCTTATGCCCCAGAAATGGCAGTGCTCTTCATGGCGCAGTATGAAGAAAGGTTTGTGGACATGAATAATCCCTTTAAACATCAAATACTACAGTGGTACAGGTACATAGATGACGTCTGGCTCCTGTGGCAGGGGAGCCAGACCGATTTAATGGCCTTTCACGGATGGCTTAACACTAGGCACAGAGATATAAAATTCTCGATAGAAAATAGCCCTAGCCGGATGACTATTTTGGATATTGAAATGAGGTGTGTGGACGGTCGGTTGGTTTCATCATTGTTCAGGAAAGACACCGACAGAAACACGATTTTACACCACAGGAGTGCACATCCCCGCAGTCTAAAAGCTAATTTACCCTATGGGCAATTATTAAGAATAAGACGGAATTGCTCAGAAATACAAGACTATGAGCTGCATGCCCAAGCATTTTGCTGTGATATGCAAGAGCGTGGTTATCCACGGAAGCTCCTCAAACATTCTCTTAAGAGTGCCAAATATACCCCTAGAGAATGTTTATTACAAACCAAACAGCGCGCACCTTTGGAGAAACTCGTGTGCGTCACCACCTTCTGCCCGGACACACACAAACTAAGACAGGCTGTATTACGGAATTGGCATTTGTTGGAGTGGTTGAGCTGCCCGTTCCCCAAACCCATTTTTGCCTACAGAAAAAATCGCAGCATTGGCCAGGAACTCATCCGAGCTGATGTGGTTATTCCTAAGCCCAAGAGCGACGTATTGGCGCAATGGAATCTCAAGCCTATCGAGGGCCACCACAAGTGTGGTAACTGCGTCGCCTGCTCCAGCACAATAGAAGGCGACGAGTTTGTACATCATGCGATCAAGTGGAAGCACAAAGAATTTTCTAATTGCAGAACAAAGAACGTTGTGTACATGATTCTATGTCCGTGCCAATTAATTTACATTGGAAAAACCAGTCAGCAAGTCAACCAAAGAATAAGCCAGCACCGATAGCGAATTAAGAAAAAGGTGATGTCTGCTCCAATGGTGGAGCATTTCTGTGAGAAGTCCCACAATGAACAAGAATTCAAATGGTTTGTTCTGTACACTATGAATTCCAGGTCAAAATGCCATGACGTCGAGCGCATTCTGTTACAAAAAGAAGCGTATCTGATTTAAAAATTTAACAGTGCACAGACTGGTTTGAATAACCTGTCTGAGATAGCGCATATCTAATTACATCTGTCCTGATTTGCACCGGTTAGCCATCCCTGGTTTGCCCGCTGGTCTTGGTCCTCAAGCTCATGAGAATAGGTCCCTGGCCCCGAGAAGCCACCCAAAACGCTAGCACATCCTAGCAGAGTCATTCTTTGCTTTAAAACAAACAATACATCAAATATTTGGGAGTGATGTACCCATTACTTCCAAACTACGCTAAGGTGTTGACGATAATATGCCCAGCACCCACTCATGATTTTTCTGACAATAACAAAATGTTTTTTTAAGTAATTGCGATTTATGGGACTACATGCCCCATAATGCGTCAGCACAGTTTCTGCATATATAACAAACAGGAAGTGGTGGCGGCCATCTTTATTGAGAGAAATTCGAATCCAGCAGCACAGAGCAGCAGCTCCAGCTACAGGTATTTGCCCCATCTGCACTAACACGCGCTCGCCTAGCGCTGAACTAGCAAGAACATCCCACTAAGATCGCGCTTTGTTTTCCCCTTTAGAACGCTGAAATTAACAACCCCTTTCATGCGCAAACGAGAGATCAAATCAAGGTAGGCAACCTTTCTTTGAATTGTCCAAGCGAGTGTGAAAGACCATTTGCACGCCGCCAAGCCTCTGAATGTCAATCTCTACCATATCTCAGAATCAAAATTGATGGTTACGCCGCTCCTAATGGATCCTGCCAGCACTCGGCACTACCCAAAGTAAAAGGTACCCTTTCACTTCCCCAAACTGACTCAGCCACTAGCATAATGAATGAATCAATCATGTAATTTAAAAACATCCTTAAAATATCTTTCTAGGCTTCTCTGTTCGGCCACGCTATTCATTTAAACGGACCTCCAAAAGACCCCCTCTGAAATTCTACATTGAGCAGCCTTGGTATGTAGCGCACACCGTCATTATAGCTACTTCATGGTAATAAGGAGCCCACACACTAGACTAAGCAAAACATTGCTTTTGTATCCTACAGATACAAGACACATACAGCCCTGATGACAGACCAGTGACTCCAGTCTGTCTAGAAACGCGTCGGCAGTGTTGTTTGGGAGATACAAAGTATCATTGTTGTACAAAAGCTAGGACCGTCTGGTCCAGCATTAAAATATATATAAGTCATTTAATTACTTATATTCTATCCTCCCAACCCCTAGTTTCTCTCATTCAGTGTTTGCAATTTTTTGTTGTTTGTGATAAAAATGTTTGTATTATTTTTTCAATAATTGTTTTATTTAATGTCTGATGTGAGAATACTTTCTAATGTGTGACATAATGGTTTCTAAATGTGTAAATAGTCTTTGCCTTTAATGTTTGTTAAAGTTTGTTTAGCCTTGTAAATATTTGCAATCAATGTCTTTTTCTGTCAGCAATTCTTTGAAAATATAAAAAATAAAAAATGATTGACACAAAATAATGGTGTCTAGGGAAGCGACAATAAATTAGTTTCTTACCCTGTATCAAAAAAACGTATTGAGTCACTGTGGTTTGGGTACTTTGTGTTGTTCACTATCGGTAGAACGAAGGCACAAGAAAGCAGTGAAACAAAGGTGCAAAACACACAAAGGGAGCAGGGTAGAAGCACCCTGACCCCCTAGGCCTGCTCAGGGGGTCCCATAAGGACCCCCCAGGCCCGAATTTTTTTTTTTTTTAAATCACAGGGTACTCGCACCGTACGCGTACCGTACAGAGTACAGTAAGCTTACCGTACAGAGTACAGTAAGCTTACCGTACTCGCACAGTGCACATACCCTGCGATTTAAAAAAACATAAATAACATGTTTGGAGCTTGGGGGGGTCCTTGTGAGACCCCCTGAGCAGGCCTAGGGGGTCAGGGTGCTTCTACCCTGCCCCTTTTTGAGTTCTACACGTTTGTTTTTCTGCTTTCCTGTGCCTCAGTCTACCGAGGCACAAGATGGCTGCCAACGCTTTCTGGTTTGGAGTGTTGACAGACAGTTGACAGTCAATTAGCATTCAGCTCGTGCTCGGAAAGGTACAGAGTACAGTAAGCTTACAGTATTCTTACAGTAAGCTGCTATAGATATATATTTTTCTCTTTTAATTTTCTCAGGAACTACTGGAGGGATTTACACCATTTAAACAAAAGGCCCTACTGCGTACCAGTTCCTACCATTTTGCCAAGTTTGGTGTAATTCCGTTCAGCGGTTCGGGCTGTAGCCGTGTCTGTTCGTCCTATGGAAATTAACATGGGGAAAACACGTTTTGGGACCCCCCTTTTTTCTCGGCCCCCGCTTGACGAATCCCCCCGACACTTTCAGGGAAGGAGCGGAGGGTAACGGGCCATCTTCTTTGAGATATTCACAAAGATTCATCCACCGCACAAAAGTTATTCCCAATAGAATGTTGCGTATTTCCTATGGAAACTAGGTCCTAACTATATATAGCTACTGGTGACCGCCAGTAGGTAATACATATATATATCTGTACATATATATATATATATATATATATATATATATATATATATATATACACATACAGCAAACTCCTCCATTCAAGAAGAAATGAGTCGCACTGTCGGATGCAGTGGTATGTAGCCTTTAATCGTTAGACTGTCTGGGCAAGCCTGGCGCGTTTCGATCTTATGATCTTTATCAAAGGCAGTCCGGCAGTCTAATGACTCTAATGGCGACCGTTCCAACAAGCATTCGCAATGCAATAGGTCTCGCAGTTGTGAGAGTTTGAGCTATTGTCATTGTAAATGGCAATGCATTTTATTTACGTATTGGTTTTTAAAACATAATTAAAAGGCATTGCCATTTACAATGCCAATAGCTTAATCTCTCGCAAAAGTGAGACCTATTGCATTGCAAATGCTTGTTTAACGAGGGAAAGAAAAACGCCCGAGGGGGTTGGGTGGTGGTCTGAATTCTGTTTTCATTTGAAAAACTCAGCTGTTGCATGTGGTTTGAGTATTGTGACCTGGATAAGAAGTTGGGGGACCTCCTGAGCGAGGACTGTTACATGAAAATGCTGCGGGTCTTTTATAAAGCACAAATCACCAACTGAATTGCCTATTAGTACCTGAGCAATGCCTGGTATTTTTTCTCCTGGGCTAATTTCGGCCCCAGGTATGCCATACCCCAGGCCCAGAAGTTAAATAAAGGGGAAGGGGAACACCTGTCCCCTGCCCAATTTGAGCTGTGGGGAGCCCATTCCCTAGGGCCCGGCAGTAATAACAACGGGTCCCTGCCTCCCCCTGAAATATGTTGCTGGGCCCCAGGGGATGGGTCCACGGGACTATAAGCTGCCTGGGGAGGTGGGTCCCCATGCCACCTCCCCTAAATGTAAAGTTACACACACACACACATATATATATATAAATGTGTATATGTATATACAGCAATTAAATGTTTTTTTTTGTTTTAAGTTTTAATTTTAACTTTGGTTATATCTATATATATATATAATTTGTTTTAAAAATGTTTTACATTCATAGTTATATTTCCAGTGCATGCTATTGCTGTACACTTTTTGTTGTGAATGTTGTGGTCACAAAGGAAACAGATATGTTTTGAGTAATCTTTTGAAGCTAAGATGGTTGTTAGTAGATCTTATATTTGGGGGTAGTGAATTGGCTTTGCAACTTGGACAGAGAAAGATATTCCACCCACTTTTTTTTCTTGAATGCCAGTCTAGAGAGGAGCTTCTTTGTTTGTATTTAGTGATTTTCTACCTGATGAAAAATGGTTCTTTTCCATGTATTGCTTTGTGAGTGATAAAAAGAAGCTTGAATATGGATCTTCTGGAAACTGGTAACCAAAGTATGGCCCTCAAAGAGGTGGAGTTATGCCCTTGTAGCTTAACATGTAGAAGTAATCCGGCAGCCAAGCTCAGGATTCTCTGTAATCTTCTCATAGTTGTTAGAGGCAAGTCGTGATATAGGACATTGGTGTAATCAAGTTTTGATAGGAAACAAGAGATTGCTGCTTGGACATTTTAGGAGGAATCCTATGTGTGTGAAGATGCAACAAAGGGTGTTCATTGTAAGGCAGCTTGATCTGACTACCTTATCCACTTGGACATTCATTGACATATTGGAGTTCATGGTAATGCTGAGGTTCATTACCTCCTTGGATATTTTTGGTGGTGGTCCCAGATTATCAGGCCAAGTGCCGAGATGGTTGAATGTTTTCAAGTCACTACAGATGAGTATTTCAGTTTTAGACATATTAAATATGAGGTGGCTTCATGCCATCCGCTTATCAAAAGCCCAGAAGTATCTGAAGGTTTAGGAGTTTCCAATGTCCTTGGGGATTTCCAATTTAAGAAATATTTGCATGTTATCTGCAGTTTTAGCAGGTGAACAAAAATTCTTGATCATTCCCAGCAGTGCTTTAATGTAGATGTTGAAGAGAATAGGCGAGATAAGGCCTTGAGGAACTCTTGCTTTTATACTCTAGAGTGTGGAAAGAAGGAATAAGGAGGACATTAGTTCTATTTTGTAAGTAAAATTTGATGCAAGAAAGAATGGTACCCTCTATGTCAGCTTCGTCAATTCTTTGGATTAGTGTGTCATGATGAACTGTGTGGAAGGCAGCTGGAAGATCCAAGAGAAGTATGCCAGCAACCCACTTCTGGTCTACTGTGTTTTAATGTCATCCCAGATGGGGATTAGGGCAGCTTCAATGCCTCTTCCTGGGCGAAATCCTGTTTGCAAGTCAGAGAGCAGGGAGTTTTTCTCAATGAATTTTGACATCTGGGCAAAGGATGCGCTTTCTGTATGTTTGCCCAAGAATGGTCTGTTTGCTACCGGTCTGTAGTGTTTGAGGACCAATTTTATTTTCTTTATTAATGGACGTATGCTTTTTTTTGGTCTTCTGGAAAAAATCCTGTTGTTAAAGAGTTTATGATCAGTGTTCTGACTGGGGTGGTGGGGCTGAGGGTGTTAAAATAATTTGTTTGAAGATTTGCGGAAGACACGGATCAGAAGGGCAAGTGGCTAGCTTTCTAGCTTAGGCAAAATCCAGAAATTGAGTTGGTGGTCATTTCTTGAAGAAATGGAGAGGCTGTGTTAATCTACTACTGGAGGATTTTGTTGGGAATGGGTAGGCAATAGTGTTTTTCTTATGCGTTAAGTAGGAATCCAAAACAGATTGCCTTGGTTGTCTAATGATTTGCCAGTTTGTCTGAAAATACTTTAGAAATTGGATAGGGTCCTTCTGTGAATTTCGGTTTGCAAAATTCTGTGAGCATTTTATAAACTGTCACATTTCACATTGTGGATTATGCTTCAATGGTAGCCTTTTTAGCGTTTTTGATTGCTGACTTACATTCTTTATTGTTTGCGTAGATACATTTTGGCTAGAGGGTTGTTTGTTTTGAGCCAGGTGTTTTGAATGTAAGCAGTTTGTTGTTTTATCTTTTTTAATTCCACATTTATTCAAGGGCTTTTTTTTACCATATTTCGATGTGTATGAGGTATAATTCAAGCCTTGCTCAAATCTAAACCTTCACCTGGTAGGATCCCGGGCATATTCTTAGTTTATCATCAAAGCCCTGATAAAATAAGAATGCCATCCAATTTTCTCTCTTCATTAAACAGCACCAAATCCGACAAGAGATTTTTATCTGCAGGACAAAAAGATTTCTAAACCATCTATTCACTTGGGCAAGTAGATATTTTATAGAATCCAACACTCCTGCATTGATATCAGCACACAACAGCAGCAACTCTTCGCTAGTCTACCTCTACTGGAGTTCACAGGAAACAGTTCACAACCCAAATGGGAAATTCCCCCATAGAACAAAATGTGCAATACAGCTGCATGGTATGGTCTCAGCCTGCTACGCACGAAACGAACAAACACACAGCTGAAGATCATGTGCAGGAAGAGTTGGGAGTTCAGGAAGTAGAGTGCACCACCCGGCCATAGGCCAGAGGCGGCACCCATGCCCTCCTTTAAGGGAGGAGCTAGCTATGAGGTTGGACACAGGGCCTGTCACCAATTATGCACCTCCAATGCACTGTTCCTGATCTCTTATATGATGTCATAGATGGCATAACTTTGATATCACTAGTGATATGGCATATCACCACACCATTAACAATGCTGATGTCATCACTATGGAAAGCTTAGTCGATGTCACTCTATAACAACAAATGCAAACTCGATACAAAATTGACCACACTGTCTGCTGAAAGTAAAATGGTTGCATTACTAGAAATTATTATTACTGTATTGGATGGACTAACACAACAAGTCTGAAATTCATCCTTCTTCTGTTATCTGGGTGAATGTCAAGGACATGTATTAGGTCAGTGGACATGGGACTTGGGTGTCTAGAGGGCAGGGCGGAGCCATTAATCCTGACTGTAGAAGGCAAGATGACTTATGCTTTGGGGTGTGTCTAAGTGGGGGCTCAGAGCAGGGCCTGGTTGAAGTTCAGGCACTTCATTCAATCCCTGATGTGTACGACACTCATCCGAGCACAGTGCATTAGATGCTCGTGGTGTTGAGCCCAGGGCATGGTCAAATACCTACCTTTGATGTCAGTTCTTGTTTGCATCACATACAAGGAAGGCAATTGTAAAAGGAAGGAGCCTTGCAAAGCATTTGAAAGGAGATACTTGACACATTTCACATATACTTTTATGTGCAGGTTGTCACCATGGCTTCTGAAAGGATTCAACATTTCAAAAAGGGAACTCATCAGACCTCTCAGTCTTCATTCCTTGACAGTTGCCTTATGAATTGCCTTATTGGACATGCTATGACTTGGGCTAATTCTCTGGTCATAAATTCAGATGCCTGTTGGAAACATGAAGCTTATTTGCTTCTTTTTACTCTTCTGAAGAAGCTACTCCGTGTGAGATTTCGTAAGGTGTAATGGATGTTTTGATTTATGTGACTCAAGTTCATAAATTATCAGATGAAACTGCTTAGTTAAGAATTCACATGACACATTTTCGTCAAGGGCCAAAAGGGGAGACCTAGGATGAGCTGGTTTGTTCCCACCATCCGGCTTCTCTTTCTGAACTTACTGATCAACTGAAATTGATCAAGGGTGAAAAAGAACATCGTTGAAAGAATGGCTTCTGTATAAATTATGGTGAAGCTTGACATGTGATTCAGAGATGTGACTAGTGACCTCACAAGAATTTAAGAAGAGAATAAATATCTCATGAAAGGATAAGAAAGCTGGAGTTCATTGTCTTCTCTTGATTGGATCCGATATGTACAATACTGATAATTGTTCATTTGAACAATTGTTTTAAGAGCAGAAAGTCTTTAGTGCTTCAGCGTTATTGGATAGTGGTGCCTGTGGAAAGTTTATTGATCAGGAAGGGCCACCAACATTAACATTCCAAAAAAGAGTCAAGACGACTCCTGATGTTTTTGTTCTGGATGAAATTCCTCCATTGTACAGATTGGCCATTTGTTTCTATTTCACCTGAAAGGCAGTCCTCTATACTTCAGGCTCAGACTCCACTGTCCGTTCTTCCATAGACTTCAGGGTCTAGATCTGTTTTTTCATGTATCTCTTTGCTGTTCTTTATTCTTTTCTGATTCTTTATTTCTTACTTGCTTCTGATCCTTGTCATATCACAATATCTTTACTCATTACTCCCTCTCTCAATTATGCAGAGCTTTTATGGTATTCCTTGGTTTAAGAAGCGCAACTCATCTGTTAATTCATCCATCAAAATTACATCCTTGTCATTACAGTTTTGTCATGCTCATTCTTAGGCTTCAGAAAGTTATTGGTCATCTAATGAAGAAATAAGAGAGTTATTGGAGATATTGAAAGCGTACTTGCAGGAGACTGTATAATTAGAAGTATATCATCAATACCCAAAACAAAATCAGGAAATCTATCCTTGCATTATTATAGTGATTTAAATTGAAATATAATCAAAGATCTATGGGCCTGATGTATGAAAACATAGCGAATAACAAAGCAGACGCTACTGGTTAGCGACTACTAAATAAGCAGTTTGTGATGTGCATATAGTTGATAATGGTATATTTAATAAAATTGCACAGCAAATAATTAGAAATTTCTTATTTTTGGGGCAGAAAAAAAGAATTGCTAATTGCCAGTACCAAATAGCGAATCCCTATTTCAATGAACAAAGCATATGCAAATAGAAAACTTTCTAAAACACAGTATTTTGCAAATGCAAATCACCATCAACTGGAAGCAGGTGATAACCAGGTGCAAAATAAAACAGGAGGCCCAGTCACACTCTATATAGTGAGGATGTGGATTCTTGGACCTCAACGAAGGAGTAGGAGGAGAAGAAGGAAAAAGAGGATTTTCAGACACAGGGCAACTAGGAGCCTCATTACGATGTCGGGCAGACAATGGACCTTAGGTTGGCAGTTCCGACTGCAGGATTACGATGCGACCACCCATAGGATGGTTGCAAACATGCATTTTACAATAGAAGCTTGTGCTGTACTGGAAAAGGCCCACAGCGCAAGCTTCCATTGTAAATGCATGCACCATAGGTTCCCCCCAGGCCTCATATTAGAGGGCCATGTGGAAAGTCACTTTCCGCCTGCCTTTTCATGGAGGGCGGACAGCCATGAAAGGGCAGGCGGAAAGTGGCATCATAATCCCGACGGCAAAGCGGAGCCTGGCTCTGCCGTCATTAGGGGATTAGGAGGCCTTCTGATGCACTGATTGGCTCCTTGAGCCCATCAGACGCGCCGCGGACGGTCCCTCCGCCCGATGCCTCCACCTGCCACATTGTAGTGCGGCAGGCAAACCGCAGAGGCAGATGTCGGTGGGTTCGAAAGTGACGTGCCTTCGGTATCGGTCCCACCGACATCATAATCAGCCCCTTAGTGACCAAACAGATGCACAAGTTTATGCTATGTTCAGGTTTAGCACAGATGTATTTCATACCTTTTTAATTAATAGGATTCTGTACTAAGCAGGTCTACCCAGAACAGCACTGCTATTCATACCAATATTCAGATTTTGCCGACTTTTTTCACAACAAATTTTTATTATCAACAGCCGTAACAACTCTGGTGAAACCAGGTTTTTCTATAATGCAATATACATAGTAGCGATATTGATGTCGACATTTGCAATCTCAATAGAACACAATTTAGAATCTAATGATGTCTAAAATATTACCCCAACAATAAACAGCAGTGCCATACACCTAGTATGACATCTAATGCATGTAATTCCCAGCCTCCCAGATCTAATAGCTATAGAATTACAACCGTGGTTGTCCTTCATCATCTGTCTTTTTGCCAGTTCTTAACGTGGTGATACAGCTGGAATGGGCTCTAAATATAGTACCTGATATTCCGCCCACCTCCTCCAAATCTTGGGGTGTTTCTGGGGGCACCCCCTCGCCTTAAATACTGGTAACTCTAGCCCTAAGTAAAAATCCAGTCCCCTCTTCCATACTCCAACTAGTGGTGGGGATGTGTCTTTACATGCCCTTGCTATATCTCGTTTCGCCAGTGTAAGGCCAAGGAGTAGTAGATGACGTTTGTATATATTGCCCCCGATACCATCTGTGATGTGGAGCATGACCAGTCGTGATGAATATGGGATATCCCACCTCAATACTTTTGACAGACACGTTATCCCTCCCCGCCAGAACTTCGAGAGTGCTGTACGCTGCCAACCCAGTGTGTATGAGAGTGCCAAATGGATTCAAGATAGCCTGGCTGATGCAGATTATGAATCCGAAACCGGTCCGAGGATGCTTGTTTCCGGTCCAGGGAAGACAAGGCTTGGCAGTTCGGGTTGGATTGTTCCCATGAGGCCCAGGGTCAGACTGATTTGCATATGGCCATGTCTGAACTGGGGTGGCTGAGTGAGCTAAAGAATGGTGATGGATTAAACCCAGATCAGTTGACTGGGGGTGAGTGTTTTATTTGCTCAAATGCTCCGTCCATCATCCCCTTTTGTTTTGCTTTGTTCGCCCTAAGTTGGCAGAGTATGCTCAGACGTGAGTCCCTTGCTCACTTGGCCACTGGATTCAAGATAGCCTGGCTGATGAGGATTATGAATCCGAAACCGGTCCCAGGATGCTTGTTTCCGGTCCAGGGAAGACCTGGCTTGGCAGTTCGGACTGGACTGTTTCCATGAGGCACAGGGTCAGACTGATTTGCATATGGCCATGTCTGAACTGGGGTGGCTGAGTGAGCTAAAGAATGGTGATGGATTAAACCCAGATCAGTTGACTGGGGGTGAGTGTTTGATTTGCTCAAACGCTCCGTCTATCATCCCCTTTTGTTTCGATCTGTGATTTTACAGCGCAAGCAGAGAGGAGAGTCAAAAAGGCCGGCTCGCCAGAGACGTATCTAAAGAATAAAACCCTATGAAGGTATTTTAATTGTATGAGTCATAGACGTGCCGCAATAGCCGTACCACGCAGGGATTCCAGTGCTTCAGCCCAGTCATCATCATCTAAGGGGCCTAGGTCTTCCTGCCAGGTATCTCGTGTTTTGCCAAGTGTAGTGGCATGGTTAGTCACAAGTGTTCGGTATATCTTAATTAATTAATTAATTAATTAATTGCAGGTTTATATAGCGCTAGGATAGACTCCCGGAGGAGTATCTCCGCGCTTCGACCGCTGCGAAACCCTTCCTGGCTTCCCTGAGAGATGGTCCCTTAGTGGGTATCTCCAGGGTGAGACCAGGCATCCCCGGCGGTCTGGTGGGGCCGTTAGTGAAGATGAGGCAAGCTAATGCCCAGAGTTGCCGAGTGTGATCGCTGATCAGAGTGGGCACCGAGGCGAGAGAATTATCGAGTCC
The DNA here is from genome assembly GCF_964263255.1 of Lissotriton vulgaris. NCBI lineage: Eukaryota > Metazoa > Chordata > Amphibia > Caudata > Salamandridae > Lissotriton > Lissotriton vulgaris. The sequence continues at coordinate 339,678,497 of NC_141687.1, read as the reverse complement.
GCTGACCCTGGTCCAGAAACCTGCAGCGCCGGGAATCGAACCCTGGTCCCGGGCCGTCCTCTGCTCTCGGGTCTGCCGCCTCTAACCAGTGAGCCACACTACTTCACTCTGCCGCCTCTAACCAGTGAGCCACACTACTTCATCTTGGTGATCTTATAGTTCCCCCATAAATACTTTAGTCTCAATAGGGTTAAATTCAGGTATAGCTTCTTGGAGTGTAAGGTATGGGGAGAAGGCATGGTGGAATTGGAGGTACTTATAAAACTGTGAGATGGGCAGATCATATTCTTTTTGTGGCTTCTGGAAAGACTTTGGAGTACGGCCACTGAGAACATCTCCCGCAGTAGCTATGCCAATGGCCTCTTAGCCACAAAAGCCAGACAGCACTGATAACTGAGGTAGAAGACCATTATGCTTAAGGGGAGCTTCCCTTGTCAATCACCCAATTCGATGCAGCAATTGTTTCCAGGTCACAAGTATCGGCAGCAACATTTTGAGTGTTGAGCCTGTGTATAGGATCGTGTGTAGTGACATATTGCCCATCAACCAGCGTTCGACTGCCTATGCAGGATCCTGTCTGTCTCCGTACCACCAGTCACTCAGGATAAGGAGGTGTGAGGCTCCATGATATGCCTGAACGTCGGGAGTTTCCAGTCTACATTGTGTGGGGGCATGGCAACACGTTCTCAGGGCCACCCAAGCTGAACTCCCACCCCAAAGAGAGTCGCTAAGAATTGCATTTAGTTGTCTGAACCAGACCGGTGATATCGAGTACAGGTGGTTTTGAAGTTGGTATAGAAGACGAGGCAGGGAGACCACCTTGAATATGGATGATCTTCCAGACAAGGAGAGAAGTAGGTGTGACAATAGCGAATCTGCGCCTTGATCTGAATCGATAATGAGGCTAGGTCCTTTTACCAGGAAGTGGGCTGGAAAGCCGATAAAACCACTCCCAGGTATTTAAACCCATCTGAGACCACTGTCACATCGCGGGCCCATTCGCCCAGTTGGCATCCACCCCACATTGACCACAAGAAAGATTTATGGGCATTCATATATAGCTTTGAGGTCTCCATAAAAATCTGCATTATCCTGAGTAGTCTTAGACCCGATCTATTTGGGTGTGTAAGAAAGAACAAGACATTGTCCGCATAAAACGCTATGCGATCCAAGACTTCTCTTGACCATTCAAAACCACAGATCTGTGAGTCTATCCTTACCCAAGCTGCGAGCGGTACCATACCCAGAGCAAAGAGGTAGGGAGAAAGGGGGCAGTCCTGGCGAGTACCTCGCCCAGTGGAAAAGGCCTGCAAGGTCAAATATGCCACGATGACGGAATTAGTAATGCCAGTATATGGAAGGTGAATAGAGGTAAGCAGGCGGGGACCAAAGTTCAGTCGACTCGAAAGTGCGAAGTCCAGCTAAGTGAATCAAAGGCTTCGTCTATGTATGCCAGAAGAAGCGCCGCCGGTCCTTTAAGGCGATCTACTGTCTCAATGGCGTTATGTGCACAGTGAATATTGTATTGTGCATCGCGGGCTGGCATAAAGCCAGCTTGGTCTGGGTGGACGAGATCTGTAATATATGATACAAGGTGTTTGGCAATAGCTTTGCAAGGAGATTGGCCTCTACATTGAGAAGGGATATTGGACGATCTGAGGAGTGGCGTTCAGGGGATCGACCGGGCTTTAAAAAGACTACCATCTCTGCATGACGCCAATCTTGCGGAAGGCATCTGTTATCTACAGCGGCGTTGAGTGCAGCTAAACAGGGTGTCATCAGTAGGGACTGGTAGTTTTTGTGGAACTCACATCGGAAGCCATTCTGGTCTGGAGCTCCTCAGCCATTAATGGAGCATCCAGTTCCTCCCTTCACTGTGTCAGCCAGGGCTCGTAGAGGCAGATCATCTAGGAACTGATAAATAGTAGATGTCTGTAGAGTCTCCCTAGGAGTGTATAAGTCTGCAAAGTAATCAGCAAGGCTTGCCGAAATTTGTACTGGATCAGTAAGTATCTCTCCGTCAGGACAGCGAATACTCGGGATGACAAAGGTACAGGGTGTCTGCTTACATAGGCGGTGTAGCAGTGCACTGGCTTTGTATCTCCACTGATATATCCTGCTGCGAGTGGCTAACCATGTCGTTTTAGCCTCATCTAACAATTTGCTGGCATATAATTGTTGTGCATGGAGCTATTATCAGCGCGCAGAACTTCCATCTTTCCCTCTACCACTGTGCCCCAGGTCTATGAGTTGGGCTTCTGTCTGTATCAGCTTCTTTCAGCACTGTTTACGATGTGCTGTGTGGATTGAAATGTCTACACCCCGAAGAGTTGGTTTCATAGCTTCCCACAAAGTTTTCGGGGGGGACTCAACTGTCACACTTTCTATTGATAGTGTTGAGATCCTAATTTGAATCAAATACATTTTTTATGCTTTATTGATAATGGGATGTGATAGTAAGCATCTTGTAGATCTACTGAACACACCCAGTCTCCCTAATGCTATTGAGGATAACTCTGATGTAATGCCAGCATTCTGAACTTTTCTTTTTTATGTACTTGTTCAGTACTTGTAGGTCTAAAGTGGTTCTGTATTCTTTTTTTGGTCCTTTCTTTAGCACCAAAAAATACCAGGAATAAACCCCCAGTCCTCTCTAGCGGTGGGGAGAACCTCCTCCATAGTATGCTTGCGTAAAAGAATGTTGACTTCTTTCTTTAACATATCTTTCTGATGTGCCATTGTTTTGACTGGTAGAATTGAAAGAGGAATGGCCCTGAATCGAAGAGAATATCCATTCTTAACAATATTCATGACCCATTTGTCTGTTATTAAGCGTCACTCTTCCACATGGTTGGTAATACTTCTCCCAACCGGAGCGGCTAATAGAGAAGGGGAAAGTGATGGCTAATTGTTTGGCCACAGGCTTTTTCTTGTAAGTTCAGATCCTCTTTCTCTTTCTAGTTGTCTGGGAGGGTAGTTTTGCCTGGACTGTTGTTGGTGATACCAGTGAGGGGCTTGAACCCTCTCAGAGAATAACCTTCTATCATAAAGCCTGTATCTGTTACAATACTCCTTCTGCTTCTCTAAATCAACAGATTTAAGTGTGTCCACCTCAGTTTTTAATCTGGACATCTCTTCATCTGCATGGGTGCGAAAAAGAGTATTACCGGAGAAAGGTAAGCTTAGAATCTGCTGATAAGCCTCTGGTTTAAGGACAGTTAGTGTAAGCCAAGACGATCTGTGAAGACATATACTGTGACAGTACCCATGCACAGCCAGATCCGATGTATCCACTGCTACACTTATAATCTGGTTAGGTACCACCTTTACTCAAGGTCTCTTGAAAATCTGGTCTGTCCAACTTTGGTAGTTTTTCAGTAAACCTGTATAGTGAATCTCACAAAGACCTATTGTACCTCCCCAACAAAGCAGAAGCACTTGCCACCTTCATAGTTGAATCTGATGTTCTACACATCTTTTTGCCTTTGCCAATAGCATCTATTTACTTGCTTTTCATATCTGGTGGAATGGAAGTGGACGAAGCAACAGTGTCAAAATTTCTAGCAGCTGCTACAATGACTGAATAAGGAGGAGGATCCGATCTGAGAAATAATGGGTCCTAGTCAGGAGGTTTATACTTCTTGAGAAGTCGAGGAGGAGCAGACTTCTCAGGCGTTAGAAATAATTGCATTGCAGGCTCCAAAAGACTAGGAACCAGAGGAAGTAGAGGTTGTTTAACTGTTCTGTGATGCAGTGTTTCAAAGATCACAGAAGATGATGTTGTGGTGATAGGTATGTCAATGTTTAACTTTTTTGCTGTTCTTTTTAGTACATCATTGAAGGTAAGGATATCATTCACAGGCGAAACTCATACAGGAGGGGTGTCTGTCAGAGTAGGGGAGTGATCTCTGACTGAGAAGCGAGAAGTCATGAATCAAAGTGGAAATCTCCTTCTTCTATGTCTTGATCTGTGTGATCTTATAGATCTTGATATAAATTGGGTTCACGGTAATACCAACAATCTAGAGAGGTGACGCAATGGACTCCTGGATCTTCTAGGACACTTATGTGCTGCAAGCGGAAGATGCAGTCTACTTAATGATTCTGTCGGAGTCGCAGGGTGCACAGATGGTGTGCCTACAGATAATTGAAAAGATGGTGACCCTTTAGAAGATGGTGGACCTAAAATATGTAGCTCAAGTGTGACTCTTGATGGAGAATATGTCTGAGAATATTACGAGCCCGACATATGGGGCACAGGTCTACGCTGATGACTTTGCAGCCAGCGTGGAGAAATGTGCAAAGGCAATTGTGATCTGGCCCTGGATGTAGAGCTAAGTCTTTATTCAGCTCTCAAAGTCGATGGTAGTTTTTCCACTGAGTGGGACGTCGAATTATTTTCTTCGTTAGCGAGCAAACTATCACTCGCCGGAAAGGAAAGTGTATAGGACCGCCTTAAACAATATAAAAAACTATAAATATCAGAAAAGAGGGTTTACTTCACCAAACAGATAGAGACAGCAAAAAAGTCCCCCAAGGAACTAATCTCTGTAGTAAATAGACTTACTATTTTGCAACGACATTGCAGCGGCCTTTAAAGCAAAAGTCCTGTATATTTTAAAGGTCTTTGAGGATGGATCAGGACATCTCCCCACCGTTCAAATGATCTGCCTGACCCCGATTAAAGCACCCGCTCAAGTTCTCTTCCATATCTTCGGAAGCAGTGGAAAAATACATAAAAGAAGCAAAGTCAGGATCCCCCTCGGACCCATGCCTGCCAGCACTTTTGAAAGAAATAGTAGACTTGGTGAGCCCTGGGCTCGCAGACATTTTTAACTCTATGTTTAACTCTGGTAACTTTCACACCAGTTGGAAAGAGACGTCAATCCTACCGCTTTTAAAAAAAAACACCCTGGATACGACTAGCCCAAATAACTATCGACCTATAGCCAGATTGCCTATACCGGCCAAAATAATAGATAAAATTATGAATATCCAATTATCTCAATTTATCTGCGAAAACAACTTGCTTAACCATTCCCAGTTCGGATTTCGCCAAGAACATAGCACGGAAACAGCACTCATTAAAGCTACTGAGGAGATCAGAGCGGTGATGGACGGAGGAGGCACAGCTGCCCTTGTGCTCCTCGATCTGTCTGCCGCTTTTGACACGGTTGATCATGTCCTTTTGCAACAGCGGCTGGAGAAACTTGGGGTCCGTGGCACAGCTCTGGCCCTACTGTGCTCCTTTCTTTAGGGTCAGAGATTAACGGTGTCAGTTGACGATTTAACTCAGTATTTTACACCTTGCCGTGGGGAGTGCCACAGAGCTTCTCCTAAAGCCCTTCCCTGTTCAATGTTTATGTTTCCGAACTGGCCCCTCTGATCCGGGACTTTGGGTTTAGTCTGAAGTCATAAGCCGATGATACCCAGATTATGGTGGCTGCATATAAACATCAAACCCCTCCTTTCCAACAGTTTAAAAACTGCATGTGTACAATAAACAGATGGATGAGTACGCACTGCCTCAAACTTAACTCCGAAAAACTGAGGTCCTGATTTTTGTAAACATGCAGCCAACTTGGGGCAATCTGTGGTGGCCGGCAGAGATGGGAGTACCACCTAAATCAGCAGCCAGAGCCAAGAACTTGGGTGTATGGATTGACAATAAATTAACACTCTTTCAGCAGCTCAATGCCATTGTCTCCGCTTCACACTTTCTTATAAAGAAAATAAGGAAGATCTTCCTGTACATCTCCGTGGAGACCAGAAAAACTGTGGTAACATCTCTCATCCAGTCCAAACTGGATTACTGCAACGGGCTATATCTGAATATTCAGAAGCAGTGTCGAAAGAAGCTTCAGATGGTACAAAACCAAGCAGCACGGCTATTGCTTAACATCCCCAGACATAAATTGGTATCAAATGAGATTCGCAATTAGCACTGGCTCCCGGTACAACAGCGTATTAAATTCAAGGCTTTGTGCCTGGCCTACAAAGCAGTGAATCACACAGGCCCTTCCTTTCTACAGAACTTTTTTTTTGGTATAAACCTACAAGACACCTTCGTTCTTCAGCGGCCAGACTCCTGACAGTGCCCAGAATTGGTACATCGCATTGGGGTGGCAGCAGCTTCCATTATGGCACTTCCAAGCTCTGGAACACTCTTCCAAATAAACTCAGAAGTGCGAGCTCCCTATCCATCTTCAGGAGAAGGTTAAAGACCTGGCTGTTCCAGAACTAGACGTGGCATGCGCTTACTGTGTCCTTAGCGCCAAGACACCTCCGGGTATTTGTGCGCTTTTATAAGTACTGTTAACATTAACGTTAGGATCATACATTGGATAAACTTGAACTTGGTATTGTGTGTATTTTTCGGGGGTATTCCAATTTGTCCCTCCATTCCCTGTCCATTAAGTCCCATCCCAAATCTGCCACCCACGTGGTATCTAGCGGGAATTGGGCATGCGTCCGATGCGAAGGTATAACCATTTGATGAGGTGGCTTCCACGCCCCATGTAATAAAGAGATTTGACAAATGCGTTTGCTTGGGGTTCCTCCCACTGTGGAGTCCACTGTCTTTTAATGTAAAGCAGTAGAGGTACATGTGTCATGTATAGTGTGGCAGGTGCTCCCGTAATATGTGTGAACGTGTCGTGATCCACAAGTGTCCCATCTCCAAAAAATGCCTCAATAGGCTCCACACCCACATCCGCCCAGGGTCCAAGTGCCCTTTGCGTCAGCCTACCTCTCGCCAATGGCATCCCAACCAATGGAATGTTATCGGGATAGTTACCACCTCTAGAAGTATATCGCAGCGCTTTTCCCCAACATTGTAGTACTGTTTGGAGGAGGTATGGTAGCGCTGGGGTGGTTTACTATGTGGTAGCAGTAAGTCGTGTTCCCTGCTCGATGTGCCTGGTACCATAATCAATCTCCTGTAAATTGTGTCCTGCTGTCCAGTAGGACAGCCACTGTACTTCGCATGCATGATAATAAGGTCTGAAATCTGGTACCCCAGACCACCCCCGTGTGCCGATTTGGACTTTCTTACGACTTATTCGAGGTCATACCCCATACCCCATATTAGGTCTATCAGGATAGTATCTAGTGTATCAAAAGTTGTTGTGGGTATTAACAACAGCAGTTTGTGAAATAATACAAAAGACGGGGAAGTACCACCATCTTAGATAGGGCCACACGGCCTATAGCCGATAAAGGCAACGTGGTCTAGAAAGCTACCTGCGAACGTATTCCACGAATAGCCTTACCCAGGTTGCCCTCTAACATGTGCGCTTGTGGGCAATAGACGTTAATGCCCAGGTATTTAAAAGTGTGTGGGGCCACTGACAGCTTGAGCTCTCCAAAAGCAATACAATCTGAGTACATTTGGTCATGAAAGAAAAAGGCATTCGATTTAGATTCATTGATGGATAAACCTAACACTATTTCAAAGTCAGCAATGATACGGGGAAGCAGGCCATGTCCCTCCAACATGTCTGCAATATATAAGATAAGGTCATCTGCATATGCCGACACCAGGTGTGTGGTTGCGCCTACAGGGCTTCCGCAAAGTGTGGCCTCTCGCCTACAGAGTGCAACTGGCTCCAGCGCAAGAACAAACAATATCGGGGACAGCCTTGTTTGGTACCCCTGTGGATACCATATTCTCTGTAGATAAGCTTTCCCGTTCGGACTCTTGCAGTGGGTGCAGCGTATAGCAACTTTACCCATTGGACATATTCGGGGTCAAACCAAAGCGTGCAATAGCCCTGAACATGTATTTCCATGACAACGTATCGAAAGCTTGTCGCTCGTCCAGGGATATGCAGCCAGCATCTGGATGATGTGTAAGATCAGTAGACATGATCTTGTGCACCCTGCGCAGGTTAAATGAAGTACTCCTAGCTGGTATAAACCCACACTGATCGATATGGATCAACCTATTAAGGTATGGCTGAATTCTATTAGCCAATACCTTGATTAAGGTTTTCTATTCCGTGCACAGCAGTGGTAGGGGGCGATAGCCTGACATGTCTGCTGGGTCCTTGCCCAGCTTGGGCAATGACACCACCAGTGCCTGAGCAGTGGTGCAAGGAAGATGTCCCAACTCAAGCGATTTCTTATATAGCTCCTTCAAGTGCGGTATTACTATTTCAGAGAATGCACCAACATCAACGCCCTCAGTTTCAGAAAAAGAAAGTTGCTGCTTTAACCACACGGTATGCCACGGATAGTGAGAACACAGCTTCAGAATCAGACATGGGCACTAAGGCTGCTCGACAGCGGAGCGGAGGTTACAGTAGTCCAGCATGCACTGCGTCCATATCTGAGGGCGTCAGCAACTGAAACGTCCATCACCGTTGAGACAGCTAACACTAGAGTGGCTCCCCCTGACAGACTATATGAAATAGTCCTTTTAATTGAAGGTGACATACAACGTAAAATAAAAGGGATTTTTTGGGGGAAATCTGACCTCTATATATGATATTTTGTTGGTGGAGGTGGACTGGCCCCCACCCTTTGTTTTGGCCGCTCTGAGAGGGGAGGAGGTAATCCTCCCTAGTTTTGCACACTCTGTGCCAAAGGAGCATGCACAAAATGTTGCAGAAGAGTGGGCTCAGGTGCTTGCACCGGCTTTGTACCGTACTCAATGTGGATGGGACAAACTTTCGCCCAGACAGGACAGTCCATTGCGGTCTATGCCACAGGTGGCGTGAAGCGAAAGCTCCCGTTGCATAAATCCTTGAACAATTGGAATATCAAGGTGTAATTGAGACATGTGCGTCACCCATGAATAATCCTCTTTTCACTGTAACTAAACCTGATGGGTCGTACTGCCCAGTATTGGATTACCAGCATTTAAACTCTCATTGTCGGACCTGCGCGGTACAGAATACTAACAGTTCTGCCCTGGTGATAGTCTTGTGAGAAAAAGATTTAAGCCACACTTGACATATCCAAAGGCTTTTTTTAGCCATAACCTGTCCTCTCTTAGTAGTCAATGGACAGCCTTCACTTCTGGCGGCAAACAAAGACAGTTCAAAAGATTGGCCATGGGCTACAAAAACAGCCCAGGCGTCTTTGCCACACCTGTTGTCTCTCTGTTAGAGAGTATTGACCCTGATGAGTACTCATATGTTGATGATATTTATCTCACAGACGACGAATTATGGCTGCATCAGTGTCGCGTTGACCGCATCATTGTTATGTTTGCAGACTTCAGTTACAAATTTAACTTTGCAAAATCACACATTGCAGAGTACACTATGAGCCCAACAACGAAGCTTGAGGTTTAGCACCTCACTTCCTGGAAAAGTGCACACAGTTGCGCGCTCCTACAACTCTGAAAAAACTACAATCTTTACTGGGTTTTTTGAATTTTGGGCGTACTTACAGTTCCGATTATGCCCAGCATATCAAGTCGCTATATGCCTTGATACAACCTACTTTTACCAAATCATGCTGGCTGCCAGAACATTCAGCTATACTGCAATCCCGGCAGTCTGATCTTCTTGAATCTAAATACTTACTGACACGTGACAACCTGTGTGGTTGTCACCTGGTAATAAAAATTGTGCCAGGCGCAGTGGGTTTCACGTACTTGACGTTTAATGAAGGAGACACGGTCCCTATTGCTTACAAGTCACACTTGCACACGTCGGCTTAAATGCAATTTTCTACTTTCGAAAAAGTTTTGACTGCAGTGCATATGGCGATTCAAAAGGAGAGAGCGCTGTCGCAGGGGAAACGCATGTTGGTTGTTAAATCGTATCCTGCCCTTCACGCAGTGACGAAAGGCAGTGTACCTAATTCAAAAGCTCTGCATCCTCGTTGGATACAATGGGCCACTTCACTGACGTCTCCGGATGTCACGTTTATTTTTGACCCCTCATTACTAAAGACAGTAATGGGAGGATCATTTCTGATCAGCTTTGCTAAGAGGGTACCTGACTTGTCCACGTCCGAATGATGTGTTTGTGTATAGGATATATAATCTATTAATCCCAGAGTTTCAAGTAGTTGGATGTGTGTCTCTTGCAGTGATGCCTGTTTCGTGGGGTCGTGCACTGCCTCCTGTTCTAGTCGTGACATATTGACCTCTGTGTCTTGCAGCTTTCTGTGTATCTCTTGTCTGGCTCCCCCTATGGCGCTAATTGCTGCCCCTCGAATTACAGCCTTCACGGCATCCTACTCGACCAGTATTGTGGAAGCAGTGTTTAGATTTTCAGTAAAATAATTCTGATGTGTTGTGGAGAGCGTGCTGCGGAACGCCGAGTCCTCCAGTGTTTGAGGCCATAACCTCCAAATGGGAACTGGGGTAGGTAGTCTACCCCAACTAAAAACTGTCTCTAGGGGGTTATGATCAGAGAAGGTCTTTGCTTAGGTTGTGGTGTCTGTAATTTGATCTGCTACGGAGGTAGAGCACATAATCCTATCTATCTATCTATCAATTGGTGTAGCGGGGAGAAAAAGGAATACTCCTTGTATAGAGGGTTTTTAAAATCGCCACGTATCACACTGGGACCATATTCACCCAATCACAGAGGGCTACTACCTGCTTGCTAGCCATTGTTTCGCTCAGGGGTAGATGTGAGTGATCTAGGGAGACGTCCATAACCGCATTACAGTTGCCCCATATGTGCCATGGATATTCTTCACACCCTGCCAGTATTGAGTTCAGACCCATAAAATATTTGTGTTGGTCATAATTTGGAGCATAAATGTTTCCAAGGATAACCGGTATTCCGTCTAGTATACTGCGCAGAAATATGTACCTGCCCTGCATATCTACTCATTTGTCGCGCACAACAAATGGTACCCCCCCCCTTATCCAGATTGTCACCCTCTAGCAAAAGCAGAGTAATTTGTGGATATGACTTGACCTATCCATTTCTTTCTAATTTTTGCGGCTTCTGTCTTCATTAGGTGCGATTCTTTGAGGAAGACCGCCCACACCCCTCGGCGTAGCAAAAATGCATGTGCTCTATGCCGTTTGTGTAGGAAGCCTAACCTTCGGACGTTCCATATGACAAATGTATATTTATCTAGTATATGCTGTACCATTCAATCACTGAGTCTTCTACTATGCTGTGGACCATGCAATCTTGTGAGATATACCGTTATTAATTTGCCAGAGCCATGTAACCCCCAACCTAAACATAATACCAGGTCACGCCTACAACCTAAGATGACCGTACCAAACAAGATGAACATTAAAGTAATACATAATAAACTGTAGCAATTGCAAAGTTGGGACTGGCAGCTACAGCCATCATGTAAAGAAGCACATATCCTGGAGCTCCCTAGAGACCAAGCGTATCATGTAGAATATTACATTTGTCATAGTATCTTATAGAAAATCAAAGCAAAAGGATATGTGAGTTTTAGGGGGATAGCGCACCGGCAGCGCTTTCATTGACAACAGTTTCTAGTGATGCCAAGATCATAATTGAACTGCTATCCCAGTATTCCATCTGTGGTTTGTGGTGTCACAGTAGGAAAGAGTGTTAGGCTGCTGTCAGAGTCCGAGCGAACTGTGCTGTGTTCCAACGACTCCAACAGTCTGCGGAGGAGCAGTCTCTGAAGGTGTGAGCAGCCGCCAGGGCCGTCTCCTTGCTTGTCTGGGCTTGCTTCTGTGTGGGACCAGGAAAGGGCAACACGCTTGTAGACTCAGCCACCCATTGCGATCGTCGGTGTCTCTGTTTCCAGGTCCATGTGTCTTAGGAGGGGACCAGCCCGAAAGTTGTGTAGGTTCCATAAATTCTAGCCATTCTTCAACATCTTCCGGACTTTCGACGAAGTATGTCTACTGGTCGTAGATTATCTTCAAACATGCGGGGAATAGTAGTGCATATTTGAGATTCATGGTGTGTAACTTTCTCTTACCTCTTGAAATGAAGATCGCCTTCGCTGCACCAGTAGAGGCCCTCAGGGGCCACATGTGTGCGAAACCAGTGTACCATGTAGGTTGATGCCTCAGTTCCCTCGCTCTGTTCCGGCGGCCGAATGACGCAAATGTTATTGCGTCGTGCCCTGCCCTCCGCGCTCTCAATCCTGTCCACCATTCCCTTGACCTTTTTCCAAAGAGACTGGAGCTGATTCACATGTTCCTTGTGTTTTGGCACCAAAATCTCCAGTGTGGAGTTATGATTCTTCACCGTATCAGCTATCTTCTTATGATCTGTTTTCTGTACGGTACAACCGCTGGTGATGGTGCCTATTTGCTGTTCTATGGTATTCCTAGATTCCCTAACTTCCCTAAGTATCAAGTCCAGTTTGTCCTGTGCATCCACGTCACCCGAGGGTGGGATCGTATTGACCGATTTCATGCTCATGGCCACATCTCCATTGTCAACATCCTGGGAGTTAGTGGCCGCTGCCTCCTGAGTTTTGCCCCTTTGGCGGCCCAGCTCTCTGCGCAAGTTCATAGTACCATGCACCTCCTTATCAATAGGTCTGGGCATCCGGTGGTCAGGAGCTTCTGTGGCAAAGAGGGTGATGTCTTTCAGGCCCTAGTGCAGAGCACACATCAGCTCTCCCACACTATGGAGGAGATCTGTTCACAGGATGTACAAAGAGTCAAGCTAGGCAGTAAACCGCAGATGTAGTGCAGTAGTGTGTGCAACCGTACCCTATCTCAGCCCCAAATGCATTTGCTGGGCAGGGCAGACATTGCAGAGAAGGAAGTTTCCAAGGGTTAGGGTTGTCTGCTTCAAGCGCAGGGGATACAGTTCACGCAACAGGGTACGTCACAGCTTTCAGCCACCATTACAGCGCGCCCAGCAGTATATAATGTCCAGCGTGATGATAACAGCCGCCGACTGTGGACCTGGGGTCGCCGTTATACAGTTTATGCCTGTCTCAATGATGGGGGAGAGGCGGGGGAGGAAGGGAGCCGCCACTTGTTTACAATCATGGTCTCTGTCCTGACCCTCTCCCCCGTGGTACCTGCTTACTCAGTATGAGCCCTCACACCTGTGTGCCATCCACGGGAGAGCTGGTGTATGCCTCCCACGGTCTCCTCATTAAATTGTCTGTCCCCCAGTGCAGGCCTCAGAGGTGAAAGATGTTTTTTAACGTCCCCCACTCCTTCAAAGGCAGTACATGGGATAAGAGTCTGTTAGACCTGACATCATTGGCCTGAGTCTCTCCTCCATTTTTTCTGGTTGCCTCCACTGTTTTACGATGTTTTGCTGGATAATGCTTTGGGCGCCGTGCCACTGCTGATCAGAGCCACAGCGCAAGTGCTCCCGATGTTAAATTGATGTATTGATTGTATCCATGTTTGGCTTATTTGGTTTACTGTCAGTCCCTAGTCTAGTGCACCAGGAGTGCCGGGGCTTGTAAATCCAAATGCCGCTCGTGGGCTTGCAGCACGTGTTGTGCCACCCACAAGAGCGGCCTCGTAAAAGAATGTCTACGGGTCGGTCATTGCGAGACCCACGTGCAGTCTGGTACTGTCACGCGGGCTGCGCAAGTATACCTACTTGCCAGTCCCTCAAACCTTCCCTTAACTTCATGTAGTCACCCCTATGGTAGGCCCACGGGCGGGGTGCGTTGTAAGTATAAGGTAGGACACGCCTGACCAAGTTGGCATGTCCTGATAGTGAACAACAGCCATCTTCGTTCTTCACTATTGCGAGGTAGCCTGCTCTCCATTAGTTAGAATGGGCCGCCGGGATTATTAATGCTATGATCCTAGTTGGCTCGGGGAGCATGGTGCAATGTCGAGTTTGGTATCCCTGGACTCGGGGTTTAATTACGCATCCGTTGGCGTGGATGGTTTTTGGACTCTGGGTTCGAAAATAGCAACTTTTAGAAAGTGTCTATTTTCTTGTCTAATCATTTCTGGTTTCTGCTGGTCGTGCGTGTGTGTGAAAGGAGCTGGGTGGCTCCAGAGGTCTGAGTGAGTCAGTGTGGGATGAGTGGGACATTTGCGTTGAGAGTAGGGGGAGAGTAGTTGCTGATAGCCTGCCCTGTCTGATACAATGCTGGCTCCACCTCCTACCAAGCGACTGATGGCTCTGTGCCGCCATGGACGATCCTGGCCCCACCTCCTGCCAGGAGGCCGATAGCTCTGCTCCTGCCAGTGACAATGCTGGCTCCACCTCCTGCTGGGCGTCTGAGGACCCAGCCCTGCTCAGTGAATAAGCCAGGTGCTTCTGCCTGGCTCCACCCACAACAGACCCAGGATGTTGGGAAAGTCCCCTGCATGGACAAAGGGATCAAAGCCGATAAGGGGTATAAGAGTAGGACCCCTGAACTAAGAAATCAGATCACTTCTGACAAGGAACCCTGTAACCAAGGACAGGAGGCCTGCTGATCTGAGGACTTGCGTACCCCTTCTGCCAGTGTGCTGTTTGCTGGGGGGAATCCTGCAGTGCTTCTTTATTTTTGCCAAGGAACCAGGAGAGAGGAACTGTGTGTGTACTCTCACGCTTGCTAAGAAAATCTCCAAGGACTGGAAGAGTGCCAGTCTCCTGCTGAAGTCACAGGACTAAAGGACTTCATCTGCTTAAAGTGCTATTTGCTGGAACCTGTGGATCCAGCACCTCTGAAAGAACCAGCAATCTCGACGCCGACGGACGTCGCCGAATCCAGCTCGTCATAGTGAGTACGGCTCCAGTGTCCCGCTTCCTCGACGCCGGCCGCCGGGCACGATCGACGCCAGCAGCAACGCCAGTGAGTAGTGAGTTCGGCTCCAGCTCCAAGGGACCTCGTGTCTGCACCGCTGCTGATCGCATCGCCCTTGTGCCCTCTCGACGCCGTGAGCGCTGCTCACACTTGCAACAGAATCATCGACATCAACGACTGCTGAGGCCTAATCGACACCGAAGACGCGACGCCGGATTGCTCGACGCCGCTGATCATCGTGTGCTTAATTTTCCAAGGTACTGTGTTGTTGGGGGTCCGTGTGACTCCGGGCTCGACGTAGCGCTCCTCGCGGTCGATGCCGAACCTTTGGATTAACTTTGCCTCGACGTCGTGTAGCTCCGGTGTGGGTTACCTTGTTGCTAAGAACTGTGTTTCCGAGAAGAAGAGTTGCTTTGATACGAAAAGACTTTGTCCTAAAGAAGCATTCGCATTTGAACCTTTATTTTCCCTTCCAAAAGTATTTATTAAGATTGTGTATATTTTTGTCGTTATTTGGTCTTGTGCTAAGCCTTATATAAAAATCCTTATTTTTATAATACTACTGTGTCGTGTCCATTTGTAGTGTATTCACTTTATTACTGTATGTGGTCATAAATGCTTAACGCATAGCTCGGTGATAAGCCTGTTCTGCTCTGCCAAGCTACCAAGGGGGTGAGCTGGGGTTATCAAAGGGTGTGATCCCCTTGCCCTGACTAGAAAAGGTGTGTCCCTATTTGTCAGAAGTGTATACCTCTGCCAACTAGAGACAGCCGGTTCTAACATTGGTGGCAGCGGTGGGATTTGAACTTTGCATTTATGACCCATGTACAGTGATTAGTGTGCGCTACATAGTGAAAGCAGACCATAGCGCAGCCACAATCTAATTTGGAAGGATCCTATTTTTGTTCTCCGCTTTTCTGAAGCTTGATTTTTTTTAACACTGCCAGTTTTGACCATGAGTGACACCGGAGTCACTACCCCTGTTGTTGTTGTGGAGGAATTCGATAAAAACAAGATCGAAGATTACAGCAGAAAGCAATTAGACCATTATTGCAAGCAGTTGAACTTTCCTACCAAGAGCTGCAGAAACAAACCAGAAGTTGTCAAAGCATTGCAAGCCTGGTTGGAGTCCAGAGATCCCACTGATCCGGTGGTGGTACCGCCTGTGGAAGGGGATGAGGAGGCACCAGTGAATGGGCCTGTGTCCTCTCCCGGAAGCAGTGTTTCCTCCAAAGGTCTTTCCCCTGAAGAAAGAGAAGAAAGGGCGAAGGAGCGTGCATACAACATGGAAATGGCAAGGCTAATATAAATGGGCAGTTGGAGTTAGAAAATGCAAGAGGTAGAAGAGAAGCTGATTTGGAGACCAAAAGGTTGGATTTCGAAAGAGAGAAGTTAGCTTTGGAGCATGATACCAAGTTGAGGGAGTTGGATATCCAAGCTAAGAAGTTAGAATTGAATCCCTCTGGTGGCAGCATCCCATCTGTGCCTGCAGACAGTAGGTTTTACTTTCCCAAAGATGTGATAAAAGATTATCATAGGAACGAAGATATTGGCCAGTGGTTTAAAGCGTATGAGTTAGCATTGTTGGCCCACCAGGTCCCTGAGAAGAATTGGGGAGCGGGGTTGTGGGGTCGCTTTGTGAATGAGGGGAGAGATACCCTGTTAGACATGCCTGTTGAGGATAGGATGTCGTATGCTCATATGAAAGATGCTTTAATGTTGCGGTATGGCCTAACCCCCGAGAAGTACAGACAAGATTTTAGAGAATGTAAGAAGTTGCCTGGTACCACGTGGGTTGAATATGTGTCTTATTTTTGCAGAGCCATGGATGGTTGGGTAAAGGGCAGCAAAGTGGAAAGTTATGAAGCTCTTTATGATTTGTTTGCTTGGGAGCATTTGTCTAATAACTGTTTTCCAGAGCTGCGCCAGCACCTTATTGATAGCAAGATATCTAACCCTAGAAAACTTGCTGAGGAGGCGGACCGCTGGGTCAGTACCAGGGTCCACAAGGGTCCAGTGGGAGACTCAGCCAAAGGTGGGCAGGGTCCCCAGCAGAAGAGTGAGGGGGGACAAGGGTAAACAGAAGGAGTCTCAGAAAGGGCCCCAAAGTAATCCCCAAGGGAACCAAGGGAAAGGTTCCCAGCCTCCCCCTGAGAAGAAGCCAGGGGCCCGACGGGTAAACCTGTTCATAGGGGCCCCCTAACCTGCTACATTTGTGGGCAGGTGGGAAACCGGTATTATGACCCCCAGTGTCCCATGAAGAATTCGAATGCACCGCCGCGTGCACCCCCCGTCAGTTGGCGAGTGTAGCCCTGGGAGGGGAGGAGATGGTTGCCCCTGGTGGGAGGGGTCCCGCAGAAATGTCCCTGGTCTCGCTAGGAGACATGCAAATGGTCCCTCCACCCCCTCTGCCTGTAACACTAGTAAATATAGGCAGTGGGTGACCATTAATGGCCATAGAGTGGAAGCTCTTAGAGACACCGGAGCGAGTGTGACAGCTGTCAAGTGTCACTTAGTGTCCAGAGAGCAGGTGGTTCCCCACGCATTCTACCCTGTGATAGCTGCTGACAACTCCCAGAAAGAGTGTGAGGTAGCTCAGGTTTCCTTTGAATGGCGGGGAGTTTCAGGTACTCTTCAGGTCGCTGTGAGGCCCGCCATGCCTGTCGATTGTCTCCTGGGCAATGATTTAGAAAACTCCCCTTGGGCTAAGGTGGAGAGGGAGACGCACTTGAAAATGTTGGGTGTGCCAGAGTGGGTGTGTGCAACCACTCGATCGATGACAGCGAGTAAGGGAGTTGATGGGGTCCCAGAGCCTGAAAGTAGGGCCCAGGACCCAGCTGTGAAGAGAAGAGGCAGGAGGCACGGGAAACCGGCCCCCGTAGTTCCCGTGGTCCAGGAGGAGGTAGACACCGAGGGGGATGCCCTGGAGCCCACAGGGGAACAAATTGCCGAACTGGGAGATCTGCCCGAGCTGACCCATTGGCAGCAGGATGGTGGTCCCTCCAGGGAGGAATTCTGTGCCGAACAGAAGGTGTGCCCTTCTCTTGTGGGTATGAGGCAGCAGGCCTCAGCCCAATCCTCAGGTGATCAGTCAGGGTCACATTTTGTGTACTGGGAGAACGACCTCCTGTATAGCGAGCCTAAGGCTGCTGAGCCTGGGTCAGCCCGTGTGCTGGTGGTACCCCAGCGCTTCAGAGCCTTCCTACTGGGTTTGGCTCATGACGTTCCGTTAGCTGGACATCTGGGGCAGGACAAGACCTATGACAGGCTTGTCACCCATTTTTATTGGCCTCAGATGCGCAGGGATGTAGACATCCATTGTAAGACTTGTCACACTTGCCAGGCAAGTGGGAAAGCGGAAGGAAGCAGAAGGCTCCCCTCCAACCTTTTCCAGTGGTCAGTACCCCCTTTGACCGGGTGGGTATTGACATTGTTGGGCCCCTGGACCCCAAGACAGCCCTGGGCAACAGGTTCATCCTGGTCTTGGTGGACCATGCCACACGGTACCCGGAAGCCATCCCTCTCCGAACAGTGACGGCCCCCGTGGTGGGACGGGCACTGATGGGTGTTTTCTCCCGGATGGGGTTCCCCAGAGAGGTGGTGTCGGACCGGGGCACCAACTTCATTTCTAACTATATGAAGTCTCTGTGGAAGGAGTGTGGGGTAACCTACAAGTTCACCACTCCTTACCACCCTCAAGGAAACGGGCTGGTTGAGAGATTCAACTGGACCCTTAAAGGCATGATCATGGGTGTTGAAGATCCAATGAGGCGGAAATGGGACGTCCTCTTGCCATGCCTGTTGTTCGCTTACCGAGCGGTGCCGCAAAAGTCTCTAGGGTTCAGCCCCTTTGAGCTTTTGTACGGTCACCCGGTAAGAGGGCCTTCGAGTCTGGTAAAGGAAGGCTGGGAGCAATCTCCGAGGAAACCTCCCCAGGATGTATACAGTTACATGCTGGCCTTTCGGAACCAGACTCGGCGCTTCAGAGAACTTGCTCAGGCAAATCTGGAAGCCAGCCAGGAGGAGATGAAGCGTTGGTACGACCGGAATGCCACTCTGGTAGAGCTTCAGCCTGGTCAAGAAGTATGGGTCATGTCCCCGGTGGAACCTTGTGCGCTCAAGGACAGGTGGACTGGACCATTTAAGGTTGTGGAGAAGAAGAGCGATGTCACCTACTTGGTGGACTTGAAATCTCCCAGGAACCCCTTGCGGGTCCTGCATGTCAACCGTTTGAAGCCCCACTTAGAAAGGTCCAAAGTGGGCATGCTCCTAGCTACAGACGCTGGAATGGAGGAGGAGAGTGAGCCTCTTCCTGACCTCCTGTGTGCTAAAGAGCAAGACGGGTCAGTGGATGGTGTGGTCCTCTCTGACACACTGACCCTTGAGCAGAAACAGGATTGTCGCCACCTGTTGGGACAATTCCCGGATCTGTTTTCCTTGGTTCCGGGTGTCACTCATTGGTGTGTCCATGACGTTGACACCGGAGACAGCCCTCCTGTGAAGCACAAGGCTTACAGGGTGACTGACAAGGTTCGAGCATACATTAAGGAGGAGGTCTCCAAAATGTTTGCGTTAGGGGTGGTTGAGTCCTCTAGCAGTCCTTGGGCCAGCCCAGTGGTCTTGGTCCCGAAGGCTGCAGCGCCTGGTGCTTCACCAGAACTTCGGTTCTGCGTGGATTACTGAGGACTCAATTCAGTCACGAAGACTGACGCGCACCCCATCCCCAGAGCTGATGAGCTCATTGATCGGTTGGGGGCTGCCCGGTACCTTAGTACATTTGATTTAACGTCTGGGTACTGGCAGATCGCCTTAACCGATGGGGCAAAGGAGAGGTCAGCATTCTCCACACCAGATGGGCTATACCAGTTCCGGGTGATGCCCTTTGGGATGAAGAATGCCCCTGCCACCTTCCAGAGGTTGGTCAACCAGGTCTTGGCTGGACTGGAGGATTTCAGTGCCGCCTACCTGGACGACATCGCAGTGTTCAGGGCCAGCTGGGAGGAACACTTGCGCCACCTCCAGGAAGTGTTGTTGGCCCTGCGCAGAGCAGGCCTCACAATCAAAGCCAGTAAGTGCCAGATTGGGCAGGGTTCTGTGGTGTACTTGGGGCACCAAGTAGGGAGCGGCAAGGTTGCCCCCTTGCAACCCAAGATTGATACCATCCTGGCTTGGGCGCCGCCCAAAACCCAAACTCAGGTGAGAGCCTTCTTAGGACTCACGGGTTACTACAGGAGGTTTGTCAAGGATTACGGTAACATTGTGCACCCCTTGACTTCGCTGACTTCCAGGAAGCAGCCACGAAACATGATCTGGACTGATGCCTGTCAAACGGCCTTCGACACCCTGAAAACTGCAATGTGCACAGCACCTATACTCCAGGCACCCGACTTTTCGAAAGAATTTATTGTCCAGACGGACGCTTCAGAGCATGGCGTGGGGGCTGTTCTAGCTCAGGTGAATGAAGAGGGCCGAGACTTGCCTGTAGCCTTCATCAGTCGGAGGTTACTCCCCAGGGAAACGAGGTGGAGTGCGATAGAGAGAGAAGCATTTGCTGTGGTCTGGGCGCTGAAGAAGCTAAGACCCTACCTGTTTGGGACTCACTTCCGGGTTCAGACAGACCACAGGCCCCTCAGATGGTTGATGCAGATGAGGCGTGAGAATCCGAAACTGTTGAGGTGGTCCATTTCCCTACAGGGGATGGACTTTGCGGTGGAACACCGCCCTGGTACGGATCACGCTAATGCTGATGGTCTGTCCAGATTTTTCCGCCTTAGTGATGAGGACTCCCTAGGTCAAGGGTAGTTCTCCCCACATTTCAGCTGGAGGGGACACGTGTTAGACCTGACATCATTGGCCTGAGTCTCTACTCCATTTTTTCTGTTTGCCTCCACTGTTTTACGATGTTTTGCTGGATAATGCTTTGGGCGCCGTGCAACTGCTGATCAGTGCCACAGCGCAAGTGCTCCCGATGTTAAATTGATGTATCGATTGTATCCATGTTTGGCTTATTTGGTTTACTGTCAGTCCCTAGTCTAGTGCACCAGGAGTGCCGGGGCTTGTAAATCCAAATGCCGCTCGTGGGCTTGCAGCACGTGTTGTGCCACCCACAAGAGCGGCCTCGTAAAAGAATGTCTACTGGTCGGTCATTGCGAGACCCACGTGCAGTCTGGTACTGTCACGCGGGCTGCGCAAGTATACCTACTTGCCAGTCCCTCAAACCTTCCCTTAACTTCATGTAGTCACCCCTATGGTAGGCCCACGGGCGGGGTGCGTTGTAAGTATAAGGTAGGACACGCCTGACCAAGTTGGCATGTCCTGATAGTGAACAACAGCCATCTTCGTTCTTCACTATTGCGAGGTAGCCTGCTCTCCATTAGTTAGAATGGGCCGCCGGGATTATTAATGCTATGATCCTAGTTGGCTCGGGGAGCATGGTGCAATGTCGAGTTTGGTATCTCTGGGCTCGGGGTTTAATTACGCATCCGTTGGCGTGGATGGTTTTTGGACTCTGGGTTCGAAAATAGCACTTTTAGAAAGTGTCTATTTTCTTGTCTAATCATTTCTGGTTTCTGCTGGTCGTGCGTGTGTGTGACAGGAGCTGGGTGGCTCCAGAGGTCTGAGTGAGTCAGTGTGGGATGAGTGGGACATTTGCGTTGAGAGTAGGGGGAGAGTAGTTGCTGATAGCCTGCCCTGCCTGATACAATGCTAACTCCACCTCCTACCAAGCGACTGATGGCTCTGTGCCGCCATGGACGATCCTGGCCCCACCTCGTGCCAGGAGGCCGATAGCTCTGCTCCTGCCAGTGACAATGCTGGCTCCAACTCCTGCTGGGCGTCTGAGGACCCAGCCCTGCTCAGTGAATAAGCCAGGTGCTTCTGCCTGGCTCCACCCACAACAGACCCAGGATGTTGGGAAAGTCCCCTGCATGGACAAAGGGATCAAAGCCGAAAAGGGGTATAAGAGTAGGACCCCTGAACTAAGAAATCAGATCACTTCTGACAAGGAACCCTGTAACCAAGGACAAGAGGCCTGCTGATCTGAGGACTTGCCTACCCCTTCTGCCAGTGTGCTGTTTGCTGGGGGGAATCCTGCAGTGCTTCTTTATTTTTGCCAAGGAACCAGGAGAGAGGAACTGTGTGTACTCTCACGCTTGCTAAGAAAATCTCCAAGGACTGGAAGAGTGCCAGTCTCCTGCTGAAGTCACAGGGCTAAAGGACTTCATCTGCTTAAAGTGCTATTTGCTGGAACCTGTGGATCCAGCACCTCTGAAAGAACCAGCAATCTCGACGCCGACGGACGTCGCCGAATCCAGCTCGACATAGTGAGTACGGCTCCAGTGTCCCGCTTCCTCGACGCCGGCCGCCGGGCCCGATCGACGCCAGCAGCAACGCCAGTGAGTAGTGAGTTCGGCTCCAGCTCCAAGGGACCTCGTGTCTGCACCGCTGCTGATCGCATCGCCCTTGTGCCCTCTCGACGCTGTGAGCGCTGCTCACACTTGCAACAGAATCATCAACATCAACGACTGCTGAGGCCTGATCGACACCGAAGACGCGACGCCGGATTGCTCGACGCCGCTGATCATCGTGTGCTTCATTTTCCAAGGTACTGTGTTGTTGGGGGTCCGCGTGACTCCGGGCTCGACGTAGCGCTCCTCGCGGTCGACGCCGAACCTTTGGATTAACTTTGCCTCGACGTCGTGTAGCTCCCGTGTGGGTTATCTTGTTGCTAAGAACTGTGTTTCCAAGAAGAAGAATTGCTTTGATACGAAAAGGCATTTGAACCTTTATTTTCCCTTCCAAAAGTATTTATTAAGATTGTGCATATTTTTGTCGTTATTTGGTCTTGTGCTAAGCCTTATATAAAAATCCTTATTTTTATAATACTACTGTGTCGTGTCCATTTGTAGTGTATTCACTTTATTACTGTATGTGGTCATAAATGCTTAACGCACAGCCTCGGAGATAAGCCTGTTCTGCTCTGCCAAGCTACCAAGGGGGTGAGCAGGGGTTATCAAAGGGTGTGATCCCCTTGCCCTGACTAGAAAAGGTGTGTCCCTATTTGTCAGAAGTGTATACCTTTGCCAACTAGAGACAGCCGGTTCTAACAGAATCCAATCCCCGATGTACCACAGTCTCGGACTGTACCTTTTGCGGTGAAGTCCGCCCTTCTGCAGTTCGGATCGACTGTATGGGACCTGTGTGACGGAGGCCCACAGATCACCGCGTATCCTCGCCCCACCGGGTTCTCAATCCTGGGGCCGCCCACAGGGGGAGAGGGAAGCAACATGCCGACTCCCGGATCCCAGTCAGGAGCAACGACCGGCCTCAGTGGTCCCGCAGCTGGGGCACCCCGTGCAGGCCCGGCCTGATCACAGATTTCACCGCGCTCCATTATTCAGCGCTGGGCAGGGCCAAGGTCACTCACGGGCCGCCCCGCCCCAGGTCCTGATGCCGGGTCTCCGGTAGTCTACACGGGTCTATGTGGGGCAGCCTCTCCTCCTTTAGGGACGTCGCAGTGGTCGCCCAGGCAGGCTTCGGTCACCGCATGATCCTGTAAGGTATCGTGTTGGCGCCGTCAATTAACTGCGCCATTACTCAGCCCTTCCCCCCGCAGCAGCCGTTTCACTGATCTCGGCCTCACAATGCCGGGGTGAACGCAGTTTCAGTGCATCGGTACGTTGTTTGCTTGGTGTTCTCTGCTTGTGACCCGTATGGGACCGCAGTAACGAATCAGGATGTGTGTTTCTTCAGGATATTTGAGCCCGGGCACCGGAGCTCCTTCAATTCATGTCTGCCATATTAGGCAGCTGCCCATGGCCCTCGGCAATAGCAAGTTTATATGCAGTCATGTTCCCAACTACTAGTAAGGTCTGATGATCTGTAGCAGCTTATGAAATTCTAATACTACTACAGTATTTACTAGGAAAGTAACAATCAATAGAAATGCATCCAATCCAAGAGGTGGATACATTTGGTAAGTTATAGTTACTTTGCAGTGCTCACCCATGCTATGCAGCTATTTAGAACAAAACAGACCTTTTGTTCCTGTCTTTAGATATTCACTGTGCTGAGTTCCTTTTCTCTCACTATAAACTATGACTTCAGGTAAGCCATGGTCAAGTTATAAACCCTTGCTCATGCCCTGTCTTTCTACTTACAGTATCCGGTTCCCTGCCCATGGGCTGACTACAATGGCAACTTTTTCGGATTCCTTCTTTTTCCTTTTTCTTTGAAATCCACATGCATTTTCTGCTGACACCATAGTTCTTGGGAATAAGCCACATTCTTTCTAGCTGGACCAAATTGCATTCTTTGATTCTGCTGCCATATCAGTTCCAGTCTTAGTTTAACTCTTTTGCACCTATAATCCATATAATTCACTATCTGCAACATAATTTGCAAATAATACAAATAAATGCCTCTAGCTCAAGCAGATCAAAGGTTATAAAAAGGCACTAGACAAGGTGTTGCATAGTGGCAGGACTTCTGCAAAAATTAACCAGTCGCCGTTTGCTGCTGAGTGCTGCATTACAGTGTTATTCTGCTACTAATGAAACACAAACTTTCCCAGACAATTTAGATATGTGGTTGAATAACAAAACAGTGGAATAATGGTTCCACAAAATGTGTCATAATATGCTGCATAATTTGTTTTTGCTTGGCGCACAATATAGTCAAGGCTATTGCATAACTTGGTCTTCAATTGTCACATAATTATAGTAATTCTAAAAACGCCTAGTAGCCATCATTTCCAGATACATCCTCTACTACCACTGTACCAAACTCCATGCCTTTTATTGTAACATTATAGAAATTTGTTAACTATTTAGAATTGTAGCACGGTAATAGTTAGACCCTTTAGTTTTCTCCTGTTCTTTTATTGTTTCTTGGGTAATCCTTAGGGATCAGATTTACATTATGCTGATTAAAACCAACCTAACTAATGTCAGTGCTTCTTAAAAAAGATAACAAATCCTCTGTTAAAGAATTACCATATTGGTGAAAAAGGTAAGTAAAGAAATTAGAAATGTGGGTATACAGACACATGGGCGAGAAGGCAGGGAAGATAAAGGGGGAGAAAAGCAGAAGCAGAAGGGAGCCACGCCGGGCCCTTAAGAAAAGCATGTGAGAAGAAAGGCAGGTGGTCTTGGAGTGGAAAGCCCACAATAAAAAGGGGATATGGGTAAGTAAAAAAAACAAACAGGTTAACGGGTCAGCGTTATGGGATATCGGGGATACAGAGTTAAGAGGGAACAAGGGCAATTGAGTAGGGGACATAAGAAGAAGCGAAATATAAGTAACAATAAGCTCTTAAAAAAGATGCAAGAAAAAATGAAGGATGGCCGGAACGATGCTCCCAATAACAAGCATTTACAATGCAATGGTCTCAGCATTATTAAAGGTAGAGCTATTGGCATTGCACATGACATTTTTTTTAAATCATAAATAAATGGCATTGTCATTTACATTGCCAATAGCTTCATTGTTAAATAAATGGCATTGTCATTTTCAAAACGGGGAGAAAAATGCACTGGAAGACTTCATCAGTCCGGCGCTTATCACGTGACATGATAAACAATTAAATCAGTCAGTAATCTACAGATTAGCTATTTAAATTGCACAGGACTATAGTTTCTCCAATGGACAATAATACCAGGGCAGAAGGAGCAAACAAAACCACCGTACTTCACATCTTTCCACATGGCACAAACACATTCCCCGCCTCATCACTCTAAACTGTACACAAACCATAGTAAACGATAAAGCTTGGACCGGGCACTGGCAACAGTGGGCCTATCTTTTTGGAATTCAACCTGCTAAATAAGGCTGCAGATGGAACGTTCACCAGATTGCCAAAAAAGGATCAAGCAAATGAAACAAAACCTCCACACAATAAGGCACAACTGTAATATTAACGCAAGTGCACCAATCATCTTGATCATTCAGTGACTAGGTATACCAGAAATATGTGCACCAAATTTCATCACTTTCCTTCACTCATTCTACCTGAGAAAGGTAAAGTACGTTACCAACAGGTACCCACGTATTTGCAAAACAGCATAGCAAGATTTTTTTTAATTCTTGTTTTTTTAAATAGTGTGTACTTGATGTTAAGCAGAATACCTCTTCATTTCCAAACTTTTTACATATGTCGTCAAAACCGACCATGGCTCTAATTTTTCACACAAAGTGCCCTTGTTCCCCGTCTCCTTCTCCACTGTTATTACTACTTAACATTTGTAGAACATGCTGGTGCCACGCGAGTGGCCTCACAGTCCTCAAGTTTGACCTCACCACGATGAAAGTCCAGGTGAATGTGTAATTCAGAGATCAAGAGCGAGATTAACTGTAGATTAACAAAAGGGTTTAGGCCCTATTTTACCTTCTACGGCTCTAGCACGCATGCGCTCGGACCTGGTTTCCACTCAGAAGCAGTTCTTTAGTGAAACTGAGACCTGGATCACAGACTGCAAAAAAATTATGATTCACACAGCACACTTGGAAGGGTCCGAGATTGTAATGTCAGGAAAATAATCTTTTACTGTTTAAATTAACTGGTCAGTGAAACTGGCAACCTGTGATATCTGGAGAAAATTGATATGATTTTGTTTCCCCTAAAAAAAAATGTAAAAATGAATTGCGAGGCAAAATCCTTGATTAGCTTTTAAGGAAAGAGAGACCAGCCATAGCTTAGACGCTATACCAAAGGTGGTATTAACATAGCAAACATATCTGAAACCCCTTATTTGAATATTCAGAGCACCTATTTTTTCTAAAAATGTGAACTAATACTCTGCAAACATTGTGAGAGCATGTAAAGCCAGTTTTAACCAGTATCAGCAGGTAAAATGTGATAAGGAAATAAAGTCACACTACTCCAATAACACTTAACCAATCATAAACGTTATGACTTTATCATAAGGTAGGATGCCATTGGTTTCGCAAGCATATCCCTACCAGACTGCTGGACCTAGAAAGGCGTGGTATTAATGAATCTCATGTCACGTCTAGGCAACACGCTGAACTTTCTTGGTTCTCTAAGTCTAGGGGGGAGGAGGATAAGGTATCTCGTCTGTGTGGATTGTGCTGTAATATCGAGTGAGATTTAGCACAGATTCTGCACATGTAACACCTGTTCTGTCTGAAGCACGTTTCCTGTGCTGTTCACCCTGCAGCAGTTCCATGTGTGAGAGTAGACTACTTTGTTGGTATTCAGGCTATGCCTGTTAGACGTGCAGCGAAATTCCCATTGCTGCTGGCAGTGTTTTTCAGTGCGAGGTTGGGACATTAGTGTTGGTAGAATGGACAGAACTGTGATGGACGGAGGAAGAATAAAAGTACACAACCACAAATGTAGCATGGCACCAGGAACCAGAATAGTGTTCGCTGAGAGCACAAGGACACTGCCATAAGCACCACATGGCATTGGGAATCAAATCAGTGCGCACGGAGCGAGAACACAATGGCAAGGTGCGGGCGGAGGGAGGAGGGGGGAGCGGGACGGAGGAGAGCTGCGGGCGGAGGGGGGGGAGCGGGACAGAGGAGAGCTGCGGGCGGAGGGGGGGTGCGGGACGGAGTGCACGAAGAGAAAACACAAGGACACAACCACAAACATCAAACGGCATTGAGAACCTGCCCAGTGTGCACGGAAGGAGAATAAAAGTACACAACCACAAATGTAGCATGGCACTAGGAACCAGAATAGTGTTCACTGAGAGCACAAGGACACTGCCATAAGCACCACATGGCATTGGGAATCAAATCAGTGTGCACGGAGCGAGAACACAAGGACATGGTGCGGGCGGAGGGAGGGGGGGAGCGGGACGGAGGAGAGCTGAGGGAGGGGGGGAGCGGGACAGAGGAGAGCTGCGGGCGGAGGGAGGGGGCAGGGGGGGAGCGGGACGGAGTGCACGGAGAGAAAACACAAGGACACAACCACAAACATCAAATGGCATTGAGAACCTGCCCAGTGTGCACGGAAGGAGAATAAAAGTACACAACCACAAATGTAGCATGGCACTAGGAACCAGAATAGTGTTCACTGAGAGCACAAGGACACTGCCATAAGCACCACATGGCATTGGGAATCAAATCAGTGTGCACGGAGCGAGAACACAAGGACATGGTGCGGGCGGAAGGAGGGGGGGGAGCGGGACGGAGGAGAGCTGCGGGCACAGGGAGGGGGGGAGCGGGACAGAGGAGAGCTGCGGGCGGAGGGAGGGGGGGGACCGGGACGGAGTGCACGGAGAGAAAACACAAGGACACAAACATCAAACGGCATTGAGAACCTGCCCAGTGTGCACGGAAGGAGAATAAAAGTACACAACCACAAATGTAGCATGGCACTAGGAAACAGAATAGTGTTCACTGAGAGCACAAGGACACTGCCATAAGCACCATATGTGATTGGGAATCAAATCAGTGTGCACGGAGCGAGAACACAAGGACATGGTGCGGGCGGAGGAAGGGGGGGAGCGGGACGGAGGAGAGCTGCGAGCGGAGGGAGGGGGGGAGCGGACAGAGGAGAGCTGCCAGATGCGCACCACTAGCGCGAACAAAGTGAACACAAGAAGACAGCGAGGCTCACCTTCAACAAAACAAAACAAAATGGCGGCCGGCAAGCTCCGTCTTTTCGGATTTGGGGGCGTGTTCGGTGGGCGTGGCTAAAAAGTGGAAAGAAGAACACCGAACACACCTCCAAATCCGAAAAGGACGGAGCCTATTTGGAGTGACGGCTCTCTCCTCCAATGACTGGCCTTCATTTAGGAAGCCAGCCACTGGGAGAGAGCCAAAATTAGAGGCGGGATAAAGAGCCCCTCTAAGAAACATAAGATCTCGCTACTTCCGGTTCTGCCTTTGGCAGAACCGGATAGTACCTCGACCTAAAAAAGAGAAGAGAGCAGACAAGTGGTTGGTGAGACGGCAGAAAAATAAGAAAAAATAGGAACAAGTAGCAGAATGCCCAAAAGAAAAGTTGAAAAAAGTATTTTTTCTCCAGAAAGGGCAAATCACAGGTTGGATTTGTCAACTCATTTATTTTTCATTTTTACTTAACATTGAAACACCAACATTATAGCATACAATGTCATGGAAGTCTCTCAATCGTGGGGATGCAGTCTTTGGGAATCCACATAATTGCTCGGGTACATTTCAATAGCATGCAGCACAACTATTTTTGGGCAGTTTGCCATGGGGGGCCGGCACTCACGTCATCTATTCTCCCACACCCTCCCTCCTGTGGCTTTCCTCTCCGCCTGTGTCACTCTCGCTGCTCTCAGATGCACTTTGGTCGATCCCTCCGTCTCCTGCTGATAGCCCAATACTGCAGAGTTATCTCTAATCCGTGAGGTCTGTCTGTAGCCCTTCACCCTTACGTGTTAATTATATGTGCGCTTCCTCGGCTAACGCCCATTCCCTGGTATCTCTGAGCCACGTTGCTATTTCCGGGCTTCTATTCCCTGTTGTAAGTAGTATAATAAACTCAGCAGGCACCTTGATAAATTCTACACAGAACACATGGATGTAGACATAAAAGAAAGGCTAGGTAAACTTATAAATAAATAAATATAACATTTACAACATTCCCCATCCACGTTATAGCCACCCTACGTCTGGCCAGGACCAGCATCAACTGAAGTAATGTTTTGGTTCTCTGTATATAGGCCAATAGGCACTGCGACGGTTCCTCCCTTAGCGGGAGACCTGTGACTGTGAGTATCTTTTCAGCCACCCATATTCAGAACTGCTTCACCTCAGGGCACTCCCACGCCAGGTGGATAAGGCCAGCGTTTTCAGCACCGCATTGTGACATTTACTGTCCTTGTTGTGGGAGATGTTTCTCAACTTCACTGGTGTGATATAGGTGCGATGTAAGAAGTTGTGGTGATTCAGTTTGAACCTGGCATTACAGGAGACTGTATGTGTGAGATCATTAATAGTCGCCCAAGCCCTCTCTCCTAGTTGTGTATTGAGATCCCTCTCCCGGGCAGACCTTGACGGTGACGGGGCAGTAGAGTCCTGCTTTATGGCTTGTATAGGAGCGATATCATGCTACGGCTGGAACTGCATGTAAGCAGAATATCTAAGGTATGTGTCAGTTGGGGGCTGTCGAGATATCGTGGACAGGTGACCATGACTAATTCCCGAATTCCCCTGTATTGCAGGTACTGACCCTGCCTAAGACCAAAACTCTGAACCTCATTCAAGTTTAAAAAAATGATGTAACAGGTTAGACAAAAAGGATTAGTCAGAACAAGTTTATTCAGATATATGTTTGACCAAAATCGTATTTAATCACTGGACCAAAACTCACAATGTCATGATGTGTGGGCAATTGTTTTCCTCCTCTTTGCATCTCTCTATTCTTTTTTTCCACACATGGGTACTCAAACTATGTAAAACTATATGCAGGTATTCAGAAAGGCATCGAACAATAAATTATAATCAGGTAATGCATTACTTGTCAAGCTGTGTAATTGCACCTTTAACACGGATTACAATATGTCTGTATGCTTGATATTCACAGGTTACAAGTTCGAATTCCAACCTTGTATTCCTTCTGAAGATGAACAAAATGAATAACACTGTTTGAACTAGGTTGGCTATTTTTCCTGTTTATAATAAAAAGGGAAAGGATAGCCCTTAAAAATAGCCACCCAGTTTCTATCCTAGATAGGATTGACAAATTAAATGGAAAATTAGAAGCTAAAGAGCTGAAGGAGGCTTTGGAAACCAGTAGGATCTTTGTCAATAAACAAGAGGTTTCAGAAGAGGGATGGTTATCCTCGACCAGTACAACACATTCTGTTTGAGTAAGGTAGTCTCTATCTGGCCTTTAAGCATTTTTAAGCTGCCTTAAACACATATTGACAGAAACCTGCTAGGAGAAGCTCTTATTGGAAGTAATGTCTCTCCTGACCACATAAACTGTATGTTCTAAATGCACACTTACAATTCAGCATATGTGTGTTTTGGAAAGACGAGAAAACGCAGCTCACAGTTTGCTGTAAATTGGTATGAGAAAAGGGTTGCTCTGGTGCCCATGTTTATATTTTTAACCAAAGAACACTATTTAGAGTTCCCCCGCCCAGTGAAAGCCTATAATCCAGCAAGTAATCCAGCAAGTAAAAGATCTTGCAGTGTAGTTCCTATTTTCCCAATAGGCTCTGCGCATTGGAATAACCTAAACAGCAGTGTAGACGTAGGACTGAGGTCATCTAGGTCTCTACTGACTATGTTAAACTTAATTTAGGTTTGCGCCAGCTAGCTCAGAGGTCACTGGAAACTTTCTAGAATGAAGAGGGATGGATAACCTTCCCTGGCTCAGTCAAGAAGGGATTCAGTTTCCGACAACCGCATAAACATGACAACTTTGCTCCCTCAGAATAAGAGTATATCTCTAGAGTCGTGTGAAAACAATAGACAGATATTTCACTCAGTCAGCAGTGCATACTTAGTTTCACCAGAGTGCAGAGAAATAGAGAAACGGGTGTTTTCAATAAAAAGGTGTTATTTATTGAGCAGTCTTCCTTCTCATGCAAGAGAAATGAATTGCCACAATTGCAATACTTAAAGTAAAGTAAAGTGCGTACAGTAAAAGTAGTATTATGAAATAATACTGTAAAAGCATTGATATGGTTTCTTAGCCATATGATACTTTAAAATGGATAAAATACATACATATATACAATGGCTAAAAGGCTCAACTGGTGCTTCTAACTAAGCCTACCCCGGTGTACCTGACCTAAGCCTAATACGTGGGAAGGGACAAGTAATTAGCGATGTTAAGTTAAGTTGGTTTAAGATAATTTTGCCAAGAATCTGCATCAAGAATTCTCCTAAGGGTTTAGTCAGCTCCGTACCTTGGTAATAGAATGTGGGAGGTCTGGTATCTCTTTCCTCAGGACTCGATATCCCAGCAACCCTCAAGTGTAGGCTGGAAACACCGGAGCTGGATTTTCTCGGTTGGAGAAAAAGACAGCGTCTCTCTCAGTGCGTCAAACAGGAGGGGCAGCTTCCTTGGGCACTCGCATCAGCTGGGCTCTCGGGCAAGTAGATGGCCGCTCTGCTCCAAACCACAGTGTCTTTGCTTAAGGCAACTGTTGGTATTTTATACCTGAAAGGTGCCGGGTTTGACGTAAGGTTGGACATAAGACGTCACCATGAACTAACAGTTCTTGCAGGACTTCAGGAGTTCTTGTTCAAATCAAAACAAAAGCAGGAGGGGTTTTCCCGGGCTGCTGGAGGCTTGGTTTGTTTAAAGAACGCGGTGTGCTTTCTAGGAGTCGATGGGAGTAGCCATGCTGTGCTTTGGATTGCACGGGCTATTACTGAATATGAATCTGATTCTTATGCCGTTGTCAGGACATTATTGATTATAACCTCACAAGGGCATAAATCGGGAATATCGAATTAGGGTCCTAGATAAGAACACAACAGCCACTCCACGAATTGATGTCCATCATTACTAAAACTAAGCAATATTAAACATTCAAAGGTGCATGTGTTTTTTCCGACCCACCCCAAAATGCATAATTCGCATTTGAAATGGTATACGGCAAATACACGGAAATTAGTATTTGTACTGTACGCTTTTCAAGCAGTGTTATCATTCAGAGAAATGCATATATATATCAGCTGAACGAATTGCAAAATTTACACATGAAATGGCGCTAAATACAGAAAAGAAGGTCGAGACCATTTCATCACATATTTATACACATTTCTGTTATATGTGCTAGAGGCTGAGGTAAAATATTGTCTCTAGTATCCTAAGATAGAAGCTCTGTTCTCTAAGAATAGTTCTACTTTAAGCAGAGTACCATGTGGCAATTTTTTTTTTATATTTGGGAATTATGGGCAAAAGTAATTTCGCTTTCAGGGGAAAAGTTCCAAATATTTTCTGTAGCTTTGTTTATCAAAACTGAAGGCCGAATTCAGAGTTCAAGGAACGCTGTGTGCTCATTGTTTTTCTTAAGAGTTATTCTCGTTGGATGGAGAGAACATTGTTTCAGACATACTCGGAAAAAATAGGTCTACCATATCAGGTGAAAGTTCGACCAAGTTCGAAAATACTGCAACAGGGCAATTTTCTGTGTGAGTGCTATCATTGATGGTTGGATCAGCAATGCTCACAGAAGGCTGTACCCGTTCGGTGCTGCTTTCCTCTCTTACCTCACCGCCAAATACTCGTAGTGGTGAAGTCTCAACGAATGCAGTCATCAGAATCGGTATCCACTGGGGACAACACCGTGCATGAATCGTTACCGGACCTAGCAAAGTATCGATATCCATTGGTACTGCTGATTGTAGTGTAAGACAGATGTCCAACATGCAGTCTTCTCCGCATAGAAGACATCGAAGCACAGGTATGATGCAATCTTTCCAGATCGGTCTGAATGAAAGAAACCAAGTTGTACTTAGATCTCTTAGCGGGCCAATCCGAGGACCTTAGTGATACGGTCTCGGTATCGTATTGCTAGGATCGTTTCTTCCATCGTTGCTAGAGTCTTGCCTGTGGATTGGCTTGCCATATCGGTGCAGAAGCAGCAAAAATAAAATTCCTGCTACGAGTCCCAAGATCAAAAGTAGGCCGCCAAAGACAGAATGGACAAAATTCGGAAAGAAGCCCAGAACTGTTTCAAATGGTGTTAACAGTCACGAAAAAATTGTCTTAAATACATGTGCGATGCCACTGGTATCAGACATGTTTAAGATTTGGCTTAACACTTCTACGAAATGTACGGGGCAATTTGTTGATAAAAGAGTATGTATCTCTGCTGTTGTCCTTGCAACTTGCAGTTCATACGTTTCTTTTGATGACGTTAGAGGCACAGTTGTTTGTAAAAGAATAGACTTCATTCTGCTTAAAGTATCAATTCAAATAGAAGAGATATTCAACCGAGGCCATAACGCAGCCCCCATATCTGGATTGCTGTGTGGATACAATACTTGCATACAGCAAATATCCCTGGAAGTTACAGTTGACAGATAGGCTTTTCCTGGCAGCATGCCACAACAGCTGTGGTCACTTATTAAAATGTAACTACCATTCGAAACTGGTCTGAAGAATGGCTCTATCTGTTTTGCAGGCGTGCCATGCAGGTGACATGAAAGGTTATTTGAAGACCCTTCACAGGCTCCATGCAAATTAATTCCTTGACACAGAAGTGTACCGCTTAGTGATTTTTTTACAATGTTTACCACTAAGAAATACCTCTCTGTTTCCTTTAATGTAAAATCTGTGTGTATAAGGTAAATCCCAGGTTGATTTGATGTATTCCTTACCCAACCTTTCATACTGGCCTGCTGGTACATACTCTTGACAGTATTTAAACTGGAAAGTTGTTATCGGAATTTTAATCGTTCCATGTATTATCCATTCAATGACAGGTCTTTTTGACATTGTCAATGGTAATCTCTCGAGATTTTCAATGCTCAGGATTGTATAATCTGCTCCTTTTTGTGCCAAACTGATTTGTTTATCAGGAAGGTTAAAGTTACCGAATAATGACGTTGTGTTGATTAAACGCCATGGTACGTAGCCTGAACGCAGATTTTGCAACGTCCATCCAAGCTGTACATTAGAACGTAACCGAGACTGACCATGTTGTAGCATTAGTAAGTCCTGCTTTATTATATCAAAGGCAGGTGATACAATACTGTCCAGTGAATATATTCTGGAAGACAGAGTCGTTAACCCATTGTCCACAACAGAAAGTGATTTTTCCAAATTAATACGATCAATTTCTCGTATTTTCTCAGCAGTTTCAATTTGCATTACTTTCCATGCTTTGTTGTATGCAGCGTATATACCGGCCGCTATGAAACGTTTTTGATGCTGCTTGCGTGGTCCCATTATGAAATCACGCAAGTCAGCACCATCTTTAAGTAAAGTCAAGTGTTGCTTAATTTCAGCCAGTGTGGATTTCTGTAGCCACTCAAGGCATAGTTTCCCTACACTGTATGTAGTAACTATCCCTGGATGTTGTCTCTGGGAATATCTAGGGTCTGGTCTGGTCATTTTGAACCCCTGTGTTTTATTCAGGAATCTATCTTGACAGTTATTCGTGTCTGTTGGCCAGATCAACCACTTTTTCCAATCAGTATATGTTCTGTTTTGGTTTAAAATATTTGAAACGTCTATCTCCACATCAGTAGTGCTATCACTATCAGGCATGGGTTTTGGAATAGACGGTGTGTTCATGTCTTTTATCTTAGCAAGGCCAAGACAAGTAGTTTGTTGAATTGTGTCATTCAAGAAAATAATTTGTTCTGGGATCATGCAGGCCCTAAAAAGTGATTCTAGGCCTTGTACTTGCCAATCTTTGGAACCCCAGATTGTTTTTGTTTCAATGGTGTTTTTCCAAATATCGAAACCTAATGTAGACATTTTGTCATAAATTTTTTCTGAATAAATCAATTTAGTATTTGTCAACATTGTTTTCAATCCTGTTCTATTTGACATTTTAAAATAAAACGTTCTTGGGTCACTGTTATTAAGTCCTGAGAAGTATTGGAATTTATCAGAAAACTTTTTTGAACTGCCTTTTGGTGGAGTAGGACAGTGTTCCCACTGGTTAAAAGATAAAACATTTCTAGGCTCAGCACTTTTATGCAAATAGTGATCACCATAATGGTTGTAGCAGTAAAGCTCCTCATAATTGGACGAACCCTGCAAGTAATCTTGTTCTGTAAATTTCGCTGACATTACTAAATCTGACATCATATTATAAATGTTTTTAAAGTCCCAGTCATCAGAGAAGGTACTAGGTGTTACAAAGTCACTTAATGAAATCTTGAGCTGGTGGGGATACTTTAAAAGCTCGACCGGGCCCAAAATGTCATAATCAGTTCTGTCCCAGAACCGGGTATTGGAATGGCTGTGATGTTCACTGATGACAGTTCTCTTTTCTCGATGTGAGAAGATGTGTGGCTTTAGGACCAAGTTGATGTTCTGACTTGCTGTGTCCATTGTACTATATTTTCCTTCAATGAATCTTCCCAAACATATAACCATGATGAGCCAAAGCAGGAGGAAAAGTACACCTAACACAATCCAAAATTCAATCCATGGTGAATTTAGGTAAGTCTTTTTCAGTTGGTGGAAAAGTTCAATTACTTTGTTTTTAAAACTCTGTGTTGGAGGTGTTTCTTCATGTTCGCTTAGGTCTTCAGAGAAACTGTCGAAGTTGATGAAGTAGCCTGATGCAGTTCTGTCAATTGTTGGAATTGCTTCCGGATTCTCATTTGGCTTTGCATTTTTCTTTGTTTCATTAGTATAGTCTGAAGCTACATCATTGTAGATTGGTGTTTCTTGAGGAACAGTTATTATTTGGGTTTCAAGAGGCACAAGTTCCATGGCATTTTTGCAAAGTCCTTTTTTATTCATCGCAGATTTTTCAATTTTGATAAGTCTCTCAGCATGAGCCTCTTGGATTGTAGCAAACTTTGGTATTCTGCTATTTCTTGGGAGTCCACGGTGCCTACTACTTATTATTGGCCACATGATTGTGGTTTTACCAGGTCGATGGATACAACTCGGTTCTCCTTTTTACCAGCAAGGGACGGTAGTACTACTGATCTTGTTCCTTTGATAGCTAAGACATGTACTGCTTTTCTGTAAGAAGGCCCAAATTCCTTCTTTAACGCAATCTTTTCTGTGACCAGATACCCAGGTTTTGGAATCCAGACAGGTCTTGCTGGGACAGGTGGTTTTTCTTCAGTGGATGTCGACTGTTGTTTCAACTTTATGTTACTCAGGTTTTTTCTTTTTTCATTTAGATCCTGTAAAACAGCCAAGCGTTCTTTGATATCAAAGCTTTTTCTTTTACCACTGAAGTATGACTATCTAAGTCCTGAATAAGCATTCTAGTTCCGAACAATAGTTCGTATGGAGTGAGACCTTTTAGAGAGGTTCTTGGCAGATTATTAAGACTACGTTGGACACTTGTTAAATATTTGACCCACCCATCACCTGAACCTAATACCCTCGCCGTTATAGATTGCTTTATGTCCCGTTTTTTTCTTTCCACAACCGCATTTCCCTCAGGATGGAAGGGACAAGAATACCGCAATGTGATGCCCATACTGTTCATGGCCTCTTTGTAAGCTCGAGAGCTAAACGCGGGACCCTGATCAGAATGTAGCATGCCAATTGCGTAAGTGCCGATAAAGACTCGCAAATCTTTTATAACAGTTCTGGCGTCAGCCGAGTGTGGTGGTCTACATTTTAAGTGGATTCTGTCTTAATTATTATGGGGACGCATTTCTCCTACTGGATATCTGCATTAAAGATAGCCTGAATCTTTCTAGTAATAGTATCTGGGCTACAGGCTGGACCGGTTCGCAACTGCGATCTCTGTTGCAGTTCTCGCAATTTTTTGCAAAATAGTAGATATCTACGCTCATTCCTGGCCACCAATATTCTGATTGTAGGTCCATCAAAGATTTTGGGATTTCTTGATGCCTCAGACCCAACCCCATATGTGCTTCTTGTAGTAAGAAGATTCTCCTGTTCGTGTTTGGAATTACCCTATCCCCCACTCCAGGGATTCGAGCAAACGGAACGGAGTTTGCGTCAATTAGGTATGTATTACTGAGTGGATAGTTGAGAGGTAATGCTGAATAATCGCCTTCAATGAGGCTTTTACCGCTAGCATGGTTTCCTCATCTATGTGTTTTTCTGAACGCTTTTCAGTGGCTACGGAAGCCAGGCGAGCCGTTTCCGCTATGGCTGTGTTAGCCTATGAGTTCCCTGCAACATGAACGCCATCACGTCGTTGACTCAATGCGTGTATCACGTGAGTCTTTCGTAGTTCTTTTTGTAAAAGAACTACCTGTTCCCAAAGCCTTTTATGCTTTATTGTGGCACCTGTGTCATCTTTGTAACCGTTTTTGATCCATGTCTGCATGTCACGGTTATAGGATTTGACGCAGAAATACGAATCGCACACTATTAGTGTGGGGAATTCGCAATCAGCATTTTCAAGCGCCATCTTTAAGGTTCTTATTTCAGCTCGCTGAGCTGAACATTTCCTGAGTGATTCTGTTTTGGTAATCACTGCTTTGAATTTACCAGAGCGGCAGCGACCTTTAACAATCGCGCACGCTGCATCATAGGATTTATTATCATAGTGTTGTGCGAATCTGTCCATATAGATTACGCAGGTATATTTTTCTAGAGGCAGAATTTCAGCTGGCAGAGGATATTCGCGTTCATATACTAGATCATCTAGTTTTTTCAGTTTTGGGTCAAAATAGTATTTAACGTCATCTGTAGCAAAAGAAGTTTCCCATTCTCTCCATTCTGGATCTAATACTCCTTTAACCAGGTTACGTGGACTTGTTAATGCCTCAAGGGCTGATTCTGCTGAAAAAACAGTTATTCTTTTGCCTTGGGCTATGTCTCTTTCTTTAGCTACAGCAGTTTTACCCGCAGTTAGAATTTTTCTGTGGAGCTGAATTTCATTTCAGCTTCAGTGTACAAGTGTGATTTGTAAGCTATAGGTACCGTTTCTCCCTCATTAGAGGTCAGGTATGTGAATCCGCATCTTCCTGGGATGACTCGGATTACAAGATTGCGTGTGTTCTCACGTGTTTGCAATTTTGTTTTAGTTAACATGTCTGTTTGTAGTGATCTCAAAATTTCTGTGTGTGTTTCTGAGTCCAATTGGTTTGTTTGAAATCTGGTTTTATTAATTCATAGAGAGGTTTAACTCTTTCAGCATAATTTAGAATACATGTTCTTCCGAAATTCAGGAAACCTAGTAGTAATTGTAAATTCTTCAGCGTTTTTGGTGCTTGGAGTACAGCACATTTCTCTAAGAAATTGTTTGCTAGGCTTTTTCCTTCACTTGATAATTCATAACCTAAAAATAGGACAGTTAGATGGGCAATTCGTGACTTTTTAAAGTTGAATTTGTAACCCTCTGAGGCGAGTCCAAGTATTATGTTGTTCACCCTTTTTAAGTGAGTCTCCAAGTCATCATCTGTGAGATAGATGTCATCGACATATGATAATGCTTCATCATCATATATTTGTAGTAACTCTGTTATCCTTGCTGAGAATAATCCTGGGCTATTCTTGAATCCCTGTGGGAGTCGGCAAAATTGTTTTTGCGACCCAAATATTGAGAAAGCGGTCAAATACCTGCTTTCTGGTGCAATGTTTTGAAGAATCCATAACAAACAGCAGTGTAGACATAGGACTGAGGTCATCTAGGTCTCTACTGACTATGTTAAACTTAATTTAGGTTTGCGCAGCTAGCTCAGAGGTCACTGGAAACTTTCTCGAATGAAGAGGGATGGATAACCTTCCCTGGCTCAGACAAGAAGGGATTCAGTTTCCGACAACCGCATAAACATGACAACTTTGCTCCCTCAGAATAAGAGTATATCTCTAGAGTCGTGTGAAAACAATAGACAGATATTTCACTCAGTCAGCAGTGCATACCTAGTTTCACCAGAGTGCAGAGAAATAGAGAGACGGGCGTTTTCAATAAAAAGGTGTTATTTATTGAGCAGTCTTCCTTCTCATGCAAGAGAAATGAATTGCCACAATTGCAATACTTAAAGTAAAGTAAAGTGCGTACAGTAAAAGTAGTATTATGAAATAATAGTGTAAAGGCATTGATATGGTTTCTTAGCCATATGATACTTTAAAATGGATAAAATATATACATACATATATACATTGGCTAAAAGGCTCAACTGGTGCTTCTAACTAAGCCTACCCTGGTGTACCTGACCTAAGCCTAATACGTGGGAAGGGCCAAGTTATTAGCGATGTTAAGTTAAGTTGGTTTAAGATAATTTTGCCAAGAATCTGCATCAAGAATTCTCCTAAGGATTTTAGTCAGCTCCGTACCTTGGTAATAGAATGTGGGAGGTCTGGTATCTCTTTCCTCAGGACTCGATATCCCAGCAACCCGCAAGGGTAGGCTGGAAACACCGGAGCTGGATTTTCTCTGCTGGAGAAAAAGACAGTATCTCTTTCAGTGCGTCAAACAGGAGGGGCAGCTTCCGTGGGCACTCGCATCAGCTGGGCTCTCGGGCAAATAGATGGCCGCTCTGCTCCAAACCGCTGTGTCTTTGCTTAAGGCAACTGTTGGTATTTTATACCTGAAAGGTGCCGGGTTTGACGTAAGGTTGGACATAAGGCGTCACCAAGAACTAACAGTTCTTGCAGGACTTCAGGAGTTCTTGTTCAAATCAAAACAAAAGCAGGGGGGGGGTTCCCGGGCTGCTGGAGGCTTGGTTTGTTTAAAGAACGCGGTGTGCTTTCTAGGAGTCGATGGGAGTAGCCATGCTGTGCTTTGGATTGCATGGGCTATTACTGAATATGAATCTGATTCTTATTCCGTTGTTAGGACATTATTTATTATAACCTCACAAGGGCATAAATCGGGAATATCGAATTAGGGTCCTAGATAAGAACACGACAATTTATAGGCAGTGATACAGCCCTTCTCCCTCACACTATTTTGCGTTCGAAAGCACATATAAATAAATAAATTGTGTGTCTTGTAAAGCACACTGCTACCCGCACCGCAGGCCTCGTATCGCTATAGACCGCTGGGGAACCCGTCCTGGCTTTCCCTGTGAGATAGTCCCTCCTGGGAGTCTCCAAGGTGAAACCAGGCATCCCCGGCGTTTGTGAAGGGCCGTTGTGGAGATGAGGCAAGCTAATGCCCAGAGTTGCTGAGTGTGATCTCTGGTTGTAGTAGGCACCGATGCGAGAATTATCGAGTCCGCTGATCCTGGTCCAAGACCCTGCCGCGTCGGGAAT
This sequence comes from Lissotriton vulgaris, assembly GCF_964263255.1. Taxonomy (NCBI): domain Eukaryota; kingdom Metazoa; phylum Chordata; class Amphibia; order Caudata; family Salamandridae; genus Lissotriton; species Lissotriton vulgaris. The sequence goes on along the minus strand of NC_141687.1, from coordinate 339,638,071 downwards.
CGAACACTGGTCCCGGGCCGTTCTCTGCTCTCGGGTCTGCCGCCTCTAACCAGTGAGCCACACCACTCCACCGCCACCGCAAGCAAGGAAGTATTTAGTGTATCTTACAAATGTTCCAAAGCTTTAAAAAAAATGTTAGGGAAGATGTAGATTCCCTCGTTAATAAAACCATCCTCTGGGTCCACCATACAAGAAGCTGTTGCTCAGTTATACGTGATGATCTAGTTAGCAGGAGGCATGTTGCAGGGTCAGAGTTTACAAATGTTTCATCACTTAGTCAAAATGTTAGGGAAGACACAGATTCCCTCGTTAATAAACATTTTGTGTGACATGGGTTGTTTAAATAAACCTAATTTACTCTATTTTGTACCATTAAATAGCAAAGCACTAGAAAGACTGCAAATACTATGCGCTTACTGAGCCAGTTGAAATCATTGCCTGCTAATGACTGTTTAATCTGGCTATCCCTTTTAGGTTATTTAATCTTCTTGTTTGATTTTTTAGTGTGTCTATTCCTTAGGACTACCTTCTATTCTTGGGTTCTTGTTACAAGTCGGGCGGACTGGAGTTCACATGTGTAATGAAAAATTTCTCGGAGACAAGGATTATGCTCTTCTTTCTTCATTTATTGAAATAACAGCCATATTAAACTGTCAACAATAACAAGAAAATAAACTTAATTTCCCATATTCCCAGGGAACCATGAAGTTTGCAAATAAACAAGTTCACTTCCAGTCAGCTGCTGCCATCATCTATAAATGGTGTTGTCCTTTATCTACTGCCCTTTTTCTTCCTGCGACCAAGCCGACCGTAGAAGATTTTAACTATGGAAGATTTTAACTCCTGTTTGGAGGACTCGCCCCTGTAATTTCGAAAGCACTGGTTAACCTGGGAAAAGATTTCCCAAACGATAGCAGAAGTATAAGTCAAAGTCATGCACACCTGTACACTTGCAATACAGTGAATCATCTTATAACAAAGCTCCTCAAACAGGCGAAAACCTTACTTACTCGAATAAGCAGATCCAATGACCCAGTCAGTCATTAATCATAGGCTGGACTGTAAATGTAAATGTAAATGTAAATGTAATGTAAATGTAAATGTAAATGTACAGGAATTTATATAGCGCAAATCACCGAGCGGTTTCTAAGCGCTTGCTTAGGGAACCCGTCCTGATATTCCCCTGTGAGATAACCCCGGCAGGGTATCCGCAAGGTGAAAGCCAGGCATCCCGCCGCGAGGGGCCGTTGTGGAGATTAAGCAAGCTATTGCCCAGAGTCGCAGAGTATGAATCCGTGAATCGAGTAGGCACCGGAGCGAGAATTGTCGAGTCCATGGACATTTTAGGACTCAAGACCCCGCCGACCCGGGAATTGAACCCTGGTCCCGGGCTGACCTCTGCTTCCAGGTCTGCCTCCTCTAACCAGTGAGCCACACTTCTCCACAATTCAGCCTCCAAGTCCTTAATAGAATTGATACTTTCCGTTATGATAGCTAGGAAATATTTTATTCTATGGCTGGAGCTGGAGGCGAGGATTATGCTAGTTTAAAGCTTATCCATCACGAGAACCGCAATAGAGGAGAATGGCCTGAAATAAAACCCTTTGAAGGTTTAACCCGATGACCAGTCCGCTGCGTTCAGAATATCCTTCAAGCGAGCTCCCAAAGCAAAAGCTTTTGAGGCCATCGCCCCTCAAGCAGATTTCGCACAAAAAACTTGGTATCAATCCCCGCTTTCTGCATGTTCCACCGCACCCATCTCGCAATAGTCGGTGATGATACTGCTTGGAAAGGTTTCCTAGAAAGCAATCACCAGTTGTTTCTCCCCATGGGGACGAAGCTCCTCTATCATAGTCTCATCTGCCTTGATGCACCTAACAATGCACAACTTGGGTACCTCCAGGAAGGCCGGAAAAGAGATCAATTGGGTTTGTTGGTCTAGCAGCATGAAAAGTGACTTCATCCGGGGTAAAGGATCTTCCCGTAATTTCTAGGGCCCCGACACCTGGTACCCTCCTACAGGGAATCAGGAACAACAGAATGGCCAGTTTGGCCAACAATTGTTTCCAGGAAAGGTACCTGTTACTTGGCCATGAAGACAAGAGGTTTAAAACATTATTCACGTCTGAAAGGAAGGAGTCCCTGGGGTCCGGAGAAAGGGAACGTCTAATGCCAGGTAGCAATTTTTTAACCATAGGATTTTCTCCCACTGGTAAGTCAGTAATCATGGCGTGGCCTCTGGAGATCGCAAATATACACAGCGTGGTCTGTGGAGATCGCTGAATTTAATGTGTTGACCGATCTATAAGCCATTCCTCATCCCGCTAATGAGGCCAGGAAATTCAGGATGTGGACAATGTCCACTACCCCGGAATCCAGACTTTGTTACAGACACCAACCCATCCATCAAGACCAGGCCGACAAATACCTCTTGGCTGTACCGTCCACCCAAGCTCGAGAGAGGAGGTCCGCTGCATCTCTCAATAGGCCAGGAACTTACCATTGTGACAAGTAATCCTTTACGCCATAAGCTGGAGGCTGCCGTTCATCACCAGATGATGAGGATTCCCAGAGAGGGTCATAAAGGAGATGAGGATATTGGTGTAGAAGGGTTGGAGAAGCCTAAGAAAGTTCCAGGAGAACTGGAAACCACACTTACGACTTTCATACTGAGGTGATCACTACCAGATTTGTCTTCTGCCTGTGCACCTGAGCTGTCAGCCACATGAGGAAAGGGATAACTCTGCTCCTACAACCAATCTTGGAGGTAGCAATCAGTTGCCACTGCTCCTGGGTTCGGTCTCAAGCTGCAGTACCTGGGAAGCTGATGATCGAGACAGGACGCAAACAAGTCAATCGTGAATGGTCCCCAAAGGGAGGAAAGGGCTTGGAGCATTGCCAGTAAATGCCTCCACCAGCTCAAATCCAGGAGATGGCAAGATTGACAATCTAAACAAGGAATTGAAGCGGGCAAGCCTCAAATTTGAGTGCACTGCAAATGCCCGACAGGCGTATTTCAAAACTCCACAAATGTAATCAAAATTCAGTCCTTTTATTATAGATGTCTTCAACGCATTTCTCAATTGTGCTGGTTACATGGTAAACGGTTAAAAGTATAAATGCTTCTACATGGCAGCTGTGTATCAACCTCTTGCTGTCGTATGCCCATACTTTTAAACACATCTTTCAGTGACTTCTTTATTCCCAATGCATTTCGAGCTTTTATTGTAGCTCTTCGTCAGGGGATCACTATAAGTTTAAGAAAACATAGCTGTTAGAATTTAACATGGCCCAACCATATATTTCACATAACAACTAATTTTTGAAGAATCTTTAAACTAATTGACAGTGTCCCGCTATGCGCCGTGACATGGCGCTACGAATTTACACATGCAAAAACGAACATCATCGTACATTTCCTTGAACTGTGGTTGGCTGTATTATAGTCAATGTTAAATAATTAGAAGCCAATATCTACTGTGAATCAAGTTAACACGCGTAAACTTCTTCTCCCTACCTTCGATCGTGCCCGCCTCCTGCTTTTCCAAAATTTCATCATTACTTGACCACCCAACATCTTGTGTCTTAATAGGTGTGACACGGGGCTCCACCCCCCTGTGGTAACCAATGTGCGGTGAAACGATAGGTAAACCACATGAAAAACTACAACCTCCATAATACCATCTGATGACCCGCGGTTTACCCGCCACTTAATGCACGTGATGTAATTCAAACATGTTAAGAAATTCTATGAACAGTTTAAACTCGTATATCCCACCCTCCCTTGTTAGATTTCACTTCTGTCAATCTGCCACCTGGTTGGCTGATCCTGAGAGATGTTCGGCCATCATCAAAACATTGTGCTCCAGGCAGTAATCCCAAACGTTCCTGGCCAGATCAGAGAGGGCCTTGGACTGCGTATCCCCCAGATGATTGATATAGAGGACATTGTCAATCTTCAGCAGGACACAAGTTTGCACTCGGTCCTTGGTACAACATTTGACTGCTCTGCCGTGGACCATCCTCCGCTGGTGCTGAAATTCCCTCAATAAGCATTCCAACCGGAACCGCTGGCTTCGGACTCGATCACGAGATCCAGTTGTGATCCGAAAATAGCACAACCATTCCATGCCTCCATATTGGATAACCCCCATTGGAGCACCGCAATGACGTCATCCGACAGGGGAACGTACTGGGAGTATGTGAGGCCGTGGCAAAGGTGAGTTGCTTTCAACTGTCGCAAGGTCCAGAAGTTTAGGGGCCCTGGAAAAATTGCTTGAATTGAGGATGACCACAGGCCTACCACCCTGGCTATCTGTTGGAGGGAGGTCTTTAGTTTTGCCAGTGTCATCCTCATCTCATGAAGAATTTTGGCCATCTTCCTGAAGGGAAGGCTCAGTGTAGTTGCCACTGAATCGATCAAAAACCCCTATAAAGGTGGTTAAGAGCAAAGGTGCCAACCTGGACTTCGCTTGGTTGATGACAAACCCCAGGGATTAAAGGAGATCGACTGCCATCTGTAGGTGATGGAACATAGCATGCAGGCATTTGTCCATAAGCAGCATATCATCATACACCAGACGCTCTCAAGCGTTCTATCACCGGTCTCAGAACCTTGGTGAAACAACAAGGGGCAGGTGACAGGCCGAAAGGTAGCGAGGTGAACTCCAAAGTTTGGCCCTGCCATTGGAATTGGAGAAACCAACGATGCGGCGGAAAGATGGGTACCATGAATAAAGCACCCTTGAGGTCCAACCAGACCATACAGTTGTTGGGCTAGAGACGGTCGCATAGGATGTGGCTGCCCTCCATCTTGAGGTGGCGGTACACCGGTCACTTATTGAATTCCTGGAGATTGATCACTGGGCATTGAACCCCGCCCTGGTTGTGGAACAGAAACGGATTGCTTATAAACCCAGAGGGGTGTTGCTTGGAAAGACAGATTGCCCCTTTGTCTAACAGTTCCTGCACCTCCCACAGATTAAGGGTGGCCTCCTGTCTGGTGAAAAGGATGGGGTCGGAGGACAGGTTGAAAGGGGGACCTGCAGAACTCTATGTGGAACCCTATACTGGTTGGAGCACCTAGGCGTCGGAAGTGAGAGCCAGCCAAATGTCTATACACTGTGCTAGTCAACCCCCAAGCGACTGCAAGAAAATTCACTGCGTGAATTGGAGTTGACTCCGCCACCCTGGGGTCCATTACAATGACCTCTGTGGTCCAACTGTCCTCTGGTGGGGTAAAATCTCCTGAAGCACGAGGATCACTGACAACATTTGGATCGCTGGCCCCTGCCAGAGGTGGAGCAATGGAAACAGCCAACCGAGCGCACCCTACCATGGATGGCCCAGGTGGAAACACGCACATTGAATATGCACTTGACAGTTGATTGGGCTATGTCAAGTAAACTGAATGTCGAGACAAATATGTTGAGCTCTTTGACAAACAGGTTGCCAAACACCAACTCCGGGCCACCTGGCGTGCCTCTGAGGTTGCCAACTCCCCTAGCTTGGGGCCAATCTTAATTAGCAAAGACTTGCGCCTCCCCGTAGAGACAGCGCAGTTGGCATTGCAGAGAAATATAATGGTCCTGTTGGGCCCAACAGGACAGTACACCTAGGGGGATCAAAGTAACGGATGCCTTGGCGTATCTATCGTGCGTATACACAGCGGAAATGCACTCACAAATACGACAATCTTTTCTTGACTCAATTATACACAAGTATTCGTGGTTGGTGCACTACCATAATTCACTCTTACCAAGTGAAAACATTTTCTAGCACAATTCAATAAATCAATTGAAATAATATTTACAATTATGCAATTCATGCAAAGATGCAGAATCAAAATTAAAGTGACATTTGTGAAAAGAAGATTCATCCAGCGTAGTACATTGCTTCTTTTATTCAAACGCACTGTTGCTTGAACTTCTTAATTTTCAAATAACGTAGATTTACAAGCTTGTCAAACGGCAAATCCCAATGCATTTTGGGTGCTGATTTCACCCTTCTTCAGGGGAAAAAGCCTAAGGAAACATATAGCAAAATCAATACTGATACTACAGATCATAGTAGAGACTTAACAAACATCAGGGGGGTTTCCAACTCCCCTAGCTTGGGGCCAATCTTAATTAGCAAAGACTTGTGCCTCCCCGTAGAGACAGCGCAGTTGGCATTGCCGAGAAATATAGTGGTCCTGTTGGGCCCAACTGGACAGTACACCTCGGAGGATCAAAGTAACGGATGCCTTGGCATATCTGTCGCTATACGAAATATCTTTACGAGTGGGCCAGTGACGTCTAGGAGCTTATCCTGGCAAGACCACTAGGAGCGATTGATATTCTTCTTAGTGTCCTTAATGTATTTGGCCAGTAAAGTGGCCATAGGTGTATCTCTCTCAGGTGTGACTGCCACTTTCCCATCCAAAGATGGTCGGCAGCATTCCGCCCGAAGGTAGTTTCTAACCTCCTGATCAAGGGGTTTACGGAGCCTACCGGCCACATATTTCGCCATGTCACCGCCGGGAATCCACTCAGAAGAGCAGGGATGCAGGAGTTCCTCGGATCTAAGAGTTCTGACTGAGCGTCAGTGGGTTCCTCCGCAGTGGGCTGTGACCCAACGAGGGGATTGGATGATGCTCTCCAGGACCGCTGGCAATCAGAGTCACCTTCCTCATAGGGGAACCAACTGAAGGCAGAGGGGTTGAAGTGGGTGTGGTCTCGCTGGGTTGCAAACAGCCAGTGGGGTTGGCCAATTCCGCGGGCGTAGACGGGTTTGGCCCTAAAAAAAAACTTTTTAGCCTCGCAAAAGCATCCAGGTCTACTCTTGAGTCTTGTGGGCGTTTGTGCGGCTTCTCAGAGTGGGGGGCAGAGGTCGGCTTCGGAGGTTTTGGGGCCAAAGGCCAAGACAGGTCTTCCCTCAGTGCAAGGGGTAGCAGGCACCGTTTATGCCATATACAGGAGTCTCTTTTCTTGAGGGGCCATTGTGTCTGAGACCACCTTAATTATGGAGGCATCTACTACATCGCTAAACTCATCTGTTTTGGAGAAGTATTAAATGTCCTCCTCCTCATAATATTCCCCATACCCCTCCATGGGGTCTGTGAGGTAAGGATACCTGGTCTAAACGTATGCATCAGTGGCCACCCATCAGGTAAGAGGAAATCCGATTATATGTGGGGGGACACCAGTAGCGTACAACAGCCTGCACTAGCCCTTTAGGCCCTTAATAAAGGAGGCTGACGGCTAACCCCAGATCTTGGCAGGAATAGGAGATTGGCAGGCAAAAAGCCCTGAAGGCCCGAACAAGATATGTATAATTTTAGGGTATGGCCTAAGAATGCAGGATCGCAGTCCTTGCAAGGCTCCAACAATGGGTTTAAGCCAGGCAGACAACTCGCCCTCATTCAAATAAAACAGGCACAATCCGCTCTGAAATGGCAGCTTGGGCAACATCTGCCTCACGCAGGAGTCACTGGTCCGGACTAAGCTCCAGGCTGAAGGGCACTCAGTTCATTATTGCCACGGGCGGAGGCGCTCAGCAATGTCTGAAACTGAGGCGCGCTCCGTGGCCCAACAAGACGGGGAGCGTCCTAAGCAAGGCGCGGGAAAGTGCGCGCTCTCTCTGGCAGTTGGCTGTCTGCCGCGCACCCTGACACTGAAGCCCTCAGATGAGGGATATTGACATGGAAAGCGACTGTGAAGGAGCGAAACAGAGTTCCAGCAGCCGCTTCTCAAGGAGGTGCAAGCATGTTGTATCTTGCCATTTCGTTTTGATCTCTGTCCCTTTAATGCCTGCATTCCTTTTAGATCTTTATTGCCTTTGGAGTTCTCTCTCTCTGCTGGGACTGGCAGTTGCTTGCTAGCCTGGAGAGGGACACCAGCTGATGTTAGTAGCTTGAAATAAATAACCTATTTACCTCTTCTTTTATGTGGTCGTTGTAACTTCCTCAACACAACATTTTGGCGATGGAAGCCTAGCAAGCGTTGGTGAAGAAGCTACTGTAAGGTGACTAAGCAGCTGGTGGAGAGAACTGCGCGTGCAACGAGAATTGTGAGAGTTTTATTACTATGCCCCATGTGTAGTAAATGCGACCAATGGAAATTTTGTCGTGACTGGGAAAAGTGAAGCATTGACCAAAGACTTGCCGCAAGAAAAGGAAGAAAAAGTAACTTCACTACAGAAGAGTCACAGGAAATGAACAACACGGTGTGAGTACTGTTTACTCATTTTGCCAGCTGTAGTGTGTACGACGGTGCCAAGTTGCTTTAAGGGACACTCGGAGAAAAACAGGAAAAGGAAAGTATTTTGGGTTTAAGGCCGTGTCTCTTACCGGCGCGCACGAGAAGGAGTGTGCGACATTTGAAGGCCGCCAACGAATCTTCTGAGAACGCGGCAGAAAGGAAGGCTGCCATTGTTGCTTCGGTGGCGCGCATGACTGCAATCTCGAGCTCACCACGACTCACGCAGCGTGTTGACGTTGCGCGTTGACGTGCCGGCTGCCATATTTCCGCTTCCTGAGTAACAAACGGTTGCTAGGTAACGCGGAGGAGCGCAGAAGAAGGCACAAACGCGTAGAATTTTTTTTATAAAACTGCAACGGTACGTGAGTAATTGGGATAATGACACAAACAGTGCAACTTGTGGTGTAAGGGGATTACAGAATTAAAATCGGATAAGAGAAATTTTAGTGTTTTTGGTCACGAGGAACATTTTGGGCATAGAACACTTGTTGGTGTTCAAAGGACAGTTCAGGTAGTCAAAGTACTACCAGTGGTGCAGTGAAGCAGTGGAAAGACTCACTGTGGTGGTACTACGTGTGTGTACAGGGAGTTGTGTTGAGACACAAGTCAGGTGTGGATACAGCGATGGAGAGCAATAGTGTAGTTATGCCACCATTGTTCTTACAACAGATTGGAGACCCTCCTATCGAATGGGAGGAGTGGATCAAGGTTTTCGAAAATTATATTGAGGTGATTGATGGGAAAGACTTCAGCGCAGCAAGGAAAAAAGCGCTATTACTGAGTACTTTGGAGAAAGAAGGTCAGCATGCCTTCAAATTTTTGTCTCCGGGGACAAATGCAGAAGGGAGAGCTATTACTAACTTGTATTTGGAGGCTAAAGCACGCTTAAAGAAAAGGTACTCAAAAGAAGTGAATATAGTAATGGCTAGACACAAGTTCTACACGCAGCCTCAGCGACAAGGGGAGAGTGTGGATCAATTTGTGACTCGCCTCCGTGAGCTGTCGTTGAAATGCAACTTTGGAAACATCAGGGATGAGATGATCAGGGACCAGCTCATCGTCCAGTGTGGGAACAAGAAGATGCAAGAAAAGCTGTGGGCGGCAAAGAATCCCAGTTTGCAAAATGCCATTGACATTGCAAAGATTGTAGATGAATCTGGTGCATGTATGAAGGAGATGGAACGGAAGGATGCTTCAAAAGAGAACGTGTCGTGTGTGGAAGTTGTTGAGGAAGTGGGAGCAGTTGGTGGAAAGAAATCCTATGAGAAGGGGGAAAAGTCACTTGGAAGGAAAACATTTAATATTAGTAACAATAGTGACTCGTATAGGAGTAGAGACAAGATGTTCTCAAGGTGTGGTAGCACCTACCATACTTCAGAATATAAAAAATGCTTTGCTATTGATAAGGATTGTTTGAAGTGTAGAAAGCGTGGACACTTTTCAAGAATGTGTAAATTTGCGACTAAAGGGAGGGTTGCAGTTGTACAACGGGAACAAACAGAGGTAGCAACTGTTGATAGTGAGGAAGGTGCAAATAAGATTTTGGTGGTGAGTGATGAAGAGTTGGATATGAATCCAAGAAGGAGGGTGAGACCGAAGGCAGTGTTTGAGATTGATGGTGTGATTGTTGAGTTGATGGTGGATTCGGGGTCCTTTTGGACAATCATTCCAATGTGTTTGTTTAGTGCGAATTGGCCGAAGGTTGTGCTAGAGGCAAAGGATATCAATCCTGGCGGGTTCCAGGGTGAAAGAATAGTGATTTTGGGGTTCATGTCTGCTGTCATTTCGTTCAGAGGAAGATCTGTGAGAGGTAAGGTATATGTGGCACAGTCTGGTCCAGCGATATTGGGATGGGGACACCAGTATGATCTCCACATTGTTTTGAACCCGAGGGTTGTGGACCAAGTGATGGTAGTGGACGAGGTGACTACTCTTTCTATTGTTGATGGGATGCCGGAGTTGTTTAAAGAAAAGATTGGTGAATTGAAGGGATATGTGCATAGGATCATGTTAAAGCCTGATGCTGTTCCCTTACAACACAAGGTCAGGAAGGTACCTATTATAGCTAGAGCTGAGGTTAAGAGAATGTTGAGTGAAATGTTGGAACAAGGAGTCATTGAGCAGATTGAGACTTCATCTTGGATTTCGCCAGTCGTGATCACGACCAAATACGACGGCAAATACAGGTTCTGTGTGGATTTACGCACACTTAATCGTAACATTGTTGTGGATGGTTTCCTCTTCCCAATATTAACGAGTTGGTGCTGTTGTTGAAAGGTGGTAGGTTTTTTTCAAAGCTTGACTTACGGAGTGCCTACCACCAGATCAGACTACATGAGGAGTCTAAGCATTTGACGGCATTTATCACGTCCGAGGGTATTTTCCAGTTTACCAGGATGCCGTTTGGGTTGGCGTCGGCAGCAGGAGTATTCCAGCGTATGATGGGTTCGGTGCTGAGTGGGGTGGAAAATGTTGTGCATTTTCAAGATGACGTATTATTGTTTGGCAAAACAAAGGAAGAGCATGATGTAATCTTGAAGACGGTCCTAAATAAGATGGAGTTGGCTGGTTTGACCTTGAGGAAGGATAAATGTAAGTTTGCGGTGGAGGAGGTGGAGTACCTTGGTTACACTTTGTCGGCGGATGGTGTGAGGCCGAAGCGTGATTTGTTGGAATCAATACGGAAGGCACCGACACCTGGTGATAGAGATCAGTTGAGATCATTTCTCGGTCTCATAGAGTATTACGCGAAATTTGTTCGGAATTTTGCGGACAAGACGGAGAAAATAAGGTTACTACTTAGGAAAGGTTGCAAGTTTAGTTGGGGTGAGGAACAAGAGTGCTTTTGTGGGAATAAAAAAAGAGATATGTGAAGCTGGCATCTTAACACCGTTTGATACAAATAAAGAGTCTGTTTTGACCGTTGATGCGAGCGGTGTTGGCTTGGGTGCTGTGCTTGCACAGGTTCATTCTTCAGGTATGAAGACTGTTGCGTTCGCATCCAGGTCCCTCACTGTTTCAGAGAGGAATTACTCCATAATTGAGAAGGAGGCTCTGGCTGCGGCTTGGGGGTGTGCTTATTTCAGGATGTATCTGTGGGGATCTCTTTTCAGAATACAGACTGACCACAAACCCTTAGTTAGGATATTGTCCCCTGGTGGAGCAGGCAAAGGGTCTGCGAGAATGGCAAGGTTGGCTGCGAAGCTCCAAGAGTATTTGTACAAAGTGGAGTATATTCCGGGTTGGAAGAACAATTTGGCAGATGGTTTGTCTAGACTTCCGTTACCCTGGCAAGAGGTGGATCGTACAGGCGTTGAGTCATCTTTGAGTGAAGGCTCTGTAGCGCCAGTGGGTGATGTTGTGGAGTTTTGTTCTGGTGCAATTGGAAAGGAGAAGTGGGATGAATGCATGGCTACTGATGATGTGTTGAAGAAGGTGAAGGAGTTGATTGTTGGTGGGTCAAGGCGTGAGAGCACTCTTGACTGTGCTGTCAGACCATTCTTGAAGGTGCTAGATGAACTGTCTATTGTGGATCATGAAAGGAATATAATAATGAAGGATGACAAGTTTATTCCTCCACAGGATTTGAGGTTCACTTTATTCAAGCTGGCACACGAAGGTCATCTGGGCCAGTCACTTACTTAAAAGAGATTGAGAGAGTGTTTTTGGTGGCCGTCAATGGATCAACATATTTCTGATTGGGTCGAGAGGTGTTCTGAGTGTCTGGAAAGTGAGAAGAGGCTAAAATTGGGCAGTCAGATAACACATGGGTCTATTGAAGATCCTCTTGCTCCTTGGTATTCTGTTTGCATGGATTTTGTTGGTCCATTCAATGGTCTTAATGAGGATTTGAGATTTGCCCTTGTCCTGATTGATGTTTATTCTAGGTGGTTAGTGGTAAAGTTCTGCAGGGAAATTAACCACTAGGATGACGATTCAGTTGTTATCTGAGATTTTTAGGGAGGAAGGATTTCCTTTGAAGCTCATTACAGACAATGGGACTCAGTTAACTTCTGAGGAAATGAGAAAGTTCCTTTGTGCGTGTGGAATTGTGCATTCTAGGACAGGTTTTTACAACCCACAGGGCAATGGAATGGTTGAGAGGGCGAACCGCATGGTGAAAGGGGCTATTCAAATGGCTATGGTGACTGGTAGCTCTGTGAGAAGCATGGTGGAAGAGTTGGTCTGGGCGTACCGCACGACTGTTAATTATTCTTCTGGTATGGTTCCTTTTACTGTTATGAGAGGTCGTTGTGCTGGCACAAAGTTGCTTCCTGCGTGGATGAAGGAGTGTGTGAGTTTGGGTAATCTAGAAGGTGAAAAGGGTGCCGTGAAGTCCACACAGGATTTTTCTCATAACATCAGGGTCAATGACCTTGTAAAAGTCAAGCCTGGACGGATTTCGGGTGGTTTGACCAAGTTTAGGGGACCATACAAGGTCAAGACAGTCCATGAAAGGTATGTTGTTTTGGATAATGGTGAACACTGGAACCTCAGAAGAGTTGCTCTTTTCAAGAGACATACTGAGGTGGGTGCTGGTGACAAGGTTCAATCTGATAGGGGTGCCAGTGATGTGTGTGATGGTGGGAAAGCGGGGGACTCGACCAAGACAAGGAGACCTCCATCATATTTGAGAGATTACTTTTGTGATGATCCTTAGTTTTTTTTAAATTCAGTTTCTTTTCTTTTCTTTCTTTCTTTTCTTTATGGTGAAGGAATGAGGATATGTTGTATCTTGCCATTTCGTTTTGATCTCTGTCCCTTTAATGCCTGCATTCCTTTTAGATCTTTATTGCCTTTGGTGTTCTCTCTCTCTGCTGGGACTGGCAGTTGCTTGCTAGCCTGGAGAGGGACACCAGCTGATGTTAGTAGCTTGAAATAAATAACCTATTTACCTCTTCTTTTATGTGGTCGTTGTAACTTCCTCAACACAACAGAGCACTTCCAACTAATCAGAAAAGACAAAAAAATCACAAGGAGTAATAAAGAAACGTGAAAGGGACCAGAGTCACAATACTTAACTGATATAGCTGCCAGCAGCGAAGAGAGAGGGCAATAGATAAAAGACAACACCGTTTACGGAGGATGGCAGCGCCTGATTTGACATGAACTTGAATATTTACAAACTTCATTGTTCCCTGGAGTTATGGAAAATGAAGTTTTTGTTCTTGTTATTGTTAACAGTTTAATATGGCTGCTATTTCAATAAATGAAAGAAGAGCACAATCCTCCCCTCCGAGTCCTGCCATAGAATTCTGTTCCACCTGATCATGACTGGCCCAGTGATCCCGCACCCAGTTGTCTATCTCTTGAATCTATCCTTTTGACTGCCCCTCCTGACTCTTTATTTCTTCTCTACATCTCTTTCTTCTAAACGTGTATTCCTTCCGTGTATTATGACTGTTTATCTTTTTTATTACATATTGTCTGATGTATCTGCAGCTCTCTTCAATCTGCCTATTGGTTATTAGGCTGCATGCGTCTGAAGAGCTCGGCTTTCTGCTTTTATATGTTATCTTTCCTAGCTTTGGTATCTGCTGGTATTATCTACATAGCTTAGCTGCATTGTCTATAGTATAGCACCTTCTGTGTACAGTCAGTGTGCCTATCTAGTCCATCTTTTCCCTATCTAAACCATTCATCTGTTTATTTATTTTGTGCCCGACTCTTTCTTCGTCACCAGGTTCTGAAAATGTGCTAAAGTGATTGAATGAATACATATATTATAATTATTACTTTCTTATATTACTTCTTATTTAAAGGCTTCAGCAAACCATCAGTGCCTTGCAGAGAGAACCAAGCTCTCCTTATCAGCCGGGTGCAGAGACTGCTGAGGACTCATTGATATCCTGGGCTGGAGTGCCAAAGAGTAACAAATCCCCTCCTGCAAATGGACAGCAGAACTTGCCCATCTTAGTTAGAAAAATGGAAAAAGAGCTGTCTGGGCGAGAGACTAAAACACTGAACTCAGAGACTGAACCACTGACTTGCAAGACCGGAGCAGACTGCAAAGGGAATGGTCTTCTGTCCAAGAATCCTAAAAACTCCCTGCGGCTGCCAGATGACCTCAACAAAGTGCACCCCAGCCCTGGAGAGAAAGGGGAGCCAGGGCGCATCTCCAATGGGTACTCAGCTGTTCAAAGCACTATCCTAGGCAGTGGTACAGGGGATCCAGAGGACACCCAGAGCACTACTACTGTGCCCATGACTACCACTCTTACTGCCTGCGGGATCCAGACTCAGCAGCTCCTTGAACTGGAAGAGAGAGAGACATGGAGCAAAAAGATGGACTTTCTTCTCTCAGTCATTGGGTATGCAGTGGACCTCGGCAATGTTTGGAGGTTTCCATATATCTGTTACCAGAATGGAGGAGGTGAGTGGAAAACTCAAAGTATTACTTAAAAGGAAAACGTTTGTAATACTGTTGTAATAAATAAAGCTGGTTGTTTAGCTTTTTGGATGAGGCACTGTCAGTATTGTATTGACATCTATGATGCCTTCAATCAGATATGCATATAAAATTAACGCTGGTTTTCTTGGAAAAACCAACAAGCAGATTTTCCTTAGCTAGATAACAAACATGCAAAAACTATGTTTACAATAAAATTGAATTCAACGTAGCAATAAAATCAAAGACAGTACATGTCTCACAACATAAGGTATGAGCTCCAACACATGGCATAGTGATAGTGAATAGTGACATAAGTGAAAAACAGGAAATCAAAACTGTATACTGGAGGGCAATACAAGTTAAAACAAAAATGTACTACATTTTGTAGCACAATTCCAACGAACCACTGTGAATATCAGTCTAAATGTATGAGCATCGAGGCTTCAACCTCTTAAAACATGTCCATGTGTTCTACAATATGATTAGATGGTCACACCAACAAGAATGAGTTAAAGAAACATATTTTATTCCACCATTTTCATTTCACACACATTGTTAGAAAACATGGGCATGTTTGACTTACAGGGCCGGACTGGGAACCACAACCGGCCCCGGCAAAGTGCTCGGTAGGCCCCCCCCTCCCCACTCGGGGGGTTGGAGGGGCTGCTGAGCACTTTGCCGGGCCGGTTTTCGGACGATTTTGGTACAGGGCCGATTTAGCAGCTATGCTGCAAAAGCGGCCATGTAACAAAAACGACCCCCATGGGCCCAAAACCGTCCCCCAACCGTGCGGCGGACTGGGGTATTGCCCGGTGTCCGCTATGGCCAGTCCGGCCCTGTAGACTTACCATAAAGGCAAGTTGCCCAAAGGCCGGCTATCTGTTAGAGTATTCCTCACAAAGTGTCAGGACTGACGAATTTGGCCTAAGGATATGAAAAACTAATTCTTTAAAAAAAAATAGTACCTTTAGTGTACTACTCCTTAGGTCCCAAACATGATTTGCAACCTAATGGATGCGGAAAACCAAATCAGAACAAGCAAATCAATAAATCTAATCAAAAAGTTTATTCAATACAGCAGCAGCCCCAAGCGCAGAACTGTGCCATAATGCTGGTAACACCACCCAGAATGAACCTGGAATAACCTGCCAACAAGTGGCAAATCTGCATGAGCCAACCAATATTGCTTTTGCAATGCTTTTGGCATTTGTTTTCAATGCCCCCAATACAGACATTGTGCGTAATCGCCTAGCATACTAACACCTGCTACCAACAGAACCCTCCAGCTCATTGAAAAGTTGAGTATCCTACAGACAAACTGGTTACCTATAATGTCAGCTTGTATTTGGATTGGTAACAATGCCATTACAGTGATTATGCAATTCGACAAATACCTGACAGTGTCAAGTTGGGACAAAAACGCTTGGTACGCCAGCAAACAATATTTTGATCAATCTCCAACCCTATATCTTGATCAGGCATAAAGTTATCCGACAAGTACATAAAGCGTTCTTAACCACATCGCTGCGGTACGATTTACCGCCCGGTGTGGGCCCCAATGTTAATGGGTGTGGTCATGACGGAACGGTTCCGTCATGAGCACAGCTCAACCGATGCTCATGACGGAACTGTTCTGTCATGAGCATCGAAGGGGTTAAGGAAAGCAGCCTGTATGTACTTGTCAGATAACTATATGCCCAACAATAATTTGAGGGCTGTCTAATACGCTCAATATGTGTGCATATTTGGAATGTTTTCGTAAGGCCCACATGGAGAAACTGTATTTAGAGGCTAGAGGTGGGGACATAGCTACTTCCCCAGGACCAGGCCGCCCTACAGAATGAATAGTTTCTTAACTGTAACTCCTGTTTTCTTGTAGGGGAATTTCCGTTATAGTCATAAGCAATGAATAGTCCCACCCACATGCAGAGACACTGGAGCACCTTTTCCATAATACATCTTCCTAAGTATAGATTTTCACCTTTCTTCAGGAAAGCCTGCAGAGTCACTTAAGAAGGAAAAAAGATTATGCAGCCTATAGGAATAGGCTACAATGACCCAATTGTTCATCTTGTACTCAAATAAGCAGCCAGGAGAAAACAAATGTGTATAATTTCATTATGTTTTAAGAAAACAGCATAAATCTCTTTCACAAACCCTGTGTTTTTTATAGAAATGAAGGAGTGTAGCCCCATGGGCTGTCATTATATGAGTTAAAAATAGAGTCTATGCCTTTAAGAACCCAGGGACCACCAATATCCCACATTATGCTCAGCAGGTGGCAGTTGCATCAGTTGTTTTTTGAGGCGATGCATTGTAATATTTAGGTCCCATGGTTACCTCTGTCCACTCCACTCTACTCCATCAGGGAGCAGGGAGGGTTGCTTAGGACTATAATAGAAATTCCCCTTGGAGAGAACAGGAGTTATAGGTAAGAAATAATTCCTTCTCTCGAAGGGGATTTCCATTGATAGCCATAGCACTGAATACAGTAGCAAGCCAATACCTATAACAGCAGTTGAGAAGACAGATGATGAACTAAGGTAGCCATTTAAGAAAATAGATTTCTGAGGGAGGCCTTTCCTACTTGAGTGTCTGCTCTCGCACCAGAGCCTAGGCAATAGACTTTGGTAAATGTATGAACAGAGCTCCACGGGGCCGCTTTGCAAATATCTGGTATAGGGATATTCCTCAAAAAAGCAGCAGTAGCCGCTTTACCTCTAGCGAAGTGCACTTTAGGTTTAGCTGATAGTGTCGTGTTAGCTTTTTGTTAGCATATTAGGGTACAGGGAACTATCCATTTGGAAATGGATTGCTTGGAAGTGGATAATTCCATTAGGACCGGACTATAGTTGATAAACAGTTGGTTTGATCTGAGTATGTTACGTGTCTTCTCAAGAGATCTTGCAACTGGAGTAGAGTGTTGGTATTGATATGGTTTGATTAACACTGAACTCTGAAAAAACCGTAGGAAGGAATTTTGAGTGACTTCAGATAACCACTTTGCTGGAGTGAAAACTGTGTGTGGTACATGAGAGCATAATGCTTGGATCTCGCTAACCCTGCAGGCTGTTGTCATCGCCACGAGGAAAGCTTTTTTCCTTGACAGATGTTGTAGAGATGCCTTGTGAATGAGCTCAAAAGGATGCTGTATAAGTTGTGAAAGGACTACACTGAGTTTCCAGGGAGGTGAAGGACTCCTAATGGGAGGGAAAACCTTCTTCAACCCTTCTAGAAAATCCTTTATCACAGGAATTTTGAAAGAAGATGTTCGTGAATTATATTTTCTGTATGCAGTAACAGCTGCCAAGTGAACCTTTCTAGGAGAGAATTGCAAGCCAGATTTTGCCAAATGTAGTAATTATGGAAGAATTACAACTTCCTGGTAAGTTGTAGAGTCCACGTTCTTAGAGGAACATCAATTGCAAAATTTCTTCCATTTGAAGCCATATGCGGAACATGTTGAAGGACGCTTAGCTTCTTTGAGGATGTCCATGCAATCTGTGGCAGATTATAGTGTCCGTACTGCACTAGTTCAGGAGTCAAACAACCAAATGCAAGGAGAGATTGTGGTGAACCATAAGGCCTCCAAAGTTCGTTAGCAGGTCTGGTCTGCAAGACAGCTTGAGATATGGACGCCCTGACCAGTGAACAAGGTCCATGTTCACTCTGGAGCTATTAGGATCATCTAGGCTCTTGCATGGGACAGCTTAATAAGGACTAATAGGATCAGGGGAATCAACGGAAAGGCATAGAGAAATTTGCTGGACCAGATGATCCCTTTGGCATTTCATGTTTTCTGCAGTGGCGAAAATGTCAATGGCTGGAGTGCCCCACAATTTAAAGATGTTTTGTACGGTGTTGTTGTGTAAGACCCACTCATGGTTTTCTTGCAGACTCTGCTGAGAGTCTGCCTGAGCATTTTCGACACTCGGAAGGTGAGTTGCCATGATCATCAGGTTCCTGGCAATGAGTCATTTCCAGATTGTTTGGGCCTTGTGTGATGGGGCCTGGACCTCGTTCCTCCCTGCTTTTTGAGGTTGTACATGGTGGTTATGTTGTCCTTCTGAACAAGCAGGGACTGGTATCTGAGCAATGAACTTCAGCACTAGATGGACTGTGCATAGTTCAAGGAGATTGATATATCATCTCTCTCTGTGACCACTTTCCATGAATTTGGAGGTGATCCATATCGGCTCTCTACCTCAGTAGCGATGCATACGTCACTATTGTTTGAGGTGAGGAAGAACCTCCCAATCAAATGGCATACCTTGCAGAAGGATGGCTTGGGAGCCCCACCATTTCAGGGACAGCTTTGCCTGAAGGGATAGTTTTATCCTGTCTTCTCAATTGCCTGTCAGTTGGTCCCACTGGGCCTCTAGACATTCCTGAAGGGGATGCATGTGGAGATGGGCCTTCGGTGCGAGGAAGATGCAGGAGGACATGTAGCCAAGAAGAGACAACACTGTTCTCACTGATAGATGAGAGGCTTTCAAGAGAGGATGACATTTCTGAAGGATCGATAAGCGCCTCTCCTCTGAAGGACACACTCTGGCCTGTATTGTGTCAATGGACACTCCAAGGTAATGTAAGGTTTGAACCGGGATAAGCGTTGACTTGCTGAGGTTGACATGAAGCGCTAAAATTTGGAGGAGATTGCAAGTCCAGTTGTAATGAAGTTGGGCTTCCTGAGACGTTAACACCTTGATTAGACAATTGTCTAGGTATCGGTAGACAAATATTCTGAGCTTCCTGAGATGGGAAGCAGCCTCTGCCATGCACTTGGAGAATGTTATGGCTGCTTACTTCAGGCTAAATGGAAGTACTTGGTACTAATGGAGGTCCTGCCCCACTGTGAACCTCAGGGACTACTGATGCTTTTTGGCGATTGGAATATGAAAGTATACGTCTTAAAGGTCGATGGAACAGAGCCAATCCCCCTAGTGTAATTGGGGATAGGTTTGTCGTAATGCCAGCCTCCTGACCCTTTCTCGCAGAATCCATCTGTTGACTGTTTTGAGGGCGAGTATGGGACTGAAATCACTCTCATCTTTCTCATCGGTCTCATCTGTCCCTCATTGTTTGTGAGTAATGGGCTGCACCGCCTGCTTTTGTAAGAGGATGCTGACTTTATCATAGCAACCGGATTTGGAAACTGGATGGTTTTGGAGGTATGGGCGGTGGAGGACTGGTAAGTCTGAGACAATATCCATTTAGCAAAATATTCAGAACCCAGGCATCTTGTGTTATGTTTTGCCTCTTTGTCAGATAACGAGAAAAGCTCCCCCCCCCACCAGAGTGGGTAACAGGAGAGTGGGAAGCAGTAATTCAGGGTTTTGTTCCTGATGAAGGTTTGCCTCCTTGAGCAGGGTGCTGACTGGATCTTCCCCTAGTCTGCTTCCGTTGGTATGGCTGATAAGGTCGTTGGTGCTGTTGCTGCTGTTGGCGCCGCTGATACTACTGAGAGGTTTGACCCATCTGAGAATAGAAATGGCATTGGTAGAGCCTGAAAAATGTCCTCTGCTCTCTGGGTCTTTATAAGCCAACTGCCTTGAGAGTCTCCATTTCTGCTTTCATTCATGCCATTGCATCATTAGTTTGGCTTCCGAAGAGGGTAGTACTGGAGAATGGGAGATTCAATATCCTCCGTTGAGACTCTGGCTTGAGGGATGTGAGGCGGAGCCAAGAATGTCTTCCCACAGCGACGCCTTGGTACTACTCATGTGCCGTTCAAAGAGAAGAATCTGCTGCAACACTAATGATTTGGTTGGAAAACATTAATCTTTCATTTAGGATTTCCGTGAAGTCTTCCCGTTCATCTCTGCGGAGATGTTCAGCGAACTGTGACATGGATTCCCATAATGCCCTGTTGTACCTGCAGAGAAGTGCAGTTGTACTAGCGGTTTAAATTGTGGTTATTGCAGTGCTGCAAACTTTACAACCCGCTGAGTCTAACTCTCAACTCTCCTTATTGGGCGGCACTGTGCGAGATTCTTTTTGCCGTTTCACAATAACTGAGTCTGGAGATGGGTCAGTATGGAGAAAGGCAGGATATTGTTCTGGAGGGCATTATTTATTTTGAAGCCTCGATGGAGCTGGTTTAACAGTGGCTGGAATTGGGAAAAGATCCATAGCCAGTTCTAGGAGATCTGGCACGAGTGGCAGCAAAGATCTTGATGATGACCTGTGTTGAATTGTTTCAAATATTACTGGTGTTGTAGGAGTGGGAGTCAACATAGCAATATTGAGTTTTGCAGCTCCTCTCACCAAAGCCTCTTGGAACGTGGTGATATCATTCACTGATGATATGCATTGAGGTGGATAATCCGAAAGTGTTGGGAGAGTATTGTCCGGCAAAAATGAAAGATGTATCCATGGTATGATGTCTAGACCAAGACCATTGTGAATAGTGACTATGGCGGAAGTGCCTGGTAGTTGGAGATGAGTGCCTTGTGCTATGATGGTGGCGGCTTGAATGATGGTGTGATATACATCGAGATCTGGACCTCAGTGTGGGAGTGTCTGGTGCCGGTGTAGGAAGCACTGGAGGAGGAGGAGGAGGAGGAGATAGAGCTGGTGGATGAGAACATGGTTTGACACTTGAAGAAGGGGAGCATGTTCTGGAATACTCAAAAGCTGGAGATGAATAAAGACGTCTCATCTTTTTCCTTGCCTCCTGTATACTTGACGACAATGAAAGAGTTCTCGACGTCGACCGTTTTAGATGGTGATCGTCAACAGTGCCTCGACGTCAGTATGGACCTCAAAGGAGACCTTTGACGATGCCTGGACGTCGATCTGGATCTTGACGGAGGCCGTTGTGAGGGTCTCATAGTCAATGGACTCTTCGATGTCGAACGAGGCCTGTGTGTCAAAGAGATTGTCATTAACGATGATACACCTTGCCTCGACGAGGATTTACATTGTTTCCTCGATGTTGAACCGTATTGACAGCGAACAGGTCCTCAATCAATCAATCAACCAGTATTTGTATAGCGCAGCACTGTCACCCCTAGGGTTGTCTGGCGCTGAGGAAGCTGTGTCTCAGTTGAACAGCCAGGTTTTGAATTTCTTAAGTCCACCAGGGAGGGTGCTGTACAGAGGTGAAGGGGCAGGTCATTCCAGGTCTTGACGCCAACGAAGAAGAAGGAACAGCCTCAGCTGCAGTGGATGGTCTGTAGTCCTTTAAGGAGTTGGGTGGAGATGTCGGTGTAGAGAGCATTGCCTTAGTTGAAGCAGCTAGTGACGAGGGCCTGAGGTACGGTCTTTCTGGTGTCAACAGGGATCCATTCGAAGATTCTGCGGAGCATGCAAAGTCTGTGGAAGCAGGAGGAGACGACCGCGTTGACTTGTTTCAAGGAGAGTTGGCTGTCGAGGATGGGCGAATGGTCTGTTGGTTTGGGAGTGGGTCCAAGTTCAGCTGGCCACCAGAGTTTAAGGCAGCTGTCTCTCATCCAGTTAGCTACGTTGGTCATGGTGTTGGAGAAGTTGGGTCTGACATTGGTGGTGTTTTCGGTGAGCAAGATGATGAGTTGAGTATCATTTGTGTATGAGATTATGTTGAGGCCAAGGGATCTGACAAAATCTGCAAAGGGGTCATTTAGGTGTTGAACAGGGTGGGGCTGGCTTCCTTGATGTGCTGGTGATAGTTGCAGAGTGCTATCTTGTAGGCGTCTCTGTCGGCAGGGTTCTTCGTGATGCGCTATCTTTTCTCCAGTTGGTAGCAGTTGCACTTGGTGGTTCTGAGCTCTGAGCTGTACCAGCTGGCTTGTCTTGTGGTTTTGTAATCTTTAGTAGGTTCCTAAGGGACAACACTGTCTGTACAGTTGGTGATCCAGGTGGAGAGGTTCTGGACGGCCTGGTTGAGGTCTGTTGAGGCTTCGGGTTAGGTGGTGATGAGGGCCTGAGTCCACTGAGTTCCGGTGACTTTGCTGTTCTGTTGAGATGAGTTCTGTAGTGTGGCTGAACTTAATTCTGTCGCTGGAAGTGAAAATCGGGTTGGGTGTGTGTCCGGCCTTGAGCACGGGTTCTGTGACCATTTGGGGGATGCCAATATTGTTCAGGTTCCTTAGGAGGGCTGTGGAGTTGGCGTCACTGGGGTTGTCAATTTAGAAACGGAGGTTGCCGAGTAGGACGTTGTGCTCCGAGTCAGTGGTTGGGGGGGGCGATGAGGTTGGAGATGGCGTTGCAGTAACTTGGTTGGGTCCCGAGGGTCTGTTGGTGTGGGTGCTCTTTATGGTGGCCTTCGCGTCTGTCAGCTGTTGGAAGTTGAGGTGTTCCCTGGCAGGTATAGGGTCATCATTGGTGATGGTGCATCTAATGGTTTCCTTGAAGATGATGGCAATGGCTACGCCTTGTTTGTTGGTGCAGTCTTAGTGTAGATGCCGCACCTCTCCATCGTCTGGACCTATTACATTATCCTGCAGTGTTCTTCCTGGCAAGCCTTTCAGAGACATATGACAGAGCCCTGGTAGAGAACTGACCATCTCCTCACCCTGCAGTCCAACCTTCAGACTGTGTCTGTTGTCTTCTCTCCTCAATACCATGGAGGCAAATCTTCTCCCTGTCCTTCAGGGTGCTTCTCGAGAAGTTCCTGCAGTGGTGACAAGATTCAGGAACCGGTCTCTCTCGGAGAAGATAATACAAACCTCTTGAGGGTCTGTTTTAGCCTTTTTT
This sequence comes from Lissotriton vulgaris, assembly GCF_964263255.1. Taxonomy (NCBI): domain Eukaryota; kingdom Metazoa; phylum Chordata; class Amphibia; order Caudata; family Salamandridae; genus Lissotriton; species Lissotriton vulgaris. The sequence goes on along the minus strand of NC_141687.1, from coordinate 339,614,764 downwards.
CTCCCACAGGTTAGTCATTTGTCAAATAGAGAAGGCCTTTTTCTGTCAAAATACTTACATTCTCTGTCAGGAAAAGCCAGGGAGAGACCAAAAATGTTGAGTGCAATAGATGTCAAAGAGATCTGACAATTTTGTGAAAAAAGCCAAAATTGGACAAGCTCAATGCTCCAGGGTCCTGTCAGTAGGAGCAGGAAATCAAAACTGAAGCAACTGCCACGTGCTGAGCATAATTGGACAGTGTTGGTTCCAGGGGTCTTAAAAGCACAGTTTCTATTTTTAACGCGTATAGTGACAGCCGATGGGGCTACACTGTCCTGCTCTCCTTCAGCTCTCTAAAAAAAAAGGTTTGTGATAGAGATTTATGCTGTTTCCTTAAAACATAATAAACGTATACACATATACTTCCTCCTGGCTCCGTAGTGGGCAGTACTATTCAGTGCTTATGACTATCAATGGAAATCCCATAGGAGAGAAGTCAAGCTTCTTCCACAGGAAGAGATGCCAATGCCAAGTAAGTGCATACAAAGCAAGTCAGGGAGGACCTGGCCTGGCAGTTCCGGCTGGACTGTCCCTTTGGGCGTAGGGTCAAGACGGATTTGCATATGGCTGGGTCCAAACTGGAATGGCATAGTGAGCAAAAAAACGATGGATTGAGGCCCAGATCTCTCTACTGGGGTGAATATATGACATTGTTTTGCATTCTGTCCACCAATAGTTATTTTTACAAAGCAAGTCAGTGGCACCTTTCCCTCTAGTGTTTGGTGTCATGACTGGTTTGCAGTGTTATTATCATGACTTGAGCCCAGCCTCTGGATTTACCCCACACTGTTAGAGCCACCGTAACTGAAAACTGCACTATTAATAATTCCCTTTGAAACATATTGGTGGCCATGGGTGTGTATATGTATGTGCATCTATGCACACAAGTTGAGATGTGCTAGCTCCAATCACATCAACTGACAAATCCTTTCATTGATGGAAGTTCTAGGAATATGATGATGTTACTTGGCATATAATGGCAAACAAAGGAGATGTTTGTCTATGTGAGCACATCTATTTGTGTGTGCACGTCTGTATGTGTGGGAATCTTGACTTTATCTTTGGTGGTTAAGGAACGAGGTATAACGTCTTTATATTCACCCTGTTTTTGCCTTGTATAAAACAAAGAAGATTTAAACATTGAAGAGTACTTACATATTTCTTTAGGGGTATCATCAAATGGAATGCTGCAATTTTAATCACCAGCAGCATTCAAGTAGGTTTCATTAGGAGTCAGAGCATTTCAGTACAGCTTTGTTACATCTATTTAGGAGCTGAACATTAGAATATTTTCTTCCTGGCAGATGGACCGAAATATTATCTGTAACCAACATAGTTTGAAAAAAATATTCTGTGGAGTTGGGGATATGTGGGCAGCGAGAATTACACAAGGGATTGTAACCTGTATGTTGTCCTGCTCCTGAAGAGTGATGGTAGAAACACCTGTAGATGTTGCCAATAAAACGCCTTCCTCAGAGAAATATAACCAGAGTCTTCCAAGAAATAAATTCGTGCCAAATCTGACTCATCCCTCACTCGACAGGTCTTGGGAAATTAATCATACCAGTATATTGCTGAGGAGATCCAGAAACAAGCATGGTGTGAAGGCAAAAAAAAATGTGTTGTTTTCAACAAAGCGAACATTGTAAGTATAGTATCAAACAAAACAAGGCTTTTATAAGTATACTATAAAATACAACAAGGCTTATAACTGGTCACTGAAAGTCACCACTTCTATTGAACCATGAACAAATGGTCCCTGATTAACATATTCTGTAAATGGTTGATATGTTATTGGTTGCACAAGAGAACAGAGGGTTTTTTTTCTGGACCAATATTTTCTGACGATTCAAAAGACAGCATAAAGCCTTGCCACTTACGTAGTTTTCATACTCTTTTCCCAACTTTCATGCTTGAACACCCTTGTTGTAGTACGTTCAAGTATAAATGCATTATTGCAGAGCCTTTCCACAGTGTAACAGAAAGAGAAAGAGGTGCACAATGTAACTTTCTCCCTAGCCTGTTACTCAAAAGGGCAAATGCCTTCATTCATTAATGAGCTCTTTGTTTGATATATATTACATCCAGTCAAGAAGGGAGCTGCTCCCTATGTTCTAACTGCAGGAAATTTACATGTGCGTTCGACGCAACTTCACCAAATGCAGCTTTAGGCTTGGCTGCCTGGAGAATTTTGATGTCCACAAAAAAAAATAAGTACAAAGATAGGAAACTTATACAACCGACGAGGTGAAAAGTATCTGACTGGGGACTTCATTTGACATAAAAACTGAAAACCCACGGGCTCTGAAACAACACTGATTAAATATTAAAGTAATTTCATATCATACTAAGCCAATGAAGCCTGACATGTCTCAGGAATTTATCATGTTTTATCAAAATGTGCAGTGGCTGCCCCAAAATTCAATAATGACCTTCATTGTCCCAGGGCCAGCATTTTGTCATCCATATACCACGGGTACCCCCTTATGCCACGAATTACATACAATAAGCCAATGGCAGAATTCTGGTATTGATCGCATTCATATACCATGGGCAACACTTGTATATAAAATTACCTTTAGTATGTCAGGGAGAGTATTTTGCATCACTGTTCCCCTTATGCCATGAATTAGATATAATATGCCGGTGCGGACTTCTGAACGTTCTCTGGTATGACAAGAGGACTCTCTAGTATTGTACTGCCAAAGTTCAAATGGAACCTACAGTTTAATCAAACAGCAATAACAAATGTGGCCTTCAATCAGAATGCCAAGGCTCCATGAAGTAAACGGATCTGTATAAAATCCGCTTTTTGGAAAGGTATGATTACTTCATATGTACTGAGAAGTTTACTGCTTTAAAATTAATATTTGTAATGCATAACTTACAAGGTTCTCCTTGTTATAAATTCAGATGTGCTTTTAATTTAAAATTTAAAATGCCATTTTTGACCATGGTGGCAAGACGCCATCAGCTAACCTTCTTCTGAACCAGATCTCAGAGCAAGCACTCAGAGTGATGACGCAGCAGACTTTTTAGCCATCCAATCTCGTTCCCTGAAAAAGCGTTTCAAGGGGAATTACTATTGCTTCTGCCCATTTGAAAATATGTGTTATGCTTCCACCGTTAGATTATCAAGACAGCTCTAGGGTCAGCTTTGTGAGTATTTCACTCACTCCACTGATTAAAAAACGTTATCAGTTGAGTTTCAACCTTTGTGCTCATTGAGAAAGTGGATGAAAGTGGAAAAGAGTCCTATCTTGATGAAGAAGATGAGTCTGCGTCCACAGAGGCTGTGAGAGGAAGGTTTGCCAGAAGAAAACAAAGATTTTTTTGACGCTGAAGACCATGAGCAGCAGAATTGGAAAACGGCTGAGGATTCTCAAAGAAACAGTATATTCACGCAACAAAGCACATAAAGAGACATAGCTGTATGACATAAATGAGTAGTCTTTCGCAGCGGAAGACTTGAGAGACACAAATGCAGTATCAAAACCATCATATTCAAAGTAATCAAATAATTCAATGCCATGGACTCAAAAACTCAGGAGAAAGGTCAGATCATAGAAAGAGACTAAAAGGGTTGACCTTCACATTCAGATGTCAATGTTACAAGTTTTGGCATCAACACATACAAAGAATGAAGGGAACAAATATTGTTTAAAGAAGCCTAAGAACATGTGCAGACGCCTTAAACGTAAACTGCCTTTTTAGAGCCCAGCGTTGTTTCCAGCCGAGACAGAATCTTTTTAATCGAAATAGATTAGAGTACCATTTAGCTGACGTGGATCCTCTATTGTAGCCATACTACATGACAGAAGGAGGAGGGGGGGACAACTGGAATACAGGTAAAGTATGTAGGAGAAGCAGAGGATAACATCTATGAATAAGGAGGAACAATAGGTAGTACAGCATCACACCTGACAGTTTGGAGACCTCCAATACTATCCTGCTAATTGCTTTGTTACACAGTAGGAATGTCAGTCAGTCAGTCAAACCACTTTATTCGATTAATTAATATCATAAAAGTACAGTACACAATACACAATATAATAAGATCATGTAACCCAATAAAAAAAAAATATATATAAGCAACTTAAAAAACAATTAATATAGCAAGATCACTTTTCAAATGCATGAAAACTTAAAAACACAATTAAGGGTAATTTCATAAAGGAGTAAAACAGAGGTTTTCTATACGATCAGAGCTCATACAGACGAGCCGCTGCAACTAAAAAGCTGGCAATGTTAAAAATATCCCATGGATCGTTAAGCAGTTGAAGATAAAATAGGGTAGGTCTAACCTGTAAAAACCCCTTTCCCCTTAGCAGAAGGACTAAAAACCTCCTACGAATCTCACTGTAATAGTCACAAAACATTATAAAATGCATAGTGTCCTGTGATTTTCACTAGGACATGGACCTAATTCCTCTGGTCTACACCAACCTTGCAGATTACCTAAAGAGAAATGGATTAAATTAAAACGAAACCTAGTTAAAAGCCAACGATGAAAGGGCTTGGTAACAATTCTCTGGTAAGGCTCAATCAGAAGGGAGGTTTATAACAAAAAGTGAGCCCTAACTGAGGGTTTCAATAACTCCCGCTCCTCACGATCCGCCAACAATAAATTCAAAAATTGGGCTTTAACCCATTTAACACCCTCTTTTTTTATCCTATCCGGATAATTGAAAAGTACTTGACGCCCCAATTTTAACAACATATACTTAACGTAATGCAACCACAGGATACTACTAGCTTTCTCCAGGGTAACAGTCCCAAATAATCTGATGATTCAGTGTTAAGTCTGGGTTAAGCCATGTCTTAAACCAGCAAACCACCCCGTCCAACCTCATCAAGCCTGACCCATATCCGACCTCCAATTCTTGATGAATAACAAAGGATGGGCACGCAGGAATTTATTTTCAGCTATCTGGACACCTTCCAAGTGCTTGCAGCCCCAGATGGCAGAGCCATACAGAGCAATACCCAAGCATTTAGATCTATAAATATTAAGCATGGCTTTGATGGGCCTAGCACCCAGCCGGTGTACAAACCCTTGAACAGCAGCAGTTGATCTTACCATTGCACTTCTTTTGATTTTCTGTTTGGGGACCCAGGAACCTCCCAGGAACCTCTCTTGTTGAATAAAACCCCAAATAGGTAAAAGAGGACTCCCTAGACAACTCAGTTGTAGTAAAAGGATTTTACTTTTCTGTTCCTTTGGCCCATAGACATAACGTGGGATTTCGCTATGTTCACTACTAAGTCCAAGGACTTCATATAGGCCCCAAAGGCATCCAATAGCCTCTGAAGGCCTATGGCTGTACGAGCTAATAACACACCGTCATCCGCGTATAGGAGAACAGGGATACCCCTTTCCCCTACTCGCGGGATGTCCAAACTACCCAAGTCTAAAAACGTATCTAACGTATCTAGATTATTAATATAAAGGGTAAAAAGTAGTGGTCAAATAAACAAACAATAGGAGGAGTACCACCACAAGACCTATCAAGGTCTCAGAAGTGTGGGGAGAGAAGAGATGCACAAAAAAGGAAATTGTCCTTTTGTAAAAAGACCCCTCATTCACCAACCTAGTTGGTGACATGTTTCATCATCGGGGTGCCACCTGAACAGCCAAATGCCATCCGGGTGTGCTGCGACACCTGACTACAGTGGAGCCGGTTGTTTTTTTGTGAGTGTAAGTGAAAAAAGTGAGTTAAAAATTGTCCAGATATAACTCGCTCGAAATGTTTTATTCTGGAGCTACTGGACAATGTTAAAAAGGTTCTTTAGATAATTGTATCGGTTTAATTGACCATTAGTATCTGTAAAAGGTGAGGAAGTAGTGCAAAGATATGGTCTACATGTTTCAACCTGTATCAGGAATTTCCAGGTTTTTGTCAGGACCAAGTGTGCGTGACGGGGGCGGTGTACACACGCTAAGGTGTACCCAACCCTAGATCACATGAAACCAACCGTGTACTTACAGTTGGTACCCTTTCGTCCAGTATGAGAAAGAGAAAAAAACCTGTAAAGACAGAAAATACAAAGACAAGCAAACAAAGTACGTGCCAGTAACGCAGTGTCAGGATGATCAAGTGCTCCTTGCTCTCCCAGTGTAATGCAGTACGTAAAGATGACACATACAAAATTCACAGTGTCTGGCTCCTCAAACGAGAGACAGTGACAATTTACAATATGTGCATATTGTTTATGTGACCAAATAAGTCACTTCGGGAATAACATAACATCCACTCATTGATTGGTTGTGGTGGGTAATTGTGCACAGAAGGCAAGTCTTGCTGTGAACTGCAATTGTTATAAGCTATTCACACGATATCAAATCAAATCTGTGAGTCTATTTTTATTAAACCACTTTCATACATTTTTGAAGTGGGCAAGTACGCTCTCAAAACGTAGGTGAGGGCGTAATAATTATGCTAGCATGCCAGTCAACAGAGCGTAACACAGGGCATAAAAACGGAATGCTTACTCGAATTTCCAGTCTTGTGTGCCTCATGGGAGTCAGGATTGTGATGCTAACTCTATTGACACGATCTAAATATTAGAGAATGTGGGGTATCACAAGAAAGGGGACTCGGGATAATAAGGAGTCCACAGTACAAGCGGAGCCCACCTACATTCAAGATACGAGCGGAGCCCACCCGCATACATTCAGAGTACTGTGCCCTGATTAGACATCACCATACCGCCCTGATATGAGGCGAGGTATCTATAGCGCAAGCAGAGCCCACATGCATCATGAATACCTGCAGAGCGGGACGTGCTGGGGAATAGTATGATTTATACCCATCCACCCAGAAGTTATCTGCCTTGTCCCAGGTCTCCTGTAAACTAATTATGTCATAGTTTTTTAGAAAACCAAGTCATTATTTAGGTCTCGCCTGATCCAGCGCATGCATTGCTCTGGCCGAGACATTTAGTAGGTGAGTTTACAAAGTGCGACTGGCTGGCTACATGCTTGCGTTCACGCGAGCATGCACGCGCGCAGCCGTCATCTGTCTCCTCTGTCACGGGTCATTTATTTCTTTGTTTTTATTTCCCATGCTTTCCCCTCTGCCTCCCTCCGATCACTTTCACTTTCGTTTAAATCCAAATGTTAATTACCATGGTGTGCAAACTTTTTCAAGTTGCATCAAATTAGTCTTATTATTATTAGTCTTATGAATAAACCTATTGGTCTCAAACTTTGTAGTCTCTTCCGTGCACGACCACGTATTTACTCTGCTCGTCAACGCCTACCAACTATACAAATTAGTATTGGGGCTAATTTAATTGCTCCCAACACGCAATTTGCATGGATTACAGTACGCAGACACACACACAACCACCCACACACACACACACACAACCACACACAACTACACAAACAACCACACACACAACCACACACACAAAACACACACAACCACTCGCACACAACCACACACACACAACCACATACACACAACACACACAACCACACACACAACTATCCACACAACCACACACACACACCACGCACACACACACCACAACACACACAACCACACACACACACACAGAGACACACACAACCACCCACACACACCAACAACCACGCACACACACACAACTACACACACACAACCACACACATGATCACAAAACCACACACACAACCACACACACAACCACACACACACACAACCACACACAAACACACAACCACACAACTACACACACACAACAACCAGACACACAACAAAACACACACACACAACCAGACATACACAACCACACACACACAAATATCCACAACCACACCCACACACAACCATACACACAACCACACACACAACCACACCCACATACACAACCACACAAACAACCACAACCGCACACACAACCACACCACACACACACAACCACACCACCGCACACACACACACAAGCACACACAACCCCACACACAATCACACACACACAATACACACACAACCCGCACATACCCACACCAAACGACACACACAAACAACCACACACTACCACATCCACACACACACCCACAAACACCCACAACCACACCCACAAACACAGCCACACACACAACCACACACCACACACACCACACACGCAACCACACCCAAACACACAGCCACACCCACAACCACACACAGCCACACCCACAACCACGCCCAAAAACACAAAACCACAACCACACATCCCACAACCACACACACATCCCACACAACCACACACACAACCACACACACCCACACACACAGCCACACACACACAAACACCCACAACCACACACACACATCCACACAAACAGCCACAACCACACACCCAACCACACACAGCCACACACACACCACACACACACCCAACCACATCACCGCACACACAATAACACACCACACACACACTACATGCACAACCACACCCAACCACAACCACATACACACACAGGCACACAACCACACACACATCCACACACACAACTACACACACACAACCACACACAACCACACACACACCCACACACACACATCCACACCAAACCCCAGCCACACACACACTAACACACACACACAACCACACACTACCACGACCACACACACACAACCACACACAAGCACACCCATGACCACACACAACCACAAACACCCACAACCACACCCACACACAGCCACACAACCAACCACACACACACACACACACACAACCACCCACAAACACACACATAACCGCAACAAAAGGTTTTATGAAAAATGGACTCTTTTTAAAAAATTGATTCTACCAGAATCCTAGTCCTCCACAACACCCTGTTATTTTGTCTGTCAGCTGTGAAAAAGAGACCAATATTGCCCCCATTTTTGGTATTCTGTATCCTCGGTTCAATTCTGGGGTGCTTTTTTAACTTGTCTCTAGTTCATTGCGAATCTTACCGTTACTAATTCAAATTGTGTTAGCTTAGGCTTATTTGCAATGCAAACTTTATCTCTATAAGTTGCTGTAACAAGCTAGAAGTATGCTACGGAAGCCCATTCATTCGCAAAATATTTTAAACATAAGGTTGCAAGACCGTGAAGTGGAGTATTCAGGATTTTGAATACTTTTCACTTAGTCAATCGTGCATGCTTTGTTCCACCAGAGGTGCAGAAAAATAGAGAGCCAGGCGTTTTCAATAAAAGGATTTATTGAACAGTCTTCTTTCTCAAGCATAAGAAATGAACTGCTACAATCGTTAAACTGGTTGAAAAATATAATGCCTACAGTAAAAAGAGTAGAATAAAAGAATACTGTTAGAGCATTGTATGGTTCCTAAACCATAGATAAATACATACATAAATAACAAAGGCTAAAAAGTACTCAACTGGTGCGTCTAAGATACACCTACCCTGATGTACCTAACCTAAGCTTAGTTTGAGGGAAGAAGTAAGTGAGGTGTAGCATAAATTTAGTATTCTTTGCCAAGAATCTGTCCAAGATTTCTCTTAGGGTCTAATCAGCTCCGTACCTTGATTTGGAATGAAGAATGTCAGGCTCAGGACTCGATTGCCCAACAACCTGCTTGGGAACACTGGAGCTGGATTTCTCGGCAGGAGAAAAGACAGCGTCTCTCTCAGTGTGTCTGCTGGAGGGTCGGCTTCCTTCGGCACTTGCAGTAGCAGGGCGCGTTGGGCAAGTAGATAGTTGAACTGCTCTAAACCACTGTGTGTTTGCTATGGTAAGTGTGGGCATATTTATACCTTGAAGGTACCGCGTTTGACATAAAGGTGGACATAATAACGTCATCAAAGAATCTCAGTTCTTTGAAAACTCCATGAGTTCTTGGACAAGTCAGTTTTCGAGCAAGGGGATATCCCTAGCTGCTGAAGCCGAGTTTTCCAAGAAACCGTTGTAGATTTTCGGAATTAGTGGAAGTAGCCCTGCCGTATTTGGACTGCATGAGCTATGTCTAAATACGGTTATGATTTCTATGCCTATATAAGGATTTGGTGATTTATACCTATATAAGGGCATGAATCTGGAAAATTACAATAGGGTCCTAAAATGTTATACAAGAGGTTATTTCATCCACCCAGCCAAGTGTGGCCTGGCACTGGTGCATCCCAGGCTGGCACATACAGGGTGATGATCTCCGCACCTCCTTCTAGACCCCAGCTCACTACTGTTTGAAGTCTGTAACTCACCCCTCACCTCCCTTGCACTCACCCTTCACCCCTCGGGCCTGGCAGTCACTCCTCGCACCTGGCACTCACCCTTCTCCCTCTCTGGCACTCAGCATTGACTCTGCTTGACACTCAACTGTCACCTCCCTGGCACTCACCCATGTTCCTCCTGGCATTCACTACTCGCCCCCTTGGCACTCACCCTTCACCGCTATGCCACAAGCCCTTCATCCCCCTGGCCTGGCAGCTATCCTTCACCCCTGGCACTCACCCTTGACCCGCCTGACTCTTACCTCTCACCTCCATGGCACTCAACCTTCCTCTCCCTGGCACTCACCCTTTATCCCCATGACCTGGCACTCAACCTTCAAGTCCGTGGCACTAGCCCTTCACCACATGGCCTGGCAGCTACCCCTCACCCCTGGCACTCATACTTCCTCCTTCTCTGCACTCACCTTCGCCTCCCTGGGACTCACCCTTGACCCTCCTGACTCTTACGTCTCAGCTCCCTGGTACTTACTCCTCACCTCTCTGGCACTCACCCTTCAGCCCCATGACCTAAAAGTCACCCTTGTCCCTCTTGGCATTCACTCCTCACCTCCCTGCCACTCACCCTTGTCTTGCTTCTAAGGCTCGCTATGTTCCAACTAATAATCTTACCATTGGGGGTTACATCTACATCTATTACCTAACCATTATGGCTGTTCGCAGGAACACTCTTTTGACACCAGGTCGTCTCCAGTCAGTCATTCACATCTAATTGGGACAGTGGGAGAAATACATTTTTTAAAACTCAGCCATCTCCTTCTTCATTCCACACAGTGAGCAGGGATAATGGTTGTGGGGCTATTACTGATCTTCAACTAGGATTATCGAAGTGGTTCACTACCTCATCATTTAAAGAGGGACGATTACCACCCTGGTTATACATCATTGAGCAGAACCCACTTGGGGATCTGCCAAGTCCCTGAGTTCCTTTTGCTGGTGGGTAAAAGAAGTCCAGGGGCAAAGCCCTGATGCCCCCTTTCCCCTCTATAGCGCTGTCCCCAAACAACTGGCCAGCTATATCCCTTCATCAAAGTAAACAACAATACAATCGCCGTCAACCTGTGTGGGACATTTGCCAACCCACCTCACATGTCTAGCCATTATAATATGAGGTGATACCTTGGAATTGCTAATACAGTGCTGATCATACCAGTATTTGTTTTTTCTTAACAGATCCAAGGTAGATTCATGGCAGCTCTCTCTAAGTGGGAGCACTCCTATAGCTACCAGGGGAGGGGCTTCTAGGGGAGGTTGAGTCTAAAGCTATTTGATCTAATATTCACCTCTTGCGTACCTTGGTTCCCACTAGTAGCCAAAATCATGCCATTTGTCAAAGGGCTTATGGTTCTCTCAACCCGACGGGAGGTGCTCCCCCCTGCTTGTCTCCCTGAGATTACATCTGTATTATTTAAAAGGCTAGACTTTAACCTATCCATTGATTGTGGTTGACTACCGGGGCAATTCTCTCTAGTATGGGAATTAGGCTGTGTTTGCACCTGGGGCGTTGTGATTGCATTAGAAGCCTCACATGGAATTTTCATGTCCTTTCATAATGTTTCAAGGCGCTCACATTTCCTCAAAATACAAGTGTTCAATCTATCAGTAATGTCTTTGGCAATACTTGTGAGTATAGATTCCAGCCGAGAACGAAATATCTCCTCCACGAGTTTCCGCAGTGTCAATTGGGTATTCGAGCCCATACCTCCAGCCTGAGTTTGAATGCCATCATCGGGTGCTTGGCCAAATTTGTTTGCCTTTTTCTTCACCCTCTTTTTCGCTGGAAAACCTATGTGAGCCCTTTCGTAGTCTTAACCGTGGGTGGCATATTTTCCTTATTCTCACCAACTGCACCCCTTGTCAAAGTGACGTTGTGTGTTGAGTCTTCCCTCCTGATTGTCACATTAGTTATCAGCACAGTTGGCTCCAAGGGAACAGAGATACTAGGACTATTGTCAGTTACAATTTGCCCCTCCCCAGAGTATTGGCTCAGTCCCAATCCCAGTTATTTGTCTGCGTTAGCTATTTCCTTATTTAGGGCTCCCACTGCAGAAGTCAGGTAGGATGTAAGGTTGTTTCCGCTTACCCATAGCTGCAGTAGAAGACTTCGATGTTAGGGAGATGGCCCAGCCCAGCCTCTTCTGGTCTTTGACAGGCGCAGATGGGCTTGCCCTTGGCCCGGGCTCGCAGTGGGAGGTCGACAGTGTTTTGACGCGCCTCCCGGCACGTGTGCAGCGTCACTTGGTGCAGGGCAGCTGGGAGTGGTATCCAGATGTTCCCCTCATGGCTCGTTTGGAGCAAGACTAGCCGTTCCCCTCACGGCAGCAATGGTAAGTGGAGAACCGGGCCTTAGGCGACCCTAGAAGCAGCACTCCAAAGGCCACCAGTGGTTTTATGCGCTTCCCACCTCCAGGCAGAACTGACTGTCCTTAATTAGGAACAAAGAGAGGAGAACTCACCTCAAAAAGTCACTTTCTAGGAGCAACAGACTGTCCTGGGGGGTTAATACGTGGTTTCCTCCATTTAGGGGCCCACTGTGGGTTCCAGAATGTTCTGTGAGGGGTGATTACTCGCGTTCATGCTTGGATCAGGAAGCGTGTTATTTCTGCTGCGCCATCACTCTATTTCACCCCTCTGTGAGTAGCGCTTCCTCAGCGGCGGTCACAGCGCCGCTGTGATGTGTCGCCGCACACCCTCCAGCTAACAGGTCTCTTTTGCCCTGGGGCTCATGCTGTAGTTATAGCCCTTACACAGTAGGAATAACTAACAAACATTTTTTTCTTGCAAAATAATAATTTCACCTTGAATAAACAAAGACACCAAGAAGAGTATGGCATTGGTTAGAATGGTGCTCACAAAAACAACAGTACTACAAACTGTGTGAACAAAGCATCTACTCAACATACCACCACATAACAAAGGGACATGGCATTCAAAGACATATGACCATTCGACCCATGGTTAAAACTTGCAGGTTGAAAATTAAGGCAATGCAAAAGATCATATCTTGACTTAAAAAGGCGACACATATCTTGGTAGCCCAATGAATTGTGAATCAAGACACATCTTTTATTTTCGTATGTTAGAACCACTGGCATGTTATGCTACTATTGATATAAAGCCATGACTAGAATGTTCACAACGTGCTTAACAGTGAAGATACCATTGCTGCCTATCCATACAGGGATGACAGATTGTAAAGGTGAATTGTCAGGTGAAATGTCAACAAGCAACAGCTAAAGCAAAGTTATTGTTACACCAACAATAGTATACAGCCAACACACAAAAAATATTGTTCTTAAGAGCAAAGAACGATACCAAGAGGGGGCTTATCCTTCACAAGACTTATCCTGCCATTTCTGAGTATTGTGCCATACGTCATCTTCCCGACAATGAGAGAGGTAATGGAGCTCTTAGGATTTGTACCTTCATGGATTCATGTGGTAGCAAGATTGGGGAGATTGGGATGATCTAGTGGTTGTGTGTTATCAATGGAGTGGAAGTCCTTTTGGTAAACTGTATACAAACTATCAAAGACAAGATGGTAAGAGATCTGAAGAGTACAGTGACTAGAGATGCAGTCCTAAAAGAAATTGCTGCAGCGGAAAAATGAACAGGAGATCATTGCTGTCTTTCAAATACGTTTAATTTATTTAATCATAGGTTGAAGAAAAGAATTAGCTCAGAAAGACATTTATTGGAGTGGACTACAGCGGGTTCAAATAGCTGTCAGTGTAGTTTTATTCACACACATTTTAGTCCTATGTCTCATCTAGACCTTTTCCTTTGCTTGTGCCAACATTGCACATATTAATCTTTTTTATTCCGAGTTTGGGTCACGGTCTTAAACCATAAAAAGATCTGCTGGTTATTAATTCATTTGTATGTCATTTTCCTCTGTATCCATTAATGCTAATTCTCTGCCTTTATCAGCAGGTTCACGTTTCTTCTGTCCTCGGCAAAACATTTACCCAAGAAGAAGAATTCTCCTAGGTTTTAATTTAAGAAAAAAACCATGGTAGCTAGATATGGGTGAAAGGACATTCAAGCCGCCTGATTCCAAACATATGAAGAAATTGTCTCAACTTTATATTACAAAACATTGTAGATCACAACCTTTTCCTGGGAGAAAATGCAATAGAGATGCTTAGAAAAATAGTTAGAAACTCGTGCCTTCTGAAATAAATGATCAACATTTCCATTTGGCAAGGGACAGTATATTGTTAATGTTCTTGCTCCTTCTAGCAATGACAAGGCGCAGGCAAGTAGATTAAATAGGTTTTATTTCTCATGATAACCTCGGCTGTGTGTCCTCATCTAGCCTGCTCCACTGACACCCTAGCCTCAACATCTGCTTCTCGAATACCGGGGGCAGAACAAGGACTCAAAATGGGGAACAGCCAGCACACTGCAGTCCTCTATCCTACTAACTGGAAAAGAATCTAAAAGTTCCACAATGAATTATACAAACGTATGCACATATCATGCGCGGCATGGTGCTAACAGTTTAGAATAAAATTACAGAGAAATCTGAGTGAACCTAGTAAAACACTTGACAACAACACAAAACAAATAAGATATGAAAAGATATAGACTCGAATTTCTACAATGAGTGTGCTTACTTCCCCACCTTCCCAAAAGAGCACTTTTACTTGTGATGGACATTACATATTGGTAAATCAAAAGTAGGTTAGTCAACATTGCACTCATCCTTGAAGAAAAAAAAAGAAATCCTTGATTTTCACACATGTGGTGCACAAGCAATTCTGGGGAGTGTTCTTCATCCTCTTGTTCTCAGTCCATTAACACGTACGTCCTGACTCACGAATTTTCTGGCAGAAGACTGAACCATGTATCTCACCTCCCAGTCTGTAAAATATTTGCTCTTATCTAGGTTTGCGGACACTCCGCCCAGGACTTTTTGCCCTCCAAACTCTTCACATTTAAATCTGCACCCTTGCAGGATTCACAGATTATCCTTTCATTTCACATGCTCCACTGAATAATGGGGAGCATCTTCTTCAAAGACTCGATTAGCCAATTGACCACCACCACAAGCGATGCATGCATTACACTTAGTGAACTTATTCTTCCTATTATCACCTACCTTTACTTAATTGAACAGAATTGCTAATGACTTTCATCACTTCTTAAGGGTCATAGAATTGGCTTTCACTCTTAGACACTTTCCCTGGCTCACATACTCTTCCCGTTCTATTTTTACAACCATAAAACTGAGTGAACCTAGTAAAACACTTGACAACAACACAAAACAAATAAGATATGAAAAGATATAGACTCGAATTTCTACAATGAGTGTGCTTACTTCCCCACCTTCCCAAAAGAGCACTTTTACTTGTGATGGACATTACATATTGGTAAATCAAAAGTAGGTTAGTCAACATTGCACTCATCCTTGAAGAAAAAAAAAGAAATCCTTGATTTTCACACATGTGGTGCACAAGCAATTCTGGGGAGTGTTCCTCATCCTGGAGGCAGGCGACCCCGGTGGCAGTGGGTTCGCGCCTGCAGTGTGACATTTGAGACTGCTGAAACGCTGACGCCCTGCTGAGCGAGAGCAGCGGCGCCGCCTTTTAAAAATTACTTTTATCATCCTTGGACCTTCCTAAAGGCAACTGGAGCCTTATCTTTTATAACTCACCTCGGGGCTCGGTAGAGTGTGGGCGCCATCTTGAGCTGGGCAGGTCAGGCGACCTAGCTCGACGCCACACCCCCCGCGCTCCGCCCCTATTTAGGAGCAGCGTCTGCAGAGCTCAGCCTGGAGGCAGGCGACCCCGGTGGCAGTGGGTTCGCGCCTGCAGTGTGACATTTGAGACTGCTGAAACGCTGACGCCCTGCTGAGCGAGAGCAGCGGCGCCGCCTTTTAAAAATTACTTTTATCATCCTTGGACCTTCCTAAAGGCAACTGGAGCCTTATCTTTTATAACTCACCTCGGGGCTCGGTGGAGTGTGGGCGCCATCTTGAGCTGGGCAGGTCAGGCGACCTAGCTCGACGCCACACCCCCCGCGCTCCGCCCCTATTTAGGAGCAGCGTCTGCAGAGCTCAGCCTGGAGGCAGGCGACCCCGGTGGCAGTGGGTTCGCGCCTGCAGTGTGACATTTGAGACTGCTGAAACGCTGACGCCCTGCTGAGCGAGAGCAGCGGCGCCGCCTTTTAAAAATTACTTTTATCATCCTTGGACCTTCCTAAAGGCAACTGGAGCCTTATCTTTTATAACTCACCTCGGGGCTCGGTGGAGTGTGGGCGCCATCTTGAACTGGGCAGGTCAGGCGACCTAGCTCGACGCCACACCCCCCGCGCTCCGACCCTATTTAGGAGCAGCGTCTGCAGAGCTCAGCCTGGAGGCAGGCGACCCCGGTGGCAGTGGGTTCGCGCCTGCAGTGTGACATTTGAGACTGCTGAAACGCTGACGCCCTGCTGAGCGAGAGCAGCGGCGCCGCCTTTTAAAAATTACTTTTATCATCCTTGGACCTTCCTAAAGGCAACTGGAGCCTTATCTTTTATAACTCACCTCGGGGCTCGGTGGAGTGTGGGCGCCATCTTGAGCTGGGCAGGTCAGGCGACCTAGCTCGACGCCACACCCCCCGCGCTCCGACCCTATTTAGTCGTCCCCTAATGAGGGAGCGCAGCGGACGAGCGCAGCGGGCGCGACGAAGGCGCGCCGAAGTCAAGCCAAAGTCCTGCCCGTCTGCGCCCGTCCGCGGCCGGACAGGGCTAGGGGCGCGGCCATATGTACCTCCCTATTCCTCCTCGGCTCTCATCGCTCTTCGTGGCCCTTGGCCCTTAGCAGCTTCTACCATCAGACACATCACTGATTCTGGCCTGTATCTTAATCCCCATTATCCGGTATCCCCCACCTTCTCACTCTCCTTGTCCCACCCACTTGACCCTTCCCCTGCACCTCCTCCCCTCCCTCTATCTCTTATTTTACTTAATACCAGGTTGGCCGTAAAGCACCATCAAGAGCTATTTGTGCTGTTGGACACCCACCGGCCTGATATGTTATTTCTAACAGAAACATGGTTCTGTGAAACCTCATTGCCCTCTCTGTTGGCTGCTCTCCCTACCTCTTATGTGGCCCTTCGTGCCGATTGATCAGGGGGTAAGTTAGGAGGTGGAGTAGCCCTTATTTCTAGAGCCGAGTATAATTTTCAACTCCTTCCTTCCCTCACTATCAACTCCACCGAGCACCTGGTAGCTCGTTCTCTGGCTTTCTCTCCCCCGCTCACTTGCCTACTGATGTACCGCCCACCCCAACCTACCCAGTCATTCCTGCCGGCTTTTCAGGACCTGTTAGCCACCTTAGCTATAAATCATGCCTCTATTCTGGTACTGGGGGATTTTAATTACTGGCCCTCAGACCCTCAGGAAAGCTTAGCTTCCAAACAATTTTCCGACTCACTCACTTCCCTTAACTTTGCCTCTCACTTACACACTCCCACCCACACTCACGGTCATGTACTTGACCAGGTCTGGTCCCTTAATGTATCGGTCTCTTCCATGACCGTGTCCCCATGTCCTTGGTCAGACCACGCCACGGTATCCTTTTCTCTCCACCCTAGGTTGGCAACTAAGACTCCACCTGCCAAAAATATCTGGGCACGCAATTGGAATAGGGTGGACTTTACCGCCCTGTCATCTTCGCTGCTAACCTCCGCACCTAACCTTGAGGGCCTATCTTCCACCTCCCAAGCCGCCGCCATTGACACCTGGCTTGCGGGAGGCTGTGATAAGGTAGCCCCACTACGACGGATATCCACTCAAAGACCTAAGGAATCCAATCGCTGGTTTGGTGACGATCTAAAGGCAAAGAAGCTGACTCTTCGGCGTGCAGAAAGGCACTGGAGAATGGACTACTGCCCCTTATTAAAAAAGTCCTATTTATTTTTGCTGAATGACTATAAAAAAGCTATATTGAGCGCCAAAACAGCTCATTTCTCAGCGAAAATATTGGCAGCAGAGAACAAGTCCAGGGAGATCTTCTCCATTGTCCAGGACCTGGCGTATTCAGACAGAGCTTCCCCCAAACCTCCCCCTTCCCAGTCCCTCTGCGATTCATTGAACATCTATTTTTTGGAAAAAATTGTCAATATCAGAGCTAACATCCCACCTCCTTCCCACGCTTTTGTGGAGCCTACTCCTCCGACTGTTCATTGCTTTCTTTCCTCCTTCCCTCCGCTCACTGAGGAGGCATTCCTTGCAACACTCCCCAAAATAAAATCTGGTTCCCCGGCGGATACCTGCCCTGCCTATATCCTCCAACAAATCTACTCGGTCTGCCCCAAACCACCTTTATCCCTTCTTAACAGCTCGCTGGCTCAGGGTGTAGCAATTCCAGCCTTGAAATCTGCCACCGTAGTCCCTATTCTTAAGAAGCCTGGGCTGGACCCTTCTATCCCAGCCAACTACCGCCCCATTTCCCTCCTGCCCTATCTGGGCAAGGTACTAGAGCGACACGTTACATCAGTCCTCAGTGCCCATGTGGAAGCAAATGGTGGCCTTGCGTCCAGCCAGGCGGGCTTTCGGCCTAGGCACTCCACCGAGTCCGTCGTGGTGTCGGTCCTGAACCATCTCAGGGAGGGCATGGACCATGACAACAACCAGGCCTTGGTGCTCCTCGACCTCTCGGCCGCCTTCGACACGGTTGACCATACCATCCTACTGTCCCGTGTCGGAGCGGCGGGGGTCGAGGGCCCAGCCCTGGTGTGGTTAGCGTCCTTCCTGAGGGACCGTACCCAGGCGGTTCGGCTGGGGGATTTCTCGGCCACTCAACTCCAACTCACTTGTGGTGTCCCTCAGGGCTCTTCTCTTTCTCCCCTCCTATTCAATCTCTATATCTATCCTTTGATTTTTGCCCTTCAACAGCTGGAGGTCACTGTGTTTAACTACGCAGATGACCTCCAGCTTATCTTCAACCTTTCCTCTTCTCCTCATTCTATCTCTAACTTTCAGTCTATTATGATTTTTATCAGGGACTGGATGAACCACAATCATCTGAAGTTGAATCCTGATAAAACAGAGTTGGTCCTTACAGGTGGTTCATCCAGTCCCTGGAACTCCCTCTTCTGGCCCTCCTCTTTGGGACCCCCTCCCACACCCTCTTCCTCAGTTAAAACCCTGGGTATCAAACTCAATAACCATCTCAACCTCCACTCACAAATCAGTTCTGTTGTATCTTCTTGCTTTCTTGTTCTCCGCACCATCCGCTCTGTCTCCCCTTTCTTTTCTCCTTCTGCCCTCAGGTTAATCATGTCCGCCCTGGTTGTTTCCCGGCTGGACTACGCCAATGCCCTCTACAACGGCATCCCGGCTTACAGTCTCCAGAAGCTCCAGCTGGTTCAAAACCAGGCGGCCAGATTGATCCACGGACTTTCTCGTTTCCATCATTCCACCCCCCTGCTGAAAGCACTGCACTGGCTGCCTGTAAAGGAGCGAACCTTATTTAAGACTGGCTGCATGGTCTTCCAGGCACGCCAAGGGACTGCTCCGGCCTTCATTTCTTCTTTACTCAAAGAATACACCCCTGTTCGCGAGTTGCGGTCATCTACCCAATCACTCCTACAAGTCCCCAGATACAGACGTAAGAAATGGGGTGGATCCAATTTTTCTGTTTTGGCACCCTCCTTTTGGAACTCCCTTCCTGACCATTTACGTTCGGCTACTCACTACCCTGCCTTCCGAAAAGAGCTCAAGACTTTTCTTTTTACCCAAGCTTTCCCAATGTAATTCCTTCCCCTCCCTGTCATCTCTAGTCTTGTTTGTGTCACTGCTAAAGTTTGCCTCCATAGCGCCAAGAAACCGCATGGTGAACGTTGCGCTCAACAAATACTTTTTAAATTAAATTAAATTAAAACGTCTTGTACTTTTAATGTGTTCCTTATCTTGCTTCTCACAACCTCCAACTTGTTCACACTGTCTGGGCATTGGCAGTACCTCATTAGTACCATTTTAACACCCAAATATGGCAATAAGCAACAGAAATGTGACCAGACAACCTTTGCAAACAACCTTCCATTGGGCAGCAACATGTGTTGCTGCGATTTTAGTAACTTTTCAACCATTTGAAACAAGCTACGGGCACACAATTGCATAATTCTAGTGGCCCTGGTTTCTAACTAGTCTGCTCCGCCTTAATAATGGCCATCCGTAAAGCTTTTAGTGGTCTTATCCACTCATTCCACATAACCATCTAATTTACCACAATCAACTCAAACCTTACTTCCCAAAATTGCCTTAACGCCTTATCGAATCATTACTTACTCTTCCATGGAGAACCCTTTCCAACATACTACTTCACGCTATGCAGATTTGTGTCTTCACCTTTATATATATATATTCTTGTTAATTGTATGGATAGTCTAGCATCCTTGCAAACACATTCTCTATACCATCTATATTTAAAACCTTTCAAAAGAGGGTTTTGGTCACAAAGTAAAATAAAAGGTTTTCCCTCAAGCAAATGCTCTGACGTTCTACTGCTTACCCAGTACTTCTCATTTAGGGAGAAAGAGTGTGAAGCATTTGCAATAATGAATTCCTTCTCACCATCTTCCAACTGAGTACACCTAAAGTCTTGTCATTGCCAATAGTAGGGAATATACTTTCCACCCTGGATTTCACTACCATCTTATAATCATCAGGGAGAATGAACGGTTAGATTTTCTGGAGATGTTTTAGTGTGTGTGTTGTTGATGTGCTCCTTCATTGACATGTATTTGTCCATAGTAATGCCCAAGAACTTTACAGAGTTCGTGTGAGAGGACAGTATAGAGCGTCCAAATCCTTGAGCCATTCTTGGATGGGTAGAGGATTGTTTTTTGGGGAGAAGAGTAGTAGTTTTGTTTTGTCGGGGGTTCAAATTTAAGTGGTTGGTGTTTAGCCATATTTGTATCTTGATTAGTGTGGCATTCTGGGGTGGTTTAGTTTAGGTTAGTTTACAGTCTTATATAGCACTTGTATCACCCTCGGAAGGGTATCTCAGCGGTCTGGATATGCAGCAGAGGCAACGGTAGTGGGCTAGTCTAGAACAGATGTAGGATGTCAATGGGTGATTAAATTTAGTATTAGAGTTGGGTGTCATCGGCATATAAGTGATATTTGACACCAGCTTGTTCAGAATAACTGTGAGTGATTCAACAGAGAGATTGAAAAAGGATGGGGAAAGAATTGGGCTTTGGAATACAACATAGCTTAGGTTTCGAAAGACAGTTGCTGATTCCAGATTTACACAACCACTTTGAATTACACTTAGTTCTTAGACTCTGGCATCTCATCTCAAATGGAAATAACCCAGTGACCTCATTAAGAATTATACTATATGTCCACACTCTCTTTGCAAGCTGAAGTTCCCAATCAGTACTGCTTTTAACAGCTAACTTAATATAGGTCTTTGGTATGTAATTAAACCTTTCAATCAGTCCGTTTGAACTAAGATTATACAGTGGCGTTGTTCTATGTTCAACCACATGTTTCTCCAGGTAACTCTTTGCTTTATAAGAGGAAAACTGGACACAACTGGCAGTCCTCAACATTGCAGTCATTCAGTACATCCAACATGTTTAAAAATCAGTAACTGCTCTGTACACTCGCTGAACTAATAGACAATGTGGAAAAGTGTCTGTTATGACTATAACAAATCTCTGAGGGGTCCCAGTAGGGTCCTGTGATATCTGTATAAACACATTCGGAGGATTGATAGGAATGATCTTTTCATACAAAGGAGTTTTAAGTGTTCTTAAGCTCTTATCTGCCATACAACACTGTGCATTCTCTCACCATCCTTTTCACTGCAATGTCCACACCAGGCCACAGTACAATTTCTTTCTGGCCTGTTTGGGTTTAATCAGGGCCACTGGATTTATGTGGCAGGATAGGGCCAAATTATGCTGCAGAGTTGTGTAAATTATGCGGCAAGAAAGGCAAATTATGTTGCGTAATGTAGCACATTTTATGATAGCATTACTTCATTATTTTGGCATTTTTACACTTGTTCACACTGTCTGGGCATTGGCAGTACCTCATTAGTACCATTTTAACACCCAAATATGGCAATAAGCAACAGAAATGTGACCAGACAACCTTTGCAAAGAACCTTCCATTGGGCAGCAACATGTGTTGCTGCGATTTTAGTAACTTTTCAACCATTTGAAACAAGCTACGGCCACACAATTGCATAATTCTAGTGGCCCTGGTTTCTAACTAGTCTGCTCCGCCTTAATAATGGCCATCCGTAAAGCTTTTAGTGGTCTTATCCACTCATTCCACATAACCATCTAATTTACCACAATCAACTCAAACCTTACTTCCCAAAATTGCCTTAACACCTTATCGAATCATTACTTACTCTTCCATGGAGAACCCTTTCCAACATACTACTTCACGCTATGCAGATTTGTGTCTTCACCTTTATATATATATATTCTTGTTAATTGTATGGATAGTCTAGCATCCTTGCAAACACATTCTCTATACCATCTATCTTTAAAACCTTTCAAAAGAGGGTTTTGGTCACAAAGTAAAATAAAAGGTTTTCCCTCAAGCAAATGCTCTGACGTTCTACTGCTTACCCAGTACTTCTCATTTAGGGAGAAAGAGTGTGAAGCATTTGCAATAATGAATTCCTTCTCACCATCTTCCAACTGAGTACACCTAAAGTCTTGTCATTGCCAATAGTAGGGAATATACTTTCCACCCTGGATTTCACTACCATCTTAAAATCATCAGGGAGAATGAACGGTTAGATTTTCTGGAGATGTTTTAGTGTGTGTGTTGTTGATGTGCTCCTTCATTGACATGTATTTGTCCATAGTAATGCCCAAGAACTTTACGGAGTTCGTGTGAGAGGACAGTATAGAGCGTCCAAATCCTTGAGCCATTCTTGGATGGGTAGAGGATTGTTTTTTGGAGAGAAGAGTAGTAGTTTTGTTTTGTCGGGGGTTCAAATTTAAGTGGTTGGTGTTTAGCCATATTTGTATCTTGATTAGTGTGGCATTCTGGGGTGGTTTAGTTTAGGTTAGTTTACAGTCTTATATAGCACTTGTATCACCCTCGGAAGGGTATCTCAGCGGTCTGGATATGCAGCAGAGGCAACGGTAGTGGGCTAGTCTAGAACAGATGTAGGATGTCAATGGGTGATTAAATTTAGTATTAGAGTTGGGTGTCATCGGCATATAAGTGATATTTGACACCAGCTTGTTCAGAATAACTGTGAGTGATTCAACAGAGAGATTGAAAAAGGATGGGGAAAGAATTGGGCTTTGGAATACAACATACCCTAGGTTTCGAAAGACAGTTGCTGATTTTTATTGCGAGCAGTGTTGCAAGTAGGATGTGAACCACCTCACGACTGTGTCATTAAAAAATGTTGTGATCTCTCTTCTAAAGGATACAATACTCCAGGTAGCACAAGAAATTGATTTGGCGCTCGATATTCAGAGAGTCCATCGGGATCCGTACAAAAGAAACCCTACCAAAGCTAAACCAAGGAAGGTTTTAGTAAACTTCCAAACATACTCGCTAAAAGAAAAAATCCTCTCCTCTGCGTTGAAAGTCGGCTAGATAAAATGTCCCTTTTTTTCTAAGCCATTCTCATTTTCTATAAGGTCCGACGTATCACATATTACTGATACAAAGCAGAGGGAGATGGGTAAAAGAATGACGGTTTTGACATTATTAGGAGCTAAGGTCCAAATGAGGTTCCCGGCATCTCTGTGCGTCATGTGGAATAACCACATGTATAACATAAGGCAGATTGCAGAAGTGGATTCTCTAATTGATAAAATCAGAGGTGGGAGTGAGATTTAGTTTAGAGAGGAGAGATGTCGGGAGTTCTACTCAATGTCTAATTTAGCGCTGTTTATTTATTATGATTTTTCGCAGGTCTCTCCAGAGAGGGCGAGTAGGGTCGATGTATTAATGTTTTTGATCGCTTCAGGGGGGGCCCCGCCCATAGGGCTATGCCCAGAGAACCAGTGTTGTAATGGGGTTGCACTGGGGATGGAGGGGTATGGGGTTGCAGTGGGAGGGATAGCACATGTGTGGGAGCAGTGGGAAAAAAAAAATATATACTCAATCTCAGACTTGTTTTAGAAATCATACCTTTTATATATTATGGAATGTTGAACCCCGGAATAGATTGCTCTCATTGAAATTTTGAGCAACCTAGTTTATATCCTGGAATGTTAATGGACTCAGGTGTCCACGCAGGCAAAGATTAGTTTTTAAATACCTTGAACAATCATCTGCACAGATCTGCCTTCTCCAGGAGACTCACCTGAGCAACTCTGAGTGTAAAAATGTTTTTGCTAAACATCGATAGATAGAGCTTCTTTGCTCTTCAGAACAGGTTGCCCACAATAGAGGGTGGGCAATTCTAATCTGGCTCGGGCAAAAGGTATCATTAAATCTGTGGCTTCGGACCATTTGGGGAGATGGATTATAGCCAGATCAAAATAGGCGGGGGAGAATTAACTATTGTTTCATTTTACAGTCCAAATGTTGACGACCCATCACATATCCATAATATGCAGGCAAAGTTAACGTGGAGGACTACCCCATTAATCATAGGAGGAGATTTTAACATCCTTCTTAATCCCAGACAGGATAGGTCTAACCTCAGCCACTACGTCGGAGATCCACGTATTCTCCGTGCCCTGATCAATATGATGCATGATCTTGGGCTCACAGACGTTTGGAGAGCCAAGAAGGGAGTTAATACAGGCTACACTTTCTTTAGTAAAAAGTTTGGTCATTCCTCAAGAATTGACTATATTCTAGTAGATAGATTAGGGCTAGAAAGGGTCGGGGAAATTACTATTCTACCAAGTATTCTCTCCGATCACGCTCCCATCTCTTTCGCTTACTCGAGTGCTAGACAAAGTTCCAGGCCTAGATGGACACTGAAGAGGGCATGCCTCTCTGATCCTGACTTAATTAGTATGATTAAAACATCTACTACAGATTTTTTTGTAAATAATATCGGCTCAACTTCCATAGATTTTGTCTGGGATGCTTTTAAAGCAAACCTTTGGGGACAGCTACACAGTTTGATCTGTTCAAAAAATAGAGAAGAGTCCCTGAAACTCCAGAAGTTAGAGAAGGAGATAGGGAATTTCGAGAAGATAAGGCTTAGTACTCCCCAGACATCCAAGGAAGAATTATCCAGTATTGATTATGATGTTGAACGTTTCCGCCAGGGCTATAGGGGAAAACTTGAATTAAAAATAAAAGCACAGTTGTCAGCCCATAATATTCAGCATTTTGAGTATGGGGAAAAAGCGGGGAACCTACTGGCCTGGAAGGCCCGGGCAGATCGTGTTAAAAACAATATAAACGAGTTAATCGTCGACGAGAATGGAGGGACTTCATGTAAACATGAAGACATGCAGAATTGTCTTCTTTCCCTATTCTCGGATCTCTACAGGGAAGAGGCTTCCCCCAGCCCAGAGAGCATTTGAGAGTGGCTGAGACTTAAAGAGCTATTAGGTCTTACTGCGAGCAGCCAAGCCGACCTGGACTCACGTATGAGGGAGAGCGAGGTTTCGGCCCACATAAATAAGATCAAGAACAATAAAGCTGCTGGGACAGACGCTTTACGGGGTGAAGTGTATAAAATTCTACAGGTAGAGCGGATTCCAAGATTATGCGAACTATTTAATTTTGTGTACAGTGCGGAGGGGAGAGTACCGAAATCTTGGAAGGAAGCCATAATAGTCCTCATTTTAAAGTCTGGAAAAGATCCACGCAGGGCTGACTCCTACATGCAAATCTCCCTGCTCAGCACAGACTATACAGTCTTTATGTCCATCCTCGCAGGGAGATTGGTCAAGTTAGTCCCCCAGCTGGAAAATACAGACCAAAAGGGATTTATCTCGGGTAGATAGATACAGGAACAGACCCTGCAGCTGATTGGTAGCATCGATCTTGCTGTAGCACAGTCAATGCCCCTCGCTGTGGCAGCTTGTGACACAGCGAAGGCTTTCCACTTTGTGGGTTGGGCCTTCCTGTGGAAAGTCGTGAGAGCAATGAGCCTTGGCCCGGTATTTATACAGACACTAATCAACTGCTATCAGGGCGCCTCGGCAGTGATTTTGCTTAATGGTATTGCCACGTCGAGATTTAATATTTCAAGGTGAACAAGGCAGGGTTGTCCTATCTCGCGCTTACTTTTAGATCTTTATATCGAACCCCAAGCCCAAGCAATAAGACTCGATGAATCAATTGTCCCGTTTAGTGTCCATTCTTATAGCAGCAAGCTTGCCCTATACCCGGACGACTTGCTGCTGTATACTGATAACCCTGCTTCGGTTCTACCTAGAGTGGAGACCCTTCTTGAGGAATTTGGCTTTTATTCAGGCTACCTCGCAAACTCCTCCAAAACGGATGTAATGATATGGAATGTCGACAATTGGACTGGTAAAATAATTAGTGAGTTTAGATATTTGGGTATAAAGATCGTGAACAACTTAGAAGATATTCCGAGGGTTAACCTTAAGAGGATATCTAGGGAGATCGATCGTTTGTTTTTAAGATGGGCTAATCTACCTCTTACAATATATGGCAGGGTACATTTGGTTAAAATGGTTGTCTTGCCAAAATTAACTTACCTTTTTAGTACCATTCCCCTAGAGTTCCCACAAAGAGAAATAAAGAGAATTCAAAGTAAAATAGGGAGTTTTATATGGTCTAACAAAATGGCTCGGCTCTCTTGGAAAAAATTAAATAAAAAAGCTCCAGAAAGGGGGCCTGGCACTTCCAGATATACTCTGGTATTCATATGCTTTCCAGTTTAAAAATATTCGGGCTCTACTTTCTTCGGCGGGGGATCAAACTGAGAGAAGATTTTAACCAAGATGGTTGCTTTTGAAGGTGGCGGAGAGGGTTTCCTGTATAAGTTTGGTGCACTCAGATTTTTTAAAAAGGTCAGTTTCAAGGTTTTGACAGCTTCATTGAACTTGTGGTACAGGCTTAGGAAAATATGGGGGATAGGCTATTATTCCGATTTCGCCCCAATTTGGGATTCACCAGGGTTACCCGATTGTTTAAGGGATAGCCTAGCACTCCCCATTAAGAAATCTGGTCTTAGGTTTTGGTCTGACCTTTCATCCACCGACGGATGCACCCTTGGGAGGTTTTAAGGTTAAAAGTTGGGGATTCCCTTTCAAGATTTAAATATCTGCAATTAACCTCCTGGTACTCAGCGGAGAAATCGCACATTGGTGGTAATTGGGAAATCGAGCTTCAATGCCAGAATACTCACCTTATAAAAAAGGAGGTCGGTTTCTGGTATAGGAGGATGTTGGAAGCAGAAGAAATAGAGGGCCCTTCACAGTACACAGTCTGGAACACGTCAGTTCTGGAGACCGTCGCTCCAGAAATGTTTGAGCCCTCACTGCAGATGCTATATAAAGTGGTTAAACCTGCATCCTTAAAGTAGAATCATTTTTATGTAATTAACAGGTTATACTATACCCCTAAGAAAATCGCTAAATTTGCACTCCTCGCTTCTTCAAAATGCCCTAGATGTGATTCCAACCAGGCTGATGATCTGCATATATTTTATGAGTGTGGGGTCTTAAAGGGGTTTTGGAAGAATGTAGAGTGTGCGCTTGGTGCCATCTTTAAAGTTAATATTAAGCTGAATATATTAATGCTCATATTCGGTGCAGACAACAACCCCCTGCCTGTATTGGCTGTTGGACAGAAAGGTCTACTAATGTATTTGATTCTAATTGCCCGGAAAGAGATCTGTAGGCTATGGAACGTTTCATCTCCCCCGCTCTACGGGAATTGGCTACGGGCTGCTCTGGCTATGGCCCAGCTGGACTCGGGCCACTTGGTCAGTTACGAGCCCTGCATTTGGGCACAGCTTTTAGATTGGGGTAAAGAAATGAGGCTGATTTAAGATCTAAGTCCAATGATTACACCAGGCTTTGTACAAAAAAGCTGACTTGGTCGGCCTAAAACTATTGCAATAGCAGAAACCCTGGGCGCCCAAGATAGAAGGTTGGTTTCTAGCTTATACTTGCAGAGAGATAAAATAAAAAATAGGACTGTGCCATTGATACCAGTGCAGTTCTAGAGTGTCTCAAGTTAAGCTGGGTGATTTACTGTATCAAAAGCTGCTGATAAATCAAGGAGGATTAGTAGGCACGCGTCGCCATAATCTAAGGCCCTGTGAATGTCATTGGATATATTGAGCATAGCAGTTTCTGTGCTACAGCCTTACCTGAATTCTGATTGGAGGGTGTCATGGAGGTTGAATTCGTCTAAATGTTGGTTGAGTTTTAGTGGGATGCACATCTCCATCGTTCTGGCAAGCAACAGGAGGTTGGTGATAGGTATGAGGTTATTGTTGTTATTGGGGCCCACCCCAGGCTTTTTGAGTATGGGTGTGACTTGGCCAAGTGGGAGGGAGTCAGGTGCACGGCTTGAGGAGAGAGAGGCATTGATTATTTTTGTCCAAAACAGGGAGATGATATGGTTGAGGTTCTGAACTAGTGTGGATGGGAGTGAATATGTAGTGTGGGCTTCAAGTTCACGATTATATTGAAAACTTATCTTACTGTCCCAGGTTTGAAGTCATCCAGTAAGCTTTGTTTTTCAGCTGAAGGAGATCATTGCTGACATAGTTTTTTTGGTGGCGATTAGGTAATTAGTTAAAAGTTGAGGAGGAGCTACCTTGGTGGGCTGAACATCACTGAAGCAGGTGGGTAGGGATGTCAGACTTGTGGCTTGGATTAGAGATCGCTCAATTTTTGCACCTTCATCAGCGAAGAAGTTTGCAATTTCTTCACAGCATTCATTGGTGGCTGTTTTGTGTGGGAAAGCAAGGATGTTTAATTATGTTAAAGAGCTCCTTGGGTCTGTTCTTTGCGCGGGTCAAGTTGGTTGCGGAAGAAAGTAACTTTTTCTCTAAAAACTTGTTTCTTAAAGGAGAGTTGTACGGATCTTAGGAGTGAGAAGTCTGCTGGCGAGAGGTTCTGTCTTCATATTCTTTTGGACTATCTTAGTTGTCTCCTCTCGTTGCTAAGATCTGATTTGAACCAGGATTTAGATTGGATTTCTCTAGATCATTTAAGTTTGATAGGTGTTGAGTTAGAGCATCAGTCATCGCTGTACTATAGTGGGTGGTGTAAGGGAGAGGTTGAGTGTAGTTGGGCACTGATCCTGGGTTCCAATTCCATTATTGGGATTTGTTTGATGTTCTTAGCCCGGTGCGTAGGTTTGTTGCATGGGGCTGGGTAGGACATGGGGTGTGTCTTGAGATTGAACAGGTTGAGATGCTGGTCTGAATAGTCAATGGGTATGACAGATCAATGGGCGTCAAGCCCATTTCATGGGATGATTGCATATAGAGAGGAGCAATTAGCATGGGTCTGTTTGTTGCTGAGTTGTATAAGGTCATTTATTTCAAGAAGGATGTTTGGTTCGGACTGTGGTGTCTTCTGTGTCAATCCAGTGAACGCTGAAGTCGCCAAGGAACACGTCCTTAGTGTCAGTTAGGGAGAACCATGTTATTTTGTCAGTTAGATCTTTTGAGAGGAGGGTGGGATCACCAAGAGTGTGGTAGATGGTGTGAATTTGATAGGAGCTGTGCCTTTAGCTGTGAGTTCGACTCAGAGGTATTCGAAGGTCAAGTAGTTTGTGGTCTTTAGGATGATAAGCTGGGTTTCATCTCTGTGGATGATCACTAGCCCACCACTGATTCACCCTGGTCTGTCCTGTTTAATGATGATGTAGCCAGGTGGTGTGAGCAAGTCTGGTATAGAGGTCGAGTGTTTGTTAAGCCAGGTTTCGGTAAGGAATGCAATAGATATTCTGTCAGCATATATAGTTTCCACGATTTATGTAGAGTGTTTAACTGCTAATCTGCAGTTAAGGAGCATGCACATTAGGCGGCTAGGACTAATGTTTAAATGGTGGTGTACTGAGCAGGTGGTCTAGACGAGCTGATTGTTGAAGAGATTCTATTTGTGTCCATGATTACTAGGATTGTGGATTTTGGCTTGTGGATCATTTATGGGGTCATTATGATGTATGATTTGCTGAATGCATCTGCTTCCAGAGAGGATAAAGTGTTGAGAGCTCGGTGGGATCTGTGAGACGGATGACTCTAGGGAATGGTGCTATAACAGTTGTAATGGCTGACAGTTGGAGAACTTTTATCCATTTCTCTATGCTAGGAGTGAGATAGCAGGTTAACTTGGCCTGGATCGAGAGGTTCTTTTTACATGCCACATATCTTTGGATAGAGAATCAAGTTTATGTTCTGTTCGGTTCAGGAGCTGGGTAAGCATTTCAAGGATGCTTCCGGCTCTGAAAGTGGGTGGATAAGCCGTGGGTCTTGTGTTTATAGAAGGTGAGTGGGATTCACTATAGAGGAGGACAGTGTCTTCTAGATTGGAAGAGCAGAGGGTTAGTGTGAACTGTGCAGGGTCTACATTGGGTGAAAGGGTTGTGTTTGTAGGGGGCTCAGTGGTGGATGGTCTTGAGTTGGGGCTGGCATCATGGAGCCAAGGGTGTGTGTCAGGGAGTTTTGCTTCCATGTGGTCGTTGGTTAGGGTGGGTGTACTGGAAGTCATTGTAGTGATTACTTGGCTAAGGCATGTTTCGGGGGTCAGCAAGGGTGCTTAGTATGTTGGGCGTGCAGCAAAGGTGCTTATAGAGGTAAGAACGAGTGGAAGGGGGTGTTTGTGGCACATGACCATGTTGTGTTAATGAAGCGAGAACTGTCGGTCAAAAATGGTGAGGTGATGGTCTGCCGCCTGAATAAGTATGTTCTATGCCCTCAAAATAGAAATGAAGATTTTCCCCCTAAAGCTTAGGGATGGAGTATTGGTGAGTTTAGTTCCATAGGAA
The DNA here is from genome assembly GCF_964263255.1 of Lissotriton vulgaris. Classification (NCBI taxonomy): domain Eukaryota; kingdom Metazoa; phylum Chordata; class Amphibia; order Caudata; family Salamandridae; genus Lissotriton; species Lissotriton vulgaris. The sequence continues at coordinate 339,583,640 of NC_141687.1, read as the reverse complement.
CATTTTGATTGTTTTAATGACCTGTGGGTGGAGAAGAAAGACGTTTGTATTTTGAGTTGGAGACGAAGACAGTTTTCTTGTTGCCGTTGCTCACACTATAGTAGGTATCGGCTATTCGTTTTTCCAGAAGTTGTTTAAGTAGGCTGCGTTTGAAACTCTTTTTTGAATGGGACATAGTTAGCATACAACTCTTGTCATTCTTAAGAATGACCTAACATCATCTTTACAAACAGGAGCAGGTATATTCTGGATCGCTTCCACCAAAGAGGGATTCGGTCCCACCCCATGGTAGCATACTCTATAGTAAGTTCCTTCCCTTCCAAGACTTTCAACACTCTTTCCAACTTCCTATAATGCCCTCTTTTATCTCCATAAATATCAGTATATTGAATGCCTTTCTCTGTACAGTTTGAACATACTTCCCTGAAACACTGCAGCGGAAGATGCCAGACCAAATGGCATTATCGGCTTGAACTGAAACTTTCCATCTGGTGTAATGAAAGGTGTGTGCTTTTAACTGTCAGGATTGAGAATAATATGTTTATAGGTGAAGGATTAATTCACTGCTGATAATCATTGAGCACCCTTAAACATATCTAATATTTCTGTAATGCTGGGCAGGAGAAACCGGTCAACAATATTGTTGTTAACATGCAAAGATCATCATGGAAAGATCATCTTGCCATCTCACTATCACAACTGGAGAAATACAATTTCGCACTTTAATTGGCTAACTGACTCAAATTCCAGTAATTTTTTCAACTCCTTGGAGAATTTCTCGCTCAGTAGCAATCAGACATTCTTACCTTTATGGACTTTGAGACAGAATCATCCCTTAATATTATCCTGTGTTCAAACCCAGATTGCCCTTTAAATGAATTTGGGAATTTCAAGCACCAGTGGTCTCCCCTTCCTCTACTGTTTATGCCTGTTCCTGGCTAATATGATCCAACAAAATATGGAGAATTCGATTGGTCATACCATACTAATAGTGAATGTCCATTTTTAGCACACAAAACTTCCCTACTGTACTCTTCCAGATGAATTTCAGGTGCATATAAATTACAGCCAATTTTACCCACGAATTTTATTTTCCAGACCTCTTTATCCACAATGGCATATGGTGACCCAGAATCAGCACACATCGTGAACCCCAATCCTCTAATGATCATGAAATACACTGATGTATTCTTCTTACCTTCACCGATGCTTATATTAAACACAACATTCTCCTTCACACTCATGGAATTCTCTTCTGTAGCAGATTTCTCTTCCCCTGTTAGTTCCATCTCCTCTTCTGCACATTTGACTCTAGCCTTCCTTTTCCTGCACTCTTTAGCAAAGTGGTCAATACACTACATTATTGTTCAGAAGGTGGGCACACCTTGCTGTAGGCTAAATGATTTTACAGTCATTATCATAATATCTGGGTCCATACTAATTCCGATCCGTGTCTTATTCCGGTAAATGTTTTGCCCATTTACTCACCCTTGATTTTACTTACTATCTCACTTACTCTACTCCTGGAATCATACACTATTCATTTGGCTCACATCCCTGACATCTCATCTTTGCGTACTAAGGCTCAAACATCTTTCAACTCAGAATCGGCGTTGATCCATAACCGCTCTTGTACCGAGAGATTAGAAGCATGCGTATCTACTTGGTCTCTAGCCAGTTCTTTTTGCAATGTCCCAAACTTACAATCTATTGCAAGTTTCCTAAGAACAGTAATACTGCTCTATCCACTGCAGCACATATGATTGTAGCTGTTCATTCCTTCCGCACCTACTAAATGTAGAAAAATACTTTTCTTCTGCTCTGTAGTCATGGTGTTGCCATTATTAATCGTTTCCATGTAAGTGAAGAAATATGCCTTCTATTCTATCACTTCTTGCAGAGTTCACCATTTGCAGGCCACAATGCTTGGGGCAGGATAAACATAAAATTCCGAGTGCTCATGTTTGCAGTCACAAAATAAATAGTTCAGTCTCCTTACTTCACCAGGGTTGCTGGACTAGTCCGCTGTCCTTTCTTCACAATTTGTGTACACACTTTCCGCACATGTTCTACATTCTGTCTCTGCGTGAATGCCAAAACACATACAAACCTTTTACGTATTAGGTGTTTACAGCATGTAAAGATACTCGTAAACTGGATTATAGATGAAGTTGTATCTGTATTAGTACTGCCCTGACACCGTACAGAGTCTCAACTCGCATGTCCAATGATAATCAACAACTGTCCCACTCTCTCCTATGCCCAGGATTCCATTTAGTACTTTAATCATAACAATGCCCTGGACATAGTATGACGGTGTCATGAAGGTCCAACAGGTAAGAATGCATGTACAATGCATGTACAACAGAGCATAGCACCCGAAGCATGTATGATGCAAAGGTTCTACTACCACAAATCAGTTAAAAACGTATAAAGGCAAAAATTCGAGCAAAAATAGACTCTTGGAGATTGTTGTTCATCACAGATTACTCCGTTCAGAATGAATAACTAAATCCTCTCCGACCTTTAAAAAAGTGGTAACGAAAGTAACCAAGTTGATCTCATCCCTAGAGGATAAAGCCACCCTGACTAAGAGGGCCCACGGATGGGCTGTGTTGAAAGATTATAGAGCCCTGAAACCACAAGAATATCTAAAAATGGGCCTCACGCAGTCAACTAAAAACAAGTTTTTAAATATGCGCCTTGGCATCATACCCATACTACCGCACTTGGCACCTTGGAAAAGGGGAAGCTCAGCAACCTGCTGCCGACTCTGCATATCAGGAAAAGAGGACCTTATCCAAATAATCTGCATCTGCCCAAACCTAATGGACATAAGACGAACCCTACTCCGGGCCCTATGGAACCAGAAGGTCATAACAAGTTGCAGGCGGGCTGTGATGCTGTGTTTTAACCCTGAGGAGACTCAGTTAAACTGTAGACTAACTAAATTCTTTGACGTAGTGGCCAGAAGGCTCACGAACCAGACACCTGGTTCACACTAAGCACTAGCGAACTCAATGCTGTGCCAAGCCCCTTGGAGTGCCTCGTTTCTTATTCCCTACGGTTTCGAACAAAATATATTGTGACTTCTCTGATTTTAACAAGCAAGCTTATCTGCTTTTTACATATCCTAAAAGTATCTATGACTGCTTTTTACACATTTGTACGTTTTATATTGTGAGTTTTTATTAACTGTACAATAAACTTTACTTACTTACTCTCCGACCTTAGTTTGAAATGTAATTATACTGTATCCCTGTGTTACTCAACATGTCCTTTGGAACGCGCTGGCCCGAATGAAACACACACAAAATGTCCTTACACAGCGCCTCGACACCAGACATCTTCCCGATAGCTCGACTGAACTGGCAGGCACGCTCACAACAGACACTGAGGATCGAGCTCTAATGAATCTACGTGCTTCTCCTTAACAGTCTTGTCATCATAATCTAAAGTTTAAGGAAGGTACCAAATACATGTCCTTTCAATGCGGGTTGGACGGCCAGGGCTGGCTTTAGCGCTGGTGGCACCTCGTGCGATAATCTTTTTTAGCACCCCGAGCGCCATGATCTCCTCCTCGGTTCCATCGCTAGCACATGGCTAAAGTGCCCCTCATCTCTCTATAGCCACTCTCTCACATACATTTCATTTGTTTTATAGCGACGGTAAAGGCTGGCTTCACTAATCTACTCGGCTATTCACATAACATACAGATCAGTTCTTTTTAGCAAGTATTAACCCTCTGCACTACGATATGGCAAGTCAGAAATGCCATTATACAAAACTCAAATCTCCCTTTCTGGCAGCAACATTAATCACAAAAGTAATCTTGATATTTTAATTGCTGCCTGAAAGCTGGATGCACAAGGAACTTTCCAGCAGGTGCTTTTAAATCATAAGTTATTGCTAAACACATGCCCCTCCCCCCCGATCTTCGCCTCCCCTTGAAGTCAGTGCCCAGTGTGGCTTTACCAGTCGCACCACCCTTAAGCCGGCCATGCAGGCAGCTATTGTCTTTATTTATTCTTGGTGGCAACCTTCTTGTGAGCAGGCAAATAGGACGTTTGAAGTTTGTGCAATGCAAATTGTTTTCGAAAATGCATACTAAGGGTCTGATTCTGATGGGGCGTGGCTAAGGCGCCGATGGTGGAGGTTGCCTGAGCGCTCGGCTCCGCGATCGAGCCGCCATTAATCCTGATTCCTGGGCGACAAGGGCTCCCCGGCCCTCAGATTGTTAAGTGAAGTGGGTGCTGAGCCGAGGGGCGACATTGGAGAACCTCAGCGAGGCACGGCCGAGGCGAACGAGGCCCGAACGAGTGCCCACAGACCGAGCGGCGCTGAGCTCAAAATGGCGCCCGCTCCGTCTTGGTGATCCTGAGGCGGCCTGCGGACCTAGGAGGCCGGTGACTCCGGCGAAGCCTTCTTTTTCTTTCCCCTTATGGAGGAACGACGCAGCTGCCGGCTGCCTGTGTGACCGACGGCACTTGTGAACTTTCCAAACGGTGCCCATCGAGACCGCCGCTCGGCTGGACCCTCAGCACGCTGGGGAGCTGCGGAGAGAGAGGGGAGCTGACCCAAACCCCGTCATACTCGGGACGACATCAGCCTCCGCCACCTCGGACCTCGAGAACGCTGGCGCGTGTGCCCACTTTGCCCGCACTGGAAGAGACCAAGGCCCGGCGCAGAGAGCTGGAGGCCGGGAGAGTGGCTGGAAAGAGACCGCCCTAGCCATTGGGCCTACGAGGACAGGTGACGGTGAGAGGAAGGCCTGCGGTTTGTGACGAAGGTGGAAGTGGCTCGAGAAGATCGAAGGCCCCGACAGCACACTACGAACTGATAGTGACCCTTCTCCCCCCTCTCCGCCCTTCTGCTTCGAGGAGGTGTGCTGCCGACCTCCGCTTGGCCCCTTACTACTACTACTACCGTGGCCTGACAAAGAGACGATTCGAAGGAACCCGCGCCACGTGGTATCTACAACGGGCGCCATTGTTGCCGGATCCACACAACTTTGACGCATCTGCAATGACCCACCAACAGCTATCATTGCTCCCCTGTACTCACTGAGAGTGGGGTGACCCAATTGGGCGAGCACCTGGTTCTATGCTCCCGAACTGCAAGCGGTCGTGACCCATGCCAGGGGCTGGGGCGAGAGCTGACGGTACTCCGATTGACGCCCCCTTGTCTGGGCGATCGCCAGATCCACCGCTGGAGACCGCGGCCACCATGGTGAAGTCGAAGGGCACTAAAGATGGTACGCATGCCGCCTCGGACGCGAAGACGCCGGACTAAGAAGACCGACTGGACCCAGAGGCTTCGAGGGACCCACACCTCCAGCACCAACTGGACAAGATTCTGGCGGCGATAACCGATACGAGATCGGCACTCCAACAAGACATTGCCCAGGTCGCGACGAGCCTGGGCTTGCTCAGAGCGGACCATGGTAAGCTCTCAGACAGAGTCAAGGAGGTGGAGAGCTCGGTTGGAACAGTAGAGCCGGCGCAAAAAACATTAGTCGCCGCCATGAAGGACGCTCTGACTCAGATAGATGCTCTGGAGAGGAGGGCAGAGAACGCGGAAGGACGCAACAGAAGGAACAACATCCGTGTAGTGGGCCTACCGGAAAAAATCGAAGGTGGGGACATGGTGGCCTACTTAGAGGACTGGCTCAGGACGGTGGTGGCAACCGAGGGGCTCTCCTCTTTTTACACCCTGGAACGGGCGCACAGGGTTCCGTCCAAGCCACAGCGACAAGGCCGACCTCCGCGTCCGGTGGTGGCGCGGTTGCTGCACTTCCGAGACAGGGACCTGCTTCTTAATAACGCCAGAATGAATGGACCATATCAAGTGGCAAACAGTAGAGTGAACATCTTTCCGGACTACACCTATGAAATACAACAACAATTAATACCTGGGGGTCAGAAATAATATAAGTGAGTCAGACAGATTGGATCACAAAACCAGGACTTCGCAAAATAACACCAGTGAGAATTATTAGTAACTGCAGGCCTAGTCAAGGCTCAAGAGCACATGGAGAAAATAGTTCCCATCAGAAGCCACACTGTACCGCCCTCTTTGTCATCATTTGGGTTCTCCTTACCCAGGAGACAAAACGGCCGGTCAGTTGTTACCGTGACCGATAAATGTGATATGTGGGAAGTACAGAAATAAATGCAAGTGGCTACTGAAAAAGCAGTGTATAGTGATTAGGATGAAAAGTGAGGGGTAATAGTAAAATTAGGTGAACTGGGTAGAAAAAGGAATTTATTAATATCTTCCAATCCCTAAGATTAAAAGGCAGGTGTGAGTGCGGGTTTGAAATAATAACCACACTTTATAATGGTCAAATACACCTATGAAACCCAACGTAAGCGAGCCTCCTTCTTAGCGATCAAACGTGAACTGAGAAGTGAGAGCATCCAGTACTCATTGCGGTTTCCAGCGAGGCTCCGCATCATACTAGATTGCACGACTAAATTCTTTGATACCCCAGACGAAGCGTGTAGCTGGCTGGAACTGTATAGAGCTGGCAAGGATGGACCTGGGTGTTCTTTCTCGACAACCTCGGAGGTCGGGCTACGGCGGAGGTCCAAGAGGATCCGGAATCGCCGGGGCAGACTTGGCCATCCCTCAACTGTGGAGACTACGGCGGAGCGGCGAGGAGTGTTGGAGATGGTATCCAGTATGTCAGGCTCTCAAGGTGGACCCATAACTGAGGATTAAGAACCTGGTGGTGGTGAGGGCCGGACAGACACGGAGGACTCCGAGACTGATAGTGTGAACCTCCCTGTGATAACCCCAGAGACGGCAGAGGGACTGCTTGATGGCCAAGGGTGATTTCGGGTGAGCCGGTTCCAGCGGAGGGGGTAGTGGTAGCCTCCTACCAGGGGTGAGCCCTCTCGGGGCTATTGGGTACTTGGATGAGGGGTGGGTTGGGGACAAGTCCTGTATTTGCCCTCGCTACTTACGGCTCGATTGATTCGAAGGAACCCGCGCCACGTGGTATCTACAACGGGCGCCATTGTTGCCGGATCCACACAACTTCGACGCATCTGCAACGACCCACCAACAGCTATCATTGCTCCCCTGTACTCACTGAGAGTGGGGTGACCCGATTGGGCGAGCACCTTGTTCTATGCTCCCGAACTGCAAGCGGTCGTGACCCATACCAGGGGCTGGCTGGCGGGCCGCGCCGCTACAGGAGCTGAGGCGAGAGCTGACGGTACTCCGATTGACGCCGCCTTGTCTGGGCGATCGCCAGATCCACCGCATTAGGTAGCTTGGAAGTGGGTAGAGCCCCTATCGGTGCTCGACTCCCACGCCTGAGGTGGCAACCGTCAGGATAGTTTTTGGTGTTCTGGGTACAGTTTGAATGGGAACTAGATGGCAATCTTTGGGACCTGTTCTGGGGAGGGTGGGGGGGAGACATGGGTTGCGGTTGAATTGTTGTTGTTGGGGGGGCGGGGGGGAGTACGCCATCGGTGCAGGGCAATCACTGTGTTGGATCTTACTTGAGCACGACTGGGAGAGACATGGAGGGACGCAATGGGACAATGGCTGACCTATTCACTTTGAAATGCATTACCTGGAACGTGCGCGGGCTGCATTCCATGTCCAGGCGCCACAAGAAACACGCTTTCCTAGTGCGTAGAGGAGTACAGATTGTGCTTTTGCAGGAAACGCACCTTACGAAGGCGGAGGGTCTAGCCTTGCAGCGCAGGTGGAGGGGACAGTTATACAATACCACATACTCAGCTTATGCTAGGGGTGCGCTGATTTGGGTACGGGCTGGGGTCCCACTGCAGGTGACGAAACACACTGTGGATCCGGAGGGGAGGTTTGTGGCCATAGCGGGTAATTTGGGGGGAAAAGATTTGAACATCTGCAGCATTTACACGCCCAACGTGGACCAGCTGGCCTTCTTCGCGGCGCTGTCGGGCTCCCTGGCCCACTATCTAACAGGGCCACTCTTGATCGGAGGGGACTTCAACTCGGTGGTGGACATAGATCTCACCCGCCCCTGGCGGACTCACCAACCTGCCGGGTAGCCACGGGTAGACTGGAATGGCAGACTAAATGGGGACTGACGGATATCTGGCGGGCCCAACACCCGCATACCCGGGACTACTCCCACTTCTCCGGCATGCATGAACTGCATGTGCGGCTGGATGGGTTTCTGGGATCGGCGGAATTAGTGTCCTCGGCTGCGAGGTCTGAGTATTTGGCGAGGACTATCTCCGACCACAACCCTCTTCTGGCCGACTTCAGATGGTTCCCGGGTACTCCCTGTGTCCCAACTTGGAGGTTGCGCCCGAGATGCTGGAGGATCTAGTGTTTCGGAGTGAACTGGAAGACAGAATCACCGCCTACTTTGCGGAAAAGGAGGGTACGACTGGTGCAAGGGCCACGGAGTGGGACGCCTTTAAGGTGATAGTGAGAGGCTATTGCATTACAAAGAAAGTGGGGATGCGACGAGTCCTTCTAGAGGACCTCCGTAAAGCTGATCGGAAGCTTCGCGAGCTGGAGCTCCTCCGGCCCGGCCGCCTGGAGCTCCAACAACAGACCGCAGCGGCGAAGGAAGCTGTAGCTGTAGAAGTCGAAAGGCTACGCAGTTTTGACTACAAAACTTACCTGACCAGATCACTGGCAGAGGGGGACAAATCAGGGGCACTCCTAGCTTGGCTAGCTAACCCTACTAGACGCACCTCTCTCACGGTTGCTATGCGGGATGCTGAGGGAGTGGAGGTTTATACCCAGCCGGAAATCCTTAGTTGTTTTATGAACTACTACGAAGAGCTATACCAGAGTAGGATGATAACGGACTCTACCCTCATTGATAACTTCTTACGGGATTTGCCTATCCCCACTCTGGAGCCCGAACAGGCGAAGGAATTGGGGAGAGACGTGGAGCTAGGGGAGATCCGCAGTGCCATAAAACGTATGGCACGCAACAAAACCCCGGGTCTCGACGGACTTCCTGTGGAGTTCTATTCCACCTATGTTGACCTCCTGGCCCGCGGCTTTTGATAATCTACAAGGAGGCGAAGTGCCTGGGGCGCCTTCCGGGCTCAATGCGCGAGGCCCTCGTGGTTCCCCTGCTCAAGCCCGATAGGGAGAGTAGCGACCCGGCGTCCTATAGGCCGCTTTTGATGCTCACAGTAGATTATAAGATACTAAGCAGCATCCTAGCGTCGAGATTGCTGGGACACATGGGCTCACTGGTACACAAGGACCAGGCGGGGTTCATCCCCAAGCGAAACACTACAATGAACATCCGTCGCTTGCTCCGCCTGTTGGAGGAAAACCACAACGAGGCTCCCCAACCTATGATCCTCTCGGTTAACCTTGAGAAGGTTTTCGATAGTTTAGAGTGGGAGTACCTCCGTAGAGTGCTTAGTTGTTTTGGGGTGGGGGAAGGATTCTTACGTTGGACTGCAGTGCTCTATGCCTCTGCGATGGCTAGGGTTAGATCGAGCCAGCTGATCTCCCAACAATACCCGGCAGAGCGAGGTACGAGGCAGGGCTGCTAATTATCCCCGCTGCTTTTCGCGCTGGCAGTGGAACCCCTGGCGTTGTCAGTTCGCTCCGGGGCCCACTATGGAGGACTGCGGACCTTGTGGGCGGCAGTTTATCTCCCTGTACGCTGACGACCTGTTGCTTTTCCTGGAGGATGCCTGGGGGGCCTTGGCTGGTGCCGACGCAGTACTCACTTCTTTCGGCGAAATATCGGGCCTCAGGGTGAACTGGTCGAAAACTTGCTTGTTTCCGGTTCGCAGGGGGGAACCCCAGCCCGACACACCTAGGGCGATCAGATGGGCACCTTAGACCGCTTTGATGTCCCCCGGGGCGATTTCCTGCTACACGCGGCGGTCACAAGGGCACTCCAGGCACATTGGCAGAATGGTCTTGAAGAACCACAGACGTCTATGGCATGTCAGTATGTTATGATGGCGGCGGGTACGGTTAAAGCTGTAACGTGCCTATACTCCAGGATGGTTAACGAGCGGTTACCTCCATTGGAGACACTCAAGGCCAAGTGGGAGGCAGACATAGGGAGGGACATCCCGGAGACCACGTGGGCCCAGCTGATGCGCCGGGCTTGGAAGAGCAAGCGCAACGCTCGGTTCCAATTGGTCCACTTCTATATATTACACCGAGCATACCTGACCCCAGAGAAGATACAAAAGTACTTTGCCTCTGATACTGCGGCCTGCCCTAGGTGCCGGACGATTGGAGCTGACCTAACCCACATGTTATGGTCCTGCCCCGCTTTGTCCTCCTACTGGACATTGATAGGTGACACCCTTAACAAGGTTACAGAGAGGACCTTACAATTCGACATTGCAGTAGGGATCTTACATTGGTTTCCACATACCCCCAAAAACAAAGTTACCAGCAAATTTATTGACATGGGACTGCTCTTGGTGAAACGGGAAATAACACGACACTGGAAGGCACGAGTTGGTCCAACGGGCACTAAATGGTGCAACAAGTTTCTTAAGTGAGCTGAGGGAGAGAGCACCCTGAGATATCAACTAGCGAGGCGGCAGCAGAATGAGAGGGCGTTGGAGTCAGCGGAAGCATGGGAAGCATTGGTGCAGGCCTTACGCGATCACAGTACACCTAGCGACACTGATAGTGATGCCAATGAGCAGCCTGCATCCCCGTAATGCAACGGATTAACTGCATTCCCTCCAGAATGCGAAAAGTCTCCTGTCAAATGCTCTCTGATAACCTAACTAAGCACCGATGGCGTGGGAGGGAGGGGGGAGGTGGATAGAGGGAGGAGGGAGCACTACAAGCTTCCTAATACACTCTTGGGATTTTGAACCTGTTACTTGGACACTAGACCTCTGGGCGAGTTCTGTTAAGTTGGAGGGGGGGGGGGTTCTCTTTCTTTTAGAAAAGCAGATGTGAAATTTTATTTTATAACTGGTCGTATTTGGATGACCGCAAGATCCACGCCGATCATTTAAGTACAAATTGCCGCCCGACTCCCGGGTTGTGGCCTAAATGGCCGTGTAACAGTACTACCTCACCATCGGTGTTCCCATCACCGATTGCCTTATCGTTGACCAATGTACAACGGTAATTTGTATCTGCAATAAAAATATATTTACAAAAAAAAGGGTCTGATTCTGATGCAGACAGATACCAAACACTGGAGCAACACCAAGGAATTACTAGGAATCAATGATAATGAGCATGGAAAATAACACACAGGAATAACAACCCTGCAAGAAGTAGCTAAAGTGTTAAGTCGTGGAGTTCCTATTTCTGGCCTCAGTTATATAGGAAGGAATGCCTTGGAAGCACAGCAGAGCAACAAGAACTGATATTAGACCAACTAAGCCTTGGCAGGCCCCTAGAAACTGCAATGATAGGGGACATCTTGGATTAGATCAATTATGGAATCCAACATGACTGCTGCGTAAGCCAGAATTCCCCCTACCCCACCAAAAAGGTACACCCGTCTTCCTCACGGTAGCACAGAAAGATGCTCCCTAACTCAGCTGCAATGCCCCCAAACTCCCAGGAGCCTGCAGCAGATAAGTGAAGGGTCTGCCCTGCACAGTTCACCCGTATGTGTGCTTGGTTCCCACAGGCAGAAATCTGTGTTATGTTTCCTTGCTTGTTTCCTTTCATGGCATCAGCTTCTTGCTATTCACATGTTTAATGGAACAGGCTCACTTCATGGCCCAAAACTGGCTTTTAATTTACCACTAACCATGCACAAATGCGATTGGAACATCTCAATTTTACTTCCTCTGGGACTTCATGACCTCCGGGCCAGCTGACATGATCTCATCCCCTAACATGATATCATGCTTCCTCTGCATTTCTGATTGCTACCAAATTGCCAATATGTTTATACTGGTAATCTGTAATATGGGCTTATTATTAACACTGCTCATAAATATGAATAACAAACATATATTATTATTATTATTATTACTTTTATAGAAAAGGTGCTGCTATAAACCTTTCCTGAGCACATTAGAACATTAGAACACCAGGCAGTTTGCCTATAATCACATTATCTTCTGATGGGCTACATAGAATGTTACTTTTAACCATAGCCCCAGTTCCAAATTGTGATGTTAATCTAGTACATGCAATAAAATAATTATGGGGCAAAGTCTGTGTATATGCATAAATGTGATTTATAGGAAATAATGGCCAAAGAGCATGTTTGTAGCAATTACTTTGTTTGGGAGACTGAGTGAATCGAAATTTGCCTAGCATAGTAACGGTAAGTTTCAATTCTATTAAGGATACGGAGGCGAGGATTATGCTTTTCTCTCTTCGCTGTTTATTCAAAAGTCACTGCATAGCAGCCAGAAAAGCAATAAACATGAACAAATATATCACATAATTCCAAACATCGGGTTAATAAGATCAACAGAAAAAAATGGGAACATATTCAGGGAACTCCATATCCCATCAGTCCATGTACATAGTCCTTCTACAGTGTCCATAATCCTTAAGGTAGTCCGTCCATCTTGTGGTCTCTTCCTCTTAATTCACGCGAGATACGCCACCTCATCCGCGGTCTTGCTTTGCGCCATCATTGCCTAGCAGGAAAAACTCAACAGCTTGAGCGTTGCCAATTCCGCCAGAGGAAAAAGACCAATCTTTAAGAAATACCACTTGTCAGTACCACAAGTCTAAAAGATCTCAATTAATGGAAAACAGATTACTTACAGCCACACGGGGAGGGATCTCCGCAGGAAGCATGGGTGGGATAATCCTCGCCTCCGTGTCCTTAATAGAACTGAAACTTACCGTTACTATGCTAGGCAAATTTCGATTCTATGTCAGGACCGGAGGCTTCAGATTAAGCTTGTTCAAAGCTGATTAACCACCACAGGCTTAAAATAAAACCGCTTGAAAGTGGAGTCCGAGGACCAGTCCGCCGCACGCATCAGGTCCTCTAGACGTGCTCCTAAGGAGAAAGCCTTCGAGGCCATGGCACCTTTAGCTGAATAAGCTCCAAATTGTTTACTATCAATGCCAGCTTCTTGGAGCACCCACCGCACCCAACGCGCGATAGTGGGGGAAGACACCGCCTTATGCGGTTTTCGAAGAGCAATTAAAAGTTGCCTCTCGCCCGGGGGCGAAGTTCCGGCGTCACGTCTTCGTACATCTTTAAACTCTGCACCACACAGAGTTTGGGTACGTCCACGAAGGCCGGATACGAGATGGATCTCGTAGCGGACTTCGTACGGCGTACCACAGTAAACGTAACCCCCTCAGGGGAAAACATCCGTGCAGAGATATCCAAGGCATGCACATCAGAAACCCGGCGACAAGACACTACAAAAGCATAGCCAATTTTGCCGATAACTCTTTCAGTGAAAGATAGCGATTGTGCTGCCAGGAAAGGAAAAGGTTTAAAACCACATTCACGTCCCACAAGACGGAATATCTCGGCTCCAGGGGTAAAGAAAGACGTACACCCCGAAGAAGCCTGCAAATCAAAGGATGCTTCCCAACAGGGGCCTCATCCAGTGGTTCGTGCGCTGCCGAGATCGCCAAACGCATTGCGTTAATGGTCCTGTAGGCCAGCCCATCCGCCGCCAGCTCCGCTAGGAAGTTCAAGATGGGAACGACTTCTGCGACTAGGGGATCCAGGTCCCGTCGAAGACACCAACGAACCCACCTGGACCAAGCCGAGCGGTACCTCTTTGTTGTACTGTCGGCCCACGCCTTAGACAGGAAGGACTCAGCCGAGCCCGAAAGTCCCGGGAGTGGCCAGCGTCTCCTGAAAGCCGCCACGCCATGAGGTGGAGAGAACCCTGCATGATGAGGTGATGAGGCTCCCCATCTGGATTGAGAAGGAGACGAGGAAACCGGGGAGTAGGATTGGAGAATCCCAAGAAAGTTCCAGAAGAACCGGAAACCAAACTTGCGACCTCCACCAGGGCGTCACCATCACCACGTCCGCCTTCTGGCGGCGCAGATGGGCCGCCGACCTCACCACCATCGAGAACGGGGGAAAAGCGTAAGGCTGTTCCCGGCTCCAATCTTGGAGGAACGCATCGGTCGCCTCCGCCAGAGGATCCGGTCTCCAACTGAAAAACCTCGGCAACTGGAAGTCGAGACGGGACGTGAACAGGTCCACCGAGAACGGGCCCCACATGGTTTCTAACCAGTGAAACACCCATGCGTCCAGCTTCCAGAGACTCGAATCTCGCAGGTACCTCGAGTGCCAATCTGCCACCTGATTGGCTTGGCCCGGGAGGTACTCCGCCGTCACCGAGCCCTGATGGGCTAGGCAGTAATCCCAAAAATCTTTCGCCAGGTCTGCTAACGCCCACGACCAGGGCCGCCCAGGTGGTTGACATAGCGGACCGCCGATATGTTGTCCATCCGTAAAAGAACACATGACTTCGCCGAGTCCTTGGTCCAACAACGGACCGCAAAAGAGCCCGCCAGAAGCTCTAGGCAATTGATATGGATGTGCTGCTCCTCTAACGACCAACCGCCGCCTGTGGAAAAATCCCCGCAGTGGGCGCCCCAGCCTGTTCTGATTCCATCCGATTCTATGATCAGATCCGGAATCGACCCGAAAATTGCTAGGCCGTTCCACGCCTCCATATGGGAGAGCCACCAGGACATTTCCCCTTTCACTTCCTCCGACAGAGGAACCGACTGCTCGTAAATTAGGCCCCTTCTGAGGTGGTAAGCCTTGAGGCGTTGCAGGGCTCGATAATGAAGCGGCCCTGGAAAGATTGCCTGAATCGATGACGAGAGAAGCCCTACTACCCTGGCAATCTGACGTAGGGACGTGTGAGACTTGGCGATCGTCTGTCGAAGCACGTGCCGGATCTTGGCCATCTTCCGAGAGGGAAGGCTTAAAGACGCCTGCACCGAGTCCACCACGAACCCTAGGAACACCATCGTCTGGGAGGGTGTGAAGACAGACTTGTCCTTGTTGACAATGAAACCCAGACCCTGCAAGAGAGAAATCGTCTGGTTGAGTTGAAGCACTAGCTTGTTGGGACATTGGGCCATAAGCAGAATGTCGTCCAGATAGACGATCATCCGCATTCCCTGACTCCGAAGGACTTCCACTGCCGGGCGTAGCAACTTGGTGAAACACCAAGGGGCAGAGGAAAGTCCGAACGGAAGGGCCGTGAATTAAAAAATCTGGTCCCGCCAGAGAAACTGTAAGAATCGACGGTGAGGCGGGTGTATGGGAACCACCAGATAAGCGTCCTTGAGGTCCAGCCGGACGATCCAGTCGTTGGGCAAGAGCACATCTCTCAGGAGGCGGATACCCTCCATCTTGAAGTGGTTGTATACCAACCAGTCGTTGAACTCCCGAAGGTTTTTAATGTGTCTCTTGCCCCCGTCCGTCTTTTCCACTAGGAACACATTGCTGAGGAAACCTGAGGGGTGTCTCGTTGATCGGAAAATGGCTCCTTTGCGTAACCGCTCTGAGACCTCTTCCTCGATCAACCCCCCATCTTCTTGCGTGAAAACAATTGGATGGGGTGTTTTCGTCTGGAAAGGCTGATCGTAAAATTCTATATGGAAACCTCGCACTGTCTGAAGAACCCATGCGTCCCCCGTGATGGCCCGCCAGGCCTCTGGGAAACAAGCCAACTGCCCCCCTATTAGTACCTGATCCGGATGGATTACACTCACCGTGGGAACTATTGTTTCCAGCGTCATTCCTGAAGCCACCTCTGCCACGAAAACATTGGTTCTTGGTGGGGTAGAAGTTGTTATATGTGACCGAGGAGTTGTACTGGCCTCTGCCGGAGCCTTGTCCCCTATTGGGTTGGTTCTGTACGCCACGGCCGGTCGTGAGGCCCCTACCACGACCGGCCCCCCTAGAAAAACGCTGTTAGAACACCCTTTTGATGGTGGACTGGGCTTTGTCCAGGGAGGAAAAGGTGGAAACAAACTTCCCCAGTTCTTTTATAAACGGGTCGCCAAACAGGCCGCCTTGCGCCACCGCTCCCGCCTCTGAAGAGGCCAGATCCCCAAATTTGGGATCAAGTTTAATGAGTAGCGAGCGCCGGCGTTCAGTGGAGAGTGCGCAGTTGGCGTTGCCTAAGAAAATGCTTGCCCTCTGCGCCTAATTAGACAACACGTCAGGGGCTATTGTAGAGCCCGACGCCTGGGCCTCCTCTGCCATATCCAAGATCTTCGTCAGGGGGCCTATGGTATCCAAAAGCTTATCCTGGCATGACCGTCAGGAGTGGTGGATGCCCTTGCGGGGGTCCTTCACGAACTTGGCCATAAAGGTGGCCATCTTTCCGTCTAGTTCGGGTTTCATGGCCACCTTCCCTTCGAGTGTCGGATGCGGACATTCTCCCCGCAGGCAACTACGTGCCTCCTTCTCTAGAGGCTTGCGGAGGCGCCCCGCCACGAACCTCGTGACCTTGTCGCCCGGCGTCCAGGCAGCCGACCTCGGATGGATGATATCGTCCGGGTCCAGCATACCTGAGGCGTCCTGAGGCAACTCAGCCGGAGTACCAGACGGGTGCCAAAACCGCACTGAGTCCTCCTCGTCGTCTGTGTCCGCAGTGGAGAGCCCTCCTGGAGAGGAAGGGGCTGTCCCCGTATGCACCGAAGGGCCCGGGGTCGGGAGCGACGCCGGGGCAGGGTCGGTTGCCTTAGCCAGAAACGCATCCCTAAGGCGTTCAAAGGCGTCCTTATCCACACCCGGCTCATCCCCGAGCCACCATCCCTACAGGCCTTCTTGGGTGCTCGCGGGTGACCCTCCCCATGGGACTGGGAATCCGCAGGGGCACCCCTTGGTGCGGGAGGCAGTTTTGCGCACTCCTCCGCAATACGGGCCGAGAGGCGATCCTCCATGGGCCCCACTATCTCCTGCACACACCTGTAGATAGACTGATCCACTGCGTCACAAAAGTCATCATCCCCCAAATACTGGTGGGTTTCCTCCTCCTCTACGTAATACCCTTCCGCCATACTGCCTACTTACTATGTCGCGGGAAAGGCGGAAAGTTCCAACTGGCACTAGGGACCAGGGATATGGGCCAACCGGAGGTTAGCAAAGGCTTTTGTCACTGGTAAACCAGGGCGTCTAGTGGCAGCACTCCACTCAGCGCGCTAACCCTCTCAGCAGAGACCGGATCAAGGCCACCTCCCTGCGCGCTAGCTAAGAGTAAACGCTGGCAAGCGGGCCAACCGCCCGACGTGCTGAAAAAAATTACAGCCCGAAGGCGTCAAACGTGGTAATACGCCAAGTACAGGCGGCAGAGTAAGGCTCCGGCGTGACTCTCCTCCTCGGCGCGGCTCCCGTCTGACGGGGGAACCACGCCGAGGAGGAAAGAGGCCCGACGCCTCCCTTTAGCGGCGAGGAGGTAACACCGCAACTCTCTGGGACAGTTGCTTCAGGGGCGAAACGTCCCCGCGACGAAATACCAGGGCTCTGAAAGATAAACTTGCACAAATATATCAATCAAGAGCACCTAAGCCCAACTACAAAAATATACCGTGCCTAAAACCCAAAACACCCCCACATTGCAATAACGAGGGAGAGCATAGGAAAAAGCACTTAACTGGCTGCGAAGCAGCGACGAAAGAGGAAGAGACCACAAGATGGACGGACTACCTTAAGGATTATGGACACTGTAGAAGGACTATGTACATGGACTGATGAGATATGGAGTTCCCTGAATATGTTCTGATTTTTTCTGTTGATCTTATTAACCCGATGTTGGGTATTATGTGATATATTTTTACATGTTTATTGCTTTTCTGGCTGCTATGCGGTGACTTTTGAATAAACAGCGGAGAGAGAAAAGCATAATCTGAAGCCTCCGGTCCGGACATAGAATTGCAGGTTTTATTTAGGTCTTATGCTTAGAAGACAGGCCTGCCACATACAGTTGTTCTACAATAAATTCTGCTCCTGCATTTAAACATGTTTTGCCTATAAAAGTTGTATCTAAAACTATTCATTACATCACTAGCCTTCTTTAGCCTCGTTTATCCTGCAAGGGTAACATTCCAAGAGATTATTACCACTTGTGTCCCAAATGGATGCTAAGTTGCTGTATCAATTATGGATAGAAAGCTAACCATTATATTGGAGGTGACCATAAGAAAAAAACTATTAACTAACAGAACACATCTTGCATTATCATATTTCTCTGTGGTGAATTACCTTAAAGGCAGCAATTATAAGTCTGATTTACTCCACCAGAGATTGTAGGAATCTTCTAGAAGATGTGGAGGCGCTAGGTCGCACACATGCAAGATGGCCGCACTGATGTGAGGCTCCTGCCGCCCAGCGATTTTATCCTTCAAAATATCCTGCCATATGGTGTCATCTGGGTTGTTTGATGTTGCTAACTGTGAGAACAGGGGCGGCTCTAGGTTCATGGTTGCCCAGGGAGCGTAGGTAGGGGGCCCCGGAAGAGGGGGTCTGGGTGGGGCGGAGCGCGGAGGCCAGTGAAGAGGGGGGGTCATGGTGTTTGGAAGTTGTATAGAGCCAGAGGCCACCAAATCCCTGCCAGGGGCCCCCACACAAATATGTATCCATCCTCAGAGGATTATTATATTAAGGATATATATTGATGTGATGGCCCCTGGGATTTGGTGGCCCTGTGCAGGTGCACAGCTTGCACATGCCTAAGGCCGGCCCTGGTGAGAACTAACCTGCCTGATACCTTGTTGGAAAAATCAGGAGAATTGGCCACTGTGTCTGGCAGAGGCTGCGGTAGACGGTGCTGAATACTTGGGAGCCGGAACGGAGAGGTGTTGCCGATGGAAGCGGATTGTGAGTGGCAAGGGGCCTCCTGAGCGGCGGGCGACCCGGACCCTAAGCCGGGGAGGGAGAAGCGCCAGTTTCACAGCGCTGTGGCAGAGCTTTGCTGCAGGGACTGAGCTAAATACCTTCTCTCCCCCACCGCTGCCACTCACACTGAATCGGTGGAGTGGCGACGCGCCGCCTGACCCGCTGCACCGCTCACGGCACCGGAGGGCGACGCGGTGTGGCTAGATTGAGATACTGCTGCCGCTACACCTCGCATGCCACTAGCCACAAATGAGCACACCACTAGTGACTTGGTTCTTTAAGGTAGAGGAGACGTACATGAGCCCCAGGGCAAATTAATACCTTGCTGTACACCTGATAACCACTAGCTGCATATTGTATAGTCCCAGCTTCTACGAAGAATCACTGGGCGACATTTTGTGAAGGGGCAACAGGAGTGTGAAGCTGACGGCGCTGGTGCGCACTCCCCTTCTAAGAGGTTGTGGAGCGCCTGGGCTTGCCCACGGAAGAAGAGCTGTGAGGGGTGCCCCCAATCGAATCTGAGACCGCCTGGATAGGCGCATCAGACCTAATGTGTTGTATGAAGCATGCACTGGGGGACTGGTGGTGAGGCAGATTAACAGGAGTGTAGTGACCTGGCAGCTAGGTCTAAGATCTGTGCACTAAGAGCGACATTGGACCAATATCGATTGGAACAGATGTACCCTGCTGACTGGGCGCTGCTGAACCACTCTATATGTGAGTACTGCTGGTAGAGCGCTGCAAGAAGAGAGGAAACGACCGCCCCGCTCTGAGGTGCGGAGTGATTGCGTGGAAGGCACTTGACTTTGAAATAACCTCCCAGGAGGGCAACATGGGCAAACCGGACACCAGACAGCCAAAACTGAATTTCGACGCAGTGAGTAAAGGTAACTGGAATGCTCAGGATGACCAGGAACAGGCTGGGAGAAATGAGACCTAGGAAGTGGCCGCAAGACAGTCTACTGACGTGCAGGATATCCTTCGGGAGGTTCAGAAGGGATTTGCCACCATAGTGGACAAGGTTGATAGAATGTCATCACGAATGGACGCCATTGCGCATAAACTGGATGGCCATGAGAACAGAATCAAAGAAACTGAGAGGCGCATCTCGGACTCTGAGGACGTGTCATACAACACAACTTGCCCGCATGGATATCCTCTTGAGGATCATTGCTGCAAAGAATCAGGACTTAGAAGTGCGCAATAGGCGCAATAATAATCGCATCTTAGGTATACCGGAGTCGACCAATACAGGACGGATGGAAGAGTATGTGAAGAAAATGTTGCTAACAGCAGTTGGTACAGAGTCCTTCTCCAACCAATTCATTGTAGAGCAAGCCCACATATCGCTGAGGCCGCGGCCTCAGCCTGGCAACACTCCGAGGCCCATAATAGCAAGACTTTTGAATTATAGGGACCGTGATGTGGCTCTGCGAGCTTTTCGGAGCAAGCAGACCCTGCATATGAAGGAAACTCATTCTCCATCTATCCAGACTTCACACCTATAATCCAGGAAGAACGGCGAAAATTCTTGGATGTCAAGAATAAGTTGCGGAAGGCTTAAATTGACTATGCGCTTTTATATCCTGCTCGCCTAAGGGTCACACACCAGGGCCACAACAGGTGGAGACTTCCTCAAATAGGTGAACAAAATATGAATTGATCTGATGGTGGCGGAGCGGACTCTCAGCGGTCTTCGTTGGAAGGAGCGGATGGCGGCTCCCAATGAGACTATCTTAGCTGATTATGGACACCTTAACTATGTATTGAGACACGTGAGTCATTTCAAGGCAGGCAGTGCTGCAAGGGAACGTTTATGTTACCTAAATGATGCCCCATATTGTGCTATCATAATAACTCACAGGCACCCTCTGCCCAGAAGGGCCTGGCGGACTCTGCTGCGATGTGCTCTCTGGGCGAAGGGCGGCTATGTTGCCACCTAAATTGGCCCCTGTAGGGAATAACCCTGGGATTGTTCGCTGCATACTGTTTGCAGGGACTGTAATGGTTTTCTTGTTGAGGGCGGGATGGGGAGGGGTGGGTGGTAACGCACTACTGGCAGGTTGGGGATGCTTCAGTGGGGGGAGGGGGAGTACAGGGAGTAGGTTTTTGTTCTTTGTATGCCAGAATTTCAGAAACATGCTATTTTCTTTGATGTAGGAAGATTGACAAACAAGTTGGTAGTTGAGCAACCTAAGAATGCCATAGAAGAATTAGATACTGGGACATGTGGAGTAGCCTGCATTTGGTGAATAGTGCGCGTATTGGTGGCAGACATCCAGGAGTGTGGCTAACTTAGATACAGGGAAATTGACTATCCTTACATGGAATGTCAGAGGCTTAGGCGTTGCAAGGAAACAGCTGCATATTCTGGCCTATTTGGAGAGACATAGGACGCACATAGCTATGCTGCAGGAAACACACTTCACCCCTCAAAGAACCAATACTTTTGCGAGTAAGTGGGCTGCGTACAGAATTTTCTCCTCATATTCCTCTATTGTGAGGGGGACAGCGATACTCATAAAAAAGCAGGTGCCATTTCACTTAGCGGGGGCATCATGGGATACACAGGGCCATTACTGCCTGGCATGGCGGAGACTGGGGTCTGGGTCCGTCACACTGGCCTGGGGCTATGGGCCCAATATCGACGACCCGCATTTCTACACCACACTTTGGGCCAGGATATTTGAAGTTGGCTCCAATCACATTATTTAGGGTGGTGATTTCAATGTAACATTCAACCCAGGAATGGATAGGTCGCACCCGGCCCGCACCATTACACTAAAGCGTGCGCGACCCTGTGCGATACAATTACCGCCTTTCAACACACCCATCCGCACACGTGGGAACGCATTATACGGCACAAGCTGCGTCAAGGGCGAGTTTGGACTATTCGTTACTGTACCGTGGGTTGGGTCCGGCAATAGATCAAGTGCAACACCTGGCCAGAACGTTTTCGGACCATGTCCCAATTAAGCTAACTATGTTCTCTTCAGACTTTAGCGTTCCACGTGGTTCCTGGCGACTGCATGCCCCTAGCTTGCTGGATGCAGTATTTCAGGAAGAACTGCGGGAAGAAATACAAGATTTTTTTACACGCAACAAGGGGTTGGTGAATAGCGTAGAAACCATCTGGGAGGAATTTAAGGTCACGCTCTGTGGCTTCTGATAGCAAAAGGGTCGGAAGTACTTAAAGACATCACCAACCAAATACGAAGGATGGAGGCAGAGCTTTAATTGCTGGAAGCTGATCTGGCTGCGGCGCCGACCACGTCTGCCCAAGTTAAGTTCAGAGAGACGCTCACAGAATATATGGATGCAGCACAGAGGGAAACGCAATTTCGGGGAAACACTGGGTGGCCCGATGCTAAGGTGAAGGGGAGCCGCCAGGTAAAACGTTGGCGCATATGGTCAGAAACCCTCGATACGCTAACTTTGTACTGGAGATAGAGGATTTGGAGGGAACGGTATACCGGGACACAGCCAACATACTCAACGCCTTCACACAGCACTACCAACGCCTGCACACAACAAAAAGGAAGAACAAATGAGATTTAGAAGGGTACCTAGGGGATGTGGCACTGGGATGGCTCAGTGATGTGCAGCGAACATTCCTGTGTGCCCCATTTGAGCTGGATCAGGTCAGGGAAGCCATTATGAGCTTGCAATCAGGGAAAGCCATGGGAAAGGATTTATTTATTTATTTTATTTATTTATGCAATTTTATATAGCGCGGACTTTACCAGAAGGCGTCAGAGCGCTTCACAAAAGGAACAGAAATGATACAAACTGAGAACATTACACGAACAACAGATTGCAAAAGCATACGTTACGTTACATACGGTAAAGTGATAATTGTGAGCAAACAAAAATACATGAGGTAGTAAAAATTGTGAGCAACCAAAAATACATGAGGTAGACAAGGTAATAGTGACACTTGTGAGCAAACAAAATACATGAGGTAGTAAAAATGTGAGCTGCCAAAAATACATGAGGTAGTAAAAAGTGCACAGGAGGAAAAAGTGACAAGTGTGCAGGCTACAAGAGAAAATAAGAGTATAATTTGCGGTATAATACTGCAATATATGCTGGACATGGATGGGATCCTGATAGAACTCTACAAAACATATATTGATCTCATGGCCCCCATTTTGCGTGAGGTGTACGAGGAATGCTTAGAGGTTGGCTCCCTCCCTGCCTCTTTGAGAGAGGCTCTGATTATTTCATTATCGAAGCCGGGGAAATCGCCCCAGCATTGTGACTCCTATAGACCCCTCTACCTTCTAAATTGTGACGCCAAAATACTGGCTAAGCTGGTCGCTACCCGGCTGAGCCTGCTGATGGAGAACCTGATCCTTCCTGATCAGTCCACAATCTGACGACATTTTTTACTGCTCTTAATAATGTTTCACCCGACCTGCCCATGGCAGCTATTTTTTTTAGATGGCACTAAGGCTTTTGATTCCATTGGATGGGATTATATAGTTGGGGTGATGCTGAGAATAGGCTTCCCCCCTCTCTTTCTGTCATGGATTAGGTTGCTTTATCATAAGCCAGCGGCCAGAGTGTTCATTAATGGACGGACGTCCCAGACATTCTCTATTACTCGGGGTACTTGACAGGGGTGTCCTCTCTGCCCCCGCTCTTTGCAGTGGCGGTCGAGCCCCTAGCGGCGAGGCTACGGCAACGCCACAATGACAAGTCCCTGCGGTGTAACATGTGGCAGGTTCTCGTGTCCCTCAATGCGGATGATATCGCGCTCTATATCCGTAATCCACAGAAAAATCTAAATCCGATCCTTCGGTAGTTTATAATATTTGGGAAACTATCGGGAATCCAAATTAATTGGGTAAAGTCTTGAATTTTCCCACTGACGGCATCCACAGTTCGAGTCCCGTTGGATTATGCTTTGGAGTGGTGCGAGGAGGGGTTGCGTTACTTAGGGATACAAGTGACCAGGGACAGAGAGGAACTCATGCTTTTGAATTCTGGCACTGCAATGACTCGAATAGCGGAGTCTGTGACCCACTGGATTGCATTGTCCTTATTCATGGCGGGTAGGGCTTCATTGATTAAAATGGTGGTCCTCCCACAACTACTCTGTTTGTTTCTAAATATCCCTTATTACCCTGGAAAATTCTTTTTCACGACACTCAGGTCAGAAATGACGCACCTTGTCTGGGGAGGGAAACAACCGAGGTTGCAATGGAATATCCTTACTAGGTCATATGCCCAGGGCGGATAAGGCATACCTAATTTCGAATTTTACTACATCAGGGCACAAGCACATTATGCATGATTCTGGGTGAAGCAGCCGTGTTATATGCCGCAGGTTGCGGCGGAGCACTGGCTTGAACACCCCCTTCCCTTAGATGGGAGTGATTCATGAGACAATTAGCTCTAGGAAGAAAATGCCGACCACCATTACATGCACAGTAGCGGCGTGGCATCATATAGGGCACATTCTGCGATCGCCCCCGCTATATTCTTCATCCTTGCCTCTCACATATCACCTGAGCATGCCCCTTTTACAGGAAACACTGTTCCACGATTTCTGGAAACGCACCCATATTCACACGTGGGGGAACCTATATCATGAGGGGCAGTTCCACAAAGTTGAACATATATGTCAGGGACTGGGACAGACCCCACTTGACACCTTTTTGTATATCCGGCTTAGGCAGTGTATCAAATCACTCACCCTGAACTTCCTAGATGAACCACAGGAATTAATCCCACTACAATTGTTGCTTAAGAACATGACGGCTAGACGTCTTGTCTCCCTGCTCTATTGGGTCAGTCTACACGCAAAGAGAGTTTCCGGCTGGGCCTGCTCGTACACGACGGGGGGAGGAACTAGGTATTGACCTGACGGACGATCAGTGGGAATATTGTTGCCTACAAACTGAGAGGTGTCGTCCAGTAGTAGGCTTCGTATAATACATTTTAAATTCCTACACAGGCTATATTACACGCCAGCCAGGATTCACAGGTACCACTTGAGAGACTCGGACAGATGTGACAGGTGTCTGGCGCCAAGGGCAGATTTTCTACATCTGGCCTGGGACTGTCCGGGAGTGGGCGAATATTGGGCGCAGGTATTCGAAGCGCTGACAATAATGACAAATACGCGCTTAGAACCCACACCAATGATGGCTTTACTTAGCTATGTCCAGCCAGTGCAGGCGGCACACCGCAAGTATGTCGCCCTTGCATTGCTCATTGCTAAGAGACGGGTAGCCTGTCGCTGGGGCAGAGGACGGGTGCCCAAGTTCAAAGATTGGATTACTGATCTGGTGACGGGCCAGGAACACCTCAATGCATACGCAGAACTGCTACCTAGCGCATCCAGACCTAGAGACATTTGGGGCCCCCTTAACATGCTACCTACTAGCCCACCCACAGGAGACGAGAACACATGGCAAGGAGGTAGCCGTGCACTACCCTCCTAGGAGCGGGAGGGAGATGTGAGGGGAAATCTAGTATTGCATGTTGCATTATGATTCCTGTGATATTCTCCTGTTAATAGAGATGCCAGAAATTACTACAGAAAAGATGACGTAAAAGACTTCTAAGCAAGAAAAATTAATGGCTTTTATACATGTATGCTATTTTTTGCCTCCTGATGTCAAGCACATGGACAATACTACTTGGATGTCATGCCGGATAAACATAATTGTAGCAACTACCAAGAAAGTAAGATTGATTTCTATGTACTGATTATGGATGTAATGAAACTATGGTTTGTTTGAAAAACTAAAACAGAATTAAAAAAAAAAAAATCTTCTAGAAGATGTGCCAATTAGGGAGATCTGTATAAATCACAACATGGTCTTGCCTACGCCCCTGTATCAAACAACATTATTCCGACTTTCAAGCTATGTTGCATTGTAGCATTGTCCCCTCTAACAAGTTACCAAAATGCTGTTGTGGATTTTTGATATTCTGCAGATTAGATTGGGATTACAAGCAGCTCTTAAATGGTAAAAATATAAAACAATAAATAAGTGGAGGTTCTCTTAATATTTCTTAAGAGGCTACCACCCACTTTTACTAAAGTGTTCAGGAGGATTTCTTCAAGAATAGTTCCAAAAATAGGGCAAAAGACGAAAAATGACTCCTGTTGGGTAGTGACGGAAGGACACAATTACAGTGCTGCGAGCCACTCACACCGCTGGGTACTGGTGTCACTGCACTGGCAGCACTAATGATAGTTGCATTCCTTGATCCAAGTGTCAGGAAAGCAGGAATGGAACCATTTCTCTGTATAAAGAAAGTTTGCATTGCTGTCGTCTGTGTACAGCCTCAGGGATGCTGGCATTATCCTTACAAAAAGCAGAACATGAGTGAGTTCCCTGAGGTTATGCTAATCAAGATTTAACGGATTCATATTTTTATAGTCACAATCTTAGCTGTGGAAGTACTGCTGCCAAAAGTACACCCAGTGGCTAGTCATCTCACTCTACTTATTTCAAGCTTTCCTTTGCATTTCTGGATAGCTCTGACAGAAATAATGAATTTGAGTGACAAAAGTCACTGCCTCTGCAAACTTTAATTTTTAGTCAGTGCCAATTAATTAATTATTTTTAAATAATATGGTATTAAGTAAGTTCCAATCTCTTACGTTAAGCAATGGTGGGGTCTAGCAGCAACAACTGGCACAAATTAAGTACTGTCACGACATATCAGAACTAGAATTGTAAAGGCATGGTTCTGTGAGGAAAACCTATGCAAGTAAAGATATGATGAAGCATTTATGGTGCAGAAAGCACTTGTTTGGAGTTAAATGTTGGTGTTCATTGTAGCACCCATATTCTTTACTTCCTTTGAGGTGACCGGGGATAGTCCAATCACCTGAGGCCATGCAGCCGTGGGATTTTATTTTTGCCTTGATAAACAGATGAGGATTTCTGTTTTTGCAGTATTTCGGGTCAGACTTGGGCGGGGGTCACAGAGAAAGTTATGCAATATAAAATCTGTGCACAACCGTAAGTATTCAATCAAAGATGGGCCAATTCGCCCGTTGCTTCACCGGGCAAAAAACTGACGACTGCGTAAGAATAGGCAATGGCAACTAGACTGCTACCCACTGAGAGGGGGTGACATTCGAGATGTCTTGGTGCAGGGTTCACATCAAGGTCAGTGGTAGAAGAATTGTTACCAAATTATTTTCCACATATCCTTTCCAGGCAAATTTTCATGGTTGTATTGGCTTTCCGTTTTCAGTTTATACATTCCACCTTGAGTATTATCACCTTTGTTGTTTGCCTCCCTCTTTGCTCCCCACAAATTTTATTCTTTCCACTCAGACTTGCTACCAAATCTTTTTTATATGTTGCTCATCCTACCAATTGTCTGCTGCTGTGCTAGAGTTTCCTCCTCCTTGCTGTTGTGCGGATCAGCCATGGTATACTGGCCAATGCCTGGTATCATTACTGCCAAAACCGCTCGAAATCAAGGTAAGCTACTTTTACTGATGGTAGGTCCCTCCTATCTACATCAAGTCCTATTAAGTACACTTTTGCACTTACTGACTTGTTGGCTTTTATCTAACCTATTCAAAACTCCCTCCATCTACAGCCGAATCTCAAGGCCGTACATAAGATTGCTATCAGACTCCAGTCCATAATGGGTATTACTGACAGCACATCACCCCTTCCCCTTTTTAGGTCGAGGAAATAAAGGCTGCGCTTGCGCAGTCTTTGGTCGGAGATTTAATGTTTTGTAGACAGGGCTTAAACCCGCCTCTCTCCTCCATCTGTCCTCCATTGGCTGGCTTCCTAAACGGAGACCAACCATTGGAGGAGAGGGGCGTCACTCCGATCAAGCCCCATCTCTTTCGGATTCGGGGGCGTGTTTTTGGCGTTATTTCCACCTGTGACGTCACCCGTCACTCAGAACGCCAAAAACACGCCCCGATTCCAAAAATATCGGAGCTTTGAGGCAGCCATTTCTGCCCGACCGCGCATGCATGTGGAACTCTCTTCCTTCAGCCTCCGTAAGACCCCATGCTATGCGACCTTTACAGGGAAGCTTTCCTTACTGTGCAGCACCTATGTAGCTGAGCCACGACCTCATGCTACCCCCCCCCCCTCCCCGGCGGCCGGCTTTGTTCAATGATGCGAGCGAGTCCGAGTCGGGTTGCTGGAGGCCGACCCTCGACGCAGGAAGTGCCCAGCGTAGCCCAGGTACATGATTTTAGAGTTCTTGAGGTAAGCGAGGGCCCGGGAGTTTCCGTTCTCTTTCCCTCACTCTGCCGGCTCCCAGAGGCGCCCACGCACCGGTTGTTTTTATCCGTTCTCATGTGAGGCTCTGCCCGGGGTCCTGCTGGGCTGCCCTGACTACAATCGGGACTCCCTCGGTCTGTCATGCTAGCCTGATCGGATCGATGCCCCAGATCAGGCAGCTCGGTCTGGAAGCTCCTCTTCTGCAGGAACGTATTCCTTATATACAGCCAGTGAATCTCTCACCCGCTGTCATCGCACCATACGGAGAGAGGGACGCTTCTCTGTAGAAACGGCACTGGGAGAGCAGCCGCGACGCAATCAATGCTATCTAAGCTACAGATCACTCCTGTCTATTCACACCATATGCCCTTTAAATACATCATTATAACTGAACGTCCGCTTTCATTTTCCCGCTGCAGCGCACGCCGCATTATCTGCCTACACAGAGCCACCGGCTGTCCTGCTGGTATTCGCACCACGAGCATCCCCGCTCTGCCGCTACCCGGAGCGCCATCACACACTCATCGGTAACCGAGCTACCTGATCTGGGACATCGATCCGATCACTGGATCTGTAGTCGTTAAATGAAATGACTGATGGACTGCCCTGTGCATGTCCTGATCCGGTCAATGGATCTGTAGTCCTTAAATGAACGACAGCCTACCCTGTGTGTGTTCTTAATGTTTGAGATGAGCGCTGCTAGGAACAGTCTGTGAATGCAGTGTCCCAGGGCTGTGTGAGCTAGTCTGATAGTCAGTGTGCCCGTTCTGTACTGACGTACATGAAACGATGCAAAGTTGAGGCCAATTATAAACACAAGGAGTCAAGGAATAAAGGAGCGGTCAATCTCAATTGTAATTGCGTCTGTCCAAGCATATGAGCACAAACATCGGTGCGGCCGCTACCGTGCATGTGCTGTGAAAGGATGGGTCATAAGTGTCAGTAAGTCAAGGTGTTGTCTCTGGTAGTGAGCGGGTGGGTTGGCAAGGTTGGGAGCCGGAGTCAGAGTTGATAGAACTGTTAATACACTGTGTGATTTTTATGCAGTTAGGTAAGTGAGGAAAGCAAACCTGCTGCTGCAGAAGAATTACTATTTAAACCAGATTTCTGACTGCTACTTAGGAGTATTGGTTCGCTTGAAGAGAGGCCTGCCTTCTTTCCTGTACCTGTACCACAATAAACATATATCAAATAAAAATAGAGACTTTGGCCAATACACCACTAAATAATTATGTTTACGAGGAAAGGGGAAAAACTTAAACCCAGGTTTATTTGTCAGGAGGTGTTTTGAGAACTGCATGCCAACCATGTCTCATTGTTCTGGAGAGTTTTGACATGTGGAAAAAGTGGAGGAAAGGGAATATTGAAATTTGCAATCTGTGGAGAGACCCAGTTAAGGAAGGGGTGGGGTTCCTTCGTTTTTGCATACACCATGGTGTGTGTGTATGCAGAAACGGATGGATGTGTGTGTGTAAGTGCGTGCGTGCCTGCGTGCCATTTACTTACAGGAAATACACGGAGATCAGAAGTGCCCAGAAGCCCCTCCTCGAGCTGCCAAATATCCCCTTGGCTTTCATTCACAGCGTGAGGCAGAGGGAGTAGCCATGTCTGCGCTGCGTTTACCAGCGTGCCGCTGTAGGTGTGTGTGCATGGGTGTCTGTTCCCTGCTTGTCATCCCGGTTTTTCTGTGCCTGTGTGTGCGTGGCTCTGTCTGTGTGTGTGCCTGGCTCTGTCTGTGTGTGTGCATGGCTCTGTCTGTGTGTGTGCGTGGCTCTGTCTGTGTGTGTGCGTGGCTCTGTCTGTGCGTGTGCGTGGCTCTGTCTGTGTGCGTGTGTGTGTCCGCAAATACTCTCTACTACTCTCTAATGCTCACCTATTGCCCTTGTAAATGACAATACCATTTATTTATGTTTTTTAAAAAAAATGAAAAAAATGTCATGAGCAATGCCAATAGCTCTTCCTTTATTAATGCCGAGACCATTGCATTGTAAATGCTTGTTCATTTTCTTTCGCTGATAAGGTATTTGAGTTCAATACCTTCAGAGAGATTCCGGGAAGGCAGGGCTTCTCAGAGGAATATCCAATCGATTGTCTGGAAGATTCCAGCCTTGTCATTTTCTAACTACTTATCTTATCTAACATGAAAAAAATGCAGATCCAAGAAGTGACATGTTTTGCGCTCTAAAAACCAGCTCATCGGAAATGGAACGATATGCCAAGTGGAATCATTGCCTCCAGCATATGCTGGCTTTACAAATGTCTTCAGTAAAAAAGGAAACAGACATTCCTTTCCATCAAGACTATGATTGTTCCATTGATTTGATTCTCAGAACAAGAGTTTCCATTGAAACTATTTAACGCCTGAGGGTAAAAAGAGGATGAAATCCACAGACAGTACCTCTAAGAAACGTTGGGTAAGGTACTCATTATACAAACTCTACTCCAGCAGGGGCTCTCATCTTTTTTATAAGGCGAGTGGGTCATATATGCAGTTGATTGTATTGCAAATTAAACATCACCATCCAAAATCCCAATCCCCACCCTCTAATACCACTCTTATTGCATCAGATCAAGTCAACCAAGATTTTCCTGAACTTAATCTCAGAGGAGGACGAACTTTGTTCGGATCAGAAAGAAAGATAAGTGGAAGACAGGATTGAATTGACTGTATGTGCACTTCAAAACCCTAGTCATACTATGTGGCATGTTAGATTACCCCACTGCCTTTCAGCATTTTGTGAACAACATTTTCAGAAATTTGCTGGATATTTTTAAGGTGTGTAACGACCGGATTCTCGAACCAGATGGGATCAGCTCCTCAGAGCACCTCCAACCCAGTCGGAACGTAATCACCTCCCTCCTTAGAACGTATTTACAATAGGTATGTACATATATATATTTATATCTCGTACCTAAGGATGGGGAAATAGCTATACACACGCATGGGTTTTCTACAATATCCCACTCATACCAGCTAGTCTCACGGCAACTTAGGCCCAGACTAATCTACCCTGGGGCAGTTCTGATTATTTACCATTACACACTGATCACCATCAGTGCTCACTCGACACGCAATCCGGCGTGCCTTACGCACTAGGCTGCAGCCCTAGTGCTCTCTTCCTTCCAATCCGGTCCACAATCCGGCGGACCTAGACACTGGTATCCACCCCAGTGTTCTCTCACTCACAGCCCGATCCGCAATCCGGCGAATCGACACCCTGGTGCTCTCATTAACGCCGCTTACCAACGACGATCACTCTCCTATGAATACCTTTGGAAGGAATCTCTCATTGGCTATTCGGGGTGATACTACAATAACAGGAATTAGCACAACTTGCCAAATTGAATCATGTACCTTCTGCTCTCAGCATCAAATGGTTCCTCTCTCCCTCATTATTCAGTCACCTCTTACCTGACCGGGATTTACATCCGTTCATGGAAACGATGTCTGACTAGAAGACCAGGTTACCCTGATTGAAAAAGAATACAGGGCACATGTTGGTTCACTAAGAACTGGGGTATTTTATTACAATGATTATAAACACAGCACTATACTATAACATATATCCTGCAAAGAAAAGTGAAAGGTTAGAATGTGCACACTATGCAAAGTGGGGCAGAGGTCACCTTATGAGCACGAAGTCGGGGTTCGACAGTCATCTAGGTTCCCTTCTTGTCTGTGCCTTGGCTCGTCTTGGAATCACACCTCAGCAGTCACAAGTACACGTCTGCACCGCAATGCTGTCTCCTCCGCTTCCCTCCAAGTCACTGGAACCTTCCTCTTTATTAGCTGCTGTCTCTCTCTCTCTGCCTCCGATCGCTCTGCACTGCTCCTCTCTCCTCTTCAATCTTTCTCAGAGAGTTTCAGCTTCATGATCTTTCTCGGACTTCAAAATGGCGACTGTCTGCCTGGAAATAATTAATGGCATTGATGCTAACGGCTAGCTGCCGCCTACAGACTGACTGACTCACAGCCTAACACTTTCGCTAATATGGAAGCTTGTCCTTTCATGGAAAGTTACAGCCAGTAACCTGCCGCCCACCAAATTCTTGTACCTCCCCGTACCAAGGACACGTTCCCAGACGGCCGGCCTGATGTTGTGTCTTCGGAGTGGAGAAAAATACAGTCTTTCGATAAGGGCCAGCCTGAGCCGGTTCTCTCCAAGCGAACAACACTTCGAAACTAAAACATTACACTTGACCTAGAAGCATCTCAAGCTGCCGGGGCAGAAAGCAAGATGGAGTCTCTCCCGTTTGAGGCCTACAAGGCCTGAAATAAGCATAACTCCATAGAAGGTATACTAACACTCTTGCAAAAGGACGGATTATCACTAATACTAATGAATCTATCCCCTAGCTTAAGTTTATAAGCCCTGATCTAAGGAAAAGGGTACGAAAGTGCATTACTGTGCCTTATGAATAGGCCCTATTTATAGTTCTAATCTCTGCACTAGAAGGATAATAGGCTGGAGTCACCTCCAATCATTATCCCTCAAAGGAGGGCCGAAAAAGTTGGTCAGAACAAGGTGTTATACCAATATGACATCTTAATCTACTCTTAGAATTTACAGCAACATCAGGAACATTTTTGCTAACAAGGGGAAATGCCCTTTTGAGGTATCAGAGATCTCCTTTTGAGGATCCCAAATATTGTAGAAAGGTAATGGAATGGAAATTGAATGGATAACTCCAAAGTAAAAACTGTGTTAGTGTGGCCTCAGCCTAGTAACATCAAAGACATCGAGAATTTTTCCGGTGTTGCCAGTATATACATATATTTTGCTCAGGATCTGCCCACCCTAATTCGAACAACTGTCAACCTAACTAAGAAAGCAACTGCATTTCAGTGGGGAAACAAAAGGAAACAGCCATCTCATATTTGAAGAAAGCATTTACGACTCCGCTCATTCTTTAACATCCATCTTACCTTTATGGTAAATCTGATGCATCCTTCTTTATTCTTGCGATAGTATTATCACAAAAGACAGACGTTTTGCATTCACTGGCATACTACTCCAGAACTTTAATCAGTACAGAACACAACTTGATATCTACGAAAGGGAACTGTTTGCTATAAAATCAGTCTGAACCCAATTGCGACATTATTTAAAAGGAACTTTTCATAACATTTAGAGTTTAGAAAGATTATACATACTTATAATCAACAGCTATGAATTGTGCCAATGCTTATTATGCTCAACGGTCACGCTTATTCTCCTGGTTCCTTTATGACATTAGATATTGGTCTAGTCATTGGCATGGGTAGCTGGGTGCATATAGGGGAATGAGAAGAGTCTGTTCTACCTCTAGCATATTAGATATTTTTAGACATCTCACAGTACCCAAAGAAAAATTTGATTCCTTTTTCACTGCTCAGCGTCCATTAGTCCAGTCCACCGGAGTAAGAGAGTGAGAGTGTGAGTGTGTAAGTAAGCAAGCCAAGACGTCCAGAATAGACCTCTGTGGTTACATCAATCCTTCCCCATGCGTAAACAACTCTGGTCAAATAATTCAATGGATTTTATAGTTGAACTTCCAGATTCACATTGAGTTACCACTCCTTCAGTCAACAGATGTTTTCGAAATAGTCAATTTAGTTCTTTTAAATAACTCCCTATAGCAGTTAAACTAGCCCAAATCTTCCTACAGCACATCTTCAGACTTCATGGTTTAACTGATCCCAAAATCACAGATAGTGGTCCACAATTTAAAGCACACTTCTGGACTGAATGAATGAAAAGATTAAGTATTGTCCATTTTAAATCCACTAGTTATCACCCACAGACCGATGAACAAACTGAGTCAATCGAACATTTTAACAGTATTATAGGATTCCTGATAAACATCAAAGTGGTCTAGGTGTACGACCACGAAAGCAAAGCACTATATAGATTATACAGATCTTACCTAGATGTCAATAAAATGCCTCACCTGGAAAATCAGAGGTCTCAATGATTACCGCAAATCTCGCCTCGTACATGCATACATTGTACGCCACTAAGTAGATATATATTCTTTCTCCAGGAGTTACATCATGCACCGCCCCAGGGTTGAAAGCCGGATGGTATGGCCAGGCATATACCTTGCTATATTCTAACCGGGCTAGAGGAGTAGCCATTCTGTTACACAAAGGGTTGCCATGGCACCGTACAGATATTATCTAGACAAAGAAGGCCGTTATGTCATAGCTAAAGGCACACTGCCTAGACAGCCCCTAACCCTAGTGGCAGTTTATGGGCCAAATACAGATGACAAGGAGTTCTTCATTGAGATGTGGAGACTAGTAGCAGGGGTGGCTCCTGGGGCGATACTCTGGGCAGGGGACTTCAATGTAATATTATTCGACAGCTGTAGCACAACATCTGTGCTTAAGACCCTCATACAAGATAATCAATTAATAGACGCATGGAGATGGTCTCATAGGGAACAGCGAGAGGGAACTTGTGTTTGCCCGTACCACAATACTTGGTTACAAATGGATTATTGGCTTATATGTAGAGAGGTGAAACTTTGTGGAGACCACACAGCTGGCCCACACACTGTCGGACCATGCCTAGTGCTTTTTAGAGTTGCTGATTCCTCAGACCCCAACAGCTAGTTTTCATGGCGCTTCTCTTCCCCCTCCCCCAGGGCACTACTTGACTAAGCATTTAGGGAGGAAATATGCATGGAGATAATTGATTTTTGTATTTCGAGCTTTATGTGGGCACAGTGTCATCTCCATTAATGATATGGGAGGCATTCAAAGCAGTGCTGCGAGGAGCTCCGCAACCCACATGCCTCCACATACGTAGTTGAATTACTAGACAACGATAATAGCGTTCAAGACACCTCCACCAGACCATAAAAACAATGTCTGCACCTATTTACCATGCAACCTGAACCCAAGACAAGACCCAACTGATCACATACCTTCACACTTTGCAGGTAATATGGCTTAACAATGCGCACAGGGAATTTCTCAATATGCTCATATCAGTGGAAGAAATCATACAAAACCATTATTTCCCCCCTGGGTGACAAGGCACCAGGCCTCAAGGGCTCTTTTTACAAAGAATATCCTGCCTGCTTAGCCCCACATTTATTGGCCATGTTTGAGGACTCCTTAAAGGAGGGTAGACTTCCCCCATCACTCAAAAAGGCTGTAATTGTTTCAATCATTAAGCCAGACAAGCCTGCCTCCAGATACGACTCATACACATCACTATCGTTAATTAATGTGGATAATAAAATATCATCAAAACGTCTGGCAAACCGGCTGTTAACCCTACTGCCCAACATTGTGAGACCAGACCAATCCGGATTCACTACAGGCCGTTCAACCTCATACAATTTACACACCTTATTTGCAGTGATGCACCACCTCGAGCCGCATGTGCAGGCAGTGGTTGCCCCACTTAACGCTCCAAAGGCGTTTTAGTCTCTAACATGGGACTACATTTTCCCCTTACTCCAATGGCTGGGACTCAAACCTACCTTTATTCGCTATATTCAACTCCTCCATACATATCCAACAGCGTGAGTCCGCCTGAAAGCACTTTAATCTCCGACCCCATTCAGATCACGTGAGAAACGCAGCATGGCTGCCCTCTCTCGCCATTGTTATTCGCAATAGCACTGGAGCCCCTGGCTGCCATGCTCAAGCAACATCAAACACAGCACAGTATCGGTTTCTCCTCACGAGGGCTGATCATCTCACGGTATGCAACTGTATGCAAATGAAATTACACTCTACATAGCAAACCTAGCTCGAATAATACGGGAAGTGATCTGCTTTGGAGGGCTCTCTGGCACATATATCAACAGGGCAAAATCCACCCTCTTCCCCCTCATTGACCATACATAACCATTCAGCACCGAATACCCTTTGAATTAGGCAGAAGGCACAGTACAGTATCTGTGCATATGGCTTAGCCGTGACATGCAAGAACTGTGGACAGTTAACTTTGGCCGTACAATTGAATGTCTTGAAAACAGGATTCCGATATGGTCCAGACTGCCTCTCTCGCTGGCGGGCCAAATCGTCATAGTCAGGATGGTGGTACTTATAACATTTCTATATTTATTTCTCAATATCCCTTTACAACTCACAAGTGCCTTCCTACGACGTCTTAGGTCTAACCTACTCTCCCTGACATGGGTAGGTAGCCAACTTTGCACATCTTATATGCTCCGTCGATTCCCTTGTGTGATAACCTCTTTATGCCGCCACTACAAGATAAAGGTACAAAAAGAAGAGCCAGTCGCCTAAAAGTTCATATCTTCTCAGACCTTTACCCCGGTGAAATGTTCCTACAATCAATGCCCTCTGATCCTTTGCACCCACCCACCACGCAAAATTTCTTCTTATATTACCGGATCAGGGCACCTGTTGCACCAGTCACAATACCTTCCCAACACAGCCTCCAACACTCCAGGCACTCTAACACGTTTTCGCTACGCCTTCCGCTAGCAAATTGATAGTGTGCCTATTTTCTGTGGTCCAGCAGAGATTTCCGGCGATGACTCCCCTTGCTAGGGCGCTATGGGACGCGGATATAGGCCTTCATTTGACAGACTCTCATTGGACATTTTGGTGCGGACAACTGGAAATGCTATTACCGGCTGATACACTTCAAATTCTTACACCAGATATACTGCATCCCAATACAGCTGCAAAAGCTGGGTCTGGCTGGTGATCCTAGTTGCCTCAAAGACATTCAGGTACAAAAGGGGGTGGTGATGGACGGAGCATCTGAATCAATCAAACACTCACACCCAGTCAAAAGATCTGGGTTTAATCCATCACCGTTCTTTAGCCCATTCTGCCACCCCAGTTCAGACATGGCTATATTCAAATCAGTCTGACCCTGTGCCTCATGGGAACAGTCCAGCCCGAACTGCCAAGCCATGTCTTCCCTGGACCGGAAACAAGCTTCTGAGGACCGGTTACTGGCACTCCAGCCGTCTTCAACCCGGCTGGCTTGAATCTATTAGCAAAGTGAGCAAGGGACTCAAGTCTGAGCATACCCTGCCACACTTATGGTGGCCAAAAGCGGTACAAAAGGGGGTGGTGATGGACGGAGCATCTGAATCAAACACTCACACCCAGTCAAAAGATCTGGGTTTCATCCATCACTGTTCTTTAGCCCACTATGCCACCCCAGTTCAGACATTTCTATATGCAAATCAGTCTGACCCTGAGCCTCATCGGAACAGTCCAGCCCGAACTGCCAAGCCATGTCTTCCCCGGACCGGAAAAAAGCTTCCGAGGACCGGTTTCTGGCATTCCAGCCGTCTTCAACCCGGCTTGCTTGAATCCAGTGGCAAAGTGAGCAAGGGACTCACGTCTGAGCATACCCTGCCACACTTATGGTGGCCAAAAGCAGTACAAAAGG
Source organism: Lissotriton vulgaris (assembly GCF_964263255.1). Classification (NCBI taxonomy): domain Eukaryota; kingdom Metazoa; phylum Chordata; class Amphibia; order Caudata; family Salamandridae; genus Lissotriton; species Lissotriton vulgaris. The sequence continues at coordinate 339,546,252 of NC_141687.1, read as the reverse complement.
GGGTGGTGATGGACAAATCAAACACTCGCACCCAGTCAAAAGATCTGGGTTTAATCCATCACCGTTCTTTAGCCCACGCTGCCACCCAGTTCAGACATGGCTATATGCAAAGCAGTCTGACACTGTGCCTCATGGGAACAGTCCAGCCCGAACTGCCATGCCATGTCTTCCCTGGACCGGAAACAATCTTCCGAGGACCGGTTTCTGGCACTCCAGCCGTCTTCAACCCGGCTTGCTTGAATCCAGTGGGAAAGTGAGAAAGGGACTCCCGTCTGAGCATACCCTGCCACACTTATGGTGGCCAAAAGTGGTACAAAAGGGGGTGGTGATGGACGGAGCATCTCAAAGACATTCCAACAGACACTCCCAAGCTTACAGTTATGCAGCTAATTCTTGACAAGCGTAGAGTGGCCATGACCTAGGGAAAACGCATGACACCAAGGATAGAAGACTGGTTGCGGGATGCTGCTTACTGTTTCGACCAATTGTCGTATTTCTGGGGAATTGATGCCACCTCAGTCCCGCCCTAAAGGTATCTGGGAGCCCTTACTCACTTATTTGAGTTCTAGAGACATTGACGCTACTTAAACACTTACAACCCTCCTCGTTATGCCATCATGATCAGACGATACACAAACTCCTTTCCCCACGCGGATATGATCACTCTGCCTTATAGGCATCACTCTGAAAATTCTTGTCCTGATGCTGTGAAACAATACAGAGTCAACAGCTAATTCTTATTCTAAAGTCCATGGTAAAATGTTAAAATGATCATTCAACTTTGAGTGGTCGTGTGCCCAGGATTCTTGTCCATCGCATAATTAAGTAGACACATGCACATCGCTGTATTGTTATTCTTTTCTTTGTTATGTTTTCTCTTCCCTTTTCATACGTTTCTAATTCAACATATATGCTACTCACTGTAACTGTATAAGACAGCTCTTGTAATGTCATAACATTTCAATAAAAAGATTTTTTTTAAAAAAGCGTTTAAGGTGGCTATCTCTTACTGAAATTGATTTTAATAACAAACTATCGAAAACCAAAGCAGGTACAAACCAACCAGATAGGGCCACCAAACGCGGGAATGAACTAAAAAACTTCATAAATACCCACACCCTATCGAATATAATGGATACATTTATAAATAGCGATACTGCTTATATTCCAACTTTCAGAGGGAGAGATTTCTCCAGCATAGTAGATTACATCTTCACGTCTGTGGAACTATTAGATAAAGTCATCCAAGCAGGAGTGGTAGAAACATCCTTTGGAGACCATAATGCATTAGAACTCAGCTTAAGAATGGGCCCGATCCAAGCACCCCCCGCACCTTGGGAGCAAGGGACATTATGACATCAACAGACAACCTTAGGTTAAAGTGGAAAGGGGTGAATTGCGGACCCATTATGGACATAATTATAAACAATCATCAACCAACAGTTGCCTCCTGCTCACTCACCGATGGGAACCACCATAGGATAATTAAAGACTTTGCAAATCTGTGCCATGTTATTAAGACTCTTCTGACAGTCCCCCACAGGAAAAATAACGGCGAACCTAGGTGGTTCGACAGTTGTTGTTCAGCGGCAAATAAGGCTCTTCGCAAGGCGTTAAACTCCAAACCGAGGAACCAAGTAGATGTACGGTCCGCCAGGCAAGCCTACAAAACAGCTATAGGGATAAGGAAGGCCACCATGGTAGAGGAACATTGGAATGAACTATCAGTTTCCGCTGCTGTGGGAAATAGTGCAACTTTTTGGCCCGCTGTAAGGAAGATGCGGGACATGGGGAAACAGTTGTCACCAATCAGTTGCACCATCTCAAGTCAGAATTGGGAGCAACATTTCTCCAAAATATATGCTAATCCCGCTGTTCCCGTAGAAGACCATAATTACGACAAATTAAGCCCACTTGATATAACCCTGGGGGAGGTCGTTCTGGCCATCAACCAAAGCCTGGGGAACAAGGCGCCAGGGCCGGATGGCTTCCCAATTGACTTAATCAAACACAAACCAGAATTTTGGGGGCCTATCCTGGTCAATGTTTTCAACAGTGTACCGATGGGCGCCATCCCTGCCACCTGGTCCACAAGCACAATAGTGCCTATTTACAAAAAAGGTGAAAGATCTGACCCTGCAAATTATAGGCCCATCTCACTCTTAGACAACACCCTGAAAATTTTGGGCCGGGTGTTGTACAACAGAGTGAATGATTGGGCCGAAGAAACAGGGGTGCTGGACAGATGTCAGATGGGCTTTAGAAGTAAGGTTGGGACAACAGAACAATGCCTGAATCTCAATCTCATAATAGGCAAATATACCATAGCCAAGGCTTCTCCTATCTACCTAGCCTTTATGGACTTGTCGTCCGCATTCGACCTAGTGAATAGGTCGAAGTTGTGGGCGACACTTCTCTCCTATGGCCTTGATGAACCCTTGGTACACTTCCTAGCCTATTTACACGTGGACACTAAAGCCCAGGTACGAATTGGAATGGAGGGCAAAATCTCGGGGGCAATTAAGGTAGAAAGAGGCGTCCGACAGGGGTGCGTTTTAGCACCCCTGCTGTTCATCATCTACATAAATGGACTGAGTGACTCCCTGAAAAAGACGACAACGGATGTCCCGAAAATCCAAGGGAACCTGCTATCCGCACTCCTTTATGCAGATGATGCGGTGATCATGGGCCTAACACCGAATGCTCTCCGTGCCCTGGTCAAGAGCTTTGCACATTTTATGGGGAACCTGGACTTGAAGGTGAATTTTAAAAAATCATTTATCATGACATGTGGGCCAGGGGCCAAACAACTCAACTCCATCTCGATTGGACAAGAGAAGTTACACTCCACCAAATCATTCCCCTACTTAGGCATGGTCTTTGCTGCGAACGGCGTGTGGAGTGGGCATCTTGCCCACGCCACAGGCAAGTTCTCAAAGGCCATAAATTCAATCCTTGCCTTGCCGCGGCCAAAAAGGTCAGAAACAACTGAGGCAATTGTGAAAATCTATAAATTGCAATGCGTCCCGGTTGCAACCTATGGCGCAGAAATTTGGGGGATAGTGAGCCCATCTAGCCTGCAGACAGAAGAAAACCGGTTATGTAGAAAACTTTTAGGAGCTCCAATTTCCTCTTCCGGGTACATCTGCCATGCTGAGCTCAACTTGCCCTACATAACCGACTTCATTGCCACGCGACCTGCAATATTTTGGTTGTCCATTTGGGCCAATGAACGTGCTACCTTAACACAGGAAATTGTGTCCGAATGTCTAAACTGTGACAAAGGTATGAGCATCCCGCGGCTTCGGGCAACAAAGGAAAGCCTAGATAGTATTGGTAAAACTCATCTTTTTAACGATCCTTCCCAGATTAAGAGTACGGACAAAAAGGACATACAAATCGAACTCTATGCCCTCTTCAGGGAAAAGAGGTTGGAGATAGAACTACAAAAACAAACTGTTAAATCATATGTGATCAATATAAACAATGACTTATCTCCACAACAAATACCTCTATACCTAAGACTCCCTATGACCAACTGGGAAAGGTCGCTATTATTTCGCCTAAGAGCTGGATCTATAAAATACTCACTCTGCTTTCCCATGGGCCACAGCACGATGAACTTTGGACACGAGCTTAGCCCCTGCCCTTGCGATGGACACAGCAGACAAAATGACCTACATTTCTTCTTTCATTGCAAATTTTTTATGAAATATATCAAGTGGTTTTTAGCCCCATATTTTAAAAAACAAAGACCAGTTTCCCTAACTCAATCACATCTCATGCTTTTAAAATTAGAAAATGATGAACTGATTTTTCGCGCAAGCTCATTTTTGAAAGTCATCTTTTATGCACGGAAATCTATGGAACCTCCCTGAAATGCTCACGCGCCTAAAATGCCTCCCTTGCAATAGCACTTTAGCTAATTGGAATGCACATTGGAATGCACTTTAATAATCTGACTTTGATTGTTTACATTAATATTTGAAAACCAATTGCAGTTTTTTAACTATTTTATGGAAATTGTGTAAATTATTTCTAAAGATGTATTTTTATGTAATATGTGACTTTTATGGATTTTTTGCAATCCGAATAAAGTTTTCTTTGAATTGAATTGAATTGATTTTAATAACTATTTACACAGTTCATTTGGAAAATCTCCCTTTTGCAGTTCCTATGGAATTCCTCCTTAAAAACCACCTACCATCACTTCCTCTATGATCCCCTCAGTCTCAAACGTGTTTCAACATATAAAGATGGTTAGGAAGACCATATAGGAACAATTAATGAAGGCTAAAGCAGTTTAAAGATGGGCCGACATGCACCGGCAGGTGTCCCCTCCTTATCATCCAGTGGGGCAAGGTGTACCTATTCACAAAATACCCCTTTATCCTGGGGTCTCATCCCAAGTGTACATCATGATTCATTGACCCCCATTAAGATTCCAGGAATAGTAGGGAAAGCCACCAATTAGGACTGATCTAATCGGCAAATACATTCTGTGGTACACATCTTTGGAATAAAACCTGCCACATCATTGACAGGGGTTCCTCCGCCTGCTACATTGATTGATGATGCAACTGAGTGGATCCTAGGACACGGCATCAGCAGATACATTACCTAGTGAAGTGAAAGAAGTATGATATTTCTGAAAGGTCCTGTGAAGCACCTCAATTTGTATAAGCACCCTGTCTCGTCTGCCAGTTCAACCCTTTCCTCCCAGGGTGGGTAGAATTTAATTTTTCAATCGGGACAGAGGATTTACAATTAGGATTTCAGGTTAGGTGTGAGTTGCGAAAGGATTACGGATATAGTTGCACAATATAAGCTCTGTGTACACCCATTGTATTCAATCTTACCAAACCATTTGTCACTTCACTCATATAATCACACAATTTGGACATGGAAGGGACTGGAGACTGGAAGGCTCTCTGGCATACATATCAACTGGGCAAAATCCACCCTCTTCCCCCTCATTGACCATACATAACCATTCAGCATCGAATACCCTTTGAATTAGGCAGAAGGCACAGTACAGTATTTGGGCATATGACATCTAAGGAGCACTAGACCACTAACCCATGAAGGGTTGGCACTTCCCTGGTCAGAGGTTAACATCCTAAGCAACTGTAGTAGAATTGCATGCCCGGATCTCCTTGCCTGGCAACACATCATGGTTGTACTGACTCACTGCGTTCACTCCGTGTGTACACTAAACCTCGCGTACTATCACCTTATTAGTCTCACTCCCTCCTGGTTCCTCTCAGGTTTCCCTCACCCTATCCATTCACAGTTCCTGGCTTGTCTTATCTGTTCATTAAATTGCTGATTTGCTGCTGTGCTGGATTTTCCTGCTCCTTGACTTCTTCAGGTTCAGAACTGGTATCCTGGCCTATATCTGGTCTCATTATCACCAAAGCAACCCTGGTACAGGGTAGGTTACTTCCTAATTGTGGGTACTGCCTCTTTGAATCAACTCCTATTTGGTAATTCATGTGCATGGACTTGTTGGATTAATCCTTAAATCATCAGAACTACATCCATCTGGCACATGAGGTCACAGCTGCACATCAGACCAGTACCAAATGCCAGTCCGTGCTAGGCATTCTGGAAAATCCAGCAAGAACTCCTCTGTCTTCCGCTTGCCCATTTTGCCTTTTTCTCTGGTAAGGTATCAGAGTTCTCAATCTCTTCATAGAGACAAGGTTAAAGTTGGGATTCTCAGTGGATCGCCATCTTTGAACCATGTATGAGTTTTAGTGGAATTAAGTTTCAGAGGGTTCTGCGGTCTTCATTGGTCTACTACCTGAATGCAATTATTGAGGGCAAAGGTTTCCAGGTCTGATGGACTTTTCAGTGTTGGGAAGATCTTGGCAATGTTTGCAGAGTTGTAACAGAAACTTAAAAGAATTGATAAACTCTTTCAGTGTTGTCAGGCCTTCACTGAAGGAGACAATGGTCGCGATTTGGGTAACATCCATCTGAGGATGAATGGTTATCTGTTAAACAGATGCAGCATTAACGATTGTGTGGATGGAATTGGATCCTGATAACACCTGCACCTTGGATTCTTGTGTCCCTTAGTCTTTGCAGGCAGCTGGTGGTCAACAGTGATGAAGACTGCAGAAAAGTTAGAAAGGAGGGTGTCAGCAACTCCATTCTACGTTCTTGATGTCTTCTCAGATAGCAATCAAAGTGGATGCAGTGCATCTGGTAGGAATGCTGAGAGGAGGCGGTTTTGTTCAAGAACAATATTGAAATTAGAATAGGCAATTTTTTCACGGTGGCTATAGGTCTTTACATGGCCAGGTCACACTGGTTAAGTTCATATTTTGTTAAGATGGGCTTTATCTTGTAGTTCACCGTGTGCCTTTCTAGATGAAAGACTGAATGATTAATCGTTTTTGTACTCACACACTACTTAGCAAACTATTGACACGGAAATGGAGAAACTGATCATCACTGTGGGTGATATAGCAGCAAATAATGCTTGAAGGATGTTTTTAAATATTTTTGAAAGGCTCAAGTGTGCTTGCGAGCCAACACAGAAAGCTTTGATTAATTCATAAGTTCCTTTATGGCGAGATGGCTGAAGCAGCAGAGTTTGTGTGTGTGGTGGAGGCAATAGGAATTCTCATAATTGGCAGTGCAATGTGGTCAATGATTATATCTGTTAGAAGTGATTCAAGCTTATCAGCTTGTTTAACTAAATAGCCCACCTGCGAATTTTAGAGTCCCCTAGTGTGGTTGGTGCAGTTTAAGATGCAGTCTGGGATGTAGAATTCAGAGATGGTTTTTACAGTTTCTCTACTCAGGTATATTGCATTTCAGGCGTGATAAGGGTAGTGACCTCTGCTTTTTTATGACTGTTTTGCAGGTTCTGAACTATTGTTAGACACTTTTGTCCTTCCTGTATTTGTGTGTTTTACTTCAAAGCCTTTTAGGCTTTTAGTTTCTGTTACTTTACATATGGTTACACACTTTTGGTGGCAGTGCGAGGCTATGAAGGGGGCTATTATACCACTATTCTCAGCCATGGGTGGAATTGATCAAGGGTCGTCAATGGTTCAATCAGGCATAGGAGCAGAGATTTCTGACTCAAAGGAGCCAGTTAAAATCTACTTCTTGATCTATTAAGCATATTTGTGTAGGATGCTGCAGGAGATAGAGGCGCAGTGTGAGGGTTCAGATTGAACTTGGTGATATGCTGTTTGCTCTAAAACGAGTAATAGGATTGTTTCCTGTAACTGAGACGAGTAATTTTGGGGTTAAGATTGCAACAAGGACATGTCGAGATAAGTGTGTGTGTTTGTTTACAGTCACATTTTGATGGACGTCCAGTGCTTCAAGGTTAGTGAAGAGGGATGAGGTCTTGAGAAGTTTGAACTTGAAGAACCAGGTGCTGAAAGCTCCCAGAATACATCGATTTGAGTGATGAATTGTAATAAATGAGATGGAGTCCAAGAAAGCATCTCAAAGTAAGTTAAGTGGAAGTAGTCAATGAATGAGGCGACTTGAGGCAGCAAATGTTGGTGTGGGTGAGTAATGTACAAGTAACGATTAACACTCAAATATTGAGTATTTATTTATGCTGGACATTGGTAAGGAAGTTTGCTTTGCATGCCAGGATTAGTCCACCTCCACTGTTAGTCCTGGAGGATGATTTCATCAAGTACATGTGTAGCATTTTCTCTTACCCAAGTTTCTGGAATGAAGACAGATAATAGGTCATAAGTGTTGGTTCTGTTCTTACCAAATGAACTTACATTGAGTAGGTTGCAAGATATGTATCTATTGGGGTGAGTGGGTGGTAAGGTTTTTCCTAACTGGCTAGAGGACACAGATGATACCTCTCACAGGCGAGGCAGTGGATGATGTGAGGATGGTGCTCTGGAGGCCCCAGTATTGTGTATTAGATATCCAATGGTGACCTGACCATTCTGGTGATTGCTCCAGTTACGAAGGCCATAGAATTAGGAAGGTGAGGCGAGTTTGATGATTGCTCCTGCCACATATGTGTTCCAGAAAGAAGGGACAGAACGAGAAGGTCCCAGGATACGAGGTACTGGTTGCCCAATACCTCACCTCTTGGGAACACTACTCAAATATTTTCCTTGGTCGAAGCTGCTTCAGTAGGTAGTGTTGAGATTTAACAGGATAAGGATTAGTAAGGGGGTGGACAGAAGGAGGGAGTATAAAGTGAGAGACTGACAGGGTAGTAATTAGTCAAAGACTGCACAAGAGAGATAATAGCAACTAATTTGTGAGGAAGGTATGGTCGGGAAGAATGAGCTCGGGTTGGTGATTCTGGTCTGTATCGTTTTATGATGCGCATTGCGGCTAGGTGGAAGAGTATGGGGAGGGAAAGCAAAGTCATCTGAGAGATGTAAATTTGATTTTTAATAGATGTTATCATTGATGACTAAAAGATGAGAAACTGAAAATCGGTCAGTAAGTGGGGCAGCAGGAGTGGACATGGTAGGATGTGAGAGTGTACTAATATGTGATGGAGGAAGCAGGGAAACTGTAGAGAGCTGAGTGAGGGGAAGGCTCGAATAGGGCAGATCTGGTAGCCTTTTTGACTAATGAGTCAGACGTATTATTAGAAAAGTTCTTCAGTTTACATAATTGATATAGCCGGAATATTGCTGAGGGAATGTTTCAACATGTGGTAAACTGGCGATTAGAAAGTATGCATGAAAACATGTGACTTATCTAACAAGAATGTAGTAAAAATGTTCTCATAGAAACTTTTGTCCGCTGGTGGGTTATTTACTGTCCATTATCCAATTTGATGCAGCTATGTAATGTTCCTAGACATCCAGTAGGAGCAATATGCTTTATTTCAAGAAAAGAAGATTGGAACGCATTATTCTAGTCTGATCTAAGATGCTGTTATTTATGATGAGCCCAGCAACATATGTGAACCACTAGTTATCTCTGCAACACATGCCTTGAGACATGATGGGGACAAATATCCACGAAAATCATTTACAGTATAAAGTTAACCTCTTACTGCATTACTGTTTTACACACCACAATTTGACCACCTGTGAAGTATAGTGTCAGCTTCTGGAGGCTACATCCTACACATTGTATCAGGGTCTAACGGCCATAAGCATACACTGCCTGGCGACAGTATGGCTATACCAAGGCTACAGTCCACAGAGACTGGGCCAGTAATTAATATCATTGTATGGGGTGTGCGCTCCTCTGCCGTGCATAATAATAATAATCCACATTTGTAAAGCGCACAATCCCCCGTAAGGGTCTCTAGGCGCTGGGGGCCGTCGGGAAGATTAAGCAAGCTATTGCCCAGAGTCACATGGTGCTGGGCTAATCTGCTGCCGGCCCCGGGGATCGAACCGTGATCCCCAGATTCCGGAGTCAGTCACCCTGGCCGCGGCGCAGGGAAAAAATTGCGTTTTTTCACTTGATGATTGTAGGTTCTTATCACTGGGGTCAGTGATTTAGATCTCAGGCCAAAATATGCATGAGGGCTTGTGCATCATGGGTGCTATGTCTTAAACATAAATAATTGATATCTTTAAAATGTTCAGGCAGATTTGAACTACATGCCTGTCTTTCCTTTTGTATCTCTCTATTTAGGGGCATTCCTCATCCCCTACACCATCATGGCCATCTTTGGGGGAATACCCCTCTTCTACATGGAGTTAGCTTTGGGCCAGTACCACAGAAATGGATGCATCTCAATATGGAAGAAAATCTGCCCTATATTCAAAGGTAAGGATTTCATCTACCTCAATTAAGTTTTCCAAATAGGCCTCCTCCCCATAGAGAAGCAGCATAAAGCCCTCCAATGTACAGCAGAGATGTTTCTGGCTGGAGATCCAGTAGAACATTACTCAGAAGTGACTAGATCAGAAAATAATCTGTTTATATCCCTTTTCACAACTACTAGGATGAAAACGTAATTATTGAAATGGAAAACAAGGATGAATATAGTTGGAAGATCGGGATCTCTCTCTGTTTTGTTTTAATATTAAAACCTGGTGGATACATTGAAAGAGGGTGCTAGTGCTTTTTTAGTTATAGTTTGAAATAATGAACTGTGCTAAACTCAGAGATTATTCTGTATATTCACTATTAGGTACCCGGTGTCATCCATTTTTTCAAAGACACTACTGGCTGTATGGCCAGAATGCCTAAATAGCTGAATGGGTGTGGGGGTTAGTATAGTGCTGGTCTGACAACTAAGATGTCATAGATATCAACGTGTGTTGGTTATTATACTACTGATCTACATTTGGTCTGATGTTTGTTTGATTTACTTATTTATTAATATACAGAGCCACGGTTAAGCAGTGCAAATCCAGATAAGGTAAAGACTTTCAAGACAAAAATGTAAAGATAGCACAAAGATACCCCTGGAATGTCATCCTGTTCCCTAACATACTGCCATATGGGGACACGGGGCCTTAAATGCCTAGTGTGCAATATAATAACAAGGGGTAGCTGAAGAACAAAAAATTGCCAGAGTGTTCACTTACTATGACTTAGTATACTACAGTAACCCATGGCATTCTTACAAAAGGCGGCAACAACCCCGTGTTCTGTAGGGGGACATTGGGCTGCATCTCAAGGTTCAGGACTAAGGATGATGGTGTTTATGTTGCACCCCCATGTCCAGGATTTAGGAGACAAATTAAGGGGCATGTTCACAAAAGTATTTTCTGGCATAAATGTATTTTTGGGCCAGAAATACCTTTTCCACATCAGCCTGAATTTCCCAAAGGGATTTCTGGCAGGCAGAAATGCAATTACTCGAGTGGATTTCTCCACCACGTGTGAGGAAATGTGCATTAGTAAATCGTACTCAAGGGATGGGAAGTGAGTGTTCCAAGGCAAGGGTTGCCTTAGAGGTTTGGGAATTCCAAAGGACATTTATATTTGTGGGCATTCCGGAAACTTCGATCCAACCTCTTCTCACCTCTCCCCTCCACCCGCAAGTGTTGCCACCATATAGGTTTTGGCTTCTTCCATGAGCAGCTGCCACTATGGAATGAATAAAAGCAACATAGCAAAATATGCTAGCAGATTTATCTGTGAATACCAGATCAGGCAAGACTCAGGTGAAGTACTGGAGCTATGATAGCAATCGTAGCCTGACAGCAACCCACTGATAGAAAATCAAGTGAAAAAGGTATAAAGAAAGATAAAGGCAAAAACAACAGTTGATGGACAGAATGCAGAACAATGTCATACATTCACCCCAGTACAGACATCTGGGCCTAAATCGATCGTTTTTTTGCACTCCACACAACGCCAGTTCAGACATGGCCATATGCAAATCAGCCTTGACCCTGTGCCTCATGGGAACAGTCCAGCCCGAACTGCCAAGCCATGTCTTTCCTGGACCGGAATCAAGCATCCTAGAACCGGTTTCTGGCTATCAGCATCTTCAGCCAGGATAGCTTGACTCCAGTGGTGTGGAGCGGTACAAAAGGGGTTGGTGATGGACGGAGCTTCCGAATCAATCAGACACTCACACCCAGTCAAGAGATACTGGGTTTAATCCATCACCGTTCTTTAGCCCACTCTGCCACCCCAGTTCAGACATGGCTATATGCAAATCGGTCTGACCCTGTGCCTCATGGGAACAGTGCAGCCCGAACTGCCAAGCCATGTCTTCCCTGGACCGGAAACAAGCTTTCGAGGACCGGTTTCTGGCATTCCAGCCTTCTTCAGCCCGGCTTGCTTGAATCCAGTGGCAAAGTGAGCAAGGGACTCACGTCTGAGTATACCCTGCCACACTTATGGCGGCCAAAAGCGGTACAAAAGGGGTTGGTGATGGACGGAGCTTCTGAATCAATCAGACACTCACACCCAGTCAAGAGACCTGGGTTTAATCCATCACCGTTCTTTAGCCCACTCTGCCACCCCAGTTCAGACATGGCTATATGCAAATCAGTCTGACCCTGTGCCTCATGGGAACAGTGCAGCCCGAACTGCCAAGCCATGTCTTCCCTGTACCGGAAACAAGCTTCCGAGGACCGGTTTCTGGCATTCCAGCCTTCTTCAGCCCGGCTTGCTTGAATCCAGTGGCAAAGTGAGCAAGGGACTCACGTCTGAGTATACCCTGCCACACATATGGTGGCCAAAAGCAGTACAAAAGGGGTTGGTGATGGACGGAGCTTCTGAATCAATCAGACACTCACACCCAGTCAAGAGATCTGGGTTTAATCCATCACCGTTCTTTAGGCCACTCTGCCACCCCAGTTCAGACATGGCTATATGCAAATCAGTCTGACCATGTGCCTCATGGGAACAGTGCAGCCCGAACTGCCAAGCCATGTCTTCCCTGGACCGGAAACAAGCTTCCGAGGACCATTGTTTTGCATTCTGTCCATCAACTGTTGTTTTGCATTTGTCCCCCCAAGTGGGATGGGTATGCTCAGACGTGAGTCCCATGCTCTCCACACCACTGGAGTCAGCTATCCTGGCTGAAGACGGTTGATAGCCAGAAACCGGTCCTAGGATGCTTGATTCCAGTCCAGGAAAGACATGGCTTGGCAGTTCAGGCTGGACTGTTCCCATGAGGCACAGGGTCAAGGCTGATTTGCATATGGCTATGTCTGAACTGGAGTGGTGTGGAGTGCAATAAAACGATGGATTTAGGCTCAGATCTCTGTACTGGGGTGAATGTATGACATTGTTCTGCATTCTGTCCATCAACTGTTGTTTTGCATAAAGACAGTTAATACCACAGTTCCTAATGAACTTTAAAAGAAAAGTGGGAAAATGTTATGGCTTAGCGTACGAGCAAGCACTTTAAATAAAACTAAACTCTTGGTGATATCACTTAAGTAATTGCATAAATTAATTTCCTTTTTTAAAAGCTTTTTACAGTTTATCAAGCTTTATTGATCTATCACCTGTTTTGTGATCTAATCAATCACATTTAATGTAATTTGCACAATAGAATGTGTCACATGCCCAACTGTATATGCACCCTTCAGTTTAATTCTATGAACATTTAACTAATGATCTTATTTGGGAGTTAAAAAAGTTTAGGATTTCACAGGTTCTCTTAACAAAAGGAAAAGTACATTCCAAAATAGACTTTTTAGTTAAGCTTGAAAAACAAGAAGGGATTAGAATAAGGCCTGGGCGGAGTTTCGCTAAGTGGAATTCTGCAAAGTGACCAAAAAAACTCCACAATGCTACTCTGAGTGTGTTAGGTTGCTCAGTTCATGCTGATTTTTAGCACCGGGAGTTTGTCCCGCACTGTAAAATTAGTATGAACGGCACCACATGGAGCACAAGAGAGAACTGCTTTTTCTGCCGCTCAAGTAGATGGTGTACTTGAGTGGCAGCTTCCTCATGCGAACGGAAGGTTTCTCAATACGAGCGGTAGGGACCATCTGCGACCACCCACGTTGAGAAATCTCACCGGGAGGTGGTCTGAAGTAAGATTTTTCTTGCTCGCTCTCAGCATCTTAACGTTGGCAGTTGAGGAAAAAACCCTGATCCGCTGAGTTTTTCTGAACTCTGCACGCTATGCAGAGCGGGAAAACTCTACAAACTCCGCTAGCACAGTAAAATTTCATAGCCAGGCCCAATTAAAATGTGCCTACTCCTAACAAACATTGGAACACTTGAAACTTAACCATGATGCGACGATCATCCTGCTACCAGAAATATGGGTTGATTAGTAAACCCTGCAACCCCAACGTTTCATTATACTTAGAAGCATTTTGGAGAGTATAATGAAGAAGGGAGGGTATAATGACGGTGGTGGATCCTAACATTGAAGATTTCTACTTTTAAGTCAGGATGATTATAAATACTGTTACAAATGTGTTTTACACGCCCTGTGCTTCTTCAAGGCATTGTGGGTTACATTTCTGTTTATCCTTAAAGTAAGGAGACCACTGTGAATTGAGAAATCATTAGATGCAGTGATAAATACATTAGAAAGAAGCTTTTTAATCTTGCAATCAGATATCCTCCACCTCATTCATAGAACTTCAATATATAAAGCAGACTACTGACTGTGGCTCTCCTTCTATAGGTATAGGCTTTGCTATCTGCGTGATTGCTCTCTACATCGCCTTTTACTACAATACCATCATGGCCTGGGCTCTGTATTACCTCCTGTCCTCCTTCACCAGCGAGTTGCCCTGGACCAGCTGTAACAACGCTTGGAACACACCGAACTGCACCAACTACTTATACAACTCTAGCACTGCCTGGTCTGGGCACTCCACCTCACCTGCAGAGGAATTTTATACGTAAGTGCATGTAAGTGAATGCAACAATACGAAAGAGACCAAGAGTGAGTGAGTGGGGGTAAGAACATATCGTGATGGCAAACAAGAGAGGAGAGACTCCATAAAAACATGATGTGGCAAGATAGGAGATTTAGGAGCCTTCTGGAAGACAAAGGATGGTTTAGATTGAGGGGTGGAAGATAGTGAAGAACAAGACGGAAAGATACAGATAGAATAACAAAGAGGAGGACAGGAAAGGGATAGACGTCTCTCAGGGGGATCACCATTGAAATGATAAGCACTGAATAGTCTACCGAAGGTATGGGGATCTCGGAGCACTTCTTTTAAAGTCACACTTTCACAGTACCTTTGCCTTACTTTGAAAAGGCTACTAGGTGCATGAGACAAACTGTTTGCAGTATTAAGACAGACTATATTGCCAGTTCCATCATTTAGTTTAAAAGATGGAAGAAAAAGCATACAGCCTTTAAAAATCACCAAAACTAAGCAAAAGTGACTTTTTAAAACATCTTTCACAAATTCTTATTATTTTCTTTAAAAGTGAATAATAATGAAGGATAGGGCAATGTAACTGTATAGGCTGCAGCTCCGAAACAATAAGAATAGAACTCTGCACCTTTCAAACTATCCATACCTCGAGTGCCCCATCATGCTCTGCAGGTAGCAGTTTACCCAGTTCTTTTTGACAATAAGTACCAGACTGTAGTTAAATGTACATAAACCTTCCGTCGGGGGTGGAGGGAGGGTTATTTATGATTAAAATGGAGATCCCTCTGAGAAACAACTAGGATTACAGGTGAGAAACCATTCTATTTCTCTCACGGGATCTCCATTGAGAATCGTAAGCTTTGAATAGAATGACTAGCTCATCCCCCTAAAGCCCACAAGGGAAGAGATACACACAGGGGCGTAACAAACGCCCCCGCAGACCCCGCAGTGCGGGGGGGCCTCACTCTCTACAGTTAATGAAGGGGCCCCCAGGGGGCCCCGGGCCCCCTCAGCTCTTCTGAGAGCTGTGAGAGAGGTCTCGCCCTCTCCCTCTGACTGAAGAGAAACAAAGTATCAATATACATTGTTTCTCTTCAGTCAGAGTCAGAGGCAGTCCCGGAAAGAGGATGGGGGCACCAGAGACAGCAGTCTCCACTGCTCCTCTGAGGCAGCACAGAGCCCGGCCCCCACTCTCTCCTCTCCTCCCCCAGCCCAGAGAAGAGACAGGGACAAGGATGGGGTGGGGGCTTCACCCCACAAGAGAAGAGAAGAGACAGGGACAAGGATGGGGTGGGGGGCCCACCCCACAAGAGAAGAGACAGGGACAGGCCCCCATCCGAGAAGAGACAGGGACAAGGATGGGGTGGGGGGCCCACCCCACAAGAGAAGAGCAGAGAAGAGAAAGGGACAGGCCCTCATCCGAGAAGAGACAGACAAGGATGGGGTGGGGGGCCCACCCCACAAGAGAAGAGAAGAGACAGGGACAAGGATGGGGTGGGGGCCCCACCCCACAAGAGAAGAGAAGAGAAGAGACAGGGACAGGCCCCCATCCGAGAAGAGACAGGGACAAGGATGGGGTGGGGGGCCCACCCACAAGAGAACAGAAGAGACAGGGACAAGGATGGGGTGGGGGGCCCACCCCACAAGAGAATAGAAGAGAGGGTGGGGGGCCCACCCCACAAGAGAAGAGAAGAGACAGGGACAAGGATGGGGTGGGGGCCCACCCCACAAGAGAAGAGCAGAGAAGAGAAAGGGACAGGCCCCCATCCGAGAAGAGACAGACAAGGATGGGGTGGGGGGCCCACCCCACAAGAGAAGAGAAGAGACAGGGACAAGGATGGGGTGGGGGCCCCACCCCACAAGAGAAGAGAAGAGAAGAGACAGGGACAGGCCCCCATACGAGAAGAGACAGGGACAAGGATGGGGTGGGGGCCCACCCCACAAGAGAAGAGCAGAGAAGAGAAAGGGACAGGCCCCCATCCGAGAAGAGACAGACAAGGATGGGGTGGGGGCCCCACCCCACAAGAGAAGAGAAGAGAAGAGACAGGGACAGGCCCCCATACGAGAAGAGACAGGGACAAGGATGGGGTGGGGGGCCCACCCACAAGAGAACAGAAGAGACAGGGACAAGGATGGGGTGGGGGGCCCACCCCACAAGAGAAGAGAAGAGAGGGTGGGGGGCCACCCCACAAGAGAAGAGAAGAGACAGGGACAAGGATGGGGTGGGGGCTCCACCCCATCAGAGAAGAGAAGAGACAGGGACAAGAAGAGACAGGGACAAGAATGGGGTGGGGGGCCCACCCACAAGAGAAGAGAAGAGACAGGGACAAGGATGGGGTGGGGGCCTCAGAGAGCAAGAGCAAGAGACAGCACAGAGCAGTGCTCGGGACCCTGACAAGGGTGGGAGTGGGGGCCCCCAGACAGAGTATTCTCCAGGGCAAAGCTCACATGAGAAGGGACGAGGCAGCAAAATGGTGCCCTCAGGTAAGCACGCTTGTTAGAACACACCATGGACGTCCGCAGGGAGAGGGAAATGGGGGGCCGAGAAGGGTGCAAGGCAGAGGGGGAGAAGGGTGCAAGGCAGAGGGGGAGAAGGATGCATGGTAGAGAAGGGTGCAAGGCAGAGGGGGAGAAGGATGCATGGTAGAGAAGGGTGCAAGGCAGAGGGGAGAAGGGTGCAAGGCAGAGAGGAGCGGGTGCAAGGCAGAGAGGAGAAGGGTGCAAGGCAGAGAGGAGAAGGGTGCAAGGCAGAGAGGAGAAGGGTGCAAGGCAAAGAGGAGAAGGGTGCAAGGCAGAGAAGAGAAGGGTGCAAGGCACAGAGGAGAAGGGTGCCAGGCAAAGAGGAGAAGGGTGCAAGGAAGAGAGGAGAAGGGTGCAAGGTAGAGAAGGGTGCAAGGCGGAGAAGGGTGCAAGGTAGAGAGGAGAAGGGTGCAAGGCGGAGGGGAGAAGGGTGCAAGGCGGAGGGGAGAAGGGTGCAAGGCAGATAGGAGAAGGGTGCAAGGCGGAGGGGAGAAGGGTGCAAGGCAAAGAGGAGAAGGGTGCAAGGCAAAGAGGAGAAGGGTGCAAGGCAAAGAGGAGAAGGGTGCAAGGCAGAGAAGAGAAGGGTGCAAGGCAAAGAGGAGAAGGGTGCAAGGAAGAGAGGAGAAGGGTGCAAGGTAGAGAAGGGTGCAAGGCGGAGGGGAGAAGGGTGCAAGGCAGATAGGAGAAGGGTGCAAGGCGGAGGGGAGAAGGGTGCAAGGCGGAGGGGAGAAGGGTGCAAGGTGGAGGGGAGAAGGGTGCAAGGTAGAGAAGGGTGCAAGGCAGAGGGGGAGAAGGGTGCATGGCAGATGGGATAAGGGTGAAAGGCAGAGGGGAGAAGGGTGAAAGGTAGAGGGGAGAAGGGTGAAAGGTAGAGGGGAGAAGGGTGCAAGGCAGAGGGGAGAAAGGTGCAAGGCAGAGGGGAGAAGTGTGCAAGGCAGAGAAGAGAAGGGTGCAAGGCAGAGAAGAGAAGGGTGCAAGGCAAAGAGGAGAAGGGTGCAAGGCAAAGAGGAGAAGGGTGCAAGGCAAAGAGGAGAAGGGTGCAAGGCAAAGAGGAGAAGGGTGGAAGGTAGAGAAGGGTGCAAGGCGGAGGGGGAGAAGGGTGCAAGGTAGAGGGGAGAAGGGTGCAAGGCAGAGTGGAGAAGGGTGCAAGGCGGAGGGGAGAAGGGTGCAAGGCAGAGGGGAGAAGGGTGAAAGGCGGAGGGGAGAAGGGTGCAAGGCAGAGGGGAGAAGGGTGCAAGGCAGAGGGGAGAAGGGTGCAAGGCAGAGGGGAGAAGGGTGCAAGGCAGAGGGGAGAAGGGTGCAAGGCAGAGGGGAGAAGGGTGCAAGGCAGAGGGGAGAAGGGTGCAAGGCAGAGGGGAGAAGGGTGAAAGGCAGAGGGGAGAAGGGTGAAAGGTAGAGGGGAGAAGGGTGCAAGGTAGAGGGGAGAAGGGTGCAAGGCAGAGGGGAGAAGTGTGCAAGGCAGAGAAGAGAAGGGTGCAAGGCAAAGAGGAGAAGGGTGCAAGGCAAAGAGGAGAAGGGTGCAAGGAAGAGAGGAGAAGGGTGGAAGGTAGAGAAGGGTGCAAGGCGGAGGGGGAGAAGGGTGCAAGGTAGAGGGGAGAAGGGTTCAAGGCAGAGTGGAGAAGGGTGCAAGGCGGAGGGGAGAAGGGTGTAAGGCAGAGGGGAGAAGGGTGCAAGGCGGAGGGGAGAAGGGTGCAAGGTGGAGGGGAGAAGGGTGCAAGGCAGAGGGGAGAAGGGTGCAAGGTAGAGAAGGGTGCAAGGCGGAGGGGGAGAAGGGTGCAAGGTGGAGGGGAGAAGGGTGCAAGGCGGAGGGGAGAAGGGTGCAAGGTGGAGGGGAGAAGGGTGCAAGGTAGAGAAGGGTGCAAGGCAGAGGGGGAGAAGGGTGCATGGCAGATGGGATAAGGGTGCATGGCAGATGGGATAAGGGTGAAAGGCAGAGGGGAGAAGGGTGAAAGGTAGAGGGGAGAAGGGTGCAAGGCAGAGGGGAGAAGGGTGCAAGGCAGAGGGGAGAAGGGTGCAAGGCAGAGGGGAGAAGGGTGCAAGGCAGAGGGGAGAAGTGTGCAAGGCAGAGAAGAGAAGGGTGCAAGGCAGAGAAGAGAAGGGTGCAAGGCAGAGAAGAGAAGGGTGCAAGGCAAAGAGGAGAAGGGTGCAAGGTAGAGGGGAGAAGGGTGCAAGGCAGAGGGGAGAAGGGTGCAAGGCAGAGGGGAGAAGGGTGCAAGGCGGAGGGGAGAAGGGTGCAAGGCAGAGGGGAGAAGGGTGCAAGGCAGAGGGGAGAAGGGTGCAAGGCAGAGGGGAGAAGGGTGCAAGGCAGAGGGGAGAAGGGTGCAAGGCAGAGGGGAGAAGGGTGCATGGCAGAGGGGAGAAGGGTGCATGGCAGAGGGGAGAAGGGTGCAAGGCAGAGGGGAGAAGGGTGCAAGGCAGAGGGCAGAAGGGTGAAAGGCAGAGGGGAGAAGGGTGAAAGGCAGAGGGGAGAAGGGTGAAAGGCAGAGGGGAGAAGGGTGAAAGGTAGAGGGGAGAAGGGTGCAAGGCAGAGGGGAGAAGGGTGCAAGGCAGAGGGGAGAAGTGTGCAAGGCAGAGGGGAGAAGTGTGCAAGGCAGAGAGGAGAAGGGTGAAAGGCAAAGAGGAGAAGGGTGCAAGGAAGAGAGGAGAAGGGTGGAAGGTAGAGAAGGGTGCAAGGCGGAGGGGGAGAAGGGTGCAAGGTAGAGGGAAGAAGGGTGCAAGGCAGAGTGGAGAAGGGTGCAAGGCAGAGGGCAGAAGGGTGAAAGGCAGAGGGGAGAAGGGTGCAAGGCGGAGGGGAGAAGGGTGCAAGGCAGAGGGGAGAAGGGTGCAAGGCAGAGGGGAGAAGGGTGCAAGGCAGAGGGGAGAAGGGTGCAAGGCAGAGGGGAGAAGGGTGCAAGGCAGAGGGGAGAAGGGTGCAAGGCAGAGGGGAGAAGGGTGCAAGGCAGAGGGGAGAAGAGTGCAAGGCAGAGGGCAGAAGGGTGAAAGGCAGAGGGGAGAAGGGTGAAAGGCAGAGGGGAGAAGGGTGAAAGGCAGAGGGGAGAAGGGTGAAAGGCAGAGGGGAGAAGGGTGAAAGGTAGAGGGGAGAAGGGTGCAAGGCAGAGGGGAGAAGGGTGCAAGGCAGAGGGGAGAAGGGTGCAAGGCAGAGGGGAGAAGTGTGCAAGGCAGAGAAGAGAAGGGTGCAAGGCAAAGAGGAGAAGGGTGCAAGGCAAAGAGGAGAAGGGTGCAAGGAAGAGAGGAGAAGGGTGGAAGGTAGAGAAGGGTGCAAGGCGGAGGGGGAGAAGGGTGCAAGGTAGAGGGGAGAAGGGTGCAAGGCAGAGGGGAGAAGGGTGCAAGGCGGAGGGGAGAAGGGTGCAAGGCGGAGGGGAGAAGGGTGCAAGGCAGAGGGGAGAAGGGTGCAAGGCAGAGGGGAGAAGGGTGCAAGGCAGAGGGGAGAAGGGTGCAAGGCAGAGGGGAGAAGGGTGCAAGGCAGAGAGGAGAAGGGTGCAAGGTAGAGAAGGGTGCAAGGCGGAAGGGGAGAAGGGTGCATGGCAGATGGGAGAAGGGCGAAAGGCAGAGGGGAGAAGGGTGTAAGGAAGAGAGGAGAAGGGTGCAAGGTAGAGAAGGGTGCAAGGCGGAGGGGGAGAAGGGTGCAAGGCAGAGGTGAGAAGGGTGCAAGGCAGAGGTGAGAAGGGTGCAAGGCAGAGAGGAGAAGGGTGCAAGGCAAAGGGGAGAAGGGTACAAGGCAAAGGGGAGATGGGTGCAAGGCAGAGGGGAAAAGGGTGCAAGGCAGAGGGGAGAAGGATGCAGGGTATAGAAGGGTGCAAGGCGGCGGGGGAGAAGGGTGCAAGGCAGAGAGGAGAAGGATGCAAGGTAAGTGTTACTTATAACGGCTGTATTGGTGACAGTGGCATAACAATCGCCCCGCATCCCCTGCAGTATGGCGGGTCGCTGGCCTGAGAGCTCTAGACTGGCACGGAGAATGGGAGGGGGGCCCCCTCCATGTAGTTTGCAGGGGGGCCCCCTCATGTTTTGTTACGCCACTGGATACACAAGGTATGATATTTAAGCAAATAGATTTCTTATAGAAGCTTACCAAACTTGGGCATCTGTACAGTACAGATCTCCAAGTTACAGCTTAGAAGAGCTCAGATATTAGAATATTCCTAAGTAGTGCTGCAGTAGCCGCTTTAACTCTGATGGAATGGGCTTTTAGGTTTCCCAGGTAAGGCTTTGTTGGGTTACTGTTAAAACATGATTAAGCAGAAGACGAACCATCTAGAGAGGGATTGTTTAGAAGTGGCAAATTCTGTTAATAAAGGACAGTAGTTTACAAATAGTTTAATACCCATTCTTAGCTCTCTTGAATGGTTCTGCTAAGAGTGTTCTCCTGAACATTCAGGAAGCCTGGCAGGTGGACAGCGGTAATCCTGAGATCCCTGCAGAGTAACCATTTCCAGAATGTTTGTGCCTCCAGAGACAAAAGTCTGGATATTGTTCCTCTCTGTTTGTTCAGATAATGCATGGTCATTGCATTGTCTGTCTGAACAAGGAGACAGTTTGTCTTGAAGAATAGAAGAGAAGCCTTCACAGCTAAATGTACACTCAACTCTAGTAGGTTGATATGGTAATTCTGTTCCTTTGAAAGCTGAAGGTGATCCATGTGAGCACTCCACCCAGAGCAGGAGGAATCAATCAGGGTGGTTTGTGCTGGGATATCTATATAGAAACTCATACTGTTTTGAAGGTTCTCTAAGCAACATCACCTGTTGCGTGATTGTTTTACATGTGTCAGTTTGTCCTCCCATATTTCTGAGAGTTGATTCCACTGATCCTCTAGAACCTGTGCAGAGGTCTCATGTTCAGACGTGTATTCAGGACCAGAAGGATACATGATGGCAATGATTCTAGAAGAGAAGATATTTGCCTTTCTGTTCGACCGGCTGTTCTCTTCAGATTGTGATATTTCCAAAGGACAGTTTATTGCCTCTCTTCCAAAGGATACCCTTTTGTGTGCACGTTGTCTAAGAATGCTCCCAAATAGTGTGGGGATTTCTTATGATATATATATGCAGTCTCAGCCGACTGAGAGTTGCAAAAGTCAACTGATAATGTTGGCGGGCTTGTTGGTAAGAAGATGCCTTGATGAGGCAGTCGTTTTGATATGGGTAGACCAATATCCATAACGTCCTGAGGTGAGCTGCAAGGATCACCATGCATTTGGAAAAGTTCCGGGGTGCAGATTTGAGGCAGAAAGGAAGAACTTTGTATTGAAAGTGGTCTCTTCCTACAAGACCCTCAGGAATTACTGTTGTTTCTTGGCTATCAGGATGTGAAAATGGCCATCTTGCAGATGTATTAAGCATAGTCAATACCCTTAGTGGAGATGAGGATACATCTGATGGAGAACCAACAACCTGAACTTTTCTTTCTAAATTCACTTGTTCTCTTTTTTCAGGTCTGAAATAGGGGTGAACTCAATTGTTGGTCCTTTCTTCACAGGAAAGTAACAAGAATAAATTACCATTCCTTTGAGAGAAGTTGTGACCTTTTCCACTGCATATTTTTGCAAGAGTTTAGAGATTTCTTGCTGTAATTCTTTCTGATGATGTACTAAACAAAATTGGAGAGCAAAGGGATTTTATCCACCTTGGTGGACGGAAGGGTACTCCCGATCCCCTGGTTAGGTAGCTGTATAACAAAATAAGGAGTACCACCAAAGATAAGGCTAGGAAACCAATATCGGTGGGATGAGACTCTAATGTAGAAAAAGAAGAAGTCCTTCTTTGTTTTTAACCCCTTCCACACTCATGACGAGCTGGGCTCGTCATGGTGTAGCCTCCTCATACACTGATGACGAGCCCAGCTCGTCATAAAACAATATAAAATAGCAATTCCCAGCACAGGAGGGGAATTGCCTTAGCAGCCATGGAGTTAAGGAACCCCTCACTCACCGACCTGGTCGGTGACATGCTTCATCATCGGGGCCACCTTGACAGCCGAGTGCCGTCAAGGTGTGCTGCAACACCTGAGATACAGTGGAGCGGGTATGTGAGTGATGAATGTAAAGAAAAAAAAAAAAAGTCAGTGAGTTAAAAATTGTCCTGGTATGACTTATCCAAAGATTGTTTATTCTAAGACTACTGGACAATGCTAAAAACAGTGTATGTCGATACAATGAAGGCTTAATTAGGACCAAATGTATCTGTGGTATGTGTTAGGTCTACATGTTTCAAACCAACAAGGGGATTTACCGTTTTTTCTTCAGGACCAAAAAATAAAAAGGAGTTGGGTGGTCAGGGTACACTAACACCCTGCCATACCTGCAATCCTTTTTGGACCCAAAATAGCAATTTGCTAAGTGGGTAAAGAAAATGTAATCCAGAAGTGGTTACATTAAAAATGCAAAAAACTACTCAATGGGGGATTATTGGCTGCACGGGGATTGAGGGGAGAGGTCACAAAGCTCGAAACGTATTAGTTTCTGATGTTCAATATCGACCATCAACCTATGCCGCCCCTCCGCGCACCCTACATTAGAGTCTCATCCCACCGATATTGGTTTCCTAGCCTTATCTTTGGTGGTACTCCTTATTTTGTTATTCTTCCTGATGAAACAGGGATGATCTCTTTGGTGGGACAGATGGTAGAGGTCTTAATTCTGAGACTGTATTTACTTTTCATACTATTCAGAAACCAGTTTTTCCTGGTGATTTTTCCACTCTTCCAGGGAAAATTCAATGATTCTTCCTACCGGAGTGGGTAATGGAGGAGTGGGAAGAAGGGACACAATGCTTGCCACTAGAGTGTGATTTAGTGGCTTGCGTAGTTTGTTGTGTCTTCATGCAAGACATTTCATCATGAGCATGAGAAAAGAATAATTTGTTCCCTGAGAAAAGGAGGTTTTACATCAGGTGTTGAGCTTCAGGCTTCAATCCTTTTGATTCTGAGCCAGAATGAGAGACATAGAACTAGATGATAACAATGTTCATGTGCTGCTAGGATGGAGGTATCTACTGCAGCACTGATCATCTGGATGGATACCATCTAGCCCTTGTTGGCAATTTATTGGAAATTTGGATGTCTGTCCCTGGGTAGGTCTTTTATAAACCGTTAAATACAGTCCCAGAGTGACCTAACATGTCTTCGGCCTTCATAGTAACCACAGAAGTTCCACACACTTCTCTGCTCACAGAACATTACTTTTTACTTTCCTTGTCAGGAGGAACAGTAGAAGATGGAGCTGTGGCATCAAGTTTTTAGGAAGCAGAAACAACAGCTGAGTCCAGAATGGGACCCTTACGAAGAAATATCAAATCCTGATCTGGTGGCCTGTACTTTTCCTGTAGGCGGGATGGTGCAGCCTTGATAGATGCTGAGTGAGAAAGAAATCCATGGCTGGTTCTGTGAGACCTGGAACCAGAGGTAAAATGGTTTGGAGAAAGATCACTGGTGCAGTGGCTTAAAGATTATCAACGTGGTTGCTGTGGTAGTTGACTAGTCAATATTCAATTTGTTTGCACCCCTGATAAGAACCTCCTGGAAGATATTAATATCGGGAGAGATGTCTGCTGGTGGTGAATCTGAAAATGTAGGAGAGTATAGACCAGAAGAAGAGATAGAGTGAAGTGACCTTGAAGACCTCAATCGGGATGGAGAATCCAGTCTACGTCCTGAGCATGACTACCAAACAGATATTGATTGATTGATCATGAAAAACAAACATTGCCATTACGATGACTTTTTTACCACAAAATTATGCATCAAAGTGACTTTCCGACATTGGGTGATAAGGCATTTGATAAAACTGTGCAAAACGTATCCCTCTTCACCCCATCCCTGCCCACCCATCTCACTCATCAGCACTCTTCAAACCTCCAATTCTGTCTCACTTGAACAATTGGTCTGCATATCATCCCCTGAAATTCGTTCCATTTTCCCAAGATTTTTGTCCATTTGTGTGGGCAGCCTCTACTTTTGTATACCAAGCTCTCTGCAAGCATACACCAGACCATATCTGCCCTCCATTCATTCAGCATCGGAGTCTACACCGCTGTCCACCTCCTAGCAATATTTTGCTTAGCAACTATGATCCCCAATGCCACCCAAAGACGTTCCCTGCTGGTTAGATCTGACTCTACCCATATGTTCAGGAGACACCACTTTGGCGAATTAGTCGCCTCTATATTATAACCTTCTCTCATACATGTGCGTATTGACTCCCAGTAATCTTGGAGTATAAAGGTGGAATCTTGACCGTTACCTATGCCTGTTGCAAGATTTGGTATGATGAGCTGGAGATCTAGAGTGCCATGCTGGAGGTGCCATTGTACAGGTGACTGTAGTGGTCGAGAAGGCATGGCTAGCGAATTTGGTAGCTGGATTACCACTGGAATTACCGGCTGAAGAGGAGTAGACTTTGCCGGAAACTGAAGGTGTTGTGTAGAATACTTAGTATGTTTAAAAGGAGAATCCGGCATGAGGATTCTAGAAGCTGGTCTGGGTGGAGAGTAGGCTTTAGAGTACTCCGAATTGGATTCTGATGGGAGCCTGCGAGTTTCCTCCGTCTTCTCCGGTATAGTAGAATGATGTGTTGACGTAGAATTTCTTGGCGTCTAGTGATGTCTCCACGTAAAAGTTCCTATCGTCGTCATTTGTGTTCTCGGTGTCGAACCGGCCCTTGATGGTGTTTGTGTAGGTGTTGTACATCTTCTCAACATTGAACTGGGAAGTCGTGTCCCACCAGATCTTCTCCTTTTGGATCTTCCCCTGCAAGAGTCATCAGAGGGTGAGATAGGGCATTTGTAGAGGGAGCAGTCTTTCCCCGCTCCTCAGATATCTCTGTAGCCAGAGTATCTTGCATTCTTTGCTGCTTCACGTGGCCATGCAGGCAAATTAAAAATTTTCTCTATCAAGGTATGCCTGGAGAGGGTGCGGCAGTGACAACAGGTCTTGTGATCATGTGTTTCTGATTAAGGATACTACCACATTCTGGGTATTTTGCAAAATGGGATGACATTTTGCGATAAAATAGTGTATTTCCTATCATGAAAATATCACAAAATACTGTTCTCCCTAAAGGGCGCAGAGTGAACCACTTTAAAAATGGCTATGGTGAAAATCTGAGTGAAAAAAATACCTAAGAGGGCAGAGCTCTGCTCCAGGATCTTGTTAGCAGGAGCTGGAAAAAAGAACTGCATAAAGTGCCACCTGCAGAGCATGATGGAACACTGGAGGTTGTATTCTATTCTCATTGATTCAATGCTGCAGTATATACGGTTACTTTGCCCTATTCTTCCCTTTAAAAGAAAGTAAAATAATATTATGGATGCTGTTTTAAAAAAGTCACTGTGCTTATTTTCAGCGATTTTGAAAGAATGTATATTTTTACTTTCATCTTTTCAAGTAAATTGATGCAATTGAGAATACAGCCTGTATTAAGACTTCAAACGGTTTGCTTTTTTGCCACATGTACCTTCCGGCCTTTGTGAAGAAAAATGTAGTAAAAATTTGACTTTAAAAGAAGCGCTCCGTGGTCCCCACACATAGGTACTTATGATACTAATGATTTCAATGGAGATTCCCCATCATGAAAAAGATTGGAGGATCTAAGATAGTGAGAGAGGGGTAGAAGTGAAGAGAAGCCAACAGACCGGGACAGGAGAAAGAAGAATTTGACAAGAGAAAAAGTCCAAGAAAGGCACAAGAGGCGTAGAAGGAATAATTGTGGACAATGAAGAGAGAGGAAACAAGTTTGAAAAAAAGGATACACAGAATATTAAATAAGTAATATCCCTTCTTCAGGGGACTGAAAAAAAATGTTTAGTGAAAGCTCTGTCAACGAATACCATGATTCAGCACTTTGCAATATGAAAACAGTCACAAAATTGCTTGAATATTATCAAGAAGACCAATGTTAGGATATTGAATAACCGACACCAAGTGAAAATCAATGAGAACAGAAAACAAAAATGAAAACTGTAAAAACACCAAGGGCTAGATGTAGGTAATTCCTATATATCTACTCTTAAATACCGAATCTTACCGATTCGGTATTTAAGAGTAGGTAAATAGGAAGGGGGCAGATGTAGGTAATTCTTATTTTAGAATTACCGATTCTGTAAGATTCGGTATTTACCGATTCGGTAAATACCGAATCGGTATTGCCCATTGATTCCTATGGGCCTTGAAGCCCATAGGAATCAATGGGAAATACGGATTCTGTATTTACCGAATCGGTAAATACCGAATCCTGCAAGGGTGCAGGGTGTGTCACTTTAACACCCTCTAGCATCCCAAGTACAGGCTTGTGTGACATGTGGCACACATACATGCCCTAAGGGCATGTCTGTGTGTCACATGGCACAGGTGTGCATGCACAGATGTGTATGCACACCTGAATTCTGTATTTTACCACCCAATTGTATTGGGTGGTAAAATACCGATTTCTGAAGGCCTGTAGCACTGTAAACAGTGCTACCTACATCTGTAATTTACCGAATCTGTAAAATTACTGATTCGGTATTTTACAGATTTGGTCAATTTACCTATTCGGTAAAATGATGGCCCCTACATCTCAAAAACCAATTACCGGTCGGTAACGGCCGAAATCTGCCGTTACCGACCGGTAATTGGCGACCTACATCTGGCCCCAAGTGCTTAAAACAAACTCAACCGTACTCCACTTACCAACATCTAGCTGTAATAATGATGTACGTCAATCAAGTCGATAAATAAAAGCTGTTTTTTAAGAAAAATATGCAAAAACCTCTTTCTGTGGACCTGGATTGTAATTAGTCACGCCATGAATCACGGCGTACACAAAAACAACATTACAGGCAGTCTATGCTTAAAGATATATAACCAAGCTGACCAATGGTTATCTGAAACATTAAACCCCCTTAACAGTGTTAACTGTCCAACTAGAGCGGTATATTGTAACCTAATACACACCAAGGCAAATGGTTAATGAGAAGATTTGACATGATCCGAAAGAATAATACAGAGCCTATGGGTCAACCGCAGTAAATACTGAAACAATAATACCTCTCAGTTTTGATAATTAAACTCAGTGTTTCAAAGTACCTTCATCAATCCTGCATCTTCACCCAAAGGTTGACTTGACTGGTGCCAGAGGGCAGAAGAAGTGATATACAATAGCCACTATTGCCCCAGAAAAAAACTGAATATGTTATGGGGGGCCTAGGAGGATTATAGGGGAGTTGGACTTGACTCCTTTTTGAAGGAAATAATTAAGAACATGTGATTGCATTAAGTTATGCATGCTACCCAAATTGTGTACCATACTATTGTTGGCCAAGAAAATGTAAATGATGTACTGAACCTGATGGGAATGTCTCAAATGAGGAATATGCCCATGGTATTTCATATTATACATGCTGTTGTGCTTCTCTCTGCCCTAAGTGACAGAGGACATTGAGTTCAGCGCAGCAGAAAAATGAAAGGTCCAGTGGCATGCACAGGGGACAGGGGAATGATCTAAACTGGAGGCAAAGAGAAAGGAGGACGGTGTTTGGGCAGAAACTGTGGGCTAGAAAAGAGATGTTATTGAGAGAACGATATACTGAGAGACAATGGGGCTAGACTTCGATTCCTTTATCTTTTCCTATGAGCTTCCTATGCTATTCATCTTACAACGTGAGCTCTTGCTCCTACTGATTTCTTTCAGTGGGATTTCACTCCTTCCTATCTCCTCTTTTCAGATTGCTGATATTTTTCTCTGCGCGGTTGCATCATTTCCCATGTTTTTATTTGAGATCTGCCCTTACCATCGCTCCTTGTGAGGTCTCTCTTCTTCCATCGAGTAGCTCATTTCATAGCCACATTCATATCGGCTTCCAAGTTAAGATAAGTCTTTAGAATTTGTAAACATGTGGGGCTCGGAATGATTTATACCACAACACTCTACTTTAGTGTATGCATTTTAGTTCACATGACTTTACACAAGTGACAGAAACTAGCAGATTGCAATATCCTGTTAAAGGAAACCAAAGAAAACCCTCACAATTTATTTATTAAAATATGCCTTAATTGCATCGAATAGCTGTACAATTTAAACTGTAATAACATTTATAAAAAAACAATTGCACTTAAAGCAAATAGCCCATAAAAACATAAATTTGCTAAGTTCAAACATAATGTGATTCATCCTACTGGCAGGTTAGAGGGGGGATGGGTGAAGAGAAGTGGCTTATGATGTTTTATATGCCTGGGCTAAAATTTCACAACAACCTGGCTAGGGGACAACCAGAAACTCCTAAAAGGTGTACTTGTGTCAATATTTGGTAGCCTGGGCCTACATGAAGAGTTGCTCGTAGTAAGTGTTTGGGGTATGAGGATGTAACCACTGAAGAAGCATTCCAATTAAAATGATAAACCTATTTAGGTTCTAATCAATATCAAACAAGGAAAATGCATTAGCTACTAGCCACAAACAAATCTTTGACTAAGGATAAAATGAAACGAGAGATAAAGCACCTTTGGAGGGATTACAAGCACTTAAACCTTTTAGCTACAAATTGATTAAATATAAAACAAAAACTCCCAGAAATCTCAGTAAGAGTAAAAACAGCTCTTTGATTGAAACATTTTCAAATAATTTACCTTCCACAGTCATTTGAAAAATCTGTTCAGTAGCGGACATCAGCACACTACGGCCGGAGCTCACAGTATTCACATAAACCAGCAGGGCTGGGATTAATGTTATGTTATACGTTAATCATTATTGTAAAGTGTATGGCTTCCCCAGCAACGGGCGTTCCAGCGCTGAGACTGGCGAGTGCAACAGGTAGGTTTTAACAAGAGGTTAGAGAAGAGCCAGGTTTTGATCAGTTTTCTGAGGGCCCAGTGGTCTTGCTTGCCCCACGCGGCAAGAGGGGTAGAGTTCCATAGGGCGGGTGCCTTGGCCCTGAAAGAGCGCCCCCTTCTCTTACCCTGCGCACTTGGAGGGTACAAGCTAGATGCAGATCAGCCGAACATAGGGCTTGAGTCGGTACATATGATGAGCACAGCCCATGCAGAACTTGAGGGCCTTGGCCATGCAAGATCTTGTGCGTAGTACAGAGAGTCTTAAAATAGACTCTCTGTTTTATCTGCAGCCAGTGGAGACGGCGAAGAAGGTTAGAGGTATGGTAGTGCTTCGGTAGGGCAAAAGGCGCACGTGCAGCCATATTCTGTGTACGTTGGAGTCTTTTGGTTACGGCCTTATTCACGCCGAGTAAAAGCCCTTTGCAGTAGTCAAGACAGGACTGTACAGTAGACTGAACAGTTTGACGGATGGATGGGTCGAAAAGTCCCAAAATGGGTTTCAGGCCACGTAGGAGACCGAAGCAGGTGCCTGCTACTTTTTTGGCTTGGTTCTCAAATGAGAGGGCATTTTCCATCGGAACTCCTAAGTTCTTAACCACGGATTTCGGTTGGGGGGCATGGGTGTAGGCCATCATTGGTTTTCCCATCAATGGGCATCGGGGCCCACTTGGAGCACCTATGACTTGGTGGAGTTCAACTGCAAGTAGTTAGCTGCCATCCAGTCAGAGATGGCCATAAGATCCTCTTGGAATTTAGCTTGGTCCTGTTTGGGGTTATTGGAGCCAGTGAATACCAGTTGGAGCCATGCTATGTACAGATATATTGCAGAATGATAACGTTCCAACCTGCTTGTAGCAAAAATCAGGGACAAAAATGTTAGCAAGGACGAAGACTGCAGTGAAAAATCAGAGTATGCAAGGTGTTCTGACGCATTTTACTTTCATAAAGCCCCCTTTTGGAACTGACATCACAGGAGAATCCTCTGCAACATCTCAGATTGTGAGACTCAGACATCCTCCATTGGACTTACCATTATCTTAGAAAGGGCTTTTTATGAGGTTTGAATATATTGTCCTTTCCTTTTTAAGGTTTAAAGCCAGTTCCTAGATCTCAGTGCATTTGTTTGACTATGAAGAAGAGGATCAAGTTTGACATCCTGAATGCCACACAGTATCCCTGCAGCCTCACTGCCACTCTCCGTTCCCACTTGATCACTACAAATGCAGAAACGACGGAACGACCTAGGCGGGGAGGATGCTCAGCATCAGTATGAGCACAAGCATCTTATGATCTGATGGAGAGCATGTGAAAACCTCTTCCTCTTTTGAGCCCAGGCAGTCACAGATGAACTTGTGGTATTGCCCACTGCAAAGATTCTGGTATGAATGTAACTCTGATAGTCTGGATGTGCACAGTGTGTATAGTAGGTGTGTCACAGGTGCAGCCACGATGAGATGGCCAGCATCATGGAGCCATCAGAGCATCTCTCTAGCCTGCCCCCTCTAACAGGCCGAGCCAACCCTCCTAACGAGCTTTGAGCATCGTGAAAGTGTGTGGGGCATTAATATTGAAAATTTAATATATTTGGGATACTCCCCCTTTACCCAACGCTCCTATCATAACTTTTGCTTCCAGTGGACTATATTCTGGGATTTATGTGAGTACCTACAATTACGCATGGCGTAATTGTAGGTACTTATTGAAGTTGGATTCCTGACAAGGGGTAGGTTTGTTAGAGTTCTTGAAAGGAAACCATGTGGGAACCTTTCCAGACATCTCCCAGGAGTGTGATACCAATGTGCGAACCCTTCCAGGGATGCAGTCTGCCTCAGCCACGTGCTATGCCATAAGGGGGTTAACTGTGTAGGTGTGGCCCACCATCCTGTGTGTCAGTGGGCTGGCCTCCACCCCCCAGGCACCAGCTATGTTACCTCTGGGAGCGTAGTGGGAATTGCGCACCCATATAAGATTACAAGGATTCGGAAAAAGGCCAGTCTACTCAATTCTGGTTTGTAAGCTGGGTCCGCCCAACTGCAACACAGCCATTCGTTAATGACCAGTAGATGGGATGCAAGATAGGATAAGTAGAGGGTGGATGCACACAATCCATCGTCATAGGGGACCCACTGATAGGTGCCGAACGCTATCTGATGTTGTGATTTGTGCCAGAGAAATGTTATCATTACGGATTCCACCTCCCGAAACCAGTGGTGAGGAATTGGGTGGGGAACATTTGGCAGGACATAGAGGAAGCACTGCAGTATCATCATTTTGTTACAATGCTATTTTTCCCATGACGTTCAGAGGGAGCACTTGCTATCTTTTAAGACCAGCCTTACTTTTGCAAAGCAGCGGGCCGACATTAAGGGACTAGGCCCATTCAGAATGCAGGGCCACCCACAAGCCCAAGTATCAAATGCAGCAGCGACAGATAGGAATGTTTGTCTGCCAGTTGATAAAGGCTTGTGAGGGTGCCAGAGGGACCAGTACCGATTTTGCAGGGTAGTCCTTCAGACCAGAGGCCTCAGCAAAGAGCTGTAGAATCTGAAAACACTGGGGAACCCTGTAGGCCAGGTCTGCCAAGTATAAAGGGACATCCTTTGCATATAGGGCTATGTGGGCCTCATGCCTCAAGACCATTCCCACCCCGAATCTGAGCATCGTATTGTATGAGTCTTGCTAAGGATTCAATTGCAAGTGCAAAAATTGAGGAGGGAAAGCAGACATCCCTGAGGTGTTCCCCATTGTATGGGGAATTCAGCCTACATCATACTGTTGACCTGGACTCTGGCAGGAGGATTAGAGTACAGAACCCTAACCAAGTTCCGGAACGGAATTCCGAATCCTGCTCTCTCAAGTACCGTGGCCAGATACGTCCGGTCTACAGTATCGAATGCTTTTTCGAAATCCTTTAAAAGCAGTGGCAGCGGATGCAGCAAGAGAGAATATGTGATGTTACAACGCATGCCATTACATGGCATGCCGTTGCAACGCCACCCTTTACATCAACTTTTAGTCAGGGAGCGCAGGAAGTTGGAATACATTAATTTTCTATCCCAACTTCAGTGTGTGCAACAGTAAGGAAGGTGTTGGAGTTAAATCCAAAACCTTCTACCCACTGCTGCACACCTTTTTCGTTGCAACGCCATGCGATGTAATGGCATGCATTATAACAGTTGCGTTGTAAAGGTGTTTCCCACATGATGTGGCGGTGTGCAAGTGCCACATGGAGGCGTCGCAAGCAGTGTCTCGTGCTGCACATGGGCATAAAGCAGCACTGATTAGAGGGGATTAGGGAGCAGAGGACCAGCCTAGGGTGCGAGGCAAGAATGGGAATGAAGATTTTCACCTACCCGTTGAAACCGAGGGGGTGCAACTTGGGTATAACAACAATCGTAGCCTGGTCCAATTGCCTAGGAAGAGATCCAGCCATCAACGCCTCTTAATAAAGTTCCAGGAGGTGGGGGCAAGGATGTCCTTCTATTTAGCATAGAATTATTTAAGGTACCCAACTGGACCGGGCAAGTTTTGCCCGCAACATCGATGCAATAGCTTTCCTAATCTCTCCTACGGCAACAGCGGTATCAAACACACTACGTTCTGCCGTTGAGAGAAAGGGCAGTGGTATCCCATCTAGGAGAGGTGTACTCATTTCACCCGCTGGGTGTGAAGAAGCCGCACAGAGTGACAAATAGTAATCCATAAATGCTTGGGTAATGTCCGGGGAGGTGCGATCCACACAGCCCGCATCATCAATTTCCGGGATGCCCCTACTTGCTAAGGGCTGGGATGCCAGCCAGTGCGACAGTTTCCCATTTTTGTCCCCCCACCCATAGACCCGCGCCGTCGAGGCTTGCCAAATTTGCTTAGCCGCTTCTAAGGAGAGGAGGCTAATCTCCGCCTGGACTAGCACCAGTTGCTTACCAATACCTCCAGCAGAGCCACTGTCAAACTGTCTTTCCAACCGGAGCGCTTTGGCCTCCAAGTGTGTGACACGA
The DNA here is from genome assembly GCF_964263255.1 of Lissotriton vulgaris. NCBI lineage: Eukaryota > Metazoa > Chordata > Amphibia > Caudata > Salamandridae > Lissotriton > Lissotriton vulgaris. The sequence goes on along the minus strand of NC_141687.1, from coordinate 339,512,690 downwards.
CAGTGCCGCTTGCGTTTTGCCTCTCTGCGAATATTTCGGGCATGTCCTTTCACGGTGGCCTTACACGCTGCCCAGAGTATACCCGGTGATCTCACTGATCCAGAATTAAGCTGGAAAAAGTGTCTGATTTCTTTCCCACTGCCTGAGTATATGTCTTATCTTGGAGATACCAAGCATTGAGCCATCACATTGGTCCTCAGTGTGTGTCTGGGTACCAGATTTAAAGCAGCATTGAAGCGTGGTCAGAAGCCCAGAGGGGAGTATCTAACGTGGAAAACTAGAAGAGTACCTGGAGCTGGCATGAAAATCATGTCTATGTGCACATACGTGTTTTGTGCAGCTGAAGTGTGAGTGTATTGCTGCTGCCTGGAGTTTCAAACTCTCCAGATATCGCACAGACCCAGGGTAGTTACCCAGTTCTGCAAAGATCGAGATCAATAAGAGTCCAAAATGGGGCCAGTGGAATCCGTTGGGGGATCCAGGACTGCACTGAAATCCCCACCTATAATGGGTTGGAGCCCCGCGACCACGTCAATGAGAGTATTCAGAAAGGAGTTTTTTCTGAGCGATGCAATTGTCTCACGCGACAGAAGGTTTCAAATATTTGGGTATCTTTATGTCACCCTGCCCAAAGATTTCGTGGGCGCACAATATCAACCCGCTTGTCACCACCCTAGGAAATGAGACAGCAACATGGTCCTCCCTCTCACTCTCACTGTATGGGCGCCCGCAATTTTTAAAATAGTATAATTCTATATAGATTACAAAACGTCCACTATAATATACCCAGAACTTGGTTTGCGTAAATCAATGCCATACACAATCCGTTCCTGTGGAATGGGGGGCGATCCGGATGGCTCTGCATACATTAACACAATCAACATACATACTGCGGTGGCATTGCGGCTGCAAATGTATATGCATATTATGCCGCCTCCCATTAACTAATTATAAACGACTAGTGTAAAGCTCCCCAACATACCCAGCATTCACGCTCGAACATGCGGCGATGGACGACGTCCCCCCTTCTTCAACTCTTTTATAGCTCACGGAGCCTAGATATCTTATCCCCTGCCAGTAGAACTGTGGACCAGATCTAGCGGTAAATGGTCGGGCAGACGGGTGGCGTGGTTGCCTGGCCCAGGCGACTCCACTGTGGTATGGTACATACCTACGCCGTATGTCAGCCCTGACAGGATTCCGTAAATGGGACCTAGTGGGCTTATCCACCTTAGGAGACATAATGAGGGGCACCACACTAAAATCCTACAGGAAGCAGTCCATACTACACAAGACGCAATTCTACAAATATCTCCAGCTGTGCCATGCATTGAGCCCCCTGACTCGTTCCCTTGATACACTGCCCGAATTCCACCCACTTGAGGGCCGCATTTTAATGGGAGACCTAGGGGCATATAAAGATTTATCAAACACTGACGACGCACACCCGCACGACAATACACAAGACTAGGATTGCATGGCAGGAGAACATACCAGATCTGATGGATGACGACTGGGCTGAAGCCATAGCTAGACCCCGGCGGGCAGCAGTTTCATTTATGCTACCGCCTCATACAATTTAAAGTATATAAATTGCGCATACTACACGCGATCCCGACTCTGGAGGATGGGTGTGATCCAAACCCTCCTGTGTCAGCGATGCGAGAGGGAGGAGGGGACTTTCCTGCATAAGGATTGGAGTTGTACAACACTACAGCTTTTCTGGTGTAGGGTCTCTTCCTGTTTAGGCAAGATATTATCATGGAATCTCCCGTTTGACCCAAAGCAATTTTTTCTCCATTATACCAACGAGATAGATGGGAACAAGTAGAAACAGCATTTACTCTTTCTGGCTCTCATTATCGCTAAGCGTGACTTCGCTCAGCTGTGGAAGGGGACGTCTCCTCCGACAATGGGTGGATGGAGAAAAGAAATCCTGGTTATTATGTATTACATGTTTTCCACTCCTCCATCTGTAGAACACTCTAGAGTTGATGTCACTTAGAATGTTGGTATGTGAAGCAGACAGTTGGAGAAGGGCTGAGCGCCTTGCTGGCTGCTCCTGGTGGGGCTAAGTACTTCTATACTTCTATGCTGTAACCAACCTGAATAAATCCTCCTGAAATATCCAAATCAGCGTGGACTTAATTACTACGCATATGTATGGGTGCAGAGATTGCAGTTTTTCAGGCCTGAGGCTGCCCCGAGAAGCATAGGAAAATATGGTCCCGCTGGGCGACGTATCATGGAATAGATTTACCTCCCCTTTCATCTCTACACCCCTGACGGGAAATGTCTTCACACACTACTGACTATTGAACAATTCATATTACAATATATCACAATACATCACCGTTTGTGCCTACATTCCGGTAAACGCTTTACAACCTCCGGGGTCACGGGACTGTTTGTGCTATGTTCTTGTTGAAATACCTGCAAGTTGTGCAGGAGTTACAACTATGTATATGCTATGGTACTTTTGATTTTATTTGTCTTCAAAATGTAAATGCAGGGCCATGGCCCGGACCGTACCATGAAAAGCTAATAAAATATGTTGCTAAAATAAAGAAAGGAGTGTAAATACACAAGAGATTTAAGGACCGACGTTCTAAAGAGCCTGTAAGGGTGAGTAACCGACCTTGGGCATTAGAGTGGGTCTGGTCACCACCATGGAAAAGGAGTGTCTTAGAAGGATTGTCACCTCTCCCCCGCCTCCCCCTCCCCCCTCTGAGATCCTCTGGCGAAACCAGCATGATGGGCCCTGTTGCACCTGTGTTGTGCGCAAATCTGACATTTGGTCCCCAGGTGGTGAGCATTTTAAAGCATTAAAATAGAGGGGAGAAAGCGCTGAGTGTAGCAAAGCACTGCAGAACACTTACTTTTGTCTAGAAGACCATTGAAGTTCCATAACATTACACTGTACGGAGTCATGGTAAGACATAGGGTGTCGATGTGAACTGAAGTAGGGTGCCCACTGGTCCTGTGCACCAAGAAGGGCAGAGCTTTACAGGAGAGAAATCTCATATATACATGTCCGCTGCCATTTATACATTATCAGGTCAATGCGACAACCGAAGGGAAGACAAAAGGCATATACAGAAAGTATAACAGTAACATTCATGCAGATTTTATTCAACCCATTGTCCCCTGCCCAACTCCTCCCCACCCAATGCTTCCCCTCAAAAAGCATTGGTCACCCTGTAACAGGAACCCAAACTGGGATGGAACTAAGGAAGGAAAAGAAGCAAGAAACTTCAATCAGGCATGGCATGGTGGACCCCTTGTTAGTAGCATCAATACAGCAAAACACCAGCAAGTATGTGAACATTTTTGTCACTAACAAAAGTGTTCAGAAACCTCCGCTCTCCGGCGTTACAGATCCGGCCATGAACAGTGTCAAATAATCGATCAGGGAGGTTGGCTCAAGCGTTCTGCGGGTGGGGTTACTCCCGGCGGCGCCCTCCCGTCAGTGACAGAGGATTCCGGTCTGAATGCTGGGTTGCCGAAGACTCGGATTGCAGGGAGAGTGACCTTCGTACCCCCTAGAAATATTTTAACATCAAATCGCTTCAGAATGAATGCCACTCAGTCTTAATCTGCAGACACAAACCACATCTATATTTTTGATCATTAAGGCCCTCGAACACAGTACTTTCTATGTTTCTTCTCTTTCTTTCAAGTCAAGCTGAAAGATCAAGTTAGGATTGGTAGAACCTGCTGTGAGGGGTAGAGATTACACTGGATGTAGACTTTCACATCGGTACTGTTTATTGTTACCTCAGCAACTGTATGTTTGTCTGTAGTGAGAGTTATAGAGCACACATCTCACTTGGAACTCATGTACTATGCACTAGAACGCGGTTCATCTCTTCCTTTAAAACTAAAATAGAACACTAGAAGATGAAGTGCTATTTTTGTACATGCATTATTTTGTAATATTGATATTATTGTGCAATCTCACTATACTTAAACATAAACTCATGGGAAAATTCTTCATCTTTACCACAATATCAACGGGTGAAACAATAACCCACTAAAATCATCTCCGGCTTCCCCCAGTTTGGTATCCTTGGCGGGGAGATTGCTTAGACCAGATTGAATGAATCAATTTTGGCGAGGTAGTTTCTCTGTAGGCACTGGAAGTTTGCTGAGCTGAAGTCATGTTTCGTTTGGCAGATCTGCAAACTTTTTTGTTTTACGGATACAAACTCCCAAATCAGGAGCTTGGTTTTATTAAACAAACTAATGTTCCGAACACCCCTAGAGTTTTCTTGGAAGTAATTTTTTCCTGTTTGTGGCTAAGCATTTTCTTGTGTTCCGAAAAGGATAAAAAGCACCTCACACTTCTAAACTTTTTTGACAAACTCTAGTAGCTAAATTCAATCCAACAGCAACTACAGGACAGGCTGTAATTCGAAGTGGAGCTGTATCCCTGATGAGAATACTGATTCGGACAGCTACTAAGTTTTCCAGTGTCTCCAGCCACCAGAATGATCGGGTCCTTAAACCTTGGCCTTGATAATTCTGGAGACATTAAACGTTAAGACTTGTGGAGACCTGTGAGGGCTGACGACAGCGACTGCCCCATCTACCACCCATCCTCATACGCCAACAGGGGGTTGAAAAGAGCAGAAAAAGCTCGCCTGGAAGGGGCACAAAATGTAGAATTAGATCCGGTATTCCTGCGTCATTGTTATTCCTCGTTCCAGAAGCCAAATGTCTTGTTAACACATTGGGAGATTTCAGACAGCCTATTAACTCCAGGCCTAGTATCTTCTAGAGTTGACACTGAACTCGTAATGAGCGCAACTGAGGGTAAACAGTTTCTCAACTCCAAATCATTGACAATTAGTATTTCCAGGTTGGGCCAAAGCATGCAAAATATACTGGATTTTCCTGGAGACTCGCCGTCATATGATTTCCTTCATTCATGCCATTCACTTAAGGCAAAGTTAGCCTTAAACAACAGTCTGTTTGTTTGTTAAGGGCTAAGTAACTTTCGAAATAATATTTTAAAACTATGTTAAATACATCTAAAATATTTTACTTTCATCCAAAGGCACATATGAATCTAAAACGTCATCAGGAAACACAAAACTGACAGAAAGATCTGGATTTATACTTTAACAAGGGAAGTTATTCTGATAGAGTGGGCTGTATGCCTCATTTGTGTTGATGTGTTTGACAAGAGCCAACACAAGGGCACAAAACATAGAAGAGATTGCACTGTAGCATTTCTACTGGGACTTCCTACCTGAACACTTCTCTCCGGTTCACTTTAAAATAGAGTTGTCTGATAACGTTACCTGGGACAACTGGTAGGCTTGGGACAGGCAGTGCCTCTTGTGAATCTCACTTCTCTTTCAGAGCAGCTTGCAGAAGAGGAAACTGTGAATGTTCTTAACTCTTTCCATGCATTCCCTTTCCAGACGCCAGGTGCTGCAGGTCCACAGGTCCACAGGTCTGCATGACCTGGGAGGCATCAGCTGGCAACTCACCCTCTGTTTGCTCTTCATCTTTACAATTGTGTACTTCAGCATCTGGAAAGGAGTCAAAACATCTGGGAAGGTAAGTAAACAAGTCAATAATATGCACAATACACTGAATCACCGAAACAAGAGTAAGCATCTAAAAGCCCTTAAAAGACAGCAGAGAGGAAAAGTGGCTCACAAAGTTTTTTTTAATCAGAGATAGGTGAATATTATGGGTGGTTTTATGTGAGATTAGAGTCATTGGTGTTTATAATTTCTAGACAGGTTCTTCTGGAAGCTTAACCCACTTCTCAACACACTTATTAGGAGGGTTCCACCCTCTTCAACTTACCAGCCACCAAGTGGACGTCAATGGTATCACCATCCCAGCAACCCTGCACCACTCTCCTAATATTACTTCAACTCCATTAACATCAATAAGACCGCCCTCTTAAAAAAATAAAACTCTTACTTCAACTTCTTAACCAATAGACCGGTTGAGAATTGTGACGTAAGTAATGTGGAAGACTTTTTTTACTGGTATTGGGTAGCTGTGTAGAGTAGTTCTACATTTTACTTTTACTAATTCCCTAAATATATGCTTAGAGTGTTGCTATTGGACTTAGATGCTTCTGAAATGGTCTTCCACTATCAAAACATTAATGTTTATGGCAAATTGGATTTTCAGAGTCTGTTAATTATGCAGCTCTGAGAAATCAGCATTATGTGGGTTCCAAGAGCAGCATAGACAAGTGGGATCTTTAATCTCTCGAAGATAGGGGGACCCTGGAGCTAAATGTGAATAAGGAATGCCTAGGTAAAATGGAAACATGGCATATGAATCTACTTGAGGATGTGGAATTCTGGAGCTTACTTTGTAAAACCCTAAACCTAAATGATGGCACATGGTGCTCACACTGAGTGAGGTAAGTGAGGTCTATGAAGTAAATCAAAATATGGAATACCAGACATGAACCGAAACGTAGGATTCCAAAACCTCTGAAATTCCAAAAGCAACATGAGGATGTTCCACCAGGAAGGTGAATGAATATGTGGAACAATAAAGCAGAAGATGGATTGTTGAACTGAGTGGCCATGTAGGATCCTGGAGCTAATTGTGGATTTGGACCTAGTACCTTAATGGGGAAACTGGGATCCAACAACTGAATTGCCATTTCCTGCGTGATACCATTGCAGAATGGGGTTGTGGGTTCCAAGCTGAATGGGAAAGTGGAATCCAATTGCTAAATGTAAATGAGGGACACCACAGCTGAATTAGGATGTAGGATTCAGAAACTATGTGAGATTCAAGAGCTGAATAGAGATGTTGAAATCGAGAGCCTAGTTCGCAAATGGAACCCATTGAGTAGAGTGGGAATATGAGACCCACAAGCTGAAAAGAGATGAGGAATCCTAGGGCTATGTTTGCCTCTTTCAATATCTTCATATTTTCCTCAACAGGTAGTGTGGGTGACAGCCACATTCCCTTACATCATCCTCTTCATTTTGCTTCTCCGTGGCGCCACACTTCCCGGAGCCTGGCGGGGGGTGCTCTTCTACGTAAAACCAAACTGGGAAAAACTCCTATCCACTCAGGTGAGATGCCATGGTATACCTTCTAATCCCATTTTGAGGTGAAGAGAGGGGCATTATGTTTACAGACCTAGTAATTCAAGATTGTACTGTATTCTCCAATCACAAAGTGAAGCAGGTTATGTAAATCCCCTATCTGATATGCAGCAAGGGGGCTATTCTCAATTATCAGGCGTATGAATTTGCAGTAGTTCCACATTCCAAACTCTGTGGTTCTTTCTTTGATGACATGTGGTGTTATACTTTCCAATTCATACTTTGGGGTTAATCATGTGATGTGAATAATGTTAATCCTTATTAGAATTTGGCTGGCAAGGTTCCACTATGCCGTTGACAAGACCCTCAACTTCCCTGACCGGGCTCCCCTTACCCAATTTCAAGGTCTCCCCAGTATCTCCTATCTGGGCTCAATAGCATCTAGATGGAAGAGATCCTCTATGCCCCTCACATTGCTTCCATATAGCCCCTTACAGGAATATCATACACCTGTATGGTACGACTACTCTATCTCCCCCCAGTAGGGATGTACTATCCTTCCTCTAACAAGGCTCCCCTGCCTCACCTACCATGAATTCCATTTCCTGCTTCACTTCTCGATCAGCAATTCTTTTTGACCCCACAGCAGGACTTATTTGTGCCAAACGGACAAGTCCCTCTTGGATTCCTCACGTAGACATCTGCTGATGCCGCTCCGTCCATCACCACCCCCTTTTGTACCGCTTTTCAGAGCTTCACTGCAATACTCTGTGCTTAGAGAATTGAAGAACATCAGTAATGTAAGCTATAAAGTGAAAATACAAACAAGACACTGACATCAGTATTTGACATGTCTCCTAATGAGTCTTCAATACGTCTATAGCCCACAAGCTGTCCTTTATTTAAAAATATGTCAAACCCTCACCCACCGTGGTGGCATGTTTCATATCAAGCTTGCTCCTTCACGTTAAATGAAGTGCAATGACTGATGTGGGTTCCTAAGAAGCAAAGAGCGGTTGGGAGTCTCTGTTTTGTTGTCCAGAGTACAACCAGTATTTGGAAGTGTTAATTTTTGCACACTGTAAAAGGATCCTTTTGTACCGCACTATCTCAGTGCCTCATGAATTACTGAGATTTGTGGGACCAAAATTATTAAAATTATCTCAAGGTGGACAAAAATTATTTTATTTTTCCCCCCCCTCTGTCATAGGTTAAAAAAAGAGGACTGTAGTCCGGTCTTAATATAATCACTGTAAACATGTTTTTGTCATCGAAGAAAACGTTAAATGTCTGTGGTATTCTTCAGGTTAGACGTCACTTATTTCTTACACCTCCAATAATGACGATAGTATAACTAATCCTCTCACTAAGTGTGTAAGCATGGGTAAGAGGTTTATAAAAGCGAAAATAATTCAAAAGCTATAACCAGTGATACTTATCAGTTTGGTATAACAGAGAGCCAGTGCTCTCCCATGATCCAGGGGTTAATCTGTATATGAAAGACAAAACACATGGGATATTCCAACCTCGTGTTTATGATTCAAAATCACATGAACCCAAAATGAGTATGCTTAGCATGGTATAGTTTTAATCTTTTAATTGACTAGTATATTCCAGATTTTAAAAGAGTCCAACGCAGGGCCTCATGCAGAGACGTACACCATTACACTGGAAACTCAAAACACCTAGAGGGTGCCAGCATACAACATGAAGTGCGATATGTGCATGATTAAATATATGTTCTAATGTCAATGTAGAAGAGTTAATGTGCTGTTGAATGGGCTGTATATAGATAAGATCATGCTAGTTAGTTATTATTGGACGACTCAATTGACCCTTATGGTGAAAATGCGACATGCGCTTGGGAGTCTGTACCAACCATGCAGTGTTACACTATGGAAGTAGGAGCCAAAGTTGTCAATGTTCCAGCCCATGTTGAGTGATATGACAAACTCGTACATGTTGTTCAGCAAATTAAGCTCCTAATTTGCTGTTTAGTTGGTAGCGAATTAACATGTTTATCTGCCACTCTGTTATTCCTCTATATCGCAGTATACAGGAGCAGAGTAATTTAAGTACGCAAGGCAGCTGTGTGCTTGAGTAGGTGGGTGATGCTGTTAACATTATGTGAATGATGCAGCGTCATTTGTCAAAGTCATGCAGTGACATGGGCTGCATGTGACCACTAGTCTAGTAATAAAGGAAATAGTGTAGTCAAGAAAGAACACTGTCATTTCTTATTAATCTCATTGAGAATATATTGCTTTCAATAACCCAGGATTTGTTGGTGTGCTAGATCTGACGAGGGTTAATATGTTTTCTTAAAATCAAGTATTGTTGTATACATAGATGAAACAGCGATATTGAATGCTACATTAATTCTACCCCATGCAGTGTTTATGTGGTGGGAAGGGTTCACAATATCGAAATATCATTATTGGGGCCCCAAATGTGAGTGCTCATTATGAAAATCCAAAGTTTTTCTTTCACTGGTAATATGGGGTGCTTCATTAGTATCCAGTTTTTCAATAATAGTCCAGTTAATATCATCTTTGCTGAGAAAATATGCAGTCAGACTAGTTGCAAATTGTTTACAGCAGATTGTAAATCTAAGTTCACCATACAGACTTTCACCTTTCTGGTGGCCATTCCTACATAGTGACGTTTTCTTTGGCATGTAATGAGGTAAATTACATCATCACGGTCACAATTTGTATGGTTTCTGAGTACGCACTAGGCATTTTCCCCTAAGCCTAATATTTTTGTGGGTACTGTAAATCTGCACTCATTACAGTAATAGCATCAGTGATGTCCTTCTAATAATATTAATAATAATAATAAAAATAATACAGTCATTTATTGAGCGCGAACAGCTACCTCCAAAGAGGTGTCCCGGCGCTAGAGCGACAAGTGACACACGGGAGACAGGCAACGATCAAAGTAACATAGGATTAAGCTAGGTTAAAAAGCCATGTTTTACTGCCTTCCTGAATTGTGTTTCAGAAGAGATCTGACGCAAGGAATTAGGGAGGGAATTCCATAATTTGGATGCCCCATACATAAAAGATCTGCCACCCAGCCGGTTTTTCTTTACTCGTGAAGTGCAAAGTAATTTCTGAAAATTGGATCTCAAAGCACGAGACTGCATGTAGACACCCAGCCTCCGTTTAAAATAGCAAGGGCACGTTCCATGAAATGCCCGAAAAGCTAGGGTTAAGGTCTTAAATTTGATTCTCTTGGCTACCGGCAACAAATGTAGTTCTCCAATATGCGGAGAGATATGTTGCCGAAAAGGAACACGTTTGATCAATCTCGCAGCCGCATTTTGGACCATTTGGAGTTTCCTAACAAGGTAAGCCGGTAAGCGGATATTGAGGCCGTTCACGTAGTCCAGGTGGGCAGTTACTGAGGCATGGACTACGATCCGGCAACAGCTCTCAGGCAGCAGGTGTATACATTTACCCAGGTTTCTCCAGCTGCTGAAGCAGGCGGCTGTTACATGCTGAATTTGGGCAGAGAAGGATAAATTGTAGTGTAGTTCCTATTTTCCCTATAGGCCCTGCGCATTGGAATAACAAACAGCAGTGTAGACGTAGGACTGAGGTCATCTAGGTCTCTACTGACTATGTTAGACTTAATTTAGGTTTGCGCCAGCTAGCTCAGAGGTCACTGGAAACTTTCTTGATTGAATAGGAAGTGATCAGCTTCCCTGGCTCAGACTAGAAGGGATTCAGCTTCCGACAACTGCATAAACATGACAACTTTGCTCCTCAGAATAAGAGTCAATCTCTAGAGTCGTGTGAAACAATAGACAGTTATTTCACTCAGTCAGTTGTGCAGATTTAATTTCACCAGGGTGCAGAGAACAGAGAGACGGGCGTTTTAAATAAAAGATATTATTTATTGAACAGTCTTCCTTCTCATGCAAGACAAATGAATTGCCACAATTGCAAGACTTGTAATAATGTGAAGTGCGTACAGTAAAAGGAGTATCACGAAGTAATACTGTAAAAGCATTGATATGGTTTCTTAGCCATAAGGTTTGTTAAGATGAATAAAATATATACAATATATACATTCATATATACATTTGGCTAACGACCTCAACTGGTGCTTCTAACTACGCCTACCCAGGTGTACCTGACCTAAGCCTAATACTTGGGAGGGGAGTAAGTAAGTAGCAGTTTAAGTTAAGTTGGTTTTTGCCAGGAGTCTGATTCAAGAATTCTCTCTAAGGGTTTAGTCAGCACCGTACCTCTGGAATAGAATGTAGGAGGTCTGGTATCTCCTCTCAGGACCCGATATCCCAGTCACCCGCAAGGGTAGGCTGGAAGCGCCGGAGCTGGATTTTCTCGGCAGGAGAAAAGACAGCGTCTTTCTCAGCGCGTCAAAGAGGAGGGGCAGCGTCCGTGGGCTTCTCGCATCTGCTGGGCTCTCTGCAAGGGGACAGCTGTTCTGCTCCAGTATTCACCACCACCGCGTGTTTGCTTAAGGCAACGTTGGTATATTTATACCTGAAAGGTGCCAAGTTTGACGTAGGTGTTGGACATAAGACGTCAATAAAGATGTCACTAAGAACTGGTCGTTCTTACAGTGCTCGCAGGAGTTCTATTACAAATCAAAACAAAGCAAGCGGGCTTTCCCAGGTTGCTGGGGGTTTGGTATGTCGAAAGAACTCGGTGTGCTATCTAGGAATCTAAGGAAGTGGCTTCTGCTGTGTCATGGATTGTCATGAACTGCAGAGGCGAGTTACTGAAATATGGCTCTGATTATTATGCCATTATACGGATATGTATCGATTATAGCCGTATAGGGGCATAAGGTTATGATATTGATCGGGGTCCTAGATAAAACACATCACCCACTCCACAAATTTATGTCCATCAATTACTAAAACTTTAAGCAATAAAAATACATGTGTATTCCTACCCACCCCAAAATACATCTTGCATATGAAATGGTGTATACGAAAATACACGGAAAAAAATGATAATAGGTACTGTACGTTTTAAGCAGAATAATCATTCAAAAAGACTTTGCATATATATGTAGTTGAACGATCTTTGCGAAATTACACATGAAATGTCTCTTAATACAGAAAAGAAGGGCGAGACTATTCCATCACATAGAAATACAGTTGCTGTAAGAATGTGCTAGAGGCTGAGGTAATATATTGTCTCTAGATCTACTAAAATAGAAGCTCTGTTCTTTATGAATAGTTCTACTTTAAGAAAAGTACTTGTGCCAGAAAAAAGGTAAATATTTTGGAAGTTTGAAAAAATAATTTCATCTTCAGGGGAAAAAATAGTTCCAAACGTTTTTTAGTAGCTCTTGTTTATCAAAGCTGAAGGCCGAATTCAGTGTTCGTGGGAACGCTGTGTGCCGGATTGGTTTTCCAAAAAGTTATTGTTTCTGTTCAGGGGAGAACATCATTTCAGACAGACTCGCAAAAAATTGGTCTACATATTCAGGTGACAGTTTGACCAAGTTCGATAGTGCAGTAATCTGGCAGTTGTGTGAATGATTGCTATCATCGATCTCAGGATCAGCAATGCTCACAGGGGGTCGTACCTGGGTGATGTTGCTCTCATCTCGTACATCACTGCCACCACCTAATCGTAGCGCAGGAGTCTCAACGAATGCCGTCATCAGGATTGGTAACCGCTGGGGACAACACGATGCATGAGCCATTACAGGACTTAGCAAAGTATCAATATCCATTGGTACTGCTGATTGTAGTGCAAGACAGGTGTCTAACACGCATTCTTCTCCACATAGCATACATCGAAGCACAGGTAAGATGCAGGTCTGCCATATAGGTCTGAAGGAAAGAAACCAGGTCATATTCAGATCTCTCAGCCGGGCTAATCCAAGGACTTTAGTTATGCGGTCCCGGTAGCGCATTGCTAGGATCGTTTCTTCCATCCTTGCCGGAGTCATGTCATATCGGAGCAAAAGGGTCAAAAATAAAATCCCTGCTACGAGTTCCAAAATTAGTGGTAAGCCGCCAAAGACCGAATGGACAAAATTGGGAATAATGCCCAGAACTGCTTTGAAGGGTGTTAACAGTCCCGAAAAAATTGTCTTAAATACATTCGAGATGCCACTGGCATTCGACATATTTAGGATTTGGCTGAGCATTTCTGCGAAATGCATGGGGCAATTTGTTGATAAAAGTGTATGTATCTCTGCCGGTCCATATATTTCGTAGTCTGTTTAGTCCCAAACTACCCCGCCGGGTATTGGAATGGCTGTGACATTTACTGATGAAAGTTCTCTTTTCTCGACGTGAGATGATTTGTGTGGCTTCAGAACTAAGTTGATGTTCTAACTTGCTGTGTCCATTGTACTGTATTTTCCTTCAATGAATTTTCCCAAACAAAGTACCATGATTAGCCAAAGAAGGAGAAAAAATACACCGAGCCCAAACCAACATTCTAACCATGGAGAAATAAGATATGTTTCTTTGAGTTGATGACAGAGTTCTGTTGCTTTGTCTTTAAATGTTTTTGTTTTTAGCATTTCTTCTGGTTCGCTTGGATCTTCAGAAAAGTTATCGAAATTGATAAAGTATCCAGATGCAGTTCTGTCAATTGTTGGGATTATTTTTCCAATTTGTCTTTCATCTGGACATTCTGTTGCTACATCGTTGTAGACTGGTGTTTCTTGACGAACTGTTTCAATTTGTGTTTCAAGAGGCACTAGTTCCATGGCATTGTTGCATAGTCCTTTTTTGTTCACTGCAGGTTTATCAAATGTGATTAGTCTTTCAGTTTGAACCTCTTGGATTGTAGCAAATTTGGGTATTCTGTTACTTCTTGGGAGTCCACTAGGCCTACTGTTTATTATAGGCCACATGATTGTGGTTTTACCAGGTCGATGGATACAACTTCGTTCTCCTTTTTACCAGCAAGGGGCGGCAGTACAACTGATCTTGTTCCATTGATGGCTAAGACAGGTACTGCTTTTTTGTAAGAAGGCACAAATTCCTTCTTCACCGCAATTTTTTCTCTGACCAGATCCCCAATCTTTGGAATCCAGACAGGTCTTGCTGGGACCGGTGGTGTGCCTTCAGTGGTTGTTGGCTGTTGTTTTAACTTTATGTTGCTCAGGGCTTTTCTTGTTTCATTTAAGTCCTGTAAAACAGCCAAACGATCTTTGATGTCAAAGTCTTTATTCTTATCTTCTACCACTGAAGCTAGACTATCTAGATCCTGAACATACATTCTAGTTCCGAACAATAGTTCGTACGGGCTGAAACCTTTTAGAGAATTTCTTGGCAAGTTGTTAAGACTACGTTGGACACTTATTAAATGCTGGACCCACCCATCACCCGAACCTAATACCTTTGCCGTTATAGATTGCTTTATGTCTCGGTTTTTTCTTTCCACTACCCCGTTTCCCTCAGGATGGAAGGGACAAGAGAATTGCAATCCAATGCCCATGCTGGTCATGGCCTCCTTATAAGCTCGAGAGCTAAAAGCAGGACCCTGGTCAGAATGAAGCATGGCAATTGCGTATGTGCCGATAAAGACTCGCAAATCTTTTATAACAGTTCTGGCGTCAGCCGAGCGCTGGGGCCACATCCAAATGAATCTCGTACAGGAATCCACTGCGACCATGATATATTTATAGTTACCATCCCTCTGCAAGGGACCACAGTGGTCCAGGTAAACACATTCTAACGGTTTATCTGAGATTAGAAGGGGCGTCTGCGCCGGTCGTTTCACTGTTGATACTTTTTTTTGGCATATTTCGCAATCGGGAACATATTTCTCAGTTTCTATTCTCATGCGCGGCCACCAATATCTCTGTTTTAATAATGATATTGTGGCGGAAACTCCAGCATGTGCAGACGCAAGCCCTTCGTGTGCCGCTGTAATTAGTCCTAACCTGTGTTCCATGTTTGGAATTACCCTATCCCCCACTCCAGGGATTTGAGCAAAAGGAACATTATCTATGTTTGTTATGTATGAGTACTTTACTGGAAAGCCTCTTGGGAGTGTTTTTATGTCATCTTTCACTGACACACTGACAGCTTGTAGGATGTCGCTGTCTATTTTTGTTTTTGACCGAGTGATAGCGGCTACGGAAGCCGTTTGCACAGCTGCCTTGGCGGCTTCATCAGCCAATGAATTCCCCGCAACGTGAACGCCATCATGTTGATGACTCAATGTGTGTATCACGTGAGTCTTTTGTAGTTCCTTCCGTAAAAGAACTACTTGTTCCCAAAGCATTTTATGCTCGATTGTGCCATCTTTCGCATCTTTGAACCCGTTTTCAACCCAATTCTGCAAGTATTCATTATAAGATTAAACGCAATAATATGAATCGCACACTATAAATGTGGGGAATTCGCGATCGGTATTTTCAAGCGCCATCTTAAATGCTAGTAGTTCAGCTCGCTGAGCTGTACAATCTCCTAGAGATTGCGTTTTGGTGACCAGTGGTCTAAATTTTCCTTTGTGCCAACGACCTTTAACAATCGCGCACGCAGCACTGTAAGCTTGTTTACCCCCAACTGCGGGTTGTGCTGATCCGTCTGTATATATGATACTTCCGTATTGTTCTAGAGGCAGGATTTCAATTGGCAGAGGACATTCATATTCATATTGTAAAAATTCCTGAGTCTTTAGGTTCGGATCAAATTCATATACTACGTCTGTTGCAGCAAGAGAATTAACCCATTGGATCCATCTTGGATGCAGAGCTTTAGCATTTGGAATGCTCGCTTTAGTTACTGCTTCTAAAGCAGGTATAGGTGTAACGATTATTATTCGTTTACCTTGTGCTAGGGCTCTTTCTTTTGCTACGGCAGTCTGAACCGCAGTTAGAATTTTTTCAGTTGAACTGAATTTTATCTCAGCTTTTGTGTACAAATGTGATTTGTAAGCTATTGGTACCGTTTCTCCCTCATTAGAGGTCAGGTACGTGAATCCGCATCTTCCTGGGATGACTCGGATTACAAGATTACGTGTATTGTCACGTGTCTCTAATTTAGTTTTAGCTAACATGTCTGTTTGCAGTGATCTCAAAATTTCTGTGTGTTTTTGAGTCCAGTTGATTGGTTTAAAATCAGGTTTTATTAATTTGTAGAGAGGTTTAACCCTCTCTGAATAGTTTAGAATTTAAGTTCTTCCGAAATTCAGAAAGCCTAGAATCGATTGCAAGTTCTTCAGCGTTTTTGGTGCTTGGAGTACAGCGCACTTTTCTAAGAAATTGTCCGCTAGGCTTTTACCTTCACTTGATAATTCGTATCCTAAAAATAGAACAGTCAGATGGGCAATTCGTGATTTTTTAAAGTTGAATTTGTAACCCTCTGCTGCAAACCCAAGTATTATGGTGTTTACTCTTTTCAAGTGAGTATCCAAGTCATCATCTGTGAGATAGATGTCATCGACATAAGATAATGCCTCATCATCATACATTTGTAGTAACTCTGTTACTCTGGCTGAGAATAGTCCTGGGCTGTTCTTGAATCCCTGTGGGAGTCAACAGAAATTTTTCTGTGTACCCATTATTGAGAAAGCGGTCAAATACCTGCTTTCGGGTGCAATATTTTGACAAAAGAATCCATTAGAAATGTCTAATGTTGTTTTGTATTTTTTGCGAACTATGTTATTCATTAGTGCCGCACTATGCGAGTTTTGTACCGCAAATGTTTTGCAACATGAGTTAAGAAGTCTGTAGTCCAATACTAGACGATACGAATTGTCTGGTTTGGAGACAGGAAACAAAGGATTGTTCATTTGAGAGGTGCATGTTTCAATCACGCCTTGGTATTCAAGTTGATCTAAAATCTCCCTGACCTGTTTTTTAGCTTCTTGCTTAATTGGATACTGCCTTTGTGCAGTAGGTTGACTTTTTAACTGGATTTTGTGAGGAGGAGAGTCCTCATCCCATCCTACATGATTCTTATATAATGCAGGTGCTTGAGCTACTGCCCATTTCCTTGCATATATATATTTAGTGTGAATTGGAATGTGATTTGAGAAGGCAGGCATAATCATTTCTTCGCCATGAGGGCACTCCCTGACAAACTCTGGGGGCCAATCTTTCTCTGCTAACAGGATGTCATAGCCTTTTGAGAGGTTATCCCAAAATAGACCCCTTATTTTCCTAGTCTTATCTCCCTCTATACGCAGTGTTATTTCGTATATCTTATGAGGTTCGCTAACTCTGGTATCTGCAGTTTCCACTTGAATGTATTCATTCATGTCCACTGTCTCCAGATGATTCTTCAGGATCTTGCGAGCTATGCTGATTTCTGCTGCACTGTCTAGCATTGTATGAGCCCACTCTCCGTTTTTCAGCTGTGTCCTCAGTATTCTCGGCATGTTCAACTACTCTTATACTGGCTACCTTCTTCCTCGGGAATTGTAATTTTTTACTTTGAGCAGGTTCCTTGTCTTTGGACTAGACGTGCTCTTCCCTTGGGTCTGACCGCCCTCTTCTTTCCGATTTCTGCGAAAAAGATCGAGAGGGACGTGTATCAATACTTTGATATCTATCAGGCTTTTTCAAGTTATCCCTATTTCTAAGGTTATATCTTTTTTCAGAGTGCTCCCTCTGGGGAGACTGGTGTTCTCGAGTCGGAGTTCTTTCCCTCCGCCGAGGAGACCTTCCTCTGGACTGGAAAACATTTTCTTTGGGAGTGGATTGTTTATTTCCATCCCAGTTCTTTTTAGGAGTGTTTAAATTATTTTTAATAAATAATTTTTCAGGATTTTCAAGTAGTTGGGGTTTTACTGGTTTCCCACCCAAACTATCTCTACCTAATTCTTCATAGCATTTTTCTATGATTCTGGCGAGTTCAATTGGTTGATCTGTTATATCTGTTTCTTTCAATTTCTGGCGGATCACCACAGATGCTGCTTCTCCTTTTATGTTGGCTAGTAATATAGCCGAGACCTGCTTGACGTCTTTCAGTAATTTCATACCAAGAGTTAAAGCAGGTTCTGGACCATATTCGTTCTGAATCTGTTTTAGCACATCTGGTATTACCGCTATGGACGGAACACCATGTGTTTTTGTGTAAATGGAAGCAAAGACTGTACCCCAAGTGTCACAGTCCTCCACATGTGGTGCGACCCCCATTGGAAGGCAGATAGTCAGAATTCTGTGTTTCTCAATAGGGGTAGTATTCGGGGAATACTGCCTCTATTTGAGTTATTTTCTGTGCTAACCAGAAAGGAATTTGTTCCCGTTTTATGGGTGTTTTACCCAGACATGATTGTATGTTCTGTGGTGTAATTTTATTTGTGTTCCCCTGATGAGGGGTCAGCTGTGGAATACTAACAGCTGTTTGGACTGTTGCAGTCTGCATTACATATTGGACTAACTGTCTATGTATTTTAATCAGTAATTTTAGCTGTGCTAAAAGTTCTTTTGACATTTTATCAATGTCTGGATGTGGTGTGTAGCTGGCTAGAACCGGCCACGTTGCTCCTGGTCTACCTAGTGGACCGAGCCTGGTAATGTGATCATTATATTTTAGGGCGCCTTTAAACCAGAGCAGGTGCTCTTGGTATTTTAATGGAATTTCAATCTCCTCGAAAGTAGCGTACTCATCCAGTGGATCCTCTATTTTGTAATAGTGGAATTTGTGTGTTGTAGCATTTGCCGCTGGAAAGTTTATCCATGAATAGAATACCTCTGTCTGCCGATATTCGTGTGCCTCTATCATGAAAATGACTGTACCGCCTTGTGCTGTCAGTCCATTTTCTATAAGTTTTAAAGTTATAGATTTTCTTAAGTTTACCGGAATGATAATTGCATTCGGTTCATTTTGTAGGAGACTCGCGTCGTCCTCCATTAGTTGAATTGCTAGTATAGTAGCATCCCTTTCCTCATCACTGTCTGGCATTTTACTGTCAGAAAGGTTTTTTGTTGCAGATCAAGTTTCAAGGAAACAAAATATTAGGTGCACAATATTTTGGAACACTGTATCCTTCAACGTTGACTAAACCAGAAACTTTACATAGGAATCTCTTCCTACTAAGTACTGGCGGATGTTAACCTTTTACCCACTCCAGACGTCTATTGGAGTATTTACGGGAGAAAGGGTCTGTATGAAAAAGCACGACTGAGTTACTCTAACGTCTTGCGTTAGTTTTATCGCCTTACCAAACGTTGGGCGCCATGTAGTGTAGTTCCTATTTTCCCTATAGGCCCTGCGCATTGGAATAACAAACAGTGTAGACGTAGGACTGAGGTCATCTAGGTCTCTACTCACTATGTTAGACTTAATTTAGGTTTGCGCCAGCTAGCTCAGAGGTCACTGGAAACTTTCTTGACTGAATAGGAAGTGATCAGCTTCCCTGGCTCAGACTAGAAGGGATTCAGCTTCCGACAACCGCATAAACATGACAACTTTGCTCCTCAGAATAAGAGTCAATCTCTAGAGTCGTGTGAAACAATAGACAGTTATTTCACTCAGTCAGTTGTGCAGATTTAATTTCACCAGGGTGCAGAGAACAGAGAGACAGGCGTTTTGAATAAAAGATATTATTTATTGAACAGTCTTCCTTCTCATGCAAGAGAAAAGAATTGCCACAATTGCAAGACTTGTAATAATGTAAAGTGCGTACAGTAAAAGGAGTATCACGAAGTAATACTGTAAAAGCATTGATATGGTTTCTTAGCCATAAGGTTTGTTAAGATGAATAAAATATATACAATATATACATTCATATATACATTTGACTAACGACCTCAACTGGTGCTTCTAACTACGCCTACCCCGGTGTACCTGACCTAAGCCTAATACTTGGGAGGGGAGTAAGTAAGTAGCAGTTTAAGTTAAGTTGGTTTTTGCCAAGAGTCTGATTCAAGAATTCTCTCAAAGGGTTTAGTCAGCACCGTACCTCTGGAATAGAATGTAGGAGGTCTGGTATCTCCTCTCAGGACCCGATATCCCAGTCACCCGCAAGGGTAGGCTGGAAGCGCCGGAGCTGGATTTTCTCGGCAGGAGAAAAGACAGCGTCTTTCTCAGCGCGTCAAAGAGGAGGGGCAGCGTCCGTGGGCTTCTCGCATCTGCTGGGCTCTCTGCAAGGGGACAGCTGTTCTGCTCCTGTATTCACCACCACCGCGTGTTTGCTTAAGGCAACGTTGGTATATTTATGCATGAAAGGTGCAGAGTTTGGCGTAGGTGTTGGGCATAAGACGTCAATAAAGATGTCACTAAGAACTGGTCGTTCTTACAGTGCTCACAGGAGTTCTATTACAAATCAAAACAAAGCAAACGGGGCTTTCCCAGGTTGCTGGGGGTTTGGTATGTCGAAAGAACTCGGTGTGCTATCTAGGAATCTAAGGAAGTGGCTTCTGCTGTGTCATGGATTGTCATGAACTGCAGAGGCGAGTTACTGAAATATGGCTCAGATTATTATGCCATTATAGAGATATGTATCGATTATAGCCGTATAGGGGCATAAGGTCATGATATTGATCGGGGTCCTAGATAAAACACATCAAAATCAGCTTGCCATTTTACTCCCAGACTTTTGGTGTAGCCAGCTGTCGCGGTGGCGAGCCCATTTCAGCTTTTAAAGCACATGAAAGAGTCTTCGGACTGATCCTTAAAAGGGAAAACCAGCTGGGTGTTGCTGGCGTAAGAAATCGCCTTAACACCCCAGTTGGCTATCAAAGTGAATAGAGGAGCCAGATATATGTTGAACAGCAGCGGGCTAAGGGCCGATCTCTGCGGCACCTCACACCATAAATGCTTGTGGGTGGACTGATGCGGTTGAAGGGCCACCCTTTGGGTGCGCAAGTGGAGGAAAGACTTCAGCCAGGCCAGGGCTGTGCCATTAACCCTGCTGTCCAGGAGACGTTGAGTCAGTATAGAAAGGTCAACAGTATCAAATGCTGCTTAAAGATCCAGGAGCACCAGCATAGCTGATGCCCCTGAATTGCGATTCTCCTACTAACATGACCAGAGAATCTGGATTACATTAAAGACACGGAGGCTAACATTAGGCAATAACCTTTTAATGCAGTCACAAGCAGCCACACTACATCACAAACAAAACAATTCTAAAATGGAATGAACATAGGCTACAAGAGGCATGTGCAACAAACAGACTGCCTCTTTTAAATGCTGGAGAATAAGCAAGATTGCAAAGTTCTGGATGAAGAAGATCATGAAGAAAGATCCATAACGAAAAACACTGAAGACTGAACACTGAGGTGTAAGAACCTCCCAATGCATTGAGGTGCTAGGACCTCCGATAGTGCTCCTCAAGGGCTCAGAGTGGTTAGATTTTTTGGCTCTTTTTCCATAGGAAATATTATTTGTAGCGAGCTTGTCACTAAGATCGCCCTGATCATAGTAGAGGGGTCTTATAGAGGACATAACCTCTTTAAGAGTGTCCATCATAACAGACCTCATCTCCTTCTGAATACAATTTTTAAAAGATTCTTTAGAAATATTGGGGGAGCTTTGAGCAGGGTCATCAGAATCAAAATCTGACATGACTGCTGAAGAGCAGAATAATGATATAGCCAGAAGAGTATTAAATCATTTTGAAGGGCTGAAAAAATGGAGATTAGGTTGGTAAAAAGAAAATGCCAAGTCTAAAGAAGGATTTAAAGGGTTGTTATATAATAGGTTTAGGTAAAAAGATAAATCTACTTGTTTTTTTTTATATAGTAAAATATAAATGAATTAAATTATCTCCCCCTTTTCTTTTTTTAATAAGGCCAATTAATTTCCTAAAAAAAAAAGCGATGCGGGCAAAAATGAAGAGATCATTAAATCACAGCGTCAGCCAGAGCCGAGTAACTGACTCGAGAGCTCGAGCAGCTGACGCTGTGTTTAGTTAGAGGAATGCACCCTGGAAACGCGACCGCGTAGCGTCGTCGTTGCCAAGGGGCACTCCTCTAATGAGGAAGGGAGCGATGTCGACGCTCGAGACAAGAGCGATAGGGGATGATCAAATAAAGTGCGTCCGGACCGCTTGGAGAGACGGATTAAGGATGGGTGAGGTAGCGCTAAGATAAGAACAAAGTAAAAAGTCGGGAAAGTGGTGTGACGAAATTACGGCCCGCCAGACTTTAAATTCGTCCCGCCCGACCTTAACTTCAGGGGTAAACCCTCGATGGGGGGTGGAGGGGGCGGGTAGAATGAATACTACATATTGGAGATCAGAGGGAGGGAGGAGGAAGGGGGTAAAAAAAGATCCCTGTTTCGAATCGGAATGAACCCAAGAACAAATCGGATAGGGCCAAAAGGCTTCTAGAAAGGGAAATAATGATTAAGGGGACATCTTTACAAAAGGCAATATATATAAAACATTACATTTTGGCAAACAGGAAGAAAGTAAGGATAGTAAAGAGAACTTATCTGCTTGTGAGCCGCATTTAAAAGAGGCAGTCTGTTTGTTGCACATGCCTCTTGTAGCCTATGTTCATTCCATTTTAGAAATGTTTTGTTTGTGATTTAATGCGGCTGCTTGTGACTGCATTAAAAGGTTAATGCATAATGTAACCTCCGGTCTTGTAATGAAATCCAATGCCATCCTAATTGAGTCTGCTACCTCTAATAGCGCTGTCTCTGTGCTGAACCCAACTCGGAAACCAGATTGGGTATTGTGGCTCTTAATGAGATTGGCCAATTGCCGCTGCACTACCATTTCCAATATTTTTGCTGGGGCTGGCAGTAGAGAGATAGGTCTGTAATTGTTCAATACCTCTGAATCCACATTGGGTTTCTTCTTAAGGGGAAGGTAGAGTGGCGTGCTTCCATAGATCAGGGAAGATGCCAGAGGAAAGGGAGGTGTTTCATATTTGGGACAGCACATCGCTAGTGGAATGTGCCAACACTTTTCACAGTTTAGGAGGGCAAGGGTCTTCCGGCGAGCCTGACTTGCAGCCCTGGATCACAGCCAGTGCTTCCTTCTGAGAAATAGGAGTGAATTCAGATAGGAGAGGCATGGGTGCTTGCCTAACTACCACGTCAGATATAACCATAGCAGTTATAGCAGAAAAGGAATTGTAGACCTTGCTGATTTTATCATCGAAAAAATCCGAGATTCTCTCACAAAGTTCCAGAGAGGGCTGGGCATAGATTACCAGCTCACAGGGTTTAAGGAAGGAGTTGACCACCTTGAAAATTGGCTTGCCCAGTCTATCGGAATTATCAATACACTTGGCAATGTGAGCTCTCCTTGCCTCGTTCATGAATTTCTGCATTTCCTTCAAGGATTTCTTATATGTAATTTTAGCAGAAGCATCATAATCCATCCTCCACTGTCGTTCCAAGCGCTTGCACTTGCTCTTCATTGCCCGTAGCGACTCGGAGAACCATGGAGCGGAGGGCGATTTCCTCATGGATTTAGTAACTCTGGCTGGTGCCGTAGATTCTACTGCGGAGGCAATCCAATTATGTAGGGCCAAAGTATCTGCATTAGGGTCTAGAGATAGGGGCAGATGGCTGGCCAGCAAAACTGGGCCTAAGCATTCAGCCGTCAACTTCTTTCAGTTTCTCTTTAGAAAGTATCTAGCACTCTCAGGCAAGTCGGGTTGCGCCAAGTTAAAAGAGAAAGGAATAAGAAAGTGGTCTGACCAAACCACCTGATTTGGCACTTCCGTTTTCAAGGACGAGATATTAGAAAATCTCAGGTCAAGGGTATGCCCGGCTTTGTGGGTAGGGAATTTAACAAGTTGGAGCAAGTTAGAGGCTTCCAGCGAGGAGACCACCTGCATTACCTGAACACAAGTGGGATCATTTACATGCAAATTAAAATCCCCTAATACAGTAAAATTAGAGGATAAGAGGGATTTCTATGCAATATAATTGCAAAGTTCCAGGTGTAAGTTGGGGAGGCAGCCTGGAGGCCTATATGCCAACAGACCCGAGAAAGAGGTTGTAGAGCAAGTCTTGATGCAAATTGAAGGCCCTCGATCATGCCATATTCAATAATGCTGAGGAAGCTATGTCCCAAGAGTCCTTGAAGATGATCCTTACTCTCCCTCCTCTTTTATCTCCCTCCCTTTTTGCGCAGCATATTTTAAACCCAGAAGGTATAGCTAATGCCACTGCTGCAAGGGTATCATCCTACAGTCATTTTTAGTTAAAAATATGACCTCATACTCATTTCCTGCCAGTAACAACCACAGATCCTCGGCATGCTTTGATAAGGATCTACAGTTTATTAGGCATGCCATAATCTGTACAATCGACTCACTCTGCTCCCTTTTAACATCCCTTGAGCCTGGGACTCCTGACGCCCAGTTGCAATCAGTCCACAAGCTGAAAGGTGTATCTGTCGTCAGGTCACAGCCGTGAGGCTTGGGGGAGGTAGTAACATTAAGGGCCAAGAGATCCGATCTAGACCATGAGTTACCTTACCTTTCCGCAAACTGGCAGCATGGCTGGCGCTGATCGCGATACGGCCGCCGGTGGGCGCAGACGGGCTTGCCTTTGGGGCGTCCGTTCCGCGGCTGGGCAACTATGCTATTTTAGTAATGCTCCCAGTAGCGGAAGTGAGGGGAAAGAGGGCGGAGCCACGTCCCTCCACTCAAGCAACACAAGCTGCGGTGGAAAGGGGACCAGCGGGGGAGGAAAGTGCAAATAAGTTTTTAAAAGAAAGAAAAAAGCTCTGCAAGTTTAAAAGACGAACAGTAAAACAAGCAATAGCAACACCTAAAAATACATAGCAGCAATTACAATTACAGGCTAAGTGACAGTGGTAACCTTGTTGTGCGCCGCGCTGTCACCTATTGCTGCGCGGCCGGGCACCCCTGCTGTTTAAGTAATGCCCCCGGTAGCGGAATTGAGGGGAAAGAGGGCGGAGCCACGTCCCTCCACTAACGCAGCACAAGCTGCGGTGGAACGGGGAAGGAAAGTGCAAATGCGCAAGTACGTTTAAAAAAAAATGAAAAATGCTCTGCGATTTTAAAAGACGACAGCGGTGACCTTGCCGTGCGGCGCGCTGTCACCTATCTACAGGGGGTAAGGCACACAAAGTTGGTTGTATGTTACCTTCTTTCACTATCTAATGTTTGTCACCTAGTCTCTAATACTTTCACTGCTTTTAAAAGTAAACAATGTTTTTCATATTTATGCTGTCCTGTCGTTAGTATGCGATGGGATTCTTTTTCAGGGGTCTCAAGGAGGTCTTCTTTGTTACTATGAGCCCTATTTAGGTCGAGCCTAGAGCAGCGCGCATGCGGTGCTCTAGGAGATGACCTTTTGGAATCAGAATGCACTTTCCTAACACTTGCGCGTGTGGCGTCATCCACCTTGGGGGAGCAAGCAGCGGTACACAGGGTGCCATCTGTTGTGGATCATGTTTGCTTTCACTTTCACGGCCGCGCTTGTTGTTTATTCCTTCACAGCATGTGTAACTCTGAGTGACACTCGGATCATAATTGCTTTCATTTCGCGGCCGCGTGGCCGCGCTTGTTGTTTATTCCTTCACAGCATGTGTAACTCTGAGCGACGCTCGCAAAGTTTAAGCTGTAGTCATTTTCTGTCATTTATCTTCCATCCAGGTAACTGTAGACTTTGTATTGAGAAGCTACATTTTGTCCCACTTTCTGATGCAAGTGTTCACTAGTTTCAAATTTCACGTTACGTTGTGGTCGGCCAGCCCTGATCGGTACAACTGTGAAATACTTACACACATGTGAGGGGTGTCAAGGGGCTTGACTACGGGGATCGGGTTACAAGGAGCCGATGGTCAGAGGGCAAGCGTTCGTAGGGCCGCGTCCTGGAGCAGGGGAAGGACACAAACAAAGCGGTGAGGGCACTGTGCTCTGCCTGGTCCTGGAGAGCCCGGAGACAGCTGCAAGTAAGGCCCGGTGCTTGGCTCCGGGGGTGCACCACTGAGCTCTTTGTGTGTGTGGGACTTCCGTCCCTGTCATAGCCCGGCCTGAGCTGCCTATTTGGCCCGGGGCGCTGCCGCTGTTCCTACTGTTTTTTTTTTGTTTCCTCGCAGTTGAGGCAGGGCTGGGCTGCTCCCCGGGAGAGATTTGTTTCCACACCTGTCTCTTGTCAGCTCTTTACCCTACTTGAAGCACATATGGAGAGGGCTAGATGATTACTTTGCATTGCACGCAAGTCCCCGACTTGTACCGCGGACCTCAATGTGTGATCTGACGCGTATCACATTGGAGGGGGTGTCCTCTTTTTAGCACGGGATTTGTTACACTGGACATCAGGACCGGGAAAAATGCTACTCGGGGTGATGCTCGGTGAGGGTAAACCGGCCATTGCATCATTATGGTCTCCCCAGATTCTGTTACTTGTCATAATCTAACGTTTGGTTTTGAGCAGGGCAGGGCTGGTATGGCCCTCACAGCAGGGGAAGGACACTCAGGTTTATACACTCTACAGATTACGTCCTGGACGTGCAGCTTATGTGTGTTCGGTGGGAGCGACGGCTGTTGCCTGGGGCGTTACTTTCACCAGTTGCAGGGGCTCATCAGCAAGGGAGAGCGGTGCGCTGTCTTGTTATGCGCTGCAGGAGCGGCGTCCATGATGTTTCCCATTCTGAGAGTGATGGGTTCATTCTAGACGCAGT
This sequence comes from Lissotriton vulgaris, assembly GCF_964263255.1. Classification (NCBI taxonomy): domain Eukaryota; kingdom Metazoa; phylum Chordata; class Amphibia; order Caudata; family Salamandridae; genus Lissotriton; species Lissotriton vulgaris. The sequence continues at coordinate 339,486,124 of NC_141687.1, read as the reverse complement.
CCATCGCCTCCCCTAGGCAGCCTTACCTCAAAGAAGAGGGAGGGGTGTCTGTGTGGTGGGCGAGGGGGTAACATGCCCAGTCATGCGGTCATGTCCATTAGCCACACTATCATCGTTCAGGCCGCCAGTCTTCAAAATTTTCTGAAGTATTCCAAACTTCACTAACAATATTTTTGGAGGGACTTAGGAAATTCTGATTTTCGGTTTCATTGGCCCTTGCAGATACTGAACTTTACCCAAATGCCAAGGTAAACCCTGGAATGTGTATCCGCGGGCTGCAGCGGGTTACTCTGAAGCCAGCCTCTCTCCCCCCTGGAGGTTTGACTTTGCTGTCAGTCTTGGACACTAAACACTTATAACGCCCCAAAGGCGAGACCTTTTGGCTATGCCAATGCTTGTTTGGCTTGTCAACAATCTTTCATTGGGTAGTGTATTGCCAGTAGTTTGTCAGTTAGTGTCTGCTCTTATTTCTTAAATCTCTGGGTTTTTAACCAATTGCGTCTTATTCTTAAATACTGGCCACAATATAAATTTTACGTCGGGGTCCTGTGAGGATCACTGTCAAAACTTACGGACAGTAAATTGCTCCATCCCCAGAACAGAGGGAAAGCCCGTAAATTTATAAATGACCACCAAGAAGGCGGTCATTTATAATGCATTGTCAGGAACAGCAGTCACAGCGGTTCCTGTCAGTGGATCTTGTTGTTTGGTGCAGGAATGCTTCAGCATGACGTAACTCTGCACCAAACAGTTTTTTTATTTTCAAAAAGAAAGTGCAGAAACTGGATTTTCTTTTAGAAAAAATAAAAGTAATCCTCCACTCACCATGAAAGTCAACTCCAATTGCGGGAGAGCCTCATTTGGTTTTCACTTTCCCTCAGCTCCAGAGATTGCCTGGCAGTGATGGACAGTAAAAAAAATGACTGTCAGCTCATCCTGATTGGGCGGGCATATACTCATTTCTCCAATGGGCCTTACTCTGTCACCACCATAGCCAAATCGAAGGTTAGCCTGCATTTAAATCAAGCAGACGGATGTTCATGTTGCCGGTACGTATACTATTTTGCTGTGGCGACAGAGTAAACATACCGCCTACATTTAAATCGGCCATTTGTGTTGCATTTTGTAGCTCTATTATGTCTCTACATTTATTGTCTCATTGTGAATAGCAGATCTAAGAATGACAGCTCTGGCAAATGGAAAATGTACATATTAATCTTGGATATATATTCATTCAGTGAAGGTGTTCAGCTTGTCAATTTGTGTCCAAACTATGGAAATGTTGTCAAAATACTGCCCATAGACTGATTTTGGCTTGGTGAGGTTTAATCTGTGAGAACAACTTACGAGTCTAAAACCATTGCACATATAGATTTGCTTGAACTGGCATGAAAGCACTGTAATGATTTGATGAGGTACCTTGTCTTCAAACATGAAAATAAACTGTTAGTGTGATTTTGGCACATTTCATGACAAATGTAATAATTTCAATTAATTCCACTCACTAGACTTAAGTAGCTCTTCAATAACCTTGAGTTTAATACCGTGCAAATCACTGGTGTAGAAAGCCTTGACATCCAGGCCAAGTAAAATCTCAGTTGACGGCATCAAAAGTGAGATCTTTAAGGAGATTCGGCATTCAGAAACTCTGCCTCATGTTTGAGTATCATCCTCATAACTTGCTATCAGAAATTAACATTAAACATTCAAACCTTCTTAGTGAGCTCATTTGTTAGTTTTCATAACTTCTCTAGGCTGAAAGTAAAAATAGACATTCTCGTCTATATGACTCTCTGATTGTACAACTACAGTTCCCTATTTGCCAGCATGTTTAATTACGATAGACTTGTTAGATAACTAAAGTAGTGGCTGTCTCTCTAGTTTTGACAAGTAGTTCAAAAACTTATTTTAGGAGCCTTTGGTTTCCTCTATATCTTCCAAAACAACCTTTTTGAAAATCTCTACTTCCTGTGGAATGGACTGGAGAGGAGGGATGAACATAGAATTTTCTCTTGAGCCTTGTGTTGGTTTCTTCTTGTCTCTCATTGTCATGTCCATTAAGGTTACACCTTAATCCTGTTTTTCTAAAAGAAAACATGTATTGGTCAATTCTGGGGTTAAAGAGGTCATGTTTCTGGGTAGGTACACAGCGTAAACCCTTATTTAGAACCTGAAATTGTGCTTCAGTTAATATGTCAAATTAATTAACCACCAAGCCGGTGTCTGGTTGGGGATGGATTGGTGTCCACTGTCTGTGCTCTTTGTTATCCGGTCTAATTCTCTGTCCACTGGATCTGCAATTAGACCCGATTTTAGCATATGCCCTGTTCTTTGCCTCTTAAAACTGAGCATGCACAGCCTGATTGTTTGGGGATATCTGTAGAGTTATGCCGTGCCACTGTGGTATCACTCTCTGGCCTAGGAGTGTTAGAAAAGTTACTGTTTAAGAGTGTTCTCTTCCAATTAGGGAATGTTCCTCTGGGCGCGGTTTTGGTGGGTCGCAGTTATTTCATATTCATCCAATCAGACGAAACGTTGTAAGTGGTTTTTCACCATTCATTTATTATGAACAAAGGCAGTTTTTACTTCATTCATTAAGTGTCATCCTTGTTATTAGCGATTGTTTTTGAATGTTGTGTCATTCACAGTTCCCATTCACAGTTCCCAATGCATTTCGGGCTCCGCATGAGCCCTTCGTCAGGGGTAGTCTAAACATAAACAGTATGGGCGGTTGTTAATTAAATAGGGATACACATCCAGATGAGCAAATCACTCTATATGTACATTAGTATCTCGTGCACTATGGGGTTGGTGGGTTGTTTGTGTTGGTGGCAGGCATCTGACAATGAACAAGTACAAACGTGAACAAATACAAAACGTGATTACAGGTATTGTGAGAATCACTATATTTAATATTTATTTATTTATTTATGAGGTTTTATATAGCGCTGCTGGACCCAGGAGTATCAGAGCGCTTTACAAGGTAGGTAGACATATTAAGAAATAATAAACAATTAACAATGTGCAGGAAGATTCAAAAAGAAAGGTAAAACATTTAATTGAATGTGTGCGGGAGCAGAGAGGCAACGGGATAAAAAGAGGGATACAAGGGAGTTGAAATAAGGGAGAGAAGGGGGTGTCGAGAAGGGGAGTGAGAGAATGGAAAGAAGGAGAGGGGATGGGTAAAATGTGAGTCAGAGTAGAGCGGTAATAAGCGGGGTCAGCGTCAAAAACATTAGGAACCCCAGTGTTTGTTGAGGAGAAGTACTTTAAGTCTATTTTTGAAGAGAGGGTAAGAGGGGTTGCAGCGAAGGTCTTTAGGGAGAGAATTCCAAAGCGTCGGAGCCGTACCAGAGAATGCACGAGATTGGGTCTTTTTACGTTTTAGTTTAGGAGGGATCAGCGTAAGGGAGTTAGTGCTCGTCAGGGACCTGGAGCATCCTGCTTTTTGAAGCTTGATAGAAAGGTAAGAAGGGGTGCTTTGGTGAAGAGCTTTGTGCGTGATACAGGCAATCTTATATGTGGATCGTCCTTCAACCGGAAGCCAGTTTAGGTTTCTGAGGACAGGGGAGATATGGTCAAACATTTTACAATCAGAAATAAGTCTGGCGGCTAGGTTGAGAACAGATTTGATCGGTGCAAGGTGGATTTTAGGGGTACCAGCAAGCATGGCGTTTTTCATAGTCGATCTTGCAAAGGACAAGTGATTGTACCACGATTTTGAAATCATCAGCTGGAATAAAAGGTTTAATTTTTTTGAGGTGGTGAAGGGAAAAAAGAGCATTTTTGGCTGTATTTTTAATGTGGGGGATGAGATTAAGATTTTGGTCAATGCTGATGTCTAATGATTTGACAGAATTAGAGGTGGAGAGTGTGTAATTAAGTGCTTTGATATCATTAATCGAGAGTTGAATGGGAAGGGGGTTATTTTTGGGAGTGCAAAGGATGATTTCTGTTTTTTAGGATTAAGTTTGAGATGGAACCAGGTTTGGACTTTCATCAGAGTATCATTGAGGTGAAGGATGTCATTGTGGGATTTGATCTTGTAGTAAAGTTGAGTATCATCGGCATAGAGGTGATAACTGATTTTGGCTTGTTTGAAAATGAGGGTGAGTAGTTCCATGAAAAGATTGAATAGGGTTGGGGAAAGGATAGACCCTTGGGGGACACCAAGTGAGATAGGTTGAGGTTTGGAGAGGCAGTGACCAAGCTTAATTTGTTGTGATCTATTTTGGAGGAACGAGGAGAACCGTTTAAGTACAGTGCCTTCAATACCAAAGTGATCTTTGAGGGTATTAAGAAGAGTGGGATGGTGGACAGTAGAATGCCGTCAGTAATATTGAGCATAGCAGTTTCGGTACTGCATCCCTTTCTAAAGCCAGATTGGAAAATGTCGAGGAGATTGAAGGAGCTGATATGGTTATTTAGTTGGGATAGGACACATTTTTCAAGCGCTTTAGAGAGGAAGGGAAGGTTAGAGATAATGCGCAGATTGTTAAGGTCATTAGGGTCAGCAGAGGGGTTTTTAAGAATCGGGGAGATTTGCCCTAGCTGAAGGGAGTCAGGAACATAGCCAATGGAGAGTGATATCAGTCCAAATTGGGGCTATGATAAATTTCAGATCTTGAACTAAATGGGAGGGAAGAGGGTCTTTGGAGTGTGAGGATGGTTTGAGTTTAGAAATGATGTTGATGATCGTGGTTTCAGAAATTTGACTAAATTCACTCCATGAAGCCTTGTTTTTCAAAAGGTGTCCTGTCCGAGATGAATCGAGATGGCGGAGAGCAGGGATGTGTTGAGAGGGGTGAAGGGGAGGATGAAGGTGCATTGGATAAGGGGAGGTTGAGAGAGAGAGAGGCGGAAGAGAAGGATAGTTCGATGTTGTTGATTTTATTCAAAAAGAAGCTGGCGATTTCTTCGCATCTAACCACAGAGGCTTCTAATTTGGGAGGGCCGGAGGTAGTTTGTCTTTTGACAATATTAAAGAGTTCTCTGAGGCGGTTTCTAGCCTGGTTAATTTGAGACCGGAGAAAGGAGGACTTTTCATTGTAGTGCTGAAGCATGCTCAATATACGAAAAATAAATAAAGTTGGATGCATCCAGTGTGTTGAAATTGAACCGCTGGTTATTCAACCCGAGTGATATTTTGGGCTAAGTGCTAATGTTTAAAGGTTGTTAAAACGTGATCGGCGGTAAAGGAAAGATCTTGTGTTAAACAGCAAGTTTAACACATGCTGAGGCATGCGCAGCGTGCAAAAAGATTAAGTGGTATAAATGCGATGTATTAGCATGGAGCCAGGGGTAGTTCAATTTCAACACACTGGATGCATCCAACTTTATTTATTTTTCATATATTGAGCATGCTTCAACACTGCCCTCCCAACCAGTTTTAACATAGTGATTCTCACAATACCTGTAATCACATTTGTACTTGTTCATTGTCAGGCGCCTGCCACCAACACATTTAGTTATTTGGGGATACGCATATACCACACACCTCAAGATTTCCTAGTGGGGAAGCTGGTTCGTGCTGTCACCGCATTACGGGTGCAAGTTTTATTCTTCCAAACTCTGTCACTATCTGTGGAGAGAAGGGTAGCTCTAACGAAGGTGGCGATTTTGCCAAGACTCATATTACTTTGCCAATCTTCCTCTCTTTATACACCGGCACTTCTTTTGTTTATTGGAATTTCTGATGGGTGATCTTATCTGGTAAAATACACATCGCAGAGTGGCGCATCTCAAACTTTATCTCCCGGCAGACTATGGCGTACTTAATGTACCTAACCTTAAACATTATTATCTGGCCTCGCACTACAGTAGGTGGCACACTGGTTTGCGGTTTACAATCTAGCAGATGTGATGAAAATCCTTCCCCTTTGGGACTTGGAGCAGTTACTTACCATTTTCTATCGCTGCTGAGTGTGCCTCTCCTCCAGGTTGCTTATCGATGCTTTCATAAAGCCCTTTTTTATTGTACTCAAACACTTCAAACTTACACCCCAGCATTACCACTCCATGGTAGGCCACATGGGTGCGTGTCACATTCCCTTAGGGAATTAACACCATGTCATACAGAAGGATAGCACAGTGTGGATGACTTATATAGTGACAGAACCCTCCTATCCATAGAGGATCTATTGACCCACTTTGAACTTCCGCCAGGTCCATTTCTGCTGCATGGAATCTACTAGACACCATCTCTCCGGACGTCGCCTTCCTAACAGAAACATGGATGAACGCCACCACATCAGCCCCAGACATCACCATTGCCATCCCGGAAGGCTATAAGATCATTCGCAAGTACTGTACCGGCCACACAGGAGGAGGCATCGCTATCGTCCATAAGAAATCCATCTGCATCTCAACCAGCTCAGACGTCAATCTCGCCAACTCTGAACACCTTCACTTCCAGATCCACATCGACCCCAAGACCACACTCAGAGGCACCCTCCTTTACAGGCCACCAGGACCCCGCGCACAATTTAGTGAAGACATCACGGACTTCATCACTCCACACGCGCTCCCCTCCGAGGATTACATCCTTTTGGGAGACCTCAACTTTCACCTTGAAAAGAACAACGACCGCAACACCACCACCCTTTTGGACAACCTCGCCAACCTCGGACTTAAACAACTTGTCACTACCTCCACCCACATCGCAGGTCACACACTCGACCCTATCTTCACCTCCAGCAAACATGTCTCCTTCAGCCACACCACAGCTCTCCTTTGGACTGACCACAGCTGCGTTCACTTCACCTACAACAAGCCCACATCCAACAACCACCCCCAACCCACTCTGCAAAGAAACTGGAACAAAATCAACATCGACCAGATCTCCTCATCGCTTCTTCAAAACCCCCCAGCCCACTCCTCAAACCCAGACCAAGCAACCACCAACCTCACCCAATGGTTATCCAACAGCGCCGACATCCTAGCACCACTGAAAAAACGACAAATCAAACTAGGCAGCAAGAAGGCCTCCTGGTTCAACGATGATCTTAAGAAATCCAAGAAACTCTGTCGCTCCCTTGAGAAGGCCTGGAAAAAAGACCCAACCACCAGCAACAAGGACGCCTTCAAAAACGCCACCCGCATACACCACCAACTGATCCGGAATGCCAAGAAAGCCGCTTTCAAGGACCGACTAGATAACAACGCCCACAACAGCAAGGAATTATTCAACATCGTCAAGGAATTTACCAACCCCTCAGCCAACTCCACGACATCACCCCCTCTCAAGCCCTCTGCGACTCCCTAGCCTCATTCTTCCACAACAAAATTGCAGACATCCACAACAGCTTCGACAACCAACCCGGAGACCAACCCACCCAATCCCCTGCAGGACCCCCCACCCCCCTGAACATCCTCAATGACTGGAAGCCAATCTCCACTGAGGACACCATCCGTCTGATGAACTCTATCCACTCAGGATCCCCCACAGACCCTTGCCCTCACCACATCTTTAACAAAGCAGACTCCATTATTGCACCGCACCTCCGAGACGTCATCAACTGCTCCCTCAACTCCGCAACCTTCCCGGAAAGCTGGAAACATGCCGAACTCAGCGCCCTCCTGAAGAAACCCACAGCTGACCCCACCGAACTCAAAAACTACCGCCCTATCTCACTCCTTCAATTCCCGGCCAAAGTCATCGAGAAAGCGGTCAACAACCAGCTCGCCGCATTCCTCGAAACCAACAAATCCCTCGACTCCTCACAATCCGGCTTCCGAGCCAAGCACAGCACTGAAACCGCCCTCATCGCAGCAACAGACGACATTCGAACTCTACTGGACAATGGAGACACAGTCGCCCTCATCCTCCTCGACCTCTCCGCAGCCTTCGACACGGTCTGTCATAGCACCCTTTTACAACGCCTCAGAAACGTCGGAATCCAAGGAAAAGCACTGGAATGGATCACCTCGTTCCTCACCGTAAGAACCCAGAGAGTCCGCCTTCCACCATTCAAGTCAGAGGCCACTGAAGTCATCTGCGGCGTACCACAAGGATCTTCACTCAGCCCCACCCTCTTCAACGTATACATGAGCCCCCTCGCGGTCATCGCACGCCAACACAACCTCAACATCATCTCCTACGCCGACGACACTCAACTGATCCTATCACTCACCAGAGACCCTAACACGGCCAAAACCAACCTGCATGAAGGAATGAAAGTAGTAGCCGAATGGATGAAGCACAGCCGTCTGAAACTGAACTCAGACAAAAAAGAAGTCCTCATCCTAGGCACCTCCCCCTCCGCCTGGGATGACTCTTGGTGGCCAGAGGCCCTTGGAAAAGCACCCATCCCGACGGACCACGCACGGAACCTGGGCGTCATCCTGGATTCCTCACTCTCGATGAATAGACAAGTCAACGCCGTTTCTTCATCTTGCTTCAACATTCTTCGCATGCTCAAAAAAACATTTCGCTGGATCCCTACCGAAACTAGAAAAACAGTCACCCACGCTCTGGTTACGAGCCGACTGGACTACGGAAACACCCTCTACGCCGGCACCACCGCAAAACTCCAGAAAAAACTCCAACGCATCCAGAATGCCTCAGCCAGGCTCATATTAGACATCCCGCGTAAAGAACACATCTCTGGTCACCTGAAAAACCTCCACTGGCTCCCCGTCAATAAGAGGATTACTTTCTGGCTCCTAACCCACGCACACAAAGCACTCTACGAAATCGGACCCGAATGCCTCAACACACATCTATCCTTCTACACCCCCTCCCGCCAGCTACGATCCTCCAACCAAGCCCTTGCCACTGTACCTCGCATCAACAAAACCACCATGGGAGGTAGATCCTTCTCCTACCTAGCAGCTAAAACTTGGAACTCACTTCCCACTCACCTTCGCCTTACTCAGAACCACCTAGCATTCAGAAAACAACTCAAAACGTGGATATTTGACAAGTAATTCCCCACCCTTCTTCAAGCGCCTTGAGACCCTCTGGGTATGTAGCGCGCTATATAAATCTATTGACTTGACATATTGGAGTGTTAGGCCAGTCATTGGGAGAGGTACAACAGGAACGCCCACAACACCTTGCCATTCAATAACTGCATGTCTTAGACACGGGTAGGCATCAGACCAGATGACTAGTTTGTGCCTTACACACGCATAAGGCCGTTCCCCTCACCACACTGGGAGACTTTGGACATGCTTGTAGAGATACCAAGCGGCAAACTATCTTAACTTACCCTTTCTTAGTGTCCCGAAATGCCTGTTTTAAATTAATTCAATTGTATATCTTAAACAGAGCTTATTTAACTCCCAGCAAAATAAGCCGTTATTTTCATTGTACTGTCACTGTTTGTCCACGTTGTCTATCACACGATGCAGAGCTTTTACACATGCTGTGGTCTAGGACTGACAGATTATTGGAGGGATGTCTCTGCACACCAGACTGGCTGTACTGGCACTATTGTGAATTACACTTGGGACGTATGCATTTTGGGACTCAGCAGTCGCCCTAAATAACTACAGAGCAGCAATATGGTTCTCAGACCTAGCCCTTCTTTTGGCAAAACGTCTGATCACACGTAAATGGAAAGCAGCGTACCCCCTCGGCTGCCTCAGCGTGGGTTTTATCCATGTAGGCATGGGCCCAGGCGGAGAGTGCACTACTTCACAGGGAAGAGGTGAAAGGTCTCCTTAAATATCACATTTCTGAGACGTGGGAACCACTCCTAGAGAAACTACACGAAGAAACACCACCTACTCAGCCTTCATCTTGAGAACCCCTGAGATTTACACACACCCCACACACTGAAATACCTATACTTTGGGGCGAATGTAGCTCTATTGCTGCTTACAACTCATTTGTGAAATCCCAGTGGTGATCTCAAGATCTGACTTTTTCTAATATTTCATTCAGTCACCTTGAGCGAGTGCAGGCTCTTTGATATCATATTGGCTTTGTTTATTTTATTTATGAGTTAGTTCAATGTAACAGCATTACTTCGTATCTCTGCATTGCAACACACCTCCTACAAAAGTATCTTGGTTTATATTTTGATACATTCACTACTATTTTTGATGTGGTCGCAACTGTCATTAACATGCAGACATGTAGACTTTAATATATGTGGTGTAACATGTCGCCATGCTTTGTATATATGCTATTTTAGACCCCCGAAATGTATAGCAATTACATATAGCACGTTTTGTGTTGTAACGGAACAACTGTCAAAATTCCTATAATAACTATTTTTTTTTTAAATCAGACATCTCTTCCCCAGCTCATACCAGACAAATGGAAAAAAAATCACTGATACCCACAAAACAGGCAAAAGAAGTTTCCAAACATCAATGAACACCTATTTAAACAACGACAGTACCCCCATACACATTCTTAAGCCCACCTTTATAATGCTCATAATTCTCTTTTCTTGGCACTCTTTTCACACTCCCTCTCATTTCTACCCTCTTCTCTCTAAATGCTCATGTTTGCAATCTATGAAGTGTGGATCCTGCCCAGAAAGGAGATAGAACATTGTTTAAAAATACAAATATTGGCACATAATAAAAACTAAAAATAAAATAAATCATACCAACACAGTAACAAAGCAATTAAAAGAGGTGCACAGGACAAACACAGTAATGGCTGTGCATGTGCCTGTGTATAAGTACACATGTGCATTACCAAGCGGGAATAAGGCAGGTTAGGGTGGCCTGAGCTACCAGCCAAATTACATCTTTAATCCCTAAAAATCTGTTTCACTCCAGGCCGGCTAAAGTTTACGATGGAGGTGGTGACTGCTTCGACATCCCAATTGTCAGTCATCAGTCAAAGAAATGTTTATTTAGACCAATGGTCTTTAAATAACACAATTACACATATGATCACCTTATATTATTGCATTATTTAAAATGTCATCAATAAAATTCACAGCTAAAACAAATACAATTTTTAAAATACATTATACTTTCTATAAATACCACTTCATTACTCATTACAGTTAAAAATTATTTTAAATTATCTATGTTCATATTTACGATTGAGTACCCAAACTGGGCCTTTTTTGCCTCATTACACCCATCATCAGAATAAAATATACATTTTCAAATGTATATGTAGATTTAACTCATCTAAAATTCCTCTGCTAAAATCATGCTAAGAACGATATCATTAAAAAAATACCCGGTTATATTTATGCCATTTCTTTTGTCATTATAGCTCCTAATATAAAGTAGCTAAATGCATAATTCATCTTGTTTACCCAAGCAGAACCTTTTTTAACTGCAATCATAAACCTTCTAATAGCAATTGCAATATCCAGCTAGCACAAAATTATTTTCCGCAAGGGCAACTATTTTAGGCAAGGCACTAACGAGCAAAATATTGCATTCTGTTCGCATCTCACTTGTACAGATCCCACCAGGTTAGATCATTTCCATTTTTGTTTTCTCATTTGTATCTTAGGGGTTGACACCAATTCTTATTCTTAGTACTTTACACCTAAGCCAGTGATTTGGATATATATTCATATACGGAAACCAAACTTACTTCTGCCAGTAATTTAACATGAATTGCACTGATATTTTCCCACTCAGATACTGCCAATCCTTTTCCCAAATCAAGTCCCTCCCTAATGACCTCAGTTCGCCCTTTTAGACTTCGACCTTTTAAGACTGTTGGCATAACCTCACCTTCATATCCCTGAATACAGACTCCCAAGTTCATTCTAACTCCTTTGGTCCAATTCAGGTCACTTTGCTGGATATCGTTTTTACACCAATGAGAGACTTTCTGTTCCTCTCCTGAACTCAATCTTTTTCAGAATCTTAATAGTGCCACTTGGGCCAGAATATTCCATGAGGTCAAACCAGTCTCTAATCATGAAGGAACCTGGTAGGAAACGTATGGTCCTTATATATTTCCCTTCCTCAGTGTCCCACCCACTTTTACCGCTGATACAAGTAATTCAGCTCCATATTGTAGTTGAAGTGGTATCATGGCCACAAAACCTTTCAAGACTGGTCTATGAGACATATCACCATAGTCCCGGTTAATTTTTTCAAGCCACTCACAGAGGAAAGGGTCCTAACCTTTAGGCCCCCCCCATGTAGATATACCAGTTCAATGTCCTTTCAAACCAAACCCATAGATATTTGTATTCATACATTTTTTCCAGTTTTGTGGGTCCCAGAAGCCAGCTAAACAGGTCTATTTTTTTACCAAAACACAACACCTTAGTTTTATCCATATGAACAGTTAGCTGCTTGTAGCTACAGTAATCCCTGAACGCATTCAACTCTCTCTACAGTCCCATCTCAGTGTGATCTAAAATTACAAGATAATCTGCGTACAGAGGGCATGGTATGCATTTACTGTTCATTCTAGGGCTAGCATCACTAACCCATGCCAGAGCAGTCAGTAGATCAGCTACGAATATGGAAGAGTAGTGGGGCCAACACGCCCCCTGTCTTAATCCATTATTGATTACTATTGTCTGTGTCAGTGCCCCCTTGGTATCCCTAATGACGTGGGCCCAATTATGCCTATGTAGCTCCTGTATTAGGATCAATATTCCCTTTGCGATATATTTTATCATGGTTTCTCATAAACAATTCCGGGCCACCAGATCAAAGACTACAAAGAAGTCTACGAAACAGCAATAGAGCCTCCCTCTCTCCTCGACAGACTTCTGAGCGATGGACCAGATGCAAAAACAGTGGTCGATTGTGGAGTGACTCACCTTGTTCAGGGGGCACTACTGATCTCAGTTCAACCCATCCCTTCAATATTCCCAAAATGATTTTTGCGAAAACTTTTTATCCCACATCTCGGAGGTTAATCAGCCTATAATATTTTGGGGCCTTTATATGGCCTCTCATATGGCTAGGTCAGATAAGCAGTGTATGTATTTTCCTTAATTTCACAAGACTATTATAACTTTCAAGATCATACCTTAATTTGAGTTTTCTCTCCCCTTTCCTTAACGACCTCTTTAGTTTCCTACATTCCTCACGAAACCAATACTTTCTCTTTCCATTGTTACCACGGTTCTTCTTATCCCTGCTTTCAACAACTTTTATCTTAACCCTAAGACACTGAACCACTTGTCTAATTGTATTTTCATACCATTCTAGATTAAAACCCTGACATTTTCCAGAGTTCAGTTCTGCTGAAATGTGCCCGTTTTACCATGCATTACTCTGTCATTCTGGTGGTAAGGCGCTTTGGGTAACCCATTTGTATCTGTATTATCATATCTCTCAAATTCCTATCCCCTCAAACTAATTCTAATTTTAGCAGTTCATGGTCACTTTCCTCTCCTTACGTCACCCAAAATTCATACATTTTTTCAAAGTTCCAGGCATGCATATAAAAATGAAATCAATTGGGCAGGGTTGCAAGCCGACCTTAAACATTTGCTTGGCAGGGCAGTCGATCTCCATCCTGCCATTCAGACAAAACAGGCCATTTGTGCCCAAATACTTTCCTAATGCCATATCTCGTACTAGCTTTCTAGTATCGGGGAAGGTAGCCGCATTTATATTGTAAGAACATAATATCCCTTTAGACCAGGGGTCAATCTTTTTTGGGTTAATTCTGTGATTAAAATCTCTCATCAGGATAAGCATGTCTTTTTCATAATTTCCACACAGGCTATCCACGTATTCCGTAAAAACGCCCCATTTTTGATCAATACGCTTCCGCCCTTCCTTCCACCGCATGTATACATTCATAATTATCATACAGTCATATTTAGGGTCGAAGTCCCGCAGGAACACTCTATAAGTCACGAGCCATTTGCATATTACTTCGAAGAGATTCACCTTTTTTTCCTCAAATGCCCGATCTATTAGCCTGACCTGTCTTAAGCCAAGACCTACGTGGTGCTTCATGAATGATTTAACTTGGTGTCCTTCTACAATCAATTCTACTTCTTATCCCTTTCTTTAGTATCTCTTTCTTTGTCTTTACAGGAGCTGCCTTTATCAGCCCTAAATACATCAAGACCTTTGTAGTTTAGAGTTCATTGCTATTCTGGGTGAAACCCACATGTCTAAGGTCCTTAGTTCCTATTTCTTTCAGGCTGGCACAGTTAGAGAAAGCAAAGAAGTGAGGACCGATTTAAGGGTCTTAGCTTTCTCATGTTTTTGCTGCTGGGGCATCGGCAGAGAATACTGCTATCTGCGACAGCAGGGGCACTTACATAGAGGTGGACTGCCAGATGTGGCTCCGACATCGTCTGGTAGCAGAATCAGTGAGAGCTCCAGGAAAGGGCGGAGCGCTGAGACAGCTGACCTGAAAGTAGTCCCATGGAGAATGGGTTGCCTGATTTGCCATCACTGCCGCAGCCTGATGAGAGGAATGGAGCAGTCTCCAAGACAGACCCCTAGTGCCAGAAATTAACAGCAATGAGGTAGAGGAGGGGAAGGCAGTCCCTGCACTAGAGCCCAGAGGACTTGCAGAAGGAGCACATTCAAGATGGGACGATGCCGCTTGGAACTGGGAAAATAGCCTATTTCCCTGGCCTCAGGAGGCTTCTTGAACTATATGATGTCTACGGTTTAACTTTTACAGAGCCCAGTGAACAAATGACAGAGAAGGTGGCAAGAACACAGACTTGTGCTGTGTTCCTGAATCTCTAAAACTGCTGTTGTTTCTACCCATGACTGTTAAGAATTAAATCTCTTATCCTGTGTGCAATGAGTAGTATTAAAACTGTGTTTGTTTGCTCGTGGCTGTCTGAATTGAACTCTTGCAGCCCGATTCACAAAGATAAACTTAAACGTATGGTCTAAACTTAGACCAAAAGTCTACGTTTATGACTTGGGAATTCACAAAGGGCCTTTCAGAGTAGAATCTTTATGTCCGCATTTGGGAATTTGGGAATTCCCAAAGACGTAGACGCTGGTCTAAGGTTAGACAAAAAGTCTAAGTGTACCTTTGTGTATCGGGCCCTTGGTTTCCGTGAAACTGATACTGTTTAAACTGTTTTTTTTATTACTTACCACTGTTAGAAAATCTGTACTAGTGTCCACTGTACTGTGCTTACGCGTGCAGCCCACTCAGTCTTTTAAAAGTTAAAAAGGCAAACTACAAACTCAGCGGCAAAGCAGATTGTGTTTATAAGACTACTGTTTCAGCTTTAAGGTTTAAACTGTGTTTGGAAAATGTATGTAACCCTCGTTTTTGGCTAGAAAAGGGGATTTGGTGAAATGCACGAAAAGCAATATTTGAGTGGCTTATATTTGGGCCTACCTGGAGGGTGAGCCAGGACCAGCTATGTGTGGATTGAGTCGGTTTATATCCAAGGAGATTCTGGTCTTCAGAGCAGCTCATTGTCTCCTCGCTGTCAGCCTGTGCTTAAAGTCACACGCTCCTTATATAGGTTTGTTATTGGATGTTACATCTGTGCTCTGATTGGTTCCTGTATCTGGTGTTTCTATTTGCCTTGGGTCTTAGGGTTTGGTTTCTGATTGGCTGCTAGGACTAGATTGTGATTGGACGCAAGAGCCTGGTCTACTATTGGTCCTACGGCTTAGGGATAGTGCTGTGATTGGTTGGGCTAGGGGTCTCATTGGCTGGAGGTGTCCCCTGACCACTAGGTCTAATTAAGCTTAGGGCTCAGGGCGTCTTAGCCAAGGCGCCGAGGCTAAGGGCAGAGAGCCCAAGGGTAGTTGTATGTTTGGGCCTGTTCGGGACAGGTCAAGTCTCAGGCCAGAAATGTTGTCCCTTTTTTCCATTCACCAGCAACCACCTTAACCCATCCACATCCACAAACATATCAAGACACTCACAGCAAATACACTCCCCACAATTCACTATCTCAACCACCAAAACAAACAAGAAACACACTTATACATCCTTTTACCTCAACTACCTCACAATGACACCATCACTCACACACAAAACACCACTCTATCTTATACCACTAATAAATCCACACATCGCCAATGCAACACAAACCCACACCATGCATATTTATATTCCATTCAGACACACACACCCTGGTCATACAAAGCACCAGCTCTATCCTCTACTTACTTCTAACAGATCCATTCCTGTCACTACCAAATCTATACTCAATCTACCATCATTTCAACAACTTTCTCCTCTTTTTACCAAAACAACACAACCACACAAGTCTTAAACTCCACTCTACCACACACAGTACCTCTTCCGGTGATCAGATTTAACATTAACCCTCTTGACTCTTGTCCATCCCCTCTCACATATCAGATACACTCTTTTCCAAAACACATCACCACCACCTTTATCATTCAGCATCCACTCACCAACAATACTTTACATACAAATACTTTTCAGAAAACAAATACACCATCATCTCCTCTCACTATTCAAAATCAAAACAAAAACACACCGGCATAACAAAATCTCAGACATATTTCCTCATAATACATTCTGTCACAAACTACAAACATACACCCACCCTCCTGACTACACAAATAATAGACACCCTAAACAAACTCTACTCCAAGCTTTCTCTCTTCCCCCACACCCAACACATACACAGCAACACAACAACTCTCTTACAACCACCTCTCTTCCATTGGACAATTTATAGCCTTTCAACATGACCCACATGCTGCACCACCACCATTAACCCATACTCCTTCCACTCTAAGCAAACGCAAACAAAATAAACAACATGACACGCTTCACTACTTCGCATCTCCACGTCTACGGCACAACAAGTCAAGTCTACAAAAACAGCAAAGCTCATCAGCTCACTCTCAACCTCCATCTCCACCACATACACACCAAGACCCATCGAAATGCCTTCTTAGCTTGGTGGACGAGGAATACAATATATAAAAGCTATACTATTGCTATCTTAATGCAGTTAATACCAGAACTAAGGACACACCTGCTTCAAGTCCACAAGATACTACTCACTCTTCTACAAAACAAAGTCACACCATCACCAAAACACAATTTCTAAACTGCCTACTAACAAATGCTAGATCACTCTCTAAAAACAAGCATCACATCTCCGACCTTCTCACTGACACACAACTAAGCCTGGGCAGAGTTTGCCGAATTCTATGCAGAACTCCGCAAAGTGCAAAAAAAACCTCTGCCGCTCTCCACGGAGCTCCGCAAGTGGGGGAGTTTCTTTAAATAAATGCTGTTCGCAGTGATTTTCAGCACCAGGTGCTTGTCCGCACTGTGCTATCATTGCGAACGGCACCATGCACAGTGCAAGTGGGCACTGCTTCGTTTCTGCCGCTCAAGTAGATTTTTACTGGAGCGGCAGCTTTCTTAACGCGAACGGTAGGTTTCTCAACGCAAGCAGTCGCGAGCATACGTGACCACTCGCAATGAGAAATCTGACCGCCCGCGTTGAGAAATCTCGCCGGGAGGTTGATTTTCCACACTTGCCAACTTGATGTTGACGAACGCAAACAAGGAAAAATCGCACCTGGAGGTGGATTTTCCTCGCTCGCGCTCGCCAACTTGATGTTGATAAACGAGAGCGAGGGAAAATACTCTGCTCCGTATTTCAGAAATCTGCGAGCTCCGCATAACAAGGATTGCAGAAAACTCAGTGAGCGGAGCGGAGCTCACCGCCCAGACTTACACACAACCTGACTTACTGTTCATAACGGAATCATGGTTAGGAGATGACATGGCCCGGTGTTCCTCAGTTATCAAACTTCACAGAAAATTGTATAGGCAAAAGAGGAAGTGGCCTAGCTGTTGTGTTCAAGCAAACATTAACTATCACTATAGCTTACAAAGTTTCCATACAAGGTTGTAAGGCACTCTTCACCAGATGCAACTCTACACCATCTTCCTACTCCTTTGCAGACTTCCACCTAGCAATCCAACTTTCCAAGGCACACTTCTAAACACAGTTTCAAACCTGATAAAACTACACCCCAACCTATGCATTCTTGATGACCTAAACATTTGGTTTGACAAACCCAATATGCCCCATTCAAAAAGAATCATCACTGGCCTAGACACACTAAACCCTACATCATATCGCCCATAAACATCAGAGAACACATCCTAGATGTCATTTATAACTAGCTACCTTTCAAATGAAATAATCCAGTCACATGGTCAGACCACCATTTGCTATTTTTCCAACAAAGCAACACACCTAAAACCACCTTACATGTATCCACCTATCGTCCCTGGAACAAACTCAATTTTGAACACTTAGAAACACAACTAACACCAAATACAGATCTAGACACAATACATTCTGTTAAAAAACTATATTAGTGGCTACAGAAACCTTGATATCCTAATACTACTCAGAGCAACAAAACGGGACAAAAGAAATCGAGAAATACAGAGCTAAAATAGATAAAACAGCAAATCAGAAAGCTAAAAAAAAACACCAATCAGAAGAAACGTCACCTACAAAAATTTTACAGATTATACAAGCCAGCAATCAAAACATTTTTTTTAAAAGATACCATTCAGACAGAAAGCTAAATGTGTAAATAAAGAATTTTATACAATTCTCACAGAATTTTGTAAACCAAATTGCCTTGAAGGATCTCATCCCATTACTCATGAATTAACAGACAAAACTGGCAAACCATAGCACAACCAAAGCAGACATGTTGGACTCCTATTTAAAACAAAGGAAAACCACTAGCAACGGCCCCTTTCCAAAACAACCCTCCAAGAGTAGGCTAATCCAGCCTCTGCATTCCTTTCAACAAATATCACAAAGTGAATTTATGGATCTGGTCAAAGCAAGCAGGCCTGCCGGCAGCCCTTCTGACCTATGTCCGCAACAAATCTTACAGACAATGCTAACTACCTCTGCTGCAACAACAGTAAGAAAAATCATCAATCATTTCTTAACTATATGAATAGTTCCAGAAGACCTAAAGAAGTCATAGATACGCCCATTATTGGAAAGAAAAAAAACGGACCAGCTTAAACTTGACAACTAGAGACCAATTACAAATCGACCTTTCCTGTGCAAACTAATAGAAAGAGCAGCATTCACCCAGATGTCACAAGTCATTGAAGAAAAAGACATACTTTCAGACTTCCAAACAGGATTCCGTCCAGGAAGATTCACAGAATCTGCCCTCGCTGTCATCTGGGATGACCTTAAGAACAAAGTAGACTGGAACGCGGTTGCTGCACTACTTCTCTTGGACCTTTCAGCTGCCTTTGACAGAGTTGACTATGACACTTATACAAAGACTCTATGAAGCCGGTATAGAGAGGACTGCTCTCGACTGGATCACATCCTTCCCTCAAAACAGAACAAATGTCATCCATAACCCCTACTTTCCTATACAAACATACTTCACAAAAGAAGGGGTCCTTCAAGGCTTTATCATCATACACATGCTTTTCAACATCTACATGAAGTCATTACCGGCACTGATCAATGAGTTTCAGCTCACAAGCTCTAACTATGCAGATGAAACACAAATACACCTTAAACTGAAAAGCCCCAAAGACATTAAAACTCAAAAATGTATGGTTGCCTGAGAGCCGTTGATCAGAAGATGACTTGGAGCCATCTGTAATAGAATGCTTCCAAAACTGAAATACTCACATGTGGTGACTAGAAAAATTATGACCTACCTACCGCCTGGTCTGACAATCTGGGAACACCACCTAAAGTATCTATGGAAGTAAAAAACCTTGGAATTACCATGGACTCTAAGCTATCAATGAATTTAACAAGATCAAGCTTCATTACTTTAAAAACTCTGTGACACATCTTCCCTCACTACTATCTCTCTGGTACTTTCTAAACTCAATTATGGTAATGGCCTCTACTACGGATCATCTCCCTTGCCTTGAGGGCCCTACATTGGTTAATGGTTACCATTCAAGCTGATTTGTATCACAGACACTGGGATACATAGAACAGAGCAACTCGCCCCAAAATCCCACCATACAGAGAAGGTGGCACATCCTTTTCTGTTTAAGCAGCCAAACCATTGGACTCTTTACCTCAAACATAAGATCCACGGATAACAATCTCATCTTCAGTAGACTACTTAAAAATTGGCTCTACCCTACATAACTACCATACTCAAACATAAATGTACATCATATCCCTGTGTATAAAGCATTTAATTTGATTTTATGTATGGATCTAAATATGTGTATTCCTTTGTATAATTGTGTATAATAATGTTTATAAATAGTCGGTGGGTGTGCTTAAATGTATTACTTATGGTTATATTATTCTATGTATACAGGTAGCTGCATAATTTTCATGTAAGTTATTTGGTTAGATGCTTATGGGTCCCACTTTTTTTATCTATCAAAATATCTAAATTTTTATCATAACTATCTACAATTGCTTCACTATTGAATTATATATATATATATATATATATATATATATACACAATACAAGTAAATGAAAGTACTTATGTATCTATACATTTAATACTTTACTCCTACTGTTAAAAAAGAATGTTTAAAAAAAATACCATATTCAGCCTCTGAATGCGCTACCCTATATCTCTCTCAATACTTCTTCTACCTCTACTCTCTGGCCTACCCCAAGCCTCATTCTACTACTGTGATCGCCAAAATAACAATTTCTAGACGCTTCCCTTTTCTATCCTTCCTTACATCATCTCAAATCTTTTTTACTATTGAGATCTCCCAAACAAGCCTACTAAACCCTTCCCACATGTATCCCTCATAGACTCATTCAATACTTCATTTTCTCCCTAATCCACTTCTAGACACTCTCCCCCACCTCCATCTCCACTTTACTCATTCCAAAGCCCCTCCTACTGCTATGATCTCCAAATAAACACTTTCTGGACCATTTCTTCTTCTATCCCTCCATAATCCTTTTCAATCCAACTAACAGACTCACATGTCCACTGCTCAAATGAATAAATTTTTCCATATACTAATTCTTCAATAATCCTATTTGGCTTTCGGAGTAGCATGCTACTCGCCGCAAAGAGCATTGACACATCGTCAAGGATAGTAAGTGCTATATAAATGCAATTACAGTGGAGCATTTATAATAAGGGCTTCTGAGTGCTGCAGTAAAAGTATCCAGAACTCTGGATTAGACCACAGCAAAGTAAGTATGTAACACCCTGGGAACGATAAGCTGTGAGTATAACGACACTCCAGGTTCCGGGAGCTGGTCCTTACCCTCTTGTTTGCTAATGGCACCTGGACAAGGGTGGGCTCAGGACAAGGGACAAACAGCGGCAGCTGCTAAGGGTCATATTTGAGGGAATCTGAAACAAAACCAGCCTACTGATCTAACAAACTTATAAGGAGTATATTGCACACACCGAAATCACCTGGAGTTACACAACCAGCGGGGTTGATATACTGGGAATGTGGCCTGTTCAGATGTGCCTGGTGGTGCAGGCCTAAATTATTTTATGTTTTCACATTGGATGGGCTGATTGGGCTAGGCAATAAACTGTTAGCCTTTCCCCGGTGCTGAGGGTGAACCACTTGTCATTACAGGCTCTGCTACTGAATGTTTCTAGCAGTGATCGAAATGGGTAAGCCAAGACAGGAGAAGAGCACCCAAGATGACAAGAGCTCGGACGCCGAGGTTGGGTCAAGTCGGCCAGCAGAGCATGCTTTGCAGCCTGATACGCTTCAGAATAAACTTGAATTGATCCTGGAAGCAATCTCCGAATGCCTGGAGGGCCTCGAGCTAAAGATTTATACCAATGGCCTTGTGGGGATATTCTGGCAGACCATTGCAAGCTGTTGGTGCAAAATATAGAAGATCTCCCACAGAGATCTCCCACAGACAGTGTGTTGGAATATCGGGCAGAGGGCAAAACCGGCAACAACAATGTAAGAGTGGTCAGCCTACTAAAGGGGGTCATGGTAACCTATCTTGACAACTGGATTCAGACCGAAGTGGCACCTCCAGGCCTCACTAGTTTTTTGGCACTTGATTGGGGACATAAAGTACCCACACTAAGACCACCCCCTGGCACACCACCTTGTACCTACAAAAAGCCTGCACAGCTGGACCCTTTAAGAATGAGACCTTCTTTAAGACCATGTTTCCAGGTTATACAGCAGCAGTACAATTTAAAAATGCCTCCTTTATGGAGGTAAAGAGAGCCCTGAGAAGCACTGGCCTGTGATATTTATTATTATTCCAAGCCAAATTGAAAATAATGATTGACAGTTAAACTCTGTTCCCTCTGAACCCCAGAGGCATTGACTTAAATGTATAAAACAGAACAGATCAGACTGTACTGCCTAAGCTTCTATTGCAGAGGAAAAAGAAGACACGTTGAAGAGGCTGCAGCTTGCATGCAGTGTTAAAAGGCTATCCAGTTCACAAACAGAGAAAGACAAGGCGGCTACAGTCCTGGCAGCATCTGCCATTGGTCAACCTGGAACTTACAATGAGGACAACTGACAGAAATATCAATGATAAGGAAGGATTACCACTGCTTACTCCTTGAGCTACCTATGGTATAAATGGAATGTATTTGAAGTGATTGCAGCTGTCGGATTTGAGACGCCCTCATTGGAGAATGTATTAAGCTGTGATGTGTACTCCTACATGTTAGAAATCGGAGGATCCCAGTAGTAGTATTGGTGGTATCAAATATAAGAGAATGCTGACACGAAAAACCTGGGGGTTTTAATTTACTGCTGTAAATGTAGGGAGACCATGAACCGGGGGCAGAGGGGAGTGTGGGAAATTGGAAACTACAGTTTTCATTGGTCACTAGGTGTGCTCCCTTAGATTGCCATGCTTCAGTATCATATACAAAAGAATAAGTATGACAATGGACGTTTTCAAGTTTGGGTGAAGGGCCGTTGCTCCTCTGGTGTGAGGGAGTTGGGCAAAGTGTGTATATTTCATGCTTTATTTTGTGCAAACAAACTCTGGATATGGTCAGGGGAGGGGGTATGATGGCACAAAGGAGACAGGACGTCTAGGGGGAGGCGCAGCGCGTGCACAGCGAAGTGAACGGACACCCGAGGAGGCAGCGGGAGGACTCGGGAGGCGGCGGCCACACCCCCTTGCTACCGGGGGACTTCAAAGCAGACCTCGCGTCTCCCGCTTCGCGGGAGGCGCAGCGCGTGCACAGCGAAGTGCACGGACACCCGAGGAGGCAGCGGGAGGACTCGGGAGGCGGCGGCCACACCCCCTTGCTACCGGGGGACTTCAAAGCAGACCTCGCGTCTCCCGCTTCGCGGGAGGCGCAGCGCGTGCACAGCGAAGTGCACGGACACCCGAGGAGGCAGCGGGAGGACTCGGAAGGCGGCGGCCACACCCCCTTGCTACCGGGGGACTTCAAAGCAGACCTCGCGTCTCCCGCTTCGCGGGAGGCGCAGCGCGTGCACAGCGAAGTGCACGGACACCCGAGGAGGCAGCGGGAGGACTCGGGAGGCGGCGGCCACACCCACTTGCTACAGGAGCCTATTTCAGTGAGCCCTCACTTCCGGCCCCGCGGGACGCGCGCGCAGGCGGGCGCCGGGCTAAGCCCGGGCAAAGGGCGGGCCCTCTGTGGCCCTCAGAGGCACAAGGAGGACGGGACGGGCCACCACTCTTGGCACCATCACAGGAGAAGGTACAGTCAGGTTCTATCCTTTCTATCCCTACCGCTTTGAACTGTCTACTCTTGTCACCAGGATTCTGTCACCCAACTACAATGTCCATCTGGGAAGAGCTGAATGCCCTCTGTGGCACAAACTATATCCCGGATGCACCATCCCCCCCCATAGTGGCCAGAGTCACTGATCGAGCAATTTGCACTCCCCAGGCATCCCCCGATACAACCCTCCTTCCATCCAATAACTGCAGCCCCTCTGTACCTGGCCCCAATACAGCCCCATTACTATTGGACAAGGCTGAGACTCGATCCCCCCTACAATCGACCCTTCTGGCGAGCGTCTGCTATACACTGCTCTATCTCCACTGGTAGTAAAAATTAATGATTTGGGGGACAGACTGTGCAGGATCGAAAAAACTGTAGCACAGTCATACCCACTAACCGGAAACACTATTACTCCCACACGCTCTACCCCCACTAACACCCAGGAAAGGTCTACGAACAATGCTCCCAGGATACTGCAAACTTGTGACTCCCCTGTTATACCACCCATTCAAAGTGGTCGCAATGATACCCTTAATACCGATCATGCCCCACATAGAGCTCCTGTGATCGCACTAGAAAGAAGGCATCGCATTGACTTACCCCCCGAAGCAGCCCCATATGTCACCGTTCTCTCTGGGGTCCCCGCACTCAGACCGGGAAAACGTGAACTGCACCAGGACCTACTGAACA
The DNA here is from genome assembly GCF_964263255.1 of Lissotriton vulgaris. Classification (NCBI taxonomy): domain Eukaryota; kingdom Metazoa; phylum Chordata; class Amphibia; order Caudata; family Salamandridae; genus Lissotriton; species Lissotriton vulgaris. Next base: position 339,461,881 of record NC_141687.1, on the reverse strand, counting down.
AAGCCATCTTTTGGCTCAAAAACAATAGACCATTACCTTCTGCGCTAGAAGGTGGGATACTGAGCGTCAGAAGGGTGGGGTGGCTTGGTCATCTGCCCAAAAATGTTCCAGGGGACTTGATTTTGGTTAAGTTTAAGGACAGGAACATTGCCCCCTACTTGCGATCTACCCAGCCCAAACTTGGAGATGGCTCCATCTGTATTTGGGACCTGCATGACTTTTACCCTGGTCCCCGACCACCGAATCACCATAACAGCGGGTGAAAAAGGGGGATTCTGTGTACTTTGGGTTATTATTTTGAATCTTTGATATGCTAAACTATTTTAGTTGGGTTTAAATCTATTTTCTTTTAATTAGGCAATGTTATGTTGAGTTGTTTTTGCATGTATGCATTTTTTTGTGTTGCTTTTATGGTCAAAAGCCGAATAAAGCTTATTTGATGATGACAGGACGTCTATAAAAGATAAATTCCTTCTCCACATGTGGAACATACGTGCATTGGGATCAGCAGTCAAAAGGTACAAAGTTAATGTTTACTTCAAGAGAAGCGGGGCGCAGACGGTGTTTCTGCAAGCATGCACTTTGCCAAGCTCAAGGTTGTCTGATTACATCATAGATGGCTAGGCCAAGGGTGTAATAGAAGGTGGTACTCCTTTTCCAGGGAAGTGCTTGGTGTATCTTGGTGTGATTGGGAGTTCCCTTTTCAGCCACACAGACACAACAAAAGATGGCTGCTTTGAATGGTGTCTGGAACTCTTGATGGGTGAATGGTGATGTTAGGTTGTATGTATGCTTCTAACCTTTTTAGGTCGAGCCTGGGAATACGCATCCGAAGGATGCGGTCGAGGTGGTGAACTATAGCTAGCTGACTCGGGGGTATGAAGGACAAGAAACTGCCACGCGCTTCTCTACGGCTGTATTTCACTGCGTGCACGCGCACGTCGGCTCCGTCCACATTGCCAGCAAGTCAGCCTAACGCACGTGCATGCACACAGACACACACACGCACGCACACAGACACGCGCGCACACGCACTTATACTTACACACACACACACATAGAGACCCGACCCCCCCGCCCCCGCCCCCGCCTCCGCCGCCGCCTCATTACTACTTTCGAAAAAGCAGCCCACCCGCGGCCTGCCCGAGTCGTCCCCTGCCCCCGCCGCATGTGTGAGTGGAAGCGGCGGGGCACAGAGACTAGAGACGGCGTGGGAAGGGGTGACCAGACCCGCAATCAAGAAGAATAACGAGCCCACCCGCAACAAGACACGAAGACCCCAGCATCACCCCCCCCCCCGCCCGCGCAAGGACTGCTAGACGCCGCCGCAGGCAGGGAGGACAGAGGGAGAAGTAACTGCCGCCGCCGCCCTCTACACCCCCCCTCTAACAGGCGCGCTGGGCCTACCTCCTTATTTAGCCCCCCCCCCCCACGCGCATCTCGCTGCACTCTTCAGCCCAGCAGCAGGTGGGACTTCCTTCTTTCTTCTGGCCCGGCCTACGTCTTCTCTCCCGTTACCTGGCTTCCTGCCTCAGGGGTCCGCCAATGGCAGCGCGGCCCCGAGCAGGGAGGCGGGCACAGCGTTTCCTCTGGAATCCCGGGCCCGTCGGCGGTGATAATTTATTTGGGGACACAACCTGCATTAGAGTTGTTTGCCAATGTAAATTTTTTTTTGTGCCTCAAGTCTACTTTGAGGCCGGGGACTGGGAAAGGGCTGACTATCGTGGCACATTTTCCTCGCGAGCTGGACACCATGTGCTGTGACTCGAAAAATAACTCACACTGAAACTGTGCAAGAAAATCACTAGCGCAACAATGCTCCCCTTTGTTATCCCTCCAGTTAATGCTGGTTAACCAATTACTTTACCAGACTGTGGGGCCCCCGACTCAATCCAAACACACTTTTAAGAATGGGTAATTTCAGAGGGCGGGATAGGCTGCGAGTAAACCATTCGCGCGCTGGAGGGAGGGAGGGAGCCATATGTTACCCACACAACATAAACCATGTGACGTTTCATAAATCCACGGCGTCTGAAAAGGCTGTCCGTGAGTGGCTGACCAGCCTGCATCATATCTGAAAAAGTCATTAATAAGCCCCGTCTGAAACCTGAGATGCGGACTGTACGTTACCGCGTCTGGGACAAGGATAGGATGTTTGGTCTGCACTAAACTAAAGGGGGCGGGAGGGGGAGCGAGAGGCGGTGAAGGGAAATACTGCGGGAGGAGAAAAGTTCAGAGCGAGAAAACACACGCGAGAAAAAAATAACAGAACCACTCTGCCGAGCCTGGACTCTGTGCTTCATGGAGGGCTAAGCATGCCTTGAAGAGCGAAGCATGCCCTGCGTGTAAAACTCCCTGATCCAGGCGGCTTGTTTCATCCCTGCATCCGTTCGACGTTGAAGGATAAAAGGTCAGTCACTGCCAGTGGCGGGTGGGCACCCTTGGTGGGTGGGCAGCGGGCACTGTGTGGTCTAAGAAACAAAAGCAGTTTCCGCAGAGCGAAGAATTGTATTTGCCCAGACAATGTGCCCTGATTGACTGTGGTGCCTTTGTGATGGAAAAGTTTGCTGGCTGGAAAATGTCTTATTTTTGCTTACTTTGTGAAACATCGGTTCCTCTCACTGTCTGTTTGTGGTGAGATGTACTTTTGGGGGCGCCCTTGCTCCCCCACAGGTAGCGAACCGAAAACGCAGTTAGCACAATAGGGAACGGATGTGCGGTGCTTTAATGCGTCTGGTGTGAGTTCCTTGCAGCACTCTGAGTCCTGGGTATTCTCCAGTTGTTACCGGCGGGGAGGGCACGGCCGGAAGAGGGCATTGTCAGAACGCTGAGAGAGTCCTGCCAATAGACGCCGCGGTCCCCTGTGCCCTCAGAGGGGGTAGGGTCGGCTCTTATAGGGCGCTGATGTTTTATGGCACGTAGTTTTGTCCTCAATCGTGAAACCAGCGCTTAATAGGACGGAAGCTTACAATACCTCGGGCTCGTGAGCTGTTAGTGACACATTCCCGAAAGAATGATTACAGGGTGACACAGAAAAAGACAGGGTATTAGCACTACTCGAGGAAGCGTTTAGAGAAAGAAGCACGCGCTTAGAGGTTTAAAGTCTTTAATTAACGAGCACTAGAGATTATGTAGTTATCGAGACTGGTCAAATGATATGAATAAAAAGCCATGGCCGGTTAAAGGCAGTTCCCTACTTGCACGGCATTGGTAAGGTCCCAACTCTTAAATGACTCTCACTTTATCCCCCTTAAATAAATAAGTTGAGAATTATTAAGAAGGGCACGTGGGAAGACAAAATTAACATGTCACCCATCGGGTATTGGAAGGACCTGCCAGGAAACAGGAAAGAACAGCAGAATATGTTCTATACACTCTATGGAATAATCTAAAATGTGACCCCGCAGTACCAAAGACAGAAATGTATTTTTTCAAACTGAGAAAAAAAATCAAGTACATTGTAAACCCACTAATTTGGCAGTGAATGAACAGAGGCGGGGTTTGCCACATATGTTGAGCACGTGGGCCGGAGAAAGGATATCCAGTGTCCGATTTCAAGTACCAAAGGTTTTTAAAGGAACATTAATGAGAAGCCCCCAAATACCAGGGCGTGAACCAGCTGCGGGAATTCAGTTGAGATATTTCACGCTATTATTATCAAGATATACACCCCTGAGAAAGAAAGCCGGTGCCACTAGAATTCCAGGGATAGCTTTAGGATGAGTCACTGAGCTTTTGGCAGCCAATCAGATCAAAAAGTATATGAGTTTCTATACAGACGATAAACTTGCTAAATAGTTCAACAGATTGAGCGTCGAATCATAATTGGCAAATGGTCCAGGTTGTGTGTAACTCTTACTCCTGGTCATGGCTTAATCTTAACTACCAGCACTTTGCACTCTGGGACCCATTGGCCACGCTTCTGATGGGGCGTGGGTGGGTATCCTCAACACATGTTGGGTGGTCGGAGCAAGCACCTGGCAGTAATATATAGAGTGAGGGTCAAATGGTATATGCTGTAGCCTGCAACTACATCCGTTCGTCCGTCCATCCATCCAGCCATCAGTACATCCGTCCATCCATCCATCCGTCCGTCTTCCCGTCCGTCCATTCATCCATCCATGTATTCGTCCGTCCGTCTTTCCATCCATCCAGCCATCTATCTGTTCATCCAGTATGTAGTATCCTTCCAGACAGTTTGTCTGCTCTTTCTACAGTATCCATCTAGATGTCAATAAGCTGCACCAACAAACCCACCACATCTGGTACCCTTTGTTCAAACTACAAAAACCATCCGCATAGCCAATAAGCAATATACTTCCACTCTGTCTGCTCTCTGGCCACTCCATCTATCCATCATCCCATCCATCCATTTACTCATCCTATCCATCTATCGCCCTCACTCTATCTATCGCCCTCTATCTATAGCCCTCACTCTATCTATAGCCCTCACTCTATCTATAGCCCTCACTCTATCTATAGCCCTCACTCTATCTATCGCCCTCACTCTATCTATCGCCCTCACTCTATCTATCGCCCTCACTCTATCTATCGCCCTCACTCTATCTATCGCCCTCACTCTATCTATCGCCCTCACTCTATCTATGTATCGCCCTCACTCTATCTATGTATCGCCCTCACTCTATCTATGTATCGCCCTCACTCTATCTATGTATCGCCCGCACTCTATCTATGTATCGCCCGCACTCTATCTATGTATCGCCCTCACTCTATGTATCGCCCTCACTCTATCTATGTATCGCCCTCACTCTATCTATCGCCCTCACTCTATCTATCGCCCTCACTCTATCAAATGGTTAAAATAAGTTCTTCAATGTTTCAAGCTTTATTACAAATGTCACAAAAAAGATGTTAATATTTCACTTCTGTTCTTGTATTTTCGTCACAATAAAATACACTTAACATAATCACAAAAGTTGTTTACAAAAGTTTAAGCTATTGCCATTACAAATTACAATAACTTTTATTTAAGTATTAATTATTAAAAAAAATAAAAGCGTTTGTTATTTGTAATGTCAATACATTCAAGTCACGTAAATACAACACATATTGCATTACAAATGCTATAGGTGTCACATTTGCAAAAGTTAAAACTATTGCCATTGTAAATGCCAAAGCTATTAATTTCGCTATTTTCAAAACCAACACATAAATAAAAACATTGCCATTCACAATACCAATAGCTCAAACTTTCCTAATGCGAGACCTATTGCATTGTAAATGCTTGTTCTCTATTGTCTGCCCATCTGGGATACTTCCCTGAGAGAGGGGGATATGATCTGAAGATTACAACTGGGTCAGTGATGTGAACGTAGGCTGCTCTATGCCACCAGTAAAGAGCTTTCAAGATGTGAAAGAGGCAAAGTGCTTGAGTACAAGGACTTTAGATTGAGACCTGCCCGATATTTGGGACTACAACATTGCCATGAGAGGGATTATTCATTCTTTTCTAATCTTTATGATAAGCATGTGAAATTAGAGAGTGTTGTGTACTGGAAACGTAAGCCAATATTTGGCAGGTTTGGAGTATCTGGGCAGACTATTTTCCGATCACAGTCCCCTCTTTGTTGCTACGCAGTTCAGATTGCCCCTACAGTCTGTGCCAATTTTGAGGCTCCAACTTGGTTCCATGACGAATTACGCCTTCCGGTCATCACTGTGGGATACAATCATGGAATACTTTAATAAAAACCGGAGTCTGCCTCCAGTGCTCTAGTGGAGTGGGAACAATTCAAGGGGATGTTATGGGGGAACTGTATGGCTACATTCCACTGGAATTTAGGAGTTAGATATTGAATTGGTTGCCCTGGATAAAACCATACACGACTTGAAATTAGAGGCACCCAAAAAATACTATAGCGAAGGCTACGCTTGAGGTCCAGGGAATCCTAAGCATGAATTATTGAGAAACTACAATACCATTATTATTAAGATTGCATTTTTAGGGTACATGAGGGTGAGGGTAAACTGTGGAGACTCTTGGCTTGGCTGGTCCGACCAAAGAGTAGTGGTTCCCCATTACACAAACACTGACACAGCACCTTGTATACTTGTATAGTTAGTATACTCTCAACAAGAGATTAACATTTTTTGGAGTAATGTGTGCAGTTATTTGGGGACCTCATGCAGGCAATGACTGGGAAGGTGAAGAGGGCCCCCATTTGTTGCCCTGAGAAGGTGTTGAGTCTGGGTGGTTTAATTTCCGCTAATGAAATAACAGATGCTATTACGGAACTATCCAGTGAAAAAACTCTGGGTCCGGTGGACTCCAGCCTGAATTTTATTTACATTAGGAGGCCCTTCTGACTCCATTTCAAAGGGGAGAGAAAACTTTTGTAGGCCACTCTCCGTGCTTAATTTTCACTTTAAAATCCTAAGCAAGGTACTAGCCACTAGGTTATATCCATATCTCAACACATTAAAACATATGGACCAAAATGGTTTCATTCCATAAGACCCTTAAACTCTGGAGATTATATGAAGTGTGTAGTATCCTGTTCATTTTAATGTTCTGCCATTATACCTCCTCCTGCTCAGCCAGTATGAATGTGATGTGTGCTGCATGGAATGTTGGAGTGATGATGCGTATTCGAATGTTAGGTGCCTGTGAGGTGAAGTGTGACAGTTGAGAGTATGGGCAGAGCAGCCGGCAGGCTGCTCCTGGTGGGTTTGCTACCCTGGAACTCTTCTGCAAGTAACTTACTTCAATAAATCTACTTAATCTACAACCTACCTGTGTGGACTTCATTACTACATTATTTTGGCAACAAGTTGGTGACTACCTACATGTTACAACTGGACTTCATGTACCTGGCAGCTAAAAGAGGACATGAAGATGAAGCTACCTACAGAGCCTAAAAATACTGGCAACTCTACATACATTACCAAGAGGAGGTATCCTTTGAAAAGAAAATACTCTCTCAAAAAACAAAAACGTTCTGCACAGAACAGTAAAGATGTCCTCGAGAAAGCAAGGAGTACTTCACATAAAACAGAAGATGTCCACAAGAAACCTGTGAAGATGAAGCACTACGCCACTCAGCCCCACCAGTGTCACCACCATCTGACAGCCCTAGCCCAGGCGTGCTGTGCTCAATTGGATTACTTACTTGGGACTGTGAATTTTACAAGCACTGATTCTGTCAAAACTACCAACCTACAGCTTGTAAATTCTTTTGACCCTGTGGACATGCAAAAACATCAAGGATCAAGGGACAATAATCCTGTCAACAAGGATGGGAAGAATGGCCTCTTCCCACAATCTTTCACTGCAAGTAACACAGCACTGATGAATGCGGTCTACAATCGAGTATTTGGTGCTGGCTACAACCTACCACTATGGTGCTTTGGTGTTTGCGAGACGCGTAGCTGCACAGAGCCAAAATGTGTTTGTGAGGGACATTACAGGCGGAGGATCGTGGTGTCTGTCTGGTGAACTCTGTCATGCAAAATGGAAATTAAAGGGGCCACACTGGACCTAAATGGCTGTGCACAAGTTAGGCGTAAGCTATTTGCCCATTTTTCAATTTTTCTATGACTTTCAAAAGCGTCTTTCACAAACTCTTTGTTGTCTGTGTGATGACATTTCCCCTCATCGTTGTCGAAGCTTTGCCTTGTCAGTTGCCGTTATTACATTTGCCATGGAAGTCTGTGTGCAAGCTTCTTACCTCATTTTCGAAGCCGCGCGAATCATCTCGTGGATGAGGACCCGCAGTGACGACATGCCTCTTTATTCTTCGTCGAGTGAAGCCTACAGCATCATCGCAGTTGCTAGGCAGCTTCCGATGCTGCTCTAGGACGCTTTGAAACATGTGCGTGCGGGAAGCCACCCGGCACAGTGCATTTTACGTGCCACCATATTTTAAAATCGACATTGGGTGTAAAGCTACGTAACTCTTTCCTATTGTGCACATCAGAGGTTTACTCACATCTTTGCTGCATGCTTTTTGGAGATAGGAAAAAGCACAGTGGACAGTGTATGCCGCCGAGAAGGGTTTCTTGTGATAATTTCGTTGTTCGAGGTGGGTTTCCATTCTTAACTTGCCCACGTCAGCACCTTGGTCGATATTGGCCCTAGCATCTGTTTTTAGGTCTCAGCATCGAGACCTATTGTCGCCGAGTTGCTCCTAATGGGAGATAGACCGGTGCACGAGCGGACCAGGCTCTGTGGACGCGCTTACGCAGGCCGGCCGAAGGCACGCACACACACAGAGACAGACGCGCAAACAGACACACACACACACACACACACACACAGTCACACAGACACACATACACACACCCCCACGACTAAGCCCCACTAACCGCATCAGCGGCCTCAGCCGCCACTCCTGACTTCTGCTGCCACCGCTCCTCTGAGCCGGCCATCCACTCCGTGGGCGCATAAGACGGAAGTCCCGCCCCAAGACAGCCGTGAGCGTGCACATCCCAACACCGGAAGTTCGGGAGAGTGCACGCTCACAGCTTGTTGTAGAGTGAGAGCCGCTTACGTGTGATCACTTGAAAGTGAACAATTGCCATGAGATGAATGGCCTTGGGGCAGAGAGAGATTAATCCATGGGGGTCGGACACTTATCAAGGCACCACGGGGGGGGCTGAGAGGGAAGACCCCTTCGGAGATTGGACACAATGACTTTCAGCTACACCCCCCCCACACACACCTTCCTGTGGAGCTCGGAGGGGGTGCAGTGTGTAAATACTGAAGAGGCCGAAGGGTGGAAGCACTGTGACCAGATGCACCCAATGCTGCCCTTAGTCGCGAGGGTCTTCCTACATGAATTTCACCTTGAGCGGCAGAGTGCACAGACCACTGACGGGCCCGGACAGTCCTTAACTAGAGACCCCATCCTGGCGAGGAGACCGCGCGGCCGAGGAGTACTGGGGCCGTCTGTTCCTGAGGCAGGACCGCCAAGCACAGTCCCCTCTCCACGGTGACTTGTCTCCCGGACCGCCCTTCTCCGACTGTGGGGCTCTCCACAACTCCTCTGGGTGGGGAGTGAGGGACGCAGGTGGGTGCTGTGGTCGTAGAGCGTTTTAGAAACACAGTTGACATTTTGTGTCTACACTTCCTATATTCCAGTGGTTTACAGGAGCCCCAGAGGTCAAAACGCCACCTTGACAGCTGAATTGTTGAAATGCTCTTACACCCAGGGAGAACTCACACCGTCACTGGTTGAACATTGGGTTCCTATCAAGTCCCGATGCATTTTGCTGCTGGTAGTTTCTCCTTACGAAGGGGTGACATCCAAACTACAGGTGCCAGAATGCAAAGAGAAACTCCTGCGGCAATCATTTAAAAAAAAGCGACTATTCGTTTTCGAGAATACTAGTACTCACCAGACCTCCATAAAGGGATAGCAGCCTCGCGTTTTCCTCACATTAGACCATGTTATTACCTTTGCCAATATCGGTTTTCTCAAGCAGATTCTATAGGCTTTCCTTGTACATCAACATCCCAGGGAAGCATCTGAGTCTGTCAGAAGAGGGCCCCCAGAGGGCGACGACAGGTTTCCAAGAGACGCAGGGAGTCTCCCAGTTTCCTAACAATGGTGGGGGCTGGAGACACTTTAAGGCCCAGGCGCTCGAGTGGGGTACCCCGAGGAGGCATTGCCCCAGAACGCTATCCCACCTAGGTTTTCCCGTGCTTGAAAGCTGGGCTTCCCGTGGGCAGTGGGTCTTTTGCCCCAGTGGGGACGGTTGCCCTGCCTCTTTCTCTTGAGGCGAAAGGGGGGAAGTTAAGTTACACCTCTATGTTCCCAGACTGCTCTGGTAGGTCACAGAGATATTACTTGGAATTGCCTTGCCTTAGGCCACAACTAAAAGAATGCAGCGCCACGGAATACCAGCGTTGTAACAGAAAAGGACATCTAAGAAACAAATCTGTTAATGCCAGTTACCTCAGTGGAAGACGTGCGGCCGTACTAGGCGCCATGACCTGAGCAGTGTGGGGGTCCGTGAAGGGACAGTGCGACTCGTTCATGCTCCCTCCTTATGCATTTTTGGTGAGGGAATGGTGAGAGTCGCGAAAATACTTTTAAAATGTAGCCTGCGGAAGGGGTCGGGGTGGGTGACCGTGCCTGGGCACACATCCTAATCAGATTCCAAACTTTCCCTTCTTTTAAAGCCTCCCCTCCCCCACGTTTGTCAGTCTGTCAGAGACACCTGTAATACCTGCTGCTTCTGATAGTAGTGTTTGTGTGAGAGGTCACCCCCGTGATCGCCCCGATGCCTCGGGTATCTGCTCTGGAGACACCCCCTCAACATAGGAAGCCTGTGAACGTGTGTTGCTGCACTTAGTTATTTCGGTCTCATCAGGTATATAGATTCCTTTCGCTCTTTCCTATTCCAGATCCCCTTTAAACGTTCTGAGTCTAGTTATGAAATGCCTTGCACCATTACAAAACGCACAGCTGCCCAGAGACGTTTTGTTTTTCCTTCACTCATTCTGCCCATAATGTATCTAAACTTTTTAAACTTTGAAGCTCGGGCTGTGAGAATTCACTTCATCACGTGAAAACATCGGTCACATTATGGAAAGCTTCAAGCTTACTATTTCCTTCCCGGAAATTGAAGATTGGGGGCGGGGGTGGGTGGTCAAGAGAGCCCCCCCCCCGTTACTTGTTTGAGTCTAGGTGTAGGGGAGGATGGATTAGGAAACCTGCATTTCACATTTATGGGGTACGTTACACTTCTTAATTTTGTTGGCAAAAAAAACAAATCAGGTTATAAGTCTGCTTTCAAATCTTCCCTTTCCACATAAATGTCTCAGCGCTCTATGTACAGGAACGATTCAGAAAAGGGGGTGGTGATGAACAGAGTGTCTGAATTAAGCAGACCAGAATGCACTGTTTAATCAAGCAGTTTCTGCACTAGTAGATACAAATGCTGTAAATTGTACATAACTTGACTTGTAGACTTTTCTTTGAACTTCCACTTACTTGTTCACGCATACATGCTGGTACAGTAGCATGCATGCAGTTCTCCAATACATTGTGATATTGAATATCATATGTCTGTGACGGCAATATATTATTCTTATGGACGTAATGTGTATATACACGTGTTTACATTTTGTGTGTGTATGTATACATGTATAAATACACACGCAATCACAAAAAACAATTATTTGATGTCAGCAGTCATTCGCGCAATCTTGTCATGCAAGATCAAATCAGACGCTATGCTGATGAAAACGCTTGCATATGGTGGGTGGATTAAGGGCCAAAGACTCCTTTTTGTCATGGAAATGTTTTTGTTTACTTCATCTCATAGCATTTCTCACACGTGGCTTGTTTTGTGTCGCCTCTCAATGGCTACACGATCAAATGAATGGATTTATTTTTGCCGAATGAGGGGGGCAGCCCTCCCCTCAAAGGCGCAACTCTGCGTCCCCGCGAGGAATGTTAACGCGGGTTTTATTGTGGGGCGCTAAATGGGGAGCGCCTTTCACGGCATAGCCCCCCGAAATGCAACAATTTAAATAACTGCTGGGACCTCAGAAGGCCACGGTCAACACGGGTCGCATTCCTGGTCCGTGAAAACACACTTAGTTGATAGTTATGTAAAACGTATCCCAAGACAGTAATTTAGTGTGAAGACAAAAGTTTTATTTTGTAACACTTTTCTGTCGGGGCATGGAATGCAAGAAATTGCAGTGGTGCAAACTCTATGTAAAGCCGCAAATAAAATACTTGTTGTTTCTAGGGTCACATGGCTTAGCTGTTTTAGGGGGCGGGATTTCGCGCGAGATTTTATTTGGACAGTACGGCGCGCTCCCGCCCTGTGTGCAGAAGAAGATCGGTAAAATGTTGCACCAGCAATTTGTCAAGGAGGGCATCACTTCGAAGGGCAGCGCACAGATCGTGGCCGAATTCTTCTGTGAGTAAGGCCTCGTCCCCCTCACGGGCGCAGTACCCCACACGCTACTTCATCTAGTACCGCTGGCCTTCAGAGCTGTTCTAGATTTCAAGTTGCTGTGCTCCTTCCCACTGCAGTTGGTATGCAAGGTGATCATTCAGGTATTTCCCAGTTGGGGGACAGACAACAGCACCCTAGCTCTCAAGACAAGGGGCGGACGTTCTTTTAGGCATGTGCTTGATGCTGCATTGTTTTTAAACGTCATTTAAAGCTCTAGGTACAGGCCTTCCAAACTGCCTATCTCACCCCCAACTCCCTGCATGTGCGGGCCTGTGTGATTTAAGTTACAACTGCTTGCTTCCTCAGCTGGAGGCGTTTTTAGGTCTAGGCTAGCAAAGGGGGTGACAGCAGCACCGGCGTGCACGCTATATGACTCCGCGAGCGCCTCCTGCCTCTCTTGAGACCCCCTCCTCTCTCGCTCGCCCTCTCTCTCTTTTGGACCCTCACCCACCCACTCACTCTTCTCATACTCGCTCGCCCTCCTTCCCTCGCCCCGCGCCGCTCTCTGTCACCCCATATCATATGACTTTGCATCTCGAGTCATCGATCGAGCACTCCAAAAAGATAATAAGGGAGTCTACATCATCAATGAAGTCAGTGGTTGTGCATACACATACTTTGAGCAGTTTCTCTGGAATAAGAACCTACCCAATATTAGTAAAAGCTGTGCTACACTATCTAACAACAGTGCAGAGAAAAGGAAAGTCAGAGTTTAAATGATGTGTGAAGACAAACACTGTGTTTGATCGAAGTACCAGTGTCTTCACTCCTTGCTGCTACAAATCAGTGTTTAAGTGGGACACTGTTATTATAGTTGTGTGTCAGTCACATGCAAATCACGAAAAAACGATTCTGTTGATGCTGATGTTTTTCACTGAATGTAATTGAACATCAGTTATGTCAATACAACATTTTAAAATAGTCCAACGTGTTTGAAGTAGCTATAACAGGTTTATTGGCTTTGAAGTTGCTATGTGTGTGTGTGGCTCTGTGTGTGTGTGTGTGTGTGTGTGTGTGGCTCTGTGTGTGTGTGTGGCTCTGTGTGTGTGTGTGGCTCTGTGTGTGAGTGGCTCTGTGTGTGGGTGGCTCTGTGTGTGGGTGGCTCTGTGTGTGGGTGGCTCTGTGTGTGGGTGGCTCTGTGTGTGGGTGGCTCTGTGTGTGGGTGGCTCTGTGTGGGTGGCTCTGTGTGTGGGTGCAAATGCAATATATCTCGCATTTGCGCGAGATTAAGCTATTAGCATTGTAAATGACAATGCCATTTATTTATATGTTTTAAAAACATAAATAAAAATAATGTCATGAGCAATGCCAATAGCTCTAACTTTAACAATGCCGAGACCATTGCATTGTAAATGCTTGTTCTTTCTGTTTTTTGCGCATACCAGTGCAGGAAAATCTCGACTTTGACTTGCGTGTCTGTCTGCTTTCTGTGACACACACACCATACTCAACTTGAGGCATGTCTCTCTTCTTATGTACTATGGGGTGTGACACTTCTTTGAGCTGGCTGTGCACAAGAGTGATCTTCTGATTCACTTTCCTTGTTGGATTGTCAGCTCCTGGCTACCTCAAGAATGCTGGTGTGTGACACGATTACGGGGACATGCACACCCTACACTTTAACAGTCTCCAAACGTTATTGTGATTCGTATTGAAGCCTATTGCATACTTGGCTGCAAATAACACCAGTTTAATATAAGTTTTTTTTTTTGGAACATTACATCAAGGAACTGGCTTGTTCACCAGCTATACTCTATGGGATTGTCCGATGGGATTCTTTCGCATAGTATGTTACGTTCCTGACATATTATACACCTTCATGGCTTCATTGTTCTTTTCGCATGTATACAATCTATACTTTACGCTTCCCTACATGAGGGACAGGAATGGGTACCAGCCCCAATTTCTCAATGTACATTTCTCTATTTGGGTGTCTTTTCCATCTATTCTTTCACTTTCTCAACCCTTAAACAACAGGGTATCTGTTCATGGGCTTTTGTCTCATTTACTTTTACTTACCTACCTTACGTCTCAGGGCAGGTTATGAGTGCCAGCCCCATTGAGTTCAGCTACCCACCCTTTTGTCAGGGGAAAGTCATGGGTGTCAGTCCCATTTACATTAGCTACTCACCCTCATGTCTGGGGGTAGGTTATGGGTTTCAGTCCCATTTACATTATCTATTATGTTGGGGGTAGGTCATGGATTTTAGTCCCATCTTCAGGTACCAGTCGTACATTGTTACCCTCACACATTGGGTTCAGTCCCATTTCTGCTAGTGGTTTTTCTCCCAAGGATTATCCCCATGGGTGTCACTCCCATTTACAGTATTCACGCCAATTTATTTAATTTATTTATTTTAAGAATTTGTAAAGCGCGGCTGTCACCATTGCAGGCATCCTGGCGCTAGCAGAACCAAAATAGAGGCAGAACAGCAAAAATTCCGGGGGAAAAGGCTAGCCAGGGAAAAGCCAGGTTTTCACCTTTTTCCTAAACTGCAGAAGTTCGTTGGTAGCCCTGATCTCGATGGGGAGAGAGTTCCAGAGTCTGGCGGCAGTCACCTGGAAGGATCTACCACCAGCTCTGACCTTCCTAAATCTGGGAACGACTACCAGTTTAGCATCAGATGAGCGAAGCTGTCTAGTAGGGGCATACCAAACAAACTTAGATCTTAGAGGGGCTGGGCCGCACCCGTGGAGAGCCCTAAAAACTATACAGAGGGCCTTGAATTGGATCCTCTGTCTAAGAGGAAGCCAGTGTAGTTTTGCCAGGGCAGCAGGTCCATGAGATCTCCTAGGCAGCCCCAAAGCCAATTTAGCCGCCGCAGATTGGACCCTTTGGAGTCTGTCCAATAGATACTCAGGGGACCCGAGCAGGAGGGCGTTACAATAGTCCAACCTGCTCAGGATGGTACATCTAACCACTTGGGCACGAGCATGGGAGGGTAAAAGGGGCAGAACCTTCCTAAGAGAACGAAGGATGGCATAACAACAGGCCGATGTTTTCTGTACATGGGTGTCCAAACAGAGCCCATGGTTCAACATAACCCCTAGGTTGCGGACAGAGTCCGCAGGCCGTACGGTGGAGCCGGAATCCGGGGGCCAGAAATTGTTAGGAAACGGTCGAGGAATCCTCGTTCCAGCGTTGAAAAGCACTTCAGTTTTCCCGGCATTAAACTGAAGCGAGTTTGCCTTTAACCAGCTTGCCGTGTTCCTTAGGCAGTTATGTAGGACCTCCACAGAGATGGACTCCTCACCTTCCAAGGAAAGAATCATCTGCGTGTCATCGGCATAATTAATAATTCGAATGCTGAATCCTTTAATAAGCGAGATTAGTGGCCTGAGGTATACATTAAAAAGAATAGGGCTGATGGCAGAGCCCTGAGGCACTCCTTGCAAGACCGGGGAAAAGGATGATTGAAAAGGAGGCACTGAAACCGCCTGCTGCCTGTCCTGCAGAAAAGAATGGAACCAACGCAATGCTGAGTCTCTCACTCCTGCCTCAAACAACCGCCTCAGCAAGATCTTATGATTTACTGTGTCAAAGGCGGCAGACATATCGAGCAGGATCAAAAAAGATGCCTGACTTCTGTCTGCACGCCTTTGAAGTTCATCCATAGCGGTGATGAGGGCTGTTTCGGTACCATGGGCAGGCCGAAAGCCGAATTGATCCTCGTCAAGTAGTAAAAGTTGTTCCAAGTGGGTGGAAAGAGTGTTGCTAACCACCCACTCAACTATCTTGGCGGGGAATGGCAGCAGTGAGATAGGCCAATAGTTTTTTAAACACTCAGGATCCAAGGATGGTTTTTTTAGCAGGGGGGAGACTAACGCCCGTTTCCAGTGAGCAGGAACGGTACCAGTCACCAAGGATTGATTGCAGATAAGATAGAGTGGGGGGAAAAACTCATCTGCAAATTCCTTCCAAATTTTGGGGGGGGACCGGGTCCAAAGGAGAGCCGGAAGCAATTCCTCTCGCTATATTGGAGAAATTTTCAAAAGTAAGCGGCAGGAACCTGAGCAATGACTTTTCCAGGGCCAGAGCCGAATCAGGTACTGAGTTAACCGGTGGGACAGGTCCATGTTCAGAGGGAGAGTCACTGTCAAGGGGGATGTCCAAATCTTTAAGAATCAAGTCTATTTTTTCTTTAAAGAATATGGCAAGATTGTCACAAAGATCTTGGGACGGGACAATCACATTCTTGCACGATTCTGGGTTGGTAACGCTGTTTAAGATGTTAAAAATACTCCTAGAATTGTTAACGGTATTACAGATCAAAGAGGAGTAGTAATCAGCTTTAGATGATTTAATGAGATTTTTATAGGCAAGAATCTTAGTTTTCCATATTTCTTTAGAGGATTCATTGTAATCGCGTCTCCATTTTCTCTCTGCTTGTTTACACCCCAGTTTTAAAGTTTTGAGATCGTCGTTGAACCAAGGAGCAGAGTCTCTACCTCTAAAGAGCCGGGTTTTCAGAGGAGCCCACGAATCGACGACCAATGAAATACTGGTGTGAAAGGAATTATAGTTTTCATCCGCCCCTTTGTTCACATCAAAAAGCGACTCCAGATGAAATAGTTTGCCAGAAGAGTGTAATCGTGAGAGGGCTTTCCAATCTCTACATTTAATTTCTCTGGTTGGGGCCGGTGCCTTGTGTGGGTCCTATTTCTTATAAAGAAAAAATTTAACTAAAGAGTGGTCTGTCCAGTCCATTGGCAAGGTGTCCCCCATGACCACCAGATCTGGTCCTGCAAAGACCAGGTCCAAAAGGTGGCCAGCTTTATGGGTGGCTGTGAGAACCAGTTGGGAAAGGCCGCAACTGTCACAAGCTTGAAGAAGGTTCCCAAGGGCTGAGTCAAGTGTACCATTACGCCAAAGATTAAAGTCACCAATAACCTTTACATTATCAATCCCCGGTTGGGGTACAGTTTATTTTGTGTCTCTAATTAGACTTTGCTGTTAGTTTATCGTAGCGTTATGCGTATTATATTAAATTGTCAATTTGAAAATGGGGGAGGATCAGGGATACTTCTTCTCATCTTCTCTGTTTTCTCACCAGTTTAGTTCGCCTCATAATGTCTAATATTCTTTTCATCCCTGGAATCTGGACTATATTTGGTTGTTAGTCTTCCTCTGTCCCCAGTTTTTCCCTCATTGTAGTTTTATTCTCTTTCTTCCTTGTTTAGGAGGTGATCCTTCCTTCACCACTCTGTGTGTAAGGCTGGTGTTTAGTTTGTGTTGTGCTGTGTCTTTCCTTCTTGCATGCCTGTCTGGCCAGTGGGTGTGTTTGGGGGTTGTCATTGGTGCTTTTATGTCTATCCCTTACCTAGTTGTTCCTTGTGCCTTACTTTTGTATTATATTTATTGAACTTTATAGAAGGGGAGGATGGGTTATTCATCGGTCTGTGTATATTTATCCATTGCTTCCTCTACTATACCTATCTGTGTATATTTATCTATTCAGGTAGGATGAAAATGGGCCAATATGTTTCTCGGCCATATTGTATATGTTTGACGGTACACAACCAATCATTCAGTAATCTTATAAAGTTAGACTACTCACCTGCGAGGGTCTCATAGTGCTAAGGGGGTGGGAGGGGCTGCGGTTCAATCAAAGAGCCAGGTCTTGAGGAACTTCCTTAATTGAGGCACTAAAGGTGATTGCCTGAGGTGCGGAGGCAGGGAGTTCCAGGTCTTCGCAGGGAGGTAGGAGAAGGATCTTCCTCCATCCGTGGTCTTGTGGATCCGTGGGATGGTGGCCAGGGCCAGTGAAGCTGTCTGGTGGGAGTGTAGAAGGAGAGGCGGTGGTTGAGGTATGCAGGTCCGGCAGTGTAGAGGGCTTTGTAGGCATGCATGAGAAGCTTGAAGGCGATTCTTTTGTTGACAGGTAGACAGTGAAGGTCACTCAAGTGGCCAGTGATGTGGTTGCAGTGTGGGATGTTCAGGATGAGTTTGTTTGTGGCGTTCAGGATGGTCTGCAGTTTTCTTTAGAATTTCTGGGTGGTGTTGGCGTATAGCATTGTCATAGTCCAGTCTGCTGCTGATGAGCGCATGGGTGACCATCTTTCGGGACTCGGTGAGGATTCCGAGTGCTGCGGGCCACCAAGGGTTGTCCCACGTGGAGGGGGATGAGCCCAGGATGAAGACTTTGGTCTTATCTGAATTAAGCTTGATACAGCTGTCCTTCATCCATGTGGAGACTGCATTCATGCCATTGTGGAAGTTGCTCTTGGCGGCTGTGGGTTCATTTGTGATGGAGAGAACCAGCTGTCATTGGACGATGTTAAGTCCATGGCTTCTGACAATGGCTGCATGCGGGCCATATAAATGTTGAAGAGAGTGGGGCTCAGGGAGGATTCCTGAGGCACTCCGCAGCTGATCTCTGTGAGTTTTAGTTGAACGGAGGAAGCCTGTCTCTCTGCGCTCGGCCAGGAGCAGATACATTCTAGGACTTTGTCACGGATGCTGGCGTTGTGGAGTCTTGCACATAGGGTGTGGTGGGAGGAGGGGCGTGGCTTGGGCGCCGATGGCGATGGTCGCCTGAGAGCTCGGCTCCGGGACTGAGCCCGGGATTATCCTGTAAATCGGAGGCCGTGGGGCACCCTAACCCCCGCAAACTGTTGATCGGATCGACTGGGACCTGCCGGGGCACCTGGTGCAGCCCGAACATGAGGTGATCCGACGGAAAATCGAAGTTTGTGGATCCGCGGAGTGCGACCCAACATGGCGCCCGGACCTCATTGTCCCCTTGGACGGGACCATTGAACTGGAGGAGCATCGCTAGCTACAGCGCACCCTCCACCTTTTCGTTTCCCTGCGATATGAGGGTCTGGGTACAGATTTGATTGGACTCAGGCAACAGGGAACGCGCCTAGAGGGTCGGATGCCCTCACTATAGTGGACCTCGGCACACGAACGCCTGGAGGCCCTGCCCGCGGCACTGACCCCCCTAGGCCACACTTGGCTGCATCTCCCCGATCGACCCACTCCCATGGGAGGCACTGCCCCTAGGCGCCACAAAGTCTCCGGTGGTGTTGGTGACCCTCGCTCCGGGTCCTCATTAGCCAGGCGGGCCTGCCCGACCTGGCGCCGATTGTCTCCGCCTCCTCCTCAGTGCCCTCCGACGACGTGGTGGTGGCGCGGGCCGAAGCTGTGGAGGCCCAACAGGCCCTGGAGATGGGGATCGCCGACCCTCGACCCGAAGACCAATAACCGGGAGAGACATAGCCGAAGCCCGCACTCTGTGGCGCCTCTGGCTGGGTCCACACAGCGTGATTCCTGCGACATGGGGAAACCAAGGGGAGCCAAGGGGACTACCCCAGCCGCATCAGACTCGGAGACCCCGGACAAAGAGGACCGTAGAGACCCGGAGAGTTCTGGTGGCGCACCATTGCAACAACAATTTGACCGTGTCTTAGAGGCGATTGCGACCACACGCTCGGCCCTCCAGCAGGACATTGCCCAGGTGGCGACGAGTCTGGGCCTCCTTAGAGCGGATCACGGCAAGCTTTCGGATAGGGTCAAGGAAGTGGAGGGCTCGGTGAAAACCTTGGAGCCAGCGCAGCGCACCCTGGCTGCGACAATGAAGGATGCCCTATCCCGGATTACTGCTCTGGAGCAACGAGCGGAAGATGCGGAAGGCCGTAACAGGCGCAACAACATTCGAGTGGTGGGCCTGCCGGAGAAGATTGAGGATGGCGACATGGTGGCCTACTTGGAAGCCTGGCTCCGAGACACGGTGGCCCCGGAGGGTCTATCCTCCTTCTACACCCTGGAGCGAGCGCATAGAGTTCCAGCGAGGCCGCCGCAACAGGGCCGTGCCCCGCGACCGGTGGTGGCACGGTTATTGCACTTTCGGGACAGAGACCTCATCCTCAATGCCGCCAGACATAATGGCCCATTCAAGGTGGCGAACAGCCAGGTGAACATCTTCCCGGACTACACCTATGAGACCCAACGCAGGCGGTTCTCATTCTTGGCGGTCAAACGCGAGCTCCGGAGCGAGGGCATCCAATACTCGCTCCTATTTCCTGCAAGGCTCCGCATCATTGTCGATGACAAGACTCAATTCTTTGATACCCCGGAGGATGTCTGTAACTGGCTTGAACTTTATAGAGCCGGAAAAGATGGCTTTGGCTCCTCATCTCAGCTAGCGGTGGAGCCGGGACAGCGACGGCGATCCAAGAGGATTCGGAGTCGCCGTGGCCGGTCGGGAGGACCCTCAACTGCGGAGACATCGACGGAGCGGAAGGGAGTGTTGGAGGTGTTATCTGCGTTGTCTGGCTCACGGGACGGCACCATTGAAGAGGAAGCGGACCCTGGTGACGAGGGGGAGCCAACGGACTCGGAGGAGTCGGTGACTGATAGCGTCCACACGCCGGTGATCACACCGAAATCGGTTGAGGACCTTCTGGATGGACAGGGTTGACGGGGTGAGCTGCATCCGTTTGGGTGGGGACCCGAAGCGGGGGTGGCGTGTACCGACGATTGATCATGATTCCCGGGGAGGTGGGGGTGGGGTGCCTTGCTCGTGCCCTGAGGGTTTCCTGTACTGTTTTGGGCTTGCTTTAGGCCTGGTAGCCAGAGCATCGAGGGCCCACTGCCAACGCCCAGCCCGCACCTGGCCCTTAAGGCCTTCCTACGGTGGCGACCGCAGGATTAGTCGGGGACAGGGTTTTTTTTGAGGGTATGGTTTGGATGGGAACTAGATGGTGCTATTTGGGTCCTGTTCTGGGGAGGGTGGGCAGGGGTTTGGGTCGAATAGGGGTTGTTGAGTTTTGGTTGGGGAAAATGGCCGCCATCAGTGCTGGGTTGATTGTTGTTCTTTCTTTGTTGGGACCCAGATGGGGAGACTTTGCACGAACAATATGGGACAATGGCTGATGTTGCTAATGTGAAATGTATTACTTGGAATGTGCGGGGGCTTCACACCATGTCTAGACGTCACAAAGTACACGCTTATTTAGTGCGTAGAGGGGTACAAATGGCGCTGCTGCAGGAGACCCATCTGAACAAGGCGGAAGGGGCGGCGCTACAGCGTAGGTGGAGAGGGCAGGTCTTTTGCACTTCGTACTCCGCGTATGCCAGGGGGGCGCCGATTTGGATTCGAGCTGGGGTTCCCTTCCAGGTCACGAAATCGGTGGTGGACCCGGAGGGGCGCTATGTGGCCATTTCGGGCACTCTGGGGGGGGAGGGACCTAAACGTTTGCTGTGTTTACGCACCCAATGTGGACCAGATTGCCTTCTTTTCCAGGTTATCGGGCTCGTTGGCCCACTTCTTCTCCGGGCCCCTCTTGCTCGGTGGAGATTTCAATTCAGTAGTGGATGTGGAGACTGACCGCTCGCATCCGCCCCTCCCTGACTCTCCGGTTCGCCGTGTGGCTAAAGGTCGTAGCGAGTGGCAGACGCACTGGGGTCTGACGGATATTTGGAGGGCGCAGCACCCCGACGCGAGAGACTATTCCTACTTCTCGGGACTACACGAGTTACACGTTAGACTAGACGGATTTCTTGGCTCGACTGGACTGGTTTCAGCGGCGGTCCGGTCTGAATATTTAACCAGGACCATCTCAGATCATAACCCCCTCCTGCTGGACCTTTGCTGGTTTCCTGGGGTGCCTGCGGTGCCCACCTGGAAGTTACGTCCCGAGATCCTTGAGGACAGTGTATTCAAAGCGGACCTAGGAGATAAGATCTCGGAATACTTCGCGTCCAACAGGGGCACTGCGAGCTCGAGGGCGCTGGAATGGGATGCTTTTAAGGTGGTGGTGAGGGGTTACTGCATCTCCAAGAAGGTAGGCATGAGGCGAGTTATCCTTGACGACTTAGATACTGCGGATCGGAAACTCCGTGAGTTGGAACTCCGCCGCCCCGGATGCCCTGAACTCCAGGAGCGCACGGTAGAGGCGAAGGAAGCGGTGGCGGCGGAGGTCGAACGGCTGCGCTGTTTCGACTACAAGGCCTATACGGTTAGGTCCCTTACAGAGGGGGATAGGTCGAGCGCACTGCTGGCATGGCTAGCTAACCCCCCTTTTGTAAATCGATTTTGGCCACTATAGGTGTGGCAGGGTATACTCAGACATGAGTCCCTTTCTCACTGCTCCATCAGGATTCAAGCAAGCCGGGCCGAAGAGGCTGAAATGCCAGAAACCGGTCCCCGGTAGCTTGTCTCCTTTCTGGTAAAGAATTGGCTTGGTAGTTTAGTCTGCCCTGTTCCCATGATGCACTGGGCCAGGGACAGACTGATTTGCATATAGCCAGGTTCTGAGCTGGGATGGGGCAGTGAGATAAATAACGGTGATGGATCAAGCCCTGATCTTTGGACTGGGTAAGAGTGGTCTGCTCAATTCAGACACTCTGTTCATCACCACCCCCTTTTGTAAATCTAACCCTACGCGCCAGGCCTCACTGACGACGTCCATGCGCATGGCGGACGGGACCGAAGTGCACACTCAGCCTGAGATCCTGAGCTGTTACCTGCACTACTACGAACGCTTGTACCGCAGTCGTTCTGCCAGAGACCCTGACCTGCTTGATGATTATCTACGACCCCTGGAGCTCCCGACAGTGGAGCCTGACGTGGCGAAAGCCCTGGGGTCCGACATTGAACTGGGGGAGATCCGCAGCGCCATTAAAAAGATGGCGAGGAATAAGACCCCGGGCCTAGACGGCCTTCCTGTTGAATTTTATGCAGCTCATGTTGATCTCCTAGCACCAAGGTTATTGATAGTGTACAGAGAGGCGAAGAGGCTTGGTCGGCTCCCCGGCTCGATGTGCGAGGCCTTAGTGGTTCCCCTTCTCAAGCCGGGAAGGGACTCGTCCGATCCGGCGTCCTACCGTCCTTTATCAATGCTGACGGTCGACTATAAAATACTGAGCAGCATCTTGGCTACGAGGTTGCTGGGTCACATGGGCTCCCTGGTACACGAAGACCAGGCTGGATTCATCCCCAAGCGAAACACGACCATGAACATCCGTAGGTTGTTCCGCTTGCTGGGAGAACCGCTCGTGGACGCCCCATGCCCGGTGGTCCTATCGGTAGATTTGGGGAAGGCCTTTGACAGCCTCGAATGGGACTACCTGCGCACTGTGCTACTGCGATTCGGCCTCGGCGAGGGTTTCATCAGATGGACAACGGTCCTATACGCCTCGGCATCGGCCAGGGTTTGGGCAGGCCCGCTGATTTCCTCACAATACCCAGTGGAGAGAGGCACGAGACAGGGTTGTTCGTTATCCCCGCTTCTCTTTGCGTTGGCGGTGGAGCCACTGGCGCTGCTACTCCGGTCGGGAACCCATTATAATGGCCTGCGGACACCTTCGGGCCCACACTACATTTCGCTGTACGCCGATGACCTGTTGCTCTTCCTTGAGGACCCGGTTGCTGCACTGCAGGGGGCTGCGACGGCGCTCACGGCGTTTGGGGAGGTCTCGGGCCTTCGAGTGAACTGGGCTAAGACCTGTCTTTTCCCGGTTCGCAGAGGCACGCCTAGCCCTGTTATCGGTGGAGAGATTAGACGGGAACCTGACTGCTTTAAATACCTGGGGGTGTACGTCTACCATGAACCAGCTGACCTCCTGGATGGGAACATTGCTCGCAGCACCCGAGCGCTACGGGGTAGTATGGATTTCTGGGCCACGCTACCGCTCTCGGTGGCAGGGCGGATAGCTTTGCTCAAAATGGTGGCGCTCCCCCGGTTGCTGTATTATTTCCGAGCGCTACCGATCTGGGTCCCGCCGGCCACATTTAGACTCTTACGGTCGATGATGGTCGGATTCCTCTGGGGCTCGGGCCGCCGAAGAGTGGCCCTCAAGACCCTGATGAGGCCGAAAGCCGAGGGTGGGCTTGCGGTGCCGGACTTTGAAAAGTACTACCTGGCGGCGCAACTACAGACCCTCACCCAGGAGATCGCCAGGGAATTCCGGGGCCCGGAGGACAGGAGGGGCACGGGGATGGCCAGACATGTTCTCTCCTTCATAGCGCTGCGACAGCGTTTGGCCTTACAGGACTTATCGATGGAGGAGAAGACCATTCGCCTGTGTTGGAACCGAGTCCACGCCCGGGGCCAACTGCGAATACCGTATGCGCCCGAAATACCTTTGGGCATGCTGACGGCTTT
The DNA here is from genome assembly GCF_964263255.1 of Lissotriton vulgaris. Lineage (NCBI taxonomy): Eukaryota > Metazoa > Chordata > Amphibia > Caudata > Salamandridae > Lissotriton > Lissotriton vulgaris. Next base: position 339,437,833 of record NC_141687.1, on the reverse strand, counting down.
GCCCCATGGCGGTGATTGGTGGCGGTTAGCGGACTGGGAGGACGCGGGCCTACAATGAGGACGGGGCGCTTTTGCCCTTTCAGGAGCTCATTGACCGCTTCGAGGTTCCTCGCGGCGACTTTCTGTTGCACTCGGCCCTGGTCCGAGCGATCCAGGCACACTAGAAGCACGGGCAAGAGGAACCCCCTACGTCTCCGGTGTGTCAATACGTCATGATGTCTGCGGGTACGGTGAAGGCGGTCACTTGCCTCTACGGTAGACTAATCAATGAGGGGCTGGCCCCCCTCACTACTTTGAGAACCCGTTGGGAGGAGGACATAGGTAAGGAGATCCCAGAGACTACCTGGTCCCAACTCGTGCGGCGTGCCTGGAAGGGCACGCGCCACGCCCGATTTCAATTGGTCCACTACTATGTATTCCATAGGGCATATCTAACCCCGGCGAAAATCCAACAGTATTTTGCTACGGGCTCTGCGGACTGCCCCAGGTGCCAGGCGCCGGAGGCAGACCTCCTCCACATGTTGTGGTCCTGCCCGGGATTGTCCTCCTACTGGACGGAAGTGGGGAAGACCCTGGAGGAGGTAACAGGGAGATCCTTATTGGTTGATGCGGCAGTTGGACTCCTCCACTGGTTTCCACATACCCCCAAAAACAAAATTACTAGCAAATTCATTGATTTGGGGCTTCTCCTTGCTAAACGAGAGGTGACCAGGAACTGGAAGGCACGGGCTGGTCCGACGGGGGGCCGATGGCACAGCGAACTCTTGAGATGGGCAGCGGGAGAAAGCACGCTGAGGTATCAGTTAGCTAGGAGACAGCATAACGAGAAGGCGCAGGAGGCAGCGCTGGAATGGGAGACATTAGTACAGGCCCTAAGGGATTATTGCGCCCCCAGCGACTCCGAAAGTGAGGAAGCAGCTCGCCCCGAGTCCCGATAGGCGATTACACCTTACAGATCTGTTACTCTCCTCATGGGTCCTCTCACAGATCCTATTGCGGTTGTTACCGTGCACTGATGGTGGGGTGGGGCGGGGGTTAATTCGGTTTATAGTGTTTTGAGGGAGGGGTTTTCTTTTGGTTTTGTAGGCTTGTTTAGAAAAGCAGATGACGGACAGTGGATCATCCGGACCAGCTTCGACTTCCTGTTGAGCCCCCATTGGATTCTGCCGCCCGACCATTGGGTTGTGGGCTGAATGGCTGTGTAAGGGTACATATTACTGGGGGACAGAGGGTTGCATCTCACTGATTTTGTTTGATCTATAATGCTGGTCAAATATGTAACAATTTGCTAATTCCTGCAATAAAAATATATTTAAAAAAAAAAATAGGGTGTGGTGGGAGACAGTGTTGAAGGAGAGCGGTCTCTGTGCTGTGGTTGCATCTGAAACCCAACTGGTAGAGGTCCATGATGTTGTTTGTTTATGAACTTGGAGAGTTGGGTGTTGATGGCTTTCTTGATGAATTTGACTGGAAAGTGTAGCAGAGAGATGGGGCTGTAGTTCTTGAGATCCGTCTGGTCGGCAGAAGGTTTCTTAAGCAGGGGATTGATCTCTGCGTGCTTCCAGTCTTCCAGTAAGGTTATGGACTAGATGGAGCAGCAGATGGTGCGGCAGAGTATGGGTGCGATGGTAGGGCCAGCTCTGTTGAATATGTGGTGAGAACAGGGATCCGAGGGGGCTTCGGAGTGGATGCTCCTCATCATCCTGAGGATGTCGACGCAGGTGATGGTAGTCCAGTTGGTCAGGGTCTGCTGAGGGCTGGAGCCATTGGGTGTGGCAGGGTAGGCAAGTCTTGGTTTGCAAAGCTGTTGTAGATCTCCTTGATCTTACGGTACAAGAAGAAGGTGGCGAGGTTGTCAGAGAGGTCTTGAGACAAGGGGAGGATGTCTGCTATATCTGTGCTGGATTTAGCAAACTCTTTGACCACAGCAAAGAGTTGGCGTTGATACATTCCTAGTTGGCTGCTGACTTTGTTCTTCTGATAAGATCGGTGGTGTGCGGTGGCAGCGGATTTAAAGGCTGCATGGTCTGCCGTGATCTTGAAACTCCTCCATTTTTTACTCGAGCCATCTGGAGGTGCATCTGGACTCTTGGAGTGCAAGGGAAACCAGCTGGCTTTCTTGGAGGGCTGCTTGCCTGAGGGATTCCGGAGGGGGGCCAGTGAGATCCAGCGGTAGAGACTGTCTGCTTAAACGTTGGTGTCCGTGGATGTCTGTGGTGGGGTCCTGTTGAGGGAGGTGGTGAGCTGGTCTTCAGTGACCTTGTTCCAGATTCTGCAAAGATTGTGTTGGCGTTCGGTGGGTTTGATGAAGGAGAACTGGACGCAGTGGCGGTCAGTCCAGTGTGGCTCGGAGGTGTCGCTGACGGAGATGTTGTTCCTTGAGGAGATGATGGAGTTGAGCGTGTGTCCTGTGGTTTTACGTTATGATCAGATGTTTAAGTCGGATGCTGTCGAGGTTCTCCAGTAAGGATGACGGGTTGTGGTCTTCGAGGTTGTTCAGGTAGAAATTGAGGTCGCCGAGGAGGATGTAGGATGTAGTCCATTGAGGTGAGAGCGTGGTGAACGATGAAGTCGGTTACGGCTGCCCTGAAGGGGGACAGGGTTTGAGAGGTCTGTAGACCAGTGTGATGCAGAGGGTGGCATTCGGGTTGATCTGGATCTGGAAGTGGAGGTGTTCCATGTCGGATGAGTGGTCGTCGTAGCTGGTTGTGAGGTGCTTTGCGTACGATGGCAATGCCTCCTCCTGGTCGGTTGAAGCAATCCTTGTACCTGGTTTTGTATCCATTGGAGACGGCGGTTGCGGTCCCCAGGACTGAGCAGTTCACCCAGGTTTCTTTGAAGAAGGTGGCATCGGGAGAGATGGAGTCAAGCAGGTACCAGATCTCCACAGCGCTTCTTTTGAGGGAAAAAGTCTTGAATAGGATGAATCTGAGGTGGTCGGGTCTGGTTCTTGAGGGTTGTGTGGTCGGTGGACCTGGTGTGTGGTGGTTTGCGAGGGTGCAGTTACAGTTGCAGCAGGGGAAAGGACCCTGGGTGTCATTTGGTGATGCCAGTTGGCAGGCGGAGTGCCGTCCGGTGTTGAAGGAGTGGAGGGGGCTGACATAGTAGCAGTGGATGGTCCGAGGACCGTGGCACAAGGCGTGTGCCAGGTGGGACAGGGGCAGACGTGCTTGCCTTTGGGGCAACAGCGGCACGCCAGCTGCGTATGTCTGCTGCGCGCCAATAGAGCAGCTACCATTAAGTAGTGTGACAGCTGAAAGGCAGGGAAAAGGAACTGGAGGGGGACGGGGCTGCAGGGGGCGAGCAGCGGCATGGACATGACACATGAAGAAAACAAGGCGCACAAAAGTAAAAAAAGTAAAAGAAAGAGACAAAAAGTAGAAAAGATGAAAGGAAGGTATAAAAAAAAGAGATCAGTGGAGAAAAAAGGCAGAAAGCAGAGAGACAGAGGGCAGAGCAGCAGCAGGGCAGAAATGCTCCCCGCTCGGCCACCAGGGTTGAGGCGCAAGCGGGTGCCTGTGGGTGGAGGAGGGCGTCTAAAACACAGACCTGTAAGTGTCAGGGCAGAAGCTACCATGCAGAGCTTTGCTGGAAGGGAAGCAGTTCACTGACAAGACCAGTGAGATTGTATCTTTCACCACGCAGCGGCCACCATTAAGTAGTGTGAGGGGAGGACTGGACACAAGCAGTGGCAGTGAGACGGAGAATAAAAAGGCGTAAAAAAGAAAGAAGTGAAAAGGTGACAAAGATGAAAGGAAGGTGAAAAAAGATCAGAGGAGAAGAAGGCAGAAAGCAGAGAGACAGAGGGCAGAGCAGCAGAAGAGAAGAGATGCTCCCCAATGGGCCACCAGGGATGAGGCGCAGGTGGGTGTCTGCGGGTTGAGAAGGGCCTTGAGCACACAGATCTGCAAGGGTCAGGGGAAGCAGCTACCAGGCTGAGCAGTGCGGGAAGGAAAACAGTTCACTGACAAAGCCAGTGAGATTGCACCTTTCACTGTGCAGCGGCCACTATTAAGTAGTGTGAGGGGGAGGGCTGGAAATTTGAGCAGGTTCTTTCGGGTGCTCAGCACCGGCACTTCTTTCACAGGGCCGGGGCTACAATTTCTGACCCTGCAGGTGGTGGTCTCAATATTAATTGTTCAAATGCAAAATAAAAAAAAAAACATACATTGCATGGTGACTGGCTGGTAAATGTTCATAGGCAGGCCGGAATACGCCTGTCCAGGCAGGCATGATTGGGTATCACCACGTTAGTGATGATGTCATCACGCTGATCACAAATCCAAGAAGTCATCGACAAACTATGGCTTGCATTCAATTCCCCCAGTCTGCTGCACCCTGCCACTGCCTGAGCCTTAACCTCCCATTGAATAATTGTAGCTGGGGGCTGGCTCATGACGAAGTTGAGGCAAGGAAGCTGCAAGTGCGCATTTGGAACTTGGGAGTGAGGGCTCTTGAGGAAGAACAAACAAAGGTAAATGTGGACTTTCCACTTGTTACGTACCCAGAGTAGCATATCCGGCAGCCCTGCATTGCTGCTATCCTCAATGTGCTCGATGCGGCTGTGGCCCAACACAACTTTTGTGCGCCATGGCTTAACCTGTAGAATCTCTGCGCTGCAACCCAGCATGGTGATTGCTGAGCGTGAGTGAGTCCAGTAGGCGCCACTGCCATACTTCCCGGCATTGACAACATTACTGTTTGGGAAAATGCCTGTGCTGTAGCAGGCAGGGTCACAGCGAGCTGAGCAGTGGATGACGATGCCGAAGCCGTCGCCATCCCTGGACCTACTAATTACAGGCAGCAGTGACATGACCTGCAGTGCTCGAGCAGCCGCCTGTTCTGCAATAAACCCAGTCATACCACACGGATTAATGTATGCAAAAAAGCATTTTCATTTGGTGTACATTTTGTTTTTGCACTCGTTGTAGGTAAGAAATTAAACACGTCATCTTTCGCTTCTTTAGGAATGACAACAGGAAAACGCAGAGTTCAAAATAGCAGGGACATGTACAGATTGACGACAGGGGTCGCAGGCAGCAGCAGTGTTAGAGATGAAAGACAGTAAGAGTAAAGAGGAGAAGAATCAACAAGAGAGGCGAGAGATAAAACGGAGCAAAGTAGAAGAAAAGGAGGAGAGCAATTCAGATACAAAGAGAAAGCAGCGATGATGTGAAGAAGAGAGCATTAATAACAGAGAAGATAGAATGAAAGGATGTGGAGGACAAGACAGAGAAAAAAAGCACACAAATGATAAAACAGAGACACAGCTAATCACAGCTAGAGAGTGATAGGAAACAGCCAAGATCGAGGGGAGAGAGTGCAGAGCAGGGATAAAAGTGAAGAGAAAAAAGGGCAGGGCTAAAATGAATAGAGGGCAAATCAGAAATACAGGGTGTGACAAAAATTATAGAAAACAATTAGAGAGGTGAGAGGATAGACTCTTAGAGCAAAGACTTAGGGGACAGACAAAATATCAAGGTTAGAAGATAAAGACTGAGGCAGTGAGGGTGTTGAAAGTGGGGTTCACCGGAGGAAGAAGTGAGCGGTGGGCTCCGTGGAAAGATTTTCAGCACCTGCACTTCTTTTTTTACAAATTAAACACTGGCTGGACATCTGGGAGGCGGGAAAGGGGGAAGAAAGAAAGCGGTGCTGGAGGGGGCAGGCAAGCGGGGGATGAACAGGGACACAGAAAAAAGCCACAAAAAAGAGAAAAAGTGAAAAAAGTGACAAACAGCAAAAAGGATGAAAGGAGGCTGAAAAAGATCAGAGGAGAAAAAGGCAGAAAGCAGAGAGACAGAGGGCAGGGCAGCAGCAGAGCCTGCTCCTTATGGTGCAACAAATCCTCACTAAGATGGTCTTCATGCCTAGACTACATAATTTTTCAAACCTACCTGTTGCTCCCGCTCGCTGCTACCGCAAGTTTGTGCCAGTTCTTCGATCTCGATTAAGAAAAGGGGGTGGTGATGGACAGAGTATCTGAATTAAGCAGAACACTCCTACCCAGTCAAGAGATCAGGGCTTGATCCATCACTGTTTTTTAGCTCACTGCACCATCCCAGCTCAGAACCTGGCTACATGCAAATTAGTCTGTCCCTGGCCCAGTGCATCATGGGAACAGGGCAGACCAAACTACCAAGCCAATTCTTTTACTGGAAAGGAAACAAGCTTCCGGGGACCGGTTTCTGGCATTACAGCCGTCTTCGGCCCGGCTTGCTTGAATCCTGATGGTGCAGTGAGCAAGGGACTCATGTCTGAGCATACCCTTCCACGCTTATGGTGGACAAAACGATTAAGAAAAGGGGGTGTTGATGGACAGAGTATCTGAATTAAGCAGAACACTCCTACCCAGTCAAGAGATCAGGGCTTGATCCATCACCGTTTTTTGGCTCACTGCACCATCCCAGCTCAGAACCTGGCTACATGCAAATTAGTCTTTCCCTGGCCCAGTGCATCATGGGAACAGGGCAGACCAAACTACCAAGCCAATTCTTTTACTGGAAAGGAAACAAGCTTCCGGGGACCAGTTTCTGGCATTACAGCCGTGTTCGGCCCGGCTTGCTTGAATCCTGATGGTGCAGTGAGCAAGGGACTCATGTCTGAGCATACCCTTCCACGCTTATGGTGGACAAAACGATTAAGAAAAGGGGGTGGTGATGGACAGAGTATCTGAATTAAGCAGAACACTCCTACCCAGTCAAGAGATCAGGGCTTGATCCATCACCGTTTTTTAGCTCACTGCACCATCCCAGCTCAGAATCTGGCTACATGCAAATTAGTCTGTCCCTGGCCCAGTGCATCATGGGAACAGGGCAGACCAAACTACCAAGCCAATTCTTTTACTGGAAAGGAAATAAGCTTCCGGGGACCGGTTTCTGGCATTACAGCCGTCTTCGGCCCGGCTTGCTTGAATCCTGATGGTGCAGTGAGCAAGGGACTCATGTCTGAGCATACCCTTCCACGCTTATGGTGGACAAAACGATTAAGAAAACGGGGTGGTGATGGACAGAGTATCTGAATTAAGCAGAACACTCCTACCCAGTCAAGAGATCAGGGCTTGATCCATCACCGTTTTTTAGCTCACTGCACCATCCCAGCTCAGAACCTGGCTACATGCAAATGAGTCTGTCCCTGGCCCATTGCATCATGGGAACAGGGCAGACCAAACTACCAAGCCAATTCTTTTACTGGAAAGGAAACAAGCTTCCGGGGACCGGTTTCTGGCATTACAGCCGTGTTCGGCCCGGCTTGCTTGAATCCTGATGGTGCAGTGAGCAAGGGACTCATGTCTGAGCATACCCTTCCACGCTTATGGTGGACAAAACAATTAAGAAAAGGGGGTGGTGATGGACAGAGTATCTGAATTAAGCAGAACACTCCTACCCAGTCAAGAGATCAGGGCTTGATCCATCACCGTTTTTTAGCTCACTGCACCATCCCAGCTCAGAACCTGGCTACATGCAAATGAGTCTGTCCCTGGCCCATTGCATCATGGGAACAGGGCAGACCAAACTACCAAGCCAATTCTTTTACTGGAAAGGAAACAAGCTTCCGGGGATCCGGTTTCTGGCATTACAGCCTTCTTCCGCCCGGCTTGCTTGAATCCTGATGGTGCAGTGAGCAAGGGACTCATGTCTGAGCATACCCTTCCACGCTTATGGTGGACAAAACAATTAAGAAAAGGGGGTGGTGATGGACAGAGTATCTGAATTAAGCAGAACACTCCTACCCAGTCAAGAGATCAGGGCTTGATCCATCACCGTTTTTTAGCTCACTGCACCATCCCAGCTCAGAACCTGGCTACATGCAAATTAGTCTGTCCCTGGCCCAGTGCATCATGGGAACAGGGCAGACCAAACTACCAAGCCAATTCTTTTGCTGGAAAGGAAACAAGCTTCCTGGGACCGGTTTCTGGCATTACAGCCGTCTTCGGCCAGGCTTGCTTGAATCCTGATGGTGCAGTGAGCAAGGGACTCAGGTCTGAGCATACCCTTCCACGCTTATGGTGGACAAAACGATTAAGAAAAGGGGGTGGTGATGGACAGCGTATCTGAATTAAGCAGAACACTCCTACCCAATCAAGAGATCAGGGCTTGATCCATCACCGTTTTTTAGCTCACTGCACCATCCCAGCTCAGAACCTGGCTACATGCAAATTAGTCTGTCCCTGGCCCAGTGCATCATGGGAACAGGGCAGACCAAACTACCAAGCCAATTCTTTTACTGGAAAGGAAACAAGCTTCCGGGGACCGGTTTCTGGCATTACAGCTGTCTTCGGCCCGGCTTGCTTGAATCCTGATGGTGCAGTGAGCAAGGGACTCATGTCTGAGCATACCCTTCCACGCTTATGGTGGACAAAACGATTAAGAAAAGGGGGTGGTGATGGACAGAGTATCTGAATTAAGCAGAACACTCCTACCCAGTCAAGAGATCAGGGCTTGATCCATCACCGTTTTTTAGCTCACTGCACCATCCCAGCTCAGAACCTGGCTACATGCAAATTAGTCTGTCCCTGGCCCTGTGCATCATGGGAACAGGGCAGACCAAACTAACAAGCCAATTCTTTTACTGGAAAGGAAACAAGCTTCCGGGGACCGGTTTCTGGCATTACAGCCATCTTCGGCCCGGCTTGCTTGAATCCTGATGGTGCAGTGAGCAAGGGACTCATGTCTGAGCATACCCTTCCACACTTATGGTGGACAAAACGATTAAGAAAAGGGGGTGGTGATGGACAGAGTATCTGAATTAAGCAGAACACTCCTACCCAGTCAAGAGATCAGGGCTTGATCCATCACAGTTTTTTAGCTCACTGCACCATCCCAGCTCAGAACCTGGCTACATGCAAATTAGTCTGTCCCTGGCCCTGTGCATCATGGGAACAGGGCAGACCAAACTAACAAGCCAATTCTTTTACTGGAAAGGAAACAAGCTTCCGGGGACCGGTTTCTGGCATTACAGCCGTCTTCGTCCCGGCTTGCTTGAATCCTGATGGTGCAGTGAGCAAGGGACTCATGTCTGAGCATACCCTTCCACACTTATGGTGGACAAAACGATTAAGAAAAGGGGGTGGTGATGGACAGAGTATCTGAATTAAGCAGAACACTCCTACCCAGTCAAGAGATCAGGGCTTGATCCATCACCGTTTTTTAGCTCACTGCACCATCCCAGCTCAGAACCTGGCTACATGCAAATTAGTCTGTCCCTGGCCCAGTGCATCATGGGAACAGGGCAGACCAAACTACCAAGCCAATTGCACCATCAGGATTCAAGCAAGCCGGGCCGAAGACGGCTGTAATGCCAGAAACCGGAACCCGGAAGCTTGTTTCCTTCCCAGTATAAGAATTGGCTTGGTAGTTTGGTCTGCCCTGCTCCCATGATGCATTGGGCCAGGGTCAGACTAATTTGCATGTAGCCAGGTTCTGAGCTGGGATGGTGCAGTGAGCTAAAAAACGGTGATGGATCAAGCCCTGATCTTTGGACTGGGTAGGAGTAGTCTGCTTAATTCAGATACTCTGTCCATCACCACCCCCTTTTCTGAATCATTTTGTCCACCATAAGCGTGGAAGGGTATACTCAGATGTGAGTCCCTTGCTCATTGCACCATCAGGATTCAAGCAAGCCGGGCCGAAGACGGCTGTAATGCCAGAAACCGGTCCCCGGAAGCTTGTTTCCTTCCCAGTATAAGAATTGGCTTGGTAGTTTGGTCTGCCCTGCTCCCATGATGCATTGGGCCATGGTCAGACTAATTTGCATGTAGCCAGGTTCTGAGCTGGGATGGTGCAGTGAGCTAAAAAACGGTGATGGATCAAGCCCTGATCTTTGGACTGGGTAGGAGTAGTCTGCTTAATTCAGATACTCTGCCAATCACCACCCCCTTTTCTGAATCATTTTGCCCACCATAAGCGTGGAAGGGTATACTCAGATGTGAGTCCCTTGCTCATTGCACCATCAGGATTCAAGCAAGTCGGGCCGAAGACGGCTGTAATGCCAGAAACCGGTCCCCGGAAGCTTGTTTCCTTCCCAGTAAAAGAATTGGCTTGGTAGTTTGGTCTGCCCTGCTCCCATAATGCATTGGGCCAGGGTCAAACTAATTTGCAGGTAGCCAGGTTCTGAGCTGGGATGGTGCAGTGAGCTAAAAAACGGTGATGATCAAGCCCTGATCTTTGGACTGGGTAGGAGTAGTCTGCTTAATTCAGATACTCTGTCCATCACCACCCCCTTTTCTGAATCATTTTGTCCACCATAAGCGTGGAAGGGTATACTCAGATGTGAGTCCCTTGCTCATTGCACCATCAGGATTCAAGCAAGCCGGGCCGAAGACGGCTGTAATGCCAGAAACCGGTCCCCGGAAGCTTGTTTCCTTCCCAGTATAAGAATTGGCTTGGTAGTTTGTTCTGCCCTGCTCCCATGATGCATTGGGCCAGGGTCAGACTAATTTGCATGTAGCCAGGTTCTGAGCTGGGATGGTGCAGTGAGCTAAAAAACGGTGATGGATCAAGCCCTGATCTTTGGACTGGGTAGGAGCAGTCTGCTTAATTCAGATACTCTGTCCATCACCACCCCCTTTTCTGAATCAGTTCTTCGGTCTCAGCTTGCCTACTGCCTCATTTATGCCTGTTTTTCACCTATCTGCTGTTCCTTCCACTCTATTGCTTATTTTGCCTCCTATTGCTTATTGCTCCTTGTTTGGGACTCTCCGGTGATTTTGGCATTCTGCCAATTTCTCTTACCGCCGCTGCGTCCCTGCCCCTCCTCGCTCTCCCATCCGTTCCCCGCTCCAGCCTCCCAGCTGCTCCTCCCTCCCACATCCCCTTTTTAATGGCGGCCGCACGCTGGCGCACCTAAGGCAAGCCTGTCTGCACCCCTTCCGCGCCTGTACTGCGCCCAGCGCAAGAACCCATAGCCCCCGCGAGCGCCACAACACCCAATGCTGCTACAACGCTGACTTCCTCCACAAACTCGATGCCGGCCGATCATCCACCTGCTTTCAGGCCAGCCCGAAGCACACCCACGGACCCTTCATCTGCCGTAGCTGCACCTTCACCAGCCACCGAATATCGGCATGTCCTGCCCCTCCCACCAGGGCAGGTCACAACAATCTCAGATGCATACTAATCCAACACCTGCTCCGTCCAAAAGCACGCCATCGAACTCTGAGACCTACTCGACTCATCCGCCCCGGACGTCGCCTTCCTGACAGAGACCTGGATAAACCTATCCTCGGTGCCTGACATTGCCATACCCATCCCGAACAAGATCACCCGCAGGGACCGCACCAACAAACCAGGAGGAGAAATCGCCATCGGCCACAGGAATACCCTCAGAATTTCAACCATCACCAAAGACATCCTCAACGAGGGTGTGGCTTTGCCATGCTGCGGAATGGCCGCGAGTTAGAGCAGCTCCGCCGGCAGACCCGATTAATCCGTCAAATATCCGTATACACGCCCCAAGCGCAAGCCCACTGTGGGTAAAGCTCTTGTGCACACAGCGCTTGCACAGTGGAACATTTGTTGGAAAAGCCGACGGAATCGGAGACGGAGTGTGGCCTGCTGCATCCGCCGCTAAGCAAAGCAGGGAACTCCAGTAGCGGCTGACCCAGGCGGCGATGAGAGGAGGCGGGACGAGTTGAGGCAGAAGTGCTGGTGCGAGTGAGGTAGACTGTGATCTGTTGAGCCCGTACATCCCTGAATCCGCACAAGTGAGCCGGTGGCACAGCGAAAGGCAAGTGGTGTGATTTTAGGACTATATGCCCGGATTCACTGGCGGAAAGATTTAATGACGCTGGTTACTCTGAGCTCTGCAGCACCGGGAAGCGGTACACCACCATCGGAGTGCTGGCCGGGACTTCCTCTTAATTGCAAGTAAGGCGAGCAGCAATTAATCTTATACGGGGGATGACAGAGTCGCCTGCACCCCCCGTGTGCAACGCCCAACTGTGCCAGGGAGAGGAACTTCTGCAGCAGCCATTTCGTGCGCGTTCCGAGGGGCTGTAGCTCTCCCCCTGGCCAGGGCATGCGAAGTGTGCAGGAAGGCTGCGGGCTGAGCACGGGGGATCGCGGATGTGGACCTGGCCCATAAACCTTGCGCTGTTCGCTGATGTCGGGGGCAACTGAAAATAGGCGCGCGGAACAGAAGTGCCCTGACAGTGAATTGCGGCGCCTGGGACACTACAAGCGAGGAGGGGGCCTGTTATGTATGCCTGACCGCATGGGCGGTCCACGAGGTAGCATTGTTGCTGGTGCCCAGTTGCGACAAGTGGCAGAGAAGCATCCCATATAGCGCAGCATCATCGAACTATACTCGGCCAGAAGAGACAGCTGAAATAGCATACAACGCTGCACTGAGGCGCTAGAAGCCATAATTTGACACTGCAAGCCTGTAGAACATTGTAAACACTAAGAACATGGGTGTTGAGAGCGGCAATTTGGGCGAGCACATGGTCCTTCGAGTGGCATTCAGGCCTAAATGCGGGGAGGAGTAAGCCCATTGTATGACGCTGAGGAGTGCGGGCGAACACATTACGCTGGGAAACGCTGTACACGTGCCTCGGTGTGCCACTTGGCTGGAAGCGGGGGACTCACTAATATATGCAGTTTGATGGAGGACCGGAATCACAGTGAAGAAATAAAAGCGGTATCGAGCCACAGAGGTGTACCCAGTGTTGCACATAAGGGAGGTAAGTCCCATAGCGGAGGAACCTAGCACGTCCTGCGGAAGTCAAGATCTGAAAGCCAGACACAAGACAACCCAAGATCGCTTTCGACAAGAAGACCAGCAAGACGGCGGATGGAGAGCCCAGTCTACAAAGTCAAACCGAGGATACCACAAGTACCGCTCTGCCGGAAGAAGACATCCGTTCCATGTTTAAGGACCTGAAGACCTGTCTTCAAGGAATAGACTCCAAAATGGATTCCCTTGCGGAGAGAATGGATAGCATAACACAAAGAGTGGAAAAACAGGAAGGCAGCATGAGCGTACTCGAAACCAGAGTGACGGAGACAGAAGAAGGGCAGACGGACATGGACAAGAAGCTGCGCTATATGGTTGGAGTGCTGAATGTCATCAGGCAAAAGAACGAAGATTTAGTAGCGAGATCGATGAGGAATAACAAGAATTACGGGAGTTGCAGAAACAACAGACATACAAAATATGGAGAAATACATTGAAACCATGATGACAGACCTTTTTGGATCAGACTTGTCTGTAATGTTTTTAATAGAATGCTCCCACAGGACGCTAGGCCCTAGGCCAAGGCCAGGCGCTCCACTGAGACCCATTTTGGCGAGAGTACTCAACTACAGAGATTGTGATGTGATCTTAAGATTGGCGCGTGAGAAAGGGGCCATACAGTACAAGGGCAATCACATTGCCATGTACCCAGACTTTACGCTGCAAGTGCAGGCGGCCGGATAGGGAGTTTTTGCCCACTAAGAAGATTTTCCAACAAATTGGCACTAAGTACTCGTTGATCTACACTGGCAAGCTGAGGGTTCAGGGCCATGGCAAGCCCACCTTTTTCACTGACGCTAAGGCCGCATTGGCGTATGCGAAGCCAATGGCTGAAGAATAAAAACAAAGAGCGTCGTCAAGCGATGCACAAGCTGATCACCGACTTAGTGACAATGATTGAACCATACATTCCTTTACGATGGATATTCAGATAAGTTTGTATGAATGAGTGTTTTAAAATTGATAATTTGCGGCTAGAGTGTTAGTTGAACGTGCTACATTGCCAATATGCTGCAGACGAGTACATGTTTGCACAGAGCCAAGACATAGGTGCTAGAACTGTTATGACCTGTATGGGCTGCAAATTTTGTGGTTGCAAATACCAGGGTCTGCCACCCTGTCATAAGTACAGGGGAGTCCAGCCGGTGGCCTCACGTTCCCTCACGGAATGAATCCCTTAGGTTCACTATTGCGGGGTAACTGTTTTACGTTGGGGGGTGGAGGGGTAGGGATTTCACAAACTGATTGGGGGTTTGGTATGGGTGGGAAGGGGGAGTTGGGAATGTTCTTTTATTAGGACCTGCCAAGGAGTTCTATAAGATGTATGCGACATAATCAACAGGAACGCACCGAGATGTATGGACTGTTATGGTACCGCGGTTGGGCTGCAACTCTGATTTATATTGTCTTTACACTGCTCTCCGTCTCTGTTCTAATTGCATTTCTGCGACAAATGTGCCTGTTTACATCCACTATGACACACATGACTTGCCTCACATGGAATCTTAGAGGTCTTAATGACCGACGGAAAGCAAAGTTGGTCAACTCTTATCTTCAGAGGTACAGGGTAGACATCTGCCTACTCCAGGAAACACATTTGACGGGGGCGACGGCTGGCATGCTTCGTATTACCAGATGGGGAGAGGTTGTGGAAGCTGGGTATCCATCTTATTCAAGGGGGGTTGCAATATTGATCCGTAAGGTGCTCCACTGGCGAACCCACCACACAATACGGGACAGGGAAGGCCGATATATTCTGCTGCAAGGCACGCTATACAATACACCCACTGTAATTGTACACACATATGGCCCGAACATGGACGATCTGGAATTTTTTACATTCATTTGGTAGAAAGTAGAGGCAATGAATAACACGGCAGTCATCTGGGGCGGGGATTTTAATGTAGTTCTCTTGGACTCCGTTGACAGGCAAGGAACCTCACGTGCGCATCACCCGAAAGCTGCGGTCATGCTCAACGATATTTGGACTGACCTACATTTAGTCGATTCATGGAGGGCGCTACACCCAGCACTAAGGGAAGGCACATGTGTTACACATCACCGAAATGCGTGGTCGAGGCTGGATTACTGGCTAGTCTCATTCACACCTGGGTCACTAATGCGATACACCACCCGCGCACTCTGTCTGACCATGCACCCACCCAGGTGCAATTTAAAGTGCCAGACCGTACATAACACCATTTAGTTGGAGGTTCCCCTAAGATGCACTTCTAGACAAAGTTTTCCGCGAGGAAAAATAGACGATTATTTCACACTGAACGAGAGTACGGTGGATTCGCCTGGGATGCTATGGGAAGCGTTTAAGGCTGTGATAAGGGGGGATTGTATAGCACTTAAAACAGGAGTACTTCGAAACATACGCAATACTCTGTTGAGACTGGAGAATGAGATCCGTGAGTTGGAAAGATCGCAATTCCGGTCTCCCTCCACTGTCACCACAGCACTAATACGGGCAAATTTGACGGAGTTTCAGGCAGAGGCTGAAAGGGAAATAGCGTATCTACATAAACACGCACAGGCGAGAAGATATGGGGAAGGAGAGAGAGCTGGGAAAACGCTAGCGGGCCTACTCAGGCCACCTAGGGGAGCTGAATATATCACCGAAATTCACACTGCAGAAGGAGAGCTGGTCAAGACACCGCCTGAAATCCTAAGTACGATGTCCCATACTACGAATCATTATATGCTTCTAAAATTAGCCCTTCCCAGACAGACATAGTTGATTACTTAAACACACTGGCCCTGGCCTGGTTCAATGATGGTGCACGGCAGTACACGGAACTCCCGATCACGGTGGAGGACGTCAGGCAAGTTATAAGCAGTATGCCAGCGGGGAAGGCTCCTGGGGCAGACGGCGGTCTTTTACAAGGAATACGCAGATATACTCTCTCCCAGTTTGCTTCAGGTATATTTAGAAGCTTTGGAAACGGGCATACTGCCTCCCACACTGCGTGAAGCTACTATTATCACATTATTGAAACCAGACAAAGATCCCACAGTGCCTGTGTCCTACCGCCCATTATCCCTTATAAACTTAGATGCCAAGATTTATGCCAAACTCCTTGCAAACAGACTTCAACCGATGCTCACGCAGATAGCCTTACCGGACCAATCCAGTACTATACTGGGTCGTTCACCCTCACACAATTTGAAAACAATGTTCGGGCTTCTTCATTACTTGGCCCACCATGTACAGGCATCTGTCGCACTATTAGATTTTCTATTTCTATTAGATATTATCTCCCACCCACAGTTGACGCATCGGGGTAGGCGTTTCTTGGTAACCGCCCCTCTGGTGTACGAGATCACGAATACATTGTCCTCCTCATCATCCTCCATTACATTCATCCTGCGGCACATGCTCTCCACTTCTTCCACTTTCTGCACGGTGCGCACTGCGGGTCTGTTTTCTTTTTCGGCTTTGCGCTGAGCATCCTCTTGGCGGGTGGCTCTCCAGACCGCAATTCCCACAGCTTCTCCTACTGGTCCGTTCTCCTCCACCGCTCGCGCCCTCCTTTACGAGCCAGGTGGCTCACTACACCAGGGGCTCTCAGCACAGTCTCAACTCACCAAAACCGTGGCACAGCGCGAATCTGGAAACCACCAACTTGGCAACTGCGGCCCAGGTGCTGCCTTCCAGATTTTATAATCCATGTCTTTATAATCCATGTCTGTTCAGTTTACTCCCAATTCTGCTTTCATCCGTAGCAAATGGCGATCGCTAGTACGTAGCGCCTTTTTCACTCTTTGATGACAGCCAACTTTCAGGATATGTGACCGATTATGGCTCATGGCCGGCACAGCTGCACTAGAGTGCAGTCATCTTGCTGTGGAATCTCTAGCGCCCCCCACGAACTTCTCTCTTTTTAACACCTAACTATAAGGTTACTTGTTTGTTGAGAGTGATCAATTTGAATCCGATGCGAGTGAAAGTGGGTCAGACATGGAGGAGAGGGGAAGCGCATGAAACAACTGTGTTTAAGTCCCCTGATATATATACAAATGTTAGCACCTGCAATTGGCTGACTCCATTGTTTCAATGTATTTATTTATTTTATTTATTTTTCACATTTGTAAAGCGCACTGTTACCAGCCGGGGTCCTGGCGCTGACTGACTACTCCCTACACTTGCCCAGACAATTAATGTTTAAAGAGCCATGTTTTCAGGGCCCTCCTGAAGGACATTAAATCCGGAACCAATTTGAGGACCACTGGCAAGGCGTTCCAGGCCTTTGCTGCTCCCAGGGAGAAACTCCTTCCCCCCCAGCGGGCTTTCCTGACTCTAGGAACCACAATCAGCCCTTGATCGGCTGACCTGAGGGCTCTTGCTGGTTTATACCATTGGAAGAGCTGAGTCATACAGTGAGGGCCTATTCCTTTGAGCGCCTTAAAAAATACGCAAAGAGCTTTGAATGCAATTCTTTTGCGCACCGGTAGCCAATGTAATTTCACCAGATCCTGGGCGACCGGGGCAAATTTGGGTGTGCCCGTGATCAAGCGGGCTGCTGCATTCTGCAGGATTTGCAGTTTTTTAAGCAGCCCATGTTGAGCATTAAGCAACAGGATGTTACAGTAATCCAACCGCGACATTATTAGTCCCGTCACCACTGTCTTCCTGTGCTCATCCGGGGGAAAGGGCAAAACTTACTGTTTTCAGGACATAATGGGTTGCTGAGGACCAGGCGTTTACTTGAGGCCTGAAGGACAGTGTATCGTCCATCAGGATCCCCAGGTTTTTCACCTTAGCAACTGGGGAGGGGGGGGGGGCACCCATTTCCTCTGGCCACCATCTTGGAAACCAGAAATTTTCTCTGGCCCCAAAGAGGAGAATTCTAAACAATTCTCAACCTGAGCAATTCTAGGTAAAAAGTACACAATGTCCAATCAAGATACTGATTCTTCAAGAGAGTGATTTTAAAGTTTTTTTCTCCTTTATTTCTTCACAGTTCATATGCAGTCACAGCGTACAGTTCTTCCAATCATATCCTTAGCGTACAGTTTATTGCCAACACGTGTTTCGTCCGGCTAGTAAGCATGAGGACTTCGTCAGGGCAATTTGGAAAAGATCTCAGTAGGAAAGTATCTAATGGGTTTGTTCTTATGGTAGCGAAAACAACCTGATTGGTGGCTTATTTACCACTTGTATCGTAACTTTAGAATTCTAGGTAAATAGTATCTGGACGCCGAGCTGCCATGGATCTTTGATGCTGCACGTACGATTTTAAAACGGGTATTTAAAGAAAAGGATATCTTTTACCACAAATGAGAATGCCCGTTTTTTCAAGTGATTCCTTAAATTAAATGAAGGTCCAGATACTATTTACCTAGAATTCTAAAGTTAAAAATGCACCCAAATCAAGAGGCAACAGTTTAAAAATGCGACAGCGCTCAGGTCTCAGTAAAATGCACAAAATCACGAGGCAACAGTTTTAAAATACAGCAGCGCTCGGGTCTCAATAAAACAGATTAGTACAGTATAACAGGGATGTGTACTAGCCAGCTCCCGGCTCAAGCCTCAGGAGCAGTCAGGTCGCGCGGTCGCGCCATCCCGACTTTTGAGGACCAGGGGAGGAGAAAGACTAGACCGCTCAGCCTTGGCCCGCTTCAAGATGGCGGCCGTCCAGGCGAGCGTCGAGTCGCAGTTCCCTCGTCCCTGTCCCCGACCTGAAGGTAGCTAAGGGCACAGAATTTCAAATCAGCCTGCCCCTCCCGCCACTGAGTCGCTATTACAATTAAAAATGCACCCAAATCAAGAGGCAACAGTTTAAAAATGTGACAGCGCTCGGGTCTCAATAAAACAGCTTAGCACAGTATAACAGGGATGTGTACTAGCTAGCTCCCGGCTCAAGCCTCAGGAGCAATGTTTTTCACTGTATCCTGTGCTTGAGTTCGTGTGGACCGACTATTCGCACCTGTACACGCACTGTGTTGTTCTTGTAAAATGAAAAATTATGTTCAAAAAAAAAATAATAACATTACTTTTTCAGTGACCATATATGTATGCGTTTTAAATACTACTTGGCAATCTAAGCTTTGAGGTAAAGGTATCCGATTCTTTTTTTTTTGGTGTGAAACCTCCGCTTCAAGTAAAAGTAGAGTAAAAACTGCAGTCGACTCAACATCCTGTGATTCTGGGCAACTTACTTAAGCGCCTTAAAAACCTTAATATGGCATTGTGTAACGTAATCTGGTGCACACGTAAAGCTCTCCAACAACCACAGGCAGAGTTTGCGCTATATAAAAGCGAAGAAAAAAAAAGATGTAAAGTCTCTAGGAGAGTCTGACGAACGCTTTAAACAACAGAAATGTACATAAAATGTGTCTGACAATCAAACATCAAGACACACTCTCACCTGGCTACCCTAAAAAAAAACACGTGTAGACCACCATCGATTTATGTCCAGAACAAATACATTCTGTCAGAAACCAGCAAGAACATTCTCGTGAACTTTCATACATCCACATTCACCATAAGGGACATACAAACTCATTCAAAGGATGCTTACAAGCCCCAGCCCCTAGGTTCGGCCCTGCCAAGTGTCACACATCAGGGGTTAGAGTAACGCTTTCTGGGATTATTCCTCACATTACTGCAAGGTCCCAGAATGCTCAAGCAAATCAGCCGATAGAATGTTTTTCTAATTTGCCAGTCAGATTGCAGAATGAAAGTTAGTTAGAGCAGCAGCCGGGGACTAGGTCCTCCTGCAACATTTCAGTAGCCAATGGGGAGTGTTATTTTAGCCAGGGTAGTGCTTCTGTCACACGACAAACCTGAGAAACTTCCGATGGGACTTTGTGATCGGAATGTGAAAATAAGCATTGTGTAGATCTATTGAAGAGAGCAAGTCTCCCTTTTGAAGTTGAGGATAAACTTGGTGCAAGGCCAACATTCTGAATTTTTCCTTTTTGATCCACTTGTTTGCGATGTGAAGGTTGAGAATCTGCCTGTACTTGGGTCTGCCTTTCTTTTGCAGTAAGAAATATCGGGAGTAGATACTGGACTACGTTGGTTTTGCGGGACAGGTTTGACCGCATTTTAGCGGCACAGGATGTTAACTTCTTCCTGTAAGAGCTTTAGGCGAGACGTGAATGCCTTCGGAGGAATGGAAGGAGGTGGGGCAGTGAACCTGAGACAATAGCCAGGTTTCACAATATTCAAGACCCAGGCGTCTGTTGTGATGTTTTTCCACTCTGCAATATAATTTACGATGCTTCCCCCCACCGGAATGGGTAAAAGAAGAGGGGGAAGAGAGGGTTCAGGGTTTTGATGCAACAGATTGTCGTCCCCCTTGATTCGTTTGTTGGGAGTTACGACCTCTCTGTGATTTGCTCTGCGATTGGTACGGCTGCTGGTATTGTTGCGACCTGCTTGATTGCCATTGAGGGGTTTCAACCTTCTGTGTTGACAAACATCGGCGGTAGGGGCGAAAAGAAAGTTGTTGTTCTTTTGAATTCTCTAGTCCCACCGCTTTTAAAGTGTCCATCTCGGTTTTCATACGTGACATCTCATTGTCAGCGTGTGGACCAAAGAGGGTGGAGCCAGAAAAGGGTACGTTTTGTAGCCATAATTGGGCGTCAGGTTTCAGAGACCTCCTGACCACTAAAACAGGAGGGGGTCAGACCATAAGAACAGAGGATCATGTTTAGGTGGACGGTATTTCTTGATGAGCCTTGACGGTGCAGATTTTGCCTCTGCCGGCGTAAGGAACAACTCCATTGCTGAATCAAGCAGGCCTGGCACTAGAGGTAGCAGTGGTCTAGAAGCTGTGCGTTGATGGAGTGTTTAAAAAATGACAGACGTTGATGGAGTAGGCATCTCCATGGGAATGTTCAATTTAGTTGCGCCACGAACCAGGACCTCTTTGAAAGGTATTAATGTCATCAATCGGGGAGGACCGAGGTTGTGGCGAAGCAGACAATGTAGGAGAGTAGTCTCTGGTAGATGAGGACATGTCTCTATGGTGGTGACGGCATGAACGCAATCTAGATCTGCGGTAAGAGTGGCGCCGTGAATGTCGTGATCTAGTAGAGGATCGTAAGCGCCCACGTCGAGATTGACAGTGCGATCTTGAACGTGATCTTCTAAGAGCCGGTGTGGTCCGAGGTACCGCAGGAGTGAGTGGAACAGGTGCTGGTGCTATTGGAGGTACCGGAAGCTGAGGCAGTAAAGCAGGAAGAGGCGGCACTGCGGCAACTACTGTGTCCGATGCAGGTGATGACGGGGTGGAAGACTCGGGTATCTCCACCAATGAAGGAGATCTAGAGTGAAAGTCTAATGAGGAGCAGATTCTACTTCTTTTAGATGCCTTTCCTCACCTCCGATGATCTCCTCGACGTCAATCTCTGCCGTCAACTTTTTGATGAAGACCTGCTCCTTAACGACAACCCCCGTCAGTGTCGACCGCTCGACGAAGAGCGAGTTCTCGACGTCGAGCAATCACGTTGTCGACGTTTCTCTGTGGATGACGATCTTCTACCTCTTGGCGACGGGGAGTCAGTATCCCTCGACATCTACACTTGTCCCAACGTCGGCGTGAAGTGGCTCTTGACGTCGTTCTAGTGGTTCTCGACGTCGAGCATCAATTTTTCCTCGATGGCGAGCCAGTCACTGACGGCGAGCATGTCAGTGCTGTACCTCCTCTCGACGTCAACTGCCTCGAAGTCAACCGGGACCACAGCGTTTTCTGGGTGATAAACGCCTCTCAGACCTCCCACATCCGCTGGGTGTTGAGGTAAGAGCGCTGGAGAAAGATATTCTTCCCCTTTGCTCAGAGGTCCCAGTGGCTACCTGCTGTTTTCTTCCCTCTTCTCTTCCCTGCAAGCGAATCTTCTGCCTGTCACGCAGGGTACGTCTGGAGAAGGTAGAAGATGAGAGGAAGGCAAACAAAGAATACAGACTTCATAAGGGTCTGTTTTAGATTTCTTTCTGCCACATCTAGGACATTTGTCGAAAAGAGATGGCATTATGAATAGGAAAAAATACTCTATCCTAAGAGAAAAACACTTTGCTCCACAGAGAAGGACAAAAGACGTTGAGTGAAGCGAAAAAACAGTGAAGTATGAAGAGGTCGAGTTCAATGCTCCAAGGGTCCTGTCAGAAGGAGCTGAAAAAAAGAACTGAGGTAACTGCCTCTGGCTGAGCATGATGGGATACTGGTGATCTCTCTGCTCTTAAAGGCACAGTTTTCTTTTTCTATTGTTATAATGGCAGCTTATGGGCTACAGGGCCAGGCACTTCTTCATACCTAGCTAGTCATAGCAAAAGGGGTTGTGAACATTCTTTTTCTGTGCTACTACAAAAAAATATATATTCTGAGAGCATACATTCTCACAGTCCCTTCTTTTGCCATTACAAGATGAAAAACTCTGACCTCTGTGGCCGTCTCCTAGGCTGCATTATTAGATTATTAAGTGACTTTTTAAGGCCTTTCCGAAGAAAGGCGAACTTCTTCACTTAAGAACATATTTGGATAAAGTGCTCCGGGGTTCCCACACATGGGCGGGGCTACTTATCGCTTATGACTATACATGGAAATCCCCTACGTGAGACCTGATGGATTTCCATTGTCTTCAGTTCCTCTTGATATAGGATCCCTGAGTATGTGCAATGAATTTTCTTACCGCAGATAAGGTCAGCAGCTGCCCTGACAGTTGACGGATAGGTAGGCTGGCCTCTAGGTGCCAATGTAGGAGCAGCATGAAGGGTTCTTGACAAATGCCCAGTTATGGTGCCATCTTAACTGTGTATTCTTTCAAGTTAGGTGCGTCAAGGCCATATGAATTAGGGGTTTATACACCCATTACCACTTTTAGTACTAAGTAGGAGCTTTAAAATGTACAAACAGCATTTCTCAGATGCAGAGGCACTCAAGCACGTCCTTCAGTGGTGGACGCCTATATGAAAAATATTGTAATCATTTTCTTCATCAAATATTTTCTGCAGTCAAACCACAAAAGCAACTTTCCATAGATATATCCCACTGGCATGTAATATTGCACAAATTCCTCTTCGATAAAAAGAGATGCACATCACACGCAGCATTTGATGTTCGTAGCCCTAGGAATAACCTGCTTTCCTCCTGCATGTAATATACATAAAAGCGCTGTACAGAAGCTCTCAAAAGATTCACTGTACTTCTACATGTATCACCAAGAAGAGGTGATGTTCCTGCAGAGGAGAGATCCTGGAAGAGCTTCTGTTCTGCTGCATGGATCCCTGCACAAGGCATACGCTAAACACTTACAGTGCAAGGCATAATTTACGTTTATTGCAACTGAGGCATAACCACTTTATAAACATTGCAGCCATTGCTAGATGCTTACATTGCACAAAAGGAGTTACAATTGTCAATATATTTCACATCATGGCCAATACTGCTTTAGTATGCTCATGGTAAGGTGTCACACATAAGCAATGAAATGTCACACATAAGGCCGCAGTAAACACGAATGTCACGCATAAGCAGTCTGAAAACTTGGCAGCTATGCTGAGACTCAGTTAAATGTCAGATCCAACCATATCTTCACAGACGCATGCCACAACTTCAGATAGGACGCACATACCAGTTTAGAAAATATTTTGTGTGCGTTTTAACTTTAATATGGCATGCCATACGATACTCACCCACTGAAGGAATACTACTGGCTGCTAGTCACACGTGTAGTATTTGAGCTGGTGGGGCGTTTATCCGCTGAGTGCCCCAGCAGCTCAGCGAAACAACGAAGGTCCAAGGAAGGCGGAAACGAGCAACAGAGGTGAGGTGAGCGACGTCTTAACCCCCCGTTACTACGCAAGAAGATGAGGTGAGTCGTGAGTGACGTTACGTGAGTGACGTCTCATGCGCCCCCGGTTACTACGTAAGGAACATGGCTCCAAATGGAGTGTCTGAGCCCTCTTGAGGAAACGACTGAGAACAGCACGGGGTCAGCCGACGATTTAAAGATTTTACGTAGGCCTACGCACTGCTGTCCGCGTGACCAACCTCCGCGAATTAACCCCTGACTAGAGGACGAGCAGGCCTGTGAATGAAAAAGAAATCGGTCATATGTGTTCAATAATGCCTCTATTTGATTTTTATGCACTTTCAAATAGGCGAACTCGATCCGAAGGTATTGGCGCTCTTTACATGAGCACCAGTTATGTTACCAAGGACACATTCATTTTTGCAGGGCTGTAAGTGGGATGAAAAAACTGGGCGGTCTCTCAAAGAGGCGTGGCCAATGTAATTAAGGGCGTGGCTTAAAAACACGTCAAATAAAAATCTGTGCTTAGCATAGTGTGCCGCCTGACTTGTATTTTGCAGTTTCTGTCATTGCATCCAGATATATGATACAAGTAACATCATATCTATAAGTCAGGACTATTGGCTTTGTGTTATGTAGTTCTTATCTATACTCACCTCTCTGTCCTCGTGCCCTTCTATCTTACCTCATTGTAGAATGCCCTGTGTTCTGTGATCTAGAATGTGAGGTTGACAAGACTCGACCTTTGGCAGTTTCTGTCGGATCGT
Source organism: Lissotriton vulgaris (assembly GCF_964263255.1). NCBI lineage: Eukaryota > Metazoa > Chordata > Amphibia > Caudata > Salamandridae > Lissotriton > Lissotriton vulgaris. The sequence goes on along the minus strand of NC_141687.1, from coordinate 339,413,570 downwards.
CGAGGGTCTTGGATGCCAGATTCATCTCTCTGCAATAAAATGCTATGAAACCTTCTCCAGTCTTCCTCGTCTCATCTTAACACTTTGTCAATGGTTTTTAGTTGCATAAGATAAATGAGCCACAGCTATGGCTTTTATATAATATGGAAAAAGCTTCCACTTAAAGCTCTGTTGATGCCACAACAATGTTGCTGCTCCTGAGTTTCAAAAAGAGAAGGGAACTCCAGAGAGAAAATGACTCTCTTTAACCTCTTCCGTGCTCGTAACGGCCACCGACGTGCTGTGCTGGTGACGGAGTGGTTCCGTCACGGCGCGGCTGCCCCGCCCACTCTGCAGGAATTCCGCGCCTGCGCGGGCGTTCTATTGAGCGGGCGGGGCCGTGACGGAACCACTCTGTCACAAGCACAGCGCGCCCGTGGCTCGTGACGGAGTGGTTCCGTCACGAGCATGGCGGCGCCGCCCGGACCCCTCTCCCCCCAAGCGCCAAGGCGGAATTACCGCCGCGGCCAAGGGGTTAAAGGATTTCCCTTACCCTACAACTCTCACCTGGCATGACATCATGCAGTAACTTCTCCACTAGTAAGCAGTGTGAGCACGCGCAAAACGATGTGCCTGCTGTCACTGCAGTCCGGAAAAAAACTGACTGCCTGTGGCACTAAACAGAGCCCGATAGAGACACGTTTTGGGGCCCCTTTTAAAAAACTGCTGGTGCTCAGCACCAGTGAGACCTGGCCCACTTGAAGCCCCACATTTTTGGTAGGTAGAGGAGATTTAGTGATTTGCCCAGAATCACGGGATGTTGAGCCGATGTCTAGACTTGAACCTGGTTTCCCAGCTCCAAAGTCTGCAGTTGTGGCCGTTACGCCAGATCTGCCAGTGAGAACATTTTCTTCACAGCATTAACAACTTGGTGAGACTTTATACATGATAGCGCATCGTACACCATTCTTCATGGCATACATTTTTTCCGTACCCGAGGGTTGAAAAGGACATCCTCTTAATGTGTTATTTAAGGGAAGACACATGGATCATGGTTTTGGTGATCTTAGTCTTTTTCAATTTTCAACTATGTTCGATCTTTATATCTTTAAATAAATACAAAAATAATATATTGCATACTTTCAAATGCCAGCTTTTTTGCATTCTGGCTCGTCTACTCTCACCTTTAACTGATGTGCTCGTTTCTGGTCTTCTCCAGCCGCCGTTCTTCTATGCCAAAAAGTCTTTTTTTAATTTACTCACCTTTTTTAAGTCTTCCATTTTGACCCCTATTTACGCCATTATATGTCCAATATATTAAAATAACCATGATCACTGGAACAATCACACGTGAAGTTTGTGGTTTTGTTTTTGAGATTGATGTTGGTGCGATAGAAGAAGGAAAGATGAAACTCCAAGAGGCCCTCCCGACTAACTTTCATCCTAAATTTGTAAGATGTCTGTGCTTCAGGTGGAATAGTATATTTTGGTGAAATTGTTGTATTAAGACATTCCTATCTCCAGTTTAGTTTTTCTTTGCTGATGTTCTGCTCATAATGGTAGATTAGCTGAGTTTGGCAGCCAGTGCAAAAACAGCATAAATTCTCATCCAAATTTGTGGGGTATCTGCTGTGATGCTTTTTTTTGCTTTATACACGTTGCCACTGGACCATAAGTAGGTAGATGGTGTTATGTTTCATATTCTTCTTGTTTATCAGCTCCTAGCAACAAGGTTCTTCAGTTGGAATTCTGAATGTGGAGTCCAGCAGAGAAGCTTGGCTGTGAAGCTGGGAGGTTGGCTCTGGGGGTCGCTGTACATTTATACTTCAATAAACATCTCATTTACTGTGTGACGTTTGTTTCCAAGAAGCAACGTTGTGTTACCTGGATACCATGTCGACATCTTTGCGCGACGGTACGGAAGCGAAACGTGTTCAGGTCTGAGCACGAAGAACATTGCAGGACACAATTAGGAGATTGAAAGAGGATACGCGTGTAACTAAACACAAACGGCATCACGGAAAACAAGTGAGCAACTGAAACAAATAGATTTGATTGAGACGATAAATTAAACGGAATACATGAACATTTTCCGAAAGAGGTACAGTGCATCGTATATTAGAGCAACATATTAAGGTGCCAGCGCGAAGTGCAAGGAACGGATGAAAACAATTTTTCTGTGAACTATAGACATAACATTTGAAATAATCTTCTTATTTCAATTTTAATTTTGGTTAATAGTTTATGGAACTTTTACCATTCCAATATCTGTTTCAAGTCTATAAGTAAGACAATAGTATTACTATTATTCTAATAGTGTACAAAAAAAAATCTTGCATTTTATTTATAAGAAACCTGTTATTGTTGGTAGGTATAAATACTTCTATTAATTTAAATAATCCAGTAATCTATTTACATAAACATGGCCACGCAATCTTCTATTCCTACCCCACCTACATTTCTTCCTGAACCTGGTACTCCATGAATGGAGTGGGAACAGTGGAAAGAAGCGTTCACTACTTATTTAGAGGCTATTGGTGGTGATGTTTTTATTTCTAAAAGAAAATTAGCAATTTTAAAGGTATGTTTAGGTGTTGAGGGCAGGAATGTGTTGAAGACCTTACCGAGTTTCCATCCTGAAAATATCAATGATGCCAATTCTTCAGATGATGAAGAGGATGTATAGGAAATGGCATTGAATGCTTTAGCTGAAAATTTTGGTAAACAAATAAGCATAGTAGGTGAAAGGCATACATTTTTCTCCCGCTCGCAAAAACAAGGTGAGAAAATTGAACAATATGTAGCTGCATTGAGGAAGTTATCTATAACATGTACATTTAAAGATCTAAGGGATGACATTATTAGAGATCAATTAATCAATAGGACCAACAATAAGAAGATTCAAGAAAAGCTATTAGATTTGAAAGAACCATCATTAGATAAATCTATTGAAATTGCAAGGCGAATAGAGAACACTTCTAGATATGTGAAAGAATTCTCAGAGAATAATTCTAGATCTGAGGTTGATCCTAGTAAAGTGTGTGCATTGGGTTCCAATTCAAAGAAAATGGTCAAATCACATAAGGATGAGAATAATTTTAAAGAAAAAATTATAGAAGTGAATCATAAGAAAAGTTGTTTCAGGTGTGGTAACTATAGACACAATGCTGATGCAATACATTGCCCAGCTGCAAAAAGCTGTTGTTATAAATGCAAGAGAATTGGCCATTTTTCTCGTATGTGTAAATCCACCGAAAGGTTTGAGGTTAGAAAATCTGTAAACACTATAGGACAATTTAAAACATCCCATTTGAGAGAAGAATTAGATGAAGAAGAAGAGAGTGATATTGAAGTTATGGTAAGTGAAAGTGTGAATTATTTGCAAAATAATTCAGAAGAGGTTTATCAACCTCCAAAATGTGCGGTGTATGTTAACAATTGCAAAGTACATATGTGGGCGGATTTGTGCTCTCCTTTCACTTTAATAGATCAAAAGAATTGGAAAAATTTGTGATCAATTGCATTAATTCCTACAGATGTCGAACCCCTAGGATATTGTGGTGTTAAATTACCTGTGGTGGGATATTTTAATGCCAAAATTCAATTTGAGAAACGCACGACCATTGGCAAAATTTATGTAGTTGAGTCTGGAAGGAATTTATTAGGATGGAGAGAACAAAAAGGCTTAGGAATTATTCTTAATCCTAATCATACCCAACAAGTGTTGTTAACAAAATGTAATGATGATAACTAATGGGTGAATAATTTTCCAAATTTATTCAAAGAGGATTTGGGATGCTTAAAGGGATTCAAACATTGAATCATTGTAAAGGAAGATGCTACACCCAAAGTACAAGTACGTAATGATCCCATGGCTTTGAGAGGAAAGTTGAAGGAAGAATTGGAAAGGTTATGTAAGGAGAACATAATAGAACCAATAGAGGCATCTGATTGGTTAAGTCCGATCGTTATCGCACACAAACCCAACGGCAAAATCCGTATGTATGTGGATTTAAGAGACTTGAATGATTGTATCTGGGTGGATAGATATCCTCTACCCCGTATAAATGAAATGTTGGCATGTGTTGAAGGTGGAAAATATTTTACCACCTTAGATTTGTCAAGCGCATATCACCAGGTACGTTTGCATGCAGATTCTAAACATTTAACGTCTTTTATTACACCTGAAGGTGCATTTCAGTTTATAAGGATGCCATTTGGTTTGGCCTCGGCTTCTGCCGTCTTCCAAAGGATAATGCAGAAAATTTTGAAAGATGTTAAAAATGCCTTGGTATTTCAGGATGATGTGTTAGTTTGGGGCAAGGATGAGTTCCACCATGATATGGTTTTGGAAAATGTTTTGATCAAGCTCGAAAAGGCTGGTCTTACCATAAGTTTAAGTAAATGTAAATCCGGTCAACAAGAGGTTGAATATCTGGGACATACTCTATCAGAACATGGTATAAAACCTAAAATGAATTTGGTAGAGGATTTGGAGAAAGCTCCATCTCCAATTGATAAAGATCAATTGAGATCATTTCTTGGTTTAGCCGAGTACTATTCCAAATTTGTCTGTCATTTTTCAGATATTGTACAACCATTACGCGACATTATGAAAAAAGGAGTTAACTTTAAATGGTCGAATGAATGCCAGGATGCTTTCGAAGCAGTAAAAAAAGCTGTAGCTAATGCTACCACTTTGAACTCATTCAATCCCCAATTAAAGTCTATTATTGTGACGGATGCTAGTGGATATGGCTTAGTGGCTGTACTCATGCAGGAAAAAGATAGTAAGGAAAATGTAATAGCATTTGCATCGCGCACATTGAAAGGAGCTGAATCTTCATATTCTACAATTAAAAAGGAAGCGTTAGCTTGTTGGTGGGGAGTACAACACTTTCGAGTGTATGTGTGGGGCACAAAAGTTGAACTTCGTACCGATCATCGACCATTGTTCGATCTTTTCACTACTTCAGGAGCAGGAAGAACCACCCCACGCATTGCAAAATGGTTATACAGATTGCAAGAGTACTCTTTCGAATTAAAGAATGTTCCTGGTATAAAGAACATTAACGCTGATTGTTTGTCGAAATTGCCAGTAGATAAGAAATGCATTGATAGTAAGGGTTATGAGGATTTGTTAATTGCCAATATCGAAGAGTGTCTTCAGGCTATCAGTGAACAAGAATGGAGAAATGCTATTAATGCTGATACATCGTTAGTAAAAGTTATCAGTGAATTCCCTGTGTTGTCTAGTGGTAAATTGGATGAAGATATTGTCATGTACAAGGATGTGTGGATGAATTATCAGTCGTAGATGGCATTGTGAGGCGTAGTGAAAAACTGGTGGTTCCCATATCATTAAGAGAAAAGTTGATGAGTTTATTACATGAGGGACATGGAGGAAGGTCTGCAGTAAAGAGAAAAGCTAGAATGGACTTTTCTTGGATTAGCCGAGTACTATTCCAAATTTGTCTGTCATTTTTCAGATATTGTACAACCATTACGCGACATTATGAAAAAAGGAGTTAACTTTAAATGGTCGAATGAATGCCAGGATGCTTTCGAAGCAGTAAAAAAAGCTGTAGCTAATGCTACCACATTGAACTCATTCAATCCCCAATTAAAGTCTATTATTGTGATGGATGCTAGTGGATATGGCCTAGTGGCTGTACTCAATATGGACAGAGATATTGAGAGGTTCGTGAGAGAATGCATTTCATGCACTTTCAGCGACAAATCTCACGTGTTAAGGAATTCTCCTATTTCACCTATGAGTTTGCCTGAGGGAGCATGGGAAAGGCTAGGTATAGACATTTGTGGCCCATTTGAAGGTTTGGGTTCTGTTGAGAAATATGCTATTCTAATGATGGACTATTATTGAAAGTGGCCCGAGGTAGCTTTTGTGACTGACATTAAGACCAGCAGTATCATTACTTTTTGCGAAGAAATATTTGGAAGAGAAGGCCGCTGAGTTATTATCAGACAATGGCCCACAGTTTATTTCGTCCGAGTTCAATGAGTTTTTGAAGGAAAGGGGTATTAAACATTTAAGGACACCGGTATATCATCCAAGAGGCAATGGTTTAGTTGAGCGCTTCAACCGGGTGTTGGTAGAAAATATACAGTTAGCTACATCTAAGGGTATGTGTTGGAGAACTCAAATAAAGAATATGTTGTGGAACTATAGACCAACTCCAAATGCCGTTACAGGTGAAACTCCATTTTGTCTTTTCAAGGGTAGGATTCCTTGTACAACTGCAGTGGGGAGAAGTGGGAAGAAAGTAGTGAAGGATTCTGAAATTCAGAACAAAATAGCCATGTATCAAAAGGGATATCAATTAAGACATAATGATAGGATCAGTAAGGTTAAGAGAGAGTTTGTCAGAGTATGTCCTGACACATTCGTAAAAAAAGGAAATTCCAAATTATCGGATCCAAAAGAAGTATCAGAAGTCAAAGGCAACACGATCAAAACATCTGATGGAAAGTGGTGGAACATTTGTAAAGTTGTAAAATGTAATGATGCTGAACTAAAGTTTTGGTTGGTAAAGTCAGGGATAATGAACAAGATCCAAATAACAATTGTGATTATACTAAAAGAGCTCCCAGCACACGTCAGAGAGTGAAACCTAAAAAATATGATGAATATGTTTGTTCTTAATTATCATTTTGTAAAGAAAGGAGATATGTTATGTTTTATATTCTTCTTGTTTATCAGCTCCTAGTAACAAGGTTCTTCAGTTGGAATCCTGAATGTGGAGTCCAGCAGAGAAGCTTGGCTGTGCAGCTGAGAGGTTGGCTCCAGGGGTCGCTGTACATGTATACTTTATTAAACATCTTAATTACTCTTCAAATTGCCTCCTGAGATCTTAAAAGATGGCTGTTGTATTTTAACACCATTGCGGTCTTTAGATGTGGAACCTTTGAATAACATATCTCTTGGCGCAGTACCTGCGTACATAAATTTTAGGATATCTGAACTTTGTAAAAATTGTGCTGTATTTTCGAAATAATGTCAGAGGTTGAGTTTGGTGAAGAACAGTTATCATTTCTCTTATGCCCACAATCATTCATTGGCTAATTAAAGAATATATGCTTCCAGGCACTAGTGTGCCATGTGGGAATCCTAGTGATCCTTGTAGGTATCTATGTCATTTTTAGTAATTCTCCTGGTCACTTTGATGTTTATTTTTAGGTGAAAGAGTGCTTGATGTGTGTGTGTTTTTTATAGCAAATTTCAGTCTTCTGGTTTCTCTATCATCTATAATAGGTAAAGTAATAGTGATGCAGATACTTTTGTGGCTTGAGGGCTTTGTTTGTTCTCTGGCTCAGGGTGATGCTATATTTTAGGTGGTTGACAGGCACACTCATGTTCCCCATTTCTTATTATGTACTCACTGTTTGAGCAACTGCTCTTTTCACGTTTTTCGTTTACTCTTGCCACCTATTGTGATGTTCTGCACTCCCACTAAATATTTTTTCTGTTTATTACTCACTCATATTGTTCCAATTTTTTATCAGTGCGTATTCAGTGCGATACAATGCAATGACGCATTACTGTCATGACTTATGCGTTTATAAGTGTTGTCAATGGTTTGTAAATTCACAGCTGTTTCATATACAGATTTTTGTACCAATAGTAGTGCTGTAAGCTAACAAACTCCTTGTCTACCTCACTCTTCATATTCCCCTTCCCCATGCTCTAGCTAACTTCACCTATTCTCTTCTCTTCCAGGTGTGGGTGGATGCGGCAGCTCAGATCTTCTTCTCTCTAGGTCCTGGTTTTGGAGTGCTGTTGGCCTTTGCCAGCTACAACAAGTTCCATAACAACTGCTACCAGTTAGTATGTGATCATAGCCAGCCTTAATATTGTCCCCAGGGAAGTCTCAACTACTATTGTCATGATGGACGACTTTCCACCATGACAAAACTAGCTTCAGAGCACATTTTTGAAAAATTCCTAAGCCTGTGACAGTTCTGCTAGAGATGAAATAAGACTTGTTGAAGAATTAATTTACAAAGAAACATATGGGAATCGAATCCTGGCAATCACATTGCTACTTTTTTCACCTCAGTTATATGTTCAGAGGTAATCAAACATCACTAATACTGCTCTCTTTATGAACAATGCCGGTGGTATTGCTGTTTTCAAAATACAGTATTAACAAGGCGTTGCATACTATCTCGTGAATGGGTAATTACATGGAAGTAGTTATCAGTAGGCCCAGGCAAAATGTAAATTGTGAAAACACAAAGAGGCCAAGGGATATGTAAAGACCAGCAAGTATAGACTCACGGAGAAATAAAAAACACACAACAATATATCTGGGTCTAAAAGTGTGGGTACAGCTATAAGAATTTAGCTGAGAGTTAGGGCCTCATTTGGAAGCTGGTCGGACCGCCACCGACAGCCTATTGATGAAAGTCCGACCGGCTGCCAGTCCTTCAGTCTGCCCGCCGGATTATGATACTGAATGTCAGACCATTTGCTGTCGGGGGGACGACTACAGCCCCCAACAGTATTTAGGATCCTGCCAGGGTGGCATTCGCATGCCTAACCCTACAATGGAGGCCATGCTTGCGTAGGCACCGCCGTAAGGATTAGGATGTGCATTTTGACTGCCTTTTTACGGACGTCCAACCGCCATGAAAAGGCAGCCATAAAGGGAATTTGGGAGCCCCCGGCAGGGCCCCCGCCGGACACTGGTGAGTGGCCCAGGAGCATATGTAGTGCCCACCCCCCACACATCCATGCACCGTGTACATGGTACCTGGCACCCGGTGCATGGCTGTGCACACAGTGCCTTTGCCTACTGCGGTTTGTGCTGCAGCCCCTTTCCTGCCACAGTAGGGAAAGGCACTTTCCGACGGTCTGCATAGCAGTTCGATCATAATAGGGCCTGTGGGACTGCCGACTAATTGTTGGACAGACACCTGCTGATGGCGATGGCGGTCGGGTGCTCGTCCGACAGCCATCGTAATGAGGCCTTTAGTGTTTCTGTCAATTCCCTAAGAGGAAAAATTATTTTTTAAGGACGACAACCCTCAACTACCATGAGATGGCATACTTCATCATAGGGTTCCTCCTCACAGCACAACAATAGTAGTAGTGTGGGCTACAACTCTTAAAATAGGAGGAGCTCGTGTATGCTTTGTGTCCCACGCTATGAGTGCAACATGTGTGGGTGAGATGAGCAGAGTGTGAAAACGTGGAAGAAAGTGAAACTAAAACGGACGCCTAATCAGAAATTAACCTTCTATTTTTGTCTGTTAGGGACAATATTAAAACAAGTGAAATGAGGCCGGGGGGAAATTATTTATATCTTTGGCTATGTCTTCTGGGTCAACATGTTTTTGCCCTAAAGTAGCTCTTCAACAAGGTTTAGGGGGCATTTATCACTCTGCTAAAAAGTGAAACTGTGTAGGAGTGGTAAAGGAAGAAGAATATGATGGTACACACGGTGGTTACCAAAGGATAAAGGAAATCTACCTCTCTTGTATCCGCAAAAGTTGGGCTCTGTAGCCTCCTCTCGAGGCTAACCCTGGCAAGAAATACAGATCTCAAGCCGTTATCATTCTCAACGTGGCTGTGGTTTGGACCAGCCCTCATGGACTTCCGTTAAACACACGTACTTTTGGTGCTTAGACCTCCTTCCCACAAAACTTTTATTAGGATTCATGCACATTGCTATTAAGGGGATAATTGTGGCAAACATTATTGTGACTCTGTATTTTATAACATTCTTACTTACCCCCTGTGTTAAGAAAGAATGTTATGAAATGTATAGGCCTTGTGTTCACTTTTGTCCTAGTGGCAGGTTGCTATAACTGAAGGTAAAAGTATCATATTTCATCATAAAATATTATGCTTCTTGTAAACTTAGTCCTTGGTGAAACATCGTGAGCTATTGTTTTTACTCGGTGAGCTGAGGTTTTCCACTCTGAATTTGCAAGACATGTGAGTAGATAACTCCAGAAACATGGACTCTGTGTTTTTCAATACAGCCTTGGGGTTTCTCTTCCAGGGATGCCTTGGTGACAAGTACTGTGAACTGCTTGACCAGCTTTGTCTCCGGCTTCGTCATATTCACCGTCCTGGGGTACATGGCGGAGATGAGAAACCTAGATGTCTCCGAAGTGGCAAAGGACACAGGTAAGGAGCACTGGCTGGAGGGCAATTGTGAACATCCTGCTCCTAAAAGGGTTAAATGTGTGCATGAAACTGACCTTCACTGTGCTGAGATCAGATACAGGAAAGTCTGATTCGTACATGTTTCAATTCACTGAGATGTTTGTAGTTGAGCTGAGGGAGTTTCAGAGCGTTTCTTCAATCAAGGATGTGCAAATAGTTACATTCTTGTAATTAATCAATAATTTTGTACCAACATATAGTCATGTTAAATATATAGGAATGTTGATCATGTGTGTGAAAAGAACCAGTGATGGGCACCATATGCATGATATACCGATTCTTGAGTACTTTTACAGAACCTGCTTTTCCTTTCATCTTCCTTTAATACCTTATGTGTTCCCTGAACCATGAATACTAAGATATGCGAAAACATAGGGCATGCTAACCTCGGACATGCTAACCTCGGACATACCCAAATCCATATTACATGTAAGATCATATTCAGCTGACTCGAGAAAGAGCTCTGGTAGAGGAATCCATGCAGTGTGATTCTCTGGCATACAGCACATCTTGGATTCTGTTCATCTTGGGTTTGTGCGTTTCGGCCTCACACCTTCTAAATGATTGCATGAGAATGGGGTTACCCAGGGCCCTTTTCAATTAACGGGTACAACCACAGAATATTTTTTGATTCTGTATCAACAGTGAGTGTAAAAGAGCAAATATGCCTGTTCATTTGACAACACTGAGGGGAAGAAGGAAGTAAGCCTTATTTGTAATAATTATACAATCAATAATTATACAATCAATTGATCTAAAACTTGGTAATAAAAAGGGAATTTCAGATTACCCCTCATTGTGCTTCGTTGGCAACAATCATCACTGTCATCTCGTGACCTGGTGTTGTTGGTTCATGCCTGTAGCCCAATGTGCGGTGAATGTGAAAGAGGCCTATCTGCTAAAGCTTGCTAACTTGAAGTGGGTAAACAGCCCAAACCTGTGCAGAACAGGGTTATATAGATACTGAGTAAAGTCTCTCACCATCACCATTATACTGTTTATAACATCCCCGCTGCTTAGTACAGTGTTCAGTACATATTTTTCTGTTATATCAATCACTGCAGGAAAGTGTTGAGTTATGTGTTGAATTTACATTCTTTTAAAAATGTTAACAAATGTTTCAAAGTTGAATTTAAAAATTTCTTATTGTGTTATTGCATTTTAAAATAATAAAATAAATATAAAATAATTATATATCTTTTAACATTAAACAAAACATATATTTTGTCATATATGTCAAAATAATTTTCTTTATGTAACATTATTTTCTATGGGGTGTTATTTTAATTCCCTGCCTCAACTGTTTTCTCTGGGAGTGTTTTGCAGTACCTGTGAGTGGCCAAGTGTGGTGCTAGGCCTACTCCATGTCTGAGCTGGAGTACATTCACTACAGTTTTGGGACCTTTTTGGCTGTAGTAACTTAGATGTGTAGTTAGTGAATAGCAAACGGCTTACTCTTTTGTTGATAGATGTTTGTATTTGCATCCCCATCCCTATACCCCTAACCTTTCCCAAAACTCCACCCATTTAGGAGTAAATGTTACCCATTTTCCAGCCACACCCCCAGTCCTTATGTAGAACATTTACTATGTTCTACATTCATGTGACAGAGATCCCTGCACCAAAAAGATAGGAATGTGTAGTTATGGAAAAGTCCCTCACATGGTAACAGACTCCTGCCCTTTCCCTGAGTGCCCCAGCTGCAACAATGTCTGGATCCCTGGTGGTGATTTCCGTTGTCATGAGTGAACACTGTTCATGTGTGTGTGCCATGACATAGGCCTGTCTCATAGAATGCAGTTTTGGGGGACCACGAGAGGAGCCCAATCTACCTGATAGTGATGAAAGACTACTGCCTTTGCCTTGAGTTAAGCAGCTCGAGCGCAGTGGTGGCAGCATACCTTGTAGTGATCAGAAGAAGTTAACAGGCATTTTTACCTATGTCACTGGAGTGAGGCTCACAGGCTCACTCATGTAAAGTTCTGCTGCTGTGTGCTTAACTCACCCTTGGCCTTTGTAGTGCTGTGCAGTGCATGTGTGTTGTATGGATGTGCTCGGTGTTTGTGTACCTGTGAATGATACACTACATGGGAGATTCTAGGTTCCATTTTAGGAAACCCAGGGCTGACTGGAGGAGCATGTGGAGGTAGAGGAATCTTCTAGACAGATTTGTGGATTGCTGCATGCCTGTGAGCTGGGTGGGGCACAATGGAGGAAGGGAGAGCCAAAAGTCGCGGCTTGCATGGCTCACAGGTGGGGGGCGGGCACGGGGGGTCGTGCGGTAATGGTGGTCGCGGAGGAGGTCATGCGGGGGAGTTTGATAAAAAAAAATAATAATAAAATTCAAACTTACCTTGAGTCTGGTCTTGCGTCTTCTCAAGATCCTGCTCTCCTGCCTCCGACAGGAACTGGAAGCAGGCAACCAGGCTTCCTCCCCAAAGCCAACGCAGCGTTGTGATTGGTCGGGATGGCGCCCAGCCAGGTGCTTATGGGGTGGGCATGTTCTCCATGTAGGCTGCATTGCAACCTGCATGGAGAAGGGCAGAGTGCGCATGACTGATTTGGGCGGCCCGAGTCGGCCGATCAAATAGTCTTTGCGCACTCAGGAGTGGGCATACTACTGCTCCCCTGCCCTGCTCGGACAGTAGAGCAGCCCTGCCCACCCGCAACACAAACATAAAATGGTAATAACTAAAAATCATTACTATTTTATGTTTCTGCTTCTCACACTGTGAGAAGGCAGTGGGGCGACGCTTCTCCGCCACAGCGAAGGAGCCGCCCCTGAGAGCCCGGCTCTTCAGTATATTTCAAAAGGTGCTCACTGATTCAGAGAGAGGTCACTGGGAAATAGCCTGAGTGCATCTCAGGAAGGAGATGGGGCCGATAAGAGAATCAAAAGAGTAGGGCTGGGGCAACATTTTGATACTCATATAATTGTGGCTGACATGCAGGTGTGAAACTATGGTCACTCCCATTGCCTGTGTTGTGTGGTTATCAGATTTGGTCCTACTGTGAGAAACTGCTTTATGAAAAAAAGGCAGGGTAGAGGAGTGGTCCCTTCAATAGGAAACAGATCTCCAATACAAACTTCAAAAACACACACTCTAAATCACATTTGAGATCTGGAAATGGACTGGAAGAAAGGGTGATTGAGACCCCCAAAAAATTGTCATCTGTCAAGTATCCAGTCAGGCTGTGCGAGGAGGAGAAGCTCTATACGTCTGTCTGTGACCAGGGCTGGAAGCTAATACCTGCCTGTCTCTCAACTGGGTGAAGGGAAGTCTTCCAGAGGCCATTGTAGCACTAGCACTAGCACTGTAGCACTTTTGTAGGTGACTTCCAAGACCATTTGCCCTTGGAGCATGGAGCACTAGTGCCTGCCTGCTTGCCAAGACCAGTGAACCCTGTGAGGCAGAGGAGAGTGCAGGAGATGCGCCGATCGGGTTGTTGCCCGTGTGCTGATTCAAGTCGGCAAACCCAGTGCCAAAAAGAGCTGTAAAGAGGAATCTGTTGCTGTGCCGATCAGGCCGTCGCCGAAGTGTGGAGCAATTGTGATGATCATGTATGCCAAAGGGGACACAGAAAAAGACAAGGATAGTAGTCTGGTTGATACCATTGTCGCGAAGAGAGGCTGACCTGTGCAGGCCCAAGCCCCAACAACGGACCAGAACCAGAAGTCAACGCATTCTCCACTCCAAACTGGTCCTCCCACTAGTAGGGAATGCCAAAGGAAACTTACTGTCACATCGGAGGGGTGCCGATCACACCCAGCTGTGGCCTCAGCACAGCCTTTGGTGTAATACTCAATGAAGGCAGTTGCCGCTCCCAAGGGAGCGACATAATCAGAGACTCCGGTCAGACAATCCCCGCTGGTACGGGAAAGTCTGATCTAAGGGCCGGAAAGAACGTGTCTACCTGATACCGCTTCTGTGCTTAAACACTTTTGACCTTTCTAACAGAGTCGAAGTGAGACGTCTGAGACTCGGACTGCTAGTGCGAAATAACCAGAATTTCGCCAATTGTGAAGAGGTCATAATCAATACTACTAGTCAGAGGGTAGTGGGGGTCTCAGGAGCTTGTCTATTGAAAACTAGAGGCCTGATCTGAGAGGTTGTGTGATTGTTAGTGTATGCCGTATTTCAGATTGTGTTCATGTATAAATACTACTTTTGTCATAAAAGATATAAAAAAAGTATTTGACTGGACAATTAATTGCTTCTATTGAACATAATTTTAGTTGTGAGACTGCGTTCTCTCCTCCGCCGAGAAGCCTTAGACTGCTCGACCAGAACTACCACATAGAGTCAAGTGCTGAAGGGGTATTGGCCCAGTTGCTCAGGATCCATAGTAGGTTAGAACCTGGGACATCAAAGGTAAAAGGCCTCACCCCCCCCCCCCCCCCAATTGGGCCCAGAAACTCATGCTTGCCCCGTGGCACTCTGAAAGGGGATCTGACAGTATGTCAGAGGTTTATGCACATAGGTTTGTGGATTGCATTTTGTAATACGTGAGTAGTGCTGCTGTATTACTACTAAACAATACAAAATGGAGTTTGTCAATAGCGCCCATAGAATGGGCTTTTGCTCCACCCAGAAGATTCTTTCTTTCTCACCTTATACTAATAACTGGTGTATCATTCCTCCTCTTATTAAGTGCTTGCATTGCATGAAGAACTATTTACATCTCAAAAGTACACTGAATCAATAATGTGGGGTCTGTGTCCTCTTCCCAGACCTTATGGGAAGCATTCAAGATTGTGATTCAGGGACAGGCACTGTCACTAATATCTGGCTCCAAAAGAGACAAGCAGAAGGAATTAGTCGAGCTCGAGGCTGATATTTTCAGGTTAGAGAGGGACCTAGAAGCGGGGGTGACGCCGGAGAAGCTCCATCTGCTGAACCTGAAACAGCATGACTACAGAACACTAGTCTCCGATAGGGCCAAGGTCCTAAGCAGATAACAGCAGGGTAGACTTTATCATCTGGGAGATAAGGCCGGGAAGCTCCTAGCATGGCTGGGCAGGAAGGAATGGGCGAGCCGGCTGGTCCCAGAGCTTATACAAGAGGGTGACTTTATGGACAGCCCTCTTACAAGTGACGAGATTGCGCAAGCGATCCGCTCTTTAAATTCAGGTAATGCTCTGGGCCCAAACAGACTCCCCATTGAACTTTACAAACTTAAGCCGGATAAACTTGTCTGCAAAATTGAAAGCTATTTTTGAGGAAGCTAGAAGCTGGAGTGCTGCCCCGGGAGCAGAGGATAGCTACTATTGTCACTATTCATAAGGAAGGGAAGGCTAAAACAGACTGTGTCTCGTATAGACCCATCTCTCTTCTAAACGCAGAACCTAAGATATTAGCCAAATTATTAGCTAACCACCTGGTGTAAGTGATCAGTGGCCTAGAGCATCCAGATCGATCTGGCTTCATGCCCCATAGAAATACAGCTCTCAACCTACGCAGAGTTCATGGGGTGGTGAATAGAGCCCACACCCTCCGAGAGCCAGCGGTAATCGTATCATTAGACGCGACCATGGCTTTTGATACAATTGAGTGGCCCTATTTATGGGCTGTCCTGGCGAAGTTCAGTTTTGGTCCGAATTATATCTACAGGGTGCGTCTTTTATATTCCAAGTCACTGGCTCAAGTAGTGGTAAATAACAAAGTTTTGGCCGCTTTTTTGCTTAGCCGGGGAACTCATCAGGGTTGCTCACTGTCCCCCCCTCCTTTTCTCCTTGGTCTTGGAACCCCTTGCTGCTTGGATCCATTGGGATCCGATGATACGGGGGCTGTGGTGGTCCCCCGGATGAGAGGACCGCATATCTTTATATGCAGACAACATTCTACTCTATTTGGCCTCTCCTAGGAAGTCCCTTATAGTAGTGTTAGACATCCTTACAATCTTTGGCAGATTCTCAGGACTATCCATCATTTGGGGAAAATCCCTACTATTTGTGTTGAGCGGGGACCCCCCTGTTCGGCCCCGGAACTGTCAAATACAAATCTATACGGCTGGATTTAAATATCTGGGAATTTTTTATCTCACTTCACCCCTCGGTCCGCTATGCCCAAAATCTTCTTCCCCCTCTTCAAAGACTCAAAAGTGATATTGCTCATTGAAAGACACTCCCCATCTCACTCCTGGGCAGGACCGCCCTATTCAAAATGATGGCCCTACCACGATTCCTCTATGCCCTACAAAACTCCTTAGATTTACTTCCAGCACGTTACTTCGGGGAGATGGAGGGCCTGCAGAGGGACTTATTATGGGATGGCAGACCCTGAATTGCCTTGAACAAACTAACGCTCAACTGGTACGACGGAGGCATTAGCCTCCCAGATATCAAGAAATATTATTGGGCATCCCAACTGGAGGCGATCAATCATTGTACGTATGGTCGTGCGGACGACCCGGGCTGCGCCATGGACAGGTGGCTACTTCCGGGGTGCAATTACGGTAGAGCTTTGTATTCCCGACCTAAACGATTTGTGTTGACTGGCCCCATGGAACATTCCATCCAAATTTGGCATAAGGCCACCATCTCACTTGGTTGGAGACCTAAATTGACCTTGGTCACCCCTCTTTGGGACTCGGAGATGCTGGGCGATCTGTGGAAAACAAAGGGCTTCGATAGGTGGAATCTGATTGGTATTTCGGCTAGCAAGGATATCTGGAGGGGGGGAGGGGGTCAAGTCCTTCAGTATGCTTTAGAGAGACTATGAGCTTGCAGACACTGAATATTTTCGTTTTGCACAGGTTTCACACTCATTCCAATCGTTGTTGCCTAAGGGCTCCGATCCCCCGGAGGCTTGGTCCCCTAGAAGACAGAGTGTTAGACGGTCATCTCCCGACAAAACAATCTCATTAATATATAAAAAGTTAATTAACCACATGGCAGACCCTCTGCGGACACTGCGGGATAAGTCTACACAGGATGGGATAGAACTGGACCATGAGGATTGGCAAGTTGCAGTATCCTCCCCTTAAGAGGTGGCTATTTGGGCACGCTTGCGACTGGTTCAGCTTAAATTCCTTCATAAAATTTACATAACAGGGCCCGGTTAGTGCACATGAGGTGTTCTACCACAGGCGAATGCAAAGTGGTTGCGGCTTCACCGGAACATTCATGCACACAATTTGGGAATGTGCGCATATTAGCTCTCACTGGCTCCAAATCCACAAAATAATTAATGAGGTGTTACGTGTCTCTCTCCGCCTGGAGATGAGACAATGTGTTTTAAATATTTGGGAGCCCACGGATTTGAAGTCTCAGACGCAATGGGTCACACTGGGGTTCATGTTGGCCAAACCAAACATCGCCCAACTGTGGGGTCAGCGCAACCGCCCACTCAGGAAGCCTGGGAGAAGAACCTTGATTAGTGTATGTTTAGGGAAAAAACTGTGTACTTGGCAAGAGGATGTCCTAGGAAATGGTCTTGTATTTGGTATCCGTGGAATGTTTTTAGAGGAGAGATCTGTGTACCGCCTCGAAGTATTGAACATGATGACCCTGTATCCCAATGATGTTCCTCTCTATGGTGAAGTCAGTGTATCCTTCAACCCATGCGTACTGTAATGTATAACTTGCACAACCCTCTGCATTGCATTGTATTGTTTACAGATGTCTGTTTCAATAAAAAGATTTATTTTTTTTAAAAAGTACACTGAATCCTTGCACATTCAAAACTTTTTTTTTGTTGCAGAGTTTTATATAGCGCGAACTAGACCCGAACCGAATCGGGTATCAGAACGCTTTACATAGCACCAGTAACGTTACATGAGGACGCACATTCATTTTAGGCACGGGGAGATTAAGTAATTTGCCCAGAATCACAAGAGGTTTTGGCGTCATTACAGAGACTCGAACCCAGATCCCTAGGTCTGAGGCTGAGCGCCCTAGCCGTTAGGCGTTTATTTTGTTCCCTGCTGCAGTTGTATTTTAATGTTTTAGTCAGGATTTGAAATATAACCCAGACCTCCTGACTTTGCAGAATGCTGCTTATTTATAGATGCAGATCATAAAACTGCCCAGATTCTCCTACGTATTGCCAAAATATATTAATCAGTCAAAATAGCTTTATTTCGAAACAGAGCCATAAAAGCAAAATATATCTGCCATGTCTCAATAGAAAACATATCAAGTGAATTGCACCTTGTCCAATTTTATTCACATAGTAATTAACATTATCTGTTTCAGCACTTCATTTCTTGAATTTCATGTCTCAAAATGGAGGCTGCAGTTTGGTACATTCCCCAGTCCTCTCCTCAACATATTCAGGGGCTCTTACGTATAACATGCAGCTAGCCTATCATCTATCATGTGCTAGGCCTAAATCCTTGGCATCACAGTTGAGATAGCCAGTGTGAAATTTTCAGCAAGCTAACTTCTGTGTCTGACACTCGGTAATTTCAGCTTAGTGGTCAAGGGAAGAGGCAATATTAACTTATAAAGTTCACAATCACTGTATCTAAACGCATGTTTGACTTCCATTGTGATTGCCTGTTCCTCTCTCTTTAGTTCACATAACACTATGTGCTTGCCCTGGCAATGGTGTACCTCCGAGGGTGGGCCGCTAAGTCCTTTGAAATCCTGTGTCAGTGGTTTGGTACTCTCTCCTGTCAGAGACCACATACGCCTGCGATCCCAACAGCCCAGGAAGCTGTGCAAGATTCGGATCCTTCAATGGCATTTTCTGAAATACATACTGTAGTTTCTTGTTTTGCAACCTTTAACTTTTATGTTTTAAGAGGTATTTTGATATTTCCTTATTTGGAAGTATCAGTTTAATATTAAATACATTATTTGATAATGACTATAGTGTGTAGTATGACCCTTAACTTTGGGGTGTTACTGGACTCATGCTTCAGATAAGGTAAGGACTGAAATGAGGTATATATAGGCACCTCTGTTGTTCAACTCATACACAAGCAATATGAGGTTGATTTTACAGAAGGCCAGGGAATTTCCTCCAAAGTTATAGCATCTATCCATCCTCAAAAGTGCCAACCACTGGCTTGCAGCACCTGTTGTAAGTAGTGGACTACTACAATCAGGCAGGCTACTTGTAAATCCTTTGAAATAAAAAATATTGGATATTAGTGGAATGTGACTAGTTTATTCAATCAGTTAGCCAGGACACCTGTACAATAAAGTTGCATCCTCCAATGTGATTTTTTTGTTTTTTTTTAAAGTAATTTTTATTGTAGTCATACAAAGATCAGGCCAAATCACATATATGTTCCATATTAATCATTGAGCCGTAACGTATCATTCCTTATTCCGTTACATCCCCCAAACCTGTCCGAGGGCCTCTAGCATTGCCCGTCGCTGCTCATCTAGGGCACGTACCTTGGCTTCTAGTATCCCATGCTTACGCGTCGGCCATTCAGCCCATCCCGCCTTCCCTGCCCGTGTCGAGGACCCCATCTTCCTCGTCTTCTCCACCATCTCTGAGGGCCTGCAGCATCATTTCCCACGCTGTCGCTGCCTCAAGCGCCCCTGGGTTAGGAGTCCTACGCGCTAGCTGGTACCTATGTGTGCTGTCGGTGGTCGCCCACTTCAAGAATTCGTTGAGCCACCGTCTAGGGGTCGGGCCCACCCTCGCCTTCCAGTGCCTGGTAATCACCCGCTTAGCCACTATCAACCCAATATCGATGAACTTGCTCGTGAGTTTGTTTTTGGGGGTGTGATGAAACCAATACAAAATACACTCTGCCGGGCCGAAATCTACGGTTCTGTCAGTCACCTCATTCAAAGTTTCCCCTATGGCCTGCCAATAATCTCGGAGGGCCGGACATGCCCATAACATGTGCACCAGTTCAGCCCCCTCTTCCAGACAGCGAGGGCATGCCGCCTCCATCGTCCCAAAGTACCTCCCTATCTTCCCCGGAGTCATATATGCCCTATGCAGTATGTAATAGTGGATAAGCTGAAACCTCGCATTCCTCGTACTGTTGCGGGCCCGACGCATTAGCTGTGCCCACGGCGTGTCAGGAATGTCTTTACCTAGGTCAGCTTCCCACTTGGCTTTCAATGACTCGAGGGGAGGGAGATTGTCTCGTCTCATTCTATTGTATAGGCACGTCACTGCTTTGGTTGTGCCCGCCGCCATCATGGTGTATTGGCACGCCGCTGCCGTCTCGGGTTCAGCCAGCCCCGTTCCCCAGTGTGTCTGAATTGCTCCGCTCACCGCCGCATGGAGCAGATATCCCCCCCTCGGAAGGTCAAAGCGTTCTAGCAGGTCTTGGAACGGGAGTAGCGTTCCATTTTCGTAGAGGTCTCCGACAACCTGCACGCCCGCGTCCTCCCATCGTTGTAGGGGTGACCAGTCACCTCCATGCGTCAACGCCGTCAACATGCCCAACGGGATCTCAGGGGCGTATGGGCGTCGAATTCCCGCCCTTTTCTGTGCTCGATTCCAGCACTGATGGTACGTGCGTTGCTCTAGTGACAAGTCTCGCCCCCCAATCCGCTGTTGTAGGGTGATGTAGGCCAAAATGTGGCGGGGCGTGCCTTTCAACCGTCCATCTTCCGGGCCCCTGAATACCCGTGTCACCTCCTGCGTAAAGACCTGCAGTTGGGCTGCTAAATAGTAAAGCTCATAGTCCGGCACCGCCAGTCCCCCCTCGTCCTTCGGGCGGGCAAGCGTTGTTAGCGCCACCCTGCATCGTCCCGCTCCCCATATAAATGCTGTCATCTGGGACTGAAGCTGCCGGAAAAAGGAGCTAGGTATCCAGATCGGGAGCGTGCGGAAGTAGTATAGCAGTCGCGGCAGGGCGACCATCTTCAATAAGGATATCCTGCCGGCCACAGAGAGCGGTAGTGTGGCCCAGAAGGACATGCAGCCCCTCAATCCTCGCACGCAGCGCCCTAGATTTCCCTCAAGCAAATCCGCCGCCGTATGATAAATGTGGACCCCCAGGTATTTAATGCAGGTGGGTTCCCAGGCCAGCGACGGCCGGTGGCACGGCTGAATAGTGCCCTCCCGCAGCGGAAATAGGCTCGTCTTGGTCCAGTTAACCCTCAACCCTGACAGTGCTCCGAACCTCTCCAGCAGCGCCTCTGCGCCCTCCAACTCCGCAACCTCGTTATTTAGGAAGAGTAGCAAATCGTCGGCATATAGGGAGATATACTGCTGTCCATCTCTGGCGCGCACCCCAACGAAGTGCCGTCCCGTTCGGGCCTCGGCTGCCAGGGGCTCAATGGCTAGCGCAAACAAAAGGGGGGACAGGGAGCAACCCTGTCGGGTGCCCCTTTCCACCGGATAGCGGTGAGATATCGTCGTCCCGACCCTCACTCTTGCCACTGCCTCTGCATAAAGAACCCGCGTCCACTGAATGTAGCCGGCTCCTAAAACGAAACGTCCCATAACCGTGAATAGATAGTCCCATTCTAGACTGTCGAAAGCTTTTTCGATGTCGATAGAAAGGACCAATGCAGACCCTTCGTCCTCGCCCTGTTCATCCATGAGGCGGAGGAGTCGCCTAATATTAATCGTGGTGTTACGGGCCGGTATGAACCCGTTCTGGTCTTGGTGAATTAATCCCGACATGTCTGGCAAGAGCCTCGCCGCCAGTATGGAACTCAGTATTTTATAGTCGGTGGTGAGCATCGAGAGCGGCCGGTAGGAGGCGGGGTTACTGCCCTCTCTGCCCGATTTTAGGAGCGGCACTACAATTGCTTCCCGCATAGATTGCGGTAGGCGGCCCGCCTTCATGGCCTCTTTGTAAACAATTTGGAGCCGCGGCGCTAGAATATCCAGATATTTACTGTAGAATTCGATGGGTAGCCCGTCCATCCCCGGCGACTTATTGCGTGCCATTTTCTTCACTGCCCTCCTAATCTCACCCAGCTCAATATCCGATCCCAGCTCCTTCGCCTGCTCCTCCTCTAGCTGCGGTAGGGGTAAGCCGTCCAAAAAGGCCTCGGCCGCTCCCCCCGGTCACCTGGGGTACTTTTATATAAGCCCTCATAATACTTCTGGAACCCATCAACTATTCCTGATTGGGTGTATCGCAAGAGGCCGGCCTCATCCCGTAACTGTAGGATGGGAGAGCAACGTTTAGTGGGATTCGAAAGCCAGGCCAGGAGGGTGCCTGATTTATCGCCGTCGACATGGGATCGCAGTATATACTGTCTATAATCAAATGCGCGGAGCCGCTCCACCTCGGGCGCCACCGCCTCCCTAGCCGAGCTGACCTCCCCCTGGAGATCCGGGCGACCGGGCCGCCTCCTTTCCGCTTCCCGCAGTTTGGCATCCGCCTTATCCAGGTCGCCCAGCAACACCTTCCTCGTGCCTACATATTTCGTAATGCATAGGCCTCTCATCACTACTTTAAAGGCATCCCATTCCGTAGCCCTAGTGGCCGCCGATCCCTCGTTCTCTGCGAAGTACTGGGACATCCCCTCCTCCAAGGCTGCACCAAGTAGGGGGTCTTCTAGAGTCTCTGACCTAAGTTTCCAGGTAGGTACCCTGGGCGTCTCGGCCACCCAGGCCAGTCGAACTAAGATTGGGTTGTGGTCCGAGATCGTTCTCGATAGGTACTCCGACCCGGCAACGGCCGGCAGTACACTCCCAGAGCACAGCACCGCGTCCAATCGGACATGCAGGTCGTGGAGCCCAGAGTAAAAGGAAAAATCCCGGGCAGTCGGGTGCTGCGCTCTCCACACATCCGTCAGTTCCCAGCTCTCTTGCCACTCCCGTCTACCCCTAGATAGTCGGTGCACCGGGGAATCCTGCAGTGGGGGGTGGGATCGATCCAGGGAAGCTCACGCTATGGAGTTAAAGTCCCCCCCCAGCAGAATCGGGCCCGCTAGGGAGTGTGCCAATGTCCCCGATAGTTTCGCAAAGAAAGCCAGTTGATCGATGTTCGGGGCATATATACTAGCCAGTACAATGTCTCTGCCCCTAAGCCTCCCTTCCACCACCACATATCTCCCCTCCTGATCTACCTGCTGACGTGTGAGCTGGAATGGTGTGCCTGCCCTGATCCAGATCAGTACTCCCCTAGCTTAGGCTGAGTAACAGGTGTGAAAGAGCTGGCCCCTCCACCTCCTCTGTAGCTCTGCTCCCTCCTGCTTCGTGAGGTGCGTTTCCTGCAATAGAGCAATATGTACCCCCCTCCGCAATAAAAAGGCACGCACTTTGTGTCTACGCTGCATAGTGTGTAGTCCCCTGACGTTCCAGGTTATGCAGTTCAAACAGTTCACATTGGCCATTGTCCCATTGAACCTGTCGACATTCACCCTTCCGTGCCGGCCCCTCGTCGGTGGTGGTTCCCCCCCCAAACAAACCAAGACCTCCCAACCGCCCATCCCTCGGTGTACCCAGGGTCAATGGGAGTAAGGAGATCAAACAAACCCCAACTGTGTTGCCCCCCACCCCCCCAGAACAGGCCCCAATACCAAGATATCAGCTCCCATCCAAACTCCCGTACCTGAATGACCCAGGTTGGTGCTACACGGCCGTAGCCGTGGGTGCCTTAAGGGCCTATGGAGCGCTGCCATGGCCAGAAGGGAGTTGCGCTGACCGCCCCCCGCCCCTTCCCCCAATCCCCCATGAGTGTATCTGGCTGCAAGCCCGGTAACCCTCCCCAGCCCCATGTCTGTCGGGCCACGGGCCCCTGCCCACAACTCCAATTGTTACCCCTCGCCTACTGCGTGCAGTTCAGATATTCAGGATCTCCTCCGCCGTCTGTGGCGTCACCAATGGGCCCTTGGCATGATGCACGCCAGAAAGGTCCGACTCCGACCCTGAGGCAGATACATGCGTGTCCGAGTCCGAGCCCCGCTTAGAGCCGGGGCTCCCAGCCCGCGCCAGATTCTCCACCTCCAGCAACGCGGCCTTCCGTTCAGCTTCAGTTTGGGAGGCCGTTGGCTTGCGCGTCCCCTGTTTCCGTTTCCGCAGCCTTTTCGATTTCCGTGGGCCTGCATTCGAGCGCTCCCGTTCCTTTTCTCTTTCCTCCTGTATCTTGGCGCCATCCGTCCCTGCCTTGTATGTCTCCCACCAGTCCCAAGCGTCCGCTGCCGCACTGAAGAAGAGCGTCTTGTCATCTACCACTATCTGGAGCCTGGCCGGGAAAAGCAAGGAGTAGGATATGCCCTCGTTGCGCAATTCCCTCTTAATCGTCAGGAAGGAGGCGCGTTGCTTTTGTGTCTCAAAGGTGAAATCAGGAAAGAGCGTGACCTTACTGTTCGCAATCTGAAACGCGCCAGCGTCTCGGGCTTTTTGCAAGAGCAGGTCCCTGTCCTTGTAATGTAGTAGCTTAGCTATTATCGGCCTGGGTGGTAGCCCCGGCTTAGGAGGTCCAAACGGGACCCTATGGGCTCGCTCCAGTGTGAAGAATGGGGACAGCCCCTCCGGTGCTACAACCGTCTTTAGCCACTCGTCGAGATAGGCCACCATGTCCTTCACCCCTTCAGTCTCCGGCACGCCTACTATCCGGACATTGCTGCGCCGGCTCCTATTTTCCGCATCTTCCGCTCTCCTCTCCAGGGCTTGAATGCGGTCCAGGGCCTCCGTAAGCCTGCTCTCCAGCACTTTTTGAGCGGGCGCTAGGTCTTTTATCGTGGTCTCATTGTCCTTGACCCTGTCCTTCAGCTTGTCGTGGTCCGCCCGGAGGAGGCCTAGTCCCGACGCCACCTGTGCTATGTCGTTGTGGAGCGTGTCGCGCGTGTCTGTAATAGCCTCCAGAATGCGATCCTGCAACCGCTGCAGGTCCGTGGGCTCCGCAGTATCCCCCTCCGCAGTGTCCGAGGTCGCCACCCCTTCCGCCTTAGCTCTCGGCTTCCCCATTATGGCAGGGCCCTGTCTTAGGCGTCTGTCCAATGCCCAGCGCCCCCCCCAGGCCGCCGCAGTCTCTCAGGTCCTCAATCGGCTATTCAGCCCTGTTGCGCGGCTGCTGTTGCCCCTCCTGCGCGTGTAGCTGTGGCCTCTGGGGGGAGATCGGCCCTCTCTGTCGTGCGCCCTGGCGTGTGGCTGCTGCTGCCTCCCCTGTGCCCGGCGTAGTGGTCTCTGGGGGGGATATCAGGGCTCTCGACCGGCCCTCTCCGTGATGCACCCTCAGGGGCCTCTCGCTGTGCACCCTTCTCCGCTACTTCCTTAGATGCATTGTCACACTACGGGGAGCCTGGCACTTCCGGGGCTCCTCCGCCGCTTTTGGGCTTGATAGGTGGTCCCCCCAGTGGTTCAGCTCCTCCACGGTGGATCGCGGGGGGGGGCCCGCCTCCTCTGTTCAATTTCGTCCCCCCCCTCGGCCCGCTGCGCGGTCACCGCTCCTCACCTCCGTGTCACGCCTGTCACGCCTGGGCCTTAGGATTGTGTCCCGTGCCTTCGGTTCTCCTGGGGCGGCTCACGGCACTTCACTCCCGCCTACACAGGCGCCCGGGCGGCCGTCTCCTCCAGCGCGGCCGCCTGCATCACACCAGCGGCCGGTCCCTCCTTCTGCGATAGCTGCAGCTATCAGGGCCGCCGAGTCCTCCGGTTTTTGGGGGGAGCCTACTTCTGGACGTCTTGTAGTCCGCGGCCGTCTCCGACCACCGAGCCGCGTTGCTGTGGGCGGCCCGGTCTGTCTCAGCGCTCCCAGCACTCCGTCGCGGCCGCCATCTTAGACGCCTCCTTCCCTCGGCTCCGGCCGCTCCGGGGTTCGGCGGCCTCACTCGGTTGAGCAGCCCCCGCGGGCGTTCTCCTCCCGCCTCGCCAGTCACCGCGGCTCGCTCTCCCAGCGCCGGGGCTTACACAGGCTCTCTGCCGTTATTAACAGGATTTATCAGGGGAAGAGGCACGGAGCTCTGGGCTCATGCCGCCATTACCCTCGGCGCTCAAGCCACACCCCTGCATCCTCCAATGTGATGCCTGTACACTCTGCAATACGTGACAAATTGATGCCAGCCTTCCTAAATAGTCACATTGCATTTCTAGGTAAATACTTAAGTGGCATGATTTGACACAATTTTCTACATTTCATATAATGTTCCTTTTGCCTCACTCAACCACTTAGACCTTGGTCTGCATGGAGTTTAATCTTCAAAAAATCTCTCTCTCTCTGCCAAGGGTATATAATGCAAGATTTGTAATAGGCTATGCAGAACAACAACTTGATCAATCAAAGCATTTTTCTGCGGAAAAATTGTGACAAGCAGGTCCTGGATAGGATGTGACTCAAATTCAAGTGGGAGCCTATAAGGAACCTAAATGGTTACAAATCTGTGGTCAAGCCCAAAATTGGTCTTGTGAGGCAGCCAATGATAGTTTCTTGGGTAAGAAAATTGCAAAGTAGGGAGGGGTTGGCTATCACCATTGAAAGCAGATATGGTATCCTACAGAGGCTTAGGTAAACAAATTAGGTACAAGTCGTTGCACCTTCAATTTCTCTTGAATCCCTTTTTTGAATGTCAAGCTTCATCCTTCCATGGGTTGTTCATCTGTGTTCAATGCACAGGAATAATTTGATAAGCATTGTCTGCCCCATGCTTACTGCAGATGTTAAGTTTTCACTAAGAGCTATATTTTTGCAATTTTGTAAGGGCAGATGTAAAGATGCAGTCGTTTTTGCTCCCAGTCAACAGGTTCCATGTACTTCGGCATGCATTGTTAAATTCATGGTAGTTGCAGTTAGATAGCGAGAGCGTCCCAAAAATAGGACAGCAAATGTCAAAGTAAAATAGCTGTGGCATTAGCATTGTAAACACTACGCAGAAATACAGGGCATGTGAATGTTTTCATAATTATCTTGTATGGCACCAATGTTATGATTTGCCAGGTGGAGATAAACATAGTTTTTTACTTTTTGTGTTTGGAGGATCCAAGTTGGCAGTGTATAAAGCCTATTATTTATTTTAAATTTAAAAAGGTAATTTAAAAATCACAGTTTTATAGCTTTGAAAGATATGCAGGCTTGAGTCAAGCGGTATGGATACATTAGCATGGGTTTAGGGCCTTGGAGATTAGTTGAGGTACCCCCTTCCATCGTTTTACAGCATCCAGATTATGATTCAAATTCAAAATCAAACCAATGGCACTTTCAACATAAAATAAGATTTTTGAAGTAATTACATTCAGTCAATTTATTACCAGCATATTGTTGGACCTAACCTCTTTCGCAGGGTTCTCCCCAAACTTTTTTCCTTTCGCTGCCTATTTTTCTGACCTTTTTTTCGTTTTAGGACTCTGGGTGCACTTTACCACTGTTAATCAGTGCTAAAGTGCATGCACTCTCTCCTCTAAAACATAGTATGATTGGTTTGCACCTGTTTGCCTTATTTAATTTACCTATAAGTCTCTTCTAAAATGGTATACCTTATCCCCAGGGCATGTACATTAAATGCTACTAGTGGGCCTGCAGCACTGCTTGCGCCACCCATAGACCTAGCTTTTCAAACCTGTCTCAGGTCTGCCACTGCTGGGCCTGTGTGTGCATTTTATTGCCACACTGACTTGGCATTTAAAACGACTTGCCAACCCTTAAATTCCCCTTTTATTATAGATAGGTCACCACTAAGGTAGGCCATTGGTAGCCTTATAGGCAGCCCTATAGTCAGTTTGCTGTGTATGTCAAAGGTAGGACATGTGCCTTTATTGTGTGACATGTCCTGGTATTGACAAGAAGCCAAATTTGGTTCCCACTACTGTGCCTACTCCTTTCATAGGCTAGCATTGGGAATTTCCTTATATAGGTTTTCAAGTGGTAATTCCTGAACTGAAAGGAGTAGGGTTGCCATGTTTGGTATGTTTAGAATTGTTGTGATAAATCCTGCTTACTGGTGTAGTTGGAGGTTTACATTACTATTTTAGAAAAGCCACTTTTAGAATGTGGGCATTTCTTTGTGCTGATGACTCTTTGTGCTTTGCAGGATGACTTCAATCCACGTTTACGCTTGGGTGACAACAACACTTTGTGCATACTTTCCAGACAGCCACCACACAGGAATGGTTGGGTGTTACAGGGTTATATCTGCAATCATCTGCATACTGATGGTCTTCCTGGTCTGGGAGAGGGAACGGGCATTCACACTATACAATTATATAGACGGAGTCCTGCCCTCAAACAAAGTGGCAGCTTAGCCCTCCCCCCTCCCCGACTGACGTCTGGAGCCAGGACTGGGCTGAAAGGGATTGTTGTGTATGTCTATAGGTTCTTTTGAAGTCACGCCCTACATCAAAGTCATTTGGAGAAAAAGTACAGGGACTTGGACCCCAGGCTTCGGGAAGCACTTTTGAATCAGGTTCTGAATCTCTGTCAGAAGAACTACTGCACTGCTTAAAGGACTCATCTGGACTACTTTTCTGTTTGTTGCCCTGCTGCCTGCCAACCTCTGTGCTGCCTAAAGTACTCATGTGGACTGCTTTTCTTCTTGTTGCCCTGATGCTTTCTGACTCTGAGTCATCCAGACACTGTTTGGATTTGTAATCTAATGCTGCTGGCTCTATAATTCCCCATATCCAAGAGGACTCTCGTGCTTCCATGAGGGACCGTCATTTTGGCTGCCTACCTTGTTCTGTTGGCCTGCTGCCTGCTAACTTCTCAGCTGCAGGAGGGACTACCACTTGACCCCTGCATTGTGTGCTGGTCTGCTGCCTGCCCATCTCTTTGTGCCCCCCCAAAGTGTTCTTCCAGGAGCATAGCGTGTGGGGAGCGCTGTGTACTGCTGCTGTCTTCTCTAATCTCAGCGTGGGGGAGTGCTGTTTTCTGCTCCTTGTGGATTTCCTCAGCGAGTGTTGAGCCATTGGTTCTGTCAGGACAGAGTGTGTTTAACGCTGCATGACATCCTGAACAATATCGTGTATTGAAGCACTCTACATTGACCTAAAACACGGCGCGTGTCTCCGCTCTCCTGGCCTCTTGTTAGCACTGAGGGAACCTCGGCTTCATAAGCCCAGTGTATCCCAGCAACGCAAAGTCCTCCACCTTCAGCCATAGACAGGGCACAGTCACCTAAAGCAACTTCTCCCTGCATTGTGCTTTTTCCCATCGCCGAGGGAGAATCCCTCCCGTTCCGCAGCACTGAGGTTGCCTTTGGTGTGCAGGCTCACACAGCCATCCAGACACTGACAATAAAACATAGATGAGGGAGCAGACTGCTCAACCTCTTTGTTTATAATTACCCAGCGAGGCCCTGCACTTCAACTCTTGGCTGTCCGACGAGTGTTGGGTCTGCATTCGACTTTCCGTCCCGGCAGGGGGCCATAATTGAGTGGTACTTGGCGGAGGCCGATTCACTGGAAATCTCCCTGGGCAGAGAACCACATCGGCCCATTAGTTGTGCTCTTCTAGCCTGAAAGAGGAATTACCGTAACTTGCATAAAGAGAGCACCAGCATCTTGTTAAGTACTGTGATTCTGAATGCTTACGCTTGAAAGGTGCTAACTGATGCATATGTAATTGAAGTTATGTTGTTTTTATCTTGTTCAGATCAGGATAACCAGTACTATTTACAACTTTGATACCTTAAAAAGCATACATGACATTTATGTTTTTTTGCCCAGAGAATGAGTACTAGCTGAGACTACAATTGGTGCATATGCTTCTAAAGTGATACTCATCTACAAACAAATTGCATAATTTGCAAAGCTTTATGAATCATGTCATTTTTCTGTATGTACAATACACTATATATGTTTTCTAGGTCGAGCCTGCACAGTGCATGCACTGCTCTGCGAGGCATGCTGTATTAGGGTATGCACTTGAAGCTCCGCCCACTCTTGCCCATATTTTTAATTGCCTTGTGTCTTTGTCCTTTGTAAATGCTGACTTCTGATTCGGTAATTGGCTTGTTAGTCCCTCCTTAGTACCGCCTTGTCTTCATTTGTAACCTCCGATGAGGACTGGCCATTTTACTTCTGTTGTTACACTGTCTGTGTTATTTAGTCTGTAAACACTATCTCCTTTAGTGAGTTTTGTCTTACTTCCAGCACGACGTGCTTTTCTTTTCATTCAGTACGCCAGGCGGTCTTTCACTCTCGAAGCAGCCGGGACGATGGCGGCCACTTCTTTGCAGTGCCATAGGTCTCGCATTTAGGATAGTTTGAGCTATTGGCATTGTACATGCAAAAGCTTAAACTCTTCCAAATGCGAGACTATTTGCTTAACAAATATTGGTTTTTTTTGGGTTGTGTCCAAGCCCCCATGCCGCGCTTGCACTTAATAAAGGCCACGTCCCTTTCTTTAGACACGGCTCGTCTAAAAAAGGGGCGTGGCCTCTCTTATGTGCAAATGCGGCATCTGGCGCTTGGAAACAAACAATATTTGCAATTCAATAGGTCTCACATTTGCGGGAATTTAAGCTATTGACATTTACAGTGACAATAGCTCAGAGTCTCGTAAATGCGAGACATATTGCATTGCAAATGCTTGTTTATATATCCAATGTGGAGTCTCTTTTGCGGTGTATTCATGGTGTTTCTGTATTATTGTGTTGTGCAAATGCTTTACACATTGCTTCTGATGATAAACCTGACTGCTATGCGCCAAGCTACCAGAGGGTGAGCACAGGATATCGTTGGTGTGTAACTTACTTGCCCTGACTAGAGCGGTGTGTTCTTCCTGGCCTAGGTGCATACCCTAGCCAAATAAAGAAAACCCAAGGTTTTGGGTTTCTGAGACCTAGTTCAAGAGTGTGGCTCTTGATCAGTGTGATCAGGAAGAACCTGAAAGAAAGAAAAATTTATTTCTTGAATCCCCTCACTCACCAGGGTTTCCCCATGGTGACATGCTTCATCATTGGGGCCATCCTAGTTCTCTACGAAATACGACTTGCGGAATTACGTAGGAGCACTATTAGTGGAAGACTATGTGTGGTGCAGTGTGTGGTGGAGTGGTTAGAAAGTGATTAAAATACCTTGCTGGTGGGCCTAAACAACTTTATTCTTGCTCCTAGGTTGGTATGTCTAAAAGGGGGGTTGCACTGGGAAACCTGACTGTGATAAGTAGGATTTCAGTGTATGATCAACATGTTTTGCGCTTCCCCTAGCTCTTCCACAGGACCACACAGGGACCAGCCCTGTATTTGCCACTCCTAGTAAACCTTAATAGGAAAATAAAGTGAAAAAAAATTGGAAATAGAGTGAACGCTAATACTAATAAAGCATGAGTAGTTAATACATACGATCGATAATTCACGTTGTATATCTGTAATGGTAAAATGGAGAGAATGCGTTAGAAAGCAAAACCCCCCTGCTCATTTGAGGGGGGTACACATTATATTCTTCCATGCTGCAGTGCTCCATACGGGTGAATTGGCTC
Source organism: Lissotriton vulgaris (assembly GCF_964263255.1). Taxonomy (NCBI): domain Eukaryota; kingdom Metazoa; phylum Chordata; class Amphibia; order Caudata; family Salamandridae; genus Lissotriton; species Lissotriton vulgaris. Next base: position 339,382,156 of record NC_141687.1, on the reverse strand, counting down.
CATAATGGTGCCTGTAGGCTTCCAAGGCGATTGTGGTGTGCCTAGAACGTTTAAAAACATGCTGGTCAAACGTGCAGCGTGAATCACATACATATGTGTAAGAAACAGGCACACACAATTCAATTGTTGACACACAAAAGGCACACATTCCACACTAACAGGTAAAAAAGTTGTGCAAATCTTTACTTTGTTAAGTGCGAGGTTGCGATTCATGGACTCGGCGGGGTTGGGGGGAGGCGGTGTCTCCCTATGAAACAATCCTGCCAGAATGAGAAGTTAGGAGAGATTAGCGTAGATAGTTAGTGGAGGTTCAATAATCAAGGTTTGTATGGCCTCTCATTGCATTAAAGGTACGTCGGACTCACGTCCTTCTTGGCAATACCTGCGGGAGAAAATGTCACTTACTTCAATGTTGGGGACGTCGCGTGTGGGCACCTAGACTTCTCCCCGCCATACCCTAGCCAACCAGAAACTCCATTTCTAACACGTACTGTAATTAGAATGATGCTGATTTGAATGATTAATCTAGAATAGACATACTGACCTCTAAATATTGGGATGAGGAATCCCTTTATTTCATTATGCCATTTTATTTAGTTAAGCCAAGTAAAATCTCTTTCTCTCACATCCAGGACCAAGTCTCCTCTTCATCACATATGCTGAGGCTATTGCCAAGATGCCAGCATCTACCTTCTTTTCCATCATTTTCTTCCTGATGTTGATCACCTTGGGTCTAGACAGCACGGTGAGTACATCATTGGCCCATTCCTATTGCACGACCGAGTACTAATACGATCTTTCACTCACTCACTTGGAATGTCACCCGCATGGCGGCCCCTCTTCTCTTTATCCAGCCATGCAGGCCCTGAATACTTCCCCAGATCTCCCACTTTCACATATCTCATCCATACTCTGGTCACTTTCACAAGTACTGCTCTTTTATCAGTCACATCAGCGACCCAGTGCCTTGAAGGCATTGCACATGATTTCTGCTGCACATCTACTTATGCATCGCCATCTGACTCCCCTTTCTTCCCTCAGATCATTAAACATATTTTATTTTTATTTTACCTTTGAATTCCCTCCTTCCGTCACTTCACCAGATACCCCATTGATTCTCCTATCAGTGTCTTTCACGCCTTCTGCTTATGACACACCCCATCCAAAGCCATTCCATTCTCAGTGTAATAATTCCAGTACATATATATGGTTTTGTTATTATATTTTGTTAATTATGTACCATGTATAGCATTTTTCCTGCTGTACGAGAACATTAATACCTCCTAACACTTCACCCTACTCCACCGATCACCATTACTCTAGCAGTACCACTAACATTATACCATCTTCCACTTACCACCATTGCATTCGTAGGGCAAATATTTGCAAACACTGGCTCCTCCCAACGACCACTATTTCTCTCCCAGAATGACCTCTATCTAACATTATTATTCCTTAATGTCTGATGTACAGAGGACCACTGCAGAGTTTTTAATTGGAATTGGAGTGTTTTCAACTTTGTGATATAAAAATATCCTGCCAGTTCCAGGCCAAATTTTAACTGTTGGACTCTGGTAGATTACTGGTATGTTTACCTATGTGCATCCTACCTGAAATTGTGCTGATCAAAATAATAGCAAGAGCAAAAAATATGTTCTATATGATGGTGTTCATTATTGGTCCTATAAAGTACGTTTATCAGGTTTGGAGCTACGATTATTAATGTGGCCCATTTAGCATAATATTTGCCTAAATGCTTAAGAATTTAGACGATACTCTGGTAAACGCTAAAGTGTGGTGTTTGGTGCCCATTTGTCCTAGTTGGTGGAGGCAGTGTCAAGCTTCCCATAAGGGCATAGGCTTCTTCTCATACGCTGGGGGCGCTAGGACTTAGATATACATTTTAACAGTCCTGTCTAACTGTCCCCTCTCTGCTTTTTGGCGGTCCAGTTTGCAGGTCTTGAGGGTGTGATCACTGCCTTACTGGACGAGTTCCCACATGTCTGGGGGAAACGCAGGGAGCTGCTCGTGCTCAGCCTCATCTCGGTCTGCTTTTTGGGGGCGCTGAGCACCCTGACATTCGTAAGTACCCGATTGACATTTCCTTCCCACTGTTTCAACACAGGTTTGAAAAGACTACAAAGTCCTCCAAACGGCCTAATCCTTATCCTGCAACTACAGCGGATCCTAGGGAGATAAAGCTAGACTCAGAGTGTGAACCTGTCACAGGGATGCACTGTTTCAGTCCAAACAAGACTTGGAATTTCACATTACAGCACAGAATATAGGCCCACATGCATCAAAGCAAAAACCGGTCGCAAACGGGCAGATTCTCAGAATCTGCCCCTTTGCGACCGGTATTTTTGCATTTGGGATGCATCATTCCAAATGCAAAAATCGCAATTTAAGTAATCTCTAAATTGCGATTACTTAAATTGCCCTTGCATTTAAGGAATCGCAAATTGAGATTCCTTAATTGCAATGCATAAAAGTAAAAAAAACTAGCGATTTCGCTAATGGGGATCATGAAGTTGAACTTCCTGGTAATCTGCAATAACTTTGAAAAATCCACTAAAGTGCATTTTTCAAAGTTCCATTTTAAACACACACATGCCCTTGGGGCATGTGTGTGTGCAAGATGTACTCTTATGCAGATTTCAGGGGTGCAACAGGGTGTCCTTTTTACACCCAGGAACCCTTGAAATTGCATTCTCAATTTGCGATTCTCTAATTGAGAATTCCAAATTGATAATGTCTTCTGATTCAGGATCATGCAAGAAGTCAGCAAGTATGGTCAGCAATGTTCCCTCTAATTTTATTCCTCTCTGTGCGGCAGTGGAGGGTCTCTGTGCGCTGCAACCATGGCTCTGTGTGCCAGGAACCAAACCGCGCGTGTCTGCGGCGCCAAATGGCACTCAAAACGTTTACTTTAAAAAGTGAAAAGATGGTGCATTTTCACGAATACAGAGCCACAATAAGGGTCTTAAGGGCAGTTTGCAAATGTATTGTATTGCCTGTATTTTCATTGTTGTGTCTCTGACTGCTGTTGTCTGTCTTCCCCGTTGCCTGTACGTGGTCCGTGCCCTTTTTCTTCCCTCTGCTCCCCTCGCTGTCCCTGTGCTCTCTCTGCCCGTTCTTTCCTTCTGTACCCCTCGCTGCCCGTGTCTCTGCCCAGTTTTCCCTTCTGTTCCCCTCGCTGTCACCGTGCCTCTCTGCCCGTTCTGCCTTCTGTTCTTAGCTGCCCCTATATTTCTGTAATTTGCCTCTGTGCCATTAGTTTTTTGTGCCCGTCTGCCCTCTGTGCCACTTGTTTTTGTGCCCCTTTTGCCTTCTGTTCCACACGTATTTCCCTCGTTTTTTGTGCCCTTCTGCCCTCTGTTCCACTCATTTTTTGTGCCTTTCTGCCCTCTGTTCCACTACGTTTTCCCCTCATTTTTTGTGCCCTTCTGCCCTCTGTTCCACTCGTATTTTGTGCCTTTCTGCCATCTGTTCCACTCGTTTTTTGTGCCCTTCTGCCCTGTTCCACTCGTTTTTTGTGCCTTTTAGCCCTCTGTTCCACTCGTTTTTTGTGCCCTTCTGCCCTCTGTTCCACTCGTTTTTTTGTGCCTTTTAGTCTTCTGTTCCACTGTTTTCCCCTCGTTTTTTGTGCCTTTCTGCTCTCTGTTCCACTCGTTTTTGTGCCTTTAAGCCCTCTGTTCCACTCGTTTTTTGTGCCTTTCTGTCCTGTGTACCACTTGTTTTTCTGCCCCTTTTGCCTTCTGTTACACTCGTTTTTCCCTCGTTTTTTGTGCCCTTCTGCCCTCTGTTCCACTCGTTTTTTTTGTGCCTTTTAGCCCTCGGTTCCACTGTTTTCCCTTCGTTTTTTTGTGCCCTTCTGCTCTCTGTTCCACTCGTTTTTGTGCCTTTCTCCCCTCTGTCCTACGCAGGGCTTTTGTTATTAAAGCACGGGGCAGACTGTGGCCTTTTGTTTAAGTATTGCTGTTAATCAGAGCCTCTTCACAGCCCATGAAGGGGCTCTGATTAACAGCAATACTTAAACAAAAGGTCACAGTCTGCCCCGCGCTTTAATAACAAAAGCCCTGCCTCGCGCTCCCACATAGCCCAAGCGCCGCAAGCGCCACAAGCCCCACCAGCCTCCCCGCCTCCTTACCTGCTCTCCTCACGCCCGCTCCGCCGCCACCGCCACGAAAAGTGCCTCATGTTCACTCCTCTCGCTTCTTTAAAGTGGCCGGCGGCGCGACTTTCTCTAGCGCAGTCCTGTGTGCGCGCTCCACGCAAGGTGGTGCATGCTGACGTCCCGGGAGGTGCGCGCGCCCTAGAGGGAACAGTGATGGTCACTATTGAAAACCTTATCTCTGGCCTATAATGTAGGAGTGTGTGATGCATTACCTCTTACCCAGTGCTTTGAGTGGGATGAAAAAACTGGGGGGTCTCTCAAATGGTTGCGGCTGATATAATTAAGGGCGTGACTGAAAGTTTGATGCTTCTTTCTGTCTTTGCTTCCAGATATATAATAAATATAACAAGCAACATTACTCCTACAGCAAGCCAGGACTATTAGCTTTGCCAATGGTTGTTAGTTACATATAATAAATAAGCAACAACAACAAAGATGGCATCTTTGTATAAAATAGTTCAAATGCTTCAGTTCTGGAATGATGGGACTGTGAAAGACCTATAACGAGTCTCTTTAAAGATACAAGAAAGGCATTGAAGGGCAGTACTGCTGCGAAATGAAGATTCTTTTTTTTTTCACTCGGAGGATGAGGACAATAAAGGAGAGCCCGAAAGTGACCCGTTTCGGCACCTGCTTTTTAGTACTGCCTCTGCTGAGCACCGGCAGGACCCGGCACACTTGAAACTCTGCTGTTACCCCCATAGGTAGGGCTTTAAGTGGTCCGGGTCTGTCCGGGACTGAGCACCGGCAGTTATTTTTAGGGGGCCTCGAAACGGTTCTCTATCAGGCTCTATTTTCGGCCCTCACAAAGGTAGTCCGCTTTTTTTTTTTTCTTGCTGTGTTTTTTTTTCATTCTAGAACTGCAGTGAGAGCATGCACATCGATGTGTGCATGTTCATTTTGCTCGCTACTGATATGTGCAGGTCAAGGCATGACGTTATGACGTCATGCCAGGTGAGCCACATTGTAGGAGGAAGGGAAATTGGAGGGTCACCGGGGTCTGTAGTTTCTGCTCTCCCTGCACGATCAGCTCATCTCTTCAAATATTTTCGCCATGATTACCTTTCCCAATGCTTGTTCTTTATTGTGGATAGTTGGATTTTATGTGTGGAGGCGTCAATTCAGGTTTCAAAAGTAGATCGATACTTAGCGAGTTGGAAGGATCAGCCTGTTTTTATGACTTCAGAGGCTGGTCAGGGGCTAGATGTTGGCCATTCTAGGTAGACTTGTGTGCTTACGACATCACTAATATGATCCTTGTTGTTACAGTCCCTTGTAGGGCGTCCACTCCACCCTGCCACTGCTAAATATATTTATAAATCATAAAAGTAGACGAGGGCTGCTTTTGTAATAAGCCCGTGAAGAACCATAAAACATCAGTTTCCGCGAGGCCATGCCATATTTTGGAGCGTCCTCTCTGAGTCTCAGGATATTATTTATATTTTGAACGAGGTTCTCGTGGTGCCAGGACCCCAGAGATGGGTTGTGTGTGATGTTTGACACCCCGGCCCCTCAAAAGCTTTTGGCATTCCTGGTGACTGATATCAGTGCAAGACAGATCAGCAGAAGTCTAATTATGTTAATCTGGTGCCACATTTCCTCCATCAACCACACAATTTATAAAGATGTCAATCGAAAAGATGTTGTGGCTATGACCAAACCTGAAAGCCCACAGAAAAGTCATAGTATCAGTATCATAAAAGCTTTATTCGATGTTTGCAAATCATAAAGCACAGAATAAAATACAGATTCCTTTCATTAAATACATCAAACAATACGTCAACAATTTCCAACGTCATCTCATAGAATACAAGTTGAACATGTCTTCTCCTAGCCAACAATGCCTATCCTCTTAGCGCTCTCAGAGACTTAGCAAATCAACAGGACTCAGATGGATACAAAAGCCATGAAGCTGGTTTCCAATGAGCAACTAATTAATCAAGATGTACAGGGGCAAGAGTAAATGAAGAAAAAAAGTGCGGGTGTGCAAGATGTTATCACAAAGGTTTTATATGCATTGAAAAAGTTACATCAATATAACAAAAATTTTCTTCCTGTTCAGCAAGTGGTAATTTACCCATGAATCTTTCTTATTGAAAGTGCATTGTGCATCAGTGCAAGGTGTTATAATGGAAATTTCATATATCATGTAAAACGTTATATCAGTAAAGCTGCAATTTCCTTCATGTTCAGAAAACAACACTTAACCATAACACTTTCTTACTAGAAGTGTGGCTCTTATGAAAAGTAATAGCAGCATAGCAGATTTCAGGGAGTCGAGAGAATGTAGTAATCGAAAACCTTCTCCATTAGAACTTGGGCAACGTACTCTCAAGAGTGGAAGCAAAAAAGCTGTTCTTGGGGTTTTGTAAAGTGCACAGAAGTGAACAAAGTGCAATGTGGATTGCTTTGAGGTATTGTCGCAAGAGCAATAGTGAAAGGTTTTCTGTCCTTCCACCTTGGGTCAGAAAAGCTACAGTGTACAGTGTCCAGGCGAAACCTAGTCAAATAAAACCTATACAGTGGATTTAGAATAACAAACAAATAAAACGGCATCTCTTGGCTGAAGGAAGTATCATTAAAAAAGCTCAAGGAGTATTGCTGAGCGGATGATATTTGATGGTTAGACAATGCCCTTACTGAATAACCTTTGCTGGATATGATTTTGATTTTCTTAAGCACACAATGATAGTTATCTTGATTTAGACCACGCCCCCTACTTGGATAGGCCACACCCCTTTAAGAGGTTTACCTCACCCCTTTTAGAGCACCCCAGTTTTTCTTTCCCACTTAAAGCCCTGCCCATAGTATTATGTGTTATGCATATAACAGGGAGCCATATTGCTTAAAGCCACTGATGCCCATCTCTTTCCCAGGGTGGTGCGTACGTGGTGAAGCTCTTTGAAGAATATGCCACTGGCCCAGCAGTCCTGACGGTGGTGCTCTTGGAATCCATTGCTGTGTCCTGGTTTTATGGTAAGAGATTTGTACATAGATTCCTTACGGCAACCCCTCACTGAGGGAGTGACCTTTACGGCCTGTGATGTCATTTTGCAATTTTTTGGAATGGAAGAACAATTGGGAATACCAAGACATGCTAAATTTAGAAAATAATTTTCAGGGATACCACATAACAGGGACCAGGTAGACGCACTGGTTTACAAAATGTATATATTAGTGGAAATATCAGTGCCGTTGTAAGCGACTGTATGTGCAAACACACACAGAAAAACTACCCAATCACTTATTATACATCAGTTTGCCTAGTTTTCAGAAGAATATCTACGAATGGTTGAAGATCAAAAAGTAGGTCCAGTTCACATTAACCCAGAAAACGGATATGCGACAAATTTTGGGATGGAAAATTTCCAGTCCATAAGGGATCCATCTCTGCCAAAAACAAAATGGAAAGTTTACGGAAGGAATGTTTAAGGAGATTCCGGGGTTTCCGTCATTCTTATGTAAAAACATGCAAGGGTTTCTAAGATACAACAAGTTCTGTATGTGTGTTTGGATTAAGAGTAGTGTGGTGGTGAGAGGCGCAGACGCCCATTAAAAGCAGCCAGGGGTAGCTGCTTCTTTAGGCTTCGTACCCCTAACAATGGCTTTGCTCCCGCTGGTATGGTCATGAAAACAGCTGAAGGAAAAGAAAATGCCTTGGAAGCCCAGTTTAGTTTCTGTAGCTTCCACCCATGGCTCTTCCCCTAGTGATGCCACAGCAAATAGGTGCCAGTTGAGGAACTCAGGGATGGGACAGAGGATTTTTCCTGTGATATCCTCAGGGATCAAGAGTGCAGAGTGGGAACTCCCCTGCCGCTAGCGTTATGGTGATGCTACGTCCTAAAAAGTAGCCCAGCATTGACGTCTAGCATCAACATCTGGCCTCCCTGTTCCTTAAAAATGGCAGTAGGTGATGTGACTTCTCATGACCTCTGACCAGAGGAGAAGTCGTTCTGCTTTGTTAATTTTATGGAACACTCAGTTTATAGCAGGTTACACAGCCACTGAGAAAGAACACAAGCAGCAGCTGCTAGAACTAGCACTGGCAGGGCTGGGCTTTGGCATGGGTGAGCTGGGCACTCTTCCTCAGTGCAAACCTTGAGAGAAGTCTGCTTCTGACCTGGCTGCAGATATTAAGCTTAGGTGCTGCAGGCACCTGTATGTAATACCCCATTAAACCTCTTTTATCCTGTCCCATCATCAGAAGACTGCAGTTGACCCAGAATGACGCTGCCAGACTACTTTTTTCACTCCCCAAATTTCCATCCGTATCTGGTCATCTTTGAAAGCTGCATTGCCTGTCTGTGGATAGATGCATCCACTTCAAGACTCAGTGCATTGCTCATAAGACCATGTACTCCCAGGGGACCCCAGCCTGTCCAATCTTTTCTTTCCCTACCAGCATTTAGTCCCCTTCTCTATGCTGACCTCCATTTAGCCATTGTTCCTGAGTTAGAAGAGCAAGTGCGTGTGGAACGACCCCCTGGCCTTGGCCATATCTCTCCGGAACAATTACATTTTTCCAGACAATTCTCAATAACTGGCTTTTCTCTACTAGCCCTCTCTTTCTCATTTCCTTTTAGGCAGTTGCAGCGTGTATGTTGTTGGGGTTTAGCGCTGGGAAGCCCTGTTCAGGGCAGTTATGTGCTTTATAAATCCTTTAACATAACATTATCCCCTCATCCCCTATTACAGCCTCCCCTCCCTTCTTTTTATATTCTTCAGAGTGTAGCCAACGTGTTTTGTCCCTTCACTGGATTTCTTCAGGGCTCAGTCATGTAATACATTCTTATAATGGCGTATTGTCTCCGATGTTTAAGGACATAGAATTCTTGTTCTGCTTAATTAGTTAATGACTAGCGCCCTCAAGAAGGCCCGTGAAGGGACAAACATGTTGGCTACACCGTGAAGAATATAAAAATAATAAAGGATTATCGAAAAATTGAATACATGTTTCCATGGAATTTCTTGCATTTGACTGCAATGAGAATAATGATTTCTGTAAATTAATTTGTGTCTGGAAATAGAGTTTGTGCTGATCATCTTGCTGTCTTCTTATACTTATTGAGTCTGTGTGTGTGCTTCGGGTGACCATTGGCTGGCCAGCCAAGTGCTAGAGAATGGAGTTGGTAAAGAGCCTTTCTAATTGCCTTTCTAATTTGGACAGCATGGGCAGCTGTGCCAGCTTGCAAACTCTAGAGCAGATGATGCATTTCAGCCCTGGCTGCATGAACTTTAGTGATAGTGCGTTTTGTGTGGAAGAACTTGTAAAGCAGTTAAACTGTGTAATTCTTGCCCCATCGGCTGCTGATGATATACATTTATGCCAGCAACTGATAGACATCCCCATCTTATCTAATTGTCAGCACCAGAGTGCTATCTCTTTAAAAATATTTAGCAGATTGTGTTTGCTATGTCTTGCCGACTCTTTAAACATACCAAGCAAGCCCAGCCACATCCTGGTTATTCTAAAATGTTATCACTTTATGTCATTTCTAAGCTGAGTGACATTTTTATCAATGGAAAAGATGCGTGATATATACATTAGTAAAACGGACGACTACATTTTTAGCCAACACCTCTTTGTGTGACAATAATTCATTTGTTTTTATTTGCCGCTCACACAGCCAAGAAGCTGCCACTCATAAAAGGGTAACAAGACCATAAACTGGGATGTAACGCTGCACGTATTCGATGTGACATTTTCTTGAATCTAGTACGAATATTGCAGATTTAAGTTTAACTACTGACTTAAACTTTCTCTGTTTCTACCTAAACTCTGCCTGAAAAAAACACGCCCTGTCCCATAAAAGCGATGAGCATGGTTTGGCCATGACATCACTTCCTACAGCGTTATTTCACCTTGCCTGTGTTCATTTGACTGGTGGCCTGCCTGGTGCTGATGCTCCGCTTCTTGGTCGTGGCCCTAGCATAAGAGCAACAATTAGAGAGGTGGGGTATTGGAGTGACTAAGATGGTGGGGGCAAAGATAAGGAAGTAGAGTAATAGCACAGCTAAAGAGTGGGTAACGCCTTTGGAGAGGAAAAGATGAAAAAAAGGGGAGAGTGCACCACGTCTATCACTGGGAGAACCATTATATTTCCATACTGTGGCTAAATCAGAGTATTTGTGGAAATCAATGCACGATGCGAAGCAGAAATGGCAAACGTTTCTGGACACTGTATCTGTACCTTTGTAGGACTGAGCATGCCAGCATGTGTAATTGAGTTTGTGTATGTTGGTGCATGCACGCATACCTGTGTGAAACCTTTTTTACCTCAGTGCTGCCCCAGCTAAACCCGGTTCTGACATTCTTCGTCTCTTTCTTCGCAGGTATTACGCAGTTCAGCAGTGATGTGAAGGAGATGCTGGGGTTCAGCCCGGGTTGGTTCTGGAAGATCTGCTGGGTAGCCATCTGCCCCATCTTTCTCCTGGTGAGAGTACACCCTTCACCATTGCCTAAAGAAAATATTGTCAAATGTGTAATAGTTTGCAATGTTCACTATAGCTTTCCCTGAAAAGTATGGCAGTCTGTGTACTTGACACGTGTAGAGAAGGGGCAGTGAAGGAGAGCAGACCTAGCTAACATTGTACAATTTTAAAAGCCAATATTTGGGAAGTTGTGTGTTCGCTGGTGATCCCCAGAGCTGAAGCCTAGTGCCTCTTGCTCTAGAGTCGATTTTTTCACTATGCAAACGCATGCACTTCCTTTGATCTCTAGTTCCTCCTGATCTGGAGCATGCACTTCTTCTCTTCAAGCATCCCTGAACTCTATAATCAGTTCCAGCACTCACAGGTCTAGAGTTTCTTGTATACTGGTTGCATACTAATTTGGCTCCCTCTTCAACCCTGTCTGATATAGAACCCGAAGTCTTTCTTACATTTTCGGTGATTGTCTGCGCTAGGACAGACCTAATTTAAGCTGCTTCAGTTCACCACCACCACGTCCACCACAACGTCCACCAACACCACGTGCACCAACATCACGTCCACCGCCACTACGTCCACCACTATATCCACCACCACCTCCACCACCACCACGCCCACCTCCACCACCACATCCACCACCACGTCCTCCACCACCACCACATCCACCACCACACCCACCACCACCTCCACCACCACCACCACCACCACCACCACCACCACATCCACCACCACCAAATCCACCACCTCCACCACCACATCCTCCACCACCACCACGTCCACCACCACGTCCACCACCACATCCTCCACTAACACCACGTCCACCACCATCACGTCTACTACCACCACGTCAACCACCACATCCACATCCACCACCACCTCCACCACCACCACATCCACCACCACCACATCCACCACCACCACGTCCACCACCTCCACATCCACCACCACCACGTCCACCACCACCACCACATCCACCATCACGTCCTCCACCACCACGTCCACCACCACCATGTCCACCACCACGTCCTCCACCACCATGTCCACCACCACCACCATGTCCACCACCTCCACGTTCGCCACCACGTCTACCACTACTGCATCCAACACCACCACGTCCACCACCACCACGTCCACCACCACAACCACCATCACCACGTCTACCACCTCCACACCATGTCCACCACCACCACCACATCACGTCCACTACCACCACCATATCAGGCACCACCACCACGTCCACCACCACATCCACCACCACCACATCCACCACCACCACCACCACCACGTCCACAACCACCACGTTCACAACGTTCGCAACCACCATGTCCACCACGTCCACCACTTCCACATCCACTACTACCACCAGGTCCACCACCACCGTGTCAACAACCACCACCACGTCCACCACCACCACGTCCACCACATCCACCAGGTTCACCACCACCACGTCCACCAACACATCCACCACCACTATGTCCACCAAAACCATGTCCACAACCACGTCCACCACCCCCACGTCCACCACCACTACATTCACCACCACCACAACGTCCACCACCACCAGCACATCCACTACCACGTCAGCCACCTCCACCACGTCCACCACCACCACCGCATCCACCACCACCACGTCCACCACCACCATGTCTACCACCACCGCGTCCACCACCACGTCCACCACCACCACCACAACCAACACCACCACGTCCACCACCACGTCCACCACCACCACATCCGCCACCACCACCACGCTTGTTCTGTGTGGTATGTATGTGGTATTTGTACACCGGCAACCTAGCTGAAAAGGCAGCAGAGCTCTGTACATGGTCAAAGGCAATAATACAGTGAAAAACTGGCCCAGCCCTCCATTGAAAGAAAGAGATGGAATCTAGAACATATTCATGCAATGAAAAACTGTGAGAAATCTTCGAACAAGTGTTTGACTGCCAGAGAAGTCAATATGGATTTGAAAGATAGTTGCATATTTGAGGATAAACGTACAAGTGTAGCACATCATGAACCATCCTCAATTTAGTAGTCATGATCTCTATTTCCCAGGATACCATTACCTGTGTGTAGTGCGCCTTGTTCCTACCCTAACAAACAAGGTTGAAACCCTATACTCATTGTGCAGGATTCGACTTTCCTGGGGATGTTGTGTTCAACACAGTAATGATGGGTCAGCACATCTGGCACAGTGCTCTGCCCTAGAACCTCTCATGTCAACACTTTCATCCTTCATTGGTGGAGGCGCCACCCCATTGCTAGCTCCCACACTGTAATAGACAGAGGGCCTGACTTAGATCTTGTTGGACGGATTACTACCTCACAACTATGACGGATATCCAGTCTGACGAAATATAAATCAATTTCAGTGGATGGGATATCCGTCACTGTTTTGAAAGAGTCACCCATCCGCCTAGATCTAAATCAGGCCCTAAGTGAGGAAAACCAAGTTGAGCATGTGTGAACAGCAGTTTGAGTAATATTGTACAGTAAGGAAAGAGAAGCTTATTTAAAGGATGAAACCAATTCCAGTGGTATGCATCTTAAAAATCGGATTTATCCAGTCACAATTTCAATGAAAGATTGAAACATTTCCATTGTGGGAATCATGGAGTGTGTCCCTACAAGAGGGAACAAACTGAACAGCAGGTAAGGTGCAGCACCAATTGAGAGCATTCCTCCTGGGCGCATCTCTATTATCTGAAGGAAGACCTTCCATTATAGGAAATTCCATTCTCCATGACTATGGAAGTGCCTTCCCAGTATGTTCTTGTGGTTTGAGTGGTGTTGAGTGGTCTGCCATTTATTGAAGTATTATCCTTCTACCTGTGTTTGCACACGTCACTTTTCTCTTGTAACACACTGTTTGCTACCTCCTTCATTTTGTTTGCTTTAGATACTTGCACAAGTGCCACCATTGCCTACGTAACGTTTGTTCTTGTGTTTGAGTGTTTGCCATTTATTGCAGTATTATACCTCTACTTGTACGTTGTACGGCTTTGTAACTTGCACACGTCACTTTTTTTCCTCCTGTAATGCACCGTTTGCTACCTCTTGTATTTTGTTTGCTCACAATTGTCACTTTTACCTCATGTAACGTAACGTTTGCTTTTGTAATTGTTCACTTGTATTTTCTTCTCATGTATCATTAACGTTCCTATTGTGAATAGGGTAAAGTCTGCGCTATATAAAAACGCATAAATAAATAAATAAATAAATAAATCACTGGAAGGCACTAACACTGACCCCTTCCCACAGGTGCCTGCACTTATGCTCATACCACAACAACTGCAAAAATAACAGTTGATGGTCAGAATGCAGAACAATGTCATACATTCACCCCAGTACAGAGATCTGGGCCTAAATCCATCGTTTTTTTGCACTCCACACACCCCAGTTCAGACATGGCCATATGCAAATCAGCCTTGGCCCTGTGCCTCATGGGAACAGTCCAGCTCGAACTACCAAGCCATGTCTTTCCTGGACCAGAATCAAGCATCCTAAGACCGGTTTCTGGCTATCAGCCATCTTCAGCCAGGATAGATTGACTCCAGTGGTGTGGAGAGCATGGGACTCACGTCTGAGCATACCCATCCCACTCGGGGTGACAAATGCAAAAACAACAGTTGATGGACAGAATGCAGAAGAATGTCATACATTCACCCCAGTACAGAGATCTGGGCCTAAATCCATAGTTGTTTTGCACTCCACACCACCTCAGTTCAGACATGGCCATATGCAAATCAGCCTTGACCCTGTGCCTCATGGGAAAAGTCCAGCCCGAACTGCCAAACCATGTCTTTCCTGGACCAGAATCAAGCATCCTAAGACCAGTTTCTAGAAATCAGCAGTCTTCAGCCAGGATAGCTTGACTCTAGTGGTGTGGAGAGCATGGGATTCACGTCTGAGCATACCCATCCCACTCGGGGTGACAAATGCAAAAACAAACGTTGATGGACAGAATGCAGAACAATGTCTTACATTCACCCCAGTACAGAGATCTGGGCCTAAATCCATAGTTTTTTTGCACTCCACACCACCCCAGTTCAGACATGGCCATATGCAAATCGGCCTTGACCCTGTGCCTCATGGGAACAGTCCAGCCCGAACTGCCACGCCATGTCTTTCCTGGACCAGAATCAAGCATCCTAAGACCGGTTTCTGGCTATCAGCCGTCTTCAGCCAGGATAGCTTGACTCCAGTGGTGTGGAGTACATGGGACTCACGTCTGAGCATACCCATCCCAGTCGGGGTGACAAATGCAAAAACAACAGTTGATGGATAGAATGCAGAACAATGTCATACATTCACCCTAGTACAGAGATCTGGGCCTAAATCCATCGTTTGTTTGCACTCCACACCACCTCAGTTCAGACATGGCCATATGCAAATCAGCCTTGACCCTGTGCCTCATGGGAACAGTCCAGCCCGAACTGCCAAGCCATGTCTTTCCTGGACCGGAATCAAGCATCCTAAGACCGGTTTCCGGCTATCAGCCGTCTTCAGCCAGGATACCTTGACTCCAGTGGTGTGGAGAGCATGGGACTCACGTCTGAGCATACCCATCCCAGTCGGGGTGACAAATGCAAAAACAACAGTTGATGGACAGAATGCAGAACAATGTCATACATTCACCCCAGTACAGAGATCTAGGCCTAAATCCATCGTTTTTTTGCACTCCACACCCCCTCAGTTCAGACATGACCATATGCAAATCAGCCTTGACCCTGTGCCTCATGGGAACAGTCCAGCCCGAACTGCCAAGCCATGTCTTTCCTGGACCGGAATCAAGCATCCTAAGACTGTTTTCTGGCTATCAGCCGTCTTCAGCCAGGATAGCTTGACTCCAGTGGTGTGGAGAGCATGGGACTCACGTCTGAGCATACCCATCTCACTCAGGGTGACAAATGCAAAAACAACAGTTGATGGACAGAATGCAGAACAATGTCTTACATTCACCCCAGTACAGAGATCTGGGCCTAAATCCATTGTTTTGCACTCCACACCACACCAATTCAGACATGGCCATATGCAAATCAGCCTTGACCCTTTGCCTCATGGCAACAGTCCAGCCTGAACTGCCAAGCCATGTCTTTCCTGGACCGGAATCAAGCATCCTAAGACCGGTTTCTGGCTATCAGCCGTCTTCAGCCAGGATAGCTTGACTCCAGTGGTGCGGAGAGCATCGGACTCACGTCTGAGCATACCCATCCCAGTCGGGGTGACAAATGCAAAAACAACAGTTGATGGACAGAATGCAGAACAATGTCATACATTCACCCCAGTACAGAGATCTGGGCCTAAATCCATAGTTTTTTTGCACTCCACACCACCTCAGTTCAGACATGGCCATATGCAAATCAGCCTTGACCCTGTGCCTCACGGGAACAGTCCAGCCCGAACTGCCAAACTATGTCTTTCCTGGACCAGAATCAAGCATTCTAAGACTGGTTTCTGGCTATCAGCAGTCTTCAGCCAGGATAGCTTGACTCCAGTGGTGTGGAGAGCATGGGACTCACGTCTGAGCATACCCATCCCACTGGGGTGACAAATGCAAAAACAAATGTTGATGGACAGAATGCAGAACAATGTCATACATTCACCCCAGTACAGAGATCTAGGCCTAAATCCATCGTTTTTTTGCACTCCACACCACCCCAGTTCAGACATGGCCATATGCAAATCAGCCTTGACCCTGTACCTCATGGGAACAGTCCAGCCCGAACTGCCAAGCCATGTCTTTCCTGGACCGGAATCAAGCATCCTAAGACCGGGTTCTGGCTATCAGCTGTCTTCAGCCAGGATAGCTTGACTCCAGTGGTGTGGAGAGCATGGGACTCACGTCTGAGCATACCCATCCCACTCGGGGTGACAATGCAAAAACAACAGTTGATGGACAGAATGCAGAACAATGTCATACATTCACCCCAGTACAGAGATATGGGCCTCAATCCATCGTTTTTTTGCACTCCACACCGCCCCAGTTCAGACATGGCCATATGCAAATCAGCCTTGACCCTGTGCCTCATGGGAACGGTCCAGCCCGAACTGCCAAGCCATGTCTTTCCTGGACCGGAATCAAGTATCCTAAGACCGGTTTCTGGCTATCAGCCGTCTTCAGCCAGGATAGCTTGACTCCATTGGTGTGGAGAGCATGGGACTCACGTCTGAGCATACCCATCCCACTCGGGGTGACAAATGCAAAAACAACAGTTGATGGACAGAATGCAGAACAATGTCATACATTCACCCCAGTACAGAGATCTGGGCCTAAATCCATTGTTACCACAACAACAGCAGGATTCAGGAAAGATGTGGGTCGAATGCTGGCAGGCCCCTTGTAGGAAATCTGACTTTTCTGAGTGGTCACCCCTGATTTTTAGCCTGTTGCTGGACCGAACATTTTTTCTGGTTTTAAAAGTCTGCACACTCTACTCCCTACTAACCTCTAGTAAAGTGCCTGTGCTACTCCTCTCATCATGATGAAATTTGTACACTCCTAAGTGGCATATGTAACTTGCCTATAAGTCACTATTATATGTTATATATATGTACCCAGGGCCTGTAAGTTAAATATCACTGGTGGACTGTAACACCTATCGTGCCATCCACTACAGTGACAGTGTACAACATGACTTCAAGCCTACCAGGGTATCCTGATTGTGGCTGTTTAAATACTGCTGTTCAACATGTCAAAATAAACCCCCTGGACATGTCAAAACTCTATTTTAAATATAAATAAGTCACCCTTATCTCGCCCATGTCACCCACAACTCACAGAGCATGCTATATAAATTTAGGACATGTAGAAATGTAATGTCCTTACAGTGATTAGCACCCAAAAGCTCCTTTTTCACTGTGCCAGGCCTAACTGGCTTATCTAGAAAACAAACCAACGTGCAAATTTAGAATCCTAATTCTGTGTTTCAGGAATGAGAACAGCTAGAAAAATAATTAAACAATTTTTACTAGTTATCTAAAATACAATTCAATTATGAAGTTAGGTTTCTAATAATAGTAGGGAAATAACTTTGAGAATGTTACATTTTCCCTGCCTGAAGTTCCTTGAGGCTAAATTTGCATGTGATCTACCACTTTTGCCAGCTACTATTTGGCATTTCAAAAGGTGTGAAAGAGTTGCAAAGTGCCTCCCAGGAGCAAACAATAAGCTGACCTGAATGGGCAGATATGACTTATTTTAAACAGACAGAGTATACAGATTGGGGCTCTGAACATCCTCTTTGACATTATAGCATCAATTCCTGCTTGAATGTCAGATCTTGCTTGACAGATTTACTGGCTTTTATATATAACACTTGATGGAAGGGAAATTGCTTGCCAAAACAATACTTATGTATCCACTGTCTGGTTTACGGAAAACGTTACTTTTGTTCTACCACTGTCTCCTGGTTTATTGTGAGGATAGTGGCTCACCAAACTAGATTTTTGGAGTTAGATATGGGAGGAAGTTATGATCCCCATGGTCCTCTCCCCACACACACCCCAGCCTTCAGAGCCCAAGTTTAGTGTGGCTGAAGATTTTCACATTCTTCAAAATGCACGAAGTGGGTAGGATTGTCCCAGGGAACGTTTACCCCATTGTTTAGAGTATGCTCAGGAGTCATTTCCACCTACCAGCTCGTGCCAGGCATGTATGTGGCATCCTCAGGCCCCCACTACAGAATAATCCTGGACCTGAGGAAGATCATACCCTACAGTCTGAGACTTGAGAAGAGCAGTGAAAGACATGGCCTGCTCTGTCTTGTACCTAGGATAAAGAAGTGGACTCCAAGGGTCATAAGGTTGTACAGGTACACACAAGCTACAAGAGGCCTTTTCCTGCAAATTCACAACTGACCAGAAGCAACTAGACCTGAACTGGACCCTGCTTTTTGGCCTCTGCCTGGTACCCTGAGAGTCTCAAAGTGCCATCACTGAGATTATGGGGGTGTTTTATAAGTGTGCTCATATGGTGGATTGAGATTAAAGTCAGAAGGTAAAATCTTAAACCTGGACATACCGGGTTGGTGTAGCTGACCCCTGCTCCATCACGTTCAGTGTCAACTTGGGCCTAGGTCCCAGTCAACTATGGCCATTGGCTAACATTGGCACTTTTTGCTTTTTAACACTTTTCCTGCTTAATATCTATTTCCCTTATTGAATTTTTGTCGGTTTTGTTTATTAAAGTTGACTCTTTTTTTTCTAATTCAGTTTGGGATTTTCATTGTTTGCATTTCGACCTTATCACTGTTTTGGTACTTCATAAATACTTTACACTTTGCCTAAGTTAAGCAGTCTGCTATGTTTCATTGCCAGCAGGCGGTCGAGCTCGGGTTAATATAATTACTTTATTGGTTCACCACAACAAAGGTTGTGATTATTTCTTAAGGTGAGTAGTAACCCACCCCAAATAATTATCCAATTTCCTGTACCCAGCTCCTCAAAAGGCATGGACAGTGAAGCAACAGACAGCACAGTAAATGAAGTGTACAATACTATAAGGATGAAATCAAGATACAGGGTTCATGCAACAAGTTGCACATTCAAATTGATTTTAATGAATGAATGAGAAATATATGATGCATTAACGTTCACTTAAAAAAGGCATCTTGGCACTAATCTTTCAAGATCAAACTCATTTTACCTTCATGCTAAACATTACAAGCAGCTTTTAAACCAAACACCCGTCCCTCTACTAATCTGAAACTATTAAATACCAACAAACATCCCACACAAAAGATTATGGTATTCCCAGGTCCACAAGAAAGGGCGCCGAGATTGGGAATGTACTGTAATGCCATAATAATGGTGGTAAGGGCTACACAAATGCTATTAACATAAAATTGATGACAGGCCAAAACTTTGCACCTTCTATTCCACTAAATTAGCTAATTTAGAGCAATATTTACTCCTGGTGATCCACAGAAGTCATGCCATATAATATTTTGGGATTCAACGTATTGCCAACTACAAAGTCAAATTACACATTTTCAGAAGCCCCTCCTCCAGTGCAGTGTACAGAACCATTCATGTATCACAAACCCTTTGTACAAGGCTCTTGTCCAGCTACTGTAAAATAAGTGGGTGTTTCTTGGTGAATCTTACCATGTCCCCATGGGCTATGTGTGCCCCATGTTGCAGTCAACTCTTGAAAAAAATAGTAGATGTGTGGTGTGTAAATGCCAAAAGTATGTTTAATTTATATTGAACCTAATAACTATAATAACCCAAGGCTCTTTCAAATCAGTACCCAATAGTGGCATCTCAGATCCTTCACATATGTTTTATATTGCTTTGCCGCCAAGTTTTGTAGCCTGTTATGTATAATAGAAGACGGAAACTCCAATCTAAAACACAACTTTAATTAACATTCCTCTCAAGATCTAGACCTTCAGTAGCTGACAGTGCTATACTTTGAAGATGATTGAGATTTGGCTGTAGATGTAAACGACTTAATGTATACAGGATAAAGTACCATAGGCAGATACATAATTAGAATAAGTCACATTACCTCAAAGTCCCATGCTAGCTGCTCGCCTCTTTTTCCTCTATGGCGTTGGTATGTGGATACTGTTAGTAGATAAGGACCATCAGACCCCGTTTCTGTCTCTCTGCCCATTACAATGCTGTAGGTCAGTGGTAGCCAATGTTAGTCCAGGAGGAGTAGAACAATGCCCAATTTTAGGATAACCACTAAATGTTTTCGTTGTTAATGTATTATCATTAATAACAATATTATTATTACACCAATAATACAAATGCCTTGCTTATTATATATTGCTTTTATGACACTTTTTCCATTTCTAAACATTGATTGTCGTTTTATTGTTTGCAAATTTTTATGATTTTCCTAAAAATCATGACTGTCTAGTCCTTATGGACCAGTGTTGAATATCCATACGGTAGACCCTACCTCGTATCATAGTCTGGTTTTGCTTTCACATTACGTTACTCTCCTATGTGTTTTATAAAGATAAAGAATTGCAGTATCCAGATGAATTATGGCTAGCGAACCTTTACCACGGGTCTCTTAATCTCTTAACAAAAGGAGGCAAATGGCAGGTGATTTTTACTAAAAAGGCTTGGGCACAAAATGTAATGCATTCTGAAGTGTACTGGACTTAAACACAAATTTGGAGAATAGGCATGATTAGAGGTGTTAAGAGTCGATATGAGAAACTGGCAAACCACATGCTCTGATGCCACTTATGAAATTTACATGTTGTAGTACTGTGAATATTTCCCTGTCCCAATTTGCTCATACTAACACTACTTAATTTTATTCTAGTTTATCCTCTGCAGCTTTCTCTCCAGTCCACCTGAACTCAAATTGTTTGACTACAGCTATCCCTATTGGACTACAGTTTTGGGATATTCCATTGGCACTTCCTCGATCATCTGCATCCCAGCGTACATGGTGTACCGGCTGTTGATCACCCCTGGGTCGCTCAAAGAGGTACTTATGTGTGTGTGCCTATGTGTACCTATCCGTTCGATATCACTGGTTCCTTGCACCAGCAGTCTTTAGCCCTTCAAACGAAAAAATATTTTGGTAGTATCTGATGGGCCAGTGCATTACCAGGAGTTTAAAGTGCTGTTCTTAGATTATGAAGCATAGGAAGCAGGGGTGAGACACAGGGCCACATTATCAAGAACGGCGCAAACACTATCGCCGCTGTAGCGGCAGGAAACTGCTGCTAAAGTGGCTATAAGGGGCTTGACAATATGCCCTAGAGAATTCCAATAGTAGACCATGTTTGATGTCCCTGAAACCAGAACCTGGGCTTCTTTTGGAATTCTATAGGGCATAATATCAAGGCCCTTATCGCCGCTTTAGCAGCAGTTTCCTGCCGCTAAAGCGGCGATAAGGCTTGCAACGTTCTTGATAATATGGCCCTTAGAATCTGCAAAATGTGGAGATACATCCTGGAAGCCCAGGGTTGCCAGATTATGTCAAGTGAACAAAATACTTCTTCAAGTTGAAGATCAGTCAGTTTGAATCCGGGACTTTTAACAACAAACTCCATCAGGTACGAGTCCCCTGTCGGCAGGCGGACTGAGATGATAGCCTTCCTCTGAATTAAGGTTGACATTTTGTCCTAAGAACCGGTTTCTTGGCCAGGTATTTGGCCCACTAGCTGATGATGAACTCAGATAATGAAGAATTTGTGAAAGTTCCAACTTGCAGCCTGTTGGCACCAGCGATCACCTATATAGCCCCAATCCTGATTCTTCACAGATGTGGCAAAAGAAACTGGAGGTGGCTCCCACTGCCAAGATGACACAGACTGCCTCTGGCATCACAAATGATCCTTAAAAGGAGAAGTGGAGTGTGGTTCTTAGACTGTAATACAAGATGCAACAACCTTCATCCTCTAGACGTTCCCCACAGAACCTATCCGAATATTCAGTTGTAATGGTATTAGAAGGGGGAGGGGAGGAATAATTTAGGATATCACTGGTTTGGCTAGAGATTGAACTCTAAGGACCATATTCCTTCAAATACTTTAAGGGGGGGGGGCGTGGCCGAGACAGCGATGTGAGCGGACGCGTCTCGTGCGAGCTCCGTCGCCCTGCTGTGTAATAAGCCTGATTTTGCGAAGTCCGGGGGTTCTTCTCCTGGGGACCCCCTGTCTGCTGCAAGCCCTGTCAGCATTGTACCCCTGGAGTGAGTCCTGGCTGTTGGGGATCCCGCTGAAGACGTCTGGAGCCCCGGGGCCTCCGCGATCGGCTCCTGGCTGCCATCTTCCTGCCGGGTCTGCCGCTGAGACGCCTGGCCCGGCTCCTCCCGAGCGGGGCCGGCCATCGTCGTTGACACAGCGCCGGAGGTTGCCTGTGCCCCACCTGTGGCGGACCCCCTCCCTCGGGGACGGATTGCTGCTCGGGCGGCGTTATCGAGGCTGTTGGTGCCTGGCCGCCCCTGCTGAAGTTGCCCGGGCGCTGCAGCCGGGAGAGGCCCCGGCTTTGGCGGGAACGGGAGGCCGAGCCTGGAGAAGTCGCCGGAGGACCTCACCCTGCGAGACCCGGCTCCTGATACCTTGACCACCGCGGGACAACTCCGGTGAGCAGCCCTTCTTGCACCACCCCCCCCCTGTTTGCCACCGGCGGTGTCCTGCAATCGGGGGGGCCTTACTGCGGAGCCGACCGCCATCTTGTCCCCCTAGTCGGCTGCCCGTGGCGACGCACCCGGATGAGGTGGGGGGACCCCTCGCCTGCTCACACGGCCCTCTGCACACAGGATCCCCTGCTGCCCTAGCGTGGACTGCCGAGCACTGCCGGGACGGCCCTGCCCCCTGCTAGCGGGGACCCCCGCCGCTCTCCGCCATTTTCTGCCCTGCGGTTTGGCGCCCTTGCCCCAATTGAGGCCGAAAGCGAGGAGCAGGCCTCCCAGCTCCTCGCCTCTGGCACTGAAGGAGAAGATCGACCCCCAACTCCAGAAGACCATTGATTGGGAACGATGTGACTTATGCTGCTTTGGAATGCACTCGACCTCCGGCCACTATGGTCCACCTTGTTACTCCACGGTGGCCTTGTCCTGCTGTTGATGGTGGTGGGGGCCTTTTCTTCCCTCGTGGGCCGCCTCCGTCCCCCCCCATGGGGGGCCGGAGGGAGCGGCCTGTGGCATCCGCCCTCTTCGGGCCCTGACCCCCACCATTGAGCTTTGGTGCCCTCTTGTCATCTGACTCGGACTTAAGTGCCTCCACGGAGCCCCGGCTCTTGCTGCCCCCGGACTTCCTCGAGACAGCGGGGTGGATGGGCAGCGGGACGACCAGACTTCTTCCTCTCATACCTCCACACCCTCACTTTGTCCCATAGGAAGTGACATTCCTGTGTTCGTCCGAACCCTCGGGAAGAGGATGCCCGGTACCTGGGACACTGTACTGTGGCCCTGTTGGCCTGTTATGGTTATGTTCTCTCTCTGCGCTCTTTCTTTTTCTACTTTCTTTTTTCTTCCTGCTTTTCACTTGCGCTGCCCTTTCTCCTGGTCTTTTCCCCGCGCCCGCGGGTGGTGGCCTGGTGGGAGCCGCGGGTGCTGGTGCGGTGGGGGCGGGGGGAGGCGACCACTGCCCTGTCTGAGGGGGGAGGTGCTCCATGGGCGATAGAGCGGCCCGACCCCCTTAGTGCGATGACGGCAAACATCCCCGCACCCCTGAAGGTCCTGTCACTCAATGTCAAAGGGCTCAACTCCCCCAACAAGCGGAATCAGGTATGGCGCTATCTCCTGCATCACTCCCCTGACATCATCCTCCTCCAGGAGACGCACCTTCTGAGAGGGGATACCAGGCGCATGGCGCACCCTAGATACCCCACGCAATTCTGGGCCTCCACTGACACTAAAACGGCGGGGGTGGCAATCCTCTGCAGGGCTGGCTTTAGACGGGGACCCACAAAACCCTACAAAAGTGCTGACGGGCGTTTCCTCCGAGCCACGGTACAGCTGGGGAGCGCCCAGTTCACCCTGGGCTGTGTATATGCACCCAACCAGTCGCAAGATAAATACCTCCAAGCGCTTCTGCGGGATCAGTTTAAACTAGGAGACCCCCGCGCGATCCTCGGTGGGGACTTCAACCTAGTGTGGGACCCGGAGTTGGACCGTGCGGGGGCCTCCTTCAATGGCGCCGGAGCAATGTCTTCTACCCTTAGAGCACAGATCGCAGACATGGGACTTGTGGATGTGTGGCGCTACCACAATCCGGGAACCCGGGACTATTCCTTTTATTCACACTCCCACAGAACGTACTCCCGTATAGATTATCTTTTTACTTCCCTTGAATTGACTCGAGACTCGCTGACGGCCACTATCTCCGACATCTCACTGTCGGACCATGCGCATGTGGAATTTCTGCTACAAGACCCGCTGGCTCGTGTCGCTCGGGAGCGGAGATGGGTCCTCCCGCCGAGCATCCTTCGGGACCCGGAGGATGTTGCCAGCATCCGTGACGCCATAGACTCGTACTTCGCCATTAATGACACCGCAGACACGCCCTTCCAGACGGTCTGGGATGCCTTTAAGGCCACCATTAGGGGCCACATTACCTCCCTGGCGGTGGCGCGGAGACGGGAGGCGTTTAAACTAGAAACCGATCTGGCCAGCGAGATCAAGCAAGCGGAAACTCGGGACAGGGACTGTCCCTCACAGGCGTCTAAGAGAACGCTCGCCAACCTCAGGGGGCAACTCCGAACGCTGCGCACTAACAAGGCAGAGCACTCCCTGCTGGTGCTCAAACAACGATATTACGAGGGTGGGGACAAGATAGGACGTCTTCTAGGGGGCAGACTGCGGGCACGTGCGGCTAGGGTTCACATTGCCAATATCAGACGGCAGGATGACACTTGCGCCACCACTGAAAAAGCCAAGCAGGAGGCCTTCGTTGCTTATTATTCCTCCCTGTATGCAGAGGAACCTACCACGGCGGTGGCACGGGAGGCCGTCCTCGCAGACTACGAGGGGTCTCCGCTGTTACCGGCCTGTGCGGCTGCATTGGAGGAACCCCTGCAGGAAGAGGAAATCTCTGCGGCCGTCAAAGACCTCCCCCCTGGAAAAACCCCGGGGCCGGACGGCCTGCCGCTGACCTTCTACCGCGTATTCCTGACCCAGCTTTGCCCGCACCTGCTGCGGCTATACTGTTCTTTTTCTGACACCACTGGCCCGTCCCCTGATATGGGCCTGGCGGAGATCGCCTTGATCCCTAAGCCTGGGAAGGATCCCGAACTGTGCGCTTCCTATCGCCCTATCACCCTCCTGAATACCGATCTGAAAATCTACACCAAACTTCTGGCCAAAAGACTGGACCCGTATATGCCGGGGTTGATAAATCCGGACCAGGTGGGGTTCATTCGGGATCGACAGGGGGCTGATAACTTGCGCAGGTTGGCACATCTGGTGGGGAAGGTGCGACACTGGGACATCCCGGCTTGCCTTCTCTCGCTTGACGCGGAGAAGGCCTTCGACCGGGTCGACTGGGCCTTCTTGAGAGCGGTCCTCCAGAAACTTGGTTTTGGTCCCAAAATGATCGCCAGGATCATGGCCCCTTATCTTGGGCCGCAGGCCAGAATCAGGATCAACGGCCAGCTGACACCGCCGCTCTCGATTCACAGGGGCACGAGGCAGGGGTGCCCGCTCTCGCCACTCTTGTTTGCCCTCGCGGTGGAACCGCTAGCGGTGCTGATAAGGCGCACTCCTAACATCCAGGGATACCCCACGGGGGCGTGACAACAAGGTGGCGTTATTCGCGGACGACCTGATCCTTACTCTTACGCGCCCTCGCGACTCCCTCTCAGCGGTACACGATGTCCTCTGCCTCTATGAACAAGCGTCCGGCCTTAAAATAAACCACACCAAATCCTGGGCACTCAACCTCACCATCCCTGAGGAAGAGGTCCACTTCCTGACAGGGGCAGTACCCTACCGATGGGCGGAGAACCACATCAAGTACTTGGGTCTCGATCTGACGCCCCACCGGGACTCTTGGTCCGCGCGGAACTGGACGGCATGCCGCAAAGAAGTCCTGGCGGACCTGCGCAAATGGAAGCCCTTGATGGTTTCCTGGTTAGGGCGGCTTAAGGCGGTTAAGATGTCGATTCTCCCCCGCATTCTCTACGTCTTCCAGTGCTTGCCCACCCCAATCCCGCTCCATTGCATTAGGAGTCTCCAACGTGACCTCACGTCGTTCATTTGGGGGGAAAACGCCCCCGGTTCTCACAGAAGGTCCTTATGGAACCGAGGGATCGGGGCGGCCTTGCCTGCCCGAACCTCCTACACTACTACTGGGCGGCACATCTCCGGTTTGTAATAGAATGGGGTGTGCGTGAAAGCGATAAGCACTGGTTCCACATGGACCGGGCGGTCACGGGGCGCACTATCTGGGATCTACCTTGGCTGCCGCGAGTGGCGCGTTCCAGTAGTGCATACATGGCGGTCCCGACGAAAACGGTCCTGGACATCTGGGACAGGATAGCGGTATCCAAAGGCCTCACCACGTTCCCTTCCCCGCACACCCCCATTGCTGGTTACCCGC
Organism: Lissotriton vulgaris; assembly: GCF_964263255.1. Taxonomy (NCBI): domain Eukaryota; kingdom Metazoa; phylum Chordata; class Amphibia; order Caudata; family Salamandridae; genus Lissotriton; species Lissotriton vulgaris. The sequence goes on along the minus strand of NC_141687.1, from coordinate 339,355,525 downwards.
ACTTCCCTCCCGCAGCCCGGACCCGCGCCTTTGAGAACTGGACGCAAGGAGACTGCAGGGTCATAGGGGACCTCTTCCTTGGCGGGTCACCCAAATCGTGGACTGACTGCAAGGAGGAATTCAGTCTGCCCTCGACTGCCGGCCTGCAATACGCCCAGCTGCGCCATTGGACTATGGGAGATGACATGTACCGGGCGGCCACCAGGGCCTACACACCCTTCGAGAAACTGGCACGCTCCCTAGGGGGGCTGAAGAGGCTTATGTCCCAAATATATAACATATTGCAGCATCCCACCTCACCACCTGCTCACCCCTACCAGAGGCAATGGCAATCGGCGGCGGGTGCCGACATAGAGCCTTCCCAGTGGGTCAGGCTGTGGAACGATATCCCCAAAATCTATCGCAGCATTCCCCAGAGGGAAAATGCCTACAAAATGCTCACTCAATGGTACTATACCCCCTTGAGACTTAGCAAAATGTTCCCTTCCGCCTCGCCGCTGTGCTGGAGGTGTGGAACTGCGACTGGTGACTTCGTGCATATCTGGTGGACGTGCCCCACTCTAGCTGTCTTCTGGAAGGAGGTACTCAGTCACATCAAGAGGGTGTTGGGCTTTCCCCTGCCTGAAGAGGTATGCACGCTTTTGCTAGGCATTCGACCCCCTGCGCTTAAGGCCCTCACGCGCAGCGACTGGATCCTCACGCTCCAAATGCTAGGCGCGGCCAAGCAACTCATCGCTTTATACTGGAAACGGGCTGAAGCGCCGCCGATAGCCTCCTGGTTTGTGCGCCTTTGGCAGGTCCTGGCTATGGAAATGCTTACGGCGCGGATACAAATGAGAGGCGCGCGTTTCAAAGCGGTGTGGGAACCCCTTGTGCGCCACCTGTGCTCCATCAGTTATGCGCGCCACATGCCCCCTAGGCTTCGTGCACTACACCTCTTTGAGGACGCCCTTATCCCAGCCGATCCAAGCAGACTATGCCCTTAACTGCCCTCCCAGTGTAGACACTGTCACGCCCGCGCGTCCACTCGCGTTTTGCCCTCCTGACCGCACCTGCGATGCTACCGCTGTCTTTCCCTGGCCCCCCCTCTCACCTCTGCATAGCTCTCCTCCGACTTTTTCTTCCTTCCTACTTGCCACCCTGGCCTTCGCCTCCCTATGGGGCAGTTTGAGCCCCGTTGGGCCTTTTCAAAACTGTGACACTACAGTTATCACCTCCATGTGCGCCTCCCTCGCACAGCACTACAACAACCGCATGTGGCCAACCCTTCCAAACATCACCCCTAAGCCACGCAGCCGGCCCCCTCCGCGGGGTTGTAGGCAGGGCGCTGTGTTAATGCTTTATCCCCGCCCCGGGTGGTATACCCCTACAAGTTTCTTTATGCGCGGCCGGCCTCAGCACGGGGTTGCAGGCTTATCGATGTGTTCACAATAAAAACAGATTTGAACAAATACTTTAAGGGAATGGCATCTCATTAGCTTCTGAAATGTCACTGTTTGAGTAGAATACCTATTTGTACTGGTTCTGCCTTCCACCCGGAGTCATTGCACCTACAATGAACAGCAATATATCCGTCTGAAGAGCTTCCCTAAAGAGAACTGATGTGTGACAGAATTGACCCATAGTCAATCAATATTTTGGTGATTGTAGCCTGGCTTATCCTGGTATGTCTACTACAAGGCTTCCCCCATTGAGAGGAAGACTCCCCGGTGCACTGCTTAAAAAAGACTAAAGAGTCTAAAGTTTGAAATGAAGTTCATAGAAAGTTAAATCCACAAGGTTAAGTCGTTTTTCACATTTAATCCATATGCATTATGCTTCATGTATGGTTCATCAATGTTTCAAAACTCGCAAAATAAACATGATCCACGAAATTGTAATCCAATCATCAAACATCCCAATGCATTTCGGGCTGGTATCAAGCCCTTCCTCAGGGGATAGCTCTACAAACAAAAGGAAAATAACGAAATGAGGCCATGATATTGCACATTGCCACAGTCTCCAAAAATTATGCTGTGAAATCCATAGAGATATCAAGAAAAGTGAACATGGTGGGTGAAATATAAGCGCTTAAGTCACCAAAAAGATCATGCAACTACCGATTACAGCAACAATAATGAAATGATAAACAAAACGTGTGTGTACAAGAAACCAAAAAGAAGCAAAGATTGCAGCGTTGAACCGTCAGGACACCAGAAACCCAGGTGAGCAACAACGATAACATTCCTCAGTGTATCAAAGGGTACTTGCATAATACACCGGAGAGTTCTGCAGAAAAGTAAAACTCGCGTGAGTAGCCGCATGCACCCGTAACATCACATTAACTGAAGTCCTCAGTAGAGGTACTTACTCGATTAGATGTCCGTGGACTACAACAAACTGCTCCCGGGCAAAGCCGATCAAGCTCGTGGTACGAGAGTGAGGTTAATAAACGCGCGGCTTGCATAGTAAAAATGAAAGTGGGACTAAACGGCACAGAAAACGTGGGCGCCATCTTAGATAGGTGTCGAACTTGATAGAAGATAGATAAACGTGTAAACAGTCTCCACCACCACCCGAAAACAAGTGATGGCAAGACAACACAATGAAGAGTAGGTAACGGAAAATGAAATACACAATAAAAATATGTAAACAAAGTAAGAAATAGATGGGCATGAGGTAAATTGCAAATATAACAGAAGATAACACAACAGATCGAAGAATCAAAGATAACATAAGAACTCCATCCGATCATTGAGTCCATGTGGCTGCATCGTCACCATATAGCGGATCCAAAAGTTCTCTCTTTTCAGCAAGGTTTTCTTGTCATCATGTGTCAGAGGTACTTGCTCCAATATGAGATATTTCAACTGGGCAACAGTGTGTTTTACTTCCAAAAAATGTGTAGCAACTGTTGATTTAAGGTTACCAGTTCTTATGTTGCTTTTGTGTTCCAATAGGCGTATCCTGACCTTCCTCTCAGTATGACCAATGTAGCATTTTCCACAAGGACACTTCAACATGTAAATCACATTTGCGGAATTGCAGGTGGCATTGACACGAAGTTTGATGGGATAACCCTTCATGGGATGGTTAGTGCTGTTACCTGAAATGCAATTATTGCAATTACTGCAATTGTAACACGGTCTGAGTCCCTTGAAGATGGTTTGTTGATGCTTAATGGTAGGTTTGGATAACATCTCTTTCAAGTTGCGTCCCCTGGTGTACGCGAACAGCGGTTGCTGTGCGAAGATTCCCTGAAAATCAGACTCCATGCTCAATAGTGACCAATGGTTAGTAATGATTTTTCTGAACTGATTGCTCAACACGGTGTATTTGGAAACTAAGTAAGTGGAGAAGTGTGGCTCACTGGTTAGAGCAGGCAGACCCTGAAGCAGAGGTCAGACCCGGGACCAGGGTTCAATTCCCGACGCGGCAGGGTCTTGAGCTCAAATGTCCATGGACTCGATAATTCTCGCTTCGGTGCCTGACCTAATCATGGGTTCACACTCTGCAACTCTGGGCATTAAGCTTGCTTAATCTCCACAACGGCCCCCGCGGCGGGATGCCTGGCTTTCACCTTGGGGATGCCCTGTAGGGGCTATCTCACAGGGAAAAGCTAGGACGGGTTCCCAAGGCAAGCGCTTAGAGACCCCTGGGTTATAAGCGCTATATAAATCCAACATACAATACAATACAATACAATACAATACTACTACCATACGTGTATTCTCAGTTTTTGGTCGGATTTTTAAGAGCTCATCACGAGTCATGCCTTTTCAAGTGTTTGAGACGGATAGCCGCGGGCTTTGAACCTCTCCACCATGTTAGACATCTCCAGTTGGCAAGAATCCTCAGATGTGACAATGCGTTTGACACGCATTAACTGTGAGAGAGGTAGATTCTGTTTCAGTCCAGGTCGATGAAAGCTCTGGTAATGTAACATTGAGTTATGATCAGTCGGTTTCCGATACATAGTGGTGGTTACTATGCCTGCATGTCGTTCTACCTTAACATCAAGAAAAGGAATACATTCTCTGTCAAAGCTTCAAGTGAACTGGATACGGCCATTGATTTCATTCCAAGATTTTAAAAAATCTACAAGAGCATGCTCAGTTCCTGCCCATAGTATGAAGATATCGTCAATGAATCGCAGATAGAGCTTCCCACAGTTTGTCCAAGCATTCTGATTCAATATGTGTGATTCCTCTAACGATTTCATGAAGGTGTTAGCGTACGATGGCGCTGTACAATTGCCCATGGCAGTCCCATATAACTGGTGGAACCACTTGTCAGATACTGTGAAGTAACTGTGGTATAACGTGAATACCAACAGTTCCATCAACAGTACTTGCATGTACATATCCAAGTTGGAATTAGAAAGTTCGTGTTCTACTGCCGTTATGCCAAGGTCATGAGGTATGGAAGTGTAGAGTGAACAGACGTCCACTGTACACAATATCAATTCTTGATCTTCCAATGCCATGGTAGCTTGTTTTAATTTGATCAAAAAGTCAGTGGTGTCTCTGACATATGATCCAGTGCTCAAAACGAACGGCTGTAAATACTTGTCCAAGAATTTTCCGGTGTTCTCATGGATGCTGCCTTTAGTCGAGACAATGGGTCTCATGGGTGGTCTGGTGGGGTGCTTGTGCACTTTAGACAACAAGTATAACACAGGAGGTTTAGGATTGATGGGTGTCAGATAACGTCTTACTCTGTCATTGATGGTACCATTGTCAAAAGCTTGACCAATAATCTTCACAAGGATAGAGGCAAACTCGTTGGTTGGATCAGCTGGTAAAGATGCATAGGTGTTGAGATCAGAAGTGTGTATCAGAATTTGTTCCAGATAATAAGAAGCGTCCATGATCACGAGGGCGCCACCCTTATCAGCTGTTTGACACACAATCGATGGATTGTTGGCAATTTTTTGTACAATGTTCTTCTCAGCTTTAGTCAAGTTATCACGTTTAACCCTGGATTGAAATGGTAGTTTGGAAATGTCACTTTTAACGAGGCTTTCAAACATATCACACGTTTTCTGTGCCGTTTAGTCCCACTTTCATTTTTACTATGCAAGCCGCGCGTTTATTAACCTCACTCTCGTACCGCGAGCTTGATCGGCGTTGCCCGGGAGCAGTTTGTTGTAGTCCACGGACATCTAATCGAGTAAGTACCTCTACTGAGGACTTCAGTTAATGTGATGTTACGGGTGCATGCGGCTACTCACGCGAGTTTTACTTTTCTGCAGAACTCTCCGGTGTATTATGCGAGTACCCTTTGATACACTGAGGAATGTTATCGTTGTTGCTCACCTGGGTTTCTGGTGTCCTGACGGTTCAACGCTGCAATCTTTGCTTCTTTTTGGTTTCTTGTACACACACGTTTTGTTTATCATTTCATTATTGTTGCTGTAATCGGTAGTTGCATGATCTTTTTGGTGACTTTAGCGCTTATATTTCACACACCATGTTCACTTTTCTTGATATCTCTATGGATTTCACAGCATAATTTTTGGAGACTGTGGCAATGTGCAATATCATGGCCTCATTTCGTTATTTTCCTTTTGTTTGTAGAGCTATCCCCTGAGGAAGGGCTTGATACCAGCCCGAAATGCATTGGGATGTTTGATGATTGGATTACAATTTCGTGGATCATGTTTATTTTGCGAGTTTTGAAACATTGATGAACCATACATGAAGCATAATGCATATGGATTAAATGTGAAAAACGACTTAACCTTGTGGATTTAACTTTCTATGAACTTCATTTCAAACTTTAGACTCTTTAGTCTTTTTTGAGCAGTGCACCGGGGAGTCTTCCTCTCAATGGGGGAAGCCTTGTAGTAGTCGTTCTGTGCCAACGCCGACCGGTCCAGACAGCGTCATCCCTGGCAGCACGCCACAAACCATCATATTAGTGAACCTTGGATATACTTAAGCTGTGCAAATACCTCCCACTATTCTTTGTTATCCTGGTATGTGACACTGTCCAAAAGGCCTTTGGATGATGGACAACCTCGTTCCTGGAGCAGCGTCGTTTGTAAACATCAAAAATCTATGTTAAGCTGGACAGATAGGTGTCATTATGAGGCACATCCAGGACTGGGTGTCCTCATTGGCCTCAAAAATATTCTCTAAAGACTTCAAATCATTTGTTAAACTTTATAAATAAATAAATAAATAAATAAATAATAAAAGCTTGCTCATAGCCCACACCTTCACGTCCACAGAAAAAACACTTTGCCCTCTGTACACTGGTCTCCTGGAGTCTAGCCTTATCACCTCAAAGGCCATAATTCATGTAGCCACTGCCAAATTACCTGTCATCATACATACAACCATATCTCTGTAATTCCAGAATCTCCCACTGCCTATCCCTTCCAGGTCACATCCACTTAGTCAAAGAGCATCATACCTAAAACTGTCCACACAGGTAAACTGCAATATCTAGCTGCAACACTCCTCTTCTCTTCCCACTTCTGTACCTCTCGCAGCCTCAACGTGATGAGCCTTGCAATCCTTTGGGCAAGGAAAGAGGAGAGGAGAGGCCTGATCCTTCTGCACCCCCAAACTTGAGAGCAACCTCAGCATTCACCCGAGACAGTCCCTCTCCCCAGGGCCGGTCCTAGGCATGGGCGGTATGGGCAGCTGCCCAGGGCCTCGCGCTCGGGGGGCCCCGCCGCCGGCCCGCAGAGTAGACCGCAGAGCAGGGTGCCCGCAGGGGAGAGGATGTAGTCTGACGGGTAGCGCGGCCGACTTTGGTGCTGGAAACCAAGGTTAGAGCCTCGTATCACGTCTATACAGTTTTTGGGCTAAAAATGGCATTGTAAACACCTGCTAAATACAACACTAAAATAAATACACCCGTTACAAACACTCGCTAAATATATTACTATGACAGCATTGTAAACACCTGCAAAATGCAAAACACACGCTTGCAAAATGTAATACTATGTGAAACATGAAGGACCACAAAAGGGGAGACGATGCGTGGATGGTGTGGGTGGGTGCATGGATGCATGAATGATGGGTGGATGGATGCATGGGTGGATGCATGAATGATGGGTGGATGGATGCATGGGTGGATGCATGAAGGATGGGTAGATGGATGCATGGGTGGATGCATGGATGCATGAATAATGGGTGGGTCGATGGATGGGTGGGTGCATGGATGCATGAATCATCAGTGGATGGGTGAATGGATGGGTGCATGGGTGGATGCATGGGTGGATGGATGCATGGTGGGTGGGTGGATGGATGAGTGCCTGGGTGGTGGATGCATGATGGGTGGATGGATGGGTGGATGGATGGGTGGATGACCAATATAGTGGATGGTGCATGATGGGTGATGCATGATGGAAGGGTGGATGGGTGGATGGATGCATGGAATTAGAGTGTCTCTCAGTCTGAGGACTGTAACGTGTGATATTTATATCACTATCATGCAGCAAAATTTTGGTAGGAAGTACTAGATCGATGTAGTTATTATCATATGTCATGGAAGTGCTTTTGTAAAGACAGGGTATTCTGTGCCACTGGGAGGTTATAGGCATTTTATAAGCACTCGTTCTGAACCGATTACTTTAAGTGTAACACTACTAATAAAGCAGAGGATGGGAAACAAAGTACTCCAAATCCGTGTTGTATAAATGGTTCTAGACAAAGAGGAATTCCGTGAAAAATAGGGAGGTACATTGACAGAACTTCTGTGCGACTTGCAGAATTAATATAAATTATATATAACCGAAAATTACTTCCTATTTATTTATTTTATTTATACATATTTGTAATGCACACCGAATAATTAAATAGCTTCTCAATGTACAAGAGGAATTAGAGAAGCGATCAGTGGAATGGGGCAGCAAAATTAGAACCGGTTTGATTGCGAGGATGTTGCTGCTGGCTTCACCGGTTTGTAGGGAGGTTGTACCATGGCTGGGCCCAGCTACTGCGAAGTGCCTGTCTCGATTTGCATTTGGATTTGGGAGTGCAGGGGCAGGTGAGTTAATTAGATCGCAAGGGTCTGGATGGCACTTCATTTTGTATGTAGTCTTGTATGTAGTGGGCGCTGAGCCATTTAGACTGGCAGCCCAATGTGAGGACTGGAAATATAGAACACACTGAATTACCGCATCAATGTGTGGCGACATCGTGATTGCAGTAATGCAGGGAATGTCATTTTCTTTAATGTGCAGGTTTGCGTTGTTTTTTATGTCATGCCATGTTATGTAAGAGACATGTTGTGTCAGCCCAGATCTACAGTTCTTTCAGGCCGAGAGAGTGTCCACAGTAAGAAGGAGAGCATGAGGCTATCTGGACATGGGAGGCTGTCAGTAGAGAAGTGGAAGGAGGGGCTGTTGGCTTACCAGAACATTTGAATGCGTGGGAGATTGCTGAACATTTGGATTTCTGAAGCCTTAGTGCCTCACCCCCATCATTGTCTAGATTAATGTGCATCACCCACCTAACTTGATCCTTCTTGTTCCCCTCACACACTACTCGACGATCCTTTCCCCTCCTACATCTCACAAGAACCAATGTATCGCTCACATGCCTTTGTTTTTGGCTACTACTTTATTTCTCCTGTATTGGTACTGTGTCTACTATGACTATGTATAATGAGAGCACAATTTTAGACTAAGTGCCTTCTCCGTGGCTTCACTGATGTTGTTTTTGTGAAATAATAACAACAATATTAAAAATGAAAATAAACATTGTTTGAGCTCCTAAGTGGACTAATCGATGCTGCAACGTGTATGGCCCAAATCTGACTGTTGCCCAGGATTGTTGCCTCATGTCCTAAACCCCAGAAGTATGTAGAGTAGGTCATGATGTATAGATTAGCATGATATACCAACTGGATGTTTCAAATGGTGTATCCTTTGCAGAGGAAGTAGAGTACGAGTTGACTGTGGAACATGATGAGTGCTAAGCCGGTGTTCCAAGGCCACTAATGTCATAAATACACCTCTTTGCTTGTAGCTTTTGGTGTGTGAGGAAAAAGATGACAGTGTGTGCCACATGATGCTTGAGTATGTTGGCGATTTGCCGTACATTCTCACCAATTAATTTGTTGTGAAAATATTTCCATGGCAAATCACTGCAGAAACCCAATAACATAGTTACCTAGTGAGCCTAGGACCTTTAGTTTGGGGGTTATGGTGTAAGGTGTGTTTTTCTCCAGTATGATGTGGTACATCATGAATAGGGCTCCCGCTTTTATGGTATTTTTTTGGGGGGTATTTCCTTCTGTATTTATCCACATTTATTTTTTGCCAATTTTATCTGTATTTATCCACATTTATTTATGGTTTTGTGGAAAAATGAAGCTGAAATTAGTATATTTCCACATTTATTTAACCAGTAAATATGCTGTCATAATTGAATGCCTATCATGTTCTTGACCTTCTGGTTCCTTTGGAATTTGGGGGTATGTCCAACTAATCATTCAAGGAGCTGGCAAGTGTTACACTTATGGATAATTGCTCACCTGTTTTCCATCTCGTCTACTTTTTGTCCATGTTACTGATATCCACATTAGTTTGCTTCAGTGATGCCAAAGAACTAAGATCAAAAGTCCTGCAAAGTCGCTTTCTGTGATGTCACTTCTTGCGACGCAATATGTAATTAGAGGGGCCTCACATCTTCCCTTTCGCCCGGGGCCTCAGAAGGCCTAGGACCGGCACTGCCTCTCCCTCCTCATCTGTTTGTCTATTTGAAGCCTCCTAAGAGAACATATATAGAAAAAAAGAGAAGGATAGATATCTGTGTCATCATTTTTTTAGATCAGTAATTAGAGACATAAACAAAATATGCACATTATGACTGTTACCAACTGACAGAAATCTTTGATGCACTTGTATGTTATAAGAATGTGGGGGATAAGGGGACGGAGGTAAGGTTGGTGAATGTACAAAGAGGATGAAATGAGAAGGATTGTCTATTGGGTGGTTTCGGAATGGTTATACTGCAATGATATGTTGATTAGAAAAGTCAGTCTTCAGTTTGTTTATGGAAGTGGAAAAGGGATGGAACCTGGGGATCCATACTTGGATGGATTTGAAAACCCTTTGAGAATAGCAGGAGAAGTTATGGTGTCCTGTAGTCTGTTTTTGCATTTATTGATTATTGATTTCCAGTCTGGCAGTGCTGCTGCACATTTCGTCTGGGTCCCCCAGACTTGGTCTGCTGGTACGGTGTGTTTTAGTTGACCAACATGCAGGCGATGCAACTGGACTTTAATATGTTGCAGGCATTCAATGCAAGTCATTGGAGTTCAATGGCCGACAGTATAATCCTTTCAGACTTTAAAAGGTATTTTATTTAATGGGCTCCTATATAAAGGCACTGTTTGGCAGTGTCATGTGGGTGTCTAGGACTTCAGCCAACAGAGTTTTACCTCTAACCAATGACAGTCCCTGACATTGTTGTGAAGTTAGAGTCATTCTTCTACCGAACAATGTTTGCAGCTATCAGCGATAAATACATTTTACAACTTGGCAGGGTTCACCCTGAGAATCCATTCTTTAATGGTAGTGAGGCAATTCTTTTGATGTCCAGTGTTGTGGCTAGCAGAGACCTTTAGGTACAGTTTGTTGGAATGCACACATTTGTGAATATTATCATCCTTTCCCTTCAGCAGGACTCTCACTTGTAAGCATATAAACTATAGAGAATGTGGGTAAGAAGTCAGCTGAGAAACAAACAAAATTAAATAATAATAATACACCCCATGTATAATAATATTTATTATTATCGCTAGTAGCAGAATATAATTAGATGTAAAATGATAATAGTAAGTTTAATAACAAAAATAATAATCTTTATTACTGTTTTTAATATTATTGGTCTTATTACTGTAATTAGTATGCAAAGAATAATCACGATAGCAATAAAATATCATTAATCGCAGCTTCCATACTAGACAAAACAGAGGTATTCTAAGTATACTGAACGAAAGACAAAGGTGGGTGAATGTATATGATTTCAGGAGATTTGTACGGTGATTTACTTGCGCCCAAACTCTAAAGACAAATGTAAAGTGGCTGTAAGAAGAATCAAATATATATGGTGATTGTAAGTTTAGAAATATATATAATGAGGCATGTCTTTTTTTTAACTATCCGCAAATTTTACAATTCACTGCAAACAATTTGCGACCATGCTGTGCATTTTTACTCTATGTTCACAAAGGGTTCGCCATACATTTCTTGTTGCTGTGTCTCCACGTGTCTTCAGCATTTTTATGCATATTTTGTGTCTCTCTCTATGCAGCGGATCATGAAGAGCATAACTCCAGAGACAGCGACGGAGATTCCCTTTGGGGGTATTCATATGAATGCTGTCTGACAGTGTTATCCTGTGGATCATCGTTCCACATGCCAAACTTGGGCGCTCTCCTGTTCCATACCTGAAAGAAGGAGTAAGCATCTTTTTATAGGCATTGCACCCCACCAGAGCTTTAACCACTTCCCAATGGAGCCAGATCCCAAACAGTCCAAAGCGGTTCCACTTCACTTGTGAAGCTCACTTGGTGGGTCGTGAGTTCTGACTGACTTCTGAGCACTCTATTTCGGCAGCCCTTCAAAGAAGATGCCCCTATGGAACTGACTGCTGCTTCTGCAAATGGGTACCTCTACAAATAGTGGTGTGTGTGAGTGTGTGCAAATGGGGTGTGTGCAGAGGGGGGAGGGACAGAATGGAGTAACCACTCAAGGCTACCCACAGGGATGCAATATATATATATATAGACTCGACTTTGTGCTCCTATATCATGCTAGTCTGCCCTGGAGCAACTTATATCTGATCCCAGCCCAATTGATGAAGGAACAAACAAGCATCTCTGCGGAAAACAAACTTGGATGCACCCTGAGAAGGAATCTGTGAGGGACGGAGAAGATTACATCGATCACTGCTCGAGCACGACGCCTAAAGCCTCCAAATGCCAAATAGTCATCTGACTTATAGGTATAGGGGTGAGTGTGATGATATATCACCATATGGAGATATGTTTAGTGGGTAAGAAGTCAACTAGTAAGAAAACACAACTTCAAACTATGTCTTTCTCACTTTACTAAACCTTGTGGTGCTTATAAAAATTATACTGTCAATTATAATCTTTTGCCCCTTGTCTGCTAAGCAGCAGCATTGCCATTAGGCTAACCAAGAGAATGTAGTCCTATATACACTTATGTCATGTTGTTATTCCTAAACTAACAAAATTACCACAGTATATTCTGTTACGTCATTTCAACAGAAAGAAATTTGCACCAGCCTGGAAAGTATGCCTTCCTGGAGTTTTGCAGGACTCCTACTGTAAAGACGATATTGATAGTTTGAACAGTATTGAAAGTAGAACACTATGGCCCCTCTTTTAGAGTTTGAAGGGCTCAGAAAATCCCCCAATTTCTGTGGGAAATGTGGCCAACTGAATTATCTTCCCAATAGGGATAATCCTGTGGAGGAGTCTACTCCATATTTAGAGATTTCTCCATCAAATTTAAAGATTTTCATTCCTCTCAAATCACTCAACAGGGATTTAAATCATTGTCACAAAGTTTGCATTCATACAATTCATTAGTATTTCTGAGCAGCATATATTTATACAGTTGGAACCCTTAATAGAAAGAAAAACAGTGTTTATTAAGTGCAACAGCATTATTACCTGGGCAGTATACATGTGGTCCTACAAAGGAAGGAAACATAGTATTCATTGTCAATCTAATTCCAAAGAACACAAAGACATAGCTTCATGACCTTAGGTAGCATTGGCAAAACAATCTTCATATAAGCCCTTCCTCATTTTCCGAGCACGATCAGCAGTACCTCTGTGACCATTTCTTTGTGAGCCTATTCCATAGCTTATGTGTTCAATCAGTAAAAGCCTTCAGAACTAAAAACTACCACTCCTATGTACTCTTAAGAAAGAAACTAAACGTTTTTCTTTTTTCACAATAGCCTATATTATGAGTATATATGCTTCTCGCGAATGTTTCCGTGCCAAGATACCTTAGAATGCATGATGCCCTTTATAAATAACTAAACTAATCCATAAGCAATGCCTGTATCTCCTTTTGTCTGGGATTAATTGGAGACGCTATATACAGGTGAGGTCTTATGGAAGGTTCATACTGTAAAACCTTGTTGCAAAAGCATGACAGACACCAATGCAGGATCACTTCTCAAAAACTTTCACTCTGATTTCAGGTGAAAAGATACTATGTAACCCTGTTGCAACAGTGTGATAGACACCAAGGCGAAATCCCACCACAAAAACTCGAACCCTGGTTACAGGAGAGAAGATACTATAAATTCTTGTTGCATGATAGACCCCAATGCAAACTCCCACCACAAAACCTTGAACCTTGGTTTCAGGAGAGGTGATATTACAAAACCATGTCGCATAATAGACACCAAGGCAAACAGCCCACCACAAAAACTTAAACCTTGATTTCAGGAGAGGACAAATTATAAAACCATGTTATGATAGCATGAAATCAAACCCTGGTTTCAAGAGAGAACATACAATTAACCCCTGTATCCAGTAGCGGTCGGCATGGCCCGTGGGTGGGGGGAGGGCGCAGAGGGGGTCGCGCCGTGAGGGGTGGTTGTGCGGAGGTGTCATAAATAAGTACAAGAAAATATTTGAAAACCTACCTTTCGAATGATTCCCGCATCTTCACTGCTACCGCTCCTGCTCTTCTGCCTCCGACAAGAACAGGAGGCAGGCAGCCAGGCTCCCTCCTTTAAGCCAATCACAACACTGCAGGCAGCGTTGTGATTGGTCTGGCGCGCCATACACGGTGCTCCAGGAGCTAGAAGGGTGTGCATGTTCTCCATGCAGGCTGCATGGAGAAGTGCAAAGTGAGCATGACTGGTTTGGGTGACCCTAGAGGGCCGACCAAACAATCTGTGCACTCTCAGGAGTGGGCAGACCACTCCTCCCCTGCCCTGTTCAGAGAGCAGAGCAGCCCATCCACCTGCCTGCCCGCAAAGCAAACATAAAATGGTAATAAGTTATTACTATTTTATGTTTGGGCTTCTCACACTGGGAGAAAGCAGTGTGGCGACGCTTCTCCGCCGAGGAGCTGCCCCTGTCTGTTGGTACAGCATGATAGACACCAAGGTAAAATATCACCACAAAAACTCGAACCTGGGTTTGAGGAGAGGAGATATTATGAAACCATGTTGCGACAGTGTCTAGGGCACCAAGGCTAACTCTGGCCCAAAAAACTCAAACCCTGGTTTCAAGATAGAAAATACTTTTAAACCTTGTTGAAACAGCGTGATAGACACCTAGGCAAACTCCCACCACAAACACACAGTCCTGGTTTCAAGAGAGAAAATACTATTAGGCCCTGTTGGAATAGCCTGATAGACACCAAGGCAACATCCCACAAAAAAACAAACTTTGGTTTTGTATGAAGAGATATTTGCATAGTGTGAGCATGGTCTCATTAAAAAGAGTACACAGCTTTTATCCAAAGACACTTTGGAAATGAAACAGAATTCGACATGGAAGATAGACAGTATTAGACAAGTAGAGGTTGTAGGCAGACTTTTGTCTTTTAGCATTTCAGTAGTCCTCCGGTATTGAGTTGTGGATTTGCAGAGTAGTGTTTGTGTGGCCCTGATTTTGTGTTCTATTCTCATTATTACATCCACTTAGGGACTTGTTTATGAAACATTTTACAGTTGTAAATTAAATTTGAAATTACATTTACAACTGCATTTGGCTTCAGAGAATATATATTAGAAAAATTGTCTGACCCGAAATCCCACACGAGAGCATGAATAATCCCTTCTCCCCCGTAAGAGGTAGGGCTGGAGGGTGGCCATCGAACATGTGAACAACTACAAATTAGGACATTTCTTTTGTATTCATAATCATTTTAGTTAATATTTTTGTCTTGAGTGACAGAAACATCACACCCATGCTACTGGGACGATGATTGACCAAAGGCTTGACTTTCTTCTTCTTAGCTATACCCTTAGCAACCTACCTATGGCTATCCATACGTGATGTCAGTGTTTCACATATTGAGAACGCTGATAAAATTCAGATTGACTCCACATTTTAGATAAAAGTCGTTTATAGCACTTGTGTGTTGCAGGTACCAATTTTTAACACACTAAAATAATAACCATATCTATATTTAAGTAAATCTGAACTTCAACCGTTAGTTCAGTGGGCATGCCCCTGTATTTGGGAAACCTTTGGCTTTCAAGCTTGCTCTTTACAGGGGGAGGACATAAAAAAGCCATTTTATTTTTATATAGTCATTATGAAAGAATACAGATGCAACTGCTATTATACCAAAGAATATATTGTGGTCCTCTCCCTTCTGTGTTGGAAGCATGTCCCAAAGTATTTATTTCAGCTAAGCGATAGGCAATCCGCGCCTCATTCAATCTTCTTTCTAATACAAGTAAACTGTTCTCCATAGCAGCTGCAAAGTTATGCCTAGGATCACGTTTGTCTCTGTATTTCAATGATTACATTTTTATTGAGACTCCAAATATTTGCAGGAACAATCCAGCATTGTGGTTTTATCAACCCCAACTATCAAGCACTTTTTGAAGAAGTAATACAAATGTACCAATTGAAAAATTGAGCCAATGTGGTCCTTTTGTGAACAATGTTTTTATCCTGGCTATTTATAATGGCATCATAAAGAAACTAAAGAGCACTTTGCATCGTTTTCATGGCCTTTGAGTGCAATGTTAAAGAACTTAATAGAGGGGTCTTGAACCGTTTCCTAAACTGAATATAATCTAAGTAGACAAGCAGAGTTAAAGAGGGTTTCATTCATGTTTAAAGACAAGGGGCCCGATGTAGGTGGCCGTTTCAGGCCATTTACCGACCGGTTACGGCTGATTTCGGCCGTTTCCGACCGGTAAATGGCCAATCGGTATGTAGGGGCCTAAATCCAAGGCCACATGTAGGTAAATCTACATTTACAGAATCGGTAAAATTACCGATTCGGTAAAATACCGAATCGGTAATTTTACCGTTTCTGTAAATTCCATATGTAGGTGGGACTCTTCTGAGTCCCAGAGGCCTTAACGAATCAGTATTTTACCATGAAATCCAACTTCATGGTAAAATACCGATTCCGGTGTGCATGCACATGTGTGCATGCACACCTATGTCATGTGACAGGCAGACCTGCCCTTAGGGCAGGTATGCCTGCCACATGGCACCTGTGCCTGTTTTGGGGGTGCCAGAGGGTGTCAAAGTGACACCCCCTGCACCCTTGTGAATTCTTTAATTACCGATTCGGTAAATACCGAATCGGTAATGCCTAATCATTCCTATGGGCTACAAAGCCCATAGGAATGAATGGGCATTACCGATTCGGTATTTACCGAATCGGTAATTAAAGAATTGTTAAGGATTCGGTAACGAATCCAGATGTTGAGACCTACATACCATTTACCGATTTTGAAATACCGAATCGGTACAATTCGGTATTTTAAAATCGGTAAATGTTTTTTACCTACATGTGGCCCAAGATGTCTTAGTCTGCTGGTAGGTGTTCAATATGCCGCTTATTGCTGGTCAGTTGTATCTGCAGGTAGCTCGATTTTACCCTGACCTTAAAGATCGCAAATTAGAGTTGCATTCAGCCAGTTTCTATGGGCCCAATCATGAGTTTGGCGGTCCATAGGACTGCCAAACTCACGGTGGAGATGTGGTCGGGGTCAGGGACCGCCACATCAGTGGTCCGACAGCCGTATTGCCAGAACGGCAGTCGGACCGTGAGAGAACTGCTGCAGCCGCCAGGGATCCGCAATCCCTGGCGTGGCGCTCTTGGGGCAAGAAAATGGCAAGCGTATTATGAGTTTCCAAACTGCCAGCAGTCTCATGGCGGTGTTCACTCCATCTATAGATAACTTTCCTGGCCAAGCCTTTAGCCTGTAGGTAACGTTTGTCCAAACCTTGAACCCGATGATAGCTCTTCAGTCCAAGCATTTTGTTAATTGTACGTTGTGTTACACATCAATATCTCGAAGTATATAGACAATGAATGTATGATCACTTTTGTTCTATTGCGAATGTAGTCACATACGTTGGTGTGCAACAACCGCTAAATAACTGGCCAGTAGGTATTATTTATATCACAAGTACGTGGTTCTTCCATAGAGAGTTGAAATCCCTTCAGCGAACCCAAGACCATCTCTCCTTCAGGAAGCAGCTCAAGACCTGGCTGTTCGAGCAGTAACTTACCCCTCTCTCCCAGCGCCTTGAGACCCTCCCGGGTGAGTAGCGCGCTTTACAAATGCCGTGATTGATTGATTGATTGTGGAATCAACAATCCATAAATGTCTAACCCTGAGGCATCAAAGTTTATATAGACCAAAATCAAATTGAAAAATGCATTCATCTTTAAAGTAGTTTTCAACAGTAACAGCAAAGGATGCATTAGTTACATTGCTTCCTTTGCAGATAATACACCCATCAACCATTTGTTGCAGAGATAATTACCTAGCGGAAGGTTACAGGTTTGAGTCATAGTATGTTAGCACAGCCTTTTATTCTTCCAAGTTATTGAGTTGAGTCCTAGTGACATTTCCTTTCACCACCTACAGACTATCAACTGGTGCCTCAAGCATTTCTGGGCCGTCAAACCATTACTGTGTGGGTGTATTTTTTATCTAGACCACCACCCTTAAGTTTACACATACCTCAGGGGCGGCTCTAGGCTCATGGCTGCCCTGGGCAGGGAGCGTAGGTAGGGGGCCCCGGAAGAGGGGGTCTGGGCGGTGCAGAGCGCGGAGTCCAGTGAAGAGGTGAGGTCAGGGTGTTTGGAAGTGGAATAGAGCAAGAGGCTGCCAAGTCCCTGCCAGGGGCCGCCACGCAAATATGTATCCATCCTCAGAGGATTATTATATTAAGGATATATATTGGCGTGGTGGCCCCTGGGGTTTGGCAGCCCTGTGCAGGTGCACAGCTTGCACATGCCTAAGGCCGGCCCTGCATACCTAAATTTATGGGGTAGTCACTTTGTTCCATATTGTACGGAACCGATCTAGTTATACAATAATACTCAAGAAACTATGTGAATATTTGCTTTTCCCAACACAAATAATTAAGTCTCTATTTAGTGACATAGGGGCTAGTATCATCTTGGCAGTGGCTAAAGGTGCTCGAGAAGGTGAAGACTATAATAGCATTGACCAAATTCAGTATCCAGAAATATGTGCATTATGGCAGAGTGCAGCTCTCTAAAGCTACTGCTGTTTTATAAAGTCACTGCGACTCCTTCAGCTTACGGCACTACCACTATACCACTGAACTCAACACAGCTCATTAAACTACTGCTGTCCTACACAACTCACCAACTTACCAGTATCCCACACATCTCACCAGGCTTCCACTGTCCCAGACAGCTCATCAGACTATCAATGTCCATCTCAGCTACTAGTCTTTTCTCAGTACATTAGGCTATTGCTGCTCCACCCCATTCCATGTTATACTCCTAATCATGCATCACACTTCAGGCACCTAATTAGTCACCTGTAATTTACTTTCCTGCAGCACGATAATTTGCTAGGCTATTGCTGCCCCATCACTCACTGGCCTATTGCTGCCCCATCACTCACTGGGCTATTGCTGCCCCATCACTCACTGGGCTATTGCTGCCCCATCACTCACTGGGCTATTGCTGCCCCATCACTCACTGAGCTTTTGCTGCCCCATCACTCACTGGGCTATTGCTGCCCCATCACTCACTGGCCTATTGCTGCCCCATCACTCACTGGGCTATTGCTGCCCCATCACTCACTGGGCTATTGCTGCCCCCACTCACTGAGCTTTTGCTGCCCCTTCACTTATCAGACTACAGCTGCCCAACCCACCGCAAAGCTATTCCTGCCCTAACATTCACAAGGCTACAGTTACCCAATCATTCAAGAGGTTGCTTTGCCCCATTATTATTGGCTACTGCTGTCCCATTGCTATTGGCTGCATATGTCCAAGTGCTCGTGCTATTACTTCGCCGACACTCATTAGGCTTCAGCTGCCCCAATACCCATTCGGCTACTGCTGCACCAACTCTTGTTAGGCAACTGTTGCCCGACACTTATCAGGCTACTGCTGCCCTGACACTCATCAGTCTACTGCTACACCGACACTCATCAGGCTTATGCTGCCTGTCACTCATCAGACCTCTGCTGTACTGACACTCATCATGCTACTGATGGCCCAAAATACTCATCAGGCTACCACTGCACCGACACACGTCAGGCTACTGCTGCATGGATACTCATCAGGCTACTGTTGCCCCTACCCTCATCAGGATACTGATGCTCCCGACACTGATCAGGCTACTGCTGCCCGCACATTCATCAGGCTACTGCTGCCTGACACTCAACAGTCCACTGCTACCCTGACATCATCAAGCTTATGCTACCCGACAATCATCAGCCTATTGCTGGCTCAACACACTCATCAGGCTACCGCTGCCTCAACACTCATCAGGCTACCACTGCGAGATACTCGTCAGGCTACTGCTGCATTGACACTCGTCAGGCTACTGCTGCCCTTACCCTTATCAGGCTACTGCTGCCCCGACATTCATCAGGTTACTGCTGCCCCAACACTCATCGTTCTACTTGTACCCCAATACTCATCAGGCGTATGCTGCTTGACACTCATCAGGCTACTGCTGGCACAACACACTCATGACGCTACCGCTACCTCGACCCTCATCAGGCTACTGCTGCATGGACACTGATCAGGCTACTGCTGCCCCAACATTCACCAGGCTACTTTTGCCCGACACTCATCAGTCTACTGCTACCCCGACACTCTTCAGGTTTATGCGGCCCGACACTCATCAGGCTACTGCTAGCCCAAAACACTCATCAGACTACCGCTGCATGTACACTCATCAGGCTACCGCTGCATGTACATCATCAGGGTATTACCGCTCCTACCCCCATCAGGCTATTGCTGCCCGACACTGATCAGGCTACTCCTGCCCGACATTCACTAGGCTACTGCTACCCCATCACTCACTGAGCTTTTGCTACCCCTTCACTTATCAGACTACATCTGCCCAACCCACTGCAAAGCTATTGCTGCCCTAACATTCACAAGGTTATAGCTAACCAATCATTCAAGAGGTTGCTTTGCCCCATTATTATTGGCTATTGGTGTCCCATTGTTATTGGCTGCTTATGTCCCAGTGCTCATGCTATTACTTCCCGAAACTCATCAGGCTTTTGATGCCCCAATACCCATTGGGCTACTGCCGCACCAACACTCGTTAGGCAACTGTTGCCCGACACTTATCAGGCTACTGATGCCCTGACACTCATCAGTCTACTGCTACCCCAACACTCATCAGGCTTATGCTGCCCGTCACTCATCAGGCTACTGATGGCTAAACACACTCATCAGGCTACCGCTGCACCGACACTCGTCAGGCTACTGCTGCATGGACACTCATCAGGCTACTGTTGCCCCTACCCTCATCAGGATACTGCTGCGCCCAATACAGATCAAGCTACTGCTTCCCCGCCATTCATCAGGCTACTGCCGCCTGACACTCAACAGTTCTGTGCTAACCTGACATCATCAAGCTTATGCTGCCCGACACTCATCAGCCTACTGCTGGCTCAACACACTCATTAGGCTACCGCTGCGTCGACACTCATCAGGTTGCCACTGCCCGATACTCGTCAGGCTACTGCTGCCCCAACCCGTATCACTTTATCAGGCTACAGCTGCCCCAACACTCATCATTCTACTGTTACTTCAACACTCATCAGGCTTATGCTGCCTGACGCTCATCAGGTTACTGCTGGCCCAACACATTCATGAGCCTACCGCTACCTCAATCCTCATCAGGCTACTGCTGCATGGACACGGATCAGGCTACTGCTGCCCTGACACTAATCAGGCTAATGCTGCCCCAACGTTCACCAGGCTACTTCTGCCTGATACTCATCAGTCTACTGCTACCCCGACACTCATCAGGCTTCTGCGGCCCGACACTCAAAAGGCTACTGCTGGCCCAAAACACTCATCAGACTACCGCTGCATGTACACTCATCAGGCTACTGCTGCCCAACACTGATTAGACTTCTGCTGCCCGACATTCATCAGACTACTGCTGCTCCAACACTCATCAGGCTTATGTTCCCTTGAAACTAGTAAGGCTACTGCTGACCCGACACTGGTCAGGATACTTTTGCCTGGACACTCATTGGGCTA
Organism: Lissotriton vulgaris; assembly: GCF_964263255.1. Taxonomy (NCBI): domain Eukaryota; kingdom Metazoa; phylum Chordata; class Amphibia; order Caudata; family Salamandridae; genus Lissotriton; species Lissotriton vulgaris. Next base: position 339,334,318 of record NC_141687.1, on the reverse strand, counting down.
CTGCTGCCCTCACCTTCATCAGGCTGCTGCTACCCCAACACTCATTAGGGCTACTGCTGCCCCAACATTGATCAGGCTACTGCTGCTTCGACATACATGTTTCTGCTGTTACTATAACTCATAAGCATGCTCATAAGTCATAATCATGCTCCTAACCTGGATCTTGCCGACAGCTGCCGATCCTTGCTACTGCGTCTCAGTTAGCTTACCACGCTTCTGCTGCTCCACTGCAGCTTAGCAGGCTACCTGTCACCCCATTCATCACCACCCTCTACCTACTGCTGTTCTCAAGACTCTTCAGCGTACTGTTCATCTCTACCTCATAACTCATCAGGCTTCTTCTACCATACATGGTTCACCAGACTCCTGCTACCTTGATAACTAATCAATACACAAATGTCTCTGCAGTTGTTCAAGATACTCTTACCCTCTGAGCTCAACAGGGTATTTCTTCCCCTAAATATCTACAGTCCCTTTCATCCAAATTTTATTAGGTCACATCTGCCATTGTAAGTCATCCATCTACAGTTGTTCTCCCATTGCTTATCATTCTGCTGCTGCCTTCATAGCGCATCATGTTAAAGCAGTCTCCCACAGATATCCAGGTTCTGAAGCCCTCACCCATACTGTTTCAGGATGCTACTGTCTTTATAGTTCATGACTCCACTCATGCCCCCAGCTTATTAGGATATACTTGACCGTGCAACCAGCCATGCTATTTCTATCTCCCATAAAGCTACTGCTGGCCTCCCCCACATCTCATCATGAACCTCATGTGTCTTCTACTGATCACTAACTTAGCTCATTAGTCTACTTCTGATCTTCACCGCATCTCATCAAGCTACTGCTTATCCCCAGTTTATCACATCCGGCTTCTTCTGTTCCCTAACATAACTCATCAGGCAATTGCCTATCCCCAGTCTATCTTATTAGGCTACTGCTGATCTCCACCACATCTCATCAGGCTACTGATAATCCCTACCATTATTAGGTAACGCCCCCTGTTAGGGCCTGTCCCCACTGGCACTGCGTGACCCTGTCTCCCGCAATTAATCGATGATAATGTAATCTTTAATACAAATGTATTAAAAATTATATTATCACCGATTAACCCCAGGAGACGGGGCCGCAAAGTGCCAGGGGGGACAGATCCAATAATAGGGGACGCTACCTGATGATTTCACAACACACTCTGATAAGAGAGTGAGACCCCTTTGCAGCACGCTACAAATTGAAGAAGAGATTAACTTTTGAGAGAACTTTTGCGTGCTCTTTCGTTTTTTTTATTCCCTACCATTATACATCTGGTTTCTTTTGATTCCGGTCATAGCTTTAAGGCTATTGCAGATCACCACCACATTTCATCATGATTCTACCGATCCCCACCATACTGTATCAGGTGTCTTCTTATCCCTACTATAGCTTACCAGGCTGCTGATCCCCACCCCTTCTCATTAGGTTTATGCCCATCTTCTCAAGGCTCATCAGCCTACTACTAATATTCACCATGTCTCTTCATGCTACTGCTGATCCCTACCACATCTAATTTGGCTTATGCTCATCCTCACCATAGCCCATTGAGCTGTTGCTGATGTACACTTTATCTCATCATGCTTCCACTTATACCCACCACATATCATCCTGGTATTGTTTATGCCCACCATATATGCCCACCATTGTTTATGCCCACCATATATTTTCAGGAGTCTTCGTATCCCCAATGATAGATTGCCAGGCTACTGCTATCGCCAATCTAGCAGCAAAAGCAATATAAAGTTTAGGAAGAGCGACAACTGTAAGTCAATTCTGAATCTGGATTAATCTCCTTTTAGTGAACAAAAAATGGTCCACTGCTTACTAAATTCTTTTTAGTTGTTAAAAGGGAAAATATTTATTTGTTGACAGTATCCTTCATATCTTTAGGTAGGATCCCTAAGCCCTGCAGGGGTGGAAAGAGATTAAATACAGCATTTTTCCAATTCTTTATCAACAGGAGATCAAATGCTGTGAGATTGAAACATGGTTATATGCAGAGCACATGGCTTCCCAGTGTTGATGATGTATTTAGTTCCTTCCAGAAAGGGTTCCTCACTCCCTTGAAATGATGCTAAAGTTGGTTCTTTCAGCAGCAGAACCATGAGGTTTTGTCCCATAGTGCTGAAGACTCTCTGTGGACAGTTCTACAGTGGCAGTGCTACATGGCTCTGTCCAACACACTCCAATAAGCTTCTGAATTTAAAGGCTGGCATAGGGTTAATGTAGTTGTCTTTCCATAGATCGTCTCACAGTTCACACTCTTGTTGGAAGAACTAGCGTGTCCAGAATGCAACATGAACTTCAGGACCCAGCAGTGTGGCTCCAAGTTGGCTTTTCAAACGATCACAAGTGCATGACCACACATAGTCAACATTGGTCACTTGAATCAGAAATGTAGCATTCAAGGTGACTGTCCCTGGATAACCTATTTGCCCTACCTCAGAAGTTGCTGGTAACTTTGTTACCGGCCCTATTAACAATTTTGGGGCAATCTCAATGAAGTCCTCACTCTCTGCTTAATCAGAGAAGGAGTCCCAGGTAAGGTGTAGAAAAACACCAGAGCACAATTGGCTGCTTTAGGGGTTGCTACCAGGAGTTTACCCCTTGCATTTTCACAGCTGTAGGCCAAAGATTTGAACATGGTAAAGAGAGTGAATGTGGCGAGGGTGGGTGTACTGTACAGACAAAAGAGAGTGAAGCAAGAAAGGAAGTGAATGAACTGAGGCTTGGCGGGGTTGCTCTCTATATATGAGTCTTGTAAGCTTTAAAGAGGCTGCAAGTGTTCTGTGTAAGTAAGGGAGGGAATTCCGAAAAGAACATTTGCATTTGTGTGCATGTAAGGTATTCCCAAGTGGGGAGCATTGTTAGTGGTCCAATGTGGGAAACTGGTTGTTCCATCTTACTGGTAGGAGAATCTGAGACCCTTTCTAGGGTGGAAGTGTAAATGAAAATCCGTCTGCTCAATAGATCCCTCGATGTGAAATTGGTAAAAGGGTGACATTTTTAAAAGTAGATAATCATGCCTCAGCACCTGAATGCATGAGACATTGTCATACGGACCAAAGAGTGAATTTAAATGTCAAACGTATGGATAAAAGTGATCAGACAATGAGACATGAACGACCGACTATCTGAGAGCACTTGTACAAAGCATACGAGCCAGATATTGGGGTTTTGGAGCTCCTGACCTAATACAGAGGCCTTAGAAGTCAGTCTTCCGAGGCTGCCTAAGGAAGGGGCAGCCTTGGTCTCTTGGGGGAGTTAATTCCAGGTGAATACAGTATGGACCAGAATCAATTGTGAAGCCTATAAAAGCTCCTGACACTCATTTTACCGAGACACAGAGCAGCCATTGCACTCACTGTAGATGCAGGTATGAGTTCAAGTAATTGTTTAACCTTAAACACCTAGCTGATACTCCGGCCATTTTACAATCAATAGATAAATAATCATGCCCAACACATTTGCTTATGAATCCTGATAAATCTCCTTCCATTAGGATGAAATTTATCAGGATTCATAAGCAAATGTGTTGGGCTAGAATATTTATCTATTGATTGTAAAATGTCCGGAGTATCAGCTAGATGTGGGATCACTGGGATACCTGGCAGCCATGGTGGATATTCCTTTTTGCAGCTGGAAAGGGTTCAGCGATTGTGTGCAGCGTACGACGTGGAACAGACTTTGGTATCTTTATGATGTATTAAAATAGTAGGATAGCTTAGTGCCCCCTAAAGGTCCTTCAGGAGCTAATATATTTTAGTCATGTCAAGAAAACTCAGTACCAGAATATTCAGAATAATTTAGTCAACATACTGTTTATAAAACAAATCTGGATTTAATTCACAGCTAGATTCAGAGAGATGTTCCAGCATTAATACGTTTTGAAGGTCGTACATGAGAGAGGGAGAATTTGAAAGATAGCATAGGTAATTTGGAGATTTCCCTCAATTTTAAGGAATGGCCTGAACGTTATTTCAGCAATAGGATCTCAGTGTCACCAAATTAATTTGAATTTTGAGGCTGAAGGAAAATGGTCATAGTACAAAGCTTCAGTGGTTCTGTGCTCAGGTTCGGAAGGTTGTAGAATTACACAATGCAGATGAAACTGCCGATAGCCTTTACTGAACATATAATGATATTAAGCATGTTGAGTAATTTGCAGCCGTGCCTAGTATTGCATTACTCAAATAATACATGTAAAATATGAATGCAAATGCTGACAAAGGAGAAATAATCCCTTAGTTTGGTAAATATTTATCTTATATTACTGTGTACTCAGAAAAACAATATTCTCCACTTAATATTGATCTTGATATTAAAAGTGATCCCCTAGGTAATTCCCTCAGAACATCTTATTGATTAGCATAGGTTTATCCTGCAATTTCGAAACAGAATCAAAGCATAAGGCATGAGAATGAACATTTTCACTGGCCAATGTTCACTAGTTTCAAATGTTCCGAGCATCTAGACAGTGGCCCTGTAAATGCAGCTCTGGTAGACAAAGACAAACTTACCTCACTCATGTTCAACAGCTGTGTAGGACACTTCAATGTAATGCAGCAGAATATGTGTTAAGAGTAAGGAGGATTGCGTTTGAAAGACAGACTAGACACTTATGAGACCATCTATAACCTCTGTGTTTCAAGGTCATGAGTTAGAAGGGATGGAGGAGTTAAAAATACGTCATATCAAAGACTAAGAAAGATAAAACACCATTATCAAGAAGCTGAGCTTGCAGTCCTGGACTTTCACATATAAAAAAAATTAATTCTGGGAGATTAAGTCTTGGTTGGTGTAATTTGAAGAAACTGGAATATGAGTCCCAGAATGGAATGATTTATAAACAGAATTTCTAGAACCCAAAACAATATATGGTTGTGAGAACTAGTTCACCCTATCTAAAATTCTCCCTTCATTCCTTTCTGGTCTATATTCTTCCTTTATTGGTCATGCTCTTCAGAGAATGGTCTTTAATGAACCCTACATTGAGACGTATGTATATATTCTGTCACATATATGCTGGTATCAGCCTTCAAAAGTAAGTTGTTCAGTGCCTTTCATTCCACTGGTTGGTTAGTCAAATTTCTCCAAATTGAGCCAATTTCAAATAAACTGTCGCCAACTGCTTAGTTGGCGTACATAGTACTCCTTTATTTTACAAAATAATTTGAAGAGAGGATTGTCCAAGCTTGGGTATCCACTACCGGATGACAAAATGTAAGCTATGTTGTGCTGTTTTCCTAGTCAAAAGAAAAGAATCGTATTCTGCAACGTGACTTGAAACAATAATTAACATAAGCATTGCTGAGATCACCTGATTTTAGATGATTGATAGTGTTTATCCCATGTATTTCCTCAACTCACACTCCTGGATGTGAAAAACAGAACCTATTTCACTGTGAAATGTCTAGACAAGGGGACCATTCCAAACCTCAATTGTCTCTCTTTGGGGTAAGCTGAGAATGCTTATTCTTCAATGAACCATCTTAACTGGAGTTGTATGTGTAAATAGCTCAAGATTATATTCCCAGTAGGCTTGTATACAATAACTATGTATTCAGTTATATAGCAATTTTATCTCTGAATGTTGATGGGATGCATTGTAAGTCATCAGTATGTGCCTTGTATTGTAAAGTTGTTATTATAATAAATTTAATATCATACCAAACATTTCTCTGTGTCGTACGACTGTTTGCTGCAGCAAATGTAGAGTTCTGGTAACACATTATTAGGTCATTTCCCCATTTGGATACAATACTGCTGTTTTAAAATGTTATTATATTGAGTTTTCATCAAGATTTCCTCCTCTTCACCCATCCACCAGTCCCCAGTATGATAATTTAGCAAACATTTTGATTATGAACATACGTTTCTGCAACTTTAGATTTTTGTGCCAATCGTAATGCCCAATCGAACAAAACATCTGACAGAGAGAGGTAATGCTGTGTTTGCAAATGAGTGCTCTACAGGACCAGTTACTGCGGTTACCCGATGCCGGTGGATCATTTTTACTCACTACCACATGCAAGGCAGTTTGGAGGATTCGCATTGGCTGTTGGTATGTGATTCTCTGTTCCATGGACACTCTACACTTTGAAGCTCAGCCTGGCAAGCTCCCATTGCTCTTGTTGTTTGCTAATTGTCCTCTGCTCCATAACTGCGATATACTCTATGCTATTTGATTCTAGGTATCTTTCCAAGCCCTTGGTCTCAAACCTTTATTAACCTCCCTTTGCAGCATTGCTCCCTTGCAGCTGGCCCCTTGTTGAGTTCCGACAGCCACCTCTTTACTTTTGGGCCTTCTGGATTTTCCAATTCATTGCCAGCTGATGTCTAGCTTGGGTCAGCGCCAGGTCCGTGAATCTAGACGTGACAGCACCGTTTTTTGTTCTAGGGAACCAGCCTAATAGGCAGACGCCTGGGTTTAAGATCAGTGATCTATCAGTTGCGACCTTGATAGTTTCCACTGCCCTGTCCCAGAATTCATTCAGAACGGGTCACAGCCAGACCATGTGATAAAACTCTGTATCATCCTCGCTGCACCTGGGGCAACCCAGCAGCGCATTCGGGTACATCAATTTCACACATTTGGGTGTGATGTATACCATATGGAGGAAGTAATACTGTATAAGCTTTGGATGCAATAGTGATATAAGGTAAATATAAAAGGACTGACATTCTTAATAAGTAAACCCATGTAAGAATTTTAGGGATGGAACAAAACTTTCAAAAAAAATTAAGACTATTGTAAAATTGAAAGTTAGAAAAAATTAAAATTAAAAACATATTTTGCCTAAATTCACAATATATTATCTCAAGAAAAGTTCTTTATATTTGGGTACTTCGAGTTGAACAATTGCTTTATTATTGCATTAAAGACAGGATGGCTGGGTCTTCACCACAACATGAGCTGTGCTCAGGATTACAAGGGAGCAAACAACAAATAAGCACCTGCAATGTTCCTATTGTGCATATTGTGCATTGAGTCTGTAGCATTGGTAAAAAGAAACTAGCATTTGCAATGCAATAGGTCTCGCATTTACCAGAGTTTGAGCTATTGGCATTGTAGATTACAATGCCTTTTATTAATGTGTTGGTTTTTTAAACAAATAAATAAAAGGCATTGTTATTTCCAATGCCAATAGCATAAACTCTTGCAAATTCGAAACCTATTGCATTGTAAATGCTTGTTTTTTTTCATGGACTCCAAAAATAGGTTAGCCTTTGGGAGTTCAATTATTTGCCCAGTATTCCAGAATTTGAAAATGATGGGAGCAAGAATTAAAAATAGCTCACCAGCTCTGCAGAACATCATGTGGTATCCGCAAAGGGCGCGTGCTCTTTTGTTGGTTGTGCCAATTTCAAACCCATGGCTTGCCAGTACAAAACATACCAGTGGCACAGGGATGATTTCCATGCCAGCATATCCAAGGCAGTATTATTTGCAAAATGATTGGCGATAATATAGCAACCTCTGTCATACCCAATGGCTTGTACACTATTAAAGTGCGCTACAATCAAAGAGTGCGCACAATTTATAAGAATGCAATCAGGTCTAATTTTGTCATTAAAAAAGGAGCAGAACTACTTTCAAGATAAGACTAGATGAAATAAAGTGCTCGAGGTGAAGAAAGGATACGACTACACTCTCGATTGATACCGAGGTAGGTGCCTGTTGTGATAAGCCATGATATCTGCGACAAGGTCAGCATCTTACCAACCGGGCCACATCACATGGCCTAAGACACGAATTTCTGTCAAAGCTGTGACTGAAACCATGAGGTGCTCCAGCTGGATAAGTTATTCTACTCTGCCTTTCATGCATATTCCTGCCATTTAAAAACGTGAAAAATAAGGACGTACATGTGACATACTTTAACCATACACCGTTCACAGACCCCAGAAGACTGGGAAACAGGGACAGCAAGAGAACTTTACAGGTACAGTGAGACAAAGGAATAGGGGACCCTAGTAGAGATAAATTACAAGCCAGGTGTTGCCCTGATCAAGACTTGCCTACTGTCACCTGCTGAAAGACATGAAAACCCCAGCCTAAGATCACACCCTAAACCACAACCCTTTCATTAGAAATAACGTGAACGTGAACACTGAGCAATACAATCAGCCCCGTTCAAACCACGCTCCCGCTCATACAAACTTCACTACACATGGGAAGGAAAGTAAAGCTACACCTCATACAGCACGAGGAGACAGACTGACACAGCTGACCCCAAAACACCTCAGCCTTCGCCAGACTGGCCAGCAGTTCGAAATAACCTACTTCAGAAGGCAACCACAGGGAATCCCCAAGCATCCAACACGACAACTCTCATCAGTGGGCCTGGCCAGTCCACACACAGCACCAAGGACTACCCTCCCTAGGCGAACCCACAACTGCAAACACTACTACAATGAGGGGCCAAGCATCTGGCGGAGACAAACAGTACGAAAATGCATAACATATTCACACCAGGCAGTAAAGTATAGGGCTGGCAGAGACTTAAAAATAGTAATTAGACCCTTGAGAAAGGCAGAGCAGAGAAAGTCCGATGTCAAGGGGGGTCTCCAAGGGGACTGAACTAGTGATGGGGAAGGCCTGGGTAGCAGGTCTGGGTCTACAACATTGTAGAATGTCAAGACGCCGGATACTCCTCATGAGTGGGAGGCTGTCACTTTAACAGCCAGGTAGGTTTCCCAATGACCTGCAGCTTGGATATAACGCATCGTTAACAGAATCGAACGTGTGGGGATAACAAATACAAAGCAACACAATTGAAGGAATAGGAAAACATTTCCTGCTGGGGAAAGGAATCAAAGGTATATCGCATCGTCTGAGAAACACCACACAACACAGTTTTCACTGCCCAGCCGGTAAGGAACCAAGACCCAGTCAGTGGGATGGAAAATAGAACTATGAAGAAAAGATTTCGTTTCTCAGCAGAGGGAGTTGCAAAAACACAATTTACTCGTGAGAGATTAAACCTTAAACTGTTGGAAAAAAGCTCCTTCAGTTACACGTTTCCCGATGAAAGATTGTTGTCCTCTGTATGGCGCTTTGACGTACTCTGGAGGTCGGAATTATGCTAAGAAGAGGAAATGTATTTATGGAGTTTGGTTTCGCGCTGATCGGTCACCCTGCTGCCACTTCAGAGTGATTTGTTACACAACTGCAGCACTGCATAAGAGCACTCTTCTGGGCACAGTACGTGGTGTCCTTTGAGGTTAGTCCGATTAAATACAAAAGTTTAGAGCATCCGGTTTAAAGTCCTGTCAGAGGTATATATGATTAAATAACACCATAAGGCAGAGGTCTTCAAACTTTTGGATGCCGAGACCCCCGTGTCAACATTTTTAAACGTAAGGACCCCCTCCTGACAAACATTTCTAGAACTTGGTACTCCTCATTATCGATAACCATACACCCCGCCAGTTCCCACAGAAAATAATTTTTACATTGGGGAAATAATTTTTAACAGTGATTAGCATGTGAAAGGTTTGTGTGTGACAAATCAACAGTAAAAAGGAGTCCACCAGACCATAAAACAGGCCAGCAAGCAGCCACAAAAAGCCCACACACTGACCTGCCTGGCCACCCCTTTGGGCACTGCCAGACTGTCCTGTAGGCAGGACTACTGGAATTATAAGGAAAGGAGGACCAAATTATGTGGCAGTTTTAAACTTGTATAGGGCGAGCTGTTTAAGTGTTTTGCAAGGAATGGGAACCTGCATGCATTTGTGCTTGCTGCAGACAATATTTGTGGTCATAGCACAGAAATTAACAGTAAAAACAGTTCACCAGACCATACAACAGGCGACTAAGCAGCAAATAAATAAAAACGTCCACACACTGACCTGATTGGCCATCCCTTTGGGCACTGCCATCCTGCCCTAAAGGCAGGGCTACTGGAATTATGAGACAGGGGAGGGCCAAATTATGCAGGAGGGTTGATTGATTTGTGTGGTAAGAAAATTTAAATAATGCTATGTTATGCAGCATATTTTGGGATAGTATTGCTTCATTATTTTGACATTATTTTTGCTTAGTGTTACACTTTTTTAAAAAGGGTAACACTAAGCAAAGATTTCACCTCCTCCGTACCAGTTTATAACCAAAGTACAGCAATAAACAACAGAAAGATGTCTAGTCATCCTTTGTGTAGGGCTTTCCACTCTACAGTGTTGCCACATTAGAAGCTCACCTGGCCGGGAGCAGCACAGGTCCCTTAACACCCTGGCGGTCTTGTGCAGAGTTAAGCACGTCACACACACATCTTTCCTCCCATCCCGTCCCCTTTATCCCTCTCTCCCTTTGCAGGCCATTTTCTTTCACCCCTTTTTATAACTTCTGAACTTTCCCAATTCAACCTCTCACTGCACCTTTAATCATCTCTCGATGTTCTGTTTTTTCAAACCCCTCTTCTCTAACAGTCTCTCCTATTTATCTCATGGCCTCCCGGGCCCGTCTCCTCTCTCAACCCTTATCACTTCTCATTCACCTCAAGTCTCTCCCTTCAAATTTGTGTCCTATCTATTTATATCTTACACTTCTCCAGTCCTGCCATTCATCGTTTCCATCTCTCCTTTGTTCTTCCACACCTTCTTGAACTGACGTTCCTCTCTCCTGTTACCTCAGCACCCACCCCAGTACTCCCTCTATTCCCCTTTCGCTGTTCTCCCTCACCCACGTCGCAACAAATTCGCTTTATACCTCATGGATCACCTCTCCGCTATCTTCTCTCACCCGTTAATGGTAGCTCTCCCCTCTGCCTTCACTTTTCTCTGACACTCACCTCTCCTCTTGTGTTTCCGCAATTCCTTTGCCACTTCACATTCCTCTTCATCCCTGACCTCTCAAATTGAATTCTCTGACTCCCTTGCTGCCCTCCTCACTTCACTCCTCTGTCTTCTCTCCTCTGTCTTCTCCCATCCCGTCTCCTCTCACCCCATCTCTTCCCACCTCTCACATCTTTCCCTCTCACCCCACCCACACCTCTCACCTTGCCTCTCCTCACTTCTCTCACATCATCCACCCCTTCTCTCCAGTCCCTGCTCACACCTGCATCACGCTTCTCACCTCTAACGCCACACCTCTCTCCTTGGATCCCAATCGGCCTCACATACGCCTATCTCCCGTCAGTTAAAGTATGTCTGGCCCTGTCTTTCAATACCTAATATTCACACACAGAGAGTGCCTTGTCAGTCCAGGCCCCTCTCCTTCATCCCTACAGTGTTATCCCCCATTCAAACCCTCCTCTGGCCCAACCAAGCACACTGCCCTTCTGTCAGCTGCATGATGGCAGTGCCGTTTCTAAAGGGGAAAGAGCACCTGCAGCCTTTCCACACCCGCACTGGCCCACCCTGCATTGGGAAGAAAGTAAAAGGCACACCCATAGCACACAACATGTGACGCCTCTGGTTGGATTCCCCACTTTTTCATTTGTTGAATACTCAATGATAACACATGACTGAGTTTTGTTAAGAATGGCAAGTTTTGTGTTAAAAAAACCTTTTTTGTTTGAAAAGATTGTTCTTTCCGGTGGCGCAGGTGGGAGTGTGATTGCCTACCCTGGGAACTATAAAGCTCAGATGGAAGTGTCAGATTGAAAAGCATGTGGGATAACATTGCAATATAAGTTGAATAACAGACATCAGGAAATGAAACTTGTGCTATTTACCAAATATAACTGGATTGGTAGATGCCACGACAGTGCACAGTGGGGTTTTAAGATGTGTGGGCAGTTGTAGGGGAGAACTGACCTGATTATGGTGTTGTCGGGGAGAACTGAGCTGATTATGGTAATTGATAACAGTAAGTTCCCTGCACAGGTGCGCAACGCCCATTTGGCTCAAAGGGCTTCAGCTCGCCCTCACCCTCGTGTGTGTCAGCCCGGACTGGGACAGCTTCCCGGACACACACACAAACAGTTTTTGCCGTCTCACTGCAGCCTCACCTAGGTTCTTCACAGGTCTTTAAAAGACCATTTACATGTTAACGAGGCTTTGTTGTTCATTTCTTTCACCCCTTCAAGAGCCCCTGCATCTTCAATCTACCATTTACTAAAATAATTACCCCCCTCAAAGGTTTTATTAGCCCCCCTCCTGAAACTTGACTCTAGTTGCGTCTCTGGCCCTGCATACACACAAACAGGGAAGCAAGTACACAGAGAAGTGTTTCTATTCCCACATAGTGCATTTGCCTTTGGGGTCTGGTCCTTAGCTTTTGATAAGATTAGCACATTTTGTCTTTGAAAAAACCTTTTTATTTAAAAAGATTGATCTTTCTGGTGGCACAGGTGCGAGTTGCCTCCCCCTTCCTCCCCCTGCAACTCCACCTCACCCCAGAGCCCGGGACAGCCTATGTGAGCTTTCCTCAAGCCAAAACGGAGGTCAGAGTTCGGCAACAGATTACAGCGAGGGCACAGCAGAGGACTTTCAAAGACAGCATTGGGGAAAGGCGGGCGTGAAAATAAAGAAGTGTACTCTACAATCCATATTCTGGAGGGCCTACTGTGTTCACATCCAAGTCTGTCACCAAGCCAGTTTTACACCATCAGGAACAAATGTATTAGATCCACACCATTTCCCATCCCCGTCGTTCCCCATTGCATATTTTATTCCGGTGAAAATGTATATCGCCACTGAATTAGTTAAGGGCAAAGGGTGCTAGACGGGGGAGTGTTAAGACCCATCCTAAATCCACAAGACATGAACTGTACAAGGGTTCAAACTTACCTTTCTACCTCACCCCTCTGTGTTCACATAGAGCTCAAATCAAGCCCTCACCTCAGTATGAGGTCGGTTGTAATGAACTGGACAGGTCCTGAATGGAAGTGAGGATTGTACAATCAGTTTCGGTTTCAAAGCATTAGTTTGTGATCGCATCTCAAAGGCCAGGGGTCAGTCGGTCGGTGTAGGTAGGGAATGCAAGGGTTCTCATACTAGCGGTCGGTCATGTGACCTGTTAAAATCCAATACCCAGAATTAAAAGTGTGCCACACGTTATTTAACGAACACGTTTGCACACATCACATGGGGATTAATAGGGATTCTGGTGGTTTCAGCACCAAAATCTGCAGGTACCCGGCTGAACTCCCTTTCCCCAACTAAAGTGCAGGTGTGACTTGCTGCAGTTTACCAGCAGAGACGGACTGACAGGTTTAGACTGATGAAACAGAAGTTAATTGTTGCAAATACAACAAACAGACATCGGTGCAAGGGTCTCGAGTGTTCGGGGTATTTTGTATTGGGGTGCCAGCATTTCGTTAATAGAAACAATTCCGAATATGGCTAGACCGCATGTGAGGGCGGTGGCAAAGGGGGCACCGTGGCACACCAAGAGCAAGTATTGGGGCTGGACACGCGGCCGCGTGGCTTAATATTCACATGAACCTTCTCAGTGGCTGATTATGTCTCGAAGAGTCGAAGGAAAACTATATTCATAATGAGCAGGAGCTTTCGGCAAATTCTTTAAAATGTGGGGTGGGATGTAGATTTGCGCCATTTAATATCTTTGAAAAGGGAGCAGGGTATAATGAACTGCTAGCAAGACTATGTTTACATAGGTTTTTATCTACGTAAATTAGATTGCAATTTATTATGCATAACTAGGTTATTGGAATTTTGATTAATTGTTAGTTCATTTACTAACTGCAAAAAAAACCTTTAACTTTATATGAGGGAGTTAACATTTAGTGTATAATTTTATTTAAAAACTGAAGCCTGGTCACCGACTTGGCCTTCCATAAACCCCATTTAATTCCACTGCTTGCCATACTGCTTGGTTCCTCAATTAGAACGGCTGCGAGGTATATGGTTTCAATTATCGCGCCTGTGTCTGGGCACGATAATTGAAACCACATGGGCTTTGGTGCGTGTAACAGACACCAATAGGCCATGAGCGGAGCAATGCGCCTGCCTTTGGCCTATTGCGTGCTCTGTTAAAAAAAAAACACCCACTCAAAGCCCAATAACAGAAGCCAAATGGAAAAGCACACGCATTAGCGTGTGCGATTCCAGGCTCTGTTTCTAAACCCCCTACAAAAGGGCTCGCCTGCGTGAACAGTGCTGCGCACTGTATCGCTATGGGCGAGCCCTATAAAGAAATTACTAACTACCATTACTGTTTTGAAATAAGTATCAACAGGGATAACCGGAATTTGCAGATTTTGGTGCAGCTAGCACTGAAATCCACATGCTAATCCCCCCCAAAAAGCCATCATTGGGTGTAATTCAGTATAGTCAGATTTAATGAGGTACGATAAATATCACCCCAATTACCGGGCCACTTGTGATGAGGGCCTCAGTGTTGGCGTTATCTGTCTGTTCATGGTCTCTTTTTTGTTTAATACTTTTTATAGAGAGAAAATGGCAGATTACAAATAAAACCAACTCAAGATATACGAATTAAACGCAACAGTAGCAGTTGCGTATTAATAAAAATGCTACTAATGAATTAATAAAATTGAAAGAGGAGCAAAAGACAGAAATATAACAGGAAAAAGGAAGCAAGAAGACAAAATAAGAAACATAAATAAAACTAAATTCTTAAAGCATTTGAAACTACGTTTGGAGAGAGGTAATTTGCAAAAGGTAACCAAATAGATCAGTTATAATATTTTGCCTAAAACTGAGAGAAGAACCAGTATCAATCCTATGTATATCACAAATTAAAATCAACCCAGAATATAACAGCATAGTAGGAAAATATTTCAGAAAAGATAAAATAACTTTGAAGCAATTGCAATACAATTGGTTGCAGCTGTGTGGTTTTCAGAGTTAAAAGGTAATGAACATAAAATTACATCTGCAAAATAAAGAGTCAAGTTTCATTTGAAAATTTCCAAACACATAGGCATACTAGGTTCCATCAAGGTTGAACATACTTAAAATTAAGCCTGGGTAGTGTACTCCGCTCTGCCAGAGGAGTAAGTAGAGTTTTACCAAATCAGCGCTCCGTTGGGACGCGGAGTTGAGGCAAAAAACGTTGACTCCGTGGTGGAGCAGAGTACACCCCTTAGACTCTGCGCCACAGCCCAAAGAAAGACAACAAAACACACTTACCTGCTCTATGGCATCTGCAGGTCACCCTCTCCTTGGTGTTTCTCCTCCATGCTGCCCTCCTCGTAGCATGCGCAGTCCACGCAAGACGTAGGGATTTGCGGCCAGCAACGAAGAGGAGGAGGACAGCTGAGGGAGGAGACACCAAGGCGAGGAGGAGGGTGGCCCACATATGCCAGAGAGCAGGTAAGTGGGTTTTTTGTCTTTAAATTTTTATTGTTGGTGGGACTGGAGCGGATCAGAGTGGAGTTCCACTGAGTTTTTTTTTTTAACTCCGTGGAACTCCACGGAGTGCCACTCCGCGTACTCAGCCCAAAGTTACTTACAATAGAACAAAAAGTGAATGAAAAAACCTTAATCACTTGCACAGGACCAAAAATAACAAGAGCTGGTACAATCAAACTTGCTTACACTTGGGGGGCATTCCTCTGTTAAAGACCACAAGCAATGGAGTGCTCTCCTAGGAGGGACCAATAACAATTCTGCAGAGACACTGTTTTGTACTCTTACACATACAAGTACCTTTAGCAACTATTCAGATCTCTCATGCAGAATCTTTTTGTTATTGTATTGGTCCTTATTGTATTACAACATTAGTGATAATAGGGATGTAGTTACTACCTTGCCTTCCCAAGTATCCCTTGTCGAAAGGGTTATATAGGCTTTGTTTGACATATTATTCCTTTGTCCTATTAAATGTACACATCAAAATGATATTTCTATCATCCAGAATGTTAATATATCCCTTCTGATGTATCAGTAGAAATCAGTAGAAATAATGAAACACAAAATTGCTTACACAAATGGGTGTATTTATAGCTGTGTTCTAAATAAAAAAAGAACAATGGATGATACTGCTCTAGAGGTTTTAAATGGCTTCATCCACAGTTTGTCCCAGAATTAAACAGAAAATGAAATCTGTAAGTTGTCTTCTCACAGTAGTTCAATTGCAGATTTATTTCTAGTTTTATCCGCCTTTGGAACACAATCACTTGTCTGAGGAATCGTTAAATCTACTGTTACCGAAGGCTCAGGAACATAGTATGAATAGGTACACACACATTGTATTCACATAATAATGATGTTGATAAATCATACTTCCTTTGGAGAAATATTTGCATTATCATTGTACAATTGATAGTCCCAGATTGTGCCATTGCTTTCCAAATCTTGAAGGAAAGGGACCTATTATGGATCTTTAAATGTTTATTATGCCATGAGGAAGAGTTCATAAAACATAGTTGAGGTCAATATTGACCAAATAATAACTTTCATAGCAAAAGATGTATGTATTTTAGAATAAGATACTTGATAATAAAACAGTAATTAGCCATGTGGATCACATAATTAAATAAAACAAATGTTAAACACAGTATGTTAAAAAATAATCCAATGTAGAATGAGGCTATCATCAAGATTATAAAGCAATGAACAGACTTGACTAACGATAAATGAAAAATGATCTAATTTAAAACCAGTGAATCAAAGTCCACCCTGAACGTCTGATCTCTTTAATATAGATAATATAATATGAGGAGCTTTACATTGATGGAGAAATTTAGAATAAAAACAATCAATTACCAAAAAAGTTAATATGGAATTTTAAAGGTAGGCATTAACAAAAACATAAAATATGAGGAACAATCATCATTTTTATAGTATTTAACCTCCCACACTAGGAAGAAAATAAAGGAAACCAGAAGCTAAACAAACAGTGATGGTTAGATTTTAAAGCTGAGGTATCATATTAAATATTCTTTTTAACCACAGCAGAAAACCAACTACCAAGATATTTAATCTTTAAGGGGCTCAATAAAAAATTAAAACCCTCAAACATTGGAGAGGTGTGGTGCAGCGGCCAGGGCGGCTGACTCCGGATCACAGGTCTCGCAGTTTGAGCCCCAGTGCAGACGGCAGATCAGCTCAGCATCATGTGACTCTAGGCAATAGGTAATCTCCCTAATGGACCCCAGAGCCTTGAGACCCTCAGAGGTGATTAGTTTGTGCTTTACAAATACCAGCTTACTTACTTTGAATATATTGAAAACAAAAAGAATTCAACTGAAGTATCTTTGTTTTGTTAAAATTTGACTTATACATTGAATATCATTAAATTTCTTCCAAAAAATGATCCAGAGAAGAAGTAAGATTAGACATACATAACAGGATGTCACATGCATGCACTGCTATTTTAACCCCCTCTTTGCCATACTGAACCCAGTAATACATCAAATTCTCTCCAGGAAATGTTCCAAAAGCAAAACAAATAATAAATGTGAAAAGGAGCACCACTGTCTAGTGTTCCTACCTTAATTAAAATAGGGAGAGGGACATATTTTCACAAAAACACTAGCGCTAGGACTAGAATATATTCCTTTTACCAACAAAGCAAATTTAGGACACATCAAGTGATAAGGCATCCATGGGAATTTTTCCTTTAGCCACTTGACCAATAATATTAGAAAGACTCTCATATTATCAAAGGCTAATCTACCCTTAATTACCCCCAACTGATCTGTTGAAATAAGGAACCTAATAACAGAGTGTAAGCGAAATACAAGAATCTTTGCATATCTTTTATGATCACAATTATTAAGAGAGATGGATCTATAATTTTTACAGTATGTTGAGTATCTTCCAGTGGTTATGACAGTTATTAAAGCATTCAAAACGGTGCCAGTAGCAAAAGAGTTATGAAAAAAGATATTATTTATCTCTAATAATTTTGGTTGAAAAAAAATATAAAAAAATTAAATAATTAAACTATCAGGGTCTGCGGCTGTAACGTCGTTCAAAGAGTATTCCAAACGTTCTGCAATGTAACATCAGTTTCAACCTGTTGTACGTTGATATTTTGAGACGATTTGTTTCATACCATCACCAAACAGTAATCAAAATCTTGAGCATGTGGAATAGTGTCATCTGCATTTGATGAACATTTTGAAAAATAACTGTATTTGCAACTACAATAATGTTATCTTCTGTATTAATGATAGTGTCAATTGCTGTAATCTTCAAATAAGTAGCAAACATTGTACTTGCTTTATTTTGACCACCATGGAATGTAGATTTAATACTAAGTAACACAAATCAGGTGCATCCATGGTAGCAATCTTATTTAATTCTGACTTGGTCTTGATAAGAACATTTAACATAAAAGAAGACTTTGAACTAAAATAATTGTGCTCAAGTGTTGTAATAGCTTTCAGACGGGCTTATATTGACAATTTTTTCTTTTTCTTCCTGGCAGCAATTGCTATTGTGAAAGCTCAAAAAGAGGCTTTAAAGGCATTCCAATTATATATAGTAGATGTATCTTAGGACTTATTATATTGATAAAAATAACAATGAAAAATGTATGATCAGAAATTAAATTATTAGCAGATAAGAGATCGGTATTAAATCTCCATTTATCAGACTTCAAATCAGAAGGAGCAATATGTTAATAAACCAGCACCTGGGTATGATCAGAGAGGAGAACAGACCCCATTTCTGCAGACTGTGATCATGGTAGCAAGGATTAAGGGCATTATTGCGACTATAGCGGTGCATAGAACTACTGTAGTCATGGTTCGACTACCACCACACTGAGGCACTGGGCGCTGCATTACGAGTGTGGTGTCTGACCGACACTGAACTGCAGCGACCGCAGTGGATCAAGGATCCCGCTGTGATCTTGCAGCGGTCTGAGGTCAAATATGCTGGTGGTGCGCCTGCAGCACCGCCTAGCATATTTTGAGTATCCTCGCCCCCACCCTTTTCCTGGTGGTTGGACCGCCATGAGACAACAAAGGAGAATCTAACAGTATCCCTTTGTGACTCTGACCTGGTGATGGACGCAAGGGGGCACATGTTGTGCCCCCTTGTAGATTTGCTCCCCATTTCCTGCATGGTCCAGCATTCACCACTTGGTGCATACCACACCATGCAGGAACGTGCTGCAGTGGTGTCTTGGCAGTGCTTGGCTAAAGTTCTCCCATAAGCCTTAGACAGGAACTGATGTGACACCACTGCAGCACTGCCACAGTACCACCCACCTGCCGAGGATTACAATTGTAATATGGTGGGCGGTCTCACTCTTGGCTTGTTGGTCCTCCGGCAGGGCGCTGACTTGGTGGCCCGTAGGAGGACCGCCACACTCAGAATAAGGCCCTTAGTAACTAAAATATAATAATTCCTAGCGAGTGATCCATGAACTTTAGAAAAGAATGAGAATGCTGTGTTACATGCTCTCCCTACACCAAAGAAATGGCCTATAAAAAATTGCAGATTTAAAAGCGTTATGAGTGATATCAGATTTGAATTTATATCCATTCTTCATGTCTAAAATGGATCCAAAATCTGATTAAAATCTCCTGCCATAATAATATTACAATTGAAAATATTAGTTAAATTCGTTTTGATATCTTTCCAGAAGTCGGGATCGGGTTTTACAGGTTCATCAACAATACTATCTTTTAAATGCAATCAAGGATGAAAAATAGATTGAATTACTGTATAAGTCTATAAGTGGTCTTCCATCCCTCCTGCTGGCTTGTAGAGAATCTATGAAATGGGATGGGTCTATTATTTGCATACATTACATATTTTGCATTAAAGCTGGGCATCAAAATTGCCAACATTAGAAAATAGCCACAATAAAGGAGAATGCGTAGCTCTGTGGACACCTTAGCTGACATATTTGCAGCCGGAATACTAGGTAGAGAGAAGCTCAATAATGTCATGTGTATTGATAAGCACCTCTGCACAAATAAACATGTAGGTTTCAACTAGAAATGTGAACATGTTGAAATACCTATTGTAGTGTAAAGATAATGTTGTCTTTCTAAAACTGTCAACCTCAGTGATTTTGATTACTATGCGCAATAGCATTTTAACATTAAAAGTTCAATTTTTTTAAGCTTTAGAACACGAGGCTCCAACGTTTTCTATAATAAGAACTACTTATGTTCAATGAATATCATACAAAGCTTCTAATATTATTAGTGTTTTAATCAGGACTACATCAGGCAGGATTACATTAGTGTCCACCCTATGCTTGACCAACAGTGAACACCTCAGTGCAACAGGCAGGGCTGCAAGCAGTAAAGTAAAAAAGCTTTAGCAATTTGAAATGCCTGTACATGGGTAATAGAAAAAGGTCATAGCTGCAATGCCCCTGGCACCAAGGTGATAACATTTCAATTTCAATTCAACTCCCTTATTGTGACTTGCTAGAGTGAATGCACAAAGAAGCCCCTGTCAGTCTAAACCAGCCGTTGATTCCACAGGCAGGCAGAGGCAAAGGAAAGTTAAAAAAGAAAATGCCCACTTTCTAAAAGTGGAATTTTCAAACACACAATTTAAAAAACATCTTTACTAAAATATGTGTTTTCGAATTCTGAGCTCAGAGAGCCCAAACTCCAAATCTCTAGCTGTTCCAAATTGAAAGTTACACTTGTTAAATGTTACAAGGGAGCTCCAATGATTGCATGTGGTCAAGGTAGTCCTAGCAATGGTGAAAAAAATAAATTGGCAGCATTTCACTATCAAGACATGTAAAAGACACCAGTACATGTTCTGCGTTTCACATACACTGCACCCTACCCAAGGGGGTACCTCGGGCCTACCTAAGGGGTGCCTTACTTGCACTTACAGAAACTTCAATGGAAGGCCTGAGACAAGTTTACGGGGCTACTCATGTTGGTGGAACAATGAGTGCTGCAGACCCCCTAGTAGCATTTGATTTACAGGCACTGTGCAATTTACTAGGGACTTACCAGTAAATAGAACCAATCAGAATTACAATTTACATAAGGATCACTTGCACCTTAGCACTGATCAGCAGTGGTAAAGTGCCCAGAGTACATAAACCAGGAAAAACGAAGTTCAGCATAGCATCAACAATGCAGGAGGTAGAAGCAAAAAAAGACAGGGGAAACCTCACCAAGAGTGCCAAGTCTAACAGTCTCAACAATATCACAACGAACATAAACATGTGTCCAATTCCTACCCATCACCCACCTACATACAACTGCACACAGCTCCTAAAACAAGCGAATACACAGCCATGTAGCTGGACCACAACACCTCTCAACAACAAATTTCAAAGGCCTAAAAGAACAACCGTCACAATGTCTATGACCAAGGCTGTGGAGCAATGCCAAATCTTCCAATCTGGCATCTTATAGACACAACCGTCCCTCTAAAATCCAGGTTATCATGGGACTAGGGAGCAACCCCACACCAACTAAAGTGACCAGACCACTAGCACACCTCATCAATATCCCCCTTGACTGCTTCCTCCAAAGATCCTATGCTCTGCAGAGAAACCAAATGCATGCTCATAAACTGCAGGTCTGCTGCCAAGTATGTAACAAAACTAGCAGAAACAATCCTGAACCAAAACATTGATATCACTTTCATTACGGAAACATGGTAACATGAATCTTAAAACCCGCTCTTTGATATACTAGTCCCACTGGGGTTCTCAATCATCAAGAAAGACCGGATAGACCACCACTATCTACAAGAACAACATCAACATGGGTGAAACAGGCACCCTCTCCTACAATACTTTTGAATATATCAGCACCACCATAAGGGATGAAAGACAGTATAACATTGAACTGTCACCTTCTCTGCCACCCACCAGGTAACGTACTCTTCTTTGCTGAACAGCTAACCAAGCTGATAACTCACTGCACACTCCCAAACATTAATACCATCCTCCTAGGTGACCTCAACCCTCACTGGAATGATAAAAGCAAAACTCTAATTAAATCCTTAAATGACGTATTACTCAGAAAGAACCTCTCTCAGCATTGCAAAGGTAAAAACCACAATAAAGGCTTAACCCTGAACGCTATCATAGTTCATGAAGAAACACTAACGATTGACAGCATCCTTCCCATCGACTGGTCAGACCACCACATCATTTTGTTTCACAACAACAAAGTGTCTTCCAACCCAACTCGTACACAAAACCCTCCAATGGATGAGAAAAATAAGATACGTTTCTCTTTTGCAACACTCTAGATGAAGCCAAAAACCACCCATCAGATAACAATCCTCCAAGACAGCCGTAAAACCTTCAGATAGCCAAAGAACAGTGTGGCAAATTTGCCATCTTCTTCAATGACAAAATTACAAAGACTTGAATTACCTCAATAAGTTCAGACCAGTTTCCAATCTCCTGTTCCTAGCCAAAACTCTAGAGGGATTTGTTCTCTCACAACTTCACCAACACACCAAAAACTACAATCTCCTGGATCCTCACCAATCGGGCTTCAGAAAAGGATGCAGCATGAAACAACAAATTTGAATATAGTAGATGACCCAGACAAATCCCTGGATACAGACCGATGCTGCCTACTCATACTCCCAGACCTATCAGCGGCCTTCAACACAGTAGACCATAAGCTTCTCTTGAACTCAGTCCATAATAGAATTGGTGCGGATGGTTTGTTCTACACTGGGTTACATCCTTTCTACAAATTTGCTCTCAACAAATACAAATAAACAATCAAACCTCTGCTACAGTGGCAATAACCCAGGGTGTCCCCAAAGGCTCTCGACCACACTGTTTAATATCTACATGGAACCCCTCACGGTCATCTTCAACCAAGCAAAAATCCCCTTCCATTTACATGCTTATGACAGCTCTACATGGATATAAATGAATAGAATATTTATAAAGCACGCTGTCACACAATGCACATCCTGGCTCTAATAGTAAGCCGTGGTGTAGACCTTATCAAGAGCCTGAGTGGGGTGATTCAAATGAGGGCATGACAAAGTACATCAGAGACTTAGACAAGTTATGTCTTCCAAGTCTTTTTAAAAGCATCTTCTCTGTTTATAAATCAAAGACACATTGGTGATTGGTTCCATTCCTTGGTGCCTATCACCAAGAGGGATTTAGCAATGCAAGTGTTTAGTCTGAAAGAGGGGGGCTTGATCTCAGTGTTTTCAAGCTCATGTTGTAGCTAAATCTATCATTGAGATATTTCGAGCATGTGGTCTTAGACTAGAAGTAGTGTCTAAAACTGATTTTTTTATGGATAGGTAGCCAGTGGAGTCTTTTTAATGCAGCTGATGCAAAGCTCCATTTAGGGAGCTGTAGTACCAATCTGGCTGATGCATATTGGACCATCTGAAGTTTGTGCATTAGTTGTTTTGCACTTCCCACATAGATGCTGTTACGATACTCTAATCTTGATGTAATGAGTGCCAAAGATATCATCTTCCTGGCATTGAGGGAAATAAATTGAAGTAATTTCTGGATAGAATTAAGCAGATTGAAACACATTCTGGCTACAGCCACTGCTTGAGGTTGTAAAGATAGTTTGATGGCAAATTTGACCCCCAAATTATTTGCTAATTTAACTGTGTATGCTGGGGAGGGGACTGCGTTTGGTACCAACATATGGGAGGAAAGAGAATAGATTTTCCAAAGAGGAGTTTTTCAGTTTTCTCAGAGTTGCACTTAGGATGATTGTTTTGCCTCCATGAAATCACATTGGAGAGACATTTTTAAAAATCCAATTCTAGACCCATTGACCCCTTATCTAAAGAAAGGATCAACTAGGTGCCATCCGGTTAGGATTTATTTGCGATTCCATAAGGGTCAATTAGAGAAATGAAATATGCAATATCGGCAGGGCTAAAGGATGATCCCTGTGGTACGCCTCAGTTTTTCATCAGAGGAACATTCTCCTAAAACAACCATTTGTGTCCTGTTGGTTAAAAATGATTTAAGTCAGGATAGGGCTTTATGGAGACCCCTACATCTTGAATTGTCTGGAGAAGAATGTCATGTGAGATGATATCAAATGCTGCCGAAAGGTCTAAAGAATCAATACTGCATCATTCCCAGCGTCCAGTGTCATTTTCATGGTCTCTGTGACCTCGAGGAAGACAGACTCAGTAGAGTGTTTAGGCCTGAAGCATGTTTGGCGTACATGGAGAGAGTTGGAACTTTCTAGAAATCAGTAAGCTGCTGATTCACAATTTTCCTCAATAGAAAAGGTATACTGGTTATAAACCCCGCTCAAGAAAGTCCAACACTGGCAATCTTACAATCACTTAAAACTCAATCAAGACAAGACAGAAATGTTGCTCATATCAAAAACTGAGAACCCTTTCCAGAAGAAAGAATGGATAAACTTAATAGATGCTCTTAGCTGCACTGTAACAGTAGCTGACTCCATCCAATCTCAGTGTATCACACTGCACTCCGAACTGATCATCAAAGATTGTATAACGAAACTTCGGAACAAAATCAAACCCTACCTTCACCAAATGACCTCAAATCTGCCACACACATGCTTGTGCTGTCTAGGCTGGAATACAGGACGCCACCCTCAGAGGCACTGCTAAATCACACCTTGCACCCCTTAGAACCACACGCAATGCTGTAACCAGAATAGTCACATGATTAAAAAATATTTGACAGCATCTCCCCGGCCCTGAAGCAACTGAAATGGCTCCCATTTGAAGCATGTTGCAGCTTTAGAACTGCTCGTCACCACCGACAATGGCACGCTGGAAAATGGATATGGATTGGTGTTGCGCTGCTGAGAAAACAATTTATGAGAGCAGAGGCTGCCCCAAGAAATGGGACAAAGTATGGAGCCAGTAGAAGGTATATAGGGACACATGAGGGAAGTTAGGTTACCTAGAGGGGAGGATATGGGAGATTAGGGCTCACTCGGGGGATCCCTTTAGAACGGTCTGTCAACTCACAAATGACAATATACCACAGAAATATAATGTAAGACAACATATATTTATTACCAACCAGAGAATGTAAAAATAATGTGCACTAATACTGATGTTTTTTTTAATAAAAATACGTTTTGAAAAAAAGAACGGTTCATCTTACCCACAAAGCCAGTCACACTGGAAAACAAACTTACCTTACCTCTAAACTCAAAAAAGCAGGACAGACAAGAAACCTCAGAAGCTCAAACAGCCTACTACTTATCCCGCCCAAAGCCCACAAAGAAAACACTCTATGCTCCTTCTTGAGCAATGGCCCTTGTATCTGGAAATCCATACCAATACATATCGGGATGAACACCTCCTTCTTGAGCTTTAAGAGACAGATCAACGGATCTCCTCCTCAATTTGCTCCTCAACTGGTGTGTCATCAATTGCTTTACGAGACAGCTCCACCACCCTGTATCCCCTCTCTGCTGTCTTTCCACCCGCGTGCTCAACCATTGCCGCAAATTGAGTCATCTTAAATGTTCTGGTTATACTCGTTATTTTGATGTACACATGTACTGATGTAAAGTGCTCTGATAGCCTCAGGTTTTGCCAGTGCTATATTAAACTCTCAAATAAATAAATGATACATTTCACACCCTTTTATTTTTCATCCTGTCCTTTTCCAGTTGATGCTCATTTGTATATTATAACTAACAATTGAATGAGGCAAGGTGGAAAATTGATATTACACTGAAGCTCAACACCAGGACAACTGAATTTCTGCAAATTGAAAAGAACAACAAAGAACAACTAGTTCTCCTGTAGCTCAAAAACTAATAATAATAATAATCCACATTTGTAAAGCGCACAATCACCCGTAAGGGTCTCTAGGCGCTGGGAGCCGTTGGGAAGATTAAGCAAGCTATTGCCCAGAGTAACATGTTGCTGGGCTAATCTGCCGCTGGTGTGGGGGATCGAACCGTGATCCCCAGATTCCGGAGTCAGTCACCCTAGCTGCGGCGCCACACCTCTTCCTCCTGGATATTTGAAGCCCAGGTTTTACCCAATGTCAACTCACAACTGATTCACCCTCCACTCTAACCTCACCTTTAAGGGATACATCATCAAGAAAACTAAAACTGCCTGATTCCAGTACTCGTTACTAAAGAAAGTAAAACGGTTCCTCCCAGAAATTTACTTTAGAATTACTATTCAAGTCCTTGTACTGTATCCTACATGTTGAGCCATGTCCCGCCAAGGACCTTACGTTATACTACCACTTCACCCTACCCTGATGAAACTCTGCTAGATCCCCTTGTCGACCCATAACATCCTCAAAACCATTGCCACCATTGCAGTGTACCTTCTTGGCAATTTAAAGTGCAATGTTGTGGTTTTGGGCATTTGTCTGATGTACACAGCTGCACTTCCTGAGCAAAAAGAGGCAGAGTTACCGTAAAGCCTTTCCTACGTTTATGTTTCAATTAGTAGATATACTCTGGAAGCAAAAGCAGCAAATCATCAGATAAAATCTGAAGGAGAGAACAGTGGGGCTCAAAAGAGAAAACATAGAACCAACAGAAATCACAAGAAGATAGGGGCATATTACCAACAGTTAGCGATATTTATCGATAACTGAGCTTAGCGTTAGTTTTGTTAACGCCGCGCTTCGCTCAATATTATCGCTGAGATAACGTCCTATTACCAACGTTTATCTCAAAAGCGATAATATTGCCGGCATTAGCGTGAATATCACTGATAAACCAGCGGTGTTCACGCATTAGTGCGCAAATACTGTTAGCCATGTTATCCAGCTCCCATTGTATAACATGGCTAAGAACTGGTATTTGCAGGTGTTAGCGTTTGGCGATATTCACGCTTAGCGTGAATATTTCCATCGCTTCGCCTTTCTTGGTAACAGGCGATAGCAATGTTAGCTACTGCTGTCAGTCGCTAACGGGTTGGGTACACCCACTTTGCATGTCATTATCGATAAATATCGCTGACATGAAGCAGGCCCCAAACCGCTCGCTATCGCCTAAAAGCTGTCCCTAACTGGTGTTAGCGACAGCTTGGTAATAGGGCGATGGAAATATCGTCGCTTAGCGGCCGAAAACGGCTGCTGAAGCGGCGATAATTCAATATCGCCACCCTTGGTAATATGCCCCATAGTTCTAAAACCCAGGGTAAATTCTTCAAAAAGATTCATGAATGTAATTACAGTGGAAAATCGGAAATTATGAGTTGATGGCTAGGAAATATAAAGAACACCCTGTGAGGTTTTAATCCTCTGATAACCACCTTCTGCAAGGTTCTGCTGATAAGAAATCAGATCCATACAAGAGTGCCAGTTACTCACAGAGGCTTGAGAGGAGAGAAGCCAATCAACAAGGGAAAAGGGATGGTAAAGGATTGACTCAAAAACAGCCCTTTTAAAAAAGAAAGTAACAACTAATAGGAGAGAGAATCCGGCACAAAAGGACGGATCCCCTTACGAGCATGCACTCAACAGCTGCCATCTTAGACAGTGCAGAGGAACTCACAATAGTTTACTTTTAACTCAGGTCCATCCATAGAACAGAGGTGACTAATAGATACATCTATATTGAAACTCCAGGAGCGCATTTCAATGAACAAAACCTGATTTGCAAAACTCAAATTCAAACTGGAGGGCTATTGAGCAAAATGTTTCAATTCTATGTTGCGCTCATTATCAGATGCTTCTAATATAATATTGACTGATATTGGGTGATCACCATTAACTATAATTAATGTTCCCACTAAAGAAGAGGTCATAATGAGTGCTTTCTTATCTTTGGTTCCCAAATCGTGGGCTCTACTATTAGGCCCCGCCCCTTACAAACACCAAGCTGAGAGGGACAGGAAAGCAGTCCCTTATATTATAACTTTGTGGGATGAACCACAGATCCCGCACATGTGCCCTATAAATGCTGAAGTGAAAAAATATTTGAATACAAAACAAAATATGTGCTACAATCGCAGTGCATAATAACTCCCTACCGATCTACCATAATCATCACCATTTTTCCCAATTTTAAAGCCTGATGGTTTCTGGAGATTAGTTTTGGATTACAGAAATTCAAACAGCACAGTAAAACACATGCAGTTTAAAATGCCCATGCTAAATATCTGATGGCACAGCTTACACACAAAAAATATAAAAGTACAATTAGCAAAGCAGACGATTTCACTCCAAGTGTAGTGTCTGATTCACAATACATGACAGGCTTTACATTTGGGGGGACACAATATAAGTTCACATATTTCCCCAATGGTACCAGAATGGTCCTGCATTAAACACAATAGTTGATGTAATTGAAATCTCCTTGTACCAGTAGTCGCAACAATATCCACAAGAAGTGAGAAAGCGCAACATAGGTCCAGAATTCAATGTCGTACATCTTGGGCACAATTAATTGCACACTACACAGAGAAACAACACTATGCAAAAAATATTGTATGGACAGTGCCAGCAGTAATTACTCCACACCACAGGGAAGTGGGTAATAGATTGTATCCTGTTTAGCACAATGCGTTGCCAATATATTGAAAAGCTAGGGACAGTAAAGTATGGCCTCAATGACCGTGATGAAACGTTTACTTTGATGAATAGATAAAAAGACAATGCTCTTAAATAAGTATCAATTTTCTTCTATAATCTGATGTTCTATCTGTGAATAAACTTACATTGGATATCAAGATTCCTTCTGTCATCTGATATTTCACCTGTAAATAAACTTACACCGTATAAAGATATGTGGTAGACCCCTATGAGACCGACTTGTATCTTGTCTCTGACCGATAAAAAAATAACCTCTACCAGACCAACCCGCTTTTAGGGTTTGTTTGACAGTATTAAGCCCCACTAATAGCTTTTAACACAATGTTCATGTAATGATATGGCATCTCTAAAGTTCATTAAAGGACTTTTCCAGCTTTGATCGGCAGACTTATGAGGATTTAAACTAAGATGGCCCAGATGTTCCTTTAGATATGTACTCCCTGCATTGGATTAGATATACCATATATAATTCCACCGGGCGGTCATGACTTGCCTTCCTAACATGACAGCAAAGCTACTCAGAAAAACTTGTCTAGCAGTGAATAAGTTGGTAGCCAATCATAATGAGGTATACTTAATGCCAATAAGTTAATGGCAATAACTCTGCGGACACTGGCTAACATATAGACAATGGCGTTGTGCACTGTCTGCAGCCTTTGCTGAAAATCGGATGAAGACACTCATAGGATTTTTCACTTAAGGTAAGTGCTTTTCAAAGCAAAATACAATTTAGTCCGCTTATGTGAACCTCACAAGTGCCAGATGAAGGGGGTATCACAATTACAATGTGTGTTCCATCACACAGACTAAGTCTGACGGTGGCGGACGTTTGTGCCCACCAGGAAAGAGGTACCACACGGATAGTAAGACAAACCAGTTCCTTTGCATTTAGTACAAACAAAATTGCTTCCTACACCCAAGTTGTAGCTGCAAACAGGCAAGAGATCCATTAAGCAAAATGTAGATCTTACACAAGTCAGATTGCAAAGCTTCCAACTCAATTAGAGATTTATTTGGAGTAGTCGAACATCTTCCTCCTTGTAACATCTGTGTGATTCCCTCTCAAAAGTTTTATTGAGAAAATAGCTAACATAAGGAACATAATAAATAAAGATACTGCAACCTTGGTTAACAGCCCACTTGGTAATGTATTACTCTTTTGCGATCTCTTCCAAGAGCCCGCCTGAGATAAACTCTTGCAATAAATTTGCTCTCTAAAAGGTTGAACTTGGGAAAGTCCACAAAGCCATTAACCAGTGCTAAGAATTTTTAATCGCAACAATATCCCTGTCCAGCCTATAATATGAAACAACTTGCCCAATTTTGGTAAGAGATCTAATAGTGTTATTCAATTTCTCCTATAGGCAGGTTGAACACCCTGAACATTGGACGGTAGCAATAATAAAACCTCTTTTAAAGTAACTGTCACTCATATCTTTAGATCCAAACAAATTACCGGCTATACCATTTTTAGATTTCAAGTAAAAGCCTTTATTGAATGTAATAATCTTCTTCACCCACTGCAAGCCAGGTTCAGAGATTATCACATCACAGAAATTATAGTGCTGTCTGTTTTAGACTACCTACTCACATTGCGGATATGGGAGACAAGAATGCCGTAATTTTATTTGCTCTATCTGCAACATTCAACACAATTGATCACACTATTCTTCTATCCAGACCAAAGTACTTGGACTGTGATCAGATGACAGTGAACTCATTTGAGTCATGTCTCACTTTGCATTGCAAACCATTTTTCTTCCAACTTTCAGATCTGACAGCAAATCACCATCTTTTTGAATTCCACAAAGGCCTATACTGTCAGCATTACTTTTCAATATTGATATGGTCCCCGCCCCAGCATCACTTCTAAAGATGATGGGTGTGCAATTCTACGTGTACTATACACACAGTATTTTTAAACTCCAGCTGTCAAAACTCTCTAAATTGGCTTCTATTTCTGTTCATTCTAAATTGGCAAACACCATCACCACAATTCATTATTGGGTGTCAAACAACTTTATTTAAAGTTTAATCCCTCAGGTACCAAGGTATTAATCACTAGAAATAATGTACAGAAACTACAGCCTTCCATCTGGCCAGCAATTATGGCCTTCAGCAGAGAGTCTTATATAGTAGTTTGTAATCTGGGCATATTTAGATGCAGATCTCATCTTAGGGCATCAAGTCTCCATGGTCTCCAGCATATGCTTTTGGCAATTAACTGCAGAAAAACATATTTCCTTACTTGACAACAAGTACTATATTACTGTTGTACATGTAAAGATTCAATTCCGCTTATAGTATGGTATACCTGCTATTTGGGACTTTCAGTAATGTCGCTCAAAACACTTACCAGATCTTGCCTGTGGCCGTGTTGTCCTGCCCCTGAACTCTAACGTGCAGCAGAGCCCCTCGAGTCCCCCGGCAGCCGCGTTTGTTACACCAGCGGTCGCTGTGCGGAGGACTCGCATTCCCGCCACCCCCAGCGGCGGCGCAGCGAGGAGAACGTCATCGAGGCGCCTGGAGGCGCTACAAAGGCAGAGTAACACCGGCTGAGCGTGTGTCGCTCAAAACACTTACCGGATCTTGCCTGTGGCCGTGTTGTCCTGCCCCTGAACTCTAACGTGCAGCAGAGCCCCTCGAGTCCCCCGGCAGCCGCGTTTGTTACACCAGTGGTCGCTGTGCGGAGGACTCGCATTCCCGCCACCCCCAGCGGCGGCGCAGCGAGGAGAACGTCATCGAGGCGCCTGGAGGCGCTACAAAGGCAGAGTAACACCGGCTGAGCGTGTGTCGCTCAAAACACTTACCGGATCTTGCCTGTGGCCGTGTTGTCCTGCCCCTGAACTCTAACGTGCAGCAGAGCCCCTCGAGTCCCCCGGCAGCCGTGTTTGTTACACCAGCGGTCGCTGTGCGGAGGACTCGCATTCCCGCCACCCCCAGCGGCGGCGCAGCGAGGAGAACGTCATCGAGGCGCCTGGAGGCGCTACAAAGGCAGAGTAACACCGGCTGAGCGTGTGTCGCTCAAAACACTTACCGGATCTTGCCTGTGGCCGTGTTGTCCTGCCCCTGAACTCTAACGTGCAGCAGAGCCCCTCGAGTCCCCCGGCAGCCGCGTTTGTTACACCAGCGGTCGCTGTGCGGAGGACTCGCATTCCCGCCACCCCCAGCGGCGGCGCAGCGAGGAGAACGTCATCGAGGCGCCTGGAGGCGCTACAAAGGCAGAGTAACACCGGCTGAGCGTGTGTCGCTCAAAACACTTACCGGATCTTGCCTGTGGCCGTGTTGTCCTGCCCCTGAACTCTAACGTGCAGCAGAGCCCCTCGAGTCCCCCGGCAGCCGCGTTTGTTACACCAGCGGTCGCTGTGCGGAGGACTCGCATTCCCGCCACCCCCAGCGGCGGCGCAGCGAGGAGAACGTCATCGAGGCGCCTGGAGGCGCTACAAAGGCAGAGTAACACCGGCTGAGCGTGTGTCGCTCAAAACACTTACCGGATCTTGCCTGTGGCCGTGTTGTCCTGCCCCTGAACTCTAACGTGCAGCAGAGCCCCTCGAGTCCCCCGGCAGCCGCGTTTGTTACACCAGCGGTCGCTGTGCGGAGGACTCGCATTCCCGCCACCCCCAGCGGCGGCGCAGCGAGGAGAACGTCATCGAGGCGCCTGGAGGCGCTACAAAGGCAGAGTAACACCGGCTGAGCGTGTGTCGCTCAAAACACTTACTGGATCTTGCCTGTGGCCGTGTTGTCCTGCCCCTGAACTCTAACGTGCAGCAGAGCCCCTCGAGTCCCCCGGCAGCCGCGTTTGTTACACCAGCGGTCGCTGTGCGGAGGACTCACATTCCCGCCACCCCCAGCGGCGGCGCAGCGAGGAGAACGTCATCGAGGCGCCTGGAGGCGCTACAAAGGCAGAGTAACACCGGCTGAGCGTGTGTCGCTCAAAACACTTACCGGATCTTGCCTGTGGCCATGTTGTCCTGCCCCTGAACTCTAACGTGCAGCAGAGCCCCTCGAGTCCCCCGGCAGCCGCGTTTGTTACACCAGCGGTCGCTGTGCGGAGGACTAGCATTCCCGCCACCCCCAGCGGCGGCGCAGCGAGGAGAACGTCATCGAGGCGCCTGGAGGCGCTACAAAGGCAGAGTAACACCGGCTGAGCGTGTGTCGCTCAAAACACTTACCGGATCTTGCCTGTGGCCGTGTTGTCCTGCCCCTGAACTCTAACGTGCAGCAGAGCCCCTCGAGTCCCCCGGCAGCCGCGTTTGTTACACCAGCGGTCGCTGTGCGGAGGACTCGCATTCCCGCCACCCCCAGCGGCGGCGCAGCGAGGAGAACGTCATCGAGGCGCCTGGAGGCGCTACAAAGGCAGAGTAACACCGGCTGAGCGTGTGTCGCTCAAAACACTTACCGGATCTTGCCTGTGGCCGTGTTGTCCTGCCCCTGAACTCTAACGTGCAGCAGAGCCCCTCGAGTCTCCCGGCAGCCGCGTTTGTTACACCAGCGGTCGCTGTGCGGAGGACTCGCATTCCCGCCACCCCCAGCGGCGGCGCAGCGAGGAGAACGTCATCGAGGCGCCTGGAGGCGCTACAAAGGCAGAGTGACACCAGCCTCGCGAGAGCGAGCGCGGTGATAGAATTCACTTTTCGATACTCTAATTACCCCATGATGACGTGTGAGTTAGCATCATATGACTAACTAATGCATTTACGTAAACGCACTTATGCTGAATTCATATACTTACTTATTACTTATATTCGAATGTACGTGTGACCATATTAGTTTCTTAGCTTAGCCTGTGTGCCACCATTTTGTGTAACCCGCTGTGCCTGCGGGCTCTGCTCGCTCATGCCCCTCCCGCAGGAATACAGAAATATACTAAGACAGCAGTTTTTTCGTTTCTCGGCTCACTGTGAGCGAAACTAACAAGTTATGTTATCTGTAATGTTCTCATGCTCTGAGACGCCGAAGCCTAGCTCCCTGGCCTTGAGCAGAGATAATAATGTATCCCTTGCAGGTGCAGATGCCTGCTGTATGAGAGCATTGTCCACTGGCCTGGGGCTCAGTAGTTTTCCACAAGGGGCGTACCCCATTTACTGTATTGCATTATAATGTATTGCTGTGATGCAGAGAGTCAGTCCTCTCGTTCGCACTCCTAGGAGTGAGGTCGGACAGGGCCCTCTCATATGAGTGTTGTTTGGCCTAATAAAGACTTTTGTTTTTACTTCTCCACTGTCCGGCTGACTTCCTATAAGGTAATTATAGGTGAGTGCTGTAAGTCACTCTAGTGGATTTGAGCCACGCTTATCAGATGGCGCCCGAATAGGGACCCCGCGATAAGGATCTTTCTCACCCGTAAGTGGGTAGCAGAAGACCGGGGACCCGCTGGTCGACACGGTGGGTCCGGGATCCCATTTGATGCCGAGCTTGGTTCTCGCAGCGCTGCCCCACCCTGCTGATCGGGAGAGGTCCCGGTTCGGATCTTACGCCGGGGTCCAGAAGGCGGAACGCGAAGCTGACCGTGTTGGTCCTGGCAGCCGGAGGTGGAGAACGGTAGAGGTCGGTGCCGCATACGGAAGGTGAGTGGTCCACCTGTGATTGCTGTAGGAACGGGAGTGTTCCGAGAGACTAGAGTGTCTCCGATGATTTAAGGAGCCGGTGTGCTCCTGGGGCTAGTGTGCTCAGGGGAACTCAGAGTAC
The DNA here is from genome assembly GCF_964263255.1 of Lissotriton vulgaris. Taxonomy (NCBI): domain Eukaryota; kingdom Metazoa; phylum Chordata; class Amphibia; order Caudata; family Salamandridae; genus Lissotriton; species Lissotriton vulgaris. The sequence goes on along the minus strand of NC_141687.1, from coordinate 339,300,258 downwards.
GAGTTGGTGCTCTGACAGACTTGACGGGGTTGGGGACATATTTCGAGGTAATTGTTTGTAGTGATCCGACCGAATGGTACTGTGGTGGAGGCGTGGCTCATTGTGGGTAGACTCTGGCGCGCTTACCCTGAACTCCTAGTGTGGTGATTCAGTGGGGGTGTGATCCGGGTTTCCCGCGGTAAAGCGCGCAGCGATCCATAGTGCCGCACTGGTAGCGGATCCGTTCCCCCTCCTCAGAACAGTTAGCGTACTGTTCGGTCTGCGGTAGAGTCCAGGTTCCCCAGGACTTGGTCGACGGGCCTTGTCCCATTTGATAACACGTGTTTTGGAGATATTGTATATGTGTACGTGGTTCATTTACATGTTTGTGTGTGGGTAAATTTGGGTTGTGATTAGAGTTAAAGCAAAGATGCCGTGTCTTAGCAAGTTGCGATGTTTTGGATGCTGTTGTCGACCCTCAGATACTAGACTGGCCGAGAGCCAACCTGCACCCCCTGAAGGGACACCGAGTTTTGATATGTATGTTAAACATGGACTGGTTCCGATTATGTTTGGTACTTTGTGGCATCGATACACTGCTGATAATGTGGATTTACAATGGCCTTTGACGGGTTCTTTTGATGAAGCTAAATTGGATTATTTGCAAGACAAACTGTTTGCTAGGCGTAGCCGCCAGAGTATGTTCGACTCTTTGCGAGTGTGGCAGAAAGAGGTCAGGAAACGTAAGATGCGGGAGGAGAAAGAGGAGTATAAAAAGTCCACCCAGACTATGGCGCAGAAAGCGAAAGAACACATGGGGAATGAGAATGCACTACGCATGGAGCGCGCAGATAGACTTTGTAGGTTGAAAGAAAATAAAAGTTACGTAGTACGAGAGGACGACCCAGATGAGATGGAGGACATTTTGGATGCCCGACCCCCACCCCCTTATGCCCCACAGCCATTGTACCCCTCCTTGCCACTTTCGGCCCCTAGTAGCGCCATTCCAGGTCCTTCAGCGAGTGCCCCCCAACAATCCCTGCCCTCAACACCCCTCGTTTCTCTACTCCAGCCCACTTCACCCGCCCCTTCGCCATTTTCTTTAGCACTCCCTACTGTTTCAGCTAGCACCACCCCCAGTCAGGAGATGTTAACACCGAGTCGAGGCGCAGGTAGCGGATTGCTTTCACAGGTACGGAAGTTGCTTACACGTTCTACTGTTGGTTTGGATGAAAAAAGTTTGGTGGCTAATCAGGCATGTCAATGGGCCAGGAATAACATTTACTCGTTCGAAGATATTTGGTCCACCATGAAAGATTTTGAGCCGTTAATGCAGCAGCACGCTTTATGGCACATGGCCAGTGTACTGATACCGCTATGGGAGCAGGGATATGGAGGTGTGGCCCCGGCGGTTTTACGGGATATACAGGCTGGAGCGTATAGAACGAACACGGGGGTAAGGGAAGTGATGAGTAGTCTGCGCGCGCTTTTGCAATACAGGAATGAATTACCCTCTGCCGGTACACCCCATTTCCCAGGTCTCCACCCAATGCGAGAGGTGCACCCTATTTTTCATCCCGAGGTCCCCGAGTTGTTAGACCCAGTTACGAGGGCCGTTACAAGGAACAGAATTGATGCGCACTTTCAGGAGCAATGGGTGTACACGCCATGGAAGAGAAGTGAGGTGTTGTCATTAAAGGCTCAGTTGCCGGATTCCAGAAAGAATCCGACCGCCTATTACAAAGAACTTACGGAAGCGGCGTCTTCTACTGTGATGACGTTGGCTGATGTTGAATTGTTTTTCGGGCTTTTGGTCCCGGTTGATGTGTGGCGACAAGTGAAAGGTACGGATCATACGGAGGAGCTGGGTGGTACATGGCAGGAGTTGAAGGATTGGGACAAGGAGCGTAAGCCAGGAGAGAAGCCGAAGGCTGAAATATTAGCTTTACCGGGGCGCATAATAAAGTATATGCACTCCCTCATTCCCCCGAAAAAGGTAGATTGGGACAAGTTGACGGCTTGCAAGCAGAAGAAAGATGAGGCGGTCTCCGATTTCTTTACAAGGTTTGAAGAAACGTACATGGATTTTAGTGGACAGGATGTGTCACAGGATGGGGGGTTACGGCTCTTTGTCAACAGGTTTGTCACCAATTTATTGCCTGAAATATCAGCTAGGCTGCAGGCGTCGGAGAGTACGTGGACAACGTCCTCTCCTTCGGGAATACTCAGCATGGCGCAATATTACGAGCACAGGGAAAATGAGAACAAGGATAAGCAGGAAAAGAAGGCTAAGGATTTAAAGACAAGAGTTTTGTTGCAGCAAGTGGCAAGAGGCAGAGGCAGGGGTGCGGCGCCAGGTCGCGGTGGCGGATTTGGAAGAGGTGAGAGCAGGGAAAGGCTGGGACCGAATCAGTGCGCGAAGTGCAAGCAGGAGGGGCACTGGTGGAGGGATTGCCCGCTGCTTCAGGCGAACGCTGGTGTAGGGCGCGGACGAGGAAGAGGGGGTGGTGATTTTGGGAGACAGGCTGCGCGATCAGAAGGAGGTGGGAGACCGGGTGGCAATTATTTTGACAATAATACCAATAGGCAGCAGTTACAGAGCGATGGTGCCCAGTACTATAACGATGATTACTCAGTCGATGATTTGACAGGGTTCTCCCACAACTAGGACAGCGTAGGACAGAGCATGGGACCAGTACTTATGGAAGTTGATCAGAGGGGACCTTATGTCGAAGCCGACTTACTAGGGTCTCAACAGAAATTTCTAGTGGATACGGGTGCAATGAAAAGTTCAGTGGCTCGTTCTCGGGTCCCAGGGGCGGCTCTGTCTGGCAAGAATAACATATCCGTGGGTTTCGCAGGAACTCCGGTGATTAGCCCCATTTCTAAACCTCTCACGTTAACGATTGGTCCTTTTACTGTTGATTCACCGTTTTTATTGACATCAAATTGTGGTGAAAATTTGTTGGGTTTAGACCTGTTGAAGAGATTGCATGCCACCATCTATTGTTCCCCGGATGGCGTGTACCTTACTCTAGGCCCCAATGTTGCCCGCCCACTACAGTGCTTTTCCAAAGACGACCCGCTGCCACCTGAGTTTCGAGGCATACCCGACAGCTTGTGGGCTGTCAGTGATAATGATGTGGGGAGAATGGACATTGCCCCGGTGTCAATAAGAGTGAAGGTGGGAGCCAAATTGCCCAGAATACCGCAATACAAAATACCTAGAGAGGGTGAGAAGGCCTTGTTACAAATAATTCAAGATTTAATACAGTCTGGAGTAGTGGAGGAGACTGATTCGAATACATGTAACAGTCCTATTTTGCCTGTACTTAAAAGACGGTCACCTGATGCAACTGATAATACTCCTGATGTCTATAGATTCGTGATTGATCTGCGGCAGGTAAATAGAGTAGTGGAGCCACAGTACCCGGTGGTCTCGGACATCACTACGATATTGACAATGATTCCACCTTCGGCCAAATATTTCTCTGTCCTGGATTTGAAAAATGCTTTCTTCAGTATTCCAGTACATGAAGATAGCAGGTACCTTTTCGGATTCTCATTGGCTGGCCGTAGCTTCCGCTTCAAGAGAATTCCTCAGGGGTACACTGAGAGTCCTAGTATATACAGTCAGGCTCTGAAGGCACAATTGGATGATTTGGAACTTCCACCGGGCAATGTAATGTTGCAATACGTGGATGATATCCTAATAGCATCGGATGAAGAGGAGGGTTGTCGGGATGCTACCGTGAAATTGTTGCACCACTTGGCTAAGAGGGGGCATAAAGTGTCCCTTCCGAAATTTCAATACTGTCGAACGGAGGTCACCTACCTCGGTCACCTCCTTTCGAAAGTGGGGAGGAGATTGACGCCGGAGCGCATAAAGGCGATCACTAACATGCAGGTACCTAACACGCAGCGAGAGGTGCGCGTGTTCCTAGGCATAACATCGTATTGTCGTCAGTGGATACCTAACTATGCGTTACTAACAAAACCCCTACTGTATCTGACTACCAAAGAAGTGCGCGAACCCCTACCATGGACCCCCGCATGTCAGGAAGCGTTTGTGTTACTAAAACAGTCTCTGTGTTCTGCGCCAGTTCTTGGAACACCAGATTACCAGAAGCCTTTTGTTCTCTATGTGCACGAGGCGGAAGGTTGCGCGTTGTCTGTCCTAACACAGTGTTTCGGGGGGAAGCAGAGACCATGTGCGTACTTCTCTGCAATGCTCGATAATGTGGCAAGAGCGCTGCCGAGTTGTCTTAGGGCCACGGCGGCTGCCGCGGTCTCTATAAGACAATCCGCAGGGCTCGTGCTGGGAACAGATCTCACAGTAATGGTACCGCATGCTGTGGATATTTTACTAAACAGGACACAGACGCAGCATTTAACAAGCGCTCGTCTGACGGGTTACGAGATGACTCTTTTTGCGCCCCATGTGACAATTAAAAGGTGTGCCACATTGAATCCCGCCACCTTGTTACCTATCCCCACAGATAGTGACACAAATGATGACGACATACATGACTGCTTGTATAGGACAGAGGAGGAGACAAAGGGGAGGGTGGATCTGACAGATAGGCCCATGGAAGAACCAGATGGAGAACTGTATGTTGATGGATCCTGTTTTAAATTACCAGACGGGACATCGACAGCAGCATATGCAATAACGACATTACAGACGGTGGTAGAGACTTCTAGAATACCCTACAATTCTGCCCAGGCTGCCGAGATTATCGCCTTACTGAGAGCATGTGAGTTGAGTGAGGGGTTGGATGTCAACATTTATACCGATAGCCAATACGCCTTTGGCGTGGTTCATAATTATGGGCGACTTTGGGCAGAACGGGGATTCTTGACCTCCCATGGACAACGCATCCAACATGGCCCACTGATATTACGACTACTAACAGCACTGACTTTACCCAAAAGATTGGCTGTGATAAAATGTAGCGCACACAAGACGATAGTGGACGATGTCGGGCGAGGCAACGCTTTTGCCGACGAGACTGCAAAAGAGACTGCTAGAGAAAAGTTACCACGAATGTTTGTGGCAGGGCCAGCACGATGGGTCCCAGATATTCATATGTTCGCAGACACGGTACAGAGTGTCAAGAACATACAGGGCAAGGCGACGGATGAGGAATTGAGAGCGTGGAAGGATGGGCAGGGACGACTGGATGCGGATGAATGCTGGACAGATGTGACAGATAAGAGACGATGGATGTTACCGAATGCGTATGTCCTTCCAGTAGTGACGATGGCACACGGTCCTGCCCATGTGAGCGCGAAGGGCATCTGCAAGTTGCTAGACCCGGTATGGAGCAATAAGAATATCTCTAAGATGGCCACCAATTTAGTTCGTCAGTGTATGGTGTGTTTGAGACACAATCCTGGAAAGGGTACCCCTGTCCCAACTGGAAATTTTGCACCCCCCTCTTTCCCTTTTGAGGTGATTCAGATGGATTACATCGAAATGGAAAGAGTCAACAACTTGAAGTACGTCCTTGTAGTCGTATGCGCCTTTAGTAGGTGGGTGGAGGCGTTCCCAACGAAAGACTGCACAGCTATGTCTACTGCAAAAATGTTGATAAAGGAGTATTTCTCCCGTTTCGGATTACCTAGGGTGATCTGGAGTGATAATGGCACGTCCTTTAATGCTGAGTTAGTGAAGAACATATGCAAAGGTCTACACATCACCCAGAAGTTCCACTCAGCCTTGCATCCTCAGGCGGCAGGACTGGTGGAACGGTTTAACGGTACACTCAAGTTAAAAATGGCCAAAATATGTGAGAGTACAGGTCTCCGTTGGCCAGACGCACTTCCCTTAGCTTTGCTTTCCACAAGAGTCACTGTAAATGCAAAAATGGGCGTCTCCCCGCACGAGGTGGTATTTGGCCGCCCGGCCAATATTTGGGGAGTGCCCCGACCTAAATGCTTTTCAGAAATACCGTATCCTTTGTTGACAGACTATCTGTATGCCTTGACTAAAGATCTTCGTTCTATTCATCAGCAGGTAGCAGACACTCTGAAGCCGTTGCCGGAGGGGCCTGGACACACCATCCACCCAGGGGACTGGGTGGTCGTGAAAAAATACCAACGGAAGTCCTGCCTGGAGCCGAGGTGGTCGGAGCCGCGCCAGGTGCTCCTCACCACGCGCACAGCACTGCGGATTGACGGCAGAAAGGCGTGGACCCATGCCTCTCATGTGAAGAGGGTCCCGCTCCCGTTGCCCTATGATCAATGGGTGCAGGATGGCATCGCTGACCAGGAGTGTGAACATATTCCAAGATATGTTCCTTTCTCGGATGCTTCACTGATTGGAGAAGAGCAAAGCGGAATAGAAAATACTGTGAGCTCTACCACTCCTTTTGTTGCTAGCAAAGAGATATCGGAAAGTTCAGCATCTGCCACTGATACACCTGCTTTGTTTTCTGACCCCGAAGTGCCGGGAAGCACTCGCTACAATCTCAGGCCCCGAAGAAAATAAGTACAGTGCTGGAATATGATGGACTAAATACTGGAAGAAGGGCTTAGTGGACATTCTGAAAAAGAAGATCTAGTGGTAGGGATGGACTTGTAAGAGCCCTGGTGTTTAGCCGAAGATTGTGTTCTTTGAGACTAAAGAGTGGTGCAGGGCCGAATTAAGTGCTTCCCTTGTTTCAAAGTATTGACCGACGTCGTGGGAATAGGTATGAACGGTAAAAGCCTGCCTGTGAGGCTTTGAAGGACACAGGGAAGAAGATCCCCTTTTAAGGGTTGAAGAACCCCTCTGGCCGGTCAAGGATTGTCTGGGACTATTTTTTTAGTAGTAGTAGTGTGATTTTTATTTTTTTGTTTTTTGATTTTTGGTGTTGAAAAGAATACAGAATGTATCCCTTTGGGCGGCCAATTCCTGATGAGGAGCAGCCCTTTGCAGCTCCCCCGAGACGTGAGCCTGATTCCCCTTGGTTGGCCCTTTCCCGAAATGGAAAAATTGTAGTGGTTGTAATATTTTTAATTGCCTTTCTGGTGACTCTTGGGATACTGTTTTTCGTAGATAAATACTATCCTGTTCATACATTTGCACCCACACCTACTGCTGTTCCGGAACACCAAATGTTGACAGTTGAATACGGTGAAAGAATGATACGTGCAAATTATAAAGATAATGTTTTTATTAAGACTTTGCATCATGCACATGCCACTACCAATATGACAGATTGCTGGGTTTGTGGGCTTTTACCTTCCGCTGCCTATAAAAAAGATAGGTTCCTCGCTCTCCCTTTATCACCAGTGAATAGTTGCGTGGGGTGGTATACTCTTATAGGTCTTGTTAAATATTTTCAGCAGCCAGATTCTTTGACTCCCCGCCTGCAGAATAGGGGGTGGACATTGACCATGCGAGTGCGGCCTTTGCCTTCAGCTTCCCTTGGACGAATATACACCGACGGACGTTTTGACCAGACTTTTATAGAGACATGTGAGAAAAAGTTGGGTCGATTCTTAGCACCTAATGATACTGATCGACTCAGGGATAGCTTCCTGAAATTGAACGCCACTTTGTCTTATAGGCATCCCCCTAAAGGTTACAACAGCTCCAAGTCTTTGATACCCCTGGCCGTGGTGGGTCCTCCTCCATTTTTCTGTATAGAGGGAAGGGGTCCCATCAAGGTTGGAAATAGCTCATGTAATGTGACTGCCTCAATACGCCTGCCCGTTAGCCCCTCTTTGATTGCCCCACCCAGTGTCTATTTTGTTTGCGGTGAAAATGGATACTTATGGTTGCCTGAGGGTTGGGGTGGGGTGTGCTACCTGGCTTATCTGATTCCTCCTGTGTATGTGGCCCCCTCCGATTACCACAGAACTCATCGACGATTCCCTAGTCCTCAAGAGCAGCCGCAAGAGCAGCGTAAAAGGAGGGAACTTCAGGTAGAAGACGTTGATCAGACAGATACCTCGTATCAGCAATGGACTGATTTTTCTAAGGGTCTGCTTCCTTTCTGGGGTCCTATATTCAACAGTAGAGCTATTAGACGACTTTCTAGGGTAATGGAGAAGGTGGTTCTGGTTGAGGCTGACATTACGACTAACATCTCTGTTGAGGTTCAGGCTATGAGATTATTTACGATCCAGAATAGGATGGTTCTTGACGTCATACTAGCTGATAGGGGCGGGGCCTGTCGCGTCATCGGGACCTCTTGCTGTGTGTATATCCCTGACTCCGCCCCGACTGTTAACTTGGCAGTGCAAAAATTGCATAGATTAGCGACTGAACTGCACCAAGATAATGGAACATGGTCTCTCCAAGGGTGGCTCTGGGGTGCCTTTTCTTCCTGGGGTTGGAAAATACTGATGGGTTTGGTTGGAGTGGTGAGTGTAATTCTGTCATGCTGCCTTTGCATATATTGCCTCCCTCCATGTTGTTCAATGTGTGCTGCAAATATACGTCCGAAAAAGAAGTTACATGGTCAATATGTCACTTCTATGATTACTGAAATACCTGCTGATGCAAGTTGGTTAATGTTTATTGCAGAAGATGTTCTCGACTGAAGAAATGTAGGCCTGCCCCAAGAATGTATGTCGGCACTACCTTTTGGCAATTAAATGAGGCTATAGTTAGCCAATGATGCTAAAAGGAGGGTCTGATAGAATTCACTTTTCGATACTCTAATTACCCCATGATGACGTGTGAGTTAGCATCATATGACTAACTAATGCATTTACGTAAACGCACTTATGCTGAATTCATATACTTACTTATTACTTATATTCGAATGTACGTGTGACCATATTAGTTTCTTAGCTTAGCCTGTGTGCCACCATTTTGTGTAACCCGCTGTGCCTGCGGGCTCTGCTCGCTCATGCCCCTCCCGCAGGAATACAGAAATATACTAAGACAGCAGTTTTTTCGTTTCTCGGCTCACTGTGAGCGAAACTAACAAGTTATGTTATCTGTAATGTTCTCATGCTCTGAGACGCCGAAGCCTAGCTCCCTGGCCTTGAGCAGAGATAATAATGTATCCCTTGCAGGTGCAGATGCCTGCTGTATGAGAGCATTGTCCACTGGCCTGGGGCTCAGTAGTTTTCCACAAGGGGCGTACCCCATTTACTGTATTGCATTATAATGTATTGCTGTGATGCAGAGAGTCAGTCCTCTCGTTCGCACTCCTAGGAGTGAGGTCGGACAGGGCCCTCTCATATGAGTGTTGTTTGGCCTAATAAAGACTTTTGTTTTTACTTCTCCACTGTCCGGCTGACTTCCTATAAGGTAATTATAGGTGAGTGCTGTAAGTCACTCTAGTGGATTTGAGCCACGCTTATCAGCGGAGCGAGCCGAGCGAAGCCCGGGCAAAGGGCGGGCCCTCTGTGGCCCTCAGTGGCCGAGGTAGGCCGGGCTGGGCCCACTTACTAACAATATTTTGTTGAAAACATAATAATATTTTATGACATTGCTGACGATTAATTTGCGAGGAGACTATTCTCTCATCTGGTTTGGCACGTACAGCACCACCCGTGTATTGACTTTTATTGCTAAAGACAATCCATTTTCATTTTTTATTAATTATTCATTTGTAAAAATATTGTTGACACTGAACTGCTGACAGGTTTCTGCATTTCGCATTATGTCAGCAAAGAAGTTACGCTCTGGAAGAATGCTTGAAGGGCGGTCATATGCAGAAACAAGATCGAACCCCTTGAGGAACAAATATGGTAATAGCTCGCAATTGAAGGGACAAATGCAGCTAATGGAAATTTGGGAAAATCCTGCAAAAAAGGAAATGGAACGATCTCCTCTAAAAGATGAGGGGTCAATACCACAATTAGACTTTCCTTGTGAAACTGATCCTAATCAAGACTCAATTACAATGATTCTACCAATTACTAAGGAGGCTATTACTCTACCATCTTCTACTGACGGAGAGCTTCCTAAGTCGTTATCATCAAATTTAGAAGTAAAACAGCATAACGAGAAAGTTGGACATATGGAGAAGGATATAGTGGAACTATCTATTCCGTCCAGCATTGATTTAGAACTCTGTGGTCGATACATGGACGAGGGAACGGGGAACCAATCTGAATTGAACAAAACTCCTAATAAAGTAAATCCCTCTGGATTAACATTATATAGTAGCACTCCCTCCATAGCATCCAATGACATTCCCTCTATGCAAAGTGAGATGAAATCTCCACATCTAAATCTATCAGGGATCCGTGCTTATGTAGAGTCCGACTATCCAAAAAATGAAAAACCGATTTCGGACTCTTTAATAGCTCTTGAAGACCTACTGGCCTCTATATTATTGCTATTAGGAAAATTTGCTGTGAGTTCTGACTGTATTATGGACTCAGTAACCGAGATTTTGAAAGTATTAGTGGCAAAGCATACGGAGAATGGAATAGTTATTCCCAGTAATTCAGCTGCCTTAAATACTGCGGAAAGTAATAATATACTAAGAAAAACTCCAGTGGTTGGGACAACGCTACAGGTGGATATCCATGAGCGTGTTGAAACTTCAATACCAACCTCCTCAATAAAGTTGAATGGAAAACAAAAAGACTCCATAGTGAAGGAAGAAAGTTCACTGCTCACACCGCAATCTACAGCAAAGAGTCAATTAAAGGAGGAAGAATGCCCTGTAGAGGACAATCAAACCACTGGAAATGCGTTATTCCCTATCTTTAATCAAGACAAAAAAGAATATGAAGCAACATCTGGTACTAAGGGAATAAAAAAAGGAAAAGGTAAAAAGTATAAAGGAAAGAATAGGAAGCCAGTTCGTAAGTATACGAGGAGACGACAAAGGCAAGTTATATTCCAAAAACATTTAAATGAAGCTTCGGATGAAATAGAAATTTTAGAAAACTCTATATCAGATACCACTACGAAAGTGGCAGCGGTTTGTGTTACCAGCTCTGTCGTGAAAGATATCCCTGCTGTTAATAATAGCGATGGAAGAGTTCCGTATTCTGAGGTTAAAGAGACAGATCCACGTGTATCAGCAGAAGAAGACATAAGAATTGAGCCTACGGTAATAAGGACACTTAATCCATCTGCCCCTATTTTTCGATTGCCTTCTGAAGTACCACTGGTATCAACAAACGTGCCTCCGAAAGATGCTCCGTTGTGGGTGGATACACTGACATTGGACTTTTTGCCATTATTCGACTCGGACTTAAATCTGAATAGGTCATGGCTGCTTAGCTGCCTTAAAGATATTGAAAGCCTAAAATTAATTCAGTCAAGTGACATCGATTTGGTTTCATCAATAACATGTGAGAATGGTCAACGAGCAAGGGTTACATTTTGCTCAAAAATAATTGCTAATATCATTCTCCAGCAAGCAGAAGCTTTTCAATGTAGAGGTATAGATGTGTTACCTTTCATTAGCACTTACTGTAGAGAGGGACCATTTAAATTGGGTGTTAAACAAAATGTCATGTCCGCCTGTAACAAAGACTTAAAAATCTGTGTTTCAAGGGGAAAGCGTATGGTTTCAAAGATTCCATTATGTAATGAGAATGTGATCCCGTCTCAATGCCATGACCCCCAGCAATGGAATTGGCTACCAGGAGCATTATCGAGCAATACATCGATTAACAAATGTCTATTTCAACATCTTTAACAGACAATTAAATATTATCTCCTGGAATGCCGCAGGCCTGTACAATTCCCCTGAGAAATTGAATTATCTTCTCTCTCTGAATGCTGATGTATTGTGCATCCAAGAAACATGGTGTAAAGATATACAATATGGGGGGAAAGACTATTTTGTTTTTGAGGCCCCTGCTATACCATCAAACAGAGGTCATGCAAAAGGGGGAATTGTCTGTTTTTTATCTAACTCTTTACAATGGCAATTCTCTCACTATATCGATATTAGTAAACTCTTTCAAGTAATAACCATCAATAACCTAGCTTTAGTAGGTATTCGAAAATCACTTGTAATCATAAATGCATATATACCGCCAGAACATAATTTTAATCCTGTTTTAAAGCGAATGTTCTCGTATATAAAGCAATTGTTAGAGATGGCTGCGCCTCTATATATCCTTCTTATGGGTGACCTGAACAGTAAAGTGTCTAACCTAAGTTTAGAGTTATTTAGAAATAAAGCAAAGGAAGAAGCGTATAATATACCTCAATCTGTATTTCCTAATAAAATAAAAACTAACAAAAGAGGAAAGATCTTATTAGAGGAAATTAGTTTGGTAGAGGGGCTTATAGTAAACGGCAGAATGCCCTCTGATGTTCCAGCTAAGTTTACTCATGGGTCATATAGAGGTGAATCTATCTTAGACTATGTTATCACAGACTATGAGACGTTCTCGTTCATTCAGGACATTGTGATCTCTAACTCTACCTTGAGTGATCATAAAATGGTTAATATAACAATTTCATTACGACCCCCTGTGACTGAGTCCTGGTCTTTGATTAATACAGGAATCTATATTAATCATAAGGGTGGGAGATGTTTCTGGGATTCTAGCTCTGTAAGGAATGTTCAAAGTATTCTTGCCCAAACTATATTGGAACTAGATGAATGGCATGGATCAGAATTCCTTAAATTTGAAATACTATTGCAGAAACTAAGAAGGATGGCAAAGAAAAACAGAAATCCTAAGAATCTCCCACGCCCTCCGCCTATATTACTATCCTTAAATAAGGAAGTAAATAAACTTGTTAGGCAACAGTATCTTAATAGAATCAGAGAAAATGAACGTAATTTAGCCCTACTCAAAAGAAGGAGGCATAGATTAAAAAATAAAATAAAGAAAGAAAAAGAAGACACTCTCTGGATACGGTTAAGAGAGGCATCGTTCAATAATAATTCTAGAGACTTCTGGTCTGTAATAGGAAAAGGATGTGGAGTGAGAACTCTTCCCACTCCGGTTTCTATTGCAGAAGAAGTCTGGATAACATTTATTTCTAATCTTTATGCTTCCAATGGAGTGGAGGATAATAATTTGGAGCTAACCCTGAATGAAGATTATAACATAGAACTTCCTACTGAGGAATCCATAGCATCTGTGATAAAAAGTATGCGCTCTTCCGGAGCCATGGGCCCGGATGAATTGCCCATGACTATAATAAAGCAGGATGTCACTTCATGGAGTAAGATATTACTCCCACTGTTTCATACATGCTTTATTACTAGATTAGTCCCCAATTCTTGGAGGGGTAGTATTCTGATTCCCATATTTAAAAAGGGAGAGCGGGATAACCCTAAGAATTATCGCTTAATAGCGCTTCTAGACTCAATAGGGAAAATTTTCGCTAAATGTATTTTATTATTAATTATGAAATGGATAGAAACAAATGATATTTTACCTATTCAGCAAACTGGGTTTCGTAAAGAGCATGGTACTCTTGATAATTTGACTGCCTTACAGGTGCTTGTAGACAAATATGTCCGTGTTCGAGGAGGTGGAATATATGTGGCATTCATTGATTTTTCAACCGCGTTTGATAAGGTGGATCGGTCAACACTATGGAAAAAGCTTGCCACAATGGGCATGCCAGTATATTTACTAGAATTGGTAAAATCTCTTCACTCCAACACATGGTGTAAGATGTTACTAGGTGGGGAAAGGGGTCTTTCTCAATCGATCCCTTCCCCGAATGGGTTAAAACAAGGGTGTATATTGGCCCCTATATTGTTCTCCCTATACACGGCAGACCTACCCTCCCATATAGCATCTAGTGGAGGATTAGCCCCAAAAATTGGAGGATTACCGATATCCGTTTTAATGTATGCAGACGACATACTTGTGTTAGATTTAACCCCGAAGGGCCTGTCCAATCGCCTGCATGCATTAACACTTTTTGCAGAAGCACATTTTATGAAGATTAACGCTACTAAAAGCAAGATTATGTGCATATTCGGTAAGAAAAAATGCAGGTCTGAAAATGATAACTGGATATTAGGAGGACAGAAATTAGAGGTCGTCAAAACCTACACCTTTTTAGGAAAAATAATTGCAGCAAACATAAGTGAGACTGCCCATATAGAGCACAATTCTCGTAAAGCATTATCACATGGGATGGGATTGTGTTCTTTATACAATGCTACAGGGAAGAGACATTTCACATTATTCCTTGATGTATTTAAAGCAAAGATACCTGCTACTCTCCTATATGGGATTGAATTAGTGGATTTAAAACACTGGGGATTTGTGCAAAAAATAGAAGGAAAGATCTTAAGGAAAATATCTTCTCTTAATACGGCCTGCTCTGACATTTCATGCAGGCTGGAATTCGGACTGAGAAGTGGTTGGGTTCAGGGGTTGATTGCCCTTGTAAGATGGGTAGCCTGTCTGGTTAGAGGTAAAATTGGTTCCCTTAGAGAAGCTATTAAAAGAGAGCTTTTGGGGGATCTCAACGAGTTCTCTCTACTAGTAAAAAACTTTAGAAAGGCCGTAAGTCTGCTAGAGTTGGATGCAAACTCCTTGTTTTTACTAGATCCTGCTGAACTCAAGGTGAAATTAAAAAATGCATCCTGGGAACTATGTTACAAACTGGATAGGCTAGCCCAATCAAGGAAAAAAGAAAGACAATCTCTGTTAAATACATACTTATTCAAACAGCCCCAACAATATCTTATTTGGAATATTCCTCATAGAGTCCGAAGGCTATGGTTTTTATTAAGACAAGACCTGCTTCCTTTAAACTCCCTTCTCGCAAAATGGTACGGTGTGTCTCCTGTATGTAATTTTTGTCATAATGCTGTACAGAATCGTAACCATGTTTTGTTTGTATGTAATGTATTGCGCCCTTTTCGCCTTAAATGGTTAAAACCAATCTGTCTGCAACTAGGAATTTTAAATGTAAATACTTTTCTCCATGCACTTTATTGCCCGCCTAATGAAATGTTTTGCTACAGAATTTTTAATTTTTTTAAAAGTTTTTTAGATATTTATTAATAATACACGGGGAGGTGCTGGGGACTGCTCGACTAATGATTGTATGTGTCACCTCGCTTATGCTCGACTGCATGGTTTTATTTTGTTTCATTTTTTGTGATGTATATTGTGTGTTTTACTTTATGTGGCCCTCATTGAGAGCCAAAACATAATAAACTTTTTTGACTTTTTTGACTTTAATATTGCTGAAACTTCTTCAATCAATTCAAGTAATGGCAGTACCAGTACCAGTACTCTTCATCATTGTCATTGCACCCCAGTTCTTAACCAATTGCACTTGTTGCCTATTTAGAAAAAAAGTAGACAATTACAGTGATATTATACTAAATCTCTAGTCAGTGGGACATTCATAATGTGGTTGAAACTTATTAAATAGAATTTAAGGCACTATTAAGATTGATGAATCAGCCAATACGTGTTTCAACCCTTAGGTGGTGCGCGGGCCTGGGTCATTTTCAAGGCTGTATATATTTATAGTAAAAAGTTATCAACAGAAAGGTTCATAATAACAAGTAAAGTAAACATACAATAAAAAGCAGACATATTGAAGTAAATAATGAGAAATAAAATTAGGCAATGAACAGAAAAGAAAAACAAGGAAACAAATGTGCCATTATATACCATATATTAAAACATAATATAAATACAACAAAATGCATGGGCTTTTTACTCTGTGGCGTTTTTACTGCAATCTGTGCCACACGATATCGTGGAGTCTGTAGGTTTTAAGAGACGTGGGCCATTATAAGAGGAATCTAAATTAGTGGTAGGGTGAACGTGTATGTGCAGGTAAAATAAAATAAAATAGGGGCAGTGCACAAAGAGAAAGTAGTAGTTGGATAGCTCAGCAGTTGCTTGTTGTATTTATCTCGAAGTTATGTATAAATAAGGAACGGGAGAACAATGTTCTAATGTAAAAAAATAGGTCATACCTAATATAAGGGGGTCTTTCTATAGCAAAAAACATGGAATTGAATGTTCATCTAAGTAAATAGTCTTTGGAGCTCTGGTAACCCATCTGTAGGGAAGAGTACAAAATAGTTTTAAAAAAAAGGGTGGAAAATAGAAACAGATTGAGAATAAAGTGTACAAATACTGTAGTAATGAGGATGCATACTAAGTGTGTCATACTCAAGGTCCATCCTATTCTGTGTTATTAGCCATAAGCACGTCCTGGCGGCAAAGAAAAAAAAAGAGAAATGGGGAATCAAATATAGAGTAACGGTGGTGGAATTGCCTCAGCGGCAAACAATAAGGGAAGGACAATGATGAGCACACATCAGCACTTACCTATTGCTATCAAAAGGGAGGCAGTATACCCAGTGGCTGTGGGCAGTGAAAGAAAGTTAGCGTGGTCATTCCTAGTGGTCCATGTTTAAAGATAAAGAGAGAGTGGATGGGTTCCAAGGAAAGGAAGTGTCCAATGGGGTCAAAGGTGTAAGCTAAGTTCATGTAACAAGCACGATCAGAGAGTGGGCCTACTGGAACTGTGCGTGCAAATAGTGATGTTAGGACGGGTGATCATCCACTCTAATGACCAAATAAAAGTGAGACCCGAAGTCAAATACATCTTCAGGATGGTTCCTATATGCTACACACAATATGTGACAGGTTCAGGATTAACAATCTAATAAACAATAAAGACAATGTAAAGAGTATACTTACGAAAAACCGGCCATGTTAGGACGGTGTTCACAAGAAAGGGTGTGAGGATAATCATAAATCTTAGACCCAGTAGCTGTAAGGCATGGGAAATTAGTTAGAAAGATGAATCAAAAGAACAGAAATGTTTTTGTAGGTGTCACCATCTTGAGTTGGTAGAAGCCGATATACAGCTTACTGTCATTAATTATTAAGGTGACACATTAGCTAAAATCGATGCAGTGGCACTATCACCCAATGTATATAGTGGAATAGAGTACATTTTGCTGATGACATATATTATCCCTAGTAACTGCTAGGATACTATACTTTGCTCAATAATATTACAATCTTCATATTTTTCTTTTAAGCAAGCTGATCATTTCTTTTACTTGATATTATTACACTCCTTAATGATTCTATCATGATACACTGACATGTTCAGTAAGGTTATAGGAAAGTTGATAGTTATATTAGACCCAGCTCTAATTAGTGATTTTAATAGGGTACAGGAAGGAGTATACAATATATATATATATATATAATTAATTAATAAGTCAAAAAAATAAGGGAGGGTGTCTCAAATGTCAATCAATCATGAACATATCAGCATATTATATCTTTCTATAATATTGTCTAATATTTCTATAACTACCTTATATTCATCTAACTGGGTTGACTCTTGTGGGCCGAAGGGGTATAGCCCACCAATAGGTTATGATAGCTTTCACTACAACCAGAGCCATCTAATAGCAGTGTAGATTCCATACTTTACCCCTTCCGTTTTCCTTTTATAATATTACTAGCAGCCCGCCCCGGCGTTGCCTGGGGCAGAAGGGGCTGGGGGCAGCATCGCAGCAGGAGAGGCGCAGCGGAGCGGCCGTTTTGTTGGTCCTGTCCGCTTCTGCCCACGCTTTGTTTTCCCCGATGTCCCAACTTTGTGGAAAAGGCCTTCTGAGCACTCAGTGTTCATGGCCCCCGCCCGTCGTAGGTCCTGGCCGCTTCTCCCCACGCTTTGTTTCCCCCGACGTCTTGACTTTGTGGAAAAGGCTTTCTGAGCACGCAGTGTTCATGGCCCCCGCCCGTCGTAGGTCCTGGCCGCTTCTGCCCACGCTTTGTTTCCCCCGACGTCCCGACTTTGAGGAAAATGCTTTTTGAGCACTCAGTGTTCATGGCCCCCGCCCATCCCTTGGTGCGCACCCGAGCTGCTTCACTTACCTCATCCGCCGCTCCTCCCCGCGCTGCTGAGTTTACCGCTCCACTGCTCCTCCGCTTCTCGCCGGTCCTCACCGCTTGTCCGCTCGCCGCTCCTCCCCGCCTGTCCGCAGCTCCTCCCCGCGCTCAGGTCGGCCGCTCTTCCTCTTGCTCCTGAACGCCGCTCCTCCCCGCGCTCTCGATGTCATCACGCACGTCGCGGCCAGCGCTACTTCCAAGGGACAACTTTTTTTTATTCGTAAATTTTTTAAAGAACGTATATTTTTTATTTTTATATAGCCTATGTCCTTCTGTTTGCCGTGACGTTTTCAAAGATGTCTTGGGTGTTTGGATTGGTGGTGTACTTTTTGAGTTTACCTGGCTCAAAGGACACAGTTCTCTCTTTATAATAGTAGTATAGAAGAAAAGGACCCTCTCTAAATCTATGGAAATACTATGCTGAATAAGACATGGCGTACACACTCAGGGGCATATTACCAAGCAATAGCGATAATTATCGCTATTGCTTGGTTAGAGACAAAAATTTACCGCATCGCTGCGGCGATTTTTACAGCAAATAAACCTTGGTATTACCAAGGTTTAACGCAAATGCGGTAAAAATCGCCGCAAAGCATGAATATCGCTGAAAAGTCAGCGATATTCATGCATTAGAGAGCTAATGCTCTTAGCCATGTTATCCACCTCCCATTGGATAACATGGCTAAGAACTGCTCAGGGCAGGTGTTAGCTTTTGGAGATATTCCCGCTTAGCGCGAATATCTCCAAAAGTTGGTAATAGGAGATAGCGATGTTAGCGACTGTTTTCAGTCTCTAACATCTTGGCACGCCCACTTTGCATCTCATTAGTGATAAATATCACTGACATGCAAAGTGGGGCCCAAGATGGTCGCTATCTCCTACTAGCTGTCACTAACTGGTGTCAGCGGCAGCTAGGTAATAGGGAGATAATTTTATCTCCGCTTTCTTGGCTTTTAAAGCCAAAAAAGCGGAGATAAACCCCCTTGATAATATGCCCCTCAGTTTCTTTATTCACTAAATTCACTCTGCATCACCTAGCCAGATCCTTGTGTGCTGAGGCCTCTTTGAATTCAGTATCCCCAGATCTTAGACCAAAACCTTTGCAGTCAGCACCTTCTCAATGGCCTTGGCCAGACAAGGGATTAAGCTTCACCTGCAGCCATCTTCACCATCTTCACTGTTGATCCCTTTCCACAAGCTCTTAAAAGCTCACCTTTTTAAATCTTTAGATTTAAATAATTTTATTGTTCTGTTTCCTGTTCGTGCCATCACATTTTGGCATACATGTGCTTAATAAATACCGTAGCAAATAGCATCACATGCAGGAGTATTGTGTGGGAAGGCTTAGGAATAATTTAAAAATCTTCTATTTAAAATCTATGAAGTAACTGCAATCTCCTTTTACAACTGGACCGCCTCACTTATTCCCCATAATTGTGATCCTAAATCATATGATCCTGAATCTGGGAGTCAAACTGCTAATTAATTGAATCATTTTGTTAACAAATCCTATAGTAAAATTTGATTCACAGGTGGCAGCCAAGGGAAGTAATGCATTTTCCAATATAAAAGTACGAACCCTGCCAGTTATACTTGCTACAGAGACTGCAATGCATAATTTTAAACAAGCACACCATAGGCATTCAGCACCCGGATGTTCATGCAGTTGGCAAAACCAAAGGGGATGATGGACGGAGTGTTGAACATTGCAAGCACTCACTCCCTGTCAACTGATCTGGGTTTAATCCATCATAATTCTTTAGCTCACGCCGCCACCCCAGTTCAGACATGGCCATATGCAAATCAGTCTGACCCTGTGCATCATGGGAACAGTCCAGCCGGAACTGCCAAGCCATGTCTTCCCTGGATTGGAAACAAGCAACCTGGGATCGGTTTCGGGTTCATAATTCTCATCAGCCAGGCTAGCTTGAATCCAGTGGCAAAGTGAGCAAGGGACCCACGTCTGGGCATACCCTGCCAACTTAGGGCAGACAAGACAAACAAAAGGGGATGATGGATGGAGTGTTGAACATTGCAAGCACTCACCCCCAGTTAACTGATCTGGATAATCCATCATCATTCTTTAGCTCACTCCACCACCCCAGTTCAGACATGGCAAAATGCAAATCAGTCTGACCCTGTGCCTCATGGGAACAGTCCAGCCCAAACTGCCAAGCCATGTCATCCCTGGACCGGAAACAAGCATCCTGGGACCGGTTTCGGGTTCATAACCCTCATCAGCCAGGCTAGCTTGAATCCAGTGGCAAAGTGCCTGTTTGTCACCCCTGGCGATGAGGCAGTGGAGCAGTCAAATGCTGCTGTCTGATAATCATTACAAGGAAAAGTAGCAGTAATCCACATTTATTGAAGGCATGCAGTGCCGGACTGGGAACCAAAACCGGCCCTGGCAAAGTGCTCGGCCGCCCCCTGGGGGACGTTGGGGGTGCGACCTAGTTCTTTGCCAGTTTTCGGCCGATTTTGTTACATGGCCGATTTTGCAGCTATACTGCAAAAACGGCCCTGTAACAAAAACGGCCCGCAGGGGCCCAATACCGGCCCCCATCCTTGCGGCGCACCGGGGTATTGCCTTGGTGCCCGCAACGGTCAGTCCGGCACTGCTTTTTCATTCAAACCACATGAATACATAAGTGCAGCGTCAAATACTGATCACTTTTACACAACCGATAAACATTTAGTTGAACTTCTGCAAAGTGTAGATAAAATAGTCACTATTCTGGCTGCAGCTGTATAAAAGATACATTTTAGGACTTCTTGGATTCCTTTCCTAAATGTGACTTTCCAATGCTAAGAGTTGTCTAGGGAAGGTAAGCACCAGCTCCTGAGTTCCTAGAAAAGTGTGCCACATTCGAGTCTCCAACACTTCACAAATGGCAATCATTAATGTGTATCTTAAACTTTGGTTTTGCATACCTACCACACTATGCTGAAAGAGTTTAGACACACACATTTATGACTCACACTTTCAAAGGAAAGGAATGGACAGAACATTACAAGAAAGAGTGGAATGGCTGTCTCCGCAAATTTTAAGACACATTATAACAAATGGGACTTGGTAATTAGAGTGGTAACAAGTCAACCAGGTTTCACAAATGTAATGTAGAATGAAGGTTAAGCCAACGAGTCGCAGTGCTCATCCTGTGGGGACCAAAAAGAAACTATTGAGCACATTGTCTTGTTTTGCCAACCTATGTGTCCTATAGGAGGTGTTGGATATTTTCACTCTGTCAAAATGTGGGAATTATGGAACACAAAGAACACGTTGCTGATAGGTGTGTGGAAAGTAAGGCCCATGATGAGCCCTTCCCATGGAAATCTCTATAGTGGCGATCTGTAAAACGGTATTTGAAATAGCAGTTCAATAGGATGTGCAATACTAATTTGTAGAATATAGGAACCTTTTAAGAGTATTTATACACTTTAGCGGCTGGCCAATCTATTTTAGTGTGTACAACTTACGTAGAGCTTGATGTGCAGTTATAGGACCAGCTGGCTACGCAATTATGTTAAGAAACAACATCAGACAGAGAGATATCAGGTATTTCTTGGACATTAATTTGCAAACCTCCGCACAAGTGCTGGATAGTGCTGTAGACTAACGGCTCTGCACTGCGAACCATGGGTCAAAACAGCACTATTCAGCTGCAAGAGAAGCAGTTGAAGAAACGTTTGAGAACAGGGAGTTTATAATTCGGCACATCCATATAAAACCTCTGTAGTTTCCACTACACAGATAGTGCAACTACTTGTGGCCTCGAACAAAACACGACCTTGATTTTTTTACACAGATTGTTTTCTGATTCTTCATTCTATATGCAAGTTTAACATATAGATCCATTCTAGAGCATTAGGAACTAATGATTGCACATAAGCAAGAAGAAAAACGATACAAATTAAGCAGCTTTGGGCAAGGATAACTGCTATTAATCAGCTTTCACTAGTACATGTTCTGGAAAAGATCGCAAACCAGTGTGAAGAAATCCGTTCAAAATGTCATTCGGCTACAGCCAAGCGGATAACTATACAAGTGCAGGCACACAAGATTGAAATCATAAATAGGCTGCAAAATAAAATCAACCTAGAGATATCTCCCACGATACAAGCATCACACAATAATGCAGATATGCCTCTGGGCTTTCCAGAAAACGATGTCTACTTCCTGGAACCGGATAGGCTCCCAAACGTTGCAGTACTTGTTGTGGGTTACTGAGCCTTACACAGTTGCAAGGCTCGCACCTGCACCTCTTAAAAGGTCAGTGGTCTGCTTGGAGGTAGTTTACGTCGATCATAACAGTCTGCTCTCATTTATGAAGGAATAAATCAAGATAAGTGCATATTGGTACATTCAAGAGGTTGGTTCATGTGGGTAAAGTATTTGTTGTGCCAAGTGCCGTAGGAATAATAGGAGTGCATACATTCTACTCTGAACAAATAGCAGCTTTTGTTTCCTGAGTGCTGGCAGGCACTTAGGATGCAATATAATCTCAGAAATGGTAGGTTTGCGTTACAACATATACTGTTGGCCATTTCTGCCAGGTGTAGGATCATTCCTTTTGAAGCAAACTCGGTCTCACATTTCGGCTAAGTCTGTTAAGTGTTTACTGTAAACCTTAATAGTCTGTGAATCACAGAAATTACTGGCAAGGAAACTCCCATGTAACGGCCATGAAGCCAAGCTCCACAAGAAAAGGCAACACCCAAACATATACTCTCCCGGACATTTAGGGGCACATGCATCAAAGGAAATTGCATTCGCAAATGGTGCGAATCGCAAAATTCGGCCGTTTGCGAATGCAATTCCCATTTTTGGGATGCATTAACATTTTTGTAATGTTCGCAATTTAAGAAATCGCAAAAATTGAGATTCCTTAAATGCAATGGATCAAACTCTAAAAATTTGCATTTGCATTTTTCAAAGTTCCATTTTACACACATATGCCCTTGGGGCATGTGAGTGTGCAAAATGTACTTCTAAGCAGATTTCAGGGGTGCAACAGGGTGTCCTTTGGACACCCCTGCACCCTTTAAATTGCATTCTTAATTTGCGAATTTCTAATGGTGAATTGCAAATTAATAATGTCTTTCCATTCATTCCAATAGGCCTCTAGGCCCATAGGAATGGATGGGGAGGTATTCCTTAATTGCGATTCTCAATTAGAGAATCGCAATTAAGGAATTTTAAGAAATCACTATTTTTATAGCAATTTCTTGATGCATTGCAGTTTGCAATTCCTTAATTGCGATTCCTTATTTTTCTCAATTAAGTAAACCCAAAATGCAATATTTATGCATGTGCCCAATAGTTTCTGGTAAAAATCTAATGACTAAATTCTCACCAAGAAAACAAACAAATTGCTCGCTGAGATATAGGGATTAGTAAACGGTCTTCACAAGTAACAACAATGGAAAACAGTGAGACTGTTGGTATTAACACAGAAATCGTATCAATTTGACACTTGAGTTGGAAAGTAACAACATTTCATATTGAAAATCATGGACGTCAAGTCACCAAAATGCCTGGGGTAGCGGAAGTGACTTCACATGTCCCTTTTCATGTCCCTTGACCTTCACTTTCACTCACACATACATATGCTTATACATACACATGCATTCACACACTCACACACACTCTGCCTACACACTCACTATTAGTATAACAAACATATGAAAAAAAGGAGGTAAGAGAAGCCCCACGGAAGTCCATAAGGACGAGCTGCGTCTGTTCCTGCCACTGCTGACGCTAGGCAGTGCCTGGGGTCACAAGGCGCATGAAAGGAAGGGGTTTCAGAAGTGACCTTTAAATGATGTCATGTAGAAATGGTGGACATTGACAGATGTTGTGCTTTAGTTGTGAGCAACTGTGCAACCCCAGTATGAGGCACGGCAATATTAAGGCAATTCCAAGTCAATGTTTTCTGGCACGCGATGGGCAAGCGCCGCTACAGCACGCATGCATGAAAGCATCCCAGCCAATACAGCTTCAAGAGCAGAGAAGGAATAAGCAATCAGCATCTTTTTGGCCAGCATTATCTAGGATCAGCACTGCTAGAGCAAAGCCCTCCTTCTCAGGACAGTACACAATAAAGGGCCTCACTTATTAGGCCCTTACGCCACTATTGCGCCTCCGGAGCTTCACTTTTTGGACCTTTCGGTGGCGCAGTGTGCTGACATATTTATAATGCCACGTAAAGCCACGTTACACAAGCACTTTCTTTTTGCCAGCTATGTGCACAATTATGACTATTCTTGTTTTTTTTCTACTCTTTTCATATTACTTTTATTATTTTTATTGTGTGTGTGAGTCTCCACGTGTCCTATTTTCCACTCTGCACTCCTCAGTGTTGGCAGGCAGTGAGTCGGGATATACTATTTACATAGGAGGATACCGCAGCTATAGGTCCAGTTTCTGCAATGACTGGGACATGTACTGATGCTTCAGAATGTTTCGTACGAAAGATATGTATACAGCTAAATGTTCCTCGCCCAACATGGGGATAACAACGAGAGGTGCCCCTAGCTTTGAAAGCCATCACCCTTGCAGCAGGTAGGCAGGTGCATCAGAGGGCTTCTATAACATGAAGATGCTGCAAGGCAAATAGGCAGTGCCTTAAGCTAATTGCTTCTGAAAGTGTGATGAGCAATGACTCTGGGGTTTATAATCTACTATATTTTGAAATTATTATTGCTGAAATATCCATTATTCAGGTGATATTATTCAATATGAGATTAGCAAATAATGAACACTAAATATTCTGAAAGGCCAAGGTTTGTGTGAGTACTGCTTTCGGGGGGTCAGGGTAAGACTCCTCATCTACACTGGGCAAAAGTTTCTCTGCTTGAAAGACAGAGTAACACCCCAGTGTTCCTATGTGTATGAACCAAAGGAGGGGGTTTCCTTTTCTTTACCGAGGCCAAGGCTATGTACACGCTTGCTGGAGAGAGAAATCTACCGGGTGTGACCCCTAAAAAAGAGTGGAATACTGAAGCAAGCACTCATGGCAATTCCGGGATCACAACCACCGTACAAAACTTTGATGGTAAAGAAATAGCAGCTGTGGGAAAAACTGAACTCAGACTTATCAAAGGCATCCATTACTCCAGCCATACTAACATATTTGGGTTGGACTGCATTCAAAGAGTGAAACTCTTAATTGATTGTACGAATAAGCGTGTATATTTACAAAGAAATTGTGCAGCGCAGCGCTGTAAGCACTTTAACAGCACTGTGGTGGGTCATTTAAAAAACGCAGGGATGTGACATATTTACAAGAATACGGCGTGCCCCTGTGTTTTTCCCTGCGCTGGCGCTAAGAAAACGTACCTAGCGCCAACACATATACCCTTGCGCCATGGCGCAAGGGTTCCTATGTTCCAGGGATGATTATTTATGTGCAGGAAGAGACACCTTCCTGCACATAAATAATCTGTAAAGGCGATTTGCTCCTTCTATGCGTGCTGAAAAATGCAGCACACAGAGAAAGAACAAAAACGAGGAGAAATAAAAGAATTTCTCTTCGTTGCACCAATCTAACACCTGATATTCAGTGGTGTTAGTTTTTGGCATTTTTACATATTTACACATCCTTGTAAGTCTGGGGCAGCATCAAAAAGCAATAGGTGTTGCAGTGGAACATCCACAACAACACCCTTTGCATGCCCATTTCAGGCAGATATCTGCGTGAAAGGGGATGATATTTACAAAGTGGCTTAACGCCGTTTTGTAAATATGGAGCTGGGCATTGCGCCACGGAAACGTCTTTAAAAGTGATGCTGTGGTGGTGCAATGTCCTTGTAAATATGCCCCAAGGTGCATTGGGTGTAAGATTACAATCCAACAACATACCTCAAGGTGACACTAGGACAGTGCGTCTTGTTAAAAAGGCCCGCAATTTAGTTCAAATGTATTTTTGGAGAAACTCCTCGTATAAACATAATAACTTCTGCAGGTCCTATTGGCAGCGTTCGTCCAAGAGCTAAAGCGGGTATGTACTTGTACAAACAGGTGTACAAATAGTAATCCTATTGAGATGGGCGTGTTCAGATTTCATGGAAATTAAAAATCTATCCATGCTTATAAACACTCCACTATTCCGAAGCCATGATTATTGAGACGAGCCTACAGTGTATTTTTTTTGTCTAGGCAATGGAGATTAGGAGAGTGTTGTAGCCTAACCTATTCTAATGAAATTAAGCGGCTCTTGGGTTGCGATCAGTGCTTAATTTGTGCAGGAGCTTTCAGGTGCTAAGCACCGGCACTTTTTTAACCGGGCCGGGGCTATTGAATTTTTCTCCCCAGTGAGATGAGCCCAATATTTATTAAAAACAAATGTGCCTACCTGTCCTGTGTCGTCTTCCTTCCTGCAGGATGGCCCTCCCAGGTCCAGGCATGATGACTGCATCACCTTTGTGATGTCAGTAGTGCACGCCTGCCTTTCAAGGAGCATTTTCTTTTGCATTGGTTAATTATTACAGTTGAGGGCGGGCTGATGGGTGAGCTGCGGGCAAGGCGGACTGGGTCCTGGAAAGTTCCGCTCTCAGCAATAACCTTAATACGACATGGTTGAAGTAATAAAAAAAGTGCGTAGCTACTTTCTGTTAACAACTTGCATGCACTGAAATGAAAACCCAGCAGAAGCAGGCCATAAATTATTCCTTTTGACTTGTCATTTGCAATGCATGCTGATGCTCTTGGCTTGGGCCGGGGGCCAACCAAAACACATTATTTGCCAGCGATCTAATAGAGCCAGCGCCAAGGAGACTGCAGATCACAGGTAAGAGTAGTTGATAGTACTACAACAAGTCGCTAATAATTAATCTGGAACAGGTTTACTATTGTGTGTCCTCTTCACCAATTTCTTTGCAGCAAATAAATGTATAGGTTAACTGTCAACTCTGCTTTTTCAAGCTCAGCACCTCGTGACTCAACTGCCCGTTTCCTCTGCCACACCTGACCTCCCAAATTATGGGTTACCAGAGTAAATTTCCAGTGACAGAGCTTTCTGCATATGTAAACCAGCATGTTTTTGTTTTTGCATAATCTGCAAATGAAAAAGTGCAGGTTACAGCACTTGTCTGCAGCTGCAGTACAAGTTTTAGGCACAACCCAGTGACACACGTATGGACAGAGGTTCCTGCAGGTTATCTATGTTTGTGTTTCCAGCGCAAATTAGTCCACTGTAGGACCCCTGGCTCTAGCATCTCCACTCTTGTAGTAACCTTCAATGTAAATCACGCAGTTTAATGATCAGACAGGCCTTGTGTGTGAACACTCACAGATATTTTAAATTTACGCATTCATCTCAATGGCCTGGACTGTGCCACATTTCATCTGGCAGTTTCCATCTGCACTGGTTCCCCACCAACACATGGCAGCATCAAATTAATACTACACTCTTCAGGCAAGCTGCTTGGAGAATCTCCAGGCTCCATGGCGACTGATGGAGTAAAAATGAGATTGACTTTTTCCAAAAACAAGGGGTAGTTTCACATTGGAAAATTGTTCTTTTGAGCTTGAAACTAATAAAAACAGCAGAATGTAAACAATGCACGTTATATTGTTTGTGTTTTGGCCCAATAAAAAAATACCACTATCACTCTCACATACATATTTTTCGCACACACTTTGTGCCCCTTTCATGTAATTTACACTAGCGCACCCACTGTTGTCTTCTGGCTGCCTCCCCACTTCATCGTTCGGCAAAGGGATGAATTAGCACTGATTCTGTTTGAAGTAATTTGTAGATGCTTAACTTGGGAATTACTCAGGAGACTGGAAGGGAGAGGGTTGCTGTATTTGGGTGCAACGGTTGCGAGACATTACGTTATGATCGGATATTTCGACTGCGAGCCTGCATTCCTGCAAGTGCATTGCATTGATTGATGCTTCTGTTTTGGAGGGTCAGGTCCGGTTGCAGCTAGGGAGAAGGGGTGGGGTAGTCAGGTTTGAATAAGTGACATTCCAGAATAAGCGTCATAAGAAAGTAACAACAGGGCTTTAATTTCAGAGTTTACCCGGGTCCGCTCGCGGCAGCACTGGACTCCAGACAGGAGCTCTGTCCTTCGCATGGTTCTCTACCCACTGCTGAGCACCTGTAGGGGTTCTGCAAGTCAGATCCTAACAGCGTGTGTGTACAGGAGCTAATGGGGCCTCGATGGACTTCTTGTGGGCTAGGGATATGGAGGTGAGATGTCATGGGTGTGTGGTGCTCAGTCTTTCACCCCTCTGGGTGGATGTGTGGTGTTTTCAGACTTACACCCCTGTGGGGGACAGGCACCTCCTCAGGATCTTGCTGTGCCACAGCTTGGCCCATCTGTGCTTCGATGACATGTGGCTAGTGACTGACCCTCAGCCACAGGTGCACAGTACAGGGTATAGACTGTCCTGTAGTGCATCATTATGGCGATGCACATGGCCCATTTCCTGACTTTACAACCTGTAGATTTTGGTCTAAACCTTAAGGTACGTTCAGCAATACTAGTTCTGGGTGTGGGTGGGTGGAGCCAATAGAGGAAGTGGGTGGAATCAATGGAGGGGTGTGTTGGTGTGGCCTCCTAAAAAAATTTGAGCACCTGCACTTAATGTTTTACAAATTAAGCGTTGAGATGTAGTTCTCAAAATGTACTTTAGTCCATTCAAGGGCCACACGCTGGACTTTGATGTACCCACTGTCTTTAATTCAGTGTTGGGCTTGTGCGCCTTGGTAGTTTCATTGTGAATTAAAAGCAGTTTTCATAATTTGTGAAAGAGTGAGGACACCTAATCTCATTGAAATATCGCCCATGTAAAGGTTGACAAAGCACATAAAAACCTGAAAGATTGGAAAATATATGATGGAAGGAGAGAAAGAGTAGGAGAAGGAGAGGAGAGGGAGCATTGGATGGACGGAGAATAGTGACGCATGTTAGGCTAGAGGAAGGGAGGATGAGTGATAGATAGAGAGAGACATAAAGGGAAGTAGCAGGAAAGCAGTGAAGAGGGAAGGTGAGAAAAGCAAGCAGAGAAGGAAAGAGTTGTAGGGAAAAAGTGGGACATAGTAGAAAGAGAAAGAGGGAAGGAATGGTGAGTGGGAGGGAAAGGAAGTCAGAGAAGCAGAAAGGAATAGATTGAGAATAAGAAGGATGGCGAAAGGAAGGAGAGAAAGGGAGACAGGGGAGAAGAGGTGATAGAGCGCGCAGGTCACCCGATTATAATTTTATCATACTCACCTGGGCCCATAAATCCATAACTTGATAACTTAACCAGGTAACCTTCGCTCTACTATCAGTCTATTTTATTTACTAAGTCCTATACCATTGACTTACCAATCCTTGTCGCTGGTACCTGTAACCCTATTGGATCAGGGAGTTAGATTGAAGATAGATAGAAAAATCAAATTTGCACTCATATAATGACCACAGACTCGAGAATTTTTTTTAACTCTTTATTAAGTTTCTTAAATGGTCATGATCCAAATATTAAACACTACAAGCCTCTCAATAATGAAAATCAGAACCAGAATGCAATTTATAGTTTGGGAAGGGTAAGAAAAAGGAGCACGCTAAGTAATCAAAACACTTTAGTAATTTTCAAAGGGAAGGTAAGAAAGGGAGCATATTTAATAAGAAACGATTGGAGCATTTATTCAAAAGGAGGGTAAGAAAGGGAACATATAAAATAGTTTTGCAAAAGATTCTAACCATAGGGCGGGTAAGAAAGGGAACATATATATATATATATATGCAATAAAAGCTTTACGTTACGTAGGGTAAAGAGAAGGAACAAATATACGATGACAAACCCACACAAATTTATATTTACCTAGAATGGTGTGAAGACCAACCCTGTCCATGGGTCAGTTAAAGGACAGAAAAACCCCAAAAGTTGCAGTTGCCAGTAGGCCAGCAGGTGCAGATCAGAATCAGGACAGGGAAGACCAAATTTGGATCAGGGCAGGACCACCAAAGGTTAAGACCGGCACCCACAGTTAAGTTGCAATGCCTGCGCTACTTCCTCTCTGCAGCTAGCAGTCAGAACCCCGATTGGGTTGTCAATTTCATTGACAAAGTGCTTCACCAGCACCTCAGCTTACCGGACCCCGATTGGGTCAGCAAATCTTCTGACAGAGTGCTTCGCAGCCCATCTGTTCTCGATCACCTATTGAGTGCATTGGGTCAGTGACAGGTCAGCTATTCGGACAAGTCAGACAAATTAACTAGCTAAGCCTACCCTAGTTATACTGTTTTCCAGGTCAGTGTACCACCCCCCAATGTTGCAAGTGTAAGGATTCCCAATTTTGATTGGACAAAAGAAGAGGAGAGGTCATCACACCACACCAAATTTTGATACCTCAGTGTTGAAAATTAATTTTAACGTTCCCGCCCATCAATATATTTTTACATGTCATCTTTATTCCACCCAACAATGGAAAATGTATCATACATTGTAATACATTGGGTACGGTTTAGCTTCCTCTGGCAGGGTTAAGGGTTAGCTTCCCAGGCACATCTTGGCTGCGATTGTCTATGGCTCTCATTCAATGACAAATGTTCTCAGCTTCTCTCTGGAGCTTGTCATGCGCAGAAGGACTTTCAAAATGGAGTTATTATGTCTCCCAGGCCCAAATTTATCCTTTCATAAAAGAATAGAAAGAAAAAGTTTTAGAACACAGAATAAATGAATACACTGTATACCATGTATTTCTACTCTACACCCATTAATTTTTATTTAACTATAGCATTAGGACAAGGCAGAACGAACAGCTTAGCAAAAGCAGCAGTGCTAGCTTCTCGCATGTGATAACATAGAGGAGCCATATTAACCCCTTGGGCGCGTGCGCGATTCTGCGCCTGTGCGGCACATTCCGATCGCGGGTGCGTTCATGAGGGAGCCGTCATTAGCACACGAGCACTGTGTGCATTGACGGCTCCCGGCCGTCATCTGCATGGAAGGGGTTAATACTAGTGCGCAGAAGTGACAGATTCCCTCCAAAGCAAAGAGTACGTCTTGTCAGGTGAGTATGACAGACGCATGCGCAGTAGAAACCCTTGCATAGCAGCAGCCATTTTAGATGCAAGCGTATTACAGTTAGTAAAACACATAAGCAAGCTTCTCTCGGACACCCATTTTGAGTCGTGTAATGTAATATTAATAAAACAAACATGTTGATTAGTGTTTTAGCGTTATTCGAGGTTCATGAATACAAGCAAGTCGCTTCACGTGCGAATCCTTGCTCCATCAATCCCCTCTTTGATGATATTTTATATCATCACCAATTAATAAAACAGATGCCAACTTTTCTCAATTCACCCAACTCAATCTCTTCAAACTTTCTATTTTGTTTCTTTTCATTATTGTTGGGGAAATTTTTCACTTTCTTGTATATTTTCCCATTCATCTCATCTAATTCAAGCTCATCAATGATTTCTTTTTACTCCTTGCCTATTTATGGTGTATGTATTTTTATGCTTTTGACATTTGCAACATATTAATATTCCTAAAACTAATAAACCTATTCCCACCATTGCCATCAGTATTCTACCTACAAAACTGTTTCTTACATTAGAAAGCCAATTACCTATAGAGGAGAGACCATCAGTAAGTCTCTTCCATGCACTATCAACCTCCAGTGGTTTAAGCTCTTTTTCCAAATTAGTAATATTCCTCACATACCTCTTAATTTCAATGCTTTTTTCAGGTATGTAAGTGCAACAATGTTGCGCTTTCAACATTCTACAGACTCCACCCTCTTTTGCCAATAATGTATCAAGAGCAAGTCGATTTTGTAAAACCATTGATCTGATCGCAACCAATTCGGTATTGACCATCTAGAACCCTCCAGCAGTGTCAGTTGATAACCGATCCACTACTGTTGACAATTTGCAGATTCTGTGTGTATTCAGAGCCACTCCCACTGTAGGTATCAATGCACTAAATATATCACCTACTATTTCACCAAAACTAGCTCTTTTACTACGTATTAATCCATTAGTTTCTTCATTGTTTCCGGTGATTTTATTTACATGATATATTTTTGGGAAGACTATTCCAAAATAACAGCTCCCATACCAATGGTCTGGCAGTTTGTAATAAGCCTTGTTTCCGCATATAAAATAAATTCAAGGAAACACAGGTTCAGTTCCATCTTTGAAACCCCAACCCCCAATTACCTTATAATTGTGATCACATTCACTGGAACCAATGAATATATTATTATAGTAACTAGTTCTTTCTCTGTGGAGACAGAGTTTCCCCTTCTTTTCGAAATCCAGCAACATAGCAGCATGGGTTTTGCCATTTGTGGTTTACCCTACACTTTCAGCCCATTTAGGAATCTTATTATTCTTATCATTTGCCTTCCTTTGGAGATTCTCTCTACTTTTCTCAATCATATTCAAAAATATTTTCCCTTTTTCTTGTAATAAACAGGTTAAATTATTCTTGTGTGTTTCAGCTATATCTATTGTACCTATAGTTAGAAAATATTCACCCATGTAACGTGTTACATCACTAGTAGAATGAACAGGATTCAGGTTACTACGGATAGGAAGTTCTGAAAATATCACATCTGAATTAGAATAGTAATACTGTAAAGGTCCTTTCTTATAGAATAGG
The DNA here is from genome assembly GCF_964263255.1 of Lissotriton vulgaris. NCBI lineage: Eukaryota > Metazoa > Chordata > Amphibia > Caudata > Salamandridae > Lissotriton > Lissotriton vulgaris. Next base: position 339,267,890 of record NC_141687.1, on the reverse strand, counting down.
CTAGCTAAAATACAACACGAAATACCAAATGATGGTAGGTAACACCTTCAGCTACTGAAGTAGGCAACTTCATACAGACATAACAATTTTCTATTTCCATAGCTTCTACATAATGTACTTATAGGTTTGCAAATACATTTAAATGAGTTCTATTTTTAATTCTAATATAATGTAGTTCTTCCTCATCTGATGCTTCTAAATCTACCTTCTGTTGTCTAATGCTAAGTACTTTCTCTTGTGTATCTATTCTTTTAGGTGTATCCCTTATTTATAGTTCGTCAGTATCTATAGTTTGTTGCTTATTAGTTTCATTCTTTATGTCTCTACTCATTATGTAAGGAATAGCTATTGTTAGTCCTAACCAAACTATAAGTACTATTGCTATCTTACATAGACATACTCTACAACATGTTTTTAAACAATTTCTTTTCGGTCTTCCATTAACAGTACGATCAGCCATTTCTGACTAAGGAGATTCAACCCCTCTTTGTAAATTTTACACAGCCTTTTTACCCTGTGAATTTTTTCATGTTGGTCTCACTTCTTCATCAGTCTGATCAGCAATCAATTCTTCATCACTTTTGTCACTTATTTCTAAGTTTTCGAAATCTTCCAACACAATGTAGGTCCACTCAGGGCCTCTGAATGTATTATTTAGCCTTTTCAATCGTGGACTTCTCCTTCTTGGTTGTATTACAGGTTGACCAGTTTGACTTGTTATTTCATTCACTTGCTCAGGTGATTTCAGTCTTTTGACTAACTTAGGCCACTTATCTTCTTTTCTGAGTCTTTTAGCTGGCACTGTGCTTTGGCCCGCTTCCAACGCTCTCTTATTTTCATTCAGTTGTGGCACATCTATTTCAATGCTGTGTTCTGTATCCCTCTCTATCTGACTAGGTCCAGGTATTATTCCTGTTTCTTCTGCCTGGTTACTACTCTGGCCTGGTTCAGGTATTGGCTGTATTTGGCTTTGTTTTGACTCACTTTCTTCTTCCTGAACCCAACTTTCTACTCCTGTCTGGTCCTGCTCAAGCTCTTCGACCCCTTGATTTTCTTCTGCTCGAGCTTCCGCCCTTTTTGCTACCTGTCCCTCTTCAGATTCTGGAGTTCTTGGTGAAGTGTCGATTTCCTGATTTTTCCCTATCTATCCCTCCTTAGAATCACTTTTAATTTGTATTTCTATGATCTGAGTACCTTCTTCTAAACCTGTCTCATCCTCACTATCACTCTGTCTATCTAGATAAGTTTGACTTCTGGTTCTCACATATTCTGCAGGTATGTCGATTACTGGAATTCAATCATCTTGACTGGTGCTTGGTTGTTCCTCTTCAGCTACTTCAGGATCGATATTTTGAGAACCCTCAGCTGCACAACCTTCAGCCTCAGTTTCATCCGGTTCAGTCAATCTTTTTGTATGACTGGCATGAATCCAGTGTGGAACTCCTGCACAATTTACAGCTGTGGTGGTAACTAAAATCACTTGTCGTGGTTTTCCCCACCTCGGTGCAAGGCAAGCTTTTCAAGTATGTTTCTTTAGCACTACCCAATCACCTGGGTTCAGGTCATGTGCTGTAGTGGCTTGTCTGGCGACAGCGTCTTCCCCAACCTGGTGAGGGATAGAACGCACTTGGTCAGCCAGTTCTTTGCAGTACTCCAGTACTAAATCATCAGATATACTTATCAGTTTGTGTCCTGGCACCCATGCTTGGCTCATTGCTCTTCCAATTAGTATTTCATGTGGACTTAAACCTGTGTTCCGGTCTGGAATACTTCTAAGTCCCATCAGAACAAGTGGCAAAGCATCTGGCCACTCCAATTGGGTAGACTCATACATCTGTACCAGTCTTGACTTGATTGTGACATTTAGTTGTTCTACCACTCCAAAAGCCTCTGGGCGATATGCACAGTGCAGCTTTTGCTTAACCTTGAATGCTTCACAAATTAGACCAATTATTTCAATATTAAAATGGCAGCCTCGGTCTGATTCAATAATTACTGGAAAACCGAAACGTGGTATAAGCTCTCTGAGTAGAAGTTTGGCTACAGTGATGCTATCATTCCTGCGTGTGGGGTAAGCTTCCATCTATTTTGAAAACAGGCAGACAATGACAAGTATTTATTTTAGTCCTCGACAAGGGGGTAACTGAATGAAATCAATCTGCAATTGTATAAAGGGACCCTCTGCCTTCCCAATCTTTCCTGGTAGCACTACTGTTTTCTTCCCTGGGTTCATTTGTTGGCAAACCAGGCATCTCTGGCAAAGTGCCTCTGCTATGTTCCTGAATTTCGCATTGAACCATGACTTTCTGAACAGTCGTATCATAGCATCTCTTCCCAAATGAGAATCTCCGTGAACCATCCTAGCCATAGGAGCAAACATACAGTCTGGTAACACTGGCCTCCCATCAAGATAAACAATGACACCATCCACAACCCTTCTATGACAACCTATTTTCCTCCATTCTTCCTTTTCTTTTGGTTCTGCTCCACTTTGCAAATCTCTCACTTCTTCCCACGTATTCACACCTTCTAGCAGCATAAGTTGGCAATTGTTTCCGTCCATCTCAATTTTCTTGTTAACAGCCATTTTAAATTTTGCACAATGTTGGGCTAACTGGTCAGCATATCAGTTACCAGCTGTCACTTTGTCATTTACAGATTTGTGAGCACCACACTTGACCACAGCCACTTCTTTTGGTAACTGGATTGCTTCAAGTAAATCCTTTACATAATGACCATTTTTTATTGGAATACCTGAAGAAGTCAGAAACTCCCTTTGCATCCACAGTTGGCCATAGTCATGCACACCCCGTAACCTTACTGGCTGTCAGTGTATATGGTTACTTTCCAATTCTTCCCAAATTTGCAGGCTTTTGTTAATGCAACCAATTTGGCTATTTGTGCAGACTTGACTCCAGGCAAATAGGATGCTTCAATTGGACCTCCCAAAGTACACACTGTATAGGCAGCACTTAGACCTCCTTCCTCATGTCTCATACATGAGCCATCTACAAGGTCTTCCGGGTCGCGGTCTGGTTACACCGGACCAATTACACCCTGCACCATATCCGATTCACCTCTGTGACGGAATTACATTCCCCCTGAAGATGTGCTGTGTAGCACTAAATGCATCGGGCTTTAACTTATAATTTCGTTATGAGAAGAAAGATGTATTTGATTGAAATGAATTCGTCTACATCAAAGTGCCACTAACATATGAAGCCAATATGTTAAAATGATACTATTTGGATCAACCTGAAGCATACTATCAAATAAATCATTTCAGAACGTTTGGAATATCTTTGATACTTACTTGATCAACTACCTAGTCACGCACTGTAGTGCATCAAGAGTGCTCTGGGCAGCTCTTACCTCTCGTAAGACTTTCCAAGTATTGATCCATCTACAAATAGCTCATATTCAGAATCAAATAATGGCTCTTCTCTTATGTCTGGACGTGGTTTTGTACTATACTCAGTCAAGTCGATACAGTCATGTTCAATCTCTCCTTTCACTTCTGCAAAGTGTGAATTAGGTAGCAGTGTTGCTGGGTTCAGAATATTATACCTAGCAATGGTTACATTTCTTGCACCTACAAGGATTCGCTCATACTTAGTCAGCCGACTAGGTGTTAGATACTGGGTCATGGTACTTGTTAACAGAATTACAACTGCATGTGGAACATACACAGTCACAGGATGTCCCTTAATAATAGACTCACTCTGTTCAAGACTCATGCAGGTTGCAACTACTGCTTTCAGACATCCGGGCAGCGCAGATGCCACCGGATCTAATGTGGAAGAAAAATATGCCACTGGACGTCTCATCAGACTGTGAATTTGTGTCAAAACTGAATGAGCACAATTATCTTGTGTGTCACAGAAAAGTGCAAAATCTTTTGACTAGTCAGGCATCCCTAATGCCGGAGCTGTGCACAGGCAATCTCGTAATTTTAAGAAAGCAGTCATGCTTTCGTCATCCCATTCTACTGGGTCTTTTGCTCTCTTCTTTGTCATTTGTATCAATGGTTTGCTAGGACTGCAAATACCACAATCCATTGCCTGTAGTACCCAACAACTCCAAGAAACATTCTAATTTCTTTCTAAGTTTGAGGCAAATTCATATTTTTGATTATTCTGATTCTTTCTGAGGTAACCCTTCTGACGCCTCTTTCTATCTGGTGCGCCAGATATTTCACTGACGTGGTGCAAAATTGTAATTTTTCAGGTGACACTTTATGTCCTCCTTCACCTAAATGATTCAGTAAAGCAATGGTATCAACAACACAGTCATTTCGTGTTTTAGACGCCACCAATGGATCATCTATATACTGGACCAGGACTGACTGCCGAGGCAGCACCAAAGACTCAAGGCACTTTTTCAAAATCTGATTAAAAATTGATGGACTTTCAGTATACCCTTGAGAGACACGATTCCAAACGTATACATGACTGTCGAATTCAAATGAGAAAGAAATTTGCTATCTGGGTGCAATGGAATCGAGAAAAATGCGTGACACAAGTCAATGACAGTAAACCATCCAGCCTCCCACGGTATCTGATACAGAATTCCTGCAGGATTTGGCATGACTGGACAGCAGGGAACAACAATCTTATTAATCTTGCGAAGGTCTTGTACGACCCTGTACTTGCCACTCGGTTTCTTTATTCCAATTATGGGCGAGTTACATGGACTGCTCATTATTTCTTGTAAAATGCCTGCTTCAACCAAACGTTTTATTTCTGCTGCAACACCTGCTTTTATTTCTGGGCTCATTTTGTACTGTCGAGTATTTGGGTAAACTGCATCTTCCTTTACTGTCACTTTTATTGGATCGACATTTGCCATTAATCCTACATCTTTTCCGGTAAAATCCCATACATTATGTTTTACAGTCTGTTGTAATTCTTCTGGTAAGTCCTCTATAGTTAACTTTTTAGTCTTTTCTTGTTTTGCTAACATTAATTTATACATTCCGTTTTCATCTGGGGTTTGAATTTCAACACCACTTGGGGTGCAGAAAATGGTGAAATTCATTTTGCACAACAAGTCTCGACCTAATAGGTTTACTGGACTTGAATCACACACAACAAATCTATGCATTTCTTTAAAATTGCCTATTCTAACTTCCATAGGTTCTGTAACTGGGGTACTAATTTGTTTATTAGAAACGCCCACTACTTGGATCGCATCTCCGGAGAGGGGTAGGTTTGGAACGTCTGCTGTTCTTACAGTAGAACGGGTAGCACCAGTGTCCAATAGAAAGATGACATAATTTCCCTCAACCTTTCCTTCAATGTATGGACCTGACTGGTCTACCGGTAAGGAGGCGCCAAGCACACACTCCTCGTCCTCCCCTCTCAGGCACAGTCAGTATGTTTTCTTCACTAAAAAAATGTATAACTCAAAATAAATTGTGAGGTTGTTGTATCTCTCTTTTAACTTCCCACCCAATTTGTGGTATCTAATCACTGTTGTGCTTTGCTCCTGTAATTTGGCATAGGTGCAAGGGGTAACTGGTTTTGTATTACCTGCTGCTGTGACTTCTGTGACATCTCATTCTGCGTCTGTGGATCCAAATCATTATTTTGCACATTACCATTTTGCACAGCCTTACACTTGTTCTTCCAGTGCCCCAACTTGCCACACCCATGACAAGGGAACTTCTTCCTTGCCTCCTCTCTATTGTACTTTCCCCTCTGCTTTCCTCCATTACCATCACCCTGATTCTGGTTATTATTTAATTGGCTTAACTGAAGCTCTTGTTGCTCTGCTAATTTTACTTGGGCCCACATTACTTTTTCTTTTAACTCTTTTAGTTTGTTGTCAAGCTCATCTTGACAGTATTTAGCATATTTAAGGATTTAAGGATTTCGTCAATTGGCTTAGCTTGCCAACAAATTTGATGGTCCTTAATCCATTGTGAAATGTCTGGCCTGAATCCTGATACAAATCAATAAATGAAATGCGTCATGTCCTTCATATCAATGTTGTTCAGACCACTATACTGTTTAAACACTTGTAATAATCGTTCATTGTATGCATGTACTGATTCATCTTTATTCTGTGTAGTTCTATCTATTCTCGTCCAATCTGTCTCCTTTGCGGGCACTTTCCCCTTGAGGTAGAGTATTACCTGGTTGTACTTCTTCATAACTTCTTCGGAAGGAGCCCCTGTCTTTGGGTCTGTAGGGTACTCATCACTAGGCCAATCAAAAGCAATTGTATATTCTGTCCACAAATCTACTGGAACCACAATGTCAAATAGTGAATAAATGAATGAAAGGAGTCTTGTCCTGCGCGAACTTTGCCCAATGGGCGTCAAGGTGCCTACTTCATAAATACCAGCTCATAGCAACACCGAAGCAATCCATCATTGGTAGGCTCTGGAAAAGCACCACGTTTTAAAGGCCTTTTTGCACAAATCCATTGAGGGTAAGGTTTTAATCTCAATTGGAATAGTGTTCCAGGGCTGAGGGGCAACAACGGAAAAAGCCCTGGCTCCCCATCTGGTCAGCCTGAATCGGGGAACAACAAGTTGGAATAGTCCCGCGGATCGGAGACATCTTGTTAGAGAATAGCCGGTGAGTAAAGAGCTGATAGCACCCGCTGAGCCATCCGCGAGTGCTCTATATGTCAGACACAAAATTTTAAAAGAAATTCTGTGCTGAACAGGGAGCCAATGAAGATCCCTCCTCGCAATGGTGGCAGATGATGTCTTAGGAAGAGCCAAAACAAAGCGGGCTGCAGCATTCTGCACGATTTGCAGTCGATGTATAAGGCCCTTGTTGGACTCCATGTGCAGAGAGTTGCAGTAATCTAACCTGGAGCCAACAAGAGCGACTGCAATCTGTTTGCGCGCCTGGAGGGAGAGATAGCTACGGATTCTATTGAGTATCCTTATCACACCCCAGCAAGTGGCCACGGTCCGGTTCACTTGTAGAGACATCGAGAGTGAGGTGTCAAATACCACGCCGAGATTTCTGGCTGATTGGGAGGGGGTGGGGCAGGTGCCAAGAGAAGAAGGCCACCACTCAATCAACCAAACATCTTGGGCATTCCCAAAGACCAGTACCTCTGTCTTGTCGCCGTTCAGCTTAAGGGAGTTGATGATTATCCAATCTGCCACATGCTGCATGCATGACCTGAAGCTGGAGGCGGATGTCCTGACAGAGGAATGAGCCAGTGACACCATGATCTGGGTGTCGTCGGCGTAAGATACCACCTCCATCCCCTGCGATCTTACTAGTCTAGCAAGGGGGGCCACGTAGATGTTAAACAGGGTCGGACTTAATGCCGACCCCTGTGGCACCCCGCATTGCAATGACTTGGCAGGGGAGAGGTAGTTTCCGAGCATCACTCTCTGTTCCCTATCAAGGATAAAGGAATTAAGGAGACTCAGGGCCGGCCCAGTAACACCTGCCTCCCTAAGCCAAGATGTTAAGATGGCGGGAGACAGGGTATCGAACACGGCCGTGAGGTCCAACAGGACCAGAACTGTAGTTTGGCCAGAGACCACTTTGCGTCGGATGTTATCGACCACAAGAGTAAGAGCGGACTCCGTGCTGTGGTGTTTTCCGAATCCGTGCTGGGTGTTGTCAAGGTATTCAGAAGCATCCAGAAAGGAAGACAGATGGAGATTAAGATGTGCTTCCAGTATTTTTGCTGGGGCAGGGAGTAGGGAGATAGGCCTAAAACTTTTAAGAAGGCCGGGGTCAAGTGATGGTTTTTTAAGGAGAGGCTTCACAATAGCCTTCTTCCATACCGGTGGAAAAGAACCCTGAACAATAGCCTTATTCATGACCTCCAACATAGGAGGAAGGAGACTACTTCTACACTCTTTGAGTTTTTTGAGAGGTAGAGGATCCATTGGGGAAGAGGATTTGGTCCTGTCAAGTAGAAGGTTCAGTCCTTCCAGGGACAAAGATGGAAATTCCGTAAGTGATCTGGAAGGAACTTCATCCAGAGAGTCCAAATTAATTATGGCAGGAGGGATATTCTCGTCCAGGGAGTGGCGTTGGACTTCTAAATAAACATGAATGTCCAGAATTTTGTTGTGAAAGAAGTCTGAGATATCATTGCAAAGATCCTGAGAGCTGACTACGGGATCTGGGAGTTGAAGGGAGCATAGCGAGTCAGTGATTTTGAAAAGCTCCCTAGATGAAGTGAGAGAGCTAGTAAGGTTGGAAAAGTACTCCTGCTTTTCCAATACCACTTTCTGTTTATACTCCTGCAGTGCAGACTTATGGACCTCCCGATCCTTAGGGTCCCAGGATTTCCTCCATCTTCTCTCGCTGCTCCTACAACCCTGCCTTAGGGATCTCAACTGGTCGGAGAACCACGGTGCCGTAGGCTTCTGCCGGGCTACATAACGCAGAGATGCGGGGGCAAGCTTTTCCACTGCATTAATGATGGAATCCATCAGATCCTGAGCTGCCTCATACGCGTCTTTCAGGGAGAGGGACTCGGGAGCTAAAACAAGAGAGGCAAAAGCCTCATCCGTGATGTTTCTGAAATTTCTCCTAAGAGTAAGTGAAGTAGTAGCCTGTTGAGTAGGTCATGAGGCAGGAAGAGCAAGTTCCAACGGTACTGCAAAAATAGTCCATCTAAATCTTTTAAAAGACATTTTGAAACTTTTAGAAATCTCTTGACTTGTCTGTACCATTCTACAGGTTTCTCACAAAGTTTTGGGAAATCATTTGTAAAGGATAAAATATCCTGTCGGGACCATGGGGCATGCACATAACCTCCACCTGGTATCTCTCTCATAGGACATAATTTTTCCACCTTTTCTGTTTCTTTGAATACATATTCAGAAGCAATTTGTTTAGATCGAACCTCTTCCTTTTTCTTTGCCCATCTAGTTTTCCATTTTTCTAATTCACCCCATTTTTGTATTAAGGACATCAACTCCTTGATTTGTAAATTTTTCCCTGACACATTCATGTTTTTTAGATCTTTGTCAGAAAATTCAACTCAATATGGTTTTTTAAATACTTTAGATTTTCCAATGTTAATTCCCATACTAGCTGCGATGTCCATTAATTTTTCATGAAGCACCTTTGTATTTCTAGTAATGCTTTTACATATAAATAACAATTCATCTTCACTAAATGTATTTAACCTGTCCAATCTCAAATTTCCAGCCATCATTTCATCCAATTCAACTCTTAATTTATATATATCCAATGGCTTTGGCTGTGATTTTGGTTTCTCTATTTCTCGTGTCCATCTCTCTATTTCTTCTGGGGTTACTACTGTGGCACTTATCGTACCTGAGGATGTCTCTATTTGTACTTCTCTTGAATTTACTGGAGTGGTTTTTCTAATCAAACTACTTTCTGGTTCTCTTATTGGTAAATCTATTAAGGAGATCACTGACTCACATTCCTTGCCTGATCGTCTATTATCAAAGGTTCTTTTCTCGGCTGTACTACTGATGAAGTCAAAACAGGAGTTTTAGGACTAGCTTGTTTATCTCTGTACAAAGGAACAACTGGGTCAATAGTTACTGGTATTGTCAGGGCTTCGGGACTTGTATTTAATTGAGAAATCTTCTGAATTAACTCACTTCTCTGTTTATTTAATGCTTCTCTTTCTCTATCCTGTAATACCTCTTCTATTGAAGTCTCATGCACCACTTGAGGAATCAGCGGGGGTTTCAAAAATGGTGCATTTGGATTTACCATACTTGGTTCCTCATTATAGGGTGGGGGATTTTTCATTAATAAATCCTCCAAATAATCATCATCTGACTCACCACTAGTCATCAAATGTTTTGTTTTCTCAGTCCTTTTACTTCCAGTAGGTTCTTCTAAAGTTAATACTGGATATAGTCCTTCCACTGTCATATTCTGTCACCATTGTTTCATTTGTTTATCTCTAGTTTCTCGTGGAAACATAGGGTAGAATTTACTCAACCCTTTGTCACTTCTGGGTCTGTCTCGCTCGAAAGCCTCAATCTCCCATTCTTCTAGTGCCTCATACTGCGTTAATCAAGGTCTGGGATTTAGAACATTCATACCTTGCATTAAACAGAACTCTGCCATTAAAAGTACCATATTGGGAAAATGCTAAAACTCCGGCATTTTTAGTGTATTCCACCCAATTTGCTAACCATACACAAGTGTGGTAGCCTCTGTCAAACATCATGCATGATACGGGGGTATTTGGTGGTGGAATAATAATTCCTTCTCTTGTTTTAATCGGTTTATCTTTTTTAAAGAAATTCTTAACTCTATTTACGAATGACATTTTTCTTTCAACTCCGTACATATTATATGGTCTGCCTCTTATCATCTGTTCTCTAGCAAAACCTAAGTATTTCCTATCATGTCTGTTTCCGTCAAGTGGACCTATATGCCACATATATTTTTTACTGGATTTCAAAATTTTCAATTATACTTGGTTGTTTACCTAAAGTGCTTCCAATACTAGTGCGTTTCTTATATCTCTTTAACCAATCAACAATGTTGTTTCAAATAACAATAGCCAATGATTGTGAGTCTTTTCTCGAGAGACGAGTTCCCACGCTCCTGGGCTCACCCCTCCTTTACAATTTACTACCTCTCTACACACCCGGTGTCTCAACTAATACCAGCGTGGCTCTGAGTGACGTCAGCGCAGTACCGCGACTGACTCCCTCCTTTGCAAGGTAATACATAAACCTTTTCCTTTTCTCTTTAAAAGTGCAGATTTTATTATTTAACAACGTAAAAACATGTGCCACTGTACCTGAGTGACTAATTCAAAGGAAAGTTAAATTTCACTCACTACGAGTAAATCCCTTCCGCTTCCTCTTCATATACTACGAGTAGATCCCTTCCGTCTACCCTTCATGCAAGCATTAGAGAACCTGCTACTCCTTCAGACTTATCCAGCCCGGGATATACTAAGGCCAAAGTTTCACCAGCGAACTCCTTTGCTATCAATCAAGCTCAGACAAACCTGCTACTCCTTCTATGTGACCCTTTCTGTGTGATATCACAACAAAAGTTTTGCTAGCGAACTCTTTGCTATCATTTATTCACACATTCATTCAGAAAACCCTAAATAGTGCTTCCGGTTCTACCTAACCATGCACTAATTTCCTCTAGGTAAGTGACCTCACTGCAGGGTGGCTTTCATTTACCACCCGCTATTCTGCCCCCGGGGATTCCAGACAAAACATATAACAGGTACGAACAATTTTGGTTAATACATAAAATCAATACAGCATCAACAGAACTAATGAAAGTTCTTAAATGGTCATGATCCAAATATTAAACATCACAAGACTCTCAATAATGAAAATCAGAACCAGAATATAACTATGCAAAAGATGTATTAAACTGATTTCGATCATTTAGCTATAAGGGAAGGTAGAAAAAGGAACATGCTATATAACCAAATGTTTTGAGCATTTATACTTTGGGAAGGGTAAGAAAAAGGAACACGCTAAGTAATCATAACACTTTAGTAATTTTCAAAGGGAAGGTAAGATAGGGAACATATTTAATAAGAAACGATTTGAGCATTTATTCAAAGGGAGGGTAAGAAAGGGAACATATAAAATAGTTTTGAAAAAGATTATATATGCAATGAAAGCTTTACGTTATGAAGGGTAAAGAGAAGGAACAAGTATACGATGACAAACCCACACAGATTTATATTTACCTAGAATGGTGTGAAGACCAACCCTGGCCACGGGTCAGTTAAAGGACAGAAAAACCCCAAAGTTGCAGTTGCCAGTAGGCCAGCAGGTGCAGATCAGAATCAGGACAGGGAAAACCAGATTGGATCAGGACAGGACCACCAAAGGTTAAGACCGGCACCCACAGTTCGGTTGCGAAGCCTGCGCTACTTCCTCTCTGCAGCTAACAGTCAGAACTTCGCTTGGGTTATCAATCTTCTGACAGAGTGCTTCGCAGCCCCTCTGTTCTCGATCACCTATTGAGTGCGTTGGGTCAGTGACAGGTCAGCTATTCGGACAAGTCGGACAAATTAACTAGCTAAGCCTACCCTAGTTATACTGTTTTCCAGGCCAGTGTGCCACCCCTAATGTTGCAAGTGTAAGGATTCCCAATTTTGATTGGACAAAAGAAGATGAGAGGTCATCACACCACACCAAATTTTGATATCTCAGTGTTGAATATTAATTTGAACATTCCTGCCCATCAACATATTTTCACATGTCATCTTTATTCCACCCAACAATGGAGAATTTATCATTAAATGCATTGTAATACATTGGGTACGGTTTAGCTTCCTCTGGCATAGTTAAGGGTTAGCTTCCCAGGCGCATCTTGACTGTGATTGTATTTGGCTCTCATTCAATGACAAATGTTCTCAGCTCCTCTCTGGAGCTTGTCATGCGCAGAAGGACTTTCAAAATGGAGTTATTACGTCTCCCAGGCCCACATTTATCGTTTCATAAAAGAATAGAAAGAAATAGTTTTAGAACACAGAATAAATGAATACAATGTATACCATGTATTTCTACTCTATACCCATTACATTACATTTTATTTAACTATAGCATTAGGACTAGGCAGAACGAACAGCTTAGCAAAAACAGCAGTGCAAGCTTCTCGCATGTGAGAATGTGATGGATGTAGTGAGTCAGAGAAAAGAAGGAAGTAGGTGAGGAGAAAGGGAGGAAGAGAAATGTTGGAGGCAGAGGAGGCAGGAGGGAGGTAAAGAGAAAAAGAAAAAGGAGACCAGGAAGTAGAGAGAAATAGTGAGGTATCGAGAGAGAAAAGAAAGGAATTATAGTGGAAGAGAGAGATGAGAGGGACGGAGAGAGGGAGCTAGAGAAAGGGAGGGAGGGAAAGACAGAGCGTGTGGCAGTGGGATGGAATAAAGGAAGACAGGGACAAAGAGAGGGAGGAAGTAGGAAGGGAGGGAGTATATGAGGAGAGGGTTCAAATAGAGAGATGGAGAAATAAAGAGAAGTAAAGAGAATGGGAGGCAGAGCATGGAACACAGAGAGTGAGAAGACAGAGGAAAGGACCCAGGGAATAAGAAAGAGGAGGTAGAACGAGAGGGCAAGGAGTGGAAAGGATGCAGGGACATAGATAAGGAGGGAGGGTGGCTAAGATGTGGGGAGGCAAAGGGAAGCAATGAGGAAAACAATGAGGACAAGAAAGAGAGAAAAAGTGGGAAATGAGAGGGAGAGAGAAGATGGGATACATTGGAAAAAGAGAGAAAGCCCACAGGAAAGCAGAGGTGGAGGAGAAAAAAGGAGGTAGGAAATAGTCAAGGATAGAAAGTGGGAGACAGAAAGGGAGACAGGGAAGAAAAGAGAAAAGGAGAGAAAATGAAAGGCAAGTTAAGAAGGAGGGAAAAACTGAAGCAGAAAGGGAAAGGGTGAGGAAAAGATGTAGTGAGAGGAAGAACTATAGGGAACTAGAGCTAGAAGGTGAAAGGATACAAGAGAGAAAAAGTGAGAGTGGAAGAGAAATAGGAGGTGCGTATTAGTAGGGTTGGACAATGTGAACATGGAGGAGGCAGAGAGGAAGATAAAGGAACCAGGGAAAATAAGACAAAGGCAGACGGGAGCAGAGCAAGAGACATAGGGAGTGAAAAAGGGTCTAAGAAAGATAAAAGAGACAAACAAAAGACATTGTAGCAGCGAAAAGAGGAGACAGAAAGAAATTGTAAGAGAAGTAAATGTAAAAACGAGGATGAGAGCAACAGTTACCTTCAGACAGCAAGATTGAAAGTTATAAAGTAATGAATATATATATATATATATATATATATATATATAGAGAGAGAGAGAGAGAGAGAGAGAGAGAGAGAGAGAGAGAGAGAGAAAAAAAGAGAGAGAGAGAGAGGGGGACATGTGTACAAGACAGACAGAACCCAAACGAAAGAGGAAATCACGGTAAGAAGTACTTGTGGAAACATTAAAAAGAGAAAGAAAAATTGAAAATCACAACCACTGATATAGAAAAAAGAAATAGGAATTATGAAAGTAGAGAACTTGTTGTTTGATGAAAAAGAAGACGTGCAACTATGTGCATTGTAGCAGCTCTCTGCAAAGAGTTGTTGGGTGTCAGTGGATAAGGGTAGTTGTGTGATGTCATAAAAAGCAAAAGGAAAAAAAAGAAAGGGCAAATATTAAAAATTTCATATAGTTTTAAATAAAGGGTCCAGTACAGAAAGTAAAAAACACCTACATTTGAATAAACAAAAAAACTAAAAAACAAAAACTAAGGTTAATGGCTGTGTACATGTTCTTTGCACTGCAGCAATTCTGGCTCTGGTGGATGTTACTCCACAACCATCATCACTCCACATGTTAGACATCTCTCACCAAAACTGGAAAAGTCCATTATCCTATCCCATCGCAGAAGATGGTGTTGATGGAGCAGGTGGTGGCGCTGCTGAAGCATCAGACTGGCTTGCTGGTGGCAGATAGTGCAAGGTATAAATGTGGACTATGTTGTTGGTCAAGGTGGGGGAAAGGAAAGAGTATTTCCCAGTCAACTATTGCTTAAAGATCATGTGTGGCGTTGTTCACAGTACACTGTGTAGGCTTGAGAAGACTTTGTATTGGGTGAGAGCAGGCATTGAGCCCACACTAAAGAACAAGAGAAACATCCATACCCTAAGGTTGGTGTGGCAGATGGGCCAGCCTCTTCTTCTGACAAAAGACACACTGAAACATCTCTTCATGCGCTGCTGCTGCTGATGGAGATGGCAGGGGAGTGAGAAGGAGTCACTGCGGGAATGAAAAGGATGCAGCTGAGTAGACAGATCAAGTGCTGAAAAATATTACAAGGGAAACAAAATTATCAAACAACTGTTACAGTACACACGCCAATTTATTATGAAGACTAAAAACAAGAAGCATTACAACTTAATTATGTAGCAAGTGTAGATGTATGATTAATAAAGCCACTAGATAAAACACTAAACTGGAACTTGTAAGTATATTGGACATTCTATCGTGACCCTGCTGGGAGTGCTGCTTTGGATTACCTGCTTGTTCTGGCCGCTACGCTACGCCATACCACGCCTCGCCATACCACGCCTCGCGGCCCCCGCTCCGCGGGAGCCGCTCGCAGGCCATAGACTCGGACTGGGAATTTGTCCATTGTCCCTGGGTTCCTCTAAGTGCATTGGAGCACCAACGTGCCTGCAGGGGTTGTTCACCATCGCTCCAGGGCCAGAGGCGGGACTGCGAGGACCAGCGTGCTGAGCGGCGCGGATCGGCCGCAGCTGGTCCTCTTCCCGCCCCCTCCACCCGTTAAAAACATTGTGGAGCGTGACCTGCCTGGGATTCTATCGTGACCCTGCTGGGAGTGCTGCTTTGGATTACCTGCTTGTTCTGGCCGCTACGCTACGCCATACCACGCCTCGCGGCCCCCGCTCCGCGGGGGCCGCTCGCAGGCCATAGACTCGGACTGGGAATTTGTCCATTGTCCCTGGGTTCCTCTAAGTGCATTGGAGCACCAACGTGCCTGCAGGGGTTGTTCACCATCGCTCCAGGGCCAGAGGCGGGACTGCGAGGACCAGCGTGCTGAGCGGCGCTGATCGGCCGCAGCTGGTCCTCTTCCCGCCCCCTCCACCCGCCCTACTCCCTGATAAACCGCGTCAGTGACGCGCACGCGGGACGCGCGCGGGGCAAAGGCCGGGGCGAAGACCGGGCAAAGAGCGGGCCGTTTGAGGCAGTTCGAGGACTGAGCGGACTGGACTGGCCCACCCTCTTTCGTCAATTTCTTTCCTTACTATCCTCTATTGAGGCCAAAAAGGTCAACCCCCTTGGGTACTATCTCACTTTCACTGCTAGATTGGCTTCCCTTGTGATACTAAGATATGTGTACTAGGATAACTAGGAGTAAGGCTTCCAAAGGCGGCCAACCAATTAATGGCCCCATGGATGACTTTATTACCCGCACCAACATAGCTATAGATCAAGAAATATCTAAGCTCCAAACCCGGGTATCTTTAGAATTGGTAGCTGCTAGAAGATTGTCCCAGGTTATTGCTACCTCAAAAAAATCCTCCCTAGGCTACATAGCCGCTGCGGTTACCCCGGAGCGACCCGCTATCTCCCATTGTGTAGTCACACAGGCTGATGTCCCCCTTACCCCGCTTCCTTCCGCACTTTCCCCGCCCCTTGTTCAACCACCCAAACTAGATGAAGTGAGTGTATCTGTTGCTTCTTGCACTCAGAATGCCACTCCAAACCCTCTCCCCCCGGTGTTATTTAACGCCACTAGTGATGCACAATCCAAACGTAAACGCCACTCCCGCTCTGCCTATTCCCGCAAGAAGGCGAAAATTGCGGTGACACAACATCTGGCACTGACGAGTGGTTCGGCACCTAACGCTAAAGGAGAGCGCACCCCTAGGAAGCAGCCTTCTATGGAGGGAGGGGAGGATGGGATAACCATTGCGCCTCCTACTATTACCCTAGAGGATGAGGGCTTACAGTCAGACGGGCTGGGCAAAAATGAGAGGGAATTCATAGATCTGGTATGGGAAACCCTTAAAAAAACTCCTTTCCCCCTTAGACCTCAGACTCTCACGGATTGAAAACAATCTACTCGATTTGGAAAAGAGCATTATTGCTCTGGCCACTCTCGGCCTGAGAAGTCTTGAGAACCAGGGTCTCCCTGTAGCTGATCCAACACCATTAGCTACTATACCACAAGCCCTACAACTCCCCCCCACAGTACCAACTACGGTACGGCCCGTTCCCAAACCGAGGACTATGGCTGTGGATCAAACTTCCACTGCCACAAAACCTAAGGCTCCCAAACAGCCCTCTACACACCAACCAGCCAACTCTAACCTTGGAGCCACTCTCAGACCCCATCCTAGTGGAGTGGCCCATCAGCCTACCCAGGACCCCCCTGCAAAGAATAACTTTAGAGGGGGTTACATTGATCTCCCCCCAGAGGCCAATGATTTTGTGGTTGTTCTGACGGGCGTCCCCCAGATTGGTATCGGTCAACATGAGAACCATTGGTCTCTCAAAAACAAGATAATGCACTGGCTTAATGTCAATAGACCTATCCCTTATGGCCGCAGAAGTAGAGTCCTGATGGTTCGTAGAACTCCCTGGGTGGGCTCAACAAGGAAAACCAATCCTGGGGATTGTGTAGTGGTAACCTTCGACGACCCACATACGGCACAGCATATATGTTCATGGCCCTGTAGTGAAGGGTCTTCTGTAATTCCTAGGCCGCTGTCCTCTTTCTACCCGCCACGCCCCAGACATAACCAAATGGATGACTGGTCATCGGTCCACCACCATTCATGGAGAAGCCGCCCTAATAACCATGTGTACTCCTTCTCACATTGGAATGGCCTTCCAACCTCAAATAGATTCGGAGGACTGGAGGAGGTGGATTGACTCTCCAGGCATCCTGTCCATCATCTATTGGGAAATGCATTGCCACCACAGGTTCTCGGGCCCTGTGAAACCCCATGTCTGTGTACTGAACCTTTAGCTACTGACCCTCTAACAGGCCTAGTAGGAACATCAAATAGTCCACTTTCAGAGGGGGGGTTGTTAGCTCCAAGCGGCTTAGATCCCCAAGGGGAGTTGACCGCTTTAGGCGGTTTGGGCCCACAAGGTGTGGAAGATCAGCTGGCTCTATCCCATATCCTACCCCTGTCACCTACTCATGTTACCTTATTAGAGGGAAAGCTGTCCGGGGCAATTATAGCCCTTAAATCCCCTCAGATTGAGCATTTACAAAGGCCATCTAGAGTGGCTGTGTCCAATCCATTTGCACCCATCTATCCTCCTAGGCAGCCTACCCCAGATGAACCCCTGCTAAAGATTGTAAGCTGGAATGTGGCAGGGCTTGCTCGCAACCTTGATAACCCTGAATGGAATGTGTTCTTAGAACCTTATAACATCTGTATTCTGCAAGAAACCTGGTCTCAAGAACCCAGACATAGAGTAGGCTTCTCGACCTACTTTGTTCCAGCTTGTCAACATAGTGGATCTAAGGGTCGCCCGTCTGGCGGCCTTCTCATATGGGTCAGCATTGCTCTGGGTTTAAAAGTGAGTCAAAGGATCACCCAATCCCCTGACCTCCAGAGGATAACAATACACTGCCAAGGGGGAAGGAACTTGGAAGGTTTTAACCTTTATCTGAGGGGCGCTAGGGGCGGGGTTTCATGTCTATCTTCAACAGGACTAAGCAATGACCTAGCTGCTTGCAAGATTGACTCCTACGTACTTCTTGCAGGCGACTTTAACTGTTGTTTCGAGCCACTGGCTAAGGAGGACATTTTGGATACTTTTGATGAGGACACAAGAAGTGGTATCCCAATCCTGACCCTCGACCCGATTCCCAAGTGGACGCAAAGTGCGATAGAAATCAATGCTCTTTGCATGGAACATAACTTGAGATCAACAAATGGTCGATCAAAATCTGATCTTATGGGTGCCCATACGTATAACAGGACGGGCCACACCTCCAGAATTGACTTTATCATGTTGAACTATAATCTCTGGCCATTCCACCAAGACATGGAGGTTATAGTGTCTTGTGATAGCGACCATAACCCCCTTTCCCTAACCCTCACTCCCCCTTGGCAGTTGGGGAAACAAGACAAGACTACTCACATGTGGAAATCATCTCATGAAATTGTTCCGTCTAACTGTGGCAGGCGTCTGAAGTGGGCAAAAGTAAAAGCCGACGAGGCAAGGTTGGCGCAAGCCGGGACCATCTTGTCTGTGGTGGAGCCTCGGCTTGACGCATTAAGTCCTTCTAGCAAAAAAGTTTTACCGATATTCATAGAGACTATAGCAGCACTGAGTGAACTGTTTACAATTTCCCAATCCAATGCCAGGGTTGTACCGGATAGCGTTTCCAAGGCCAGAGACAAATGGTATTCCCCTAAATGCCGAGCTGCTAAGAGGGAACTCATTCTTGCAGTAAAGAACAAGGACCCAGTTACTATCAGATCCGCAAGGAAATTATATAAAAAAATTGTGGCTGAGGCTAAAGAGACTCATGAATCTAATTTTTGGTGGGAGCTAGTAGAGGCAAGTACCAGGAAGGATTCAAAGGGGTTTTGGGATTTATTGAGAGCAAGGAACAAGCCCATTGACCAACAGCTAACTTGCAACATTCCTGGTGACGCTTGGTTTGCCCACTTTTCCAAGCTATATTCTGCTCCATTGGGGTCACCTCATTTAAGTCTGGGCTTTTTGCCCAGTCCTAGAGTTGATCTTCTATCCATCGAAGGCCCCTTCACTAGTCAGGAAGTAGAAAGGGCAATTGGGTGTATCGTTTCCAATAAGGCTCCGGGTCCTGATGGGATCCCGGGCGACTTGCTGAAGACCTACCCAGCTTCATGGAGCAGATTAATTGCTTCCCTCTTAAATGAGGTTTTGCTGGGAGGTTCTTTCCCTGATTCATGGAGGGGCGCCGAAGTCGTCCCTATTTTCAAGAAAGGCAGTAGGGACGACCCAGCCAACTATCGCCCTATCAGTTTGCTGGACTCAACCCAAAAGGTTGCAGGCAAAGTGGTCTTGGGTAGGATTTTGCAGTGGGCTGACGAGGAAAAGATCCTGTCAGACTTTCAGGCAGGTTTTAGAACAGGGACAGGCACCATCGAGCAGACATTCCGCCTTCTAATGTTATATTGGAAAGTGGTGGTGCTGGGAGGGGGTAGTTTGTATTTAGTCTTTATAGACTTGCGAACAGCCTTCGACCTGGTCCCACGAGCCCTATTATGGAATGTCCTTGATGGGTTAGGTCTACCCCCTTATTTGCTGTTCTTGCTTATAAAATTCCACGAAAGCAATTTCGCCCAGATCAGATGGGGCGTCCAGGGGGAAAAAACATCTCGTATCCCTGTAGATAGGGGCGTCCGCCAGGGGTGTGTGCTTGCCCCCACTCTGTTTTCTCTTTATGTTAACGGAGTGGTGGAGCATCTCCTTCAACATCCTTCGGATGCACCTTCCCTGGCGGGAAGAAAAGTTCCGACGCTCCTATTTGCGGACGACACCCTCCTGATCTCGAAATCACCAGCAGGCATCCATAAATTGCTTTCGAGCTTTAAAACCTTTTGTGACACCAAGGGTCTAGCTATAAATATAGGCAAGACCAAATTCCTTGTCCTTAACCCCCCTAAGAAATCTGTTGCCCCTCCTGTCTTAGACTCTATCCCTCTCGAAAGAGTCGGAGAATTTGACTATCTGGGAATACGTCTCTGCGACACAATGAGTTGGAAGGCACACCACCAAAAGGTGTTTCTGACTCATAAAAGGGTGGCAGGAGCCTTGCTTAAGGAACAACGTGCCTCAACCATAAAACTAATCGGGGCACCGTTAGACATCTATAGGGCAAGGGTTGTGAGCGCAGCATTGTATGGTGCAGAACTGTGGGGCACACAGAGAGTTGACACCTTGGCCCATCTTGAAAACAATTTTCATAAAGATCTAATGAGGCTACCCCACAGTACCCCTACAATCCCCCTCCTGCTAGATACAGGCACCCGCCCAATATGTGAGCAAGCAAAACTGCGTCCCCTGCTACTATGGTCCCGGATATGGAAGGTCCCTGAATTGTGTAGTTACGCAGATGCCCTAAACGAACTGTTGTCACTCCCAGGTTGCTGCAAGATATCCTGGCTCAGGGAGGTCAAACGACTTCTCTATGAGTTGGGTTTAGGAGACGCTTGGGTTAATAAAACAGCACCATCTAAACAACTCCTAAAGAAGGCCTATTGGTCTTGGGTAGACAATAAGAGAATGTCCAATCCAAACCATTGTAAATCTGTTGCCCAGTTTTTGCTGGTTAAGGAGTTCCCCTACAGGGAACCTTATCTGGATCTAATCCACAACTCGGGCGACAGATCATTGTACTTCAGATTTAGGGTGGGTGTACTCCCCTTAGGACTGTTAACTTCCACCTGGAATCCACCACTACAAACTGTTCCGTATTGCCCTTTCTGTGTCTCAAGGGTCGAGTCTGTCGCTCACCTACTGTTCGAGTGCAATGCCTATGCAGCGCCTAGATCAAAATGGCTAAAGCCCTTATGAAGGAGCCTAGGAACGAGATCGCATTTAGAAGCCTTACGCATATTGCGCTCAGATGCCCGCCCCTTTTTTGCCTGCTGTATGGCAAAATTTCTAGGCTGGGCATGGCGAATAAGATCTACTAAAAAGCTGTTGATCCAGTAATGTGCTCCCTGCTTGTATTGTATTTCTACTTACTCTTAAATGTTTTTATTATGATCCCGTAGGGTATTTTATAATGTGCATTTTTGAATTGTTTTTATTGATGTTTGTATTGCTTTTATGATATGTACCATATCGAAATAAAGCTCAAACTGAACTGAACTGTATATTGGACATTGAAAAAAGTAAGGTGCAGGATGACTGTTATGTACATTTAAAAAGTATATAACATAAGACAGTTACACACATCACTGTTCAAAATATGAGATAGAAGTTTAGAAGAGGCAAGTGAACTGATTAACAAACCAAATGACAGCTGAATGGAAAACCAAATAATTTTACCTAGCTTGCATTTGCTCCCTCGTAGTTTGAGTAGGCTCATCTATTTGTCAGATCACAGCCAAAACACATTCCTTACTATTAGGGAGTCAGGAGGAAAATGGCTTCTCAAATGAAGTTAAAAGAAAACTCTTTAGAAGGGGGTGGTAAGGCATAGGGTTGTCAGCCAAAACAAATCTAGAAAGTAAGGGTCTCACAGGAAAATGTCAAGGCTCAAGGAAGAAAATATTGAAATAACAAGTATTTTATACATGATAACAAAATAGAAGTAAATGTGTTTTATAATTGAAAATTGCGAGGGCATGCACCATTAAAAAAAAACTGTTCAAGTGTGTAAAATTACTCTACAAACACACTGTGATCATTATTTAACAAAATGTATCACATTAGACATAAACTTGTTCAAATAACAAGACTTGCAGCTTTCCAAAGACTGAATGTCTTGTTCTAAAAGCTACTATTTGCTGGCACAGCCCACACTTATGTTGAAAAGTGTGCACTTACACAAAGATTGTAACTCACAACGTCTGCTTGCAGGCAGAAAAAGTTAAAATTTAAACACGCATATTCCAAGGGCTCAAAATAAGAAAGGGAAGCCGGGAGAGTGAAAAAGATAAGAAAATTAAGGTGGGAAAAAGAAACATAATTATAGGATGTCTTTTCAATAGCAACAGAGTCACAATCTAAAATAACTTCACGATCCATGAGCTGCTCTTCTCAGACTCAGAAAAAACTGAAAAAGAAATGCTTGACTGAATGTGAATCAAAATCCATAAATGAGTTGCAAATCATGTAAAACACGCTAAAAAAGAAAAATGTTGAATAAATGATACAAGGCAAGCTAAAAAACAAAGGGTGTCTCTGAAATGAGAAATTGGATATAAGAATGCCTTCGAAAACTCAAGGAAAAAGGTTTTGAAGATTGTTTTCAATGTTGGTCAGGAATAGGTGAGTACCATCAACAAGTGGCATGTCAAAACAAAGATACTTGGTTGCCGAAAAACATTTTTTAATAGATTTTTTTATTGCGGTTAACTCAGACAATGCAACAAGAACAAAAAGCATTAAACAGTACAGCCTAAAGTCATACTCTATAATAATCAGTTGTCCAGTAAGCATCAAAAACCCCAAGTGCTTTATTTACAATACAATGACGCAGCGCGGGGCAGCAAGCCTTTTTACTGCTCCTAGCAGCGTCATTTTAAAAGCAAAAGGATGTGTAATATTTACAAATGTGCTTTTCCCTGCGCTGGCGCACAATTGACTGTCATGCGTCAACGTAGGCACCCTTGCACCATGGTGAAAGGGTGCCTGCAGTGCCGGTCCTAGGCCTTCTGAGGCCCCGGGCGAAAGGGAAGATGTGAGGCCCCTCTAATTACATATTGCGTCGCAAGAAGTGACATCACAGAAAGCGACTTTGCAGGACTTTTGATCTTAGTTCTTTGGCATCACTGAAGCAAACTAATGTGGATATCAGTAACATGGACAAAAAGTAGACGAGATGGAAAACAGGTGAGCAATTATCCATAAGTGTAACACTTGCCAGCTCCTTGAATGATTAGTTGGACATACCCCCAAATTCCAAAGGAACCAGAAGGTCAAGAACATGATAGGCATTCAATTATGACAGCATATTTACTGGTTAAATAAATGTGGAAATATACTAATTTCAGCTTCATTTTTCCACAAAACCATAAATAAATGTGGATAAATACAGATAAAATTGGCAAAAAATAAATGTGGATAAATACAGAAGGAAATACCCCCCAAAAAAATACCATAAAAGCGGGAGCCCTATTCATGATGTACCACATCATACTGGAGAAAAACACACCTTACACCATAACCCCCAAACTAAAGGTCCTAGGCTCACTAGGTAACTATGTTATTGGGTTTCTGCAGTGATTTGCCATGGAAATATTTTCACAACAAATTAATTGGTGAGAATGTACGGCAAATCGCCAACATACTCAAGCATCATGTGGCACACACTGTCATCTTTTTCCTCACACACCAAAAGCTACAAGCAAAGAGGTGTATTTATGACATTAGTGGCCTTGGAACACCGGCTTAGCACTCATCATGTTCCACAGTCAACTCGTACTCTACTTCCTCTGCAAAGGATACACCATTTGAAACATCCAGTTGGTATATCATGCTAATCTATACATCATGACCTACTCTACATACTTCTGGGGTTTAGGACATGAGGCAACAATCCTGGGCAACAGTCAGATTTGGGCCATACACGTTGCAGCATCGATTAGTCCACTTAGGAGCTCAAACAATGTTTATTTTCATTTTTAATATTGTTGTTATTATTTCACAAAAACAACATCAGTGAAGCCACGGAGAAGGCACTTAGTCTAAAATTGTGCTCTCATTATACATAGTCATAGTAGACACAGTACCAATACAGGAGAAATAAAGTAGTAGCCAAAAACAAAGGCATGTGAGCGATACATTGGTTCTTGTGAGATGTAGGAGGGGAAAGGATCGTCGAGTAGTGTGTGAGGGGAACAAGAAGGATCAAGTTAGGTGGGTGATGCACATTAATCTAGACAATGATGGGGGTGAGGCACTAAGGCTTCAGAAATCCAAATGTTCAGCAATCTCCCACGCATTCAAATGTTCTGGTAAGCCAACAGCCCCTCCTTCCACTTCTCTACTGACAGCCTCCCATGTCCAGATAGCCTCATGCTCTCCTTCTTACTGTGGACACTCTCTCGGCCTGAAAGAACTGTAGATCTGGGCTGACACAACATGTCTCTTACATAACATGGCATGACATAAAAAACAACGCAAACCTGCACATTAAAGAAAATGACATTCCCTGCATTACTGCAATCACGATGTCGCCACACATTGATGCGGTAATTCAGTGTGTTCTATATTTCCAGTCCTCACATTGGGCTGCCAGTCTAAATGGCTCAGCGCCCACTACATACAAGACTACATACAAAATGAAGTGCCATCCAGACCCTTGCGATCTAATTAACTCACCTGCCCCTGCACTCCCAAATCCAAATGCAAATCGAGACAGGCACTTCGCAGTAGCTGGGCCCAGCCATGGTACAACCTCCCTACAAACCGGTGAAGCCAGCAGCAACATCCTCGCAATCAAACCGGTTCTAATTTTGCTGCCCCATTCCACTGATCGCTTCTCTAATTCCTCTTGTACATTGAGAAGCTATTTAATTATTCGGTGTGCATTACAAATATGTATAAATAAAATAAATAAATAGGAAGTAATTTTCGGTTATATATAATTTATATTAATTCTGCAAGTCGCACAGAAGTTCTGTCAATGTACCTCCCTATTTTTCACGGAATTCCTCTTTGTCTAGAACCATTTATACAACACGGATTTGGAGTACTTTGTTTCCCATCCTCTGCTTTATTAGTAGTGTTACACTTAAAGTAATCGGTTCAGAACGAGTGCTTATAAAATGCCTATAACCTCCCAGTGGCACAGAATACCCTGTCTTTACAAAAGCACTTCCATGACATATGATAATAACTACATCGATCTAGTACTTCCTACCAAAATTTTGCTGCATGATAGTGATATAAATATCACACGTTACAGTCCTCAGACTGAGAGACACTCTAATTCCATGCATCCATCCACCCATCCACCCTTCCATCATGCATCACCCATCATGCACCATCCACTATATTGGTCATCCACCCATCCATCCACCCATCCATCCACCCATCATGCATCCACCACCCAGGCACTCATCCATCCACCCACCCACCATGCATCCATCCACCCATGCATCCACCCATGCACCCATCCATTCACCCATCCACTGATGATTCATGCATCCATGCACCCACCCATCCATCGACCCACCCATTATTCATGCATCCATGCATCCACCCATGCATCCATCTACCCATCCTTCATGCATCCACCCATGCATCCATCCACCCATCATTCATGCATCCACCCATGCATCCATCCACCCATCATTCATGCATCCATGCACCCACCCACACCATCCACGCATCGTCTCCCCTTTTGTGGTCCTTCATGTTTCACATAGTATTACATTTTGCAAGCGTGTGTTTTGCATTTTGCAGGTGTTTACAATGCTGTCATAGTAATATATTTAGCGAGTGTTTGTAACGGGTGTATTTATTTTAGTGTTGTATTTAGCAGGTGTTTACAATGCCATTTTTAGCCCAAAAACTGTATAGACGTGATACGAGGCTCTAACCTTGGTTTCCAGCACCAAAGTCGGCCGCGCTACCCGTCAGACTACATCCTCTCCCCTGCGGGCACCCTGCTCTGCGGTCTACTCTGCGGGCCGGCGGCGGGGCCCCCCGAGCGCGAGGCCCTGGGCAGCTGCCCATACCGCCCATGCCTAGGACCGGCCCTGGGTGCCTGCATTGAGTGGATGACTTGTTTTGTGCAGGAAGGTACACCTCCCTGCTCAAAAACAAACACAATAGACTTATTCCTTTTTCTATGTGTGCTACAGAATGCAGCACATATAGAAAGAGGAAACTACGAGGAGAAATAAAAGTATTTTTGCTCGTTGCGCCTCCTTATGCCTACCCTGAGGAGGCGTAGGATTCTGACGCATTCCCAGCTTACAAAATGTTGTAAATCTCGGAATGTGATAGAATTCATGGATGTTGCATGGGCACACCCACAGCAACACCCATGGCACCCCCCTTTCACGCAAAGTGATGCACGAAAAGGGCAGTATTTACAAGGCCATGAAAAGCCATGCAGGGAAACTTTCATGGCCTTCTAAATATGGGCCAGCACACTGCGCCGCTGGTGCGTCAACAAAAGTGATGCACTTCCGGCTCAAAGGGCATGTAAATAAGTTCCCCCCCTGTCTCCTCACCCACTTTTCAATAATTCACAGTTCAGCATTAGGATCATATTGGTCATGGCCTCAGAGCCAATGTCTGGTTCTTGCCAGAGATGCACATGGATCTCCTCTGTAACCATTCCAATTCTCCCATATTTTATTTATTAGGGCACCCCCTTATTTCACAGATCACTCTTTATGCCAACATGCACAGTCCATATCACACTTCCAGTCACTCAGATGAGGGGCTAGGTCATCTCTCCACATCCTTGCAATGTTGCTCTTAGCCACCATCAATCCCAGTGTCAACCAAATCTAGTCCA
Source organism: Lissotriton vulgaris (assembly GCF_964263255.1). NCBI lineage: Eukaryota > Metazoa > Chordata > Amphibia > Caudata > Salamandridae > Lissotriton > Lissotriton vulgaris. Next base: position 339,241,254 of record NC_141687.1, on the reverse strand, counting down.
TTCAGGTAAGGTCAGTTTTCTCCCAGATATTAAAAAGGCACCACTTCGCGGAGGCCTCCATCTGACCTCCACAAACATCATTTAAATAACTGAGCACTGAATCACCGGGCAACTACATAACGTGGAAAAATTTCCCCACTCCCAAAACCATTTTTGATTCTGAGTAATGGTAGAGTACACAATTGTGGTTAAAGGGAAAAGAGATTTTTTCTAAAAGTATATTTCATGCAAATTGTCAGATTCAGAGCCAGATGTACGACCCTTTTTTGCGCTTGCAAACAGCAGATCAGCCCATTTTCGACAAATAAAAGGGTCCTGGCATGTACAAACTCTATTTTGTGAGTCACTGACTCGCAAAATAGCATTTTTGACTCTCACCATTAGGAAGGGGCATCCCATGTACTTATGTTTTGCAGCTGCATATTCAGACACTCACCCCAAGTCACAGATCTGGGTTGAATCCATCATCATTCATTAACTCACTTCACCACCTCAATTCACATCCAGCTATATGCAAATCAGTCTTGACCCTGTGCCCATGGGAACAGTCCAGCGTGAACTGACAAGCCAGATCTTCCCTGAACCAGAAGCTGGGACCGGTTTAAGGGTAACACATCAGCCGGGATAGCTTGAATCCAGTGGCAAAGTGAGCAAGGGACCCACATCTGGGCATACCCTGCTAACTTAGGGCGAACAAACAAACACAAGGAGATTATGGACGGAGCATTGAAACTTTTCAGATACTCACACTTAGCCACAGATCTTGGTTGAATCCATCATCATTCTTTAGCTCACTTCGCCACCTCAGTTCAGACCCAGTTATATGCAAATCAGTCTTGACCCTGTGCCTCATGGGAATAGTCCAGCCCGATCTGCCAAGCCAGGTCTTCCCTGAACCAGAAACAAGCATCCTGGGACCAGTTTCTGGGTAACACCCTTCATCAGCCAGGATAACTTGAATCCAGTGGCAAAGTAAGCAAGGGATCCACATCTGGGCATACCCTGCCAACTTAGGGGAAACAAAGCAAACACAAGGAAATGATGGATGGAGCACTGAAACTTTTCAGACACTCGCCCCAGTCGCAGATCTGGGTTGAATGCATCATAATTCTTTAACTCACTTAGCCACCTCCAAACTGGAATGGCATGGTGAGCAAAAAATCGGTGTTAGGCCCAGATCTCTGTACTAGGGGAATGTATGACCTTTGTTGAACTGCACCTTGAAACAGCGTGCATTTTTTCCCTGTGCTGTCCTGCCGCCGGAGCCTCCAGTCTGCCTCCCGCCGCCTCGCTAGCCTTTCCACCTTGCTAGTAGGGCCGCTGTGCGGAGAGCAGGCTGGGGACTACACATCCCAGCAGCCCATGCGGTAACACGCACCATCAAACCGCGCCAGGAGGCGCTTAAAAGACGTGTAATCCCTGCCTCGGGGGACGCCGGGCCAAAGGCGGGCCCGTTTAAGCCCGTTAAAGACCGGGCAAGACTGGACTGGGCCACCCCATTGACAATTGTAGCCTCATCATCCACTTTTGTTTCATATTAACCATCTTTGTACTGTTGTGTTTCGGAGTTACCTATTATTTACTCCAATCTGAGCAGCATCATTCTGACTATGTCGCCCAGAAATACTAGAAGTAGTAAGCTTTCACATGCTGCCCAGACCATCGGTCCAATTGACTAATTTATCTCCAGGGCCAATGACGCAATCAATCAAGGCGTCCTTTTGTTGGAACGGAGGGTCTCTCAAGAACTAGCCATAGCCAAACGTTCCTCATTAGGTCTATTGGCTGCAGTTAGAACTCCTCAGCGCCACTTAGAACCCTGCACGCCAACGGATTCCCACACCGTTCCAGGCACTGTGGATTTGTCAGTATCCATTGATCTATCAGCCACCCAGCTATCCCAATCCCCCCTATCTTTGGAGCGAACCCCGACTCTTTTTACATCTCCGAGCAGGGAGGACTCCAATACAACCACCAACAGGGGTCTGAGGGAGGGTGTGATACCAAAGAAAAAAGAGAGGAAAGGGAAAAAGAAGATTCCACAAAAAAACAACTCTTGAGTTCAGTCACAAACCCCGACGCAACCTAGATTACAAATTTCATCTGCTATACAATCGGCCTCACTCCAGCAAGGGGCTAATCCCACATCACCAGACATAATAAATCTCTCCTCCACCATGCCTAACCTCAGCCTTACTAGTAATGTGGGAAGAGGGCGTGACACCTGTAGTTTAGACATCCAGCCACTGGATAGATTAGAGGCATTAATTAAGCTGTATGTGCAACCCATTGAGCTTTCCCTGGCCAAAGTTGAAAAGATGATGGAAACGCTAATCTCAGAAACTCAAATCCACAAAGAGTTCTGTCCCTACTCTCCCTGTGGCCCAAAAACCCAATCCTAAATCTACCAAAGTAGGGGCAGCTGCGGCGAAACAAGTACCCAAATTGGCTACTACATCTGCAAATGTCCACCAAAAATCCTCAATCGCAGCTGTGCAACAAAAAACACCACCCACGGCAGCGAAGAAAGGCCCTGCTATACCATCAGTTCCAGCCTCAGCTCCCATTTCCACCCAGGCTCCCACTCTAGCAAAAACCCCAGGGATCCAAAATGCCACCTATAAGACGAGACGGAAAGGTGGTCGTTCCTTCCACCTTCCCCCAGAAGCCACCCCGTTCGTTGTTATCATGACCGGGGTCCCAGAACTGAACCCAAACTCAGAGGAACCAGGTTGGTCCTTAAAAAATAAAGTGTTACACTGGCTATCCACCAACAGGCCCCTCCCTCCTTACTCTAATAATAGAGTCACAATGGTCCACAGGGTCCCCTGGTTAGGTAAAGAGCCAAAAACAATCCAGGGTGATTGTGTCATCATCAACTTCGAAGATCCCCATACAGTTGAGCATATCTGCGCATGGGATTCCCACCTTACACCTGATGGAATAGGCACTAAAAGATTGTCATTCTTCTACCCTCCACTAAACCACTACGCTTCAGGTCCAGATTGGAATTGGACCCAGGTAGGAAACTGGAACAGAAGACCTGACTGGTTAGATTGGGCGGGTAATGGGAGTAGAGATCCCGCGCCACCCTTTGGTTGGAGGGGCGTCCCATTGTCTAACAGATGCGACTGCCTGGAGATGGTGGATTGACCACCATCTGTTAACACCCAGGATATCATAAGCCCCCTTTCCCCTGGGTCAAAATCATCAAAATCACTAAAATTACTGATATCATCAAATGTATCCTCTAGTTCCCCGTTGCCACCTCACATGGAAGGCATTCCTGTACTAGTGGAAGTGCCTCCTCTTCCATCCACAGAAGCACAATCCGCCATTGTTACTGTTGACAACCATATTACATCTTATACCTGTCCCCGACCAGGAACCCCAGCTATTAACATCTTGCCGAACGACAGTAATCCAACTCCCTCTACTCTGACACTATCTGTATTATACTGGAACGTCGCAGGTCTCAGTTCAAAGACCAATCTTAAACCATGGTTAGATTTAGTAAACACCCACCAGATGGTTTGCCTACAGGAGACCTGGGCAATAGACCCAATACACTTACAGGGCTACAAAACATATCATACCTCAGCCAGCATTACCACGCATGGCAGATCTAAGGGAGGTCTAGCTGTGTATATCTCAAACAATTTGTCAGTAAAGAAAACTACTGTTCTTCATACCACTTTGAATTTTCAAATTATATTGGTTACTTTTAACAAATGTATGTCATACTGTTTTATTAATTTTTATAATAATCTATCCCCTGTAGACTGTGTGAAAACTGTATCTGAAATATCTTCTCTCATTAACGAGCAACGAACTAGGCAACCACCACATGCCTATAATGTGATTTGGGGGGGGGGGATTTCAATGTTCGCTTGTGCATTAATTATAAGAAAGGCATCTGTGGGCTTCTAGATGAAGAGGATTGTCCATTGACCCATTTTTCGCACACCCATCTAGGTGATACCCTCAATGATAGTCTCTTCTCATTAGAATTGATGTACGCTAATGATCTTGTGGACCCCCCCGTCGAATTCAGACCCACATTCCACGGCAGGGGTTTGTCAGGTACTATGGATTTTATCTTATGCTCTCATATTTTAAAGGGCAAACTTCTCAAGTTTGCCACAGGTAAAGACACTTCAAGTGACCACTTCCCAAACAGTATTACTCTCTCGATCACCATGGATGATTTTCATCCTAATAGGATCAGTTTACTGACCCAACAATCTTTGGCCATGGATAGAACCAATGGCTTTTCTGTGAAATGGTCAAAAATTGATCCTACAATAATCACTAGTAAGGTTATATCCAAGGCTCTTCACTGGATTAATATCTGTTTGGAAGATGAGTCCCCACCTGAGCTGATTCTATTTCATTTCCAGGAGATTTTTAAAGTTATGAAGGCCGAACTATTCCGTCATCATAAACCTGGTAATCAGATCTCTCCTAGATGGTTTAATTCGGCCTGTTGCAAAGCGCTATCTGCCTTAAAAAAGGCCTTACATAACCCAGTTAGAGACAAAACTGAGATAGCCAAACTCAGAATAGAGTATAAAAAGGCTCAACATAACTGTAAAAAGGATCTAAAGAAAAATCTATGGGCCCAATTACACACGAGTTGCCGAAGTAAAGACTGCTCTCAGTTTTGGCGCGTAGTCAAATCACCCTTTCTGGCAGACGCAAATACACCCCAGCACCTAGACGTGGCTGTGACGGCGGATGAGTGGGTGACCCATTTTTCAAAGATCTTTGGTGGTCCCCCTGAGGGCATCACAACACGGGCCACGCTGACAGCCGACCTCTCCAAGATGCAAGTTTATCCTATTGACCTCCATTTCAGCTTAAGTGAGGTCATATATGCCTTAACATCCTCAAAAACCGGAAAGGCCCCTGGCCTTGATGGAGTCCCTCTTGACATCTTTGTTTCCAACATGGAACTGTGGTCTCCCATTGTCACACAGGTGATGGCGACAGTTTCCAAAGTTGGTCTAATAGACTCCTGGTCCTCCTCCATCCTGCTCCCTATTTTTAAAAAGGGTGAATGAAACAACCCAGCCTGTTACAGGCCCATCTCCCTCCTGGACTCCTTGGGGAAGGTCGCGGGATGACTGATCCTGGAACGTCTCCAGGATTGGGCGTCAGAGAACAACGTTTTGACCGACCTCCAGTACGGATTCCAGGAGGGACTTGGTACTGTTGAGCAGGCATTAAACTTAACCCAGACAAGGTGCACAGAAACAGAACAAGTCAAAGGCTAACAATCAAATTGACTATCAACAATTGCTGTTTAAGTCCTATCAGCCCACCCAACTGGCGGAGCCTCATCATGTAGGACACTCAAACCATGGTCAGTCTGCAAACGCCCAGATGTATTTTGGCAATGCATCACTCGGTCATGGTCCGAACACCGCAAATGTTAATACAAGAGGTGAAGCTGATGTGTGCAGTGCAAAAATTATATTTCAAGTGAAGTGAATAAAATGGCTGCCAAGGCAAACAAAGACCTTTAATAGTGATTGCCTGGACGTCAGATTAAAAATAGTGTAGTGACAGTGTGAAATAATCACTGTCTGGCATTGCTTGGTGGAAAACAAAAATCAGGCCAACATGTTTCTGCCATGTTGTGTAAGTTCACTGGTATTCATCAGGGCCAAGCTCTCATATGCTACTGCAATTGCACTATCAAATGTGTCAAATAAAGTAAGAAAAATTAATCAATAAACCATATTACAAGTGGAATAAGAGTGGTCATTCACGACCATCCTACCGCATCTTATTAATTTGCTCAGTGGATGCAGTTGGTCTTCCCTATGATAAAAGTCAAAAGGAGGGAAAAACCGTGTAGAAGGTGTAGACATGTGATACTTTTTAAGACATAAACAACATTTTACACCTTAAGTATAAACTTAGTGACACGTGTTATTACTGTGCAAAACCAGCGATAGTTTAAGCAGAACTCAGACAAGTCCATCACTAATTTATAATGGTCATTCAAGGAGTGCGTGATATAGCGTCACCGACAGTTATTCTGTATAATATTTCAGGAACTTAAGTGTAACACTTACCCATCAGTCTGTGGGAAGTAAGCCTCACCTCACCCGGCAACTGCTCGGAAGGATAAGGCCTGCAACCACACCTGTTCGTTCGGGCATGCGCGATCTGCACAGTAGAGAGTGACTGTAATTGCGCCCCTTGATCCCCTGTGTACTTTGTGGATCTAATGTTACATACATTTGTAAGGGCGCTGTGATGTCTTGCACACGCGCGAAAACTAACAATGGTAGACTGAATATGCGCTACTCACCTTTGTGAGTGGTCTTTGTACGCGCATGCGCCTTGCCACCACACGGTATTCATCAGACATGCATGACTATTAAAATGGAGAGTGACTCTAGTTGCGCATGCGCATTGAATGGCTGGTGACATCTGCGCATGCGGTAGATAGAGTCAGAATAGCGCCCATGCGCCGTTACACCGTTGCAAAGACCAGCTGCAACAAATTAATCACTCAGCGCTAATATAAAACTGGGCCCAACCGGTCTGTCGGTGCCTCCCCTTCGGCTCGAGTTCCCGCCGTGAGGTACCGACGGACAGGTAAGATGGGATTAGAAAGTTTGGTTGGTTGTTGGCATTAAGCTTTAGTCATTTAATAAGGACATTAGCCCAACAATGCCAGTTATGACTAAAGGTATGTTTGTCAGGACGGGGGAATTACTCTCGTTTTCTCAACATCAATACTGCGCAACTGTTCAGTATAGATTAAAACTGAGCCACTTTACAGCAGGCAACACAAACTAGATATATGCATAAAGGTTGGGATAGAAGCTAGTCGTCTAGTGTTTACATCTGGCTCATCGTGGTGGGGTACCATGTGTGGGCAGATCAGAAAATTATTGGGTTAGGTAGACAGTACACAGTACTAAAAACTTGACAGTGATCTAATTTAAGAACTGACTTTATTTACACGTCTAGAGCGGGGCCTTATCCTTCCGAGCAGTTGCCGGGTGAGGTGAGGCTTACTTCCCACAGATTGATGGGTAAGTGTTACACTTAAGTTCCTGAAATATTATACAGAATAACTGTCGGTGACGCTATATCACGCACTCCTTGAATGACCATTATAAATTAGTGATGGACTTGTCTGAGTTCTGCTTAAACTATCGCTGGTTTTGCACAGTAATAACACGTGTCACTAAGTTTATACTTAAGGTGTAAAATGTTGTTTATGTCTTAAAAAGTATCACGTGTCTACACCTTCTACACGGTTTTTCCCTCCTTTTGACTTTTATCATAGGGAAGACCAACTGCATCCACTGAGCAAATTAAGAAGATGCGGTAGGATGGTCGTGAATGACCACTCTTATTCCACTTGTAATATGGTTTATTGATTAATTTTTCTTACTTTATTTGACACATTTGATAGTGCAATTGCAGTAGCATATGAGAGCTTGGCCCTGATGAATGCCAGTGAACTTACACAACATGGCAGAAACATGTTGGCCTGATTTTTGTTTTCCACCAAGCAATGCCAGACAGTGATTATTTCACACTGTCACTACACTATTTTTAATCTGACGTCCAGGCAATCACTATTAAAGGTCTTTGTTTGCCTTGGCAGCCATTTTATTCACTTCACTTGAAATATAATTTTTGCACTGCACACATCAGCTTCACCTCTTGTATTAACATTTGCGGTGTTCGGACCATGACCGTGTGATGCATTGCCAAAATACATCTGGGCGTTTGCAGACTGACCATGGTTTGAGTGTCCTACATGATGAGGCTCCACCAGTTGGGTGGGCTGATAGGACTTAAACAGCAATTGTTGATAGTCAATTTGATTGTTAGCCTTTGACTTGTTCTGTTTCTGTGCACCTTGTCTAGCGTTAGCTGAAGCAACTCAGCGTCACTCGACTGACAGGTACTCTTGTTTTTTACGTTGTTACACTGGGGGTATTTACCTGTCAGGTCGCTAAACTTTTCCCTCGGACCCTCCCCTACGAATTGTTGATATATTAAACTTAACCCTCCTAATAGGCAAATATGTCGGGCAAGAGGGGGAAATCTGTATCTAGTATATGTCGACCTCAGTGCAGTGTTCAACTGCGTGATTCACTCCAGGCTGTGGTCCATTCTAGACGAACTGGGTGTTGATCCTTCACTTATCAAGTTTTTACGTGAGCTCTATTCCGATGCCACAGCTTGTGTAAGATATGGGATTGGTGGCGAACTTTCGCCCTCCTTTTCAGTTACAAGAGGAGTTAGGCAGGGCTGTGTCCTGGCTCCTTTTTTGTTTAATCTATATACTAACGGGCTGGAAACAGCCATGTTAGCAAGAACCAGGACCTACCTTCTATCAACCATCGTCCCATTCCTGCATTACTCTATGCAGACGACTCCGTCATATTAGCAAGAACGCTAGTCCAGCTACAAAAACAATTGGACAAATATTGCCAGTTTATGCTTTCTCTGGGGTTAAAAGTTAACAAAAGTAAAACCTTCGTTATGTACACAGGGCCCAAGGTAAAGAACCCCAAACCTCTCTATATCGAGCAAGTCAGATTGGAACGAGCCAGGGAATATCCTTACTTAGGTATTTTAATTGATGACCAATTATCTTGGAAACGAGCTATGGCAAGCAAGAAGATGCTCTATCAGAGAGCAAGTTCGGCTCTTGTTTCCTTTTCAAAGAAATTGGGCAAACCTTCTCCATCTGAGTTACTTAAAATTTAGCATGCTAAATGCCACAGCATAGCAACCCATGGCGCAGGCGTCTGGGGCTATGCACCTGCAGACGAGTTACAAAAAGTCCAAAATGTTTTTTAAAAATACTTACTGGCACTTCCACAAAGTGCGCCAATCTACGGTTGCCATATCGAGCTAGGCATTGATTATTTAACTGATAACATCAAATGTCAGCCAATTCTCCTATGGCACCGTATTTGGAACAAACCACAATGCCACTTAACTCGCTCTCTGATTTCCGACTGTTTATCTATGGTGTGTTGGAAAAAAATCCCATGGTTAACGTACGTTTCCAACTTTTTAAAGGACCTGAATCGCACGTCATACTTCACTGAGTCTTCCTCATTAGCTGATATAAGCAGAGGTGCTTTGAAAAATCTTTGTCTAAACCAGCTAAGGGAATTGCGCCTCTCTTGTGAAGTATCTAAGCAAACCAATGTGCAAGTATTATTGGTCCAAATTTCCCCTGGCATCCAGCCCTATCTTACCTTCTACCTCTCTAACTATGAAAAATATGTACTAACTAGGTTTCGTTTTAATAAATTTTTCCGTCTTGTTACTTTCCCCACTGAGTCAAACTGGTCACATGACTTGATCAAATGCCCGTGTGACGGAGTTTCTCCCCAATCGACCATCCACCTTACTTTGTTCTGCCGATATTATGAGCAAGCACGAAAGCGTTGGATTATTCCTCTTCTTCGTCAAATGGGGTTGAGGACCTGTCGGCCAGCACTCCTGGCACTTCAGCTGTTAGACTCACAATTTGTAGCTAAAAACGTAGCTCTTTTTCTAAAATCATGTTTGAAGGCACGTAGCTACCGTCTCCCTGATTCCATGTTTATCTGAATTAACTTGTAAAGTGGTTCTATGTAAAGTCTTTTAAATGACAATTCGTAATGTAATAATGTGTTTTTATGCAAATTGTATTTAAATTGTATGATGTACTTTTTATGATTATCCAAGTGTTAATCGAATAAAAGTTTTGAAACGAAACGACACTGTTCTGCATTCTGTCCATCAATTGTTCTTTTTGCATTTGTCACTCTGATTGGGATGGGTATGCCGTGCTCTCCATGTCACTGGAGTCAAGCTATCCTGGCTGATGAGGGCTGAAAGCCCGAAACCGGTCCTAGGATGCTTGTTTCCAGTCCAGGGAGGGCCTAGACCTGGCAGTTTGGGCTGGACTGTTCCCATTGAGTGCAGGGTCAAGACTGATTTGCATACGGCTGGGTCCAAACTGGAATGGCATGGTGAGCAAGAAACTATGGATTTAGGCTGCGATCTCTGTACTGGGGTGAATTTATGACATTGTTCTGCATTCTGTCCATCAATTGTTCTTTTTTTATTTGAAAAGCAGTCACAGACATGGTGGTCTGCTGAACACAGCATCCCTGGGAGTGCTAGCCATTCCCAATGGGGTCGCAAATTGCGCTTGCCACATGAATATTGATGAGAAATGCAATTTGCGACCCCACTCGGAATCGCAAACAGTGTCTGAGACACTGTTGTACATTCACTTTTGTGAGTCGCAATTCGAAGCAATTTGCGACACGCAAAAGTGAATGGACGTACATCTGGCTCTCAGTCCAGTATAAAGATTTGAACTACTCACACAGATAAACAGGATATTATCAGGTGGTTGACATTTAGACATACTTCTCAAGACTTTAAGAACATCACACCACTTCATCACTTTAACACAAATCTCACTAATGTCCACATTGAAAAAGCCCAAAGAGGTGCCAAAGCAAAAAAAAAAACAGTAGATCCAAATTCCCTCCAACAACCACACCAAAGTCTTTTTGGAATCCGCTGTAAGCAGAAGGGCTCCTAAGGAGCAGGGTAGGTCGGCAGTAAATAAGACATGAACGGGGCCAGGGTAAAATGAAAAGAAGGTCAGAGAACACTATCCAAAATTGATTGGACGGTGTCTGCTACGAAATCACCAGAGAGCTAACTTTATGGGTTAAAACATACCAGAGGAAGAAGGCACCAGGGAGCTGGAGCGGGCATGGTGGGGTTATTGAAAGGGTAAACCAATCAGGTAAAGCAGCAGGAGTTATACAAAAGGGGACTGGCAATTACTTTTTTACCTGGGCATGAACCACCATTTTAAAGACGGCGACAGCATTTTCCCAGTTCTGTAGAGTGTCTCACTCATAACAGAAGGATTTCTGTACAAGAGGCACAAAGGCACAACTATTCCAGCAATCCGAACTAAAACTACGGTCAAATTGGGGAACTGAAGAACCCTAAGAAGATCAAGTCCATATTATAAAGACACAGTAAACAGTTAAGAAGAATATATTTCAATTAAATAAAAAACGAGTCGTCAGAAATATTTTGGGTAAGTAACAAGAAATGGACTTAGAGACCCAATTTCAATGTGTGCCTCTTGCTATGTGCCTTCCTATGCCATTGTATTTGTCTCTCTCTTTTTCACTTACTAGGTCTCCTCTCCTACTCTGTCGCTCCAATCTCAAATCCTGTCTATCTTTCTCTACATCTATCGCTTTCTCTTTTTTTCTCAATTCCTGCTTCACTATGGCTGCTTTTCTCTTCCCTCATCTCGTTTTCCATCTCCTTTCCTTACTTTCCCTACACCTTCCTCTCACTTTCCCTACCTTCGTTTGTCTGCCTCAATCTCTTTCCTACTCTAGTTCTCTCCCATCATGCCTGCTTCCCCCATTCCTGCCTACTGCTCTCTCTTCCATTTTTATTCTCTTTCCTTCCCTACATCCACGTCTCTTTCTTTCTCCGCTCTCTGCCTCACTTTCTACCTCTCTTTTTCCACACCGCTTATTGTCTCACACTCTCTTCTTCTCTTTCCATTCTCGTGTCTCATTTTCTCCTTCATACTCTCTCCTCTCTCCATCCTCATCCTCTTTCCAATTACTCACTGCCCTATACCCTGCATCACATTTCCTCCCCCTCTCTTCCTACTTATATTTCTCTCTCCCCACCTTTCTCTTTTTATGACTCCCTTTTTATAAATTCTTTATTCTTTGTTTCGGTTGGTAAACCATAAAAGAACATACACAGATATATACAGACAATATCAAAACAGATTAAAAGGCTAAAAACCCGTGATAAAAGCAGTAGTAGATTAAAAATATGATTCAAGATAAGACAGTAAAAAAGTCAGTCCATGGTATGTCCATGATTAGTTCTTAAGAAATATCTTCCATGTCACCACATGAAGCTTAAAAAACCGGAAACAGCATAAGCAATTTGTAGTTCCCTTTCTAACCGCTCTATGTCACTTCCTCTGTTTGTCTCCTTCACTCACCTCTGCCCTTTCTCATGCTCCCTCTCTGCTGACTTCTCATTCACTCTCTGTTCACCCTAACGTCCACGCCTTGCCTATCTCATCCTCCCTCTCTCCTTCCATGCAGCTATTTCTCTCCCTCAGCTCCCCCCTTACCATTCATTTCTCCTTCCGTGATTCTCTTACTTTGTTGCTCCCTATCCAAAATTATTTTTCATTTTAGGACCATATCTTTCCCTGCCACAATTTCACTCCATTTCCCTCCTTTTCTTCTTTTGCTCACCCTCACCCTCCCACTCTCCATTCTTGCTTCCTGTGCACACAGCCTCTCGCTCCCTGCCTATTTTTGAGTCTCCTTTTATCTCTCCTTCACTTCTTGTTTGGATTACACTCAATATTCTTCTCTTTTTCCTGTCTACCATTCTCTTCCTCTTTCTAGTCTCTCCTTCTCTTTCAGCCACTGTCCCTTGTACATTCTGTACCTTACTACTGTACGGGCTGCAGCACAAGCACCAATAGAAAAAAAACGACACTTTTAAAACATCCTCATAGTAGAGGCTGCGGGGGGACGGGCCCTGCTAGGGGCCCCCGAAGTCACTTTTCCATGTCAGAAAGGTCGACATGGAGAGGCTGTCGGAAATGGACATCATAATCCTGACGGCGGGTCCTGAGCAGGCACCGCTGACATTTGTGGATTATCTGTCCGACTGACGCCCAGACAGCATCTCTGATACTGTTGGATGTGTCGATGTTTACCCCAGCCTTCAGCGATCTAAACGACCGTATCATAAAGCGGAGGTTGGACCGATGCTTCCGATGTTGGATGGACTGCCTGTAGATGGTGATCCGACCGACATTGTAATAGGGCCCTCTGTTACCGTTTCTAATCCACTCTCCTATTTTGGACAGCCTCATTGTTTAATTCCCTCTTGTTAACTCTGGGAGGATGTTCCACGAATGATTTTGGGTGCACCTTAGGTATTATCAAAAACCAGAAAAGGAGTGAGTCTAGTATTACATATTCTGGATGTGATAGCAAACAAGTGTAGGGTTATGTATTAGTTGTGTTTTTTACTGGTAGGTAGCTACATTCTTTCATTATGTGATCAAAGAAAAAATAGTCATACATGTGTTGTCTACCAAATTATATAGCCAGGGCACAATAGTTAAAAAACTTAGGGGCTCATTAGGATTGTGGATTTTCCGCATCCTCTGGGCCGGCGGAAGCCACCGCCAGACCCGGAGGATGCGGAAAATCCACTGCGGACCCACCAAAGACCCACCGACACATTAGGATGGCTGGTGGATCCTGGTTTCAGTCCGCTGCTTTTCCGCCGCGGTTGACTTACAACCGTGGCGGAAAAGCTCTAATATGGTGGCGGTGTCTCTCAGACACCGCCAGCCATATTAGGATGTGTTTAAAAAAATGCTGTTCTATGGCGGGTTTTCCACCGTGGAAAAGCATGTGGAACTTCACTGCGGGGGCCCGTTGCGGGCCTCCTGGGTGAAGAGGGGTGTGTGGGGTGAACATGGGGGGTACCTATGGTACCCCCCCTGTATTTGTATGCAGAAATCGGCAGGCACCGCACGGTGCCTGCCGCTTTCTGCATACAAATTCAATGTATGTATTTTAACCATTGCGGCGAGTGCAGCTTGAAGCCGCACCCGCCGCAATGGTAAAAATAGAGGATGTGACCGCCAGGGTGGCGGTCACATCCTAATTTCACAGGAGGGAACTCCGCTGGCCATGCGGAGATTCCCTCCTACTCAAGGGTCACGGACGGACGCAAGTCCGTCCACGATCCTAATGGGCCCCTTAGTTTGATAGTAAAATCGATAGTCAACCTAAGCCAAACCTCTTATTTCTTTCTCCGGCTGGAATTTTTTCAACCTTATTCATGGTGATTTTTTAGTCCAGCGAAAGCTACTGATTAAACCTTCAATTTTATTGAAACGTTTCTCACAGATTGTACATGGGAATGAAGAGAATGGGAATATTACTAACAGAAAAATTCCATTGTGGTCATGGCCAATTATGAAGATAAGGAGATTGCTCCAACTATTTAAGTAATTAGCAGTTAAAAATTTAGGGCCATATGTACAAAGCATTTTTGCAGTCAGAGGCCACAAAAATGTTTTAACGTATGTTCAAAGCACAAGTTGTGATACAGAATCGCACTTTGTGTTTGCTATACGGTATTTGGAAGGGGCATGTTTTGGGTGTACCTTCCAAATACCAAATCTGCATGGGATTAATGTTCCACAACCTAATTCCCGTAGCAAAACATTAATACGTTACTGACTCCTTGAAAGAGGTGCTAACCCATTCGAAAATGGAGGGCCTCAACGGAACCCCTTTCCCTTTGAGAATGGAAAGAAATTGTTTTTAAGAGCAGGCTGTGGTCCCATAAACGACTACCTCTCTAAAATAATACAACTTCAAAGTTTAATTCCTTTTCTTTTTAAATGCATCCCGTTTTCCTTTAAGAAAAATGTGCTGCATTTAAAGAAAAGATTGCTATATTTAAAAGCAATCACAGACATGGTGGTCTGGTGACCCCAGCAGGCCACCATCCCTGTGGTGGCGATCATTCCTGCTGGGTCTCAAACTGGGACCTACCTTATTAATATACATGAGGTAGATCGATTTGCGATCCATTTGGAATCACTATCTAATATTTGTATATTTCTTTCTTTAGGAATAGCTATTTTCTAATTGTGATTCGGTAAAAAATGCAATTATTGCATTTCTTACCGAATCGCAATTAGAAAGTCCTACATTTTGTACATGTAGCCATTAATCTATATAAATATTCTAGTTCTTCAGTAACCCAGATCCCCAAGTATTTCTTAGGAGATTTATTATAGGTGGCAGATAAATCCTCTGGAAGTATACCAACCAAGGAGATGAATAGTAGGATATCTGTTTTGGTCTTTTTCATTTTGTCCCCTTCTAAATTTCAGAAATTAACTATTAAATGGAAAAAGCCTCTATTGACTGAGTTGCTGGGGTTAAAATACAGATAGCGACGGAGAGGGACACCCTACTAGAATCCTTCAAGATCCTAGACCTACTGAACGCCTGAGCACTTATCCTGATGCCCTTGATTCAGTTAGGTATTCGGGGGCCACTAGAACGAGTTTGATAATGTTAATGTTAATGTTATATGGTCTTGTATAGCGTGCAGCTGCCCCAGCCAAGGGGCGTCCCGGCGCTTTCTGTATGAGGAGTGGACAGATGGTGGGATCGGGGAGGTAGGAAGGGAGACAGAAAGTTTTAGCAGAAGAGGTGAGTTTTTATAGCTTTCCTAAAGGTCTGCAGATCCTGTATCCCTCTGATCGGATCAGGGAGGTCATTCCAGAGCTTGGCGGCCAAGTATTTGAAGGAGCGGCCGCCCATCCAGGATAGTTTGATACGGGGTACTGTTGCGAGATTTTGTCCTTCTGAGCGTAGGGTACGTCGAGGGACGTATGTTGACAGAAGTGGGCAGAGCATGGGTGGAGAAGCCATCTTTAGGATTTTAAATGCTAAGCACAGCGTTTTGAAATGAATTTGTTTCTCCATTGGGAGCCAGTGGAGTTTGGTGAGAGTATTGGCTACGGACGCATGGCGGGGGATTCCTACCAGCGCCCTAGCGGCGGCGTTCTGTACTCGCTGGAGTCTAGCTTTTTCAGCCACGTTCGTTCCTAGCAAAAGGGAGCTGGCATAATCCAGCCTGGAGAGGATGGCTGCCTGTACTATCGTCTGACGGGTTTGGTTGTCGAAGAATCCTAGGATGGGTCTGAGATTCCTTAGAATGCCGAAGCAGGTTGCTGCCACTTTTTTAGTGTGCTGAGTGAATTTAAGGGCAGAGTCTACCCAGAGTCTACCCAGACTCCCAGGTTTTTGACACAGTCCTTGGGTTCTGGTGGTTGTCCTAGGTCTGCTGGCCACCAGTTGTGCCCCCAAGTGTTAGTCTTTTTTCCTACCACCAGCACCTCGGTTTTGCCGGCGTTGAGCTGTAGGTAGTTCGCTGTCATCCATTCTGTGATGTCAACGAGAGTGCGTTGGAATTTTTGGGTGCTAAGCCCACTTTCATCGTTTAGTGCCACCACCAGCTGAGTGTCGTCAGCGTAGGATACGAGGGACAGTCCGTGTCTCCTGGCCACCTCTGCCAGGGGCTGCAAATACACATTGAACAGGGTGGGGCTGAGAGCTGAGCCCTGGGGTACGCCCTGTTCAATGGGACATTCCCTGGAGAGGTGGGGGGGGGTGGAGACTCGGAAGGACCGGCCAGATAGAAAGTCTCTGAACCAATCAAGGGCTAGTCCTGATACCCCAACCTCTTTTAGCCTGAACAGCAGAACCTCGTGTGACACCGTGTCGAAGGCAGCACTGAGATCAAGTAGAATCAGTGCTGCCGTTCCACCAGTGTCTAAAATGGTGCGGAGGTGTTCAGTCACACTTAGTAGAGATGTCTCAGTGCTATGACCAGCCCGGAAGCTATGTTGTGACCAGTCTAAGATGTTATTAGATGCCAGGTGTTTGGTCGGGATGGTGTTTACATGGGCTTCTGCTACCTTGGCTGGCCATGGGAGGAGGGATATTGGTCTAATGTTTTCGGGTTTGTTAGGGTCCAGTTTAGGTTTCTTAATGATTGGTGATAGCTGGCATTATACCCGAATACTATACAACTGTTAATGAATGTTTAAAAATATGTTTCTCCCTTCCTTTCTTATGCGCAAGGGGTACCACCCCAGACAATTCTATAGGTCCTGCTGTGTTAAAGATACTGTTCTATTTGGCACCAAAAGGAGAGAATGGATAATGTAACTGAACTCACCCATGTCGCGAACCAGAAAGTAGGCAACTGCCATTGGGGGGAAAGGTAGGAGAGAGTTTGCAGTTCCTCACATTGAAGGTTATCAACGTTGTGCATATAAGCACTGTACAGCACAGATAATATATCCTGTGTTGACTATAAGTCTGCTACTACTTTGTATTCAATGTTATCCAAGATGGATGGATGTAAGCGGCAGACTCTGTGGTCTGATTAGAAGTGCAGAGCTGCACCAATGTTACATATTTTATGTGCTGTAAAAACCCAATACAATTTATACAAAAAAAAGAGTTGCTGGGGTTGTACAGACCATGAAGGGCCTGATTATGAGTTTGGCGGTGTGGGAATGGACAGCCATGCCGGCGGGCTGTTCCTGCATCCCCAAAACCGTGGTTGGGCCGTCCATCAGATTTCGAGTGTTTCTCCTGTCTGGCGGGCTTTTTTGGGCATTCCCATGGTGGTGCCCCTACAAATGGATGCTGCAATGGGAACGCCAGATATAGTTCTTGCACAGCATGGACTAAAAAGTCTATGCCGTGCAGAAACTGGGGTACATGCACACAGAGGGGAACATGCTGTGCCCCCACAAGGTGCACCCCATTGCCCTGAGGCACGAGTGGGCCCTGTAGGGCCACATTTGTTTTATCTCCACCACGGTTTTCATGGAGGAGGAATCGCAATGAAAACCGTGGCAGAGAGGAAACTCCGAATATGCTTGGTGGGATCGCGGCGTCTCGCCAAGCATATTGCTGCCTCTACAATGCTGTGCCACCGTCAGGGAACAACGGTTTCCTGGCAGCATCGGCGCTGTAATAGTTGTATTAGGGTGAGCACATATAAAATTCTACCTGTAAACCATCACTTCCTGGCGACTTTGCAGGTTTCAAGGCCCTCACGTCGCCCTGTAGTTCCTGACTGGAGAACAGAGCCTCTATTTTCTACCTCTCCATCGGTTCCAAAGAGTGCATCCGAATAATCCAATAGTTCTTACAAGGGTGCGACCACTGAGGCACCGCATACACCCTTCGCAAAACCGGCATTAATGGACTGCTACGTGTGGCACTTATTGCCCGATCAATCAGTAATAGTCAAGATAGGATGCATTGTGGCCTCCGCCTTTATTAGACATGCCAAAATGTTTCCCGCCTTGTCACCCTCTAGATACCTTTGCCATCCTATTGTTTTCCTATTTTACTTCTCCAATTGGTTCCAAAGTTCCCAAACCTTAAGTTTTTGGCTTTCCAGTCTTTCTGTGACGAGGGGTTCATCAGCAGCTCGTCTCCCAAACTAACTAATTCCCTTTCCGTTTGCTTGATATCTTCTTCCAAGACGCATCACACTTCCACCTCGGTGGTCATACACCCACTTTCTTATCACCACCTTCATGGCATCCCACTCCACTGCTCTGTTCCCGCTGTCCTCCAACTATCATCAAAATACTGGGTAAGTGCAGTAGAAACCCTGGATTCAACAAGGCTCCGGCGTCAATTTCTACAGTCGGTCCCGGGGTGGTTGTCTATCTAAGGAGTATGTGAGCGCAAAAGATGCATAATACAAGATATATCTGGTCACATACTGCACATCTAGTACTCTAGGAGATGAGGAGGTCTGAACGAAAAAAATAATCAAGGCGGCGGTGCGTGCCCGTACCGGGGGTGTAGCAAGAAAAGGCAAGTATAGTGGGGTGGAGCTGATGCCAAATGTACACCAACTGTCGATTATTCTGTACCTGAAGCAGAGTGCCAGTTGCTTGGGGTTTCACACCCTTATGGGGTGGAGACCTATCCAAAGCTCATCCACCGCACAATTAAAATTGCCCACAAGTATGACCTCAGTATGACCTCAGTGTCCAAGGACACCTGTAGTGCTTTTATAACCAATCCCAAAAATTCCCCATCATCTGTGTTGGGTGCGTACAAATTAATCAGACATATGTTGTGAGCTTCCAGCATCCCCTCTAGGATAACATATCACTTTTCCTGATCTCTGAGAACCTGAGTGGGTTTAACTGGGATCCCTGGAGTTACCCATATCAAGACTCCCCGGGCATGGCCTGAGTAGGAGGTCACAAATACCTCTCCACTCCAGAGCCTTTTCAAAGTGGTGATACAATCCCTCCATGTATGGGTCTCAAGTAGGACTGCGATTGCCACCTCATATCTGTTAAGAAATTCCTGTACTCTATTGCACACATCATGAATTTATATTTGGATTCCATGGCATCCATTCACCCAAACCGAAGGGCTTCCCCGGTTATAATTCACTAGATGAGAGCCCCAATTCTGCCTCTTCTGCCGCTTATCTGTGGAAATCCCTCTCCTCCCCAACTGCAAACCATATTGCCATTCAAACAGAGGTAGCAAGGCTACAAGCTGTAACAGGAAACTGCCCATAGTATGCTTCTGAAGATGTTCATAATTTTCTATAGAACATTTCTGGCATAAATAAAAAAAAGTAATGTAAAACTGTGTTCCATTAACTGCAACTGTGAGAAGGTATTTCCTCCGAGAGTCCAAGAAATCTTGCACTTCATTTGCAACAAAAATAACACTGTTGGAGAAAAAGTCAATTTCTTCAGATGAAAAGAATACCAAGCAAAAGTAGACCCACATATTCACATGTTACTGTGGATAAAAGGTGCTCCTAGATTTGGAGAAGATGTAAGTGGTCCAGTGGTGCTCATTTTACTCATTGGTGGGGTCCATAGCACTGTGAGTCACACATACACAGACACAATTACTCCTGAATCAGTGACAAAGAAGGCAAGCTGCTATTTAGCAGGGTACCTAAGCTCATATTCTATACACTATATACATTTATAGAATTTTCTTTAGATATGCTAATCTGTTACCTGGAAAACTCTACATCAAGGTACTCCACTATTTGGTCAATGGATCATCTAGTAGAAGTCAGTTGATGGAGACTAAGATAAGCTTAATCGTAGTAATCCTATAACTTTAGCATTTATTTCTGTCATAACATTTTAATAAAATGAAACCACAACTTGAGTTTAAATTTAAATTTGATTTTATCTATATCATTTATGAAATGAGAACTTTAGACAAGCAAGAATTTAAGCATTATATTTAGTACATGTTAAAAGAAATTACATTTAGAAATCTTATTACCAAGTTCTGTTATATGAAAATAACAGAGTCGCACGAGTCCCAATCTGTCTCTCTATTCTCCTCAACGCCTCCCTTCCAAAATAAAAACTCTGCATTCGATCATCTTCATTGCTCCCAAAAAAATATTTCAAAGTCTCTAGCACCATAAAGTGTTCAAGCCGACAGCATGTCGTGGTGCAAAATAAAATCCGTGGAGCAAGCCTTTTTTCCTTCTTTCAAACAAGCTCTTTTATACCCTTTTTCACTAACTATCTAACTTAATATTGAAATTTTTGGGGTCCACAGTTCATTCTGATTGGTCCATTAGAGTGGTGGCTATGATCACCTCATCCCACCCTTGCCTAAACCAGTATTCCAAAATGCGTAGTCATCCTTAACATGTTGTCATAGCAGTCATCTCCATTTATGCTTGTCATTCACTTTTTGTTACATGATTTGCTATTCTTTTCCATTCATTTTATACCCTTTCTCACTAACTATCTAACTTAAAATTGAAATATTTAGGGTCCAGAGTTCATTCTGATTGGTCCATTAGAGGGGTGGCTATGATCACCTCATCCCATCCTTGCCTAAACCAGTTTTCCAAAATGCGTAGTCATCCTTAACATGTTCTCATATCAGTTACCTCCATTTATGCTTGTCATTCACTTTTCGTTACATGATTTGCTATTCTTTTCCATTCATTTGTTCCGTTCCTACAGTCTTAGATGCAAACATCCTTTGGCACTCTTCCGTGCCCTAGGCCAAGCTGTCCTTGACATCACTTCTCTTTGCGTACCAGCCATTCTGCTTACTCAGCTTTTCATTTATGCATATGCATGGAGGCTCTTTCTCTCAAGCTGATGTCAACACCGGAGTCAGCAGACATTTTTAACAACCAGGCCGCATAGGCCTCAATGAGAACTAGTGCAAAAACAAACGCAACACACGTTTGCGAAAACAAACACAACAGACATTAGATTTAGAATTATAATTTTTCTGTTTACCTCCCACCATTCTAATATCCCTAATTAGTAGTTACCTAGCAAAAGCGCGTCATTTAGCTTTATTTTACTTACCAAATGCATCTCTTTTTCTCTCGTCACAATGTATACATTCACTCTAATGAAGCCTAAACATACATGCTTCTTTGATTAACATATATTATTATAGCACTACATTAATATGACTGGTTCACAATTGTTAATATATTATTTTTGCAAATGGCAATTTGTTTCCCACGTGTAATGTAAAATGTCTAAGTGCATTTTGGTGATTAGTTATTCATGCTTCAAACTGTTATACCGGTTATTGTTATGCAAGTTTAACTTCACAGGGGGTACACCAAAACTTTTTGTCTCACCCCTGCTCTATCAACTCCCCCCTTTGGTGATTTTATCATCCCATCAAAGTTTTCTTCAAGAACATGTTTCAGGCTCTCCAGTTTTAAACTTTAGTATCTTTCATAATATGACCTCTTGAATTCTTTTTTTTTTAATTCTTTTTATTAATGCACATAAAATGAAATCATAAACACATACAATAAAAACACTGGGTTGCATCTTAACAAGCATTACATAAAGGTACGTCCTCCTGATCAAAGAAATACAACAGAAATATCAGCATACGGGTTCAGGGATCCTCCGACAATGCTGGAAGATCCAATACGACAGGAGGAGCGCAAATATTACCCCTATAAACATTCCAGGGCCCCCAGATTTTCCCCCATTTCTTGGGTCTCCCTTGGCCACATACACCGCCCGCTCTCTAAACATACACCAGTCCAGGTCTTCCATCCATTTTCCAATAGTAGGCGGCTGATTCGCCCTCCATAATTGAGCGATATTACGCTTGGCAATACCGCATGCCAACGTGGCCCACACCTTTCCGTGGGACGTGAGGTCAGTTGAATTCCAGACATTCAGGAGACAATGCCGCACCTCCAACTCAAAGCTCACTCCCCACACCTCACGTACCTTGACATGAACTGCGGAACAATATTCCCGAATGAAAGCACAGTCCCATAGAATATGGAAAAATGCTCCAGCCTCGCCACATCCTCTCCTGCACACTTCGCTCGCAGCCAAACCCATTCGCACCAATTGTAGCCCGGTAACATAGCAGCGATGAAGGATCTTTAATTGAACCAACCAGAGCCTCATTTGAATCGCAACGACCCTTGGAGAAGCCACAGCCTCCCTCCAGTCTTCATCATCAAGGAGCAGTCCATCAGCTGTCCATTGGTCTCTAAGAACCATTAGGGGATTCTCCGTGTGGTTAACTAGCTTTTTATAAATCAAGGAGATCGTCTTTGTTGGAAGATGACAGTCTAACACTCGATCCTCCAGTGGGGAAGACTCCGGGAGCGTGACTTCCTGGGGAATACCGGCTAGCAAAGCATGTCTAATCTGGAGGTAGCGAAACCTCTCACTCCCTTGCAGTTGATACCGTTCCAGCAAAGTTTCAAACGGGAGGATTCCTTCTTTACCCCAGAGATCTCCTACTCGGGAAATCCCTATGAGGTCCCATTTGTCAAAACCTTTAGACGTTCCAGAGAGACGTAGCCAGAGTAATCTTCCCATCCCATTTAAGGGAGCGGGTAGCCTCATGCCAAACCTGAACAGCAACCGCCGTTGGCCCCACCAGGGGAAACACCCGGGTCTAGCTTACAATGCTCTGGAAAACTCCCCCTCCTCCCCCCCGGAACCTGACCGCGGTCCATAGCATAGCCGGGATCCAGTGGTGAGCCAGAGATGGCATGATTAACCGCCGCCAGTTGTGACGCCCAATAATACTTACGAATGTTGGGCAGGCCAATCCCCCCGTCATACCACGGCAACGTCAATTTCGTAAATGCGATACTAGGCCTACCATCCCAAAGAAGCTGTCTCTGGAGAGACTCAACCTCCTTGAAGTACGACGAGGGAACTGGGTCCATTGAGTTTTGAAGCGCGTATAAGAAACAAGGAAGAGCCATCATCTTAAACAGAACAGCTCGACCGAGAAGGGAGAGGGGAAGCGATTTCCATCGGACCACATCTCACCTGAGCCGGACCAGGGGCAGCAACAGGTTACTGGAGTACCTACTCTGAGGGTCCGAGGATATATAAATGCCAAGATATTTGAATCCTTCCATTTCCAGTTTAACCGGACAACCTGTAGGAACCTCCGGGGGATCGCCACTCAAGACAAAAAGGACCGACTTTGCCCAGTTAATGGCAAAGCCGGAATATCCTCCAAACACCTCCAGGACGTCTAAAAATGCTGTGAGCGAAGTTCGGGGGTAGGTCAAATACAACAAGATGTCATCAGCATAAAGCAATATCTTATTCTCCGACGCGAGCGTCCACCTAATCCCCCTAATCCATCTGTCCCAACGGACCCAAGCAGCGAGCGGCTCGAGTGCCATAGCAAATAACAGCGGGGAAAGAGGACATCCCTGTCTGTTGCCCTCCCCAATGCAAAATCAGCCGATCTATGGTTATTGACAACTACTCGGGCCAGTGGGTCGGAGTACAAAAGACAGACCCAAGAAACAAACTTCGGGCCAATGCCCATCTTGCCCAAGACGGTAAAAAGATAAGGCCATTCCACTCTGTCAAATGCTATGGTGGCATCCAAGGTAACAAAATGGTCGGCTCGTGTATTTGTGATGCCCCTCCCAGAACCCCATACAGCCTGCGTAGATTAAGAGCCGTATTCCGACGGGGCAAAAAACCTGACTGATCTGGGTGAATCAGTGTCGTAATGACCTTAACTAGTCAGGTCACCAGCAGTTTTGCTAAAACGTTTGGCTCGGCATTCAACAGGGAGATCGGTCGGTATGAAGAACATTCCGTCTTTGGCTTGCCTTCCTTGTGCAGGACTATGATATTTGCAACACCCTGATCGTACGGAAGCTGACTCTACTCTCTACAAACATAGCTCTGATGAAGAAAGCCAACTTATTTGCGTTCACTTTGTAGAGCTCAACGAGGAGCCCATTAGGGCCAGAAGCCATGACAGAATGAACCCCTCTTATCGCCTGGGCCACTTCGTCATTTGTAAATGGAGAGTCCAGGAATTCCCTGTCCTCATCCGATAGAGTGGGCATCGGAACGTCTTGAATCAAGTCCGCATTTTCGGACTCCGAGTATTTACATTCGGCCGCATACACCTTCTTATAGTAGCCAGCAAATGCGTCCACAATCTCCTGCGGATTTGTTATTTTATCTGAACCAACGGGCTGCAGCACCGGTACCAACCGCGATGCCCATTCCCCTTTCTCCAACCAGGCAATCAGCTTCCCAGCCTTATCCCCATGTTCGTACACCCTACTCTGGGTATCTGCCAATTGTGTTTTTGCGTTATCTCGGGCCAGGCTCCGATACTCATCCTTAAGGAGGTGCAAGCGATGCAGTCCCTCCGGGGTGGAGACAAGTGACACCTCCCGCTCCAGCGCAAGCAGCTCTGATTCCACCCTGTCAATCTCAGCGCGCCCCTCCCTCTTCTTTCGGAAAATAAACGATAGCAGTTCCCCTCTAAGGACAGTTTTATACGCTTCCCATAGGGAACATTTAGAGCCCACCGAGTCGACGTTCTCTTGAAAATATCTATCAGCCACATGCACGATCTCCTTCTTAGCCGCTGGGTCTCGGAACCTCCAAGCGCTAATAGGTGCGACCCTGGCCACATCACGCCCGCCAAGGTCTAAACTAATCCAGATAGGTGTTAGGGGGCACTGAGCTTACGAGGGCACAGCCGTCACAAACTACAATTCCCAGCAGCTGTAGCGCCATGCGCGACGTGATCGGATTGCTCCCGGGTCACGTGGTCACAGCGCATAACAGCACGGAGACCGGGCAGGACGTTGCCGATTATTGTGTGCACTGGAGGCTGGAGTTTTGGAACCGGAGTTGTCGGCGGCTGGTAAAGGTGCCTTTGGCACCATCCTTGGAGTACTTTTGTGGAGCTCCATTAACGTGCGTTTGTGTTGTTAACAAACGGCATTTTTCCTTTGGTTGCACGGGATCGTGCGTTGCTGGATTCTGAAACCCGTGTACTGTTTGGGTGTTTTGTGCATTCAGGTCGAGGGGGAGCTAACCCTTCGTATGTTACTTTATGGCCGTATTTACGAGTCAGTATCTGGGTGCAAGGAGTGATTATTATTGTCCCGGATGAACAGAAGTACATGACTTCATTGGTGTTTGGCAGCATTGAGGAAACTTTGTGTTATTGATTCTTGCCATAACCTTATTTGTTGGGGAGTGACGTAACTCCCGGATTGACAAAACACTATTACATGGAGTAATCGTGTTGTATGCTGTTGAACATGGAAAGTGCCTTGCCCAAGACAAAATGTTCGTGAACTACATGCTTTTCTTTCTCTTTACAGGAGTTGTGTATGAATGAAGGGATTCGTCTATGTTAGACAGGTAGTGTGCTTTATCTATGTTCCAAAGTGGAGATATTAGAATACGTAGAGAACTGTCTGATACCCCTCATTGTTGTTTCATCCTCCTGAAGTAGGAAGACTTCTTATACACAACTCCCATGTGAATTCCTATGTATTTTTCTTTACAGGTTAGTGGTAGCTCAAATAGTTATACATTGTTAATGAGAAGAAGCAAGCCTAAAGTGGTTAGTAATTGTTTGTTCTTCTCTCTTCTTGTGTCTTCAAAGGTCTCCCTCCCCGCTGTTCCCATCCTTTCCTTCCTGGCTTTATCCATTCTTCCCTCGCTTAACCATCCTTTAGTCTGCGTAGTATTCATAGCAAATTTGGGGCGGTTTAGAGATGGATACTATTTGAGCATCGAACCAACCCTGAGGATTCGAATGGTCGCAGAACAGAATAATCGGCCCACGAATACCTTATCCTCCCGGTTGGGTCGATCTTGAATACAATGGCCACTATGGATGATGTACTGGCTGCTCTAGCTTTGGTTCAGGTAGAATTAACAGCATCTCGCAATGAAACGGCTGCACTACAAGCCAAGGTAGATAGGATGCAACGCAATCCTTTTGATATGGGAAGCTCGTCCCAAACTGCCTCTAATGCCATGGTAGTGGAAATCCCAACCCCAATACCTTTAGCGCCCCCTGAGAAATTTATGGGCAACACACATAAGGTACAAGTGTTTTTGTCACAAGTGCTATTACACTTTAATTGTAAACCTAAGGTGTTTGCCACCAACCAAGCCAGGGTGTCGTTTCTAATATCGTATTTGGCAGGCGACACAGCACAATGGGCCGTTCCCTTAGTGAGAAACGAGGATAATCTGCTACATGATTGGAATGCTTTCAAAGACGAATTTGAAAAGACTTTTGATCGGCGTGCAGTCACTTATGCAGCAGATAGGGAGTTGATAGTCATTAAACTAGGGAATAAAGATCTATTGACATATGTGAACACGTTTAGAAGGTTGGTCACAGAAACTCAATGGCCTGAAGATAAACAATCGGCAGTCTTCTATCAAGGACTCGGAGAGGATTTGAAAGACTTAATAGCGCAAATGGATCCTCAACCTCAAACATGTACAGCGTTAATTGAACTTGCTATGAGATTGGATCATAGAATGAGAGAACGCAAAGGTGAACATGTTAGGAAGGATAGATACCCAGCACGTTATGAGAAGCCGAAGACGTCGGAAACAGGAACATCTTCTTCAGAACCGATGGAAATCGGAACAGTGAGAGCTGCATTAACTGGAGAAGAAAGGGAACATAGAAGACGGAATGGATTATGCCTTTATTGTGGAAAAAAGGGACATTACCTTCGTGAATGCCCTGTGAAACCCAAAACAGGCCGTTCCAGGTATAGTACTACAGCCGCTTCTGTACAAAACCCGAAAGCAGAGTCAGGAAACTGGAGAGCTGGCGATGTAAGGAAGGGGAGTCGTCAAGGGTGTTGGGAATCCCTTCATTACAGAAGAATAACAGTGGGTCCAAAGAACACTTTTTTATCGACCTCATCATATATGTGGATCAAAATCCCTGTAACATTCAAGCTATGGTAGATTCCGGAGCAACGGGGTGTTTCATGGACGTCATGGAGGCCAAGCGTTTGAATATTCCATTAGATGAGAAGATGGAACCAGAAACGGTACTCGCGGTAGATGGCAAGCAATTAGAAGCAGGCCCCATTCGACAAATCACTAAATCGTGTGTAGTGGAATGTCTACCAGGCCATCAGGAGCAGTTATCTTTTAACATCATTTCCGCTCCTTCGTGTGGTGTAATTTTGGGTTTACCATGGTTGTCGTTACACAACCCAAACATTAATTGGGAAAACAAGACACTGGATTTATCTTCGGAGTATTGTGCTACCAATTGTTGGGCATCATCAGGATCATGCATCAGGAAGACGCTACACATTGCCACTGCTGCAGAGAAAGATATCGAACTGCCTTCATGTTATGACCAATATCAGGATGTATTCTGTGATCAGAAAGCAGAGACACTTCCACCACACAGACCCTACGATTGTAGAATAGATCTTCAACCTGGATCAGTCGTGCCGTGTGGTCGGATATACGCGCTCACCGAACCAGAAAATATCCACTTACGGGAATACTTGGATAAGTACCTGGAGTTGGGGTTCATTCGTCCTTCTGCATCCCCAGCGGCCTCACCCCTGTTTTTTATTCCTAAGGCAAATGGGGAGTTAAGAACGTGTATAGACTTTAGAGCTTTGAACTCTATCACTATCCGGAATCAATACCCCTTACCGTTGATAACCGTTTTGCTTGAACAAGTCAAAGGAGCAGTGATCTACACAAAACTGGATTTGCGGGGAGCATACCATTTGGTTCGGATGCGTCACGGCGATGAATGGAAAACAGCTTTTAAAACAAGGTATGGCTTATTCGAATACCTTGTAATGCCCTTCGGGCTGTGCAATGCGCCAGCCGCATTTCAGTTTTTTTTAAACGATGTTTTGAGAGAGTTTTTGGATACATTCGTGATCGTCTACATTGACGATATCCTGGTTTATTCCACACATGAAGAACAACATGTACAATATGTGAGTCTCATTCTTCAGGCTTTAAGAAAACACCATTTGTTTTGCAAACTTAGCAAATGTGAATTTCATGTGTCTACTGTGGAATTTCTGGGTGTAATACTCACACCCGATTGTCAAGAAATGGCGGAAAGAAAAGTCAAAGCGATAGCTGAGTGGCCCAGTCCCAAGAACGTCAAAGACATCCAACGTTTTATGGGATTCGCAAACTTCTACAGACGTTTCATCTCTAACTTTTCAGATAAAGCTGCTCCACTCACTCACTTGACAAAGAAAAGTATCCCGTTCGTATGGACTTCAAAGACACAAAATGCATTTGAGGAATTGAAAATCGCATTCACCTCTGCTCCTGTGTTAGTACATGCAAATCCAAGTCTTCCGTTCATTGTAGAGGCAGACGCATCAGATGTGGCCATGGGTGCAGTCCTTTCACAAAGACACCAAGAAACAGGGCAACTACATCTAGTGGCATTCATGTCAAAGTAGTTCAATGCAGCAGAGCAAAACTATACCATCACAGAAAAGGAACTTCTTGCCATTAAAGAGGCCTTTGGAGAGTGGAGACACTGGTTGATGGGAGCGAAACATGCCATAACTGTGTACACGGACCATCGTAATTTACAGTATCTGAGAACTGTTCGTCTCTTGACTCCTCGTCTTTTGCGGTGGATGACATTCTTTGAAGAATATCATTTCATTGTCACCTTTCGACCAGGGAGCCAGAACAAGAAAGCAGACGCTCTATCCCGGCAGGATTCGACCGTCAGTTCTGTGGTGCCCGCAGAAAGAGCAATCTTTGAGGAGCATAAGGTGATAGGAGTGATTCACACTGATCAATTCTTACAGGACACACGGAAGGGTCTTAATACTTTTCAGTGGAAAGACTGGTTGAAACATCATCCTGAATGGATCAAGAATGGAAAGGGGCGACCACTCGGTCCCCCCGAACGTATGGTTGGGTGCCCCGATCCTCCCGGGAAACCATTTTGGGCGGGAGGCGTGTCTCGGCTGGTATGCTCGGAGCGGCGTAGCCGGGGCGCACCTTTTCCCGCTCAAGAGGGGTTGTCCTAGACACCTTCACCGATGGCCACGCCCAGTAGGCGTACCGGGGGAGGGTACACGCCCTCCCGAAGAAGAATAAATAGAGCGGGAATCCGAAGAAGCGTCCTCTTGTTCCTGTGCTTGGAAGGCTGCACCCACTCGTTGCTCGTGAGCCCTCGACGGAACAAGGAGCAATTTTGAGAACTTGTAATTTTTGTGTTTCTCTTCCAGTGACTTCGAAGCGCAGGATCTAGGACCGTGTTGATCGACTCGGAGCGGATTATCGAAACGATGTCTGGCAAGAAGGCAGGAAAGGGTTCCGAGACAGACAAAGTACTTCGCATGTTGGTGAACAGAATGACGAGAACGGAACGAAGCATCGGACAAGTCAAGTCCCAGCGCTTGGTCGGGATATGGCGGGCATCAAGAAACAACTGGCCGCAATGAACAAGCCTGGTAACCCGAAGAAGGTAATAGGCCCGGCATTGCCGGGAGTCGTCCCCGAGGGGAGAGGGAAATGGGTCAAGAGGAGGGCGGTTGCAGGGGAGGTTCCGGTACCTGAGGTGCCCCCAGTTATCCCTGCCGTACCAGCCGATGACCCAGTACCAATCCCAGACGCGGGTCAACCGATTCCGGTTGTGATTACGCCCGCTACCGATGAGGATATGCCTCCTGAATTGGCCACCCAGTTGGCTGCATGGCTCAACAAAAAGGCAGGGGGTGCTACGGCGCCCGGAGACACGGCCGAAGAGGCCAAATTACTAATCCAGCAGTTGCGGCAGTCGCGAGATGCCGCGAAGGCGAATCTCCCTTTTGTTTCCCCTCAGGTGACACCAGAAGGACCGGCGGCTGGGCTCGGGAAAACGGCGGGAACAACGACCGAACCGGGTAAGCTCGCTTTGCCAGTGGCGGGGGAGGGCTCATTACCCTCCAGACGGGAGAGGGTGGTTCAACATATCCCGTCGGCCACGAAAGAATTGATATGGGCAGACAAGTATGTCAATATGTTTTCGTTGTTGACTGACCATCGCGAGATGGAGTATGCTAAAACACAGAAAGATTTGTGGCACCCGAGCGTCTGGCGCGCCAAAATGGCGGAGTTCAGGGTGGAGGAGACGATAACGAATTGGGCAAAGGCCTTTGCAATGTTTACTGCGATTATTGGTGAACGTAAGCCTGAGGTATTGACCGAACTGTCTTGTTATCAGGCTCGTATAATGGATTTTTATGAAATGTATGAGGGGTACGAATGGAAAGGTTACGACATGAAATTTCGTAAAGCGAAAGAGTATGATTCCTCTCTGACATGGGATTGCCTCGATTCAATCTCTTGGCAGAAGCAGCTCCTGCCTGGGTCGGCAGGGACATCCTCGCCAGGTGGGAATGGGTCGGGGGTTTCCTGCCAAAAGCCCGCGGTGCCCTTTCGTGCAGGCACCGGCGGTGATCACCAGCCGAAAACCGGCGGGAATGGTGGAAAGCGAGGGGTCTGTTGGGGCTTCAATAGAGGCAATTGTAACAGACCGCAAGGTACATGTAGGTTCAAGCATGTGTGTGCGGTTTGTGGGAATTCCTCTCACCCGGAGAATTCATGCAGATCGAAAAATAGCGGGTCGGGAGGTAAAGGAGGGTCCAAGCAAGACTGAAGTGGATCATTATGTACAATTGCCTACCCCCGTTGATCTCATGGCTATGACTCCTTGGTTGAACAAATACCCTGATTATGTCTCTGCTGGGGTGTTGAGGAAGGGATTCTTATATGGCTTCCACATCCCGGCGGGGGATTTTCGTGGGGAACCTTTTTGTAAAAACCAGCTTTCGGCACAGCATAATCCAGGTGTGGTGGAGAAAAAGATTGCTAAAGAAGTGAGCCTGGGCCGAGTGGCCGGGCCTTTTCAGCGCCCGCCAGTGGCGGGTTTCATCTGTTCCCCATTAGGGGTGGTCCCCAAAAAGGACCTGGGGGAATTTAGGCTGATCCATAATCTGTCTGTTCCAAGGGGTTCCTCGGTAAACGATGCTATTGACCCAGAAGTTTGTTCGGTGCGGTACGCATCATTCGATGATGCCGTCACCATGTTAAATCGCCTGGGCCCCGGGGCGCTGATGGCGAAATCAGATATCGAATCAGCGTTCCGGTTGCTCCCG
This sequence comes from Lissotriton vulgaris, assembly GCF_964263255.1. NCBI lineage: Eukaryota > Metazoa > Chordata > Amphibia > Caudata > Salamandridae > Lissotriton > Lissotriton vulgaris. The sequence continues at coordinate 339,210,114 of NC_141687.1, read as the reverse complement.
GTACACCCACAGGATCAGCGTTTGCTAGGTTTTGCGTTCCAAGGGAGTTATTACATGGATAAATGCATGCCGATGGGTTGCTCCATTTCATGTGCCTATTTTGAAAAATTCAGCTGTTTTTTAGAGTGGGCATTCACTGAGGCCACAGGGCATAGGCATGTTATGCATTATCTAGATGACTTTCTGTTCTTGGGAGCAGCCGGCGACACGAAATGTGCGCAGGCGCTACAGGACTTCTGCATCCTCATGATGGAGTTTGGAGTGCCATTGGCACCAGGTAAGACGGTTGAACCATCTACTTCACTGGAGTTTCTGGGAATTGAGCTCGATTCTGTGGAGGGATGTTTCCGTTTGCCAATGGGAAAGGTAGCTAAATTTAGGGCTGCCCTGGAACTTTGCCTTAGTAAGGAGAAAGTGACCCTGCACCAGTTACAGCAAGCAGTGGGTCAGCTTAATTTTGCCTTGAGAGTGATACCAATGGCCCGCCCCTTTTCACGCTCTATTGCACAAGCTATGGTTGGTCTCAAGGAAGGACACCACCGCACGAGACTGTCTGCAGAGGTTCGCCAGGATATGCGCATTTGGTTGGCATTTCTGGCGGACTTCAACGGTCGAGTAGTGTGGAACAAGCCTCCAGCGTCTTCGGACGAGCTGGGTTTGTGGACTGACTCGGCGGGGAGCGTGGGATTTGGCGCCATCTTTGGTAATCGATGGTCGGCGCACACATGGCCGACGTGGTGGCACACCAGCGGTCTCACAGGTAACATAGGGTTCCTTGAGCTATTCCCTATTTTTGTTGCTCTGATGGCATGGCCGGACGAGTTCAGAGACCGCTCTGTGGTATTTTGGTCTGATAACATGACTGTCGTCGAATGCATTAACAATCAGGCAGCGCGCTGCAAATGGATTTTGAGATTGTTGAAGGAAATTGTGCTGCTTTGCATGGGACTGAATGTACAGTTCAGGGCGAAACATGTGCCGGGTGTACTGAATCATGCGGCTGATGCACTCTCTCGTTCACATATGCAGGCGTTCAGGGGTTATCTACCTACAGCGGACCTAGCGGCGGCCCCATTCCCCGAAGCACTCTGGCTAATCGGTGCCCCAGATTACAAGACCTCGTGGCAGCAAGCTTAGCCCCCAGGACGAGGAAGGCATACGAAGGAGCGTTTCGTTCCTATTGTGCATTTTTGGGTCCAACAGGGAATCAGAACTGGGGTCAGGAGGATTCCTTCCTAGGGTTCCTGGTAGCACTGCACAGGGAAGGCCGATCAGCGGCAACGGCCAATAGACACAGGGCGGCCATCTCCTTCATGGCACAGGTGCATGGCATCAAAGACCCAACAGGTTCCTTTTTGGCGAAAAAAGCCCTTCGCGGCTGGCAGCGCCTCGAGGGTCGCAAGCAAGACGAGAGGCGCCCGATTGGCTTAGAAAGGTTGTCCCTACTCATGACGAAACTAGTCACGACATGCTCCTCCCAATTCGAAGCAGTTCTGTTCCGGGCAGCCTTCGCATTAGCGTTCCATGGGGCTATGCGGGTGAGCGAACTGGTCGCAAGGAATAAGAAAGATGTGGAGGGAGGCTTGTGCAGGGATCACATCCTAATTAGGGGTGATTCGATGGTGGTCACGATAGCTAGGTCCAAAACTGACCAGGGAGCTATGGGAAACAGTGTTGTTGTCCAGCGCATGTGAGGGTCCCCCACGTGCCCGATAATGTGTATAGAGGAATACTTGGCACTGAGGGCGGATACAAGGGGGGGGAGTTTGCTGAGGCACATCGATGGCACCCCGCTGACGAAGTTTCAGTTCCAGAGGGTGCTAGCACTGACAATCGCTGCGACGGGCATGGACCCGTGCGATTTCGGGACCCACTCCTTTAGGATAGGGGCTGCTACTGAGGCTACAGCCAGGGGTCAGAGTGCTGAAGAAGTGAAACAGTTGGGACGATGGTCTTCGAATTGTTTCAAAAGGTATGTGCGATTGCACATGTTGTGAAGTCATGTGTCATGCACTCACGCTTCTTGTCTTCTGTTTGATTTACAGTTTCGCGAGCATGTCATGCGGGGCGGAATTTGCAGTCGACCCAGTACCAGGGGACCAGCGGTCATGGATCACCGTCTGAGGAGAGAGTGGTTTGGGTCGTGGGCCACTCATACGTGAGGCGGGCCGGGGACGTATTCAAAGCAGGTGACGCGACTCGCGCAGCTGGGGAATACGGGTACAGAGTGGCCTTCCACGGAAGGGGCGGGCTCTGTATTGACCAATTCGAATCTTTTGTTGAGGGTCTCTTAGGGCGGCAGAGGTCACCGCCATCTGTAGTCATAGTACACCTAGGGGGCAATGACTTGGTGACACTGGGTAGACGAGTATTACTCGAGCAAGTTTTGTCTGCCGTTAGCTGGTTGGCAAAAAGAATCCCGGGGTGCACGATTGCCTGGTCCCACATGATTCCTAGAAAGGTATGGCGGGGGGCCTAGCATTCCTCATGGGTGTATTCGGGGTGATCACATGTATCTGGATGATGGGGTTCACCTGTCCCGGGAGGGGAATGTTTTACTTATAGGAGACTTCATAGCATGGCTAAGGGGTTTGAGAAAGCATGACCTTTAGGAGGAGTTTGGGGGGGGTCGGATAGCCGGTCAACTATCCGGCCTGTGGCGGTAAGGTCATGATCGGTGAGCAGTAATTTCAAGTCCCTAGAGGGGGGTGCCACCCACTATGGATGGGAGCGCCCGGGGGGAGGCGGCCATTGGCCCCTCCCACTGGGAGGCGGCACCCACTAAGGATGGGTCGCCTAAGGGGAGACGGCCATAGGCCCCTTCCAGGGGAGGAGGCGGCTATATGCCCCTCCTACGAATATCCCGGGGCCCGGATATCCGCGCATGTGATAGAGAGTGTGGGGGTGGGGGGGGGAGTCCACGCTGTCCTTCCTACAGATACCTCACACGGGTGCTCGGACGACCTTTAAGATGGCGTCGAGCGGAAAGGGGGGCACCCGACAAGACAAGGGAAATTAGAGTTGGCACGGAGGGTACAGTCCTCTGCGCGGCCGCCACTCTCACCGCGAGGGCGAGAGTTTTTGGTAGTAGGGATCTGACACCGGTTAAGACCTTGCCGTTGGCCCTTAATGCTAGGATGTACAATTTTAATTTAGAATGTATGCATTTGCAGGATGTTAGACTCGGCTAGGAAACCTTTGTATTAGAGATTTGTTAAGGTTAGCCAAAGAACATGTCTTCATCGAAATGTAATAAATGAAAATTGTACATGATTATGAAACTTTTATTTAATGTTTTAAATTTTGTTTCATATTTTAATAAATACGGCCGGGAGGGTGACTCCCTCCCGCCTTCCAAAAGTTCAGAACTGCGTCCGATTTCCCATCCTTGGGGATTGTGTTGGGAGTGGGTGACGGGCATCCCGGCCATATGGGAAGGGGCGACCACTCGGTCCCCACGAACGTATGGTTGGGTGCCCCGATCCTCCCGGGAAACCATTTTGGGCGGGAGGCGTGTCTCTGCTGGTATGCCCGGAGCGGCGTAGCCGGGGCGCGCCTTTTCCCGCCCAAGAGGGGTTGTCCTAGACACCTTCACCGATGGCCACGCCCAGTAGGCGTACCGGGGGAGGGTACACGCCCTCCCGAAGAAGAATAAATAGAGCGGGAATCCGAAGAAGCGTCCTCTTGTTCCTGTGCTTGGAAGGCTGCACCCACTCGTTGCTCGTGAGCCCTCGACGGAACAAGGAGCAATTTTGACCCACCCACCAGCCCCTTATGGCAATGTTTGGTTTTGCAATAAAGTTTTTGCTCTGATAACCCTTTTTTCCCTCCGTATAGAAGAAAAATGAATGTCTAGATTGAGGATGTGACTTCTGTCTATAGGATACTGTTTTTTCTTTTAGGAGTAAACAGCTGGATACATTTAGACAGGTTGATATTTTCCCCCTTAATAGGTGAACAAATGTCGTATTTATTTTTTGGTCGGGCGGTAAGGTCATGATCGGTGAGCAGTAATTCCAAGGTCCCTAGAGGGGGGCGCCACCCACTATGGATGGGAGCGCCTGGGGGGAGGCGGCCATTGGCCCCTCCCACTGGGAGGCGGCACCCACTAAGGATGGGTCGCCTAAGGGGAGATGGCAATAGGCCCCTTCCAGGGGAGGAGGCGGCTATATGCCCCTCCTACGAATTTCCCGGGGCCCGGATATCCGCGACGGCGGATGTGATGGAGAGTGTGGGGGTGGGGGGGAGTCCACGCTGTCCTTCCTACAGATACCTCACACGGGTGCTCGGACGACCTTTAAGATGGCGTCGAGCGGAAAGGGGGGCCCCGACAAGACAAGGGAAATTAGAGTTGGCACGGAGGGTACAGTCCTCTGCGCGGCCGCCACTCACACCGCGAGGGCGAGAGTTTTTGGTAGTAGGGATCTGACACCGGTTAAGACCTTGCCGGTGGCCCTTAATGCTAGGATGTACAATTTTAATTTAGAATGTATGCATTTGCAGGATGTTAGACTCGACTAGGAAACCTTTGTATTAGATATTTGTTAAGGTTAGCCAAAGAACATGTCTTCATCGAAATGTAATAAATGAAAATTGTACATGATTATGAAACTTTTATTTAATGTTTTAAATTTTGTTTCATATTTTAATAAATACGGCCGGGAGGGTGACTCCCTCCCGCCTTCCAAAAGTTCAGAACTGCGTCCGACTTCCCATCCTTGGGGATTGTGTTGGGAGGGGGTGACGGGCATCCCGGCCATAACAAGGGGTGTATGTGAAAGGGAAGCAATTACTCCTACCCTCTTTACAGTTACGTCGTATGGTGTTTGAGTGGTGTCATGAAGACCCTAGTGCTGGCCATCAAGGTGTGGAGAAGACCTGCGAAAAGATTTTGAGGCAATTTTGGTGGCCATCTTTGAGAAAGGATGTTCCTGAATGGATCAAAGACTGCACAACATGCGCACAAAACAAACCTTTGACAGGGAAACCACAAGGGTTGCTACAACCACTACCCACACCGGAAGTGCCTTGGGAAAGCATCTCAATGGATTTCATAGTGGGACTACCTGCTGATAAAGGTCATACAGTCATTCTTGTAATCATCGATTACCTCACCAAAATGGGACACTTCGTGGCATGCAAATCCCTTCCCACTGCTGGTCAATTGGCAAAGATACTCATGGAAAACGTTCTGGGATCCCAATTTACTGCTAAATTCTGGAAGGCGTGGTGTTCATCTTTGCATATCTCTTCAGCTTTGTCAACCAGCTTCCACCCGCAAACAGACGGACAGACGGAAAGGTTGAACCGAACTTTGAAGCAGTATCTGCGATGTTACGTGGATTGCAATACAGACATGTGGGTGGAATGGCTTTGGTTGGCGGAAATAGCCTATAACAATGCACTGCACAGCTCTACGAAACACACACCATTTTACAGTACATATGGTTTCCACCCCAGGTTCATCCCTTTCAGTTCTCCTATTAGGGGTGATCGTGTTCCTGAAGTCAGAGATAGGATATCTGTAATTCAGAATGTTATTGTAAATACTAGGAAACATTTGGTGAATGCTAAGCTGATGTATAAAAAGCAAGCGGATAAACATCGTAAACAGGGACCTGTGTTTCGGAAAGGTGATTTGGTGTGGTTGTCCACTAGAAACATTCGATTTAGAAGATGTAGCATCTTTAACCCACGCTATATCGGTCCATTCCCTGTGATTAAACATGTGAATCCAGTTGCTGTAAAAGTTCTACCCTGTGTTTCATGTGTCGTTGTTGAAATCAGCTGCTCGACATGCTCGCGTGCAGCCTCCTACCGTGTGGGTGGATCAGGGGGAAGAGTACGAGGTTGCAAGGGTGCTGGATTCCAAGGTCAGCAGGGCGAAACTGTGGTATTTGATTGCATGGAAGGGCTATGGTGCTGAGGAGAACTCATGGGAACCTGCATCGGGAGTGCATGCTCCAAGATTGGTGGCTGCCTTCTACCGTCGTCATCCTGGTAAACCATGTGCCTGTCTGTGCCCTCCGGGAGGGGGATGTCCTGTTAGGGGGCACTGAGCTTACGAGGGCACAGCCGCCACAAACTACAATTCCCAGCAGCTGTAGCGCCATGCGCAACGTGATCGGATTGCTTCCGGGTCACGTGGTCACAGCGCATAACAGCACGGAGACCGGGCAGGACGCTGCCGATTATTGTGTGCACTGGAGGCTGGAGTTTTGGAACCGGAGTTGTCGGCGGCTGGTAAAGGTGCCTTTGGCACCATCCTCGGAGTACTTTTGTGGAGCTCCATTAACGTGCGTTTGTGTTGTTAACAAACGGCGTTTTTCCTTTGGTTGCACGGGATCGTGCGTTGCTGGATTCTGAAACCCGTGTACTGTTTGGGTGTTTTGTGCATTCAGGTCGAGGGGGAGCTAACCCTTCGTATGTTACTTTATGGCCGTATTTACGAGTCAGTATCTGGGTGCAAGGAGTGATTATTATTGTCCCGGATGAACAGAAATACATGACTTCATTGGTGTTTGGCAGCATTGAGGAAACTTTGTGTTATTGATTCTTGCCATAACCTTATTTGTTGGGGAGTGACGTATCTCCCGGATTGACAAAACACTATTACATGGAGTAATCGTGTTGTATGCTGTTGAACATGGAAAGTGCCTTGCCCAAGACAAAATGTTCGTGAACTACATGCTTTTCTTTCTCTTTACAGGAGTTGTGTATGAATGAAGGGATTCGTCTATGTTAGACAGGTAGTGTGCTTTATCTATGTTTCAAAGTGGAGATATTAGAATACGTAGAGAACTGTCTGATACCCCTCATTGTTGTTTCAGCCTCCTGAAGTAGGAAGACTTCTTATACACAACTCCCATGTGAATTCCTATGTATTTTTCTTTACAGGTTAGTGGTAGCTCAAATAGTTATACATTGTTAATGAGAAGAAGCAAGCCTATAGTGGTTAGTAATTGTTTGTTCTTCTCTCTTCTTGTGTCTTCAAAGGTCTCCCTCCCCGCTGTTCCCATCCTTTCCTTCCTGGCTTTATCCATTCTTCCCTCGCTTAACCATCCTTTAGTCTGCGTAGTATTCATAGCAGATTTGGGGCGGTTTAGAGATGGATACTATTTGAGCATCGAACCAACCTTGAGGATTCGAATGGTCGCAGAACAATAGGTGAGTGATCCGAAACCCCCCTAGCCAAGTGCCGCACCTCCCGGAGCCACGCAGCCTGTGCCGCAGGCATCAGTACATAGTCTATTCTGGAAAGGGATTTGTGTGCAGCCGAAACATGAGTGTATTGAGAGTCACCAGGGTTTTTAAGCCTCCAACCATCAACCAGACCAACAGTTTCCACAAAAGCAGCCAACCACCTCCGGGACAGCAACAACTCCCGAGCCAGGCACCTTTCAACCTTCCCGTCCATAACTGCATTGAAATCGCCACCAACAATCAACAACCCAACAGGCAACGTCAAAAAAACTTTGCACAGATCATGAAATGTATCAGTCTGAAGGGCCGGAGGAACATAGACAGACAAAAAGGTTACAGTTCTCCCCTCCCATAGCCCCGAGATACCAGCATATCTTCCCCTGTTATCGGTCCATGTGGCCTGTATGGCCAGCGGGAAGGAGTTCTTAATCAAAATCCCAACCCCTCTCGATCCAGTCATAAAACCAGCACGCGCAACCAAATTATAGCCCCCTCTGTGGTGTGCCATGCACCGCTTTCCCACAAGATGATTCTCCTGCAATAACACCACATCTGGGGAGGGCCTCCGAATCAGCTGGCCAACCATACCCCTCTTGATCTTATCCCCCAGCCCATTCACATTCCAACTCAAGGCGGAAATCCCGACCACCCCTTTAACGGAGGACATCACCATTCCAAAAAAGAACAGGATAAACTAATGGCACCCAGTGTGAAATAAAATGACATACAATAATACAAAAACAAACCCTGAACACCCCCATCCAACCCACCTCCCTGCACCCCTGCATACAACTTACGCTCATCCCCAACTAGCAGTGTGCCTGTCACCCCCAACTAAGCTACGAAAATCTAAAAGTACAACACAGAGGAGGGCCTATGACTCGACCCGTCCACCCCGACTCTTTGTGAATGTACCTGCACTTCAAAATTCCTCAACAACATCATGAACACAATTCTGCAGGAAATCCAATCACCAGCCACCCACTGAAACATACCCCGGAGCAACTATTCATAGCCCCCTGCTGAACTCTCACTAAACCAAGTCATTGTTCCTCAGCCTCCCCTTGAGCACGGGACTCCTTGTCAGGGCGCTGGACACTATCCAACCAGTCCACCGCCACATCAGGATTGTCAAAGAACGAGGCCTTCCCATCAAGTTCCACTCGAAGACAGGCAGGAAACATCATGACGTACCTCATGCCTTTGTCTCTCAGTTTCTTTTTGATCGAGACGAACCTCTGCCTTTGTTTCTGCACCAGAAAGAAGAGGAGCGTCGCATTCTCGAATTCCAGGGGATCCGCCGCACGAGCCGCCTGCAGGATAGCGTCTCGGTCATGAAAGTTGAGGACAAGGGCAATGATCGGTCTAGGATTCGCCCCGACCCGGGGCCTGCCACCCGGTACTCTATGGGCTCGTTCCACTGTTAAAAACTTACTGAGGCCCTTTGGTTTGAGATGATTAAGGATAAGGTTCTCCACAAAATCCGTGGCCTGTCCCTCCGCCTTCTCCGGGACTCCCAGGATGCGAACATTATTGCATCGGGCCCGCCCTTCGTATTCATCCAGCCGCCGATCCGTGCTCTCCCTCGAGGGCCTAAGGTCACGCACCTCCTTCTGCAGCTGGTTCACATCGTCGATCAGGCTTGTCGTCTTGACCTCCAGCGATTTGACTTTCTCATTCGCCTTCGAAAGGTCCGCCCTGATCAGCCCCATTTCTATCAATACCGTGTCAAGCTTGGTGTCAAGGTTCTCCATCTTCTGGCCCAGAGACGTCCTGACCCCAGTGATAGCCACCATAAGATCTTTTAAGGTTGGTTCCTCCACTGCGGAATGATCGCCGGAACTGCCGCCCAGGCCCCTCTTAGACTCCTGAGGTGACTCCTTGGGCAGCGTATATCTGTCCAGTTTATTGGACTGCACCTGCCTGGCACCCCTGGCAGTCTTAGGAATCTGCTTCTCTGAGTCCATCTTTGTCGCCATTTTGCCACAGTCTAGGCAATCGCTGTCGCGATCAGGAACCAACCATATGGAGTAGCCGACTGATAAGTGCGGAGACCGTCTCCCCCACTCAGAACAGTCCCAATCCAGCGACCAGACCCAGTCGCTCTGCCGCCGAGACCACCGGGGCAGAGATCTTCACAGGACCAAACTGCAGTCCATTCCGCCCCTCTCCTCCACCGCCACCCAGACGAGGGCCCTCCAGTGCGTGGGACAGCCCAGAACGGAGGTCACTCACCAGCGGGGCCCCTCCTCAATCGCAGGGGCCCACGTTGTCTCAGGAGTCCTCTGGGTCACCAGGGAAAGCACCACTTGTGTCTGGCCCACATCTGAGGCCCACAGCGCACAGGGGGGGACCGACCGTCCCCCACCCACTCCACCGAAGACTTCGGGTGGCCCACCGCAGCAGAAGTGTCTTGCCCAGGTCCCTCGGGCCAGCCACAGTCTAGCTCCAAGCCCCAGTCCCGGCAGCAGAGGTGTGGGCCGAGGACCTCGAACTGTTTGGTTCCCCGAGCCAAATACGGGGAACAGCCTCAGCCAGGACGTGGTTCGGGGACTCCCAACCGGCCGGTGGGGTCCAATGCAGCGAGTGAGGCACCAAGAGGCAAGACGTCAGCGTCACCCACGACCCACGATCAGGCCGGCACAAGGCCGTCCCGGTGGCAGATATTGTTGAACTACGGCCGGGGAGTGCTGGCAATTGAGGCCCCAGCTTCCAGCCGCCGCAGGCCGCAGACTTGCGGGCGGCACTGCACGGTCACCGGGGCACGTAGAGATATCGGAGCAGTCCCAAAGGGCTCCGCCTAAGTTCCCCCTCCCGAAGCGCGGGACGGGGGACAGGATAGATGCGAGGATGGCGAGCCGGTGAAGTGGGGCCGGCCGGAGCCGATCTTCAGGCGGCCATCTTGGACGCCGGCTCGGCTCCTCCCCACCTCTTGAATTCTTAAGCATTTTATCTTGCATCTCTTCAAGCTCAATTTCACCCAATTCTCGTTCCATTTGTTTTCATTTTTCTATATTCAGTTTCATTTTTCTTTCAGCTCTTTTTCTTCTAATGCAGACATATTCTAGTCTTATCAATAACACTATCATTAATATTATTGTTGCTGGTATTAGTATTTTCCCAATTAATGAATTACCTATTTCAGCAAACCAATTGTTTACATTAGAATAACCCTTACCAAGTTTCTCTAAAACATCATCATCCTCTAGTGGGATAATTTCTTTATGCAATTCAGTAATGTTTTTAATATACCTTTGTATAGTCTGCTTTTTATCAGGAATATAAGTACAACAATATTGCACTTTCAGTATTCTACAGACTCCTCCTTCTTTTGCCAATAAAATATCAAGAGCAAGTCTATTTTGCATTACGATAGCTCTCAAGGCAACCATTTCCGTATTTACCATTAAAAATCCTCCAGCTGTACTTGTTGATAAACGATCTACTATCGTTGACAATTTCCGGATTTTGTTTGCATTAAAGGATATACCCACTGCTGGTATCAGTGCTCCAAAAATATCACCTCCTATTTCTAGAAAACTTTCCCTTCTCCTACGTGTTAATGGTTTACCTATTTCATAAATTCCAATAGTACATGTATCTACGTGAATATTTTTAGAAAAGACCAAAGCTACATAACAGATCCCATACCAATGGTCTGGCAATCTATAATAAGCCTTGTTACCACAGATAAAATACAATCCAGGGAATACAGGATCTTTTCCCCGTTTAAATCCCCATCACCCAATAATTCTGTAAGTGTATTTGTAATTACGTGCTCCCACAAAATTGTTATCATACACTGTATTGTCTCTTCGAATACAAAATTTTCCCTGTTGAGGAAGATCTATTCCCAATGCAACATTAGTATCACCGTTTACAACATTTTCTTCATCAAAATTCAATGAGGATGATTTCATTTTACTTGCTGTAGCCTTTCTTTGATATGTTAGTCTTCTATCTTCTGCCATTTCTAAAAATACCTTTTCTGCCTTTTTCAATTTACATGGTAAATTGTTTTTATATGCATAATCTATTGTCAGTTCATCAATTTCTAAAAAAAAATTCCCCCAAAACTTTAGCAGGTTTCACTTTGTTCATTCTATGTATTACAGGAACTTTAGCAAAAATGTCATCAACATCGGAATAATAATATTCTAATTTCCCAGTTTGGTAAAATAAATTAGCTATAACACTACAAGTCATTCCATACGTCAAAGGAAGGTGACGGTAGGTCACACCCTCTGATACAGATGCAGGCAACTGCATACAGACATAGCAGTCTAGTACATCCATAGTTTCTACATACATTTTAACAATCTAGAAAAACATTCTTTGAAAAATCATTAATAGATCTGTCTTTATGTAATTCAGTTGTATCTATTAGTTTTTCATTATTCTTTGCATCATGTATTTTCTCACTCTTATTATCATCTCTATTTCTATGTGAATGCTCAAAATTTGAATGAAAAGGAATTAATATTGCTAAAACAATTCATATAAACATTAATAAAGCTGCGTAACATCCCACATTTGGATATATTACTTGTTGGCATTTTTTTTCTTCACTTATACCTTCTTTTTACTATGTCACTTTTCTACACAAAATATGTATGTCCGTTTAAATTTTTTGATTTAATTATGTTTCTTTAGCTTCTTTTAGTTTGCACTTTTATTTTCTCAGTTTGAAAATCAAAATCCTTGTTCTTTTGTTGGGCGTGGCTTCGAGGGCGAAGATGGCGGACGCGGCTCTGTAGAGCTCCTGCCGGCCCGATCCTTATCCGCTTAATTATCCTTGCCCTGAACCCTTTCCTTCATCTGCTGCTGCGGAGGTGACTGCTGGTGACCGGCGGTGCCCGGTGGTGTGGTCGCTGGGGCCCCGAGCCGCGACTAGAGCGACATTTAGTGAAGGTGCCTGCCGGGCCTACTTGCCGCGTGGTGAGCCGGGACCTCGATTTCTGCCCCGCCCGCCGGCTGGCCCTGGACGCCGGGCGGACAGCAGACGTCCGAGCCCGCAGGGATTGGAGCGGAGCCGCCGGAAGTGAAGAGACGGCGCGCCCTGCCGCCGCTGACTCCTGCGGAGTGGTGTCCCGGCGAGACGGCAGTGCGGATCCGACGATCGCCCTGTATCTATTGATCTGCTGATCTGCCGGAGCCGTGGAGCATACGGAGCCGACGGCTTTCCGCCGACTGGAGCGGGCGGACTGGCTGCGCCGTTTCGGCGGCCCTGCTCTGGGCTCATAACTGGCAACTACTGCGCCTTGGCGGAGCGGCGCTGCCTGGGTGCCTACCCATAAACTAGCGAGCTGGTGGCGAGTGGGCACCGAGTGGCCTGGTGTGATCCGGATACCCCGGCCGGGGCCTGAGTGGACGTTCGAGCGGTACAGCCCTAATTCAGGTGCGTGTCGCCTTGTTGTCTCTGCTGCCGCTATGACTAGAGGCGGGGGTGGCACAGCCACCACTAAGCAAGGACCTATTGATAAATTCACTGGCCCTGGTGGAGGTGCCGGGACGGCCGGAGGAGGCCAGAGGGCTGGACCAGACAACGCTTAGTAAAGAAGAAAATGCCAGGGCTCGATTTTAACAAACCAAACCAAAGCTAATTTATTCAGCTGGTGTGTGCCTTCTTTTCATTATTTCGAGAAGGTATGCATTTGTCATTATTCATGCATTTCAAAACAATTTTTCATATTTCAACAATATACAGAGGCTGAAAATATACCTTGAATTTTCACCATTACCTAGATGTGGTTAAGGATGGGCGACTTTTAAATATACAGATCGGAGTCACCGCGGAACGCGCCATACACTTTAACAACAACATCACTTTGAGACAGAGAATAACCGAAAAAAACAAGTAAGTGTTAGCGCAGCCCTAACATAGATACCTTTTGCACAAAGAAATGTGAAACCCCAATATATTCACTATATTCGCCCATCCTTAACCACATCTAGGTAATGGTGAAAATTCAAGGTTACCCGATGCCCCGTGCTTGAAAGCAGCAGTCAGCAAACCTGTCACACAAGGTAAAATTCCACAGGCTTTGCCTGTATATGAAGCTAAGTAAAGGGTTCAGGGAAAAAGGAGATACTAAATGTCCCTAATTTTGCACCATAGGTACACAGCCCGGCCCTGAGGAAGAACCCATTAGATTAAAAGAAGGGTTTGGAAACGCGTCGGCCATCTGGCTGTAGGCACACACCAGTATAGCAATACAAAAAATAAATGTACCTAAATGAATTTTGGTAGACAGGATTCAATGCCTGTTTCATGAAAAAAATGAAAGTGTAACTGTTTATGAATTATTCTTCATTTATTTTTGTCTGCACATATTGATTTGAAATGTACGAAATATTGCGTTCATTTGTATCCCCAGCAAAAGGGATATTTTCAGCCTCTGTATATTGTTGAAATATGAAAAATTGTTTTGAAATGCATGAATAATGACAAATGCATACCTTCTCGAAATAATGAAAAGAAGGCACACACCAGCTGAATAAATTAGCTTTGGTTTGTTAAAATCGAGCCCTGGCATTTTCTTCTTTACTAAACGTATCTTGTCCAGCCAGGACTCGTAGGACAAAACCCCTCCATTTAGAGAGACGGACCAGACAACGCGGCATTGATGGCGGCCATTACGCAGTCCCGCGACATGCTAGATGCGAAGATTGGCGCGGTTGGTGCCGATGTAATGCTACTACGTCAAGACCTTCGCAATGCGGTCGCCCGCATCACCGAAACGGAGACCAGGGTCACTGCGGTGGAGGGAGATGTTGGCGCCCTCAAGAAGAAAGTTGCGGACATGGAACAGACCCAGCGGGGCCTAGCACTTCGAGTGGAGGATGCGGAGGGTCGGGCGAGGCGAAACAACCTGCGCTTTGTGGGCTTCCCGGAGGATTGTGAGAAAGGGCCTATGGACGCTTTCCTGTCTCGGTGGCTGGAGAGCTGGCTACCCCCGGACACCCTGTCGCGCTGCTTTGTGGTGGAGCGTGCACACCGGGCCCTGACGCAGAAACCGCCGACCGGGGAGCGGCCTCGCCCGATCATCACCAGGATCCTAAATTTCCATGACAGGGACGCCATTCTCCGGGAGGCGCGGCTTAAGGACACTCTGCTCTATGACAATCATAAGATCATGATCTTCCTGGACTATATCAAACTGGTCCAGCAGCAGAGGCACTCCTTCCTGGCAGCCAAGGCCAAGCTGCGTGGCCTAAAAATTCAATATTCGCTGCTCTACCCGGCCCGCCTCCGGGTGATCTTCAACTCCAAGACTCATTTTTTCGATACACCGGAGGCCGTCTTCAGATGGACCGACGAAGCGGTCAGGCTCCGACCGCACGTCCAACCGGGGTTGCACTCCGGATCATCGCGCAGCTCCTCTCAAGACCGGAGCGACCCGCCAGGTAAAGGGAAACGGCATCGCAAGTCCCACTCGCGACGGAGGTCCTTGTCCCGAGACCCCCTCCTGGGGGATACACAGCCTGATCCTGATCAATCTGGCAAGGAATCCTGATCAGCGTACGATATGAATGCCAACTGATTGCCTTGGATCTGTGGCTGTTCACCGCGGCAGCTGAACTTTGGATGTTGGAACGGACATTGGCTGGTGCAGTATTGACTTATTCTTTGGCGAGCGCATGGGGCCCTCGCAGACCGGTACCTATCTGTGGTGCTTTGCTACTGTACTTGATGCATGCTCGATGGGGGTCCGGGGCACGTTTTGTGGGCTGCCCCTTCCTGTTGGGACTGGGGGTGGTTCTGGGAGTGTGTTTGGTTGGTTAGTGGGGGAACTAGGTGGGATCCATTGGCATGGCTGGCTTTAGGCGCTATATTTTGGGCCTGGAGTACCGTATGCCGCGACAGATACTTCATTGTTTTTTGAGGTATAGGGGTGGGGGAGGGGGGAGCTGGGGTGTTTGGTTGTTGGTGGGTTGGGCCTGGTCAAACGGGGTGGTGGAGTTCGGGGTTGTGTTCTGTGGGGTGCACGTGATTCCTCTGATATATGCAACGGGGTGTTGGGGGCCTGGGTCGGGTACTGGGGGTCGCAGGAACTGGCTCATCGTGATAATGGCTGATGCTCCACGGCTTTTGTCTCCTAGTACCCCTATGCGTGTCCTGAGCTGGAATGTGCGGGGGCTCCTAGACCAGATCAAACGGGGGGCTGTGCTTCGCTGGGCGAAAAGGGATTTGGCAGATGTGCTCTTTCTTCAAGAAACACACATGTTGGGTACTAAGGCACTGGGTCTGCAGAGGTTTGGCTTTCACCAGGTATTTCATGCTGGGTTCACAAGGGGCTCGAGGGGGGTGGCCATCCTTGTCCACAGGCGGTTGTCTTATACTCATGAGCGTCAGTGGCTTGATCCTCAGGGCCGATTTGTGTTTGTGCAAGGGAAGATTGGTGTGGAGCCGGTTGTATTTGGTAGTGTGTATGCCCCTCCCCCGCTGCAATGGACCCTTGCGGAGCGGCTGTTTGCCTTGTGGACTGAGCTTCCCCATTCCCTGGCTGTGATTGGAGGGGATTGGAATGATGTGGTAGACATGACTTTGGACAGGCAGAGGGGGCGAGGGGTAGCGGCTGTGGCCTCCCCCACGCGGCTGAGTGCCATGATTGATGGTCTTGGATGGGTGGATGTATGGAGGCACCTACATGCGGAGAGGCGGGAATACACATATGTTTCTGCTGTGCACGGCTCTCTTTCGCGCCTAGATCGTGTGTTTGTGCCGGAGGCCTTCTTAGACAGGGTGAAGGGGGCGGCAATTCCGGCCTCGCGGCCTGACCGACCACTCCCCTGTGGCGGTTCAGATTGATCTTGGTAGAGCACGCCAGCTGTTCCGGTGGCGGATGTCTGCGTGGCACCTGCAGCGCCCGGACTACTCCCAACATCTGCGCGGTGCGATTGTCGCTATTGGCAAGACAACCTTACGGTAGGAGTAGACGCGGTGACGGTCTGGGAGGCTATGAAACCCGCCTTGAGGAGTGTTGATATTGCCTGGTGCGCCTCTGCTCGCCGGCTTCGACAAGAAAGTATTGTGGCTGCAGCAGAGGAGGTAGAGGTGCTGGAGGCGCGACACAGGGAGGTGGCTGATGATATGACATTACGGCTGCTTTTACAAGCGCATCAGTCTTATTCCTCGGTCTTGTTGGACGAGGCTCGCCAGGCGTGGCTGGCTACGCTTAGTAGGGTATACCAGTGGGGTGACAAGTCTTGCACCATGCTCCACAGGCTCTGTCAGCAAACTCTGCAACCGATCACCTTGCCGGGGCTAGTTGATGACGCGGGGGTGGCGATCACGGACCCTGCGATCCTCGCGGCGAGCTTTGCGCGCTATTATGAGCATCAGTATGCCTCCCGGGAAAGCCTTTCCTCTGACGGCATTGAGGGGTATCTTGCAGAGGTCTCTCCACATGCAGTCTCCGACGAAGTACGTGATGCTTTGGATCTCCCCCTGACGGCCGAGGAATTGGGCGACGCATTGGGTCAACTCAATGTGGGTAAAGCACCGGGGCCGAGCGGGTTCCCCAGTGAATTTTATAGGAAGTTCCACTTGCAGCTCGGGCCACATTACAGGCGGGCATTGGAACTGGCGCGGGAGCGTGGCAGCCTCCCCCCGGACTGGCGTCATGCCGAAATTGTGGTCTTCCAAAAGCCGGGCAGACCTCCTGACCGCCATGAGTCGTATCGTCCCATATCCCTCATCAATTTTGAAGCCAAGCTCCTGGCCAAAGCGCTCGCGAACCGCCTGCTCCCACATATTTCGGCCCTTGTCCACCCGGATCAGGCGGGCTTTATGCCGCGCCGGGCGACGCGACACAACATTTGGCGGGCACAGGCCGCGATAGACGCGATCGGGACGACCGGGGATCGGGCGGCGCTGTTGCTTGCGGACATTGATAGTGCTTTTGATTCCGTCAGCTGGACCTATCTCTTTGCCCTTCTGCCGCTACTAAATTTGGGTCCAGTGTTCATCTCCTATGTGAAATTGCTCTATACAGATGTAACCGCCTCAGTGCGTGTTTCTGGGGCGATCTCCGCGCGGTTTCCTGTGACCAGGGGCACTCGTCAGGGGTGTCCCCTCTCCCCGTATCTTTTCGCGCTGGCCATGGAGCCTATGGCTGCCCGTGTGCGCCAGGACGCGCTTATCGGGGCTTTGTGTGGGGGGCGGACCACTCGGACCGCATAGCCTTGTATGCAGATGACGTGCTTTTCTTTATGACTGATCTGCCCCGCACGGGCCCTCGCATTCTCGAGATAATGAAGGAGTTTGGTCTAGCGTCGGGGCTCTTTCTCAACCCCCGCAAGTCAACCCTGTGGGTGTTGGGAGGCGACTCGGTGCAATGCCCATGGGCCGCGAACCTTCAGGTGGCGGTTGATGGCATGAAATACTCGGGTGTCTTCCTCTCGGCCTCGGCCGCGGTGGCGTGGGATCGGAACGTGCAGCCAGTATGGGATAGGGTCCAGATGGACATCAAGACCTGGACGCGTATGCCCCTCAACATCTATGGCCGATCAGCCATTTTCAAGATGGTTGCCCTGCCTCGGCTTCTCTACCAACTGCAGAATCACCCTTATAAAATCGACCCGCAGTGGTTCTGGAGTGTCAACTCGGCGCTGGGCCGATTTTTGTGGGCCGGGGGTGCCTCCAGGGTGTCGCTGCGTACATGCTTTCTTTCTACATACTGCGGCGGTCTGGCGTCCACGGATCTGTTGTCTTACTACCAGGCCTCTCACCTCCTAGTGCTCAACGAGTGGTGGTATGGGGACCGTAGTGATCCGGCCTATGCTTTGGAGCATTCTCTGATGGGTGGTGCCACACTCCACACCTTACTGTACTCGGCCAGACGGAGGAGGATGCTGCCGAACGGCACTCAGGTGGTCTTTGCGGTCTGGCGTCAAGCTTTGCACCGTATGGGTTGGTGGGGCAGATTGACAGCCGAGACTCCGTTGTGGCACAATGGTCTGCTTCTGGCGCTGGCCTCCCTGTCCGGGTTTGGCGGCTGGGATGCGATCGGGATTTCATCCCTTGGTCATGTCCTCACTGGCACTACGCTTAAGTCCTTTCAGGACCTTAGTTCTGAATTTAATATGCCTAAGTCCCAATTTTTCCGGTACCTCCAGTTCCGCCATGCCCTCGGGCCTAGCCTAGTGGGATTGGAGCAACTCCCCGACTTTAGTCCCATTGAGGCGAAACTCTTTATGGGGGATCTGGGCAACAAGAAGGTCTCTCAGATATACCGATCCCTGGTTACGCACTGTTCCCCTTCCCTTTGGACATTGAAGGCCTCCTGGGAGAATGATGTTGGCCCCTTGGATGAGGATGATTGGCGTGAGGCCCTTGAATCCCCCCGTGGAGCTGCTATAGCCGTCCGTCTTAGATTTATCCAATTCAAATACCTTCACAGGGCATATTATACTAGAGAACGACTGTGGCAAGCAGGTCTTATTGCCGCTCCGGAGTGTCTGAGGTGTGGTACTGAGAGGGGGACGCTTTTCCATACGGTGTGGTCCTGTGGGAGACTGACTAGATTCTGAGCTGGGGTCTGGGACTACTTGTCGGAGGTGTTGGGGTGGGACCTTCCCCGTACCCCTAGGTTGGGTCTCCTTCATGTCCTTGAAAACGTTGGGGGCAACATTTACAAACGACATTTGCTACTGTTGGGACTAGTGGTGGCCAAGCGAGATCTGGCCCAGGCCTGGAAGAGTGAACGTGCCCCCCCGCTCGGGGCATGGAAGGCGGGATTGGACTTTCTCATGGGCCTGGAACTACCTGTCTTTGAAGCCAGGGGGTGTCCCCGAAAACACTACAAAATTTGGAAACGATGGGCGGACTACAGGGGCCTTGCTCTTGACCCTCCGATTGATGTTGATTATGTACTGTCTCCAGATGTGGATCCTGTACCTTAGGCTGTTGGCCGACAGCTCCATTGCCTTCCACCTACTATTGCTAAGCTGTGATCACGTGCACTGGGTTAGGGCGGGATAAGGGGCGGGTAGTTTGGGAGGGTGTTGGAGGGCGTTTTTGGGGTTGGGTGGGATGGGGGTGGAATGGGGTATGTTTTTCTAAACTTGGGTTCACTGCCATGCCATTACTTGTATGCCACTGACAGTCTCCTCCTGACTGTGGAGGGCTGTACCGATACTTGCTTGAACTCTTAATAAATACGGTTTTGAAAAAAAAAATCCTTGTTCTTTGCCTTCATCTTTTTCACTCACCAGAGTTATTTTGATCTTCCTGGTTACTTTCAATTTCCGGTATGTCCAGGTAAGGAAATATAAGCCCACTCAGGTGATTTGTACTTCTGATTTGGTCTCCTTACTCTTTTAAGTCTTTGCAAAATGCATATTTTACTTCCTTTTTGGCCTTATGGACTAGAGATCTCATTTACTTGCTCTTTTAATTCTCCGTTCACATTTACCGATTTGAATTTTAGTCCTTTGATTTCTGTAGGCCAATAATCTCCCTTTTTGGGCTTTTTAATCACAGGTTCTACAGTTACACGTTCAACTTTCCAAGCCCTCTTTCTTGGACTCTTTCGCAATGTGTTTTTTCTGTCCCTTTCATCAGACTCAGTTTCGGATTTATTTTCACTTCCTCTTATTTTGAACTTTATTATTTCTGGTTCAGCTTCTGAGTCTTGTTTTACACTTGTCAAATCAGTTGTTTCACAAGGAATTTCTCCATAACTGGTACTTGGAATCTCATCCTTATTGTTCCTTTTCTCAGAACTTTCTGTTTGACTCTTAATTTTTCCACTTTTACCCGTTTTATTCTGTTCTCTTTCAGAGTCCAAACTGGTTTCTCCTTTTTCCAGATGTTGACTTACAGGTCGATCTTCAAAATATGGAACTTCAATTATTTCAGACTTTGTTTCTGATGCTGAACTTGTATTTGATATCTCCAAATGTCGCCTCACAGGTCGATCTTTTTTATCTGGAACTTTGTCTGTTGTCTCTTCCGCATCCGAATCTGAACTAGTCTCTACTTCTTGTAATTGTTGATTCTCAGGCTCTGGTACTCGGATGGTGGGGCTGGCTTGCACCCACCTTTTAACACCTGCACATTTCACTGCAGTCGTGCTGACCAGAATCACCTGTCTCGGCTTGTCCCAGCGAGGGACCAGGCAATTTCTCCTTCTGTTTACTTTTATTCGGACCCAGTCTCCAGGATTTAAATCATGTGTTGGATGCTTTTCTTTAGTACACGCATCAGTTTTAACCTGGTGAAACACAGAATTGATTGTGTCAGACAAGCCCTTGCAGTAATTCAGTATGATATCATCATTTATGGTTTGCAGTTTGTTGACACGTACAAATGCTTGTCTCATTACTCGTCCCAGCAGTATCTCATGCGGATTTAAACCAGTCTTTCGGTCTGGAATGCTTCTAAAACTCATTAGAACAAGTGGCAAAGCATCGGGCCATTTCAGTCCTGTGGCCAGACACATTTTCCAAGTCTGTTTTTAATTGTTCCATTAACTTGTTCAACTACCCCAGAAGCCTCTGGTCTGTAGGCGCAATGTAATTTTTTACGAATATCCAACGCTTCACAAATCAATTGTATCAATTCATTTTTAAAGTGGCTCCCTCTGTCGGATTCAATTGTTACTTGAAATTGATGGTCAGTGACTGGTGCCGTCATTGGCTGTCAGGTGCTTTGCATCGCTGTTAAAAGTTTTACCAAGTCGCAGGTGTGGACAACAAGCCCTCCTACAGGCTTGAGTACCTGTATCCGTCCATGCCAGAATGTAGTCATTGGATATCCAATTTATTCTTAACGAGCCCTATTAAATCCTCAACTGTAATTTTCTGGTTTCACTGTTTTTCCCCAGCTACTCTTTAAATCCCTAATATTTTTCTTTTCTGCACAAAGAAAACCTATATCATCTAGTGGCACTTAGAAAACATGCATCTAGGTTAAAGACTCTCCACCAGCTAGAGCTAAATGAGAACATTTATAAGAAGCCAGTCTTATTAATGCCAGGTCTGACATAAAGAACAAACACTTACATAATGAAATCATTTTGGAAAAAATATTTACAAATGTTGTTTCTTAATGAAATAAGGGTTTTGGAAGAACTGCATCTCCCAATGATGATTTTGTCCCTCAGTGGTTCATAATTTTGCCATGACCATCCAATAGGAAAGGTGGCGGGATGGCAATTATGCCTCATGAGTATCTTTGCTTAAAATTAAGACGTGCAATCAATTTGCTGGTGTAAGGGCAATGGAACCTGAAATCAGATGTTCTATAACAGGCAGGAGACTGCAATATATGTGTAATTTGCGGAATGGTATTGCTGTTAGATGTCTAAGTGATAGGACTACTGTCTGACGTTTGAGTCTGTAAGATCTATATAGCCTGTAGAACAGATTTGCTGTATGAGGTTTGGGTTTTTCCATCTGTGTAACCTGAATGATAGCTCAGTCACCAGGGTTTACAGTATTTGGTACCTTGGCCTGTCAACTCTAAGGCCCATATATATAATTTTTTCATGCAGCGCAACACAGTCCTCAGGTAGGAAATTAAATGCTCTGTGATGAGTTCAGCGGCTCCTCATCGACAGTCTTAAATGCAACTAATACGGCCAGAAGGAAGGTTTAAGCTTCAAGTTTATTCCGCAGCAAGTGAGAAAAATTAGAGGCAGCTATTCCCCAACCCATGTGCCATGGTCCGTCCCCAACTGTGATCTCCACGTTCCACCTTGATCTTGTAGAATGCTGGTCTCAACATTTCACAAGATCACAGGTGTCACCAGCCAGCTCAGCTCACCACCGCAGCACCAACACAGCAAGATATAACACTTTCCTTTTTCTCGCTAGGTCACATCAAACCCAGCTGTGAAGTCATAGAGGGGCAGCGAGACCAGCTCTGATCAAGTACTTACTTTCCCTCACACACCTGTATTAAATATAGAAAAATTCAAGCCAGCTGACACAAGAGTTTGTTCTCTCCAGCATATAAAAAAGAGTCAAGTGGAGACCTAAATATTTATTGACTGATTATATTGCTGGCTCTTGAAGCGGGGAGCTAATTTCAAAATACCTTCTAGTTTGCTTGAAATTCTGGGAGGTGGAATACAACATAATTTCGAAGGAACAAACTTGATTTAGAGCTCATTTTTCTACTCGAGCCAATGTTCTCTCCCTTTGACTAGTCACCGAAAAATATGTTTCTAGTAGAAGCAGATGGTTTTTGTGGCTTACATGTATCTTATATATGCTTTCATTCAGTGGTTGAAATGGAAAAATAGAAGTGCAGGTACTCTATACCAGAGCACCTGCTTGTTTCTGAGAAGTGCAGGTACTCTCCAATTAATTGTATTCTGTCACGCTCGAGAAGTGCCAGTACTATCCCTCTCAAAATAAAAAAGTGCTGGTACTCCGTACCGGACAGTACCGGCCCATTTAACACCTTGGCTGCTAAGGCAATTCCCGCTGGGTGCTGAAATATACTGATCCCCATGCTGAATGACGAGCTCAGCTCGTCATCAGCACACGACCAGTGTACTGCATGACGAGCTGAGCTCGTCTTCAGCATCGAAGGGGTTAAAGCACTGCTTTCATTAAAACAGACAGATCCACTAAATGGGTGAAACTTCACGATTTGAGAGTCCTGAGATATTTATTATTCCTCCTTATGAAACTTGAGGCATCAAATTAGATTAGGGTGCAGATGGGATGCTTCAACCATTAGTCTGGAATAACAAAATTTGCCAATGGACTTAAACAGGGCTACTACTTTTGTTCTCAATCTGCACTGTGGATTTGGTTATTAAAGCCAAAGTCAGTCAATCGTTCTCTCTAAAATTTGGAAAGTCAGGATTACCTAGTCTAGTGTAAGCTCACTGTTGCATTGACATCTCCTAGGCTGATGATAGAACGCCGTGCGATGATGCATAACGGTCCAAGACAAAAGTGATGCCATCATGCCAAAGCAGTATTCACACACTATTTTTAAGTAGAACACAACATGAAAGTACAACTGATAGAGCGCGCAGGTCACCCGACTAACCAAATATGCACACTTGGGCCCATAAGAATTATTTCTCGTAACACTTTAATCAGGTAATCCACACTCTACTATCAGCAGCTCGGTTCCTTTCTATTTATTTCCGTGTACCTGACTTACCAATCCTCGTCTCAGGTACTTAAGATCACAATGGACCTAGGAGCTAGCTGTGGAGAAAGTAGACAACACAAATACCATATACCATTTCAATTTCTTTGTACTCTTTATAATAACCACAAACGCAAGGAGTTTCAAAAAACCTTTATCTAGTTATTGTTTTCTTCAGTTTCCGTGAGCCACAGGTTAATACAAATCAAACTATCTATTACTAAGATTAAGAAAATAGTATAACAATGAATCAAAGTGAGAAACATTTAGAAATTTGGAAAATAAAGGGAAGGGAAAATAAGGAACACGCTAAATTTATATCAACAGTACTTTCATAACTTCACTAAAGGCGGGTAGGAAAAAAGGAACATACTAGTCAGAGCCAACTTTCAGTTATCACTAACAGTCTATAAGAAACTTATGCAATTTGACTTATCCAGATGTGCATATTCTCCAAAGGGGAGGGTAAGAATGGGACAACTATATATGCATATGATTCTGAATTCGACTAAGGGTAGGGAGAGAATGGAACATGCTAATACATCAGTTTATACGAGAAACTTATTTGTAGAAAAAACAGGGTAAAGGACTAATAGGTAATTTGCTTTATTCGGGAAAGGGAAGAAGAAGCTTGGACAGACATACACCCACGCAACTTTATATTTATCTGGGACAGAATGAAGACCAACCCTGGCCACGGGTCGGTTGGGAAAGGCGGGAAAGGACCCTCAAGGACTTAGGCTGCCAGTAGGCGAGCAGGTACAGCTCATGGACAGTCAGGACAGGATAACCTCAGGATTTGGATCAGGACTGGGCTCACCAAAGGGTACGACAACCACCAGCAGCTTCGGATGCAACGCCTGCGCTACCCCCTCAATGCAAGGAATCTGCCAATAACCCCGATTGGGTTCTTGAATCTCCTAGCAAAGTGCTTCGCCAGCACTTAAGGTTTCCCAAACTCCGACTGAGTCTGGGGAAATTACGGACAGAGTGCTCCGC
This sequence comes from Lissotriton vulgaris, assembly GCF_964263255.1. NCBI lineage: Eukaryota > Metazoa > Chordata > Amphibia > Caudata > Salamandridae > Lissotriton > Lissotriton vulgaris. The sequence continues at coordinate 339,185,792 of NC_141687.1, read as the reverse complement.
AGCTCTCTGTATCAGTCCCCTATAGAGTTCGTTGGGTCAGTGACAGGTCAGCTATTCGGACAAGTCGGACAATTTCTCTAGCTAAACCTAGGCAAATGATACTGTTTTTGGGACAATGTACCACCCACAAATGTTGCAAGTGAAAGGTTCCCTAATTTCTGATTGGGCAAGAGAGGAGGTTAGGTCATGGTACCTCCTAAAATTTTGACTTTCTCAGACTTAATATTCATTGTCCAACCCACCCTTTACATTCCAGTTCCCATGGCAAGAGAGGTTTTAGCAGACAATGGGGTACACAAAAACTAATACATTTGTTGCCACTGCAGGTACAAATCGGCTTCTTTAGCTGGGTTAGAGAGCAGGTTCCCAGGAGCATCTTGGCTTCTGCTGCCAGCTGGCTGGGTTCCACTGTTGCATGACTTTCTTTCCCCCCGTCACATGACTGGTCCCATTCGGGCTTTAAGATGGGATAGCGGTGCTGCCCAGGCCCCCCCTCCCCCCGAGGATGGTACATGAAACGTAAGCAAAAACAATTTAGAAATACAGGAAAAAATTAATACACGGTATACCGTGAATGGCTATACTACATCCCTTACTTCCTAATAACTATAGCGTTAGGAGTTAAGCAGAATAAACGGCTTTGCCAAAGCAGCAGTGCAAGCACGGAGCATGTGAAAATCAAAGCGGCCATATTTAGCAATACTGCGCATGAGCAACAAGTTCCCTCCAGAACTGCGAGTGCGTCACATCACGTAGGTATGACAGACGCATGCGCAGACTAGATTCCCGCAAAGCAGCAACCATATTATTAGCAAGCTTCGTTAATATTAGTAAACACATAGTCAAGCATCGCTGGGACACCCCTGTGTAGTGTAAAAATGCAATTATTAGTGAAACAAACATATTGAATTAGTTTTATTACTGTTATTCGAGGTTCTTGATACAAGCAAGTCGTGTCACATGCGAATACTTGCTCCATCAATCCCCTCTTTGATGATATTTACTATCATCACTATAAATGGAAACAGATGCCAACTTGTCACATGTCTTGCATCTCAATCTCCTCAATCATTCGATTCATTTTCTCTTTCATTTCTTTATTAGGGTGAGAAGTTTTCATCTTTTTATAAATTTGGTTATTCAGTTCCTCCAGTTCCAATTCATTCACATTCCTCTTCACTCCTCTCTTATTCACAGTGTACTTTTTCTGAAGTTTGCGACATTTGCAACAAAGAAATATAAGAAACACTACTATACTAATGCCCATGATTGGCAATAATATTTTACTCAACAAACTTTTCCCTAGGTTAGTAAACCAATGACCTACAGAGGAAAGACCATCTGTTAGTCTCTTCCAAGCACTGTCAACTTCCAGTGGTTTGAGCTCTTTTTTCAAATTTGTAATATTCCTCACATACCTTTTGATCTCCACACTTTTGTCAGGTATGTAGGTGCAACAATGTTGCGCTTTCAACATTATACAGACTCCGCCCTCTTTTGCTAATAAGGTATCAAGAGCAAGCCTGTTTTGTAAAACCATAGATCTGATCACAACCATTTCGGTATTGACCATCAAGAAACCTCCAGCAGTGTCAGTAGATAACCGATCCACTACTGTTGACAATTTGCAAATTCTGTGTGTATTCAGAGTCACTCCCACTGCAGGTATCAATGCACTAAAAATATCTCAAACTATTTCTCCAGTACTCTCTCTCTTTGAGCGTGCTAATTTGTTATTCTTTTCAATGCTTCCAGTGTTTTTCCCCACATGGTATATCTTCGGAAAGACAATACAAAAGTAACAACTTCCGTACCAATGGTCCAGTAATTTGAAGTAAGCCTTGTTTCCGCATATAAAATAAATTCCAGGAAACACGGGCTCTGATCCATCTTTGAATCCCCAGCCCCCAATTACTTTATAATTATGTTCGCACTCACTGGAACCAATGAATATGTTATTATAGTAACTAGTCATTTCTCTAGGAAGACAAAGCTTCCCCTTCTTTTCGAAATCCAGCAACAAGGCAGCATTTGCTCTACCATTTGAGGTACTTTCTATATTTTCTGCCCATTTAGGAACTTTCTGAGTTTTATCTTTGGCCTTTCTTTGGAAGCTTTCTCTTCTTTTTTCTACCATATCTAAAAAAAAATGTTCCTTTTCATGTAGAGAACAAGTCCGGTTATTCTTGTGTGCGTCATCTATGTTAATTTTTCCTACAGTTAGAAAATAATCACCCATATATTTAGCTACATCTCTAGTCGTATTTACAGGATTCAGAGTCCTTCTAACAGGAAGTTCAGAAAAAGTCACGTCAAAGTTTGAGTAGTAATACTGTAACGGTCCTCGTCTGTAAAATAGGCTAGTCAATATACTACAGGAAATTCCATAGGTCAAGGGTAAGTGGTGGTAAGTCACACCTTCAGCTACTGAAGTAGGTAGCTTCATACAGACATAGCAGTCATCTTTCTCCATTGTCTCTACATAATGTACTAATAGATTCGCAAAAACATTTAAATGAGTTTTGTTCCGGATTTTATTGAAGTGTAAGTCTTCCTCATCTGATGCTTCTAAGTCTAGTTGTGTCTGTTTCAAGCTAAGTGGTCTGTCTAATGCGTCTATACTTTGTGGTGTATTTCTAGAATGTGATTCTACAGTGTCGTCCGGTAAATTATTATTAGGGTACAGACTTGGGTTTTCGCTCATCATAGAGGGAATGGTTATGGTCAGTCTTATCCAAAGTATTATAATTAGTGCTACACTACATACACATATTTGACAACACGTTTTACAACAATTACGCCTAGATCTTCCATTTACACTGGAATCAGACATCTTGGGCTTAAGAGAAGTTTTCAACCCCTCTTTGTAACTTTATCCAAATTTTCTTACACCGAGCACCTTCAGGTCGCTCTTCTTCTTCGGTGCTCTGAATGGCAATCACCTCTTCGTCACTTTCGCCACTTATATCAAGATCTTCGAACTCCTCCAGTACCAGAAAAGTCCATTCAGGATCCTGATATTTACTGTTTTGTTTCTTTAGTCGGGCACTTTTTCTCTTAGGCTTAGTTCCAGATTACGCCTTTTCTCTAGTAGCCTGTTTCCTTTCCTCAAGCTTTTCTTCTACAGTTTTTAGTCTTAGTCTCAGTCTTTTGATGAATCTTGGTTTCTTGAATCTTTTCACTGGCACTGTTACTGGACTTTCGTCTAATGATCTTGTATTTTCATTCAATTGTGGTACATCTGCTTCGATGGTTTCATGTTCCCCACCTATCTGACTAGTTCCAGGTCTTGAGTCGACTTCTTCTGCCTGGTCACTAAGCTGGCCTTGTTCAGGTGCATGTTGGATTTGGCTTTGTTTTGTTTCAATTTCTTCTTCCTGAACACTTTTATCTATTTCTATCTGATCCTGTTCAAGCACTTGGAACCCTTGATTTTCTCCCGCTTGAACTTTTGCTCTATTTCCTAATTGTGCCTTTTCAATCTCAGGAGTTCTTGGAGGTGTGTCGATAGCCTGTTCTGTCCCTGTCTGTTCTTCTTCGTTGTCTGATCTGACATGAATCTCTACAATCTGGTTATTCTTTTCTATTCCTGTCTTGTCCTCACTATTCCACTCTCTATCTAAATAGGTGTATCTTCTGGTTCTTATGGGATCGAATGTCAGGTCGATTACTGGGACCCACTCATCTTGACTGGTGCTCGGTTGCTCGTCATCAGCTACTTCAGGACCAACGTCAGGAGACCCCTCAGCTGCACAACCTTCAGCCTCAGTTTCTTCGTTTTCAGTCACTCTTTTTGTATGACTGGCGTGGATCCACTTCGGCACACCTGCACACTTCACCGCTGTCGTGCTAACAAGAATCACTTGTCTCGGTTTTCCCCACTTCGGTGCAAGACAACTCGATTGGGTGTGTTTCATTAGCACAACCCAATCCACTGGGTTCAGATTATGGGCTGGAGTTGTTGGCCTGGCGACGGCGTCTTCCCCAATCTGGTGAGAGATAGAACGCACTTGGTCAACCAGTTGCTTGCAGTACTCTAGCACCAAATCATCAGAAATGCTTAGCAGTTTGTGTCCTGGCAACCATGCTTGTTGCATTACTCTTCCCATCAGTATCTCATGGGGGCTCAGGCCTGTCTTCCGATCTGGAATACTTCTGATTCCCATCAGGACAAGGGGCAAGGCGTCTATCCAATTCATTCCAGTAGAATCACACATTTTTCCTAATCTTGATTTGATAGTGCCATTCAGCTGTTCTACCACTCCAGAAGCCTCTGGGCGATATGCACAGTGCAATTTTTGGGTAATTTTGAATGCTTCACAAAGTTGTTCTATTATCTCATTGTCAAAATGCCCACCTCTGTCTGATTCAATTGTAACTGGAAAAACCGAACCTAGGTATCAGTTCCCTTAGTAACAACTTGGCTACAGTGATGCCATCATTTCTCTTGGCAGGATAAGCTTCTACCCATTTTGAAAATAAGCAGACAATGACAAGGACGCACTTCATTCCTTTACAGAGGGGCAATTGTATAAAGTCAATTTGTAATCTGATAAAGGGACCTTCTGCTTTCCCGATCGTACCTGCTGTAACTACTGTTTTCTTTCCTGGATTAAACTGCTGACAAGTTAAGCACCTCTGGCAAAGTGCTTCTGCAATGTTCCTGAATTTCGAATTGTACCATGTCTGTTTAAAGGCACGAACCATAGCATCCATGCCTATAGGTCCATCTCCATGTTTTAACCGGGCCATAGGAGCAAGCAAGCTGTCAGGCAATACAGGCATACCATCAGTGTAAACCATAACACCATCCTCACTCCTTTCCTGACAACCAGTATTTCTCCACCTTTTCTTTTCCCTTGGTCCTGCTGCGTTTTGCAAATCTTTCAGTTCTTCCCATGATTGCACATCTTCAAACACCATAAGTTGGCAGCTGTTTCCATGTCCCCCCAACTTGATGTTGACTGACATTCGATAACGTGCACAATATTGGGCTAGTTGGTCAGCATATCGATTACCTGCTGTCACATCGTCATTGCCAGATTTGTGAGCAGCATACTTGACCACTGCCAGTTCTTTTGGTAACTGGATTGCCTCCAGTAATTCCTTTCCAACCTTCCCATTCCTGATAGGAGTACCTGAAGAGGTCAGGAACTCTCTTTGCAGCCACAATTGGCCAAAATCATGCACAACCCCATAGCCGTACTGGCTGTCCGTATATATGGTTGTTCTCTTTTTTTTCCCAGCTTTACAGGCTCTGGTTAATGCAATTAATTCAGCCACTTGTGCAGACTTGACTCCAAACAAATAGGATGCTTCTACTGCACGTTCTAATGTGCACACTGTATAAGCAGCACTTAATCCTCCATCCTCATGTCTTGGGCACGAGCCATCCACAAACAGTTCATAATCTTCAACAGGCAAAGGCATTTCCTTAATGTCTGGGCGTGGTTTTGTACTGAACTCAGTTAGGTCTATGCAATCATACTCGACCTCTCCCTTCACTTCTGCAATGAGGGAATCAGGTAATAAAGTAGCTGGATTCAATAAGTTACATCGAGTAATGGTTACATTTGCTGCACCCACCAGAATCCTTTCATACTTAGTCAGACGACTAGGAGTGAGATACTGGGTTTTAGTTCGGGTCAGTAAGATTACAACTGCATGTGGAACATACACAGTTGCAGTATGTCCCATGACGATGGATTCACTCTGCTCAAGACTCATGCAAGTTGCAGCTACTGCTTTCAGACATCCGGGTAATCCAGCAGCCACTGGATCTAAAGTGGCAGAGAAATATGCCACAGGACGTCTAGTCAAACCATGCGCTTGGGTCAGAACTGACAATGCACAATTGTCGCGTGTGTCACAAAACAATGCAAACTCTTTCGAGTAATCAGGCATTCCCAATGCAGGAGCAGTACACAGACAGTCTCGTAATTTTGTAAAAGCTGACATGCTTTCCTCATCCCACTCTACTGGGTCCTTTGCTCCTTTCTTGGTCATTTTTATCAATGGTTTTGCTAGAACTACAAATCCCACAATCCACTGTCTACAGTATCCTACAACCCCAAGGAACATTCTGATCTCTTTCTGAGTATGGGGTAGATGCATGTTTTTAATTAGCCTGATTCTTTCTGTGGTTACTTTCCTGATACCTTTCTCTATCTGGTACCCCAGATATTTCACTGAAGAGGTGCAGAACTGTAATTTGGTGAAACTTTATGCCCTCCTTCCCCTAAATGGTTCAGCAAGGCAATGGTGTCAACAACACAGTCATTCTGACTTTTAGACGCCACCAAAAGGTCGTCTATGTATTGAACCAGCACTGATTCTCTAGGTAGGACCAAAGATTCAAGACACTTTTTCAGAATCTGTTTAAAGATTGAAGGACTCACTGTGTACCCCTGAGGGACACGATTCCAGACATAGACATGAATGTCGAATTCAAATGAGAAAAGGAATTTGCTGTCTGGGTGCAATGGGATTGAAAAGAATGCATGGTATAAGTCAATGACGGTGAACCATTCAGCATTCCATGGAATTTGGTACAAGATCACGGCAGGATTTGGTACAATAGGACAGCAAGGAACCACGATTTTGTTTACCTTGCGCAGGTCCTGCACTACCCTGTACTTACTTCTTGATTACAATTATAGGTGAATTACAAGGACTGCTCATTACCTCCTGTATGATGTTTGCTTCCAATAATCTTTTTACTTCGATGGCAACCCCTGCTTTTACTTCTGCACTAATTTTGTAGGGTTTGGTAATTGGGTAGACTGCATCTTCTCTTATGGCTATTTTAATTGGATCAACATTTGCCATTAATCCTACATCTTTTCCAGTAAAATACCACACCTCGGGTTTCACTGTTTGTTGGAGTTCTTCAGGTAAGTCTTGTATTGTCAGTCTTTTAATTTCTGAGTCAGGCCTTATTAACATTAGTTTGTAAATTCCATCTTCATCTGGGGTCTGAATTTCAACGGCTTTTGGTGTGCAAAAGATGATGCAATTCATTTTGCACAGCAAATCTCGTCCTAACAGGTTCACAGGACTGGAGTCACAGACGACAAATCTGTGCATCTCTTTGAAGTTCCCTATTGTGATTTCCATGGGCTCAGTTACTGGGGTACTAATTAACTGATTAGAAAAACCCACAACTTGGATTGCTTCTCCCGAGAGGGGTAGGTTTGGGACATCTGCTGTTCTTACAGTAGAACGGGTAGCACCAGTGTCCAACAGAAAGGTGACGTCATTTCCTTCAACCTTTCCTTCAATGTATGGCCCTGACTGGTCTACCCGCAAGGAGGCGCCAAGCACGCACTCCTCGTCCTCCCCCCTCAGGCACCGTCAGTAAGGATCATCACAGAGGAATGTATCATTCAACAGGAATTGCGAAGTTGCTGCATTTCTATCCTCCCTTCCTTCCCAAACCTCTGCTTCCTCACTCTGTTGTACTCTATTCCTATAGTTTGGCCTAGGAGCGCGAGGCAGCTGTGGCTGCTTTACCTGTTGCTGAGTCTTTCGTGGCCCCTTTTTCTGCACCTGTGGATTCAAATCAATATTGGGCATGTTACCATTCTGTATCGCTGAACACTCGTCTCTCCAGTGCCCTATCTGTCCGCACCCGTGACAGGGGAACTTCTTCTTGGCTTCCTCTCGGCTCATTTTAACTCTGGGCTTCCCTCAACCCCCAGGGCTTTGATTCTGGGTATTATTATTCATTTTACTTAACTGCTTTTCTTGTTACTCTGCCAGTTTCACTTGTGCCCACATGACTTTCTCTTTTAATGCTTTCCTTTTATTTTCCATCCCATCTTCACAATACTTGGCGTATTTCAGGACCTCATCTATAGGTTTTGCTTGCCAACAGATTTTATTGTCTTTAATCCACTGTGAAATTTCAGGTCTTAACCCTACCACGAACCGATAAATGAAATGGGTCATGTCCTTCGTCTCACTATTATCTAGTCCACTGTACGTTTTGAACACCTGTAACAGTCGTTCATAATATGAATGTACAGTTTCATCACGATTTTGGGTAGTTCTATAGATACGGGTCCAATCAGTTTCTTTAGTGGGCACCTTTCCTTTTAAGTACAGTATTACTTGGTCATATTTTCTCATCACCTCCGCTGAGGGGGCTCCTGTCCTAGTGTCCCTGGCATACTCCTCACTGGGCCAATCAACAGCAATTTTGCATTCTGTCCACAAATCTACGGGAACTACAATGTCAAAGAATCCATCTAGATCTTTCAGGAGACATTTTTGAACCTTAATAAACCTCTCAACCTGCCTGTACCATTCTACAGGTTTTACTCGTAATTTTGGGAAATCATTTGTGAATGACACAATATCCTGTCGGGACCATGGAACATGTACATACTTCCCACCTGGCACTTCTCTCATGGGATACAATGGTTCAGCTTTATCTGTTTCTTTTAGGACATATTCAGTGGACACGTGTCGGGACCTACTGTCTTCCTTTTTCTTTGCCCACCTCGATTTCCATTTTTCTAGGTCTCCCCATTTCTGTAACAGGTGTAACAATTCTCTTATCTGCACCTTTTTCCCTGATACGTTCATGTTTTCGAAATCTTTGTCAGAAAATTCTGCTCTGTATGGTTTCTGCAATACTTTAGATCGGCTGACATCTATTCCCATATTATCTGCGGTGTCCATTAGTTTCTCATGGAACACTCGGGTATTTCTGGTAATGCTTTTACATATGAACAGTAGCTCTTCCTCATTAAGAGTGTTTAGCCTGTCTAGTCCCACGTTCCCAGCCATCAGTTCTTCCAATTCTATTCTTAGTTTGTAAATATCTAATGGTTTTGGCTGAGAGGTTCCCTTTTCCAATTCTCGAGTTCATCGATCTATTTCTTCCGGAGTCACTACCGTGGCACTCCGAGTACCTGAAGCTGTTTCTATCAGGACTTCTCGTGCACTAGTCTGAGTGTTCTTTCTTGGTGCGCTAACTTCTGGTTTTCTTATGGGCAAGTCCATTAAGGAAATTATAGACTCACATTCACTTGTCTGGTCATCTACTATTAAGGGCTCTTTTCTTGGCGGCGCTACAAATGGAGAAATCTCTGGAGTTTTCAGACTAGCCTGTCTATCCCCGTAAAGAGGAACAACTGGGCCAATGGTTACTGGAATTGTCAGAGCTTCAGGATTTGAATTTAACTGCGTTATTTTCTGTATCAATTCAGTTCTCTGTTTAACTAAGGCCTCTCTCTCTCGGTCCTGTAGGACTTTTTCTGTGGAGGAATTAATGGATTAATGGAGGGTAAAGATTCGGGGCAGTTGGAATGGTCATACTTGGTCCCTCATCACAGGACGGTCTATAACATGGAACAGTTGTATCGGGCATGCTAAATCCCTCTTTACTACTAGGCCTATAACCTGAACCTGCTGTATCAGTTGCACTGGCCCTCCTATTACTGGGTGGCCTAGTGAATGGATTTTTTGAACTCAAGGATCTAGACTCCTCATCATATGGAGGTGGATTTTTCATTAATAAATCCTCCAAAGGAGGGAGGAGCTTCGCGGGCAAGCAAGATGGCCGCGTAAGCTCGGAGCTCCGCGGACCCTCCGACCCTCCGCAATAATCCTGCTTGAAATCCTGTTCCACGTAGGTGGATTCCGACTGCTGGCGGGTCACTGATGCGGAGCCTGCCTCCCGCTTCCGAATCGGAGGTTCCTACGCTGAGCTACGTCGTGTGATGCCCCTTGCCAAGGAAGCGCCATTGTCTCCTCGGTCTCCGCCACTCCGCATGACTGGGTTGCGTAGTGCTGGGTGGTGATCCTCACTGGCGGAATCTTCGATACTGCTGTGTCTCCTATCACTATATTGGACTCCACATCTGTCCTACAACCTCGGCTCGGCGCATCTAAGGCTCAGAGCTGGGTGTGGTGGCCCCACAGCCTCATCGGACCCAACATGGCGGGCAAGGGCGACCCGGACAAGACATCGAACAAAGGCGTTCGTGGCAAGTCCCAAGTGCAGCAGAACAGAATTGATAGGTATGCTCAGCTGCGCACCTCGCCTGCACCGGGGGCCTCCACTAAAGACTTCTCCTCTTCGGGCTCGCCAGATGGGTCCGAGCCCACCTTCAGTGACATTATGGGGGCCATCTCGGGCATACGAGCCGAAATACAGAAGCAACACGAGGTTTTGACCCACAAAGTGGACACGTTGGCAGTGGATCTCACCCTTATCAGAGCCGACCTGGGTAAAACCAACGATCGGTGAAATCGTTGGACTTAAAAACTTCGAGCCTTACCACCGACATCTCGGACCTGCAAACCGAGGTCCGGACTCTACGGCTCACTTCTGACCAATTCTCCAGGAGACTGGACGACTATGAAGGTTGTGCCAGGCGACAGAATGTCCGCATCATTGGCGTTCCGGAAGGGTCAGAAGAGGCATCGACAGACCTGTTCATTGAGGACCTGATACAGAACCATCTTACTCCCCCCGGGTTGAGCAAATTCTTCTCGGTGGAACGAGCACATCGGGTACCAGGTGGCCTGCCGAAGTCGGGCGTGGCACCTAGACCCATCATTGCCAGGTTCCTCAACTTCAGGGATCGGGACGCAATCTTACAGGCGTCCAGGAGGCATGGACCGCTGCAGTACCAGAACTCTGAGGTGCACTTCTATCCTGACTTTACAAGGGCGGTACAGAGACAACGCCAGAGCTACGCTGGAGTGAAACGGCGACTGAGGGACATGGGACTCAAGTATTCGATGATGTTCCCGGCCAAGCTTCGGATTGAGCACGAAGGCTGTGCCCTGTTTTTTGACTTTCCGGACAACGTAAGCGAATGGCTAGACACCCTACCACAGCGTAGCGACGGCCGGGAGGACAGCGCAGGGGGCGCTGCTGGTGGCGCTGATTTGTGAGAACTGGCTCTACTACGAGAACATTGGCGGTTGGTGGTCCTGCAATATGTGACTATCGTCCTTTTTCAAGTGTAATAGTAATTGGATCTCCTGTCGTTTCATGGGGGCGGCGGGAGGTGTCCGCAGGGAATCCTTACTCCTTTTGGGGCTTTTTGTAGACTAGTTAATGGGGCGACAGGCACACTGCTGGTTGGGGGGGCTTTTTAGTCTGATGCAGGGGTGCAGGGTGGGGGGTGTTTTGGGACAAGTTCAAGTGTCTCTTAGTGTGATCTTGTTTTCTTTCTTTCGGCAATGGGTAGTGTATATTGTTGCACTTTTGATTCTGCAAGGGTTTTTCGGGTCGGGCTGGGGAGGGAGTCACGATGATGGGGGGTAGGAAATTAAAAGTGATCAGCTGGAATGTCAATGGGTTGGGTGACCGAATCAAAAGGGGGATTGTGCTTCAAATGCTCAAGCGTCACATGCCTGATGTGGTTTTTCTACAGGAAACACACTTGATTGGGAACTCCTGTAAAGCGCTCAATCGCAAAGGGTACAAGATGGTGGCACACTCGGGGTTCTCTTCGGGCTCTCGGGGGGCGGGCGTTCTTGTCCGGACATCCCTTCCGCTGGAGATTGACGTCACCACGATAGATGATAGAGGGCGCTACGCAGCGGTGGCTGGGCGGTGGGAGGGGAGGGCCCTCATCCTACTTTCAGTTTACGTCCCGCCTGGCCTACAGACCAGTACGTTCCCGGACCTTGGTGGCGCCATTTTAGCTCTGCCTGACGGCTTGCTTATTGTTGGGGGTGACTTCAATTCGGTCTGCTCTGGCTCCCTAGACCGACATCCGTCTAGGGACCTTCGCCACTCTCAATTGTGGTTGCCCTCGTTCATAGACTCATTGGGCCTTGTGGATAGTTGGAGACTCCTGCACCCCACGCTTCGTCAGTTCTCCTTCCTGTCCAGTGCGCATGGTAGCCTGTCCCGCATAGACTACGTTCTTACCTTGGCAGCTCACGCTACGGCCGTGTCCGAGGCCCGTTTCCTGGTGCGAGGAGTTTCTGACCATTCGCCGCTCCTGGTCTCTTTTGACTTCGATATCGCCCTGTCGGAGTGACCGGCAACAGTCAATCCCTGGTACTTTCGGAACCCAAAGACCCGCGCTCTTCTGGCCAAGGCTATAGACCTTTACTTCTCCGAAAATGAGGGTTCGGTTGGGTCGTCCGCGACCCTGTGGGAGGCATTCAAGACCGTCCTAAGGGGCGAGGCATTTACCTTAATAGCGGAGGCCCGTAGGAATAGAGATGCCGATCTACTTTGTATCGAGGAAGAGATCTTAAACCTCGACGCCCAGCTGGACCCCGAACCCACCCCAGACCTCCTCCATGCGCTCTCCCTAAAGCAATTGGAATACCGAGATCTCGCTACGAATGCCGCCCAGACCTTGGCTAGGGAACAGCAGGGCCGTATCTACGATGTGGGAGACAAGGCTGGCAAGCTGTTGGCCTGGTTGGACAGGAGGGAGTTGGCCAGTCGGGTGGTACCTGAGATCCTGGGGGTAGACGGGACCCCTGTCACTGACCCTTCCGCCATTGCCGAGTCCTTTGCCGACTACTTCAGGGGTGTTTACACCTCCACTTCTGACTGCTCCGAGGCCGACTCGGCAGAACTTCTCTCGACCGTGGATCTTCCCTGTCTCTCTGAGGCGGATCGCGATGATCTGGACAGAGACATATCTGCTGATGAGATTGCCCTCGCGATCCGCTCCTTGAGATCTGGCAAGGGGCCGGGTCCCAACGGCATCCCGGCTGAGCTCTACAAGATACGACCTGATGTGGTTTCCCCGCACCTCCGTACTATGTTCCTGGAGGCGCGAGACGTCGGCATTCTTCCCCTTGACCAGAGGATGGCCACTATTGTGGTCATCCACAAAGACGGTAAACCAAGGGATATGTGTCGGTCATATCGGCCTATTTCCCTCCTGAACACCGAACCCAAGGTCCTCGCCAAATTGCTTGCCAACCGACTGGTTGGGGTCATTGGCGACTTGGTGCACCCGGACCAGTCGGGCTTTATTCGCCACCGCAACACTGCCCTCAATTTGAGACGACTCCACGGCGCCCTGGCCAGGGTGCACACTCTTGCGGAGCCAGCAGTGCTGGCATCCCTCGATGCCACCATGGCGTTTGACTCCATCGAGTGGAACTACCTCTGGGCAGTGTTAGCTAAGCTTGGCTTTGGCCCGGTCTTTCTCAGCTGGGTAAAACTTCTTTACGCTAGCCCAATGGCTAATGTATCCGTGAATGGTCGTCTATCGACGTCCTTTGTCCTTCACAGAGGTACCAGGCAGGGCTGCCCCTTGTCACCTCTCCTTTTTGCTCTGGCTCTCGAGCCTCTAGCGGCCACGCTGCGTTTCCACCCCGACCTCCATGGCATCACCTGGGCACCTGACTTCGAGGACCGTATCTCCCTGTACGCTGACGACATCCTCCTATATCTGACATCCCCGTACAAGTCTCTCATTGTTGCCTGTGACGTTCTTAGACACTTTGGGAGATACTCCGGCCTGATTATCAACTGGGCCAAGTCCTCCCTCTACGTTTTGAAAGGGGACACACCGCGCCTCCCCAGAGGCTGCAACATTCAGGTGGCCACACAGGGCTTCAAGTACCTAGGGATCTACATCTCTGGGAACCCGAAGGTTCGATACGACCAGAACTTACTCCCCCCACTACAGCGTCTTCGGCGCGACGTGGAGGGTTGGCGTAAGCTCCCGCTCTCCCTGCTTGGCCGAGCGGCCCTGTTTAAAATGATGTCCTTGCCCAGGTTCCTGTATGCCTTACAAAACACCCAAGACCCGGTACCGGCCCGATATTTCAGGGAAATTGAGGGTCTTCAGCGGGCCCTGCTTTGGGATGGCCGCCCCCGGGTGGCGATCACGAAGCTTACGCTCCCGTGGTACGACGGGGGCATAGCACTGCCGGATGTTCGTAGGTATTACTGGGCCTCCCAGCTGGCAGCCCTCAATCACGGGTTTTATGGCCCGGTGAATAGCCCCGGCTACGCCATGGACAGGTGGCTCATGAGTGGTGGTAACTATTACCGAGCCCTGTACTCCAGATCTCTTGATCGGCGTATGTCTGGTCCCACGAGGACGGCAGTCTCTATTTGGCGTACGATCACTAAGGTGCAGGGATGGCAGGGCAGACTGACCAGCTTCACTCCTCTGTATGAATCCGACATGTTGGGCAGACTATGGCACACCAAGGGCTTCGACAAATGGGACCTCATTGGCATCTCTAGAGTGGGAGACATGATTTCCAAAGGGACTATCAAGACCTTCCCCCAGTTACAGACTGAGTACCAGCTGGGTGCCTCGGAGTTCTTCCGATATGCCCAGCTGAGACATGCCTTGCTTTCTGCTATGGCCCCCGGGGAGGATGTCCCGGAGAGCTCACCGCTGGAGGACAGAGTGCTGGACGGCCATATGCCCGACAGCGCTATCTCATTGTCTTACAAAAAACTAATTAATGTCCGCACTGACCTTCTCCTTGGGTTGCGCGAACAGTGGGTGGCGGATGGCCTGGAAATCGACGAGGAGGACTGGCAGAGTGCAGTGTCCTCCCCTAAGGAGGTTGCCATCTCCTCTCGGCTTCGACTGGTCCAATTTAAAATCCTACACAGGGTATACGTCACTGGCCCCCGCCTTATACACATGGGTTACTCGCCCGACGGACTCTGTTGTCGAGGCTGTGGCGCCCTCGCCACCTTCTTGCACATCTTGTGGGAATGCCCAGCCATAGCGTCCTACTGGAGAAGAATTCACAGGGTCATGAGTGAAGTGTCGGGAGTGGGGATTGCGGCGGAAGCTCGTAGGTGTCTCCTCAACATTTGGGAGCCGACAGATCACAACACGGCCCAGACCCAGTGGGTGACCCTAGGCAATATGGTGGCCAAGAGAGACATTGCTCAGAGGTGGGGTGCCACTACGGCACCCCTTGTGGTACAATGGAAAGCCAACATGGATTGGTGTATGTTCCGGGAGAAGACTGTCTATGTTGCCAGGGGTAAACCTAATAAATGGAACAAGGTGTGGGGTGCCTGGAACTCTTACAGAGGGGATGTGTGTCTGCCACCTGAGCCTGCTTCATTGGATGAACATTTGTCACTGTGACCTATGACACCGACTGTTTACGATAACTGATTGATCCTGTTTTTCCTCCCCCCTCCTATCATCCTCCACTCTTCTGTATTTCTGAGCCGCTGTTCCCTTTCTCCTCCCGGCTTTCTACTCCTTGCTGCACTCTTCATCCCATTGCCAATTTTCGGCGCCATTTGGCGTCTTTTTTCTTCTTATTGTTATAAAATCATAAAATAAACCTATAATTTCCTGACGTAACTGATTTGCACTATTATGCTCTGCTTACTATGCTGCCTTGCCTCCGGGATATTAGGCTGAATAGCTGTGTGCTCTTGTGAAATAAAGGTTTTCAAAAAATAAAAAATAAAAAAAAAAAATAAAAAAAATCCTCCAAATATTCATCTTCCGAATCACCCGCAGTCATTAAGTGACGGGTTTTCTCTGTCCTTTTCCCTCCCATGGGTTCGTCTACTCCACGTACTGGAAATAGTCCTTCTACCATTATACTCTGTCTCCATTGCTTCAGTTTTTTCTCTCGGGTCTCTCTCTGATTTTTCGGATAAAATGTTGCTAACCCTTTATCCATTCTGGGTCTGTCTCTCTCAAAGGCCTCAATCTCCCATTCCTCTAGGGCCTCATATTGCGTCAATCTTGGTCTGGGGTGTAAATCATTCATTCGGGTTCTCAAATTAAACAAAATTCTACCATTAAAGGTACCATCTAAAGGAAAAGCTAAAACTCCATCATCTTTAGTATATTCCACCCAATTTTCCAACCATACACAGGTATGATACCCTTTGTCAAACATCATAAATAATGCGGGAGTATTAGGTGGTGAAATGATTTCACCTTCTCTAGTTTTTATGGGCTTGTCTTTCTTGAAATAATTCTTGACCTTGTCTGCGAAAGTCATTTTCCTCTTGCTCCCGTACATTCCGTTAATTTTATGGGCGGAAAATCCGTTACGCTCGCGGATTTTGCGGATTTTCGGGAAATCCGCAATCCGCGAGATTTGCGAATTTCCCGCAAAATCCGCAAATTCGCACGCAGCGGATTTTTTTGGCGACGCGCGGCGTTGGTGATACAATTTTTGCGGCGCGCGGCGTTTATCATCGTTTGCCGAGTTGTTTTTTTCGATAGTTTGCGAGTGCTGCGCCATTTTGGATCTTGCTGTGTGATCCCGCGGGAATTGGCGAGCGCGATTACGTCATCGCGGCTTGCCAGCGATAGTTTGTCAACGCGAGTACGGCGAGATCACGTCTCGCGGTACTTCGCAATTGCGAGATTTGAGATGCGGCGAGCGAAAATATAAATTTGCAATTCTGCACAAGAAATCCACCAGCAAGCAGCATAAACCTTCTAGAAATGATGATTTTTATCTGAATAACTCCTTAGTTTGACATTTGCCTGCACTTTTTTAGCGAGGAGTCCATTTTGGGGAGGGGGGCACGGGGGTGGGAGGAAGGAAGTGCCCCACAGTCTTCAACTTCCTGTTCCTGTTCAGCAGGCTCCTCCCAGTGCTTTGTCCATCTCCTGGTCACTTTTCATTTGGGTCTGGAGCTGGAAGGATTACTTTTTGTGGATGCTGCTGGATATTTGGATTTGAGGCCGTTTTGACTTTCTTTGGATCACTGTTGGATTAGAAATTTTACAAGTAAGTTTGTTTGGGGCATTACAGTTGCTGCAATTAAAATTTTGGAATTTTCGATTTTTGGGCTGTTTTGGGGCCTTTTGCCCAGGGGTACTCAGTGGTGGGTGGACTGAGTCTTTCTGTGGGTTGTCTTGAACTTAAACATCATGGAGGCCATGGATGAATTGGGATTGTGCTGATTTTTCTGTGTTTTTCGATTTTTGACCTGTTGTTGGGGCCTTGACCAGGGGTAGTGAGTGGTGCATGGGCCTAGTCTTTCTGTGGGCTGTCTTGAACTTAAACATCATGGAGGGCATGGATGGAATGGGATTGTGCTGATTTTTCTGTGTTTTTCGATTTTTGACCTGTTGTTGGGGCCTTGACCAGGGGTAGTGAGTGGTGCATGGGCCTAGTCTTTCTGTGGGGTGTCTTGAATTTAAACATCATGGAGGCCATGGATGGAATGGGATTGTGCAGATTTTTCAGTGATTTTCGGTTTTTGGGCCTGTACTTGTGGCCTTTTCACCAGGGGTATTTGAGTCTAGCATGGGCCTAGTCTTTCTGTGGGCTGTCTTGAACTTAAACATCGTGGAGGGCATGGATGGAATGGGATTGTGCTGATTTTTCTGTGTTTTTCGATTTTTGACCTGTTGTTGGGGCCTTGACCAGGGGTAGTGAGTGGTGCATGGGCCTAGTCTTTCTGTGGGGTGTCTTGAATTTAAACATCATGGAGGGCATGGATGGAATGGGATTGTGCTGATTTTGCAGTGTTTTTCGATTTTTGGGGGTGTTCATGGGGACAGGCCATGTGGGTGGGGGCCATTTTGAGTGCTGGTACAGGCAGGCCCTGGCCATGTGCTAGGAGGCAAGTGGCCATTTTGAATGCAGGCTTTGTTGTTAGGCCTCCAACCATTTTGCCTACTTTTCAACCTTTATTTATGCCCAGGGGTAGTGAGTCTTGCATGGGCCTAGTCTTTCTGTGGGTTGTCTTGAATTTAAACATCATGGAGGCCATGGATGGAATGGGATTGTGCTGATTTTGCAGTGTTTTTCGATTTTTGGGGGTGTTCATGGGGAGGGACATGCCATGTGGCTGGTGGCCATTTTGAGTGCAGCTACAGGCACTGGCCATGTGCTGGCAGGCAAGTGGCCATTTTGAATGCAGGCTTTGTTGTTAGGCCTCCAACCATTTTGCCTACTTTTCAACCTTTATTTATGCCCAGGGGTAGTGAGTCTTGCATGGGCCTAGTCTTTCTGTGGGTTGTCTTGAATTTAAACATCATGGAGGCCATGGATGGAATGGGATTGTGCAGATTTTTCAGTGTTTTTCGTTTTTTGGGCCTGTACTTGTGGCCTTTTCACCAGGGGTATTTGAGTCTAGCATGGGCCTAGTCTTTCTGTGGGCTGTCTTGAACTTAAACATCATGGAGGGCATGGATGGAATGGGATTGTGCTGATTTTTCTGTGTTTTTCGATTTTTGACCTGTTGTTGGGGCCTTGACCAGGGGTAGTGAGTGGTGCATGGGCCTAGTCTTTCTGTGGGGTGTCTTGAATTTAAACATCATGGAGGGCATGGATGGAATGGGATTGTGCTGATTTTGCAGTGTTTTTCGATTTTTGGGGGTGTTCATGGGGAGGGACATGCCATGTGGCTGGTGGCCATTTTGAGTGCAGCTACAGGCACTGGCCATGTGCTGGCAGGCAAGTGGCCATTTTGAATGCAGGCTTTGTTGTTAGGCCTCCAACCATTTTGCCTACTTTTCAACCTTTATTTATGCCCAGGGGTAGTGAGTCTTGCATGGGCCTAGTCTTTCTGTGGGTTGTCTTGAATTTAAACATCATGGAGGCCATGGATGGAATGGGATTGTGCTGATTTTGCAGTGTTTTTCGATTTTTGGGGGTGTTCATGGGGAGGGACATGCCATGTGGCTGGTGGCCATTTTGAGTGCAGCTACAGGCACTGGCCATGTGCTGGCAGGCAAGTGGCCATTTTGAATGCAGGCTTTGTTGTTAGGCCTCCAACCATTTTGCCTACTTTTCAACCTTTATTTATGCCCAGGGGTAGTGAGTCTTGCATGGGCCTAGTCTTTCTGTGGGTTGTCTTGAATTTAAACATCATGGAGGCCATGGATGGAATGGGATTGTGCAGATTTTTCAGTGATTTTCGTTTTTTGGGCCTGTACTTGTGGCCTTTTCACCAGGGGTATTTGAGTCTAGCATGGGCCTAGTCTTTCTGTGGGCTGTCTTGAACTTAAACATCATGGAGGGCATGGATGGAATGGGATTGTGCTGATTTTTCTGTGTTTTTCGATTTTTGACCTGTTGTTGGGGCCTTGACCAGGGGTAGTGAGTGGTGCATGGGCCTAGTCTTTCTGTGGGGTGTCTTGAATTTAAACATCATGGAGGGCATGGATGGAATGGGATTGTGCTGATTTTGCAGTGTTTTTCGATTTTTGGGGGTGTTCATGGGGACAGGCCATGTGGGTGGGGGCCATTTTGAGTGCTGGTACAGGCAGGCCCTGGCCATGTGCTAGGAGGCAAGTGGCCATTTTGAATGCAGGCTTTGTTGTTAGGCCTCCAACCATTTTGCCTACTTTTCAACCTTTATTTATGCCCAGGGGTAGTGAGTCTTGCATGGGCCTAGTCTTTCTGTGGGTTGTCTTGAATTTAAACATTATGGAGGGCATGGATGGATTGGGATTGTGCTGATTTTGCAGTGTTTTTCGATTTTTTTGTGCTCTATAACTGAACTGATGTTCCTCTGTCTTCCATTTTTTTTAGGTGCACAAGACTCAAGAGAACCACCAGTGCCAGGAAGAAGTCCTGCAGCGGTGTGTGTGTGCAGCATAACGTCACGCGACGTCACGTCTGGCCTCAGACAACTCTACAATTCGTGCAACTGCGGCCTGCTGTCTGACCTGCTCTGAAGAAGATGGCCCCAAAGAAATTTCTCCGTAGCTCCTCTAGCAAGAAAGTTGCTAGTAAGGAGCAGAAGAAGCAAGTTACCAAGGAGGCTGGTGTGCCACCCGCCACGTTTTTTGGGAGCAAAAAAAAAAGTACGCCTGCAGCAGCAGGATCTGCTGGGGACCAAGCTGGGAGCAGCACCCCTGCTCCATTGGGTTCAGTGCCTCCACCACCACGCCAACTTAAGTCAAAGCCCTTGAGTGCTTCAGAGGCAGTCAGTGTACTTCTCCAATCACCATCGACCAGTGATGTTGGCTCATCGCAAGAAAGTAGCAGCAATGTCCCTGAATCAACACAGGTTGTTGTAACTCATCTGACAAGTGTTGAACAACCACAGCCGCAACAACAACACCATGTGCAAGTACACGCCCAAGTACATGTGGAAGGAGAGGCAGCAAAAGGAGATGCGGTAGCAAAGGTGCATGGAGGTTCACAAGTGCCCACAATAGTTGTTCCTCCCGAAGTAGGGGCACATCAGGAAATCGACAATGAAGCCGAGGAGGTATCATTGGAAGCCACTCCTCCTGATGATCATTCATTGTCTTCCACATCCCTAGCAAGGAAAAGATCAAGGGGGGTGTCTACATCTTCTTCAAGCCCACCTCCTTCTGATGATACAGATCCAGCTTGGGAACCACAACTGCGGTCTGACAGTGAGGCACACCATGATCTGACACCGGTACCTAAGCGTAAAAGGAAGGTCGTCCAAAAACTCAAACCTATGGAGTGTGATGAGGCTCAACAAGAAGTGACAGATACTGCTGGTGATGAAGCCTCTCACGATGACGACGAGCCAGTCATCACAAAGGTCACTGCAGCCCCACCGGGCATGCAGCAAAGAGACATTTTGACCCTATCCCGAGAAGCTGCTGAGCGTGATGATGATGTCGGCGAGGAGGCAATGGAAATGGAATCATTAGATTTGGAGTTAAGTAGTACACCAAAACCTACCGCTTCCATATTTCTTCCTCGCAAGAAGGTACCCACCTCGTCCTCGACCTCAATTCGTGGTGGTGAAAGTGCAAAACGTACTGAAGTTCGGCAATCCACATCCTCCACTTCATCTGGCATTAGCAGCAGGACCACCACCACCAGTATCGCCGCCTCCTCCGGCCCCCGAAGACATTTCAAGTCTCCAGTTTGGGACTTCTTTAGTGTTTGCCCAAAAAAGGAAAACGTAGCCATTTGTAGCCTTTGTAAGCTTCGAGTTAGTCGTGGTAAGCTTGGTTCTAACTATGGTACCGGAGGCCAGAGAGGTCATCTTGAGAGAGCGCACCCTGTCCAATGGTTTCCGCACCTAGAGGCGGTCAAGAAAGCCGGAATTGCACGTAATGAAAACGTTGATTTTTCATCTGATGATGACGAGGAGGTAGAAGACGATTCAAACACTTCACTTACACCCAGTTCCCCTGTCAGCAGCAAACCCCATGGGAGCCACACTAAGAGTGTGGGAGAGAGTGAGACATCAATGCGGAAAAGTTCATCAGCGAGCGTAACTGGGTCGAAGAGATCATCATCATCCCGTAAATCCTTGGTCCAGGGCAACATTAAAAAGATGTTGTTTACAGAAGCGCAATATGAACGCAACCACCCAATGACCCGTCTGTATAACACTAAGCTGGCTAAAATGCTAGCTCTGGACCTTCTCCCTTTTTCTTTTGTAGAAGGGGTTGGTTTTCTAGAATTAGTGACAGCGCTCTGCCCTAAATGGAAGGTTCCTAGCCGGTTCTATTTTGCCCGAGTTGCGGTTCCAGCACTACATGAAGATGTTCTGAAGGTGATTGGGGCAGCTTTGCAGAAGAGTGCTGTTCACACTATACATCTGACAACAGACATGTGGACCAGTGGCGCAGGCGCTGATTACATGTGCATCACTGCACACTGGGTCTCTTTTTCAGGGGCTAAAGCAAAGCTAAACGCAGGTGTTGACACGAACATTGTTTTTAAAGGTGCTCGGAAACATGCAACACTAGCCATGTTTGGTTTGGAGAAACGTCACACAGCAGAAAACATTTTGGATGTCTTTAACACAAAGGTCCTTAACTGGCTGTCCCCACTAAAACGCAAGGTTGTTTATGTTTCCACGGACAATGGCGCCAATATAGTTAAGGCCATGAGGGACGGTTACTATTTCAGAGTGCCGTGTTTGGCGCACTGTATAAACCTGGTTGTCCAAAAATTCTTGGGTAATAAAGGCAGTGCAGCGTACAGTGTATTGGAGACCTGCCGAAAAATGTGCAAGCATTTCAGGCATTCTTTTAAGGCCCGGAAGCAGCTGAGGAGCCTGCTATATCAACGTCAAATGCCAGTGAAAGCACTCATCCAGGAGGTGGTAACACGTTGGAACTCAACCTTCTACATGCTTGAGCGTCTGTATGAGCAGTATACGGAACTCGATCAATATTTCCTTAAAGAGGGTACAGAGGAGCTGAGGATGGGTGGGCCGCAATGGAACATAGTTGAAAGCCTGACACGCATGCTTCGTCCTTTTGAGTTCTTCACGCGTGCAGTCAGCAAGGAGGACTCTAATTTGGGAAAAGCTATCCCATTGTTGTACATGCTGGAGGACCAACTGAAGGAGGTGTGTTCTGTGTTTGGAAAAGATGACAAAAACAAAGACTCTTTGCTTCTGGCTGAGCAATTATTAGAGCTCCTACAAGGTGATGAACGTCTTAAAAAGATCCACTCAGAACAGCATTACATTTGTGCTACTATTCTGGATCCACGCTACAAAAAGGCGCTGGCAGGCCAAGCATTCTTTCCTTTTGATGATGAACATGTTCCAAAGTACAAACGTTGGCTAGCCTTGTCAGCCAAGAAGTTTGAAACAGAACGGCTGGAAATTGAAGGAAATGGCAGTACATCAGCAGGCCATCCCCAGTCAAAACAATCCACTTCTGCACCTGTGGCTGTGGCACAAGTGACCTCTCAGCCGTTAAAGACACCGGCAACCGGATCATCTGCACGAAAGACAACAGAAACATTGGAGGCTGAAGAGGATTGGCTAGTTCTGCGTGGGTTTGGTTCTCAAAAGGTCAGAGGCACAGCAAGAGCTAAGCAAAGTGGAGGAACCTTGGATGAGGACCTTGAGTCGATGGTGAAGGACTATCTGAATGACTCAACAGAGGTCTATGTTAATTCTGACCCATTGGCGTATTGGCATGGGAAAAAAGAATTGTGGCCACAGCTCACCAACCTGGCTTTAAACTACTTGTCTTGCCCACTCGCAAGCGTGTCTTCTGAACGGGTTTTCAGTGCGGCTGGTGGGATTGTAACTCCCAAACGGAGCCGCCTCTCGCCCAAAAATGTGGAGAGGTTAACAATGATCAAGATGAATCAGCACCTCATACCACCAGATTTCAGAGTACGAGAGAGCGTGCCGGATGAAGAGGAGGTGGCCAGCAACATAGATGAGGGAATTTCTACTCTGTCAGGTGACACTGAGCTCACCCTGCCTGAATTCGCAGAGTATGATGACGAAGCCTTATTCTTATTCCTGGACCGTGATACCGAGCCCTGAAAATGAGACAACGAATCAATAACTTTCTTTTTCATCCTTATTCACTTTTATTCCTGTGTGTCTGTCTTTCTTTGTTGTGCACAGTTAATATAATTCAAACTTTAATCAGATAATCACAAAAACAAGCCCATCAGCAGAACTGTCTTCACTTGTTTGCTAATTGATTTGAAGGTGCTGCAGTCTGCATTCCTCAGGTTCACAAGTTCAGAAGAACATGCTCCTCTATCCTCCTCCTCCAGACTCCTATTTCCATCAAAGCAGAGGGCTGGTTTACGCCCAATGAAGAAAGACTCAGCACTTGTGGGGGTGTTGTTCTACCTCTCTGCAGGTGAGTTGACGGGTCTGGGGCCATTGCTGGGAAGCACTAAAAGTGGTTTGGACCAAATCCGAGGCGGAAACTTTTTTGTGTTTTTGATGACTTGCTTGCCTTTGAGGTGCTCTTAGGGGGGGTTCCGTCTGTTTGTGGGTGAGTTTCGTGGTCTGGGAGCACTGCTGGGACACTCTAATCTTGATTGCATTTGCTTTTCAGGAAATCCGTCGTGGCAACCCCGACTTATGGCCTAGCTACGCAGTGCGTTTGGACCGAAGGCTCAGAAATATTGCAAGTATGAGATTTTGCTTTTGGCCTGTTTGGGGGTGTTATGCTTCTTGGCGGGTGGGTTGGCGGGTCTTGGGGCATTCCTGGGAAAGGTCTAATACCGGGTAGAAGTGGTTGGGACAAAATCCAGGCCGATTTTTTTTTGGCTATTTCTGACATTTTGCTCTATGTAGCGTTTTCGGGGGCCTGTTTGGGGGGCTTCCTGGTGTTTGTGGGTGAGTTTCGTGGTCTGGGAGCACTGCTGGGACACTCTAATCTTGATTGCATTTGCTTTTCAGGAAATCCGTCGTGGCAACCCCGACTTATGGCCTAGCTACGCAGTGCGTTTGGACCGAAGGCCCAGAAATATTGCAAGTATGAGATTTTGCTTTTGGCCTGTTTGGGGGTGTTATGCTTCTTGGCGGGTGGGTTGCCGGGTCTTGGGGCATTCCTGGGAAGGTCTAATACCGGGTAGAAGTGGTTGGGACAAAATCCAGGCCGAATTTTTTTTTGGCTATTTCTGACATTTTGCTCTATGTAGCGTTTTCGGGGGCCTGTTTGGGGGGCTTCCTGGTGTTTGTGGGTGAGTTTCGTGGTCTGGGAGCACTGCTGGGACACTCTAATCTTGATTGCATTTGCTTTTCAGGAAATCCGTCGTGGCAACCCCGACTTATGGCCTAGCTACGCAGTGCGTTTGGACCGAAGGCCCAGAAATATTGCAAGTATGAGATTTTGCTTTTGGCCTGTTTGGGGGTGTTATGCTTCTTGGCGGGTGGGTTGGCGGGTCTTGGGGCATTCCTGGGAAAGGTCTAATACCGGGTAGAAGTGGTTGGGACAAAATCCAGGCCGATTTTTTTTTTGGCTATTTCTGACATTTTGCTCTATGTAGCGTTTTCGGGGGCCTGTTTGGGGGGCTTCCTGGTGTTTGTGGGTGAGTTTCGTGGTCTGGGAGCACTGCTGGCTATATATACTTTACTTTGCAAGAGGTTTGAAGCAAATCCATGGTGGCAGAGGGGACTTAGGGCCTAGCTGCAGAGCGCGCGCGGAGTGATTTGGGAAATTTGAGAAAAATTGACTAAGTCCCCATTTTTGTACTTTTGCTCTTTGGCTGTTTGGGGGTCTTCTACTCGTTTTCTCCTGGGTTGACGGCTCTGGGGCCATTGCTGGGAAGCTCTAATACCGGATAAAAGTGTTTTGGACCAAATCCCAGGCGGAATTTTTTTTGTGTTTTTGATGACTTGCTTGCCTTTGAGGTGCTCTTAGGGGGGGTTCTGTCTGTTTGTGGGTGAGTTTCGTGGTCTGGGAGCATTGCTGGGACACTCTAATCTTGATTGCATTTGCTTTTCAGGAAATCCGTCGTGCCAACCCCGACTTATGGCCTAGCTACGCAGCGCGTTTGGACCGAAGGCCCAGACATATTGCAAGTATGAGATTTTGCTTTTGGCCTGTTTGGGGGTGTTATGCTTCTTGGCGGGTGGCTTGCCGGGTCTTGGGGCATTCCTGGGAAGGTCTAATACCGGGTAGAAGTGGTTGGGACAAAATCCAGGCCGATTTTTTTTTGGCTATTTCTGACATTTTGCTCTATGTAGCGTTTTCGGGGGCCTGTTTGGGGGGCTTCCTGGTGTTTGTGGGTGAGTTTCGTGGTCTGGGAGCACTGCTGGCTATATATACTTTACTTTGCAAGAGGTTTGAAGCCAATCCATGGTGGCAGAGGGGAGTTAGGGCCTAGCTGCAGAGCGCGCGCGGAGTGATTTGGGAAATTTGAGAAAAATTGACTAAGTCCCCATTTTTGTACTTTTGCTCTTTGGCTGTTTGGGGGTCTTCTACTCGTTTTCTCCTGGGTTGACGGCTCTGGGGCCATTGCTGGGAAGCTCTAATACCGGATAAAAGTGTTTTGGACCAAATCCCAGGCGGAATTTTTTTGTGTTTTTGATGACTTGCTTGCCTTTGAGGTGCTCTTAGGGGGGGTTCCGTCTGTTTGTGGGTGAGTTTC
Source organism: Lissotriton vulgaris (assembly GCF_964263255.1). Classification (NCBI taxonomy): domain Eukaryota; kingdom Metazoa; phylum Chordata; class Amphibia; order Caudata; family Salamandridae; genus Lissotriton; species Lissotriton vulgaris. Next base: position 339,160,073 of record NC_141687.1, on the reverse strand, counting down.
GTGGTCTGGGAGCATTGCTGGGACACTCTAATCTTGATTGCATTTGCTTTTCAGGAAATCCGTCGTGCCAACCCCGACTTATGGCCTAGCTACGCAGCGCGTTTGGACCGAAGGCCCAGAAATATTGCAAGTATGAGATTTTGCTTTTGGCCTGTTTGGGGGTGTTATGCTTCTTGGCGGGTGGGTTGCCGGGTCTTGGGGCATTCCTGGGAAGGTCTAATACCGGGTAGAAGTGGTTGGGACAAAATCCAGGCCGATTTTTTTTTGGCTATTTCTGACATTTTGCTCTATGTAGCGTTTTCGGGGGCCTGTTTGGGGGGCTTCCTGGTGTTTGTGGGTGAGTTTCGTGGTCTGGGAGCACTGCTGGCTATATATACTTTACTTTGCAAGAGGTTTGAAGCCAATCCATGGTGGCAGAGGGGAGTTAGGGCCTAGCTGCAGAGCGCGCGCGGAGTGATTTGGGAAATTTGAGAAAAATTGACTGTCCCCATTTTTGTACTTTTGCTCTTTGGCTGTTTGGGGGTCTTCTACTCGTTTTCTCCTGGGTTGACGGCTCTGGGGCCATTGCTGGGAAGCTCTAATACCGGATAAAAGTGTTTTGGACCAAATCCCAGGCGGAAAATTTTTTGTGTTTTTGATGACTTGCTTGCCTTTGAGGTGCTCTTAGGGGGGGTTCCGTCTGTTTGTGGGTGAGTTTCGTGGTCTGGGAGCATTGCTGGGACACTCTAATCTTGATTGCATTTGCTTTTCAGGAAATCCGTCGTGCCAACCCCGACTTATGGCCTAGCTACGCAGCGCGTTTGGACCGAAGGCCCAGAAATATTGCAAGTATGAGATTTTGCTTTTGGCCTGTTTGGGGGTGTTATGCTTCTTGGCGGGTGGGTTGCCGGGTCTTGGGGCATTCCTGGGAAGGTCTAATACCAGGTAGAAGTGGTTGGGACAAAATCCAGGCCGATTTTTTTTTTGGCTATTTCTGACATTTTGCCTTATGTAGCGTTTTCGGGGGCCTGTTTGGGGGGCTTCCTGGTGTTTGTGGGTGAGTTTCGTGGTCTGGGAGCACTGCTGGCTATATATACTTTACTTTGCAAGAGGTTTGAAGCCAATCCATGGTGGCAGAGGGGAGTTAGGGCCTAGCTGCAGAGCGCGCACGGAGTGATTTGGGAAATTTGAGAAAAATTGACTAAGTCCCCATTTTTGTACTTTTGCTCTTTGGCTGTTTGGGGGTCTTCTACTCGTTTTCTCCTGGGTTGACGGCTCTGGGGCCATTGCTGGGAAGCTCTAATACCGGATAAAAGTGTTTTGGACCAAATCCCAGGCGGAAAATTTTTTGTGTTTTTGATGACTTGCTTGCCTTTGAGGTGCTCTTAGGGGGGGTTCCGTCTGTTTGTGGGTGAGTTTCGTGGTCTGGGAGCATTGCTGGGACACTCTAATCTTGATTGCATTTGCTTTTCAGGAAATCCGTCGTGCCAACCCCGACTTATGGCCTAGCTACGCAGCGCGTTTGGACCGAAGGCCCAGAAATATTGCAAGTATGAGATTTTGCTTTTGGCCTGTTTGGGGGTGTTATGCTTCTTGGCGGGTGGGGTTGCCGGGTCTTGGGGCATTCCTGGGAAGGTCTAATACCGGGTAGAAGTGGTTGGGACAAAATCCAGGCCGATTTTTTTTTTGGCTATTTCTGACATTTTGCTCTATGTAGCGTTTTCGGGGGCCTGTTTGGGGGGCTTCCTGGTGTTTGTGGGTGAGTTTCGTGGTCTGGGAGCACTGCTGGCTATATATACTTTACTTTGCAAGAGGTTTGAAGCCAATCCATGGTGGCAGAGGGGAGTTAGGGCCTAGCTGCAGAGCGCGCGCGGAGTGATTTGGGAAATTTGAGAAAAATTGACTAAGTCCCCATTTTTGTACTTTTGCTCTTTGGCTGTTTGGGGGTCTTCTACTCGTTTTCTCCTGGGTTGACGGCTCTGGGGCCATTGCTGGGAAGCTCTAATACCGGATAAAAGTGTTTTGGACCAAATCCCAGGCGGAATTTTTTGTGTGTTTTTGATGACTTGCTTGCCTTTAAGGTGCTCTTAGGGGGGGTTCCGTCTGTTTGTGGGTGAGTTTCGTGGTCTGGGAGCATTGCTGGGACACTCTAATCTTGATTGCATTTGCTTTTCAGGAAATCCGTCGTGCCAACCCCGACTTATGGCCTAGCTACGCAGCGCGTTTGGACCAAAGGCCCAGAAATATTGCAAGTATGAGATTTTGCTTTTGGCCTGTTTGGGGGTGTTATGCTTCTTGGCGGGTGGGTTGCCGGGTCTTGGGGCATTCCTGGGAAGGTCTAATACCGGGTAGAAGTGGTTGGGACAAAATCCTCGCGGAAAAGCCTTTAGTTTTGGCACTTTTTGTAACTTAGGGTTCGTTAGGGTTAGCCCTAGCAGCAGGATTGCATGTGTTTCGGGGTGTTCTAGATTTTTCCAACTGAGTTCTGGGGTCTTAGAGCACTCGTGAGAATGTGTAATTTTGGTTGCAAGTCATTTGAAGAAAATCCATGGTGGGAAAGGGGGGATTTGGCATAGTTAAAGAAAGCCTTTGCCACTATTCTTAACTTAGGGTTCGTTAGGGTTAGCAGTATTTCTATTGCATGTGTTTGAGTGGGGGGGATTTCGAGTCTTGGAGCGATGCTGGCTATGGCTACTTTTGCTTGGTTGCTTGCAAGTGGTTTGAATGCAATCCACGGTGGGTAATGGGTAATTAGGAAGGGGGTACTTCGGCCTACTTTTACTTTCAAAGTAAGTTTTGTCACCAGTTTTCTGCTAGGCCTCGTTTTTTGAGATTTGATTGGGGGTCTTCTACATTTTTGCGACTGGCTTTAGTAAGGGTCTGGGTGGGAGCACTGCTAGGAAGATCTAATTTTGTTCTAAAACACAGTTTACAGTACACCTAGCTTGAGGGGCAAGATCCGCTACATTAATTTGCCCATACTTATTTATCCTTCAAAAGGTGACTCAGAGTACGCACTTTCAAAAATATTGTACTGTCTACTAGGAAAATCAAATTGTGACAATTTCTCCTTTTCTATCTACTATACCTTCCAGACCAACCCCACTGAGTGTTGTTGTGAATGGATTTATAGTGACCAGCAAGGCTCTCGGGTATCTGGCTAAGTACAGAGACCTTATGTTGAATATCGTTATCAATAATTCCACACAGGCCCTGTACTGTCGCATTCTTTCTTCCACAGTTGTCGAATGTACTACTTACTTTTCACTGACATGCATGCAGTAGTGCATGCACTTTCAAAGATTGATGGATAGGTTTGTACCCAAAGAATTGTTTATGTTCCATTGTTTGTCTATGCTGTGCTTTTTTTTACAGGGTGTCTTCTGGTGACCAACATCGATGGACGAAGCGTCGGCTGCAAAGGAGGAGTGCCGCTAAAAGGAGGATTTTTTTTCTGCAGGCAACTTACTTACCACTTCCAACAGGACCACTACAACCACATAGATACAGTATCCCTTGCCTTTTTCTCTGACTGTGACTGCATTTCTTGGATCTCTCTCTGCTTCTAAATTGATCCCTTAACACATCACTTAGTCCACTCCACTATCACATCTGCACCACACATAGTCATTTGTAAGTGCTCCTACGTAATTCGCAAGTCGCAGCATGCCCCAGGCCGTAGAGGACTGGGATGGCCCCAATGATGAAGCATGTCACCAAGGGGCAACCCTGGTGAGTGAGGGGGCACCTAGAAAACAAGCAATTTCTCCTTTTCTATCTACTATACCTTCCAGACCAACCCCACTGAGTGTTGTTGTGAATGGATTTATAGTGACCAGCAAGGCTCTCGGGTATCTGGCTAAGTACAGAGACCTTATGTTGAATATCGTTATCAATAATTCCACACAGGCCCTGTACTGTCGCATTCTTTCTATTCTTCCACAGTTGTCGAATGTACTACTTACTTTTCACTGACATGTATGCAGTAGTGCATGCACTTTCAAAGATTGATGGATAGGTTTGTACCCAAAGATTTGTTTATGTTCACAATTGTTTGTCTATGCTGTGCTATTTTTTCTTGTCTCCCAAAACCTTTCCCAAAAACCCCCGTACCCATCCATTTTTCAAACCCTAACCCTCTTCCCCCGGGCTGTGTGGTTTTGATTGATGTGTGACTAAATGACAGCAATAAATCCACACACTTGCTGGGGAGGATAAGGTGATAGCAACAGGCTGGTGAAGAAATCCGAGGATATATTCTTACTCTGCTTGACAAAGAACCATTGCTAATGTGAAAGAACTTCAACCGAATTAGTAGTTATACTTTACCATTTGTTAGGCTACAATGTGGCACTGTTCTACTGTACTTCTGTCACCTGCTATATTCTCAGTTGTACCGTTGAATTGCTCAGGAGGACAAACCAGATTTCATTTTCTTTTTTTTCATAGGCATGCAACTGCCACTGTGTCACACCACTAGTACCACCGCTATGAGGAAATTTTATCCGACCAAGATTGCCAACCATATTCGCTGTCTCCCGTGGAGCCAGCCCTGGGTCTAGCCCTACTTTCAAACACAAATTACAGGTAAGATAAGCGTTTGGTGGTTTGGGGGTATAATGGAGTATTAGTACGAGAGACGAGAGACTGAAGGTAGTACTACTAAAGTCCTAGGACTCTTGGATTCACTTAGTCTGTGAGAGGCACTTAGTGTTGAAAACATTTGGGCATTTACACTTAAAGGAAGAAAATGGAACTAAACTTTCAGGAAAACAAAGTCAACGTTAAACCCCCACCCACCAGGCAAGCAGTAAGAAACGGGTATGCTCAGATAAAGTTTGAAAAAGTATATTTATATCCCTAACAAAATAATCTCCCGCAAGACCCTCCCTAACCCCAACGATTGTCCTTCAAAAGTCCCCAAAAACCCAACTCCCAATTCCCACCCCCCAAAAGTCTCTAAAAAAGGGGCAAGGGACACTATGGGCGGATGCTGTCAACTTTTTGGGCCAGGGCATCATGCTCCTGGCGGAGCAAGGCGTGCTCTACGCGGAGCCCCTCCAACTAGTTGGAAAAGTGGTGGAGCTCCTGCTGGAGGCGGGACACCATCAGGGTACTGCGGCGCAGGCGTGCCTTCAATGCCTTGTAGGTGCAACGGCTGTGAGAGGAACCTGTAGCTGTTGTCCTTGCTACTCGGCGGTGGCGTTTGGCTTTGGCAGCCCGGCTCAGTCTGGGTGGACCACTGTGCTGGGTGGCACTGGCAGCCCGTGGGGGAACGGAGGCCGATGCAGACGACGTAGTTGTTGTGGTCGACTGCACACTTTCTTCGTCCTCCAGGGCCACCAGCCGCCGATATTCGGCCACAGTGGCATCGATCCTCCGTTGCCGGGCCGCTCTAGCCAGCTCCTTCCTCCTTGTTCGTTTGGAAGGAGAACCTATATGAAGAAAGAAAGACATAGTCTGTAACCAATGCTCCTTAAGATTAACTCAATCATTCAGCAGAAATTTGTGTTGCACTACAACTAGCAACTTGCAAACGCATTACATAACTATTGAGGCCAGTATCTATCTAACCTCACACTTCTTCATCCTTGCTCTAACATTAGTGGGAGTTTAAGGAACAAATTCTACGAGCACTATGGACTTCCATTAGAGTCGACTATGAAAGTACACCAGTCTTATTCTTCTTCTTGTCTCTTGTTTTGGAAAATTGGTACGTTATCTTCTGCAAGCCGGCATAATGCCAGCGCAGTAAACTTGCACCCAAGAAAAAGAGACGCACGCCATGAGGAGTGACCTAGACTTGCGTTGCGTTACTGTACCCGTCCAGTACATGCAGGTGGTGAAGCTCTTACTTTTCTATTACGGGTGACACTGAGAATACTCTGTTACAACTCAAGGGCTACTCCTTAATTAATTTAACTTTCACCCTACAGTGGAAATGAGTACTAGAAATGGAAAATTGAAGAAGATAAATAATCTGATTATCTATCACTTCAAATGGGATGTTTTTGCTTATATATGGGATGACTTTTGGTGCTTTGCTTTTTATTGAGTGACCAGTGATACAGCCACACATGAATGACTGAGTACTACTAAACTTATTAAGAGAGGTAGGGAGTGGCCACCGTAATAACCGGATCTATGCAGTGCTTGCAATACAAACTACTGCTACTATTGATGGTAGTATTTGGACAAAATTAAAAGTTCTTTTCCTTGCCTTTCCTACACTGGAACGGACGTGCGGGTGCAGTGTTACATGCTCTTCAAAGTTACACTTAGTTCATCCACTGACCGTCTACTCTCTCTAGATCATGGGTACTCACAAACTTTCTCTCAGGGGCTACATTTACAGTGTAGTTTAGGGCCGAGGGCCGCACTGGTGGGGGCGGAGTCAGAGGGGGCGGGGCTAAAGCAAAACGATAACTTGTGACCATGAGGTTGCACACAGGTCCCTACAGCAGATGCCCTCACCCACTGAGCCACCAGACCCAGCATTTACATACATCTCTCTCCCTCCTGCTCTCCCTCCTGCCCTCCCTCTCCATCTCTCTCTCCCTCCTGCCCTCCCTCTACCTCCCCCTCTGTCATCTCACTGTGTGTGTGTCTATCTGTGTCAGCCTTCAGCCCGGGTTGAGACCGCTTCCTCAACGCGCACACACAGACAACAACACCAAAGTACTTAACAGGTCTTTAAAAGACCATTAACATATTATTGAGGCTTTGTTTGTTGTAGCGCCCCTGCTTCTCCACCCTGACAATCACTGCTTGCCCGGCCCCACAGAGGCTTTGTTCTATTTCACCTCTTTGTGGCCTTGCATCTCCACTCTGCTCTGTGGGGGCCGGGGGAGCAGTGATTGTCTGCAAGGTCTGCGCACCGCCAAGGAAGGCTTGCCGGGCCACCACCGGCCCGCGGGCCGTACTATGAGTACCCCTGCTCTAGATACACATATGCTATCTAAGAGTCAGATAGTAGCATGATCCAGGTATATGGACACATACAGTTTCTGTGTCACCCACCCAGGCTGTTGTCCTTCCACCCATCATTGCTTCATCATTCACCCAGCCATGCATCTCATATTCTTGCCTTCCCAGCTAGTCTTCAATCTCAATAAGTAAGGAATATATAAGAGCTTACCTCTGGCCGCCACCACCACCGTCTCAACTCTCACAGCCGCCGCCTCCTCCCCTGAAGAATCGCCCTCCGCCTCCGTGTCGAGCACCACCACCTCCACACTGGCCCCGCCACCAGATGTTCCACCTACAAAGTACATTTAAGAATGTTAGAATAAAGCACTCACTAGTCTTTGGTCTAGGAATGAAGACATGTGAAAACAATGTAATTTGTGACTGTCTACGTTAAAGTTAAAAAAAATGTCCCTTTTTCCAGGGAAGGTTGTCTTGCTGCACTTTTTGGCACAACTGATAAAGGCTGTTTTTTTAACACGCACCATTTTTCTCCACACAGAAGATGGACTTCTAACAACAAGATCAAGTTGAAACCAGGTGAGAGCTCGGCTCGACCACAAGAAATGTCTTCAATTAATCGTCAGCACTAACCACTTTTCCATTATCAGTTAAACGTTTAGTTTTATTATGACTTCATTTTAATAAATGTGTTTACTTTTAATAAAGCTTTTAAACTTAAATACAATCTGTGTATTTTGGTCCAGACTAGAGTGACTGAGCGAAAGGTTTTGCAATTTTTGCAAGCATGAGTCCAGATAGAACACTTCAAAAGACATTATGGACAATCCCAGAGGACTGCACTAAGTTGATAGAGCTATTGCTGACTAGAATCATGGGAGTTTCGCCAACCGTGCAATCTTAGTTAGCTACACAGACAGACTAATAAGAATAATCTAGTAATACCACAGGGAGTCATAGTAGAGGCAGGATAAGAATTTAGATACAGTCTACAAGAAGAGCAAAGACAATTTTGAAAAAAGTCAAATGAGGAACGCTAGGAAAAATAGGTACTAGTCTAAAATGAAAACTTACTGGGGCCAGCAGAGGAGCCCTCGCCTGCCCGATCCTGGCCCTGTTGAACAGCATCCACCACCTGCTGCTCCTGTGTCCTCCTCTCGCCCCTGGGGGGAGCTGACGTACAACATGAAAGAAAGAACAGAAAACATGGATGATTGTTGCTTGTCAATGTCAACCAAATCAAACATTTCAAAAGAACAATAACAAAATATTTCCGCGAAATTATATTGATTAGGGTTAGTTTTCATTTATTTGCGGACCTGTGACTTCGAAAGTCACGTAACTCACTAAACAAAGTACTGAAACGTTCACCTAGGACTGGCAGGCAGCAGTCCGCAGGCAAGACGCAAAGTGACAGACAAACTCCATTGTGATTTCAGTCAGATCAGTGACAACACTAACAGTTGCCTGCTACATTACCAGTCATTGAAATAGTCAAACTATCAATCCACCGCCACTATTTTTCTTATTGTCAGGGGTACAAAGGAAGGGGCAGATTTAAGCCCCTTGCGGCTCTTTTGCGCCGTTCTTGCGTGACTTTTGTGACGCAGCAGCTAAACAAAAAAGGGCGCCATGGTGCGGCGTATAATATTATAACAACGTGACGCATTTGGGAGATGCATCCCGTTATAAAGCCCTGCGCCATCAGGGGGCGTTCCGGCGCAAGGGAGGGCATTCCTGCGCTGGAACACATCCTAATAGTGGCTGAGGGAAATCTACAAAATTTCAATCAGTCACCTTTAGGACAATGATGCGCCACACAAACCCTGCACCTGCTTGAAGCAGATGTACGGCTTGACCCAGCATTGGGGAGATAGGGTACCCCAGAGCATTGCTGGAGCTGCGCCATCGTTGTGACGCAACTCCAGCAGTAAAGCTTCGGTGACGTTTTGGGCCCATGGTGCGCCGCATTGCAAATACGGCGCACCATGTTTGGTGGTGGTAGCGGGTCGCACAATTAATGGCGCATCCCTGCTACTTTGCAGGGATGCGACGGTAATTGCAATTCTGCCCCTTAGGGGCATACTTACTTACGCGTTCTGGCGCATCTCCAGAGATGCGCCAGATCAAATGCGTCACGCAAAACTACCCTTGCGACACGGCAGATGCGCCTCATTTACAATGCGGCGCGCCCTGGCGCAAGGGTAGGCACTTGCGTGACGCATCTCGTCACGTAAGAGCGGCGCATCGCTGGAGTCACGTCGCCAACGCAATGCAACTCCAGTAATGCTCAGGGCCACCCAATACTTAACATGCTGTGTCAGTCCTTTAGCCTGCTTCGAGCAGACATAAGGAATTGAATTGACGTAGCAGCGTCGCAGAAGTGCCTGCGTTAAATCTTGTAGATTTCACGCAGGCAATTTTGCGAGGCGCACAGCCGCCGGACCGCCCACCCTGCGTACTAGGAACGCACCCATTGTGGTGCAGGCCCATGGCTTTATAACGTGACGCATCTCCCTAGATGCGTCATGCTGTAAATGACTCGCAGGGATGCGGCACGTTTACGCCGCTGTTGCGTCACGCAAGGCAACGTAAACGTGGCGCAAGGGGCTTGTAAATGTAATCTGCCCCCTAGTGTCTAGCATTACGCAGTTCTGTAAAGTACACTCATACATAATAGTTACTCAGGCCAATGAGACCACGAAATAGAAAACAAATAAGCATAGTAGCAACGCCACTGAGAAGGAGAGCAGTGCACCTGAAATGCACAGAAGATTTTGAAATATAATTTAACTACAATGTAATCGTCATCAGCGGCATTATTGGCTTGCTCCATGTAAAAAACAAATATTTGCAATACAACAACACAGAGCAGGAGAAAACATCATAGTAGTGAGTGATTAAATGGCTACTACTACTCACCAAGCCCGGGGATCTCCAAGCCGAGCTGGTCCAGCAGGTCGCGCTCGCGGTCCAGGAGGTCCGTCCAGCGATGGGTGACCTGGCTGTAGGTGCGCTGGACCCCGTAGAGGTGGGATATGGCCCAGCACACCTTCTCCCACCGCTTCCGACGCTCCTGCATGTTGTAGCCGCCGGCCGCGATCCTGCCGCCTCCCGCGATGGTCCTGGGCAGGCGGCGCTGGACGAAGTAGACCAGCGCGCCCACTTCCTCCGGGCTGAATATCTCCCGTCGCGTCACCTGCTCCCCCCTCAATCTCCCGCATGCTGTCCTGGCACTGGGTCCAGCACTACTTCCCGCCGCCGCTGCGGCCCTCAAGTGCCTGGGCAGCTTCACGGCGCCTGGCTTGACCATGGTCTGGGCAGGTAAGGTAGGAAGAAGTAGAAAATTAAGAAAGAATAGGATAGGGAAGAAGAAAAGAAAAGAGTTTTAAAAAGTAGTTTAAAAGTAAAGAAAAATAGCAGAAAAGACAAAAATATACAGCTAGGAAAAGAGAGGGATAGATAAGAAGCAAAATCGTAAAAAAAAAACTGAAAACAAGCAAAGGATGGCAAAGATACCAAGAGGATTAAACACCATGCCCAGACACAGGAAATGAATGAAAAACAAGATGGCCGGCGCCCGTTCACGAGCGCGAAAGTAAGTTTGTGCGAGATTTTCCTCGCGATCTCGTGCGAACCTCTAGATTTCCCGCGCGATCTCGTGCGAACCTCTACTCGCAATGCGCTTACTGCGCGAGATTATACATAGCGGGCGGAAACGGAAATACGTCACGCAAACAAAATGGCCGCGCCCGTACTCGACCTTGGGGTAAATTCGCGTGTTGCGCTGCAAGCGGCTCGCGAATACTGCAAAAAAACTCGCGAAACAACAAGCCGCAAAAAAATAAAATGCTCATTCGCACGAATTGGCGGCTTCCGCGGTCGGTTTCGCACGACGCCGCGCCCCGCGAATAGCGCGAAAAAAACCGAAAAACGATTTCAGCAAAAGCAAAAGCAATGAGCAGGTGCAAAAGGTCAACCTCATGATTTGTAACGATTCTTTGTAGTGCTTCCTGAGGGGGCCCTCCAGAATTCGGTTGCCTGCTTGCAACTATTGTGTGACCCTGCTCTGACCTTAACTGTATGCCACAAAGGTCCTGATTTACAGCTAAAGGAGCAGACAAGCAGGTGCCAGGCTGGAACTTGAAATTCTTTCAGTGACACATTAATTAGCCCCTAATTCATTATTGTCAGTTGGGGCAGGGCAGGTGTTGTTAATAAACTAACCCCAAATTAATTCATGTCAGTTCAAGCAGGGCAGGTGGGCTTGCTTTTCCCCCCCATCTTCTACAGTGATGATGAACCAGAGGGTGGCATTGATGTAACAGAGGGTGGCATGGGTCAAAGAGAGGGTGCCAGTGGTGAAACAGAGGGTGCTGGGAGGCTGTGATGATGAACCAGACGTAGAAACAACATAGTCGCGACCGTTGCGAGCCGACAAGTAAGTTCGCAATTGCGAACTAGTACCAAATCCTCGCGAACTGGCAGAAACAATTGCGAACACACAAAAAAAAAAAATCCGCAAATTCGCGGGAATTCGCGGATTTTGCGGATTGCGAGTTCGCAAATCTGCAAAATTCGCGAACGCGAGATCCGCAAAATTCGCCCATGGTTACTTTCCACTGATCTTTCGCAAACCCTAAGTACCTAGGATCAGGTCGAGTCTCGGGATTAAACGAATACCACATATACCTTGTAAACTTAACTCAGGCTTAAAGTATGTACCTTTGTTTACAAACGTTCTTCCAATGCTAGTGTGCCTTGTAAATTTCAACAACCAATCAACACTGTGATTGCAAACAACTTTAACCAATAGGTGCGCGGTCTTTTGGTGAGACGCGGACTCACGCTCCGGCACTCACCATTCGTTTACAATTCCAGCTCCGTTACACACCCGCGGTTTCGACCAATACCAGCGCGACACAGAGTGACGTCAGTGGTAACGGAAACTTGATTTCTTTTTTAAAGTGCAAGTGCTCTTATATTTTGTTTACAACGTATAAAATTTGCCACTGTACTCGAGTGTCTAGACAGAAAGATTTGTTTCACTGCAAGAAAACTTCTTCTGTCTACTTTTCATACACAACAGATAGACCCTCCTGCCTACCCTTCACACAAGCAATAGAGAACCTGCTATTTCTTTGACTCATCCACTCTTTCCGGGATATATACTAAGTCCAAAGTTCACTAGTGAACTCCTTTGCTCTAACTCAAGCTCCGATGAACCTACTACTCCTTCCTCGTGTGACCCTTACTAGGTAAAATCACAATTGAAGTTTCAATAGCGAACTCGTTGCTATCATTTATTCAACTACTCATTCAGAAAACCCTAATTAGCGCTTCCAGTTCTACCTAACCATGCACTAATTTTCCTCGAGCCACTGACCTCACTGCAAGGTGGATTCTCCTCACCACCCGCTACTCTGCCCCCCCCCGGGGATTCCAGACAACATATAACAATCACTAACAATTTGTTAATACATTAACTCATATAGCAGCATTTCATCACAACCTAAAAGGAAACATTTCATAGCATTTCAAACAATATTTTACAGTTGATCGATCGATTCTCAAGAAAAAAATATTTTTAGCAGCACATTTAAATTTTTCACTGTTTATCTACAAATAACCTATCTACCTGTCTCAACTAGTCCTAACCATCCTACTGCTACCAGAAAAACTACTGATAGAGCGCGCAGGTCACCCGACTAACCAAATATGCACACTTGGGCCCATAAGAATTATTTCTCGTAATACTTTAATCAGGTAACCCACACTCTACTATCAGCAGTTTGGTTCCTTTCTATTTATTTCCGTGTACCTGACTTACCAATCCTCGTCTCAGGTACTTAAGATCACAATGGACCTAGGAGCTAGCTGTGGAGAAAGTAGACAACACAAATACCATATACCATTTCAATTTCTTTGTAATCTTTATAATAACCACAAACGCAAGGAGTTTCAAAAAACCTTTATCTAGTTATCGTTTTCTTCAGTTTCCGTGAGCCACAGGTTAATGCAAATCAAACTATCTATTACTAAGATTAAGAAAATAGTATAACAATGAATCAAAGTGAGAAACATTTAGAAATTTGGAAAATAAAGGGAAGGGAAAATAAGGAACACGCTAAATTTATATCAACAGTACTTTCATAACTTCACTAAAGGCGGGTAGGAAAAAAGGAACATACTAGTCAGAGCCAACTTTCAGTTATCACTAACAGTCTATAAGAAACGAAACTTATGCAATTTGACTTATCCAGATGTGCATATTCTCTAAAGGGGAGGGTAAGAATGGGACAACTATATATGCATATGATTCTGAATTCGACTAAGGGTAGGGAGAGAATGGAACATGCTAATACATCAGTTTATACGAGCAACTTATTTGTAGAAAAAACAGGGTAAAGGACTAATAGGTAATTTGCTTTATTCTGGATAGAAGCTTGGACAGACATACACCCACGTAACTTTATATTTGCCTAGGACAGAATGAAGACCAACCCTGGCCACGGGTCGGTTGGGAAAGGCGGGAAAGGACCCTCAAGGACTTAGGCTGCCAGTAGGCGAGCAGGTACAGCTCATGGACAGTCAGGACAGGATAACCTCAGGATTTGGATCAGGACTGAGCTCACCAAAGGGTACGACCACCACCTGCAGCTTAGGATGCAACGCCTGCGCTACCCCCTCTCTGCAAGGAATCTGCCAATAAGCCCGATTGGGTTCTTGAATCTCCTAGCAAAGTGCTTCGCCAGCACTTAAGGTTTCCCAAACTCCGACTGAGTCTGGGGAAATTACGGACAGAGTGCTCCGCAGCTCTCTGTATCAGTCACCTATAGAGTTCATTGGGTCAGTGACAGGTCAGCTATTCGGACAAGTCGGACAATTTCTCTAGCTAAACCTAGGCAAATGATACTGTTTTCGGGACAATGTAACACCCACAAATGTTGCCAGTGAAAGGTTCCCTAATTTCTGATTGGGCAGGAGAGGAGGTTAGGTCATGGTACCTCCTAAAATTTTGACTTTCTCAGACTTAATATTAATTTTCGAACCCACCCCTTACATTCCAGTTCCCATGGCAAGAGAGGTTTTAGCAGACAATGGGGTACATAAAATCTAATACATTTGTTGCCACTGCAGGTACAAATCGGCTTCTTTAGCTGGGTTAGAGAGCAGGTTCCCAGGAGCATCTTGGCTTCTGCTGCCAGCTGGCTGGGGTCCACTGTTGCATGACTTTCTTTCCCCCTCATTCGGGCTTCAAGATGGAATAGCAGTGCTTCCCAGGCCCCCCCGAGAATGGTACATGAAAAGTAAGCGAAAACAATTTAGAAATACGGGAGAAAATGAATACACTTTATAATAACTATAGCGTTAGGAGTTAAGCAGAATAAACGGCTTTGCCAAAGCAGCAGTGCAAGCACGGAGCATGTGAAAAACAAAGCGGCCATATTTAGCAATAGTGCGCATGAGCAACAAGTTCCCTCCAGAAATGAGAGTGCATCACATCACGTGGGTATGACCGACACATGCGCAGACTAGATTCCCGCAAAGCAGCAACCATATTATTAGCAAGCTTCATTATTATTAGTAAACACATCGCTGGGAGACCCCCGTGTAGTGTAAAAAATGCAATTATTGGTAAGACAAACATATTGAATTAGTTTTATTACTGTTATTCGAGGTTCTTGATACAAGCAAGTCGCGTCACATGCGAATACTTGCTCCATCACAACAACAGAGTGAAAATGCGTGTCTTTTCCGAAACGCTAAGAAACCACAAACTCTGTGAGTAGGCGAAAGTGCGTGTCTTGTACAAAACGTTAAAGAGTCTCAAACATCGTAAGTGATGCCAAAGCAATTTTCACATGTCATTTTTGTGTAAAGCACAACATTAACATATACCAATAGAATAAAGGTGCACCTCTTTTCCAAGTCGCTCAGAGACCACAAACACCGTGAGCAAAAATACTTGTCTTGTTCGAGACGCTAAAAAGCCTCAAACACCAAAAGTGACCAAACACCAAAGCCGTTTCTAGCTGTCCCTCTTACTAGCAGCTCCTCACCTCCTCACCTGTTCCAAGCACAAATGGACATTCCCATACGATGAGGTTGAAGCAGAGGAAACATTTCCAAGCCCCTTAAATATCCCTTCAAACAAACTGGTTGGACTGCAGTATTTTCTGTGTAAATGAAGAAAGGACCTGTATTGCTTCACTAATGTTGGCCATCTTGTAACGTGTTCCAGCACAACCAGGCCCATTCCAATAGCATTCATAGCATTTTCTCAGGTATAGGTCAATGCTTTTTCAAGATTTTTGTAAACTTCCACTAAAAATCCATGTCTTAACATCTCCTGTCAATGTGGTTCCATGAAACCGAACAGTGGCCAACCTAAGTCTGGCAGGTCAGGCTACCAAAGCATCATGTTTGCCATAGACCTTCTCAACGTTTCGGCCATCTTTAAACACATCCAAAACATCATTCTAATAGCGCTCCCAGAACATCTACCAACTCAGATACTTCCTTACTAATTGACTTTCATTGTTAGGTGAGTATGAGGAACCACAAATACCATTTCACCTAGGGTGTAGGCGCCACTTTAAATGGGATTACGGAAAGCGTCTCAGTGAGCGTAAAAAATGGACAGCCACACTTCAAATGTGTCAGCCATCTTGTATAATATATACTAAACTACCGTGGATTAGGGGTCCAATGGAACAGGTTTAGAGACCCACAAGGTGAAGATTCCCCAATATAGAATTTCACGCATACATAGATCACCTCGAGTCTTATCCGGAGCATTAGTGAAACCATTAATGTACTATAGTAATCTCCCTCATTGATTCTGTAGTTAAGGTAGTGGGAGGGGTAGTCCTGAACAGATTGGCATTGTGGGCCAAAGAAAACAGAGTAATCTCTGACATTCAGACACTCTACTCTGGCCCAATGCCTCAATCTGTTTGTGATCCTTGGAAAGTACACTGTAGCTTGCAAAGGTGCCATCTACATGGCGTTCATGGACCTTTCCTCCGCTTTTGACTGTGTTAATCGGGGGAAATTGTGGCAGTCCATGGACGCCATGGGGGTGGATGTCACCCTTGTTACCTTCCCAAGGGATCTACATAGGGATACCAGGGTAAATATTATATTCTCACACGATCTCGGAGTATCGAGGGGTTTTACAATCACCCGGGGGGTAAGGCAAGGGTGCATTTTAGCGCCATTTCTCTTTAATCTATACATTAATGAATTAGAGAGGTGTTTGCTTGAAACCGGGGTGGATTTCCCATATGTAGGGCGCAGAGGCCTTCCCGTCCTCCTTTACACGGACGATGCAGTCCTTCTGGGTAGAACCACCAGAGGCCTGCAATCTTTACTGAATGTTTTCCGCAGCTTCATGGCTGATCGTGATTTAGCCATAAATAACTCTAAGTCTTTCATACTGCAGGTCGGGACCCGCCCGAAACGTAACTTCCCTTTTATAATAAATAATGGAAAAGTGCCCATTACTGCAACTTTCTCATACTTGGGAGTTTTCTTTGATGACCATTAAGCTGGGCTGACTTAGTTGAGAAGAAAAGAGGGGAGATCACACGGGTGAATGCCGCCATCTTCAACTTTGCAAGCAAAATGCTCAAACGCCCAATTGCTGCAATGCTGAAGCTGTACCAAGCAAAAAGTGTTGCAATTGGCAGCTATGGCAGTGAGCTATGGGGATATACAGTAGTTATGAGAATCCAGGTGGCAGAGAATACTTTTTTTTTTTAATTACCGGGGCACGTCGGATTTAATCATCCACGAAGGAACAGGGCTTCCATTTATTGGCGATACGTTAGCTATGCGCCCTCTGCTTTTTTGGATGAAATGCTGGCTAAACAACGATCTCACCCTTAATCACCAGCTA
This sequence comes from Lissotriton vulgaris, assembly GCF_964263255.1. Lineage (NCBI taxonomy): Eukaryota > Metazoa > Chordata > Amphibia > Caudata > Salamandridae > Lissotriton > Lissotriton vulgaris. Next base: position 339,143,263 of record NC_141687.1, on the reverse strand, counting down.
CTCAAAGAGGCCCTGACCCTGGACAACATGCTTAAAATCCCCTGTCTAAAATATCTTAAATCCTGCTTTAACGACCTTGGACGACCGGATCTCATTTTAAATCCTGAAACTATTACCATCGAAGATGTGGCCTACCCTTCTGTCACTGACAATTACCTCCCCGGCAGGGAAACTGTTCACGCACGTCTGCTGCCTGATGCTGAACTTCTTGATCTGCTAAACGAAAAGCAACCCCCCTAGATTTAAATGTTGATTATCTCACTAGAGTGTTTAGACAGCTGCACGTTTGGCAGCCGCCCTTTTGGTATTCTATCCTGTATTTGTTTCCCAAGTTCCACTGATGTTAATACGCTCACTATAGACATGCTGTACCTTTATTTCCTTAAAACAGGTGAATGTGTTTGTGTTTCAGAGGCGGGAGGCGGAATGCTTTGGGAATGGTGTTGGCGCACTCCCTCAGCAGGTGTAGCAGGAGACACTTAGGCTGCCTTAATGTCCAAGATATGCACGTGGAATGTGCGAGGCATGCATACACCCTCTCGTAGGTATCAGATATACGCGTACCTGAAAAGACATAAAGTCCAGATAGCGCTCCTGCAGGAGACCCACTTGAATGACACTGAGACACACGTGATGGTTGGGGCAACTTTATGCCACAGGTTACTCCTCGTACGCCAGGGAAGCGCTCATATGGATCTGACCTGGGACCCCATTTGAAGTAGACTGTACACATGTAGACCGAGAGGGACGCTTGGTGGTAATCCAGGGCAGATTAGACGGGCGCCCCATCGTGTTGGCATCGATATATGCTCCTAATGTAGATCAGCAGAGGTTTTTCGCGGACCTCTCGGAGTTTCTTTCCCCATGGCATGGTCTCCCTTGGGTCTTAGGTGGAGACTACAATTGCATATTGGATGCCACGCTCGACCGCTCATTCCCGCCTCTCCCGGGGGCGCCCATGCTAGGGGCCATGAAAGCGTTCAACTCCTGGGCAACTCAATGTGAGCTACACGATGCTTGGCGCAGTAGACACCCTGACGCTCGCATATATTCCTTCTATTCGAGTGCACACGACCTACATTTGCGACTAGACAGGTTCATGCTCACGACTGACTTACTTCCGCAGGTGACGGACACACACTACATGGGTCGCACTCACTAGGACCACAATCCACAAATCCTAAGCTTTGCATGGGCACGCGCACACCCACCCATCCCTACCCGGAGATTTACGCCAGACCTATTGTTAGATGCCCCTTTCCGGGACTCATTGTCCGCTCAGATAGGGCATTACTTCGAGGACAACACGGGCACAGCATCCACCCCCCAGGTGGAGTGGGATGCATTCAAGGTGGTGATTCGGGGACACTGCCTGGGCACGCAGGTAAATCTTAGGAGACGGTTGGCGAGAGACTTAACAAAGATAGAGACGGAACTGCTGCGAAGGGAGGGGAGAGGGTGACCCGCAAGAGCTCAGGGAACAACAGGAGCAGTTACTGGAGAGGTTACGATGCCTTAACTATGCGGCCCATTCGGCGTGCACGAATAACAAAAGAGGAGACAAGCCAGGCAAACTATTATCCTGGCTAATTAGCAGGGAAGATCGGACACGCCCAGTGACGACAATACAGACGGATGGGGGAGACATGCTTTATACACGACATGAAATCCACTACGCCCTTACCGCGCATTATAGCAGCTATATTGTTCCCACCTACAGGCCCCTATTCACGACATCGTAAATTACCTGGCGGCCATACAGCTACCGGCGCTGAACGATACACAACGTGTAGAATTGGCGACACCCGTCACGGCAGACGAACTCCGAGAGGTCATAGCCGCACTCTCCAATGGCAAATTCCCAGGCCCAGGTGGTCTGCCGGCGGAGTTTTATAAGGCGTACTCGGCTCTGCTTATCCCGGAATTGATCAAGATGTACACGGCGGCGATAGACGACTCATCATCACTCCCCCCCACTCTTAACAAAGCTACCTTGATCTCCCTCCTTAAGCCTGACAGGGATGGAAAGAAGATGGTGTTGTACCGACCCCTTGCTCTCCTCAATACCGATTACAAAATTTTAGCGTCTACACCAGCGCAGAGATTGGCCCCACTCACACCGACTCTAGTACACACGGACCAAAATGGTTTTGTGCCCACACGTAGCACTTCTTATAACATTCGCCGACTATTCAATGTACAGTCGTACGCCACGACCCGCTGGCCGAGATCGAGTTGCCCAGTACTAGACCTAGAGAAGGCCTTCGACTCTGAGGAATGGCCTTATCTCAGAGAGGTGATGCTGAAGTTCGGATTAGGAGAAGACTTCATCATCATCAAATAAGCTTTATTCGGCGTTTGACCATAAAAGCAACACAAAAAAATACATACACACAAAAAATAACTCAACATAACATTACCTAGTTAAAAGAAAAATGAATTAAGACCCAACTAAAATAGTTTAGCATATCAGCGGTTCTAAGTAAAAACCCAAAATACACAGAATCCCCCTTTTTCACCCGCTGTTATTGTGATTCGGTGCTCGGGGACCAGGGTAAAAGTCATGCAGGTCCCAAATACAGATGGAGCCATCTCCAAGTTTTGGCTGGATAGATCGCAAGTAGGGGGCAATGTTCCTGTCTTTAAACCTAACCAGAATCAAGTCCCCCGGAACATTTTTGGGCAGATGACCAAGCCACCCCACCTTTCTGACGCTCAGTATCCCACCGTCTAGCGAAGAAGGTAATGGTCTATTGTTTTTGAGCCAAAAGATGGCTTTGTTCAGTAGGTCCTGGTGCAGTTCACGTTTTCCTGGTCTGAGTGCGGGGACCCCAGAGAGAATGGTGAGATATGGGGCTGCTACGGGGGGTAAGTCAATGCGATGTCTTCTATCTAGTGCGATCACAGGAGCTCTTTGTGGGGCATGATCAAGATTACGGGTATTATTGCGACCACTTTGAATGGGTGGTATAACGGGGGAGTCACAGGTTTGCAATATCCTGGGCGCATTGTCCGTAGGCCTTTTCTGGGTCTTAGTGGGGGTAGAGCGTGTGGGAGTAACAGTGTTTCCGGTTAATGGGTATGACCGTGCTATCGTTTTTTCAATCCTGCACAGTCTATCCCCCAAATCATTAATTTTAGCTACCAGTGGGGAAAGAGCAGTATATAGCAGACGCTCGATTTGGGCCAGAAGGGTCGGTTGTAGGGGGGATCGAGTCTCAGCCTTATCCAATAGTAATGAGGCTGTATTAGGGCCGGGTACAGAGGGGCTGCAGTTATTAGATGGAGGGAGGGTTGTAGCGGGGGATGCCTGGGGGGAGCAGATTGCTTGAACAGTGTCTCGAGCCACTATGGGGGGGGATAGAACATCCGGGATATAGTTTGTGCCACAGAGGGCATTCAGCTCTTCCCAGATGGACATTGTAGTTGGGTAACAGAATCCTGGAATCCTGGTGACACGTATAGACAGTTCAAAGCGATAGGGAAATAAAGAATGGAGCTTGACTGTACCTTCTCCAGTGATGGTGCCAAGAGTGGTGGCCCGTCCCGGCCTCCTTGTGCCTCTGAGGGCCACAGAGGGCCCGCCCTTTGCCCGGGCTTAGCCCGGCGTCCCGCTCGCGTCCCGCGGAGCGGAGCGGAGCTCTCCTTAAGGCGCCTCCTGGCGCTTTCCTGGTGCGTGTGTAGCAGCGCCGCCGCTAGGGCCGCCGGGATGTGTAGTCCCGGAGCGGCGGCGCTGTAGGCTGTTGGACTGGACTCCTGGCGGTGGCGGCAAGAGTGAGGGCTTGCTCTCCTCCCCCTCCTCGTTTCAGGTAAGTTCAAATGCCCCCCGCGCTCCGCCGAGCGGAGCTCTCCTTAAGGCGCCTCCTGGCGCTTTCCTGATGCGTGTGTAGCAGCGCCGCCGCTAGGTGCCAAGAGTGGTGGCCCGTCCCGGCCTCCTTGTGCCTCTGAGGGCCACAGAGGGCCCGCCCTTTGCCCGGGCTTAGCCCGGCGTCCCGCTCGCGTCCCGCGGAGCGGAGCGGAGCTCTCCTTAAGGCGCCTCCTGGCGCTTTCCTGGTGCGTGTGTAGCAGCGCCGCCGCTAGGGCCGCCGTGATGTGTAGTCCCGGAGCGGCGGCGCTGTAGGCTGCTGGACTGGACTCCTGGCGGTGGGGGCAAGAGTGAGGGCTTGCTCTCCTCCCCCCTCCTCGTTTCAGGTAAGTTCAAATGCCCTCAAAGAAGACTTCACAGACATGGTTAGTCTGTTATACCAGGCGCCGACGGTTCGTGTGCGCACTGGAAGTTTACTGTCCGCAGCCATAAGAGTACGAAGGGGCACGCGACAGTGCTGCCCACTGTCGCCATTGCTTTTCTCCCTGGCGATTGAACCGCTGGCAGCACTACTGAGAAGTCGAGGTGACACGTGGGGTATCCCATTAGCGGATGGGACCCATGCAATTTCATTGTACGCTGATGACTTGCTACTTTATATAAATGATCTCACACAGATACCGCAGGGAATTGCAGACACGCTGCAAGACTTTGCAGCCCTATCGGGCCTTAAAGTCAACTGGAGCAAATCCGGTGTGTATCCCTTCAGTCCTGACATGCAGGAATGCGAGGTACGACTCGGCGGGGAAAGGTTGGCCTGGCACGCTACCATGTTCCGCTACCTCTGAATACACATTTACCACACCCCGTAAGATATACTGGAGGGCAACCTGGTCAGGGCCATCTCCTCCCTATGGGCTCAGATAACCTTTTGGGGAACGCTCCACCTGAATGTACCGGACCGGATAACCCTAACAAAGATGATCGTGTTACCCCGACTCTTATATTACTATTCCAACTTGCCAGTATATGTACCCAACCGCATTTTTGAGGAACTGGAAATTATGACACGGGGACTCATTTGGAATGCAGGACGACCTAGAGTGGTGTTGCGAAAGCTTTATACCCCCACCAAAGCGGGGGGCTTGGCGGTTCCTAACCAGGAGCTCTTTTACCTAGCCGCGCAGCTTCAATGGGTGGTCGGTTGGTTAGCCGGAAGACATCGGGAGGACACGTCCTCCATTGGCCTGGCCCTGACACATACACAAGCTCTCGCGATGTTCCACCCCTTGACCAGGGCCCCTCGCCCGACACAGCTGCATTTAGCTGTTGCATACAGATGTTATAAGAGATCCTTGTGGCTCACACGAGCGATACCGCCCTATGCCCCTGCTCTTCCACTATTGGGAACCCCCAGCAATAGAAGGACTGTATCGGCGCCCATGCTGGAGCACTGGGTACAGGCCGGGATTGAAACGATAGCTGACTTGTATGCAGATGGCGTACTACTTACATTTGAAGGACTACGAGTGGACACAGACGTACCTGTAGGACAGTTCTGGTTACACGCCTCCATAGTGCACACCTACACGGCGACGTGGGGAGACATGACAGAAGAACCGCAGACCCACCTCTTAATACAATACTTACACGTCATGGGAGGTGGGACACATGTAGTACACTGGTTAACACAAGCACTGCTGACGCACACCGTTTGTAACCTTCAGTCACTAAGAGAGAAGTGGACAGCTGATAGAGGCAGGGTCTGGTCAGACAAGGAATGGGAAAGGATCCTGGAGGGACCAAGCAACATCCCCCGTAACACCCGATTCAAGGTCATTCAGTTGTGCATAGAGCGTATCTGTCGCCGGACAGAATAAACAAATACTTTGATATTGATACATCGGAATGCCCGCGCTGCTCCCTGGTAGGTGCGGATATACTGCACATGCTCTGGGCCTGCCCCGGATTACACGCTTATTGGCTAGCAGTGACAACATTACTGACTGAGGGGGCCGGGGCGGAGCTACCACACACGTGGGAGGCCTGTTTACTGGGGTTATTTAGGAGAACGAAAGACAACAAAGTCCACTCGAGATTCTGGGACTTAGGCCTTATCACCGCCAAGCGACTAATCACCAAGCGTTGGAAACGCACAGATCCACCGCAACTCCAACATTGGTACACCTCTTTTCACAACTGGGCGGTGGCGGAGGAGGTGACCTTGCGCAGAGAGGAAACAGCAGGCCTGAGGGCCATACCTATAGCGCAGCTGTGGGGGGAAATCCTGAAGACTTTTCGCCAGGCATACACCGACCAAGACAGCACCCAACCACCTCCCACTCCAGCTGGTACTCCCATGTTATGTTATGTTATGTTAATATAATTTATACAGCGCGTAGCTGCCCCAGCATAGGGGCGTCCTGGCGCTTGAACAAGTACCAAAACATAACACACAAAAGGAAGGAAACAGACGGCTAAGCAAGTACAGGAAACAGGAAAGTTTTGATAGCACGCCTGAAGACGGACAGATTGTTCAGAGCTCGGATGTGCACTGATATGCTGCATCCACGACGCGACTGCTGACTCCTTTTCGCTGCCACTCTGAGCTGAAAGGTCCCCCCCCCCAGGTACACCGCCTAGCAGACCCGCCGCGCTCTGCCCCTGCCCCGAAGTGAGCCGCCCTCCCTGATTGATAAGCATCGCCCTATGCAGATACACGAGCCCGCCCACATCGCGACGCACAGACACAACACTCACCTTCACACCACACCAGACATGTCTCGATAGCGTATCCCCTCGCTCTTTCCCTCCCTACCCTCAAGCTCCTTTCCTTTTCCCCCTTTGACTTACTTGTTCTCCACCGTGGTAGGGAGCCTCACCCCGAGTTTTCTCCCATGTCGTTCTTCCCCTTCCCGTTTGCCCAATTCTCCTCCCAAACTACCCCGGTTGGACGGTAAGCAGAGAATTGACATTGAGACGCCATAGATGCCCCAGTGGAGAAACATAGAGACAGACGTGAGATGTCACTGGCAGTGACTATTGGCACACGAGACAGAGGTCACGGGAGCATCCCCCATACTAGAGCCACCTGGCTATAGGAGTACCTATATAATGCCACACTCCTGTTATAGTTGGGAATGCAGCCATTGCTACATATCATTGCCAGACACGATAGAGAATTGCATATAGAGGCATAATTACATAATACATGTTGTGAATCAGACAGGATGGGAAAGCCAGCCTCATCAACACTAGCTCAACACTCAGTGGAGATAATGAGCATGAGCTCATATTGAAAATATGAGGAATTATTGTAATGAATCTATGATTCCTTACTTCCAGCACCAACATCTAGGGCATGAGACTGTGGCATTATGTATTATGGATATTGTACACGATTTTTATGATGCCTGATATGATATTACTTCCAACTGTCTCACTGGAATGGTTGTAATGTGTGATATTCGTATGCTGTGTCCTCAATAAAACATATTCAAACAACAACAAAAAATCAAAGATGTGGCCTACGTTAATAAAACCTTCTCCCTATGGCAAGAACTTAATCGAGAGGGGGTGGAATTTTCCATAAGCATGGGCGCAAAATCCGTTCCGCTCTCGTATTTTGTGGATTTTCTGCAAATTCGCAATCCGCGAACTCCCGCGAATTTGCCGAAGCACTAATAAAAGCAGGTGCTCGAGTTTAATTGAATTCGAGCACCTGCTTTATTTTATCTATTAGTGCTTCCTGATGAAGCTAACTAAGTAACTATTTTAGAATGGCGCTGGCAGCTTGTCGGCGCCATTCTAAAATAAAACAGGAGAGGGGCAGAGGGCAGAAGGGCACAAAGACGAGTGTGGCAGAGGGCAGAAGGGCACAAAAACGAGTGGGGCAGAGGGCAGAATGGCACAAAAACGAGTGGGGCAGAGGGCAGAAGGGCACAAAAACGCGTGGGGCAGAGGGCAGAAGGGCACAAAAATGAGTGGGGCAGAGGGCAGAATGGCACAAAAACGAGTGGAGCAGAGGGCAGAAGGGCACAACAACGAGCGGTCTCGCAATAAAAAAAACACGGGAACACGCAAATCGCCCCGCGAACACGCCCCCAAAAAAATCCGCAAATTCGCAAATCCGCAAATTCGTGAATTGCGAAATCGCAAAATTTGCCCATGCTTAATTTTCCAATGCTGAGTAGTACTTTTCTTGACTGAATTGGAAAAGCTCGAGAAGATGTTAACAAAAGTGAGTCTCGGATTTATTTATTTATTAATTGCCTCTCCAGTAGTGCCTCTCTGTTATTGTAGGCAGCTCGTTTTTTAGACCTGCGGATTATCTGTGCAGGATAGTTTTTTATCAGCAGGTCATGTGAGAGTGCCTCTGCATGTTCATTATATTTTTCCATCAAGGTACAATTGCGCCATATTCGGAGAAATTGTCCCAATGGCAGGTTCGAACAGCGGAAACAAATGATTGTCAATCTAAGTTCTTATACTCCGACTGACATGGAGTTACAAGTTCTAGAGAAAGGACTTGGGTATGTACCAACTTTTAAAGGTGACGCATTCCAGACACGTCAAGAACTAGCCGTTTTTTTTTAGGAAGATACGCCTCAATGCATTTTTTAAGAACAAAGACAATATAGAGGGACAGGATACCAACACTGGATTGAGACCTTGGTCTACATTCAATACACTGGCGTATTTGGTCCCAGCACGGATCATTGCTTTTGAGGAGGCTGTAATTCATGACGTAAACAAAAGTGCTACAATCAACACTAGCCAGTTTCAAAATCTAACAAGGATGGAGAAAATTGCATTACAACAACTTGCCGATAACCAACAGGTGGTTCTGAAACCTGCAGACAAGGGTGGTGCCATAATGTTGATGGACACTGACACATACAGAAATGAATGTCTCAGGCAATTGGGCTATCTAAGGTCCTACAAACCTCTGAAACTGGACCCATCGGTACGTCTACAAATTGAAATCAAAAAGAAGGTGCAGGAGGCTAAGGAGAATGCATGGATTACGGATCATGAAGCTCTGTATCTAGTAGCAGCATCACCTACTATTCCGTATTTCTATGTATAGACCCAAATACATAAAACCATACGTCCCCCTCTAGGAAGACCCATCATTTCGGGGATTGGGTCTATACTCGAACCCCTATCTACCTTTGTTGATGTGTTTCTACGTCCCTTAGTGTTGGATATGCCCACTTTCATCCAAGATACTAAACATCTACTATGTTGTATTCAGGATATTCCATTTGACATTGAACAGGACTAGCTGGTTTCTTTTGACGTGGAATCTTTATGCACGTGTATTCCACAAGAAGAAACACTACTAACAATAAAAGCAATGTTGGAAGCACTTGTTTGGGAGAGCATTACACCGATCAGTTTTTTAATCTTCTGTGCGCGTATGGTCTTGAAAGATAACTTCTTCAAGTTTGAAGAACGATTGTACCTCCAAATATCAGGTACATGAATGGGGAGTGTCTGTGCCCCCAGCCCCGCAAACCTGTACGTTCACAATTTTGAAGAAGGAACAGTTTTAACACATGGGAATCCGTTCTTCAGTCATCTACGGACCTGGAAGAGGTACATCAATGACATTTTTGTTATCTGGAGGGGTGACGAAGAAACCTTAAAATCATTTCATGGGTGGCTCAACACCAAAAATGATTTCATGAGATTCACGCTGGAATTTTCTAAAACCAGTCTTCCCTTCTTGGATGTGAAGATAATGCCAAAAGATGATGGCCTAATAACTGAATTATACAAAAAACCAATGGCATGTAATTCACTACTCCCATTCCAGAGTTACCACCCACGAGCGCTTCGCGAGAACCTGTCATTCGGACTATTTCTCTGAATAAGGCACAATTGTACCTTGATGGAAAAATATAATGAACATGCAGAGGCACGCTCACAAGACCTGCTGATAAAAAAGATAAAAAAACTATCCTGCACAGATAATCCGCAGGTCTAAAAAACGAGCGGCCAACAATAACAGAGAGGCACTACTGGAGAAGGCAATTATTAAATAAATAAATCCGAGATTCACTTTTGTTAACACCTTCTCGAGCTTTTCCAATTCAGTCAAGAAAAGCATTACTCAGCATTGGAAAATACTCAACACTGCGGATAATCAACTTCCTCCTCCCTTGTTCGCATATAAACAGAGTGCCAATATTAAAGACAAATTGGTACACACACGTCCTAAAGAAACTCAACCTAAGATTACACAACCCTCTTTGTGGAATCTCCCACCAGTGATGGGGCACTTCCCCTGCGGTACATGTACAGTATGTCCGCAAACTGAGAAAACTATGGAGATTAACATAGGTACGGCAAGACCTTGGAAGATCATGAAACACACTAATTGTAATAGTGAGCGACTTATTTTCTTGATCTGGTGTCCTTGCAGTCTTCGGTATGTCGGAATGACTACCAGGAAGATTAAAACAAGGATACAAGAACATAAAAGTACTATTCGATGTGGAAAACGATCCACTAAACTGACCAATCATTTTCTAGATAAACATCATTCAGACATCGAACTACGATGGGTAGTTCTAGAGCAACCGTTAATACCCCCACACTTGACAGATCTATCAAAGTTCCTTTTCCGCAAAGAACAACGCTGGGTCTACAAATTGAGGACTGATGTGATTGGCCTGAATGACGAAATACCGTGGTTAGCTTATGGGCCAACACTCTTCATACTGACCCCATCTCCTCTATGTATACAGAAGAGAATAATACACATTTAGTCATGTTCCAGGGTCATGTGTTGATCATTTTTTGACCACAAGATATTTAATTAAGACCAATAAAGGACTAACGGAAGATTAGCCGCTTAGACAATTATAGTGAGCAATCAGCCAATTAGATACTCTATTGTGGAGCAATGTAACTCACCTATTTTTTGGCATTATACTGATTGGTTTAAAAGAACTCTCAATTTTAAAAGAACTCTCATGTCATACTTAGGGATGCCCTTCGTTTTGATACATATGCTACAGTACCAAATGAAATTGACTAATACTACCACAATCCCTCCGGATCTGTGGCGTCACAGTTGTAATTATATACTTTCACATTCCTAATTACGAGAGACAAATAGCTCTCATTTCATTTATGTATGGGGTCTCCTGACTCAAACCGCTCCGTAGGTCCATTACTGTATCGAGGTGCTGAGACACTACTTCGCCTCGATGCTTGATGGTCTTGTGCGAAGAGACATGAGCAGGGTTGAAACACTGCCGGTAGCGATTTATACATTATCCACCAGCACGGATTTTGGGGACACCAGGAACATTAAATGGAGTAGGCATGATGGTGAACACTTAGTTGTCAATTTTTGTAAATTATAAAATCACGCAATAGACTTCAAAACGGCAGCGCCAAAAAGAACAGGGTGGAGGGTCTTAGCTCGCGCATGCGCATGGACATCCTCGAGCACTTTGAGTATAGTGCGTTTCTCCGCGCATGCGCTATCGCGTTAAAATTTGTTAACAGGAAATACCGGGCCTACCAATGCACGGAAGGACCTACACTTCGCGCGCTCGGTTTTGCAGCATAAATAAGCCTAGCCTTCTCCAGGTCGATACCTCCCGGGGCGAGCTCTGTTGTGACTGAGGTACCGACGGACAGGTAAGCCATAGTCTATTCAGGGATGAAGGACTTAGACTTTGATTTTGGTGTTAACAAATGGGGAATGAGAAGTAACGCTAGACTTTCTCTCCTCATTACTTGTTAGATGTCTTCATCTGTACCCAGCTTGCATTGATTTAGACTAAAAGTTAGGACATTTAAAACTACTATGGGTATTGCTGCTACAATTGTTTGATCAGTACTTAAGCCGCACATTTTACCCTTATGTGTGTCAAAAACACAAATGCATAATATCTAACTAATTACATGCTGTCTGATACCAGCTGATGTATTTAGGCCCCTTGCGATGACCTACACATGTTGGTGGTGCTAAATAATTTACAGATAAAACATACATTTGTGCTTTGATTTTCACAAATGTTTTGAAAAACATTTTGGTTTTTTTCTCCCGTAGTGCGGGGCCTCCATCCTGAGCAGCCTGCCAGGTTGAGGTGAGGCAGGGTTATCCTACCTTGGAGGGTAAGTCCTAGTGTTTTGTGACTAGTCAAAGCATATACAGTTATTGATATTGATAGGATGTATAAATCATTAGCTAGCATGAAATTGATGGCAATTTTGTTTGGTTGTTCTCTCTCTCTTTTTTTCAAAATTACAGATACCTTGTGTATTACCTGACAAGAAGATACAGGAATACTGGTTTTGTATAAATATTATTACTATTTTTCACACTTGTAGCAGCAGCAATACTATTACAACTGGTCCTGAAGAAAGCCAACTATACAGGGAACTGATCATTAGGCTGAAACATGTTGACCTTAATGTGACAGTGGTTATAAATCCATACCACTGTGTTGCTTTACATTTTAATTCTGCCAGGTAGAGCACAAAAATAAAACTCATGGTAGTGCATCTATCCTAGACAGTTTTAACCACCTTTTTTCACTCTATTTCCACACGGCGCTGCAACCTCACGAGAACCCATCATACTCTCATATGGGAATTAGTACCCATCCTTCAATTTAAAACAAAACATCTCTGAGCTCCTTCATGACATCATGAAGTAGTAGCTCCCAGTGTTGACTAGGATTTCTTCACTGGTAAGGAGGACCCATATGATGAAGCCTGTCACCCTCGGGTGAGTGAGGGTTCTAATCCTTAAGGGATGAATCCCCTTACTGATTGACACTGTTTGGTTTGAGAGGACAGAAACTATAGTACATTAATGGTTTCACTAATGCTCCGGATAAGACTCGAGGTGATCTATGTATGCGTGATCTTGTATAATATCCCAATACTGAATTCATAGCTCCCAATGTGTGTCAATACATAATAATCTAAATACCATCCAATAAAATTGCTTTGTAGTCATTCAAATTCCTGAAGGTTACTGCAAATACTCATGTAACCTAAATGTACAAAGCGAGTCAATCCATACGGGGAAATTCCCATGGAGTATGAATCCTATATGAACATTACATTTCAAAGAGGTCACTCCAATTACTCATGTAACCTAAAAGTACATACACACTGATCTTAAATCCAGAAGGATTTCAAATTATGAACAATTTAAAAGTGATAGCGGAACATCTAGAAATCCATGAGAGAGACTGGAATGAGTATACTGTCCTGCGAGTCACAGTCAAAAGTATCCATAAACATCTTTCTACCTTCAACACTACATGTATAAGAAACCTATTGTTATTCATGTTTATCAATCCCTACAAATGCCCTTACCTGGTGAACACAACTATTGCTGGAATCTCATACCTATAGGAAGTGATGAAATTCGTGCTCCACATTCAAACCTGATTCAACAGTTCTCAAACGTGAAATCCACTTGGATTCTGTCCGTCTTAGTAGAAGCTCCCTGCCACCACCTCTTACATTTGTCCTAACAACATCTATCCCATGGTATACAAAGGGAAAACCATTGCCCCTATCGCATTCATGTGCCGATAATGGGTACGATGCATCCCTATTTTTAATCGCTCTCAAATGCTCTGCAATCCTGAATCTTAGTTCCCTCGTGGTGCTGCCAAAGTACACTTTCCCACAGACACAAATGATGGCATAAACAACAAAAGTTGTACAACAGTTAATGAAGCTATTGATTTTATATTCATGCATTGTGTTGAACCTGAACCTCGTTGTCTTCATGCCAAAGTAGTACATGCTACAATTATTGCATGTAAAAAAGCCTTTCGGTTTCAGGGGCATCCAATTCAATGCACTAGTCTCTTTCACTTCTCGTGTGTAACTGGGGCTGACTATGTCTTTAATAGTGTGACCTCTTTTATAAGTGACTTTTGGATATCTGCTAATAAGTGTCCTGGACCCTCTCCAACAAGCGCCTATGTTTTTTAAGCACACGCCAGATCAGATGGCTAGAGGAATTGAAGGTGGTTATCAAGGCTAAAGGTTTATCTTTATTCGTTGGTGACATAGCATTCTTTAGTACTTCCACTAGTTTCAACTTTGAACTTATGCTATTTTCAGAAACGGTATGTCCTAGATACTCTACTTGCTCAACCGCAAACTTAGACTTGCCCAAACTCACAGTCAAACCAGCATCACTCAATCTAGTCAACATTTTTTGCAAAGTATTGTCATGTATCTGTTCATCCTTACCCCAAACCAATATATCATCTTTGGAGACTTTTACATTAGATTCATCAGCAAACAGCTTTTACATAATTCTTTGAAAAACCGCTGAGGGAGAAGCTAAGACGAATAGCATGTGTACAAAAGCTATATAAACCTTTTGGTGTAATAAATGTTGTCAGATGTCCTGAGGATTGCTGTAACCTAACTTGATGATATGCTTAAGATAAATCTAATATTGAAAATACTTTTGCGTGATCAATTGTTGCCAACAGTTCTTTAATATTAGGGAAGAGATACTGATCTACCCAAATCGATTTGTTTAAGTCACGGAGGTCAACACACATGCGGACTCCCCCATCCGTTTTACTCATCAAAACATTGGGACTTACCCAGTTGGCGGATTCCACCTGCTCTAAAATACCTTCAGTCTCCAACCAAATTAAATCTTCCTTTAAGGCAACTCTCATAGTAATGGGCACTCCCCTCACCTTATGAATAACTTGTTTGGCATCCTCCTTCAAAATGATTTTAGGACAGAAGCCTTTAAACAGCCTAAATTAGATGCAAATGCATCCTTCCACTTACAGCCACTACTTCGCTCATCAATCTTTTCAGTGTTTGTGAATAAGACTTGCTCCAGATGATTTGGATCTAAAACAATGCCAAGCAGCCGTTAATCAGACCAACCTAAGAAATTCCTTCCCTCACTGACGACATACACCTTGGAATGTACAGATCATCCCTTAAAATGTACACTAGTTGGAAAATACCCCAACAATGGTAATTTCTTCTCTGGCCCATCACACGGGTAGGTTCGAGGAGTGTGTCCGACTACAGACAGGGCACCTACTTTTGATATGCTTTCGACAGAGAAGACCGCTGAAGCCTGCACTTCTCTCCAGTAGGGTTTCACTAGAAGCAGCGGGACTAACCGTCCGCCCCTGAATCAAGTGGTAGGCAGAACACTTCCCCATACCACAGTGTGTAGATAGCTACTTCTTAGGTCCTGATGAATTGCACTGTATCTTTGAACGCATTGCATGAAACATATTGACCAGCGACATAGAGTAGAGCATTGCTCCCCTGGATCATTGTACCAGCGAGCAGCCTCTCTTCACATTTTTTAACAAGGTAGATTACCACTGTATTAAAGTTTCGCAGTGAACTATCTATCCTTTTTTTAACACACTACCCATCCACATCTACACTTTCCCCTAGGGCCGTCGCACCCACGGCACCATACGGCAGGAACAAAAGATCTCCGCCAAAGAGCCCCTTTATGGGTGCCCAGCGGGTATTGCACCGTCGACTCGACGAGGAGCAAACCCATATGATGAAGCATGACACCTAGCTTGCTGGGTGTGTGAGGGTTCTAGTTCCAAAAGGGAGATTCCCTCCCTTACGTGTGCCTTCACCCACTTTTTGGTTCACCTCCCCCCCTCCCCTATCCTTCAGCCTCCCCCACTGGGGAACTGCGTACCTTTCTTTGTTTACTTATCTGGGCATGTGCACTGGACCCCGTTAAAATTAGCCCATATCCTCCCTCTCTTTGTCACTAATTTCTTCCCACAAAATACTACAGGATTAATTTCAGCAGCAGTCAATTCTGCATGACCCAGGCTTTTATATGTTAATACATCAATGATAGTGTACGAATATTCCCACTCATCAACTAATTTTTCACAAATGGTCACTTTACACTTGGGCGGATGATAAGAGTCACACATAGAATTCACTGACGCCTCTTCAATGACCAACACCTCATCATCCTCAGTATTAGATTCCTCGCCACTACGAATACCATTCAGATTCTGTTTACTTCTTCATCCCCGTTCCTTACACTTATGAGCAAAATGACCTATTTGTCTACATTTATAATATCTAACTGTAATAGCAGGACAATTAAATATTTCCTAGCAATTGTAAAGGAAAGTTTAAATTCTATTAAGGACTCAGAGGCGAGGATTTGGCTGCCCTTTCTCCACTTTATTTTCACCAGCAGCCATCAGGATCACGTACACAGAACAAACTACATTTCTCAGGAGTCCACGGGAAATGCAACAACAATATTTTTTAAAACAATGTCCTATCAGAATGGAGGAGTTCCCTGACTTCCCACGAGGATGCTCTATCCTCTCTTTCTTCGTGCGAACACAGCCGATAATCATCCTTTTCACTCCAGTTTAGCCAAGTCTGACCCTGCAATACAAAGTGACAATGAGAAATTTAAACAACACAATCATTCTCAGAAAATCTCCAAACATCACAGAAAACAAAAAAACATGAACGACAGCCAGCATTGGATGACAGTAAACAGTGTATGAAAAGAAACATTACTTACTTCAGTATGAAGATGCATCGGAAGGGATGTCATACCAGGGTGGGCTAATCCTCGCCTCCAAGTCCTTAATTGAATTGAAACTTTCCTTTATGATTACTAGGAAATGTTTCATTTTTGTCAGGACCTGAGGCTCAGATTAGGCCAGTTTAAAACTTGGCCACCACCACGGATGCCAGGCCGGGCACCGTTTTAAAATAGAGCCTTTTAAAGGTAGAGTCCGAGGACCAGTCCGCAGCACTTGGGATGTCCTCTAGACGCAGAATGCCTTGGAAGACATTGCTCCTCTTGCCGAGTGGGCTCCAAAATGGGAATTATCTATTTAAGACTTGATCACCAGGTCTGGTTGGGAACCAAAAATGGCACACCCGTTTCACGCTTCCATGTGGGAGATCCACCATCGTAATTTGGTCTTCGCCTCCTCCGAGAGTGGAACAAACTGAGAGTATGTTACCCCTCTGCGTAGGTTTGAGCTCTTGAGTCTCCACAACTCCCTGTAGTGCAGTGGGCCTGGGAGAAATAGCCTAAATTGAGGAAGAAAGGAGGCCCACCACCCAGGCCAGATGGCGAAGGAAAACTGAGGTCTTGGCAACTGTTCGCCTGAGTTTGTGCTTGATCTTGGAGAGCTGGCGAGAGGGAAAGCTTAAGGTGGCCTCTCCCGAGTTCACTAGGAACCCTAGAAACTGGACCTTGTGAGAAGGAATAAGCATGGACTTTGCCTCGTTGATCACGAAACCTAAGGATTACAAAAGTCCAATCGTTACTTGGAGATGAGAGATCAATCACCGAGGGCACTGATTCATCGGAAAGATGTTGTCTAAATAAATTATTAGCTTGAGCCCAACGGCTCTGAGATGTTGCACCACCGGCCTCATGACCTTGAGACGCGGAGGATAGACTGAAAGGAAGGGGTGAAAATTTGAATATCTGTGAACTTCACTGAAACTGAAGGAAACGCCGGTGAGGGGGAAAGATCGGGATTGTCAGGTAGGCATCCTTGAGGTCCAAGCGGATCATCCAATCCATTACGAGATGAATCCCCTTCATTTTGAAGTGAGGATAGGTTAGCCACCCATTGAACTCTCTGAGGTTTATCACCGGACGATGGCGCCCATCCCGTTTTTTCACCAAGAACACGTTGTTGAGGAAACCCCTGGCCAAGAGGTGTTACCTCCTTGTCTATTAAGACCAGCTGCTTTGGGGAAAAAAGAAGCGGGATGGCGAGTATTCTGAATGGGGCAATCGTAAAACTCTATCTGAAAACCCCTGACCGTCTGAAGGACCCAGGCATCCGAGGTCAGGGCTGCCCAATTGTGAAAGAGTTGCAGTCTACCCCCAATTATTATATCCCCTGAGTTCTGAATCCTTAACCTTGCTGGGCACTGAACAAGCCTCTTCCTTTACCCTATCTCCACCTAGGGTACAAGCGCATAGGATAGAAATTCCCGAACTTGGCTGGATCCTGCCACTGTCCCCTGCAGGACTGTCAGACTTGGTTGGGGGCCTGCTGGTAGGCACAGCCGATTAAGCGCCCCCTGGCGGGACCAACGCCACCAAAAACACGGGGAGTAAAGATCTGCTTAATAGAGGTTTGAGCCTTGTCTAAAGAGTTGAAAGTATTTACAAACGTTACCAAATCTTTCACAAAGGGGTCCCCGAATAGGTTGCCCTCTGCTATAGGTCCAGCCTCCGAAGTGGCGAGCTCAACCAGCTTCGGGTCAATTTTAATTCAGAGGGAACAAATTGCTGAGTTTGCGTTTCCCAGGAAGATAATTGCACTTTGGGCCCATCTGGAGAGAGACTCAAGAGAGATGAGGGCCCTGGAAGATTTTGCATCCTCCGCCATGTACAGAATTGTAGCTAGCGGGCCTGCCACATCTAGTAACTTATCTTTGCAGGATCAGCAAGAGCGGTCAACCTCTTTTTTGGGATCCTGCAAAACTTTCGATACGAAAGTGCCCATCTTCGTGTCTATTTCAAGTGTGAAAGACACTTTGCCCTCCAGCGCTGGTCTAGGGCACTCCCTGCGGAGACAACTCCGCACCTCCTTATCCAAGGGCTTCTTGAGTCTAGCGGAAATATAGGACGCCACCTTAGGGGCCGGGGTCCATTCTGCTGACCTAGGATGCAGAAAATCATCAGGGTTCAACATGTAGCCCAACTCTTGAGGTTCTATACCCGGACAAGCCGCCACAGGGCGCCAAGGTCTGCCCGAATCCCCATCCCCACCAGACGTCTGGGGCGAGTCGTCTGAATCCCCCGCGAGAGAGGGGCATGATCCCCGGAGGGCCTTCCCAGGCCCGCCGATGTGGGAGTGGGAATGGTAATGCTCTGCGAGTCCATAAAGGATTTTCTGAGGCAGGCAAAAGCGTCGACATCTATCCCTGGCTCCTCCGTACACTTGCACTTAGGCTCTGAGACAGAGGTGGAAGGCTGCCCTGGAGGTAGGAGATCTAGGACCCCAGGATGATCTTCCCTTTGCCTGAGGGGTTTTAAGCACTGCGCCTGGAGCTGGAGGATTTTCCTCTCCAACGGTGCCACCACCTGCGTAACCGCCTTAGGCATGGATGTGTCCATCAACTGACAAAAATTATCATCAATGGGGAGATAGACTTGGTGGAGGAGTGTGGCTCAATGCTTAGAGCGGCAGACCTTGATGCAGAACGCTGGCCAGGGACCAGGGTTCGATTCCCGCCTCGGCGGGTTTCGGGCTTAAATTCCTCTGACCGGATATTCTCGCCTCAGTGCCGATTCTAAGCATGGGTCCCACGCTGCAACTCTGGGCAATAGCTTGCTTAGTCTCCACAAAGGCCCCCGATACACAAGGGATGCCTGGTTTCACCATGGGATGCCCAGGAGTGGACACCCCACAAGGAAAAGCCAGGAGGGGTTCCCTTGTGGTAGGAGTACAAGCGCCGGGATGCCTCCGGGTCACTGTTCGCGCTATACAAATACGCCACATTTACATTCACATTTACATAGACTATCTCTTCGTCATCCTCATAATAATCATCAAGCTACTGCCTGAGGGGAAATAAGATAGGGGTGTCACTCATTAGTTAGTCAAAGGTTAGTACACTGTGGCCCCCCAACGTGTAACTGATGCAGGATTTAGGTCCGGGGACCATTACTCCCTACTACTGTGAGGTTATTACCCTGCCTGGGCCGGTCCCTTATCTCCACAAAAGATCCTAGCCGCCGTGCTGGTGTTGTGCCTCAAGCAGGGGGCTCCGCAAACAGGCTCAAAGCACCATTAATACAGTGTTATCAATCAGTCCTCCACCGTGTAGAAGGCTCGGTGGGCATGCTTCACTTTGTAAAGTGGAAGACAGACGCAAGGTGGGTTTGGGGGGCAGCCGACCGCAGGGAGGTCCCACCCGGGCGATTTTGGAGGGCTGTGGGGGGGGGGGTTTCTGTGGACCCTTCTAGTAGTTTCTTTTTGGGCTCCATCCTAGTAGGTTTTTGGAGCCCAATACATAAAGCCCATTGTCCCCGCCTCCCAGCCACCATTTTAGGTTTGGTGACCTGGTGGCTGGGAGGTTAGCTAGCTAATTTTTGTGTGGTGTTTTAGTGGGTTTATTTTGAAGCAATTATTCCTTTAGCGTTTAGGCATTTCATTGCTTCGTTTTACAATGGAGGATTATCGGGTGTTGGAAGCTATGCGTTTGCTGTCGGAGGCCGGAAGACTGGATTTGCTTATCGGCGGGGGGCCGGCTCGTCCTCAGCGCCAGGACTCTGCCGGTGTTGCGGCGGCTGTGGCGTCTTGCTCGTCGCCGCGGAAACGCAGGGCGGCTCAGGTAAGCGAACGGGCCAGTCCCGTACTCGGAAGCCGTCCCCTCCTGAAGCAGCGCGTGTTGTTGCGGGGGCGGGGAGGCTCTGGGTGAGTCGCATGACCCTGCGTTGGGCTTAGTAGAGGCGGAGGGCGGTTTGGTATTGGCGGCAGCGGGACGGGCAGCGTTAGCGTCTCGCCCAGAGGATTTTGACCCTGCTATGGAGGCTACTGCGAGGGCTGGCAGTAAGCTGTGGGGTCGGAAAGCGAGCAAGAAGCGCTCCGCTTCCGACCCTGCTGGCGAGCGGCATTCTGAGCCGGGAGAGGTCGCCTCAATGCGCGGTGCGCGTAGGGGCTCAGTGCACGTTGGTGATGGGCGGGGCACATGGAAAGCGAGTGAGGAGCCTTTTGGGGTTTTGTTAACTCCTGTGGGGCAGCAGGTAGCGGAGACACAGTTTGTCGGTGAAGCAGGTTTTGGCAGAATGGAGACAGGTGGTGTGGGGGGGACTAGGGTGTCGGAGTTTTGTTAAAAAATGAAGCTGTCAGAAACAGGGGCATGTTAGTGAAGTAGTAGAGCAAGGGTGGGAGCATGACCATTTTTGCCAGGGCTACTCTACCCGTGGGTGTTAGCGGGAGTGTGAACCAGAAGCCGATCTGCGATCTGAGAGCGGACACTACACGGCTCAGGTTCCCGTCATGGCGGTCGGCCAACTGGCGATAAATCTGTATTCCCAAATACTTGAATGTGTCCGCCATCCACGGAACTCTTGTGCTTGCAGCCGGAACCCCGGATCCTCACTCCATCTCTAAACGCAAAGAGGTCCGACTTGCCGGCGTTGACCCGAAGGCCAGAAAGCTCAGCAAAGTCGCTCAGCAGACGGTCCAGCCTGTCCGGGATGTCGCTGACATCTCTGACGAAAACTAGTAAGTCATCAGCATAGAGTGACACCTGGTATATACCGTCTTCTAACGGGATCCCAACGCCCAGCGTCTGTCGCATGGCCGCAGCTTGGGGCACCATGGCCAGCGCAAAGAGCAGTGGGGACAGAGGGCACCCCGCCGGGTGCCTCTGCCCACCGCCACCGCCTCTGACATGTAGGGTCCTAATGTCACCAGGACCACCGGGTCTTGGTACAGGAGGCCCACCATGCTCAGGAAATCAGCGTCCAACTCATATTTCTTCAGAACTGACCTCAGATACCCCCATTCCAGGCTGTCGAACGCCTTTTCCAGGTCCAACAGTAGGCAACCTGCTTTAGGCCAGTCCTCCGATGCTCCCGCCGCTACCCTGAAATACCGTCGTAGGTTTAATGACGTGGACCGCGCTGGCACGAAGCCGTTCTGGTCCGGATGCACCAAATGCGGAACCACTGGCGCCAGCCGCTCGGCCAGGATTTTGGCATAAATCTTGTAGTCCACGTTTAGCATAGCTAGTGGACGGTATGAGCCTAACTCAGTGGGATCTTTGCCAGGCTTGGGGAGCACACTAAAAAGGCCTCGCGTAGGGATGTCGGAAGCCTATCCTTATCAATCGCTGCGTTATATAGCCCGAGAAGCCAAGGCGCCAGAATCTCTCTGTTGGCCTTGTAGTATTCTGCTGGCAGGCCATCTGGCCCCGGGGATTTCCCTGATGCCAAGGCCTGAATTTCTTCCCCGACCTCTTCCAAGGTGAGCGGGGCGCAGAGCGTCCCGTTCTGGGCGTCGGTCACGCTGGGCAGCCCCACCAGGCCCAAGAACTCCTCCAGTGCGCGCCTATAGCCAATCCCCCGGGCTGCGTACAGGTGCTTATAATATACAACCAGCGCCTGCTGGATTTCACGCTGCATGTAGACCATTTCCCCTCCCCCCGCGTGAATGGCCCCCACCAACGCTCCCCGGTCTGACCGCTGCACCAACCAGGCCAGCAGCCTCCCAGCTCTGTCCGCATTGGCATGCGTCCTGGCCGTGTGCGCCGCATAATTATGGCACCTTAGCCGTTCCAATAAGACTGCATGCTCCCCTCTCAGCTCCTCCAGCCGAATTGAATGTCTGCCGGCTCTCTCGCCCTCCCTCTCATACTGCAGAAGCTGTGACTCCAGTTTGGCCAGGGAATCAGACACCGACTTGCGAATATTCCAGGTGACGCCGATACAGTGCCCCCGAATGGTCGCCTTGAGCGCATCCCACTCCAGTAGCGGATCGGCCGTTGACTCGGCATTAACCTCAAAGTAGGACAGAATGGCTGTGCCCAACGAGGAGCGGAACTCGGCGTCCTCCAGGGCTGCCGGTTGCAACCTCCACACAGGTATCGGCGGTCGGCCTGCATCCCAGCAAACCCGAAATAACAGGGGGTTGTGATCGGAGTGCGTCCTGCCTAAGTATGACGTCTCGGTCAGGAGTGGAAGCAGGGACTGAGAGCCCACTATGCGGTCCAGACGGACATGTAGGCCGTGCACCGCTGAATAACATGAGTATATTCAATAGATGGAGTGTTACACCCGCCAGAGGTCATAGATCTCCCAGTGGGCAAGCCAGTCCTGCAGCGCCTGCGCATTGGATGCCACCGGCGCGGAGCACAGCTGGGGGAAGGACCGGTCTAGATGCGTGTCCAATGCCATGTTAAAATCTCCACCTAACAGCCATGGGAGTCTCGCGTAGAAGTGGAGGACCCGATTCAAGGCTCCCAGAAATGAGTGTTGGCCAGTGTTGGGGACGTATAAGGTTCCCAGCAGTACCATCTGCCCGTTGAGCTTCCCCTTCACCAGGGAGTACCTACCCTCCTGATCCACCAGCGCCTCCTCACACACAAACGGGACCCCAGCCCTCACCCAGACTAGTGTGCCGCGTGCATGCGCTGAGTAGTCCGTGCCGTATATCTGGCCTCTCCATCTCCTTCGGAGCTTCCCAAGTTCTGCACGGGACATATGCGTCTCTTGCAGCAGCGCTACCCCCACCCCATGTCGCTGCAGGAAAGAGAAAACAGCATAACGGCGCGCTGGGGTGTGCATTCTGCGGATGTTCCATGTTATGATATTAGTGCCTGCCATTGAAAGTGTTGCGCTGCCTTTTCTTGTGAGCCAGAGGGCGGTGACAGCACCAATCTTGGCCAGCGGCCGGTGCACGGGGGGTTTTGCCTGCATGTCGCGTCTGCGCCGAGTAGCCAACCTTAAACAATAAAACCTGTGAGGCGAACACCCAACGGGGCATTCGTCCAAACAAACAGTGTGCCTGTCCCTCAATGGGTCGTAGTCTCAGCGCTGTGGTCGCGCAGTGGGATGTGTAGCCAGCAATATGTCGGTGT
Source organism: Lissotriton vulgaris (assembly GCF_964263255.1). Classification (NCBI taxonomy): domain Eukaryota; kingdom Metazoa; phylum Chordata; class Amphibia; order Caudata; family Salamandridae; genus Lissotriton; species Lissotriton vulgaris. Next base: position 339,119,847 of record NC_141687.1, on the reverse strand, counting down.
TACTCCCATGTGTAGGGCCTAGGTGCATCTGGGAGGTGCTTGAGGATGGCCAGTGCGCTGTTCATACAGTACGCAGGATACCCCCCTCACCCTCTTCACACACTCGAACCCGGGACTCGGTCCGCCGCCCGCCCCGTAAAACCAGCTCCCCCACAACCCCCAGACACCGCCCCCTCACCCATCACTTGTGTCTCTGTGCCAGTGCCCCACTTCAGCAGTTCTCTGCGTAGTGGACAGTCAAAGGATATGTTATCCCCCCATGTTCAATGACTGTGAGGTGATGGCCTCCAGTGCTGCCCCCAGGGTTTCTCTTATAGTCACATCAGGAGGTCCGCTGTCTGTGGCGTCACCACTGGCAAGTTGGCATCCTCTGACAGATCCGTGGACGGGGAGGAGGCGCCGCTTACATCCAGCTCTCTCGGCTGCTGAGCTTCCCTGTGGTTGGGGACCTGGCCGCTCCCAGTGTCGCGACCGCTGCCAGCGCCTCCTGCCTCTCTCGTCTCATCCGCTTCAGGCTTGGGGCAGCCGGGCCCGGGTCCCCGCTCAGTCTGGCCCCTTTCCTCCGTCTCCGTCTCCTGGACCGCTGCTCCTGCCAGCCTCCGACCTCTGGGCCAGTGGGTCTCGTTTCTGACCACCGCCCGGTCTCCTGCAGCCAGTCCCAAACATCAGACGGGGCCTCGAAGAATCGCGTGCCCTCCTTGGTGACCACCCGGAGGCGCGAGGGGAACAGCAGGTAGTAAGGCAGTTCCAGTTCCCGTAGCTGCCACTTCACGGCAATGTATGTGCTCCTCCGCTTCTGCACTGTCGCCGTGAAATCAGGGAAGAACATCACTTGGCTGTTGCCTACCTTGAGTTCGGTCAGTTTCCGGGTTTCGCGGAGCACCGTGTCACGGTCCCGGTAGTTAAGGCGCTTAAAGAGGAATGGGCGAGGCCGGGTCCCCGGGCGCTGTGCCTGCGCCCACACTCTATGCGCTCTCTCAACCACAAAGTGCGTGGACAGCGTTCCAGGCGGCAAGAGCTTCTGCAGCCACTGTTCTGTGTACCTCTCAGGATTCTTCCCTTCCTCTCCCTCCGGCAGTCCAACCACCCGGACGTTGTTTCACCGAGAGCGCCCCTTTTCATCCTCTGCCCGATCTTCTAGCACCTGGACCCTCTCCACCAGATCTTGGAGCTCCGCGGCATGACTGCGCACCACAGGCTGCATTTCTTGGACTGACTGGCGCTGGGTAACCAATTTTGGAAAAGGTGATGGACAGAGTTTCTGAATGATGCAGAATACTCCTACCCAGTCAAGAGATCAGGGCTTGATCCATCACCGTTTTTTAGCTCACTGCACCATCCCAGCTTCAGAACCTGGCTATATGCAAATTAGTCTGTTCCTGTCCCAGTGCATGATGGGAACAGGGCAAACCAAACTACCAAGCCAATTCTTATACTGGGAAGGAGACAAGCTACCGGGGACCGGTTTCTGGCATTTCAGCCATCGTCGGCCCGGCTTGCTTGAATCCTGATGGTGCAATGAGCTAGGGACTCACGTCTCAAGTCTGGCGCTGGGTAACCACCTCCTCCGAGAGCTTGCGATGTTCGGCCTGTAAAAGCGTGAAGTCAGATGGGACTTTGTCGATCCGCGCTTCAAGGGACGTCTTGGTTTGCGCCAGAGTGGTTCCTATGCGTTCCACCGCCGCCAGCACCGAATCCATCTTGGCAGCCAGCGTCATCGTGAGCTCCGAGTCTCCTCTGTTCCTTTCCTGAGTTGGCCCCGTGTCCCCTGCTGCCTGTTGTTGCTGCTTCGTCTTGTCCCTTAACTTCCCTATCACCAGTTGCTGCGCCGAGGGCATGGATGTGTCTGCGCGGTGCGGCAGTCTGCGAAGAAAGGGGAGGCCCCCGACCTGTCCTGGCACCTCCGTCACAGCCACCTGAAGGGATCCAACCAGGGCCAGTCACCGTAGGTAATCGGTCAGCTCCAGTGACCCGCTGTGGACACCTCCGTTCTCGCCCGTGCAGTCTTTAATGGCCTGCGCTCCCCCCGGTGTTCTCGGTCGCGTGCAGGTAGTCTTCCGTGGGGGCCCACACCCTCCAACGGGCCTGCAGTGGACGTTTCGGCAAGGGCCCCACTTCTGAACTTCAGCCCGGCCCTAGGGATGGGGTAGGCATGCCGCGGCCTCGCGGCTCAGGGACCGTGCAGGGCTCCGGGCGGCGCCAGCCAAGTCCGCCTACGTTTCGCCCTGTGGGATGCACCCAATGTAGGTGGGTCACCGCCGCTTCTTGTGGGCCTTATTCCATGGGCTCCACCGTCACTCAGTTGACCCCAAGGGGGCACGGGGATGCGTGCCCGCTGCTCCTCCCCGGCCTCGAGTGCGTGCACACCTCAGAATCCTCGGTGGCTCCCCAGCCAGTCACTCCACTTTCACCAACGTCTGCGCACACAGACGCTCCCAGGGCCCCCGGGCCCGCTCCCTTGCCTCCGCCTCACCGGTTCCCCCGGGTTCCCCGCAGGCGTCACAGCGAACAGTGGCTGCCAGGTCTCTGAGTGCAGGCACCAGCGTCTACTCGCACTCAGCGTCAGTGCACCTAGAGTTCAGGGGGCCTCCCTACCTCAGCATCAGCTCCTTCAGTGAGTGAGCGTCGGGATCACCAAGGGGGGGCCGTACCCGGGGGTCCTCCACCGGCCACCGGTGCCCCGAACAGAGGATGCGCTGTCCGCCGCCAAATTCAAACGGGAGCGGGCTGCTCGCGTCTACATGTCCCGGTGGCCGCCATCTTAGAGTCAGGCAGGGCGCCGCAGCACTATCCTGAAGGGTAGCCCACTCTCCGCGCACCATCCAGGGCCCCTACCAAAGCACCGCCGAATGTCCAGTGCGGCTCCCTGCGGCCCAGACTCCCACCGCTCCAGTCTCCGGTAAGTCCGAGGCGCTGCACCGTGGTCGCGAAGACCACCTCACTCAAGGCACCCCACTGTGTGCAGGCGCGGGCAGTGGGCACCCGTCCGGAGACTCGGCAAAGGGGAGGCACCTCCTATGCCCTCGTAAGCCAGTGACGCCCAGCTGTCCCCTGCAGTCCACCCCGCAGTCCACCCCGCACCGTCCAGTCCCTCCCGGCGTCTTCAGTCCACCTCTGGGTGTTCTTCCGGTTTCGCCCGCTGACCCACAAGTCCGGTCCCTCTGTCCCCCTATCTGCTGTGCTGCTCCCTGACCGGCTTCGATCCTCCTATCGCAATGCCCGCCTCGCCGCCGGGACCTCCCAGGCTGCAAGTCCTCGACCAGGCCGCAGTCAGTTTCCCGCCTCCGGGAGCTCCGCCGCCAGGTCACTCCTCAGTACCGGCCCCCGTTGTCTCCGCTCTTGGATGCAGCAGCCACCCGGGGTATCAGCGCTTCTACCCTGCACTGTCTCCCCTGCACAGGAGCACCTCCACCGCGTTGGTCAGGATAAAAAGGCCCCGTGTGGTCGGAGCCTCACCAAGACACGTCCGCCATGTTAGGCTGCTGGCCACGCCCCCCATGGGTTGCTCCATGTCATGTGCTCTCTTTGAATGTTTCAGTACTTTTTTGCAGTGGCATTTCATGCATCATTCAAGTCATACGCTGGTGACGCACTATTTAGATGATTTCTTTTTTGTTGGTTACCCGGGCTCCGCGGAGTGCCAGACAGCTCTGGACACTTTCCATGGGCTCATGGAGGAGCTGGGTGTGCCTTTAGCTCCAGAGAAAAGGATGGGTCCTGCTACAGTCCTTTCATTTTTGGGCATTGAAATTGATTCAGTGGCAATGCGGGCTCGCTTGCTGGATGATAAAAAAGAGAAGAAGCTGGAATTTTTTAGAGTAATGTTATCGAAACAGAAAGTGCAGGTGAAGGAGATTCAAGTGCTGTTGGGACACCTTAATTTTGCATGCAGAGTGGTGCAAGCAGGGAGGACGTTTTGTCGAAGATTGGGCAGGGCTCTGGCTGGTCAGCATTTGCCCCACCATCGTGTACGTTTCTCAGCAGGTGTCAAAGAGGATTTGCGGATGTGGTAATTTTTCTTCACTTCATTCAATGGTGTGCCACTGGTCAGAGATGTGGATTTTCAGTGGGATGTGCAAATATTCTCGGATGCTGCAGGCAGTGAGGGCTTTGGCTTGTATTGGAATGGGAGATGGTATGCAGAGAAATGGCTAGAAGAATGGTTGAATGGTGGAAGGAGCATAACATTTCTTCAGTTTTTTCCATTGCTAGTGGCATTGACACTTTGGGGGAAGGACCTGGCACACAAAAAAGTTCTGTTTCGAGTGGATAACATGGCTGTGGTGGAGATTGTTAATCGGCAGTCAGCCAGGGATGAGCAGATATTGAAACTACTGAGAGTTTTTGTGCTTGGCTGCTTGAAACATGACATTAATTTTCGAGCCTTGCACATACCCGGTGTGGACAATGATATAGCGGATGCTTTGTCTCGTTCACAGTGGGGGAGATTCCGTGGACTGGCCAGGAAGGCGGCAGAGCACCGACCCCAATGCCAATACATCTGTGGCATGTAGGCAACGTCGGGTATTACAGCTGGTGGTAGGTTCTTTGTCTGTGTCCACGCGTGCTGCATATTCTCTTGCATGGAAAGAGTTCTTGGAATCCGGCGCATGCAGGCGAGAGGAGATTTGGCGTCGTTCCGAGGATGTGATTCAGTTCATTTTGGATCTTATGGATAAGGGTCTGTCTAGGGTGACTATTGCAAGGAAGTTGGCAGGGATATCCTTCATGGGTAAACTCTTTTGGGGTTATTCTCCTTCGGCTGGTGAGATTGGCAAGAGAAAGCTTGAGGGTTGGGCCAGGGTGCGGGGAGATACGCAAATGTCTAGGGCTCCTTTATCCTGGCAGACGCTGGCACGGCTATTAGAGATTCTGCCTTCTGTTTGCAGAGATGATTTTGAGGCTTGTTTGTTTGCCATGTTGATGGCTTTCATTTTTTTGGGGCCTTTCGAATTTCAGAGTTGTTGGGTTCTAAATCTAAGGGAGGGGTTTACCGGCGGGACATTTTTTGCTCGGAGGAGGATGTGCATGTGTGGCTTGCTAGCTCTAAGACTGATCAGAAGAAGGTGGGAAAAGGGGTGTAGTTGGGAGCTCGATCACCGAAAGTTACTTGTCCATTGCGCTTGGCTCACCGTTGGCGCACGCTATCTGAGGGTCACGATTGTGATCTTGTTTTTCAGCACATTAATAAGGTGCCTGTTACAGCGTATCAATTGCGCATAGTTTTGCGTAAAGCTTTGCAGAAAATTGGCCTGGATGGGGGGGCAATACGGAATGCAGTCTTTTAGGATTGGTGCTGCGACAGAAGCGTATAATAGGGGGTGGTCTCAAAGGGAAACCATGCGGTTAGAGCGCTAGTCTTCTAAGTGCTTTCAGCGATATGTGCGAGGCAACGCGCGGGAGGCGCACGCGTCATCCTCCTTGCCTTGAGTATTCATTGTTTTTTCTTTTACAGGTTCAGTAGCTGGGCCCCGGTCTCGAGAGGTGACGGTTTGGATAGTGGGGCATTCGTTCATCAAATGGGCCCGGGTTCAGGTGACTCAAAGTTATTTTGGAGAAATGTTAGGATTTAATGCTAAAATGTTTAATATTGTTTGGAAAGGAAAAGGGGGGATGCTTTGGAGGGAACTTGTTCCATGTCTCAATAAAGGAGTGGTTGGAGGTTGCTGCCCAGATATCTTAGTCATTCACTTGGGTGAGAATGATCTTTCTGGGACTAAAGGACTGGTCTTGTTGCGGGCGATTAAGAAGGATTTAGCATTCATTAAGGAGCGTTGGTCTGGTTGCCATGTTTTATGGACAGAACTGGTTCCGCGTAGGATATGGAGAGGAGTGGTGAATCCTAGAGCGATTGACAGGGCTAGGAAGAAGGTGAATGCTGAAGTTTCCAGATGTTGCCGTCAATTGGGTTTTGGAAGAGTGTCTCATAGGGAGATACGTTTTGAGTCTGTGGAATTTTTCAGGGATGACGGAGTCCATTTATCTAGAGTAGGAATGGATCTGTACTTGAGAAGTTTTGGCTAGATCTTTGAACGTGCAACGGTGAGTGTTATTAGGAGTCCTCCTTTTTCCTACTTGGGGGGCAGAAAGGGGGGGTGTGTTACTCCCCCACCTTCCTGGGTGGCGGGGTCTAGTTGTTTCAGGGCAGTTTGTGGCAGAATTTTGTTGATTTATGGTTAGGTTGTGTTATCGACAGGGAAAGGATAAGTTGGTCATTTGCAGTCTGATTACACGTTTTGGGGGTTTGACAGAGGTGAAGGGGCAGGCATGGGAGTTGGTTAACGGAGGGCCTGGTATTTATAAGTTATTGGGTTGATATGATGATGTAATATTTTATAATGTTGTTGTAACGTTTTGAAATGTTGTTTTTTATGGGTGGGGGAGGGGTTCAGGAAATTTTAGGGGAGGGGTGGGGGTGGGGTTAGGGTTATTTATTTATTTAGTGAGGTTTAGTTTTGGAAGGCTTTTGCCGAGGTTTATTTAATTTGTGATGCGCACCTGTTCCAATTCCACATTCAAGTTTTTGTGGTCTGCTTTAACCCCCCCTCACCCCTCCCTCCCAACGGCAGCTCGGGGGGTAGAGACATGCTACACGCATAAATTACTGACCACGGTTCCCCTAGCGGTCGGAAGACCGCATCGCAGGCGGAGCCTGAGACTAGGAAAAGCGGCCGTGAAAATGACAAAAATAGTCCCGCATCTGCGCTGAAAGGCAAATTAATATTAATGGCAGCGCTTAATCAACAGCACACAATGCATCATTAAACATTACAAAAATATGGCATTAGCGACTCCAAACGCATGAAGCAAATGGTACAAAAATTGAACGGAGAGAAAACACTTACCTCTGGCTGCTGGAGCAGCGAAGAAAGAGGAGGATAGTGCATCCTCGTGGAAAGTCATGGGAGCTCCTGCATTCTGATTGGACATTGTTTATAAAAAATTGTGGTTGTATTTCCTGTTGACTCATGGGGAATGTAGTTTGTTCTGTTTATGTGATCCTGATGGCTGCTGGTGAAAATAAAGTGAAAAAAAGGACAGCCTAATCTGAGCCTCCGGTCCTGACATAGAATCAGTAAATGATGCAAAATGCTTCTCACTGCCACATCGATAACATCTACTTGTTGTCTTTCTACCATCACTAACTTGTTTCACTGGAACCATCATCTCCCTGTCATGTGAATTGGTTAATTTTATATCCATTTTTTTAAACTTTTGTACCAAATTTACACTTTTTAACTTATCTCCACGTTTGTCAAACTCTTGTGGTTTTAGTTCTTTCACATATTGCGTTGCATTCTCCACCCTTTTTGCCGCAAAGATACCACTCTCTAAAGAAGGCTCCTTCATGTTGAGTAGTTTTTCTTGAATTTTTATATTGTTAGTCTTATTTACCAATTGATCCCTTATGATCTCATCCCGTAACTCCCGGAAATTACACGTAGATGCTAATGTATTATGTAAAGCGCTCTGATACCTACGGGTCAAGCTAACACTATATAAAACTTTTAAAATAAATAAATGTTCCTCAATACTGCAATGTATTGATCCACAGTTTCCCCCACTTTTTGTTCCCTAGAAAAGAATCTATGGCATTCCACCACAATATTCACTTTGTAACTGCTTTCTAATGCTCTCATGGTTTGAGCAATTTCATCATCATCCTCTTCCTTGTCCACCTCATTTTCTTGTGCTTCAAGAGGTAGATTTGGCAATTGTCTTAGTACATTGCTTCCTTCTGCACCTAAATTATGTTTTAAAATTGCTAGTTTGCATTTAGGTACAAATATAACACCACCAATTACATCTAAATAAGTTAGGAAATCTTCATGCCAATCCTCCAACAACATTGGTGGAATACCATAAGACGGTAAAAATGCTGGTGGGGGCATTATGGAATCCAAATTAGCCATTATAATATGTGCATGTTCAACACTGTTGCTGCTATACTGAAACTCCTTTGTTAACAATACAACGTGTAACAATAATAAGAAAATACCTGAAAAACAAAAAATTCCAACTCGGAAACACACTTAGTCACAACTGCAGAGAAGGAACTATATCCCACTTTAAACACTGTAAAAGTAATATGTGACGCGCAGTCACAAGATGGATCAGGCAACATTACAGTTCCTGTAGCCTTGACAACGACAAACAATCACCAATGCGTGCCAGCATAGCTTTGTTTATGATGCACAACCTCCTGTGAGTGACGATGCCTGTGACAGGTAATCCAAAGAAAGGCGCGAGGTCCTCCCCCCGCAGAGCGCATGCGGAGTGCGAGTCGATGCTCATGAAAGCGTGCGAGCTTCTCCGCCCTCGGAGTGCATATGCCTTTGCCAAAGCCTTTGTTGAAATCCCAAAACTGGTAACTTACAGTTATCGCGAAATCACATCCACCGGCGCCACAACACCACGAACATGAGCTTCGATCGCAGATATGCAGATGTTTGGCTCGCTGGCATCTCCACGACACTTCAAAATTCCTCTTGAAACAATCACCCCTCCTCTGCAGTTTTCATGAAAACCATGGTCAGGAGAAAAATTGCAATATGCAAGCATATTAATGCTTCCTTACCACCACAACACAGCCAGGGAACGGCAGTTCCCTGGCAGCTGGGATGGGGCGATGTCAGCCTGCCTGCCCTTGTTGTAATAGGACAGTAAGGAGACCCCCACTGCCGTGCCCTGACATTCTCGTAATCAAGGCCTTAGTGGAGATGGTGTTTATTGGAGTCTATTATTAATGACCATCGGCTTGGGAAGAGTTGTGAGTGGAGTTAAGGCTCTTCCTACACTCTACTATGCACACCCCTCATCCAAGAGAGGGGTCTCAACAGAAAGGCCAGTCCCCATACCCTACTACACAAACTGTCATCTTAGAGTAATGAAACACCTTAAAAATAGATTTACATAGTAAAAACTAATACTATACATTATTGCAAAAACTGATTTTAATATTAATGAACGTACAAAGATGTCTCAATATGAGAATTACAAGACCTGAGGAGATGGACAATCTCAACACAAATATTGCTGTATTACTCTGTTTTATACTCAAACATCAGTTTTTAGAAACATATTGCAAAAGTTCATCCTTTCCTGTTATATTACAATACAAAGTTCATTCTCTTTCAAAATAATGCATGCACACAGGATATATTATTCAGTTATTCTACCATTAATACAGTAAAATAAAATCTTTCTTTTAAACCTAGAAATTCACTGAAAAACGAAGACTAAAGTAACGTTATAGGTAGGTGTCATAAAAAAGATTTTTTTTTTTTTTTTAAACCTTAGAAATTCACTGAAAAAAACCAATGGTTTTAGTAAAGTGAATTTCTCAGTGACAACATTATCGTTTTGGACAAAAATACAGACACAGAAATTTTTCACTAACTATAACTTGAGCCCCCGCCATTCACTGCTTATAACCGCACACATGACATCACTCATGACATGTTCTATGACATAGTTTATGAAATCACTGATAACATCTGAAAGGATATCATTGATGACATCATTGATGACATTACTGATTACATCATTCAAGCTTTGTTGTTCCACATATTGCTCTATATTTTAATATGGTATTAGAGGCCTAACAGTAAGTAGAAAATAGGTCAGCAGAATATCAACCATCATTTCTGCCTTTACAGGCACCAGTCCCTTATTTGTGGAAAAAATGCACTATGTGCTGCATTGACCCTGTACCATACACTTTAGAGCTAGCATAGTTCACCACAGATATATAGGATACCCTCATCGAGTATGAGGCTCAGTCTGTATACAATTGTTCAGAGAAAGTTCCTAAAAAGAGTGAACGTCAGTTCCAAAACAAATGACCTACTATGCACAGCTATTATCTGTATCAAAAATCTTAAACTCTTTGAACTTACATTGAGAAATGAAATTGATATCAGTAGAGAAACAGATACTGTATACAGTGCTTATTCTATGGAGAGAGTTTACTTTATACCACACTGTTTGCAAACAGTGAAACTTTCATAAGTAACACATCACATAGTATTAAAAAGTATCTACTAAGAACAGTGCACATTCTATGCAACACTTGTCAAAAAGGCACTATTTGTGAAAAAAAAATCTGAAGGTGCTAAACATCCTACTACCTGCACCCTTTATACTGTTGTGAAAACTTTACAGATAGCCCATCTTCTCAAGAAAAACAAGCACATGTATATAGGTTAGTACCTGGTGCATATGGTCTTCTGAGGTATGTAGAAATTGCCATACTGACGCAATTCTGTCTAATAATTCAAGGCTCCTTACAAAAGTTAGTATCTACTACGTAGAATTTACTCCTGTTGAAAACATATTCTGCAGTACCAAAAAAATTGTGTGGAACATAATGAACACAGGTCGTCAACTGTCACCTGCACACAGATTTACTCTTGAATATAAAGATGTCTAACATGTTCAATACCTCTACACACCTATGGTGCATTAGAAGCAGATGTGTTTTGTAAACACAAACACCCATTAGCTGGACCCATGCTGTACAAAATTAGGTAGTAGTTTCAACAATGGTTCCTTCGGGTTTACCAACAATTGCTTTAGGTCATGCGATCGTCTACCACAGTATTCAAAACATAACTTTGTTAATTATTATGCTACGTTAATTACCTTTAGAATGCAAAACCAAACCAAGAAAAAGGGTCAGGGTGATTTTAATTATTCAGTTATTTTTCATTTTTGACTGACACCTTAGATATAAGCATAAAATACTTTTTCACACGGTACAAAATACGGCGCAACAATTCTGATCAGTGTGCAAAGTGACATAACGTGAAATATTGTGACATTGTGACATATAAGTGAAGTTCTATATACAAGTGAATGAATAAGTATGAAAAACGAAGAACAATTATTAAAGGCCAATTCCTGTTTTTTGATACTAGAGTCCAACACGCTATTTTAATTAGCTTTGGTGTGTTGGGCACGGTAAGTAGGTCCTTGTGGTGATTCTGTCGACGTTTCGTCCCTATGGACACCGTATTTATGGGTCTTTAGCGGGTCTTCTTCAGGACGGGGACTGGGAAAGGATTATTGCGCCAGGTCTTCATCGAACGGGCATCCCAATATTCTACTTTGTAAGGGTGTCCTCTGTGATCTTGAATCTATAGTGGAGATCTTGTATTTAATCAGGGTTAGTCCTATTTGTTGATTGCTTTTTCCTTAATTGCCACAATCGCTATTTTATTTTCAGCAATCATTCGTATATGCATGTGTCAACTAAGGCCTTAGACAGAGGCGATGTTGCTGTCTATCTCAATCATGCCGCCTCATATTCATTACGGGATTTCATCTATGCACTGTTTTAGTTCCTCAGATGGGGGTCAATCCAGTCCGCTCGGCTAAATAGTTTCGAGTGGCTCGAATTAGGTAGGCAAGTAATATGGTACTAACCTGTCACTATGCAACCTAGTACACAAACTGGCACACTCATTGGATGATGTCACCAATAATGTCACTCAATGAAGGTGGTAATAGGTAGGAAAAACTAATATATCATTTCTATATATTTTTTAAACTTTTCATGGAGTACCATGGTATTGCCTTGGGAGTACAGCGTTACCAAAAATAAATTATTTGAAAAAATATATGTTTCAAAATTGTAAAAACACTGTAATACACTATATTTCACACAGTGTATTTACAATATTTGTTTTATAATGTTCAATATATTTAATTATTACTTTTTAAATATACGCACCACTGCGGTAATACATAGAAAATACCACAGAACTTTAAAAAATGTGACAAAGGAAAGAAGCATTTCATTTAAAAAATCTACTTACAAAATAGTACTGCGGCACTTTGGAAAATTATTTTAACATTTAAAAAATATATATTTTTGAAAATTCTCTACCTATTTCCACTATAGTAAAGTTGAAATAAGTATGGAACAAGAATAAAACCAAATAGTTACTTATATCTAAGGCCCTAACCCACAACACAGCACGCAAAAGTGTAATCAAAACAATATTGCTGCCTTTTGTATTGCCACGTACAACTCTCTACCACAAATTTACCATGGCACAAGATAAAATCACGGCTTACCTGTACTATTCAATTGCATTACCCTTGAGTCCTGCATGGTGTTGCATGGGCAACACAATTTTTGAGTCACATTTAGAAACCAACTCCAGGCCAACATATGTAATCCTGTCTTGCTTGGTAACTCTAGAGAAACTGAACCTAGCGCAATTTGCTGTTTTGCGTTACTCTGAACATCCTAATCTAAATACCAGGTCAATTCCACCTAAATACTCATGTTGTCCACTCTTCACCACCCTACACCATTCCACTATATACTACTCCACTATACAGTATTCCACTGATCATCCCTCCACTCTATGCCACTGAACTCTCCAGCACTCCACTCTACCCCACTCCACTCTATGCCACCACACTACGCTATTACATTATACACCACTACACTCTATGTTACTCCACTATACACCACCCCACTCTATGCCACTCCACTATATGCCATTCCACGCTACTCCACTACACTCTATGCCACCCCACTTTACAACACTCCCACTGTACACTATTCGACTGTGCACAACTCCACTTTATGACACTTCTACTCTATGCCACTCCAGTGTACGGCACTTCAATGTACACCACTGAACTGTACAGTATTCCAGTGTACGCCACTCTGCTGTACTCCTCTCCACTGCACCCTATTCCAGTCAATGACCAAAATATTGAGAAGGGAAGTGCAAATAGGTAAGAATAGATTTACGATTCTTAACTCCATATCTACGTTCCTCGAAGATATATATATCGTCAAGGTACAGATATATGGAGTTAAAAATAATAAAATTTTACTTACCTATAGAAACTTACCTTCAGAATATTTTTGTCCTCAATATTCTTGACATTATATTTTGTCACACAATATTTTGGGTTACAATATTCTGCCTAAACACCACTCCACTTCACTCTACAACACTCTACTCCACTCTAGGCCAGTTCACTGTACTCCATGGTACGACACTTTCCAACAGTCTTCAAAATGCCACTGCAGTCTACACCATTCCACTCTGCGTTATTCCACTTTAGGCCACTCTAAAGTATGCCACTGCAGTCTATGCGACTGAACTTTACGCCACTCAACTCTACTCTACTACACTGTATACCACTCCACTCTATCCAGCTCCACTACACGACACCCCACTCTACTCTTCTCTACGATACTGTACTCCACTGAATGACCCTTACACTACTCCACTGTATGACACAATACTCCACTCTATAGCACTTCATTGGACTCCACTCTACTCAACACTACTCTATGACACTAGAGTTTAGAACACACTCCTCCAGTGAACTATACAACACTCCACATATTGACACTGAACTCGCAGACAGTAGACTCTACGATTTCAAACACATTTTATTAAAAAGTTTTTTTTAAATATTGAACTTCAATATAAAAAACAAAGGGTAAGGATAATTTCTTGTTAGGAAAACGTTATTTATTCTTTCTACACAAACTCAACTTAAACTATACAAACATTGGAAATTCTAAAGTTATAGTTCTGACTTAGATTTATTATTTATGTACCAAAAGTTGTAACTTAAATGTATAATGTATGTACCACCTTCCCTTTACTATAAGTCACGCACCTCCATGCACAGTCTGGTCACCTTACTAGCCAAACTACATCAACTATAACGCGCCACTCTGCCATGCACTGGTTATACCTTTTCTTATTATATAATTAATACCATGTGAAATGATAGCATTCATAACAACACCTCTGACATCATAAATGACACCATTACTAAGAACACAGTTCATGGTAGAGTGGCAACTTATAGTTAATGTAGTGCAGCAAGTCCGGTGTCAAGACTGTACAGTGAACAACGGTGCACAACTTATAGTAAATGAAGGGTGAAACGCAATTATAAATTTAAGTTACAACTGGTGGTGCGTAAATTATAAATTTAAGTTCTGACTATAAGTTTAGAATTTCTAATGTTTCTATAGTTTAAGTTGAGTTTGTGTAGAACGTTTTCCTAGTATATAATATATATATATATATATATATATATATTATATTCCAACAGAATGCTCCGAAGCTTTAAGGACGCCACTCCACTCAGGACAGTTCACATAAACCTTTATTTATAAAACCGGAAACTCTTCCCCAATTACTCACGATCCTGGCGCGTTTCGGTGCAGCTGCACCTTAATCATAGGGAGGGGGATAAGCAAAACCTGGGACGCACTTCAACATTTTCCACCTTGCGGGCATTGCGTCTCTAGTGAACAACATGCCGGTATTTGAAGAGCCAATTTCCCCCATCAGTGGAGCCCTATGCTTTGCAGTTCTTTTCAGTCCCCAATTCATTCATAAAATTATTTTACAGCTCTCTGGTGGGACTTAGGGCAGAGTTTCCGATTTCCATTTTGCAATCCTTTGTGCTGCTGGCAGGCTCTACCTTGATTTATAGCCACGCAGACTTGTAGTCCAGTGTACCAGTGTACCAGGCGGTGCAATCCTTCGCCCACCGGAGGGCTGCATTACCCCCTCCCTATCCCCCCATTCTGATAGAACTCCATTGGCTGCCTCTGTCGCCTGAACCATCTTCCAAACCAGCTGCATCATTTACAAAACTATCACGACCAGGCCCCCCGTTTATCTTGCAGACAAACTCACCATCCTTGGTGGATCTCGGCACGTCGTCAGCCAGGGCACAATCAGACTGCAGGCTAAAAAGTGTAAAAAAGAAAATACAAGAATGCAGGCCTTTTCCGTGTGTAACCAGTATATGGAACAAAATCACTGTATCCATAAGGACCACCCTATCACTGCTCCAATTTCGGCAAGAGATGATGACTCAAAGAACAGTGGAAAACTACATCACAATTAGGGCTGCCACCTGGCTTGTCTCATATTGGTACCACCGGAATTCTAATGTCTCCTTGGTACAAAAATAAACAAAGTCAAAGCTGGTATTTTTAGCCCTTATCGGTACAAACTCCAAACAGTAAATATAAAGCACTTTTAAATGTGTTCTAGTGCTGTGCTAACGATCTCTGACAAATAATTAAACAAAGGATGAAAAGTCATGTTACAAATGAATACATGCAATTTTATACTCCTAGTTAGTAACATGTGCGGGCCTTTGTAGATGCTTAAAACAACAAAGGGCCGGTATTTTTAAAACATGGCAATACACCTGATTAAAGCAAGACTCCCGATTTTTGAAGCCAGAAATGGCTTTATTTTTGCTGTCTCTCGCCTGAAATTGTATTGTATTGTATTGTATTGTAAGGGGTGCTTATAGAGCGCACTGACACCATGGGTTTCCTGGCGCTGGTTGGATGCAGAGGGGACAGGGGGACTTAGCTAGATTGGGGAAAGAGCCAGGTTTTTAAGGATTTACGAAAAAGAATAAGAGAATTGGAGGTTTTAAGAGAAAGAGGAAAAGAGTTCCAAAGTTTGGGGGCCAGGTATGCAAATCTCCGGCCTCCGGATCTGCAAAGTTTAAAAGAGGGGATGATCAAGAAGTGAAGGTGGGAGGATCTCAGGTTCCGAGATGGGCGGTAGAGCCTGATGAGGGATTTCAGGAAGGCGGGACAGGGTCCAGCTAGCGACTTGAAAGTGAGGCAGCCGATCTTAAAGGCCGCCCTCGAAGTGACAGGGAGCCAGTGCAGTTTGGAAAGGAGGGGCCTGGCGGATTGCCACTTCGAGATCCCAAGGGCCAGTCTCGCCGCTTGATTTTGAACAGCTTGCAGTCTGGCCAAAGATGTTATAGGCAGACCGTGATAGATAGCGTTCGAAAAATCTAAGCGGGAGAGGACGAGGGCCATGATGACTTGCAGGAGGGCGTCAGGTGTAAGGAGGTAAGCCACTTTCCTGATCCTGCGCAGCTGGTAAATGCAGGAGGAGACCACCGTCCCCACCTGGGGCCCGAGGGATAGACCGGAGTCAATAGTGACCCCGAGACTCTGCACCGAGGCCACGGGGATGGGAGAGGGGCCAAGTTCTGCCGGCCAGAAGTGCGGCCCGCAGAAGGTGGCACTCCTACCGGGAAGGAGGAGCTCCGTCTTACCGGGGTTCAATTTTAGCTGGTTTTGGCCCATCCACTGGAGAATGTGGGACATAGCTGCCTGGAAGTTGGGAATAGCAGAAGGGGAGTTGAGAGAAAAGATGAGTTGCAGGTCGTCCGCGTAGTTGAAAACGGTGACGTCCCACTGCCTCAGAGAGAAAAGAAGGGGTCGAAGATAGAGATTAAAAAGAGAGGGGATAAGGAGGAGCCCTGGGGGACCCCACAGGGCGAGTGCTCCCTAGGAGCCCTGAAAGTGCCCAGGCAAAGGGTCAGAGACCTCCCAGTCTGGAAGGATTTGACCCAAGCCAGCGCCAGGCCTTGGATGCCAGCCTGTTCGACACGGTGGAGGAGGATGTTATGATCCACCGTGTCGAAGGCGGCTGACAGGTCTAATAATACCAAGGCCTGGGGGGTACCCTTGTCAACGCCGTCTCTCAGGGCGTCCAGCACGGCCAAGATCACTGTCTCCGTAGAGTGGCCGGGTCTAAAGCCGGCCTGGTTAGCCTCGAGAAAGTTGGAGCTCTCGATAAACTGTGAGAGACAGGCGGTGACGTGGGCTTCCAGGATTTTAGAAAAGAAGGGCAAGAGGGAGATGGGGTGGTAGTTCGCCGGGACGGCAGGGTCAGCCCCAGGTTTCTTCATAAGAGGCACCAGCACGGCCTCCTTGAAGGGGCTGGGCACCGTACCGGAAGAAAGAGAAGAGTTCAGCAGGGGGAGGATGCAGTCGGGTAGAGAATGGCAGATGTCCCGGAGTATGGAAGGGGGACAGCAGTCGTCTGGAGATCCAGACTTAGTGCGGGAGGCCAGAGTGGCCAGAGATGTAGGATCTAGAAGAGGGAATTGTGTGTGCGAAAGGGTGTTGTGGGGGGGGAGATAGATCCAGCGCCAGGGGGAGTGACTGGAATGGTGTCCTTGATCAATACAATTTTCTGAATAAAAAAGGTGCTAAGTGTGTTACACGCTTCCTGTGTGGGGGCCTGAGTCGGGAGCATCTTGGGATCGGAGGTAAATTCGTTGAGGACTTTGAAAATTTCTTTGGACTTACAGGGGGCTGATAGAATTTTTTCTGAAGCATAGGCTTTTTTGG
This sequence comes from Lissotriton vulgaris, assembly GCF_964263255.1. NCBI lineage: Eukaryota > Metazoa > Chordata > Amphibia > Caudata > Salamandridae > Lissotriton > Lissotriton vulgaris. Next base: position 339,102,668 of record NC_141687.1, on the reverse strand, counting down.
CTGCGGAGATGGCAAGTTTATACCTATTGCGAGCGGCCACATAGGCATCTCTACTTGATGAGCAGTAGTCTCTCCTCCACTTGCGCTCGAGTTGACGGAGTTCCAAATGGAGGGTTTTAAGTTGGGGGGTGAACCATTTATGGGAATTGCAGTGTCGGGATCGGGGGGAACTTGGTTAGGGGATCAAAGATATCGCTGGCTGTCATAAGCCAGTCAGCAATATGCCCATAGAGCTCATTGGTACCGATGTCATTAGGAAGCAAGGGGCGGGTTTGGGACAGGTGAGACAACAATTTGGGGGAGTCGGCAGCCCTCCACTTACGGGCAATGCCTCCCTCCCGCGGGGGGATCCTGATCTGGCCGACAGCCGAGATTGTGGTGTCGATCAAAAAATGATCAGACCACACACAGGGGGTTATAAGTGGGCAAGAGGACTTGACCCCATGGGTCCAAATGTGATCGAGGATATGGCCGCCACTGTGGGTGGCGGACCTGACTAATTGGATGAAGTTCAGGCTCGAAAGACCCTTGAACAGTTTGGAGGTATGCGGGCCGGCGTCCTCATGCTGGAACCAGTAGTTGAAGTCACCGATGATGACGATGCGGGGGTAGGAGGTGGCAATGTTGGTCAACTGATCGATGAAAGATGAGGGGAAGGACGGCATTGGGTGGGGGGGGGCGGTAAAGTACCATAAGGGTAACTGCACCCACCTCAGTCCCAAGACTAAGGACCAGGTTGTCCACTTCAGGGAGAGTCATGGCAGCGGAGGCAATAATCCTAAGATCCTTGCGTATTACCGCCGCCACCCCTCCCCCGGAGCGACCCCCTGATCGGTTGGTATTCAACAGAAAGTAGTCTGGGGTAACGCTGCCAAGATGTCGGGAAGGGAATCGTTAGTGAGCCAGGTCTCAGATAGTAGGAGGACGTCCGGCCTTTCGGTCATAAGTAAATGGAAAATGACGGCTTGGTGCCTGACCAAAGAGCGAGTATTTAGATATAGTACCCGGATCTGCGACTCGGTAGGAGCAGGGACGATGAGTGGTGGCGCAGGCCCAAGATGGGGGAGGGAGGTACCTGCAATACCAAGTGACGTGATCCGAGCCCAGGTGTCGGGAGAGAGAGGGCTGGCAGAGGCTTGTAGGCACATAAGAGCAGAAGGAGAGTAAAATATTGCAGTGGCAGCATCCCTAGCCCCTGGGCCCGTCCGGCCGCGGACGGGCGCAGACGGGCTGGACTTAGGCGCGACTTCGGCGCGCTGACGGCGTGCCCGCTGCGCTCCCTGTAAGGGGGCGCCATTTTATAGGCTGAGGTCGTGAGAGGCCGAGCGCTGCACCGCTCGCCTACTCACCCTCCTCACCCAAGATGGCGGCCAACAGCGCGACCCGGCGGGAATTGATCTCCTGCGAGGGCGGCTGTCAATGATGTGTCAGCGGGCTGCAGAAGCAGGGAATGGTTACGCTCGGCGCGCAATGGTGGCAACCTGCACAACAAAAAGGTTAGGCATGTACAGAGAGCAATTAAAATATTTAACAGTAAATTGTGCACGAAGGGCGCAGAACACAGCGCGAGTCAGGCGAGTGGCTAGGTCCCACTGGCCGGCTCGTGACATCCAAACAGTAATGGGTGGCGGCACAATGATTTTTATAGGCTGAGGTCGTGAGGGGCCGAGCGCTGCACCGCTCGCCTACTCACCCTCCTCACCCAAGATGGCGGCCAACAGCGCGACCCGGCGGGAATTGATCTCCTGCGAGGGCGGCTGTCAAAGATGTGTCAGCGGGCTGCAGAAGCAGGGAATGGTTACGCTCGGCGCGCAATGGTGGCAACCTGCACAACAAAAAGGTTAGGCATGTACAGAGAGCAATTAAAATATTTAAAAGTAAATTGTGCGCGAAGGGCGCAGAACACAGCGCGAGTCAGGCGAGTGGCTAGGTCCCACTGGCCGGCTCGTGACATCCAAACACTGCAAACCTCACGCTGTGCCTGCAAATTGCCTCTGCTTCAATGGAAGTCAATGGGAGAAATGCATTATCTTGCTTATTTATTTTTAAATTCCCACTTTCTACTTTTAAAGTGTTAGTGTATATGATTAGGTCTCGTCCTATTAATCGCGCAAGCGATAATAGGACGAGAGTATAGAGGCTCATCCAAGCTCTGAAACCATCACGGATTACGTCGAGTCCATGTGCGCATGCACGCGCTTTTTACCATTTGCTCCCGGAGCCGCCTGCCTCCGAGAGCTTCACTTCAAAGGGATCCGCTCCCCCGCCCCCTGCTTCACACTTTTCACGGCCGCCAGGCCGTGTCTCGCATTTCTCCTCCCCTCCTAATTATTCACCCCTGCTGTTGCTGCCCACGGCCTCCCCACAGCAATGCCAAGAGCTTGTTTGTTCATTAAAGTGATAGCGTTTCTCCTCCTGCAGGCACGGCATGCGCGGCATGCACTTTACAGGCTGTCTCACGCACAACAGACAAGGGTGCTGCTCCATGTTTCAGTAGGGTGCTGCTTTGATGTGTTTTTTGTATTTTAAGTTAATTACTATGGCGTTTCTCCTACTGCAGGCACAGCGTGAGGTTTGCAGGCCGTCACACGCACAATAGACATGGGCGCCGCTCCGTGTTTCAGTACGGTGCCTGCTTTGATGTGTTTTTTGTATTTCAATTTAATTACTATGGCGTTTTTCCTCCTGCAGGCACAGCATGAGGTTTACAGGCCATCATGCGCACAATAGACATGGGCACCGCTGCGTGTTTCAGTACAGGGCCTGCTTTGATGGGTTTTTAGGTCTCGCTCTCGAGACCTATTGTGGTTGAGAATGCTCTCAACGGAGACAGGCCGGGGCACGAGCAGATTGTGGTCTGTGGACGCGCTTCGCGCAGCGCACACACCACACACAGCGTTACTGAGGCCGGCGAAGGCACGCGCATACACACACAGACTCATACACACATGTGTGCACACACACACACAGCCGCCGCCCCTCCCCCACGCGCACACACACACACACCGCCGCCCCCCCTCCCTACCATCAGAATGATACGTGTATTCTGTTGCACCGCGGCTTCATGTGCAGTGTCCGTGACATCCAGGCCTCTCTGCGCATGCGCGCCCGAGATTACAGGCAGACATCCGACGAGACTGTTGGGTGGGGGCGAGCGAGGAAAGTCCACCAATGGGAGCTTCGGAAATTAGATCGCAGTTGTAGACTGAACATCTGCCCAGGCCTGTGTAGTGTTCTGGTCACACAGGTTAGAATCTCAGGCAGAAGCTAGTCGCTCTTTCAATGGCGATACATTTAGTTTCATTTGTAAAGAAATCGTGCATGCTAAAAAGCATTTAAAATCATTCTCGTGCGTGTGCGTAGAGTTTTTTTCCAAAATGCCACGCCCGGCCCACCCGCACGCACCTCCCGTCATCAGTGGTTCAGGCAGATGACTTTGAGTGCAGGCAGCAGCAGGCCTAGGCCACCCGGCCTATCGGATAAAGGCAGGCAGTACTAGTACTGCCCCCGGCTGGGAAAGAATATCATTGAAGTCCGGGCCTCAGGGGTTAAGTTAAAGGCCCTGCACCGGCCCCTGCCTTTCTTGCAGCCTTCTTCTATCCGGGCCGCGCAGTGGCATTGTACTTACTTGATCGCAGTCAGATGCCCTGTGCCCGAGCCGGAGGCATAGTTTGCTCAGGGCAGGCCATGGACTCGCATGAAGTAAACAGTAAACTGCGAGTGTGATGTGAACCAGGAGTGATGACTCTGGGTCCAAGGCCTGCCTTGAGCCATCATGCCTCTATGTCTGCACGCACATTGCGTTCTGAATATCTCCTAACCCTCCCCAGCCCGTAGATCGCTACTGTCTATGTTAACTGCTCCCTACATTCAATAGCATGAGGAGCAAGACAGCAAGATGTCCTCGAGAGCCGCAGTCTCTGACAAAGTCATCACTGCAGTGGCACGTCTATATATTGTGCTCTCCGGACTGTTCGGTAGATCTGTGGCTGACGGCCGACTCTGCAGTGATGTATTATATTCATATCAGCGCCTAAAGGATTCAGAGCGCTATATAACTGAGAAGTGTGAGCAAAAACAGTTCCCAACAGGTGTTATGTAAAGACAGTTTTAGAAATGTATGCAACATGCATTACAAAGAAAGGAGGACCAAGGAGTCAGAATGTTTTACAGAAAGGGTAATCTTATTTTCCGAGAACAAAAGGAAAAAACTTTCATGGGTCAATACAGTTAGAGCAGCACTGTACAGAGTGGATCTTGTGACAACCCAGTGACACTTGGTGCAAGTGCTATATACAATCAGTGATAGGTGAGTGTGCAAGTGTTAAAAACAACAGCAAAGGCGACGCATTGATCAGAGTATAAACATCAAATAATGGCTCCAACAGAAACAAGTTATAATCACTTGAAACACAATTATTTATATGAGAGCACAAGACGTGATATGCGTCGTAAAATTCAAGCTGTCTAGTCGACGGCGTTTCGATCCCCTTTGATCGGGATCGTCATCAGGACGGGGTTGTCGATGAGACAATGTTGGTCTTTCTAGGCAATTTTCTAGCAAGGCAGGAAATAATAGACAAAGCTAGGCCTGATTCAAGGAAGATAGCTGACGGGAACACCTTTTTCTCCAGACCAGACTTCTGCCACGTTACTGTGGAAAGAAGGTGGAAGCTAAGGCAGCTGATAGGGCCTTTTCAAAAGCAAGGGGCAGAAGCGTATCTACTGTTCCCGTCCAGGCTGAAAGTGATCAGGAAAGGCTACACCAGAATATTTACTTCAGAAGTAAAGGCAGCAGAATACCTAGCAGAATTATCGGAAGCTGGTAAGGGTAAGGGGAGTAGAACTAGATCCAGAACCCCACCAAGGTCTCCCACGAGAACTCCACCAAAGACCCCGTAAGATGATAAATACTGGGTAAGGCTTAACAGTGAGGAAATCAGGATGGGAGAGAGTAGCGATTCTACAGACTACAGGGGGCTACACATAGGCCAGGATTGGCCTATTTGCCCGTAGCAAGGGGGGGGGGGTTCTTAAAGGGTGGGGGGCAAGGGGGGGAGAGGGGTGGGTGGTGAGGGGGGGAGATAAACATGTTGGTTTTGGGCACAAATACGGTGAAGGAGTAAGAAGTAGGAAGATACACAAAAAGGTGCATGGGTTAAAATACACAAGCAAACCCAAGGGAAAAAATGTGGGGGAAACTCTAAAGAAATTCATTAAAGTTTGTTGGTGCAAATGGAAATTTGGATTAGGAAGATCTGTGAAACATAATGACCTGTAGAATAGTCTCAATAAATATATGTGGTCTCAACGAGTTAAATAAGAGGTTAAAATCTGCTGCTTTGTTAAAATCACTAAAACCAGACCTAGTGTGTCTTCAGGAAACACACATTGAGGGCACTAAGGCCTACTTATTAGATCAACTCGGCATGAAGGTTTTAGCAAAAACCAACCAGAACACCAAGACAAGAGGGGTGGTAATCCTGGGCAAAAGGCAGGATACACTAGTCAAGAGGAAGTTGGAGGATCAATGGGGAAGATGGGTTATAGCAGAATTAACGTTTAGGGGAGAGACTTTTACGCTTGTCTCAGTGTATGGATCTACCGGTGATGATCCCGATATTTTTCAATTTTTGGATGCAGAACTTGCACAGTGGCCAGAGCCTATTATTTTGTGTGGTGATTTGAATTTGCATGATGCAGATAGTAGTTTTCTAGATTCTGCGAGGAAGTACACGGGGAGGAAAAAGAGAACACATAGGGCTTTAGCGGACATGGCAAGGAATAATTCCCTAGAGGATCCATGGCTAAATTGTCACCCGAATTTGGATGGGAGTACTTTTTTTTCGGCCCCCCTTCAGATCTTAGTTAGGCTGGAGTACATTACTATATCGTAATTAATTTGGGATTATGTACATTAGCCCTCTTCCTTGTACCATGTGAACGCATTTAAATTGAATTTAGATGCACAGCTGCTCTTCGTACAAGTATAAAATTTATTTTGTTATTTAAAAGATGTGACTTTACACAGACAAATGGATTTACTCACTAGTACACTTATGAGAGCATGCTGTCATTTGAAGTGTGTGAATATCTACACACAGTGGAAAGGAGTAGGTGATGTGATGCCTTGAAAGTAGGCAAACGCCCATAAGTTGCTGGTTTCTTGTGTGTGTTCTTCTACAAACGATTGTGAATTCCAGCCTTGGGTAATGTCAAATATTTACTTCTGTGTAGGTAAGAGTGGGAAGAGAACAGAAAGGGCTTCCTACATGAAAAGAAGAGTCGTGTCTATAGATTGTATAGTTGTGTGAGGCTGTAGATACAAGTCATTGAAATATGCACAGCGCTACAAAGTGAGACAGCAATTGCATTAAGCGCCCTATGAAAAGAGCATGTTACATTGATAGGCTGATGGTCTGACTCTGACGGAAGGAAACGGTGCTCCCAATCTGCTACTGAAATGAACGCAGCCTCTGCCAACTCCCGGGGAATTCTGCCTCCATTAGCCAGGGATGCCCGTGTCCACGCGCCGTCCTCATATGCGGTGCACAGACGGGCTGCCGGGGGGGGGGGGGGGGTGGATGGACCGAGGTTGGTGCTACCAAAGCTTATTAGCTGCAGTCACACCTGATCCCGTGCAGAGAGAGGCCCGTCGGAACTCGGAGCGCAAACAGAGGCCGAGACTGCGCCTGAGCCCGCCCGCGAGGCAGGCACCAATTTCGTGGGCGAATATTCTCATAAAAAATAATAAGATGACATTTTATTCAACACTAGCGACGGGCAGGCTACGTATAAATCTCTGAAGGGATTACTTGCACGGCAAGGGATCCAGTGTACATTCAGCCCTTGGTCTCTTTAGCTGCAAGGATGGAGTCGTGTCCATTCAGTGGGTGGCCTCTCTGCTGGAAAGATGAGGCCACCCTTGCTCCGTGCACAATCCGTTACTAGCCTCTGCATACAGTGTGCAAGGCCTTTAAGTCCTTGGCCTTTGTTGAATATGATGCCCTATGCAGGCGAAAGGAGTTCAGTCTGCTTGTTTTTTTTTTTATTCTTTGAGTCCGTTGTCCACTCCTGCTGCAAACTATGCTTCTGCATCCTCTGTTGTTCTCGTGTCTGTTTCCGCGCGCGCGCACACGAGCATCTGTCTGTATGTGTACGCTTGGTTGCACGTGTATTTTATTTGTTATTTCACAACCCAGTGTTCAAATCATCCCTTCACACGTTCGCTCCCATTAAGAGTGCACGATTCAACCCCCATTCACACGCAATGGCATTCGTACGTTTATCACTTGATCTATGAATGTGATAGTCTGCGGAAGCTACCGTTTAAGCGGCCAGGGGCAGGCAGAACAGGATCATAATAGGTTCCCAGTCCCATTTCCTACTTGGTGTGACAAGTCACACTTTTAGTCAAAATGTAGGGAAACCACAGAACGGGGCTTCAGCTGGTCAGGCATCCTTATGAATGAAAGATTTTTATTGTTTCAGTTAATTAAAACCACAACAATACATTTTAAAGGAATCGACTAATGTGTTTAAAATTTCTTAACATATATGTACAATCTCTGTTAATATATTCTATAACACTCTCCGTCTAAAACCGAGTTTGTTATTTAAAATCGAATAAAGTGTAATAAAAATGCAGTATGTCTAGCTTAGTTCTGAAGTTCTTGATTTTTTCCTCTTTTATGTTCCAGAGCGCTCTCTGCCCGAGCTACCACAGTTGTGTTATCCTTTTGTTGACAGGGTGCCATGGTGTGTTTTAGCGCTTGGGAGTGGGCTGCAAGGAACTTTAGTAATAGGCAGTTCAATCGCGTGTCTGCTGGGTTCAAGGTTGCCATAATTGCAGATCTGCACGTTCTTATACCCCGCTCGTTCATAGACTTTTTTAACAGAGAGCTTCGAGCTTGAGCTAGATTCGGGCAGATGCAGACAAGATGAATAAAGTCCTCGTTGCTCCTCCCGCATAGTCTGCAGGTTTTTGGTCCATTATGCACCCAGGTTGGTTGGTCCATAATCGATGGGAATTTCCCCAAACGGAGTCTCATTAATTTCTGTTTTCTGTGAGCTGGAAATGTAATTGTCAAGTATGGGGCTGCCACAAGTGTTTTGTAATTTGATATTACCATCCATGCGTGTTTTCTGTTGGTAAACGTGGCTTTATCAAGTAAGAGAGAGTGGAATTTTGTTGACCTGTTTATAGCCTGTTTGAACGCCGGGTAAGGCAGGTTTAGTTCCCAGAGTTTTCTTGTTCCAGTCTCAGTTATGGAGTTTTCAAGATACTGGTTGTATGGGGATTTAGTGTCAGATCTAATTTCTTCCCATAGTGCTTGGTGCAATTCCGAGGCTGACGTGTTCTGTTTCAGTGTATACCAGTACTTAATACTTGCATACTTTCTTCCCACTGTTTCATTTACTGTTCCAAATTCTAACCTTGTCTGAGCTGGTGAGGCTCCCTGTTGTATTTGGAAGGTAGATTTGAAGATGGCTGTCTGCATTTTGTTAAGCAGATCCGCATCTTTCCCATGCAATCCTACACTGCCGTATGAGAGGGTTGGTAGAACTTTTGCTTTTATTGTTGCCAGTAAAGGTTTATATGATGGCCCCGTGAGCTTTTTGGCCAAAGATCTAAAAGCAAATGAGAGTGAATTTGATCTCTGAGTGATGTACGACATTTGCTGCTGATGGCTTTGTCGATTATCAAAGTAGAAGCCCAAGTACTTGAAGTTGGACACGGCCTCTAGCTTTGTTCCCTCCAGGTAGATGTTTGTACTGGCTGTCCGCCGCCTGGTGATAAGCATTGTTTTTGTTTTTGTTGTGTTTATCTCCAGGTTGTTATTTGTTATAAATTCTGCCAGCCCTACTAGTAACCTTTGAATGCCAATCTTCGTTAGATTCAACAATACCACGTCGTCTGCATAGGATAGATGAGTTAGAGGAAGGGAGCCAAGTTTAGGTGGATGAGATGGGATCTTATTTAGACTTGATGTTAGGTCTGCCATAAAAAGGTTAAAAAGATGGGGGGCTAGGACACAGCCCTGCTTGAGGCCTTTACTGGTGTTGATTTTTCTTGAGAGCCGTGTTCCACTCCCCAATTTAACTTCCATCCAAGTATTGGAGTAAAGGAGTAAGATCCCTCTCAGGATTTTATCCGGAATGTTCCAGCTGCACAATTTCCTCCATAAGATGTTCCGATCCACACTATCGAATGCTGCCTTTAAGTCAATAAAACATAGATGAAGAGGCATGTTGGACAGGCCACATGAAGGGCCGCTCTCCCCGGCTCAACCAGGCCCGAGCCCGGTCACGCTAGTACCACACACCACCATTACACGTCCTCCGTCCCCTCAGGGACCCCTGCCCTCGAGCATGTCAACCTCGTGGGTCCGATCCACTGCCAGCCTACGCGCCCATCCTGGGGCGCCATCTTGGACACCCCACCACGTGGCCACCTGGCCCCCGGCCGAACTCAACCATGGGCTTGGCCAGGCCTCAGACATCCCGGCACCACCATCCACCCAGGAGGCGAGCGGGCTACTTGGCAAGTCAATAGGAGAAAGAGGTGTCAATGGCTCTCCCCCGCCAAGTGCCGCTCGCCCATCGCCTCCCCGGGCACTGGCTCCACCCCCCTGCTGGGTGTCTGGGCCCCCTCATCCCGGACCTCCCGACCTCCAAGTGCGAAGGTCCGGACATCAAAGCACTCCAGCCCTATAACTGGGGCAGCTCCAGAGCAGGAAGGCAGTTGTATCTTGGAGTCGAGAGACGTAAAGAGGAACTCATCCTGGACGGACTACTGGCGCTGCCGTAGCTCTGTCCTGTGCACCATCGTCCTGCCTGTTGGCGCTGCCACAGCCGTCGTAACCTTCATCCTTCATCGTCGTCGGGATCTGCTGGCGTGGCCGCGGACCGTTGTAACCGTCATCTTTCACCGGGACCTGCAGGCTCCGCCGCGGACCGTCATCCTTCCTTCGTCCATCTCGGGACCTGCTTGGCTCCTCCACGGCCCGATCATCTAGAACGCCGAGCTCGAGGATTGAGAGCTATTTTGTACTCATTTGTAACTAAAGACTGTCCCGCTACCCCTCTCCTCAACCAAAGACTAGAATCGAGGGGACCCCTGAGTCCAGACCTCCTTGTATCATACCAACGTAACCTAAGAATTGCATATAAAGTCTCGTTAACCTTCAGTCTTGTGTGGCGTCCGTCTGTGGGGGGGAAGTTACTTGTCTGTACAGTCGTTGGAGACGGCTCTCCCTGGAGACCTCTCCCCGTAATCTCGGCCGACCCTCCCGGTCCGTCTAACATTGGTGGCCAGCGGCGCGATCCGAATCACCGCATAACGTACAGAGAGTAGCTCACCCCACAACGAACCACAATGACAACTAAAGAAAGCGGATCAACTGAGAAGTTCCAAATGGAAAAACTAGAGGAGTACAGCCATCGTGAACTAAAGCAGTTCTGCATCGAACTAGGTATCGCTACCACCGGACTAAGCACCAAGGACGATTTTAAGCATGCCCTAGAATCTTGGGCAGAGACCGGGGATGCCGAAGCCCCTGAGCAAAGCACCACAAAAAAAACCAACACGGCCCCTGAAGAGCAAAGAACCGGTCTCTCGCAAGACGAGATCCAAGAAAGAGAAAAAACCCGACTACACGAACTAGAAATGGCCCGACTCAAAATGGACATAGAACTCAAGTTAGCCGAACAAAAAATCAACTTAGAGCACCTACGTCTCCGAGAAGAGAGAGAGGAGAAACAGAGACAAAGGGAGCTCGAGGAAAAGAAACTGGCGTACGAGCACGAACGGAACCTAGCCGAGATCAACCTGCGCAAGCAAAATAAAGAGTTAGGGGTGCCCGAGAGACCACACACCCCAGGGACCACGGAGAAAAAAGTACACATCCCCAAGGATGTTGTCCGAGAATATTTCCGAGAGGACGACATCCAGCAATGGTTTAAGGCCTATGAAATCGCTATGACTGCGCACCGGATCGATAGGAACGATTGGGGAGCCGGCCTATGGGGCAGATTCCTCAATGAGGGCCGCGATACCCTGTTACAGCTCCCAGACCACCAGATGACCTCCTACGACCATATGAAAGCGGCCCTCCTCACCCGCTATGGCCTCACGCCCGAGATGTACCGGCAGAGGTTCCGAGACTGCACACGCATCCCGGGTACCACTTGGGTGGACTATGTAACGTACTTTAGCCGAGCTTTCGAAGGCTGGATCAGAGGAAACAACGTCACGACCTACGAGCAGCTGTTCAATCTGATGGTGTGGGAGCATCTGTCCAACAATTGCTTCATTGAACTACGCCAACACCTCCTCGACAGCAAGTTAACCGATCCCCGGCAGCTCGCAGCCGAAGCTGACCGGTGGGAGATCACCAGAGTGGGCCGGAATGGGTCCTACGAGCAGAACAGGAACAACCATGGTCACCACCGACCCAGAGGAGGAGGAGGGGGCCAAGGACGAGGAAGAGACAACACTCCGGCCGCCCCCGCTACCAGCACCACCCCCCCGGCCAACCGGGGCAGCACCCCGGCGCGACCAGGGTACAGAGCCAATGTCACGTGTCACCGATGCCAACGGGTCGGCCACTATGCCAACGACCCAAGCTGCCCGCAGTATCAGAGTCCAAAACCCCGCCAAGTGGCCGCCGTGGCCCTAGGGGAAGAACAGATCTCCGAGGAACAAGAAACAGACGAGCAAGAGTATCAAGAGTGGGAGCCAGCCGCCATGACTCTCGCGTGCTTAGGGGGAAGAGACATGGTCCCGCGGGTCCCCCTACCCGCTAACACCCAGAAGTACAGCCAATGGGTGAGCATCAATGGACAACGGGCCGAAGCCCTTCGGGACACCGGGGCCAGTGTGACAGCCGTCCGCTGTCACCTAGTGACCCCAGAACAATATCTACCGAACATTCTCTGCCCTGTGCGATCAGCCGACAACTCGGAAAGTCTGTGTCGGATGGCCTGCGTCCCCTTTGAGTGGGGAGGGGTCTCCGGCATGTTGAAGGTGACGGTCCGAGACGACGCCCCCGTGGACTGTCTCCTCGGAAATGACCTGGAGAGCTCCCCGTGGGCAGCCGTGGAGCGCAAAGAACACTTGGGGATGTTGGGCGTCCCGGACTGGGCGTGCGTCACCACCCGGTCCATGGCCGCCCGTGCCAACCATCCCCCGGAAGAACCAGAATGGCCGGCGCCACCGCCTCCGGTCGCCCCAGCCGAGACCACCGACCATGACACCCCCCTCGAACCTGCTCAACCTTCCGACCTCGCTAACCTTGACCAGTGGGCCCAAGAGGGGGGGCCCACACAAGAACAATTTCGCCAGGAACAGAAGACCTGTCCCTCCCTCGAGGGACTCCGCCAGCAAGCGCTCGCCCAAAGCGCAGGAGATACCTCCCGAACTCATTGGGTCTACTGGGACAATGATCTGTTGTACAGCGAGCAAAGAATCGCCGAGCTGGGGGCCAACCGAGTACTAGTAGTGCCCCTCCGCTTTAGAGCCTTCCTGCTGAACCTGGCCCACGATGTTCCCCTGGCAGGACACCTGGGACAAGATAAAACCTACAGTCGCCTAGTGACCCACTTCTTCTGGCCCAAAATGAGAAACGATGTGCACCAGCATTGCCGATCGTGCCCCACGTGCCAAGCCAGTGGGAAGAGCGGCCGCAAACTAAAGGCCCCCTTGCAACCTTTTCCAGTAGTCACGACCCCATTTGAGAGGGTCGGAATAGACATTGTGGGCCCCCTGGACCCGCGTACAAAACAAGGCCATCGCTTCATTCTGGTGCTAGTGGACCACGCCACCCGCTACCCTGAGGCTGTTCCTCTCCGGACCGTGACAGCCCCAGTGGTCGGCCGGGCCCTGATGGGGATCTTCTCCCGTGTGGGGTTCCCCCGAGAGGTCGTCAGCGACCGAGGCACGAACTTTATCTCTAAATACATGAAATCCCTCTGGCAACAGTGTGGGGTCACCTACAGATTCACGACCCCCTATCACCCCCAAGGGAACGGACTTGTTGAGCGGTTCAACCGCACGCTAAAAGGGATGATCGGGGGATTGGAAGAGCCCCTCCGTCGCCAGTGGGATGTGCTGCTGCCGTGCCTCCTCTTCGCTTACCGAGAGGTCCCACAGAAATCCCTAGGCTTCAGCCCATTTGAACTGCTATACGGGCACCCAGTGCGGGGGCCGCTCAGCCTGATCAAAGAAGGCTGGGAGATGCCTCCGGCCAAGAACCCTCCAGATGTCTTCCGGTACCTCCTCACCCTCCGAAACCAGTCCCGGCGGTTCAGAGACCTAGCAAAAGCCAACCTAGAGGCCAGTCAAGAGGACATGAAAAAATGGTATGACCAGAACGCCTCATCCATCGAATTCGAACCAGGGCAACAAGTATGGGTAATGTCCCCCACGGAGCCATGCGCTCTCCAAGACAAATGGACAGGGCCCTTCAAGGTAATCGAGCGCAAGGGACCTGCCACCTATCTGATCGATATGGAGTCCTCCCGGAACCCACTCCGAGTCCTCCACACCAACAGACTGAAACCCCACTTTGCACGAACAGAGCTCAGCCTACTGATGGCCACAGACAATGGGGTTGAAGACGACTCCGAGCCTCTCCCCGACCTCCTGCGGACCCAGGAGCAAGACGGCTCCGTGGATGGGGTCCGACTCTCGGAGACCCTCACCAGAGAACAACGCCAAGAGTGCCAAGCCCTCCTGTCACAGTTCGCCAGTCTGTTCTCCCTCACCCCAGGTGTCACTTCCTGGTGTGTGCACGATGTGGACACCGGAGACAGCCCTCCCATCCGCCACCGGGCCTACCGCGTACCTGATCGGGTACGGGCCTGCATCCAGGCGGAGGTGGCCAAGATGCTCACGCTCGGGGTCATCGAGCCCTCAGACAGTCCATGGGCCAGCCCGGTCGTACTGGTCCCCAAAGCAGCCGCCCCCGGAACCACACCAGAACTACGGTTCTGCCTCGACTACCGGGGCCTGAATGAAGTCACCAGAACAGACGCACATCCCATCCCCCGGGCGGATGAACTGGTCGACCGAATGGGAGCTGCCCGCTACCTCAGCATCTTCGACCTGACAGCAGGTTATTGGCAGATCAGCCTCACACCCCGAGCACAAGAACGTTCTGCCTTCTCCACCCCCGATGGCCACTACCATTTTACGGTCATGCCCTTCGGCATGAAGAATGCCCCAGCGACTTTCCAACGGCTCGTCAATCAGGTCCTGGCAGGGCTCGAAGGGTTCAGCGCCGCCTACCTAGACGACATCGCTGTGTACAGTCACCATTGGACCGAGCACCTCCACCACCTCCGAGCAGTGCTGCAAGCCCTTCAGCGAGCTGGCCTCACGATCAAGGCCAGCAAGTGTCAAATTGGACAAGGATCTGTGACCTACCTCGGACACCAGGTGGGAAGCGGCCTAGTGGCCCCTCTACAGTTGAAAATTGCCGCCATCCAGAACTGGCAGCCCCCTATCACCCAAACCGAGGTACGAGCCTTCCTGGGCCTCACGGGCTATTACCGAAGGTTCGTGAAAGACTATGGTACCATAGCGGGGCCTCTCACAGAACTCACGTCAAAGAATCAGCCCAAGAAAGTGAACTGGACCCCAGAGTGTCAAACGGCATTCGAACAGTTGAAGGCCGCCATGTGTTCCGCTCCTGTGCTCCAGGCTCCAGACTACAGCCGGGAGTTCGTCGTCCAGACGGACGCTTCCGACCAGGGCATTGGGGCGGTCCTGTCACAAGTGAACACCGAAGGCCTTGATCAACCGGTGGCCTTCATCAGCCGGAGACTCCTACCACGGGAGCAACGCTGGAGCACCATAGAGAGGGAAGCCTTCGCTGTGGTATGGGCCCTCAAGAAGCTCCGGCCCTACCTTTTTGGCACCCACTTTCGGGTGCAGACCGACCACCGACCCCTGCAGTGGCTGATGCATATGCGGGGGGAAAACCCAAAGTTGCTACGCTGGTCCATCTCCTTGCAAGGTATGGACTTCACAGTCGAACACCGGCCTGGGCCAGATCACGCCGACGCGGATGGCCTGTCCCGGTTTTTCCGCCTCGACGAGGAGAGTCCCCAAGAGGATGGGTAACTCTCCCCGCCTTCAGCTGGGGGGGACGCATGTTGGACAGGCCACATGAAGGGCCGCTCTCCCCGGCTCAACCAGGCCCGAGCCCGGTCACGCTAGTACCACACACCACCATTACACGTCCTCCGTCCCCTCAGGGACCCCTGCCCTCGAGCATGTCAACCTCGTGGGTCCGATCCACTGCCAGCCTACGCGCCCATCCTGGGGCGCCATCTTGGACACCCCACCACGTGGCCACCTGGCCCCCGGCCGAACTCAACCATGGGCTTGGCCAGGCCTCAGACATCCCGGCACCACCATCCACCCAGGAGGCGAGCGGGCTACTTGGCAAGTCAATAGGAGAAAGAGGTGTCAATGGCTCTCCCCCGCCAAGTGCCGCTCGCCCATCGCCTCCCCGGGCACTGGCTCCACCCCCCTGCTGGGTGTCTGGGCCCCCTCATCCCGGACCTCCCGACCTCCAAGTGCGAAGGTCCGGACATCAAAGCACTCCAGCCCTATAACTGGGGCAGCTCCAGAGCAGGAAGGCAGTTGTATCTTGGAGTCGAGAGACGTAAAGAGGAACTCATCCTGGACGGACTACTGGCGCTGCCGTAGCTCTGTCCTGTGCACCATCGTCCTGCCTGTTGGCGCTGCCACAGCCGTCGTAACCTTCATCCTTCATCGTCGTCGGGATCTGCTGGCGTGGCCGCGGACCGTTGTAACCGTCATCTTTCACCGGGACCTGCAGGCTCCGCCGCGGACCGTCATCCTTCCTTCGTCCATCTCGGGACCTGCTTGGCTCCTCCACGGCCCGATCATCTAGAACGCCGAGCTCGAGGATTGAGAGCTATTTTGTACTCATTTGTAACTAAAGACTGTCCCGCTACCCCTCTCCTCAACCAAAGACTAGAATCGAGGGGACCCCTGAGTCCAGACCTCCTTGTATCATACCAACGTAACCTAAGAATTGCATATAAAGTCTCGTTAACCTTCAGTCTTGTGTGGCGTCCGTCTGTGGGGGGGAAGTTACTTGTCTGTACAGTCGTTGGAGACGGCTCTCCCTGGAGACCTCTCCCCGTAATCTCGGCCGACCCTCCCGGTCCGTCTAACAAGGCTGTTTTCTCCGAAGATATTTGTCGGCTAGCACTGAGAGAGACATAATGTTAGTTAGTGTCCCAGTTCCTTTCCTGAAGCCTGTTTGGTTCAGTGGTATTCTCTTTGTGACGTCGGACCAATTTATTAGATCTTCCAGGACGAGGGATGCAAAGTACTTTGCCTCCACATCTAGGAGGGCAATCAGTCTGTAATTAGCTGGGGATGTTCTGTCTCCTCCTTTAAAGATGGGTGAAATTATGGAGCCCTTCCAACTGGATGGTATTTGGTTTTCACCTATTATTTCTTCAAATAATATTTTTAATTTTCTGCACCAAAAGTCCGGATCAGTTTTGTAAACTATTGGAGGGATCCCATTCGGCCCTGGTGCTCCGTTGCCACGTGACTTCCTTATGATTCTTCTTATGTCCTCTTCACTATACCATGTTTGTTTGACCATATTTGTTGCGTCCTTCTTCTCCCATAGGCTAACCACGTCGCGGGGAAGCCTGGGAGTGACGCTTCCTTCTTTTCTTTTTTGGGACACTTCGTTGGTAATTTGTTGGATTGCTCCTGGGTTATGCTGGTCAAGTGTTATCTCTGCGAACCTCTCTGTTAATAACGCAACCCAGTCCGCTTCTTGGTGATGTTGGATTTGAAGGGTGATTTAAGCTGTTAATAATCCTCCAAAATGCGTTTGAGTTGGTGTTCTTGGCGGAGCAGAGTAGTTTTGCCCAGAGGTCATCCTTCAGAGATCTTTTGTATTCCCACATTTTCTTTTTGTATTCTTTCTTGAGGTTTTGTCTTTGGATCCAGTCTTTGGATGACGTAGTTGTCTTTTTTAGTGCTCTGGCGTTTCTCCTTATCTCTATTTTGAGTTTTACCAGGTTCTTTGGCAGAGAATTTTTGTTAGTGAGAGGATGTGGTTTATTTGGGGCGGACGTTGTTGCTATTAACTTTCCCGTAAAGCTCTCCCATTTTTGTATTTGGGTACCTGTTGTTACCTCACTTTCAATTTTTAGTCTCTGCACATTTGCCTGCAGTACGTCGATGTTGGCCGTTGTCCAGTTAAGTCGTTTCAAGTTAGTGGTCACAATGTTATCTCCCACTATGTTGTAACTGTGGCATTTAGTTAGTTTTAAATTGAAATAAGTGTGCTGATATGAGTGATCGCTTTTTGAAGTGTATTCTATAGAAAATTGCTGGACAAATGGCAAGAGTGGAAGAGAGACTGCTGTGTAATCTAGCCTTGAGGCAGTCAAGGTTCCTAGGTGGGTGTGCTGCGGCGGATTGTCACCTTCGATTCTCCCATTAAGGAACCGCAGCCCGAGGAATTCCAGGCTTGTTACCAGTTTTCGCCCAATTGGATCGGATCGCTCTGTTTGCAGCTGAGTTTGGGTTTTGACGTTCCAAAATTCGTTGTCAGCTGCTATTATCTCGTCATCCTCAGGCGTATAGATTAAGTTTGAATTAAAATCACCCGTTACGATGATTTCCCAGGATGGGTTATTGTTTCGAGTATCCATGATTGTGGATACTAGCTGATCCAATGCGACTTGCTTCTCTTTCACCTTTGGGGGTGCGTAGAAGTTAGGTCAGGCATCCTTATATGTTTGAGAATTATTTCAGTCAGCCAAGTTCTGGGGGAATATTGTCCTGAATATTACTTTCATAATAGGGACATCCTAAAGACATGAGTGTATTGTCCACGGTAACCGCAGGAGGGTTCCATAGTGCCTTGATATTAAGAACCTTCATTGAACCCACTCTGCCATTTGGGAATGAATGTACCTGTGCTACCCCAGGGTTGCACCAGAAATTGCTTGAATTATCCAGGTGGTTGTTCACGTCTGAGACATAAGGGATGAGAACCTCCCCTGATGCTGTGCACCCTCACACACCGCACCCTCACACACACTGCACCCTCACACACACTGCACCCTCACACACACTGCACCCTCACACACCGCACCCTCACACACCGCAGCCTCATACACACTGCACACTCACACAGCGCACCCTCACACATACCGCACCCTCACACAAACCGCACCCTCACACACACCGCACCCTCACACACACTGCACCCTCGCACACACACCGCAACCTCGCACACACACCACACCCTCACACAGCGCACCCTCACACAGCGCACCCTCACACACTGAACCCTCACACACTGCACACACTGCACCCTCACACACCGCACCCACACACACCCACACACACCGCACACACCCACACCCACACGCATACAGTGTACCCACACACACACACCACACCCACACACACACCGCACCCACACACACACCGCACCCACACACACACTCTGCACCCTCACACACACACTCTGCACCCTCACACACTCTGCACCCTCACACACTCTGCACCCTCACACACAGCTTATCTGTTATTTTCTTCATTCATTGGAAAGTTTACTCCCTTTAAGATCTGAACACAGCTGCCTGCTCCTGTTTATGGCTAATAGATCATGTCTGTAGCCACACTGCACCCTCACACACACCGCACCCTCACATACTGCACCCTCACACAGTGCAACCTTACACACACTGCACCCTCACACACACTGCACCCTCACAGACACTGCACCCTCACACACCACACCCTCGCACACACTGTTCCCTCACGCACACACTGCACCCTCACACACACACTGCACCTTCACACACCGCAGCCTCACATACCGCACCCTCACACACCGCACCCTCACACACACTGAACCCTCACACACTGCACTCTCACACACCACACACACACACCGCACCCACACACACCGCACACACACACACACACCGCACCCACACACACACCGCACCCACACACACCGCACTCACACACACCGCACCCACACACACTCTGCACCCTCACACAATCTGCACCCTCACACACTCTGCACCCTCACACACACTGCACCCTCACACACAGCTTATTTGTTATTTTCTTCATTCATTGGAAAGTTTGCTCCCTTAAAGATCTGAGCACAGATGCCTGGTCCTGTTTATGGCTGATAGATCATGTCTGTAGCCACACTGCACCCTCACACACACTGCACCCTCACACACACTGCACCCTCACACCCCACCCTCACACACCGCACCCTCACACACACTGCACCCTCACACACACTGCACCCTCACACACCGCACCCTCACACACCGCACCCATACACACCGCACCCTCACACACCGCACCCTCACACACCACACCCTCACACACCGCCCCCCCCACACACACCGCACACTCACATACACCGCACCCTCACACACCGCACCCACACACACCGCACCCACACACACCGCACCCACACACACCGCACCCTCACACAACGCACCCATACACCCATACACACACACTGCACCCTCACACACACTGCACACTCACACACACTACCCCCTCACACACCACACCCTCACACCCCACACCCTCACACCCCGCACCCTCACACACTGCACCCTCACACACCACACCCTCACACACACTGCACCTGCACACACACACTGCACCCGCACACACACACTGCACCCGCGCACACACTGCACCCGCACACACACTGCACCCTCACACACACTGCACCCTCACCCACACTGCACCCTCACACACACCGCACCCTCACACACACCACACCCTCACACACATTGCACCCTCCCACACTGCACCCTCACACACTGCACCCTCACACACTGCACCCTCACACACACTGCACCCTCACACAGTCTGCACCCTCACACACCGCACCCTCACACCCCGCACCCTCACACCCCGCACCCTCACACCCCGCACCCTCACACACCGCACCCTCACACACCGCACCCTAACACACCGCACCCTCACACACCGCACACTCACACACCGCACACTCACACACTGCACCCTCACACACACTTCACCCGCACACACACTGCACCTGCACACACACTGCACCGCACACTCACTGCACCCGCACACACACTGCACCCTCACACACACTGCACACTCTGCACCCTCACACACTCTGCACCCTCACACACTCTGTAATGGAACATACACTCCAAATACCACTCAGTGCCACATAATTATATGCAACATAAATGCACACCTCATACTTACACTCTACTCAATGCAACATAAATAAACTTTATCTATCTGTCTATCGCCCTCACTCTATCTATCTGTCTATCTATCGCACTCACTCTATCGCCCTCACTCTATCTATCTATCTATTGCCCTCCCTCTATCTATCGCCCTCCCTCTATCTATCTATTGCCCTCTGTCTATCTATCGCCCTCCCTCTATCTATCCATCGCACTTACTCTATCTATCGCACTCACTCTATCTAGCTATCGCATCACTACAGCATCACTCTGCACCACCACCGCATCACTCAGGGGCACCACAAAATCACTATGCGCTACCACAGCATCACTGAACGCCACAGCATCACTCGTCACCACCACAACATAACTCAGCGCCACCACAGCATCAATATGTGCAACCATTCAACAACAACTGGTTCAAATATGTTCTCTCAATGTTTCAAGCTTTATTACAAATGTCACAAAAGATGTTAATATTTCACTTCTGTTCTTGGATTCCGACACAATAAAATACAATGAACATAATCTTTAAATATTTACAAAAGCTATTGTCATTATAAATTACAATAACTTTTATTTAAGTATTAATTCTTAAAAAAATTAAAAGCAATTTTTATTTGTAATATCAATACATCTAGGTCACGTAAATACAACACATATTGCACAACGCACCCATACACACACACTGCACCCTCACACACACTGCACACTCACACACACTAC
Source organism: Lissotriton vulgaris (assembly GCF_964263255.1). Taxonomy (NCBI): domain Eukaryota; kingdom Metazoa; phylum Chordata; class Amphibia; order Caudata; family Salamandridae; genus Lissotriton; species Lissotriton vulgaris. The sequence goes on along the minus strand of NC_141687.1, from coordinate 339,081,656 downwards.
CCCCTCACACACCACACCCTCACACCCCACACCCTCACACCCCGCACCCTCACACACTGCACCCTCACACACCACACCCTCACACACACTGCACCTGCACACACACACTGCACCCGCACACACACACTGCACCCGCGCACACACTGCACCCGCACACACACTGCACCCACACACACTCTGCACCCTCACACACTCTGCACCCTCACACACTCTGCACCCTCACACACACTGCACCCTCACACACAGCTTATTTGTTATTTTCTTCATTCATTGGAAAGTTTGCTCCCTTAAAGATCTGAGCACAGATGCCTGGTCCTGTTTATGGCTGATAGATCATGTCTGTAGCCACACTGCACCCTCACACACACTGCACCCTCACACACACTGCACCCTCACACCCCACCCTCACACACCGCACCCTCACACACACTGCACCCTCACACACACTGCACCCTCACACACCGCACCCTCACACACCGCACCCATACACACCGCACCCTCACACACCGCACCCTCACACACCACACCCTCACACACCGCCCCCCCCACACACACCGCACACTCACATACACCGCACCCTCACACACCGCACCCACACACACCGCACCCACACACACCGCACCCACACACACCGCACCCTCACACAACGCACCCATACACACACACTGCACCCTCACACACACTGCACACTCACACACACTACCCCCTCACACACCACACCCTCACACCCCACACCCTCACACCCCGCACCCTCACACACTGCACCCTCACACACCACACCCTCACACACACTGCACCTGCACACACACACTGCACCCGCACACACACACTGCACCCGCGCACACACTGCACCCGCACACACACTGCACCCTCACACACACTGCACCCTCACCCACACTGCACCCTCACACACACCGCACCCTCACACACACCACACCCTCACACACATTGCACCCTCACACACTGCACCCTCACACACTGCACCCTCACACACTGCACCCTCACACACACTGCACCCTCACACAGTCTGCACCCTCACACACCGCACCCTCACACCCCGCACCCTCACACCCCGCACCCTCACACCCCGCACCCTCACACACCGCACCCTCACACACCGCACCCTAACACACCGCACCCTCACACACCGCACACTCACACACCGCACACTCACACACTGCACCCTCACACACACTTCACCCGCACACACACTGCACCGCACACTCACTGCACCCGCACACACACTGCACCCTCACACACACTGCACACTCTGCACCCTCACACACTCTGCACCCTCACACACTCTGTAATGGAACATACACTCCAAATACCACTCAGTGCCACATAATTATATGCAACATAAATGCACACCTCATACTTACACTCTACTCAATGCAACATAAATAAACTTTATCTATCTGTCTATCGCCCTCACTCTATCTATCTGTCTATCTATCGCACTCACTCTATCGCCCTCACTCTATCTATCTATCTATTGCCCTCCCTCTATCTATCGCCCTCCCTCTATCTATCTATTGCCCTCTGTCTATCTATCGCCCTCCCTCTATCTATCCATCGCACTTACTCTATCTATCGCACTCACTCTATCTAGCTATCGCATCACTACAGCATCACTCTGCACCACCACCGCATCACTCAGGGGCACCACAAAATCACTATGCGCTACCACAGCATCACTGAACGCCACAGCATCACTCGTCACCACCACAACATCACTCAGCGCCACCACAGCATCAATATGTGCAACCATTCAACAACAACTGGTTCAAATATGTTCTCTCAATGTTTCAAGCTTTATTACAAATGTCACAAAAAGATGTTAATATTTCACTTCTGTTCTTGGATTCCGTCACAATAAAATACAATGAACATAATCTTTAAATATTTACAAAAGCTATTGTCATTATAAATTACAATAACTTTTATTTAAGTATTAATTCTTAAAAAAATTAAAAGCAATTTTTATTTGTAATATCAATACATCTAGGTCACGTAAATACAACACATATTGCATTACAAATGCTATAGGTGTCACATTTGCGAAAGTTAAAACTATTGGCATTGTAAATGACAAAACTATTAATTTTGCTATTTTCAAAACCAACACATAAATAAAAAAATTGTCATTTACAGTACCAATAACTCAAACTTTCCTAATGCGAGACCTATTGCATTGCAAATGCTTGTTTGTATTTTAATTTAAATACTATGGCGGCCACTCCACGTACATAACGCACTTACATCCATTTTTAAAACATGTAGGGAATGCTCAGAGCACACGCTTTGCGGGATGTTATTTTTAATTAATTCAACTTTCACACGCTTCACGCAATATTACTTGAATCAGCACAGCGCTGGACGTTACAGGGCGGGGTGTTTTCAAAGTGGCTCTAGCGAGCAGTCTGTGCTATTGAATACTGTTTGGTGCTCAAAACAAATGCGTTTCAGCCCCTTGTTTAACAAAAGTGGACAGACATACATATTTTATCAGCGCAGCGCCCGTTTCATGAGCGCAGCGCTGGGTTTGCTTTCACTGTTGTCTTTTACAGGGTCCTCTACCCCCTCCTTCCCAATCAGTGAAATGTCTCCATCCGCAACTGCCTCACAGCAGAGCCGGCAGGCAGACCAGAGGGGGGGCTGTGATGCTGCCTCAAAGCAGGGGGCACTGCTGTGTGTGCCTGCATCTCACAGCTGCCCCGCACGTGGACTTGCACTGGTCTCTGGGGAAAACTGGAGGTATGAGCTCTATCAGCACGGCGCCCGCACACAAGCGCCGCGCTGGTAATGCTTTCATTGTTTTGTCTCTTTCCTCGCTCCTCCACCCCACTCTCTCTGCTCTCCCTCCCTTCTCCCATCCCTTCCAATCAGTCACCGGTCTCCAGCTTGTTTTAATTACCTCACTAAGGATGCACTAAACCCTCCTCTTGTCTGGCCAATAAACATATGCACAACTGGCCTGGGACATAAGCTTTTGTTAGCATTTATCACGGACCAATCGGGCAAAAGACAAGCTGCTTGTTCTTCCGTCAGCGTGCCTTAATTTTAGGTATCCATAAATGTATCATGGAATTGTTGTATCCTGGCCCTGCTCCTCCCTCCCTATGAGACCTTACTCCTCCTCATACAACTATCTGATCTTCCTCACTCCTTAGAAGGCCCGGCTCCTCCTCAAACAACGGTGTGATCTTCCTTACTCCCTAAAACGCCTGGCTTCTCTTCAAACAACTTTGTGATCTTCCTCACTCCCTATGAGGCCCTGCTCCTCCTCAAACAACTGTGTGATCTTCCTCACACCCTGTGATGCCCTGATCCTCCTCAAACAACTGTGTGATCTTTCTAAGTCCCTGTAAGTCCCAGCTCCTCCTCACACAGCCATGTGCTCTCCCTTACACACATAAGTCCCTGCTTCTCCCGACACAACTGTGCAATGTGTCTCAGATCTATGTACCGTGAACCCTGCAAGAACAAACATTTGCAATGCAATAGATCTTACATTTTTGAACGTTTGACCTATTGGTATTATAAATGACAATGCATTTTGTTATTGACGTTTTTTTAAAACACATAAATAAAAGGCATTATCATTTACAATGTCAATAGCTCAAAATCTCGCAATTGCGAGACCTATTGCATTGCAAATGCTTGTGTCATATGTTACCCATTTTGGTCTAACCTTTGAGCCTGCTAAAGTTGCTCAGTTGTTTTTCTTCTAAACAAAAACAAAAAAATACACTCACACCACACGCACACGTTTCTGGTCAGAAAGCTGCCTTCTGGACAGTTTGCTTCCATCCACCAGGGCACACAGAATCGGGTCGGCTCACATTTACCCATTGTTTCCCTTCACTTTGATAGCACAAAGCCTGTGTGCGTTTTCACAGTCACCTAAAAACTGGTTGTGTTGCATGATGAAGTTGCATTAAAATGTACCTTTTAATGTATTAATTTTTGTCCCTTTCATAAATAATACTAAGATGCATTAATCAACTGAAAGGTTTGTTGTTTAAAAAACAGCACTTACGTAACTGCTGCATCTGTATATCATTTTTAACGTAAACATTTTGATGCAAACACGTGGCAACCACGTTTAGTCCCCCCCCTTATGACACATTCACCCTCTCTCTCTATCTATCGCCCTCTCTCTCTATCGCCCTCTCTCTATATATCGCCCTCTCTCTATCTATCGCCCTCTCTCTTATTCTGCAATCCCCCCCGATCTGGAGCACCCCTTTCAATGTCCCGATTATTTTCTGAAATACAGAGGGACGACCCCAACGCGGAGTCCCGGCGGAGTCGCCAACAGAAGTACCGAAAATCATTTACCACCTCCCAATTATAGTTATATTCACAACCAATCCCATTCCCATTACCAATAATTAGTCAATCCGCAGTGTAGAAGGTCCAAGCATTTATTAGACAAACAAACTCTGCCAGAGGAGCTCCTTGCGACCTAACCCCACGAGGTTCTTCAAGAAGACTGCTGGCACATTGTCAGAACATCATATATATACAGTTGCATTTGCAGAACCATTGCCCAAGATGGAAAAATACATGTTGGTACAGGTTGGTGCGTAAAGGAAAGGCCATATATGGCAGACAAAGCGCTCTTGGTTTAGCTCATCCTAGATTAGCAAGGTCGAACGGGTGACTCCCTTCTGCCAGCTTCTGAACAACCCGCCCCGCTCCCCTCCTGGAATATGCTTATCGGGCCTCCTTCTGCTACCTACAACCTTGACAGGCCTAACAAGCTGAAACAGCAATTCTGCAACAGTTGGGTTGTTTCTCAGGAGAACGCTTTTAGCAGAAAGAGAATGAATGGGGTCTGTTAATACAGGGCTTCGAACGAGGCCACAAAATGGCGCCGGTTATGCCAAGGAAGCGTAAAATGCAGAGAGTGGTGCAAGCTACTGTCGGTTTGGCGCTCCTGCCAGCTTCTGCCCACGCCCCTGTCCGCTCTTGGCATGTCGGACTCCGGAGTCTGTCGGTTCAGCGCTCCTGTCCTGCCCGCTTCTGGCCACGCTTCTACCCACACTCCAGTCCGGACTCCGGAGGCTGTCGGTTTGGCGCTCCTGCCCGCTTCTGCCCACGCTCCTGTCCGCTCTTGGCATGTCGGACTCCGGAGTCTGTCGGTTCGGCGCTCCTGTCCTGCCCGCTTCTGGCCACGCTTCTGGCCGCTGCCGGAGCACTTTACTACTTTACTAAAATGGCGGACCCGTGATTTTGATGTCAGCACGCATAAAACGAACACGCCCACCTCAGACATGGCGCTACTTCCAAGGGACTACTTTCTGAAAGAACGTACTTTGCCCTTCTAAGGTATATTTTTTTATGGTATATAGCCTATGTCCATCTGCTTACCCTGACGTTTCCTATGATGTATTGGTTGGTTTGATTGGCGCTGTGGTTCCCGAGTTTACCTGGTTCAAAGGATTGTGTTCTCTCTTTATAATAGTAGTATAGATGTCACAAAAAGATTTTAATAGTTCACTTCTGTTCTTGGATTTTTGTCACAATAAAATACACTGAACATAATCTTCACAAAAGTTATTTGCAAAAGTTTAAGCTAAATTACAATAACTTTTATTTAAGTATTAATTATTAAAAAAAATAAAAGCCATTGTTATTTGTGATAGCAATACATCTAAGTCCCGTAAATACAACACATATTGCATTACAAATGCTATAGGTGTCACATTTGCGAAAGTTATAACTATTGGCATTGTAAATGACAAAGTTATTAATTTCGCAATTTTGAAAACCAACACAGAAATAAACAAGCATTTGCAATGCAACGGTCTCGCCTTTGAAAAAGTTAGAGCTATTGGCATTGTAAATGACAAATTTTTTATTTGTGTTGGTTTTGAAAATAGATAAATAAATGGCACTGTCATTTACAATGCCAATAGCTTAATCTCTTGCAAGTGCCACACACAAACACACAGACCCACACAGAGTCCCACACACATACGTACCTACAGAGCCACACGGAGAGCCACACACACACACAGAGCCGCACACTTCCAGTAGTCGGTGGGCAGCGTGGAGCAGACCAGCACCCAACCTGACAGGGCCAGCAGGAAGGTCACGATCTCCCCCGCCATGCAGGCCATGGTCACCGGCGAGGGTCACAGGGCACAGGTGTCAGAGCTGAGGGCACGGGTGAGAGCTGAGGGCAGGGGTAAGAGCTGAGGGCAGCCATCTTCCCCTCAGCAGGCACCGGCGCCATGGACACAGAGAGCGGACTAGCGCCGCACTGTTCAAACCTGTACACAATAGCCGAAACTACCATTTTAGGAAGGGAGATAATGGGCCCTGGGTGAAGAGATTTGAAGCGAGGAAAATAGAGTCAAGTACAACAAACCTTAAAAAGCGAAGAGTTTTACACTACCTGTTGAAAATAAAACACTTAAACATTATTAAAAACAATTCGTAATACTCGATACTTAAAAAGATTGCCACACCTGTCAAATCCAGCAAGCTAATATTCCATAACTAAAGGCAAATGTAATTTCTGACCTGCTTATTTAAGTATTTTACACTATCTACTTGTTAGATAATTGACAAAATGTGGACAGATTTCGCCATTTCAACATGGCCGCTGAGTTTACACATTAAGAGAAGCCTCTCGAACTGTGAGTCTTTCAGTATCATTGCCACACGCCCACCGCCGCGATGATGATCAGAAAAGGGTGGAGAGGGAAGAAATCGCGGGAACGCCCACAAATCTGGTCCGGCCATGACGGACAGATCTCTGTTCCAATGGCTAGCCTCCATTTTTGGAGCTAGCCAATGGAACAGAGGGCGGATTCCGAAGCCACATAGTATTCTCATTAGGTTTTCGCCTGCGCGAAAAGCTGCGCAGTGCGCAGCTTTTCACTTAGGCAAAACCTAAAAATGTGTCATTTACAATACCAATAGCTCAAACTTTCCTAATGCGAGACCTATTGCATTGCAAATGCTTGTTTTTCTCTTGTAAAGGTGGCAACCCTAGTCAAAGTGTAATAACCAGTGCTTTAAATGGGCCGGTACTCACCGGTACTGAGTACCGGCACTTCTAAATTTTCGGCGCTTGAGTACCGGAACTTTTTCTTTGTCAAAAGAGAGTACTCATGGGCCAAGCTAAGTGGTATTGGCATTTACAAAAAAAGAAGAGAAATACAGCTGAGAACGAGCGTGTCTGTTTTCCTGAAGCACTCTAATCGAGTGCTAATCTCCCCTTTCAATGTGCTAATTGAGCTGCGGCCCTTAGGCATTTATTCAGAGTTGGCAGGAAGTTTGGGAGGGGGCAGACTCACACTGTGATGCCTGCGGCAGTGTCCCCCTGGTAGTGATGACCCTGAGATAATCTGCTAAATGGCACCGCTGTCTGAGAGCCGTGCCTGTTGTGCCTTTTAAAGACATGCAGCACCTGCTCTCAGACTCACGCTGTGTGGGACACAAACTTTATAAGTTCAAAGCTGCCTCCGTTGACATGGGTCACTTTCCTGGTGCTCGGACATATTTTCTCTCCCAGTTCGACCATGTCAGTATGCACCTGAGCTGGTAACAGCCAGGCTTCTTTGTTAGAGACAGGCTCTCTCTCTCCTGAATTTGCTGGCTACTGGGGCACTTTGAAGGGCTGGCCTTCACAGATAATGAACTAGCTCAACTCTTTATGCTGACTGGTTGCCTGGCCCATCAGAGCACAGAGGGTGATGACGGTGTGTGGCACGGTTTCTGCAACCACGTGATCAAAACAAACCTGGCCCATGTTTGTGACTGTACCCATGGCAACCTTCCACCTCTGCTTGACCCCGAGCTCTCCGACTGCCTCTGGGCACTGTAGTGGGGATCGCGCTGGATGTAACCTGCTGTGCTGTCAAGCGACTCCAGCAATGAATGCCGAAGCAAAGCGGCACTGGTAATGTGTGACATTGTATTTCAGTGGGGTGATGCGGGACAGGAACTGAAATGCGTTAACCTAATCTGTGATGCGTGGGCTGTCTGTTTATTTATTTATTTATTTTTAACATTTCTAAAGCGCTGCTTATACCCGTGGGTGTCTTGGCGCTGTAAACCAATTATTTGTAAATGCCTCTAAGCTGATTGACTATTGAGTGAACAGCCAGGTTTTCAAAAGCTTACGGAATTGAAGGAGGGTGGGACTTCGCTTGATGTTGAGAGGCAGAGTGTTCCACAGCCTGGGGGCGGCCACCAGAAAGCGGCGATCGCCCCAGGTGACAGTTTTGGTGCGGGGGGTGACTAGTTGGTTTAGGGTGGCTGACCTTAATGCTCTGGAAGGTTTGTGCAATTGAAGTTGGTCTCTTAAAAACTGTGGGCCTTGGTTGTTAAGTGCCTTGAACACAATGCATAAAGCCTTGAATTGGATCCTTTTCTGCACGGTGAGCCAGTGAAGGTCTTTTATGCTATTGGAGATGGATTCGAATTTGGTTTTGCCAGCAAGCAGGCGTGCTGCGGCGTTTTGAATGGTCTGCAATTTGGTAATGACTCTGGCTTGAGCATTTAAAAAGAGACCATTACAGTAGTCCAGGGAGGACAAAACAAGAGATGTGACCAGTGTCTTAATGGCTGATTCAGGTAGAAAAGGGTGTATTTTCCTGATCATCTTAAGCTTTAGATGTGCAGCAAGCATCTGTCTATGCTTGCTGCAATTTCTTCATGTGTTAGAGGGAATGGGTGGGCTCTAGATCTGTAGGAGGCTAGGTTAGGAAGTCTAGGGCTACTGGCACTAATGTCACTTTCTCGTTTAGTTGCAAGAGGCACAGCAGGAACTTTAAGGGGAGAGAGATCAAAGTGAGGGGGTTAGGGAAGAGAGGGGAGTGAGACTGGATGGATGGACAGAAGGGAGGAAGGGAACTGGACTGGTTTGAGCATTTGTGCCAGGGTTGCTTTTGGTCCTCAGCCTAGCCCTAGTAGGTGGGTTCTCTTTTAATGACTGGGAGGTGTATTAAAGATCTGTATTTATGCAAGCAGTGGGTACTTTATGCACACCAGGATTTAAGAAAAATGTATTTGTGCAGATGAGGCCAGGGATGGAACGGAAACTGTATGAATGCAGATGGGAGCTGTATTTAAGTAGGTGAAGGGAAGCTGTTCTTCTGTTTGAGAAAAACTATGGAGATGTATGTATGCTCGTGAGGAACTGAATGAAGCAGGTGAGGGGCTATGTGAGATGTGTCTATGTAGGTGAGGGTTTACAGGGATCCCCCAGGACAGGGGCTAAAAAGGCAGGAAGTGTCGTGACCAGGAGGTGACAGTCCGAACATCGGCCTCAGTAAGGTTGCATTTCCATGTAAAATTTTAAGAACTTTGATCTAAGACAAACTTGAGAAATGTGTATTAACAGATGACTGTTAAAAACAATGACATACAAAAAAATGCTTTTGTGTGCTTCCCAGGAGGGTATTCGAAAATGAATGTCCATTAAGACAAAACATGGACTTAGAATATAATTCATAGGTGAAAGCACAGCGAGTTGCGTTTGCCGTTTAATAAACAGCAGTGGATTAAAGCCATAATTCTCAGGTATAATGCAATACATGTAAATTGCAGAAGTGACTTATGTGTAAAAGAAGAGTTGACCAGCATTTAAAGACAAATCTGCATTTTTATCAACTTGTAAAATTGGGCCACAAACACTGCACAAATATGTTCAGTGGTGAATTTGAGAAATGTTTAGATTTGACAGTTAATGAAGCAGCGCGAGAACTCGACATGCGTGCACTTAGGGCCCGGCCCCCCGAATCCCCGCCACACCCCCATTGTCAGTCCAGTAGCCGGTTGGCTACTGGACATGAAGTCCTTCCAGGGTACTTATGACACACTTCCGGCGGGATTCCACAGGTAGGGAGGGCGGGGCCAGGATGAGCTATTTAACCCTAGGTACACTTCTGCGCGCCCTCTTTTTCCCGCCCTGGACACCGTCTGGTTCGCCCTCGATTCCAGGGGATCCAGGGCAAACCAGACGAGCTGCTCGTAATGCCCCTTAACTCGGCAGTTTGCATAGTCTGTGTGGGTCTGATTTTATTAGAGAAAACCACATGAACTACCAGACAGGTCACTTCTCAGGGCTTTGGCCTCTTTCTGCGTGGTCGGTGGAATTGAATTTCACAGAATTTCGTCAAACTTTACTTCCCTGTTATGAGGAATAAAAAAATAAAAATTCACCCGGTGCTAGCGCGATGGCATGTCAGGTTCAAGAATTATGGATTTCAAGCAAAGGAAAGTCTAAACATAATGGCAGATTTGTGTCACAGTGAGGCAAGGTCCTCCCCTCTGAATTCACAATCGAGGCCACTGTGCAGAGACTGGAGACAGCAAGTACAGATTCTATACGTGTAAAGTCCGCCTGGCCCTCCATGCATTAGTAGTATTGTGCATGGGCTCAGGTGAGCCTTGTGGGTGCAGTGACCAGAGCCTGCTGATCCCAGGTGCCGCTGCGCCTACGTCACCAAGGGGAGCACATGCCCTAAGGGGCTCATATGTGTCAGTACCCCACCACTCTGGGATGTCATCTGTGGGATGGGTTTTGCAAATTACGCTGCAATGCCTTCCTCTGCTGTATTAATGCATAAAAGAGAAATCAAAGGTGCAGCAGAGCATTCCTTTCTAATTGGCAGATGATAAGATAGTTCTGGGGACTAATGCAACCAATGCAGAGATCTTTGTGTCACCTGAAAGTCTTGTGTTCGAATTTCAATGGGTCCACTCTGCCTTTTACCTTGCTGAGCTCAACAAAATGAGTAACATTCAGTTGGGTAACACCTGTTAGCAGCTCAGAGAGTCCAGGCAAACGATAGAGTTTACTACAGAAGTGTCACAATTATTCTTAATGAAGGATGTTCTTTCATGTGTGCTTATTACACAAGTAGGCATGTCCTCACATGCAAAATGTTTGCCTGGGAAGGAGTGCATATGCTAATGTGGCCTTGCAACCTATTTTCTGAACTTCCAAGTGTTCTTTGGGAATCTGTGTGTTGTCAAAATGCACCTATACGCAGGGACACTGGAATTATGCGGTAGGGGATGGCTACATTATGTGGCAGGGTTGAGTTAATTATGCAGCTAGATACAGCATATTATTAGGCATAATGCGGCACATTTTGAGATAGTATTACTTTATTATTTTTGTCATATTTAAACTTCGTAACAGTCTTGGCATTGGTTGCACCGCCTTAGTACCAATTTAACACCCAAATAGAGCAATTAGCAACAGAAAGGTAGGCAGTCAAACTTTGCAAAGGGCCTTTCACTGCGCGGCAACACACGTTGATGCAATTTTAGTAACTTTTGAACGGTATGAGCTAGAAACATCCTTTTAGTTAAAATCTGTAGATTATGCAGCAGAGTATGAATTATGTGGCACATGAGTCAAATCTACAATTATGCGTAAAACGCCACTGCTTCACAATCACATAATACCAGTGGCCCTGCCTATAAGGAGAAGGATTTTGTGAGTCGGACCAATGTTTCTCTATGTGTAAAAAACAGAGGCTGCCTTCTTGTCATCTTGTGACCTGAAACCATTGAGGGTGTTATAGAACCATGAAACATCACTTTGACACCAAGTTTGGTTTATAGTATAAGCTTAAAATTCACTGTACTGGAGAGAGCAGAGGTCTTCATTTTCTCTAAAAGGCTAAGCAACAGAATTTGTACCTCTCCTTGCACATCCTCTCCATCACTTCACTATCCTGTTCTCTGGGCACCCAGTACATAGGATTTTCAAAGCATTATTTTCAAAACAGGACTGATTTCTCTGCTGATCATCTGATCCAAACCACCCATTGTCACTTCTTTTGTGTTACAGCATTACTACTACCTATTTTAATGGTCCTCAACTCACAGGCCTCAGAAGGATAAAAAGCTGAGTTCGACTCGCTGAGATTTGAACTTGTGAACTGTAGATCGCAGGACATATCAGAGACCAATGCTGAACATGTTTAGCCTTTTCATTTAGCATCAGGGATACAACATAATATGAATATAATCTGCACACACATATGTCTATTTTAGATTCTTCCTGAAAGCACATGGAGTGCTGAAGCGAACAGCATCCACATGTGTTGTATTTACATTAACCTGATCTGTAGTCTCTGTCATGCTTTCCATGCTTTGCAGGACAACAAGTTTCAAGAAGAAACAAACACTATCCTATTCCTCCTCTGATGTGCCCCCGTAATTGAATATCCTGAAAATCTTCCATGAATCTGTCCTACTGGACTTATGTTTGAAACAGAGGAACCGATTTATCATTGAACAAGCAGCCCGTCCCGACCTTGTCCGGGAGCATTCAGGCTTCCCCTACCCCCGCCTGCCCCGACATTGCCCAGCAGCCCGTACCCCCGCCTGCCCCGTCCCCCGCCTGCCCCGACCCCTGGCTGCCCCAGTGTAAGGTGCGTTCACCTGTCTTCGTGGTGGGGTCTACTACCAAGTAGATTCTGACAGTGAATGGGAAGACAGATGAGGTGGTGATTGTTATGCCCCGAGACTCTGACTTTCGCCTCTGTGCTCCATAAAGACACACATGCATCTATTCATTATTAAAGCGTGTTGCAGTAACCCCAAATGGTAGCAGGAGTATCTGTGCATCCCAACATCTCGTCCCCCGCCTGGCCCGACATACTACAGCGTGTTGCAGTAACCCCATATGGTAGCAGGAGTATCTGTGCATCTTGTGAACTTTCCTCAGCCGATCCCCGTTCCCCGCCTGGCCCGACATTGTCCCCGGAGGCTTACCTGATCCGCCGCTCCTCAGTTTACCGCTGCTCGCCTCTCTGCTCCTCACCGCGGCCCGACACCTGCCTGCCCCGACATTGTCCCCGGAGGCTTACCTGATCCGCCGCTTCTCAGTTTACCGCTCCTCGCCTCTCTGCTCCTCACTGCCTGTCCGCCGCCGCTCCTCCCCCGCGCCATGTCCGCCTCTCCGCTGCTCGCACCGCCGCTGGCCTGTCCGCTGCTCCTTAGGTCACCGCTCCTTCCCCGCGCCATGTCCGCCGCTCCTCAAACGCCGCTCCTCCCAGTGCTCCTGGCGTGAGCATGCACGTCGCGGCCGGCGCTACTTTGAAGGGACTACTTTTTTTTTTAATATGAATTTTCTAAATAATGTTTATTTTTTAAATTTATATAGCCTATGTCCTTCTGCTTGCCTTGACGTTTTCAAACATGTATTGGGTGTTTGGATTGGTGGTGTACTTTTCGAGTTTACCTGGCTCAAAGGACACAGTTCTCTCTTTATAATAGTAGTATAGATTGCATTGTTCTTGAATCATGCTAGATGTTGCAAGGGCAACACAGTACTAAAGTTAGATTTACCAAGCACCAAAAGGCCACCTTACATGGCCATGTGTTGCTTTGTAAAAGACAAGAGGGTTAACCATAGTTAAAACTTTCCAAAATATCTTAAGGAAAATGTCTTGTGCAAGTCATATGTGATCTAGGTGTTGCACCATGAGAAGCTCACTTTAATAATAAATGTACTGTTTTGTATGTATAAGGGAAATGGAATAATCAAAATATACCTGAAATTATTTCGTATCATTATGCACATCTGCACACCAATTAAATCTCAATCACATTAAATGTGTGCCCCTGGATGGATCCCTTTGGACTGCCAATAGCCCCGCCCTCTAACCCCACCCCAATCCCCGCCCCCTAACCACACCCAAGCCCCGCCCCCTAGCTAACATCTCAATTTGTTGAGTACCTGCACTTATTTTTTTCCATTTAAAGCACTGGTAATAACCATCCACAACCTTTCTCTTCTTGCTTACATTAGGCTAGGTTTTTACCATCGCAACTACACTAGTGTAGTTGAGATGGAGCTAGTACTTTATCGTTAATATTAACGTAGTTGGAATAATGTTATCGGGAGTACTATTACATAGTAGTTAAGATTTAAAGACTACTAAAAAATGGCCGCCTTGTCGCTGACTTGCAGTACACTTCGCTTCACTCGCTAACATCGCTTTTTCTGAGCAATCGTTACTTCATTAGTTAGAAACTATGCCCGATCTACGATGGCCGCCGCGCTCTGAACAGACTTTCTACGACAGTTGTTGCATTTGTCCTTCCTCTGTGTTTATGGTACTGGAGCGGAAAGATGGCGGCTCCCGGCAAACAGTGAGTGAGGGGCCTGGGATGTGGGTTAATTGTGTCTTACAAGACCGGGTAGTGATTTCCTATAACAATTGGGCAGAGGTATTGATGGAGAGTGGAAAGAAAAAGGGGAAGGATTTGGGGCGATAATTTGCATGTCTCTTTTGGGGGGGACATTATTATTTATCACCAGGCATGTCATTTTACCATCCCTCCTCAAGACGTCAGCCCGGAATCCCTCAAGACTGGGCGTATTTTGAACTAGGGCATTTGTTCACGGTGTAACGTGCTCTTCAGGGGTGAAGCATGAAGGGAGTAGTGACGTTTTTAATACGATTTGCATGGCATTAATTCCTTGGGGCTCCTTAGCCAGGTTATTAATGAAAATCCTCCATATCTGGACCAATGTTATTGTCATGTAATATCGTTTGTTTACATATGGAATCGACGCTGTCCTCCTCGACGTTATTATTGCATGACAGTATAGCTGCCACGTTTTTAGTTTGCTTTTGTGGAATGTTTCAGTGCCTGCAATTTTTTATACGTTACCTTTTCAACGCTAGTGGAACAGGTCACTTATGTTCATAAATAAGCACTTAATTCCAGAAAGGGCCTACTTTTGAGGAGTGAAATTGTTCAGAAATGGCTTTAAACAGTTACCACACTCCCGGCTTATCTAGACGAACTCACCTGATCATAATGGACATTCAATTTACATTTTGGCAACAATTTCGGTTATTAAAGTGGTATATTATGCCTGATGTTTACTTGAGTTCAGTACACGAATTTTAAGTTGGCATTCTGCCTCCCTGCGTAACAAAGAAACCATCTTGCATTTGGCACTAATAATGTTTCACTGACTGCCTGTTCACAGCAGAGTTGAGCTGACTAGTAAGACTAGTATAGCTTGGGGGCATGCCCAAGAATCTACCAGAGACAATAGTACAGTCGAGGTACAAGGCATGGAGTTAGTGACATCCATCTGAAACTGGTGAGATTAGCACCCACCTTACCCCGCCAGAGACCTCAAGGAAGCGACGGGTCAGAGACAGCAACAAAGGCCCGACTTCCACCAAAAATAGCAAGGGCGCCCTGACACCTGAAACATCCACCAGAAATTGCAGATACCTACTCTAAAGAGCTACCTTACAAGTGTTACCCGTTAGAAACATCAGAAGAGCCCAACATCTGACAGCCACAACAGGGAGGATCTGACAACAACTAGAGACCACAGAGATATCCAAACATGAATAGCCCATCAATGAGAGACATGAAGGAGTGGTGCCAGTAAGAAGTTGCTGTCTACAGAGCCAAGCTAGTCTAAATGGTCTTAAGTATCCCTGTGATGATGGACTAAATCACAGCAGGTAGGTCCTGTATAGGCTTCATGCTCATTCCTAAAATCATAAACCAACATTCTACTACAATAAAACAAAGAACAGTCATTCCCTTGCTTACAAAGTACAGGGACAATCATTCACAGTCATTCATTCTCCAACTTGTATAGCTTACGCATTCTCCTAACAACAACCTGTTAAATTTTCCCAAACCGATATAGACATGTAAAGATAGTAAATGGCAATCACAAAAACTTTGCAACGGTCAAGACATGAGGCTTTCCACACCTAATGTCAAAGAAACAAGACAACAATTAGGTTGGGACTACCATTCCACAAAGGTCCAAGATGTGCATGTCTTGTGGCCGCCTCTGATGTATGGCCCAGCCACCACATGTCTGCACATTCACAGCAACGCCATGCAACATTTATGCACCCAGAACATGAATTTATGGACACTCAGTCATGTGACGGGGCACAGAACACACAGAATTCTTTTGACAAATGGTTTCCCCGTCATCCTCAGTCCACACATTCATATAGTGGTGGCTGCTAGCTTAGTAAATCGGTGAGGCGGGGGAGGGGGACCCAAAAAGTACCTGAACCTTGATGTCCTTTGCCTCGCTGCTGCTACAGCTCTAGCCGACTGCGTGATGATTCTCACACAGGCTCCCAGAGTGCCCTGCGCAAATCCAGACACTACTCTGATGCTGGTATTACCCAGCATGAGAGAAGCGTAGGGATTGGGTGGAGCAGGCTGGTTCTACGCTCCAGCAGGGACAAGCAATAACTTTGAGGTATCCAAGTGCACATGTAGGTTTGGCCAGCCGCGGACGGCCTGCCAAACCTACATGTGCACTGTAGTGCCTTGAGCTCAAGGCACAAACAATACACAAAGAGAAAGTTTAACCCCACATCACCTCAACTCAAAATTCCATTGATCAGACTTCAACCCAAAAGATCTCATTACAACTACACTCATACATAACGCAGGGATGTGAACATTTTTAAATATTCTACTTGTCCATGGGACAAAATGCAACAGAAATCTACATGTCCTGTAAGACAATCCACTTTCCTCACCTATTCCCAAATCAATTACGTGGGAGGGCACAGAAACATTAATAGATTTTTATTTTAATAAAACTGACCAGTGATATCCATGATTTGCAAAAATGTTGTTGGAAAACATGACATTATTGCTAACAAAATAGATATTCTCCTTAAGTACTGAAGCCCAACAGTAAATGATAATCAGTCAATGAAATGATACTTGTTAAAGCGCATTGTTGTTTCGAAGGAAGTGTCCTGGCTCTCTAGCAGACAGTAAGGGCGAGCTAAAGTAAGTAGAAACTAACCTGAGTTAAATAGGCAAGTTTTAAGTTGCCTTTTAAAGGCTGACATAAGTTTGTCATGCGTACAGTAAAGGGGAAGCTGCCTTGATGATACTGTGGAAATTTAGGAATCCGCAGAAGGTGACTGTTGTTAGATTTAAGTGCTCTCTTTTAATTATGCAGAGACAGTCTATTCAGAAGATAAAGTGGGGCCTCATCATGAGAAGCTCTGAAGGTCATTGTTAGAGCTTTGAAGTTGATACGCTGTTCCACCTGATGCCAGCGCAGATGTCTCAAATATGGAGAGAGGTGTTGGCATCTCGGCACTCTCCTGACTAGTCGTGCTGCTGCATTTTGAATTCGCTGAAGTCTGTGTGTCAAAAATGCAGGAAGACCAAGGTAGAGACTCATAAGAGTAGTCCACACGAGCTGTAATTAAAGAATGAACAACTGTTTTCCTAGTCTCTTCTGGAACCAGATCAAAAACTTCGTTTATAATTTTCATCTTCAAAAGGCAGACAGACAAAATATGTTTAATTTGTGCCATAAAAGAGAGGGTGGAGTCAAAGATAATGCGCAGATTTCTAGTGGAGGAGATAAGATTAGGACAGGTTCGGCAGGCCACCAGAGAGAAGTTGGCGGGGTGCCATTCTGGTAAATATCAAAACTTCTGTTTTGTCAGAAATTAGTTTTAAACAATTTGATTCCATCCAAGGCGTGACTCCTCTAAGACATTCTTTAAAATTGTGAAAAGCTGTCTCAGTATTATCTTGGATGGATCTTGAATAACTGACTTCAAGTATAGTCGTTTGGATGTACTGGTCCAAAAATCAACCTGCAGCATATTTGCACACCCATCCATATTGGTTGTATGTGGAATTATCTACAGCAGAAACATCATGCTTCCAAAATAATGAGGACCAAAATGTAGATTTTAGAGTTAAGAATAGGAAATCTTGACTTACCAATTACCTTCTCAAAATTTTGATCCTCAATATAAAGTATATAATATTCTGGTAGCTCGATATTTTGAAATCAAAATTAAGGTGGAGTACATCAGTATTGCAGCAAAAAAGAAATGAATAAGAAATTCTGTGCAGTTTGGGAACTGATGTCTGTAACGAGACCCATGACCTTCCTGCACCCCAATTGATTTTTTTCCCTTTTCATCTTGCCTTCCTGACATAATCACTGCACATACACACAACCCAACTGGAGTGACACACACTCCCGGGAGAGACAAACACACCCACTGCCCACTCAAATAACCCCATTCAATAGACACATGACTGCACTACGGATACATTGACTAATACATTCCTTAATTCACAGGCACACAACCCCATGCACGATCATACTCCTAGAGACATAATCTCAGCGCAGCCATAAACACACCCACTATAGATAGATCCAAGCACTCCCTATTGACAAACAGTGCTTAACAAGAACGTTTTGCAGAACATATTTCTAAATTGGTCTTGACTGGAGCAGCTCTACTGCCCGCAAAGAAATCCCCAGATTTCCAAAAAGGCTGGAAGACGCCACTCCTTTTCTGGTCTAAGGAGGGACAATCTACAAATGTATAAGAAATAGAAATGTAGAAAGGGAAGGGTTCCAAGTAGGTTTTGGATTAGGTGGCAAAGATGTTCAGCTGTGAAAGGCTGCAATGGAGAGTAAGTGCCCTGTGGAGTGAAAATGTGGGGCAGTGTAATACCACATGGTGTTTTTGGTGACAGCCACAAGTTTCTCCTGATTTTTCATTCTGTAGAGATGGGAAGATTT
Source organism: Lissotriton vulgaris (assembly GCF_964263255.1). NCBI lineage: Eukaryota > Metazoa > Chordata > Amphibia > Caudata > Salamandridae > Lissotriton > Lissotriton vulgaris. Next base: position 339,063,085 of record NC_141687.1, on the reverse strand, counting down.
GATAGGTGTGTGATACATGACACTCAGTACGCTTGTGATTGTAAACCAAATTTGTAAACCAAACACAATGATGACAACCTCCAGCAGGTGTGATGCAGCGCTACTCCGGAAATAATTTCTAATACCATAACACCTTTCCCTGAAGTACAAAATCATAGATTTACTCGACAGTGGGGCCCATGACACCGCGAGTCACTCACAAAATACTTCCATCCTACTTAATGGATCGGTGAAATTCTAAGGAGTGCTGCTGTATCATAGTGGAGTGTCTAAACTAAAAGTGGATATTTATACTATGTACACTTGCAGTTTAAATGAGCTCACCATGGTTTTCATTTAATAAAACATTTTAATTAGACACGGATCTGACGGATCTGCTAGTAAAAAATTAGGGGTAGGAAAACTCAAGACCAGCTTAAATCTCCATTCATCTAATTTTTATTAAGAGCAAATTCAGCATGTCTAAACAGTTATTCATTTTATTTATTTTCCTTATTCAAAATGACAATTAAATGAATAAGAATTTTTTTCGGACAACTAATTTCATTTATTTCAGAAATTCAGAAATAGACATTTTATTTCTATTTTAAAAATACAAGTATTAGTTAAAGACAGATAGTTCCCAAACTCATTTCCCCCTAACTTCCCTGACTAATAGCCTCACCAGTTCAGATCTCATTCAAAAGAAATAGAAAATTATTCAAAGTCTTACATCCCAGGAAAATCAGCATCTCTTGAGGAAAACGAGAGAAGTTTTTTCTTCAATAAAATCAGCACTTTTTACACCTTTTTCACAAGCTCTATCTAAAAGTGTAACTTTCAGCCTAACTTCGAGTTCTGATTGGACAGTTTTGGGGTGGATGAGCATCACCTCATCATCATAATATTAATTTTCCTTCCCTCTGCAAGTTTCTAGTGGGTCCATTGTTCTGGCCCAAGTCCGGCCTAGTCCTGTTCTCCTTTCGCAACTTATTCTCACATTCTGAACCATTGTGCTCATCATTTTGGCAGCCATCTATAAATCCAGGCCAGTCTATCCTTGAACCGTAGTCACTCCAGGCACAAGCAGCTCGCATTCAGACTCGGATTATGCTAGCCCATGCGTACTTCTTTTATGGCCACAATAATCGAGTGACTTCATTTTCTTTTAGGCCTCACGAGTCAAGAATGGGAACTATCATAGAAACAAACACGAATGAATAAGAAATGTAGCCCTTCTGTTTACCTCCCCCTCTTTCTAAGGTTTTCCCTATTAGTAGTTACCTAACGAAATAGCCACATTTAAGCATAATATACTCACTTATCCTTGCGTTTTGCCACAAAATACGTAAACAAAAAGCACATTTATGCTGCATTCCGTTATTTTAAAGCTGCTTATTAGTTTAGGACATGATAGAATCACAAAATTAGTTAATTATGATTGCAACATAAGCATAATTAGTTTTCGCACTCACCCCGACCGATCCCCACCCCCGCGAGCCTGCAGCCCTGACCAACGACAAGTGCCGTCCTCAGGCGATTCACAGTCCCACACTCATACCTAGATTCCGGGGCGACTGGCCCGATGCCCAATCGGACATGATACTCCTGCCCTTCGGCAGCTCTGCCTCATTGTAAACGCGAGTCATTGACCCCTCTAACGCCCGACCCCCATCTCTTCTTGATATGCCCGTGCAAACACCCAAATGTTCCCTCCCCGAGTTCTATCCCCCAGTTACTTGGCAACACCGCTGCACGGACTCTGCAGACCCGATCCAATGATCCCCAGGATGGTAACTCACATGCTTGCGCTTGTTTTCCTTTCTCCTTGACTTTTCTCCTACGTTTTCTAGCTTATGTGATTACTTACATGGTCTGTACTGTCCAAATAACGAAATGCCAATAAAAACAAGTTTAAAAAAAAAAAAGCATAATTAGTTTCCCATGTGTGTCTTTGTAGGTGCAACTTTTATTCTAAGTTGGTTAATTTCATGCATCACTTAGTTCAAATTATGATTATGGAAGTATGATTTCGCAAGGGTACACACTATTTTGTTTCTTCACCTTGCTCCATCAACTACCCCTTTGGTGATTTATCACCAAATATTTCCCAAAATGTATCAGTACATGTTTAAAATTCTTCAGATTAGTATAGATTTATACTTTAGTATCTTTTTCTCTAGTTTCTTTAAAGACCAGCTTAGAGTTATTTGGAAGGGCATAGACAATAAAGCCCTACTTGCAAGTGTATTAAAATCACATCCCTTATTGGTGGAGACGTGTCTTTCAAGTAGCTCCACGGGCATATCGATCGTTGAGGCCTTTACTAGGTTATGCGCTGGTATTAAACATGCAATGTCAAGACTGGTCACAAATTTAAGCAAGAATCCCAGATGGTTTGATGCTTCATGTTGCCAGGCTAATAGAGAACTGCATGAGGCACTAGTGGCCAAACCCAGGGACACAACCTTAGTGAGGGCATTGAGGGCATGCTATAAGAAAGCAACCAAATCTCGCTTTGATGAGTTATTGAAGGAACGTTGGTGAACCTTGCTAGTGCTGCTTCACTTAAGACGTAACCGGATTTTGGAAGGAAGTAAAAGCTATGAGGTCGACGGGTTTGAACATCACTCCCATAAGTTGTAACATACCGAGCGAGTTATGGGAGGAGCATTTTGCCAGAATCTATACAGCCCCTCCAACGACGTCTAATACTCATACATGCCTCCCAATCTCTAAGGTTACAATATCCATAACTGAAGTCCAGGATGCGATACACCAAAGTATAGGGAATAAAGCCCCAGGTTCGGATGGACTCCCAATCGATCTTATAAAACGCGAACCAGACCTTTGGGCCCCTCTTTTATGCAATGTTTTTAATAATTTAACCAATTCAGTTATCCCAAGCACTTGGTCGACCAGCATTATCGTGCCCATTTTTAAACAAGTATTTACAATGCAATGGTCTCAGCAATATTAAAGGTAGAGCTATTGGCATTGCTCATGACATTTTTTTTTTGTGGTGTTTTTAAAAAAAAATCATAAATAAATGGCATTGTCATTTACATTTCCAATAGCGTAATCGTTAAATGGCATTGTCATTTACAATGCCAATAGCTTAATCGCTCGCAAATGCATGACCTTTTGCATTTACACCCATACAGAGCCACACACACAAAGCCACCCACACACACATACAGAGCAATCCACACAGTGCCACCCACACAGAGTCATTCCCATAGAGCCACCCACACACACAGAGCCACCCACACATAGAGCCACCTATAAAAAAAGCTATCCACACAGAGCCACACACACACAGAGCTACACAGTGGTGGCTGGTGACATTTGAAAGAAAGTGGTGGGGGGGAAAAGATCGAGTGAGCGCCTGGTGGCAAGCGAGCATTCTGAGCACACCATCATAAAGAGATTTTGGAAGTGGGTTCTTCCCCTGAGAAAAGTTTGAAAACAGCGGGCAAATGGTGCATTTTCAAGCATATTTGAGAAAGCAAGAAGCAGTTGTTAAAGTGTCTGCATCCAGATATATAACCCAGCAACTGACATACATTTTAAACCAGACAGGACTTTTGGCTTTGTCAATGGAGAGTAACCATGATTTTGTTATAAATAATATCGAAAATATGTTTCAGTTCTGAAATTGTGAGTCTGCAAATTAAACATGACGGAGGCCCATGGAAGTGGTAGTGGTCTTCAAAGTGTCTCAGTTATGCCTGTTCAACTCATTCCACGTTAGGCATGTGCACTCATATCTCGCCAACATGCATATCTCATCCTCCAAAGCTTCTTTTCACTGACTCCCGAATGTGCTTCCTTACCTATTAAGTTTGATGGAGTGTGTGACCCACTATATGTGGGAGTGGAAAGAAGTGCGCCTGAGTGACTAGTGGGTGAGTGCGTAATTTTGAGGATTTATAGGGTGTGTGGTGGGTTAGTGTGTTATTGTGTGCATGAGTTTAGAGGAGAGAAGGTGTGAGGACATTTGAGCACTAGGAAATATACTCATAACTAAAAGCGTGCATTGCCATTCCCTTCTAAATAATTGGAAGGACTAACCTTGCCATATACTTTCTACCACAATCTCCTTCTCATAAACCTTCCTTGGAGGGGTTTGAAAACAACTGGAGCATTAACTGGACGGTGTTGGAAATTAGGTGCACCGAGCGCTGTGTTGTGCAAGTTACATTGCCATGTTGTTTTCGGCCGATTTAAAATTGTTGCGGGTCTTCCCTGACATGTTTTATTACCTAACTTAAAAGCATGCATTTAACTAGGTCGGTTGGATGAAAACTGTCTCATCTGGCCAAGTTGGGTTTCGAACCTGTGAGTATTAGATGATCACACTCTGACCTCTGCATTAACCAAGCGAGTGGTGACACACAAATTACCATCACAATAATTAAATATCATTTTTGAGAATTGCTATATTGTTGTGCATTAAGGAGCTTTCGTTCAATGCTGTTCTTTGGTGCCTACTGAACAGGAAAACTTACCTCTCCGGTCCGCGCCACCTTTGTTCCCCTGGCTTGGCTCCTTCACTAACGGCCCTCTGGAGTGGACTGGCAGTATCTCTCAGCCAATCCTGGCGCTGCTGCAGCACCAGGATTGGCTTGGGGCACAGGTTTCTCTTCGCCCGCAGCACCCCCATTAGCAGACCAAGGGGCTCCTAATGGGCGTGCGCTATTAAGTGCAAACAAGTGAGCATGAGTGGGTAGAGGTAAAAGATTTGCCCACCAAGAGCAGTGCTGACAAAAGGCTCAGTAGTTGGCTGCAGCCTACAGTTGGCAGCTTTAGCACATCTTACAAAATCACACTATCCACCTTTATTGTGTAACCAGATCAAGACTAAGAGACCACACAGAACAACACCATGACTCAGTTACACAGTTAAACACAAATGGACAACTCGGCACACTACTCAAACCTGCACACTCTGGCATACATTATCCCAGGAAAGGTAGACACAATAACCCTGCAAGCACATAGAAAATAACTGAGCCTACATAGGTACCTTAAGTTCCTGGACTCGCATCTCCTGGTCCCTACATCAACAGTACTCAACCAGAAATCCTTACTCTCCCCTCTCCATATGGGGTACGACTTCACGTAAAACAGTAGTGGGTGGTTACTTCTCATAACAGCAGAAAATACCAATTCCTCTGAAGCAATATTTTTATTTGTTTTCTTCTTTTTTTTTCTTTTCTAGCGCCTTGCGAAAACAGTAACCAGAAAACCAACCCCCCCCCAAACAACCTGTTGCAATACCCCCCACCCTGCACCCCTGCTTACGACTATAGAGCCACCCCAACTCGCAGTGTGCCTGTCGCCTCCACATCTAAATTGAGCTACAAGAAGGAAAGCTGAGGAGGAGAGAGACCCTCCGATAGCCCCGCAATCCCCCATTCCATCTGCAATTAGCCGTACATCAAACTCGAATCACCACAGTAGTAAACCTCCTAGTGTCCCCAGAAACCAGACAGTTGGTGCTCATTCCTGCTCCATAGTTCCTCCCTCCGCTCCGCCAGATTGTCTCTCTGGTTCTTGTTGGGCCGGCAGAGTGTCCAACCAGTCGGCAACCACCTCAGGCCTATCAAAGAAGTGGACCCATTCGTCATACTCGATCCTCAACTTGGCCGGGAAAAGCATGGCGCATTTGAGACCCATATCACGAAGTCTCCTCTTCACCCCCAGAAAACGTAGTCTCTGTTTTTGGACCGTCTGTGTAAAATCCGGGTAGAAGTTCTCGAATTTCAAGGGCCCACCCGCTCGAGAGGCCTGGAGGATAGCGTCCCTGTCCCAAAAGTTGAATATCCGCGCTATCATAGGCCTCGGTGGGGCACCCTCTTTCGGTCTTCCGCCTGGGACCCTGTGCGCTTGCTCCACAGTAAAGAACTTGCTCAGTCCCTTGGGCGCTAGCTGGTTGGCGATAAGGTCCTCAACAAAGAGGTCAGCCGCTTGATCTTCGGCCTTTTCCGGAGTTCCAATTATACAGACATTATTCCGCCGGGCCCTCCCTTCAGAATCCTCCAGGCGACGGACAACAATGTCATTCGTAGCCTTCAGGTTACGGACATCGGTCTGCAGGTCGATGACATCATCCGTTAAACTCGATGTCTTTATATCCAATGATTTGACCTTTTCATTAGTCTTTGTAAGGTCCGTGCGAATCAAATTCACATCGATCGGCACTGTATCCAACTTATGGGCAAGGGTCTCCATTTCCTTCCCGAGAGAAGACTTGATACCATCGATGGCGGCCATCACGTCCTGTAAAGTTGGTTCAGTTACCGGAGTCAATGAGTCCCTCGTCCCCTACAGTGACCTACCCGGTCCACTGGGCGACCCCTTAACCTGGGCATATCGGTCCATGACATTGGTTTGAGTATATTCACCCCGTCTGGTGGTTTTCGACATCTGCTTATCCCCCTCTGGTTTGCTCGCCATTTCAAGAAAATCCCCGATTGCTGTCCAAATCAAGAGCGGGGGAAACAAGTGTCCAGAAAACAGTAGACAAGACCTGACTGATAGGGAAGTCGACCAATGTGACTTATCCACTCAGAGTCCAGAAAGCGGAAGTACAAAATAGCCCTCGGGCAAAGCACGGGAATTAGCCAAAAAAAGGGACGGCTCTAACTGCAGGCCAAAGTCCGACACTTCGTGTGTTGTTCAGTACGGTCAAGCACCAACAGGGGTACGAGCTTTCGCTGCAATGAGGCGTCCCCAGCCCGGGATCCGAGGCAATTGCCAAAACCGAAAGTGAAAGTGAAGCCGGACCGGTCGCCTCCGCGATCGTAGGCCGATGTTGTTCAATTACACCCCGGGCACCATGCCAACCCAAACGCCGGGCATCCAAGAGACGAAGGCCGCAAACATTCCAGCACTGCAACTCCGGCCTCCGGGGTCCGATCGGGATACACATTTCAGCTTTCGCTTCTCCCGTGGTTTATCTGCACGAAGATGTCGACAGCAAACAGGATAAATGACAGGATATATTCGGGAGGTTACGAGGTTCTCGGGAGCTCTGTGCTCACGCGCGCATCTTGGTTGCACGCGAAGCTCCTCCCCCCCTCTGAAGCAATATTGAGTACTCCTAAAAAGAAGCCTAATGTACAGTGAACTGCTCACTTAGCCAAAGCCATGATGTCTACTGACAACCCTAGAACAACATTGGGCACTGCCTTTTCCCCACTGGATACTAGTGTCCCCTGTTTCAACATAAAATTCCTTACAGCTGTAAAATAGGGCCTCTAGTCACATCTGCTCAGCCATAAAAAGAATTTTGTTTAACAAGGTAGTAATGATGTCTCTCCCAATTCATGCTCACTGTTGCCCAGGTTTTGTCCCAGCAACTTTGTGGCGAGGTCTCTTTCAGTGCCTGTTCATCCATGCACAGTATTTCCTGGATCTCCTGCTCGCCCATGCCCATGCTTATAGTACTTACTCTAATATACGAACCGCGTCTGGATCAATCATTGCATTTCCAGGCTGGTATTGAGGGTGTGACACCCCCATAGTAATGTGGGTGTAGGAAGTGCGATTGCTTCAGGGAGGAGAAAATGTATTACCCTCGGGAAAAAAATCGCTCATTGACCGGGACCAGAGGAGCACGAACACCGGGACCAGAGGAGCACGAACACCGGGACCAAAGGAGCACAAACACCGGGACCAAAGGAGCACGAACACCGGGACCAAAGGAGCACGAAAACCGGGACCAGAGGAGCACGAAAACCGGAACCAGAGGAGCACGAACCCCGGATCATAAGCAAGGAACAGAGGGGCGATAGTCATGTGAATGTGATGTCTGCATTACTACTTTTAATTTCTAATTGGAAAAGTGATGCTTGGCTGGTGCAGAGTTCCGCGGTGCTGCCTCCTACCATGGACAGCTAGGTAACATCAGAAAATGAGGGCACCCAATCCACTGAGTATAAACGACCCCATCCCCCTTCCACCCTGCCTTATCCGAGCGGGACCTGCAGCTTGGCAGTAGAGATTTGCTTGTGTGTTACTACGTGGACGGGGTTGGTGGACGCACTACTCCCGGGGACTTTTCTTTCTGCCTTTCACAGTCACCCTGTACACTGTGGGAATGACGCACACGTGCCTCGTCAGGGGTAGTATAAATCCTGATTGATTACACACTCAAGTGGGCATGAACTGGGCAGACTGGATGAGCATGAGATACTCAGGAGCGAGCGGAACGTGGAACACAGGGGTGGGGGGGGGGAAGAGCGAGCTGGGCGAGAAACAGGGGGGTGGGGGGCCGAGCAGCGAGCAGAACGAGGAACAAGGATGGCAGCAAAGCAAGCACTCACCTGGCTGGGACGAGGACTCCGCGACTTCTTGCGGCGGCGGTCGGGGCGAAATGGCATAAGAAAAGCGCCGCCATTTTCGGATTAGGGGGCGTGTTTTTTGCTGAGTGACTGATGACGTCACAGATAGAAAGAACGCAAAAAACACTACCCCCTAATCCGAGTAAGACAGGTCTTGAACAGAGTGATGCCCCTCTCCTCCAATGGCTGGCCTCCGTTTAGGAAGCCAGCCAATGGAGAAGAGGGGCAGGTTCCAAGCCCCGTCTAAGAAACCTAAAATCTCGGGCTCCGCCCACTGATACGCAGTGCGACGGTCCTCGACCTAAAAAGGTGACCGATCCAACCCCAGTTGCTACCGCCCTATTTCTCTGATAGACAATACTTTGAAGATTTTGGGCAGGGTTGTCTTTAATAAGATCAGGAAATGGGCTGAAGACAACCACATTTTAAACTGTTGTCAACTGGGTTTTAGAAGTAACGTTGGAACTGTCGAACAGTGCTTGAATTTAAAGCTTATTTTGTATAAATATACTATTGCACAAAAAGCACCTCTTTATTTGGGTTTTCATGGATTTAACCTCAGCCTTTGATTTTGTTAATAGATCTCGTTTATGGGAGATTCTTTTAAGTTATGGGTTGGATGAGGGCTTGGTTCATTTTTTGCCGTATTTGCACAGGGATTTGAGGGCAAGGGTGAGGATAAGCAATAAAGGGGATGTCTCCGGGGACATCGCCATTGGTAGAGGTGTAAGAAAAGGTTGTGTCTTAGCCCCTCTACTGTTTATCCTTTACATAAATGAGTTACATAACTCCCTGTCCAACTGTCCAAACTGACTAGCGATGTACCCAAAATGAAAGGCAAACTATTTTCTGCGCTTTTATACGCAGACGATGCAGTCCTAATGGGCCGCAGCCCAAACGCACTTCGCACTTTAATTACGGGGTTTGTGTCCTTTATGGCTGATTTGGACCTTTGCACTAATTTTAAAAAATCTTATATAATGTCGGGAGGCCGAAAAAACACCATATTAATTTTATAACGTCCGGCAGCGAATCCCTAACACACACAAGCACTTTTCCCTATCTGGGCCTAGTCTTTTCAGACTCGGGCTCTTTGCAAGTCCATGTAGCCCATGGTAGAAGTAAATTTGCCAGAGCCGTTAATTCGATCATCAGCCTTCGGCAGCCTAAACGAGTAGAGGTGGTCATACCCTTGCTCCAGATATATAAATCTTGGATTCGGGGGGATCAGTTTTACTGATCCTCCTGGATCTAAGCGCTGCATTTGATACGGTGGAGCACAAGATCCTGATCCAGCGACTACTTGGGCTGGGAGTGAGGGGCACGGCACTTTGTTGGCTCTCAACTTTCCTAGAAAATCGTACCTTTCAGGTCTGTGAAAGGAACATGCAATCAGATATCCTTTCCCTCCAGTGTGGGGTTCCCCAGGGCACTTCATTGAGCCCTACACTGTTTAACACATATATGGCCCCCCTGGAGGATGTGGTCACCCCATTTGGAATAAAAGCTGTCACTTACGCTGATGACACCCAAATGATTGTATCATTCTCACTAGAAGAAGACAAACTCAAAAACCTCCATGACTGCTTAGAAGGTATTCACGCTTGGATGTCCAACTCAAGGCTTAAGCTCAACGGCTCGAAGACCGAGCTCATGCTCCTGGGACATCAATTACCATCCCTCCCCATTGCTATGTGGCCTTCATGCCTAGTACCCCTCCCACAACCCAAGACTGAACTTAAAAGTCTAGGTTTCTGGCTGGAACAGAAACTTTCCATGACAACACAGGCGAAAAAAACAGCCGGTACTTGTGTGGGCTTACTCCGCTCAACTAGGAAGATTCTCCCACTACTCCCTGCTACATCACAAAAAATGCTCATCCAAGGTCTAATATTATCAAGATTAGACTACTGCAACGCTCTTTTCCTGGCCGCCCCAGAAGCTACGCTCAATGTTCTGCAGAGAACACAAAATGCCGCTGCTAGGATCCTCACGGGTACCTCCCGCAGAGCTTCAGCCAAACCTGCCCTAAAGGCATTACACTGGTTGCCGATCCGTGAAAGGGTCAAATTCAAAACCCTATGTACCACTCACAGAGCCATGCAAAATCAAGGACCCCCAATGCTGAAAACTATGCTTCTCCAAAACAAACCCAATAGGCCCCTACGATCAGCCCAAGGCAACCTGGCCAAGGTCCACAGAATGAAAAGAGCTCGGACCGGAGGACGCCGTTTTTCGGTAATAGCCGCAACCCTCTGGAATACTCTACCAACCCAACTTCGGTCTGAGCCAAACCACATGAAATTCCGGAAACTTCTCAAGACCCACCTCTTCCCGCAATAACCTCTCTCCCTCTCTCCCTCACTCCTCTGCTTCTATCCTCAGTTGTTTGTTTGCAATCTCAGCGCTGGGACGCTTCCGGGCAGCCATGCGCTATAGAAATCCAAAATTTATTCATTCATTCATTCATTCAATGCATACCAACGACCACGTACGGCGCCGAAGTCTGGGGCATGCAAAATGTAGCGGGATACAACTTGAAGAGAATAGATTTTGTAGGAAAATCCTTGGGGCCCAAATTTCATCCCCAAATGTCATAAAGAACTGAACCTGCACTATGTGGAAGGCTGCCATATTTTGGTTAAAAATATGGCAGAACCCCGCTGCGTCCTTAACCCGAGAGATAATTATAGATTGTCTCAAGTGTGATTGGGTCAGCAGTATACCGTGGCTTGATGCAGTTAAGAACAGTCTAGCAAGCGTGAAGCAGGAGCACATCTTCTCTCGTCCATTATCTACGGGTGGCATAAGTGTAAAATCACTAAGGGGGCACTGTATGATTTGTATCGGAAAGAAAGAGAAAACATAGACATTCATAAATCATCGATTACAAGATATACGTCCCTCTTGGAGGTACAGAGTAACCAACATCATATGCCTCAGCATTACCTTACGAAAAATATAGGAAGATGGAATATGAGCCTACTGTTTCGTCTTACGGACGGTAATATAAAATATTCACTTTGCTTCCCGTTAGGATTCAATAGCAACCTCGAGGAGTTGCACTGCCCATGCGGCATTGGCAGGAAACAAACAATGCTACAATTTTTATTCTTTTTTAAATTTTATTCAATGTACATTAAACAGTATCTAATTTCTTATTTTAAGGAACGGGCTGTTTCTGATTTTAAATTAGCATATCACGAAATCCTACAGTTAGGAAGTGATGACATGATCCTCCGGGTAAGCATGTTTTTACAGGCCGCTGTACGCTCCCGTGCCTCTATGAATGAATTTTAATGTGTCGTAAAAATCCTGTAATACTTTCCGGCGCTACTTATTTATTTATTTATTTTGAAAGTTTTATATAGCGCGAACAAGATCTTCGCAGATATCAGAGCGCTTTACAGGGATGGGAGCATGTATACGCAGATACATCAATCATGTTAAAGGTACATTGAGGTGATAACATAAAACAATCAAATAAGTCAATTTCAGAATCGAAATAACAATACAAAGGGTTCGACAAGTAGTACAGATGAATATCAAGTCTTTGTAGTTTATCTCCAGTAGTGGTTCAAGTGTATTTAGCCATGAGGATCGCTTTTACTTCTTTCTTGAAACGTATGGTAGAGGTGATGAGCCTGGTTTCAGGGGGGAGCGAGTTCCAAATCCTGGGAGCCATTCCTGAGAAGGAGCGTTTATAGGTTTTTTCCTTGCGGAATCTTTTAGGCTTTAGCAAAAGATTATTTGTACCTCTAGTGTTTCTGGAGCCTCCAGAAATCGTCAGCTTCTGAGCGAGGTATCTAGGTGAGCTCAGGTGGACAGCCTTGTGCGTCAGACAAGCGATTTTCAGGTGTATTCTGGCTTCAAACGGCAGCCAATTCAGGGATTTGAAGTCAGGGGAAATGTGTGAGTGTTTTTTTGATCCAGTGATAAGTCTCGCTGCGGCGTTTAGAGAGGCTCTGATGGGTGCCGTAGTGGCTAGGGGGAGACCGCAGAGGGCGGTGCTGCCGTATTCTATTCGAGGTATGACTAGCGATTGTACCGCAGTTTGGTAGTCTTTGGTTGGAAGGAAAGGTTTAAGTTTCCTAAGGGTGTTGATTTGGTAGTTCGCTCCCTTAGTTGCTTTGTTGATGTGTTCCTGCATGCTGAGATTGGTGTCAAGTGTTATGCCCAAAGATTTCGCTGAGTCCACGATGGTGGGTTGGACATTGAGTGCCGTTAGGTCTTTAAGCCACATTTGTGCGGTAGTGCTCTTCGCGGGTGGTGAGATCAGAAGGAACTCTGTTTTAAGGGCATTGAGTTTCAGATGATTAGCGGCCAACCACGATTGGGTGCTTCTGATCGTTGAGTTCAAGAGCGTGATGTCTTTGGGTGATTGTAGTTTGAGATAGAGTTGAGTGTCGTCAGCATACATGTGGAAGTGTACATTGGATTCTTGCAGCAAGGTGGTGAGAGGTTACATAACTAGGTTGAACAAAGTTGGGGATAGGGAGGATCCTTGTGGTACGCCTAGCGATACAGGTCTTGGTGCAGACATCAAGTTGTTGCTCTTGAATTTCTGCGACCTGTTATGCAAAAAGGACGTGAACCATTTGAGCACAGTTCCTGATAGGCCCATTCTTGTGTTTAGTAGTTCGAGTAAGCTCTCATGTTTGACAGTGTCAAATGCAGAGGAGAGATCAAGGAGGATGAGGAGGCAAGTATCGTTATGATCTAGGATTTGGAGGGCGTCGTCGATTATGTGAGTCATAGCAGTTTCAGTACTGTGATTTGCTCGGAAGCCTGATTGATGAGAGTTGAGGAGATCAAACTGAGTAATGTGTTTAGTTAATTGTGTTAGCGCGCATTGTTCCAGCAGTTTGGCAAGAGTCGGAATGTTGGTAATGGGACCGTAGTTGTTTAGGTCAGAGGGGTCAGCTGTAGGTTTCTTTAGCAAAGGTGTGACTTGACCAACTTTGAGGGAGTCGGGAATGATCCCTTGTTGAAGTGAGCTGTTAATGATTTTGGTCCAGAGTGGAAGGAGCGACGGGGTAAGGACTTTGACAGCGTTAGCAGGAAGGGGGTCCGTGAGGTGATTGGATGGTTTCTGAGTGCTGAGCAGTTTGCCAATTTCTTCCTCCGTGTAGGTGAGAAAGGTTGACCAGGTGGCATTGTTTTTTGGTGTAGTGGGTGCTATGCGGTGGGGTTTGGGATAGAGGCTTGCGTCTATGAGGAGGTCATTCTTTATGTTGTCAGTTTTTTGGTTAAAGAAGGAGGCGAAGTCCTCGCAGGAGGGAGCTTCGCACATAGTGTTGAGATGTTGGGGTTGTTCTTTGGATTGTGTTCGGATAAGCTCAAACAGCTTTCTCGGACGATTTTTGGCTTGGTCAAGCTGACGGCTGAAGAAGTCTGATTTTGATCGTTTTATTTTCCTGAAGTAGGCGTTTCTCCTTTTCTTCAGGTTTTTTAGGTTCAGTGCAGAGGGAGCTGATCTCCAGGTGCGCTCTGCCATTCGCATGGCGCGTCTATCGTCATTGAGACTCCCGTCGTACCAGGGATTGGACATTTTTGTGGTGGCTTTTTTTAGTTGCAAGGGTGCGACTTCATTAATTATTGAGGTCATAGTGTTAAGATAGTGATCAGTCAAGGATTGGACATCTTTAACGCCAGCAGGAGGAAGTAGTAAGTTGCAGCTGTTGGGGGCAGAGAGTTTGAGATTAGTTTTTTCATGTCTCTTTTCCAGACTTTGGGCCTGGCGGGTTGAACGGGGTTAAATTTAACTTTTTCATTGATGAAGAATGTGATGGTATGATGGTCCGACCAATCACAGGGTTGGATAGATTCGAGTTTGATAGTGGCCTCTTTGGAGATGATGAGGTCGAGGATAGAGCCTTTCTTGTGTGTTGGACTGTTGCAAATGTGAGTGAGGTCAAGGGCGTTAAGGAAATTCTTCAGACCTTTTACCACCGCATCATTATGATCGTTCCAGTGGAGGTTGAAGTCACCAAGGTATATTTGTGTGAGTTGTCGCCCGGAGTTGGCTGAGATCATGTCCATGATTTGTTGGGAGAAGGTAAGGTTGTCACCGGGTGGGTGGTAAATGCCGTGCAGAGTGCAGATCGGTTTGTCCTCACTGTGAATATCGAGGCAGATATATTCACAGGAAGTTGGGGAGGGTAGGGAAGGGGAAGTTACTTTCAAGACAGAGAGGTTGCTCCTGTATATACATGCGATTCCGCCACCTTTTTTATTGCCAGACCTGTCAAGTCTAGTGATGTGGTAGTTGAGGGGGACCAAAATGTCCATTATAGGTGTAGAAGATTCTGTTAGCCATGTTTCAGTCATGATGATTAAGTCAAGATCCAATTTTAGGATGAGATCGGCGATAGCGGCGGAGTGTCTAGCGGCTGATCTGCAGTTGAGGAGAGTGCATTTGAGACGTGGTGTGTCGAGGGTGGAAGGGTGTTCTAGAGCGAGGGGGACTTTACTCAGGTTACTATGGATAGCGATTCTGTTGTTCAGCGTGGGGGGTCTAAGGGGATTAGAGTGAATCGTGGGAATGGCAGTGAGAGTGCCGGGTGTGTTGCTATGGGGAGCTGAGTCATAGGAGCGGAGGAGGGTGATTGTGTCCAGGTCCGAGAGAGGGTTGCAGGAGCGATGGGGGCGGTTTTCACGATTGTGAACAGGGATTGAGGTCCAGTGCGGTGGTGGTCGAGTGCGAGAGTTCGCCGCCCGGATGGAGGACCAGTTGGGAGCGGAGATGATGGAGGAGGCGCGTGAGTGGTGTCTGGGATGTGTGCTGAGTATTTGTTTGATGATGTGGATGTCCTGTTTGATCTGGTGGAGGGTGTTGGGTGAAGGGTGACTGGAGCGTGATAGACAGAGTAGTTGTTGTTTGATGATGTCCATGTCTCCTTTGAGCTGGAGGAGAGAGGCCGTAATGTGGTCCCCTGTGGGAAATGTGTTGGAGGTGGGGATGGGAGGCTCGGTCGTGGGTGACCTAGGGGAGAGGTTGGTAGTGTGGATGAGAGTATTGGTGGTAGGCGTGGAGTGTAGGGTGGAGGATGGGTGTTTATTAGTGGTGAAGGGGGTGGAGGTTGGGTAGTGGGGGGTGAGACTGGGGGGCGTAGTGGGATTGTGGATGGTACTTTTTTGAAAGGGTGGAGTTGAGTTGATGGAGGTGGTGTGTTCTGTGTGATTAGTTAATGGGTGGAAGTGCGGGCTGAGAATGGAGGGGGATAAAGGGTGGGGTTTGCATTTGTGTGTGTCAGTCTGATGTTGATCGAGGTTAGACGGGTTGCGGGTGGGAGCTGTGGTATCAGGGGTGAGAGGAATGAGGATGAGAGGAACGGGGATGGGGGCTGGTGTGTGGGGGGAAGGGGTGGGGTAGTTGTTGTAAGCGGGGGAGAGATCTATGTCTGTGCTTGAGGGATGTGAGGTAGCTACGGTAGGTGGGTGAATGACTAAGGTACCGTGAGTAAATGGGTGGTGCATGTCGTTTTGGGTGGGAGCTTTGGTGTCAAGGGTGGGAAAGGGGATGAGGGCTGGTGTGTGAGGGGAAGGGGTGGGGTGGTTGGTGTAAGAGGGGGAGTGAACTATGTCTGTGCTCGACGGGAGTGAGGTAGTTACGGTAGGTGGATGAGTGACTAGGGTGTCGGGAGTAAAGGAGATGTGCAAGTCGTTTTGGGGCTGGGCTAGGTTAGAATGAATGTGGTTTGAGGCTGTGGTGTCAGGGGTGACAGGAGTGGGTGTGGTATGAGAGGATGACAAGGTGAGGTTATAGGGGGGGAGGGGGTGCCGCTGGAATGTGTGGGTGAGGGATCTATGTCTGTAAATGTGGAGTGAGAGGTAGCTACATTAGGTGGGTGAATGTCTAAAGTGCCGGGGGTGGAGGGAAGGTGCGTGTCGTTTTGGGGTTGAGCTAGGTTAGAAGGGTTGTGATTGGGGGCTCTGGATTCAGGGGTGATAGGCCTGCGGGTGCTATGAGTGGGGGGCTGATGACTGGCGAGGTATTGCTTGAACGTGGGGAACAGGTTGTCTAGTAGTTCCAGGTTCTTGTCTGTGGATTGAATTAGGATAATCCCGTTATTGTAAATAGTGATGGTTGTTCTGCCCGGGAAGAGTTGGGATGGAGTGATGGTGAGTTTTAGGCCATGCGCGAAATTCCTGGAGGTGGAGACGGTGAGTAAGGTGCGGAACGTGTTTCTCCATTGGGCTCTGCGTGTGGTGTGGAAGATAATATCAATGTTCAGTGAACCATTGACTGGTGAGAAGTAGGTGTCTGCACAAGGAGTTTCAGGGTGGGACCTCAGGAAGTTGTGTTTAAAGCGTTTAGCGGCTTTTTTAGTGAGTGAGGGTGGGTAGTTGATTCTATATGTGTGTTTGCCGACGGGTTCCATGATGGGAGGACAGACTAGGAAGGTGTAGTGTAGGAGGGAAGGGTGCACTGTCCTAAACAGTTGCGTGGGCCTAAAGTGACACTAGTGAGTGCACAATAATGCAATACGCGGTATACAAAGGCAGACAATAGTAGTGATATAGTGGGAAGTGACACTAGTGAGCTGGCACAGTATTTGAGGTAGTAATCGGTGCATACAAGATTAACTGACATTAGTGAGCTGCCAAGGTATTTGAGGTAGTAATCGGTGACAAGTCTGTGTGGGGTATTCGACAGTACATTTTTAAACCAGTGCAGAATATATCAATATAATACTGACAAAATACTAGCAGTTAACACTGTGCAAACCATAAAAATATCTAATCTAGGTGACAATAGTGAGTAGTCAAAAATATGTAAGGTACAAAATACTAGAATATAACACTGTGCAAACCATAAAATATATAATCGAGGTGACAGTAGTGAGTATTCTAAATCTAAAATATGTAAGGTACAGTAGTCCGTGACAGAATACCATTGCACACATACTTATATGAACCAACAAGTGACATTAGTGCGCAGCAACGAGAAATGTATGAGGCATAAAATATGAAAATATGAAAAATAGAACTGAGAAAAATACACACACAGATAAAATGACAGAGGTTAAATGACACAGCAAGTGGCATTAGCGAGCAGCAAAGGAAAGAAAGAATATATGAGGTAGCAAACGGTGCATTACCGGTGAAAATAAAGTGGGATGTGCAAGATACAGTTAGGGTTATAGAATATAGAATATAGTGCTACTGTACGAGGCAATAATATGGGTAGCAATCGGTGCAGAAAAGTGAGGTGTGCTGGATACAATCAGGAATATAATAATAAATAACACTGTGAAAAAGCAGACTATCTAAATCCGGCGTAAGAAACGTCCAGCTGTGTAATTGTGCAGAAGTAGTCTGAGAGTCTAAGAGGCCTTAGGTCTTTAGGTCGATGGTAGGAATGACTAGTCCATGATGGTCTCCCCAGGATAGACAAGCTAAGATGGCCGAACTGATAGGGGGGGTAGAATTAGAAATGATGGTCCTTTGTCTGTTGTTGTTGCTCTGGGCTCAGAGCAGGACCATTTCACTTTCTATTCAGGCAGGCACTGCTCATAGCTTGCTGGGAGTGAAAGTGGGGGAGTTAGAGGTTAGAGCTGTGGAGCCTCGTGGACATCAAAGGTACCAGCGAGGATTTATTTCTACAGTTTTATGGCCCCATGTTGCTGCTCAAGGAGGTAGTTTAGGAATGTAAGCAGTTTTATGGCCCCCGCCATTTTGTACAAAGGAGGTAGTCTAAAAATGTGGGCAGGCGGGTGGGGTGAGATAAATACCTTATGTCTCCCAAGCGTGTTGATCTTGCCAGCAGAATTTTTGATGTTGTAATGCTTAGATCGCAGATAGATCTGATTGTAGTTATGTGTCTGCCCAGTACTTCCCGGTACTTCCGGGAGCCGACTCCACTAACTGGCGTCCTTCCTGGTTCCCCATCCAACCTCCTGTGCTGTGGTGCGGGCGGGAGGGGGTGTCCCAACAGTTTGCCTTGCCTTGTAACTTATGCCTTGTAACTTGGCGCCTCTTCACTTATCCATCCGTTTCCCGGTGCTTCCGGGAGCCGACTCCACTAACCGGCGTCCTTCCTGGTTCCGCATCCAGCCTCCTGTACTGTGATGCGGGCGGGAGGGGGTGATCGCCGACGTCCCCCGGCCAGTCCAGGCACAGCAGCTAGCGGTCTGCGCCTTGGAGCGGGTGGGAGGAGGGCCACTCTCCGGTGCAGCCGGGCGTACACGGCGATCGCCAGGACTCGCGGGGTCATCAGAGATGGTGGTTTCCCGTCTTCAGGGTTGTGCGTTCCACTGCGGCGGCCATTTTTTGAAGTTGCGCGATTCGGTGGAACGCACGCCGGGAATGATGTTGTTCTTCTTTGTTTGTTTGCCAAGTAGCCGGCACTGGACACCAAGCTACACTCCACAACTCCAGAGTGGTGATCTTCCAGGGCTCGAAGCTCGACCAGCGCTGGAGCCCATTAGTCTACTGCTCCGATGCCGGGGTGGGGGAGGGGGTCAGCTTCAGGTCGCTCCACAAACCACCATGGGCACGGGACTCGACGCTGGCACGAGCCCTTTGCGTGATCGCAATCGTGCCGGGGGAGCCTCAAAGCGCCGCTTCAGAGTGCCGACTCTCCCCGCAGGCTCGGGGCATCCGATTTCCCTATTCAGCAGACGTCCGTTGAGAGGTGATGTCTCCAGCTGCGACGGGTGACGGCTGACCAGGCTGCGACGGGTGTCTCCAGCCTTCCACCGGACAGGTATGATACAATACACGATTCTGGTTACTCCTGTTACTCTTATGAATTCGGTTCCGCGGAGCAGTGCGCGCTGACAGGGATAATACCCTTTAGAGGGATCCCAAGCACCAGGAGCTCTTAGCAGGCTCCTGCTCCGGTGGCCATCTTGGCTTGTTATTCAAATGACCCACGTCTATTTAGCTACGTTTTTTAATCTATTTTTATGATGATATGGTATCGTTTGTAAGTTAAATTGCCTTGTGGGAAGTTGCCATTACTTGAAAACTGTATATGGTGCTAAGCTGAATCACACTTATATATTGCTGCTTATTACTGCTTTACCTATCGCACAGTAGCGCACCTTATTTTGCTGATTTTGCACATTGGCCCGAACTTTATAATCTGTACTAAGTTATTAATGCTGCTAGACTAGGCATATTGTTTGTCTTACTGCCCGCTATTATATATTATTTGCACTTTATTGCTGACCTTGCACATTGGTTCAAACCATATAATTTATACTGTTTACACGCTGCTAGTTTTGATAGGCCCATCCAACCCGTCTTCTTGATTTTATACAGTGTGATTTTAGGCATGTATTGGATGATATCGTGTATTTATTTGTTTTAAAAAATCTGTATTGTATTTTCTAATTGGTGGTGATGAATTGGGCTTATATGGATAATCTTATCCGAATAAAGATTATTTAACTTGACATGACTTAGACTTTTTCTTGGAATTCCTCCATTTCTAGATCACCTTTTCCTCTTTCTCTTTCTCGTTTCTCTTGGATCATCTTCTTCAATGATTTTCTAATATTTCTTCTCTTTCTGTATATGCAACTTCATCTTACCATAAAAACTACTAATACTATTACTGTTATTGGAATTAGTATATCTTATAATTGAACTACCTATTTTTTGAAACCATGGTTTGACTGCTGTAAAACTTCTTCCAAGTCGCTCAAGAATACCATCAACCTCCAGTGGTTCAATTTCTCTATGCAAGTGTGTAATATTTGTAATGTACTTTTCAATGTTTTGACTTTTGTCAGGAATGTAGGTGCCTAAAACAAAACTACTGGGTTTGGGCTCCCAACAGCACAGCTTGCCACAAGCTAGTAATAAACAACAGAAAATGCATGTGCTGCTAATGACTTAACTGCCCTATTTTTGGCTAAACATCAGAGAGGAAACAAATGTTTATTTCGATCAAAAAGTATCGTTTTTTATTTTATTTTGATTTCAGTCATTTATTCATTTTTTTGTTTGTACAATTTGAGAAAGATAAAAAAAACTTCAATCTAGAAAAAGTGTATCCTTTTCTCCAATCAGACTTTTACACAAAACCTGACTAGGAAATATCTACAAGAATACCAGGGGAGGTCATTCAACAAATTTATACTTTTTCGGATACATCATCATCTGGAAGTGGGACTGAAGGTGACGACCCGACACCAAGGAGAAATAATAATAGGAGAGGAGGATTCCAACAAAATCAAGGATTCCAACGGCAACAACAGGGAGCTTTTTTAGGCATGGGCCAAACAAAACCACGCAGAAAAACACGCTTTGCCCCCCAACCATGGGAGATGTCGACAAGACGACACAATTACAAGAATTAGCTCCTTCGCCAATATTCAACCTGTCAAACAAAACCTTGACATTTGAGGAAGAGAGGATCTTAACAAAAGGATTAACGTTTGTTCCAACCAGACATACAGATTTTGTGAAACTCAAGACGGAGGTCATCGAATTCTGTAGAAAGATAAGACTCAAAACATTTTTTGCCGAGTAGACTTACTAACCCATGCTGGAAACGACAGGACTACGGAATAAATCATCCTTTTGCCCGCCAACAAGTAAAGTACCAAAGGAAGTAGTTACCTTCGAACGGACTATACTATCAGCAGTTATTGAAATGGAGACAAAGAAAAAACGCATCAAATATAATTTATCAAAAGAAGAGTCACAGGCTTTAAATAACTTAAAAACAGATACCTCGGTCATTATAAAGCAGGCCGATAAAGGTGGATCTATTGTTATTTGGGACAAGGAATTATACACAAATGAGGTTAAAAGACAACTCAATGAAGAAACGTGCTATCGGAAGGTCAATAAAGACCTTTCTGTTGTTTATTACTAGGAATGTAGGTGCAGCAATGCTGTACCTTCAAGATTCCACAAACTCCTCCTTCTTCTGCTAATATTGTATCAAGAGCAAGACGATTTTGCATTACCATAGTACTCAGAGCAATCATTTCAGTGTTTACCATTAAGAATCCACCTGCTGTGTCTGTTGACAAACGATCTACTATCGTTGACAATCTCCGAATTCGTTTTGCATTGAAAGATATTCCCACTGCTGGTATCTGTGCTCCAAATACATCACCTATTATTTCTATAACACTCTCCCTTTTTCTACGACTTAAAGGTTTACCTATCTCATGAATACCATTAGTATCTCTATCTACATGAAAGATTTTAGGAAAGACCAGACCCACATAACAAGTCCCATACCAGTGGTCAGGTAAGCTATAAGCTTTGTTTCCACATATAAAATATATGGCAGGAAAAACTGGATATTTTCCCCCTTTAAATCCCCATCCCCCTAAGATTCTATAAGTGTCTTTACATTGACTTGCTCCCACAAAATAATTGTCATACATAGTATTGTCCCTCCTAATACAGAATTTCCCTAACAATGGAGTGTCTATGTTTATAGCTACATTCACATTGCTCTCATCAAGATTTTCATCATCGAATGTCCAATATTTTGATTTTTCATGCCTTACTTTTTCTTTACGTTTATAAGCCATCCTTCTTTCCTCAACCATATCTAAAAATGATTTCTCTTCCACTCTCATTTTACATGTCAAATTATTCTTAAATGCATAATCGTGGGTTAATTAATCTATTTCTAGAAAATATTATCTCAAAACACTAGCAGGTTTCTTTTTATTCAATGCTTTATCAATCTTCAATTTTGCGAACACTTCATCTGAATTTGAGTAATGATACTCTAGCTTGCCTGTTTGATAAAACAGGCTTACAATTACACTACACGTGACTCCATATGTAAGCGGAAGGTGATGATATGTCACCCCCTCAGAAACGGATGCAGGTAGCTTTACACACACATAGCAGTCGCTAGCATCCATTGTCCTAACATACTCAGATAACAGTCTTGAAAATGTATTCTTTGTGAAGTCACTAATTGAACTATCCTGATGTAATTCTGGCCTATATACATGCAGCTTGTTAGACTTTGATTCCACATTTTGTTCACCTGAACTTTCATTATGCTTTAACTTCACTAGGTTATCTTGAAAAGGAATAACAATAGCTAAAATTATCCATATCAATATTAGTAATCCAGTACAAATTAAACAGGATCAACACCATTTTCTAAAAATAGAACATTTTGTTTTATGCTCGTTATTGGCCATTATTTTTTTTTACACAGCAAAATTTTCTAACAGGTTTTCTTCGACCTTGTGTCTTACAATCCTTTTCTTTTCTAACAAAATTTTCTTCGACCTTGTGTCATCTACAAACTTTTTCTTTTCACTTAGTGTTCTCCCTTATTATCAGGATCTCATGCTTTATTTTTACTTTATTTTTCTTTGAATCAATTACCAATGTTCTTTGCAGTTCAATCCTTTACTCACTTTTCCCATTTGTCTTTGGGAAATTCAAGTTTTCTTGGCTACTGTTTACCTCTTCGATTGGAGGTAGAACTATATATGTCCATTCAGGTGATTTGTATTTCTGATTTGGTCTCCTCACTCTTTTTGGCCTCTGGACAACTTCTATCTTCTTTCCCAATGTCTCTCTTTGACTGGTTATCTCATTAACCTGTTCTTGTTTTCTTTCTTTTGTTAACCAACTTGAATCTCAGTCCATCATTTCCTTTAGGCCAATTGTCTC
Organism: Lissotriton vulgaris; assembly: GCF_964263255.1. Lineage (NCBI taxonomy): Eukaryota > Metazoa > Chordata > Amphibia > Caudata > Salamandridae > Lissotriton > Lissotriton vulgaris. Next base: position 339,040,136 of record NC_141687.1, on the reverse strand, counting down.
CTTTGCAGACTCTTTTTGTCTTAGGCTCTGTGGTGTTATGTTCCACTCTCCAAGCCCTTTTTCTTGAACTTTTTCTCAATGGAGTTTCATCTCCACTGTCGTCTGTCTCACTTTCGGTATCTTCGACAGTTTCATTTATGATGATCTTTACAACGTCTTTCTCTTTCTCAGTCAGTTTTCTCTTTTGACAGTTCTTTCACTCTGTTAGGAACATCTCCATAGCTGGTACTTGGAATCTCATCCTCTTCGGGAGCTGTTTCCTCTTTTCCAGTGTCAGGATTTTCGTTCCTGCTTTCAGAGCTTTCAGAGCTTTCAGTCTGTCCTTCAGAATTTTCCTTTTCACCAGTTTTATCTTCACTTTGCTTAGTGTCTTTACTGGTGTCAGTCTTTACCAATTCTCGATCTTCAGATTGATCTTCAGAATTTGGTACTTCAAGAGTTTCTCCTTCTCCTTCAGACGCAGAACTAGTATCTGATACTTCCAGATATCGACGTTCCTGTCGATCTTCAGTATCTGGACTTCTCTCTGGTTCACATTCAGAGTCAGAATCAGTTGTGCTTTCACCTTCTTCGTTTAGATTTTCAGGTTCAGGCACACGAATTGTATGGCTTGCATTCACCCATCTTTTTACTCCGGCACATTTAACTGCAGTGGTACTAACCAAAATGACTTCTCTTGGTCTCTGCCAACGAGGTACCAAGCAGTTTCTTCTGCGATGTAATTTTATGCGTACCCAGTCTCCAGGAACTAGATCATAAGCTGGACTTTTCTCTTTCGTGTTTGATTCAGTTCCCACCTGATGGAACACAGAAGTCACCACGTCAGATATGTTTTTGCAGTAATCCAATATGATGTCATCATTAATTGTTAACAATTTAACAACTGGCCCAAATGCTTGTCTTATCACCCTGCCCATTAAGATCTCATGTGTACTCAGTCCAGTCTTCCTGTCAGGTATGCTTCTTAAGGTCATCAAAACAAGTGGCAAGGCATCAGGCCACTTTAGTCCTGTTGCTAAGCTCATTTTTGCAATCCTGTTACTAATTATTATTCCATTTACTTGCTCAACCACTCCTGAAGCCTCAGGTCGATAAGCACAATGCAATCTCTGACGAATGTCCAGTGCTTCACATACCATTTACATGAGTTCATTCTGGAAATGTGGGCCACGATCAGTTTCAATGGTCACTGGGAAACTGAATCTCGGAATTACTTCCCTTAGAAGTAATTTTGCAACAGTTAGCCCATCATTCCTTCTTGTGGGGAAAGCTTCTACCCATCGGGAGAACAAACAGATGATCACCAAAACATATCTGAGTCAGTTACATGGCGGAAGCTCAATAAAGTCCAACTGCATTCTTGTAAATGGACCTCCCTCCCGTCCTATGGTTCCCAAACTCACAATTGTTCTTCTGTTTGGATTGAACTGTTGGCACACTAAGCATCTCTGGCACAAACTCTCAGCTATCATCCTGAACTTGGGATTGTACCACGTCTGTCTGAATAAACGAAGCATGGCATCTCTCCCAATATGAGCTTGACCATGGTACATTCGGGCCATGTTTGAAATCATGCTATCGGGCATTACTGGTCTTTCATCTTTGTAAACCCAGATTTCATCTTCCTCTCTTTGTCTGCATCCTGCCTTTAACCAGATATTCTTCTCTTCCTCATCAGCCTCTTCCTGCATTTGCCTCACTTCCTGCCAAGTGTCAACTACATTAGTTAGCATTAAAGGACTTGAAACATGCTCTTTCTCTCTGTCCCTGTTGATACATGCAAGATTTTTAGCACAGTATTTAGCAATTGAATCTACATACCTGTTACCTTGGTGATATAGTTATCCCCCTTTTTGTGAGGTGCACACTTAACAACAGCTATTTTATCAGGAAGTTGAATTGCATCCAACAACATTCTCACAAACTCTGCAATCCGGATGGGGGATCCTGCCGAAGTCAAATGACCTCTTTGGGACCACAGTTGTCCGTAATCATGGACAACCCCAAACCCATATTGACTGTCGGTCACTATGGTTACCTTGATCTCCTTTCCCAGTTCACATGCTCGAATCAAGGCAATCAACTCCGCTATTTGAGCAGAACTTATTGCTTTCAGACAAGAAGCTTCCAGTACATCTGCCACAGTACAGACTGCGTATGCTGCGCTCAAAGCACCCTCATCTGTCCTCGGACACGAAACATCACACAGTCAGATTCAGGCAATGGCTCATCTCTGATATCTGGTCTTGGTTTAGTACAGTATTCAAGAACATCTAGGCATTTGTGATCAACTTCATTTCTCACTTCTGTTTCCATTGTATCATACACTAAAGTGGAAGGGTTTACATTTACACATCTAGAGATTGTCACATTTTCTGCTCCCAGAATCGTCTTTTCATATCGGGTCATCCTGTTATTAGTCAAATACTGCGTTTTTGTTCTAGTGAGGAAAATCTCCATAGAATGAGGTACATACACCCGCACAGGAAACCCCATCACTATTCCTTCACTTTGTTCGGGACTGACACTTGTAGCTGCTACTGCTTTCAGACAGTCTGGCAATGCTTTTGCAACAGGGTCCAAAACAGCTGAGAAATGCGCAATGGGGTTTCTCAGCTTTCCATGTCTCTGAATTAGTACTGACAATGCACATCCTTCTCGTTCAAAACTCTTTTTCATAGTCAGGCATCCCTAAAGCTAGTTCTTCACATAAGCTTGTTTTCAGTTGTTCAAATGCTTCCATTTCAGTTTTAGTCAGAATTATAGGATCTCTGATTTCTGCTCTGGTTAACCTCTGTAATGGCTTGGCAATCAGTGAAAATCCACGAATCCACTGTCTATAATAACCCACCATTCCCAAGAACATCCTCACTTGTCTTTTGGTTTTTGGTCGCTGCATCCCCTGTATCATTTTAATTCTTTCTGCAGTGACTTGTCTAATTCCTTTAGCAATCTTATGACCTAAGTATTGCACCTCTTTCTGACAAAATTGTAATTTTGACGGAGACACTTTATGTCCCTCTTCAGCCAAAAGATTCAACAATGCAATGGTATCTGTTATACATGCGTCTTTTGTCTTTGATGCCACTAGGAGATCATCGATATATTGAACCAATACAGACTCTCCAGGCATGCTCAAACTCTCTAATGATTTCTTTAGCAACTGGTTAAAGATAGATGGACTTTCAGTATACCCTTGAGGAATTTGGCACCATGCCAAAATTCGATCTCAGAATCTGAACGCAAAAATTGGCTTGCTTTCTGAGTGCAATGGAACAGTAAAGAACGCATTACACAAATCAATCACAGTGTACCATTCTGCATCATGGGGAATTTGATATAAAATCACTGCTGGATTTGGTACAATCTGACAACCTGGGACAACTATTTTATTTACCTTTCCAAGGTCTTGTACAATCCTAAATGTTCCGTTTGGCTTTTGCAATCCCATTATCGGTGAATTACAAGGACTACTCTCAATTTCCCTCAGTATTCCTTGCTCAATCATTTTGTTTATCACTGGAGTTATTCCTTCAATTATTTCTGCCGTCATTTTGTACTGGGGAATGTTCGGATAACTCACACCTTCTTTGATAGAGATTTTTACAGGTTCTACATCTTTAATCAACCCAATATCTTCTCCTGTGAAATTCCACACCTTTTCTGTCTCTACCCTTTTCAATTCCTCTGGTATCTTCTCTCGATCAAACACAGGAAACAGTTTATTTTGTTCTTTCCTCAATCATTAACATGGTCATTTTGTACAAACTATCTTCATCTGGGGTTTGCAATTCTATTCCATCTGGTGAGCAATATATGGCACAGTTCATTTTACACAAAATGTCTTGTCCTAACAGATTTACGGGACTGCTATCACACACCACAAATCGGTGCATGTCTTTGAAATTTCCAATTTCTACTTCAACTGGTTGTGTTAAAGAAGTTTTAATCGGTCTATTAGCTACACCTACAACTTGGATGTGGTCTCCTGAGAGAGGAAGATTTCGGACTTCCACTGATCTAACAGTAGAATGGGTACCACCAGTGTCCACTAGGAAAGATATTTCTACATCATTCTTTTTTCCGTTTACAAATGGACCGGACTGATCTACCTCAAGAGTGGCTTCAAGCACACACTCTTCTCCCTCTCTCAGGCACCGTCAGAAACTTTCAACCAAATCACTTCCACCTTCTTCTTGCAACCAATACTGGGGACTCATATTCACTCTAGGTGATCTGTTTACCTGCTCGACTCCTCTGAATACTGTCTCTGCACTGTATCTCAGTTGATTTATACTATGTGGAAGTGGCGGTTGTGGCACCTGACTTTGCTGAGTAACTATCTGCTGCTGCTGCGGTTGCTGTTGAATTACCTCCTGCTGCAACTGTGGATTTTATTATGTATTTTCTGGATTAACTCTTGGTGGATATTTACATTCTTTCTTCCAGTGCCCTATCCTGCCGCAATTATGACAAGGGAACTTTTTCTTAAGCTGTTCTATATTCCCTACCAATTTAGTTTTTGGTAAATTTCCTTTTAATTTTCCTTGATTTGCCTCAGAATTTTTATTTTCCAATTGTGGTACTTGATGTTCTGCTACCTTCACTTGTGCCCACATAGCTTTTTCTTTTAATTTCTTTTGTTTAGCATTGGTTTCTTCGCTACAATATTTGGCTTTTCTCAAAACTTCATCCACAGATCCTGACTGCCATCCTATCATATTATGCCTGATCATGTCTCCGATTTCTGGCCTTAATCCATATACGAATCGATATATAAAATGACTCATATCTTTTTCACTCAACTCTTCATATCCACTGTGTTGTTTAAATACCAATAATAATCTTTCATATAATGAATGTACAGATTCCTTTGGTTCCTGTGTAGTTCTGTCTATTTTAACCCAATTTGTTTCTTTTGGTGGAGTTTTATTTTTCAAAAACACTATTACTTGTTCATATTTTCTCATTACTTCAGGTGACGGAGCACCTGTCACTTTGTCTGGTGGATGTCTTGTCGATGGAGGTGGCAGGCATGCCACCTCCATCGGCTGCAATTGGTGCAGAATCAGGCTGCTCGCCTGATCTTTCACCAACCCAAACATCATCACGTTACCCCCCTCCTTCGCAGTCTCCACTGGCTCCCTGTTTCCAAGCGGTGTCTTTTCAAGTTGGGTTGTACTGTTTTTAAGGCTCTTACTAAGGCAGCTCCTGCCTTTATATCATCTTGCCTGACTCGCTACATCCCCCTTAGAGCCCTCCGCTCTACATCTCTCAATCTCCTTGTGGTCCCCAAATTCAAACGGAAAAAACATGGCGGTTTGAGTTTCTCTGTTTTAGCCCCCTCTACCTGGAATTCCTTGCCTTCCACACTCCGTCTCTGTCCCAGATATGACTGCTTCCGCAAACAGTTAAAAACCCTTCTTTTTCAGTCAGCATATGATTAACTCCATCACCATGATCTCTGCAGTTTGTTAAGAGCGCCAAGAAACCGTTGGTGTAAGTGCGCGGTACAAATATTTTTATCGTAATGTAACGTAACGTCTCAAGGATACTCCTCTCTTGGCCAATTTACAGATATTTTACATTCAGTCCACAAGTCTGCTGGCACAACTATGTCAAATAATCCATCTAGATCTACTCATAGTACCTTTGAGACTTTTACAAATCGGTCTACCTGTCGATACCATTATACTGGTTTCTCTCTCAATCTGGGGAAATCATTTGTAAATGATAATATATCTTGTCTACTCCATGGAACATGCACATATCCTTCTCCAGGTATTTCTCTCATAGGGAATTTATTTGCAACTGTCTTCTTTTCTCGTACTGGGAATGCTAATGTAGATTTATTGCTAGTTTCCTCTTTCGTCTTTGCCCATTTCACTCTCCATTTATTCACATCTCCCCATCTTCGTAACAAAACAATTCATTCTTTTATTTGGGTTAATCTTCCTGCAGTGTTCATATTTCCAATGTCCTTTTCCGAAAAATCTACTCGGTAGGATTTCTGCAGCATTTTATTCTTTGCTAAATTCTATTTCGAATTCATTTGCTAGCCCTTCTAATTGATCATGTACAGATTTTGCTTTCCATGTTATGCTTTTACACATGAACATAAGTTCATCATCTTGGTACGTTTTTTTATCTTTCTGTTCCAATTGTTCCAATTATTAATTCTTCCATATCCACTTTTAATCTTGCTACATCCAGTACTTTAGGTTCATGCTCTTTTAATTCCAAAGTTTTAATCCAACCACTCAATTCCTTATCCGATGGTCCTACAGGGGTTTGTGTTAAATCTATTTTCTCTACGCTCTTTTCAGGTGTAGCAGAATCAGATTCTGCTCCGGTTGCATGCTTATATGGTGAACTCTGATTAAAAGTTAAGTCTGGTGGATTTACATTATTTGTTCGTCTGATTTCTGACAAATCTGGATACATGTTTTCTTTTACTTTTTGCAAGCTCTGTTGTAAAGGGATTGTCAAACTTGGTTCTTTTATTCTTTGATTTTCAAAGACTGAAATTACAGGTCCCATCATTACTGGAACTGTCACTGCTTCTATGTTTTTCGTAAGTTCCTGTATCTTTTCTGTCAATGCATTTATAGTTCGGATATATTCAGCAGTACTGGCTTGCTCTTCAACTCGTTTTTCTGCTCTGTTTTACACTTTCTCGTTCATTGATTTGCATGGGGGTACTGGTAAGTCTTGGTTCTGTTATTGAAGTACTCGGATTATATCTCACTTCTACTCTTTCTGGTACATCTATAAAATTTGAAAATTGTTTTGGAGTCTCATTAATTCTTTCATCTACAGTTGGAGCATTAGATGTAGTCCATAAAGAACCTGGTTGATATGGTGGCGGTCTCCTATTTAAGATTTCTTCGAACACAGCATCCTCTGATTCACTGTCTCCATACTTTTCACCTCCTGTTTCAATATTTTTCTTCTTTTCTGTGCATTTCCGCCCTTAATATTCTTTCACTAATCTGACTGGATACAGGCCATCACACATGTTAGCATTTCTCCATCTGCGCATTGTATTCTCTCTCTTTATTTTTTTAACATTTTTTATTCGGTTTTTCCTCTTTTTTTGTTTTTTTGACATGTACAGGGCACAATAAGAAAAAAAAAAAAACAAGAAGAAACAATATACACAGAGAGCAAATCAGTTTCAAATCATGCAATTACCTACATTACATTCTTAGATCTATCCCTACTGCTGGGGAACAAAACCTCACAGCCTATATATGAGACATATCAGAGAAGGAAAGAAAATAAATAAAATAGATATACAAAAAAAGTAGAAAAGACCATACAAACAAGCTTGTCTTTTTAAATCTCTAATTAACTAGTACTTCCTTCTTTCCAGCAGGTAATCGGTTCCCAAATTTGTTTGCCCAACTTTCTTCCCTTTTTCCCCTTCCTTGCATATATCGCAGACTCTAAATTATATATTGACAACAATTTAGCTAACCACTGATGGTACGTCGGGGGGAGAGGATCAAGCCATGCCGAAGCTATGCATAGTCTCAGAACTGCCATGGCTAAGAATATGAAACTTCCATCTAGTATCTGCCCCTCATTATTAACTCCTAATAATATTATCGATGGAGTTAAAACAATCTCAGTTCCTAGTACTTTATTTACAAAATTCTCTATATCCTTCTTAGTTGTTTGCAGGTGGGGGCACGATGCAAAAACATGTACTAGATCGGCCTCTAAACTTCCACATCTGGAACAACTGATACCAGATGTGCCTCCCCATTGGGCAATTTATGCGGGTGTGTAGTAAAGATGGTACAAGGTTTTATAATGTTGTGCTTGTAATGAGGCCGAACACAAAAGTTTCTGCCACATATCCAATGACAAGCGGAACTGATCTCTCCCTGTATCTAAACTAGTTGCCCACTTGTCCGCCCATTTTTCCAAATCATCCTGCTTCAGCTTTATCAATTCTGCATAGAGCCTCTTGATCGTACAGTCTTTACCAGTTTGGACAACCTCCATTATTGGATTTTTCCCAAAACCAGCAGACCCCCCCCCCCCCCCCTTTTTTTACTGACGAAGCTTCTTACTTGGAGATATTTAAAGAATTGTTTCGTGTCTAAACCAGAACTCATCTGTAATTCTGAGAATTACATCAAACCTTGTGGACCAAAAATATCACCAAGCATCCTAATTCCCTGCCTCCCCGACTCACTAAAGACTGTGCCAGAAAAAACCTCACTAGGAAGAGTAGGATTACCAATCATCCTTGTGTAGGCATTATACTTCCCTAAACCAAACCTATTAGCAAATGCTTTCCAGATAGTGTTTGATGCTAGGATAGACTTAAATCGTGTCCTTTTGAAATAACTTGCATCAGTAAATTTTAGAAGTACATTTTCCGCCTCCGCCCCATAACCAATCCATATATAGCTAATGTGCCAAATTCATCCTGCCCTTCTGCTTCCCCCATCAGGCCCGCCATATACTGTATTGCTGCTGCCCAGTAATAAAGTTTAAGATCTGGCAGCGCCCATCCTCCCCTTTGAAAAGGCAGTGCTATAAATCGAAGCGCTCTCCTTGTTTTTCCCTTTGCCCATATGAACCGGTTGATGATATGCTTGCAGCTCTTAAACCACTTATTTTCAAAAAGAAGTGGGATCGCTCTAAAAATATATAAAAATTTAGGCAGGATGATCATTTTTACGATGTTAGTGCGCCCCACAATGGAAAGGTGTAAATTGTCAAGTGTGTCTAACTCCTTCCTTACTTTAGCCATTATGGGAGTAATGTTCTTTTCCACTAAAGTATCGAGATCGGCAGTGATAGTTACTCCAAGATACATCCCTGTTTGGACCACTCGGTTATCATTACAGCCAGCCTGGCAGTTTTTAATTATCTGCGTCTTGGATGTGTTTAACGCGTACCCAGAAATGTGTCCAAACCTCCGTGCCTCAGTCTCTACCTGACCTATAGCCTCCGTGGGATTCGATGTAATCACTGCCACATCGTCGGCATATGCAAGGATCTTGCATTGGCCCATGTGTGTGGTCAATGGGGTAATTCTTTCGCACATCTCTATTCTGCGGATTAGTGGATCCATAAACATTGCGAACAGAACACATTCTATTCTCATGTGTTTCTCCCCACAAATTATGAAATTGACCTCTTGGTCTGATATGCCCTCTCAATCTTTCACTTTCTAATTCATGCATCTCATCTTCCCATTCCACTAAAGCTTCAAACTGAGTTGGTCTAGGTCTTGGTTCAAGATTCATCATCTTTTCTCTCAAATATCGCAAAACTGCCACATCAAATGATCCTCCTTCTGGAAAAGCTAGTACACCATCATTCCTAGTATATCTTGCCAAATTCTCTAACCAAACACATGTATGGTAACCATATTTCGACAACATATAAGAAGCAGGCGTTTTCGGCGGAGGAAGCAATTTTCTCTCTCTGGTTATAATCTCCTTGTCTTTTACAAACACATTCTTTAGTTTCTTAAACCATAAAGGTTTCTTCTTTTCTTCTCCAAAATAGTAATCCATTTTCTGTAAGTTCCCTGTCTCTCAAAAGATCGCGCACTTTTCTGTTGCGGTTCCGTAACACCAACCTATCACAGCGCGGTTTACACTAACATGCCAATTAGAACAAGATACGTCTCCTTAGTGCTTAACCAATAGCATCACTGCTTTTCGTGATGAACCAATCAGCTCCTACTCTGTTTTGGTCATGAGGACCAATCCCAACGCGGCACTTTTGACGTCACTAGCGCTCCGGCTTCTGCAGCGCCTACTGACCCCTCCTTTACAGGATTTTTCGAGAAGCAGTATTTACAAGATATTCAACTAAATCGGTTAGTAACTTACACAAAACAACTCCATTCGTCTGTTTCGCTAAATAAAGCAATAGATTTTTCTCAATTATACAAGTATTCTGTATTTTCGGTAGACATCGCTTACCTCTTCTCTACCACAGAATTTTTCATTCGCCAATAAAGCAGCGCTTGCCTCTGACTTTACACTTCTCACAAGCTCGGATTAAGCTCTATTACTCTCCCAGCAGTACGTTTTAAATCAGGATACGCAATGATCCCTGTACTTGAAAGCTAAGATTTTATAGACTGTCCTCACTATGCATTTTTCCTTTCACACGTAGTGTTCCTAAACAGTGATATACGACGATACCACCGCAGTATACAACAATACTACTTTTTGAAACCGACTATGCGATGTGCGACTTCACTTGCCACACTTCCTCTGCCTGCAGACAGAGTAGCCAGCTTCGCGCAATACGCGGAAGCCTTTTCAGGACTACATATATCATAATACGAACTCAACAGATGTTAGTCATAATTCTGTACATCAAAACCCTTATATGACAATGTATACATAATCCTTGCTAATTCTATAGCAACCAATGCTCTGCTACCAAGCTAATAACTGATTCAGCGCTACTCCGGAAATAATTTCCAATACCATAACACCTTTCCCTGAAGTACAAAATCATACATATACTGGACAGTGGGCCCATGACACCGCGAGTCACTCACAAAATACTTCCATTCTACTTCATGGATCGGTGAAATTCAAAGGAGAGCTGCTGTATCATAGTGGAGTGTCTAAACTAAAACTGGATATTTATACTATTTATACCTGCAGTTTAAATGAGCTTAGCATGGTTTTCATTTAATAAAACATTTTAATTAGACACGCCACCACTAAGGTTGACGGATCTGCTAGTGAAAAATTAGGCGTAGGAAAACTCAAGACCAGCTTAATTCTCCATTTATCTAATTTTTATTAAGAGCAAATTCAGCATGTCTAAATAGTTATTAATTTTATTTATTTTCTTTATTCAAAACGACAATTAAAAGAATAAGAATTTATTTCGGACAATCCATTTCATTTATTTCAGAAATTCAGAAATAGACATTTTATTTCTATTTTAAAAATACAAGTATCAGTTAAAGGCAGATAGTTCCCAAACTCATTTCCTCCTGACTAATAGCCTCACCTAAAGTTCAGATCTCATTCAAAAGAAATAGAAAATTATTCAAAGTCTTACATCCCAGGAAAATCAGCATTCCGACAGCATCTCTTGAGGAAAACGAAGAGACGTTTTTTCTTCAATAAAATCAGCACTTTTTATACCTTTTTCACTAGCTCTATCTATCTAAAAGTTTAACTTTCAGCCTTATTTCGAGTTCTGATTGGACAATTTTGGGGTGGGTGAGCATCACCTCATCATCATAATATTAATTTTCCTTCCGTCTGCAAGTTTCTAATCGGTCCATTGTTCTGGCCCAAGTCCGGCCTAGTCCTGTTCTCCTTTCGCAACTTTGTAGGATATCCTCGCGTTTTACCACAAAATACGTAAACAAAAAGCACATTTATGCTGCATGCCGTTATTTTAAAGCTGCTTATTAGTTAAGGACATGACAATCACAAAATTAGTTAATTATGATTGCAACATAAGCATAATTAGTTTCCCACGTGTGTCTGTGTAGGTGCAACTTTTATTCTAAGTTGGTTAATTCCATGCGTCACTCAGTTAGTCCAAATTATGATTATGGAAGTATGATTTCGCAAGGGTACACAAAATTTTGTTTCTCCACCTTGCTCCATCAGGTGCGTTCTGAAAAATTATTGACACTAACACTAGATCAGGTGAAGCAAAACAACCACTGATACCAAACCACGTCAGCAGATAAAGATGCACTCACAACACACTAGAGCTGCACCAAACCCTACCATTCGACCATAACATAAACCAACTCAATTATATGCAAACTGAAAAAAGTGCACCACAGAACAATTGTAAGCAAACTTTGCGTCATGTACCACACATCTGTCAAATCTTCCCCTCTGTACAGAATGATAACGCAGGTGAAACGTGTGGCTGTCACCCACAACACCATTGGGTTTTACACTTCCACACATTTTCACTCTACAGGGTACCTAATCTCCATTGCAGCCTTTCACATCATGGTTCTTTTTTTCTCCTACATGGCACCCACGGGGTATTCAACTTCTCACAATAGAGAATCATACTTCTGCAACTTAGCACTCCACAGGGTACTCCCCATGCAACTCCTCATGACCGGGTACTACTCTTTCCCAACTTCACATAACCATGATACACTCGCTCATACAACCTCTAGCGAGGGGGTACTGCTCTTTCCCCAGTTCACACAACAAGCACATAAGTGTAGTACCCTTGTATTTCTTGTGACAGGATCGCACTCTTCCTCACATCCATGAAACTTGGATATGCACAACCGGCACATATCTGCACAACAGCACGTAGATGGGTGTACACTCTCTAAACTGCTCACCAGACTACATGGAGATGAAAGTAAATGCTCTTTCAGTACTCCCAAAACAACCTACCAATCGATAATTTACTCTTCCCAACCTGTCTTGTAGTGCTTAGCATTCAGCACATCACAGCCATTAACATAAACTGCAATTCCCAAACAACCAAAGTCAATTTACACGGAATCTTACTAACCCAGCACATGTAATGTAAAATGTAATGTTTTACTTGTAAAGCGCACTGTTGCCAGCCGGCGTCCTGGCGCTGTATACCGCTGGGTAACCCAACCTGGCTTTCCCTGTGGGATGGTCCCTGCTGGGAGCCCCCAAGGTGGAGCAAGGCATCCCCGGCGTTGATGGGGCCGTTGTGGAGATTAGGCAAGCTAATGCCCAGAGTTGCCGAGTAGGACCCCTGGTTAGAGTAGGCACCGAAGCGAAAATGATTGAGTCCGCTGACCCAGGTCCACGACCCTGCCGCGTCGGGAATTGAACCCTGGTCCCGGGCCGACTTCTGCTCCCGGGTCTGCCGCCTCTAACCAGTGAGCCACACCAATCCACATGCATTACCAATATGATGTGTATGACACATGTAAATAAGTAACAGTTCCCCACCCTAATTAACCTCACAGTTAGTGGGAAACCAGACATATTTCATAACAGAAACACACATGTTAATATGAACTCCATGAATACAAAACCCCCAATGAGTAAATGAATGTCCTATTTTAACATTGCAATTGGACCTATGGCAGGCAGACAATGTTTCAACTTTCCATGTCTAGAGTGCACAATATATTGTGGAACAACAAAGTCTTTTTTTAGGTCTCGCCAGAGACCGCGCATGCGCTGTCTCTTCGAGACATTTAGTAAGTGGCTTTTAAAAGTGCCACCAAAGGCTTTTGCTGGCCTACAACTTGCAATCACGAGCTCGTGCACGTGCACAGCTGCCATCTGTGTTTTTATTGCTGTGATCAGGCTCCTCTGCTTGCACTACCCCCCTCCCTTTTCCCCCTCCCTCCTGGTCAGCTTCATTTGTGTCTTCTAGCTGTGAATCATGCTCCTCTGCTTGCACTCCCCCTCCTGTTTGTCAGTTTCATTTGTGTCTTCTATCACTGTGAATGCTCCTGCTTCCACCAGGCACACACATCATCAGTCATCAGTGCACGCTTTCACCAGGCACACACACCACCAGCCATCACAGCACGCCTCCACCAGGTACACACACCGCTAGCCGTCAGTGCACGCTTCCACCAGGCACACACACCACCTCCCGTCAGTGCACGCTTCCACGAGGCACACACACTACCAGCTCTCACACACTACCATCCGTTGGTGCATGCTTCCACTGGGCACACACCAACAGCCGTCAGTGCACCCTTTCACCAGGCACACACACACACCACCAGCTGTCTGTGCACACTTTCACCGGGCACAAACACCACCAGCCGTCGGTGCACGCTTTCACCGGGCACACACACCACCAGCTGTCAGTGTACGCTTTCACTGGGCACACACACCACCAGCCGTCAGTGTACGCTTCCACCAGGCACACACACAACCAGCCGTCAGTGCACCCTTTCACCAGGCACACACACTACCAGCTCTCACACACTACCATCCGTCGGTGCATGCTTCCACTGGGCACACACCAACAGCCGTCAGTGCACGCTTTCACCGGGCACACACACCACCAGCCGTCATTGCACGCTTTCACCAGGCACTCACACCAACAGCTGTCAGTGCACGCTTTCACCAGGCACACACGCCACCAGCCGTTAGTACACGCTTCCACCAGGCACACACACCACCAGCCGTCAGTGCACCCTTTCACCAGGCACACACACTACCAGCTCTCACACACTACCATCCGTTGTTGCATGCTTCCACTGGGCACACACCAACAGCTGTCAGTGCACGATTTCACCGGGCACACACACACCACCAGCCGTCAGTGCACGCTTTCACCAGGCACTCACAACACCAGCTGTCAGTGCACGCTTTCTCCAGGCACACACACCACCAGCCGTCAGTGCACGCTTCCACCAGGCACACACACCACCAGCCTTCAGTGCACCCTTTCACCAGGCACACACACTACCAACTCTCACACACTACCATCCGTCGGTGCATGCTTCCACTGGGCACACACCAACAGCCGTCAGTGCACCCTTTCACCAGGCACACACACACCTCCAGCCGTCCGTGCACGCTTTCACCGGGCACACACACCACCAGCCGTCAGTGTACGCTTTCACCAGGCACACCCACCACCAGTCGTCAGTGCACGCTTCCACCAGGCACCCACACCACCAGTCGTCAGTGCACACTTCTACCAGGCGCACACACCACCAACCGCCAGTGCACGCTTTCACCGGGCACACACCACCAGCTGTCAGTGCACGCTTTCACCAGGCACTCACACCACCAGCTGTCAGTGCATGCTTTCACCTGGCACACACACCACCAGCCGTCAGTGCAGCAGGCAGGCTCTTCTCAGAGTTTTTTGGTAAATATGTGTTCGATGCCTGTGAGGGAGTGGGTAGAGTTTCCTTAAATCGTTCTCAGTATGCAGGCACAGCTCATGAACTCCTGTGTGAGTGAGTCATGCTCCCTGGGGCTCACTCACTCCACACTTGTGAATTGCGCCTGCACCAGGCTTTTTCCTCACTTGCAAAGTTCAATGCATGCGCACAGCTAGGCAGCCCCCACACCCTCGGGAATAACCGCTTCCTCCAACCCGAATGGAAACAAGCCAATAGGTCTCGCATTTTGGACCCTATAAGTATTTAATTATGCAGCAGAATATCCTTGGTGCAACAACACCAACTGTTGCATGGCTAAACACTCATAAGGTCCCAAATGCGAGACCTATTGGCAATGCCAATGCTTGTTAATTTTTATTTCCAGTGTCTTTGGATATAGTCCTATTTCTCTGTGTAAGTTAACCTGAGGTCTTTGGTAGTTCTTCAACCTCTCCACACCTGCCCCAGTCAAATATCCGGTTACTACCCACCTTCAAGATGTCAAGTCTACATAGCCTTTGCTTCCACTCCAGCTCTGAAATCCAAGACATTGGTGAGGCTCTTTAATGAGCAAGTTGTGATGCTATGTCTCCAAACACCACCCCCTCTTATTACAGAACCAACTAAATTCTGTTGGAGGGTAAAGTGACGCCGACCCTGTCCGCAGGGCCGGTCGCTCCACTCACCGCACGGCCCCCCTTGTGTGTCCTGGTCTCAGCTGCTGCCGCGAGATTGCCTCTGATCCTGCTGCCCTGAGTATATTGTGCTTTCGCTGCTCTGTGCCCCTTTTCTGCTTGTGCCACTGTTTTTGGTTTTGAATCTGTATTTTTTGTCTGTGCCACTGCCTATCTCGAGGCTTGCCCCCTCGCCGCTCTCCCCGTGATTGTCCTCCGCTCTGTGTCCCCCTCGCTCCCCTCCGCTGCTCCCCTGCGGCCCGCCCCCTTTTTCTATTCTGTACCCGATCCCGCTCCCCATTCGCTGCCTGCTCCCGCCGCTCCTCCCGCCCACTTTGCCATTTATTGCGGAGACCGCGCAGCGGCCACGCGTATCAGGCGAGCCAAAGGCAAGCCCGTCCACACCCGTCCATGCCTGGACCGCGCCCAGCGCCAAAACCCCTGGCCCCCGCCGCACCCAGACCAACCAACTGACATACAACAGCGCCACCCTCAAAGCTCTCAACACCAGACGAGCGCCCACCTGCTATCGAGCCACCCCCAGACGCACCCACGGACCCTTCACCTGTCAACCCTGCAAATTCACCTGCCTCAAACCCCGTCCCCCGCCCGCCAAAGCAAACAGCAACAACAACCACCTCAAGTGCATCCTCCTCAACACCCGCTCCATTCACAAGCACGCCATCGAACTCTGGCACCTCCTCGACACAACAACACCTGACGTAGCCTTCCTCACGGAAACCTGGATGAAAGCCTCCTCAGCCCCCGACATCGCCATAGCCATCCCGGACGGCTACAAAATCACCCGGAAGGACCACGTCAACAAAACAGGAGGAGGGATCGCCATCATTTAAAGGAACACCATCAACATCACGACCAACGCCGCAGACACCATCCCCTCTGCCGAACACCTACATTTCCAGATCCACACCGACCCCCAGACCACCCTCAGGGGAACACTCATCTATAGACCCCAGGGCCCACGCACACAATTCAGCAAAGCCGATGCCATCAGCCCGCATGCCCTAGCCTCACCAGAATACAGCCTCATAGGAGACCTGAACTTTCACCTGGAGAACAACAACGACGACACCACCACCACCCTGATCGCCAATCTCGCCAACCTCGGACTCAAGCAACTGGTGGACACCCCCACCCATCTCGCTGGCCACACCCATCACGCCATCTTCTTCGCCAGTAACCACGTCGCCATCAACCACTCCACAGGACTACACTGGACCGACCACAGCTGCATACAATTCAGATTCAAGAAGACTACATCTCACCACCTCACGCATCGGATCCCCCAGAGATGCTGGAGCAAAGTCACCAATGACCAGCTCACCACGTTACTGAGCCAAAACCCACCTGCCGACACCAACATACCCAACACCAACGACGCAGCTCGCAACTTCGCACAGTGGATCACCAACTGCGCCGACAACCTCACTCCACTGAAAACCCCCCACAGCAAGACCACCACCACAAAACCCTCATGGTTCACAGACGCCCTCAAAACTGCAAAGAGAACCTGCCGAACACTCAAAGACCTGGCGCCAAGAACGAACGACAGAAAACATGACTGCCCTCAAAACCGCCACCGCGAATACCATCAGCAGATACGGACCACCAAGAGAACATCGTTCAAAGAGCGACTGGACTACAACACCCATAACAGCAAGGAACTCTTCAGCATCGTCAAAGAGCTCTCCAACCTCAACGCCAGCAACAACGACATCACCCCTACTCACGACCTCTGCAACTCCCTCTCCACGTTCTTCCACCGCAAAATTGCAGACATACACAACAGCTTTGGACCCCAAACTCCACTTAAGGACACCAAACCAATGACCCCCAGCAACACCATCAACTCGTGGACCCCCATCAGCAATGATGACACCACCCACGTCATGAGCACCATCCACTCTGGCTTCCCCTCCGACCCTTGCCCCCACCACATCTTCAACAAAGCCGGCACCACCATCGCACCCCACCTGCGGAACGTCATAAACAGCTCCTTCATGTCAGCGACCTTCCCTGAAAGCTGGAAACCCGCAGAGATCAACGCCCTCCTGAAGAAACCCACAGCAGACCCAAAGGACCTCAAGAACTTCTGTCCCATCTCTCTTCTCCCCTTCCCGGCTAAAGTCATCGAGAAGACCGTCAACAAACAGCTCACTGCTTTCCTCGAGGACAACAACTCGCTCGACCCTTCCCAGTCCGGATTCCGAGCCAACCACAGCACCAAAACCGCCCTCATTGCAGCCACAGACGACATCAGAACCCCGATAGACAACGGGGAAACAGCTGCCCTCATCCTCCTGGACCTCTCACTAGCCTTCAACACCGTATGCCACCACACACTAATACAGCGCCTCAGCAACACTGGAATCCAAGGGAAGGCCCTGGATTGGATCATCTCGTTCCTCTCCAGAAGAACCCAGAGAGTACGCCCCCCCCTTCCGATCCGCAGCCACCGAGATCATCTGTGGAGTTCTTCAAGGATCCTCACTCAGCCCAACACTCTTCAACATCTACATGAGCCCCCTCGCCACCATCGCACGAAAACACAACATCAACATAATCTCCTACGCCGACGACACCCAGCTGATACTATCCCTCACTAAGGACCCAGCCACCACCAAAACCAACTTCCAGGAAGGGATGAAAGAAGTAGCAGACTGGATGAAGCACAGCCGTCTCAAGCTCAACTCAGACAAGACAGAAGTCCTCATCATCGGACTATCCCCATCTGCCTGGGATAACTCTTGGTGGCCCCCGGCGCTGGGAACCGCACCGACACCCACGGACCACGCACGCAACCTGGGCTTTATCCTGGACTCCTCCCTCACGATGACCAAACAAGTCAACGCCGTCTCATCCTCATGCTTCAACACCCTGAGAATTCTTCGGAAGATCTTCCGGTGGATTCCCACAGAAACCAGAAGAACAGTCACCCAGGCCATAGTCATCAGCCGACTGGACTATGGGAACACCCTATACACAGGAACCACCGCCAAACTCCAGACTAGGCTCCAGCGCATACAAAACACCGCCGCACGACTCATCCTCGACATCTCTCACCACAGCCACATAATCACCCACCTAAGAAACCTCCACTGGCTCCCCGTCAACAAAAGGATCACGTTCAGACTGCTCACCCACGCACACAAAGCGCTCCACAACATGGGCCCAAACTACCTCAACAGCCGACTCTCGTTCTACACTCCCTACACTTCGCTCCACCAGCCTCGCCATCGTCCCACGAATTCACAGAACCATCTCTGGAGGAAGATCATTCTCCTACCTGGCTGCGAAGACCTGGAACTCCCTCTCCACTCACCTACGACTGACCCAGGACCCTCTCAGCTTCAGGAAGCCCCTCAAGACCTGGCTCTTCCCCCCCCTCCCCTAGCGCATTGAGACCCTCACAAGTGAGTAGCGCGTTCTATAAATGCTTTGAATGATTGATTGAAAGTTCCTAATTACCTGGTGTTGCACACTGTCACAAGCCCTCTGTCCATCGCTTGACCACAGCATTAGCAGGAGCTGCTTGGTCGCTTGTGGTCATTCCGCCCTGGGTGTCATAAAATATCTCCATTCCCAAAGGCATGGACTAGCCTCTGCCTCAGTCACCTTAGTTGGAAAATCATGCTGCACATTCACTAAAGCTTCACATTATTTCACCTTTGAATGTATTACTGCTGGAAACTCTATGGGATTTTAGAGTTCTGCTTAAGGAAATGTCCTGCCTCTTCCTACTGTCTCCCCTACAAAGTCCTTTTAATGCTATCTCCACAGCATTGTCCTTATAACACTGTCTTTACAGCATTGTACTTAAGTGTGCCAAGTCACCTCACTTCATACTCCTCATTTCATACCTCCCCTCAGCGGGCTTCTTCGCCTTGCCAGATCTTGTCCTCCTTCGTCACTGGATCTGGCAGCCTAAGCAGACACCACTTGCCAGTGAATTTGAGGGTGGGCAGCCTCTAACTAGTACTCCAGTGTTATAGGGTCATCATTCTTCACACAACACGTCTCCTCCTCTGCCAGAAATAGCAGACAACTGCCACCAGAATCTTGATGCATTTATACGCAGGTCCTTAACAATTTGTCACCAAAATGTTGAACTTGTAGGGCAGGGTTTTCATACAAGAGTCTGGAGCCACCCAGGACAAGATAATTTCTTTGTTACATGTTAGGCCTTTAGTTTACTGCAACTGGATGCAGTTCCTGGCAGGGTTACATCCTCCCTCTAACTGTAACTCTCTCCTAGCTTCCCCTCCAGTCTATACACAACATTTGTTCACTTCATTCACTCTAAATATTCCAAACACTAGCTCAGACATACAGGGAATGAGGAGCAACCTGGATACTGCAACACAAAAAGATGATGGGCTGAATGCTGAACATTATCAAACATTCACCCCCAGTCACAAATTTGGCTTTAATCCATCAATATTTTGCTTGCCACGCCATTCTAGTTTGGACCCATCCATTTGCCAATCAGTCTTGACTCTGCTCCCCATGGGAATAGTTCAGCCCGAATGGCCAGTTCCTCCCTGGAACCGGAAAACAAGCATCCTAGGACTGGTTTCGGGGTATCACCCCTCATCAGCAAGGCTAGCTTGAAACTGGTGACATAGCGAGCAAGGGACTCATGTCTGGGCATACCCTTGCCACTTAGGGCGAAAATGCAACACAAAAGGATGATGGACTTAATTCTGAACATTGTTAAACATTCACCCCCAGTCACAGATCTGGGTTTAATCCATCATTATTTTGCTTGCCACGCAATTCAAGTTTGAGCCCAGCCATTTGCAAATCAGCCTTGATCCTGCTCCCCATGGGAACGG
The DNA here is from genome assembly GCF_964263255.1 of Lissotriton vulgaris. NCBI lineage: Eukaryota > Metazoa > Chordata > Amphibia > Caudata > Salamandridae > Lissotriton > Lissotriton vulgaris. Next base: position 339,019,773 of record NC_141687.1, on the reverse strand, counting down.
TCCAGCCAGAACTGTTTTGTAATGATTTAATGTGCTGCTCATGCTGACTGTTCTATCTCCATAGTAGTGTCTCTAGTGAGACAGTTGGAACCAGGAGAGCAGACAGGCCGGCAGCAGGAGTTGGTGGTTCTGCATGAGAAGTAAATACATCGTATCCAAACTTTCTGGTGTGTGGCCTCGTAACACTAGTGACGAGGATGGGATTTGTCATTGGAGGCGCATTGTTGAAGATGGCCTTGGTAGATGTGTCTAACATCTTACTCTTCCAGGACAACATCTTGGTTTACGGAAAGAATGATTTGGAACACAATAATATTTTGAAAGCTGTTCTGCAAAGGCTAGCCGACAAAGGTTTGACTGTAAATAAGCATAAATGTAAGATTGAAGTGTCTTCCGTTACATATCTAGGACATGGTATTTCTGGGGAAGGCAACCAACCAAAGCTAGATCTTGCGAAGAGTATTATTGATGCTCCTGCCCCGGCTGATAAGGAGCAGGTGACGTCTTTCCCTGGTCTTGCCGAATTTTATTCGAAGTTTATCCAAAGCTTCGCTTCCACTGTTGAACGGATCACGGCTCTTTTGAGGAAAGGTGTGCAATTTGTCTGGTCGTTTCAGTATAATGCTGCTTTTGATTCCATCAAGCAAGCAATAGGTAAGATGCCCACTCTTGGTCACTTTGATACCAAGAAAAAGACTGTCATAACAACTGTTGCCAGCTTATTTTGCCTTGGAGCAGTGCTCTCTCAAGTTGATGGTCATGAGGAGAGGGAGGCCTTAGCTATTGTGTGGGCAATAAAGCTTTTTAAATTCTACCTGGGGGTTATACCCTTCTTAGTAAGGTCAAACCATCGCCCTTTGGTTCAAGTGTTCTTGTGTGCAGAGAGTGAAAGACTAACACCCAGACTTAAACGTTGGATTGAAGGTTTGGAAGAATTTAATTTTCAAGTGCAATACTTTCCGGGCTCTGCCAACAAGGCAGCGGACTGCTTATCAAGATTACCAATTGAAAGTCACAAAGACGTTCTAGACAATGAAACTGTTTGAATTTAATTTGCTGGGTTAAAGAGCCTGCCATTCAAGAACTTTAATGGGAACAGGCCTTATCAGAAGCTGTGTTGTTTCCTATTGTAATTTGTGATTTAGTTGTTAAGGATTGGCTTGACTGCAAGAAACTAGACCCAAATTTATTGCCTTCCTGGTCCATCAAGAATAAACTTACCCTTTGTCAAGATCACCTCATGCGGGGTGAGCGAGTTGTACCCCCTGTTGCTGTGAGACCCAAGTTAGTAAATCTTACCCATGAGGGGCACTTGGGAAGAAATCTCACCAAGTCCAGCCTCCGTGAGAGGTATTGGTGGCCCAAGATGGACAGCCAAGTTGAAATGGTAGTTAAAGAGTGCCGTCAGTGCGCCTCCAATGACAAATCCTAGGCCAAACACAGGAAAGTTTGGAAACAATTTTTTTACTTCTCATGCAGAAGAACCACCAACTGCCGGCCTGTCTGCTAACCTGGGTCCAACTGTATCACTCGAGACACTACCATCGTTATAGAACAGTCAGGCACAAGTAGCACATTAACTCATTACAACACATCCCCTTTACTGAAAATACAAAGAAAGGGAAAAGAACAAGGAGCGAGAGGAGAGGAGAAAAAGAAAAAGCGAAATACACAAGTCAGAAAAAAACACCATATTAGCATAAATACACAGATTAATTCAATTCATCACATAGTCATTATAACGCTTAGGAGGACAACAAGACCTCGAAGAAGGACCTCCAGATGAAATGGAGAAGGAGCACCCATGGTTGAGTCAGAACCTGGCAGAATGTCTGGACCTGAAGGACATGAGGATTTGTCGCCATGGAACTGTAGTGTAGTTCCTATTTTCCCAATAGGCCCTGCGCATTGGAATAACATAAACAGTAGTATCGACGTAGAAGTGCGGATCTTCCAGGCCTCTACTGACTATGCTAAACTTAATTGGGGTTGTTACCAACTAGCTCAGAGGTCACTGGAAACTTTCTTGACTGAATAGGAAGTGATCAGCTTCCCTGGTACAGACAAGAAGGGATTCAGTTTTCCAACAACTGTGCAACATGACAACTTTGATCCTCAGATCAAGAGTCAATCTCTAGGGTCGTGTGAAACAATAGACAGTTATTTTACTCAATCAGTGGTTGTGCAGTTTACTTTCACAATATGTAGAGAATAGAGAGACGGGCGTTTGTCAATAAAGGGTAACATTTATTGAACAGTCTTTCTTCTCGTACAAGAGAAATGAATTGCCACAATTGCAAGACTTGTTATTATAAAAAGTACGTACAGTAAGATGAGTATTGCGAAATAATACTGTAAAAGCATTGATATGGTTTCTTAGCCATACAATGGTTTAAAATGAATAAAACCTATATACATTCATATATACATTAGGCTAAAATACTCAACTGGTGCTTTTAACTACGCCTACCCCAGTGTACCTGACCTAAGCCTAATACTTGGGAGGGGAGTAAGTAAGTAGCTTTAAGTTAAGTTGGTTTTGCCAAGGTTTGCTTCAAGAATTCTCTGTAAGGGTTTAGTCAACACCATACCTCTGGAATAGAATGATGGAGGTCTGGTATCTCCTTCAGGGGGTCGATATCCCAGTCACCCGCAAGGGTAAACTAGAAACGCCGGAGCTGGATTTCTCAGCAGGAGAAAAGACAGCGTCTCTCTCAGCACGTCGAGGAGGAGGAGGGGCAGCGTCCGCGGGCAGCTTGCATCTGCTGGGCTCTTGCAGGGGGACGCCTGTTCAGCTCCTAAGTTCACCACACCATCGTTCGCTAGTTAGCAGCGATAGTAGTAGCGATAGCAGCTATGGTATCATCAGCATAACAGCTTCTTCAGCAGCAGCGAGACAGCAGCAACATCAGCATTTGCTTAAGGCAACGTTGGTAATATTTATACCTGAAAGGTGCCTTGTTTGACGTAAGTTTTTGGACATAAGACGTCAATAAAGATGTCACTAGGAAGTGATCGTCTATTAGTGCTCATTAGAGTTCTATTACTAATCAAAACACAGCAAGCGGGGATTTCCAGGTTGCTGAGTTTTTATCTTGTTGAAGAACTCGGAGTGTTAATCTAGGAATCTTAGATAGTAACTTCTGCTATGTCATTGCACTAATTGGTTGCAAAGGAAGGGGCAGAGAAAGCGATTCTGAAATGTGGCTCTGTTCGTGTGAGGCCAGAGACGAGTTTCTGAATATTGCATTTGATCGGTTATGCCAATATAGGGAATAAATGGATTTATAGCCGTATAGGGGCATAAGGTCACAGTATCGATCAGGGTCCTAGATTAGAACACAACAGAACCTCACTAAGTGGGACATGCTTCCCTTACTGCCATTGTCAACAACAACAACATTCTTATAGACAGAGGTTATGACAAAGGGCCCCATAAATTCAATGACACCATTCCTATGCCACCCTGGTTTCTTTATGAGTACCCACTCACCAACCTCCCAAGTTGTGGCTCCGGTTGATTTCTTAAAGTCAAACCTTTCCTTGTAATTTATTTGGTAAGACTTGACCTTAGCACCCACCTCCTCCTTATCTAAAACAGGACCTTCGATGAGAGGTAACTAACAGGATTAAGTTTAGACAGAGCCACCCTTCCTCTTAATATGTGAAAAGGAGATTTCTCCAAGACAGCATTGAGGGCAGTACGATGTGCCCACCGAGTATCCCTCAGGACTCTTTTGAGCGGCACTTTCATTTCAACAGCCCTCAATAAGTTGCGGGTATCCTTATCAAAAGATTTCCTGACCCATAATTTAAAAAAAGTTTGCCACATGATCCATGGACCACCAATACGCACTTTGTGGGTGTTTAATTATATTGGGGTTAAACATATCACTCCCAAAGGGGTCCTTTACACCCTTAAGAGTTGATGCCTGATCCAAGTCATCATCCAGGCTTTCAAATAGGTCTCAGCTCTCCTGAGTGTCAGAAACATACTCGTTCCACTCTAAATCCTCAGACTCAACAGCTTCCTCCTCTACTGAGGAGCTTTGCTCGTCTCCTAATGCTTTTGTACCATCAAGGTCCCTCGTTCTCATAATGCCGCTACGGGCAACTGTTTCTAGTACCCCATTACGGCGGCCATTTCCTGTAGTGCTGCTGAGATCACCATCTTCTATTGTAGCGCCTAGGATACCTCCATTATAAGTATCAGTCTAAGCTTTCTCAATTTGTTTCCTCTTCTGGCAAACGTTTCCCCTTTTCTGGGTATTAGAGGTAGAAAGAGTGTCCTCCTCTGACAAGGAAAATTGTTTTTCCTCCTAAGGAGTGTACCTCTTCCTATTAGCAAGAGTGGCCTCCACTCCTCTTTAAAAGAGTATCTCAACTCCTCTTCAAATTATTTAAGATCCCCAACAAGTTTAGCCGCGGGGTGAATGTGGGGGTTAGTCACATCCATTGTACTCTTTAATTGGTAAAGTATTATAATATTTGGAGAAACAGAAGCACAAATATATAATTTATCAATAATGGAATTGTAAAGCACTGCAGATCACCCGTGAGGGTCTGAAGGCGCTGGAGTTGCTAGCTGCTTCATGGTCATCTGTTCACCCGTACTGCCAGGTCTTGAGTCCTTTCCTAAATTGCTGGACTGATGTGGCAGTCCTGAGGTGCAAGGGAATGTCTTTCCAATTTTTGGCCGCCAGATGTGAGAAGTAGCGTCCTCTGTTGTTGCTTCGGGGGATTCGGAGGGTAACGGGGGTATTCTGCTAGAAAGATCGAGGTGGATCGTAGGTGTCTGGTCGGTTAGTGGAAAGTCATTTGTTTGTTGATGTATGCTGGTCCTTCGTGGTGCTGGCCTTTTTATGCATAGGTCAGCATCTGTAACTGGCATCTCTTCTGGATATGGAGGTGGGATGTAATATGGGTCCTTCTAGGGAGGTTGAGGATGAGTCTTGCTGCTGAGTTTTGTATTATCTGTAGTCTCTTCAGGAGGCGTGCAGTGATTCCTACGTAGAGTGTGTTCCTGTAGTCCAGCCTGCTGGTGAAGAGGGCCTGCGGACAGTCCTTCTGGTGTTTACTGGGAGCCACCTGAAGATCTTGTTTCTTCATGGATAGTTTGCTGTCCAAGATGAGGTTGCATTTGTGGTCTGTTGGGGCGGGAAAATGGGCGAGTTCAGCAGGCCACCAAGCGTCATTACATGGCGCGGTGTTGTTCCCAAAGATGAGGACTTTGGCCTTGTCCGAGTTGAGCTTGAGATAGTTGTCCTTCATCCATTCGGCGCTGTTCATCATACAACTACAGATTTCCATCTCTCTCATCAGCGTCACCTCAGCTTGACATATTCGAAACCGGAAACTCAACCCCAAAAATACATTGCTGTCTTCTCTATCATCTTCATCACAGCTCATCATCTCCAAAATGCCTTTGAACACAGATTACGGTTACTATCATAGGAGGTGTCCCTATCCCACTGTCCATCAGTCTTTTCGCTCTAACTGACTTGCCAACAGAAATTTCTCCATACCAATCCTACCTTTAGCCAGCCTCATTTGCTCCTCTAATTTGAACTCAGTATTGAACCTGTTGCTACACATATTATCGGGAACTGACTCGTGATGAATTCCACAATGTTCCTTTAACCATTAAGGAAACAGTTTAGAACTAGGACCACACCACCTTAAAAGTTGACAAGGTGTTGAACCAGTAGCAGGTTGTATCGTTTTACGATCTGACAAGAGCATAGATTGGAGTTCCTCCTACCATCTCAATCCTTTGGTTAACTGTACAGTATCCTTACACACTTTGTTAAATCTTTCCACCTTGCCATTCGCTTCAGGATGGAAAACTTAGTTTTAAAAAAAAAAAAAATAATACCCAAATGTTTAAGACACTCAGGCGACTACTAACAAACTGAGGTCTATTGTCTGAGCCTATACTTTTAGGTATCCGTTCTCATTAAAATACATGATCCAGGAACTCCATTATTATTTAAGAGGTTACCTTTTCGACCATCCTTACTTCAGACCATTCTAAAAAAAAGTCAATTAAGACTATGCCAGGGGCTACTCTCTGAATCATTACAGCAAACAGCCCTCTAAAATTTATACCAAGCTTCTCCAAGGAGTGGCTTTTGAGTTTCCAGTAGAGCTCTCCTGTGTGCCATTAAGGCTACTAAATTTGAAGTTTTGCTTGGCTGAATTAATGTGTATACACCAAAACTGAAACAATTGTAGAGACAAAAAACGTATGCATTTTCAGTACTCATAAGGTGGTGTTTGGAATTTTTTTTTTTAATATACAAAATATATTTAAAGCGTATGTTTGAGTGATAATTCATGTTGCATTGGGTGACACTTATTATTAGTAGCATTACTTGGTGCTAGAAGCATATCAGCATTAGCAGCAATATAGTACGCATGTAAAGGTGTTCCAAACAGATAAATCCCTGTTTATGTTACTGCTAGAAATCTTGCCTAGTGCACAGAGGTGTTCATCGCTGGTAATCTTGCTTAGGGTGGTTACTAATGTCTTCCTGCCTAATGCCAGGACTAATACAGCATTCATAATATTAGTAGTCCATGACAAATTTTATTGATCATAAAAAGCTCTTATTACAGAAGAGGTTGGCGACCTCTGATCTATACCCAGTTGCCTCAAAGTCATCATGGAGAATCAGCAGGTTTGGGCTCAGGACCACATTGTTTGGGAGTTTTTTTATCACTCTTCATGCAAACATGAACTCAGCTATTGATACGATTATCCATACTTGGCCACCAATATGTTTTTCAGCACACATTTTATTGGTGAACATTCCGAAATGACCTTCATGACAAAAATAAAAAATCTTCTCATTCCAAAAGGTGACCCAATCTTGTCACTAATAGTCACAATACCGTAAACTGAACTTAGCTTCTCCTTGATCTTTAAGAAGACATTTCTCCTTTCAATTTGCGTTATTCTGGCCACCCATGATCTAAATACTTAGGGCCATATGTATCAAGGCTTTTTCCAGTTTGCAAACTGGCAGATTCTCAGAATTTACCCATTTGGGAATTGGAAAAAGCCTTTTGGGATGTATCCTTCCAAAAGGCCATTGCAAAATAGAGAATTGCTAAATGTGCGATTCTCTGTTTTGCGAATGTAATTAAGGAATTGCAATTTGCGATTCCTTAAATGCAATTCTGGAATCACCAGAAATTTGCTATTTGGCCTTAAGGAATTGCAAATCACCACTAACTTTAAGTTGGTGGTAATTTGCGATTTTCTTTAAAAAAGCCCCTTTTTGATTTTCTAAAAGTGCCCAATGTCACACATACATTCCCATAGGGCATGTATGTGTGCAAAAATGTGCACAAATGCATATTTCAGGGGTGCAACTGGGTGTCCTTTTAGCACCCTTTCAACCTTGAAATTGCATCCTCAATTTGCGATGCTCTAATTGGTAACCACAAATTGAGAATGTCTTCCTATTCATTCCAATGGGCCTCCTAACCCATAGGAATACATGGGAAGGTATTCCTTAATTGCGAATCTCAATTTGCGATTTGCAAATAAGGAATATGCAGGATTCGCAAAATGTTTAGCAAATCCTAAATACATTGCATTTTGCGATTTCCATTGCGATTTGCTAAAAATCGCAATTTGAGAATCGTAAAACTCTTTTTTGATACATATGGCCCTTAATGACTTTTTAATAGCAATATCGGACTTCTCAGTTTTAGTAATGCTATTAGCCGAGGTGAGAGCGTTCCTATTCACATCTTCTATGTTAAAAGCTGCTTCCCATTCAGGCTCCACCCTATAAACTTCCATGAAGCCATTTCTAGGTGATCTGGACATAAAATCAGCATATATATTCCACAAGCCCAGAACATATTCCACTTTAAAACTGAAGGCTTGTAGCTTGGCAGCTATCCTGGCTCACTTTGCAATAAGATTCCGTCCTCCCACTGGAGAAATAGTTTTAGGATTCAGATCAGTTCTCAATTCGAACTTCATTCCCCAAACAAACATTCTGTAATTGTCTGCAACCAAGACACACACACACACACAATTGTTTTCCGATGACCGAATAACTTTTCTCAACCTTTATCATTGTCCTTGAAATGCACACCAATGCCCATTCATTGTTGCCGTCAGTCTGCATCAATACAGCACCAAGACTAACATTACTGGCTTCAACACAAATTATTCACACCTTCCTAACAACAAATGTCTTCTAGCACTGCGCATTCAACAATTTCCCTTTTAACGTAGAGAAAGCCTTGTTTCTTTAATCCCAACATTCATATTTTGCATTTTTTCTCAACAATTGTCTGAAAGGTTCCATCCACCTTATTAGCATTATTCAGTACAAACTTTGAATAGAACTCTGTCAGCCCTAAAAAGGAAGAAACTGCTCTTTGGACACTGGTGCAGGAATTTCTTGAATATACTTTAGGTGGTCATCCTTATGTTTTATGCCCTTGGCTGATATATTGATTGTGACCTAAATATTCAACACTTTCACATGCAAAGTGACATTTTTAAAATTCTTAATGTTAAACCCTTCAATGAGAGTAATATTAATACTTTCCTCAAGTTTTCATCGTGTTAATTCTGGTTCTGACCAAGAACTTGGAATGCTAGGGCACCCATAACACAGTCTCTTTCATCAATACCTTTAAAAAACTGCGGCCCTGACATTCAAACCAAAACAAATTGTTTTGTTCTGGAAAAGACCCCCTGGTGTGATAACTGCTGTAAAATGCTTCTTGTCTTCATGTAGTGCCACTTGGTGGTAAGCACTGGCTAAACCCAAGGTAGTGAAAATAGTTGCACCTGCCAGTGTCAAGAATAGCTCACGTATTTCGGGAAGAGGATGTTGATAAACCTAAACTGCCTCATTTAAACTTATGTCCTTGCTCAAACAAAGTTATCCTGATGATTTTAATGAAATAATCACTGGAGAAACCCATGGCGGATGTTTAGTATGGGAACAATGCAAGAAGGACCTGCACAGCTAGATAATTCAATAGTTTTCTCACAGTGTAAATTTGTAGCGTGCAAACAGGATCAAACGCTGTCTGTACCTCACAGCGGTCAACTATAAACTAATGCAAAGCTCCCCCCACTCGGGCGGAGACACCCTGTTGCACAGCATGGGACATAGACTATGGGTCTATAAACAGTTCATCAAAATTAATTCCATTTGGGGTTCCAAAAATGTTTAATGCTTCATCAAAAGTTCAAAACGATTAAAGGTTCAGGTATTGCATCCATTATCCACATAATCCAATCATATACCTTCCCCAATGCATTTCGGGCTGATAACTGAGCCCTTCCTCAGGGGGTTACTCTACAAAAAAAGGAACAAATCATGGTGTCACTATATCAGTCTCAACTAATCTCTATACAGTTACCCAATGCAAACATTAACTACCAGAAACCAAAATTACACGAGTGGCAATGTGTTCGAAACTGCAATCATCTCACCAATATTATGCATAAACTCTAAAAAACAATTAAACAATTAGCTACACATGTGTATCCACATCGTGCCCAAATCATAAACATGCATAATGTGTGAAGATTTGTATAAAGTTTATCCCGCTTTCCACACCGAGTGGCAACTTAAATACCAAAGTAAAACAAATACGCTCGCTTGAGAACCATACTCACGGCTTTTTTAGCAGTGTACGGCGCGTTATCTAAAGAGGACAAAAGAGCGAGTCAACATTCGAGCCGGATAACAGTGCCGGGAAAGTATCGCGGTCCCCGCTGACAGGGTACTTACATGACAAAGGATTGTAACGGCATGTAATCGCCTCGGTGTCGGGAACCCCGGGGATGTGTTTGCTAGTCGGCGTTAATATCACAGTGTGTTAGTATGTGGCAATAGAAAACGGACTCTCGTTCAAAGGAGTAAAAAAGTGAAAACGGGCTGCACTAAAAAGGTGTGGCCATGTTGGAAAAGGCAGTGAAGGAGAAAATATATCAAAATGCAGTGTGATGGTTAGTGTAAATTGCATGTAAACCCATGATTAGGTACAATAACATCGTTGCAGACAAAGTAGAGAACATGTAAAGTTAGACAGTGACATTACAAATAACACAAAAATTCAATCCGGTCATTAAGACCGTGTGGCTGCATCGTTGCCAGATAGCGAATCCAGAAATTCTCTCTTTTGAGTAAAGTTTGTTTGTTGTTGTGGGTGGGGTTGATTTGTTCTAATACCAAAAATTTCAATTGGGCTACAGAGTGTTTTTGTTCAATGAAATGTGAAGCAACGGTGGATTTCAGGTTTCCTGTCCTGATGTTGCTTTTATGTTCAAGTACACAAGTTCTTATCTTTCTTTCTGTGTGGCCAATGTAACACTTGCCACACGGACATTTGAGCATGTATATTAGATTAGCTGAGTTGCAGGTGGCATTCACTTTCAATTTTACCGGGTGACCTTTCATGGGATGGCTGACAACATTGCCTGGAATACAATTATTGCAATTGCTGCAATTATGACAGGGTCGAAGACCTTTGTATGTTGTTGGTTCACTTTGCTGGTTCGTGTTCTTCAAAATTTCTTTGAGGTTGCGTCCCCTGGTGTACGCAAACATTGGAGGTTCAGAGAAAATTCCTTGGAAGTCCGACTCCAGACTCAACAATGGCCAGTGTTTGAGAATTATGTTCTTGAACCGGTTGCTCAAAATGCTATATTTAGAGACCACCACCATTCTGTCATTCACTGGTTTGACTGTGGTTTGCAACCGTTTCTCTCGTTTCATACCTCCAATGAGGTTAACTGCTGCATCTAAAGTTTGTTGGGGGTAACCACGATTTCTGAATCTTTCAACCATGTTGTTGACTTCCAGTTGACATCTTTCCTCCTTTAAAAAACTGCGGCCCTGACATTCAAACCAAAACAAATTGTTTTGTTCTGGAAAAGACCCCCTGGTGTGATAACTGCTGTAAAATGCTTCTTGTCTTCATGTAGTGCCACTTGGTGGTAAGCACTGGCTAAACCCAAGGTAGTGAAAATAGTTGCACCTGCCAGTGTCAAGACTAGCTCACGTATTTCGGGAAGAGGATGTTGATAAACCTAAACTGCCTCATTTAAACTTATGTCCTTGCTCAAACAAAGTTATCCTGATGATTTTAATTAAATAATCACTGGAGAAACCCATGGCGGATGTTTAGTATGCCCAAGTATATCCATTTCTGTAAGTTTACTTCTGTAATTATTTGTAACACTTCTCACCCAATGTTGTTCAGGTATCGACCCGTCTTTGAGAATAATTCTATGTTAGAAAATGTTGTGATCACCCAGCATATTGCTAAATACACAAGGGAATTCCCATCTGATTTTCTGCACAAACTCCAAATCATTATTAATCCTATTACACTCTGAAACTGCATCCACTGATGGAATGGCCCATGGAGCCAATCTAATACATAAATCATCTTGGTGGGACCAACCAAAGATATGCCTGTGTCAGTTACGAAACCCTTGCCCTTCGTTCTCCCAACATTAAATTCTAATGAAGCCCAAAATAATCCTACATCTTGATTTTGTGTCTTGTGTAGCCTCCGGGACATTCGTCAATATGTAATAACTTCCTGGTTTGGCCATAAGGTAAAAACAAATCTTGACTGATAAGAGAGTACAAGACACATACGTCCTTCATAATGTGAACATAATTCCGCCAACCTGCTAGAGAACCTCGCCAGCTTCGGACTGAAGCAACTAGTCACCTCCCCTAACTACACGGAGGGGCACACCATCTACCTGAGGAAACAACATTTGTTTCAGTCACACCATGCAATCTCTCTGGACGGGCCACCACTGCGTCCACTTCTCCTTCTCGGAATCCACTGCACACAAGCCTACGCCACGCCTCCCATGCAGAAACTGGAGCAAGATCACTGAAGATCACCTCACCCCCTCCCTCAGCCGCACTCCTCCCCCCACAAACACTTCATAGAATCCAACAACATCCTTGACTCATCTCAATCCGGATTCCGCAGCAACCACACTAACGAGACCACCCTCCTAGCTGCCACGGATGATACCCGCACCCTCCTCGATCAAGACCATGCTGCAGCCCTCATTTTACTAGACCTCTCAGCAATCTCCAACACCTTCTTCCACCACACACTAGCCGCCAAACTCCACGGCGCGGGCATACAGGGAACTGCCTTAGACTGGATCCGCTCCTTCCTCTCTGGCAGAACACAAAGGCAGGTAAGTGAAAACAGGATCTTCCTTATTTCAGTTGTAGAATAACAACGCCTTGGCAGTCTCCCTAGCTCCTCACCAACCCCCTTCCTCAAACTTTGTGCCCCATAACATTCCAGCCATACATTCCAGCATCCTGTGAACATTCCATTCACACACACACCACCAAATACTGTTACTACAAGATCCACTGCTCTGTGGAACTACCAGCCACTTGCCTGCATTTTGTGACTAGATCATATAGGATCCCCCTCTGTAGCATGCTTGTGTTCTCCTTTTAGCCATCAGAAAATCTCGAACTGCCCTAAGCACCAGAAAACACACAACGGTCCACTTTGCATCTCATACAAGCAAACTGGCTAGGAGCGAAAGGCACTTGAGTCCCTTTGACAACATGTCCTTATTTGTTACTTACAAGTCTTTCCTTCTCATAATTGTATTATGTCTCAGTGCAAAGAATATATCAACTCTTGAGCCTCCCAATTCCATTTGCCACTTCTTTGCAGCTTTTTCTGTTCAGATCTCTCTATAGGAGATGCCACAGCACAAGTAGGACTGTCTTCAGACCTCCTCCTTTTCCACTGGAACCTTTGGTAGGTAAATACAGAGATTTCTGTGCAGATTTGAGGGGTGCCGTCCACCATAACTGACAGTAAAAATCGCTGTACTTTCCAATCTCAAAATTGAGTCACTCATTCAGTATTCTAACCTTTGGCTGTCCACCACCTAACAATTACTCTGCATTGAATTTTCCACTTTTTTTTAGCCAGCAGCCCATACTGTGTACTTCTTTCTCTTTGGTAGTAATGTAGCTTTTGATGTCATCCATCATAGCCTCTATCACTTTAATACTATTTTCGATATGCTGTGGTGAGATTTCCAGTTTCTGTAACATCTCTATAAACGGGGAATTCTCTTGAGTGAGAAGCAGCTACAAATCGTCAAGGGATCTGATACTGATTTACATCTCCTTTGTGCCCAGCCGTTCTTGGACAAAAAAGTCATTATTATTTACCTCCATGCCGTTGCCACATTTATGGATGGTCACATGCTACCAATTTTCGATATTTAGATTTTGGATTGTCTCACTTTGTGGGAATTGGAAGACCTGAGCTCTGCTGGATCCACTCTACAACTCTAACCCCTGTGACGTTTCTCTCCACACTTTTGCAATGACTAACTCGGGAACCGTGTCCAGTTTTACTGTAGAGCTCTGCCTCACTCACCAGGCATACTGCTGAATCCTCAAGTGTGCCAACCTTGACCATCCCACCCTAATGGACCCAGGTTGACTGAATGGAAGCTGGTATCTGGCCTGAATGGAAAGTAAGAAACACTGAGTTTTCCAGGTAAGTTAACAATTACTAGTCAGCAGGGCTACTATTAGAGGTAGCAGTAACCAACATTGACCCTAGGCCTTGTTGCATTCTTTTATTGACAGTGTGCATGTGAATTGAGTCAAAGTGGAGCCTCACATGAAAGCTTCTTTTTTTAAGCTTGCCAAGCTCTACCTCTGCTAATGACACTTTCAATAATCACTTCAAACTTTCTAGAAAGCAAAGCTGCTGTGAATGAATCAACATTACAATATACTGGGATACAGTGCGATACTGTAAACAATGGTCCAAACAAACAGCAAGGATAGAACAAATCAATTCAGCTATCCTGAATCAATATACAATTAATATAAAATAACAGGGAGAGAACATATAAGTATAAACACATCATATTAAACGTAGTATTGTTCCAAAACAGGAAATTCAATTTATATTGACTATTTACATGAAATGGTTGCTCCAAGAACCACAACAGTGTGCTCTAGAGGAAGTGCTTGTGTATAATAAGAAGAAAGGAAAGGGAAACACCCATACCATTTAAAGACTTATTTAAATAGCACCTGTTTGTAAGTCATTTCATACACTAAAAATATATATCCACTCAAAGGAGATCATTGTATGCAATCATCATTCCCTCTCAGTGACAAAATTAAATAAATTTAAAACATGTTGACGTTTCGACCCGTCGTGAAGGGGGGGGCCTCGATAGCGTGTCTTCATGATGAATCTCACTAATAGTGGGGAAGGTTCAAAAGATAACTTCTCACTAAGGATGCCTCGTTCCTTGGTTTATAGGAGATAGAATCTATCTGCAAGAAAAATGATTGAGACGTGAAAAACTTGGTCCACTCTCAGGCACAGAATTAATCTGTACTGATTGGTGAGTGAAAGGGTCGAGATCTCCATAAAGAATAAATCAAAATGTATCTTCAGAGTTACAAAGTTTCATTGTGAACTTGTTTGCGGAAAGTATCCGAGGCCAGAAAGGCGAAGTCCGTCAAGAACAGCGTCTGATTCCAAACTACTATGGCAATATATTTGATTAAATGCTGAAATGGACTGATACATTGACGGAATTTCAGGCCTCTGATAATTTTTCCATGAACGAATTAGAAATGATACTTTGTTACTCGGCGGATACATTTTGGTTTGTTCTTTACAGGGCTCTTGACTCTTTGTTTCACCAATCAGTACAGATTCATTCTGTGCCCGAGAGTGGACCAAGTCTTTCTCTTCTGGGCCATTTTTTCTGCAGTTTCTATCTCATCTCCTATAAATCGAGGAACGAGGCTTCCTTAGTCAGAAGATAATTTTTGGACCTTTTCCCTTAAAAGTGAGATTCATGGTGTTCCTCACCTGTTTGATGTTGGCCTTAGGTTGCTTCCATCTTAATGGTTTACCCTGTCCTGAAGAAGACCCACTATTGAGGCTCCAACTGGCCCCACTCCCCCTACGCCGGGTCGAAACACCGACATATTTTGAACTGCCTCGGTTGTTTGATGTTGCTGCAGAGAGGCAATGATGATTGAACACAATGATCCCCTTTGAGTGGATATGTATTTTGAGTGTATGATATGATTTACAAACGGGCGCTGTTGAACTAAGTCTGTAAACGCTATGGGTCTGTCCCTTTCCTTTCTTTTCAACTTTTTATACACAAGCACTTCCTCTTAAACACATTGTTATGGTACCTGGAGTGAAGATTGTATGTAAATAGTAGATGTTTAGCATCAATATAAATTGACTTTCATGTTTTGGAATAACACTGCTTTTTGTATGATTATGTTGTAATACTTATATGTTCTCTCCCTGTTATGTTGTATTCATTGATTATTGATTCAGGATAGTTGATTTGGTTTGTTCTATCCTAGCTGTCCGTTAAGACCAGTGAATGAATCGAGGCAGATTCATCATCTAGGCTTTTCTTGTTCTTGGATATTAAAGACTGGTCTGGCCTTCATCAAATAAGCGATCAGCCACTGCCACATTCCCAACCCTTTGAACCATAGAAAATGAAATATTTCTTCTTCTAGGCCTTGTGGGGGACTTAAAGTTGGTACCCATGTTTCCATTTAGGTAGATATCGTTGCTGTGCTGGATGTCAGTATACTGTTGTGTCAAAAGTGTCCTTTTGAGAATGTGTGTGTGTTGCTCAAGTCTAAAATGGTTATGGAAATGTGGGTATAAAGCTGGCATTGAGACCAGCTAAGCAAGAAATTATGGAAGGCAAAAGGGAAATCAGCAAGGAGAAAGCATCAAGAGCCGAGGGAAGAGTCAAGGTAATGTGTGGCGGCAACGAACAGCTATATGGAGAGACAGAGCATGCTAAGAGTATAGGGGATAATAACTTATGTGAAAATAATGGATCGGAGCTGTTTATAAGAGAAGGGAGCAGGGTTTGTTCAGAGCACGTACTGTCTGGACGAAAGGGGAGCAGGACTCGCAGGGGAGAGAGATAGCTTCATGGTTTCTTTGCAGCTTATGCTAAGCAGCATGGTTTCCCCACTCCATTATTTTTTTGGGGCTGATTACTTGAGTGCTAAATGCCACTATTCTCACTTCAGAGCAGGAGTTTTCCCGGCAGGGCGTGAGAAGGTAGGAATGCAGCTTGAATGGCTGTTGTCTGGACCCTGACAGACGGTCCAGTTGTTTAGGTGATGAAGTACATGTCTTATTTCTCTTTTATAAGAAAATCTGAAATGATTTAGCAGCAAGTCTTACTACAAGAATGAACCACTAAAAGAAACGAGCCATGTAAGTACTGTCAACAGGCAAATATGAGTTAAACTAAGCTTTTCATACCTTCTTTTGCAGGAGAAAATAAAGCTGATACATCCTCCATTTCTTTAACTATTAGGGGCATCGCTAAAATAAATTATCCCCAGTCTCTGGGGACTTTGAGTGCAAAGCTATGAACGTGAGGCATTCTGGTGGCTTTAGAAGCCTGCTGGAGATCTTCATGTGGTTGTAGCCTTGTCATGGAAGCTGGGAACCTTCTCAGGCAGGAGCTTAGCAACATATTTGGCTTTTGCAGGCTATATTAATTCTATCCCCTTTTCATACAGTTATCCTGTGCTACTAAAAAGGGGTGGCATTGTCAGTAAACCTATACAATTCAGACCTATTCGGGAAAGTGCTCTGAATGTTGCCCCAAGGAGCCACGATCACTCCACAATTACGCACTTTTTGCTGCATCTTGATCAGCTATATCCAATTCCAACACATGCCAACACTATAGTTTCACATAAGACTTTCCCACCCTTCTGATGTTCCATGTCCTGATTGCAAACCAACATTTATCTGTTCACCAATATGACGCTTAAAATGGCTTAATTGCCCCATAACAAGTTCTTCTTCAGGCCCATTGGAGGTGTAATCAGTTAGTAGAAGCTCTTATTAGGTCCTATTCAAATTGTAGGTAGAGCGAACTCTGCACCTTCATCTGTTTGCATGAGAGCCAAACAACATGCCAGTGTCTTTCCACTGCTTGTATGCCACAAAGTCTTGCACCAATTCCTCTACCGGATCATCTGTCTTCAGCCACTAATGGTCTCCATTTTTTGCACGTTGGTGGCATTGTGCCTGAATTAGCCTTTCTGACCAAAAGCAGCATATTTCTCCATCATCCCTTTGGAGCACTCCTACCTTCTTCCATTTCATTGAAAAGTAACTCAAGATTGTTGACCCAAGTAATTACCAATAGCTGAGATTAATTCAAGCATTCCATTTATCACTTTTTTCTTTTTACTTCAGTGTGACGCCTTAAGAGGGATGGGTATGCCCAGATGTGGGTGTCATGCACACTATGCCACTGAGCTATAACCAGCTAATTAGCCTTGTGTTCCAGTTCCGGGAGGTCCTGGTCTGGCAGTTCAGGTTGGAATGGTCCCATTGGAGCATGGTCAAGACTGATTTGCATATGGTTGGGTCCCAAGTAATTTCCAGTGGCTGATATTAAATTAAGGATTTAATCTATCGCTTTTTGTATTATTCCTCCATTTCATGGCACTCTGTTCCTAATGTAAATGTGTCTTTTCCCCCAGAAAAACCTGTACCTCGGAGCAGTTGTTGGACCAACTCCTGACAACAGTTTGAGTTTCTAATTTTATCCAGAAAGTTTCTACTCGCTCTCCCTTATAAAAGGAAGTATTCACCAACAAATCCAACTTAGTCGTACAGTTTACATCTCAGGTATCACATCATCTTTTTACAGCACTTTTCAATATGGAACCTCCCAGGGCTTATTCCAAGGCCCTATACTTTTCTTCACTGCACCACTAATTTTTCTCCTAATGCCATATTCTTTCTGCACTTACCTCTCCAAATGTTCTACTCTTTCCCTTACACCCTGTATTTATTGACCTAATTTCTAGCTTCCTATTTGCCAACACTAGCCGTCTTACCTGTTATAGAATAGAAAATCGCTCTTTGATCTCAGCCAACTCCTACATTCTTCTCCCCCTCCCTAATCAGTTCCTTCCCCACTTGCCCATGTGTGTCCGCAGTCTCTGTTAGAAATTTCAGTCTCGTCTTTGACTTAACTTCGTTATTTTGATCCCAGCATGTTCCTGTGCTTACTCAGTTTAGTTGCTTTAACTCCATACTGTTTTAAATCATCTACCCTCACCTTTAGTGCCACTAGAACAGTAATTCTCACGTTAACGTTTTGTCACCAGAATCACTGTTTCACTTTAGGCAGTGTTCTTCCTGCATTTTCTGTACTGAAGCATTCCAGTCTATTTTCACTCTTCTATCTGCCTAGTTTGCAAACTCATCTTTTCTTCACATTCTACGTCACCTTGCCGGCTCCCATATCCATTCTGTCTTGTTTAGCTACGGTCCAGAATCATCAATGGTTGTTTCTGTTCCTCCTGTTCTCTTTCTTTGGACCATCAACCCGAAGACACCCTCCCCACTCCGTTTGCATCTTTTTCATTTACAACAAGGATTTATGGTTGGAATAAGAACTGTGTTCCACAAATCATATAATGATGTAAAAAAATCAATGCAAACTGTCTTGCGGTAGGGGATATACGTGTGACTTCTACCAACTTCTCTTTGGGCGGATACCCTCAGCTGAAATAGTGCGGCAACCGAGTCGTGACACTCCTTACTGTAAATTGACCGTACTCATTAATGCTCATCATGTCGCCTCTGTTGGGTCTGCTTTCATGTTCCAGAAGATCAAAATGACTTACTGGATTCACAACACTCCTTTTTAGGTCGAGACTAGCGTAGGCTGCGCATGCGCAGTCACGCAGTGAGACTTCGCGCTTCAGAGTAGCGAGGGTAAACCCCGCCCCTCTTCTCCATTGGCTGGCCTCCTAAACGGCGGCCAGCCATTGGAGAAGAGGTCTCTGTGACATCATTGTCTCGCTGTAAGCCCCGTCCTTTTCGGATTGAGGGGCGTGTTTTTTTTGTTTCTTTCTCTCCTCGAAAAACACGCCCCTCAATCTGAAAAGGACGGGGCTTACAGAAATTGATATGAACATGGCGTCCCCGTTGTCTCTGAGCATCTCGCACTAACTTTTAAGCTCGCACGATTTTCAGAAAGGGCTTGCGGGAGAATGTAAGGTGACTTCAGTGCCACAGTCCCTCCGTCCTCATAAACCCTTCACTCTGCTGATGTCTAAGTTTGCCGTGTTATAATGACCTGTGTATTTATTTCCAGTGTTGCTCACAATCCTTCAGAAGCCATCAGCGCACGCTGTGTGGAGTCAGGATGCGGCGCACACTTCCTTTCATAATGGACAGGCGCGCGCATTAGCACGCTGCTCCTCTGCTCTCTTCGGCTGGAGAGGAAAGTAGGTTTTCAAATTTCATTACCGCAGCCAAGGCGGTGCCTGCATTCAGACAGGAGATTGGATTCCCGGCCTCACCTGCTATCTGCGCAGCTGAAAGAGGCCGGCGCATTAATTTAAAGTACGATTTCATGTAAAATTGATTAGCTCACAGTTCCACTTAAGTTAGAGCGTCAAGAAAGAGACAAAGATAGAGCGAGCTGGAGACTCGGAGATGGAAATGTTTGAGGTGGACAGGGTGAGCCATGGCAGAGCGAGAGGCAGTGTCTCTCAAGCTATTAAGGACCCGGATTCAATTTAGTTTAGAGGGTATACTTCACAACGACTCACACATTCACTCTCTTCAAGCTAGATTGCAAAGTCACTTCAATTTGCAAAAAAAAAAAAAAAGTTTCCTGATGCCGCCGCTTTCTACCCCCGAGCTCCGAAAGAGCTCTTACGCTCGGCTGCTCCTCCTATCAGTCTTGTCCAGACAGAGAGTGGAAGTGTCTGACCTCTTCAAGACAAAACACCCTTTCACCCCTCTGTCGGCCATCAAGGAAAGCCCAGTTATGGACGCTTGATGCTGAGAACAGAGTCCGTCCAGCCCCAGCTCCCTTACTGCAACTTTGTCTATGCTAAGGCACCAGAGAAAGTCATTCAGAAGCTCTGAAGGTTACAGAGAGTGGGCCAATCTGTTCGACAACAATGAAATGAGATCACATGACCTTGACTCTGAAAGCATTCAACTGGCTCCCATGGGGTACAAGAGATTGCATTCAAGCTACAGTGTAATATCTACAAAGCCTGCAAGAGAAAAGGTCCAAAATACACCAAGAAGGTTCGACTGTACTTTCACTCCTCTTTGCTATCTCACGTCAGGAAACTCTGAACTGATTTGTGTAGCCACATCCAATCGAAAAGGGTACCGAGTTGGAAACATAGGACTTCTGGACCTTTCACTGTGGAGCGATTGGACCCGCACTTTATGAAACAAACCCAGTCTTCCAGCCTGTCAGAAAACTACAAAGATACCACTACTTAACTGAAGCTTTATCCAGCCTTTAAACCACTTCTGGAGCCAGTTCTCCTGCTAGAAGGGTTCGCCCCCTCAAATTGTAACCCAAGATGTAAGGTGCTGAAGCCTCTACAGCAGCTACACCGTGGATTGTTTTTAGTGATATTTTAAATTTCGAAAGAAATGTATTTAATACATACATTTAAGTAGAGCTTTAAGTGGGATGAAAAAAACTAGGGGGCCTCAAAGGGGCGTGGCCAATGTAAATAATGTGAAACCCGATGAGAGAATGACGACACATGTATCGATGCCGGTACTGACGAGGAATAATGAGAGCATGAACAATAACTAAAAATAAAATTGCCCGCTAGGACTATATCATCTATCTTTACATTTATGAGTCGAAATAATGTATCAAAATAGACACAACATATTGCTATTTAGCGTAAATGATGAAAATAACATGTGGTCGACTTCCGGGTCACGACCGGCAGCAACAGTATAAGAAACCGGAAGCAATTGCAGTCTAGCAATTCCGGTATACGCACGTTGGAGCATGGAGGCCGCCACAACGAGATCAGGTACGCGTTTAGACTCTTGCTAGCGGCAGTAAGCGTTAAACCTTTAAAACCGCCTCGGTTGTCACTGAATAGCGTTGCCGATTTGTAATAAATACTTGGGGGTGATCTCATTTGATTAAAATGGGCTATAAAGCGACTCAGTAAATCAACATCAGTGAGATCGCCCGCAACTTAACCAAGGAAACCAATCAGGGGACAGATCCTTTCGCAATTGTTTTCAGATTCTGATTATATGATATAGACAACCCAAAAGGGCCTAGTTTAAACATCAGAGACTATTTTAAACCCCTCACGCTATATTTATTAAACCACCATTAGAGCTTAAGTAAGACAGGGATGTCTCCCCGAAAGACTACCGGGAGATTTGTTTATTTAAATATTCGGGACATCATATTTAATTTAGAAGACCCGGGGACACTTTTATAGAAAAACGTCAGTGATAATTAATTCTAAAATACCGGGGATTTGTTCGTATTAATAATAAGAAGGTCATGGTTCTTAATACGTGCATAAACTCTTTTGCAGATTGCTTTTAAATCAAGAATAAGCTATTGTGAAAGATAAATATACGCTTTCAAGAACAAGTCAGGGGTAAGTCATGAACATCAGATAACCCCGTAGTGAATATTACATTAACAAGCGTTGACAATTAAGGAGATACATGTTTTCTCTTCAGTTTGCCGTAGTTGACACACGGAACTAAAGGACCTCTATCGAACGGTGGCTCCAACGTGCAGTTTTCCTTTCATAAGCAAATATAAACAGGTAATTAATCCAAGGGATAATTTGGTATAAGACTAAAGATACCCTTAACAGTGATAATTGGCTAAATAGATAATGCACTTTGTGTTCACATCAGATTACATACAAAGGAGCCGGATAAACTACAAGGGTACATTCTGGGACTATGAAATTGAAGAATCATAATCTCCAAAGAAACCCATAAGGTATATTATATTGAGAGCACTAAATAAATAATGGTGAATACTTAAAAGGCTTTGACCAATAAAACAACAGAGAAGCTCTATAATCCCCACGATATATGAGCCAGCTTCTCTGAAATGAAATACAGAATATCATGTTTAATAGAAATAGGCGAATGAAAGATATCATATTGTTTTTTTTAAAAAAGCATACACGTAGTGAGTTTTCTTTCAATTAATCTGTTTTTTTAAACTTTAGACATATGTTATCCAGTTGACTTCACATGGATAATGCTATATAGAGGTATCTGAAAATAGATTCGCTTTTTTGACTAAAAAGTACAATTCAGGCACTGAAAATGTTGTCTTTATTCCTAGATTAACAATTATAATTGTTTGTCCTGATGAAGGTGGATAAGAAGTTTGCACACCGAAACGCCGCGTCAACTGTTTTTTAAATATTAAATTCCTTTTTGAGGATTTTTTTATCCAAAGTGTATTGTGTACATGTATGTATCTTAATGTTTTTAATGCAAATACTTTTTTAGAGTATAACCCATAGGGAGGTATTGTATTGATTAAAATAAAAAATCGATTTTTCATCATTTAGTTGCATGAGAGTTATAATATATAGGCACACATACTCAGATACCAACTAGAAACCATAGGTCAACTGGATTAATTAGAAAAAAATGAAATTGGTCTTCTATAAATTCCAGTGCTATTGCTAGGCTTTTATCTGCAGGGTTCAGTATTTTTGTATAGAGTGGAGTACTGCAGAGTGAAGTGGCGATTAATTGAGTGATGCAGAATAGAGTGACATAGAGTGCTGTGGCACAGAATGCAGTAGTGCAGAGTGGAATGGCATAGAGTGCAGTGTTGCTGAGTAGAGTGGTGTAGAGTCCAGTCGTGTAGAGTGCAGTGGCAAACAGTAGAGTGGCATAGAGTAGAGTGGTGTGGCATAGTGGGTAACAGTGGAGCAGTAGAGTGCA
This sequence comes from Lissotriton vulgaris, assembly GCF_964263255.1. Classification (NCBI taxonomy): domain Eukaryota; kingdom Metazoa; phylum Chordata; class Amphibia; order Caudata; family Salamandridae; genus Lissotriton; species Lissotriton vulgaris. Next base: position 338,996,928 of record NC_141687.1, on the reverse strand, counting down.
GTGGCATAGTGGCTAACAGAGGAGTGCAGCATAGTAGAGTGGACTGGTGTAGAGTGCATTGGCGTCAAGTGTTGCCGAGTATAGTGGGGTAGAGTGCAGCAGTATAGAATTCAGCAGTGTTCAATGCATTGGTGTAGATTAGAGTGGTGAATAGTAGAGTGCAGTGGCCTAGGGTGGCATACATTTTAGTGGTGTAGAATACAGTACATAGAGTGCAGTGGTGCAGAGTAGAGTGGCATATGGTAGTGCAGAGGGGAGTAGCATAGGGTGCATTGGTTTAGAGTGATGCAGAATAGAGTGCAGTGGTGTAGATTGGTGCAGAGTAGAGTATAGTGACATAGTGGAGTGGCTAGATTATCATAGAGTACAGTGTTGCAGAGTACAGTGGCTTAGATTGTTTCTAAATATAGTGATGTGGCGTAGAGTGGAACGGTGCAGAGTAGAGTGCAGAGGAATAGAGTATGTAGTGGGATAGTGTAGAGTGGCATAGAGCAATGGCGTAAAGTGGTGTAGAGTGCGGTGGCACAGAGTGTAGTTGATTAGAGTGGCATACAGTGGATTGGCCTGAAATGCATGGGCATAGAGTGGAGTGGTAAAGAGTAGAGTACATTGCTGTAGTGTATTGGCATTGAATGCAGTGGCGTAGAGTGAAGTATTGCAGTGCGGCATAGAGTGGAGTGGTCTAGATTGGAGTGGTGAAGAGTGCAGTGGTGTACAGTAGAGTGATGTAGAGTGCAATGGCATAGAGTAGAGAAGATAGGCTTAGAATGAAGTGGCATAGAGTGGAGTAGAGTGGAGTATAGTAGAATACAGTGGCATGATGTAAAGTGGAGTGGTGCAGAGTAGAGGGGAGTGGCTTAGAGTGGAATATGCGTGGTATGGTAGTGCACTTCCATTACAGACAACACATCTTTGTCCCTTCCTCCCGGATGGTGATTGATAAAAACATCTTACCACATAGGCAAAACCGATGCGTTCCAGTGCTTGTTTTCCTTGACATGTCCAACATGTCTTAAAAAATAGTTTTTTTGCTTGTTGGGCGGCTGGGTTTAAGTCACGCTGTTGACCATACTGCAGCTTCTTGGAAATGAACCTGTTTAGTTCATTGAACTTAATTTTCTTCAAGGCGTAAGCAACAGACCACAATGTCTGCTCAATGATGCTGCATAAAGCATAACATTTTTTGCCTTTTGAAATGTTTACATGTACACTTTTTAGGTCACACCCTGGCGAAAGCGCTAAGCGCGCTCTCGCCGCGAGACTATAGTCGTCGGCTCAGCTGACAACTAGTGGAGACAAGAGATGGCCACGCGCAGCATTGAGACAGCATGGCAGAGTCAGATTACCACACGCGCCTTGGGATTTGGTCGCACGCGTGAGCTTCTACCGTAGACAACTTACGACGCGCGCCTTGGGATTTGGTTGCGCGCGTGAGCTTCTACCGTAGACCGCTTACGACGTGTGCCTTGTAGGTTTCTGTTTCGTTTTCTTATTACTTGTGCGTGTGCAACTGGCTTCAAAGTGAGAGGTGAGGCGCCCCCACGGGAGGAGGAGGCCGGTGGAGAGGAGGATGGAGCGGCAGTGATCTTCTCTTCGGAGACCCGGTGTGAAGAGGAGCAGGGCAGCGGGGAGTTGGGGCCGAGCGTCGGCGCCCGCGGAGGCACCACGACGAGCAGCACGGTGCGAGCAGCAACGGAGGCGGCGGAAGCGCAGGAGGAAGGGATAATGCTTGTTTATTTATTTGCTTTTAATCCCGGGCCTTATTTTTTAGCAGGTGTCAGTGTCTCCCTGTCTGGTTGTCTGTAAAACTACCCTCTTGTTCGGTGTTATTCTCTCCCACATATGCTTGTTAATTAATTGGCCCCGCACTCCCGAGGCGTGACGTTGCATGAGACACCCCAGCCCTGGCTCGGTGCTCAGGGGGTCCCCAGAACATGCGTGCCCCACTCTTCTGTAGGCGTGCTGCAGTCTGAGGCAGCCCAAGCTGGTCTAGTGCTTAGGGAGTCTCCAGTACACATATGCCCCACTCTTCCAAGGGGATGCTGGCCCGGTGCGCTGCGTCTGTCCCTAAGCTCCTATTGTGCACTGCTTGAAACACGCGCCCTTCAGTGGAAACACATGTATTGTTGGAACAATCGGAGGTGCCTGCTCGGGTTTCCTGCCTGTGCTCCTGGCTCTGCCTGCCTCACACCCTGTTCCAGAGCCACCCCCGTGGAAGGAGTCCCTTTATAAGAAATGTGTAGGTTTTATCGCACCAGTGAGGCTTTAATCCGACTATAGGAGCCTTTCTCTAATCAGCCCAGTGGGCCAGCGAAAAGATGGTGTTCTGCACCCTCAATGGTAGTGTTTTCAGCAACACTGTAAGGTCGGTACAGTGAGCCGTCTGGTGGGCACGGTGCTGGGACCTAGGCAGGGCACACGCGACCTGTTATCCTTCGAGGTCGAGAGCTCGAAGTCTGTCCAGATGGGTAATAGCATACACCCTGACATGTTCACCAGGAGCAGATACAGTCCAGGAACTGCAGGCCCTTTAAATGAATAACGCCTAAGTGCAAGTTCAAGTTCAAAATTTGTATAGCGCACTACTCACCCAGAGGGTCTCAAGGCGCTTGAGGGAGGAGGGTGAATTTATTTATCGAATATCCAAGTTTTTAGTTGCTTTCTGAAAGAGAGGTGGTTCTGAGTGAGGCGGAGGTGGGTGGGGAGAGAATTCCAGGTTTTAGCCGCTAAGTAGGAGAAGGATCTTCCCCCCCATGGTGGATCTGTGGATGCGCGGAATTGCGGCGAGGGCTTGATTGGACGATCGTAGTTGGCGGGAGGGGGTGTAGAAGGAAAGACGCGTGTTGAGGCATTCGGGTCCTAGGTCGTAGAGGGCTTTGTGTGCGTGGGTGAGGAGACGGAACGTTATTCTCTTGTTGACAGGGAGCCAATGGAGGTCTTTCAGGTGGTCGGAAATGTGAGCTTGCCGAGGGATGTCCAAAATGAGTCTGGCTGAGGCGTTTTGGATGCGTTGGAGTTTTTTCTGTAGTTTGGCTGTGGTTCCGGCGTAAAGGGTGTTGCCATAATCCAATCGGCTTGTGACCAGTGTGTGGGTGACTGTCTTTCTTGTTACTGTGGGGATCCAACGGAAGATTTTTTTGAGCATTCGTAGGATGTTGAAGCAAGATGATGAGACGGCGTTGACTTGTCTGGTCATCGAGAGGGAGGAGTCCAGGATGAAGCCCAGCTTACGTGCGTGGTCCGTAGGTATGGGTGCGGTTCCGAGGGCCGGTGGCCACCATGAGTCGTCCCAGGCAGAGCGGGATGGTCCTAAGATGAGGACTTCTGTTGTGTCCGAGTTTAGTTTTAAACGGCTGTTCTTCATCCACTCGGCTACTTCATCCACTCTTTCATTCCTTCGTGTAGGTTGGTTTTGGCGGTGTTTAGGTCTTTTGTGAGGGAGAGGATCAGCTGGGTGTCGTCTGCGTAGGAGATGATGTTGAGGTTGTGTTGGCGCGCGATGGATGCGAGGGGACTCATGTATACGTTGAAGAGGGTGGGGCTGAGTGATGATCCTTGTGGTTCGCCGCAGATGACTTCGGTGGCCTCTGATTTGAAAGGGGGGAGGCGGACTCTCTGGGTTCTTCCGGTGAGGAACGATATGATCCAGTCCAATGCCTTTCCTTGTACTCCGATGTTGCTGAGACGTTGTATGAGGGTGCTATGGCAGACTGTGTCGAAGGCTGCGGAGAGGTCAAGTAATAAGATGAGAGCAACTGTTTCTCCGTTGTCCAGTAGTGTTCGGATGTCATCTGTTGCTGCGATGAGGGCGGTTTCTGTGCTGTGTTTGGCTCGTAAGCCTGATTGAGAGGAGTCGAGGGATTTGTTGGATTCGAGGAAGGCGGCGAGCTGACTGTGGACGGCTTTCTCGATGACTTTGGCGGGGAATGGTAGGAGCGAGATGGGGCGGTAGTTCTTAAGTTCAGTGGGGTCTGCTGTGGGTTTCTTCAGGAGGGCGCTGAGTTTGGCATGTTTCCAGCTTTCCGGGAAGGTAGCGGAGTTGAGGGAGCAGTTGATATCCGCAATCCACATAATCACAAAGTCTCTGGAGGTCAGCACCGAGCACTACTCAAGAAATCTGAGCCGCCAGTCCCCGACTTACTCATTCTCTCATTTATTAGCTCTTTCAGTCATAGTGAATCGTTCACCTAATCTCTGAAAGCGCCACTCAATTCACGGAATCCCGTTCAGCCACACACCACTCATTCAGCCTTTCAACCTTTTCACTTACGCACACACACAGTCACTCCAGACCATTAACACACACCTCCGCTCACCCACACTCACAAGGCGACAGTCACGTTTCAGCCAGTTATATTTCCCTGCTCTTCTTGATTTAATGTTACCGACTCATATTAAAAATCGTCTATCCTTAACTTTCAACAGTCTTTTTACAAATAAGGGCTTCGGGAAAAGGTCAAGGAGGTGGACTGCAGAAAGCAAACATGGCGCCGTGGTTCTTGCTGCTATTTTCATGACTTTTTAAGACTAGGGGTAGAAAGTAATGTGTACGAAATCACAAAATGTAGGCCAGGTGTAGTATCTGCTACTCTTGATTGATGGCTGTGTGGACTTGCATTTTCATCATTGTAGACTAGAGGACCTACCTGCTTTTGTAGCCTTTTCAAACATGTTGTGTTGTTAGCGAACGGCATACTGACCCTTTTAATATAGTTAATTTTCTGTTGATATTGGGCCTGTGGTGGTAGGGTCTTCTAATCTGGAGCATGACAGGTGATGCAATTCTTCTGCACTGTCAATCAGTGTGTACTTGGGAGAGCCAATGCTGCGGGGCATGCAGTAGTGGAGTATGGATTTGAAGCCCCACCCACTCTCTGCCCATATTTTTAATTGGCTTGTTGTCTTTGCGTGCAGCCTATTAATAGAAGTGTTTAATATGTATGCTGAGCTTAGCTGAACACTGCTCATGATTCACATCCAACCACCCACACAACCACAACCACAAACACAACACACACACAACAACCACAAACACAACACAGACACAACAACCACACACAACCACACCCGTACACAACCAAACACACACAACCACACACACAAACAACCACACACACACACAACCACACCCATACACAACCACACCCATACACAACCACACCTACACACACAACCACACCCACACACACAACCACACACACACACACAACCACACACACATACAACCACATAACCAACCACATAACCACCCACACAACCACACACACACACAACCACACACACACAACCACACGCAAAACCACACCAACAGTGCACACTTTCACCAGGCACAGACACCATCAGTCCTCAGCGCACGCTTTCACCGGGCACAAACACCACCAGCCGTCAGTGCACGCTTTCACCGGGTGCATACACCACCAGCCGTCAGTGCACTCTTCCACCAGGCACACACCACCAGACGTCAGTGCACGCTTTCACCAGGCTCACCCGCAACACCAGCCGTCAGTGCACGTTTTCACCAGGCACACACGCAACACCAGCCGTCAGTGCACGTTTTCACCAGGCACACACACACACACCACCAGCCATCAGTGCACACTTTCACCAGGCACACACACGCACCACTAGCCTTCAGTGCACGCTTTCACCAGGCACACACCACCAGCTGTCTGTGCACACTTTCACCAGGCACACACACCACCAGCCATCAGTGCACGCTTCCACCAGGCACACACACCACCAGCTGGCAGTGCACACTTCCACCAGGCACACACACCACCAGCCATCCGTGCACACATCAATTCTTAACGCATCCACAATTAACTATTGTAGCAATTGCAGTATGGCGCACTTTACTTTTAAACATATTCATCTAAAGCGCAGCATGCCACCATTGCTACAAAAATAAATAAAAAAAGTTTAGCCTACAATTTATAGACTTTCGTTGCGATTGGTGTTGCACTATTTAGCAATGCCAATAGCTCAAACTTAATTAATGCCAGACCTATTCCATTGCAAATGCTTGTTATTCGAAAGTTACCGATTTTTTGTATGTTTGAAATACGATTATCCTTTATCTTTTACCTAATGTTTTTATTAAGGGCTCATTGTGCTCCACTTTGTGATGACTGGGAAGTTGCCAGGTGGCGTCATATCAAGATTGCCACCAAAGCACCCGTGTTCCTCGCGTGGAGCTCAGCTAGTGGTGTTTGTCTGCCTCCCACCCTTTCCGAAGGCAATGCCAACATCCTGCAGTCATCGTCTTAACCAGAAGGCGGTGAAGATTAGAACGTACTTTAATACAGAACTGATTAATAAGTGCAAGAACTATTTACTGTAAAATGTGTCTTTACTTTGTTTCTCCCCTCCCCACTTCCCTGCACTCTTATTTATTTGTTTTAAAGGTTTTATATAGCGCTGGCTAGATCCGGAGGTATCAGAGCGCTTTAAATGAGAATCAGATCATAGAGGTTAAATCGTTATAAATGTTACACAGTTATTAGAGCATGGCATTGGTCAGGTCGCATCTGCAGTTCTCCTAGTTTGCAATATGCAGCGGAGCTGACAGGTTTCTCAGATCCATGTGTGATAATGGTCCAGTCCGTTTTTTTCCCATTGAATTCTGGGACATTACGTCCTGCTTTATGATGAAGTAAACAATACTACAAAACTAGGAATTCAAAGAAAGCATCTGGACTGGAGCAGTACATCACGTATGGAACTGGGAAACTTGGCATGGCTGATACAGATCCTCCAGCCTTCAGGACTTTCTAACAGAGTACTCCTTAGTGCCTGCAATGTGCACTTGTGCTCTCAGGTGTCCTGCTTTGGGATTTTGTTGATGTATTGTTGCAGTGGTGCAGGGCCAGCCTAAGGGCTGGTGGTGCCTGGTGCGATAATCTTTTTTGGTACCCCACCAGTGACCTCCTTTGCCACGGATTCCCACCCTACCACTATCCAGCAGTGTGCCTCATCTCTCCATAGCCCCTCTCTCACATGCATTTTATTTGTTTTATAGCGCTACTCATTCCAGCCTAGAGTGGCAGAGCACTTTACATCACATACACGTTATAGAGAGTCAATCAATCATACGTGTGTCAATCAGTCTATAGGAAATGACTCAAAGACAATGAGGATTATGAAGTGTAGGAATCACTTGTCACCAATACTAATAGCCAGTATATTGGTCTGGAGAAGCACAACCTCAGAATTTAAAACGTACCACAGTGGTTTGGTTGGCTTTACTAATATGAATGCATTCCTAATCAGATTAACCCTTTTCAGCCACATAGGGGTAATGAAAGACTGTTGAAAAATGAAAACGTTCTCACTTATACTATGCAGTCTGCATGCAGTTCTTATGCAATTCTTTAACACTTTGTAGGTCCTGTTTTAGGTTAGGATTGTAATTTATGAATTGCAAGTAACAAAGGGATCTCTGTGAAAAAAGCAATAAGCTGATGCACTATCCACATAAGATACAGTTCTGTGATCTACATGGTACACATTTTTGCAGCAGGCATATTAACCCTCTGCCCTACTTTGTGATGAGTCAAAACTGCCACTATACAAAATTCTATCCCTCTCCAGCAGGAACATTAATTGCCAGATTTACCTTGACATTTGTATTGTTTCCGAAAACTGCTGGACACACAAGGAACTCTACAAGAGGCGCTTTTAGACACGTTATTTCTAAACCCCTCCATCCCCTCCCCTCCCCCAAGGTCAGCACTAGATGTGGCTGCTCTGGTTGCACCGTCCTAAAGCTAGCCTTGGTGTAGTGTGTCATTTTGGTGTTTTGCTGTTTTACTGTGTTTTGTGGTTGCTTTGTGTTGTTATATGTGCTGAGCTGGATTACTCTTTTTTTGTATTACGTTAATTGAAATGGAGTTATGTACTTTATTATTGCTTTGTGTTGTTTCTCAACTGCAGTGCATCTGCTTAAACATGCATAGACACTTTTGTCTTATGGTGCTTCTGCCTGAAACCCATTTTCATGATATGGTAGCAGAAAGTGAGCACAAAGGTTGTTGTAAATTGATTTATTAGTGACAGGACAATAGCTTTGTGGGTTATGGAGCTATCATCATTTCAACGTTCACTCATGAGTAGCTCACCCATGCCAGGTTTTTTGATTGCATTCTGGGACTTGTAGTCTTGTGTGTTCTATTGTAAAACCAGGACTATAAGACTCATAATGGAAAACAAAAATCCCAGTCTGGGTGAGTTATTTACACACTTATTTTGGAGCTTTGAGAATAGTGCACAATGCAGATATCTACGTTTATCCTACAGATCTCGTTAGAATAGCTGTAGTGTTTAGCTAACCTTTTCCAGAGATTATGTGTAACCTGCAGATTACATGATTGTATAATTTCAAAATAAGTAGAAGGTGACTGGACGTGTTGCAGAGCATTGTAGGTAACCCCCAGTTTGCAGGTTTTAATCCTACTAACATTTCTCTGCAGGTTTACGTCACTTATCAGGTGCCAAAACAAATTTGTTTTTTTGTAGTGTCCTTTATACATAAGGTGCTTATTAACATAAGTAGTCAACTCAAGCTTTCTTCCCCTTGTAATCTCAACTACTGGATCTGTTATAACTTTTGTACGTCATTGCTTTATGAGTATCATCACTCACAATTTCTTTCAATTTCGTTTAGGCGTCTTTTCTACTTTCTAGACAACTTTATAATATAAAATGCATTCACTTATCACTTATACTCTTTGTTAACTTGTGAAGTGACATGGTAGTATGCATCTTTATTTCCCATTGTTGCTGCTGGGCCTGAAGGCAAATGGGGGGCTGTGGTAACCTGGTTAAACTCTCTTTAGCATCGACATCTGTTTCCAGCCAAATCACAGTACTCTCAGAAAGAATTCATTTATTATGCTTTCACATAAAGCAAGGTGTCACAATCGAGGGGTGCGGGGGAGTTCTCTTTTCTTCTCTATATTTAAATACCAATAGGTTTACTTTACCAAGTAATACAAATATCAGAATAAGAAAGCACGGGGATTGAATGTGCTACTTCCAATTAACAATAAGTAGTAAATTAGGTGGATTTGTAAACCTTGGTTTCTGCACCCTCAAAATGGCTTACGTGCTATTTCTTTTTATTAAAAAAAGCTACATACACGTCGTGCACCACGGTCATGCAGAGCTCTTAAGATTTCTTGCTTCATACACAAGACTTACATCTATTCATGTTTTTTTAACTTTTAATTCTACTATTGATAGTCCCTTTTACTCCATTATACATGTGGGAGTACAAGCCTAAATATGCTTTGATAAAACCTGGCGTGGTTGAGCTACTCTCACATAGACCCCACAAATATGAAGCTTTTATACAATCACATGTATGCGGTGTGCCACAGGACGTGTATGCGGTGTGCCACAGGATGGCTGTTTGTTTAACAAAAAACATCTATGTGACCTAGAGCTCACAAGTGCCAACTCAGCCGTTCCTTTTAAAATGGATATACTGACTATAATTAAATTGCGTAATAGTAACACTTGTCAGTTAGAGTGTAAAGAAATGGTAGAAAATGTGGGGATGAGAATTGTGTACTCTGCCCATAGTGTTGATGAAACAAAAGCCCAAGTGATCAAGGTCACTGGTGGCAAGGTTCTCAGCTGATACAGCATGGCAAAAACGCATTGGCAAAGCCCTATTGGTTTGGCCGATGATTGTTTTTGTTTATCCCTTGCTTGCTAAAAACATAGCTGAGGACGACTGAAGTACAAACGTCATCATCTTAAATCAACATAGCCCTGCGGGAGTCAGAAACAGCATCAAGTGGCTTAGCTCCATCTGGGGACACTACGTGCTCGATCATTTTTTTAGTAGTATTGTTTTAGATTATATACGCGTACGTTATTCTTCAGACTTTGCAGTTCTGCATACGTAGTTACCTTTTGTTCCTACTTCTATGTAAGAGCAATGGTTCCCATTTTAATTATTTTGTTGGTTCCACCATATCACATTAACAAAAGCGTTCTAACTCAATCTTCAGCTGTTCTAATGCTTCGGAAAAAACGTTCATCATTAACTTTATCGACAACTGCTTTAGACTTCTTTTTAATAAGATCAGTTTATAGAATACTTTTAGTGTTCATAGTTTACCAGCAAACTTGTTCAGTGTTCTCTAGCAACTGCTTATAAATTGCATCCCCTTTTCATTTACATCTTGCTTTTGAAACCACTTTAGTACAATTTAATGTACCAATCTCAAAATTAGAATTATTATTATTTTTTTTTTGCAATGTAGGTCCCAGCATCCTTGATTATATACCACCTGAAATTTTAGACATAGTGCTCCAGGACCGTTATAGGTATACACGGATACATGGTTAAATTGTTAAGCGTTAAGACTAACTCTGTCAACTCTTGGAATGAACTAAGAAGAGTCCCGGACTCCATTAGTACCCTCCGCATTCACCTAGACATTTCTAAAATGCACCCTGATGCTGTCGTGTGACAATGCAACATCTTGTTTATCTTACATCCTTATTGGGTTTCATATTCCTCACAGTGCCTATCTGCACATTAGGATTGCTCATGTGCATGCGGGAATGCGCCTTGCCAACAAAACAAATACATTTAACAAAATACAGAATTAAAGCTTGCTTAAGGACCACGGTTTGTTCACCTACACTTGTGTATCCAAGCTGGCCCATTTGAACATCCACAGTGGCCAAGCTTGGAGCCTTCAGTGATGTCAAGGTTATCTACATTTGTAAGTTTCAAAGAGCATGGCTGGACATAGTCCAGATGAACTCTACACAGATGTGGAGCAGACCTAGCTTCCTCAGAAGAATTCACAACAGATGTCTTTGGAACAACTTTTCTCCTTAAGTTTGCATTAGCTCCTATGTATCCCATTGTCTACCTAGCCGAGTTTCCACTGGTCACGAATGAATGCATCAAACCATGCGAGATGCAGCAGTTGTACACCTTGAAGTCATTGTAGTGGTGGGTACAGATACATTTAAATACTAGTTTATTGGTAAAGTTCCCCACACAGTGCACCTGATATTTCTTGCGGTTGAATATCCATTTTCACCCTATCTTCACCATAGCATAACCTTGTGTTCTTCTACCTTTTACTCCATAATTTCGCCCACACATTATAATACAGCATATCATCAAAATGTTTTTAGAGTGCAGGAGTTCAGGCATAGAGTGTACTCTATGTGACAAGAATTGGGCTAGTGGTCCTAAAAGGGAGAAGGAAAGGGCCAGTATTGCACTGACTTTTGAGTACTTAATGTAACATATTGTGGATCAAGGATACCTTTTGGTGACAACCACACTTAAACATGGTTTCATTGTACAAACCACTTCGTCGTCTAATTTCTCAGGAAGTATGAAATATTGTTTTATTTTACTGTAAGTCATGGCTGATTTATTGTCTAATATATTCCTACCCATACTTATTTTAATGCCATTTCCTTTTCTCATAAAACAAAATAAAGTTTTTTTTGCTCCTCCTAATGTCCCTGAGCATTTCGGCACAATTAAAGAGGTTGCCAACCCCAAATAATTTTTACTCAAGCGACCCTGGAAAGATTAAAGGCTGACTTAGGTCTGGCAGGATTTCAATCGATAAGCACGGCTAATCACCTGATAGGTATCCAGACGTGTTCATTCTGTCATCTCCACTTTAACACACTCCCCTCTGCATTCCCACGAACCCTATGCACTTGATTCCTACAAATCAGAGCTGTCTGCAATCTTTGTAAAACAATGAAAGGTTGCTTTGCAGCACTTATGTCGAGTTAGTGTATTTTTGGTTATGTACCTTTTACAGCTGTAGAATATCTGAAAACACTTTTCCAATTATAGGTAGTAAGTGAGTAAGTTTCCACTGTCACCCTCTCCTATAGTCTCGAACATATGCCCGTGCATTGATGTATTTATATTAATAAGGATGATGGTGCTTATTACTGGATTCAAGGAAAACCTTTTCCCCCGGATGATGTTGCTAAGGTGCTTTGTGTGGATCCCATCTGAGTCTTTACGTTGCACTGTGATGCTAGTGGGTTCACAATAGTATTTCACCTGAAAAGCTGCCTTTAAATCGAGGTTTCTGTCTCAAAACCTGGCCTTTTGAATGGGAAACTAATTTGAGCCAACTCTTTAACCGAGAAAGACACCACACAGTTGGTTTGCAGACATATGTCAGGCTCGTTGTAAAATTGCAAGATGTCACATGTTGAACATTTTAATTAGAAAGTCTAGTTCCGTTTTATACATTAGAGCTATGTTTCAGTCTATATTTGTTTCACAGGTTGGTCCAAGAAATACTGTTTTGGCTAGTCTGCATTCTCCAGGACGGTTGATAGTGTAAGACATAACTGTTAAATAACTCATTTTGTGAGATACCTTCGGTGTTTACCAGTGTCTACTCGGATGTAGTGGAAGGTAGCATGCTTGTATTCGACACTTTTACACCCAGGTACTTTAATGTTAGATTCAAGGTCTCAAGAGGTGTAAGGGGATATATCTTCCACAAGAAACAGACAATTTTCCTGCCTGTTCTCTGTGAAGTTCCTGACAACGCGAAAAGACTAGTCCACTAATACATCCCAAGAAGAAACATATAATCTTCCATTAAAAAAAAGTTTCTTTATCTGAATTGATAGCCTCAAGAAAAACACTATGCATACGAAAAGCAAGGCATATGGAAGGATATTTGCGCCTTTGCGAGTGTATTCTGGAGTCTGGAATACCCCGCGGATGGACCTAAGACTTAGAAAAAACATTTTATCTCACTTAGTTTTCATGTGACTGGTTCAGTATATTCATTCTAGGTTTTCAAAGTTGTTGAGATTTTATTTAAAGATTAGAAAAGGTGGAGTAAGAATCAATAATATGGCAATTAAAACAAGTAGAGGGAGCCTTCTTTTCAGACAGGCTTTAAAAACGTTTTTGTTCCCAGCGTTTAATGTGAAAATACGTTTAAATAATTCAATATTTAAATGTTTCTCTGTAAGAGATTGATAACTGTGATTCTCGCTCAGCTTTATATTTTCTCTTTTTCACAGAGGAGAAAGCTATAATTGTCTGTCCAGTTGAGAACGTTTGCGATATTTTCAAACTCACAGTTGTGAAATCTCTTTCTGGTGAGGCATAGAACTCCAGTATGGAAGATACCAAACATCTTACAGAGAAAGTTTTTTATATGTGTTAAACTTGCCTTTCTGAATTTGTAGCTTCATTTAGGCTCATTCCGAAACAGATATATCCTGGGGCAACAGGTATGACACATATTTGTGCAGGCGAAGCCAGGAATATGGTTAGAATCATAGGTTCCCAAAGATTTCTTAGTCCTTCTCATTGAGATAAAGACAAGAATGAAATACAAGAATTTGTACAGTATGCTATTAAATATTGCTGCCGGGCCCAGTGGATTTGATGTAACTGGTCTTGTATGGAGAAACCTGCAGAAAACATCAGCAATGGTTGAGCATGCTTTTAACCGTGTGTATAACGTTTGTGCGTGGCATTTGTTTTTTTCAAATGCTTGCATCTGCATTGATGAGACTTTTGGAGCTACCTATCAGTCAGATTCAGACAGGCACTAAAAGTTAATTCTGGCTCTATCACTAAGTAACTTTAGAGTTTTTCTTTTGCTAGTCTATACCTGGGGCAGACTTACTAAGGATATTCATGACATGTGCGTTGGCAAATCCTGATATAACTTATGTAGATACAAGTATAATTTCTAATTCTGTGTTCACTGTCCATCCCTGTGGCAAATGTAAGCACACAGACCTACAACAGGGTCTGACATTGCTCCTAAACCACATAGGCAGCCTATGATGAATGAGCCCCCAAAAATCCACAACCTTCGAATTACTACATGGAATCAATTTGTTTTCTGAATAATAAAGGAAGCAAGGGGGGAAAAAAGGGCAGTCTAGGCGTAGGTTAGATCTTCGTGCCCCCGGAAAAACAGAAATGATCCCCAAAGTTCCTTGTTGAGATTAGATTTCCTTTTTTACAATCAATGAATGTCATTAGTCATGGAGCTGGTGGGAGAATCTTCCTCAGTGTCTAACCACAACCATCTGCAGCACCAAGACATTTTCTTTTTGACATAGTTGTATGTATTTTCTCATAATAAACTTCAAAAAACTGGTTTACAGATGGACAAATCCCTCCCTTTTCGGTTTTTAGGTGCTGCGCGCAAGCCAAGGATTTGAGCTTCGAATAGTTTCTTTCATCTGCTGCAGCATATGGAAGGTAACTCAAACGGACATGGAGAGCTAGATGCTTTAGTGATCTCAATTTGGCGCTGTTTGTGATCTCTAAATCAAAACTTCATATTCACTAGTGTACCTCAACGAATTTAAGTTTCCACTGCATTATGAGATTTACCAAAATGCTCATTTATACCTGTTGCAGTCAGTACTCCTGCATGTTAGACATGAGCTTTAGTATGCACCTTCAATATTAAGATAGGTTTTCCAGTGCACAATGTACTGGTCCTTGGTTTCCACCCACAGTTTCTTGATTATATAATTAGATTGTGGATCTCTGGAGGTGCTTAAAATGATCAAAAGTGGAGTTGCCAAATGCCATCTGTATTCTAAGTTACTTTATGAAGTTAGCTGTACTCTCCAGACACAATCTGTGTTCGGGTTTTATTAAAGTTACATCCACAATTAATATTTTGACTTGTTTGCTGTAGTTTCTCTCATGAATGCAAATAAATTGCTTATGATGGTCCTTCTCTTATATAAATAAGGACAGCCCGAATTTGTGGACTGTTCTTTTCCACAGATTTTCAGATTTTTTGAATAAGCAACTTTAAAAAAAACATCACCTACAGTTTTAACATTTTCAGTTCATCACCAGGTATTGGGATTCGTGATATTTGGTCCCTACAAATGAGGATGTCTTGTGACCTATGATATGTCGAGTCTCAGCTGCTCAACACATGGTGGGCATGGTAAAAATGAGTGATGAAGGAGGTGGCATGGTAGCCTGATGCACAGTGACTCATTTATGGGATCCAGGACACAAGACACACAGTGGGACCACTCAGGCCCTTTTCCCTCCGTCACAGGCAAACTGGGTTCTGGACAAAGGACAACAAAACAGTAGACTGTGATGCAGGGAGGAAGAATAGTTGGCAGACAGTCACCATTTAGCTCACTGCACTAAATGATTTGAATTCCTGGAGGCACAAGAAGGATCAGCAGACACCAAAACAGTAGAAGGTATTGAGAGGAGGAGTGGGCTTGCCAGGCAGTCACTATTCACTTCATCATACTTGATGATTTAGATTTATAGAGGCTGCCCTCTCTTGGTTTCTAGTGAAGAAGAATGGACCTGAAGGTGGTGTGTCTATGTCTCAGGACTCATTGGGCTGTCTGGAGCATTCCACTCTACCAGGTCAGCATCTGGGAAGACTGGCAGAATTTTAACAGATCCTCAGGCTTATTTCCAGCCAAGAGGAAACTGCTATCACTCAGATCAATGTTCTGACAGCACCGAAGCAGGGTCCCTGCAGGTGTGTTCATTGGCAGGGAGATCTTCCCTGAGCTGACGCGAGGCTCAAGTTTTTATGCTGAGACTGGTATGAGACAGCCAACGACATCAGTCATTCAGCACATTTTTCTCTCATCAGAGGAACTTTTTGTAATGGCATGCCTTGCCCTCTTCCCAGAATGCACTGTAATGGCCCTGCCCGCATGGAAATGACCATGTATAACTTATTGGATCCTTAGCTGGTGGTATTTGATCTTTTTATTGAAAAGCATACTGTTTATTCTGGTCCTAGGACACAATTATAGGAGAACTCTTTGTGAAGAGAGCATGCAAGATGGAGTGAAGTGGTGTTTAGGCAGAATAGGGAGGTTGTGAGTGCCTTGTAGGCCTTGAAACCAGATGATCATTCTCAGGTTTAGCAGGGTGTAACACAGGGATCAGTAAAAGCAAGACAGAGCGGTAGGTTAAGGATCTGTTATTATTTAAAGGTAGAAACAGTTCTGTATGCAAGACTTCCAGCTAACCTTTGAGCTCTTTTGATACTTTGTTACTTTACCTGTATCGGTCAGTAAAGCTATAAGTCAGCAGTTTTCAGTATCAAAACTATCTAGGGTGTCTTTTTTCAGCAAGATGTTAATGATTCAAGCTTTCCATTCATTTTGATCTGATGCAGTGGTTAAGGAAAGATTGACAATCTTCGAAAAACCTTATGTGATAGGATCAACACTAGGCATGTGTCGTCTGTAGACCAAGTGTGAATTTTATGAAGAGTCCTTTATATCTCGTCTAAGTGTGTGGAAGTAAAAGAGGCCCAGACATTGTGTAGGTAGCCATTATTGCCTATATGAAGGCCATTGATTACTAATAGTGAAAGATATTTTTGATAATTAAATGAATGTTCATAAATTTGATGTTATACAATTGCTCTAGATCTTCACAGAAGGCTTGGGTGGTAGTATTTTGCTGCTAATACAAGTTGCCTTTAGTAATGATTTACATGTTTAGGCCATAATCCGTGTTTTCAGGTTATTAGATTCAGAAGCTAAAATAGGACAATATGGCATGAGAGCATATTTATCATTTTTGAGTTGAACTTTATAACGGATTGGGGAGCATCAGACAAATATTATATGATCCATTTCTGTTCAAGTTATTTCGTGATAAGCTGCACCTTTTTAAGGGAAGCATTTAACCCTTTGTTATGTAGCCCGATTATCTTACTTCTGGAAGCTTTGACGTGTTTGTCTCCAACACCTTTTAGGCATCAAGAGTGAAGTCCAGCAGTGCTTTATTCACAATAGCAAAGGTTTTATTTGTATAATTGATGCTGAAGCAAGAATTTAAGGAGTCTGTTGCAATGGATAGGTGATTTTACTTTTTGCTTATAAAGGTTTCTCCGGAGGAAGGCTGACTAGGAAGAAAATCAAAGAATTATCTGTCCAAGTTAGAGTTAAGAAATTGATATTAATTACCTAACCTGTGGATAATAGAATGAATTTAGCAAGTGGCATTAATGTGCTCTGGGCCTTTGGGTGAATAGTTTAGGGGGATAGGATTCAAAAGGTAAAGGTACATTCTAACGAGCAAATTGTGAGTAATAATGCCTGCCTGGTTGTCAACTTAGAGATAGAAGCCTTCTTAAAGAATCATTTTTGCTCAATTAACAGGTACCTGTCCTGTGAGTTTACTTTAGGATTTCCTCCCTGATAAGTTTTGGAGGTAAAGAATAAAGGCGAGGAAGAAAGAGGTGATGTGCTGCCATTGTATTTACTCTGTGTGCATCAGCTATCCTCCATATTAAAAATACCATCAGTAGAAATATGAAGACATTTGTGATCGGATTAGGGTAACACTAGTGATTCCAGACTACTTCCTGGGGGAACACATTACACTCTTTATTGTTAAAGCTATGCACATAATGTTCACAAACCCTTCCTCATAATAAAAAATAAGCAAGACGAGCAAGCCCAACGCCACCAGATGTCATTTAAAGGCAAGACAAAGAGTTGCACCCAAAAAACATAGAATGTTGTCACCCACCAACTTTGTGAATACGGGGGTGGAGAGTCTGTGTGGTGGAGAAAATACAGCAAACTCCAACGTGAAGAATGACTGCATGTTTATTCATGGCAGCCTGCCTGAGCCTGATCCCTTGTTGCCAGCTGGGGCCAACTGACTTGGCCTGGAACCTTCACACTCAGGAATAATAATAAAATACCTGGAAAGAAATGTTTCTACATCATGCCTTAAAGGCATTACATATCCTCTTTCTTTCCTTCTAAAGTATGAATCAATGTTAGCAATTTTAATAAAGATGTAACCCAAATAAAACTAAACAAATAATGTGAAATCTAATAAAAGACATAACAGACAGGATGCATGAATGCGGGAGAAATAATAAAGTAAGTCAACCAAAAACACAGGTGGTTTACAATGTTTTGTGCACTCCTCATTCCTACACCTTCACTCTCTATTGCTTCCAAAACTTCATGATCTCATGAGAGGTGAAATGACCTCAACCACAATCAAATCTCGCTTTTCCACATTCTTTCCTCTTCCAGATTGTCTCAACTCATCATCACTACACTACACTCATCTTCCTTGTCCTATTTACACACACTCCACCTTTCTGGTATAGGGCTACTCTTCTACTGTTCCATTTATCTCCATTCTCCAGTGTCCCTTCTTTACTCTAAAATTGCCACCAAATTTATACAAACCTGCCCCGTGGATCCATGCTTTACCTTCACCCAATCACCAACTTCATTGGCCTCATTTTCCACCTTCTGAAAGTTCGGGCATCTATCCCCCAGCTCCAGTTGTTGCAGTCAAGTTAGTACCAACATTGTGCCCTCTCATTATTTCAACAAGCGAAACTTTGGGCACACTGTTCAGTGGTGAGATGAGCCCACACCGTATCGATGACCAACTTAACAGCATTTCTGTTATTTTGTAACGCCAATTAGCTTTGTGAAGTAAATGCAGCAAACTTCCAAGTGACGAATGACTGTGTGTTTATTTGTAGCATCCTGCCTGTCCAGGAAGCAACTGATTCAACATGCAACCCTAACACGCAGGAATAAACAATGGAATACCTTGAAAAAATAATTTCTACATTATGCCTTATAGGCATAACAATCTGATAGAGACATCTAGCCGCAGATTCCTTTACTTAGAATACCCCCAGGCGTCAGACTGGATCCGGAAAACTTTTCTGCAGAAGCACCTCTGCGCGCCGAGGTGGCGCCTTACGGCTCCGCCCTGAAGTCGTCCACGGACGTGACGTCAGTGGAGCCATATATGCCTCTCCTGGCGCAGTGTTGTAAGTTTTTCTTCTTTTCCGCGTCCCCAACGCGGATCCTGGAAAACCAGTGATTCCTTCGGCGTCACGGAACAGTGTGCAATGCCTTCGGACTTTAAGGCGTGTGAGACTTGTGCGCGTCAGATGTCTGTAACTGACCCACATGCCATCTGTATGTGGTGCCTGGGATTGCACCACGACTCCAAAGAGTGCGACGCTTGTCAATGAATGAACCCTAAATCCTTAAGGGAGCGTCGTATGAAATTGCTGGCTGCACGGCTGTCCGGTCCTGCACCTTCACGTCGCCGCTCGCCCTCTTGGGATCGAGCCCATTCCCGAGGTCATTCCCGGGACGTCGTTCAGAGGCGGGTAAGCACAAGCGTAAGTCGCGGAGGTCTTCCTCCCATATGCGTGATGCTTGCGCCCGTTCCTGTCGCTCCCTGCCAGGCACTTAGTCCGGCAGTCGTCTCCTCCGTATCCTCCATTTCCAGCAGTCAGAGCGACAAGGGCCCAAATGGAGGCTTATTCCAAAGCACTCCACTCTTACTTTGGGTCACCCCCTCTCCCTGGTGCGCCTACAGGTCCCACAGAGGTGGAAGGTACTCATGTTGGGTCCTCACTTGCGGATTCAGCCTCGGGGCCGGCTGTGTGCATCAACTCCGGTTCCGGAGCCGATACGACGTCGACGGGACACGGCCCAGAGGGCCCTCCAAGTCGTCCGTTCAGCCCACCCCTTCAGTCACCGCATAGCCCTGAGCGGCTTCCTGCACTGACGTCGAAGGCGGCACCGGGCTCGACATCCTGTCAATGTCTTTCCTCCCCACACATTGCGGTGGAGTCGACATCGGACGGCACCTGGGCTAAGTCCCCTTTGGAGGTCATCGACGTCGAAACGACTCCAACTTGGTACCGAAGTCCACGCCTCCTCTTTTGACTGAGGATAACAACTGTTTTAATTTGATTAATGTGGACTTTTAATTTGTTTTAGGTATTTTTTGATAACGTTCGTATAGGAATATGTTATCAAAAAAAACAAAATCGTGAGCCTGTGAAGAAATATATATGTATTAAAAAAAATAATTCTATAGGAGATCGGCAAACTGCTACTTCTGTTAGACTAAATCGGAAATGTACCTTGATATAACGCTGCTAAATGCTACTCATACATTTACAGTTGGAGAAAAATATGCAACCTCTCCTAAGAGACTTAACAAGCATTCTAAGATGCAAGAATTCTACTCCGTGGGCGCTGTTAGAGAGGGTAACAAATACTAAAACCATTGCTTACTGCAGGAGTCTGTCAGATTCTATGTAAACAAATTGTCTAATAGTTTTAGCTAGTTCCAGGCGAAATGTAAAATGCACTGCCATAATTTGCATAGTGTATGATTAATCAAAAGGAGACTAGCTCATCTATTACGAAATTACCAAAAGTAAAGGACTCAAGAATGTTTCGTCAGGGGGTAGGAACACCTGGTAAGTGTGTTCATGAAGCCCTCACCCACCAACCTAGTTGGTGGCATGCTTCATCATCGGGCCCACCCAGTGACACCTAGCGTGTCCCGGGTGTGCTTCGACGCCTGATTACAGCGGAGCAGGTATGTCGCTGAGTGTGCAGTGAAGAGTGTCAAGATAGTGATTTTAAAACTGCTTGGCGGGGGTCCCAGTACCCAAGGGTAAATTAAACTTTAATACCTGGGCCTCTGTCAGCGGTTAAAAATAAGGCTATTGGATGTTGGAGGCGAGTTACGACCTCTCACATCCAGTGGTGGGTCTGTAGTGCCTCCTTCGCGGACCGGTATGCGAAGGAGGCACTACAGGTCCAGAGCAGGCTCTGCCCAGAAAAGCTGGTCAACCCCTTGCTACTTCTCTACCTTGAAGCCAAATACTGCTAAAACAAGCGTGTTTTGGAGAAGGGAATCCCCCTCTCACACATAGATAAACACTTTAGGGTGTGTATACACATAGTCTGAATTACACACCCACTAGTTTAATCACACCCACATTTTTTATATAGGTCCTGAAGAAAGCCAGCATATTCATAAGGCACTGGCTGAAACATGTCGACCCACCACTGGATGTGAGAGGTCGTAACTCGCCTCCAACATCCAATAGCCTTATTTTTACCCGCTGACGGAGGCCCAGGTATTAAAGTTTAATTTACCCTTGGGTACTGGGACCCCCGCCAAGCCGTTTTAAAATCACTATCTTGACACTCTTCACTGCACACTCAGCGACATACCTGCTCCGCTGTAATCAGGCGTAGAAGAACACCCGGGACACGCTAGGTGTCACTGGGTGGGCCCGATGATGAAGCATGCCACCAACTAGGTTGGTGGGTGAGGGCTTCATGAACACACTTACCAGGTGTTCCTACCCCCTGACGAAACATACTTGAGTCCTTTACTTTTGGTAATTTCGTAATAGATGAGCTAGTCTCCTTTTGATTAATTATATTTAAACCCCGGGGATTAGGACTAGCTTTCTGGTCCTCTCTCTCTCTCTCTTGATACGCATTCATAATTTGCATAGTTACAGAAAATTTCTGTCAGGCTTGTTATGTGAAATTTTCTAAAGGACACCACGTTGATTAGCTTTGCGCTGAAATATTTTATTGCAAGCACACACAAATAACACAAACAGGCAGAACACTAGCAGTTAATTGCACAAAAGTAAATTCCTCGACTTGCACACAACCCTAGTTTTAACATAGAGCCAAAAAAACCCTATTGTTTTTACCTTTGTTTTTCTCTATAAATAAGTCAGCCCTACTGTCTTTGAAGCAGAGGCCTTGCAGAACAACCATAAAGCAACTGAAATAATGTTTCCAAATAACCTATCGTGTCCATTCTATTCAGTATAAGTTTTCCCATAATGCAACATACATTAACTTACAAATATGTGAAAAGTAACAGCTAAGAGATCCTAACAAGGATTATCTCAAGAGAAGTCTTTTTCTTTCAAAGTTTGTTGATGGGGTAATTAACACAAAATCCTTTGCCTGCTACAACAATCTGTAACATTCTGTGTAACAAAATGCCAGTCATCAGGATTTTGTGTGTTAATGTGTTAACAAATCCACCCTTAATAGCCTATTGACTTTAACAAGTGATGTTTACAGTAAATAAGTCAAGCCTAGTGCCCTTGCTTGTTTCTACGGTAAATCATTCTACTGCTTCTCAATTCTTGTCGTAAGACAATAATTCAGGTCCTCATTTGATCTCACCTCGATTATGGTGCCACTATCTAGGTATCCCTCAATATCTCTCCTCTATTGTCTTTAGGTTGTTCTATTGTCTTCAGGAACTGCTGCTTGCCTTATTCTCGGTCTTCCATCTCGCCACTCTGTCTCTCTTCATACTTACCTAATTTACACTGGCTCTGTTACGAAAAACTCTTTATACATTGTTTAGAAAATGTTTAATTCTGATCCTTTATTTATCTGTGTCAAAAAATGTGTTTTACCATTTGGACACTGCGCTCAGCTTATCTTTAAAAAAAAAAATTCTATTTGTTTTCTTCGATAACATCCAATAACACCTTTTCAGCATCATTGACTGTTTACTAATTTGAGTGGTTTTACATCGAGCATGCCAATCGATCCCTAAAACCATTTTCTACGCAGTGCGAGTCTTAACAAGACCCTCTTAATATTGCCATCCCAAACTTCTGTTACCGATTTGTTCCCCTTTTATATTTCATGCATCCTTGGTGGTCTATTATTCAGGGGGCACATCAGTCTAGTCAGACTTTTCGTCCACTCAGCAAGGTCCTCCATCACACAGTCGCCTGTCTCAGCGGCTTTCCAATGCTGTTTGTCTGCCACTATTCATTCCCCCCCTCACATCCTTTTTAGGTCTCGACTGGCGAAAGCAGCACGCATGCGTTGCTCTCGTCATACGAGAGCTTCTTGGAAGCAATACAGATTATAAAGCTCTCGGATGCGGCTATGAAGGCCCGCCCATCTTCCTCATTCGCTGACATCATCCTGCATGCAAAATGCAGGCTCACGATTGAAAAGGTGGCTTCTTTGTCCCTCCGTGTTGCCTCCTTGTCTCCTTTTAGCCCCGCCCACCAGGATTGGATCTCTCACTTGCGGCGTTACACACTCATTATCAGCTATGCACTATATTTTTCCCAACGCCAACAGCTTGTTTTCATGTATTTTGTTACCTGTGTCTCGTGGATTCATCACTAGAGGTGCTCTAATTGTGCTCCCTAACAACAGACGCTAATCAATTAATTTTCCCCATCCCAACCCCTTCAAATTGCTCTTTAGCTGTTGAACTGCGGAGTTTTGTGCCTCGTGGTCGAGAGAGTGCTAACTTGGCTGCTTCCGCCTGGACGCTCTACAGTCTGGTAAACGGCTATCGCGGGGATTCCAATAGCAGAGCATTGCAGTAGTCCAGGCGGCTGAGAATAGTACCCCTAACTACTGTTGTTCTTGCCTGATCGGGTAGCAGTGGCAGCACCTTCCGAAGACCACGGATCAAGGAAAAACAACTTCCCACCAGTTTATTGACGTGGGTCTCCAGATTGAGATTTTAAAACTGACCCCCAGATTGCGCACCGTGTTTACTGGTGTCAGTATACCATCTGATATTAGAGGCCAGAAGTCTGTTGGCAGGCTTTGCATGACCCCCCCCCCGACCTTGCACTGCAAAATCTCAGTTTTTCTACTGTTAAACTGGAGTGAATTTTTCTTCAGCCATTTTGTCATTTCATGCATGTAATCATGAAAGCAGTTCAGTGATTCTGCCTGCTCCCCATCCGTGGATATCAAAAGCTGTGTATCAACCGCATAATTAATCACACTGATATTATGCGCTTTAATTATTCCCAGCAAAGGTTGCATAACGGCATGAAAGAAAATGGGGCTGATTGACGAGGCCTGAGGAACCCCATGTAGGACTTTCTCCGGTTCCGATTTGTATGGGAGAAGTGCCACCGCCTGCCATCTATCAGACAGATAGGAACGCAGCCACCTGAGCGCTACTCCTTTTACCTCAAAGGTCTCCAATCTTGAGATCAGAATGTCATGGTTCACCGTATCGAATGCGAAGGTCATTCAACACCACCACCAAAGCTGACTCTGTCCCATGACCCGGTCGAAAACCGAACTGTTCCTCTTCCAGAATGTTATTTGTCTCCAAAAAAAGGGAGAGGGCCCTACTGACCAGCCGTTCCACAATCTTGATCGAGTAGGGCAGGAGGGAAATAGGTCGGTAGTTCTTATAACAACACGGGTCAAGGGTAGGTTTTTTCAAAAGTGGCGTGATAACAGCCTGCTTCCAGCTGACAGGCAGAGTACCTGTATTGAGGGACTGGCAGCAAATCTGCCACAGAACGGGGAAGATCTCTGACCCAAATTCCTTCATCAGTTTATGGAGCAGTGGATCCGATGGAGAGCCGGAGGAGACTCCTAAGGCCACTCTGGTGAACTCCTCTGACGAAGGGATCGGAAAGTTATCTGAGAGCCCGGTGCAGCCAGCTTACCAGCTTCCTTTTCGTGTGTGCCTCCTGCCCCTTCACTTTGAGCTAGCGAGGTGGGTTGAGAGAGATCCTTCATACTTTCAACAATTTTGTTTATTTTTTCTCGAAAAAAAAGTGCCAGGCCCTCGCACAACTCCTGATAGGGTTTAATTTTGCTACTGATACACTCAGGGTTGCTCATACCTTTCACTATTCTAAATATATCCCTATATTTATTGGAACTTTTTAGTATAGTGAATGCAAAGTACTCTGCCTTGACTGACATTATTTCTTGCTTATATTTTATTTTGGTGCACCTCCAGCTTATTCTGTCTTTTTCCGAGTATTCCCTCCTCCACTGCCTCTCAGCCATTTTACACGAGAGCTTGAGACTCCTCAATCTGTCAGTGTACCAGGGTGCTGATAGATTTCCTCCTAATGACGTTAAGAGGGGTGAGCTGATCCAGCTTCGTGATTAGATGTTCATTGAAAGTCGTATAGTTCCCTATGATCTGCTTCTCAGAGTTAAACAGATCCCCTATATGAAACCGGGGGTCTCCAGCTTCTGCCTTTTTCAGAAGGCCTTTCCAGTCTCACCCCAGAAACGTCCTTGCTTTTCTATCCCCATGCCTTCTCTTATTCAAACCTTGAATCCTAAAATTAATAAGGTGGTGATCCGTCCACCCCATTGGTAGAATTTCCCCCATGTTAACAAGGCCTTCTTCTGCAAAAATCAGGTCCAAGATATGGCCTCCTCTGTGGGAGGGTTCAGTGACCCATTGCTTCAAGTTCAAATTAGTTCAGTATTGACTAATATTATGAAAGGCTCCATCCATACTCCTGTTTTCCCATAAGTTGAAATCTCCCAGGACTATTAATCGAGTATGTGTAAGTGCCATGTTGTTAAATGCATTAATCAATTCCTGTTGTTGGTATAGGTTAATCAGCCCTGGTGGTCTGTAGCAAATCATGCCCGAGAAGGCATGACCTGACTCGTCCTTAATTGAGAAGCCCAGGAGCTCTGCTCAGGAGACTTCATCTATATCCAATATAGTAATGTTTAGCCCCTCCTTAAAGATGTCTCTTCCCCCTCCCCCCCCCCCCCCCCCCCTTTCCCCTAGACCTGGGCCTATGGTAGGCCTCATATCCCACTGGACAGGCTGGCTCCAACTCTAGCTCCATCCCTGTCACAGTCCATGTTTCTGTTAGAAACAAGACGTCAAGGTTTTTAGTCTCTATTAGTAATTGTATCTCCATAGAATGCCTGGGAAGAGATCTAACGTTAAGTAGTCCACAGACTAGGCCTCCCTGTCTCCAACCCTCATGAGCTAACTCCGGCATCATAATATTCGGGCATCCATTACGTGAATCTTCCCTATGTATCCACTCTGTAATGTTACCTAATGGTAATGAACATAGCTTACTACAATATGATGTAATGGAGGGCAGAGGGATCAAACATTTTGGGCAGCGTCTTGCTCACAACTTAAATTGAAGGTTAGGCAAGGCTAGCGGGCAAAGGGCCTCTCCATGTAATGGGTCCTTACTCATAAGGAAAAACCAGGGGGACTAGCCCTGAGCCTGGCCCGAGCGCGGACGGGCGCAGACGGGCTTTCCGTAGGCGCGCCCGCGGTGCACCCGTTGCGCGCGTTCACTGCGCACCCGTTGCGCGCGTTCACTGCGCACCCGTTGCACGCGTTCACTGCGCGGCCGGCAGGGCATCCTTTGTTTATACCCGTCCCCCCAGGAAGTGACACAAGCATAGGGGAGGAGCTATGTCCCTCCACTCATACGGCCCGAAAAGACCGCGGACCACTAAGCCCTAAGAAACGGTGAGAATGCGTGTGCAGCAACAAAATAATAATTAGTGCCCCGTTTTAAAAATCAGATTCTCCACATGGAGTATGCCATAATTAAAATCACATACAGCAGTCTTGCTCGTGTGCGCGATGTATCTCAGCGTGGTGAACAATTGTTCTGCTTTGTAAACCCCCACGGAAGTGACACGAGCAAAGGGGAGGAGCTATGTCCCTCCACTCATACGGCCCGAAAAGACTGCGGTGGACCGGGGACCACTAAGCCCTAAGAAACGGTGAGAATGCGTGTGCAGCAAAAAAATAATAATTAGTGCCCCGTTTTAAAAATCTGATTCTCCACATAGAGTGTGCCACAATTAAAATCACAAACAGCAGTCTTGCTCGAGTGCGCAATGTATCTCATATTCGTATATTTGCGGTAATGTATTTCCCAAACACTTGGCAATAAATTGAGTGGCTTAAAAAACAGAATTCACATTGTCCCTGACTCCTCCCCCTCCCCCCTCGCATTTCTTACATGGTTTAGACATGTAAAATCCAAGACAAAGAGAGGTACCCCTTAAATTATCAAGTGAAATGAGGTAAACTACCAAGAATAAAAAATGTATTCCCTAGACCCACAATATAACAATTGGTATGTACTAAGCACAAGTAACAATGGAATATATCAAAGATAGATCATTTATTAAAATTTCATTCCTTAACAATGAAAAACATATTAATTACACAATATTTAATAAAAGTTTTAAAAATCCGACAATACAAGTAATAACAAAATCCGAACAAATCACATAAATTCATATAACATCATTATGGCCAGCATAATTGGGACAGACAAAAACAGGCTGTATGATATCGTGTTTATCAATTACTGTTTGTACATCCAAAGAATATTTTAAAACCCTATTTCTTATACATTCAAAATAATTTGTATTAGGAAAAAAGCGTTATTTGTAGGATTGTACTGTATGATGCGTCAACGCGTTTCAATGGTTTGTCCTTATTACTTCATCTTTTACTAGACAATCACTCTATTCTCTCTCCAAGGTGAATTGTGTTTTCATTTCCTATGAAGATACAGAGTATTTAGATCACAGGCCGAAATTAACCATGTCTTTACATTATGGGATGAGTCTTATTGGTTATACACTTAAAAAAACAAGAGTAATCTCAGGCGTAAAAAGATTTTAAAATACTCGTTTATCCCCAAGGGCCGTGGTAACCAAACCTGCATGGATATATTGGTCCGCATCATTGCAAAATATAGAAATCATTGGCACTACGAGTGAATGTAACTGCCCTGGTCACCTTTTAGGCTTTTTAAAAGGTAAATAGTGTTACCTCAAATTGAGTTAAGAATGTTAGCAACATTAAACTATAAGTTAGACCTTTTGCCCTTTGTTTGGGATTTGGGAAGCATTTGTTTGAGCTTTTCTAGCTGCTGTGAGATTGTACTGGAATAAACAGCGAAGAAGGAAAAGCATAATCTTAAGCCTCCGGTCCTGATATAGAATTCACCCACCCTCTCCCTCCAAACATGTGCTCTGCCTCCTAAAGCACAGGTATTTGAGACCTAACAATGCACTAAACTGTTTTACAGTATTTTCACGTTGTCATTTTGTGATATTGTGTTGTCTCGACTTTTGTCGACCCACGTGCCTTCAGCAAGACCCCTCTAACTGTGGTAGGTATTCTCATCCTAGTGTGTGTCTTCAGCAAGACCCTTCTTATTGCTGTAGATTCAGTCATTGTGGTGTGCGCCTTCATCAAGGTCCCACAGCATAGTGGTAGTTGCGTTGCAGTTCTTGTGCCAGCAGCATGGCCCCATAACATTGTGGTAGGCTCAGGACTTATATTTTTAGTTTGTTTTGACAGGCTTGAGTTTAGAAGTAAACAAAAATCAATTTTCAGTGAGGGAATCACCCTTCGTTGAAACAGTACAATTCAATATTTACTGAGGTAATCTCTTGGCATGATGTTTTTATTTCGTTAAGGAAATTTAGAAGGGTGGGCTAAACCTGGTTATGTGACAGTGGCTTTAAATGCTGTGGAACATTTCTATTGGTATCTCAAATACATGTTAGAGCAAGAGAACAACCCTTCACTTTCTAGACTCTAGAACATTAAAAAATAAACTGTACTAACTAACTAAACGGGAGGAGATGTCCTCATTAAAACCTCAACACTAGGAAAGGCACACACCTTGGAGAAGTTCTGTGTTGGTTTGACTGCATGG
This sequence comes from Lissotriton vulgaris, assembly GCF_964263255.1. Taxonomy (NCBI): domain Eukaryota; kingdom Metazoa; phylum Chordata; class Amphibia; order Caudata; family Salamandridae; genus Lissotriton; species Lissotriton vulgaris. The sequence continues at coordinate 338,968,600 of NC_141687.1, read as the reverse complement.
CACCACAATCTGTGTTGCTGTCATGTAATCTTTCAGAGGACCCAGGTGACAAAGATGTTGATGTGACTTACTTTTGAAGTACTCATGGCTAACTACTGGTTACCAGGAGTACTACAGGAGTAAAAGACACACCCTCACGGCAAAATCTTTGGGGCTTACTTACATGTCCCTTGCGACATTTTTGCTTCATTTTTAAAATGGGAAAGTGGCATACGGGTAGCTCAAGGGGCTTGTAAATAAGCCCCTTTGTGTATTCGGCTCCATTACGTTCGTTTGTTCCTTGGTGCGACCAGCAGAGTTGCCTTTCATCGCGCCCAGTGGAAATTCCTGGTTGTGAGAGTTACAGGTTCTATCTGACCTCCTTGTTGCCCTGGAACATTGACTAACTTTTTTGCAGCCATTTAGACCCAGGTGGTAGGGTGAAAACGGCGCCAATATTATTTGCACCTGTTATGCCATAGCGCTTTAAGTAGGATGAAAAAACTGGGGGGTCTCTCAAACTTAGCACAGTGTGTCACCCGTCTGGTATTTTGCTGCTTCCGTCATTGCATCCATATATATGATACAACAAGTAACATCATAACTACAACAAGTAAAGACTATTGACTTTGTCAATGGTTGTTAGTTGCATAAGATAAATAAGCAGCAACTATGGCTTGTTGTATATAATATTGAAAACGCTTCCACTTAAAGCCCTGGTGACACCACAACGATGATGCTGCTCCTGCCTTTCAAAAAGAGAAGGGAACTCCAGAAAGAAAATGACTCTTAAAGGATTTCCCTTCCCCTACAAGGTTCACCTGGCACAAAGTCATTTTTTTTGTCCTCATTGTGCAACATTTATAGTAAGGAGATTCCGGGGTCTTTTTTCCTTTATCCAATCTTTACCTTCGCTTCCATCAAAGGTGGATCCTGGCAAAACACCTGAGGAGATTCAGAAAAGAGGAACCCCTTACTTCCATTTACTTTGAGAGAAGGTTACTTTTCGGAGGGGGGTGAGCTAGCCATTATGGCTACTCTTTTTGGCCTTCATCTATTTTAAGTTGCTCGCACTTAATCATTGGACTTGGTAACACAAAATAGGAAGTATGTGTAATTAATTTAATGACTAGAAACCCTGTGATTCGATCATGTTAATCCATATGATGATTTTCCCATATCTCCCAGAATCTATACTTCTTAGAAAAAGGATTCTTTTTTTTATCCTGATTATAAACTTTTAACACTGAAGATAACCATTCCCTGTGAAGTGGAGGAGTTGGACTAATCCACTTTACACATATCTCTCTCCTAGCCAAAAGTATCAATAGGAAAACCAGATTTTCCTCAATTTTTGTTAACTTTTCCGCCAGACTTGAGCCCGTCACCCCAAAAATACCTAATTCAATACTCAGTTAGATGTTTTCCCACTACCTCTTCTAGAGTCTTACCCACATCCTTCCAGAAACCATCGAGATGGGGGCACTGCCGGAACATATGCAGGTCATCGGCTCTCTGTAATCCGCATTTCGGGCCGCTCTTCACTGTGGACCCGCTGAATTTTGATAACTTTTCCGGCGTCCAGTACGCTCTATGGGTGGTATATAAGTGATTTCTTTTTTAGTGCAGCAGATGTCACTCTCGACCAGCATTTGCTCATTGATACTTGCCATAGGTTATTTGTATCCATCGTTGGCAGCTCTTTCCCCCATACTCTCTCTGGAATCCGGAAGTCTTCCTCCCCTGATGGGATGAGGGCCCAATACCAGTAAGATATTTCTTTCTTAAAGGGTTTCTTTTCCAGCATCTTTACTTCTAGCGGTTGGTTTCCTTTTCTAGCTTTTTTAAGTGACTTTGCCCAACTTAAAAGTTGATAATATTTAAATTTAGATAATAGGGAGTTCGTATTTTCAGATATCTCCCAATCCAGGATCTTGTTCTGAAACAAAACAAAAGTTGCCCCCACTCTATTATTCCAGCGGATTTTAAGGTAGTCCCAAGGCAGTCTTTGAGACACTCTTGGGTGCTCTGCGAATTCCATATCAGGGCTTTGTCACTGTCGAGAGGGATATCCAAAGTAGATCTTATACAATACCACAATTTAGCGGCTGACTTCAATATCTTCAGCGTAACTTTTTTGAAAAATTTCTGATGACCGAATTTAAATAGGAAATGGGTGTTATTTGTCATTTTCTGTAGATACATTGGGTAGTCTTCATATGGACCTAACATTATCCTGCCAGATTTAAATTGGAACGCTCTACAGTATTCTAGGAGGTCAGGGCTAGCTAGCCCCCCTGTTCCTTTCTTCTCCTTATTTTGCTCCAGGCGATTCTTGTTTTTTTTGAAGACCAAACGAAGTCATGCCTTAACTTCTCCACTAGTGAGAAGTGAGCAGTGGGAGCGCGCACATCGAAATGCCTGTTGTCACTGCAGTCCGGAAAACAAGCATTGAAAATGCAATAGGTCTTGCCTTTAACTAAGTTAAAGCCATTTTCTTTGCTAATTGTATTGTATAGCAAAGCAAATGGCTTTTTTACCTAATAAAAGGCGAGACCTATTGCATTTTTAATGCTTATTCTTCAGGCTGCTCTCGTGGCAATGAGGCACACCCAATGAATTGCTGTTCATCTCTTCATCAAAATAGTTCTTAATGATGACATACATGTTTTCATTTCATCGCTCACTATCTGGAAATATCCCTGGTCGACATTGCTTTATGGCTTTCTTGAACATTTGTACGGTGGCACTTCTTGAACCACATCTCTCCAGAACAAAACCCTCTACTTGGAGACTGCCCCATGTCATGTGCAGGAAATCTGCTTCCATCGAGCCACACCTGCAACAAGCAGACGATTTATCAGGATAAATTATTACTATTTGTGGTTGAGATATGCTTTGTGGGAGAAGCAGAACTGTATTAGCCTAAATCGCGCATTATGGTACATGTATTGAATACCTTCCTCCGATCGACTTCAGTCAGTGGTTCCGGACAGTCCTCGCATTTCTCTCATAGACCTTGTCTGTGCCCCCCACCCTAATAACAGTGCACCATAAAGTTGCTTTATTAGTCCTCTGCTCCCAGCCAAGTTGAGGATTTGTTTCATCACGTTGTGCATAGGTGGGGCCTCTTGGAATGTATTCCAGATTTTCATGGCGGTATGGGCCATTCTCGCATACTCGCCATTCGAGCATAAACTGCCTGCACCCAGCCCTTGCTCACAGACCACAAACCTGCTATTCAAAAACAGGTCACACCAAACATAACCTACCCTCTTTCCATCTGAGGAAAGTCGTATATATGTTGAGCAATAGGGGTATATCGTCCACAAACGAAAAACTCTTTGATGAGTTGTTCACCACTGTGCCAACCCACCCCATCTGTCGCATGAGGCAGGGGGCCCCCATTGTGTACTCAGCCCCATCATAAATACCTCTGGCAGCTTATAGCGCCCTTACGTACCCACAAATAGGGTCTTCTCTCAGTTACTACCATCGTCGAACCAATATACCAAGTTCTATAATCTTGTTGCAGCATAGAATAAAAGTAAATCAGGTAGTCCAAGTTCCCCCCTCAACCAAGAAAGCTTTAGAATGGCCAATTTCACCTGACTGCGCCCGGCTTTTAAACCAGTGACCTTATTACGCTATCCAGCGTGCAAAACTTACTGCTTTGTATAGGTGTAATGACCGTATTTTCCGCTCAGATGGAATCAGCCCCCAGGGGCCCCTCTAACCCAGCCAGAACGTAATCACCTCCCTCCTTAGAACGTATTTACAATGGGTATGGATACATATATGTACATTTCGTACCTAAGGATGGGGAAATAGCAATAAACATGTATAGGTTTTCTACCATATCCTATTCATATCAGCTAGTCTCGCGGCCACTCAGACCCAGACTAATCTACCCTAGGGCAGATATGACACACAATCCGGCGTGTCTACACACGGGCCTGCAGTCCCAATGCTCTCATTAACACACGGTTCACAATCCGACGAACCTCCACGCTGGTCTCCTCCCCAGCGCTCTCATTTACACACGGTTCACAATCCGGCGAACCTCCACGCTGGTATCCCCCCCAGCGCTCTCATTAACGCCGTATATCAACGACGACCACTTTCCTATGGACACCTATGGGAGCAACTTCTCATTTATCTACTTGGGATAAAACTAAGACAATGAAAGTTTAGTACGGTTCTCCTAATTATAATATGTACCTTCTGCTCCTGGCATCAAAAGGTCCCCTCGCTTCCTATTTGCTTGATCACTCCTTACCTGATCGGGATTTCACTTCCGTTCATGCAAACAATGCTCAACTGGAAAGGTCAGTTACCATGATTGAACAAGAATACAAGGCACATGTCGGTTCACAATAAACCAGGATATTTATTAATAATAAACATAAACACAATACTATGCAATGTATTTTCTGCAAAGAAAAGGTAAAGGTTAGAGTGATTTAAAGAAAGGGCGGAGGTCACCTGGTTAATATGAAGTCGGGGCTCGGCAGTCATCTAGGTTCCCTTCTCGTCTCTGTGTCTTGGCTCGTCTCGAAGTCACACCCCAGCCGTCACAAGTACACGTCTGCACCACTAGGCTCAATCTCTTCTGCTTCCCTCGAAGTCACTGGAACCTTGCTGGTTATTAGCTACCGTATCTCTCTCTCTCTCTGTCTCTGTGCGCTCCGCGCTATTTCTCCTTCAGTCTTTCTCAGAGAGTCTCGGTCTTAAATCTTTCTCGGACTTCAAAGATGGCGACTGTCCGCCGAATAAATAATTAATAGCAGAGATGCTAACGGCCGCCTATGAACTAACTGACTCATTGCCTAACACTTTCGCTAATATGGAAGCTGTCCCTTCATGGAAAGTTACGGCCAGTAACCTGCCGCCCACCAAATTCTTGTACCTCCCCGTACCAAGGACACGTTCCCAGCCGGCCGGCCTGAAGTTGTGTCTTCGGAGTGGAGAAAATACAGTCTTTCGATAAGGGCCAGCCTGAACCGGTTCTCTCCAAGCGAACAACACCTTGAAACTAAAACATTACATTTAACCTGGAAAGCCTCTCCAGCTACCAGGCAGAGGGCAAGATGGAGTCTGTCCCGTTTAAGGCCGGCAAGGCCCAAAATATGCATAACTTCATAGAAAATATACTAATACTCTTGCAAAAGGACGGATCATCACTAATACTTATATATCTATCCCCTAGCTTAAGTTTATAAGCCCTGATCTAAGGAAAAGGGCACGAAAATGCACTACTGTGCCTTATGGATAGGTCCTACTTATAGTCCTAATCCCTGTACTACAAGGGTAATAGGCTGGAGTCATTGTCCATCATCCTCCTTCTAAAAAGGGTCGGAAAAGTCGGTTATTACAATAGGGTACATGAAGTTCTGTAAATCATGCAGACAGTGCAGCAAAATCACGTCCGGGATGAAACCCAGGTTGCGTGCGTGGTTTGATGGTGTCGGCACGGAGCCTAGTGCTGTGGGCCACCAGGAGTCGTCCCAGGCGGATGGGGATTGTCCGAGGAGGAGGACCTCCTTCTTGTCAGAGTTCAGCTTCAGGCGACTGAGCTTCATCCATTCTGCGACTTCTTTCATTCCTTCCTGGAGGTTGGTTTTGGAGGTGGCTGGGTCTTTGGTGATGGAGAGTATGAGTTGGGTGTCGTCGGCGTAGGAGACGATGTTGATGTTGATGTTGTGTTTGCGTGCGATGGCGGCGAGGGGGCTCATGTAGATATTGAAGAGGGTCGGGCTGAGCGAGGAGCCTTGGGGTACGCCGCAGATGATCTGGGTGGCCGCTGATCGGAAGGGAGGGAGGCGGATTCTCTGGGTTATGTCCGTGAGGAACGAGGGGATCCAGTCCAGGGCCTTCCCTAGGATCCCCGTGTTGAAGTGGCGGGCTGTTCGGGTGCGGTGGCAGACGGTATTGAAGGCGACTGAGAGGTCTAGGAGGATGAGGGTGGTTTTTTCTCCGTTGTCCATCAGGGTCCTGATGTCGTCGGTGACTGCGATGAGGGCGGTCTCGGTGCTGTGGTTGGCTCGGAATCCGGACTGGGACGGGTCGAGCGAGTCGTTAGCCTCGAGGAAAGCAGTCAGCTGTTTATTGACTCTCTTCTCGATGACTTTGGCCGGGAAGGGAAGAAGAGAGATGGGGCGGAAGTTCTTGAGGTCTTTGGGGTCCGCTGTGGGTTTCTTCAGAAAAGCGTTGATTTCTGCGTGCTTCCAGTTCTCGGGGAAGGTGGCTGACGTGAACGAGATGTTTATGATGTTCCGGAGATGGGGTGCGATGATGGTGTCGGCTTTGTTGAAGATATGGTGGGGGCATGGGTCAGAGGGGGAGCCGGAGTGGATGGAGTTCATGATGTTGGTGGTGTCTTCAGTGCTGATGGGGGTCCAGGCGCTGAGGGTGGTGGTGGTCGCTGGTTCGGTGACTGGATTCGAAGTCTGGAGTCCGAAGCTGTTGTGTATATCTGCGATCTTCCGGTGGAAGAACGTGGCAAGGAAGTTGTAGAGTTCTTATGACGGTGTGATGTCGTTGCTGGCGTTGGGGTTGGAGAGCTCTTTGACGGTGTTGAAGAGTTCCTTGCTGGTGTGGGTGTTGTTTTCTAGTCGCTCTTTGAATGATGGCCTTTTGGTGGTGCGGATCAGCTGGTGGTGTTCGCGGGTGGCGTTCTTGAGGGTTGTCATGTTTCCTGTAGTTTGCTTGTGGCGCCAGGTTTTTTTGAGGGATCGGCAGGATTTCTTTGAGTCTTTGAGGGCGTCTGTGAACCACAGGGGTTTTTCTGTTGCCGGTCTTGCCTGGGTGGTTCTTCAGTGGGGCGAGGTCGTCGGCGCAGTTGGTGATCCACTCTGTGAGATTCTGGGCTGCTTCGTTGATGTAGGCGGTGTCGGTTGGCGGGTTCTTGCTAAGTGATGAGAGGAGTTGGTCTGTGGTGATTTTTCTCCAGCGTCTTCGGGTGATTTGTTGCGTGCTGTGGTGGGATGTCGTCTTTTTGAAGGTGAAGTGGATGCATCTGTGGTCGGTCCAGTGTGGTCCGGTCAAGTGGCTGAAGGAGACGTGGTTGCTGGCGGAGAAGATGGGTTCGTAGATCTAGCGCTTATTTTAGTGGTACGCGCCATCACAATGCGCTTGATGTTGCGCAGGCCGCCCACCGGACGCACATGGCATACTGAACTGCTCAGGTCGGGTAGAGTGCAGAGCGCCGCTTTGCGCAGGGAGGAACTGAGGGGTTTACGTAGTGTGCCTACAGCACTGGAGTGGGGTGTTATGTTAGAGACTCTTAAGGCAGTAGAGGTGGAGCAATATGATACCCCTGCATGTACGAAGTAAACTGTTTAATTTGCAGAGCACATGCTGAACGCCACTGCTTCATAAACACTTCTGTACTTCACGTTCCCGTGTACAGGCCTCACAAGAACAGGAATGACCAGATGCGGTATTTTTATGGTATATCCGATTTGTAGCTGGACCGGGGGGTGGGGGGAGGGGGTACTGTTGGGAAGTTTAGTTTTCTGTCTGTTTTGGAATATAGCTGATAAAATCTGATGGGAATGTGTAGTCACTGCACCAAAAACGTTATTACTAATTTGTTGTAATACACAGAACTTGACATTTTTGGTGCATTGTGAAATACGGCTAATGTCGAATGCATGTATTGTAACGAAAACAATAAAAGTTTGTTTTAAAAAAAAGCTCCAGTAGTGTGAATGGTGCCTTCATACTGGTCCTCTGCTCAAAATCAAAGCAATAAGGTGGGGTGAACTCTGGCTGCGCCATTGCGCTATGTTTTTATTTACTTTGAGCCGTCTTGCACAGCAGCCCGAACTGCTGTGCACATCTTTAAAACAAGCATTTGCAATGCACTAGATCTCGCATTAGTAAAGTTTGAGCTATTGGTATTGTAAATGATAAATTTTCTATTTATGTTTTGTTTTTGAAAATAGCTAAATTAATAGCTTTGTCATTTAAAATGCCAATAGTTATAACTTTCGCAAATGTGACACCTATGGCATTTGTAATGCAATATGTGTTGTATTTACGTGACTTACATGTATTGATATTACAAATAACAATGGTTTTTAAGTTTTTTAAAATAATTAATACTTAAATAAAAGTTATTGTCATTTATAATGACAACAGCTTGAACTTTTGTAAATAACTTTTGTGAAGATTTTGTTCAGTGTATTTTATTGTGACGACAAATCCAAGAACAGAAGTGAAATATTAACATCTTTTTGTTTCATTTGTAATAAAGCTTGAAACATTGAGAGAACATATTTGAACCAGTTGTTGTTGAATGGTTGCACAGATTGATGCTGTGGTGGCGCTGAGTGATGTTGTGATGGCAAATGAGTTATGCTGTGGCATTCAGTGATGCTGTGGTAGCGCATAGTGATGTTGTGGTGCCCCTGAGTGATGCTGTGGTGGTGCTGAGTGATGATGTATGCTGTGCTATGTTTTGTTTTGCTATCCTATGTTTTGTTTTGTTATGCTATGTTTTGCTATCCTATGCTTTGATTTGTTATGCTATGCTATGCTGTGTTTTATTATGCTATGCTATGTTTAGTTATGTTATGCTATGTTTTGCTATGCTATGCTTTGGTATGCTATGTTTTGTTATGATATGCTATGTTCTGTTGTGTTTTATTATGCTATGCTTTGTTTTGCTATGCTATGTTTTGTTATGTTTGGTATGCTATGCTATGTTTTGCTATGCTATTATATGTTTTGTTTTGCTATGCTATGTTTTGTTGGGTTTTGTTAAGCTATGCTATGTTTTGTTGTGTTGTGCTATGTTTTGTTATGCTATGCTATGCTATGTTTTGTTTTGCTATCCTATGCTTTGTTTTGTTATGCTATGCTATGTTTAGTTTTGCTATCCTATGCTTTGTTTTGTTATGCTATGCTTTGTTGTGTTTTGTTATGCTGTTTTGTTGTGTTTTGCTATGCTTTGTTATGCTATCCTATGTTTTGTTATGCTATGTTTTGTTGTGTTTTATTATGTGATGCTTTGTATTGCTATGCTATGTTTTGTTATGCTATGCTAAGCTTTGTTATGCTATGTTTTCTTATGCTATGCAATGCTATGTTTTGTTATGCATGTCATGTTTTGTTGTGTTTTGTTATGCTATGCTATGTTTTCCTATGTTTTGTTATGCTATGTTTTGTTATGCTATGCTTTGTTGTGTTTTGCTATGCTATGTTTTGTTTTGTTATACTTTGTTTTGTTATGCTATGTTTTGCTATCCTATGCTTTTTTTGTTATGCTATGCTGTGTTTTGTTATGCTATGTTTTGTTATGCTATGCTGGTGAGGGTGCGTGAGGGTGAGAGGGTGTGAGAGGGTTGTGAGGGTGTGAGGGTGAGTGAGGGGGAGGGGGTGTGAGGGTGTGAGGGTGAGGGTGAGGGTGTGAGGGTGTGAGGGTGTGTGAGTGAGAGTGAGGGTGTGTGAGGGGGAGGGGGAGTGGGGATGTGTGGGGGTAAGAGGGTGTGTGAGGGTGAGAGGGTGAGAGGGTGGGTGAGGGTGAGGGTGTGTGAGGGGTGAGGGAGTGTGAGGGTGAGGGGGTGTGAGGGTGAGGGTGTGAGGGAGGGTGAGGGTGTGAGGGAGGGTGAGAGAGGGTGAGAGAGGGTGAGGGGTGTGAGGGTGAGGGTGTGTGAGGGTGAGGGTGTGTGCGGGTGAGAGGGTGAGGAGGTGTGAGGGTCCGTAGTAAATGGTGGCAGGGCAGACATCATAAGACAGAGAGAAACACAAATGTTAAGATAACAGTGCTTGAAGGGGTAGTGAGAAGGTGGAAATGGGATTAAAGGAGAAAGGATGAAAAGTTAAGTAGGAAAGAGGCCAGAAAGGAGCCACAAAGGAGTGGAGTGTGTGGCGGAAACAGGGAAAAGCAGAAAAGAATGAAGATGGATCCGAGAGGGTGCAAGTAGCGTCACATGCGGGAGAAGTAAGACTCGTTAGGAGAATGTGACGAGGGTGATGCTAGAGAGAACAAACAAGAGGAAACGAGTGTGCAGAAAAAAAGAGCGTAAATTAGACATGAGCACAGGCATGACAGGAGGAAGAGCAAGTGGTTCGTATGGGAAAGCCTGCAAGAGCGAACACACAAAACAAGGATGTTGTGCTGCATAACTAATTACTTATAAGGTCCCAAAGGCGAGAACTATTGGCTTTGCCAATGCTTGTTCTTTTCAATAGTCTAACATCTTTAGAGATAGGACATTGGACATTAATCCGGTTTGTCAATCACAGTATTTAAGAGGTATGTAATCACCTTGATTATCTTTAACCTGTGGATTTCAGGATTTAATGGCACTAGAACGGATGCCTGTTATTACCCAACGTATTGATTCTTTACGTCTTTATCAGGACGGAGTATATATATATAGTTTGCTACATTGTAGTGCTACGACGGCACTGCCCTTACTCCCTTGTTTTGAGACAACTCATGCTATGGATTGATATCATTTCACACTCCAGTAACTCCTTTGAGGTTGTTATATTGCCACAGTGTGGCTTGTTATTATCGGACACTGGAATGATCTGACCTTGTGTTTGGATACATTTGCACATTCTGTATCTCTAATCTCACATCCTTATCTTGTGATATTTACGAAAGTGTGTCATTGCTTGTAAATTTCTATGTGGGCAGATTGCAGAACGCGTGAGCGCATTGTGGAGTGTGACTGAGCTTGGCTCCTGCTCCGGCAAAGGTTGGTGTGTGTAACGAGTTTGCTGCGCGCAGGAAATAAGTGTACGGCAGGGAGGGAGACGTGACGGGTACAGGCCACAAGCTCAGGGTGCGCCACGCGCATTGGTAACACTCACACATAAGGGAGGTCGTCAATGGAGAGGAAATCAATCAATCAATCATGGCATTTGTAAAGCGTGCTACTCACTTGGGAGGGTCTCAAGGCGCTGGGGGGGAGGTGGGGGTATGTTACTGCTCGAACAGCCAGGTCTTGAGCTGCTTCCTGAAGGAGAGATGGTCCTGGGTTCGCCGAAGGTGGGTGGGGAGGGAGTTCCAGGTCTTGGCTGCCAGGTAGGAGAAGGATCTTCCTCCGGCAGTGGCTCTGCGGATGCGTGGTACGGTGGCGAGGGCGTGGCTGGTTGATCGTAGCTGGCGGGTGGGCGTGTAGAAGGTCATGCGGTCGTTGAGTCTCATTGTTTGTGTGATATCCCCCGGCGCCCTGCTCTGCCCTCCCCTCCATTTTGATTTTGTTGTTGTTGTGCTCCGTTCCCGTGAGCCCGCCACGCCTCCCAGCTGAGCCGCCCTCGCCCCTCCCCCTCCTCTCTCCATATATGACAGTAGTTCCCGCGTGCAGCGTTTACGCGCAGCGATCGCGCCCCATTCGCGCCGAAGGTGCGCCAAAGGTAAGCCGGTCTACGCCCGTCCGCGCCTGGACCGCGCCCAGCGCCAGACCCCCTGCCCCTCGCAATGCCCAGCCCGCCCGCATTACTTACGACTCCTCCACCCTCCTAGCCCTCAACCCTGGCCGCTCCCCCAACTGCGTCCAAGCCGCTCCTGGACACACCCATGGACCTTTCTCATGCTACTCCTGCAAATTCTTCTGCTCCGTCAACCACTCCGCTACGATCACACCTCAGATTCCCAACACCAACCATCTACAATGCATCTTGCTCAACACCCGCTCGGTCCACAGGCACGCCATTGACCTATGGAATCTACTAGACACCATCTCTCCGGACGTCGCCTTCCTTACTGAAACATGGATGAACGCCTCCTCCGCCCCTGACATCACCATTGCCATCCCAGAAGATTATAAGATCATACGCAAGGACCGTACCGACCACACAGGAGGAGGAATCGCTATCGTCCATAAGAAATCCATCAACATCTCAACCAGCTCAGACGTCAATCTCGCCAACACCGAACACCTTCACTTCCAGATCCACATCGACCCCAAGACCACACTCAGAGGCACCCTCCTCTACAGGCCTCCAGGACCCCGCGCACAATTTAGTGAAGACATCACGGACTTCATCACTCCACACGCGCTCCCCTCCAAAGATTACATCCTTCTGGGAGACCTCAACTTTCACCTTGAAAAGAACAACGACCGCAACTCCACCACCCTGCTGGACAACCTCGCCAACCTCGGACTTAAACAACTGGTCACCTCCCCCACCCACATCGCAGGTCACACTCTCGACCCTATCTTCACCTCCAGCAACCATGTCTCCTTCAACCACACCACGAATCTCCTTTGGACTGACCACAGCTGCGTTCACTTTACCTACAACAAGCCCAAACCCAACAACCACCCCCAACCAACTCTGCAAAGAAACTGGAACAAAATCACCATCGACCAGATCTCCTCATCGCTTCTTCTAAACCCCCCAGCCCACTCCTCAAACCCCGACCAAGCCGCCACCAACCTCACCCAATGGCTATCCAACAGCGCCGACATCCTAGCACCACTGAAAAAACGACAAAACAAACTTGGCAGCAAGAAGGCCTCATGGTTCAACGATGATCTTAAGAAATCCAAGAAACTCTGCCGCTCCCTTGAGAAGGCCTGGAAAAAAGACCCAACCACCAGCACCAAGGACGCCTTCAAAAACGCCACCCGCATACACCACCAATTGATCCGAAAAGCCAAGAAAACCGCCTCCAAGGAACGACTAGATAACGCCCACAACAGCAAGGAACTTTTCAACATCGTCAAGGAATTCACCAATCCCTCGGCCAACTCTAACGACATCACCCCCTCTCAAGCCCTCTGCGACTCCCTAGCCTCATTCTTCCACAACAAAATTGCAGACATCCACAACAGCTTCGACAACCAACCCGGAGATCAACCCACCCAACCATCTGATGAACCTTCACCCCCCTCAAACATCCTTAATAACTGGAACACAATCTCCACTGAGTACACCATCCGCCTGATGAACTCCATCCACTCAGGATCCCCCACAGACCCCTGCCCTCACCACATCTTCAACAAAGCAGACTCCATCATAGCACCGCACCTCCGAGACGTCATCAACTGCTCCTTCAAATCCGCCACCTTCCCGGAAAGCTGGAAACACGCCGAACTCAGCGCCCTTCTGAAAAAACCCACAGCGGACCCCACCGAACTCAAAAATTACCGCCCCATCTCCCTCCTCCCATTCCCGGCCAAAGTCATCGAGAAAGCTGTCAACAACCAGCTCGCCGCCTTCCTCGAAGCCAACAAATCCCTCGACTCCTCACAATCCGGCTTCCGAGCAAAACACAGCACTGAGACCGCCCTCATCGCAGCAACAGACGACATTCGAACTCTACTGGACAATGGAGACACAGTCGCCCTCATCCTCCTCGACCTCTCCGCAGCCTTCAACACAGTCTGTCACAGCACCCTTCTACAACGCCTCAGAAACATCGGAATCCAAGGAAAAGCACTGGAATGGATCACCTCGTTCCTCTCCGGAAGAACCCAGAAAGTCCGCCTCCCACCATTCAAGTCGGAGGCCACTGAAGTCATCTGTGGCGTACCACAAGGATCTTCACTCAGCCCCACCCTTTTCAACGTATACATGAACCCCCTCGCGGCCATCGCCCGCCAACACAACCTCAACATCATCTCCTACGCGGATGACACTCAACTGATCCTATCACTCACCAATGACCCTAGCACCGCCAAAACTAACCTACACGAAGGAATGAAAGAAGTAGCCGAATGGATGAAACACAGCCGTCTGAAACTGAACTCAGATAAAACAGAAGTCCTCATCTTAGGTACCTCCCCCTCCGCATGGGACGACTCTTGGTGGCCTGAAGCCCTTGGAAAAGCACCCATCCCGACAGACCACGCACGGAATCTGGGCGTCATCCTGGATTCCTCACTTTCAATGAACAGACAAATCAACGCCGTCTCCTCATCCTGCTTCAACATTCTTCGCATGCTCAAAAAAACATTTCGTTGGATCCCCACCGAAACTAGGAAAACGGTCACCCACGCTCTGGTCACGAGCCGACTGGACTATGGAAACACCCTCTACGCCGGGACTACCGCTAAACTCCAGAAAAAACTCCAACGAATCCAAAACGCCTCAGCCAGGCTCATATTAGACATCCCGCGTAAAGAACATATCTCTGGTCACCTGAAAAACCTCCACTGGCTCCCCGTCAACTCCAACGAATCCAAAACGCCTCAGCCAGGCTCATATTAGACATCCCGCGTAAAGAACATATCTCTGGTCACCTGAAAAACCTCCACTGGCTCCCCGTCAATAAGAGGATCACTTTCCGGCTCCTAACCCACGCACACAAAGCACTTTACGAAATCGGACCAGAATGCCTCAACACACGACTGTCCTTCTACACCCCCTCCCGCCAGCTTCGATCTTCCAACCAAGCCCTTGCCACTGTACCTCGCATCAACAAGACCACCATGGGAGGTAGATCCTTCTCCTACCTGGCAGCTAAAACCTGGAACTCACTTCCCACTTACCTTCGCCTCACCCAGAACCACCTAGCATTCAGAAAGCAACTTAAAACGTGGTTATTTGACAAGTAATTCCCCACCCCTCCTTAAGCGCCTTGAGACCCTCTGGGTATGTAGTGCGCTATATAAATCCTCTGACTTGACTTGACTTGACTTGAGTGCGTGGGTCAGGAGTCAGAACGTGATTCTCTTGCTGACGGGGAGCCAGTGCAGGTCTCTCAGGTGTCCGGTGATGTGGCTGTGTCATTGCTTGTTAATTTCTACGTGGGCAGATTGCAGAACGCGTGAGTCCATTATGGAGTGTGACTGAGCTTGGATCCCTCTACGGCCAGGGTCGGTGTGTGTTACAAGTTTGCTGCATGTAGGAAATAAACAGTGTATGGCAGGGAGGGAGACATGGCGGGTGCAAGCCGCAAGCTCATGGGGTGCAGCGCACATTCTTAACACTCACACATAAGGAAGGTCGTCAATGGAGAGGAAAGGGTTAAGAGAGATGGTGAAAGAAGGGACGACAGGTTTAGAGGCAGCGACTACAGCAGAGCATCAAAGGGCTGGGCGAGAAGGGAGGGGGGAATGCGAGGAGATAAGGACCCAGAAGGGGGAGGAGGGAAATGCGAGCAGACTTCAAAGGGATGGGCTAAAAGGGAGGGGGGAATGCAAGGAGCACAGAAGCCTTAATGAGCATGAGAAATGCCTTATGCCACCTCTGCTCAAGCGCGCGCCCGAGCACATGCACTGTAAGCTGTCACCAGCAGCATTTTTGGGGTTGCATTTTCTGAAGCCCTTCTTACATAAGGTCTGGCACAGACCATCGCAAGCGATGGGTCAGGCTCGACCTAAAAATCATTGACAATGCCAGTAGGTCTCACATAGGCAAATCTATTGGCTTTGCTAGTGCTTGCTTTGTTTATCACTTAAGGAATGACAAGATCCATGCTGTCAAACCAGACTTAACCGCTTCGCCGTGGCGGACATTCCTCCGGGGTGCGACCGAATCCGACGCGTGCGCAGATCGGACTGCCCCCGGCCTTCCGACGCACACGCCTTGCCGTCCGACGCATCGAAAAGGTTAACAAGTATAAAAGTCTGTGATTAACCAAGCAGTGCTTGTTGACAGAGTGAAAGTGCATCCTGATTCTTGCAGGATGTAGGACGTTCATGTTCTCAAATTTCGTACAGCTACCAAATCGCTTAGTGTTTGATTTAGCCGAGAAAGAATGCCAAAGGCCAAGTAAGCCAGGCGGGGATGAATTTTAAATTGCTTTAAATTCAGCCTCCACGTTATGAAATAGGTGCCCAGAATTTCAGCCTTTGAAATAAGTGACTAGACAAGAACAGATGAAAGCCTCATATGCAAATGTGTCTTAACAGTTAAGTCAAAATAATCTTCTTCTCTGGTGCTTTTTTGCCTAAAACAGTGTTCATTTGTTATAGGCCTTTGTATATTCTCGACTTTCTGACTTTCCTGAGGGCTTGCTTTACAGCACAGTGTATTATAATAATTAGTATTTACCTGGACCCGACCTGCGCTCTCTCTGGCATTCATCAGTAGCTGGGCTGCTTGTCCTTACGGGTTCTCAATGTCACGAGGGTCTAAACATCGCAATTGCCAGGAGTTTCATGAAGCATAGGTAGATGTGTTATACCCTCAGGATTTGGTTCAGGGCATACTAGGATCAGGAGTCCAAAACGGCTAGTCACCTGCCTCCATGTTTTATTGCTTGAAGGCGAATTGATCAGCTAGAAGTAGCATCCATAAGATCCTGGCTTGTGCGCAATGAAGCACAAATACTTTGAACTTTTCTTCCTGTAGGTTTGTGCTTGATAGAATATTTTTAACTTGATTCTTAACTTCAGCAAATGCAAGTGGTGTTTTTTTACAGCTAGTCCCATACATTTTGAAGACATTCAGGCAACTGCGTTTTGTAATCTTGATGCCTGATGAGTATTTTGGGAGTGGCTTTTTAGGTGTTGTTCTAAACCAAAAGCCCTTTCTTATGACTTTATTCAAATATAAACTAGGGCTGGGCTAAATCATATACTTTGTTCTATGACTTTTTATGAACAGTTCAAAAAATACACTTTTTGTAGTGAAATGTGCTTTTATTTATTTATTTATTTATTTATTTATTTATGTATTTAAAGAGTTTTATATTGCGCTGGCTAGACCCGTGGGTATCAGAGCGCTTTACATTAGGAAACACATTATTATAAAGTTAAAAACAGTTGCAGTTTACATCGGTTATACAAAAACACAATTTAGGCGTACGGAGGAAGGGTAAAATTGGGCAGATAGGGGTAGGGGGGGAGGAGGGAGATAACGGCAGGAAGACGGAGGGTCTGCCCAATGTCCGGCTGGGTAGGTAGGTAACTGAAAGGCATAGCTCGTTAAATATTTCATGAGATATCGGTGGGAGACTGGATCGAGTAGAAAATGTCTTGAAACAGTCTCCACTGATACATCACAGGACTTTTTACTGCAAGATGCGTTCTTGGGTTGCAAACAAATTTTATGCAAAATCATGTCATGTAAAATTTCACAAATTTTGCTGGCGTAAGTAAGATTTCTCCCAGGTCTTAGTAAAAACAATGGTTGGTTTGAATGAAAGGGAAGAAGAAGAAAATTAAATTGGTGCCATTCATTATTTCGGGGTGCAAATTTAAGATCCCTTTCAAATATAAGTTACAAATGCTATCGTTTCGGTGATGTGTCAGAGGGCGCCACTAGACGCGAAAGCCAGTGGAAGAAGACTTTCTCGTATAGGGGAAATTTGATAGTGGCTGTGGCAGTTCACTGTCCAGAGGCTGCGTTGGGCATTCTCACCCTGCTTACTGGGCACAACAGTGTTGATAGTGACCTTTTCGAAGTAGGAATATGCACTTCCAAAGAGCCATTAAAATGCCAGATGGCAAGGAAAGATAAGTGAAGCTCACCAGGGGTTTTCTGGGGCAATGGCTGGTTTACATAGTGACCAGGGGCACTGTTGCTGAGAATCAAGCCAGAGGAGAAATAGTTTCCCACGTCAGGTGAACGTGATTCCCCTGCTCCATTGGGCTGTCCAGCTCGGTACCATTGCCCTATTATCAGAGCCATATACTATTTCAATCTGGGACTGTGGCATACGTCATATTAAGGAGACTTAACTACATCAGAGTGTAGTTGAGATATTTACAGCTCCATCCTGCAAGGTATACTTCAAAACGGTGAGATGACTGGAAAAAAAGGCAAAGAGGATGTTTTTATCATCAAACCGCTACATACTCGTGTGAGAGAAGAAAGATGCCAACTGAGACTCAAAGGAATAGAACTGACAAGTGACGAGGTTACCTTAGGTCGCTCTATCAATACCCTAGCTAGGACCTTTACGAAAACACATTGGTAACAATGTGAGTAGTCCAAGGCAGCGAAGAGAAACTGGAGGGTTTTCCTGGGAGAATCCTGGCTATGGAATGTAAAGTAGAGAAAGTTAAGGTAGGGTGACAAGACTAGAGGCATTGCAGAAGCTGGAGCGCAGGCCCAGGGGTCGGTATGCAAGGGTTTCTCTGATGGTTGTCTTGTCGTCCCTTGTGGAGCTTGAAGGGGAGATGTTCCATGGGGGTGGTCGTTTTGTCAGTGGTGGTGGTGCACTGTAGAGATGGTGGTGGTGCAGCATATCCAGGACTTCCGACTCTTTAAAAAACAACTCAAAACTTTCCTTTTTAATCAGCTGATCTAATTATCTTTGCTCCACTCTACCCGGTCTATCTACGCGCCAGGACACTCTTGAATATGTGTGCGCGATATAAATTTTCTATAACATAACATAACTGTATGGTCTCTTTGTGGATGATGGCTGTTCCACCTTGCCACTTTGCTGGTGTGGTCCTGGTGGGTGATTTTATATCCCTCCGTGATCGCTGTGGTAATGTCTGGGGTGGATGTGGGAGTTGAGCCAGGCCTAGGTGAGGGAGACGATGTCGGTTGCGAGGGAGGCGATGAGGTTCCATAATTTGATGGAATGCTTGCACAGTGAGCGTGTGTTGAGTAAGGCGCTGGTGTGGGTTCTGTGGCAGGTGAAGTGGCAGTGAATGCAGGTGAAAGGTTCTACCGTGGAGCCTGGGTCGTCGTGGTGGCAGTGTTTGTTGCAGCATCGAGGGTGTTGAGCTTGGCGATTGTGTATCTTCAGGGGCAGGAGTGCCAGGGGTCATGGTGCTGGTTGTGATCCAGTTGCAGATGGGCTTGCCTTTGGCGAGCCAGAGGTGCGCCTACTGCGAGCATCCACTTCGCGATCACATTGCCGCCTACATTAAGTAAGCCCTGAGGTGGGCAGGGCTTCTGTTGGCGGGAAGAACGATGAGTGGGAAAACCCCAGTGGGAAGACATGGGCAGCGGTGGTTTCACTTCATCAGTTTGTAACAAGCAGGAATTAGAGGCCACAGGCAGGTGGCAGGCTCCATGTGTCTAGTCAAATGGCTACGGTACTCCTTTCCCCCACCTCGATGTGTGTGTGTTTTTTTTATTATTTATTTTTAGGCCAGACATAAATTGACTGTAAGGTTCAATTTTAAAATTGCTAGTATTGATATTTTAGGGCTGTTTCTGTTCATATTACTAATTTGCTGTTTTTTATTACAAGTCTTACCCTTATGTAAAAGCGAATAAATTTGTGGGGATCAGAAAGGGCAAGTCCTCCAAAATAATGAATTGTATTCCCTCTTGAGTTTTCAACGGCAACAAATAATAATATCATATACATAGTACTTCATACTTTAGTTTTGAAGTATCTTATTGTTGTGAATATAATGCATGTTACTAATGCAAAATGTAATCCTGTTAAATGTATCAGTCTTCAAATTACGATGGTTAACTCAATGTCTTTGAATAAAACAAAGATATCTCACTCGTGAACCCATATCAGTTTAGTAAAATACTGAACGATACTGAAGTAAGTTATTCATAAGTACACATTTGAGCAACTGCACATTTTTCCTAAAAACTAAAGATGTGCGGAATTGAGACTCACGAAAGTATGTGCGTGAAGTATGATTTTGCTGTATCTTGCATTCTTTAGGTCTCGCCTACAGAACGCAAATGTATTGTCTGCAATTCAGTGACCTTACAACCTGCACAATAACATACCTTCCGTTGTTTTCATTGTTCCTTGAATTTCCTCCCGTATGCTTCCCGTTCTTTCTTGTGTTAGCTCCGTCCTGGGGCATGGACTATGAACAAGTGTTGTTCCTTGTCTTTGTTTTCCTCGTATTTTTGCAGTGCACTTTTCAGGTTTTGCCTAAGCGAAAGCTGCGCACTGCGCAGCTTTTTCGCGCAGGCGAAAACCTTATGTTTACAGTAGAGTGGCTTGGGAATCCGCCCTTTGTTCCATTGGCTAGTTCCATAAATGGAGGCTAGCTATTGGAACAGAGATCTGTCCGTCATGGCCAGACCAGATTCGTGGGCGTTCCCGCAATTTCTTCCCTCTCCGCCCCTCTGTGCGCGTCATCTCGGCGGTGGGCGGGTTGAGTGCCCGTTCCTGCCCCCCCTCCCGCTGACCGTGTGCCGTTCCCGCCCCCCTCTCCCGCTGTCCGTGCCTTTCCCGCCCCCCTCACGCTGTCCGTGCCTTTCCTGCCCCCTGTAGTCTTTGTTTGCCGTCCAGCTGGCCACTGTGGCTTGCCTCAGTCTCGGCCCCGGAAATGGGAGTGCTCGGGTCACTCGCCCAGGTCACTAATGTAGCAGCAGCTCTCCTTGTTGCATCCACTTTTTCTCTTAGTAATAAACGTGTTCCTGTCATCTCTTTTCTTTTCACCTTCAAGGCATTGTCAATTGTTCCGCTCATACGGCACTGTACACACTCCCTCTGTTGTGCCAATTAATATCGCACCGCAGTTTGCTTCAGTGCATCCGCTTTTCCTCCTGATGATAAATGTGTTCCTTTCTCCATCTAACTAAAAACGCAGCAGCTCTTAGCTTTTCACCCGCAAGGCAGTCCTAATTTCTCTGCACATACGGCACTGTGTACACTCTCTTTGTTATTTCAATCAATATCGCTGCGCCTTAAAATAAACGTGTTCCTCTCCATAACTGACAGAAGCTGCAACCGCTCTATTGCTTTAAACGATCTTAAAGTTTCAAACACCTCAGTGTAGTTCCTAACTGCGCTTCCATTTCCACGTATTTGCTTTTCTCAATTTGTAACTGTGTTCCACTCCACATTTGACAGAAGCAGCAGCTGCTCCTAGCTTTGCACGATCTTAAAGTCCAAAGCTCCTCAATTTAGTATCACAATTTAGTTTCTAAACAGATGCACATTAACGACAGCTTACCGGGAGTCTCTTCACAGCTCTGCCTTTTCTAATTACAGGCGCATTATCAACTGCTCACCGGTAGCTTCTCCACAGATCGGTGTCAAACGATATCATCTGCATTAGAAAGATAACATGTTGCCAGAATACAACATTGTATGCCTCATGCAATTATTGGACTTGCAGCACTGTGACCTTCATTTATTTTTTTGTTTTGTTTTTAAAAACCGTTTTTATTTGCATTTTTCTCCAAAAACGGAACATTGCAGTCATCTCTATAATAAAGTGCACATTTCCCCCCCCCCCGCTCCCGCCGGCCCCCCATTCATTAGCCATTTTGAAGCATACAGTTCACATATAAAAGTGACCACAAGGTGGACTCTCCATATTATCATCAACAGTACAATTATCGTTAAATCTCTCTGTCCTCCAATATGCACCTCTCGTAGTGACCCATTACAGTCCAGCGTCCAATCCGTGATAGCTTCTCCATTTCCCCCATACTTTGTGAAATTTCCTAGGACACCCCCTTGCTTTGTATGTGACTCTCTCCGCCGCCATATACATATCTAGACCTCTCCTCCATTCTTCCAGAAGTGGTATCTCCGATGCCCCCCAATATTTCGCTATGTCTCATGTCCAATAGAGCCAGCTTGGGGTCAGGCTGTAATTGACTCTCCAGAACTGACTGCCGACAGTTCCGTAAAAACATCCGATCATTATCCCTGTATTTTAGAGCAAGACCACAGGACATGAAAGAAGTCCCCCTGGGGTCCTGGCAACGTAAGCATTTAGTATCATCTGTCTTCCCCATTTTCTGGAGCCTCACTCTATCAAAGTAGGTTCTATGTAATAAGTTAAATTGGATAAGACGGAGTCGAGATTTAACTGCCACCTCTCTGGGATGTGTTAAGACCAATTCCCAATCAATGTCCTCCATGCCACCCACGTCCGCCTCCCATTGTTGTCGAAGCTTGGCCAGGTCACCTAACATGTTATTCGTAAGGGTCTTATAAGTTAGAGATACCGCCTTCTGCTGGATGTGTTCCTGTAGGAGCCTGCCTTCGAGTGGGGCGAATTCTGCCAGGTCTGCGGTGTCAATATTCTGAGCCCCCCATGCATGTTTCAATCTAGTGTATTTGTATCTCTGTGTGGGGTGTAGGCCGAATTCCGCGGTCAAGACCGCAAAGAATTTCAGTTGCCCTTTGGCAAATCTCCTAGCGTAGAGATCCCTATGTCGTCCCACCTCCTATAACCCGTTAGTTTGTGAAGCTCCGTCAACCACGTGCAGTGCCAGATTGGTGTTTGTTTCGATGGCTTCCTGTCCCACCACATACGTTTCGTGGATGCCTTCCAGGCAAGAAGGGTAATTTCAGTTGCCGGTAAAAGACGTTTCCAGCCATGCCCCCCATATAAATAGGAAAGAATATGTTTGGATGCTAGTTTGTGGCGCTCTAGTGCATAGGAGGGATGGTATGCCTGTGCGTGTATCCATTCGTTGATCGGGACCAAGTGTTCCGCCCAGTAATATGCCTCCAGATTCGGGAGTGAAATCCCCTGCTATATTGGTGCCTCTGTAGGGTGGTCAATGCCACCCTAGGTTGCTTACCCAGCCATATAAAGGCCCGTGGGTCTGCATGTATCTTGGGGAAGACTTTTGGGGGCAGGGGATAATACTCATTTTGCGGGGTCATATAAGACCGACTTATGCCAATTTATTCGGTATCCGGCATGGTCACCGTATATCTCCAGTTCATGAAATAACTGCGGGATCGAAGTCTCCGGTGAAGTTATATACAGAAGTACGTCATCCACATAGAGCGAGATTTTTTCCTCGCTCACATCTCCTTCGGTCCGTTGAAATCCCCTGATGTCTGGATTTTTGCTAATCCTAGCCGATAGGACCTCTATCGTTAGGGCGAACAAGAGTGGGGAGAGGGGGCACCCCTGTCTGGTCCCTCTTCATACTTGGAATTCTCGCGATAGGACCCTGTTTACTCTCACCCTGGCCCTTGGCTCGGTGTATAGCAGTTGTACCCACTTCTGGAATTTTGGTCCGAAGCCGAATTTCTGTAGGACGCCCTCCAGGAACGGCCAATGAACTGCGTCGAAGGCCTTTTCCGCGTCGAGGGACAGGAACCAGTGTGGGTCTTCTCTCTCCCGGACCTCTTGCAGCCAGTTGTGAGTGCGCCTGAGGTTCAGTCTGGTGGCCCTGTCTGGTTTAAATCCAGTCTGATCAAGGTGTATCAGCTGCGATATCACCAAGCGCAATCTCATTGCCAGGATAGTGGCCAATAGCTTCTTTTCCGTGTTTAATAATGAGATGGGGCGATAGGACTCGCAAAACTCTTTTGGTTTGCCTTCCTTGTGGATAGGGACAAAGGTAGCCATGGTCAGGTCAGGGGGGAGCCTCCCATCCTGGAGGGAATCTTCATATAGGCCCTTCAGGTGTTTCGCCACGAGGTCCGCCGTGCGTTTAAAGAATTTTTCTGGGAAGCCATTGGGACCTGGTGTCTCTCGAGTTCTGGCATTCCCTTTCCAAAAGTTAGTATGTCCTGGTCTATGATTTCGGCTTCAGAGTGGAGCTTTCTTCGTTCCTCCGCTAGCCTATTTTTCGCCCTATCTCTCATGACTGTCTTTAAAGCCTCCCATAAGATCAGTTTCGAGGTCACCGAGCCCTCATTTTCCGCAATATATACTTTGATATCCGCTCTGAGTCCCCGTATGACATTTGGGTTTTGCAGATCCCATGCCGTCAGGTGCAATTGTCGCCTATCCCCCTGGCGTTTCGCCCCCTGTCTGATCAGCAGCGGTGAGTGATCTGATATTCCTCTAGCTTTATATTCTGCTACATCTTGCATTGTCAAGTGCTGTCGGGCCATAAAGACGTAGTCCAGTCTCGAGAAGGCTTGGTGTGCGCCCGAGAAGTAAGAGTAAACCCTCGCCTCCGGATGTAGCCACCTCCAGGCGTCCGTGAGACCTAGGTTGGTCGACCATTGGGACAAGGGGGTCTGAGTCCCCACCCTCTGTGTCGTGCCTGTTCTATCCTGCGTGACATCCAATACGTCATTAAAGTCTCCCCCTACAATCTGTATGGTATCTGCTGTTTCCAGCAGTATATCTGCTACCTTTTTCAGTGTGGGAGCTTGGAGTTTCGGCGGAGCATAGACTGAAACTATAGTATAAGCGCATCTATTCCACATCCCCTTGACAGCAATGTATGTTCCCTGGGGGTCTGTCCATGTCTGTGTTATGATAAATGGAGTATTCTTTTTCAGAATAATGGCAACTCCTCTAGAGTCTGATGTGTATCCTGCATGCACTAGTAGCTTAAAACAACCTCTGGTTAGGAAGCCGCACTTAGTACCTTTGAGATGGGTTTCTTGTAGTAGCGTGATGTCCGGGCCTATACGTTTCAGATACGAGTTGACCAGGCCCCTCTTAATCTTACTTCCCAAGCCATTTACATTCCAGGACAAGATACTAATCCCTCTCTGGCCCTCCCCGTGTGTGTCATGGTCACCTAACATGGTTTGGGCTTTGTGTAGTCAGGCGCGCGGCCCCCGTGTGGTAAACGGCCCAGGAATTTGTGTATTGTGTTGTGACGTACCCATGGGCACCTCTAGTGATGTGGGAATGGCGTTCAGTGCGGAGGCGCGGCATAGGGCACCAGAATACTTGACTGCAGTTAACCAACTTTTCCCCCCTCCCCCCCAACCAAGATCCCCCCAACAGAACTGTTTCAACTGTCCCCCCCCTTCCTCCCCCTCCCCACCTTTCCCCCCCGTCCAGCCCATCCGTGTACCCATTAACCAATAGGACTTTCAGGTGGTAAAGGTCTGTCGCCCACCCGCAGGATCCCAAATCAAACCATATCCAGGGTTCAAACGTGAGTTCCACCAGGGATATTGTCTTTGTGGGTGCCCTGTGTAACGTGTCTCGCCTTGCCTGAAGTGAGCAAGACCACAAGACCATCAGCATTACCCCGTGGACAGTGATCTAAGTCAATAGAAAAGAAAAAGAAATAAAAGTGCTTATAACTTGCGCGGCACCAGCAGCGGCGTGCTGCTACTACGGATGTAAGGCCCAAACTTCCTCATGATTGCGAATCTTGCGTTTTAATGTCCTGTTCATCTGTTCCGCCAGTAGCTCCCTGCTCCATCTCGCGGATTACCTCAACCAGCGGGTGTGTTGAGCAGTCCGTTGAATCCTCCACCTCCGACAAAAGTTCGTTGTCCAGGCCTCCGGTGTCGGTATCATGTAGATGAGCTAGGCCTCCGAGTCTAGTTCTCTGATCCCTAGGGTCAGCGGGAGGCGCATCGCGGCCCCCTCTCCCTCGGCCTGCCGCATGCGGGTCCGGATAAGGCGACGGGTGTGAGCCCCGCCGCATTCTCGGAATTTGGGACCTTTGAGTCTTAGGTGAGTTCCTCCTAAAGTTTGCCGCTGCTAGTTCTGTTCGGATTCTGCGACCTTCCTCCTTAGCTTCTCGAAGTAGGGGTCTCTCTTCTAGCCAATGCCAGGCCTCCTCCGGGCGGTTAAAGAAATGCGACTTGCCTTTGAACATTACTTTCAGTTTCGCCGGGAAGAGCAGCATATACAAGATATGTAGATCTCGAAGTTTCGCCTTGACCGAGTCATATGATCGGCTCTGTTTTTAAACATCCTGACTGTAATCAGGGAAAATCATGATGTTCGTGTTCTCGATTTTAAGTTCTCCTTTCCTTCTGGCTTCTCGGAGGATAAGGTCTCTATCGGCATAGTTCAAAAAGCGCGCAATTATCGGCCGCATGCTCGCTCCCTCCGGCCGTTTCGCTAGTAGCGCCCTATGTGCTCTTTCGTTAATGAAGCAGTTAGAGAACTGGGCCTACGGGAATGTGGTACGTAGCCAGTCCTGTAGGAAGGCCGCTACATCCGTCTTCTCGATGCCTTCCCTAAAGCCTACGAATCGGAGGTTGTTTCGCCTCGCCCTGTTTTCGGCGTCGTCCACTCTCCACAGCAGTTGCCTGTGGGAGGCCTGCAACTCCGCCATTTCCTTACGAAGAGTTGAGATAGAGTCTTCTGTTTCACTAATTCTGGATTCTGCCGTAGTCACCCTTTCGGTGAGATTCCGGAAGTCTTGGCGTAGTAGCAGAACCTCAGAGCCCACCTCGCCTATCTTGGTCTCAAGTGCTGCTCTAGAGTCCTTGTTATCTGTCCTGGAGGCCTGGATCGCCTCCAGAAGCATGGCTGTGTCCGTGTGTGTTTCCGGGAGGCTCTAGGGCATCTCCTTTTGCGCCCTCGCCGTGGTGTAGCTCTCGATAGTTTCCTGCCTTGCGGACGGATCTCTTTTCCCCATGTTGCTCCTCTTGTATGGCTAGATGTTCTTGGGGATATGTAGAGCGCCCGGATTGTATCGGGCCGTGTGTCCCCCGCGGGGTGTGCCGTTTTTTCACCAGGCACTGGCGACGGTGTGCCTCCGGAAGATTCAACAGGGTGGGTTCAGGGATCCAGCCCCATGCAGCCGAAGTGGGTCCCCTGCGGTCGGTCTCACTCTCAGGCCGTATGTCCATTTCCGGTGGCAGGGGGCAGCCACGCGGTCAGGCCGGTCTCTCAGCCCCGTGATGGATATTCCTCTGAAACCCCCCAGGCCGGTTCACTGTGTTTGACCCCGGGGTCGGGGAGTGTCTCGCCCTTCGTCTCTGCGACACCTCCCGCCGGTTTCGCTCGATCGGCTTGAGCTCCTCTCCTGGGGCAAGGGCCTCTGGGGGTCCACTCCGGCCGACTCGGTCGCCGGTCTCTGCCACACTCCAGACGGGCGCTCGCCGGATGCAGTGGTTCGGTGTGGGCACCCGATTCCTCCTCCGCCGGTTTCGTCTTCCCTCTGGCTCCGATGTCTGGGGAGGCCCCCGGCAAGAGTCTCTGATGCCTGGGTGGAGTCAGAGACAGGCCGTTGGTTTTCGCCCGGTCGCCATCTTGCTGCGGCTGCACCGCTTCGGTGTTCTCCTCTCCCTGGCCGATTGCCGGTCGCAGTCCGGCAAAATATTCGGATTTGCTGTAGTAAAGGTATCAGGGCTAGCCTTGGTTACAGTTTTAGGCTGTTTTAGGAAGTTTTGGAAGGAAATAAACGTCAGATCAACGCAGCATACCGGGAGCCGACGTTGTCCAGGCCTCCGGTGTTGGTATCATGTAGATGAGCTAGGCCTCCGAGTCTAGTTCTCTGATCCCTAGGGTCAGCGGGAGGCGCATTGCGGCCCCCTCTCCCTCGGCCTGCCGCATGCGGGTCCGGATAAGGCGACGGGTGTGAGCCACGCCGCATTCTCGGAATTTGGGACCTTTGAGTCTTAGGTGAGTTCCTCCGAAAGTTTGCCGCCGCTAGAGCCACGTCTTACTCCTCCATGCTGCTGGCCACGCCCGCTGTGACCTTCATTTGTGCGTGGACCAGGTGGAATTGTGATAATTATTGCATGCTTTAAAATCCCCCCCTCCCACTGTCCATACCTTTCCCGCCCCCCCTCCCGCTGTCCGTGCCTTTCCCGCCCCCCCTCCCGCTGTCGACGCCTTTCCTGCCCCCCTGTTGTCTTTGTTTGCCATCTTTGCATGGCTCGTCCCTCGTTGCTTGTTTAAATCAGTCTTAGGCAGAAAGTCGGAGAAAGCCATCCCCTGCAGGTTGTGCATAAATCGCTGCAGTAACACACTACTGTGCTAATACATACACACGGATATTATCTGCATTAGAAAGATAAAATGTGTTGCCAGAATACAACGTTGTATGCCTCATGCAATTATTGGACTTGCAGCACTGTGACCTTCATTTGTCCGTGGACCAGGTGGAATTGTGATAATTATTGCATGTTTTAAAATCCGATATTCTTGAGAGTGGAATTTAAGTGAGGCAGTTTTCGCCTAACAAACGGTATGATGTTTACATTGGGGCATTACTTGCTTTGCACACCAGACACCAAGTTCTGATGTGTATTGGCCACTTACTTCAAGGACATTTTTTTTAACCTACCCAAATTTACGTGTTGAACATTTTGGGCGTTCCATACTTACAATCCATATCCAAATATGCTTGTGTGGTAATTGGGGGCTGGGGCATTTGCAAACCCTCCTGTTCTGAAATCGGCAGGCTGCAGCTCTAGCCACTAGGCCACATCCCGCCCCTTCTGGGTAGAGGAGCAGGGAGGACACCTTTGGATGTGCTCAGAAGCGGAGTGGTGCTTCAGTGTGTATATATGAATCCATATCCAAATATGCTTGTGTGGTAATTGGGGGCTGGGGCATTTGCAAACCCTCCTGTTCTGAAATCGGCAGGCTGCAGCTTTAGCCACTAGGCCACATCCCGCCCCTTCTGGGTAGAGGAGCAGGGAGGACACCTTTGGGTGTGCTCAGAAGCGGAGTGGTGCTTCAGTGTGTATATATGAATTAGGCTACCTATTTATGTTTAACACAGGAACAGACAGGGTCTCTCCCTTGTGTGTCAACTAACAGAGAGGGCCACTTAGGCTTCTATTTGAATCAGGAAATGGCGCTTCTTCGTCTGTTCATGTACAATCAGGGCTAGCTCTGTGTGTGCGCAGGGTCAGTGACTGCAGCTCTTACACAAGAAGGACAGTAATGTCCCCACCAACCTCTGATCTTAGCCGACCATGATCAGAACCTTCTTGGCTTTCTTCTCTTTTAGGGGTAGCTAGAGCACAAACATGGCAGTTTTTGCTTTCTTTGACCCTCTTCTGTCTCTGCTTGCCACAGGTTCATTGCCAAGTCTCCAATTGGTTGCCCTGTCTGCTTTCTCTGACCCTCCTCTGCTGTTGCTTGATTTCTGTAATCCTAATCTGTCCCTTTTTCTCTGGGGGCTTGGGGGGGGGGGCTCTCTCACCTACCCTGCTTGTTTCACCTGCCTTTGCTTGCCTCCAGATTCGCTCGCAGTGTGTGTGTGGGGGGGGCTCTGTGTGGGTGTGTGAGGGGGGGCTCTATGGGTGTGTGGGGGGGCTCTGTGTGGGGGGGACTCTGTGTGGGTATGTGTGGGGGGCTCTGTGTGTGTGTGTGTGTGTGGGAAGGCTCTGTGTGTGTGTGTGTGTGTGTGGGTGGGGCTCTGTGTGGGGGGGCTCTCTGTGGGTGTGTGTGTGGCATTTGCCAGAGATTAAGCTATTGCCATTGTAAATGACAATGCCATTTATTTATCTGTTTTCAAAACCAACACATAAATAAAAATGTTGTCATTTACAATGCCAATAGCTCTAACTTTTGCAAAGGCAAAACCGTTGCATTGTAAATGCTTGTTTACTTTATTCCTGGACATGCAAAGGTGCACAGCACCGAATTTATGTTGCTTTCACCATATCTGCCATCTCTATTGACACTTCAGCTACTTGCACCCAAAAGTGTACTACTGTGAACTTTTCCTGAAGGGTTGGGCTCAAGACTCCCACAGCCATTCACAGACTAGAGCCCAGTCTTGCTTCTTGACCTTCGGAGGCCTCTAACCTTCTCCCATGTTCAAAGAATTTCTTTGAGCATTTGCAGTTGGCTGTGAGCCCCAGACTGCCACATCTCGTGCATTATTTACTGCGAGTTAATGGCTAGTTATCCATCAGACAAAAAAGACATTAAATCTTCTTCCCCACCACAAAAAACAACATATCTCGTTCGTCGGGCTATATGAATCACACAACCCTGCTCTGAGCTACTCTACGTTATTCCACTCCATACCACTCTACACCACTCCACTCTACTTTATTCCACTCCATTCCACTCTATGTCACTCTGTGTTATACTGCACCACTCAACACAATGGCACTCTACTGCACTCTGTGCCACTCTACTCTATGCGACTCCACTCTACGCTACCCCACGCCATTCTAACATATGCCACTCCACCCTGCACCAGTCGAGACTACACCACTCCACGCCACTTTACTCTACACCACTCCACGCCACTATTTATTAGCTATGCTGAACAGCAGCTGTGCTGTTGTACACCATGGCTGAAAGACTTTGGCAAAGCCAATTCCTCTCCCAAAAGCGAGTCCTATTTGCCCTACTATTTTATCATGCAAGAGCATGCTTCTGGTGAAAAAAGGAACAAGAGATATCGGCAGGAGACTCGTTCGAGCAGAAAACATCTCTTGCAAGACATTTTCTATGTGAACCATTCTTCTGTGGGTGAAAATTATACAAAATCACGTAATGCAAAAGTTCATGAGTGTCGGGTACTGTGAAGTTCCTATATTTTCCAAATGTTGCCACAGCCTACAAAATACTGGATTTTTTTTTAAATTACAAAATATACTGTTGCAGGGTCTCTGCTTGTACTGCCTTTTTACTTTGGCATAGAATAACACTGAATCTCTTTTCACAGATATGGGCTTATTATGCCAAAGAAGCTCCTACAGAGGCCTGCCTTTTTGCCAAAACATTCAGCATTTGCAGATGATTCAGATGAAGAGGTGAGGTATCACATTTGTCATTGATTTCCTTAAGGAATGGACCGTACCAATCTTTCCACACAGTCATATGTTAACACTAAAAGATATCTTCTATTTGCTACTGAAAGGGGGTATTCTGAATGAGCTGCAAAGTTATCTGACAGTAGGTCATATTTTGATCAATTTGAGTCGACTCTTACTGAACTAAATAGCTCAAAGCTGATTATCTTTGCGATTCAAATATTTCAAAATATGCTGTAACAAATGTTTTAACCAAATAACCTTGGAATGTGTTGCCTAGTTATGTATGATTATAGGTAGTATCTAGTCACCATGCAAAAGAGTATCAAGAATGTATTAGAGAACAGAGGTCAGAAATAATGGAGTTTATATGGTTACTCAAAGAGAAAAAAAGTAATAGTGGTTATAGACTGCTATCCGTCTATTTAGAGATGCTTAGTAACCAACTGTCTGTGTGTGAAAGACCTATTGTCAGTTCACATTGATCTTAGAGCCTGCCCATTGCTTACAATTGGTTGACTTTACTTTGTCTCATATGTTTGCGTTTGATTTGTTGCTTTGAGAGGGATGTACTTCCTCTTCCACTGTTTGTCCTTCCTGCGGAGCATGGCTTCATACTGCTTGTATTTAAAGCACTACATTTTTGTTTTTGGTGAAGCACTCCATAAGAGTGCAGGTGTTTTCTAGCTGTCTACCTCGTGTTCTTCTCTTGCCCCCCTCATGGCTCTGTTACTTTCACTTGCCCATGTGCTTCTCTTCCACTTACTTCTGTGATGTGCTTGCATGAGTCTACCCCGCCTTACAGTTCTCCCCTTCTGCTCTACATTGCTTTCCCTCGCCCATATACTTCTGGTCACCCCTGCTACACTCTGTCCAAAGCCATGTTTAATATGTATGATATGTTAAATAGATATACAAGCACCCACTAAACTTATATGACTGCAGCAAAACTTGCCTTTATTTTATTTGCCCAAAATGTGGTACACAATTTATCTGCTGCAGCTGCGGAAAACTGCGCTTGTGTGCCACATATATCTAAGTGCCCTGTTAACTTCTCATTGTCTGAATAGAGGTGGTCATTGTGCTCACATGCTTTTGCAGAGCATGCATGATTAAGGCAGATTAACTTTGTGTAAGCTGTGTGACTTGATAGACATGATTCTATCATCAGTATCAAAATTACCCGGTCGTGGGAATTAATATCTAATATGGAGTTTTTTTTATTTTAATTGACCAGAAATGGGGCCATATAAGGCACCAAGCAGGTATTCTGTTTGACCTATTCCCTTCTCTCCGTTCTTCCTCCCTCTCCCTGCAAAGTATGGAGAGTGTGTGTCGTAACGGCTATAGCGGTCAACCTTGAAGCTGGAAAGTGGGTTCGAGTCTCGGCAGGGACACTCAATATCCTGGGATTTTGGGCAAATCACGTAATCTCCCTGTGCCTAACAACAAAAAAATTGTAATAATTTATGTATCCATCTGTAACGCAACTGGTGCTCCTGAAAAGCTCTTTGATACCTTGGGGTCTAGTTCGCCGTATATACAACTACAACAACAACAAAAAGTACGAGGGAGGCTGTCCGTGATGTGGAGGAACACTGGCTCCTGCTTTTTAGGTCTCGCCCTGCGATCGCAGGCCAAAGGCCTGCTGTCGCAGAGCGAGACTATTGTTATCATTCCGCTTTTCACGGACTCAAGGGGAGAGGACAACAGACTGTCACGCGCACGCAGCAGCAGCCTGCCGGGATCAGGTCGCGCGCGTCAACACGCGCTCCGATTCCGGCAGGCTTTTCACAACACATGCCCAACAGACATACAGCCCAACCCCCCGCCGCGCATACACACACACATACAGAACCCCCCCCCCCCTCGAGCATACACACATGCACACACAGAACCCCCGGCGCTTACACACACATCTCCTACCTCATCTCAGCGTGTCTTCTCGCTCCCTTGCCCCCGCTCCTCTGGTGCGCGCGCCGGCTCCTCTGTGGTGCAGGTCCGTGCTTGTTAACATGAAAGCGCCTGTCTAACAGGAGCAACAGTCTCCTCCAACTTGCTATGGTGGGCTGGGGCTCTTGATCTGGCTTCCAATCCACCCGGCATGCTGGGAGCTGCTGGCGCGCGTGGGACGCCGGGAGCTGTAGTCCCGACGGCCGCACGCAGTGACCTCACAGGAAGTGAAGCGCTGGGCAGGAAGCCGGGGGAGGGCATCTGAGAACCTGCTTGCTGCTTCTCAGTAGGAGCCGGGCAGGGGCCGCCTCGGGGCAGACAGCGGTCCAGCAGCACAGGGTGAGTGAGCCGGGCAAATGTATTCGTTGAAGTAAAGATAAAAACGTGCATGCATTTGTGAAAATGTGAATTGGGTTTGTTGAGAGGTCTCGATTTTGGGTCCATTCTCATAGTTCGAAGCATACTGTAGAAGGGAGAGGTGATCCCTAATGACTGAAAGAATTAACTGTGTAGTTGCCAAAGTGTCAAATGTCATTTGACCTCTTCAGCAAGCTCAGGCGTGTCAGCCAATGGGACTATGCGTGTAGAAAAATATTACACCGATGTGTTTTCTGTGAAATCAAAGTCTCAAAGGCAAAGTGTGGTTGGCTTTAGTGAGGGGACTGCTTGTGTTGTCTGTTGAAGCGTTTGACTTTTGTGGTAAATGAGTAGCCTGAGGCTGATGCTTGGCACTCCCTTGGTGTGCCCTCCTTGCATGCACCCCGTCCTTCTCCACACAAACGTCACGGTGGGGCAAATCCAGGAGATAGTAAGAAATGTTTTTTTTTATTAGGGATTGCCTTGTTTTGAGAGGTTGCCCCAAAATGTTACAGTAATGGTCCGAGAAGTAAAAAAGAAGTCAGCAAACTGATAACATGAAATAATTAAACATGAATTATATAATATGAATGGAAGCTGTTTACTTGATGCACAGTAGAAACACAGGTGTCACTTATAACTTAAAGAGGCAGTGGATCTCATTCCATGAGCATCAGATAGAAGGAATGCTTAGCGTGTTGAGTTTTGAACTAGTGAAAAGTGATTTCTCACAGATATTTCGCCATTACACTGTGCCCTCACACACTGCCCCCTCACACACTGCCCCTCACACACTGCCCCCTCACACACTGCCCCCTCACACACTGCCCCCTCACACACTGCCCCCTCACACACTGCCCCGTCACACACTGCCCCGTCACACACTGCCCCCTCACACACTGCCCCGTCACACACTGCCCCCTCACGCACTGCCCCCTCACACACTGCCCCCTCACGCACTGCCCCCTCACGCACTGCCCCCTCACGCACTGCCCCTCACACAGACCACTCACACATTGCTCACTCACAGTAAAGTAGTCCACACATACTGCACCCTCACACACACTGCCCCCTCACACACACTGCCCCCTCACACATTGCGCACTCACACTACTTTTGGCCACACACACTGCACCCTCACACCCCGCACCCTCGCACACCTCGCACCCTCACACACTCTCATTACACTGCCCCCTCACACACTGCCCCCTCACACACTGCCCCCTCACACACTGCCCCCTCACGCACTGCCCCCTCACACACTGGCCCCTCACACACTGGCCCCTCACACACTGGCCCCTCACACACTGGCCCCTCACACACTGCCCCCTCACACACTGACCCCTCACACATTACTCATTCACACTACTTTAGGGCACACACACTGCACAATCACACCCCTCACACACTGCCCCCTCACACACTGCCCCCTCACACATTGCTCACTCACACTACTTTAGGGCACACACACAGCACAATCACACCCCGCACCCTCACACACTGCACCCTCATACACTGCCCCCTCACACATTAGCCCCCACTCATCACCACAACAACATCACTCAGCGCCACCACAGCATCAATCTGTGCAACCATTCAACAACAACTGGTTCAAATATGTTCTCTCAATATTTCAAGCTTTATTACAAATGTCACAATTGTTTTTAATATTTCACTTCTATTCTTGGATTTTCATCACAATAAAATACACTGAACATAATCTTCACAAAAGTTATTTACAAAAGTTTAAGCTATTGCCATTATAAATTACAATAACTTTAATTTAAGTATTAATTATTTAAAAAAATAAAAACCATTGTTATTTGTAATATCAATACATCTAACTCACGTAAATACAACACATATTGCATTACAAATGCTATAGGTTGTCACATTTGCGAAAGGTATAACTATTGGCATTGTAAATGACAAAGCTATTAATTTCGCTATTTTCAAAACCAACACATAATTAAAAAAAATTGTCAGTTACAATACCAATAGCTCAAACTTTCCTAATGCGAGACCTATTGCATTGCAAATGCTTGTTTAGTGTAGACCCGATGAAATGCTCTGAAGTAAAAATCACAAATCTTTTAATCATCAGCTACTCCTTTTCTGCGGTAGCTCAGCTTTGAATATGCTCTTACTGGAATCCCACTCTGAAGAACTTTCTACTTCCTATTTTCAAAATACAATTGTGGATCTTTTCCATGTGAGGAATTCCCTCTATCCAAAGCTTGAAAAGATGGGGATCCTGATATCTGTCCAGTTGTTATTGAGCTGGATCGAGGATGACACTACTTAAATGTGCTGTGATGCAATTTCTGCAGTTGAGCAGACACCCGGACACCATCAGAGCAGCAACCTGCAAGTAGTTCACATTTTCAATTCCAGCAGGACCTTCCACAAATAAATGCTATAAATAAAGAGCCACCAATACTGCTTTTGTTCCAATCTTTAATGGCTCGGTGGAATTTAACAAACACCTTGATGGCAGTGCCATGCAGGAAACAAAGACACTCGTAACTTCATAAGTAAGTAGAGATAACCTAGCTCAAGCAAGCAGATTTTGGACTTTTAGAAGCTATGCCTGTGAGATATCCACCAGTTAACGTGCTGCTATTATACCGTGGAGCTTACCGGGTTAACCGAGCTCTGTGGAGCGAGTGCCGTAACCAAATGAGATATTTTAAAATGCATTGGGTTTGAGACTGATTAAGTAAGATAAGGCAAATTTACTATCACGTTTGATCCGCTGGCAGTTGACTCACAGATTCTGCTCTTTGTGGCTCGTCCCCTTTCTGCTGCCACACCATCACACCCAAAATATAGATGCCCTAATTACACCACAAAGAACTTAAACACAAGAATTCTAGGACTGTTATGGTATCTAGTGTTTTGTCTTTTGCAGGATACAAATAGTAATTTAAGTCTGTTTTACAATAAATGAAAAGAGCATTTGACTGGATTTGGGACTTTGGGTGTTCAATATTTTTGTACAAAGATATTTTTGTGTGGTCTTTATTGTTCTAATTTTTGTTTTTGAAGTTTGTATTTTCATATGGCACTCTTGATTATACCTTCTTCTTTCAGTATGTATTCAATAATGCCTTATTTGAAGATAGGTCAGTTTACAGTGCATGTTTTCCTGCTGCCAATTTAACAAACAAGAGTGTAACATCCAATAATTGAAAAATCACTTCTTAATTGCTGTGTGTTAAAAGGAGACACAATGATAAGTGTGTAAGTCTTTTATTGCTTACAAAGTAGAGCCACCAACTCCTGCTGCTAGCCTCTAGGTTCTCCAGGTTACAACTGTCTGAATGAGACGCTACCATGGAGATAGAACAGGCAAGCACATGCACACAACTTTCAATGTTTACAACACATCCCCTTTACAGAGGAATCAAAAGAGAAAAGAAAAGAAGAGACAAGAAAGAAAATACAGCATTAAGAATAAAGCTACATTATACAAAATATTCCAAAAGTAATGTGAAACTGTCCAAGGCAGACTTAAGAACAAATTTAGGAAACTCAAAACATTTCATAATCTTCATACCTTTTAGGAAGACGGTGAGACCTAGCAGGATGACGCGAAGAACTACAATTGGTGGGCAAGTTTGAAGCAGGTGAAACTTCTGACCATGAAGGAAATATAGACTTGTCACCTTGGAGCTTCACCAAACGAGACATGCTCCATTTTTCACCATTATGTACAGTAACCACATTCCTATTTACTGCAGTAATAACAAATGGTCCCATTTATTCAGTGACACCCTTCCTGTGCCAGCGTGGTCTCTTGATGAGTACCCACTCGCCAACCTTCCATGACATGACCTTGGTTGATTTGTTTAAATCAAACCTCTGTTTGTACATATTTTGGTAGGACCTGATTTTATCACTCACCTCCTCCTCACACAAAACAGAACCCTCAATAAGAGGTAGCCACCTAGGATTGAGTCCTCTGCCCTCACATGCCCTTGCCCTTTGTCCCCACCCTGTTTTTCTTTGAACCGTTGACAGACTTCCTTTCGTCTCCATGGTTGTCTCTTCCCTTATCCTCACTCCCTCTCCTCCCCTACCCCCGACTACTCCCTCTCGCCTTTCACTCCTCCCCTAATTGCATTGCTGATTATTTGATTTTAAGTTTACTTGTTGATCTTCTTCAATGTTTTAAGACCGAACTATTTTGTCTGATGCCCGATGGAGCTACTTGGTTTAGCTATAGGGGAGATGGGTCTTGGATTCCCTCCTTGGTCGTCACCTACCCAGGCGGTCTTTAGGTAGACTTCTTTTCGTCTCTCCTTTTTGACTCTGCCCTAGCTCCTAGCCTCTCTCCCTTGAATCTCTTCCCTTGCCTGCGACTCTGTCTACCCCCTGTCCTTTGTGCCCTTTGACTAAGCACTCCTTCTCCCCTTGTTGGGGAAAGATCCAATATTTATACTCTGGAGTCTCAGTGAACCCGCTGAGTGAGTCCACTGTGCCAAGGGAGCCACTCACACTTGAGGTATGGTATGGCACCCCTTGCCAAAGCACTCCCTCTCCCCTTTTGGGGAAGGATCCAGTATGTAGACCTTGGAGTCTCAGAGACCTCTCTGAGAGAGTCCACTGCGTAAAGGGAGCCTCTCGCAATAGAGATAGGGAAGGGATACCACCTCCCTTGGGATCACAGCTTACTGGACTTTGGACGTTGCCTTGACTCGTCTACCGGTTGGTGTCCCCGTCACCCTTCCTCTCTTCTCCCCATCCTGTGTCTCTCACCCTCCCCTCCCCTCCTCTTTCCCACCTTCATTATCTGTCTACTTCCCCTACTCCAACCCCCCTGAATCTCTCACCTTGCCTTCTTTTCCCCTTACGTATTTTCTCGACCTTACAAGTAACTATTTTGCCATGCTCTAAGAACTGTGTAACCTTTGTAACGATGTAACCTGTAACTATGATCTAATGCTCATGTAAAGCACTCTGATACCTCCGGGTCTAGCCAGCGCTATATAAAACTTTTAAAATAAATAATTAATATATAAATAAAATAGCGCAACTCTCCCTCTTAACATTTGAAATTGGGTTCTTTGCAAAACACTATTGACTGCTGTGTGATGAGCCCACCAGGTGTCTCTTAAGATTCTCTTAAGAAGAACTCTCATTTCAACTACCTTTGTACACATGCTTTGACCACTCTGTTCATACGCTCCGCCAGTCCATTGGCCTGAGGAACATAAAGGGCAGTTCTCTGATGAACGATGCAACAGTCATTCAAAAACTCGAATTGCAGCCCATTGTCTGGAACTTGGGAATTCCTTCATTAGCAAATTCGTCTTTGTGAAAATCAATAACCACCCTAATACTGACCGAACGTGGAGACCCATTTGGACGAGTAATCCACCAAAAGGATCACAAATCTGTCTACTGGGTTCAATAGCTCAAAGGGACCCATCAGATCCAACCCCAACTTGACCCAAGGTTCTTGTGGGATCTCAAAAGGAGACAGTGGGGGGTGTTAACAACACGGGACTTGTCACAAGAAGCACACTCATAACACATATTAACCACTTTCTCAACCTGACTATCCATCTTTGGCCACCAATACCTCTCCTGGAGGCGAGACTTCATGAGACTTCTTCCCAAATGCCCCTCCTGAGCCAGCTATATGAGCTTTGCTTTAAGACCCTCAGGTAGAATCCCTCTCTCTCCACGCATAAGTTGGCCCTTGGTAAAAGGTAAGCTCATTCCTGATGGACCAAAAAGGGAGTAAACATTCAATAGGTAGTCTTGATAGACAATCTGCCTCTTTGTTGGCAGCACCAGGAAGATATTCCACAACGAAAATTGTACTCTTCTCAACCTACACTTC
Source organism: Lissotriton vulgaris (assembly GCF_964263255.1). NCBI lineage: Eukaryota > Metazoa > Chordata > Amphibia > Caudata > Salamandridae > Lissotriton > Lissotriton vulgaris. The sequence continues at coordinate 338,930,300 of NC_141687.1, read as the reverse complement.
AACGCTTTAGTCTTGGAGTAAGTCTCTCACTCTCCATGCAGGAGAATACCTGTACCAAAGGCCGATGGTCAGATCTTACTAGGAAGGGAATGCCCAATAGATAAAACTTAAAATGCTTTACATGAATACTGTTCCGTTTTTTCAATGCCCTAGAGGCAAACGCAACAACTTTCTCCTCACAACAATCAACTTGAGAGAGTACAGCGCCAAGACCACACAAGCTGTCATCTGTAGTTAGAAAAGTTTTCTTTTTGGAGTCAAAATGGCTCACGGTTGGCATTTTTCCTATTACAGGCTCTGGCAAACTCAGGCGACCAAACAAAGAGTGGTCCTTTCCTAAGCAGGACTCTGATGGGTTCAACTGTGGAGGCAAAGCCCTGGATGAATTTTGAATAAATTCAGCGAGACCGAGAAAATACTTCACTTGCTCTTTGTCAGTTGGAGCAGGAGCATCGACAATGCTCTTTGCCAGATCCAGCTTTGGTTGGATGCCCTCCCCAGATATAATATGTCCCAAATATGTGACAGAAAATACATTCATTTTGCTTTTCAAACGATTTACTGTTAAACCTTCGTCAGCCAGTCTTTGTAGTGTGCGTCTTAAAATTGTGTCATGTTCAGAATCATCTTTCCCATATAGGAAAATATCGTCCTGAAAAAACGTGATCTTAGAAATATCCTTTAAGACCACCTTCATAATGCCCTGAAAACAGGCAGCCGCCGAGGTAACCCGAACGGCATCCTGATGAAACGGAAAGCCCCCAGTGGTGTTACAAAAGACGTAAGGTGTCTGGAATCCGGTTAGAGGGGGACTTGGTGGTACGCCGAGGATAAGTCTAACACACTAAAGACCTTTGCACCACCAGCATATTGATCGACTCAGAGATATTAGGAAGTGGTTGACGATCCACCCATATCCACTTATTTGGGCTTCTCAAGTCAACACACATCCTAATGCTGTTCCCTCCATCCTTGGGAGCCAAAACCACTTGGGCCTACCATTTGGAGGATTCGATTTCCTCAAAAATACCTTGAATGACTAGCCTTTTAAGTTCACACCGTAGTGGTTCCAACATCATGTTAGCGACCTTTCAAACTTTTGGCACCACTGGTATAGCACTTTGCACCACTGGTATAGCACTTTGCTTAAGTACGATGCGGTGTTCAAAGTCTTTGAGGAGCCCCAAATGATCAGAAAAGACTTGGGGAAATTCCTCAAAATACTTATTGGAAGACATATTATGATCAACTAACATGACCTGTTCTGAAGGACAGCGAGCATTAGGATTAAGAATTATCCCCAAGTCTCTCTGATGTCTCCAACCGAGGAGGATGTCACCACATTTGGCGACATAGATATTTCCAATGGTGTCCCTTCCTTTAAAATGGATATTCATGATGGCATAACCTACTGCATCAATGTGTAAGCCACCATAACTGACTAGGTTGATGTCTGGAGCAAAAAGTTTAAATTCATGAAAAGTCTTGTCTAAAAGTTCATTTGCTAGCATTGTAAAAGGAGTACCAGAGTCTGCTAGAACGACAAACAACTATCTCCAATTACCACGTCGCATTCTGGTACACTGATGAGGTCTGCATCCACCATGCAATCACCCCCTTACACTCAACATAGTTGTTATGGGTGAAACATATGTTTGAATGTTCTTGTGCGTACTCTGCCCCCAGACTTGCATACTCTAACATAGTAGCCTTTGATCCCACGTTTGTGACACGTGGTATTCCTTGCATAGCATTGAGGGTAGTTGGAAGAATGATTGTTTTCTTTTTTACAATCAATTTTATTAAGTTTTGAATGCAACAACAAACAGCACCATTCAGAGCTACATCATACACTGTAAGAATAGTGGTAAAACACATCACAGTGGCATCAAGTTTATACATATGTAGGTCCAACAACAGCGTATCCACGTGTACCCAAAGACCAGACCACTCCATATCAGTCTTCTATCACTCCGACATATTTGCCCCACATGCGGCGAAATTTCTTGGAGCATCCCCATGCGACATAAAGAGCCCAGGCCGCTCCTGCACAGCACACCAGTCCACTCCCAAGAATGATTGTTACTACCACATCTGTAACATATTAATCTCCGAAAAGTCTGTGGAGGTTCTGGGTCAATTCATGAATGCTACTGGGTGTAGGAACTTCGTCTGCGGTAGTATTGTGGGCCTTCATCTCTTTGACCCAACCAGAGGTGTGTTCTATCCCCTCTACAATGGCTACAGCTTCCTTGAGTGACAGATTTTTGGATTAAAGTTTTTCTTGCACCCTAGAACTGTTTGTGCACCTGACTAGTTGGTCTTGTATCAACGAGTCAGTGAGATCACCGAATTCACAGGTGCATGCAAGTGTATTTAGGGATGCTAAATAATTGCCAACTTTTCCGATTCTTGGACTGTCATGAAAAACCTCATTGATGTGACGTCCAAAATATTTTTCTAACATTTTCATGGACATGTCAAATACATCAGACGGTTCACCATCACCTTCTCCAACTGGAATTATGTCAATGCTTTTGTAAATATTATGCCCCTCTATTCCCAGATTGTGGAGTAAAATCGCTTGTTTTCTATGAGCAGAAAATTTCTCTCCACTAACTGCAACTGAATAAGAGTCAAATAACAATTTCCATCTTTTCCACAGTAGAAGAGGTTCACCTTTCTCACAAAGAAATGGAGGTGGCTTGCTCATAGTAGTGGTAGACATAGTAAGACTTTAGTGCAAGTTGAATGGTAAATAAAAGAAGCACAGTAAAACCAAATAAGTAAAAATGTCACTAAAAACACATTGGTACCAAAAAGACAGTAAGCATGTAAAAGTTGTTCCTCACCGATAAAGATTAAAGGTAATGCAACAAAAACTTGGGAGAGGAAGCATACTGTTCAAGACTATGATGATGAGAAATACAACATTGGAAACTGGTAAGCGCAGGAAATAGCAGCTTTTTGTGGATATTGGGGGACCTCCAAATATAGAAAACAGTACCTGCATGTGAGAGATTGCTGATTGCTTGTAAAGAAAAGCTCGAAACAAGCTCCTTGACTGGTTGTCATGGAAACAGGAAACAAATATGGCGGCACGCACGCAGCATAACGTGAGGTGCGTGTGTGTAACGTGATGACAAACGTGACTGGAAGCAATTGTGCGCATGGGTAAAAAATTGCCTATTTCCGACCTAGAACCTCGTAGAAAATCAGGAGAGGCAGGAGGGAATCCGTCAGAGGTCGTAGGGAGTCGTGTCTTCACTGGTCTCACGATGGCACCCAGTGAGGAGAAGACAACAGCCGTGGGTTCACAAAGATTGAGGAGAGTTGGTGGCAGACTTGTCCTCCGCAAGTTTCTCTCGTCGCCAGTGTTAAAAGAAGACACACTGGTAAGTTTGTAAGTCTTTTATTGCTTACAAAGTAGAGCCACCAACTCTTGCTGCCAGCCTTTAGGTTCTCCAGGTTACAACTTTCTGAGTGAGACGCTACCATGGAGATAGAACAGGCAAGCACATGCAAACAACTTTGAATGATATACACACTGTGTCAGGATATATGTTTATTCTTAATAAAAATAATAAAGTACAGTATCTAGATAGGGTAGTAATCCAGGGTCCAGGAAAGGTTAAGGTAAAGGCCCCACCGGGAGCAGCTGCCCTGCTGCTCTGTAGTATGGGGTTAAATGAAATGAATCCAATGAAATCCGAGAAGGAAGCAAGTTATGTGATATTTAATATCCAGTTAAATACACATATAGGGAGCCCACGGCAGAGGTTGTCAATGTAGAGAACACCAACAGCAATCTGACGAGGAGGAACAGAATGAATAGGGAAAAGAATGCATAAGCACTCTAAACAGAATGTATAATAAAATGGAACAAGATCTTAAAGGTAAAGCACTATAAATCACTTACAGAATACTACATACCCCCTCCCCTTAAACACACACAAAAAAATATATATATATATATATATTTAATATAAAACATAATCTTTAAATCTGATAGGAAGTTTGTGAACACGAGTATCATTAGACACCTTAACATTAGTATCATTAGGAACATCACATTAAAAGTTATCATCACAAGAAACAGATGCATCAATACGATCATTTTTACAATCAAATCCAGGACCAAATGTAAAATCAGAATCATTTCCAGATAGATCATTGCAGCATGTTCTGTTAAAAATATCAACATGAGAGTCAGATATTTTCACTACATTGTTCTTGCGCCACCAACCTCTTTTGTCAAGTAACAGAAGAATTTGTGACTTTGATGATGCAAGCAGGTAATGTGAATTTAGATTGACCTTTACAAAGCGTAAAAGGTTTCTTGATAATAACCCAATCATTCATATTGAAAGCACAATTAGAATGTGTAGAGTTTCTATCATAAAATCTTTTCTGAATAGTTTGTTTATGGTCAACAACATTTTTAGTATCTTGTAAATCAGTAACCGAACTTCTCTTCTTGTTTAAATCCTTACCAACAGAAAATTTTGAAAACCAGTGTGGTAAAAGTTTAGATTTAGCCTCTCTACCACGGTGAGCTTTGAAAGGAGTAACATTAGTGCGCAAATGTGGAGTATTAAGGTATGCCCAAACTTTGTCACGTATAAATTCAGCCACATCAACATTGGATGAAAGAGCTGATTTTATACCTTCCTTAATGAAGCAGAAATGCCTAAATGCCCTTCGTGTGCTAAGGCAATGATCGTGTTCCTTAATGAAGTAGGAGGAACAAATAGGCCATTCCTGATAAAAATTTCGTTTTCAAATGAAATCTCTTCACTAACTTGTGCAAAAGAACTTAATTCACTACTAAGACTTTTATTGTTGGGCCATTTAGTTCTGATGAAAACCTCCACTTTTTTAAAAACTTCATCATTTTTCATGGCAACCACTCAATCATTTTGAGAAATACCACTAGAACATGAAGCAATAGCATCAATTAAACCCACAACACAATCTGAATTAATGTGATCTTCATCCTCAGCATTGCTAGGAAGTGGCAACCGGGAAAGGCAATCAGCCCGTACATTTTTTCCCCCTTGAATGTATTTCACCGTCAGATTGTACTCCTGTAACTTGGAAAGTAATCTCACCAATCTGGCGGATGCTGTACCTAATCCATTACCAGATAACAAAGATACTAACGGTTTGTCATCAGTATACACCTAACATGGGATACCCCAAATATATGTTTTAAACTTTTGGATGGCCCAAACAATTGCCAGTGCCTCTCGCTCAAACGTGCTATAGCTACATTCAGCTGTGGTTCCGAGCACGAGAAGCGAAGGCAATAGTATTTTCCTTATGATCTACCCATGGTCCGAAAACTGCTCCCAAACCTTTTTGGCTTTCATCTACTGAAATGAAAGGTTTCGCTCTAGGCACAAAAGGTTGTAAGGCAGGAGCATTAATAACTAGCAGTTTAACCTTCTCAAAGATATCCTGAAGAACAGAAGACCAGTCAAATTTACAGCCTTTCTTCAATAGACTCCTGAGTGGCTGAATTGTTTGAGCATATCCAGGCACAAATCTAGCATAGTATTCGCAGAGGCCAAGAAAATACCTCAAAGTATCTTTGTCTGAGGGAGGAGGCGCATTGCGTATAGCTTCGATGTTACAAAATTTAGGTTTGATTCTGTCTTTAGATATTAAGTGACCTAAATATTCAACTTCACGAACAAGTAGTTTACATTTGTTAGCCTTTACTGTCATACCTTTCTCACGTAAGATAGAAAGTACCTGTCTTCGAATAATCAAATATTCTTCCTCAGTTTCATTATGTATCAATATATCGTCTTGAATTGCCTGCACTTGACTTAAATTTCCAAAAAGATTGTCCATTCATTTCTGAAACACACTTGCGGCCGAAGCAAGGCCAAAAGGTAATCTTAGATACTTGAATGCCCCAAATGGCGTCACGAAAGCTGTGAGAGGTTGAGATTCAAGTAACAGTTGGATTTGGTTGTATGCTGAGTGCAGATCTATGGTTGAAAAACATTTAGATTTACCAATGTTGGCCAACATTTTATGTATGTGTGGTAACGGGTGGCAGTCAACTAGTATGTTTTGATTAAGAGAACTTAAATCTACACATAATCTTAAATCCCCATTAGATTTATTTCGCAAAACTACCGGAGAAACCCACTCCGAAGCATTGATAGGCGCAATAATACCATCAGCTTGAAGATTGGAAAGTAGGGTTTTAAGGTCTTCACTGACACTAATGGGGATAGGGCGAACTTTTTGTATAACAGGGTTTGCATTGTCTTTCAATATTATGGTATGTTCAAAACCCTTTACCTTACCAACCGCACTTTTGAAAACTTCAGGAAAGTCTGCTGTGAGATTATCAACAATAGTATTTTCATTTGTTATGGCTAAAACATTGTAAGGTAATTCACCAAGAACTATGGGAGGATCTTGTCCCGGCCGTAGGATAATTCCCAACAGACCAAGATCTTTCCATCCAACTATATTCCTTCCTTTAATCGCTACATAAATTTTAGTTTTAATTGATCTCCCTAGGCAAGTAAGTATGTCCCAAAAATATCCTGTTCTCCAGATGCTTTTGGGTTGATGTCTGGGGCAAGAAGAGGAAATTCATCAGGCCATAATTCATAAAATGTAACATCAGCAAGGATTGTAACAGGTGCATCCGAATCAGCCATGGTAGAAATAACCTTATTATCAACAATAATATCAACAAATGGGCCCTTGATAGGTTTGTCAGAATACTCAGGAACAGAATGAATAGGGAAAAGAATGCATAACACTCTAAACAGAATGTATAATAAAATGGAACAAGATCTTAAAGGTAAAGCACTATTAATCACTTACAGAATACTACATGCTCAGCCTCCAAGGTAACTGATAGTACACTCAAACATACACAAATAGAACTAAAGATGACATCATAGAGACAGGCTGAGCAGCAGAATTCAAGACATTAGGAAAGGACAAAGAAGGAGAAGCAGCAGGATGCAACAGAGTTTCTCACAATCTGCAATTGACTCTCCCATCGATTCTGTCAAACCTTAAAATACTAAAAGAGGCCCTCCTCCCACTAAGGCTCCTCAGGAAGACCTTCAGTACCCTCTGTAGCTGGAACAAACCATGGCCATCACAAACACCTGGGAGTTATACTTGCACTATACGACCCTAAGATAATAAACAACCCTTTTAAAACATCTTGTTCCTCCTATGTTCGCTGATAAACTAAATCCCAGGGATTTAAATACGCCTTCCAGAAACATAAGCATTACTCAATGCATTCTAAAAAGCCTTTGTATTGTATGATACATTTTCTTAAAGCAGAGTCTGATTTCTGCCCTTGAAGGTTTTTTTTTTGTGAAAATCTTTTTATTAGCAGAATAATTATGGGCGATCATGACATGGTAATCACATTTGTAGATTTCACACTTCCAGTGTGTACACAAACGCCGTTTCCGTACAGTAAGTAGATATTTTCATTTTACAAGTTCTGAAACAGTCCCAATATAACGCCCCCCTCCCATTCCCTCCCTCCCTAGGCACTTGGATAAGTCATATTAAACAATCATGTTTCCTCGCCCACTCTACATAATCACATTGCTTGCAGTTTACCTACTATAACCCTACAGAGGACTATACTTAAGTCTCCTCGTATGTTGCGTCTGTTCCGTGCACACAGAGGAAGTTACAACATTTGCTTTATGTGCAGGCCCCAACCTGAGAGCGGGCACCACCAACCGCTTGCATATCACCATATCCATCAGCCCTCAACAACAGATCTGTCGGACGTATCGCCTTCGCCTGCCTCAAAGGACCCCAGTAATGCATTCCAGTCTAGGGATATGAGGTTCTTCCTGAGTCTCCTACACTCTTCCTGTTGCAATATCATGCTCTCAGCCTTTCCCCACCGCACCACCTCCGCACCTCCGGATCTGGTGGCCTAGACGATTTCCATTTCATCGTTATGGTGCGTTTCGCTAGTAGCAGGGCTAAATCAGTGAAACGTGTGCCTACGCTCTTCTTCCATTCTACAGGACCCAGCCCCAATAATGTATATTCCAGTGCGGTGTATGGTTTGGAGGGAACCAGTCTGGTCAAATCATCATGTACTGTCGTCCAGTAGTATCCCAGTTTTGGGCACTTCCACAACATATGGATCAGTTGCGCGTCTTCCGCACTACACCGGGTGCATGTATCAGTCGTGTTGGGGAACATTGTATGTATGCGGTGGGGTGTCAGGTATGCCCTATGCAGGATCATAAGCTGTATGAATTTGAATTTCGGGTTTCTCGATACCTTTTTCGGGAATTTGAGTATTTTGTCCCATTCCTTGTCCCTGACAGGTCTCCCTATGTCCTGTTCCCATTTGTCCCACAGTGGTTGTAACAAGACTGCCCTGCCCTCTCTTAAACCGTGTGTTATCCATCTCGTTAGGTGGCTGCCTGACTCCATTAGGTACTGCATGGTGAGTAATGGGTTCGTGGGCGGTTCTGTTCCGTCCGGTGCCCATACCTGTGTGATATATCTACGCACCCCGGCATGTAGTAGGAACGACCCTCCCGATGTGTGGTGTACACTACGGAAGTCCTCAAATGACATGACCCTACCGTCTGTAAACAGGTCCCCTACCTGCGTTACCCCCGCATCGTACCACTCCGCGAGCCTTTGATTCGAGAGTGGTCTCAGTCCCACTGGGAGTCCTAGTAGTCGAATCGTGGGGGCATAGGAGGTCGTACGGGATGTATATCTCACCGCCTTCCTCCAGTAGTCAATCGCGAGTCGAAGCAGGGGGGGCGCCGACCTTGGGATCTCCGCTCCTGGCAACAACAGGGTGTGTATACTCCCCCTGTTCTAGTCCGTTTCGGACATGTCGATTTCGTGTAAGTTCCTCCCCGCCGTCCAATAGGCTAACCATTGCAGTTGACAGGCAAAGTTGTATGCCTGTAGGTCCGGGACCCCATACCGCCTGCCGCAGTGGGGAGCTGTAGCTTGACTAGGCTAATACGTCTTCTCCCAGAACCCCATACCAGTTCAGTTGAATGGGGAATTTAAAGTTTTGAACATGGAAGCGGGGACCATAAATAGCATGCTCGTGAAGTAGTAAAGGAGGCGGGTAGTACCACCATCTTGGATATGGTCACCCTGCCCGCACCGATAGCGGTAGTGCTGTCCAAAATTGCACCTGTGATTTCAGCGCCGTGATTGTTCTCCCTAGGTTGCCATCCAGCATATCCCTCGCGCCTCTGTATATCTGTATCCCGAGGTAGCAGAAGGTTGTCTCCGCCACTCGGAAAGTATGTGGAGCGAAGGGCAGTTGGGCCTCCGTTTCCGTTGCAGAGAAGTAGAACCCGTAGGATTTGGGCTCACTAATAGTAAGCCCTGATAACGAGCGAAAGCTTTCGAATATGTCGGGGACGGGGTCCAGCCCCCCTCCCAAATCTCCGAAATACAGAATGTCATCTGCATACGCCGATACCACATGGGTCACTCCATCCCTACGTATGCCCCTGTGGTGTGCTGACCCCCGGAGTTTGCAGAGCAGTGGCTCTAATGCCAGCATAAACAATAGCGGGGACAGTGGGCATCCCTGTCTTGTTCCTTTCGCTTTGTCCAAGTGTGCCGAAATGCATCTATTCGTGCGGATCCAGGCCGTTGGGGGGGGGGGAGTACAGTAACTGAATCCATGCAATATACTCAGGTGGTATTCCGAACCTTGCAAGAGCTGCCAACATATAGTCCCATCTGAGGGAGTCAAAGGCCTGCTTCAGATCCAGGGAAATACATCCCTCCTTATTTAACGACTCCGGCCTGCCGAGCATAAGTTGACTGAGCCTCCGTAGGTTCATAGCAGTGCTCCTACCCGGTACAAAGCCGCATTGGTCAGGGTGTATCAGCCGCGGAACATACTGTGCCAGTCTTGTCGCCAGGATTTTACTCAATATTTTATAATCCGTGTTTAGCAAGGATAGGGGCCTATAGTTGGCTAAGTGTAAGCCGTCCCTGTCTGGTTTCAGTAGTGACACTATTAGGGCCTGAAGCGATGATTGCGGAAGGCTCTGCATTTGTAGCGCCTCCTTGTATACCACAAGGAGGCGCGGGGCCAGGAGGTCAATAAAGGCTCCGTAAAATTCGGCTGGAAGGCCATCCGAGCCCGGCGCCTTATTCCGCGGCAGTGCGCGTATAGCCTGGCGTATCTCCGTAATCGAGATAGGGCGAGATAGCTCTTTGCTCTGGTGGTCTGCCAGTCGCGACAAGTATGCCCCTACATGAAATAGAGCAAAGGGGAAACTTGTTTTGTTGTTTTGTCGACTTCCGGGCAGCCTTTGACTCAGTGGATCGCGGGAAACTTTGGGAGTGCCTGAATAAATATAATATCCCAACTGACCTATTAGCGATACTAAAAGAATTGCATAGAGGAAATTGGGCTCAAGTAGTAAAAGATACACAAGGGGCACTCACAAGGAAAATGGCAATAGACAATGGACTCCGACAGGGCTGCGTGTTAGCTCCTCTACTCTTTTCAATCTTTCTAGCAGACTTGCCGGTAACATTGGAGGTGGAGAAGAGTGCTAGCCCCAGAATGAGTGGTAAGAAAGTAGCATGCTTACTGTATGCAGACGATCTCGTTATTACTGACCAGACACAGCTAGGCTAAGCCGGACTTACACTAGAATCTCGGTTGAAGACGCCACAACCCTAATAAACTGAATGTTGCTTTTGTCTTGGGGCTGCCATTAGCTTCTGGAACACACTGGATTTCACTATATCGGCAGGAACCACTCGAGACCACCCCTAGTGAGGTGCACTTTTTCCAATTTGAGGATACTATTTCTGGCCCACCAAACTGACCACCACTTCCCGTCTAATCCTACTTGGCTTTTGAGTCCAGCCCTTCTTGCTATAAGAACTTGCCCTGACGAAGTTCCTAAAAGGCAAAAAAAGAGGAACGAAACGCGTTGGCTGTGCCTATGCTTCATGAACACTTTGTTGAATAAAGAAGATACTTAAAATTACTATTTCTAATGACTTTATTTGAGTGCACCTTCCATTTTGTTCTTTGTGTCGTTGTTAGTGCCCCCCCTGATCGATGACCTCCATTATAGGCAGATGCACTGGGTCATCCCGTACCATTCGGGCAAGGAAGGGTCCGGCCCTTTCCGCTTGCGCATGTTGTCTGCATGTGTACCCTCTAAAATCCAGCACTCACAATTTCTCCAGTAGCTCTGCGTGTTGTATATGTGCCTCTTGGAGTGGTGTGAATGGTATGTTCGTGCCGACTGCCTCACTTTCAAGCATAGCTGCTCTCCCCTCTACCTCTCGGAGCCTCTCCATGACAATATGCCTCATACCCACTCGTGTACTCATCGCCTCTCCTCTAATGGACACTTTGAAAGCGTCCCATTCTATATGCCGGGAACTCGCCGAACAAGTATTTGTGTCAAAGTAGGAGGTTATGGCGTCTGCAAGTGTTGTGCGAAAGACCGTGTCTTCCAGGAGGTCCGGTGTGAGACGCCATGTAGGTATTCGTGTTGGAATTCTACCCCATTTGAACGTAACCTCCACCGGGTTGTGGTCTGATAAAGTCTTGCCCATATGTTCCGCCAATGTGACCTCACCCAGCAGTGTTTTAGCGCAAAAAACGTGGTCTATCCTGGTGTGCAACCTGTGGGGTGGCGAGTAAAAGGTGTATTCCCTATTCAGCAAGTCTTTACATCTCCATGCATCCGCCAGACCCCATCCTTCTGCCCACTGCGCTAGCGCATCTGCCTGTCTCCTACTCTCAGTGGTCTGTAGGGGTGGATGTGACCTGTCCAACGAGATATCCAATACAGCATCAAAGTCCCCACCTATAATCCAGTGGTAGTCTGCCCACTCCGCCACCACTCTATTGATGTTAGTTAAGAAGTCCGATTGGCCAGAGTTCGGCGCATAAATACTGCCTATCACAACAGGGGAACCATCCAACAACCCACGGATGAATACATATCTACCTTCCGTGTCCAGTCTCTTCTCCACCAGTTTGAACAGGACTGAGTTTCTCAGCCACACAGCTGCCCCTCTCGAGAACACAGAATAAGAGGTAGCAAACAATTGCCCTTTCCATTTTTAAAGTAGCTTCCCACCCTCTACATTGTTCAAATGAGTCTCCTGGAGGCAGGCAATCTTAACGTTCCTTCGGTTGAGTTGTGCCAATAGTCTATGTCTTTTGTGGACAGACCCCATACCTCGAACATTTCAGGTGCACATTTTGTATTCGTCAGGAGTCCCCATTTCGGCCTTTAGCAGGCATAGTCAGTGGGCTCCGCACCATGAATAGTGCGTATATATTCTGCTGTGACCCCAGTGCCAAATCAACATGTAACCCCACAACTCCAAGGTCCCCAAGTGAAAACTCTTGGGGTCCAAACCTTACCGCCTAACGTAGGCAATGGTAGAACCAAAACATGTCTATGTGGAGGGGAGAGGGGTCCACTCACACCAGTCCTGAGCTTGTTGGTGATACTTTATTGCACCCTTGGCCAGTGTGTCCCTCACCCCCGATCGCCCCTTGCGCAAGGCTCATACTTTACCAATCGGAGTCTTCTAATGGCGCAGTCAGAGTTCATTCGCCACTTGTGCCGTGATTTTGGGGAAGAGCTGCAGGCTATCAGCAGAACCCGATACCTCCGTTTGCGTGTCCGAGCGGTTGTCTGTAGCTGTATTGCCTCTTGCGTCATGTGCCGCCAACGCGGCCTCCGTCAGGTGACCGATCTCCGTTGTCCTCCCAGACCTGGCCGGCGTAGTCCTTCCACTAGCCGAAGATCCTTTCGCGTGTTCCTCATTCATGTCAGACTGGCGCCTCTCCCCCTGACGTAAATGTCCTCCACCCTGGTCGTCTTCGAACGGATCTTGTGTATTTGGCGGTGTCAGCGTTACTTCCATCCACTCTGCCGCTTCCTCAGGTGTGTTGAAGAAATATGATTTGTTGCCATATAGTATTTTGAGGCGAGCTGGAAACAGCAGTGCGTATTTCAGGTTTCTGTCCCGTAGTTTGCGCTTCACTCCCAGGAATGTTGTTCTGGCTCTCTGCACTGTCGGGGTGAAGTCTGGCTACACTGAAATGGTTTTGTCCTCATACCGCAGCGGCGCTTTCTTTCTTGCCACTCTCAGCACTGAATCTCTGTCTTTATAATGCAAAAGATGCGCAATTAGCGGGCGTGGTGGTGCTCCTGGTTTGGGTGGTGTCGCCGGCATCCTGTGTGCCCTCTCTACGCTGTACAGCGGGGTAAGATCTTGTGGGCCTACAATCTTCTTCAGCCAGTCCTCCACGAATTGTGTGGGGTTCGTCCCTTCGCTGCGCTCCCGAATTCCCAAAATTTGCACGTTGTTGCGGCGGGCGCGCCCTTCCGTGTCGTCCATCTTGTCCCACATCAGTTTAATCTGTTTCTCCATGCTTTCTAATTTCGTGGACTGATCTGTTTGTTGCGGGATTAGGTCATCCAGCGCGATCTTGTGTTCAGAGACCTTCTCTGCCAGTTTGTTGTGATCCGCCCTTAGTAGCGACAGGCCTGTCGCCATATTGTCCATACGCAGCTCCAGCGCTTCTCTGGATGCCTTTTTTTTCGGCCAGTATAAGGTCTAGTTTAGCGTCCTGTGTATTCTTGCCCGTCGGCGGCATGATCTCCACATTGGAGGAGGCTAGTGGATCCTCCGATCCCGTAGCTTGTAGGTCAGTGTTGGCGCCGTGGTCTTGCGCCTTAGCCTTATTTCTCCCCATGGCCCTTGTCTGCAGGGTGGCGGCCTCAACGTCCTTCTCGTGTGTCCGATGTCAGGAGATGCGTAGATATCTTCTACCTGTCGTGCACTCAGAGAACACTGCCGCTGTACATGTGTCTATACATAAGCATGGGTATACGTTCCGCTGCACTTCAGTGTTATGGTCGTCGCAAGCTTCTGGCTTTACCTGTCAATTTCAGCGCCAAGAAACTAATCAGTGTTAGCGCGCTTTATAAGTGACTTAATAACATAACATAACCTAACATAACCTGTGTCTCCAATCGGCAATACACTGGTGCCTCCCAACAGCCGAATCCTCGTTTGGTGCTGCACCAGCACACCCAGGAGTCGCACTGCTCGCAGGTGCAGAGTTGATCACCCTCGGAGTTTCGTCAGGCACCGCCACGTGTGTTGTCCCGGACAGTTGTGAGCTCCAGTGGGGACACGTGGACCCCCCCTGCCAAATCGTATGTGACGCTGTGCACCGTTTCTGTACCTCCAGTACGTTGCAGCACGATAGTCCTTGTGCCACACCAGCTCCTCCGTCACCCCTATTCGAAGCCAGTTGTGATTGGCCGCAAAATGGCGGCCGCAGCGGCCCGTGGAGGATTGCAGCCTCCAATTCAGTGCCCCCGCAGCTTTCTCGCACCTGGTTGATCGGGCACTAGGCTCACTGTCGGACTTCGCAGGTGGGGACCGCTGCAGCCAGGCCTCCAGACCCGCTCCTGATGAGGCGTACGTGTGTAGATCGGGTCCCTGCCGCCTCGGCGCTGTCCCTGTGCTCCGGGCGCCGCGTCCGGGCAGTGCCAAAATTTCGCCACCTTCGGCCCAGGGGACACCTCCGCTCCGCTCTTCCCTTATCGCCAGTGCCTGGCGAGCGACGGCAACGCTCCAGTTCCCCAGGGCCGCTCGTCTGTCACCCAGCGCCGCTCCGCGTGGACGCGCCCGTGGGGATTCCTATTAGCCGGTCTCCGCGTTGTCGGCTCGCCGCTCGTACTTTAGTCTGCGGTTGTCGGCCGGGATCCAGGCCCCACAGGCGCCGATCTCCGAGTCCGTTCACAGGGGGATGTTGCGGTCAGCGATCGCTTGACTGGGGATCCCTTTGTCTTCGGGGTTGGGCAGGGGTGAAATGGGCGATCGGGGAGTACTGGAAACCAGGATATTTAGCTTGTATGTCGGGCAGCAGACGGAGCTACTCTAAAGCACGACCGCCATGCTCAGCTCGTGGCCACGCCCCCTTCTGCCCTTGAAGATTATGTTGAGTATTGCCTCCCTTGTAGAATTAGGAGTTGGTATCGAAAATAACTAAGAGCATAAAGAATTAAGTCTGCAGTCCGTGAAGTGGGTATTAATGTTCAGTTCACGATCTGTATGTTGTTCTCTGACTTAGTAAAATAGAAGAGGTAAAAAAATTATTTGTCTACATGATATCCTGAAGACTGTGGGGGTTCAAGTCTGTCTTGTCTTCAGGTGGGACAGTGCTTAAAGAATATCCTACCTCACATTCCTAATATAGCTAATGGTGTTGAACATTATCATAACTCGCACTGGAAAAGGCTTTTATACATGTCATCCCATGCATACAAAATCATGCCCAGTATGAAGACATGCACCCAAGGAAACCGTTATCATTCCGTAAGTTATTACATGATTGCTGGTATTCCCAGGCACACATGTCAATATTCATCCCTAGGGTTTTATTCTGGACCTGACACGGATCAGCTCTTGCAACTATGATCCCTATTCTGAGAGTGGGATTAGTGAAACTCGGCGTTCAGGTGCACTATCTCCTGAAGATCAGGTCCAAGAAGTGATTGTTATGTATGCATCCAGTGTCATTGAAATAAGCCATGAACAGCTAGGCTGGGAATTTACCTGTTCTCACACCATCAGTTAGAGACCATTGGGTTCACTTCATCGCACGCTCCTATTCTCTTCCACCAGTTCCACATCCTCTCCTGCCACAGTTCCACTCACTATATGAAAGATTCAGCCGAGATATCCCCACAGAAGATCTACAAGTTATCCGACATCGATGATAGAAATAGGCACTTCTAAAAAAAGAGCATTGTGCAAGCACAGCTGGGAGGGTCAAATATCAGCCCATCGATAGCCTAGCAGGATTGGCGCAGTTAAGGGAACATTCAGTCTGAGGTCTCATCCTCACTCTGTCTCATCTCGCCGAAAATCTGCCAGAATTATGTACCAAGCCCTCGTCTCTTCCAAGGGGCACCTTCACGAAGCAAAGCGATACCCTCTCACATTGCCCAGTGTATTATGTTTGCTTGCCAACTTTCAGTCTAAAGACCCTCCGCATTCTTCCCCATCCAAGTAATTTTATGTTTAGGGAGTACCAAGACCATGTCAGTAAATCAGCTTGTGACTCTCTATTTAGTAGCACGAGGGTAGATACACAGGAGACAAAATCGGGGCAAACGGGTTATTGCGTAGTCAGTGGCATCAGCCAATAGGTGTACAAGTTCAGACCAATAATAGGAAAGTGGCGGTACCCCTGATAGAGCGCGCAGGTCACCCGGGTCACTAGTTTACCAAATTTCCATGCACTGGGCCCTGGCGTGCATATGATGACAGTGTTTTTGCATGAACCGGGTGAAACCTTTCCACGCTACTATGAGTGATTCGGGGGGTGACTCTCACACCACTTACTATTCATGTACCTGACTTACCACAGGCACATTACTCCTAATGGATCAGGAGCTAGCAGTGGACAGGCAAACAAGATTCCTAAAGGAGTAGAACTTTTATACACTTAGTACATTTATCCACACTTTATACTGTATAATGACCACAGACACCTGATGGGTTTTCAAAGTTTATATGAAGAAATTTTAGAATGAATATGCCAGGATAATGAGGCAGATACAAATCAGTACATCGATAATCAGAATTAAAGCCACAATGTGACTATGGATTAGGGCAAGTACCATTAGAGTAATTGGGAACACTACAGGGTATGAGCATTAGGGAACATGCTATTCAGTGCGAACTTTAAACTAAGGCAGGGGACGTGAGAAGGACCTAATATGTGCACTAATATTCTTAAACTAATTCCTTTACCTTATGCTATTCTTACTAAGTTCACAGCAACCATACTAAAGGGAAGGGTAAAAATGGAACACACTAAAATAATATGACAATTTAATAATAACCTACAGGTGGGGAGAGAAGTGGAACATCACTAATAAACAATTGCATATAAATCACTTTTAAAGGTGATAGGGCAATATCACAGGCAAGAGTGCTTTATTAAGAAGAGGAAAGGTAAGAGTATAGTCAGACGGACACCCACATAAAATATTTACCTAGGACGGGAATGAAGACTAACCCTGGCCACTGGTCAGTTGGGACAAGATCGGGGACAAGGACCCTCAAGGAATCAGAATGCCAGTAGGCGAGCAGGTACAGCTCATGGACAGTCAGGACAGGATACCCCTCAGAATTTGGATCAGGACTGGGCTCATCAAAGGGCACGACCAACACCTGCAGCCTCGGGTGCAACGCCTGCGTTACCCCCTCTCTGCACGGAATCCGCCAGTAACCCCGATTGGGTTTTCGAATCTCCCAGCAAAGTGCTTCGCCAGCACTTAAGACTATTTCCACCCCTTGGAGTTTGTGGAAAGTACGGACAGAGTGCTCCGCAGCGCTCTGTATCAATCACCTATAGAGTTCGTAGGGTCAGTGACAGGTCTGCTACTCGGACAAGTCGGACAAATTCTCTAAACTAAACTAGACTAGTTATACTGTTTTGGGACCCCTAGACCACCCACAAATGTTGCAAGTGACAAGGTCCCAAATTATGATTGGTCAGGAGAGGTGGTTATGTCATGGTTACCACCTATAATTCTGCGTTCCCACAATGAATATTTAATTTTTCATACCCGCCCCTTGCGTTCACGTTCCCAGGCATAGGAATATGGAAAACAATGAGAGTATACAGAATATAGAAACATTGTAGCAAAATTTAGGTAGATAGCAGCATCTTCTCCCATGACCTAGGTAGGTTCCCAGGCGCATCTTGCTTCAGGAGCCAGCTGGCTGAGTTCTGCTTCTGCGCAGTTGGGTTTTTTCACTCATCACGTGTGCGGGGAGTTTACAGGCTTCAAAATGGATTCAATCTCCCGACCCAGGCCCATGGATGCGTAATATATGAAAAGTAAGCGAAAACAAATTAGAAACACAGAAAAAATGAATACACTGTATACCAGGTAATGCTTCACTGCACCCCTTACTTTATAATATTTATAGCTTTAAAGGTTAGTGCAAAAAGACAGATATGCAAAAGCAGCAGGAGCTGGCAGAGAGCATGGTTAAATACAAGCGGCCATTTTTAGCGACAATGCGCATGAGCAACAATATCCCTCCAAAATGCGAGTGCGGCACATCACGTGGGTATGACCGACGCATGCGCAGACTGGATTTCTGCGAAGCGGCCATTCAGTAGTGCAAGCTTGTTATTATGGAAAAACACATAGGCAAGCCTCCTAGGGACACCCGCGTGTTGGGGAAAAAGGCGAAATAAATGACGGACAGGTTGAATTAATATGATTACAAATTAGGCGAGGTTCTTGAGTAAGAGCAAGTCGCTTTACGTGCGAATCCTTGCTCCATCATTCCCCTCTTTGATGATATTTACTATCATCACTATAAAGGAAACAAATGCCAACTTCATTCTTCCAATTCGTTCATTTCCATTTCAACAAATTTATTGTTGAGTTTTCTTTCAGCTTCTCTATGAGAGTGGTGATTCTTAGCTTTCTTATAAATCTGGTTTCTTAATTCTTCTAATTCTAGCTCAACATTTCTCTTCACTCCTCTCTTATTCACAGTGTACTTCTTTTTGCATTTTTGGCATTTACAGCAGATGAATATGATCAGTACAACCACACCTATTCCAGCTATTGGCATCAGTATTTTCCATAGAAGACCTTTACCTAAGTTAGAAAACCAACTACCTACAGAGGAGAGACCATCAGTCAGTCTCTTCCAAGCACTATCAACCACTAATGGTTTGAGTTCTTTTTCCAAATTAGTTATGTTCCTCACATATTTCTTAAGTTCGATACTTTTGTCAGGTATGTAGGTGCAACAATGTTGCGCCTTCAGCATCCTGCAGACTCCGCCCTCTTTTGCCAATAAGGTGTCAAGAGCAAGGCGATTCTGTAAAACCATTGATCTGATCGCAACCATTTCAGTATTGACCAGCAGGAATCCGGCAGCAGTGTCAGTTGATAACCGATCCACTACTGTAGACAATTTGCAGATTCTGTGAGTATTCAGAACTACCCCCATTCCAGGTATCAGTGCACTAAAAATATCACCTACAATTTCTCCTACACTTTCACGTTTTCTACGCGCTAAGCCATTAGTATCTTCATTGCTTCCAGCAGCGTTGTTCACATGGTATATTTTTGGGAAAACAATGCCAAAGTAGCAGCTTCCATACCAGTGATCCGGCAATTTGAAATAAGCCTTGTTCCCACATATATAATAAATTCCGGGAAACACAGGTTCTGACCCATTTTTGAAACCCCAACCTCCAATTACCTTGTAATTATGTTCACACTCGCTGGAACCGATGAATACATTGTTATAATAACTAGTCTTTTCTCTATGGAGACAGAGTTTCCCTTTCCGTTCAAAATCCAGCAACAAAGCAGGAGCAGCTTCGCCCTCTGAGGTGCTTTCCATCTTTTCTGCCCACCTAGGGGTTCTATCCTTTTCGTCAGTGGCTTTTTTCTGAAACTTTTCCCTCCTTCTTTCTGCCATTTTTATGAACATCTTTTCTTGTTCTTGCAAGGAACAGGTCAGATTAGCTTGTCTAGCTTCATTTAAGTCTATGTCACCTATAGTCAGGAAATATTCTCCCATGTAGCGGGTCACCTCACTTCTAATATGTACAAGATTTAGGTTTCCACGAACAGGAAGTTCTGAAAAGATTACGTCAGTGTTTGAGTAATAGTACTGTAAAGTGCTTCTATAGAATAAGCTTGCTAATATACTACAGGAAATTCCGTAGGTCAGGGGTAAATGGTGATATGTCACGCCTTCAGCCACTGAAGTGGGTAGCTTCATGCAAACATAACAATCTTCTATTTCCATAGCTTCTACATAGTGCACTAAAAGGTTAGCAAAGACATTTAAATGTGTCCTGTTTCTCATTTTGTGAAAATGTAGTCCACCCTCATCTGATGCTTCTAATTTAGGTTGTGTGTGTCTCAGGCTAACTGTATTGTCACGTTTTTCTAAACTTCGTGGTGTTTCTACAGTCTGTACAACTTCTGTGTCTAACGTCACTGGTTCAGTAGGGTACAAGTTAGGATCTTTACTTATCATAAAGGGTATAAAGACTGTTAGTCCTATCCATATCACTATCAACATGGCTACACTACATAAGCATATTTTACAGCAGGTTTTACAGCAACTAAATTTGGATCTTCCATTTACACTTGAATCAGACATTATAGCTTACAGGTGGCTTTTCAACCCCTCTTTGTCTCTTTACACCAGAGGTTCACTCGGGTTTGTTTCAAGGAGGGTCTTCGCCAGAACTCCGATCAGCAATGGACTCTTCGTCACTTTTGCCACTGTTGTTGGGTTCGTCAATTTCTTCCAACACCAAGTAAGTCCATTCAGGGCTCCGATACAACCTGTTCTGTTTCTTTACTCTGGTGCTTTTTCTGTTAGACTTTGCTCGGGCTTCTTTTCTTTCACTTTCAGCCCTTTTTCGGTCTTTTAGTTATTATGTGGTAAATTAATATTTACCGTATCTTTTTTTGCCATATAATTTCAAGTCATAAGGATAGCTCAATCAAATGAGAGGCAGAGTCCGTGGTATCTGAGTCATACGGGCTTTAATATAATGCTTCGAGGGGGCGTGGTCTGGCCACGCAGGAAGATGGCCGCCTGCTAGGTGAGCTCCGCCGAGGGACGGACCCCCGACGAGCTCTCTTACCTTCCCTGCACGAGTGGATCGTCTCTTTGGAGCCTGCAGGACTCAGGAGAACATGGGGGTTGCTTCGGTGGTCTCCTTTTCCCGCTGACGGCTTCAGGTCTCGACGCAACGAAGAGACGGTGAGGCGGCCGGCTCCTGTGGTGCGCGCTGCGATATTCGCGCGCTTCTTAAGCCGTGCCTCTCCTCAGCGAAGGCGGCGCCCTTGCTACTCTGGGGCCGCGCCTCCTCACATTTTAGGCCGCGCCTCTCTGGAAAGTGAAAGCGCGCTTCAACACGGCCCAAGACTGCCTTTATTCACACCATTGCCTGTATTAGCAGTGTGCAGCGCCCCCCTCAGGCTTTTATAGAGATGACTTTCCTCATAATTACTGCCAATGCATTTTTCCTGGGAAAAACGACATGAAGGACCGGAGAGAAAAGGCTGAAGGTTTGCCACAATCATCTCTCCCATGAAGTGCGCCTTTCTTCTCAGCCAACTGTGTACCATGCTCATATGAAATATTAATGCTGGCAGGGCTAAAGCTGCTTGATTGATCATTTCACAATATTTGCTATTATATGCAGAAGCACGATATGACTGTCACATGAAAGTTCAATACTACCGGTACTGGCAGATTCACTTGCAAGAGTACTGATTCATTTTTCTCCTTGACTTTCTTTAGCCACTTTCTGTGACATATTTGTCATTTGGGTCAGAGTTACTTGACTCTATCAGACTTGCCTCTTCTCCTCAATACTTCAGCCTGTTCTCCTATTCCTACACTCTGCCAGTTACGTAGGAGGTAGGAAGGGAAGGGGTAAAGGGCTGATTTCAATTCCCAATTGCCGCTCTATGTTATGAACTCATATGATTTACTTTTCTTGTTTTGCGCAGCATTGGATAAATAGCCTATTGATATATTGCCTCACCTTATTCACCTGCTTTTCCTCATCAGGGGATTTTTTTGGCGCACAAGGCATGTTACTATTGCATTGAACCTCTTTCATGTTGTACTGCTTGCTATTATGTGATTATGCTTTAGCGACTCCCCAATTTGATGCATTTTCGCTATGTTACATGTGTAGGTCACTACTCTATTACATATCCTTTTTTGCATTTGGTAATTTGATGTACCCTTGGTTTCATCATTGCTTCCCATTCCAACACCTTATCAATTCGCTTTTGTAGACCATCTCTACAACAGTGCGTTACAATGTCCAATAATAGAAATGGGGGTCGTGGTCCAAAACCGCCACTTTTTACTGAAGTAGTGAAACACACCTCTACCACACCAGTCAAAGGAAATGGCTCTGCTTTACCCCCTTCATCACAATCTGCGCCATCTCAGAATGACACGTCTCTGTCAGATACTATGCAACGTATCCTGCTAGAACTATCTGGGGTTAACCGCAGATTAGAGGGGCTGGACATTACCATGACATCTTTGGCTACAGAGACTAAGTCCATTCGTGCTGAACTTACTACCTTCCACACACGAATTGATGCTATTGATTCTAAGATATCGGATATGGAAACTCGACTGGATAATGTCCAAGGCTCAGATCAAGATCTTTTATTTTTACATAGTAAAATTATTGATTTGGAGGATCGTAGTCGTAGAGACAATATTCGTTTTTTTGGATTTCCGGAAAACATTGAAAAGCAAGACATGAAGCTTTTTCTATATGAGACTCTTCCTGTGCTGACTGGTATTTCTTTTACTCCTCCTCTTGAGATACAACGTGCTCATAGGCTGGGTCCTCCACGTTCTGGTGCTTCTGCACGACCCCGACCAATTATTGCTTGCTTTCTTCGACATGAGCATACTCGACAGATCTTGTCATTGGCCCGTTCCCGTGGCTCCTTCTTATTTCAAGGTCATACTATCCATATGGCGGCGGACTTCTCCAAAGAGACTAATGAAAGACGGAAGGCGTTCCTCTCTTTTCGACCCCAGCTGCGTCGCATGGACATTAAGTATGGATTATTCGAACCCGCACGGTTTCGCATAACCAGGAATGGAGAATCCAAAGACTTTTATGATCCTGCTCTTCTTCAGCAATTTTTGGATACCATCATGTCTGATGATATGGATACCCAATCTTCCTCCTGTGATCAGACTTCTCAGTCCAAGACTTCATCTGCAGGTCTCACAGCGTCCTCTTTGAGTTCCTCTAATGATCCTCGACAGCGGGGCAGGGATATTACCCGTCTGCCTCGTTCTCAGGATGATAAGGCCTCGGCACTGCATTCAGTTTCCTCCCTAACTAACCTGCCGCAAAGGAACAAGTCCAGGTCTCCTCTTAAGAAGCCTTCAGATGCTGATTGATTTTTCGACTTTATAGTATTTTTGCTATTTTATGGTTCACGATAATTCCTATTATCTGATGCTTTAATAGTTCACTTAACTGCCTGTGGTTCTCTAGTATTATAACATATGCATTTTGTAGTACTGTTTTATTTGATGCTTTATGTCTTATTATAATCCTGTGAGTTCCCAACAAATTTTGCGTTTTATCATAGGACTTTTTAGGAGGTTTTTATGCATTTTAAATCTCGTTTATTATATACTGCATATCTATTACCTATTGCATACGGGACTCACTTCTCATTAATTCCCTTCTCCATGTTATTGTTACTGTGGTTTAGAATTCACGTTGCTCATTTACTTCATAAGATACTTTGTTTTTGACATAATGTAATTTATCTTATTATTCCACTCATTTATATCTATGCTGTCTCTACTCATATTCTCATGTTTCCTTGTGGGGGCTTTTCTTCTTTTGTTTATTACTTCTTTCTTTTTCTCTCTATTTGGCGTTATCGATTCTGTCCCTTTCTATATATTATTTCACATGCTTCATTAATACATCTTATCTGTTTCTCTTATTGTATGCTATGGGAGTTCCTTCATTTACTTCTCCTCCTTTAGTCTTCTTTTCTTTCCTTATCAAGTTATTATTTATTGTATGGTAATTGTACCACACATTTAACCATTCTCTTTATTCATTGGCTATGCTTTATGATGGTATCTCATGTTTTTACACGACTTTTGATTATTTTACCCTGCTTTATGGTGTCTCGTATATTCCATGTTATCCTTTGTTCTTTAGATTCCCACTCTTCTTTCCTCGGAGGGGGTCCGGTTACCCCTTGGCGCTGCTCTTAGTGCGCCCAGACCCGCAGATAACAGCTTAGGTTCTCTTCTCTTTTCCTATCTTTGTATTTGCTTTTCTTTAGTTTCTACCTGCTTTGTCTCTTTTAGACATCCATTTTGTTTTTCTAAATTACTTCTGTATTTCCTTTTCCTTCTCTATTTCTTTCCTCTTTTCTTTTTCTCCATTTTATTAGTTTTCCTCTTTTTCTTCGACACATTTTGTCTCTTGCTTCCCAGAGCAATATTTTTCTTCATTTTCTCTCCAACTGCCTTCTTTTCTTTCTCTTTACCTCTTGAATTCTCCTATCATGTCCTCTCCTAATTCGCTGTCAGTGATTTCCTGGAATGTTCATGGCCTCACTCATTATATCAAGCGTAAAAAAGTACTCACATACCTGCGCTCTAAACATGTGGACGTTGCTTTATTGCAGGAAACGCACTTAGATGATATTGAATCTAGTAAACTCAGTCGAGACTGGGTTGGTAAAGTGATTCACAGTAGTGTCTCCAAGCTTGATCCTACCAACCCTAACCCTGTTCGCAAGTGTGGGGTTGCCATACTTTTTCGAAAGTCACTTCCCTTCACGATTCTCAAAACGTGGTCTGACCCGGAAGGTCGATATGTGTTTGTCAAGTTGAAAATTGGGAACTCTTTCATTTGCCTTGGTTCTATTTATGCCCCTTTAGGCTCCAAAAAACAGTTTTTTCTCCGTCTGAACCGCCTTTTCACGGAAATCAATGCCTCCCAGTTTCTCATTGGAGGGGACTGGAATCTGGCACCAGATCCTACTCTGGATAGAACAGGTTGCTTTGACACCGTTAACGCTCCAGATAGAGCCATTCTTAGGGACATTCTTGCTGATACTGGTCTAGTTGATCATTGGAGGTTGACTCATCCTCAGGACAAAGAATATACGTTTTTCTCCTCTACCCATGGTACATTTTCACGTCTTGATTATTTCCTTCTTTCGCAACAGGCAGTCCAATTGGTTACACAGTCCCAGATCTTGGAAGCAGCCATATCCGACCATTCCCCTGTTCTCCTATCTCTTGATCTGGGTCTCTCCAAACCAGGACGTAAACCATGGCGCTTGAATATAGCCAGGTATAGAACTCCAGCAGGTAAACTTCTTTTGCAGTCACATCTCCAGGATTACCTTACTCTCAATAATACATCAGTCTCTTCTAAGAGAATGGTTTGGGCTGCGGCCAAGGCAACCATTAGGGGTCAACTCATGCGTGACGCTGCTTTACGCAATAAGGAAAACGCAGTCAAACAGACTGCTTTGGAAGACGACATTCGCCAACTTTCTCAATCGTATATCTCAAAGCCAACCCTTCAGACTCGTAAATCACTGGAGAAAGCGCGAATGTCTCTTAATAGTCTCTTTACTTCTAAAGCCGAATACGCTTTGCAAAAGATGAAAGGACGTCATTACGAGCAGGGGGAAAAGGCTGGTCGGTTACTAGCTGCGCAATTGAGACAGAGGGAGGCCGCTATGGCCATTTCAGCTATCAAATCAAGTGGTGGTGACTTACTTACTCGACCACAGGAAATTGTTGAGGAATTCGCTTCATTTTATAGATCTCTATATTCTCCAAACACTCATGCAGACGCACTTGCGATGAACACATTTTTAGATGCAGTTCATATCCCTAAACTCTCTGATGAGGGTAGGGCCCTACTGGATGGTGCTATTACGAAGGATGAAATTTCTTCAGCAATAGCTGCCTTGCCATATCATAAAGCTCCGGGGGATGATGGTTTTCCTCCTGAATTTTTTAAATGGACCGGTCAGAATATGATCGACACTTTACATGCTGCATTTGGGGAGGCGGTGGAGAAGTCTTCTCTTGGTCCTTTGTCCAACAAGGCTGTTATAGCTGTCTTGCCGAAACCTGGCAAGGATCCTTTGTTATGCAGTAGTTATAGGCCCATATCTCTTTTAAATTCAGATGTTAAGATACTTGCTAGCATCCTTGCATCACGTCTCCGTAAAGTTTTACCTTCTTTAATCCACAATTCGCAGGTAGGTTTTGTCCCAGGTAGGTCATCTCGCAACCATTTACGCACCTTATCTCACACTTTATGGTCAGCTAAACATCTTACTGATGATGCATTACTCCTCTCCCTGGATGCTGAAAAAGCGTTTGACCGCATTGAGTGGGAATACCTTTTTTCTATCATGCAAAGGTTTGGGTTAGGCGACCAGTTTATAGATAAAGTGCGCCTGCTTTATGATAATCCGTCGGCTCAGGTCAATTGCGGCGGTTTTCTTTCTACCCCATTTCCAATTAGACGAGGTACTCGTCAGGGATGTCCACTCTCCCCTCTTCTCTTTCTTCTCGCAATGGAACCTTTAGCTGCTGCGATACGACAATCTACTACTGTGGTAGGTGTCCCCCTTCCAATTGGTCACTCTAAAATTTATTTATATGCAGATGATATTCTCCTCACACTCACTGATCTTCCCCGCTCTCTTCCTGCTCTCCTCCGCATCATCAATGATTTCTCCTCCTTTTCTGGCTACAAGATAAATTGGGATAAGAGTGAAGCATTACCCATGACCATTGGTACAACGAAAGATGTGATTTCTGATTTCCCTTTCCATTGGCAACCATCCCGACTTAAATATTTAGGAATCTTAATTAATAGAGGGTTGGATAATATAGTCACGGACAATCTGACTCCCTTAATCATACAAATGCAAAGAGATTTTGATAAATGGAAGGCTTTGGGTTTATCTTTATGGGGGCGAGTCCAGGCAGTCAAGATGGTTACTCTTCCTCGATTTCTTTATGTCTTGGGTATGCTTCCTCTCCACATCCCCTTGACAACTTTGAGATCCATTGACTCCAAAATCAAACTTTTTGTCTGGGGCACGGCTAAACCGCGTCTTACCTTTGCAAAACTGAAATCTCATCAGCTACGAGGGGGTTTGGGTCTCCCTTCTATCGAGCATTACTCGCTTGCTCTTCATCTTTCACAACTTGTTTTTTTTCTACCCAAATCTAAAGACATACCTCAATGGGTCCCCCTTGAACGTCACTTGTTAGCCTCTGGTTCAGATTTGTCCCTTCTTTATGGTAAAGGGGTCAGTTCTGCTGATCCTAAAAACCCTATTTTATCTGCAATGCACAAATCCTGGCAGAGAAGCCATCGTATACTTAAATCTCATTCACGTATTCATTTTAAAGCTCCTTTATGGACTAACTCTGCCGTTCGTATTGGGGGTCGCACCCTGTCCTGGTCTGTATGGCAGGAAGCTGGTATTCAGACTATAGATCAATTATTTCATGATAACTCTTTTAAATCTTTTTCTCAACTCTGTGAGGAATTTCATCTGCCATCCACACAATCCTGCAAATATACTCAGCTCCAACAAATTCTCACAAAACATTTAGGTCCTCCACCTGACTTAATATCTGTATCTCCTATTTTGTCTTACCTGCAGTCTTGGGGGAATCTTAAAGGTGTGACTTCTGGTCTTTATAAAACTTTTTTGCATCCTTTATTTTCACAGCCTCTCTCGCAAACTCTGCAGTTAAAATGGCAATCTCGCCTATCGGTTACATATTCCAATATTCAATGGGACCAAATCTTGGAAGGGTTGCATAAGGGAGTCCGTGAAGCCCGTCTTAAATTTTGCATTTTCAAGATTCTGCATGAATGGCATTGGTCTCCAGTTAAATTGCATCATGCTAAATTGTTATCACATACTTTGTGTTGGAGGTGTTCAGCTTCTGGCTGTGATATTACGCATATTGTTTGTGAATGTCCTCGTACGACCTCCTTTTGGCTTTTTGTACGGAAGACATTGGACAATGCCATGTCCCTCCCTCTGCCCCTTACTCCTCTTAATATTATTTTGCATGATTTTCGTAGCCTTCCGAAGTTTTCTAGGCCGCAAACCCGTCTTCTCCACACAGCTCTGGCCACGGCAAAAATTTGTATACTGCGGCACTGGAAATCGCCTCTGCCCCCTTCGCAGGAAGAGTGGTTGGTGGCAATGATGCAAACAGCTCTACATGAACGTACAATTTATAACTTACAAGATCAAACTTCCGTTTTTCTCCAGGTGTGGTCTCCTTTTCTGGAAGCCACTGTGCATAGTGACTCTGTCTCCACTCCTCCTTCTCCTTTGACTGTTCCACCTTCTTAACTCTCTTCTTTTAGGTTCTCTTTTTTCGCACTGCTCGCACTGCTCAGCTTTACATTTTTTCTCCTTTACCTCTTTTGTGCTTGTTCATGTTGCTCTGGGATTCTTGCTTATTCTTTTCTTTTTCTCTTCCTTTTCCTTTTATTCATTTTCTTCCTTTTTTCTCCCGCTTCCTTTTCTTTATTCTTCTTCTATAATGTATTTATTTTGCTATCTTCTCAAATATTATTGTATTTAAGATTATGGAATATACGATATTTTTATGTCCTCATATTTATCATACTTCGTGTAATACCTTTCCTCATTTGTATTATTTTACTAGTCAAAGATATTATCCTGCTTTATTTTTTTTTTTTTTTTTTTTGTATCTGTACTTCTATCTCAAAATTTCTAATAAAAAATTTCAACACAAAAAAAAAAATATAATGCTTCGAAGCATGGGACATCGGGTTCCATCACCACTCAGGTTCAGGAAGGGACATTCAACATTTTATTAGCATCACACATTATATATAGTAAAACAGTATACATGGAAGTGAATACAGTAGGCGTAACAGGTGAAAAGAGAGAGATAAGAACACATGTGCGTAACAGGAGGCGTGTAAGAAGGCGTACACATGGGCGTGCACTGGACATGTCAGAGAATCGTCACATGAAACGTCACAAGTGGGTGGATGTATAGAGAAAGGTTGCAGAATCAGCAGAAACTTATGACCTATATGCGCGCGCAGCTGAGCATGACGTGTAACCGGGGAGAGCTGTGGGCTTTGACTTTTGCACGAGTAGAGGAGACTAATGTCTGGGGTGTCAAAACGACCTGTACCTATAGCATATCTGATATCGTATGTTTTGAGGATGTAGTGTCTGGAGTAAAAGGTCTCTCGGGCAGGGGCCGTTCAACACTGAATGCTAGTGCGTGCATACGGATCTTCATGTAGAGTGCGGGGGCCATGGGCCTACCATGGTAACGGGAGCAGTAAATTACTTGCAGGGAGACAGGAAGGCAGGGCCCTTTGCTCTGCAGCCGGGAATATGTTTACCTATTTCACTAGACTGGAATGTGTTTTCGAGGAGGCTGAGCAGATAACTTGTAGGTAAAACATCATCTTGGCAAGCGGACCAGGCCGAGCCGGGCACCGCTCGTCTGAGGCAGGAAGTAAGGCAGAGGTCAGGGATGCATACCTAAACTGCAGCTTTCAGAGGGAGAAAAGAACTCGGAGCCTCGTTTAAGGGTCTAACTCGACTGGGCCAGAAAACGTGGAGGAAAACGTGTGCGAGATTCAAAAGTGTACCATGTAAAGACGTTGGCACCATAGGCCTAGAAGCCTATTTAACGGGATATTTATGCATGGTTGGATAGCTGACATGTTAACGTTGGACGCAAATGTATTTGCGTCTCTCTAGCATGAACAGAAAAGAAGTTACACGACATACAAGGAACATGGGTGCATGGATAGGGTGCGAGTGGGGGACACATTGGTTACCTGAAAATTTCTATTACCTCATTCCCTCCTTGGCCCCTACCAAACCCTTTAAGATATATCTATATTCATAAGACCATCTATCTGTTCATATAACATCATTTGTTCATCTTTTATCATTCGGGAACGGGAACTTGGACCTGGAATACAGGCTGTGGCACACAAGCCGCAAATCGCTGGCCCACATTGCAGACAGAGACAACAACTGAATACTATGACCAATATTATTCCTAGGAATGATAACAATTTCCATCCCCAAGCGGATATCACACTCCAGAGCCAACCGGACCAAGTCCAGGAGCCTGGATTCTGGTGAATCAGGTGAGCAATTTCGTAAAGCCGTGTGATGGCCTTATACACGTATGGCGCGTTATTTGGAATAAACACGCAACAACTGGATCCGATGACTCTACAAGCCCCGCCCCTATCGGCCAGGATGACGTCAAGGACAAGGCGATTTTGAAGAACTACAAGTCTCATAGCAGATTGCTCTTCAGTCAGATTACCTAAAGCAGAAGTAGTTTCGTTCACTACCGCTTCCAATGTTCTAGTTAATTTGCGTATCAATTTACTGTTCTGAACAGGACCTACAAAGAAAAAGAATCCTTTATTGAAATCTGTGTATTGTTCCCACGTTGTCTCAGTCTGATCGACAATTGGGGTCTTGATCTCCCTTCTATGTCTAATATTCACAAGCCGTGAATTCCTATGATAATCAGGTGGGGCTAAAAAAACAGGTGGCAATAGGAACGCAATATAACACGTCCCATCCCAATCAAGGGGCAGATGTACATAAGCGGTGTGACCACAAATGAAATAAGAATGGCGAGAAGCTTTGAAAGTAGACTTTCCTTTGTCACTGAATTCGACCACAGTATTACAATCACTGTGTCCTAAATGTACTGAGCCATTCTTTCTGACGCATAGTTCACCTTTCACTGGCAAAACTGAAATAAACGGCAAGTTCGAATTAGTCTCGGACTGGACGTTCAGGATCATGAGATTGAGGGAAAAATTACCTAATTTATACACTTAATTTTCTAGATCGGTCCCTTTCCTTTGGGGAAGACCGTCTGCATCTGGGAAACATGCTTTATTCATGAATGTATTCAGGTTCCCCCAAATCCAATTGCCGTGGGAAACTTTGGACTTACTGTCTAGGGAGGACATTAAAGTAAACCATGCACCACATGAACCATTATGTGTGAACGGGTAAGGAAAGAGAGGCAGAGCTCCCTTGTATTTCTGATAAGGTGGGAGTCGGCCACATACCCAGCAATTGGTGGCATTGCTGGCCTGATGAGTATGGTGTAACATACGAATGAATGTATTGTTGCGCATTGCTAATCGATAGGAAAGTTCATGTGGGGGCAGGTCGCTAAAGGAGTGCTCTACAGTGTCATTAGAGGAAGCATGTATACGTGAATCAAGAGGGAAAAAAACATGTAGCATTAAACTTATGCATATGATCGTAAGACTCAGAAGAAATATGAAAATTAAGGCGATTACACATCGACTGTGCAAATTTTTACAGTATTGTTCTCTTTTCTTGATGCGCCTATCTCTCTGACTATTTGGGTCTATCTTATACATGTCAGAAACCTGTCTAACCGCTTCACCCGAGGGGGACTTAAACAATTAAACGCTGTCTGACTTACTAGACCTTAGCTTGGAACGATACTCCTGTTGAGGAGTTTTTTCTATCAGGGGGAGTTTAGTGTCAGAGTCCGATAGGGGGCAGTCTTTAACCGGAGTTTCTGGACACAGTCCGTGAAATTTCTTAATGTGGCTGGAATGCAAACACCCCTTGCGTCCTTCCAATTTGACGGCGGTCCTCGTCGTCATCAACACCAACTTTGGCTGTTTCCACCTCGGCTCCAGTGGACTTGATCGATCAAAGTTTCTCACATACACCAGGTCACCCGGAACGACTTCATGCGATTTTACTTGGGTGTTGTCCGGGAAGGCAGCTGCAACCTGTGAACGACATGATTGTAGTGCAGACATCAAGGAAGCTAGGTAATCTGTCAGCATATTACAGTCAACATCGGTGATCTTGCGGGGCATAGGCGTACCCCACATATTGGGAGGCCGCCCGAAAACCACCTCATAAGGAGATAGTCCGGTTCTGGAATGAGCAACCATGCGCATATAGAAGAGGGCAACTGGCAAAGCTACTATCCAATCTACGCCTTTTTCTGCACAAACTTTGGCTAAGCGTGTTTTCAGGGTCTGATTATGTCTCTCTACGAGACCAGCTGCTTCAGGGTGTCGTACGCAGTGGAACTTCCACTGGTAACCTAACAGGAGTGATACCTGTTTCATGAGCTCGGACGAGAATGGCTGTCCATTATCTGAGTATACGACACGGGGCAAGCCAGATCGCGGGAAGAATTCACGAACCAGCTGCTTGGCAGTGGTCGCGGCAGTGTAATCTGGGACTGGATATGCTTCTGTCCATCGGGAAAGGGCACATACAACTGCAAGGACATATTTAAAACCTCTACATCTGTCCATCTGGATATAATCCATCTGGAGGACTTCAAAAGGATGGTCAGGAGGATGGAATCCACCTTGTTCCACGGGAACACCTTTGCCTGGATTGAACTGACAACAGATCATGCAGGTACGCACTTTCTGTTTTGCTGCTGCTCATAAATGTTTATTGAACCAGAGGTTTTGAATGCTATCTAACATGGCTTTTTCTCCTAAGTGTGCTGGACTATGTGCTGTGTTAATGATTACTTGAACCATAGAGTCGGGGAGGAACCATGTGGCTCTTCCCTTTGTCATCCATCCCTGATCTGTCTGGATCCCTCCTTGTTCAGTCCATTTCTTGATTTCGTCGGGAGTAGCATGTGTCTGTATGTCGAGTACTTCTAGAATGGGATCCTTCACTGTCCTACAATGTGTCTGTGATGTCACGTCAGTCTCTGTCATGTCCGTTGGGATGTCTGTCTGAGCTGTGAGTTTAGCTGTTCGATCTGCCAGGTCGTTACCCTGAGAAATGGTGTCGGTGGCCTTAGTGTGTGCTTTGCACTTCATGATAGCAATGGATACAGGTAAGTGTATTGCTTCTAACAGAGCTTGAATGATTGGACCATGCTGTATCTTGGCGCCATGAGAAGTTAAAAAAACCTCTTTCTTGCCAAAGGATAACGAAGTCGAGAACGACTCCGAATGCATACTGTGAATCTGTGTATATGTTTACTTTCTTGTTCTTGGCTAGTGTACAGGCTTGGGTCAGAGCAATGAGTTCTGCTGCTTGAGCAGACAAGGTGTCAATACGATGTGTTTCTATGACTTCAGTTTCAGTGGTCACTGCATAGGCGGCCACTAACTCTCCTGTGCTTGTTCTCATACATGAACCATCCACGTAAAGTGTCAGGTCGGGGTCGGGTAATGCAATGTCTGTCAAGTCTTGTCTGGGCTTCGTTACAGTATTGATGACTTCTACGCAGTCATGTGGTGTCGGATCAGTTGTGCTCGAGGGTAACAATGTGGCAGGGTTTAATGTGTTGCATCGTCTGATCTCTATGTGTGGCTGAAACAATGTCAATTCATATCCTGTCAGTCTTGCTATAGTCAAGTGCTGAGTCTGAGTACGGTTCAGAAGAACTTCCACTGAGTGTGGAACTTGTACTGTCAGGGGATGTCCTAACACTATGGAATCGCTTTGTCTGATTGCTAGAGCTGTTGCTGCAACTGATTTGAGGCACGCAGGCAGAGCCTGGGCCACTGGATCCAATGTACTAGAAAAATAAGCACAAGGCTTATGGTGTCCTGCTTGATCTTGTGTGAGAACAGATAATGCTGTGCCATCGCGTTCAGTAACAAAAAGTGTAAAAGGTTTTCTGTAACATGGTGTCGCTAAAACTGGTGCTTGACATAAAGCTTTCTTTAACTCGTCAAAAGCTTGTGTATGTTCCTGAGTCCAAGGGAGGACAGTCGAAGTCGCTGCCTCCTGTGTTGTCAACTGTATGAGTGGTTTAGCTAGATATGCGTACTGGGGAATCCATTGTCTGCAGTAAGAAGTGAGGCCAATAAAGGCCCGTACCTCCTTTTGTGTCTTGGGTTGTGGCAGATGTGCGATTAACTGGATGCGGTCTGGTGTCAGCTGTCTCCCCCATTTGGACAGCAAGTGCCCAAGGTATACCACTTGCTGGGCACAGAATTGTAGCTTCGAAGGGGCCACTTTATGCCCCTTTTCGGCCAAGAAATACAAGACAGTCAGTGACGCGCGCTCGCAGTCACGTTCGGTCCGTGCGGTAATCAACAAGTCATCTACATATTGGAGCAGAGCAGTGTCAGTAGGCATGTGGATACTGTCTAGTTATCTTTTCAGTGCTTGACTATAGATGCTAGGACTTTCCGTGAACCCTTGAGGTGCACGTGCAAATTTGAAGCTTCGGCCATTTAAAGAGAATCCGAATAAATACTGGCTTTCAGGATGAATGGGGACACTAAAGAAAGCGTTCTTGAGATCGATTACAGTAAAGAACGCTGCTTCGGAATCAATAGCCGTCAAAATAGAAGATATGTCTGGCACTACCGGGTACTGTGGAATGATGCATTTATTCAGTTCTCGAAGATCAATCACCAATCGGTAGACTGGTGGTGCATTTGGGTCTGTTCGTTTAAGAATCGGAATGATCGGGGAATTGCATACATTGGAGTCAGTTTCAATAACTACTCCTTGGGCAATGAGCTTGTCAATAATCTTCAGTAAGGCTGTTACAGCCTCGGGTGGCAATTTGTATTGTCGGATTCGGGGCAGTACAACTCCTTGCTTGAGAGTGACACGATAAGGTGTAATGTGCATACAACCTACATCAGTTGGACCTTGTGCCCATAAATGTGTTGGTACATTCTGCAATCTTGGATCAAAATCTCGTAACACATAATGACATTTAAAGTCACGTAGGAACAATCTCACTCCTTCCGGAGAACAACATATTACAGCACCTAGTGCTTTCAACGTTTTAATACCAAGCAGATTTTCAGGACATGCTTTCGTAAGTAACAAGTCAGTAGTACGGGACAATGGGCCAACTTCAAGAGAAACTGGCTTTGACACTTCATTAACAATAGGCTTTCCTGAAAAACCCAGGGAAACATTCTGTGAGCCTGAGAGGGGCGCCCCTGGGACCTCGTCATGACTAATGGTAGTTCTGCTCGCCCCTGTGTCAATCAAAAAATTTCTGTCTTTCCCTAATACCTGACTATGTACATAGGGACCATCTTGATCTACAGGAACCTCGATGAGGGGCAAGCCAACCTCCCTCTCTAGGCTGTTTCATGTATATTGCTGATAATCGGGGTAATCTGACTGTGCGTACTGATACATTTGTTGCGTGACATGTTGCGTGGCAGCAATAGGTTGGGGTTGGGGTACAGCTACTGTCTGCTGTGCTTGCTGTGGTGGTTGCGTGTTCTGTGGAATATGCTGTGGAACGTGTTCTGGTCTAGGTGGACGCAGTCTCTCTTTCGTTTTGCCTTTAGCAATATTGTGTTTCAAAACCAAACACTCATTTATGTAGTGACCTGGCTGCTTACAATAGTTGCAGTTCCCTTTAACGGGAGCTGCAGATTGACCTGGCGGTGCTGTACCCTTTTTATGACCGTCAGCTGGAACAGATTGGGCAACTAGTACTTTCATTTTCGTATCTCTCATACGTCTCTGTTCATGATCATGTTCCTCTCTAATTCTGTTCTGGTGGTACTGTAACATTTGTAACATTTGAGAAGGGGTATTAGCTTGCCATGTGCTCTCGACTTTCACTACTCTATTTTTAACTTGTGGTAAGGAATTCTCGACTAATTTGGTTACAAAAAGATGTGGATATGATTCGCTACTTGTTTTCAGGCCACTATTTATAATGAAACACTTCTCGAATCTAGAATAAAAATCACTAGTGTCTTCGTCTTGTTTCTGTTTGCAGGCTGAGATTGCATCCCAGTCTTCCTTTTTAATTGCCAATAACCTCGGCAAAACCTGTACTAATAATCCTGGTAATGCTTTAGCTTTGTCCCCAAGACCAGTACCTGGGACTCGTGTATTTTCTTCGTCCTCTAATTCAGCCCAATTAATCTTTTTATCTCCCACCTCCCATTCTTTCTCTTTCAGTTTTTCGTAGATACCAGCCGGTAACAATACCTTTAACATTTTCAGAATGTCGGAATATGTATAATCTCCCATGAGTAACATGTATTTTATTTCACGGTGAAAACCTGCTGGATCTTTATCATGACAGGGCACTATTTTCTTCATTTCTAATAGTTCCATTTTGCTTAAAGGTGTGTATACGAATACTCGCTGAAGCGTACCCCCTGGGGCCTGGACGGGGTGCACTTCTCGTAAGGGATTCTGTCTGTCCATATGAAATGGTTGTCTTACTGGGGGTGGGACAGAAACGAAATGTGGAGTCAAGAAAGTTCTGTATTTGTGTCGTTGTTCTAGAATGATATTAATTAAATCGGTACCTAGGCCTCTCCATCTTTTTAGGAGTAATTCTTCCAATATATTATATAGGGGACCTGGATCAGAATGCTGACTCTCATATAGTGAAATGAGATGCTGGATCATGTACATACCAGCAAGTCGCTGTTCGTCTGGGGAAAGGGTCAAAAACGTTTGTGCTACTGAATCATCTTTATATATGCTGTCATTTCCAGCCCATTGGACTGCTGATCGTGCTAATTCCTGATCTCGCATTGTACTAAGTTCATGGTAACCTATTCTTTCTTTCAGTATTTTATCGGTGTCTTGAAACACATGTTCAAGAGAACATTGGTCTGGTATGGGGAAAGGAAACGTTTCTTGTTTTCTAGACGAATGGGTCTGTCGAAAGGTCTATCAAAAGAATACTGTTTAGGAAGTTTCACTCTACCTACGTACGCTATCGTTTCTGGCGTTTCTTCTTCAGGGCTATCTATCTCCTCATCTGAATTTTCACTCTCTTTCTCGGTTCCCCTGGCTTCTTTCTCTTTTTCGTGGATTTTTACGATTTCTTTACGAATCTTTCTGTACATGGCTTCTATGCTATTCTGTCTATCATGTTTACCATCAGCTATGTTATTACTCCAATATATCAACTTATCCATTACTTCTTTGCTTGTCTCTGGCCGATCTCGTTCCCGTATTAAACAATTTATCAGGAACCGTAAGATCATACCTTGTGTCTCGACTTTTTGATGTGCCATGGCCTCGCGAATGCATTCTGGTCTCTCCCCTGTTCTAATGAAATGATATATTTTGTCTAGATGGTCAGTCATTTCTGGTAAAAGAACCAAATAGTTTGCAACTCGCCGTAAACGTAATGAGTATAGAACCATCCCGTCTTCGCCGGGTACTGGGTCATATCTGCAGTCTGTAACATACTCTTTAAGGGCTGCGAATGTCGCTGCCCTGGGTGAACGTTGTAATGCTAGATCTCTAAGCGTCGTTCGTTTTATTTGTGGCGGGGTACGATGGTGACCTCCTACGGCGCTTCCTGCAGCGGAAGCGTAACCATCACCTAGTTGTGATGTTGTTGCTGATGTCATTAACTGAAAAGTAGGTGCAGGTAATACCGGACCCTGGGCTGCCGGTATACCGAACGGATTATGAGGGCCAACAGTGGCAGGAACAGTAGTAATAGTAGTGACAGGAATGGTTGTGACAGGGACAATAGTGACAGGAGGGGGAATAACAACGGATGGGGAAGTCGAGTCTTGAGGGGGTGGAGGTGACGTGTCTTGGACAGACTGTACGGACGGAGTAGGCTGCTGTATGTTTTGAACAGGTGGGAGAGGTTGCTGTACATTATTAGCTGGTGGTACGCGAACATTGGTATATGCAGGAGCTACGTCATCTAAATAGGAAGAAAGGAAAATGTCCGCTGCGGTCTGTTTGTGACGGAGTTTAGTCGGGACCAAGGGTGGTGGCAGGTTACGGGGTACTTCCGGGGTTGCCTTAGGCAGGCCCTCGGCAAGAACTGGATACAGTCCTGTAATAAGTGCATTTCTCTGTCTGTCTTGTTGTTCTATTCAGACTCGTTCTCCTTCTTCTAGTAACTCTTTTTCCCTAGCCTTTTCAGATTCTTCTCTACTTCTCTCTGCTTTTCTGAGTTCTTTTTCTGTTCTTCTATGTGCTTCTTTACGCCATAGTTCTATGGCATTTTTCTGGGATTGTCTGGCTTTCCTTTTCCATAACGCTTCTTCTACTCTCATGATGCAATCAGCATCCCATGTCCCTGAGACAGGCCATCTATACTTCTCTTCCAGACCCTTGGTGTAGTCTGCCCATAAATCCAGGTACAGTATGGCATCTAAGCCATGCTTATTATACATAAAATGTCCAGGAGTGTCCCTAGGCGGGACAGGAACTGCTTCTTCGAGTATCCCTTTCCTGGTCCCTATCTGACGTAACTTCGAAAACAGTGGCATGGTCGGATTACTTTAAACGTGGACACAGTAAACACAATAAATGAATAGCAAAACAGTCATTCATACCACAACACTAAAACCACATAAAAACATATTACCTGATACATAGAAAACACATAAGCACTGAAATCTCGAGTTGCAACACTAGAATACTGAATTACTGAATTACTGAATTACTAGATGCACTGCTAAAACAGTACAGACAATACCAGTCCCATAAAGGGACACGTCGGACCGTATTCACCTAAGTGAACACGTCTGGACCAGGCCTGTGTACCCAGACCTGTCTTGACCGGGAACAAATTAATGAACCCGTCTAGATGCGTTCCCAACAACGGTACTCACCGGGAAGCAAGAACTGAAGGCCTCGGAAACTGGACTGGACTGGACTGGACTGGACTTCTACAACATCTGGCTGCTACTACGCCGCATGGGCTTCGGAACAGGTGGGCCTCTGAATACCTCGGACCTTGCTCTCTCGACTAGGGGCTCTGGTCGGGATCCTCTGCATTCCTCACCGCCTCGTCTGGATGCCGGACCGCAGTCTCCGTCTCCTCCGTGGGCCCGAGGGAGAAAGCAGGAAAACCCGCAGGCGTGCACGGTTCCGTTGCGGCTGTAGAAGGGGTCAAAACCTGCGTAACATCGCCGGCGAGTGGGGAAGGGGGGTCCCTGTTCGGGCGCCAAATTATGTGGTAAATTAATATTTACCGTATCTTTTTTTGCCATATAATTTCAAGTCATAAGGATAGCTCAATCAAATGAGAGGCAGAGTCCGTGGTATCTGAGTCATACGGGCTTTAATATAATGCTTCGAAGCATGGGACATCGGGTTCCATCACTACTCAGGTTCAGGAAGGGACATTCAACATTTTATTAGCATCACACATTATATATAGTAAAACAGTATACATGGAAGTGAATACGGTAGGCGTAACAGGTGAAAAGAGAGAGATAAGAACACATGTGCGTAACAGGAGGCGTGTAAGAAGGCGTACACATGGGCGTGCACTGGACATGTCAGAGAATCGTCACATGAAACGTCACAAGTGGGTGGATGTATAGAGAAAGGTTGCAGAATCAGCAGAAACTTATGACCTATATGCGCGCGCAGCTGAGCATGACGTGTAACCGGGGAGAGCTGGGGGCTTTGACTTTTGCACGAGTAGAGGAGACTAATGTCTGGGGTGTCAAAACGACCTGTACCTATAGCATATCTGATATCGTATGTTTTGAGGATGTAGTGTCTGGAGTAAAAGGTCTCTCGGGCAGGGGCCGTTCAACACTGAATGCTAGTGCGTGCATACGGATCTTCATGTAGAGTGCGGGGGCCATGGCCTACCATGGTAACGGGAGCAGTAAATTACTTGCAGGGAGACAGGAAGGCAGGGCCCTTTGCTCTGCAGCCGGGAATATGTTTACCTATTTCACTAGACTGGAATGTGTTTTCGAGGAGGCTGAGCAGATAACTTGTAGGTAAAACATCATCTTGGCAAGCGGACCAGGCCGAGCCGGGCACCGCTCGTCTGAGGCAGGAAGTAAGGCAGAGGTCAGGGATGCATACCTAAACGGCAGCTTTCAGAGGGAGAAAAGAACTCGGAGCCTCGTTTAAGGGTCTAACTCGACTGGGCCAGAAAACGTGGAGGAAAACATGTGCGAGATTCAAAAGTGTACCATGTCAAGACGTTGTCACCATAGGCCTAGAAGCCTATTTAACGGGATATTTATGCATGGTTGGATAGCTGACATGTTAACGTTGGACGCAAATGTATTTGCGTCTTTCTAGCATGAACAGAAAAGAAGTTACACGACATACAAGGAACATGGGTGCATGGATAGGGTGCGAGTGGGGGACACATTGGTTACCTGAAAATTTCTATTACCTCATTTCTTCAACTGTTTTTATTCTCAGTCTCAGTCTCTTGATGTATCGGGGTTCACCCTTATTCTTGTGGCTTTCAGTGGTCGAGGAAACTTGACCTTCCTCGTGAATTCTCTTGATTTCACTTCGTTGTGGCACTTTTGTTTCGGCAGTGTCTATTTCCCTTCCTGTCTGACTAGTCCCAGGTCTTTCATCACTTTCTTCTGCCTGGTTTCTAAGCTGGCCTTGTTCAGGTTGGGGTTGTATTTGATCTTTACTTTCAGGCGATCTGGATTCTGCTTCCTGAACACGTTCGTCTATATCTATCTGTTCCTGTTCATGCACTGCGATCCCTTGATTTTCTTCCGCATGAACTTCAGCTTTAATCACTATCTGACCCTTTCCAGTCTCTGGAGTTTCAGGAGGAGTGTCGATGACTTTATCTGTCCCTACTTGGCCTATTTTCTGATCAGGTTTGATGTGAGTTTCGATGACCTGACCTTCGTCCTCTAGTTCTGTCTCACCTTCACTATCCCACTCACTATCTAGGTAGGAATATTTTCTTGTTCGTATTGGATCTAGAACTTGATCGTCGGCAGGGAACCATTCAACGTCTTGACTTGTGCTCGGTAGTTCGATGTCAGCGAGATCCGGACCCTCTTCGGGAGTCTCCTCAGCTGGACTACCTTCAGCTTCAGTCGCGTTTTCTCCGGTTACCCGCTTCGTGTGGCTGGCATGGATCCACTTCGGTACGCCAGCACACTTTACAGCAGTTGTGGTGACAAGGATCACTTGTCTTGGCTTTCCCCACTTTGGTCCAAGGCAACTCTTCCGGGTGTGTTTCTTTAACACCACCCAATCACCTGGTCTCAGTTTATGTGCTGGAGTCGTAGGCCATTCGACAGCAGTCTCTCCAATCTGGTGAGAGATAGAACGCACTTGGTCACCCAGCTGCTTGCAGTATTCTAGCACCAAATCATCAGAAATACTTAGCAGTTTGTGTCCAGGTACCCATGCCTGTCGCATCACTCTTCCCATTAGCACTTCATGGGGGCTCAGGCCTGTTTTTCGGTTCGGAATACTTCTCAAACTCATCAGCACAAGGGGCCAAGCTTCTATCCAGTTCATTTTGGTGGAATCACATATTTTCGCCAGTCTGGATTTGATAGTGCCATTCACTTGTTCCACTACTCCAGAAGCCACTGGATGATATGCACAGTGCAGCCTTTGCTCCATCTTAAATGCTCTACAGAGTTCCTTTAGGACTTCGTTTGAAAAATGCCCACCTTGGTCTGTTTCAATAGTCTCTGGAATTCCAAATCTAGGTATCAACTCTCTAAGTAACAATTTGGCTACAGTTATAGCATCATTTTTCTTTGCTGGGTAGGCCTCCACCCATCTAGAAAATAGGCAAACTATGACCAGGACGTATCTGTATCCTTTGCACATGGGCAACTGGATAAAGTCCGCCTGCATCCTGATAAAGGGACCTTCTGCCTTTCCAATTGTACTTTGTTCCACTACTGTCCTCTTTCCTGTGTTGAATTGCTGGCACACTAGACACCTCTGACAAAGCTTCTCCGCTGTGTTCCTGAATTTTGAGTTATAGAATACCTTTTCAAACACACGACACATTGCATCCCTCCCCATATGTGTGTGTTCATGTATGATTCTGGCCATTGGGTCTACCAGGCTATCTGGTAGTACAGGCACACCAGTTTGGTTAACCACCACACCATCCTCATTCCTGATTCTGCATTTGTTCATCCTCCATCTGTCCTTTTCTTCCCTGTCTGTTGCCTGTTGTAAGTCTCTCAATTCCTCCCATGTATATACATTTTCAAACAACATCAGTTGGCAGCTGTTTCCTCCCCCCCATGTTTTTATTTGGAGGGACATTTTATATCGGGCATAGTACTGGGCGATTTGGTCAGCATATCGGTTTCCGGCTGTCACATCATCATTTCCAGATCTGTGAGCCGCACACTTGACCACAGCCAATTCTTTGGGCAATTGAATTGCTTCCAGTAAGTTCTGTACCACCTTTCCATTTCTGATAGGGGTACCTGAGGAAGTCATGAATTCTCTTTGTAACCATAGTTGGCCGAAGTCATGAACAACCCCATAACAGTACTGGCTGTCCGTATAAACAGTTACTCTTTTGTTTTTCCCCTGCTTACAAGCTCTTGTCAATGCGATTAGCTCTGCTACTTGTGCAGATTTTACTTCGCATAGGTAAGA
Source organism: Lissotriton vulgaris (assembly GCF_964263255.1). Taxonomy (NCBI): domain Eukaryota; kingdom Metazoa; phylum Chordata; class Amphibia; order Caudata; family Salamandridae; genus Lissotriton; species Lissotriton vulgaris. The sequence goes on along the minus strand of NC_141687.1, from coordinate 338,888,259 downwards.
TGCTTCCAGGGTTGTCGCCAATGTGACTACGGCATAGGCAGCACTCAGACCTCCATCCTCATGTCTTAAACACGAGCCATCCACAAACATCGTAATATCCTCATCAAGTAAGGCTACTTCTCTGATATCAGGACGTGGCTTAGTGCTAAATTCTGTTAAATCTATGCAGTTATGCTCCATTTCACCCTCTGCTTCTACATCCAGGGGAATGGGCAACAGGGTTGCAGGGTTCAAGACATTGCACCGGGAAATAATTACATTCTCAGCACCTATTAGAATTCTCTCATATTTAGTCGACTAGGGGTGAGATACTGGGTCTTGGTTCGGGTCAGTAAGATTACAACAGAATGTGGAACATATACAGTGACAGTATGTCCCATGACAATATTCTCACTTTGTTCCAGACTAGCGCAAGTAGCAGCTACTGCTTTCAGGCATCCGGGTAATCCAGCAGCCACTGGATCTAAGGTGGCCGAAAAATAGGCCACGGGACGCCTGATCAGCCCATGCTCCTGTGTCAGTACTGAGAGCGCACAATTGTCTCTTGTGTCACAGAACAGTTCGAAGTTCTTGGAATAATCAGGCATTCCTAATGCAGGAGCTGAGCGCAGACAATTTTGCAATGTTACCCAAGCGGACATGCTTTCATTGTCCCTACTGACTGGGTCTTCCACTCCTTTCTTGGTCATTTTTATCAGGGGTTTGGCTAGAGCTGCGAATCCTACAATCCATTGTCTGCAGTATCCTACAACTCCTAGGAACATTCTTACTTCTTTCTGGGTTCTGGGTAGGCCCATAGTTTGAATTATCTTGATCCTTTCTGTAGTGACTTTTCGGATCCCTTTCTCTATCTGGTGCCCCAGATATTTCACTGAGTTCCTACAGAACTGTAATTTGTCTGGTGATACCTTATGTCCTCCCTTTCCTAGGTGATTCAGCAAGGCAATGGTATCAGTGACACAGTCAGTTTGACTTTTTGACGCCACCAGAAGGTCGTCTATGTACTGTACCAGAACAGACTCTCTTGGCAGTACTAAAGATTCAAGGCATCTTTTTAGAATCTGGTTGAAAATCGATGGGCTTTCGGTGTACCCCTGGGGGACACGATTCCAGACATATACATGGCTGTCAAATTCAAAACTAAAAAGGAATTTGCTTTCTGGATGCAATGGGATGGAAAAGAATGCATGGCACAGGTCAATGACAGTGAACCATTCCGCATTCCAAGGAATCTGATACAGTATCACTGCGGGGTTGGGCACAATGGGACAGCAGGGTACAACAATTTGGTTTACTTTGCGCAGGTCCTGCACTACCCGGTACCTTCCGCTAGGTTTTTTAATTCCAATGATGGGCGAATTACAGGGACTGCTCATTACTTCCTGTATGATGTTCGCTTCTAGCAACCGGTTTACTTCGATTGCAACTCCAGCTTTTACTTCTGCACTCATTTTGTATTGTCTGGTTCTTGGGTAAACAGCATTTGTTTTTATTGCTATTTTAACTGGGTCTACATTTGCCATTAAGCCTACATCTCGTCCTGTGAAGTCCCATACTTCAGGTACCACTCTTAGCTGCAGTTCTTCAGGTAAGTCTTCAATGGACAAGGTTCTAATCTCGGTGTCAGGTCTGACTAACATCAAGTTTACAGGCCATCTTCATCTGGGGTCTGAATCTCGACACCACTTCATTCAAATGTCACGCTGCACCAGTACGTCTATGTCAAAGTACAACTGTTAACTTTGACAGAAGTGGAGCAGTGCTTGCTTCGTCGAACAAGTCGGTGGGTGTAGGAAGACCTTTAATCTGAGTGGAGAGAAGAGTTCCCCGGAGTCCTTGCACACCTGTCAGGGTTGCATAGAGGAAGTAAACGGAGGGAAGCAAAAAAAAAAGTGTTAGAAGGCCTATGATTGGAGCATTGTGAATGTAGCAACCAATTCACGGGCACCATTTAGAATTCAGATGTACTTATTAGCTGCGGTGCTCGCACTCGTTCCGCTGATGAAACTGTTTTCTTTAAATTCGGCCGGTTCAGTAGTGCCAGGTTGGAGACAGCTGGGTTTAGCTAGTGCTGCAGATAATGTGAGTTAGTCACAGGTAGAATTACGACAGTGTTTCGGACAGGTGTAAAAGGCTGGTTTCTGTATAGGAAGAAGGCAGGGAGGGAGAGCAGCTCTGAGTAGAGACCCGGGCGATGAGAGTGAGCCATGGTTTAATCCAGTAACGATCGTAAAACAAGTTGCTGTGAATTGCTTTTGAAGGACAGGCAGCGCTGGGATGAGGGCTGATTCTGCGGAGCACGTGAAGTGGCAGAGGGGGGGCGGGGTAGTGCATTCCTTTGAAGTCTGAAGCTCTCGGCATTGCTGTGGCGGGTCTGATGCAATGATGCGAGGCGGCTCGGGGGGGTGGGGGAGCAAATGGCAAGCGCATGCATGGGAACATGCACTGTGAGTAATCTGCCTGCCAAAGCCCTTGGTCAAGCGTTTGTTTCAACTGCTACAAACTCTCCTATTAATCCCTGCGGGATATAATAGGCAAGCTCTAAAAATGTGTAATTTAAAATGCCAATATCTCAAACTTTCCTAATTCGAGACCTGTTGCATTGCAAATGCTTGTTTGTGTGTGGATTTTCGACGTTCAGTGTTTTTACTTTCAGCGCTACCAAGAGTCAAAGGTGATGTAACATCACTTCTTTTTGCTGTAATCGTAGTCAAAGTTCATGTCAAGTCCCTTCCTGTGAAGTCACGAGGGAGTGGAGGGGTTAAAAGAGAGTGATTTCACTTCTGCTACCCCTAGTATCTTAGTGAATCTGTGTCCATGTATTGATCCCTTCTTTGCTACAGCAGAACAGAAAGTGGCATCATGAACCGTCCTGTGGGCCCATGTTATAGACAGGACGCACACACTCATTGTTTCCTCGCACACTTTTACTAATACAAACCCTTGTTCATATTTTCCATGCTCTGATCTTGGGGTGTGGAGGTTGGCGGGGGGTGGATAGGACAAGAGTCTTTTGTGTCTTCCCAAGGAGGGCATGCTATGATGGACGTTTTCCGGGCCTCAGTGGGGAACCAAAAGCAGCCGTGGCAAAAAGAGTTCAAACCAGCCCTGATTCCTTGATCTCCTTGCACAATCTCTCATTTTCCATCCATTCTCTCTCTCTCCTCCTCTCTCTCCGATTACTTTCTCACTATCTTCCCCCTCCCTTTCTTTCTCTTCAAGCCTCCCCATGCCTGCTGCAATTAACCTTGGGAAATGACTGAGGCACCAGGAGCAAAAGTGGCCTCCAAAGGCTTTAGCTCATCAGGCATTGCCTGATGGAATAAAAGGCCTGTCGGACCCTATATGTGTTTCCAATTTTCCTGCTCTCCTCCAAAATGCAGTCCAGGCTCCGCTATAGGACTCTTGATCTGGGAGGTCTATGACAATGTCTGTGTGCCCCATGAAGGTACATCTGAGGGGGTCACAAAAAATCAACAAAGGGTTTTGAGAGATATGCTATTGAGACACTGGCAATATCTGTCTAATATGGAAATGTCTTAAAAGTAAAAGTAACATTTCTTGAATCTAATACGTATGACTGTTGACCCTGCCCAGAGCTCATTTTACTGTCAGACTCTTAACCACCTCATGTCTTCAAGAAAGCTCTGCATCATCTCTCCTTACTCTATTGTCTGGTGCCATACTGGGGTTGACAATTCAAAATCCAATTCAATATGGAACTACTAATTTCCAACCCCACCTCAGTCAAAAACTGTGGACCATACTGCAACAGACAATGCGGACAAACATGGGGAACATATAAAGACATACAGAAGGTGCAATCTACCCACCCCCTTGATACGCTAACTCTGAAAAACTCTTTTTCCTGTCATCCACCTGACATTCCAGTCCAGACGGAAGACCCACATAACTGCAAACAGAGCCACAAACAGTGTCTCTCTGCCACATCCTTGAGCACAGTGATGGTGCTAATTGGGTAGGGGGAAGGGGGCCATGACCTCCTGGCTTGCTTTGGTGTTCCATTGCACCCCTTGCCTGGTGTATGGTCGCTTCAAGATAATACTTACTTGCATTTTACATTTGAGATGCAAGCAATTACTTTTCTAAAGTGGTCACACAAATAACAACACGGGGTGACTAATTTGGCTAATGATTTATTTGTATTTCAAAAGTACAATGCATCACAGTTTATTCTGGCAGACTGGCATGAAGGGGGCCCTGGACAAGATTAATATATGAATTATTAAAAGGCCAGCCTGAGACTGTGCCACACTGGACTGAACCGCTGGTGAAACGACAGCCTGAGACTGCATCACACTGGCCTGAGAATCTGGCAAAAAGACAGCCTGACATTACCGTGCTGGACTGCAGAGCCCTGAATTCAGCCTCAGCTGAAATGTCATTGTGAGACTGCACCATACTGCCTCTTTCTAATTGAACTCCCAGCAGGAAACAAGCATGGGTTTCATTGCAGGTAGTCCTCATTAGATTTCGAATTTAAGGCTGCTTTTCTAGGGGTGTAGCTGTCAGTAATGCAGCAGTTGCAATGTCTCCAGGACCAGGGACTTTAGAGGCCCACTCTACTAAACTCTGGCTTTCATTTACTATCCAACCAGTGGATGGTGGTCACATCTTCCTTGGTTGCGCTAGGACCCATGTCACCTTTGATACCCAACCGAGCCTCTAAATGGAACAGTGCTAGGGAATGGTGCCCTGGGAGGCATGTGAGAGACATCACAGTGGTGCAGGTACATGTTTAATAAATAGCACATTAGATTCTGTAATGTCGTCTGATATTGCCATTGAAGGTTTCTGGTGACATCATAACCCACAAGACGAAAGGTCATGAGGTTTGTATAGATCATCAGAACCCTTGAATGCCAATATAGAACCATATTACACACAGTACCCCTTATCTAATGTTTAAATTACATGGCTGTATCTATTTTGGTGTAGTTTGCTTCAAAAACCTGTTTTCATGGAAGTGCAACTAAAAATTGGCACTGATTTGAATACAAATGTTTAGGATTTGTTTAACGTTGTTCAATAAACTTTTAATAAAACAATGGGCCATGTTGATCACCAGTAAATTTAGGCGACTTTGTGGCTGCAGCATTTACTATATAATTATGTAAATGAAACTTGTCTGCTGTTATTGCCTCAGCATTTAAAGAATTAGCCATTCTGACTGCTTCAGAGTGTTTTTGGTTATTTCACTCTCCAGTGGGATTTGCTGTAGATGCAAAGCTGGGACCTGCGCCCCCAGGTGAAGCATCAACACTGCTGGTGGAAGAAACTGCTGAGCAGCAAAATACATTGTGGATATATAGATGTAGATATATAGGTGTATTTAAATTAACATAGTATCACTCAATTTCACAAAGTTCTGAGATGGTCTGGACTGGCGCCCCGGAGGAATTTTTTGATCCCTCAGGCACTCAAAAATGCCTCACCCACTGCTTGAGCATGCCATCTGTTGTAGTCCCCCAGAAAGGCTGGGACAGAGCTGGCTTTCACAAACATGCACTCTTGGTTCATTTAAGTCTTATTGGACATAGCGTCCCCCTACGGCGCCCAGTTGAACACATTTCTTTCCCAGAACTTCTAAGTCCAGCCGTTTTGCCTGCATCTCTGCTTTAACCAGTAAAGACAAGTTTGGAATCAAAACATACACAGCTGTTGTGGGCTTTTCTGTGGTGGTACCACCCATAAGCAGTGTGGGGAGATGAATCGCCATTCACACCATCTCTGAAATATAGTCTTCCTCAACCACCTTTTCAGAAGTTGGAAAGCCATGCATCATAATGACCAATTTCCCATCTACTGAAGAAGCAATGAAACCTGAAAATCTGTCTTTGTAACACTGTGTGGGCACGTAACAGTGATCAAAACAAAATATGATTTATAATTATGAAGGTGCCAGGTTCCCAGAAGAAACTTTATGCAAAACCGATGTGTGGGGCACTTTAATGCCTACTGGGCCAGCAACATGGATTAAAACATTAGGATGGATTTAAGCCACATTTTGTATGAGACTTGTATGTTTCCGGTGCTCACTTACTAAAAAGGCATGGTGCACTATAAAAGGGAGATTTTGCAGGGGGGAAAAGCCCAAAAGAAAATAGAATTTTTTTAAAGTGCACTAAGAAATAGGCAGTATTGTATATAATCCAGGTATCTATGAAAGGGGGCTAGAGCAGGAACAGTACTCTCTGACACACGTTTGAGTTTGACTCAGCCCTGTTGGTCTTTCGAGACACCTGTCACATCGTTCATCACTAATCGGTACGTTTGCCAGGATTTTACCAGCGTGGCCTTGAATTGTTTTTCCAAGTCCAGTAAAACAATTAGGAAAATAGAAAAAGCCTGTATTATTTCAGCTTTATACAAAGTTATCACACCAATTATATAAACATATCACTTCGAAAGTTCTTTAGAATTGTTTGAACTATTTCTAAATGATGTTTAAATGAAATAGGGGTGCATTGCCAGGCTGAAAATGGAGGCATAGAGAATAGTTCACAAACTATGCAGGCACCAACGTGAGGCCCTTCCAGAAACTCATAAAGGAAAGACATGGCCAGTCTCTTTCTCTCAAAAAACGTCGCAACCCAGTAGTGCACAGAGTAAACTCTAATTTCGGAAACCCTGTCTCTCGCTGTGGTTTGCAGAGCACCATCCTCATGAGCCATTGAAGAAAGTATGGAAGTCTTTGCAGGAGAAAAGCCCTTTGCCGTAACTCTCATGCTAGTGTGATAGACAAGAACCTTGGGCCCAAATGGGGGCTCTTCCACTTGTGGACGCGCATTGGCTGGGCCAGTGGGTTTCCTTGGGTGGGCTTCGTGCACTGTGTAGTGCACAAAGAACCACATCCACGGGTCCCTGTGAGTAGCTGTGGCTGTACTTCGTGAGTTCTAATGAAGGTCTCTTGCATCTGTGCTGCGCCCTCACGTCACCTTGCCAGCTCTTTCATCTGTGCTTCGAAACGTAACTTTCCTAATCACCCCTTGCGCTTTATCTGGCAAAGATCTTGCTGGTTTGTTTGTCCTGGTATTTGCATGTCAGAGGATATTGCCTTCGGAACCATCTGAAATTAATAAGGCCCTTCTAAAGAAAGCAGTTGTCCCCGTCCACCTGCTGCCGTCGCATGGCTCCAAGGAGGCGCAAAAAAGTAATAATCCTTCATCTCAGGGCTGCAGTTATCTGGCCACCGAAGATAACAGCAGCTCCTTTCTTTCAGGTTTTAATACAAGGTTTCTTTATTAGCTCTGGCATAATTTTCAGACCTGGCGATAACGGGGAGTGTTCAGCGAGAGATTCATTTCCGGCCCCTCTATCTGTCTCCGATGTTTAAAGATGGGGCATTTATAACTAAATTCTCATAAAGCCTGGGACTTTGCGCACCTTACTAGGTCGCTGTGATTAGACAGAAGATGGATTTCAGCATTTTTCTTCTAGTATCACCTTGTCACGTGACATAGTAGGACCATGGTTCCTTCTCCACATATTCAGGTATATTATCGCTTTGTTTTACAATGTATGAACTCGGAATTTTCCATTTCCTATCACCACTGTAATTTTTGTGATTGCCGCTCAAACCAGGCATACCTATAATAAGTAATCTGAAACATTGTTTCGCTCTTTGTTTTTCTACCGTATCTTTCACCACTTTCAGAAAGAATGTGTTTATGGAAAAAGCTTTTCAAAATGAGGTTCAGCTGTGCTAGAAACAGGTACTGCAGAGTGGCTGGTTTGCAAGCTTCAACCCCTCCCATTATATGAAGGGCTGCCCGCAACCCTCCAGTTGGTATTTATATCTGCTGGAGAGGGACCAGTTTGGGAATTGAATTGGATTCTCTAAATATTCAGTGACCAAACTGACCTTGATCAGGGGTCAGATGTGAAGGTGGGTTTTCAGAGAGGTCAACACTTGTCGTCTGGGGTGTAGGTAGAGATGCAGCAGCAAATTTAACTCTGGTCACCGCACAACAGCAAAGTGTGAATGATTTATTCTGGTCTTCCCTGTCTGCTGATTTGAACCTAACTCTGTGCCACGTGTTGGAGCCACAAATCCCCTGTGCACGTTGATAATGCTTCACCTAACTACCTATTATTGGCAACATGTTTCAACCAAGCTGTGTAGCTATACTGGTCTCCTTCAGGGCTTAAGAACTCCCTGCCTGAACCATGCATACATCGTATGCAAAAATAAGAGGTGTACAAGCTCTCTGACCTGTCTGCTGTAACTCAGAATTCGGTCTACTGTGCAGAAGTTTGGGGGCTCATTAGGTATGGAGAGCTGCATCTACCCCTTGACGAATGTGAGTCTACAGGAGAGATGCCCCCACACTCTGAACCATGATGTTTAGATGTATCCCAGAATAAGGGTTCACTACTGAATTACAGCAGATAGATATGCCTCATTTTACCGTCTTAGGAAGTAGGGTCACACCGCCCTTGCTCTAGAGGCCGTGCGAAAACTGATCTAAAACTCATGTGCAAATTCCTAAGACCTATTTAGGGGAAAAGCAAAACCCAAGTGGAGCTACCTACATATTATGGTGACGCTGCCCCACCCCACCTCAAAATCTTCCTGTAATGGCCTCTCACAGATGATATAAACAAGCAAAAGATCAAGCGAAACCGCTTGCCCTCTACGCACTGTTGCGTTTCCAAAATTGGAAGTTGCTTACTGCATAAATCTAAATATAACACATATTTACCACATTATGTATGAAGACACTTCAAACTTTCTAGTTTATCAAGTTAATGTTTTTACTGACACGTCATTTGTATCAAACATGGTATACATTTGGTATAGGTAGATACCGTGAATTCATGATTCTTTCAAAAAAACTTTTTTTATAACAATGTTTGCATCACATCAAGGTAAAAATAATTAACAAGCAAGTTTTCCCTGCCCAATGCATTTCGGGCCACCTGGCCCTTCGTCAGGGGCGGTACCTGAAAAAACACAAAAAAATAAGGTACTGTCACTTAAATGAATTGGGTTCTTCAAATGCAAAGTTCATAGAATGTCACAATGTGAGTTTTTGCTAACTACTAACTGTTTGCTTGGAGATTCCTATTAAATCAAAAGCCTCTAGATTAATCTGTTTGTAAATGTATCACACTCACTTGAATGAATGGAAGAACAATGATGTAAATGAACAACCGTTTTCGAGTGTGCCAGTGAAAAGAAACTTGATCCGTCGCTCTAGGGAAGAGACATATAACCTAAATCATGTGGTCAACACTGTTTGAATAAGTGAAGATGCAAAAGCTAAACGACAATAACAAACGCCACAACTTACTGGGCAGACGTCAACACTACTGCGTAGTACTATCCTTATGTATACGACGTGACTAACTCTTGACTGATAATCCCGAACGCGCTATCGTCTCATTCGTCAAAAACGGAAAACACGCCTGAAATAATCCATCTAGAAAACAAACGCGAACTGTGATGAACAGTTGTATCCAAATACAGGGCTAATCTAACGAGTCACTAGCACTCATATTTACATACTCCTAAGATCAAACTCAAACAATTTTGAAAAATAAACGTGGGACACACCTCATTAATGTTGCTGAATGCAAAGATAGTCGACGTGTTCACAGGGTAACTGTACCATGCCAGTATGTAGAAAAAACTGTAAACAACCACAAAAACACCAACATTAATCTATCTGAGCGCTATTTTTTAAAAGACTACTGGACCGTATCTCAATCATTAATACCTTATGCTACCCAAGGCGATGACTCCAATACTACGGTCCTCCCTCTCTCTTTCCTCGTAATCACGAGTGTCCGGTGTACGAGTAGATTGGAACGCCAAGCTAGATGCGACGGCCTATTTAAATGACGTAAAACTGTGTGGAACGGAAATGGGAATAAACAACAGACTTCCGACATGAAAAGGATCACGTGAAAGCAAAACGAAGGCGCCATCTTAGTGTGGTGAAATGTAGAATGAGGATATTCAAATAGATGCAAGTTTACACTGACAGTGATCATTAATAGTGAAGATATAATACATTGTCATACAATGAAATCCATCGTATCTTAATACAAACAAAAGTAATAATAACAGCAGTCCTCGAGCGTACTCGTTTGTGCAAATATCAGAGGAAGCAGATTAGATCAACTCGATCATTGATCCCTTTGGGATCTTGTGTCTGTAGCTTTCTTATCCAATGTATTTCGCTCTGCAATAAAGTTTTTGTGAGGCTCTTTCCGGGTGATGGGATGACCACTTCAAGTATCTGGAATTTTATTTGGGCAATTGTGTGTCTGTTTTTGTCCCAGTGTACTGCCAAACTGCTATTAAAGTTTTTGTTGCGAATAGTACTTTTGTGTTCGGATATCCGTGTTTTAATTTTTCTTTCTGTTTTGCCCACATACAACAATCCGCAGGGACATTTGATGGCATATATCACGTTCATGGAGTTGCAGTCTGCGTTAATCCTGGTGGGAATGGTTTCCCCAGTATGTGGGTGTTTCACTGTATCAGATACTATCACGTTGTTACAATGTACGCAGTTTAGACACTTTTTCATTCCTTTGTAATTTCCTAAAGTTTTCATTGTGTTAGGTTTCAGTAGTTCTTTGATGTTGCGAGACCTTTTGTAAGCAAAAATGGGTTTGTGAATAAACAGTTCTTTGAAGTCCGTCTCATTGCTAAGCAGTTCCCAATGACGATTAATACTCTTTTTTTATCTCTTGTGAACTGGTGGAATATTTAGAAACAAATACCTGACGATGTTGTTTTTCTTTGGTTTTTTTGAGGAACAAAGTTTCCCTGGCTAATTTTTCAGTCTTTTCTTTGGCTGTCTCCAATACAGTAATTGAGTACTTTTTTGATACATATTTGGTGAAAATGGTGGTGAGATTGGTCTGCAGAGTCTCCTCTTGTGAACAAATTCTTTTCGCTCTTAGCATCAAGGAATATGGCAAGTTGTCAATAAGGTTCTTTGAATGAAAACTGTTATATGCAAGAGCTGTGTTCTTGTCTGTTGCCTTGTGGTATACCTCAGTATTCAGAGTGTCGTCTCTCAATTTCACTAGTATGGAATGACTTTGTTATCAATGTTGTACGTGAATTGGATATTCTCATCATGTGAGTTCAACTCAGATATCTTTTGTTCCAACAACATTTTGGAGTTCTGCCAGATTAGAAAGATGTCGTCTATGTAACGACAATAAAGGACTGTGTTGTCAGTCCAGTCATTGTCAGTTATCAAGAATTGATCTTCAAACCTTGCCATATATGTATTAGCGTAGGCAGGGGCCCCAGAAAAGCCCATTGAGGTACCCTTGTTCTGTAGATAGTACGCATTGTTACATTTAAAATAGCTGTGGTGAAGGCTGAAATGCAAAAGTTCTAATAAGAAAACTTTGTTAACAGGTAAGTTCTCTTGTTTTAGCAAACCCCATTCCACTGCCTCTATTCCTGCAGAATGCGGAATAGAGGTGTATAGGGCTTTGACATCCAAAGTACATAGCAACATTCCTGGTTTTACAGCAACTTTCATAAGTTTTTGTAGAAAGTGTGTTGTGTCTTTTGTATAAGAGTACCATGACTGAACAAAAGGTTGCAAGAACTGATCAATGAATTGCCCCAGAGGCTCGAAGATGGTGCCACACCCGGTAACTATGGGACGAAATGGTGGGTTGGAAAGATTTTTATGGACTTTTGGCAGCATGTAAAGTCCTGGCTGCTTTGGAAATGGAACTGTGAGAAATTGTCGTGTTTTGGTGTTTATCCATTTCATATTCTCAGCTACATCCAACATTTTTTCTAATGTTTCCTTTAGTTCCTTAATGGGATCATGTTCCAATTTCAGATATGTATGAACGTCAGATATATGCTCATTGACTTTGGACTCATAAAATGTCTGATCCATCACAACTATGGCACCGCCTTTGTCAGCTTGCTGAATATGTATCCTGGGATTTTCTGAAAGTTCTTTTAATATATCCCTCTCGTATTTGGAAAGATTCCGGTAGCATTTTTTGTTGGTGTTGATCTGTTTCAGGTCATTTAGCACAAGATTTTCAAATGCATCCAAGATCTTATGAGATGTCGGTGCCTGAAAGGTAGATTTTGGTCTAAACTCCAAATACTCCGGTGGATCTGACTCTGTTCCTTGGTCTGGAAGATTGGAAAAAAAGTATCTCAAACGTAAAATTCTCATAAACTTGAAAAAATCAATTTCGATCTCAAGCGGGTTTGTTTGATAAGTCGGCACAAAATTCAATCCTTTGTTGAGAACTTTAGTTTGTTGAACTGTCAGATTGTGTGTTGAGATGTTGATCACTAGGTTAGTCGGGTACTCCTCAAGTTGGGTTTTGTTACCTACTTTACATCTCCGGGTTTTCCTTTGGCTTTTCCAGGTGGTTGTGTGGTCTCCGCGTCCTGGGCGGAAAAAGACGTTTTAGAGGAGGCAGCTCCTTCAGTGGTTGTTGTATCTGATACACCTGATGCTGTTGTTACCATCGTTGGGTGTGCCCTGTTAGTGTGGGTGTCTCCTTCTGTAGCTACACTCTCTTGGGAGGACGTGTTAGGGGTTTGTTTTATGAAGGTTCTCCTCTGGGCATACACCTCCGCCCACGTATACACTTCATTCAGCTTATAGTCGAGTGTATCTCGCTTGTATTTCCTGAGTTTACCCTCCTGAATCTCTTTGGAGTGTTTCTCCATTCTAGCATTCATCTCCTCCAGAAATTTTGACCAATCTTCAGAGTCCATTCTAGTTTGTAAGTCTGATTCAATAAGTGCAATTTCGTCTGTGATTTCCTTAATTACTACTGCTAGTTCCTCTAATAGTAATAGAATCAAGTCCAAAGAACATTTGTTAAGCACTGCATACCAGCGGTCCATAAAATCTTTCTTCATATGAAAACGGAAAAGCATGGGTTTGATGGGCATTCTTAGGCCTCTTGGAATTCTCTTTGCGCGATGATATTGCACAAGTGTGGACGCATGGAGGTGCTGGTTCAATTGTCTCTTTGTCAAGAACTCAAGCTGTTTAAGTTGTTGTGACAAGCTACTCCCCTGCACGTTGAAGGACCTGACATCATGGATCAGGGAATAGATTTCTGACGCTTGTTCGTTGGTATACGCTAAAATGTTAGCTCGATTGTCCGTAAGACTAGTTATGGCATCAAACGACATTATTTGAAGTGGGTGCTCAATCCCTGTGGACAGGGTACAAAACAACAATTAGTAATGGTAGAGGCACTCCTTTAGTTTTAACAAATCAATACTCAAATTGAAACTTCTAAACTTCTAAACATTAATCCACTACGCGTGTAGTGAGTGCCTCTCCCATTACTAATTGTTGCTCTCACAGATGATGCCATACGAGGAACGTGAAAGAGCTTGTAAAAACGAATTCATAATGTAATCTTTTTATAAAGTTTGCAACTAGCAGTGGTAAAACAAGAAATGTGCAGGTCCACAAACACTCATACATTCCTTTTCTATATGTCCGTGGTTACCATGGAGTTAATTGACAGTGAACTATACCTGCATCTCTTCTTATTCCAGATTCGGCCATCAACACCAGTTCCAGACAAATTGAGCATTACACTATATGCGTCATTAAGACATCTGGTACTACTGAGAGTACCTTCTTGAAATGGAATTCCTAATTTTGGCTACTACGCAGACAACAACAGGCGTTTTCCAGTTTTTTATGACTCCAGTATAGATTAAGAACACTTAACAAGCATGTCACAAAGATTTTCTTCTGAAAAGGTGCGAGTTGCTTCTGACCCTGAGTTCCCTGTAGAAAGGCACGTGTTCTTGGTACAGAAAGCTTTATTAACAAGCATTGGCATAGCCAATAGGTCTCGCCTTTGGGACCTTATAAGTATTTAGTTATGCAGCAGGTCCCAAAGGCGAGACCTATTGGCTATGCTAATGCTTGTTTTTGTATTACAAGCATGCCACAAAACTGAAAAATTTGAAAATTAAAACATGCCACTACTGAAAAGTGGTACAAAAGGGGGTGGTGATGGACGGAGCATCTGAATCAATCAAACACTCAAACCCAGTCAAAAGATCTGGGTTTAATCCATCACCGTTCTTTAGCCCACTCTGCCACCCCAATTCAGACAAGGCTATATGCAAAACAGTCCGTCCATCACCACCCCCTTTTGACCACTACTGAAAAGTGGCAGCCACATCCTTGCAAAAAAGAGGCGATTTAAAAAACGAAAAAAAATACTAGCCATCGCAATATAAATTCAATAGAACACTGTGGATGCTTTCTATCCGGCAGGTGTGTTTAGGACATATATTTTGAACACAAAGAGGATTTTAAAAAAATAAAAAAGGATAATTAATGGAAAGAAAAAAGTATTGCCAACGTAAAGTACTGACCCACTAATCCTGGCACGGATGTGCGCTTCTATTTTAAATGAACGTGCATATGTGATCAGGCAAAACACTGTCACTCACAGTACAACAGAGCCAAAGGTGGAAATGGACTAACCTATTTCCCTTTCCCCATGCTGTGGAGGCTGAAGAAAACTATGAATGACAGATTAATAGACCAATAGATGACCAAGACCGCCTCAAAGCACCTCTGCGCATGTATTTATCTTTATATAGCTATATATCTTTGAGCTTTTATTTTTTTTATACTAGACAAGGTTGACAAAATAGCTAAAGCAGTCTCTCGGTAGACCTAAAAATGGAGTGAGGCAACACAAGAGCATTCCCCTGGAGCTGAACTAGTCCAGAGAACTGTAGGCACACTAATGCATTTGTGATTGCTCTAAACCTTTTTTTACATGTCCCTGCTACGAATAGTCTAAAAGAATGCATGCTAAACAACAGTTAAAAATAGTTTCATTAAAAACAACAACTTCTCAAGAATAGAAAACGATACCACACTGTACAAACTGATACAGCAGTAAAATAAATAACTCCATATTTGAACATATTGACATAATTCACATGGTCTTCAGTTCTTGAAAACGTCTTTGAATTTAGCCTTCTGGGTACTTTGTTTTGTTGGCAGTTATTTATCCAAGTTCCGCAGACATATTGGGTTGCCATGACTAGCATATATGGCGAGAAGGGAAGGTATTCTTGGACCCTTGTGAGGGCTATTGGAAGGAAGCTAACAGACTACACCGGACATCAAAGAGTAATGGAGGAAAACATGCTTGGATCAGCAGAGGAGAAAAGTTGCCACTTCGGAAACAGTCAACCACTGACCCACTGTGCAACTTTGAGTCAGATTCAAGGCTGTGCAAGACTGGCAGCTTCATTTGAAACCCTTTGTATTACACAACAGATTACACCATCTGTAAACGAGTCCACTTTAAGATCATCATTTCTTAGACGAGTGATTGTGCAGACAAAAAAAAGCATGAAAGGTTCCAGCTCAAAGGAAGAATAGGATCGGTGTGGAAAAGCATATCGGAGTTAATAACTTCAATAATGCGCGCGTCAATTTAGAAAATCAGATGGATACATACATTCATTTAAATTTTGTCCAAAGCATACTTGCTACCGCAAGGTCATGTAATTTTCACAACCCAAAAGTACAGTAACAGGATTTTGGACATTTGAATAAAGAGATGCTGCGGGCAAACTAAAAATCACATTTACTTTTACCTCTCATGCATGTGGGAAAGGGAACTGAAAACGTTTAAAATGACAGAATTATAAGAGTTTACTTATTTCTTCAGGGACTTGAACTCATCATTATGTCAAAAGCAGTACTTCCAAAACAGGGAAAAAATTAAATGATGCCTCTGGTCACTACATCGCATATTGTGGCCTAAATTAGATCATTCTTTTCTTTATTGGTCAAATTTGCCGTGTGTGCGCTGTTTAGTATGTGTGAACACTTCTAAGTAATCAAAGGTATGTCCCATGACAATATTGCCCTTTCCCCGGCGAAACACTGGGTTTTGCGATCTTAAGATCATTGAAGCAGTCAAATGGTGCATGTGCGACTTTCTAACTAGGTACAGCAAAACAGAATAGCAGGTGAGGTGGTCAGCACATGACAGGTTTGTTGTGTTACTCACACAGTTGCTGAAGAGTGCTATTGGCTGTATTACTTCTGTGAAGTGGTTTTGGAGTTATTCTGCCTAAAAATGTACAATTCCATATCTCTGGATATCGCCTACATCGAGTTAGTGGGAAATTTGGTCTGCAAGTACTATAATGTGTGACAAATGACTTACGTACTTGAGAACATCCTTGCTCACAACTTAGCAGGAAATATTATGGTAACGCTACGTTCTGACAGAAAATCTAAATATTTCAAAAAGCAGGCTTCCATATTGTTCCCGGAGAGATAATTAGTTTGCTTTTAAGTACCAGTTTAAAACACTGCACAGAAAGCAAGCCAGGGAGTAATGTGCTTGCGCGTTGAAAGGAATTTGCATCGGGGCCAGTGCGACTGCCATCTGTTTCCAATTAAGATAATTGCAAACAGATGGCGCTGCTGCTCGCTCCCGCGCTGCCTAGGCTAAGGCAGAGAGAAGGCGGGCCATGCCCCCGCCTTTGGCCAATTGCGTGCTGTCTTTCTTAGAAAGAAGCAAGCAAAGGCCAATAGGTGTGATGAAAAAAAATGCACACGCACGAGCGTGTGGTGTGAGTTGAAAAGCCCTTACTAGAAGCCTCGCCTTGCAGAGCATGCGCTCTGGTTCAGGCGAGACCTAAAAAGCTGCTGGCGATCAATCATTGAGGTGACCATAGGCTCTAAAGGACATAGAACATTTGCAGGATCGGTCTCTCTAAACCTTACATGTGTCCATTTTAGTATTGCTCTGACCTCTGCCTTCTGGACCACAGAGAGCACTGAAACTTAAAGAGGGCGTTTACATCCATTAACATATTACTGAGTGCTCAGTTAGGAACTTCTACAGAGAAAACTTTGTGTTATTGAAAATGGGTATTTGTTCACTTTCACACGCTCACAGTGTCGAAATAGCTTTGCAGCCATGGGGAAGTTAGAGCAGGGGAAAAATATGATATTTGATTGCATGAGAGATGAAGATAAATCCAAATCTTTTCTGTTATTTTGGGGAGGTAAAAATAAAAAATATACTCCATTCTAACACTTTTCACAGAAAGGAATCATTAAATGCGTCAACTACCCTGAATAGTAGAATGACAATTCTCATTTGGCATCACTTAAATGGCTGTCACTTCACTACTTTAAGGTAGGAAGACATGCTGTATCTGTTGTTGAAGAACAGCAAGGTGGGAAAAGGACAGGAAGTATTATAAAAACTTACACGCTCGAGAGTTTAAATTAGAGAAAGTTGAAAAGAAGGCCATTTCAGACAAGAAATAATAATTGACATGTTTTATTAAGGGCTAAATATTGAGATACTCCGCACCAGTATTATCAGTTCTTTTTATTAACGATATCTATTGAAATCATTTTCCAGCTTGTGGAAGCACGGAAGTCTATGAGAGTTCTCCTGCGAACAAAATCAGTGACCGGCAAGTTGCAGCAGGTGCAATAACTCACTGAGCTATATCATTAGGCTTTGTGTCGTGCACGTTAAACGCAACCCTTGGCAGCAATAATATACACCTCTGAACTATACTGGCATTGGAAAATTGCCCTGCAGGTTACATCCTTATCTCTGCATCACATGTGTAAACAGTCACACTATCTGACTGTGACGGGAAAACGTGACCTGCAAGTAATTCAAAAACCTCTGGTGCTGTGCTTATCTCCTGGCCCCAATGTATTAGGAAAAAACCTGTTACCTAAGAGTACACATTGATCTCAGCAAGTAGTGTTCACCTCTCTGAGCTATCATACTGCATAACGTAATTATATAGTATACTGAACCAAGCAATCAATTAAAGTGGATTTATAGAGTGTTCCTTATCAACCGTGAGGGAATCCAGGTGCTTGTGTGGGGGCAGGGAGGCACGGCTCCCATGCTATCTGTTGAATAGTCAGGTTTTTTGTTTCTTCAGAACTCCTGAGGGGGTGAAGCTGTTTGGAGGTCGAGGGGGAGGTCATTCCAGTGTTTAGCGGACAAGTGGGAGAAGGTGCGACCTCCTATTCTACTTCTGAGATTGCGCAGGAGTGTGGGCAGGATAGCGGGACGCATATGCGTAGTAGTCTGGTGGGATTGTGGATGTTGACTCTATGGTTGAGAAAGGTTGGGCCGGTGCTGTGGAGGGCTTTGTAGGTGTGAGTGTAGAGTTTGAACTGACATCATTTGTTAGCGGGGAGCCAGTGCATGTGTTTGAGCAGAGGTGTTATGTGGGTTCGCCTAGGAAGATCGAGGACAAGCCTTGCTGCTGTGTTCTGAATGGTCTGGAGCCTGTTTAGCATTTGGGTAGTGATACTCCCATATTGGGTGTTGCCATAGTCCAGGCGGCTGGTGACGAGGGCTTGGATGATGGTGTTTCTAGTGTGGTTGGGGAGCCATTTGAACGTTTTCCTCAGCATACGGAGGATGTGGAATCATGCAGAAGAGTTGGCATTCACCTGTTTTATCATTGTGAGCTTGCTGTTGAGTATGATGCCTAAGTTTTTAGCATGTTCTGTTGGTGTGGGGGGGAGACACTTTGGCTGGACAATAGGTGTTATTCCTGGGGGAGTTGGCCCAAAGATGAATACCACGGTTTTGTCAGTGCTAAGCTTGGGGTACTGGCTCTGCATCCAAATGGCGACATTGGTAAAACTGTGGAAGTTAGCTGAAGTGCTCTAGGGGTCTGAGGAGAGGGACAGGATGAGTTTAGTGTCATCTGCATAGGATATGATGTTCATGTTGTGAGATCTGACCAGGGCCGTGAAGAGGGCCATGTAGGTGTTGAAGTGAGTTGGGCTTAGGGATGATCCTTGAGGGACGCCGCAGATGATGTCCTCAGGTGCCGAGTTGTATGGTGGGAGGAGGATACTCTTTGTTCTTCCTGTGAGAAAGGAAGTAATCCACTTTAGAGCTTTCTCTTAGATACCCATCGGGTGCAGACCGTCTAGGAGGGTGTAGTGAGATACATTATCGAATGCTGCGGAGAGGTCAAGCAGAAAAAGGGCATCAGTCACTTCCTTGTCCATGCAGGCTTTTATGTCATCATTGGCTGCTATGAGGGCTGTTTCCGTGCTGTAGTTAGCGCGTAATCCTGATTGAGAGGTGTCCAGGAGTTTGTTGATTTCCAGGTGGGTGGTAAATTGGATGTTTATTGCTTTTTTCTAGGACTGTGGCAGGAAAGGGGAGTAGGGAGATTGGTCGGTAGTTCTTGAGGTCTTTAGGGTCTGCCAAGAGTTTTTTTTAGGAGCGGTTTATCCTTCGTGTGCTTCCATGCAGCTGGGAAGTATGCTGAGGAGTTGAAGAGTTCATACTGGCAAAATGGCTTTGTCAATTTCCTTTCTACACAGTGTTTTGACAAAGTCACTTAACGAAACAGCAAAAATTTAAGAAATGTCTATTACATTTTTTTTATTTTTTATTGAATAAGAAAAACAATGCAATAACATATGACGAAAAAGTGACACAGTGCATTTGTACAATTGTGATAATTTCGTTGAAGTAGACCAACATTTTCCTAACATTACTTACAATCATCTCTAGTTTGTGAATGCCTATATATCCAAAGATTTACTCATTCCTGCAGGGGTGAAACGTTAAACGGTGTGCACAACATACCTCTACCTTTATTCCAAGCCCCCCAAATACTGGTCCATTTTTGTGGGCACCCTCTCCCTTCATATATCACCCTCTCCGTCTGCATACACCAATCAATATCAGTCTCCCAGTCATGGATCTTAAACCCTGTGGCTCCCTTCCAAGTTCTTACTATATCGCGTTTTGCCACCACACATCCGATGAAACCTAGGTCCTCTCTTTTGCCGTCAAGTCAGTTGCATCCCATATGTTGAGGAGGCACCATCGGGGCGTGACCTCCATAGTTTTCCCGCAAACTTCCCACATTTTCGATGTTATTTTCCCCCAATATGTCTGCATAATCGGGCAATTCCACCGCTGGTGTAAATACGTCCCTACCTGACCACACCCTCTAGGGCAAAGTGAGGAACTTAGGGTACCCATTTTAACTAGTGCTACACTGGTATAGTATGGACCGGATTGCCACCTTGGGGGATACGATTGCCTCCTGACACTCTTCATCGGTTGAATCACTCACATCATCTGCCCACTTGGTTCGGATTTTTTCAAACGCATCTGGTGTATTATTTAGCATCTTCCTGTAGGTCAGAGAAATCACTTATTCCTTAAGATAATCATCAAGGAGTCTGTCCTCTAATGGCAAGGCTGCTGGGAAATCCGTACCTTTAGGGATTGCCTTATATAGGGCATTTTGGACTTGGAGGTATATAAAAGTTTCCCCCACATTAAACTCATACTCTCGTTAGAGGTCACTGAAGGGAACCACTTTGTCCCCTATCCACACATCCCCAACCCTCGAGAGACTAATGAGTTCCCATTTGTCAAATCCGGAACATTTTGCCAGGAGCCCAAACAATCTGTCTCCAGAAGGGGGGTGACCTGTGTAATCGTGTTTTTCCATCCCAAAGCGGACGTCTGCATATGGCATAATAAAACCGTTGTCTCGGTTGGGGTATGCACTGGGCCGTTTTTTTCTCCACCCCCATACAGTGCCCTTTGATAAGACCCTGATGCCATATTATAACTGTCCGTCCTATAAGCGGTTTCTGTTACTGGCCAGTGTACTCGGAGATTAGTGACTACTAGCTGGGGGGCCCAATAGTAACTTTTGATTGCAGGGAGGGCGATTCCTCCATTGTACCAGCTTTTCGTGAGCTTAGTCAATGAGATGTGGGTGATGCCGTTATTCCAGAGAAGGGTCCTGACTTCTGACTATGGCCCGAAAATACTTGTTAGCCCACTATTCTTATTGAGTGAAGGACCCAGCTGCGGGTGTGAAGGATGCCTCACGGAAAGTGCAGTGTATTGAAGGGGGGGTTTACCCAAACATAGTCACTGGGACCTGGGTTGTAGAAGTACTGAGAGGAAGGGGTCCCAGCGAGAGTAAAACAACGAATTTACAAATTAGAAAAAAGTCAAAGAACACACTGAATGCATCCGTATTGTTTTATTCATAATGGGGAAGGACATATTAAATATAATACCAATTAAATTACATAGTATAGTAGGTTATACATTGCCCCTGGGGAAGGGAGGGAGTGATTATGTGAGGATGGTGTGATCGGAAGGATTTGTGACTGTAAAATCAACCAATTCTCGAAAAAATATTGGTACGTAAATTGTCATACGCAAGATACAAGGACCATTGGTTCAAGATACAAATAAACACATGTCATCCTTCACAAATACATTTAATGTAACAATATTGGCGTGAAGTTGACAAGCGAGGAGTTGTCGACGTTTCGACCCTCAATGTATCACAGGGATTAGTTGTACCCTTGCTGGGGGGGTCTTCATCAGGACAGTGTACGGGGCAGGCAACCCAGAATATAGGTGGAGTAGTCTCACGGTACGACTGAATCTAGATGGGGTTTGCTTCGGGAAGTCTTAGAGATCGCTCCGTTTGTGTCATACGTTATCTAAATAGTCGCGCGCGTCTGTAGCCGCGAATGGGGCTTGCTAGTTGGGCCATTGTTATGGTGAATTCGTCACGTGACCAAAAGAGTCAATCGATGTGGCAGTGTCCTCGTTACTGGTACATGGAAATATGGGTCGAGTGTGTTGGTTCACAGGGTCCGCGAGGGTTACTCCGTCAGACCAAGCGCCGAGTGCATCTGGCGTGTAGTCTCGCTCGTTGCTGTGAATATTTAATATATCCTTCCCCATTGTGAATAAAACAATGCGGATGCATTCAGTGTGTTCTTTGACTTTTTTCTAATTTGTAAATTAGTTGTTTTACTCTCGCTGGGACCCCTTCCTCACGGAAAGTGCAGGCACTCCTCATCCTTCCTAACTCTTGCTGTTGCTGATTAAGGCTGTGGGCCTGTATCATGAGTATAACATTTTATTGTACATTTCACCCGGTAAGGGGCAGTTACGACAAGCAGGTCGCCCCACTTTAATTTGCCTTCTACTTAAATGTGTAGATGAAGCCACTTTGAAGAAGGCCCCACACTCTCCCTGAAAAGAAAGAACCAGCAGTTAGACAACATCATTTACAGTTTCAAACATCAGGTTTAGTTTTAAAAACAGAGGGACCTAAAGCAGGCTGTGGAATCTTATAGGTGGGTGCATGTATAAACCAGCCTTGTTGGATGTCATGATGATGAAATGGCAATGACGTCATAGTCTAAACTCTAAGGGGAGATGTTAAGGCAGTTGGTCAAGGGCAGCTGTTGTGGATGGATGGGACCTTTTACTTGAAAAATAAACTACCTGTTTCTCTCAACTCTGGACTTGTACATTTAATTTAACCCACCTTGTAACACTGACGACGAGCAAAGGATATGTCAACACACAAAAAGCAAACAGATCAAAGGTCTCAACATCCTACTTTCTACTCACATGTTCAAATTTGCAGGAAGAAAGTTTTTTTTTACTTGCCAAGAGGCAGAATGTCACAGCCCCACCGTTCTTCTTAACTACACCTGGTGATCCACCCATTAGGTGGCAAAAGGTCTTTGAAAGGAATGCAAAGGAATGTGGAGCGCCATTGAGTGCTGAAAGGAAAACTGTGCTTCTTGTACATTGTCTAGGTTCAGAAGAGTCTTTGATCTTCTTCCAGAGATTGTAGGGGAAGATTTGAACGAATATGAGGTGTGCACTATGAAATTGGATAGGCACTACTTACCCAAAGTCAGTACCATTTTAGAACGCTATCATTTTAGCTGCAGGGATCAAAAAGAAGGGGGTTCTGTGGAAAATTATGACACACTTAAGGAAGTTAGCTTCATCCTGTAAGTTTGGGGCGCTAGTTGAAGAAAGAATATGGGATCCATTTATGCTTGGCTGCAACATTGACAGAGTAAGAGATGATTTGTGATAGAAAGACAAACCTTCTTTAGATGAGGTACTTGCAATTACCAAGCAAATTGAACATTTCTCTTAAGTGTATGGAGGTCATTAAAAAAGATGAGGTGAAGGGTGAGACTGTACACTTGGTGGCACACGCTTCGAAAGAAAAAGACAAAAGAAAGCTGGGAAAAAACTTATTTTTATGTTAAATGCTATAGATGTAGGAAAATTGGACATCTGGCCAGTGATGCAAAAGTCCAGCGTGTAAAGCAGTTTGTAAGAACTGTAAAAAAAGCGGACATTTTGCCACGGCCTGTAAGGCAAAAATTGTAAGGAAAAAGGTCAAATTGTGTTGCAAGTGCCAGGAGGCCCATTGGATGAAGTAATTGGGGAACGTAAAAGAACGTGTTATTTGATTCAGGTGTGAAAATCACCATAGTGTCTAAGGAGTTCTATTTGAACAAGCTGAAAGAGAAAGTCAAAGTGTGCATATGTTGGTGAGCCGATAAAACTCTTTGGGTATTTCTGAGATTTGCTAGAGTACAAAGAGAGATTTACTAATGCAAACGTTTTTGTGTCCCCAAAAGGAGACCGCATTCTAAGCTGGTTTCACCAGAGAGATTTGGGAAAAATGCTGGATCCTAACAGAGATCCTCCTATAGTGCTGAAGGAGGATTTTCGAGTAAAGGAGGTGGATGTACGGGATAACTCTGGTGGGGCATTTGTACAAGGTCTGGAAGGGAAGTTTCCTCGGGTCTTTAGAGAGGTGTCTCAGGGACTATGTTCATCACATAAAGTTGATGGATAGGGCCAAACCGTTTTCTGGAAAGGTACGTACTGTCTCAGTAGCAGTGAGAGATGAGATGAGAGCTGAATTAGGAAAACTGCAGCCTGATGGGGTCACTGAAGAGGTGGAAGATACCTGTGGTTGGCTCCGGTGTTAGCCTCTTGTAAGGTGAATGGGAGCATGCGCCTATCTGTGGACTTGAGAGAGTTAAACAGCCCCATAATAGTGGACAAATACCCTCTACCAAAAATGTCGGACATGCTAATGTTGTTACAAGGGGCCAGGGAGTTTTCTAGTATAGATCTTAAGTCTGCGTACCATCAAATAATACTTGATGAGGCATCCAAAGATCTCACAGCCTTCATCATGCCTTTTGAACCATTTAGATTTGTCAGGTTACCTTTTGGGTTGGTGCCGGCGGCCTCTGTTTTTTAGAAGGCATTGGTGAAGGTATTGAAAGCACTTGAGGGTGTGAGGATATATCAAGATGACATCTTTGTTGTTAGAAAGGAAAATGAGGAACATGATGTGAGGGTGGAACACGTTTTTAAAAGGTTGGATGTTATAATCT
This sequence comes from Lissotriton vulgaris, assembly GCF_964263255.1. Taxonomy (NCBI): domain Eukaryota; kingdom Metazoa; phylum Chordata; class Amphibia; order Caudata; family Salamandridae; genus Lissotriton; species Lissotriton vulgaris. Next base: position 338,863,975 of record NC_141687.1, on the reverse strand, counting down.
TACAATTGGACTGGGAAAATGTAAATTTCTGAAGAATTCCATTGATTACTTAGGCCATACCATCACTGCGGAAGGCATGAGGTCTAAAAAGGATCTGGTTGACACCAGACCTTGAAGGCCCCATGCAAGGGGTTGAATTGATAACATTTCTCGGAATGGCTGAGAATGACAACACGTTTATTAAAGGTTTCACTGAAATGTGTGTGACCATAAGAGCCCTAAGGGTTGATGTTGTCTGGACTGAGGCATGTGAAACAGAATTCAAGCCGGTGAAAGATAAATTGGGTAATGCTCCCATGTCACAGAATTGTGATCCTAAGGGAATGTCCGTGCTAATCACTGCTGCCAGTATGAAGGATTTCGGAGCTGTACTACAATGAGAGGTTGGTGGTTCTGAGAAAGTGATTTTGTTTCTTTCACGCATTCCCCGTGGTGCTGAGTTACGATACTCAGTCATTGAGGCAGAGGCACTGGCGGTCCACTGGGCCACTAAAAAAATTGAAGAATCTATTGTGGGGTAGCAGGTTTGAAGTCCACTCAGATCAAGAACCATTGTGGGAAATACTTTTTTTTAAAAAGGTATTGATGCGGTGTCCAGTAGGATCACGAAGTGAGTGGTGGCCTTGAAGGAATATGATTTTGAGATCAAGTACTTACTAGTTGTGAGGAATAAAGTTGCTGATACCCTCTCAAGGTTGGTGGAGGTGAATGAGGAAGACCTGTTGATCAGTTGAGAAGATGAAAGGGAGGCAGTTTGTGAAATAGAAAGTAGTGATCTCATGGCGAGCGTATGGCGTGATGCCTGTCTTCTGGACAAAGAGATGGAAGATGTACAGGTTTAGTTGAGGGAGGGTGGCATTCAAGAATGAAGTGTGCCTCAGAAAAATGTTCGCATGTAAGGCATGAATTGTCAGCGACTTAAGGGTTGTTGTTCAGGAGTAAGAGATTGGTCCCACCAGTCACACTGAGAAAATACCTCATTGGTTTAGCACATGCTGGTTCCACCAGTCACACTGAGAAAAGACCAAAGAAAGGCTCAGATTTACCTATTGGTGGCCAGGCATGGATATCCAGGTGGAAATGATGATTAGGGAGTGTGTTCAGTGAGTCATGAGCGAGAAAACTGCAAATCCAAAGTACAATTCATAATGATTAGAGAGCGTTCGGCCAAACCATGGCAAGAGGTGACTTTGGCTATATTGGACCGGATACACGTGGGTGGTGGTGTATCGTATGTGATGGTGCTCATTGACATGTATTTGAGGTGGCTGTAGATGAAAGTCTCCACTGGAATTGAAACTAAGCATGTTGTTGGTTGCTTGAAAGAGTTATTTGGAAGAGAAGGCATACCCTTTGTATTGTTAACAGACAAAGGGGTGCAGTTGGTGTCAGAAGAAATTGAGCAATTAAAAAAAATGTGGGGTGAGGCACAAGAAATGCTCTTTATATCACCCAGAAACAAATGGCATGGTGGAGAGGTTTAACCATGTGCTAAAGGAGACGGTGTCCATGGCGAAAGCAGGTGACTTGAATTGGATAGAGGAGGTTAACAAGAAGATTGAGGCATACAGAGTTTCTCCACATGCAGCCACAGGGAGGTCCCCTTCTGAATTATTTAAGGGAAGATGTCCTAATACCGGGGTGGCTCCTTCATAGGTGAATGCCATGGTGTAGGGATCAGGAGAAGTAGAAGGTGATGGTAGTTAGAAACTCAAAGAAATTAGGAAGATAGAGGGTCGCAAAAAACATTTTGATGCAAGAAAGTGTGTGAAGGTAATGAAAGTCAGGATGGGAGATGTGGTCTTGATTAAAAAAAACCCTGTGGGAGGGGATGGTCAGCTGGGTTTCACAAGCCCATGAGGGTTGTGAAAGTTTTGTTGAATTCTGTTAAGACAGAAGACTCCCGCATATGGAACCTTAACAGTGTTGTGATTCTCAAAGAGAGCGTTGTCAAGAAAACTTCACAAATGTTATTCAGTTCGGACGTCGGTACAAAAAGGATGCCAGCTTCGGACTTCCGTGTGAGGAAATCTACCAGAGTGGGAAAAGTAGCTGTTTATTTCAGGGATTATTCTATGGAATGAACTCTCTTGCAGAGTGTTCACTTTTAAACTTCTTTCTTTGAGGTATGCTTAGCGCTTGTATATAGTGTTGTTTCATGTTTGTGTTTAAGGAAGGGAGGTGTGTGACATCTTATATGTTGGTGCATGTATAAACCAACCTTGTTGGATGTGGTGGAATGGCAATAAGGTCATAGTCTAAGGGGAGACGTTGAGGCAGTTGGTCAAGGGCAGCTGTTGTGGATGGATGGGCCTTTTACTTTAAAAATAAAGATCCAGTTTCTCTCATCTCTGGACTCCTGGATTTAATTTAACCCTCCTTGTTACAAGGGCTTTGTGAAAAAGAATGAAAACAGCATTTCCTGTTTTGTCCACTGTTTATTGCCCAGTTACTGAGGTGGCCCCATTAGGGAAATGGGGCTGGACACCCTCCACCCCAACCACAGGGGTGATGGGGCTAAAGTTATACCCCTGGTAAAACCGAATATATATATATAACCTACTCTGAGAGTTTAGCTCCTAGTTACTAAACGGTCAGGAGCTCTGTTTGCACCATTTCTCCGTGGTCCAACAACAAGCATAAAGGAATATCTATAACTAAAGAAAGTTGGCAAAGCCAATAGGTCATACCTCTCCAATATGTTTTAGCCACACCAGTGTGGCTGCTGTTCAGCATGGCTAAAAGTTAGTGGGGTAAAGGAGAGTAGTGTGGAGTGTCGGAAAGTTGAGTAGAGTGGAGTGTTCTGGAGTGGTATAGAGTAGAGTTGAGTGGCATGGAGTGAAGTGGAGTTTTGTGGAGGAAGTAGAGTGTTGTAGAGTGGAAGGGTGTAGAGTGGAGTAGAGTTGAGTGTAATAGAGATTCATAGAATGGAGTACTTTATAGTGTCGTGGTGTGGTGTACAGCAGAGTGGAGTGGCATAGAGTGCGTTGCTTGGAGTGGAGTAGAGTGTTGTAGAGTGGAATAGATTGGCGTAGAGTGGAGTGGCATAGAGTGAAGTAGCGTAAGTGTGTGGAGTGCCATAGTGTGTTGTAGAGTCGAGTGGCGTAGAGTGAAGCGGCATACAGTGCCATAGACTGGAGTAGCATAAAGTGGAGTAATGTGTCATAGAATAGAGTGAAGTAAAGTGGCATGGAGTGACATAGAGGGAGTTGAGCAGAGCGTCATAGAGTGGAGTAATGGGTTTTAGAGTGGAGTGGCATAGAGTAGAGTAGACTATCGGAGTGGCGCAGAGTTTAATGGAAAATGCATTTATAGAGTGAAGCATCGAAGAGGGGAGTAAAGTGGCTTAGAGTGAAGCGGTGTAAAGTACAGTGGTGCAGAGTAAATTGGCTTCAGCACAGTGGTATAGAGTGCATTGGTTTTGAGTAAAGTGGTGTAGAATGCATTAGCATAGAGTACAGTAACATAGAGTGGTGCAGAGTATATTGCAGTGGCATAGATTGCAGTGGCGTAGAGCGCTGTGGTGCAGAGCAGATTGGTTCAGTGTAGAGTGAAGTGGGGCATAGTGAAGTGGAGCAGGGTAGAGTGCAAAGGTGTAGTGTGCAGTTGCGTAGAGTGCTGTAGAGTGCAGGTGCACAGAGTAGAGTGCAGTTTGCCAGAGTAGAGGCGTGCAGAGAGCAGTGCATAGAGTACAGTGGTACAGAGTAGAATAGAGTGCAGTGACATAGAGCGCAAAGGTATAGAGTTGCATAGCACGCTGTGCCATAGTGTGCAGTGATGGAGAATAGGGTGGCATTGAGTTCAGTGGCCGAGAATGCAGTCTTTCAGAGTATAGTGTCACAGAGTGCAGTGGCACAAAACAGAGTGGTACAGCGAGCAGTACAGGGGTGCAGAGTAGAATAGAGTGGCTTAGCGTGCAGTGTCATACAGTGTTGCAGAGCAGAGTATGTGGCATAGGGTGCAGTGGTGCAGAATAGCTGGTGAATAGAGCATTGATTTTGAGTAAAGTGGTGTTTAGTGCACTGGTGTAGAGTGCAGAGTGGTTTAGAGTAGCGTGGCGAAGAGGGCAATGACATAGAGTAGAGTGGTGCAGAGTAGAGTGGAGCAGTATAGAGTGCAGTAGCAGAGAGAGCAGTGTTATGGGGTAGACTGTCATAGAGTGCAGTGGTGTCTAGAGTGTAGTGGTGCAGAGTAGAGTAAAGGACAGCAGTGCAGAGTAGAATAGATTGGCGTAGAGTGCAGTGACATAGAGTACATGGCGTAGAGTGCAGTGGCGTAAAGTGTTGCAGAGTAGAGTATAGTGGCGTAGGATGCAGCGTTGCAGAGTAGACTAGAGTGGTGCACTGTAGAGTGCAGAGTAGATTATAGTTGCATAGAGTGGATTGGCATACAGTGCAGTGGTACAGAATAGTGCATTGGCATAGAGTGCAGTGGCATAGACTGCAGTGTTGCAGATTATGCATAACTTGGAGTGGTGTAGAGGAAAGTGGCGGAGAGTGCAGTGGTGCATCGTAGAGTAGCATAGGATAGAGTGCATTGGTAAAGTGGTGTAGAGTAGAGAGTGGTAGAGTGAAATGGCATGGAGTGGTGTTGTGTAGAGAGGCGTAGAGTAAAATGGCGTGGAGTGGTGCAGAGTAATGTGGAGTGGCGTAGAGTGGAATATGCATGGCATGGGAGCACATTGCCATTACGGACAATTCATCTTCAGTTGAAATTACCAATGCATTTGGACAGACAGTTTTACTGATAAAGGTATACAGCACACAATCGATAATGTGCGGAAATGTCATCACCTACTGTATTGCTTTATTTTGAACTTATTAAAATAGTTGTTTCTACCACACTTAAAAATTACCAAAACATTTTCTTCATATGTGCTTTTTTAATTCGGATATATTCTCAAATATCTGCACAGATCGTTTACAGACATTTACATTATTTTAAGTGCTAGAAAAACAAGCATTTACAATGCAATCGTTTCGCCTTTGGAAAAGTTAGAGCTATTGGCATTGTAAATGACTAAATTTGTATTTATGTGTTGGTTTTGAAAACAGATAAATAAATGGCATTGTCATTTACATTGCCATTAGCTTAATCTCTCGCAAATGTGAGACCTATTGTAGGGCTTTAAGTGGGCCGGATCTCACCAGGTCTGAGCAGCGGCAGTTTTTTTAAGGGGCAAAGTGGGTCTCAATCAGGCTCTGTTTTGTGCCCTGGCACAGGCGGTCCGTTTTTTTCTGGACTGCAGTGACAGCAGACAAATCCATGAGAGTGTGCTCACACTGCTCACTTCTCACTACTGGAGAAGTTACGGCATGACGTCATGCTAGGGGAGTGTTGTAAGGGAAGGGAAATCCTTTAAGAGAGTTATTTTCTCTCTGGATTTCACTTCTCTTTTTGAAACTCAGGAGCAGCAACATTGTCGTAGTGTCAGCAGGGCTTTAAGTGGAAGCTTTTTTAATATTATATACAACAAGCCATTGTGGCGGCTTATTTATCTTATGCAACTAACAATCATTGACAAAGCCAATAGTCCTGCCTTGATGTAGGTATGTTGTTACTTGTTGTATCATATATCTGGATGCAATGACAGAAACAGCAAAACACAAGGCGGGTGGCGCACTATGCTAAACACAGATTTTTAGTTTGTGTTTTTAAGCCACGCCCGTAATTACATCGGCCGCGCCGCTTTGAGAGACCCCCCCTCCGCAGTTTTTTTCATCACACTTACAGCCCTGGGGATCCTTTCACAGCACGTCTTGTTTCTGGGAGCCTATCACAGCATGTCTTGCTTTTTTTCAGGGTGGGGGGCCTGTTTAGAAGCAGCGACTTCCTGAATGTTCCCCATGCCTGGTCGTGCTGGTCGGTGGTGCACAGCCCCGCCTCAACAATCTGAAGCATGCCCGCCTCACCACATGAAAGAGCCGCGCGAGTGTCCATTATGCCTGCGGTCGCAGCTTTCCTGGGAAAGAGCTCGCGCCACAACTGCAACCGCTTTTAAAATAACCTGGCATCCGATGGGGCCGAGAGCGAGAGGGCGGGCAGAGAGGCGCCCCTGCCAGACTCTGCTGAACGCACACACTGAGCGCACGGGGATCAGACTCCTGGGAAAGAGACTACCTCTGAATGAGCACCAGAGGTAATCCGTCCATGACTGGAAACCTGACGCTGCAGCCGCAGAGACACGTCATTCACAGGGTGGTTGCACTTTTAAGTATAAAAAAACACTCTTATGTTTCTTATTGGCGCAAACAGGAATCTTTTGGGGAAATGTTTGGATGGAAAAGAACTGTGCTCTGTAAAAATTGTAACTATACACCCAAAAGAAGCGTCGCATAAAAGGCAGCCCTTCAATTAAACGAACAGCCCAGGTCACTAGCACTTATGAGTCAATAATGGGCGTAAACGCCAGGTTCAGCCTTCTGAAGCGCTCCTACACAAAACTAAAAAAAAACATTAAACACAGACAGCGGGAGAGGGGGGGCGGGAACGGGCAAACGGACAGCGGGAGGGGGGCGGGTTAACGGCACACGGACAGCGGGAGGAGGGAGGGGGCGGGAACGGGCACACGGACAGCGGCAGGGGGGGGCGAAAACTGGATAAAAAAAATATTTAAAAATGCCGCTTACCAGCAAGAAAAGAAATCGCGCAGCCCACCGCATCCTGGCAACTTCAATGTCGCAGCCCACTCCTGCAAAGGACACTTTGAAACTTACCAAAACAGGACGAGAGAAAAAAAAATAACATCTGCCCACCGCCGGAATGAAGTCACAAAGGGGCTGGATGAGAAAAAATCTCAGGAACGCCCACGAGTCGCCTCACAGAATGACGGACGCCTCGGTCTTCCAATGGCTAGCCTCCATTTATGGAGCTAGCCAATGGAAGACTGAGGCGGGACAAAGCCATATACTGCAAAACAAAAGATTTTGCCTGCTCGAAACACTGCTTGCGCAGCTTTCGACAGGCGAAACCTAAAAAATAACATGATACAGCCTTTCTCAAGCAACTCCTCCAGTAGCCAGCCTGATTGTCACATACATCCTCTCATTTTGAAGTCGGAGAAAGAACAGCAAACACCAAGCTCCCTGGAAGAGAGAGCCTGACATTTGATCTCTGTCCTTGAATGCAACAAAACGTGACAAGATAAGAACAAGATCTAAAGGCCTGTTTACAGAAATCCAGTACTGGTGGAGGAATACGGTTTGGGCAAGGAAAGGGACGAACTCAAGCTGGACAGCCTAAAATGAATAGAGCCAACAGATGCAAAGCAACAACACGTGAGTTAGAAACTACAAAGGCAATGCTGAGCAATGGGCGGAATGCATTCCCAGGGAATCTTTCTTGCTGTCCCCAAGATACTGTGAGCACACCAGGCTGGTAGGCTTTGACCTGCAAAGAATGGCCAGATAAATAAGAGGGCATCCAGGAAAGGACAGAACCGGAATGCCCAATCACCTGAAAAAGAGAGCAGGGTGAGAGCTGCAAAATGTTGTTGGGAGCTCTTTGATATCCATTTATGTTGCATACCTGCTTTGTAATACGTGAGTGTTATGTTCTGTCTGTTGTGTGCAGATAGCGGTGCTTGTGAGAGTTGAGATGCTGTAAGATGTGTGTTGTCAGCAGATTGGGATCGAACTGTGTAGCATGTGTGTGCAGCTTTGTGTGTAGTGACGGAGTTTTGTATTCTATCTTGTAATCTTGAATGAAGCACATCATTAAAAAGCCTTGCTTTTGCTGTATGCGACAATGAAACGCTGTTAATGACTAAAGTTCATGCCCGTCCCCTTCAATGGAACGGAGTCTGCAGAAGTTATCCTAGGGCTGGTGTTGGTCTCTTGAATCCATTGATGTGAAGCTTATGGGCGGGGAGGATTACCAGCTAAGTGAACGTTCAAACTAGCTTTTTGCTTTAAGCCGCCTTCTTATCAATCCACTCGAAGCTTTTCTATGAGCCATTCTTGTACTTCGCTGCATGCATGCCAACATTTGCTAACAGTTAAAAGGGACATTTAGAAAATTACCAGTGTATTTGCTTTCCAGGTTTTAAGCACAAGAATGTAAAAACATCCTGACTAAATCAGAAACATTGGCATGTTTGCTAGCGTTATCACCACAAAAGTATAAATAAAATTTGCGATTCCTTGTCCAGGCAGCGAAGGTTCCTAAGAATCCAGACATAGGCTAGCTGAGTAGGCTTGGGTGTGAAATTCTGCTCCACTCATGGAGTTTGCAGTGTTTTTCCCACTCCTCGTAGCGCGCGGAGTTCCGGAGTTCCGGAGTTTTGAGGTTGCTGCCTAACATTGTGCACCACGATTACCTACAGTTGGCACATGCATTGATCAGTGACAGCTCACACATCCCGCCTCAGTGGAAGACAGCTATGTGAGCCCACACTCATCACCTCGATCCTTTCTAGAGTCCATTGGCCTTCTTCTCAGAAGCCTAAGAGCCAGGGAATCTTGTGCTTTTTTCATCCCTTTCGATTCTTGGCCGCACCATCCTCACATTCCTAACACTGCATGTTTTGATACCTATTTTTGAGATGTGACAGTGTATACGGTTTGAAGTTTCAGAAAACCATTTATTTGAAAATCTGACAGCTTTTACATTGCATCTCCTCAGCATATAATTCTCCATTACTTCAGTAAAAGGTATCAAAAGTAAGTTTAGGCTAAATTCTCTTAATTGCCTTCGTGGAAATTAAGCGAAATACCCGAAAAATGAAGTGAAATTATGTGGATTGCCAGTCTAGATGTGCAATGTCTGTATCGCCAAATGCTTCCTGTGTCATATTTTGAACAGGGGGACGCATTTCACACTGTGAAAAAGGGCACTGCTTGTGAAGTAAACAAGACGCTCATATTCCGTTTGCGTCGTTTTCGCGTGTTTCAACAGAATGACATCTGTTACACGATGGGGCGGGAATCTCGGGCAGGTGGTACTAACAGACATAACCCCAAATGCTGGACATTACGCGGGCATAAACAAAATGTCTTCTGTTCCGCACAGCGTTGAGCTCATTTTTGCACACCTTCTGGAAAGAACAGCATGGATGTGCTCAACCTGGCCTTGGAACCCATTGCCAAGCTGCGGGACATTTAATAAAAAGCCTGTTGATAAGGCAAACAATATGAAAGAACAGGAAGAGCCTCTATCGGTCTTGCTTCCACAACAGGAAATTGTCCTCGTAAACCTTCGGAGAGAATAATCAGCGCTGCTCTGGGATAAAGAGGGCAGGTGAGCCTCCGCCCTCCGGAGAATGTAATCTCCATTTCTGCAAAATGAAAAAGGCTTCGATTCGTTCTTCCTGCAATAACAAACGCAGGCGACTTCTTGTTTGATGTTCAACCACATTTGACAAATTGTCAGTACAAACTCTAGAAACCTTTGTCACGTCGTTTAACCAGGGTATGGTGGTGCCTTTGTGTGTAAAGTTTTGCGGTTCTGTGTCAAAGTAGAGTAGATAAAAGTAATTGTACACAGCAAAATATTTACTATTTAAAGGAGGGATTTTCTGTTGCTACATCGAGTGGGTAATCCACAGGAACATAATTTGAGGCTTAACACCAGGGCAGTGGTGGCTGGTGACATTTGAAAGTGGTGGGGCGTAAATACTGCACTGTGGCGAGCGAGTGTAGCGCGCAATCCTCAACCACCTAAGGAGGGTTCAGAATTTTGTAAAATAACCCTGTTTTAAGACTTACAAAACAGACACAAGTGTGTGCATGTGTGTTTTAGTCTGGGCGAATATTTTAAAACCCCAGATGAAATCCGAGCGACACCTTTCCATTCCCATCTGAAGGCTCCTGTACCCAACTATTTATTAAACAATACATTTATTAGGGGAGGTGTAACACCCCAACCTCCCCTCCCTGAAGCTACGCCCCTGTGTGCACTATTCTTTATCTCGCCTCTGTCATGCTGCATCTGCCACCCCCTCTCTCTCTCATGCTTTTTTAACCCTTTCGATGCTGATGACGAGCTCAGCTCGTCATCACCCAAAGGTGTCGTGTGCTGATGCTGAGCTCGTCATGGTGCCACTAAAATGGCATTTTCCAGCACAGGGGGGGAAAACGCCCAGCAGCCATGTGGTTAATGTATTGTAATGATTTTTAATAATTGAAAACAATAAATTTTGACTTGACTTGCCTTGACTGGACTCTCTCATGCTGTGCCTTTGAGAGAGCCCTATGCCTGCTTTCTGAGTCTGCCCCATGGCTGTGGGTATTGATGGCTGAGCCTGGCAGAGGTGCTGACTGCCCTATTTCAGGAAGGGTCCGGCCCTGGGGAGTAGGGCAGTACTGTGCCTAGGGATGACGTCAAGACGTTGCCCACTGGTGTTGTCTAAGGCTCAGATTGAAGCCAACACGTGTCTCTGGTCAAGGGTGGCAGCCTGCACGGATCTGAATTTAAATGTCCTCCTGGCAATATAGCGAAGTCAAAATAAAGACCACCAACATACTCCGAAAATAACTACATTTACCTTTCAGGCACATAGATTTAGACAATAATAGATCTAAACTTAGCTACACCTACCTTCACGGTATTCTGGAAGAGGGTAATTTTGCCAGGATATTTTGACAGGTTGATATTCTTTGCCTTGCTTCTCTGACATTCAGATATTTGAGTAGGAGCAATGAAAGCTGAAGTCAGTCAATAGAAAAGTCAAATGAAAAAGAAATGCCCTTTTTGAGACGCTGCCTCCTGGTAAATCCATTTTAAATTGCTTTCATGTGGCTGATGCCCCTGTGATTGTGTGTGTGAGTATGTTGTGTTGGGCTTTGTGTGCTGCTCTGTCTGCATAATTGACCCCCGGATGCTACTTTTTCTCCGACTTCTCTGGAGCTGTCTCTGTGTATGGATGCTCCGAGACTGCTGTGTGTGTGGCTGCTCTGAGACTGGTACGTGTGTGGCTCCTCTGAGACCTCCTCTTTGTGTGGCTGCTGTGAGACGGTTGGGTGCGGCTGCTCCGAGGCTGACTGTATGTTCTGCAGCTCTGAGACTGGCTGTGCGTGACTGCTCCGAGAATACTTCTGTGTGCGCTGCTCCTCTGAGACCGGTGTGCAGTTTGCTGGGAATAGCTCAGCTCCTCGAAGACTGCCTATGAATGTGGATGCTCTGAAACTCCTCTGGGGACGGCAGCTCCTATACTGTCCTTGTCTGCCTGCTTAGAGACTGTGCCTGTGCGCGGCTGCCTGGCCGCGTCCTCTCTGCGAGGCAGCTTAGAGACAGCCTCCTTATGCAGATGTTAGTAGGCGGCCTCCCATAGCAGTTAGTTAGAGACTGCCTCAGTAGGTGTCTGCTTTAAAACTGACACTCTATGCTGGTGCATTGCGATTGCTCTTGCTCCTCTGCCTGTCCCGCGTCGCATCACGTCTCCAAGTCCTCTCGTGGCAAATCATGTGACTGGATGCGACTGGGGCAGATACTCAGCTGTATCCTGCCATTTGACAGGGCATGGGGCGACCATACGTCACCGCCCGAGCAGGATCCTATCTTTAGACTCCTGTACTACATTAGGCATGCGCAGCATGCCTAATGTAATGTCAATGGAGTCGGGGGCTGAAATGAAAAGCGCCCCTCGCAGATGCGCAGTCGTAGTCCAGTTCTGGACTCCTGCTGCTCTCGCCTGCGTGCGTGCACGTTTATTGTTGAAGGACTGACTGTGCTCATGCGCACTTGAGGCTCTGCCAGCACAGGCCAGGAAATGTAAACAGACGAATTGCGTCTGCTGTCTGTTTACATTTCCTGCTGCCCGTGGGCAGTTTTTCTTGTTGAATCTGCTAAGTAGGGCGCTGCCCCGACGCCCCTATGAACCAGTCGCCCCTGCACCAGGGCCCTCTCCAGTCTGCCTATTTCCTATCTGCTGTTGATACACCAGCCACGCATGGTCTTCAATGTTGACTTGACTAATCCAGTGCTGTAGCGTCCCTCTGTTTTTGTGACTTTTCAATTTGGACGATTTTAGACTTCCCGTATTTGACCCCTTTCTCGTAGCAAGTTCCAGTAAATTTGAGTATTTAGTTTTATCCTTATCAAAGATCAGAGTGAGCGATTAATATTCTCAAGTGTGTGGTGGGTGGCTAGCAAGATGGCTGAGTAACATCAATTCCTGTGGGGTCCAACTAAAATCCGGCCATAATCCATCAATGCTCCTGCTATAGGGCGATGGACCAGTGCAGTACACTGGCACTGCAAGATGAGAGGAACCTGCATCCCTGATAGTGTGGGAGGTGTGTGGAGATTCTCCCTCCAAGACGCAGAGCTCATGGAGTGGTTGAGCTCCCTCCTAGCGAGTGTCCCAGCTGTGGCTGACTGGTGGTGGGGAGCTGGCGTTGAGTCTTGGTTGGCCCAGCTCTCCTCTTTTTCCCTCCCAGCCCCCAAAGCCGGACTGGGAACTGAAACCAGCCCTGGCAAACAGCTCGGCCAGCCCCCTAGGGGGAGACAGGGGGGTGTGTGGCTAAGCTGTTTGCTAGTGTCGGTTTCGGCTGATTTTGTTACAGAGGGGCGATATTTCTGGCCCCCGGTAATAAAAACGGCACCCCCAGTGGCCCAAAACCGTACCCCCCACCCTGGCGGCCCACCGGGAAAATGCCTGGATCCCGCTACGGCCATTCCGGTCCTGCCAGCCCTGCTCAGACGATACCTGCATGACTGCGGGTCCTGCGTCTTCACATGCGGAGTGGAGTCTCTCCTGAGGAGATGGAAGGGGAGCGGAGCAGGGGGAGTGGTGGCCCGTCAGGCCCCCTCCCGGAGTCGGGGATGGTGTCTGATGACGCACTTTCCTGTTGGGGCACCTGTGTCCTCCCACAAGATGGGAGCCGCCAGAACTGGAGCTCTTCCCCTCGGGTGTGAACAAAGTAGGAGGGCCGGTGAACAGGGAGACCCTTCTGCGAGAGTCAAGAGGGGTGTGGATTCTTGGTCTCCCTCCTCCCCTTCCCTTTATAAGGTGGTGTGGCCATTACCTCGGTGTGGCAAATTGCCGGGGAAGGTGTGGCTGGTGTGGGCTGGCATGCTGCAGTTTACGTTTGGGCCTGAACAGTGACTGGAGAGAGAGTAGACTTGAAGTATGTGGAACTCCACGCAACCTGAGAGTCCTGAGTGCAGGTGATTGCTGGACGTTTCCACTCCCAAGCTCTTCCTTTTCTACCCGGGAAGAAGTCCACTGCTGTCCTTTCATCTTGGTGCGGGAAGGCCAGTTATTGGTAAATGGCCAAAGGCAACGATCCTAAACTGCCCTACAGGGGAATACAGACCGCTGCACCAAGATGGTCACTCCACTGACTGAGACTGACACTGAAACACCAGCTATTCTGGACAACACTGCCCTGCTTTCAGCTATCTAGCCCTCTCGAGAGTCCCTAGAGGGAAGGATCTGTGAGGTGCGCTCGGAGGTGTCATTTCTGCGGGAGGACCTAGGAAACGTGGCAGAGAGGGCGACAGAGTTTAGGATCTCCGAGCTAGAGGACAAGGTGTAGGGACTTCAGAAAGACATGGCCGGGGTCCCCTCTGCCGCTAGGGATGCTGTCTGGAGACTGAAGGATGCTGAAAATCGTGCACTGTGCAACAACCTGTGTTTTGTGGGATTCCAGGAGGGGATTGAGGGCACAGACATGAAGGCCTTCTTGGGCAACTTGCTGAAGACGACCCTCCCATCGGACAAGTTCTCATCCTGCTTCGTGATAGAGCAGGTACTACAAGTCTGAGCAGGTCACACGGTTTAAGGGACTTTTTCCACACCCCCCCCCCAGCCCTTTATGGGTGGGACTGAGTGCAAACTTCAATTTCCCACTTTAAGACCACAGTCCTAGAAGGGCCAATGGTCTAGATTGATGCAAGTTGTTTTTGGGGGTTACGTTTACCGGGTGGTGGGCCACAGACCTCTCACACTCCTTGCACAAGTGATTAATTTCAGTAGTGTGGTTTATTGCTCGTGGGGATAGGGGTGGGGGTGGGGATAGGGATAGAGGGGTAGGTTCTTACCAGTTCATTAGGTTCCTAGACGATTGAAAACAGTACATGTGTTTCTATACTATGTGAACAGTGGGCATCTGGTCAGATATCACACCACACTGGATATATGACATGTCCAAGCCTCTTAGATGATTCAGGACTCACTGTTTTTACGTGGAATGTAAACTGCCTGGGTAATAGTCAAACTGGGCCTAGTTGCTCAATACATACAATGACTGCGGCCAGATTTAGTCCTCTTCCAGGAGACACCCCTCAGGGGGACACACTGCTGTTTCCTGGGTAGAGGGGTATTTAGCACACTGGCTCTCGTCTGCTTTACGTCTGAATCGAGGGAAGTTATTATCCTTATAAAGAAGAGCCCCCTTGTCCCAAGCAACGAAAACGCGAATATACCCCACTGCCAGATACACGGGGGTACAGGGGCAGCGGGGACAGACAGCCATGCCCTTACTCAGTGTATATGCACCACATAGATTGCAAATGCAAAAATGACAATTGATGGACAGAATGTTGACCAATGTCAAACATTTACCCCAGTACAGAGATCTGGGCCTAAATCCATCGTGTGTCTGCCCCCCTTGCCATTCCAGGTTTAACCCAGCCATATGCAAATCAGTTTTGACTCTGTGCCCCATGGGAACAGTCCAGATTGAACCGCCAGGCCAGGTTCTCCCTGTACTGGAAAACAAGCATCCTAGGACCAGTTTCGGAGTTTCATCTGTCATCAGCCAGGCTAGCTTGACTCCAGAGGCATGGAGAGCATGGGATCCACGTCGGGGCATACCCGCCCCACTCAAGGTGACAAATCCAAAAAGAACAATTGATGGACAGAATGTTGAACAATTCCATTCCAGTTTAAACCTGCCATGTGCACATCAGTCCAGCCTGAACTTCCAGACGAGGTTTTCCCTGGACTGGAAAACAAGCATCCTAGGATGCTGATAGGTGGAGTGGGCTGCCCCTCACCCTTCTGGGGTGGGATGCCATTTTAAAAATGATTACACCTCCTAAGTTACTTTTTGCTCTCTAGAACACGTACTACATTATTCCACAAGACGTGTTCATTAAAATAGATGGTGAGGTCCCTACTCTGGAACAAAGGGCATCCCAGAATTGCTCTGAAGACACTGCAACTCAACCCATACAATGAAGGTATAGCACTCCCAGATATTGAAGCATTCTACTGGGTGGTGCATCTGATAAACATTACCAACTGGATTTTTGCCCCTCAGGACAACTCCACATTAGGCTGGAAAGTTAGCGGCTACAAGTCAGTTCGCATCTGCACTATCTGTATGGTGGTACAGGGACCCACCAGTTGCTGCCGGCGAACCAGGTGACGCTAACAGAATGGGAAAAGGCCACCAGGTGCAAGGGCCAAACTCGTAAAAAGTCCAAAGTGATGCCCCTGTGTGTGGGAGGGTGGCTATCTCACCAATTGATGTGTGTCTAGAGATAGAAGCAGAATGTGCCCAATAATCATGCTGTCTCAAAAAGCAAAATGTGTATAAGTTTAGAAGCAGAATGTGTCCCAGTAGTCAAAAAGTTAAGAAACCAGTGTTAGAACACAGAAAAAAACAGACTGTCATAGAATACCTGCGAGAAAAACACTGTATGTGCTAAGAGTAGAAATTTGACACCTACTGGTAAGCCACATTATCGGACACGAATAATGGATGTCACGTAGATAAGGAGTCCTCAAACTCTCTTGGGCGCAGTGTAGAAGGTCACTGGTTCAAAGTAATACCTAAGGCGAACAGATCATCATGTAGCAAGTGCATGGAGTATGTCTAACCTGAGATATAAACATCCCTAGTATGACTACATACTTAAAGTTCTGGAAAATTGAAGCCAGAGTATGGGCCGTGTCTATCAGTCCAGGGAGGGTTCTTAAAAATCAGTAGCCCAAAAAAATGTAGTAAAATCTGAAAAAGTAATCAGAATGGACTAATAAGAAAAGCACTATTACTGAACCAGTTAGTCATTCCATTGGAGTTTGTAGTGTTGTGGGCACCATTGCGAGATGTATTTCTTAAAAATAAAACATATTCTGGAAAAATAACATCTCAATGTGATTTAGTTTTCAAATCTATTCCTTCAGCCCCCTTTTTCTAGAACGTATCCCGCTTGTTACCGGTCACCTTGTCTTACTCATCATGGTACAACACTTACTTACAGTGGCTGCGTAGAGGAAAATCAGGTTCATTTGGCATGTTGTTGTCCTCATTCTAGTTCCTAAACTTTGCAGTTGAGCCCTTCAATGGCGGCTGGCAAACTTTGAAAGTGGTGTGGCGTAAGATGAAGTCAAGTGGCTATAACATTGAGGTAAGGCTTATCGGCTGAGCTGCTGAATTTGGAACTTGGAGACCAGGTTCGAGCCCCAGAGTAGGCTCAACAGCCTGTGATTCTGGGAAAATCCCTTAACCTGGCCAGACCAGGCCTAAGAAAAAAATCTGACTGACGTCATGTAATGTAATCTGGTACTGAGGCAAAGCTCTCTGATTCCTTTAGGACAAGTTTGCTCAATAAACAAAATGCGCTAGTCGCAGAAATTCAGCTGCAATAAGTCTACAGAATGGTTTATTTTGCTTGGTACAGAAATACATACATACATGCATGTGTTCACGTATTGCAGTGTGTATGATAGTTCACGGTTAGGTGAAACTGGAGAAGTCTGCCATAAAAGCGGAACAAGCGAAATGTTTATTTTGACTTCGCCCGCGGAAAAAATCTAGTTTTATTCGCTGGAGAAAAACACAACACGAGGCATCCGGATCAGAGCATGTCCTACAAGTATACCCCTGCCAGTCATACTCCCTGGTGACCTACCTCCTATGACCAGGCCCCCCACAGCAAACAGAAGTGGGGCGCCCTTAGTCGCGCCACGGGCAGGAGCGAGCAAAGGCGGGGAGTCCTTCAGCTGTTTCACCATGGAGAGGGGCGGCGCTTGTGACGTCATTAGGAGGCGCCACAGTGCTGCACGGTATAAGGCATCCCAAGGTCAGGGGTTGGCCTCCTTTCTCTCTGCCACGCTTCCTGACAACATGCCTCAGCTACTGCTTGCTGTACCAGGGAGAGAAAGACACAGCCTCCTCTCACCCCTAACGCCTGCTGCCTCAGTAACATCCCGTGCACATACAGTCTGCACCGGCCAATCCAGACACTGCTCCTGCTGTTACAGCAGTGCCTGGATTTGCTAGGGCAGACTGCCTCAACGCTCATACTGGGAGCCGGGGCGGCGGCTTCAATTCACCTACAGTCTCACTGAAGCACAGTTGGGGAGACAAGTGGGAGGGTTCTAGTCCGTAGGGATTCCGATAAAAGTCCTCACAGGTTAGGGGTGGGCAACGTTTTCAATGCTAGACGATGCCGGTTTATGAAAGTTTTTCCTGCCAGTTTCACATTTCAGTGGCAAAGGTTTTTTGGGTCGTTTTCAACAACAACAAAAAAGGCTTTGAAAAAGTGCATCATGCAAAAGCCTGAATTTAGCGACATAAGTCAAAAAAGTTGTTGCTAGGAAAATTCTATTGCCAAGAACTCTTACTGCAGGAATGTTTGAAAACAAGCGGAGTTGAGGGTGGTGCACAAATTTTACAACTTAATGAAGTGCAAAAGTTGTGAACTCCGCGAGTGGCATTTTAATTTCAGGCACCGCTTTAGTTGGACAGCACACTGTTCACGTTATACTAAAATCACATAACATGTTTACTATATATACCACATCACCTCCCAGGTTGAAGTTGTTCTATATTATGTTAATTGCTGTCAGTTTCCGTTAATGACTGGTATTTTATTAGTTAACGTGTTAAACAAATACGTTTTGTAGCAGCACGTTTGTGAGTTGGGGAGGGCATGCCTGACACGAGGGGTGTTCGGTCAGTGCACACGTGCGAGTAGTTGTAAACTTCTGGTACAAGTCCTCCTCACTCCATCTATCACCTTGTAATTTTGGAACAGAGATCTCTTTGGGGTAATGTGTACTTCATTTTTCTCCTCTCCAGAATAAACAATGGCCAGAGACTGATAGATTACATTGAAATCCGGTGATTCACCCTGAGCGTTTTTTTAAAGAAAAGCTCTTAACCGTTGTCGTACAGCTTGCAGTCGGTGATGAGTGCAACAAGTGCTCAGCCCTCGTATCGGTTCTTTCATCTGGTAAAGGCATCCTGAAATATCAGGACATGTCATGTATGATGCTGAGGTGAGCATTGTTGACTCGTTGTGAACTTTTTTCGAGATTCTGTGTCCCTGTGGGGCACAACCTCAACACCCAACCCCACCCCACCCATAACACACCCACTAGCCATAGGCGCAGTAGAAAGATAGGGGCAACATTAAGGCAATTGGAATGGGTGTAAAGGAGACGGGTATGAACTCTTATCCACCATATGTTCTTTTTTGTACGTATCTGTTCTAATGGGGTCGCTCGCCATGGTATGTTCGACACAGTGAAGTGATCAAGTAGCTCTTACAAGATGGCTGCAAAGGTTGAACCTATCTTGGAGGTTAGTCCCTTGTCCCAAGTTAGAATTTGTAGTGTTCATTGACCTAGACAGATGTACACATTGTTAAAATAACGTCACAAAGAGGCCTATTCACAAAGGTATTTGGGAGTGTGTAAATAATGCTCTTTTACATTCTCAGACATGCCTTTGTGAATTAGACTCAAACATATAAAACGGGAGCCTTTAGAATGGTAATAGTCTTTTTTGAAGAAATTGACATGTTTCTTCTGCCTTTTCAGCTCTTTAGAAGGGCATAGCCAACACCTCCATTAATCATGCTATCTATTTATTTTATAGTATCTGGTAAAAAAAAATGTCAAGTATGGTTCTCATAGGTAGAGCCAGAAGTCCATCAGTCTGTTACAGAACATCAGTTGATTGGAAAATCGACATTACCTGAGGGCAGGACCACATCTCACTAATTATCACTTACCATCCTGTGAACCATTCCTGAAGAAGAAGTGTTCAACAGGAACGTTTTTCGGTGTAATTTTTTTTTAAACTTTCTTTTTTATTTAGAACGAGACAAAGAAATAGATTACATGTCACCATCTAGCAGTTGTATAAGCCCGCTTCAAAGTTATGCCATCGACAAATATGACTCCACTCACTTGCCACTGTATTATAGGATTATATCTTAACTCCCCAACTCCTGCCTATTTCAATGACTTCATCCGATCCGGACTGATCCACCCGGATTCTGGGAGGGGAACATGGGTGACCCCTGTATGCATACCATTTGCTGCACACCTTTCCCATTTCTGAGGGCAACCTCTGTTAGTGTAAACTGTCTTTTCAGCCACCATACACCAGTCCATGTCCTTCTTCCAATCGTTTAGGGTTGGTGTCATGTCAGATCCCCAATACCGTGCTATGTTTCTTTTAGCAAGCATCCATGCTAGGGTTACCCCAGTCTGCTCTCTCCTCCCCAAGTCGATCACCTGGAATACATTAAACAGGCAGCATTTTGCAGATAGTAAGAGGGCAGCCCTTATACCTTCTCCAAACACTGTGTTATTGATAGCCTGTACGATTAGGTTTGGGGGTAGGACCATATTGTGTGAAAGAATGTGCTCTCTTGTCCCCAACCCCTGCGACAGAGTGTGTCAGTTTGTCTCCTCATCTTTACCAATGTGGCGCATGAGATATAGGCTCAGTGGAGTATTTTGAGTTGTACCAGGCGAAATCGGGACCTAACTACAACTTCCTGAGGAGAAGCAGAGCCTCAGGCCGATTTTCTTTCTTTATGTCTGGAATATCTTTCTCCCAGTTCTCCCGCAGTTGTAGTAGCATATCTGTTGCATTATTCACAACCTTCTTGTATGTTAGTGAGATAGCCTTTTGTGTGATGTGTTCCTCAAGCAATCTACTCTCAAGGGACTAGGATTCCGGTAGGGTTTCTCCATTCGGTAAAACTGCCTGTAAGGCGTGTTGCATATATAGGTATCGATACGCCTCGGTGGGGGCAAGGTTGTGTGAATTTTCCAAATCAACAAGAGATAGTATACCCCCGGCTGAGCATGTGTCTCCAACTGTCGAGAGGCCCAATAGATCCCATTTATCGAATCCCTGCCTTTTGCCCAAGTTCCCTAGGAGGCCAGAGTCCCACAAGGGAGTTGCCAGGGTGATCTTATCTTTCCATCCCATCTTGTTGAGTGTAGAGTGCCACATCTGAACCATCAGTGCAGGTGGACCTGTCAGGGTTTTTTTCTTTGGGATTTAGCCCCTGGGTTGTAGGCTCGTTCTGTCATGGGTTGGTGGGCCCATTGGTTAACTACTGTCAGTTGTGCTGCGGGGTAATATGTCTGAATATCCAGGAGAACGATTCCCTCGTCATACCATATCCTGGTTAATTTATTCAAGGCTATTTTAGATGCTCCACAATCCCATAGCAATGTTCTGATCTCACTTTGTATGGTTCTAAAATAGGCCTCTGGCACTAAGAATGGCATGCTCTGTAGAACATCCAGGAAGCGTTGTAGCGCCATCATTTAAAAAAGGTTTGTTCTACCCAGCAGGGAGAGAGGGAGTGATCTCCAATGTTGCACATCCCTTTCAGTTGGCTCCGTTGGAGGTGAGGGGGGGTATATTTTTCGTAGTGAATACGTTTTGGTTGGGTGAAGCGAAGATTCCTAGATATTGGAGACCTTCCGTTACTATTTGTGCTTTGCACTTCTTTGCCATTTGCGGTGTTGGATAGTATAAAATGGAGACCACGGATTTGGCCCAATGTGTAGTTGGAGTATCTTTCGAAAGCGGTGAGAACATTTAATATTCTAGAAATGGAAGACTGGGGCGACGCTACGTAAAGTAAAAGATCGTCAGCGTTTAGCAATATTGTGTCTTCCCAGTCAACTGGCAGAGGCCATGTATCACTGGATGACCCTGGATCCAGACCACCAGTGGTCTAAGAGCCAATACAAATAGAAGGGGAGAGGAGGCATCCCTGTTTGGTTCCTCTTTGGAGCTGGAATACCTGTGACACTCTCCCATTCACCACCACCTGCGCCAGAGGCGCAGTGTATGAAAAGGCTGATCCACACCAGGAACCGGATTCCCACACCAATATGCTCTAGTACTGCAAACAAAGAAGGCCATTCGATAATATTGAAGGCCATGCGGGCATCAAGAGACAAAATCGCAACGTCCTCTTGGATTCTGCTCATACGACACAAGACCCAATGCAGGCATCGCAGGTTGAGGGCCGTATTCTGGCCCAGCATCAGGCCTGATTGATCTGGGTGTATTAACTTTGCAATGATCGGGACGAGACACAGGGCTAGGAGTTTGGCCAGAATTTCTGCCTCCACATTTAACACGGATATAGGTCGGTATGATCCATATTGATCCACCGGTTTGCCATCTTTGTGGATTAACACTGTTGAGGGGAGCCATTGGCCGTGATGTAAAATACCCGTCTTTGCACATTCTTCATACATTTTAAGTAAGCGGGGTACCGTGTGTGTTGTTGTGACTTTATACAATTCAATTGGTATCCTGTTAGGGCCTGACGCTTTGTCCGATTTAACCGCCCCTATCGCGATTGTCACTTCCATACTGGTTAGGTCCTCGTCTATAGTTTGTATGCCTATCGGTGTGTCAGGAGGGGTCTATCCCTAAGGAGATCAAGAGCTTCCTGTGCGGTGGGATTCGATTCTGATGTGTAGATAGGCTAGTAATATTAGTGAATTCATCTGCTATGTTCTGTGGGTCTGTAAGACTTTCACCCCTCTTCCCGTTAAATGGCAGCCACTGAAAAATTGGCTCTTTCTTGCTTGTTGAGCCATGCGAGGAGTCTCCCCACTTTGTCCTCTTGCTGATCGACTCAGTGCAAAGTGTTTTTATTTAGTACCGTGGTGAATTCTGTCGTTAGTCCTTTGTATTCTTGTTGTTTCAAGGGCAGAAGGTGTCTTGTGTCCTCATTGTCTCGACTGATCAATTGTGCTTCTAGATCTAATATAGTACCTTCCAATCCCTCCACTTTCCTCCTTTTGTCCTGTCTATTTCCTTCCATCAGAGTGAGGGCTTTTCCTCCTATTACTGTTTTATATGCCTCCCAGAGAGTCGCGGCCGAGGCCACTGAGTTCTCATTTTCCTCAAAGTAATGGTCAGTTGCTTTGATGAGGTCCTCGCTTGGGGATTTTAAGGCACGCAGTGCTGATGGCAATGGTGTTACTGGCTTTTGGTTTTTTGACACTAAACCTAGCCCAAATGGGGAGTTATCCGATATTCCCAGAGGGAGGTGTCTTATGTCTCTAAAGCCAGGGAGCTGGGAGGAGAGTGCGACCAGCAGGTCTATTCGAGAGAGTCTTCCGTGTGCACTAGAGTGGAATGTGAATTCCCACAATGATAGGGTTGCGGTTTCTCCAGATGTCGATCAGGCCGATGGCTCTGAGGAACTCTGCTCGGTGTGTTTGTGAGGAGTGCGTCTTCCTTGCCAGATCTCTATTTCGTGATCTAGAGTCATATTAAAATCCCCGCCTATGATGAGATGACCCGCTGGCAGCTCTAGTAGGAGTTTCCCAAATTCCGGCAGTGTTGCATTGCACAGTGTTGGTGGTACATATACTGATAATATATGAATCACCTCCCATCGAGTGCTGCATATCTCCCTGTCTTGTCTTTCCATATTTTCTCTGTTATCAGTGGGCATCGCTTTTTTAGGAATATCCCTGTGCCCCTAGAACTTTAGATGAGTCCTGCATGGATTGTAATGTTATATCCCCAGCGATCCAATGCCTTATAGGAATTGCCTAGCAAGTGGGTTTGTTGGAGGAGGACTACATGTGGGGAGTGTCACTTGAGGAATTGCTTGTTGTTGTTGTATAGCTTTATTTCGAAATGTTTCATTTCATAAAAGCATTACAGTAAAAATCAATGTGAACATAAAAACAGTTGTACATCAAAACTGACAAAATCTCAAAAAGGACGCTACAAATATACAACATAGTAGATAACATCCATTCTAAAAGCATTTGTGCAAGTACATAATCATCAACTTCGAAAAGGAATAATGGGGAAGGGACACATACAAAAAACACCCGGGCCACTAAAATGTAGGTTGGCATCCTTACTGGAGGATCATTCTCCTCGCGGTTCTTATCCTCCAAGCCCACCCCAAGAATTTTGCCAGGCCACAAGCAAACAGTGGGTGAGGGTCTGATCTTAACAGCTGTAGGGCCTCCAAGTGTGACCGAGTGCCCAGCCTCGCGCAGAGCGGTTTCAACCATCTGCGACGGGGAGCAGCGTAGGCTGGGCATTCGAACAACAAATGGGGGATGGATTCATCCCTGGTCGTGCAGAAGGGGCAAGTTTCTATGGTTTGCCATGGTGGTTTCCATTTAGCTGTCCTTGTGCCTAAGGGCAAAACCCCAGCCCTAAATTTAAAATACAACGCCCTATCTGCGGGATTTAAAATCACATCAAGGTAGGGTTCTCTGAAGGGACGGCATTTGATAGCCAAAAACTCCTCAGCTGATCTGCACAGATTTAGATGGGACACTCTCTCATTATCCACCCACAACCAGAATATTTTCTTTAACCTCTGTTTAGGTGGTGAAGATCTATTGGCCCAAGCGTCATCCAGGCCTAAGTCACAAAGGAGGCGCTTTACTCCAAGGAGCCAACCGATCTTACACCAACCCGGGGTTGAAAGAAGTTCGCTTAGTGCATCCGCATAGCTTGAAAGTTCGGGGACATTCCATATACGGGCCCACAAAAGCAGGGGACGTAACTTGGCCTGATCGGCTATGGATCGTGTTCCTGTATCAAGTAGAAGGGGTAAAGTGGGAGAGCTGTGGGGGAGCCGCATTAGGTCTTTGTGGAACTTGTTCTCCAGATGGGATAGGGTATCAAATTTCTGGGTACCCCACAACTCAGCCCCGTACAATGCCGCACTCACAGCTTTTGCCTTGTAGATGTCGAGTATCACCCCAATGGGTTTAAGGGGTGAGGCGCGATGTTCTTTTAGGAGGGCGCCCGTAACCCTCCTATATGTCAAAATGGTTTTTTGGTGGTGCGCCTTCCAACACATGGAATCGCAAAGTCTGATTCCTAAGTAATCGAATTCCCTGACCCTTTCTAAAGGTACTGCGTCTATAGATGGCGGGTAGACTGCCTTCCTGGGGGGATTCAGCACAAGGAACTTGGTTTTACTGATGTTAATAGCCAAGCCCCTTGCGTCGCAAAAGCCCTGGAACCTCGTTAAGAGGGTTTGGAGGCCCTTCGGGGATTTCGAAATCAACAGGGTATCGTCTGCGAACAGGAGCGTAGGTATCTTTCTGCCCGCCAGGGAGGGAGCATCTGCTGGTAGTTGGAGAAGGTGCTCTACCACTCCGTTTAGATATAGAGAAAACAGGGTGGGAGCTAGCACACACCCCTGGCGGACGCCCCTGTCAACAGGAATCCGAGATGTTTTTTGGCCCTGTTGACCCCATCTAATTTGGGCAAAGTTGCTTTCATGGAATTTGATAGTTAAGGCCAACAAGTACGCGGGCATACCCATACCCTCAAGTACAGCCCACAGTTGGTTACGTGGAACAAGGTCAAAGGCAGTCCGTAAATCGATGAAAGCGAGATACAGACTGCCCTTGCCCAGTTTGACCTCTTTCCAATAAAGCATTAGGAAACGGAATGTCTGCTCAATCGTACCGGTTCCGGATCTGAAACCGGCCTGAAAGTCAGACAAAACCTGCATTTCCTCGGCCCACTGCAAGATCCTACCCAAAACTACCTTCCCTGCTGCCTTCTGGGTGGAATCAAGCAGACTTATGGGTCGGTAGTTGGCAGGGTCGTCCCTGCAGCCCTTTTTAAAAATGGGGACGACTTCTGCACCCCTCCAAGAATCCGGGAAACCGCCACCCACCATTGCCTCATTCAGGAGTTTAGCAATATATAGGCTCCAGACCTCTACGTTGCTACGAAGCAAGTCGCCAGGGACTCCATCTGGGCCTGCCGCCTTATTGGGGACGATACACCTGATTGCTATTTCCACCTCCCTAGATGAAAAAGTGGGGCCAGGATGAGAGCTATTATCAGACACCATATGACTAATACCCCTACTTGGACCCAAAACCCCCAAGGAGTTAGAGTAGAGTTTAGAAAAGTGGGCCAACCAAACTTCCCCTGTGATATTACATGTTAGCAGGGAGTCAACAGGCCTGTCTCTGCCTCTAATCAGAGCCCAGAAAGCCCTTGAGTCCTTTCTAGAGCCAGCCTCCATTAAATCACTCCAGAAGTTAGTTTCGTGCGTGACCTTTGCCACAGCTTGGGTCTTCTTGTAGTTTTTCCTAGCTAGTGAAATCAAAGCCGGGTCTTTAGCACTGACCGCCAGGATTAGCTCACTTTTTGCTTGACGGCAAGCGTGGGAGTACCATTGATCTCTGCCCCTAGTCTCGTTTCTCCGCTTGGACCCCCCCCTCCCCTCAGGAGCCAAGAAAAGATTACTAAGTGATACAATGGTCTCCACAAATGGCACGAGGATAGGGGTGTCAGAGTCCAGCGTGCCTACGATACACTTAGCTTCCATCATTATGGACTTTACTTGGGCCATTCTTGTAACATCAGAAGCAACCTTAGCCCACTTCAATCGCCTCCCGCAGTTAGATGGAACAACTTCATGGGATGATTTCCAAGTTAGCCGGGATAGTGCTGTGGCCCCTGTGTCCCACGGGAGAGCAAGCGAGAGGACCAAGGGATTGTGGTCACTATCCGTGGATTGTTGGACAACCATATCAAGGACATATTCCCACAAGTTGTAGTTTAACAGCACGTAATCAATTCTGGAGGTGTGTCCAATCCTGTTGAATGTGTGCGCACCCCCAGTATCTGACTTACAACGGCCATTAGTGGCTCTGAGGGCGTATTCGAGGCAAAGTGCGTTAATATCAATGGCATTTTGTGTCCATTTCTTAATGGGGTCAAGAGCAAGCAAGGGAATGCCTCTCTTGGCATCGTCCTCCCATGTGTCCAAAATGTCATCACTGGCCAGAGGCTCGAAACAACAATTAAAATCCCCGGCCAGAATAATGAAGGAGTCAATGTTGCAGCCAGTTAGCTCCTCTTCAACTCCAGTTAAAGACAAGGGGCTCGAGTTCCCCGCCCTGGCCCCCCTGAAGTACAAGTTAAAAAGCTCTAGAGTCTTGCCCCCCGGGCATTGGATAGTAAGTCTCAAAAGATCTGGGGATGGGGAATTTATATGTTTTACTGTGAGCCCCAACGATACACTAACCCAGATAAGAAGGCCACCAGAAGGACGGCCTTTACTGCCTTTGGACCTGGAGGCCGGCACAGAGTAGGTCGTGAAGCCGACCCTGTGCACGGGCTCCAGGCACCAAGTTTCTTGTAGGAGGCAGATCCCAAAAGGCTCCATGAAAGAAATCCAATCAGGTTTATCAAAGTTCCGGGCAAGCCCTGCCACATTCCAGCTTAGGATTTTGAGCTGAGGAGCACCTGCCAAGGTCTTACCAGACTGTGGCTCAGAAACTGGAAAGGTGACATGGATATCATCGACCCTGGAAGATTGGAGAGAAGCTGCAGGTGACAAGGCATCGGGGGCAATCAAGTTTAAGGCTAGGGGAGTAGTAGGAGAACAACCAACTGAGGGAAGGTGCACCAGATCCTGTATGAAGGGGACCTGAGTTGAAGACTGGGTCGGAGGGGCAGTACTAATCACACCCACGGTGGTCGCCAAGGACGATCTCCCCGCCTCCAGTGTAAGACCATTGGGATTACTTGGTAGTGCTGTTGCTGAGGGCGTTAGGAGTCAGTCGACATCCTCCAGGCTACCAAACCTATTTGAAGTTACAGTTCCAAGCCAGCCACTGTTTGGATTATACACATTGGGAGGGTATCCCCAACTAGGCTGTTGGGGGACTGTAGGCCAAAAACCCCCCTGCGGGCATACAGCACGGGGGGGATAGAAGAATGACAAAGGCCTCGGAGCAATAGAGGAACCCCAGTCTTGGTTCCCAGGAGACCAGATATGTTTGGCCGTATACACATCATCAAAGGTTACGACTATACAGTCACCGGGGGTCGATTTCCTCGTGGTACCCACCCACGGAACTCTTCGTGTCGTTAAGACTCTACTCCTCCTACCATTGGGGATAGGTCTATAAGTATTAAGCCAATGCATGACTTTATTGCGTAGGGAGTGCTGGTCTTCGTATTGGCCATTCTCTAATTCTGGGACACCCGTCAAAACCACCATATAATCATTTGCTTCAGGAGGAAGATCGATGTAACCTCCTCGAAAATTACTCCTGGTATGAGGACCCCCAGCAGAATGAGTAGGGGGTTTGTTCCGAGGGGCCTGGGCAGGACGGGAACTAGAGCTAACTGAGTTCTGAACTCTCGGTGCAGCTGGTGTAGTGTTGTTCCGAGGGGCCTGGGCAGGGCGGGAACTGGAGCTAACTGAGTTCTGGACTCTCGGTGCAGCTGATGTAGTGCCAATATGAGATTGTGTTGTTGGAGCATTTAAGGTGTTAGCCCTGGCCTGGGGGGGCGGATTTACAGTAATGAGACTCCTAGTGCGGGGTTTGGGAATAGGGTGGGTAGGGCAAGGCACAGTGGGATTAGGGGGCAAACCAGGAATAGCTGTGGGAGGTGGGGTAGGAGCCTGTGTAACCATGTTACTGTCAATCAGACCCTGCCGTTCAAGGCCTCTCAGGCCAAGAGTGGCCAAGGCGATAATGCTTTTCTCCATCTCAAGGAGATTATTCTCTATACGAGAAAGCCTTAGATCCAGGGGAGATAGAAGATTTTTTAGAGACTCCCAAACCACTCCTATAAATTCCCTATCCCTCCCTTCTTGAGTAGTCCAACCCGGGTCTGATCTCTCAGGTGGTAGGGTGCTTCCAGGATCTAAAGGGACTTGCCCCACGATATTTTCGCCACAAGGAACCAATGGGGAGGGGAATGGCGTAACCGGACTAGCAACAGCTATTGTATTATCAATGGTGGACAGGTTGGCCCCCTGCATTGGCATTTTTTTCCGTGGGGAGGTTGGACTGGGGGAACGTTTTCTCTTATTGGAATTCACCGGGATGTTATCGAGGCCGCCATATGAAGTGGAGGCCAGAGATGTATCAAAGGATTGTGGGGAAGAGATGGGGGGAACAAGAGGGTTACCCTCAGCAATGGGCGGGCCGTCAGGCAGAGCAGGTAAACCTAGAGGTGGAGAGGGGATGGGCAAGACAGGCATAACATGAACATCAACCAGCGTTAAGACGCCCTCCCGAATAGAAGTGCGATTAGGGGAGATAACAGTAGCTATGTGACCAAGAGAGGATTTCTTATGGGAAGCAAATTCGAGTGACAGCTTCCTAGCCGCTTCCAAGTCAAGGGACACTCTAGTTTGCAATTTATTAATTTCATGATCTATTGCCTTGCTTGTCCGCGTAATGAAGTCGTCCATAGGCCCGTTATGGACCA
Organism: Lissotriton vulgaris; assembly: GCF_964263255.1. NCBI lineage: Eukaryota > Metazoa > Chordata > Amphibia > Caudata > Salamandridae > Lissotriton > Lissotriton vulgaris. Next base: position 338,835,563 of record NC_141687.1, on the reverse strand, counting down.
ACCCTCCCTTGGCCGCCCTATTACGTGTAACGCGGGTACACATGTGGACTGACTATGGCTAGCAACCCGGGCAACAAGAATAGGCAAACACAGAAACCAGGATGCAAGATGAGGGTGTAAGAGGAGGGGCCCAGACCAGACCGCTCAGACCTCGAACGGCCTCAAACGGCCCGCTCTTTGCCCGGTCTTCGCCCCGGCGCTGCGTCCCGCGCTGCGGTAGCGATAGGCAAATAAATAGGTAGCCGGGTCGAACAGGGGGGCGTGGCAGCGGGGAGAGCGGACCGGAAGTTGGAGGATGGTCTAGCAGGGACTCCTGGGCAATGGAGTCCCCTGCACGCTCGCAGTCCCGCTGACCACACTCACCCGGTAGCCTTCTGGAGTCCTTCGGTGCAACCCGGTGTCCAAGGGTCGAAGCGGCACCCGCGTAGCGGGTGCGGCGAGAAGTAGCCGGTGTCCAGGAAAATGCTGCTGTGGCTGCAAAGTGCGTCTGTGCTCAGGGCGACCCACAAAGGCAGAGGTGATAGGGCTCTTTAATGCTGCAGAGAGGCGGGGGGCGGCAGCGGGGAGAGCGGACCGGAAGTTGGAGGATGGTCTAGCAGGGACTCCTGGGCAATGGAGTCCCCTGCACGCTCGCAGCCCCGCTGACCACACTCACCCGGTAGCCTTCTGGAGTCCTTCGGTGCAACCCGGTGTCCAAGGGTCGAAGCGGCACCCGCGGAGCGGGTGCGGCGAGAAGTAGCCGGTGTCCAGGAAAATGCTGCTGTGGCTGCAAAGTGCGTCTGTGCTCAGGGCGACCCACAAAGGCAGAGGTGATAGGGCTCTTTAATGCTGCAGAGAGGCGGGGGGCGGCAGCGGGGAGAGCGGACCGGAAGTTGGAGGATGGTCTAGCAGGGACTCCTGGGCAATGGAGTCCCCTGCACGCTCGCAGCCCCGCTGACCACACTCACCCGGTAGCCTTCTGGAGTCCTTCGGTGCAACCCGGTGTCCAAGGGTCGAAGAGGCACCCGCGGAGCGGGTGCGGCGAGAAGTAGCCGGTGTCCAGGAAAATGCCGCTGTGGCTGCAAAGTGCGTCTGTGCTCAGGGCGTCCCACAAAGGCAGAGGTGATAGGGCTCTTTAATGCTGCAGAGAGGCGGGGGGCGGCAGCGGGGAGAGCGGACCGGAAGTTGGAGGATGGTCTAGCAGGGACTCCTGGGCAATGGAGTCCCCTGCACGCTCGCAGCCCCGCTGACCACACTCACCCGGTAGCCTTCTGGAGTCCTTCGGTGCAACCCGGTGTCCAAGGGTCGAAGCGGCACCCGCGGAGCGGGTGCGGCGAGAAGTAGCCGGTGTCCAGGAAAATGCCGCTGTGGCTGCAAAGTGCGTCTGTGCTCAGGGCGTCCCACAAAGGCAGAGGTGATAGGGCTCTTTAATGCTGCAGAGAGGCGGGGGGCGGCAGCGGGGAGAGCGGACCGGAAGTTGGAGGATGGTCTAGCAGGGACTCCTGGGCAATGGAGTCCCCTGCACGCTCGCAGCCCCGCTGACCACACTCACCCGGTAGCCTTCTGGAGTCCTTCGGTGCAACCCGGTGTCCAAGGGTCGAAGCGGCACCCGCGGAGCGGGTGCGGCGAGAAGTAGCCGGTGTCCAGGAAAATGCCGCTGTGGCTGCAAAGTGCGTCTGTGCTCAGGGCGTCCCACTTGAATTGAGGAATTGCAGAACAAGGCCCCTTTTGATTTTATCCCCAGCCCATTCATGTTCCAAATCAACAGGCGGAGGTCAGGTATGTTGCTATTAGTCATAGTGAGTTGAGATAATGAGGTGGGTTGCTGTTAGAGCCAGGGGAGGCAAGACCTCTCAGTTTGGACGTTGCAGCTCTCTCCAAGCTTGTTTCAAACGTGCATGGTGTTGCGTCTTCAGTGGTGACTTGTTATTAAATTGTACAATAACCCATAGAACGTTCTCATCCAACGGGGTGTTAAAAATCCCTATCAACCCTGTAGCCCCTAAACCAACCTGCCTCCCTGCAACCCTTCCCGACGGACCCATTCTGCCCGCCTCCTCCAACTCAGCAAAGCGCCTGTCGTCACACCCCAGAATTTGAAGAGTTAGGAGATCGTGAGCCTCCCAGTTCCCAACCCCTCATCCCCCTTAATCGCAATGCTAAATTCCCTGGACCCATCTAGGGCCCGATGTAGGTGGCCATTTACCGACCCGTAACGGCCGATTTCGGCCGTTACCGACCGGTAAATGGCCATTTGCGATGTAGAGGCCCTATTTTACCGAATCTGTAAATTTACCGAATCGGTATTTTTACCGAATCGGTAACTTGGAGATGTAGGCGGGACTCTTCTGAGTCCCACAGGCCTTACAGAATCGGTATTTTACCACCCAAAGCAATTGGGTGGTAAAATACCGAATCCAGGTGTGCATGCACACCTGTGCCATGTGACAGACAGACATGCCCTTAGGGCATGTCTGTGTGCCACATGTCACACGTGCCTGAATTCAGGCTGCTAGAGGGTGTCAAAGTGACACCCCTGCACCCTTGCAACATTCGGTTTTACCGAATCGGTAAATGCCGATTCGGTAATTCCTATTGATTCCTATGGGCTTCAATGCCCATAGGAATCAATGGGGATTACCGATTCGATATTTACAGAATCGGTAAATACCGAATCAGAACGATTCGGTATTTACCGAATCTGAAATACCTACATCACCCCCCTCCATTTTACCACTTGTTAAATACCGAATCGGTATGATTCGGTATTTATGAAGTGGTAAAATGATTTTACCTACATCGGGCCACTAGTCTTAAAGCCTAGCCATCACCTGACAGAATCCAGCACCTTATGCTTAATAGTTCCGCTGTCACAAGTTCACCCATCTGGTAAATCCCATTGGTAATTAGACCCACCGCCTCTGTACCAGTGCAAAGGGCTGTGTGGCCTTATGGCGCTTCTCTGATGTGGTGCTTATCCATGAGGACCATTCTCTTGAAGAGTTCAATCTCAACCACGGAATGTGAAGATGACCTCTTCCTGTGTCTGCTCCAATGATGCCTTCCCGGCTGCAGCCTGTCCTCTTCTTGCGACTGCTTCAACATGGCCTTCCCAGGTGAGGCTAGTGATCTTGTCGATCATGTCCCTCGGTGAGGCTTGGATGCTGCAACGTGCATACGCCAACCGGCTAGCCAGGCCCATGCTGCCTTCGGCGACTCAAAGAACCATGATTTGCCCCTGTTCTCGATTCAGAGTTTTGCTGGGAAGATCATTGAATCCTTCACTCCCTTTTCCCTGAGCGCCTGCTTCACAGTTAAGAAGTTTCGTCTCAGTCTTTGTACTTTTCAGGGAAGAAGGTTTCTGGGCGTTTTCATAGTGTACGGTTGGGGCCGCCCTGGCTTTCTGGAGCACCACGTCTCAGTCTCTTAAGTTATAGAGGCGCGCGGGAGAATAGGTCTGGGTGGCGCCCGGGAGAATAGGTCTGGGTGGCGCCCAGGGATATGGTCTCCCTCACGGCACTTTGTGCGCTCTTTCCACCGAGAATTATTATGAGAGGCCGCGGGCTGGAGATGCATGAGGATGATATCTTCAACAAATAGATCTGGGAGAAGCCTTCTGCCCATTCTGGGACACCCAAAATGCAAACATTGTTTCGCCTTGATCTGCCCTCATAATCTTCCAATCTGACTTCCAGGTTGGCAGTCTTTACCTGTAGGTCACCAACCCGTTCTTGAAGGGCCTTGGAGTCTCGGGAGAGCACCGCCATGGTGTCCTCTACTACTTGGATTCTGGTGCCCATATTCCAGAATCTGCTCTGATCAGGGTTATTTCCGCAGCAACATTGCCTATTCGCCCATTCAGGGCTGCGCAAACCCCTTGTATTACTGTCACAATGTCCTTTAGGGACGGGGGGTTCTCCTGCTGCATATTGATGAGAAGTGTCTGCCATCGAATCCCCCAGCGGGTCTGCCCCCTCTTAGCCCCTGGGCAGATCGAATTTATTGAGTTTCATATGATGTGTGTCCTTACTGCTTCGGCCAGTCATGTCCACCAGGGAGTCGGGTACTCTTTGGGCGGGAGGAGCAGGCCCTCAGGTTTTCCCTGCTGCCTGCCACAGGCCGCCGACATTTTGTTTTGGACTTCCTTGCACAAATTAAGTATCGCAAAACATTTTATGCCCCTGCGATATCCATTTCTTTCTTGTAGTGCATAGACGGCACTCCTAATTATCTGTGGGACACTGTCCACTATTAACGAAATTTTCCTGCGCCTAATCTTGCCTAAATATGAGTTGAATCGAGACAAAGTATCCGAATTTAAAGCTATTCTAAGAGAACAAAAAAGAAAGTTTATCCTTCAACGCAAATAAACTGCAATCAACCGTATTTAGAACTCAGTCCAACATTATGGACTCGACTTGAATTAAAATCAGCACAATATCCTATTTTCCCCTTAATGAATACAGTTGACTACTGTTATGAGCAACAGGTTTAGACAGTTTAAGCATCTCCCTCTACATAGTCATCCAACTTCTTTGCAATAGACGGTCCCCTGATGAAGGCAGTAGTGCCGAAATGCGCGTAGCCCTCATCAAGCTAACCATGCTTGTCCATTCAAATTAATTGAAGACCACTGTATTCGACTAATGAAAGGATATATTAGAGAAAATCATGATGATTTTTCTTGTCATTATTTAATTTATGTATTATTGTTGTCACTTAAAAAGGTAATATTTAAAAATTCTTGTTTGTGTTTTGAACAAAAAACAATTTAAACAATTGAACACAAAAAAAGCTTTAAACTGAAAGGAGCCAAAAAATAAATTAAGAATATATTTTTCTACATTTATGTTGTCCCTTATATTTTTATGAATGATCATACAATGTGGTTTCTGCATTATTGCACCCAGATCCTGGTTCATTAAAATAGAAGCTTGCTGTTGGTCTTTGCACATAAAACAGGTGTGTGCTGTGCCTGCACGGCCTGTCAGGTTTCCCTAGTCTTCTCGGGCCACCTTCAGGGCTTGTGAGTCGGGTTTATATGTTCTGATGTTCGGATGGCACTGGGGAAGAGCGCTGGGTATTGGAACCGCTCTAGAAAGTGGCCATCTTCTCTGCCGGTTGGCCACGCCCACCTTCAGTTTCATTTTTAATGTCAAGTTGAGTAGGTAGAAGCTGTAATGTAGTCTTTTACATTATCTTTTGTTTATTAGTGTTGTCAACAATCCTATGAAATTGCATGATAATAGCAATGTTTTAGTGACAAAAGTGAAGGCATTCCTTACACACACACATATGTTGCCCATTACAAAGTGTTTATACCTTTCATAGTTATCATCACAGTAGTGTGGGCTTGGGCACATCAACCATGAATCACATATGTAGGTACAATTGGTACTGGTACACCAGTTCATTCCGTGCAGGAGTGTCTATGTACCAGGCCACTGGTTTTATTATTATTATTATTATTATTTAGCTTGTAAAGTGCCTGGTTACTCCAACGGAATGTCCCTGTGCTAGAACATCAACAGAGCCCCAGCAACTGAACTGAACTACTGCACCTCCCTACACCTATGGCTACCAAGCAGTACCAAAAAAGAAGTTTTTGGTTCCTAAGTGGCCTTTCAACTGTTTTGGCCTTTACTAAAAGCAAAATGGTTTGCTGTTGCATAAATACCGGTCTCTTCCCACCTCCTTCTTTTCAGTTGGCTCAAAACCAATATCTCTGTAATGGTCTACTCCTGAAGATTAGATCTGGCCGCTATATTTTAATGCCTGGTGGGTGCCTGGACTTCCATGCCATAGCTATGGTACATTTGGCTAGTATCAGTCCCAAATCGAAAAACCTGGTTGTGTGCCATAGTACTTTCACCCTATTCATCTAGCCCAGAATACTAGTCACTGTTATCTGGGATATTTATTTGCCAGATATTTCAATGAAGATCGATACAAACTTGGGCCCAGTGTTGTGTAACTGTTGTACAGGACCAGACCATGGGTGCACAGAATGTGGGACAACGGTCTGTGGAGCCTGGGAACATGTGCACTGTCGTCTTTGGGGCCAAATTTGTCTGGTGCAAATATATTATTTGCACCAGACAAATTTGGCCCCAAAAACGACATTGGCCTCGAAATCAGCGAATGAGGTTGCAGAAATCGTATCATACATTCGAGATATGACTCTTAAACCATGTGTCATTATCACCTGTAGCATGTCATTAGTGGGTGGTTCAGCAGCTCCTTCCCTCATGTGTTCTTTTCCACTTCTATTAAGACGTGTAAGAAAATGGCCCATACCCAGCTCCCAGGCACCCACAAGGGTGTCATATGAGTATAAGGATCTATTACAGAATAAATCCCCCACCACCTGTATTCTACTCTGTCTAGGCCCGAACGGTATATTGTCAGTCTGAATTCCAGAGAGAGCCAAAGGGTTATCTCTGGAGCATATATATCTCTGGGTCCTCCTACAGTTCATTTTGAAACAAGCATGGATAGCCACTTGCGCAGCTGTCTGGAAGAGGTGTGGTGCCCATGACTGCCTGCCTCATATAATGAAACCGGTAGAGCCTCACTAAGTTCTGGCCCCTCTTTGTTCAACCCCAGGGCCAGCCAGCGCATTGGCCTCTGAAGTTGAGCCACCAGATAATAGGCTTCATAGTTCATAACCCTTAATCCCCGTATCTAGGGATCTCATGAGCTTACTTAGAACAACTCTTCTCCTGTCTTTGTCCCATATTATTTGTCAGAGTAAAGTATTAATTTCTTTAAAAAGTTTTAAGGGAAACAGTACTGGCAGGCATGCAAAGTAGTAGAGGAAATGTGGGAGAATTAGCATCTTCGCTATTCCAACACACCCCTTGTTGGATAACGGAAGATTACACCAGAAATTGGTTAATGCTTTGCAGTCATTGAGACCCGACCAATATTACCATTAATGAGGCAAGACATGTGACTGTATACTTGGGTTCCTGGGGATCTAAATGTGACATCATTCCATAGCAAAGGGATATTGTGAGCTATCAGCCACTTATGTCTTGTCATTGGGTACAGAGGGAACAGCAAGACGTATTCCAATTAACTGTAAGCCCATACATCTGGCCAAAGTTCGTCAGCAGTGCAGTCACAACCCGTAGGGTAGATGCAGGGTCTTGTAAATACAAATAGTGTATCATCAGTATATATTGACACAATATCTCTTCTATGGGGTAGTACGACACCCCATTTTTTTTTCTTGAACGCGGAGCATGTAGGCTAACCACTTTATCGCAAGTGAGACACTGGACTCCCCTGTCTAATACCGTGCTTGATGGCCCATTGTTGTGATGTGTGCCCCCGTGCATCCGAACAAACGGCAGTATGTATAAACATTTTATCCAGCTTAATATTTTGGGTCCAAACCCCATTTCTTTGAGCACTGCAAACTGATAGGGCCAGAAAATGCCATTGAATACCTTTTCAATATCTGTTGAAAATACGACCAGAGTGGTGATAACCTGTGGTGCCTGATCCATTACTTGGAACAGTTGCCTTAGATTGAAAGAAGTGTTCCATTCTGGAATAAATCTACATTGATCTGGATGTATTCGTTCCGCGAGTAGGTGCAGTATTATTATTGCCAACAATTTACCCAGACTTTTCACATCGGTGTTAATGAGGGACAACGGTTGATATGACTTCACATCAGTGGGAACACGACCACTATTATCACCGTTTCTCTGTTTGAAGTGAAACCCCTGTGACATTTGCTTCGCTGTACATGGTTAGCAGCGGTGGTACTAGTCTTGTTTTATATGTAGAATAAACCTCTGAGGGCAAGTGATCTGTTCCTGGGACTTTGCCAGAAAGTAGTTGTTGGATCACCACTGTAACTTCTTCTAAAGTAATAGGGACCTCTAGAGATCCCTACCAGTCGGGCATGAGGCGTGGGAGCTCGTCTAAATGGTGCAGCATTTTAATATCAACCTTGTTAATGGGGGCATAAGAAGACTTATGTAATAGCAGGCAAATTCCTCAAAAGGGTATAATTGGGTATGCAGAATAGCAGTCGCGCATTTCAGTTTTGAAGGCATGAATCTCCTCCTGAAACACATTTTCAACCACATATAAAGTCTTTATGTTATGTCCCAGGATCGCCACTTTGAAGGCGTCTCACTCTGTTCCCCGCAGTTGTGTGGACCCTGCATTGTCTTCATAGTATTTAACTGTACGTGCCCTTACTTGTGTGCGGGAGGGTGTGTCTCTAGTGGGCTGCCCCTGCTAACCTCCAAGCGGGGATCCAGGAACGAGGCCTGGTTTACATAAATGATAACCAAGCAGGATATGTCCTGACTACTCGTCCCAAATAATCCGCGCTGTCAACCAAAAGTGTTATATACCGATTTCCCTGGAGTAAATCAAGACTAGTATATACAGCATGTACATGAGAGTAAACTGAAAACTCTTTAACAAGTACATGCAGTCCCTACAAACTTCCTTCAACTGCCATCGTTGTGGCCATCCAAAGAACTTTATAGTAGATTCCACTGTCTGGAACCCCTGCATTGGAGGATGTTCTCTGTCTTTCTCACTATCATGTAGTATATTGAAATCACGCGTCCCAAAGCTGTGCTGACACGGAATATCATAGGCAAATGGTCCTAATTTGGTGTTTCCGTGTGGGTCGAGACTGATTGTTGGTATGCTGCGAAAGTCAAATCAATAAATAAATATGCCTCTATATTCTGTATTTATCTTGTCACATTTTCTGCACTCTAAAAACAGAAGTCAAATTTCAGGCAATGTCTTCTGACACATTGCTGCTAATGTGTTTTTTATAAGAGAATTGGTGTTTACAAACACCTCTTACTTTGTAAACAGAGAAAGAAAAATAACGTGAACTATGTGTCAGTGTTGCTGGTGGTACAGACAGTGGGAAAGGGAAGGATGCAAGGTGTCATTTTTTGGTATCACAATACCTGTAAATAAGTCGTGCATTACCCATTTGCACAGGAAGTGTCGTCACCGGATTTCCCATCTTCCATATGCACAGGAAGTGGATTGGTAATAATCTGTTGGTTTGATTCTAATATGGAAAAACGGTCCTAAGTAATTCAACAGTAAACCAGATTTGAACAAATCTAGGAACTATAACAAACTTGTTTCACCGGTGGGCTAAATATTGTATATGTATGGAGGCAAAACAACGGAATTGCATTGCCTAGTCTTTAGTGGAGAGGAAGGCCATAAAAACCCAGCAGTCCGAGCAGTGTTGTTCCAACTTTATAACAATGAGCTCCCTGGAGCAAAATGTTTTTGTCTCGAGCCCCCACCTCAAGCTGATGTGCTTGCAGAAATTGAATTCTTAGTAGCACGGAAGAGGTGTTCTGGAGAGAAAGCTTATTCAATTGTATCACACTCTGGGTATTGCACTTGGGAATTTGGGGTACAGGAGTGGCCCTTTCCTCTTACCTCCCCACTTCATGCTTCTGCAACTCTCTCCCACTGCTACATCCACACCCACAGTCTCCCTGCCTACCTTCTGAATGTATGTAGTACCAATCCATACTTATTCCTGCAGCTCTCCTTACATCTCTCCTTACATCTCTCATGCAACATTTCTAGCCCTCCCAACTCTAGCAGCAGCCCCTACCTTCAGGGCATACTGATTCTCTTGCCTTCTCGCGGAAAATGTCACTCCCTGTGGACTAATTTTCTTTCTTTATACAATCAACAATCACTCTCACTAGTCTGATTGGGATTGCACACCCTAAAAACGTTGCTCAACTAAAAAACTGTGTTTTACTCGGTAAAACCTCTCAATCCCACCAGTCTTTGACACTCAAAAGGTTGATGGGTCAGCCCCAGGATTCCGCAGTATTTCTTCCAGGCTCCTCCAGTGCTCCATCATTCATGCTCCTGCAGATCCCTCTCTCCAGTATTTTTGAGCATTCCACTGATCTTGATTGATGCATTTCTCAATGCCTCCATGTTGTGTCCACTGGCTCCTGCAGAGCCTCCTCCCGTCAGTCTCCTGGAGTTCACCATCCTGTGATGCTTTTGCACTAGTACTCTCCAGAAGTGTCATCAGTCCTCCTTTACCGAAGTTTTCGTTTCCCGTTGGCTCCATTCCTCTGCTTCCCTGCAAGTTCTTGCAAAGCTCCCTTCCTTCAGGCCACTTCTCAACACTTGCCACAGAGGTTTTCACACTACCACACCACCTGCCTGGGAAAGGAAGTCCAGAACAATTCTAACCCATGCAATGGCACCGATAAACCTATTACCATTAATATGTGAGTTAAGCTTGTTTTAGTCTTTATTCTAGAGTTTGTTGTGCTTGTTTGGCTGTTCACATTCGTTCTGTGATTAGGAGAGTGATTATTGACTTCCTTTGATGTGGAATCGGGCATCCTTCAGATGATGCCATGGCTCCTAAGGGTTGCGCCCCACAGTTTGAAGACCTGTTTACAGCTCCACATTCTCTGCCCTGTAGTAGACATAAACGGTTATGTTTTTGTTTTATACTTGTAGCCGTCTGTGCTCTGCTGAGCAGTGATGCCGCAATGCTTGATAATAGTGCTACATCTTATAAATAAAAGATATTAACATTCACTCTTCTGACAGGTAAATAAACTGTCTTTCAGTAAGATATCACGGAATACATTAAGCAAATCCCATGGTAGCACTGAAGGCTGGCTGCCTTTGTTAGTGGATTCCACCGATCATTGTAACCTGTACTCTCATTAACCTTCTCTTTCTGCACTCTTCTGGCTGTTGAGCTCTCTCTAGATGTGCTTTTCTAGTAATTAATAGTCGTTGAAACCTACCCTTTCCTGCTTTTCGGCTGAACAACCAAATGCTTTTATGACGGATTAGAGAGAAGTCCCTAGGTTTAATTCAGTGTTCAAACAGAAGACGCCTACTCTTCCATTTCAAAGGACTTTGAAGTGATGAGCAGACGCTGCACGCTACTGTCAGTATTATTACTGGGAACACCTGCTTCTATGCTCGGGTTGTCTATAGTAGAACATGAACAGTTGAGTGGTAAGTGGGAACTCCACCTTGTTTCAATTTGAGAATGCAATAATGCCCTTTGTTTACATAGTTCCCATCAGCAATGAATGGTCAAGTGACTGTCCTCCATTAGGTGGATAGCAAAAATAATTTTACATCCATCTGGTCAACTGTAAATGTATATATATTACTTTAAATGACCACCAAGCCACTTTCTCAATTGTTTCAGGCGTACATGTATTCCGAAAGAACATTAGTCTTATACATCTTTCATCTTTCATGAGCCTATTTTGCTTGTGTATGTCATAACCACAAACAAATATCTCCTTAACTGAGTAGGCTAGGCTGGACCACATTCACACAGTAACCATAAAAAAGCCAAGGTGTCACTTTTTCCCACAACATTTTTAATTCCCCAACCATGATGAAAGCTATATTTTCCTCATTGGTGATTCTAGTAACCCTTCTAAAGAGCCAGGTCTAACTTTGTTGGAGGGAAAGTGCAATATGATTGCTGGTTTTTTTTTAAGTGACTATCTCCTCGATCTTGTTTGATTTCTTTACATCCATCCACTGCATTTCCTTCCCCTTTAATTCAGCTTTCTATTCCCGCTTACTCTTTAGCTAAGTCGCCCTCTCTAGTTGCTGAAGGCTTTCAGTCTATTGTCTGGAACGGTACACCTTGGGTCATTCTCTTTCTAGAGCCATCCCAAATGCCTCTCTGTTTTCTGGAACTATTCTGAGCCGATTCAAGCAAGCACTTGTAATTCCAGTATTAAAAAATCCTTCTCTGTGCCTGACATCATGGCAAACTACAGTCCAAATATCTGTTATCATACCCGGATAAACAGTTAGAGCAAACGTTTTTACAACAGTATATAGTAAATAGTTTGTTACAGCTAATTCTGCCCTACACGCCTCTTGACTCAGGTTTGACCCTGTTAAAACACAACAAGTTAGCTGTTGTGTTGGTCATTGACAAGCTATTACGTTGCATTGGTTGCAGCAGGACAGGCACATTGATTCTTTTAGACCATTCTGCAAACTTTGATGTGGTCAGCCATCACACCCTATTTAATAAAGTATCAGACCTGGTATTAAAATTATTGGGATTACTTGGTTCTTTAACCATTTGTCTGAGAGAATGTGTCAGGTTTCAGTTTCTTCAATTACTTCAATAGTCAGAACTTTGAACTGTGATGTCCCTCAGGGCTCTATACTTTCTCCTCTTTTGCAAACTTGTGTGTAATCCATTTGACCTACGTGATTCAGTCCTGCGGCTTCATTCAGTTTTGTTTATGCTGATGACACCCAGATTGTGCTAAATATTATCAGGAATGTAAGTGCCTCTGCTGGTATATGACTGTCTTTCTAAAGTTGAGTGCTGGCTGAGTTCTAACCCTCTAAAACTGAACGGTGAAAAGACTGTGATCTTAAGTCCTGCTAACCCTTTCCCTTAATCGGACTGTCCTGCCTGGCTTCCTTTACTTGCAAAAAGAACAATTGATGGACAGAATGCCGAGCACTGTCATACATTAACTTCAGTACAGAGATCTGGGCCTAAAATCTTTATTTTTTTTTTTAGCTTGCCATGCCATTCCAGTTTGAACCCAGCCATATGCAGATCAGTCTTGACCCTGCCCCCAATGGGAACAGTCCAGTCGGAACTGCCAGGCCAGGTCCTCAGTGGACTAGAAACAAGCATCCTACGACCCGTTTCGGTCTTTCAGCTCTCATCAGCCAGGATAGATTGACCCCAGTGGCATGGAGAGCACGGGACCCACGTCTGGGCATACCCGTCCCACTCGGGGTGACAAATGCAAAAAGAACAATTGATGGACAGAATGCAGAACACTGTTCAAACTGGAATAGCATGGTGAGCAAAAAAACAATGGATTTAGGCCCAGATCTCTGTACTGGGGTGAATGTATAACATTGTTCTGCATTCTGTCCATCAATGTTGTTTTTGCATTTGTGACTCCGAGTAGGACGGGTATGCCCAGACGTGGGTCCTGTGCTACAGTTTGTGGTATTCCATGGGTAGCATAATACATGCTACAGCCCATGAGGGACCCCTTGTGTTGATATGCCCTGGGTACCTTAGTACCATATACTAGGGACTTGTAAGTATAAACCAGTAGCCAATCTGGGGTGTACCTAAGTACTCACCATAACCAATTTAGGGGAGGAAGCACAGAGACTGGGGTCGTGATTAGCAGGATCCCAGTCAGACTAGTCAGAAACAGCATAGCACCAGGCCAAAAGTGGGGGTAAACATAAAAGCAGATCCTACTTTCCTACCGCAAGTCTATAGGAATGGAGGGGAGAGGCCCTTTTGAACAATCTGCCTTATCCAACTGTTAGATGTTATTCTTGTAAATGTAAATGTAAATGTCATGGTACTTATAGAGCACACTGTCACCAGACGGTCACCTTGCGGTGTCGCCTATTTGGCTTCCTGGCGCTGATACTCATACCGCTGTGGAACCCCTCCTGGCTTTCCCTGTGAAGGGTCCACTCCTAGGCACCCCCAGGGTGAAGACAGGCATCCTTAGCGCTGTTGGGGCCGGTGTGGAGGCTAAGCAAGCTATTGCCCAGAGTTGCAGCATGGGGCCCATGATTAGAATAGGCATTGAGGCGAGAATTAACAGGTCCGAGGAAATTGAGCCCGAGACCCCGCCGAGGCGGGAATCGAACCCTGGTCCCTGGCCAGAACTCTGCATCAGGGTCTGCCGCTCTAACCATTGAGCCACACTCCTTCTTCACAACCCAAGAAGGAAATATATGATCCTCCACAGGCTAGTTGTGTGCCACGAAGGCCAAACTAAAGCATCTTGGAGGCTCTTACCACAGGGCTAGGGGACTGGAAAGTGTGCTGTGCCAGATAGCCTGGGTTTTGTCTTGAATCCAAAAGGATTCGAGTGCCTGGTTTTGGGGCAGTGGGTTCTGACATTGCCAATAAGCAAACCCTCTGGCATAGCTGTGAAAGGGACAAAACTGTTGAGGGCTTCTTATAGAGTTGGAGAGGCCTAAGGAACAGGCCATAGCTCATGTTTTCATTGCAGCATTCCAACCCTGAATCAGCCTTCTTGCCAAATAGGTGTGATGCATCAAATGCCATGTACATTAAAGAGGCTTGCACATCCTGAAGAAGCCAGTTAATCACATCAAAGCGTGCCGCCGAAGCACCTTGCTAGTGCTAACTGCTCTGCCCAAACAGTTGGTAATGTCCAGCCCAGACCAATCGATATACTTTACAGCATCCTGGCCATCCTCAATGGTTTGAGCCAGGTTGGCCCAGTATTTCTCTAATTGTTCCAGCAAGATCTCACCAACCATGTCCCATAAGCTATATGTACATCTCCCCAACAAACAGCTGGCATTGATTGATTGACCAGCCAAGGAAAATATCCTCTTTCCAAATGCCTCAATTTGTTTTTGCTCTGTCAAAATGTGTCATAGGGAAAGAATTGGGGTTCATCCTACTGGTGGACGGCTGAACTTCCAAATTCTCTGGTGTGGGCGCTGTGTCACAAAAATCAAGGTTGCCTGGTGCCAGTGCTTGGCATCTGGCAGCCTGCCTGTTCACTGCTGGTCAGCAACACGGCTTAGAACAGGTGCTTATAAGAGTGTAGGTTAGGGCTTCATTAAATGGGGGCACTGGTACTGTTGAACTTTGTGCCAGCTACAAATACTCTGAAAGTACTTTACTTTTAACTTTCATAGTTGGCAGTTATAAATGAAATACGTCAGTCGCATGTCTCATTACCATGGCAAAAGAGGTATCCTCTTCCAGATGAGCACACCCAGTGTTCAATCCACGGACCGCCTGCAAGCCCGAGTAGAAATGCTCATCATCATAATGTTGGAGAAAATAATCCCCCTCATCACCAAGGACTGTTGTAGATTTCAGTGCTGAACTGGAAGTCGGCTATAATATTGGAGCAGAATCTAAGGCTGGTTCATTAGGCACAGAGAGCGCAAAGGGTAAACCTGCCCTTGCTGTCGCTATTGGTGGCCTTTGCAGATGGTTGGGGCTCAGAAGTGTGTCAGAGGGAGCTAGACAAGTGCCATAAATTCTTGTCAGGGATGACAAAAAATTTGGGAGTGAGCTACAGATCTACATACAGAGCCACACACAAAAAAGGAATTGACATTAACTGACAGGTGCGAAGCTTCTATGTGAATCCATAACATCTTGGCTCTTTGTGAGTCAGTAATGAAGAGAGAAGGTGCCATCATGCCAGAAGACTGAAGATCCATTCTTTGTGTTACTGAATGGTAACTTGAAGATGGCAGCTGCAAACACCTGTTAAGATACGTCATCTATTTCAAAAGGGGCAAGGCATTATGTCACAATCTACAAGTAAGAGTATTCCTATGTTAAAGTTAACTGTTAGTTAACTTTAACAGTGCTCATTTTTTACATATACATCACAAAAAACATCATATTGATACTATTCACAATTTATACGCTACTTTCTCACTTTTCCAACGTATTTGGCAATAGCTATGATTCCTCCCAATCAATACTTGCATTTCACTTTGCTTTGGAAAGTCATCTTTGGTAAAAGATGCTGCAGGAGTTAAGAGTAAAAAGACATCAGGATGGACTGCAAGGTCTACCAAAGAAGAGACTAACAAGAGGCTAACAACTGAGATCATTTTTGAGCACAAGCCAGCTATGAACAAACCTCTGAAATACAAGGCAAGAAGGGAGAACAACCTTGACAAAACAATCAGCTGGACAGGGCTATAAACGAATCTGCTGCGGGCAAGTGTAGGACACCACTACAGAAAAAACCTTTGTGTGCACACTGATAGTCCAGTTCAGAAAAAAAGGGTATTCATCTCTACTCATATTCTTGGCTTCTATTTGAAATTCCTAGGCCATTAAGAAGTTCTTTTTTGTTGGGGAAATGGCAGAATGTACCCTAAAGACCCACCAACTGTGCTATCTAGTTAACAATTTTCATGGTTTGCAAGATCTAAACAAGAGCTACCGTATAAAAGGTCTCAACCAGAAAATAAGTGTTTTTTGTCTCAAAGATCCAATATCTGCCCCTTATTCTCCAAGTCTACTCGGACAAAATAAAGGAGCTGCAGCAAAATCCCAGCCCGCTTTCATTTATTGGCACTAGATAAGTTGCTCCCAGAAGAAGATATTTTTGAATCTCTTCTGAGAGCTCTAAAGAAGAATGCCACCATCCTAGAGAGAGGAGGGACTGGCCAAAGATGTAAGGCATACCCTTCATCTTTTTACTGAGTGAACTCTCCGAGAAGACCGCTACCTGCATCCATCCTGCTGCCTTTTTATGCCCGACTCCTGCAGCATGTCTGACCAAGGACAGAAGAAGAGACCGCTCCTCCCACCAAACTCCTTCCGGGACTTAGTGACTGACACGCCATGCCCAAAGGCTTACAACCTATCCCACAACCAAAAATACAGCATACACTACATTTCTAAGGCAAAGCAGCATTCTAAACGTCACCCTTCATGTCAAAGAAGAAAGCTTTGGCCACCTCCCATTTTGTAAATGATTATTTCTTCCTTATTTGGTCAACCTTCAGTTTCAAACGTAAATCAAACTACACTGAAAAGTGTAACTCATTAAGTTCCCTTTTCACTCCAAGAAGGGCCTTCTTGAATATCACGTATTTTCAGTCATTTTAGTTGAGAATGTACAGTGCTTAAAAAAAATCATTCTTCATCTTCTTGATTGCCATGGAGATTCACAGTTGGGGCTGCTATCAAGCATTCACCAATCGGGTTTTCCTTCTTAATTCCACAAATCCGAGTGCTGCAATACAGTCTGCCAAAAGCAAGCTACTGCCTCCGGCGCCATGAGTGGACCATTCCACAGGCCCCCTTCTGACCATAGTGCCTCTCATTGTAATTTCTAGCAACTTCCGGACTGTTTCCTTAGCCTGACGTCCAACCAAGCTTTGTAGGGCCTGATGCCATCCACAACAACCTCTCCATCATATCAAGGTGGGAGCAGAACTGCTACCACTGGGATTATGGCACAGTCTCCTCTGCATTGTATTGAAGTGAGCGAGGGGCAAGGCGCTGCTGTGTTATTCCCTAGGCGGAACATCAAAAGGCCAAAACTGAATTGTTAAGTAGCGGAACAATTGCTCCACAGCTGTGCGTTCTCTAGAGACTCACTGGCCATCGAGACCATCAGTTCTGGCTAAGGT
This sequence comes from Lissotriton vulgaris, assembly GCF_964263255.1. NCBI lineage: Eukaryota > Metazoa > Chordata > Amphibia > Caudata > Salamandridae > Lissotriton > Lissotriton vulgaris. Next base: position 338,818,391 of record NC_141687.1, on the reverse strand, counting down.
ATGAGGACTCTAAAGGGAGTTTCCCTAGAGAGTGCCCACTATGGGTCCCACCTGCCTCTGTTCCTTTTGTTCTCTTTATTTTTTTTTATTATATTGACTAAGTTACATAAATAATAAAAAAAGCTATCGACTTTTCATTAATAGACAAGCAGTTTTCAATTAAGCAAGGTGTAAAAATAAATTTACACCAACTAAAAATAAACATTAAACAATATATCTCAACATATTACCCTGACACTACTACTATGCTCTGAATATAAAACAAATTGTATTATTTAGCTACTGATCACTAAACATCCTCCACATGTTATCACAATTTTGTTTATTCCCAAACTGGACTACATGCAGTGATTCTTTAAACTGAACGATATTTAGCTTATTAAACTATTCCTGGAATAAGGGGACTCTACCTTATTTCAGTGGTAATTACCAATCGTGCCACCACCACTGATAAAACATTAAATCTGTGTGTTCACTTGCGGCACCTGTTAATCTGCTTGAAAATTCCAATAAGAAAAGCTGAGAGTCTAGTGGTATATAGGTACCTAACTGGGAACTTACAAAGTAAAAAAATTGCATCCAAAACAGAGTAAGACGAGGACAATACCAAACCACAGGAGTCAATTGTCTGCATTCACCTTTAAACATCTATAACAAGATGGCGAAATAGCAACTGCTCTCCTACGTAGAAAGGTGGGAGTGTAATGCAATTTATAATATTTAAATGTACTTTTTTATGATAGTGATTTGCGGTGATACCCACCTAAATAAAATTTAGATATATTTTTAAGTAATTTATGTATGGATTTCACTTACCTTACACTCAAACTGTAACTACGGCCTGCCATTGCAGCCTGTGTAAGCTGTATCTGAGGTCACTGCACTTAAAACCTATAAGTCACGCCTATGGCAGGCCTTTCAATCCTCAAGGCAGAGTACTCGGTTCTAAGTGTGATGGTGCCCCTGCATGAGCAGGACAGCCCTACAACCTTCAGAGTCCATTCTCCCAAGTTGTAAGTGCATCAGCCATTACGATACATAGAGTGGCCATGCGTCATTACGCAATGATCAGCTCTAAACTGGCTGTAACAAACCCTGTCATGTTTGGTATCAAACATGTTGGAATCGTCCTCCCACATCGTAAACCGTGTTGTAGGTATGAATCCATGCACTGTAAAGCTCCTCCGGGAGGTCCTCAGTGCTCCCGGTACCAGTCTTCTAGACCCGGACAGCACAACATGGCTGCTGCCGACCAGAGACATGATTCTGCCCTCCTGCTGCTGAGCCAGGCTCAAGCAGGGGAAGGCAGGACAATAGGTATTCTGTCACAGGGAGGTGTGACCACCTCCCAGACAGGGTTTAGTGTATAGGGACAGGGTGGAGGCACTTGCCAGCGCCACTAAGTCTGCTTGAAGTGCACATTTGGTGCCCACCTTGCATAGTCCGGTTCAAATCAGCAGAGGTAGCCGTTGGCTCCCGCTCTAGTGTGAAATCGGACAAACGACACGGGAGTATCCTCCCACTGTCCTACCCCTCCCCTGGGAGGGAACCTTGAATTGTCCCATCCATTTCCTTAGGGTACTAAGGGCTTGCCTAGGTGTAGTCCCTAGATTCGTCATGGGACAAGATTCATATCAAGAGACCACTTCTTCTTCGACCGTCTGGGCACTCTGGACTTCGTTCTGGGCATCAAGACTGCAACTATGAAGACTCCTGCTGCTCCTGATCTCGTTGCCCTGCTCGTCTGCTGCAACCCTCGTGCCTGTGCTCCAATCAGGAACCTTCCAAGGCCTGTGGACATCTAAGACACCTGAAGGAATCTCCCTTGAAGTGAAGGAATCACTTCCCTGCATCTGCAGGCACTGCAACGAAGTTGACCAGTCTGCTGATCACGAGCTCCTACGGACTCCGAAAGGATCAGCAACACTGGTAGTGGTTCTTCACATCCCTCGAGGACTGCCCTGTCCTCTCACCAAGTTTGAAGCCAGTATCCCTCGTCGGAACAGCAGGAACCAAACCTGTGTGCACTGGGTCGACTAGCTGTTGCAAATTCTTGTTGGCTTCCTTCCACCAAGATCTTCGGGCTCAAAGTAGCCCCAACCTCAAGCATCTCCAGTGACCAAGATCTTTGTCCTCACCACAGCATTTGCACCATGGGCATGCATCTTTATTGAGCTGCTTGAGGTCCTCTTGCAACTCCAGTGCCTCCGGCTTGTGGGACCTCTTGAGGGTCTTTCTTGATTTCAGCGGGCTCCTCTGATTGCTCGGGGCCTGCTCTGATTCCCCCACTTGTTGCTGGTCCTGACCCTGCACCTTTTTAGCTTTCCACGTTGGTTGCGGTTGCCAAGGCTTGTTGGTGCTCCTGACGAACACCCACCCCTCAACTCTCCTCATCTGACGTGGGACAGCTCATGAACGGCTCCTGGTCTTCCACAGCGTCGCCTGGTCCGCCCAGCTGCAGCTCCAAGGTCACCGTCAGCTCTCCTGCAACACCCGATATCGGTGGGCATTCATCTTACGTGTCTCCTGGTCACTTCTGAGTGGCATAGACTCTGTCCCCTCAGCTTGCAGGTACTTCTCATCTTGAATCCACCTTTGGGTTCCACCGGACACTTTCACCTCCTCCAGCAGCTGCATCTTCATGAAGTCCTCCATTGGGTTCGGCGGCGGTTTCTGACGCCACTTCACACATATGCACCCGGCCTCCCTGGTGTAGGTATCCTGGTTCCTAGGGTATTCACAGGTGGGTTGGCTCTCCAACCTTCTGTCTTCTACAGGGTTTCTTTAGGGTCCACTGGGAAGGGTCCTTCTTCTTTAAAATTGCAACTGCAACTTACCCATTGACTTGCATTGAGCCAGCGGTCATGTTCCCACTCAGCACACGGCCTCCATGGGGTTCCTGGTTACTTACCTCATGGGGGTTCCTTGGGTCTCCAGAACTTCTAGGTCTTCTGGGTAAAGTCTTGACTCGAGTCATGGTTCGCATAACACCATTTTAGTAAATGGTTTGGTCTCCCCATGGCGATCACTGTGTATTTCGTGCTAGTTCTCTGATTTCTTTGCAAAGTATTATGTGCATTGTGTATATTTCCGGGTATGAGATATTTGTATGCGTTAGTGAGTGTCTTATAATAAATACATACATATTTTTAGAACTACACTGTGTGGTTCTTTTTCACTTAATCTATACCTATAACATTACGTTCTGGTAAACCAAGCTGCTTCACGCTCCTTCTGGACTAAGCCTGAAGGCTGTTCTCCACAGCTACCACTTAAAGAGCTTCTAAGGTTGTCTAAGACCACTAAAATCACCATAAGGGTTGCCTGGATTGGGGCAGGGTGCCCACTTACGTGAGTGTGCACCATATACCAAGCCAGCTTCTCATAGTCGCCACAACTTGTGGCCGCAGTAGAGCCAACGGTGCATGGCGGTTCACAAATGACAGTTACATCCTGATATGGTATTAGACATCTTACAATAATGGGGAGAACCCTGGCAGGATCTTTTTGAAACCAATAAGAACAGGACATTTTAAAACCTGTGCATGCTGTAATTTCCTAGAAGGCCTTCTCTTTGAGACACAATCTGGATAGAGTGGAGCACAGGACTCCTAGAGACCTTTCCATCACTCCCTTACCTGCCTGAGTTCTGAAGAAGATCAGGAACGACTGGGCCCAAGTCAACCTAGTGGGTGCGGAAAGGGCGAGGAGCATGTGGTGCTCAGAACATTTGGGCATGAATATCTGTCCTCCAATCAGTCTACTGTCACAGGAGTACCTCCTGTCACAGCAGCATGGCCCTACAATCGAACCTGTACAATCTGCACCTGTATATGGGAAGATTGAGTGGCAGCAATTAACTGCATTTGATCTTTCTCCCGAAGTAGTTGAGGTCACCCAGGCAGTCAGGCGTCCGTATACTAAATCTGTCTACGCTGGGTGCTGAGATAAGTTTGTTGCTTGCCATTCCACTCACAATACTGATCCTTTGCAGGCTAAACTTTTGAATGTCCTTCTGATGGTTTAATCTCTTGCCAAGCACGGACTTGTATCGAGCACCGTTAAAGTTTATCCACTGGCCAATTTCTTCCTTGTTACCTTTACCAAACAAACAATCCTTTGTAAATCCCCCATTATGCTGAGATTTCTAAAAGGTTGGACTAATTTTTTTCTCCGACACTCTTAGTGATGTTATAGTGAGATCTTAATTTGGTCCTCACTTTTCTCATCTGCAAACCATTTGAACGAATGCACACCTGTCCCTGCATGTCTGAATACTGCGTTTCTGTTTGTGGTGAACTCCAAGGTCTCTCGGCGCAGCTGCCGTACACCATGTTTTTCCCAGATAAAGTGGTGTTGAGGACCAGAGCAAACTTATTACCAAAAGTTGTGACTGATTTTCATGTCTAGCTCTCCATTATTTTACAAATGTTCTATACTCCTCCTAACCTCTCTAGAGGAGGAGAGATTCTATCAGCTACACCCAAAAAAAGCTTTCAGCTTTTATGTCAATGTTATGTTATATTGATTTGTATAGCGCACTAATCACCCAAGAGAGTATACAGGCCCATGGGCATGTGTGTGGATTTGTGGTCCCCGAGGTGCTTATGTGAAGAGCCCGGTCTTCAGCTTCTTGCGGAACTTAAGAAATGAGGATAAGGCTCTGATGTGCTGACAATCACACCAAAGATCATTGGGTGGACAATTAGTTGTTTGTGGGCTTCTCTGGGACAAAGAAGAGCAAGGCAGTGCTAGAAGGGACTTAATCATGCTGGATAGTCCTGCGACTTAGGCCAGAGAGATTGTGGTCCCATTCCAACAGGGATAAGGCGGCACCACTGCCCTGGCCTTTACATAGTGATTGTTAGTAATTTCTTTAGTTCAAGCTTTTGGTTTAAGAAATGATATGACAGGGTACTCCTTAAAACTGTTATGGAGCGATCGGGCTACATTTACTTTCAGGAACAGGAAGGTGGCTGCACCATTTGACAAGTAGAACCATAGTTCGCTCTTGATCGGGAGGAGTATATTTGATTTGAAAAGGGTAATCAGATCATTTTTAGGCTCTGCAAAACACCTTCGATTTAAAGCAGGAAAGCGTTTGATTTTCTGTAAACTATCATGCTGTAGTGCAGCTGATTTAAGACTTTTTCTGAGGATTGTAACTTTGGATTCTCACCATGATCTCTACATTTATTTGAAAATTGAAGCTTATTTTTACTTATCTGTGTATAGTAATCAACATCAACTTTCTTTTATTTATTTATTTTTTAAAACCTGCTTTTGCGCGCACGGAGAACATGCTATAAACAATGGTTAGTAAAGGATGGGGCCACCCAGGTTAGCAGCCTTCTGAATATATACTGAAGAAAACAAGAAAGTTATCTTCAATTATCTTGTGTAGAATCATGGGTGCAGTCGTTTGCCTGTAATACGGAGTACATGCGGAGGTGGTGGACAAAGGGTAAGAAAATCACCAGCGCTTAACCTTGAGGAACTTTTGACTACAGGGCATGCCTTTTGTCCCTTTTCCATGTGGCAATAATAACCCGAGTTAGGGGTACTACATTGACCTCAACAAGTGATACATCCAGATGGAGTACCGGACAGCTAACAGAAATTTAATCCATGAGAGTTGTAATATGAGGGATCTCAGTCCTGAGGGTGGCCACAGACCCCCTTGTGGCCATAAGGGTGACTGAAACATGTCGACTTAAGGAACAAGCATTTACAATGCAATGGTCTCGGCATTATTAAAGATAGAGCTATTGGCATTGCTCATGACATTTTCTTTAATTTTTTTTTAAACATAAATAAATGGTATTGTCATTTACAATGGCAATAGGTGAGCATTAGAGAGTAGTAGAGAGTATTCGCGGACACAGAGCCACACACGCAGAAAACCACACACACACACACAGAGCCACACACACACACACACACAGAGCCACACACACACAGAGCCCCCCACACACACACAGAGCCCCACACACAGAGCCCCACACACACACACAGAACCCCACAGAGCCCCACACACACAGAGCCCCCCACACACACACAGAGCCCCCCCCACACACACAGAGCCCCCCCCACACACACAGAGCCCCCCACACACACACACACAGAGCCCCCCCCCACACACACACACAGAGCCCCCCCCACACACACACACAGAGCCCCCCACACACACACACAGAGCGCCACACACACAGCGAGCCACACACACACACAGCGAGCCCCCCCACACGCACACAGCGAGCCACACACACGCACACACAGAGCCACACACACACACAGAGCCACACACACACAGAGCCACACACACACAGCGAGCCACACACACACACAGCGAGCCACACACACACACAGCGGGCCACACACACACAGAGCGCCACACACACACACAGAGCACCACACACACACACAGAGTGCCACACACACCCACAGAGTGCCACACACACCCACACACACACACACAGCGAGCTACACACACACACACACACAGCGAGCCACACACACACACACACACAGAGCCCCACACACACACAGAGCCCCACACACACACACACACACACACACACACATAGAGCCCCACGCACACACAGAACACCACACACACACACACACAGGGCGCCACACACACACAGAGCGTCACACACACAAGGGAGCAGCACACCCCAGTGACTGCGAAATGGCAGCTTTGCATACGACAAACAAAGTACTTAGAAAGCTCAGGGTTTTAGCGTTTCTTAACTACCTAAACACGTGTGATTTCTTTGTAGTGACGGAAAACCAAAGCCGTAAAATAACACGTATCCTCACCGACTTCACTCCGGATACATTTGCCTCTCCTCGGAAGGAGCTTAATTTAAGGTAAATGGCCATTTATAGCAGGAGCAATTATGCTGATGATCCTAGAGACATAATGCTCACCCGGCATCGAAAGCAGGAAGAGGACCAATACAACCGTGCCATGACACACCCAGCTCCATCTCCCTGTCGCCTCTGCTGTCATCTTCCTAATACTCTCAGCAGCCATAGTTCAGAGCACTTCCGGCTTCGAAAACCCGGTTCCGGAAACAACCCAGCTTCTGTTGCTCTCTGGTGAGGAGGCTGAACACAAGCTCGTCTTTTGTTTCAGTGAGCACTTTGCTCTTTCGTCCCTTTTCTATGTCAACAACCCAGGAACTACACGGAAATAAAGAGACCCTGGAAACAGACAGGCTCAGAAGACACCGTTTCTTTTTGACCAGTCTGCGAAGCGGGCGTCCATCTTACATTGGAGTAGATTCATACTAACTTCGATCAAGCTTCACATAGAAATTAAACTTTCCAAATACTTTTTTCAAGGCACCAGATTATATATCTTATACAAATTTATAATTGTGATTATAATGTGTATTTTATGATTCTTTATCTTCTTTAATATCGAACCCATACAAATGTAGGAGTCTGCGTAAATTTTCAGAAACAACTACTTCAGTGATTGTTTTTAATTAAATATGTTGCATGCAAGCAATTAGGTGTCATTGTGCTTAGGTTACATTCAAGTAAAAAGAAAAGTAAACATTTACAATGCAAGGGCCGGACGCGGTCGGCCAGAAATGGCTGCCGCAAAGCTCTGAAATTTTCGGAATCGGGGGCATGTTTTTTGGTGAGTGACGGATGGCGTCACAGATAGAAAAAACCTAAAAAACACGCCCTCGTATCTGAAAAAGACAGGGCTTAAAGGGAGTGACGCCACTCTCCTCCAATGGCTGGCCAGCATTTACGAGGCCAGCCAATGGAGAAGAGGGGCGGGTTCAAGCCCCTTACACTAAGAAACATAAAATCTCGGAGCTCCGCCCACTGCTTACGCAATGCGACGGAGTCCTCGACCTAAAAGGGGACCTGTCACAACACTTACTGTTCCTAACAGTGTGTTTTTAAGCATCCCACAGGAAGAAGCCCAGATTAAATGATAGAGGATGGGTTTTATGGAAAGGGATTTTTAACTTTGTGTGAGCTCATCACTACCACTAAAGTGCTCTCTCTCATAGCGATCAGCTCCCCCCCCCCAAACAGACTGTCAGGTGGCTGAGAAAACCATATAGTGTGAAGCATTATCTAACCAGGTTGATGTGTGAGACTTTGTCTTAATTTTATATGAAAGACCTGTGTGTACGTGAGTGAACTCCTTTCTTCGGATAACCACCTCTCCCCTAATAGTCTACACAAGATAACACCAGGCAACTTTGTTGTTTTCTTCATCTGTTGATATTGCACCTGTAGAATACTTGGTGATTACAATATTAGAGGCTGAGAATGGTCAGATTTTTTCAAGAACCAGTCGTCTGCTGTTCTGGGACACATAAAATGCGACTGAACCATTGGTGGGATACTGAGAGAAAACTGAGCAACCAGATGTTAACCTTTGGCTTTATTTGCTAATATTGAATTTGCAATGAATGTAACAGTGATAATCTGATGTTGGGTCATTAATGCTGATTGTTTTATGGCCCTTTACAGACAACTGTTGGCAGCCGCCTTCAAAAGGAAGCCCTTAAGAAGAAAGTCATGAAGCAGGTACGTGGTGTACTTACCGATCTCACATGTGCCAGGGTGGCTATTAATTCATGTTATACCAAATTACCTTATTCCATTACTAACCACATATATGTTCTTGTGTCTCATGTTTTTTCGGCTGACTTTTTAGCGAAACCTTAAAGTTCTAGTCTTGTTCAATGCAAGTAGAATGAGGAATGAGCTTCTAAACCAAATATGTGGCAGGAGACCGCCAACTGACACATGTTAGGTGTAGGGCTGAAAGGCCCTCTGCGCACCACAAGACAGAGGCAATGCACTGCACACTCCGCATTTCAACGGGTTAGGGTCACAAGCCCCCCGTTTATTTGTATTTTTTTATTGAGTTATAACAATAAACCATACTTGCTATCATAGATAATGTGCCGCTGCTACTGCTTGGCATGCTCGGATTCATAACCTCTGTCCCTCCTTCGTCGCTCAATGGCCGTAGGACAGTCAGGCATTGCCAGGGTCCCTTGAAAAATGTTTCCATAGTCAATACGTCCAGGGTAGGAGGGAAGGTCCACACGGTGGTGGGATACGGAGTAAAAGTCCAGTTGGGGGGGGGGGGCAATCTTGATCCCCTGTTGGAGTGCTGCTTTCTCTTCCAGATTTTGATTGCCATTGCACTAGTACAGTGTTATTCCTATCCCTTAATCTGTGTTGATCTACAGTGACCCCATTATCCTTTGCCCTTTTGTGTACCTCCCGCCAATCTAAAATGAGTAGCTCAGTTCTATATAATTCTGTTAGGTCCTATTGCAGGTGTCTTAAGTTCTGAGTGGGATGTTCCCTTTTGGGATAGTGCGCTCCTTTTCATCTTCAGTATGCCAATTCAGTTATGGGGAACCGTTGTCGTTTTTGGCTTCCATGTTTGTGATGTATACATCAGAGCCATAGCTCCTCATTCTGTTTGTGTTTTATGCATGGTAAGTGCGACTGTTTCTGTGTTAGCCCATGTGACTAGATCTCATACCCACAAGTTTACTTCTGGGGCAGAACTTGCCTTCCAGGACAGCAATGCAGCACTTAAAATGCACCTGTGATAAGTCAATGAATTTACAAAGCATTCTGTCTGCTTTGGGTCGTGGCATGAGGTCTTAGAGGCATAGCTCATGTGTACATGGGATTGGGTACTCCAATATTTCAGAGATAAATTCCAGCACTTTCGCCCAAGTATGCTGTAGTTCAAAGCATTCCCATACCATATGGTAGAAGCCTGCATTGCTGTATCGACATTAGGGACAACCAGTGGGTGTCCCTTCTGAACATCTTGCATTTGCAGGTTTTTGGGAGGTACGTCCAGTGTACATATTGAATTGTGTGAATCAGAATCTCGAGTTACGGGAAATCCTTTTGACCCTGCTCATGATCGCTGTCCATTGTTCGGCAGTGAGCTATTTGTTCAAGTGGAGAAGTGTGGCTCACTGGTTAGAGCAGGCAGACCCTGAAGCAGAGGTCAGACCCGGGACCAGGGTTCAATTCCCGACGGGGCAGGGTCTTGAGCTCAAATGTCCACGGACTCGATAATTCTCGCTTCGGTGCCTGACCTAATCATGGGTTCACACTCTGCAACTCTGGGCATTAAGCTTGCTTAATCTCCACAACGGCCCCCCGCGGCGGGATGCCTGGCTTTCACCTTGGGGATGCCCTGTAGGGGCAATCTCACAGGGAAAAGCCAGGACGGGTTCCCAAGGCAAGCGCTTAGAGACCCCTGGGTGATAAGCGCTATATAAATCCAACATACAATACAATACAATACAAGTCCTGCTCTCATTTAAGTTTATGGCTTGGGTTAGGGTTGTTTAGTCTCGCCAACATTAAGGTATATAATACCGTTATCGCTCTCCTGCTGGTATTGTGGGTAAGGAGGCCTTCCAGGAGCGTAGAGGTGGGTGGGTCTATTTGGCGCAGCCCCCATCAGGTGCGTAGGGGCATATTGAATTAAGTTGGAAGTCAGGAATTGCCCCTGTGGTATGTTATATAATTCCATCAGTTCTTGAAATGTGTGTTTCTTATCCGCAATGAATAGATCTCTCCCTTGAGTCACTCCAGACTCTCCCCATAATTACATATCGTGCCTTCTAGCAACCTTCTGGATCTCCAGAAATGACCACAGACCCAGTTGAGGTGTGTAGAGGGGAGGCTGTCCCTGTGTATATATATATATATTCGCTGCAACATAATTTGGCTGCCGTCATCAAGGCAGTAGGCGATTGTACCGCATCAGCCATGACTGTTGTGCAGCAGCATAATATAATTCCAAGTCCAGAACCCCCATCCTGCCCTCCGTTAGTGGACTTTGCAAACTCTGAAGAGCCACTTGCTTCCTAACGCGTCCCATATTCGGTCTGATAACCCATGGACGGTGTGGTAGAACGCCTGTGGCAGGATCTCTGGTAAGTCATTTTAATATTAACATATTTTGCAAAAGCCATGTGACACAATGGGGAGAGTTGATGCCATGGTCTTGCCCAGATTGCCCTCTATCAGGTCTGGGGTATCATAATAAATTTGTGCGCCTAGGTATTTAAAAGTATGGAAACTCCATATTAATTTGGAGGGGTAACCATCGATCTGTAGTCCCCAGGTATGCTTCCCAGTGGAAAGAGGCAAGGGTTTGTCAAGTTAATTTTGAGGCGGTGAGACCGATCCGAATCTTTCTTTCTAGTGCAGCAGGGTCACACGTGTGGATCGGAGATATATCCGGGCATCATCCGCAAACAGTAAGATGATATGCCATCTGCCAGATGTGCGGATCCTCCAATCAACTGTCCTAGTGGCTCCATGGCCAGAGCTAAAATTAATGGGTACAGTGGGCAGCCTTGACGTGTGCCTCTGCCAATTACAAAGTGATCTGAAATGATTCTTCCTGCCAGTGGATCAACGGCATAGGGCGCGGAGTTGCAGGACATTGTCGGGTTGTATTAATGTCCACTTCAATTAGTTGCATGTCTGTTTCCGTGTTAGAGATGTCATTAAGCAAGACATGTTTTCCCCCTCATATTGTAGCAATGCAATGTCCTTGGCTCACCACCTTAAACACTTTCCACTCTGTTGCTCTGGTCTGTGGCATGCCCTTATTCTCTGTGAAGTATTGTAGGCCTTTGGCATCTCGGTAGGGTGCGTCTTGGATGGTCTCCATCCGGAGCCTTCATGTGTGGATTTTGGCTATATCCCTACCCATGTCAATTTTTATTACCAGTAGATTGTGATCCGAGAGAGTCCTAGCTGAATACCCTATGTCCTCTATGTAAGCTTATAATGATGTGGTGCAGAGAAACCGCTCCAACCTTGTATTTAGCAGGTGCATCAGGGAGTAAAACTAGTACTCTCTCAAAGTAGAATGCATCAACTTACACACGTCTTGCATCCATCACCCACTGTTAAAAGCATTGTAATGCTCTTAGATAACTACCACACTGAAGTGAGGGTGTTGATCTCTCCATGTCCACATCGAGAACGCAGTTGAAGCCCCCCCAAATCCCATATGCGAGACACCTTTGGGTACTGCAACAGGGAAAATGTCAGTTGTGTTAGGAAACCTGTGTGGTTAGTGTTTGCTGCGATTATAACAGCAATAATCAAGGGATCTCCATCTAGCTGGCCTTAATCATGATGTATCTACCCACTGGATACGTCTTACTAACTATTGTCAGGGGACTCCCAAATCGAAACTCCACTGGTATATCGCCCCCCATCTTTTGCATATTTTCGCAAGTTCTGTGCCAATTAGGTGCGTCTCCTGGGGACCCTCTACGTCGACCCGGCGCTGTCTATGGTAAGTGTGCACCATGTATCGTTTAAAGGGTATGGCCATTTCCCAGATGTTCCAGGTCATGATATTATGTTTGGACGTTATGTTTGCTCTGGTGCCTATCGTTATCTACCTGTCATCTGTCGTGGGGAATCTCTACTGTCGGATTACATGAAGGTTCCAGGTGTCCCCCTGTTTTCTGGCTAGTGTCTGTCATCTCCCCTCCCCCAGAATGGGTTGCAAAGGCACAATGTTCCGTGGTCTAGTCGGGCCTGTGATTGTCAGCGACTTAGAGTGTGTTACAATGAAAGCACTATAAACTTGGTTCTCCAACTGATCCCATCCCGGAATGTCGTGGGCCGTGCCTAATGCCAATAAACTGTAGTGTACGCAAACAAAAGTTTTCACCCTCTAGTTACATATTTAATTCCTCTTGTTTGGAGATTGGGGTGTGGTTCAGTCTGCACTCCACTTCAGCCCTAAGCGACTCTGTGTGAAGCCTCCATCCCCCGATAAAGTTGACCATAGCTGTCTGATATTAGTGGCTCTTTACCTTTAGGAGTATATCCTGGAGGCACAGCTGCCCCTGCTCATGATTATGCTATGCCATCCAGTAGCCTGGAGGTCTGGTCCATTGCCATGTCAGATACAATAGTTCCTGAGTCTGATTCCGATCCATGGTCAGCACATCACAGGGGTTATGACTGTATTACGAATCTTCTGCCACCACCTGTGCATGCTTAGTGGCTGCTTGAGTCGTGGTGAATTGGTTCTTTGGGTGTTGTGGGCTCTTCCTCTTTTGGCATTTTTGTTTTCATCCACGTGTCACCTGTCATTCTCTGTAGGGATTGTAATTCCCTTAGTTTGCCACGACTCCCATGCTTCATCAGGGGATAGGAAGAAGTGAGTTGTGTACCCCTCTACTGCTCTCACTTTAGCTGGAAATAGAAGTGCATATTTCAGTTTAATGAGACGTAGCTGTCTCTTCACTGCCATGTAGAAATTGCAGAATTGCTGTACTTCTGACATGTAGTCAGGATACACCTTGATACTGTCACCTTAGCATCTCCATAGTCCTTTGGTCATAAATAACCGCAGAATTAGATTTTGGTTCCTACAGTTCAGTAGGTAGGCAATAATTGGGCAATGACGTGCCCCTGGTGGTTGGGTGCGTCTCAGGATATGATGCTCTTTCTGCTGAGAAGAATTTGGTAAGTCACCCACCCAGGACAGTGTCCTTCAACCATTTTCAAGGAACCTTTCCATATTCCGGCCCGCCGTGTGTACAAGTATTCCGAGTAAGCAAACGTTATTGCATCTTGAGCGGCCTTCTGCATCCTCCACCTGCAAATGCAGCTTGTTCACCTCTGCCCGCAGAAGTCGCAACTGGGACTGCACATCCCGGAGCGTTGGGCACATTGTGCTGATGGTAGATTCCATCTTTTGAACTCCCTCCGCTAGTTTCATGTGGTTTGTTCGGAGTAAGTTTACCTCCACAACAACTGTATCTATCTTTTAGTTCAGCAATATTTCGGTTTCTAGTACTGCCTGTAGTAGCCTCTTAAATTGACCGGAATGCTTCTCTAAGGTGGACTCCAAGTGAGTCTGCGGGCCCTCTGCTGCTGGTTTTGCCAACTGTTCAGCGATGTCTTTTGTCATGGTGGAGGGCATCTTTCCGCCTTTGGGCTTCACCATGCTTGATCCCCGAGTCAGTGATATGAGTCCTTCCAGTGCTTAGATTGGGACCCCGTATCCCCACTTGCTGTGCTTTATTTTGGCAGTCACACGTTGAGGGAGATCAATCACAACGTGGCCTCAAATGGGGACCATGTCCAGATCCTCGCCATTCGAGCGGCCACCCTTTCATCTCAGCCAGGTTGTGATGGACCATTCGGAGCTGCTGCGTGTGGGGAGTGAGACCCAGTATAATGGTCTGTCACCCTAGTGGTTTTGTAGCAATTTCGGTGGTTTCACTCTTAGACCAAGTCCATCCTGTTCGTTGTAATTCTTGGCGGGCGGCTAGAGGTGTCAGAGTAAAATCGTCCAAATTCAACGTATCCGATTGGTGCCAGCACTGTGTCGTGGCTCAGATCTCCCCTGCCCTAGCCACATCGATTAGGGCCAGCGTGCCTCCCAGCAGGCTTCACCTTTCACGTGCAGGGGTATTGCCCTGCCACACTCCTCTCTTGGTGCAGGGTCCCCCCAGTCATGAAGAGAAAAGTGCATCTGAGCCCGCCTCAGCCCCACTCAGCCTCCTGCCGGCAAGCACGGTTGACTGGACAGTCCCAAATGTTAACGAGCCTCCTCAAGAGGCCGAGTTCAGGGGCTTGCTTGCCAATATCCGTCTCAAATGCCGGGGGTGGATGATAGCTCTATGAGTGAAAACTGCAATCCCCCGAACCTGGAGGCATTACTGTCTCCGCTGTGTGAAGTTGATTGACAATGACTAGCCTGGCGTGTTTACTCCTAGGCGCCACACACACTATTGAGGAGCTGCAAGTAGAAAGACTGGCAAAGATCCCCAAAAGTATAAATCTAAACTCGGTTGATATTAGCAATAGTGCTATGCGGTAGACAAATGAGCTATGCAAATCACCCCCTACTGGTTCTTCCTTTGCTTCTTCATTCGTTCCTGATCCTGACCCTTGTTAAATCAGTGGTTTTCCTGGGGGTGTTGATTCCTCCTTGTATGTGCCTACCCCACAGCAGCATACTAATCCCAAGTCAGCATTAATTGAATGGAATGTGGCCGGGTTAAGATCTAAGATGGCCCTACCTGACTAACACATTTGTCGAAAAGTATGTTTTTGTTTCCCTTTCAGGAATCCTGATGCGTGGAGCCTATGTTTATGCTAGACTATTTAAATTATTCTCTCCCTGTTATTCCTAGTCCAGGGAGCAGACCGTTGGTGGTCTAACAATTTGGTTTAGACCTACTGTACACTGTAACATTACAAGAATCAACATAGACAGTCCTAATCGGTTTGCTATTCAGCTGGTGATTGAGGGGTCTCCCCCTGTTATATATAATGTTTTCTCAAGAGGGGCTAGGAGTGGACGGGCATCTAGGACCATTGTGCAACTTGAGAACCATCTGGACAAACTTCCACATCAATCACTATAATCTTAGTAGAAGATTTTAACACTACCTACGAGCCTTTGGATAATGAGGATGATAGTCCGTGCTCTGATGAGGATATTAAATGGGGACTTCCATGCTTAATCTTATTATTATTACCACTTGTAGAGCGCACGGCTACCCCCGACGGGGGTGTCCCGGCGCTAGTAGCGACTTCCTGAACAATCGTTGTGTATTGGCTTTGTGTTCCATAATGCAGCCGTGTTTTTTTGGATGAAAACAAGCATCCACCGATTCTAGATTTTTTGTAACGTGGAGTTACTAGCAGTTCCTTGAGGTTGGATCTTAGGGCTCTTCTACTGATAAGAAGGTGGAGAGAAGCTACCTTACAGCTAAAAGCTTTATTCTTAGAATATGGGCTTAAGGCTACTAATGGACATACCAGGTCCAATCCATGGAGGGCAGTCGCTTATAACAAACCAGCACATACAAGCTGATTATATTTTAGTGGACTTGAGACTTTGGGCCTGGGTAGAGGACATAGTGGTGATGGCGATGTTGGAAAGGGTCCATAACCCCCTGTGTCTTACTTAGACTGGTTTGTGCGATGGGTCTGTGCACAAACAAGTCCCTCTATACTCCTCGAAGACATCTGTCCCTACAAACGATATGCACAGGTTAAAATATTCTGAGTTAACATATAGTCCTGAAGCATCTGCAATTAGATCAGACCTGGAAGATGTTCTGATAATACTAAATAATGATTCTGACATAGTAGCAAAAGTTAATACCCTTACAGAGATTCATAATACATTTCTTAAACAGATTTATCATATTTTTTGGTTCCTAAACCCTCTAGAGCTATGACTGTGTCTAGAACCTGTTCCTGGTTTGATAAAGAATGTAGGCAGGCGAGAAAAAAGCTAGCCGATAAAAATTAGGAGGAAGGTCTCCATAAGTATTTCTGCTGTGAGGAAAGTGTTCAAAAAAGCTCAAGTGAAGGTTACTAGAGAATTGGATGATTTCAGATGACAACATTTTAAAGAGGCTAGCCTCTTGCACGACTCTACCAAGTTCTGGTCCCTGGTAACATGGGGGAGCAATGATCATGCTGCTCCTCCCTAAATTATGTTGCACCGTCTGTTTGGGATGCACACTTCTAGAATCTATACTCCGATGGTAGAACAATCTCTATGAAGGTCAATCCAATTTTCGAAAAAAACACTGATCTCCCATTACTTTTGTTTGAAATTGATGCTCTGGTTTCCACTGCCAGTGGTCGAGCTGCTGGACCAGATGGCATACCTGCTGATTTATTCAGATTTGAGAGGGATAGCTAGATCAAGTATTTCCACGCCCTGGCGAATGGAATCACAAGGGGTGCTCCAATCCCGGTGTCTTGAAAAATGTAGAGGTGATCCCTATCTATAAAAGGAGTACAGGTGTTTGACAGCTAACTGCCTTCCATTAAGCCTGATAGAGTGTGTGCAAAAGATCTTTGTCTGGCTTTATTGAACAAAATCCAATTATGGATTAATGAAAAAGAAATGCCGTCTCCCTACCAAGCCGATTTTCATAAGAAAACCAGAACGATTGACCAAGTACTTCTCATTTTGCCCATTTACTGGAAGGTGGTAGTAGTTGGGAAGGGTAGCCTATACATGGCCTTTGTCGACCTTAAGTCGGCTTTTGATCTGGTGCTCCGCTACAAGATGTGGGAGGTTCTGAGGGACATGGGAATGCCTTCTAACATCCTAGTTTTGGTCATCCACCTGCTTCGCCTGCATGAAGGAAATCACGCCTGGATTTGTTGGGGCAGCCAGTGCCAATTCAGCGACCGTTTTTTCATTGCCGAAAGTGTTAGGCAGAGATGTGTGCTGGCGCCGACCTTGTTTTCCCTCTGTTTGAATGATGAAGTTCAGTTACTCTTACAATATCCTACTGATGCACCCAAGTTGGCTTCTGTAAAAGTGCCTATTTTGCTCTATGGGTATGACAAATTATTAATTCCTGAAACCTCAAGTGGGCTTCAACAATTGTTCTTTAGATTCAAGGTATTTTGTTCATCGTGTGGTTGGGAAATTAATTCAGACAAGACCAAGTATATGTCGTTCAATCAACATAAATTTTTAAGAACAAACTAGCTCTAGGGACTTAAGCACTTGAGAGGGTAGACTCTTTTAATTATCTGGGGGTTAACCTATCATCCAACATGACCTGAAAAGTTAATTTAGAAAAAATGACCCTGAAGCATAAGCAGATTGCTAGTTGTTAGACCCGGCTTCCTGGGCACGAGGGCACTCTGGGGTAACTGCGCTCCAATTGCATCAACTGGAGTGTTCCCTCACTGGTGTCCTGGGGCCTCAGTACTAGTGGATCCAAAACTGGATAACCAAGTACTCCTCTCCAGCACTTGACTCTCTCAGGGTAGCGAGAAAGAGCAGTCCAAGGCTTACTCAAGGAGGTGAGGTGGGGTTAGACATTCAGAATACAGTGTAAACCGTACCACCAGCTGATAAACTCAATGTCCAGTCAGTGCTTTACTTTTTATAAAAGAAAAGCACTTTAATACACAGAAGATAATTATACTACACATAAAACTAGGATAAACAGTGAAAACCAGATGTCTCTACAACCCTCTGGGACAGATTCCTGACCCCAAACAGTATTATAGCGCCTAGACGCCAAGCACTATAAAAACACAGTTAACATGAAAACACAAAATAAGCATTGCATATTACAGACCATGTTACACAGGGCTGCTCTCATTCACTAGAGCCTTGATACCAATCTTTGTATTGAAAGGATATAGTTTCAGCATATGATGTGAAGTCAAATGTTCTGGTTTAGCCCCATGACCCCCCACCCAAAGCAACAGAAGTGCCCTCCCGTCGTGAGTGAGTACACCGCTCTAGTGGTGTCAGGGATCTGACCACAGGTGCCTGATGTTTTGACACAGTTTACTGGAGTCCCACTAGTCCAGTAGCCACTGGCTAGCTGTAGTTGGGTAGTGGCTGGACAGAGTGCCAGTTCACCCTGATACCCTCAGAGATCACAAAAAGAAAGATGGGTGCCGGTTTCATTGGCCTCTAATCCCAGCTACTGCTTGTACAGGCTCCCACAGCGCAAGGGAGGAGCTTAGAGGGGATTTGATCTCACCTTCAAAGACTAGAATCAAGCTTCCTCCTCTCTGGCTCTCTTGATGTGCCGCAAGCTTTCTTCCCACACCCAATCCTTTGATGTGCTGTAAGCTTCTTTTCCACACCTTGGGCAGCTGTCTGTAATTTCCTTGGTCAAAAGCGCACGCTCCCCCAAGCCTCACAGAAACAGCTGGTCTTTTCCCATGCTGCTGATGCCTTAGTTCCAGACGCAGTGAACAGAGTCTTATCTCCTGTCTTCACACTGCGGGTCGCACCTGGCTATCTTCAGACGGACCTGGTGTGGCCCCCTCTTCAGTCATAGACCAGTCTTGAACAACAGCTGACCACTCACGCCAGACTGTTATCACCTCTGATTGATAGGCTCATCCAATCAGAGGGTCTGCTACTTTTGCATCCTGAATACACCTCAAATCACAAACCATTCATGGTGTGTTCACCGCATGGGTAAAGCATCTACAAGTTCCCTTCCTGGTAGCAGGCTGTGCAACTCCCTAAAGAGGAATTTTAATTAACTCCAGCCCAGGAGGCCCTGACCAGTGGGGGAGGGTCCTCTTCCCAGAGTTAGTGCTAAACCCAGATAAGAGCTGAGTGTCTACCCCAGCCCACCAGGCCTTTCCAAGGAAATAGGTAGGGGCATGGGGGAAGCTGAGATGTCCGGCAGAACAGCTCACATTCCTCACGCTGGCTCAAATCATCATTCTTCCCCAGTACACCCACGGGCTCTCAAACACACATCAGGTAGACAAAGGCAACAGGCCCACAGGCATGGCAAACTGCACAGACTTGGTCAGGAGGGTGCCTAGGGACCCCCTTCCCCCCCCCCCCCTGACTATAGATTTATTGCTGCCACCACTGTCAGTCTACCACAGCCTTAATAGAGAGGGCAGTAGCCACTCTCTGAAAAATAGGGGTGCACTAGGCATGCACCCTCGACCTCAGACCCAAGCTCTAGGGTCTCAATCCATGTAAACAGGGAGAACCTCAGTGGACATGTATGATTGTCATGCTCACTGAGGTAGGGATCTAGAAACGTAGGGACCCTTTGGCCTTAACCTTCTGTGACATCGCCCTGCTGTCAGAGGTCAGCCATGTTTACCTGAACTACCGAAAGTCCGGTGTTTTATTTGAGTGACTTGCAGTAGCTTTTGAGTGACTTGCCTGGAGATTAGCATAAGACAGGGGAAGCAATCTCTCCAGAGACATGCAGGAGACTTCCCGTCCCAACACTGGTATAATTTGTAAAGAGCACTCTACGTCCTTTAGTAAGCCTATTTCCCCTGCCCTTCAAATATATGAGACGAAAGCTGTTGGATCAGCTTTGTATGGTTCTGAGTTATCAGAGTTTATAAACTGTACAGGCCTTGCAAATTCAGCAAATAAATTCTGTTCTGATGGCGTAGTGGACTAATGGGTCCACTTTAGAGGCTTGTGTTCGACCTCATGGTCACAGGTTCAAATCCTGGTGGGTCCACTCAGCCTTTCATTCATCTGAGGTCGATAAATGAGTACCATTGAGTTGGGTAACTTTAAACATCTGTTATTCAGCGCCTTGAAACCCTAGCTTTGCTGATATGTGTGCTTTACAAATACACATGTTTTGTTATGTTATATTTGGCCCAGCTCCCGCCAAGTGCTCCTCTACTTGCCATTTTGTTTGATATGGGCTGGAAGGCCATAGCCCTTAAGTTAAAATTGCGCCTCTTTTATTTTGGAGGAAGATCTGGACCACAACGGAGCTCATTCGCTATGTTTGTGCCTTGTCAGAAGTTAAGCAGCTTGATATCTATACTACTATAATAAAGGAAGAACTTTCAGCCTTTGAGGCGGGTAAACTCGGGAACCACAGCGCCAATCCACACACCCGATACATCGTTGGAATCGTCAGGGTGTGTAGACGGTTATAGGCTATATAAATAAAAAAATAAAAAAGTTATTTAAAAAATTTACAGTAAAAAAAAAAGTAGTCCCTCCGAAGTAGTGCCGGCCGCGACGTGCGTGCTCACGTCAGGAGCGCGGGGAGGAGCGGCGGACATGGCGCGGGGGAGGAGCGGTGACGTGAGAAGCAGCGGACAGGCCAGCGGCGGTTTGAGCAGCGGACAGGCGGGAGGAGCGGCGGCTGAGGTAAGGGGACCCATGCCGGGGCAGGCGGGGGTCGGGGCAGGCGGGGGTCGGGGCAGGCGGGGGACGGGCCGGGCGGGGGCCCGGGCTGCTGGACAATGTCGGGGCGGGCGGGGTGTCGGGGAAGCCTGTTGCTCCCGGACAAGGTCGGGACGGGTTGCTAGTTTTTAATAAAATTGGTTGGTTTTGTGCACCTAAAAAAACTGCTGTATTCCCTTGGCCTCAAAGATTGTTGGAAAGCTCCAGCATGTTATCCTGCGCCCTCAAAAGAATTGTTTAAAAAAGCTCTATTGGAGTTGGGTGACTCTTTCGACTGTTCACTCTGTAGGGGGATCATCACTAACTGGGGAAGGTATTGATTTTAAATGCACCAGTTTCTTTGAACACTTTTGTGATTTGATCTCCATACCTCTGGAAAGGAAATTATATTTCCAGTGTAGGGATGGTACGTTTCCCTTAAGATCATTTATCAGCAAAAGGAATGTGAATTCCTCTGCCTCGTGCCCAGCGTTTAGCAATGTGGTAGAAACTGTCGCCATCTCGTCTTTGGTTGTCCAGCTTATGAGTCCCCCCGTCGGTCCTGGCTAAATCCCTAGTGCAGTCAATTAGGCACATGAAACTATTGCGGTGTGCTCAGAATTTTAAGATTTGATGCCCGTCTGCTGCATGCTTGCACCGAGGCAAGATTCTGTGGGCGATTCTGGTACATAAGAAGGAAAGCGCAATCCACACAGCTCGTATGATGCGTTATGTCTTAAGGTATAATTTCTTTACACCTTTGGTGAGCTGTTAATTTGAAAATGGTGATGCTACCCGACAAAGGTTGTGAGACTGTCTAGGCTGGTTTTAGCGTCATTGAATCTTTTAATGCAGCATTTTATCATAAATGTTTTAGTTTCTTACTCTCATGATTGGTGTAATAACCCCAAATAACCGTCACCCAAGTAATCCCTCTGATATGGTCAGACCATTCAGCGATCTGCTTCTCCATCGAAGTAAGCCCTACTAAACCCCCTCCTACCTCTGCCTCAGTATCCACGTATAGAGATTGGAAACATATCAACTTATCTCAGCTAACGGAGATAATGCAAGAAACCCACATCCCCATCGAGCAGGACCCTACGCTGGCTTCCTCTAACTATTTAAACAACTTAATCATGGCTTGCAACAAACTAGCCCCAATTAAAAACTCACGTCGAAACAGGAAATTACCATCAGCACAATGGTTTACAGAACCCCTCCGAATTCAGAGACAGCACTGTAGGAACCTCGAAAGGAAGTGGCGCCGGCAATACAACCCCACAGACAAAACAAATTATAAAAACGCTCTTTCCATTTACAAAGAACTCATAAACTCAGAGAAAGGTCTATACTACACCGCTCAAATCAACCAGGCTAAAAACTCAGCAGGAGAACTGTTTCAGGTGGTTACTCATTTGTCCAACCCACCTGCCCCACGACTTGAAGGCTCTCAATCCCTAGCAGACGATTTGGCTGGCTTCTTTGAGGACAAGGTTAGATCCATTTTTCTGACTTTTTCCCACTCATCCTCTCTCCCTACCCTGACATCACCTCCTATTAACAATAAGGTCAGCTTTACCTCTTTCAAACCGACTAATCAAGAACAAATCCGACCTCTGGTAATTAGCACGAAATCAGGATCCCCCCTAGACCCATGCCCCCCAGCTACTCTGAATCTTATCCCAGAAGCCATTTCCCCCGCGTTATCCACTATCTGTAACGCCATGTTCTCTACAGGCATCTATCCATCGGTCTGGAAAGAGGCAATTATTAAACCACTCCTCAAGAAACCAACGTTGGACCCTCTACTCCCTGCTAGTTACAGACCCATCGCCTGCCTTCCCTTCCCAGCTAAGATCTTCGAAAAGGTAATGAACACCCAACTCTCCAAATACATTAATGAAAACGACCTTCTAGACGACACTCAGTTCGGCTTTAGACAGGGCCACGGAACCGAAACTGCACTGCTCAAGGCAGCAGATGAGATCAGAACAGCCATGGACAAAGGAGGCGCGGCGGTCCTAATACTACTGGACCTTTCTGCTGCATTTGACACGGTCGATCATGTCACTCTGATCGACCGTGTCTCAGCTTTAGGCATAAAAGACAAGGCCAAAGACCTTATCGCCTCATTTTTAGCCAACCGCCCACAAACAGTCAAGATGGGCAATTTTACCTCCAAAACTTTCTCCCTCCCCTGCGGAGTTCCACAGGGTTCCTCGCTAAGTCCGACACTTTTTAACATCTATGTGTCGGACTTAGCGAGAGTAATAAAATCCCATGGAATTGCCCTTACAACGTATGCCGACGACACCCAATTAGTGCTATCAGTGCACAATGACGGAACATCTGTCGCGGCAAACTTTCAAGAAGGGATGAAGGCGATAGGCTCCTGGATGTCATCTAACTGCCTCAAGTTGAACTCCAACAAAACGGAGGTGATGACATTCGGGAGCTTGCAGCCGGCTTGGTCCCCCCAGTGGTGGCCATCACAGATGGGCACGCCCCCCCAGCCAGTGGTCAAGGTACGAAATTTGGGAGTCACTTTCGATAACAAATTGACGTTCCTCCACCACGCCAATTCTGTGGTATCCTCGGCTTTCTTCATACTAAAAAAAATAAAGAAACTTCTCCCATACCTGCCACAATCCGCCGGTAAAACATTGATCAGCACCCTAGTGTTCTCTAGAACAGATTATTGTAACTCCCTATTGCTGAATGCTCAAGAAAAGGTACTTAATAAGCTCCAAACGGTGCAGAATGCCGCGGCCAGAATTCTTCTATCCATCCCCAAATTCACTTCTACCTCCCCTTACATCAGAAAACTGCACTGGCTCCCCATCAGGAGCCGAATAAAGTTTAAGGCACTCTGCATAGCCTATAAAACCTTGAACAATCCCGGACCACTGTTCCTAAAAAAAGCTCTCTGCCCAGTGGAACATCAGAGAACACTACGATCGGCATCAGCCCATCTATTAAAAGTCCCACGGACAAAAAAAACCAACTGGGGAGACAGATGCTTCACCATCGCAACCGCCAAACTATGGAACACTCTCCCACTCCACATTAAAACTGCCCCCACGCTGCTCAAATTCAGAAAAAGTCTCAAAACCTGGCTGTTTACCTCCTAATCTTTTCCCCCACTGAAGTGATGATCTGTAACATTAGCGCCGAGACACCCGTATGGGTAATTGATGCGCTTTAAAAATTGCGATAAATAAATAAATAAATAAATAATACCATATCTTGCATTATGACGGACCTTTTGAGGCTGGGCCAATGGGTGTGTTGCAGGTATCCATTGAGCATTGCTGTTTTCATGTCGCATTGTCACTTAGTTCATTTGGTATATTGTGACTCACTAGATGATGATTTTATGACATATTTTGCTTGTAGTTTCTTCATACATGGATTTTTTAATCAGTTTTTTTATGATTACAAAAAAAAATCTGTTGTAATGCTTGATTCATTAGTATTCTCAAACCCCATGCTGGAAAGATTTTAGATTTGCGCTTTTGTGCTTTATTCTTCTCTGATTTTAGAGGGCAAAATCTTGCTATTTTTGGATCTGTATCTATTTTTACGTTTGCACATTCCCTCGCTTTCTTTTATAGTCATTTAATGTACTGTTTTCTATTTTGTGTACAAAACTTTTATGGCACATTTTGCTCAAATAACGTTATTATGAATGACTTTTCAGCGCGTTGCCACCTGTGTGCCCTCCACCCCAACATGCTTCATCGGTAGGCATTGTCAGCAGCCGCTCGCAGGTCACGCTTCCTCTTTGACCCTACCTACCTGTCTACCTACCTCTGCCCACCGCTGTCGCTGGTGCCCAGTCGGCCTCGGATTTGGGTGCGCCCCGGGTCGCTCGAGAAGCCACGGCCCAGGTGCTCACTGTGCCTGTGTCGCACATGTTTCTAATACTTTGTTAGCGGCTTGGGCAGGGACTATGTCTGCTTCAAGGATGGCGTAGGATTTTTGCAAAGCTTGGTGTTATACAGCTGCTCCGGGCGCCGTCTTGGTCACACCTCCCAAGGCCCCCCCTTTATAGAAATCCTACTACTCAAAACACACTAATCCAACATGCACCCATCACAGATAGCCCACCTCCCATGTAGTTCAGAAATAATGTTCCCATAGAAGGAACCCCCACCCTCTAAAACGGAAACACGGGCTCTCTCGCTATTAAACTCCCCACCAACAGGTGGTTCACAATTTTTTTCTCACATTAGGAAATCTCCGCTGGATGGATCACAACTTCAAACCATTCTAAATCTCTGTCACGGGCTGTTTGGTCTCTTTTCTCTCTCACTACGATTTGTTTCTCATGTCTGTTTTTAGGTTTCTCTCTTTTGTGCTTTTTGTGTGCTATTTGTGTGTGTTGCTCTTCTCTTTTTCGCTTGTTTCACGCCCGTCTCTATATGCTTTCTTTCCATTCCAGGGCGGATTACAAATGGGTACTTTGTGATAACCTTCTACTGTTTAAAAACAGCAGTAATTGAAGTACTCTGCAACCGCAGGTTTCTGATAATGTTATTTACAAGTTAATATTCCAGCATTAATTAAACGACCAGCTGCAGCATGTAATGGTCTTTAAGTAAATGTTATTGCTCAAGTTTTGAAAAATTGACCTGAGCTGTAGTTGCTGTTCTGGAGCAAAGATCACTGAAGAAGGTTAGAGTAGTACCCGCAAAGACGGAAAAATGTAGCAGGAGATCTTCCACCACACTTGGTACTTTGTAATATTATTGTAGTGATGTGATTTACTGTGTTTGTTAGATTCTGCCCTCGTCGAGAACTTCTATACTCGGGGCAGAAATTCTTCTGTACTAATGAATAAAAGTCTGCTCTAGTCATAGCTTGTTGATACAGCATATTGCTAAGAAACCCCTTCCTTTGGTTTTGTGTTGGTATACAAATGTCGTATCTTTGATTTCACTAGAGGGCAGAGAGGCAAAGGGAAGAAACGGTACTGATCTAACACTGAGCATCAGTCACAAGCCGAGAAAAGTCAAGCACAATCATACGTATATCTGGACACGTGATATCCTGGGAAAAATCTGGGACTGAACACCTGAGTTTCTTATATCTTCCGGAAACTGAAACAGTGTGCCAGCATGTACTCTTCATTTTCATTTTTATTTTACAAATTTTATAGGGTTTTTCGTAGGCATACAACAATAGATTACTGGTTAAAGTGGTGACATTTGAAAAGTGGTACACACAATGAAAATTGCTAAACAAGAACAAAACACATTTTCAAGTTACAGTCGCTCATTACTCCCAAATATGGAATAGCATACAGCTCTCCAGTATTCAGTTTCAGCAACCATTTACATAGTATCGACATCATAGAGTACGTTGTAGGTCTACAGGGATCCCCTCTGTCAGTCCTTGTATTTCCTATATAACTCTAACCCCAACAAACCTCCTGCCCTCCCCACCCCCTAGGCGTGCCACTTACAATCAAACCCTAGCTGTGTATTCTAGGGTTGTCACATGTTGTAAATCACCCTCTACTGTAGTGATAGTGTGTCATTGCAAGATCGATCGGGGGACACCTGCGGCTGCGCGCCTGACTTGACTTGTGGGCATCCCCTAGAATCTACTGTGTTGCTTGAGGTCCTCTAGTCGCCATTAGAAGGGACTTTATTCTCTGTCCTCATCCGGGTATTTCAAGAGCTCTACCAGTGCCACCTATGCCCTGGCCACTTCTAATGTTTTCTTTCTACCTGTCCTTTTTGCTATCTGCATTCTCACTGCCTCCTCGCATTCCGCCCATTTAACAAATTTCCTCGTCCATCTGTATATATTAGGGCCATTCCTCGCTTTCCAGTGGCTAGTAATATCTCGTTTAGCCAATACCAACCCCAAGTCTAAAAACCTACTTGTGATCTTGTTCTTGGCTGTGTGGGGAAACCAGTGCAGTAGGCAATAACCTGGGGTAATTCAACCTCCCTGTCTGTTACGGTCGTCAACTGTGACAACCCCCTCCCAGAAACTGCTCAAATTTGGGCAATCCCAGAATATGTGCTGGGACCCTGCGCCCTCCATAATACAGCGGGGGAAAGCTGCTGAGGTGGTGTCAAAATATTCATTAATCTTACCCTGGGTGAGAACCGCTCTGTGCAGGACATAAAAGTGGACCAGCTGGAAACGCACATTCCTGGTACTCTTCCAGGCTCTTTACACCAGCTCCCCCATGGTTTTTCAGCTATAGCCTCACCTAAATCCTCCTCCCGCTTGAGATGTAACACAGTCATGGGTTGTAGCATTTCATGCATTAGGCACCTATATAAACAGGTAACCGCCTTGAAAGTACCGGCTACTGTCACTATGTATTGGCAGACCGTGGACGTCTGGGGTTCAGAGAGTCCCGTCCGCCAGTGTTTCCGCGTGGCTGCTGTAAGAGCTGTGTGTAGGAGAAAATCACCCCGTTGAAGATCATACCTCTCTCTGAGGTCATCGAAGGGGAGCATGGCATTCTCTTCATATAGATCTCCTTTGGTATCCAGCATGTACTCTTCATGAGCTTTATGTTACTGTTGAAACATACGTTAGGTTATTTCAGAATCTGGTACTCGAGGGAGGAGCAACTGCACAAGAGGTAGGACAGCTTCTCTACTAACCAATGAACATCTGCACTAGCTGAAAGGCAGCATTGGTACTCGTGGAATACCTACACTGAGGTACTTCTCTCCTAACCAATGAACATCTACATTAGCGAAAGGGCAGCATTTGCTCTGGTCGAGAAATACATCTACTGAGATACTTGTCTTCTGACCAGTGAACACCTGCCTAGATTAAGGGTACCTGGGAAAAACAAACAAGTACCAACCACACTTTTTTTTCACTCCTATTGCTGAAGGAAAATGACAAACCGATATTATTCTTAGGTCTGTTGGGCGTTTCTTACCCTTTTAATTACTTTTTTTTAAACTTTTCAAGCAAAGATTTTTATGTGTAAAAAGAATACAATACATTTAAAACATTTATACAAAAATACAACACTACAAAACATTCGTCACATATATATACACAAATTATATACAAACTGTACAAGATATTTCTTTGTTCCAATTAATGCACTCAGATGCTTGCCTAAATTTGACAAAGTAACGCTTGGCGTAGAAGACAAAATATTCAAATAATATAAACCATAGTACAATTCATTGGTCTATAAGTCAATTGATGTCATATTTTCTGTGCCTACGCGTTTCGAATAGACAGTAACAGGGGCCTGATTTAAACTAAAACACCCTTATAATTCACAGGTCTCCCACAGAAAGGTAGAATACCCATAAGAGAAATAATTACAACCCAGGTGGACTAGAACCACGGGGGTTAAAAAGGTATGTCTGGGACAGTAGGGCTAAGCTTGTCTGGACAGAGAAAAGTGTTCAAACAAAATAGTGATAAGTCTTTTCTTCACTAAGGTGCAGGATCAAGATTGACTAAAAAGAAAAGAAGAAAACGTCAAACCTGTAGACCGGTGGCTGCTGGACAAACAGGTAGAAATAGCGATGAGTTTGTAGTATTGGATAGAAAAAACATTGATTTAGATCTTAATAAAAAATTTGTCATCTCTGTACATATTTGCAGATACTTACTAAAAGACAGAGCCCTGAAGAGAACCTAGGAATTGAAGTCAGCTGGTTCGAAACGCGTAGGCACAGAAAATATGACATCAATTGACTTATAGACCAATGAATTGTACTATGGTTTATATTATTTGAATATTTTGTCTTCTACACCAAGCGTTACTTTGTCAAATTTAGACAAGCATCTGAGTGCATTAATTGGAACAAAGAAATATCTTGTACAGTTTGTATATAATTTGTGTATATAAATGTGACGAATGTTTTGTAGTGTTGTATTTTTGTGTAAATGTTTTAAATGTCTTGTATTCTTTTTACACATAAAAATCTTTGCGTGAAAAGTTTAAAAAAAAGTAATTAAAAGGGTAAGAAACGCCCAACAGACCCAAGAATAATATTGGTTTGTCATTTTCCTTCAGCAATAGGAGTGAAAAAAAAGTGTGGTTGGTACTTGTTTGTTTTTCCCAGATATATACGGTCCAACCAACCACAAGTCCCAGGGCCTGGCTCCATTTTTTGTATCTAGATTAAGGGTACGACATGCTGCAGTTTAGGAATACTTGCATTGAGGTACTTCTCTTCTAGTTAGTGACCATCTACACAAGCCTAAGGGCATCATCTGTGCAGCCGACATATACATGCATGAGGTACTTCTCTCCTAACCAATGAACATTTACAATAGCAGAAGGGCAGCATCTACAGTGGTCGAGAAATACCTCTACTGAGGTACTTCTTGCCTAATCAGTGAACACCTACACTAGCTTAGGGGTAACATCTTCTGTAGTTAAGGAATACTTGCATTGAGGAACTTCTCTTCTAGCTAATGAGCATCTACATTAGCCTACTGGCATCATCTGTGCAGCTGACAAATACACGCACAGGGGTACTTCTCTCCTGGCTAGTGAACATCTACACTAGCAGAAGGGCTGTATCTGCTGTGGTTGAGAAATTCCTCTACTGCAATACTTCTCTCCTAACAAGCAAACACCTACACTCGCTTAAGGGTAACATCTGCTGTAGTTTAGAAATAATTGCTTTGAGGAACTTCTCTTCTAGTTAAGGGCAACATCTGTGCAGTCGAGAAATACGTGCACCGAGGTACTTACCTTCTAACCGGTGAATACCGACACTAGTTTAAGGGCAGTATTTGCTGTATTTGAAATCCTCCAGTTAGGTAATTTTGTCCTAACCAATAAAAATCTACATTAGGTTAAGGGCAGCATCTACTGTTTTCGAGAAATACCTGTACTGAGGTTCTTTTCTACTAACCAATGAATATCAGCAGCCACAGTAAGCTAAAGGCCACAGCTGCTGTAGTTCGGGAATCCGTACACTGTGGTAGTTCTCTCCTGACCAATGAATTTTTAGACTAGGGCAGCACCTATCCTAGTCGAGGAGCCCAGTATTAAGGGCAGGACAGTTCTCTTTTATATGTAATGAAAACTTGCACTGTGGACATGAAGCATCTTTCCTAGTTTGGGAAATCCCAAACTTGTGTTGGGGAGTTTCTGTCCTAGTCAATGAACAGTTACACTAGAGTTTAGGGCAGTATTTTCCCAAGTCTATAAACACCTGCACTTGAAAAAGGTTGGCATCTTTTTTACTATCGAAAGAAAGCTTACACTGGGGCTTGAGATGGATCCATCCTAGCCCAGGAATAACTTCACAAGATTTAGTGTAGCTTCTTTTCTAGCCTAAGAATAACTGCACTAGGGTTTAGGGTAGGATCTTTCCAAGCGGAGGAATGCCCTCCCTCCAGGCAGTGCAACTTTTTTGTGTACCATGCATACCTTCCTTAGGGTAAGGGTTGTATTTAGCCGTCCTTGTTGAGGAACATCTGCACCAAGGTAAGAACCCCTTCTGTCTTTACCTTAAAATACCTTTGCAAGTTGTAGATCAATAGCTGTTTGCTCCAAAAATAAATGCTTTGGGGCTGCTGCACTCTCTGTCCTCTAAAATAGAATCCAACAATATAGTTAGTATTGCTTGCCTTTCAGACAATGGCTAGGATAAGGAATGTTTCTGTCATAGCCTAGGACACTTGTAATGGGATTAGGTAGCTTATTTTTATGGAATCTTCTCACCACGTCAAAAAAATTTGAAGAAAGTTTAGGGTAGCCCTAATACAGGTCTCCACTAGAAGTAGGAAAATGTCTGCCATGCTGAAACGCGAAGAGGTATCCAAGGCATTATGCATGCAGCAAGTTTGGTTAACTGATCTAGTCCTAAAGTATCTGTAGCAAGTCCTGTTGGATTTTTTTTAAATCATGCAGCACCCAAGATGACTTTCCTCAGAAACACCTGACAGTAGATGTGCCAGCTGCTTGGAGCAGGTAGGGTCTAGGCTTGATGAATGTATTGACCTGTGCCAGTGTGTTCAGGTAACACATCTTATCCGGCATAGGTAGATGGTCTCGAAATGTAAATGCAATTGCTCAAGAAGGTATTTTATACTCAATACCATTGTTTAAAATGTTTAAGTGTTGCCTTTTATGTTAGGTAAGGGAACCAAAGAGCCAAGAAATAAGCTTGTTTGCTTACGTTCACACAATTGTTCGAGTGGGTAAGCATTAGTGAAACTCTTTTGAACTGAGACAACAATGCAACAAAATCGACCACGCCTCTTCCAGAGATTACTCCATTGAAAAATAAAGCCTTGTATCTTAGAGGCTTTTCGCTAATCTAATATGTAGGTGTTCCCTAATATTTCTTGGTACCCACTATTCAGCAGGAAGCTCCCCTAGGTTATGCCTTACATAGGTCACTTTTTACCTTCTCTTTTGGAAAAAAAAGCTTACAATCTCATGAAGTGAGAGCCATTAGAAGAGCTCAGAGATCACCAGATTGAAGGCAAAAATGGGCGTGAAAGAAAAGGCTTAAAGGGTAGGTATTGTAATTTTTTTCTACCAGGCTATGGAAGAGCAT
This sequence comes from Lissotriton vulgaris, assembly GCF_964263255.1. Taxonomy (NCBI): domain Eukaryota; kingdom Metazoa; phylum Chordata; class Amphibia; order Caudata; family Salamandridae; genus Lissotriton; species Lissotriton vulgaris. The sequence goes on along the minus strand of NC_141687.1, from coordinate 338,787,164 downwards.
TCCCACCTACTATTAGAAAGGGCACACTAGTTGTCCCCACACTGAAGCTACACACCTGTTATCTGCCCTCTATAAACTCCTTGAATCGTTCACCTGGGTCTTCACCCATTGTTTAGCTCTAGGTTGCTTCCTAGATGGGTTCTAGCTATTTAAACACCGCAGAGGTGGTACCCCTAAACCAGTTGCCTTCATGAATCCTAATAAAACAGACTATGCTTAATTGTTTGAGTGAATAAAGGCTGCAGTTTGTTGCTGGCTTTCACTTATAAGTGATCTTTCATGGGTTCATGTTGTGTTCTGCATTAGAGTGATACCTTTATATTGCCTCTCACCCACTCCAAAATCATGCCCTAAGCTTGAAATTTCACTGCTGGACACCTCCGTCTTTACTGGCTGACCAATTATGCTGGTACCATCTTCAATCCATCCTGACAAGCATACCAGGTGGCCGTACATATGAGGTCGTACTGTAGCCGTGCATAACACTTTAATGAACAATTCCAGCAAATAATGTAAAATTCTTAACACAGTCATGTTTCATACACCTTCAGTTAGTCAGACATGCTATTTGGCCATCCACTGCCAGTAGCATTGCCTTAGTCAGTCAGGTGCACAGGGCGACTCTGCGTCTGGTGGGCATGGTTTGAATGTCACAATCTTACAGAAGTCATGTACCACTGCCTTCAGCAAATCACGAATGCTTGGTGGCCACTTCTGGTAGTTGTGCCTCAGTTAGTCAGCCACACGGGATGACCTTTCATTTCTGATGGCCGTGCTTTAGCGATCACTGCCTTACAGATCCCTTGTTTCACTCCCCTTCAGGCTGGCCACTTCCAGGCACTCTGGTTGGATCTCCACTGAAAGTACCCATGCTTCACTCACTATTACTTCCAACAGGGTTACTGTTGAGTCCCTTTCTATGTATGCCCTTACTGCTGAGCGCTCACTGCCAAATTTCGATCTCTCCCCCCAGCATTCATGTTTTCTTCCATTGGCTGTTCATCCTGACGTACTGATGGCCAGGATTCCTTGGTGCCGCCTCTGTCTCCTGGGCTGGCGACTGACCTTGTGGTTGGAGTTGTTCTGCTTGTAAGTTGTGTATTGCAGCTGATGCTTCCAATGCGAGTCAGTTCATGCTGTGATTTTTCTTAAGTACCCCACTCTTTGGATCCTCTCTATCCCTGATACTGAGGGGGACGGGCTGCATTTTGAACCCCTTTCAGGAACCAAACAGTGGGCTCCGGAAGGAGACAGACAAGCTTTAGAAAGCACTCATTGTCCTGTTTGAGGTGTGGATACACTCATTGAAACAGCTGCGAAGTGGGTGATAGTTGCAAGTGAACACCAGCTCCTCGCCCCACTGAAGAAACACGCCCCTTAACTGCCACTTTGCAAACAGTCATGAATGGTGGCTTTGTGTGATCCCTAATGTTCTGGGCCAGTTTGCGTCCTAGCAGTGTTTTTGCTACACAGATACCTTTACATGTAGTACATGAATACAGTACACAATAACAGTCTCTTTTAAAAGTGAACACTGCTACGATTGGTAAAATCTGATTTTCCTTTCAGTTGTTTCGGGTTGCATGCAGTTGGAGGCAGCTCCTTTCCCTCAGTGTGCCGGGCCACTCCACTTCTGAGGGATTCCGAGGGGTGGTGTGTGGTAGGAAAGGTTAGACAAGCTCCGCTACCAGAGGATCAGCGCTGGACAGACCACAACATGCGGAGGAAGGGGAAGCAGCTCGCCTTCCTCTGTCAGCAGGGCCTGGGCTGCAGGGGATAACAGGCAATGATCGTTCTTGACACGTAGCGTAAATGTTTAATATCTGCCACTCAAACTTGGACGTGCTTCGTGACGCCAGGCAGGGCTGGGATTATCGCAGTAATCAAGGACCCTTTTTAAGGCCCCAGCGTTAGATGATTTGGAATGGAAAAAGGTCTGGCATTAGAGTGGAATTCAAATGTTTTCTCAGGTGTCTTCAATGTAAATGACGGAGGTCCCGCTGGTTAATCAGCAGAGCGGGCAGATAATACTGTATAGCTCTCCCTTGTCCCTAAGCTGTGTTGTATGTCGGTACAGCCAAGATGTATAGATCACTATATGCCATTTTGAGTGCAGGTCCTGCGGGCATGGGACCTCCCGGACTGTTGTAGTTCTGCTATGTTACTGTGTTCATCTCTTCGATACACATCTGCATAATGCATATATGCTAATCAGCAAGATGCATACTACGTCAGAATCCTCAAAATTAGCATGGAGAGGGCACTATGCTCCCATAGCGCTATGACACCACACTAACTGCAATATGTGTGCTCTATATATACACGTCTTACATAAGTAACAATATCTTCCTGTGCCATTTTTGCGGTAGTTGCTAAATATTGAAGAGCTAGGACATTTAACGACCAAAACTCCTGTTGATGCATTTTGACATCTGCACAGTTTTCAGACTTTCAGTCCCCATTTTACTATGCTATGAATGATTAGGTCTGGCTTGACAGCGCTGCTGTTGGGAACCTTCTGTGATCAATAGAAAAAAGCTTCAATAAGCACTACTGGAGAGGGGCTTTGGCTCCACCTAGATGTTACATCTTTAACTACAGCATTTGAGTGGGCAAACATTGTGTGCTTCCCCTGAAAAAATTGCTGATACTGCATTCTGTGCCCTGTTGTTCAATATTGGTTATAGTAACACGCCAATGATGTCATTTCTCAGATGCAATAAGTCTGATCTGTTATTATGAAGAGTTATGACAAAGGCAGTAGGCCCGATTTATGTATTGCTTTTATATTGGTAATTTATTGTGAAAAGCAAATGTTAGAGAGAATGTCCTGCAAGAGCGGGTTGTTATTATACTGTGCTAAAACATGTGGACAGGTATTTTGTTACATGGAATCTGACAGATTATCTTAGTAGGGACGAATTTTGGTGGTGGTTACCCACTCTGACCAAACCTTTTGGATTATTTTGCACTGTGGAAATCTCGGTTAGAGATTGTATTGCATTTCCAACTGTAATGTTCTACCTCCAAGGGGTATGTATTACTACACTGTGTTAAAGCCACTAGATTGGTATATTGTTACATGGACTCGCTCAGGTTACCATACTAGGCAAAGGTTTTTGCTGTTGGTTACCCTCTCTAACAAACCCTGGGTTTTATTGTTTCATTCTGTGTCCGGCCTTCTAAGGAGGTGTTGGGTATATTTTTTTACATATTTATAATTTTATGATTTTGTGCCTAATGGAACAATGTTTGATGAATACTGTAGGCCTGTGTTGGCTATTATCAGAAGTCAGTAATAAGGTATATTTACTGAAAAAACACGGTTATCGGCCTGGCTGGAACGTATAAACCACTGCAATTCGCCAGTTAATGTTACTAATGCACGCAACACAAACCATACCTTGCACAATCCACCATGTTGTTACCTTGATTGCTTGTTTTTTTTTTGTTTCTGTACTGTTGGGCGTGGCGGGCAGTGTTAGTTAAGGCGTGTGTTGGTAACCATAAGTTGCAATTATTTAGTTGATTTGTTTTTTCATGTTTTTACTCCTGGGATGGCCCTACTATGGCCCCGAAATCAGGGTTTGCCCTGCCTGCCCGCTTACATGGCCTTTTCAATTTTGTCAGTGGCGACAGAAGAGGAAAAAAATTCTTGTGGTCAGCCTGTCAGAGCAATCAGATTTGTAGTTCCAACTTTGGAACTGTGGTGTGGCTCTGAAAGGGAGAGGATGTTGCCTTATGGCCAGAGCTGACGACTTTGGAGCTGGGGAACCAGGTTAGAGCCTCAGTGTCGGCCCAACATCCTTTGATTCTAGGCAAATCACTTAATCTCCCTGTGCCTACCAAAAATGAATGTGTCCTTGTGTAACGTAACTGTTGCTTATGTAAATCGCTCCAATACATTCCGAGTTCCCGCTATTTAAATCTGCAAACAGGAGAAAAGACTCCCCTTTTTTATGGCTTTGCGAAGGATTTGCAAATCCCAAATGGCACAGATATACTAAAATATTAACCCTTTTATGCCAACCTTGCTAAGTTTTAAAATGATTAGACCTCATAAACTACTGAACTAATTTACGCCAAACCAAAAAAGCATGCTGTCTGAGTATAGTTCTACTTTCATGCTAAGCTCGCTGTAAATTCATCAGAGATTTGTGCTGTAGACACAATCAAAATTTCCTGTGGGAGCCAAAATGGGAAAACACATCCTTTTCACCTCTCGTTAACTTTTTCCCCTACATGGATCTGCACGAAAATTGGCATGCTAGCCCTTAGATGTCCATGCTAAGTTATAGTCAAATCTGTCCACAGGGTCAAAGGTACAAAGGTTACAGACAAATCAAAAACTGCCTTTTCATTTGGAAAGTGCACCTGAACCATAAGCACGCAGTGTAAAAGGCATGACGTATTTCTGGAAAAATATTTTGCAAAATTCCGTAGGTCTAATCTGTTGATTATTACAACTTACAACAATGGCATTGGGCCTGTATCATGTACTGTGGAAATGTACCTTAAAACCAATCGGCATTTTATGGGTTGCTTTATACTGAGATGTAGCCAATACACAGGCATTTTGTTATGTGTAATCTCACAGACTACTGTGGGTGACGAAGGGTTTGGTGTTGGTTGCATCTTGTAACATACCATAGATTTGCACTATGAAAGTTCTTATTGGGCCACTTGTAGGGAGGTTGGAGGTTCTATACTGTTTTGTCATCTCTAAGTTTGTACATAATTGTGATTTTATGTGGGTATGCATGGTGGTTGCCTTTTGACAAATCTTATGTTCAATACAGCAGATCAGCAAAACACACAAGATGATGGACGGAATGTTGCACAATGGCAAAACATTCACCCCCAGTCACAGATCTGGGTTTAATCCATCGTTATTTTGCTCAATAAGCCACCCCAGTTCAGACATGGCCATATGCAAATCAGTCTTGACCCTGTGCCTCATGGGAACAGTCCAGCCCGAACTGCCAAGCCATGTCTTTCCTGGACCGGAATCAAGCATCCTAAGACCGGTTTCTGGCTATCAGCCGTCTTCAGCCAGGATAGCTTGACTCCAGTGGCTTAGTGAGCAAGGGACCCACGTCTGGGTATACCCTTCCCACATAGGGTGAACAGCAAAACACACAAGATGATAGACGGAATGTTGCACAATGGCAAAACATTCACCCCCAGTCACAGATCTGGGTTAACGATGGATTTAGGTCCATATCTCTGTACTGGGGTGAATGTATGACATTGTTCTGCATTCTGTCCATCAATTGTTGTTTTTGCAATACAGCAGATCACCATTGGTTATGCTAACAAGTCAATGATAACGGCTATAAACTTAATTGGAAAAAGTTGTATCAGCTGCATTATGTCTTTCTGTTTATTAAAATAAGCTATGACAAAGGCAATATGGCTGACTTATTTAAGGGGAGAAATATGTTGGCAGTAAGCATTTACGGGTGTATTGCTATACACAGTGTAAAACCGTTTAGATAGGAATTTTATTTAATGGAATCCAACATATTGCTGTAACCAATGGTTTTGGTGTTTGTTACCCTCCTCTGACTAACTCTGGAGTTAGAATATTTGGGATTGAGCATCATTATTATGCCTCTTGGGAGGAGTTATATATTGTTTTGACAGCTGTAATATTATATGTTTGATGCATAGCATTTACCAGTGTGGTATGAAACTATTTTTTAGATGTATGATGATTGCTTTAGCTGTTTGGCAGGCTCTTGTAATAACAGAAATATATAAAAAATATATGCAAGTACATAGCAATCAATCAAACAGGAATTGTATAGCGCTGCTTGTCACCCGTGAGAATATCCAGGCGCTTAGTGGGGGGTGTGGGGGTACTACTGCTGCTGAAAGACTTCAATTGAATAACCAGGTTTGTAGGATTTTTCTAATTTCCTGAATGGTGGAGGCGGTTCGAAGTTGGAGCACCAGTCCATTCCAGGACTTCGGGGCCATGTGGGAGAATGAGCGGCCACCACCTCAGCATTCATGGATAAGGGGTCTGTGTGCCAGCGAGAATGAAGCTGAGCGAAGTTGTCTGACCAGTTGGTTGAAATTCACTCTGTAATTGAGGTAGGCTGGTTCTTTGTTGTGTAGGGCCTTTTAGGCGTGGGTGAGCCGTTTGTATTGGTACGGTTTGCTGATGGAGAGCCAGTGCATGACTTGAGGCGCGGGATGATCTGGGTGTGCCTTGGAAGGTCGAGTATTAACCTGGTTGCTGTGTTCTGGCTGGTCTGGAGTCTGTTTAGAAGTTGTGTGGATTTGCCATAGTCCAGGTGGCTGGTGATGAGAGTCTGTGTGACGGTGCATCTGGTGCTGAGTGGGAGCCACTTGAAAATGTACCTGAGCATCGTTGAGTGAGGAGGCAGGAAGACAATACAGTGTTTATCTGTTCCTTCATAATGAGTTTGCTGTTGAGTGTAATGCAGAGATTCCTGGCGTGTTCTGTGGGTGTGGATGAAGGGCCAAGTTCAGTTGGCCACTAGGAGTCGTCCCATGGGGACATGTACCTCCTGAAGATGAGTATCTGTGTTGTGATGGTGTTGAGGTTGAGGGACCTATTCTGCCTCCAGCTGGCAACGCTGGTCATGCACCTGTGGAAGATGGATTTGGTGTTATTGAGGTCTGAGGATAGGGAGAGGATGATCTGAGTATCACAGGCGTAAGGGATGATGTTCATGCCGTAGGTTATGACTAGAGGGGCCATGTATGTGTTGAACAGGGTTGGGGGTGTAGAGAGGACCCTTGGGGAACGCTGCAGATGATGTCCTTTGGGCCCTAGGTTTAGGGTAGAACCGGACGCTTTGGGTTCTTGGAGAGAAAGGAAGCAATCCATTCCAGGGAATTCCTTCGGATCACCATCTGATGGACTCTGTGTAAGTGGGTGTAGTGAGATACAGTGTCGAAGGTTGCAGAGAGGACGAGGAGGATTAGGGTGGGGTCTCTCCTCTGTCTGGGGGGCCCTGATGTTATCTGAGGACGGTATACGTACTGTGATTTGTGTGGAACCCAGATTGGGAGCGGTCCAGGAGATTGTTGTGCTGTAGGTGGTTGGTGAGTTGGGAGTTTTATCGCTTTCTCCAAGACTTTTGCGTGGAAAGGGAGCAGGGAGTTTTGTCTGTAGTTTTTGAGTTCTTTGGTGTCTGCATTGGGTTTTTGAGGAGTGGTTTGACTTCAGAATGTTTCCATCCCTCTGGTAAGGAGGCAAAGGTGATTGATGAGCTGAGTATTGTGGTGAGTTTTTTGCCGATGGTACTGTTTCCCAAGTTGAACATGTGGTGGGGGCAGGTATCGCAGGTTGATCCTGAGTGACAGCAGTGGTTTCCTTGGAGAGTGGTTCCCACATAGTTATTGTGTTTATTTTGGAGTTATTGAGGTTGGGGAGTCTGTTGAAGTCTGCTACGGAGGTTTGAGGGTCGAAATGTTCATAGATGGTGGTGATTTTGCTGCAGAAAAAGTCTGCGAAAGAGTTGAAGAGCTCCTGAGAGGGGGTGATGTTTTTTTTGGTAGCTGTGGATTTGAAGAATTCTTTGATGATGCAGAATAGCTCCTTGCTGGGGTTTGAGCTGGTTTTGAGGTGGATGGTCAGGGTGTTTTTCTTGGCACTTTTCAGGAGTAGGTGGTATTCATCAAGGGCTAGTTTGAAGCTAGCTTGGTCAGTGTGTGCTTTGCCAGTGCGCCAGATTCCTTCAAGATCTTTGCAGAGGTGCTTAGTTGCTTTGAGCTCTGGGGTGTACAAGCTAGCATGTTTGTAGGATCTGCCTAGTTTGGTTGGTATGAGGGGGGCGACCATGTTGGGGCATTAGGTGATCCACGCGTTGAAGTTTTCGATAGCCACCTCGAGGGTCAGGGGGGTGTCTGTGTGGGGGAGGGGGTCAGGATGGATGGGGGGGTTAGGGCCTAAGGGGGGTGTTCCAGAGGTTTTCGGTTACTTTGCTCTAGCTCCTGTGGGCAGTGCTGGCTGGATTGATTTGTGGAGATGGTGGGGGTGGTTGTTTTGTAGAAGTAGGTGATCGAGTGGTATGACCAGGTGATTTCGGAGTTGTGGCTGTACCGGATTCGATATCTGGCAGAGAATATGGGAGTTCTCTGTATGTCTGGCGATGTGCGTAGGGTCGGTGACTAGTTGCTAGAGGTGAAAATTCCCATGCGTTCGAGAGGGTTGGTTGTGTTGGGGTCATTTAGGTCCAGATGGAAGTTTAGGGCCCCAAGGAAGATGAAGTCTTTCGAGTTGATGGCCAGATCAGTGATGAAGTTGGAGATGGCCTCACAGAGGGTGGGATGGGGTCCTGGAGGTCTGTTGGCGAGGGTAACATTTTTGTGTCAGTGCTGAATTGAAAGTTAAGGTGCTCCATGATAGGTATAGTACTGTTTATTGTGCATGTTGAGGGATTCTTTGTGGATGATGGCTATTCCACCTCTGTGTTTGTTGGTGTGGTCCCTGTGGATTATTTTATATCCATTCAGTGTGGCGGAGCGATGTATGGTGCTGATTACGGGTTGGGAGGGCGCTAGGCGTGGTTGGCGAGAGGGAGAGAGAAGTGCGTGGGCAGAGGTTGTCCACTTAGAAAGAGCAGGAAATGAAGAAAACGGTTAAGAGCTTCAAAATTAAGCAAAGTAGGTGGGAAAAAAGCAGGTGAAAAAGGTTAATAGCCTGAAAATTAAGCAAATTAGGTGGGAAAAGCGAGGAGAAAAACGGGGAGAACAAGATTCAGAGCCTGCAAAGAAATTAGGTTACTTTGAGGAAAAATACAGTAAGGGTTAATAACCTGCAAGGAAAGTGGGTTACGTGGCGGAAAAATAAGTGGGAGGAAGAGCGAGTTTAAGCGGCTTGGTGAGTGGTGTATGGTGGCTGGTATGAACGGGTTGGGAGGGCGCTAGGCATGGTTGGCGAGAGGGAGAGAGTTGTGGGTGGGACGGAGGCTCGGGAAAGGCAAAGGTTGGCAACAGGGAAAGAGCGGGAAAAGGAGAAAATTGGTTAAGAGCCTGAAAAATAAGCAAATTAGGTGGGAAAAACGAGGAGAAAATGAGGAAAAGGTTAAGAGCCTGAAAAATAAGCAAATTAGTTGGAAAAACTAGGAGACAAAGGTTATGAGCCTGAAAAATAAACAGATAAGGTGGGAAAAGTGTGGAGAAAACAGGGAGAACAAGATTCATAAAGAAATTAGGTTAATTAGAGGGAAAATATGGTAAGGGTTAATAACCTGCAAGGAAAATGGGTTACATGGAGGTAAAATACAGGGAAGGAAGAGAGGGTTTAAGCGGCCTGGTGTACGGTGGCTGGCACGAGCGAGATGCTTGTGCTGCTGGCGGCAGGGAGAGCTGACCCAGGGACCTGCTCAATGGGGTCGCACTTCGGTCTCCATTAAGTAGGTTCTCTTGAGTTCGGAAGGGTGATGAGTGGAGTCAGCGGGAGAAAGAGTGGATTCGGGCGGGACGGAGGCATGGGGAAGGCAGAGGTTGTTCACAGGGAAAAAGTGGGAAATGGAGAAAACAGGTTAAGAGCCTGAAAAATAAGCAAATTCGGTGAGAAAAAGGTTAGGAGTCTGAAAAATAAGCAAATTAGGTGGGAAAGGGGAGGAGAAAAACAAGGGAAAAAAGGGTAGGAGTCTAAAAAATAGGCAAATTTGGTGGGAAGAACGAGGATAACGACGTGGAGAACTAGATTAAGCCTGCAAAGAAAGGCGATTACTTGGAGGAAAATACTATAATTGTTAGCCAGGCCTATTGGCACTGTAGTTCTTGTTTTGTATTTCCAATCTCGAAACTCCTTGGACGCTATAGGCATAAAATGCATTCCTGCTCACTAAATTCTCTTCTCATAATGAAGGCACTATGCTGTTGCCATCAAACGTGCTTCCATTTAGAAGAAGCACCCCAGTTCACCAGGATTGACCTAATATAAAGCCTTGGTTAGACGTCGATCATTTACCATCAAATTTGTGTTGCTGAAACTCTATTGCGGTTAAGGTGCACCCTGGTTGTGCACTGGTTTCCTGGAAATCCGCAAGTCCATATTTTTTCTTCACCAGTTAGGCTTGGTCTATTTCCAAGGATTTCCTGGTGTTTCAACTCCTGCTATCCTTAACTGCAGTTGCATAAGGAATCATAGAGTCTCATTGTCTTCCCTCCCCCCAAAATTGTTTCCCTTAGCCTGACACCTACATGTGGAGAAGATTCTAGAAGCAGTTCTTAACTTAACATTTTCATGTGAATGCATTTGTCATGCTTAATTCTGCTATTTGTGCATATCTCCATTTGTGAATGCCGTACGTGGTGCTATTCCAACGTAATCAGTGCCCGTCCGCTGCTCCCAATGCGAGTCAGGTACTGTTCTGTATAACTTAAAGTGCTCTGCAAAGTTATACAGAACTGCCGGACTGGCCTCGGGCGTTTTCCCGGTGGGCCAGAGGGGCGGGGGCCAATTTTGTGCCTTTGGGGGTTGGTTTTGACACGGGGGACGGTTTTGCAGCAGTGCTGCAATATCGGCCCTCCTGTAAGGAAAGCAGGAGCGGTGCCTCTTGCTAAGCACCTCCAAGCCCCTCACCACGGGGCCCCGAGCCGGTCGATCAGGCTGGTTGCTGTTCCCAGTCCAGCCCTGCTGCAAACAGAAGGTGCGTGTGTTGCAAAATCGTGACCAGCAGGACAAACCAAATTGCAAACATTTATTCTCTTATGGTTAGCTTTCTTTGCATTTTTCCAAGTCAACTTTTCTCACTTTTCACTCGTGTTTTCTTCTGTTTTTGCTCGTGGGCGCTGTTCTCAAAAGATGAGGCTTATTTTATTGCAAAGCGACATTGTTTCTTTTTTATGTGTAATTTCTGAAATTATGCTGTAGTTCTAAAATTTTGGACTTCTGGGGGCCCCCACTTAATCATTACTGGAACCCGGGGACCCCACTGAATCATTTTTCCAATCCAGGGACCCTCCCCAATGAGTCATTACTGCAAGCCTGGGACCCCAGCCTAAGGCCTAAGCATTGCCGATGATTTAAACCACATAACAATACACAAAAAATGCAGAAAAAAAATTGATCAAACAAATACTAAAATGATGACATATTTTATTTAATTTGCATGCACATATAAATAAAAAAAAATCTAAATTTATATTTTAATAGAAAGGTTGGAGCTTTTCTAAATTTAACTGAGGCTACTCATCGTCCATAATATATTCTGTTTGATGCACCTCTAAAGCTTCCACTAATCAATCTGAGGATACTAATTTAATTGTTTGCCTCCAATATCTTCACATTTACAGTATTAAAAAAAAAAATGTACATTTAACTTCTTTACTTATATGCAATTTCTTAATCTGTTAATAATATTTAATTTTCTAAGTAGTGCACAGCACCGCACTTTAATCCTCCCCACTCCAATCCAACCCACCCCATTTCAGTCCACCCCACTCAAATCTAATCCACCCCATCATGTGCACCCCACTCAAACCCACCCCACTCCACTGCAGTCCAATCGCCTCACTCTACTCCAATGCAGCCCACTCTACCCCAATTCTACCACCCCAGTTCATTCCACTCAATCCTGCCCAACTCACTCCAATCCACCCCACTCCAGTCCACTCCACCCACTCCAAATCACCCTAATAAAATTAGGTCCACCCAAAACGAATCTAATCTACCACACTCCAATCCACCCCAGTACAATCTACTGCACCCCATTCTAATCCACCCCACTCAAAAATTCAATCCATCCCATCCAGTCCACCCACTCCACCCAGTCCAACCCACTATACTCCAATCCACCCCAATCTACACCAATCCAATACACCCCACTACCTCAATCTACTCCAAACCACTCCACCCTCTGCCACCCCACTCTACTCCACCCTGTGACATTGCACTACATGACACTGAACCCTACTCCCCTCTACTCAACTCTACTACACTCTACTCTCCCATTTCACTCTACAGCACCCTACTCCAAACAAATCCAGCCTACGACACTTTACTCCCCTCACTTAATTCTAGGGGACTCCACCCCACTAACTTTTAGTCGCACTGGTGCACAGCATAGAAAAAACACATTACCAAAGCCAATAACTCTTGTATAGGCGATAGCCATTGACTTTGCCAATGCTTTTTTTTTCTCCACACAAAAAATATTTGTTATCTTAGAGGAACTCCTTTTGCAATTTTGGAACTGTCCCCTCTCCTCCTACCGCCCCGGGTTTCTATTTACACCTGCCTTGACAGCAATAAATTATTAACCATGTCTGGAGGGGAGGAGGGTGATATTGGGCCGTGAAAATATTCGGAAATGCCTACAAATTGGAGCCTTATTGGTGTTTAAAAACTTCTCATTGCATCCCACCCTTGTACGCACATTCCCTGCATCTGAGATAGATTTGCCAACATGTATTTATTTATTAAATAAGTTTTATATAGCGCTGGCTAGACCTGGAGGTATCAGAGCGCTTTACATAAGGTGCCACAGAAATTATATAATTACTTCAGTTACACGTTACATCAGTTACTAGAAACACATTTCAAGAGTGTAGAAGACGAAATAAATGGAGTTTGGAAGGGTAAGGTGGTGGGGTAAAGGGGAAGGAGTTAGATAGAAAGGAGAGACGAAGGAGGGTCTGCCCAAAGTCCGGCTGGGTAGGTGACGACCGGGAGGGGGGGGGGGTTTAGTTCACAGTCCATCTCCTCTATTGCTATCAGGTAGCTCCACCGGGCACCAGCCAAACAGCTAGGTCTCAACGGGAAACAATTTAAGAGCAAAAGCAGAGGTGGGGAAGAAACTAGACAAATGTCATAAGTCCGGCTGAGTAGGTGACGGCCATGGCGGTGTGCCGGGGCCAATTTCCCCTATAGCTGTCGGTGCAGCTCCGCCGGGAATCGGCCATGTATGTGTTTCTGGTTCCACCAGAATAGAGAGAGGAACATGAGGTGATCCAAAGTCAAGACTCGAGTCGAGACTCAAGACATGTACAAATCTGACTTGAGGACATTTTATATGAGTGTTACTGCATGCTTGTGTATAGATTTATATGTGTAAATCTGATGATTTGTGCTCCAAAATTCAATTTAGGTGTTGAAATGACTTTGAGAAACCCACCCTTGGGCTCATCACTGAAAATCAGGACCTATGTGTGCCATCTAAAAAAAAGAAGTCGGAAATGTACTCAAATATATTAATGCCTATATTTGAGTAGATTTCTGACATTTTTCTTTAATTTATAGTGCTTCAAAGTACTGCTCTTTCCTAATCGTTCGTATGAAACATACGTTTGCTTGTATAAATGTACACACTGAATCTGTGTGTATGCTTAAATACATTTCAGTAGTGGTTTAGAAACAGATAAAAAAACAAATGCTAATGGAGAAATTCCTTGCCTCCCCTTCCCAATCTGGATACTGATATACTCCTGCCTTGACAGTACATTTCTGACCATGTTCCAAGTAGCGATGGGCTATAAATAATTGTGAGTAGTCCCAAACATACGTGAGATTGTGGGTATTTATGAACTCCGTGGGGCTTGATCGACATGAAGCATCCACCCCATGAAGCAGATATACTTACAATCTTTTGTAATTATAAATATATGTTTGCGCACCCCAAACGTAGATTCACACTTAGGAAACTGACGATGTGTACATGCGCAGATGACAAGTTCGGGCCAGGCCAGAATTCCATGTAAGAAACGTAGGAAATACAGTATGTTACGGATCTGGTTTTAGCTCTAGCTCTAAAGCCGGAAAGCTCACATTATGCGACATAGAGCACACCAAAAGTCACAGTTCACTTTCAGATATGCATTTTTCCTTTAGAATTATTGTTGCATCCCCCGTTTTAGTCTTTCTCTATCAAGGAATCAACTGGACAAATTACTGTTCTTGTTTTTAAGTCGAGCCTACTAGTCAGCACATGCACTGTCTGTTGCAAGACATATTCCGGGCTTACCCAGAGTGTAAAGGGGCTTGGAGTCCGCCCATGTCTTCCCATTGGTTCGCATTCCTGTCACTCTCATTTGCTTGCTTCTTATTCGATAGCTTACCTTGGGCAACTTGTGTCAGGTCCCAATCCAGGAACATTGCCAATTTAATTGTGTCCTACCACTGTTCAATTTTAGGGACCTGCTTTTTTTAGGTCTCGCCTAGGCAGCGTGCAAGTGCTGCTCTAGGAGATGACCTTTAGAAATTGGTCAGCTCTTTTTAAGCACTCGTGCTTGTGCTGGCATCCATCTTGGGGGAGCGAGCAGCAGCGCGCGCGCTTATTGAAAACAGATGGTCCGCGTGCTGCTGCTCGCTCCCGCAAGGTAGATGCCAGCACAAGCACGAGTGTTTGAGTATTTCGAAAAAATTGTCTGCTCTCACTTGTGCCATTGAATGTCTGTCTTTGGAACTTTCTTCCTTTTAGAACAAGGCGTTTTCAGTGAATTGATCCCACACTGTTTCTGCCAAAGCTCTGTCTTACGATAAGGTGGAGACTGCACAGCTTCAACATGGACGCGCTATAGTTTTAAACACTTTGGACTAGATGTAGGTAAATAGGATTTACCGATTCTAAAATACCGAATTTTACTGATTCGGTATTTTAGAATCGGTAAATCCTATGTAGGTAATATTTCGGTAAAAATTACCGAATCGTTAAGATTCGGTAATTACCGAATCGGTAATTACTGATTCGGTAAAGTAGGGAAAGAGTCAAGGGTGGCAGGGTGGCACTTTGACACCCTGTTGCACCCCTGAATAGTGCTTGTGTGCATATGTGGCACACATACATGCCCTAAGGGCATGTATGTCTGTCACATGGCACAGGTGTAAATGCACAGATTTGCATTTACAACTAATAGTTGGTGGTAAATAACGAATCCTGTAAGCACAGAAGCACTCTATAACCCCTTCGATGCGGATGACAAAGCCAGCTCGTCATGGGCGTTACCTGCGCTGCGCGCATGACGAGCTGGCTTTGTCACGAACGCCGCGATTTTCAAATTTCAGTGCGCAGCGGGAAAACCCGCTAGCGCGCATGCGGTTAAAGTGCATCCTACATCTCATTTACTGATTCGGTAAATACCGAATCGGTAAATGATGATTCGGTAAATACCGAATCGGTAAATACTGATTTGTTATTTACCGAATCGGTAAATATACCACCTACATAGAAAAAGCCTATTACCGATCGGTAACGCCAATTTCGGACGTTACCGACCGGTAATAGCCTTCCTACATCTGGCCCTTAAACTCATACGGTGTGTTTTCATATCACTGCATTTAAAAGCCCCGGTATAATCTTGAGCCCTCACACGGCTGCTGTTTTTATTGAATAGGTCCCACGCCATTTCTGCCTTAGCTCTCACTTACTGTAAGTTAAAGATCGCACAGCTTCAACATGGCAGCGCTATATTTTTAAACACTTTATGGGAGATCCACCCAGTCCATCCTTATCAACAGAACAACCCTGTGTCTGGGACTGTGTGTCTGTTCATCGCTATCGGCAGGCTGCCTGCTACGTAGAGGGTCTGTTGCTGCTCGTCTCTATCAGCAGATCTAGAGCTTCAGCGTTTACACACCCTCCTCCATGCCCCGCACTCATCAGCCTCCACTTCTGTCAAGAGCAGCCTTAAGTGTGTGTCAGCAGGTACCTCCGGGCTCTGCCCTGCCCATGAGCCCTGCTCCTTACACGCTTCTTTGTCTTCAATACATGTCTGTGTTTTATTTCACCTAGGTGGTGTTATCTCTTGCAGCGCCAAAAAACCCTGGGTAGCCAAACGCTCTATACTAATATTATAATATAACAACATAACCTCCCTTAGAACCCTCTGAAGCCTCTCTTGTTAGTCCTTCCCATCCATCTCCCAACTCCCTTACTAAGATCTCTCTGCATACCAGACCGTCGGTTCTTCTTGTGCCACCCAGAGGCATGTTTTCCCCTCCACCTCTTCTCGCGCCTTGGTGTGTCCGTCTATCAACTGTTAACCCGCCCCGCCCCTGCCCCCTCCATACCTCTCCCTGCTGTTACAGGCCACTTGTTGGTCTCACTTAGGGTCCTCATCTTTCAAAATCAAGGCTCAGATCAGTACAAATGTCAGGGGTGGACACGGGTGAGTCCCATCCATTAATTTTAAAAAAGGGACCCTGTTCCTTTGGAGGCTGAAGGAAGCAAAGCCGTCACCTCGTGACCTGACACTGCAGCTGCTTGAATTTTCAAACACTGCCAGTGTGTATAATCTGTACTCGAGGTGTTTTTACAGCCCCCTTCATACAGGCAGCAGGCCATTTATTTGTGAGAGAAACTCATTGGGGCGTTATCTTTGAATCTCTTTTCTGAGAAGAAACAGGCAACGTCACACCATTATTTGTTGTACCGTCACTTCCTGTGAAGTCATTCTGGATTGCGTATGCTAATTAGTCCCTCCACTATTTTTGTTAGGGCTATGGCCCTGGATGAGAGCTATTTTATGAAAAGGTCTAAAACACTGTTAAGGACATTGATAATGAAGATAATAATAATACCGGGCCAAGGGCTCCGAGCGAGGGCAGGAGTGGTTCAGCCGTGCACCTGCAGCCCTTACAGACATCGGGCAGGGATGACTGTTAAGAGGGCCGTGCTCCCGGACTCAGGCAGCTGGAAGCATAGCCAATAGGTCTTGCCTTCGAGACCTTTATAAGTATTTAGTTATGCAGCACAATATCCTTGGGGCAACAACTTCAACTCTTGCATGGCTAAACACTTATAAGGTTCCAAAGGCGAGACCTATTGGCTATGCCAATGCTAGTTTTTAATCTTAAGCACTCCATGAGAGTTCATATGTTTTTCAGCTGTCATTCCTAGTGTGCTTCTCTTATCTCCTTCTTGCTATTGTTTCACTCTCACACCTGTGTGCTACTTCTGTACCTGCTCTACGTTGCTCTCTCGCCCATTGCTTCTCCTCCCCATCCCCTGTTTTGCATTTCCCACCTGTGTCCTCCTATTTCACCTGTTGCCTCTCCTACCCACATCGTGGTTCTCCTTATTGGTTGTTTGCCCTTGTGCTTCTTCCCTGCAGCTCCACGTTGCTCACATGCACTTTGCTTCTCCTCCCACTCCTCTTCCATGTTGCTTTCTGAACCCACGCCCTCCTTCTTTCTCACATGTTGCATTTCCTTCCTATCCTGCCTTTCATGTTGCTTCCTCCCACCCATGTGTATGCACTGTGTAATACACCAGAAGATAAGCTTAGCTTGACAACTAAAAAGCATTGACCAACATATAATGTAGCTGTAATGCATTCTACTATAACAAATGCACCAAATGTACCTATGTTTGTATAAGACCCAAGAATCTTAAAAAACCCAATAAAGTGTGTTGTATTTATTTTTGCTTCCTCCCATCCCCTATCGTGTTGTCCTCCCCACTCCACCCCACCATGTTGATCCCCTCACCCCACAGTGTTGCCCCCACCAACCGTAATGTCCCCTGTGAGTAGTTGGCCTGGTATATGCTGTCCTCTAGTTATAGTGGACACCTTACACCAGTCCAAACGACCCTTATTAATGATTACGTTAAAGACAACCTTTATTGAAAGCTATCCTAGTAGTAGCTATGGAGAGCAAACTGCAGGCTAAGTCTCAAAGGAATGTAAAGCAGCTTGGTTTACCAGATTATACCCTCCTGAATGACCAAATGAAAAGAGAACCACACAAGGTGTATATAAAATATATGCATGTATTACTAAAACACTCTCTACTAACCTCTTTATGAGATTAGAGACCAAGGCACACAATAATACAGTAATAGAACAACAGTAAATAGCACAATACACAGTGTGCTCCAGGGTGAGACCGAACCATATACTAAGAAAGTGGTATAACAACCACGACTTGACTAGACACAGTGCCTAGAACACATAGAATCATCGCTGGGACCCCAAGGAACCACCCAAGTAGAGAAAAAAATTTAATGAGCAAATAGGCACGAAAACAACTAACATCTGGTGTAGGGACCTGAAGATATGATTTTTCAAAAATGTTAATGTTTCTAGTGCCAGAAAGCACAAAGCGCCAACCATGATTATCTGGTCTTGCTAGACTAACAAAGACAAAAGTTAACGCTGACCACGATGGAGTGCGAGTTGGATGCACAGGCCAGGTTAGTCCTGGTGGAAAGTTTACCTCCTGACTTAGTTATTTTTCTGGAAAAAGTTCTAATCAACAAGGTTGTCGGCAGGTCGACTGCCAGATATATCCTAAATAGGACTCATCAGCAGCCGGCTGAAGCACAGGACCTCAGTGGGAGCCTCAGCTCCAGTGGGAAGTTTGAGGCTCTCAATTTCAAAGACAGGAAAACTCTGAGTGGGCAAAGTCAAGATTCAGGAAGATGTCATTCTCGTCTGATTGCTGCTTGGTGTTGGTCCTGGTGTAGTCCTCTATGTTCAAACTTCGAAACTTTTCTGAAAGTTAGACTCCTTTCACCAGGACAAACCAGCAAGTTTACTCCAACCAGCAGTTTGCCGTTGGTGGCGGTCTGGTGGTAGCACCCTGGTTCTTTTACAGAAAGTTTAGGAAAAGTATATGAGGACCTTTTGGGCATCACTTGGGGGTTAGGACTCAGCCTTCCAGAAGCCACCAGCAGGGTCCAGGGCAAACAGAGTTGGAACTGGTCGGCTGGGTTCAGCAGAGATTTGGGCTTCTTGCAGCTTTTGTGTTCCTGGAGCTAAACGGGAGGCTAGCCAACTAGTCCCTGGAGTCCACTCTTCTGTCCTGGGCACAAGTGGGGAACAGGTCCAGCAGTTGGAGTTTCCCTTCACAGGTTCAACAGCAGGTGCAGTCCTTCTTCTGTCTTCCACTGGTTCAGGTGTGTTTAAAGAAGGTAGCCAGGGTGACCCTTTTATGGCTGGTACTAGCCTGCAGGTGAGGGGAAACTCCCTGGCCAAAGGTTCCCAGTGGCAACACTGTCCAGTTTGGCATCATTTCTTGGGGTTTGGACCTAATCAATCACACATTGCCCTACTCTGCCATAATCCAACATGACAGAAACTTGCTTCCCCAGGTCAGAGCTCTGGGCACACCCTTGAAGTGTGTCTAGGGAAATGAGACTTCCAGTGTAAACCAGTTCTGGAACAGGTTTTCTCCCCTAGGGAATTGGGGCCAATCTTGCTACCTGGGGAGTGGCTGTGGCAGGGCTAAGTGTGCGTTATATTGGCCTGTGACAGAGATGCCCCTTTGAAGCTTGTGCAGTCAGTGAGCAAATCCCCCAGGTCATCATGTGAGGCAGAGTTCACACCTCCTCTCAGCCAAGGTCCTTTTGTTCCCTTCTCCTGGAAACCATTCACACCTCCCAACAGGGTGCCAGTTAGGGATTAACTCTGAAAAGGCAGGAAAATACTAACTTTCTAATAAAGTATTTTCAAAGTAGTAATTCAAAATACGACTTTACTGTCGCATTGAATTTTAAATTGCTAATACTTTGAGTCCTTGAACCATGGATCTAGCTATTCCCAAATTAAGTTATGCATTATACAATGTTATAATGTAACCCAGTGCGTTTCGATGGGAGAGTCAGCCTTGCCACATTGAAACACGACTTTGGCGCCTGAAGACATGCTTCACATTGTCATTTTCGTGGTGGAACATTGAGTGCTGCAGCCCACTAGTGACATTTAACTTACAGGCCCTGGGTACACAAGAGTA
This sequence comes from Lissotriton vulgaris, assembly GCF_964263255.1. Classification (NCBI taxonomy): domain Eukaryota; kingdom Metazoa; phylum Chordata; class Amphibia; order Caudata; family Salamandridae; genus Lissotriton; species Lissotriton vulgaris. The sequence continues at coordinate 338,767,501 of NC_141687.1, read as the reverse complement.
CCATATGCTAGGGACTTATATGTAGGTTAAAGATGCCAATCCAACATGTTTTTATGGGTAAGAGCACACACAGAGTGCTGGACGGCACGCCCCAGCATTCTGAGTCCATACACCAGCAATAAAATGCATGTCAAAAGGGCATTCCATACAGTATGCCAATGTTGTGTAGCCTTATGCGCCAAATAATACTAAAGTTCCTAACTAGAAGTAAGATTTTACACAGGGCCCTCCCCATACCCCCTCCCCCCCCCCCCCCCCAGCGCCTTGAGACCCCCACAGGTGAGTAGCGCGCTTCACAAATCCCTAATTGATTGATTGGTTTCCTACCCTAACTCCAAAGCACAGACCATATACTACATCTGCAAACTCTGATCACCAAACCTGTAAAGAATATATCCAAGGAGACGATATCTGCATGCTTTATTGACTTCTTAGAAGCATTTAATTAAATCTGGATAACATACAAAATAAAAACTCATGCCTCCATAAGCTGTTATGCAAACCGGGGAAGTCAAACAGGACTTGTGTGACTACCCCCACCCCTGTGCAGTCTTAATGTTAATGATTTGGCAGAACCGCTAGAGAAGGCCCAAGCTCGGACATAAAATATCATTTTTATTACCTACATACCTCAATAGCATCAGAAAAGTTACCATGTTCATGCTTCATTGCGTGCAAGAGTACTGCAAAACATGGGTTGTGCAGGTAAACCTAAAACAGACCGAGATTGTCATCTTCCAGATAACAATTGAAGAACAAGTACAATGTACAAAACTTACACAGTGGTGCTGAGATAGATCGCAACATAGATTACCCTTAACTAAAGCCTAGAGTAATTGTATTCCTTAGGTTTAACCTTCTAACAGAAAAAGTTTAAGAAAAATCACTAAGTTCTTCATATCTTATCGACAAATGACTAACATACTTCAGTCAATCGACTAGTAACTAATGCTAAAAAAAAAATTGGGGTCATAATTCTTTTTATTGCAATTTTGCACATCTTTTATACAGTACATGTAAGACGTGAGAACCATTAATGCATCATGGGATGCTATTTTCAGAAACAGTTTCATACATTGTGGCAATGGTCCCGGTCCGCATATTACTTTCAGTTGTAACTTTTAACAAAACAAAAAATCTCTCCCTCCCTAGGAAGAACATTAAAAAAGAAAATTATTTTAAAATTAAAATCGTGACTGGGCAAGGTACTCAGTCAGAACTTCTGAGGCTAGGTAATGTCTACAAGTGTACGCATTTGGGGGTTGGGGGGAGCATTGCAGTTGGGAGTGGCCTCAGTGTGTTTCAGTTGTCGTGGGAGAGACCAGTTAGAATTGGAAGAGTTGTAGAGCCTGTGTTCTTGAAGGGCACGCCAGCAGCGGTAGACCCTTCGAAAGGTAGCTGGCTAGAGACCTCCAAATGTATCTAAAATCTTTTAATCGTGTTATCTCTGCATTCTTATGTTCGGGTGTTACGGTTGGTGCCTTACAGCAACAAAAGAGTATGTAGAAGGGACTGATATCCCACAAAGACAAATGAGCATTGAAACACTGAATCGGCAGTTCCGCACAGTTTTTTGCACAGAAACCGTCCCAAGTCCCTGGTGCAGAACAGAACTGGCGGGATTACTCCTTTTCTGATATCCGGAAATTAATCTGTAAATACTAGTGCCATGTCGACTCTACCAGAAGACTATAAGATTAAATGGCCAATCATCCAAATTAATTGGTGGATCAGTATCCAACGGAATTCTGACATTGAAAATCTTGGAAGGAGGCAGGTTTACTCATCAAATTAGAACAGGCCCTAAGGAACAGAAAGCAAGCAGAGCTGTTAGAACGATTTACTTTCTATAGGTTCCCTTCCTCTAGCTCTTCAAATGGAAAACTGTTGAGGGGCAAAGGGTGGAAGTAGGGGTCAATCATGCGATGCCCAGGGGGGTCACATGGTGTATGATACTACTTCCATTATCCATAACGTTTTAGTGAATTGATGTTCATGGCTTGTAAACTGTCAAACCCACTTTGAGAAAACAGTGCACGTCAGAAAAATTCTGATGCAAGCAGTATGGCACCAATGCATGCTTTCTTTTACGTGGATTTCACTTCCCTCTGAGGCACCCTTCCTCTCCTTTTTAGGTCTCGCGACCTATCAATGCGCATGCGCATTGAGCGGAGCGAGAATTCAAGTGCTCAAAATAATCGTGAAACCAAGGGTTTTGTTCGTGCGTTTTCTTTGAGTTCACGTGAATCACGTGACCAAACAAGCACGTGCATCAGCCTCCCTCCCTCCCTCCCTCCTAATTGCATTTTTTTCACGGCCGCCACCGCATCAAAGGGCTTCTCCCTTTGATGTGGTGGCGGCTTCTCCTCCCCTAATTATTCATGGCTGGTTTCTCTTTCAGCGCCTCCACTCTTTCCCAGGCTTGTAAAATGACCGGATTCCCCACCCTGTGCTGTTCAACCTGCATTGCGTGAACGTCAGTCTATGATTCAGTCTTTGCTGTGTTAACCATCATTTGTGCAGCACACATTTATTTTCCTGTGTGTTACCCTTTGTTCACGATCTCCCTCCAAAAATGTTATAATAATCAGCTGTCACAGTTTCCGTCCTTACAGGATGTAATTTCAAGCGAAAGAGGTTAGACTAGTTAGCACAAACAATGTAATCTGTGCTCAGAGACCCGCAGTCTGCAAATATTTGCAGTCACGCTCACATGCTGGCTCCTCTGCTACCTGAGGTTTGAAGCACCGAGTGGAATGCATTTTATGGAAAATATTCAGACTGTTTTCTCAGAATTCTTGGATGGTGGTTATTTTAAGCCAAGGTTTTCAGTTTCTTGAGCTTAAATTACATTTCTTGAAAACACTTCGAGACAGATGTGAGAATCCTCACATTCCAGTTTGCGTGATGAGTCAAACATTCCACGAGGTTCAATAACCAGTACCTTCTTTTAAGAGATGGAGAAAGTTTACAATTTCTTGTTTTACTCGTTGTTCAGCTCTCCCGTTTGCTCGTCAGCTGCCCAGCTTCATCCTTCTGAGCTCTCGTTTACACGTCGCACTTCTTCAGCCCAAAGATATGGCACGCATTAGTCATAATGAATCCGCAATGCAGACCAGGTCTCTTGCAAAACTTGAAGCAACCACAAATGATATTCCCTCTCTCCCTTGAAATCTGCCTTCCACCCCGACATTTTTTTTATTCATCTGCCGCTGGACGTTTTTATTGTGCTCAAATTCTTATGTTACCCAGGCATATGAATAAAGCCGAACACCACAGAAGTGCTAGCAGCTGCAAATTCTCGGAATGTCTGTCAGGGCCACAGACTGGAGAGATGTGCCCGGCCACATTTGTGCTGGATAAAAATTGCGTAATATCGCATGCCACAACACCTCATTCTTTAGGTGTGAGAAACCGAGTCACAGAGCTCTTGGTGTCAGGCCTGTCGGTGATTGCAAATACACACACGCAGACAACCACACACACAACAACCACACACACAACCACTCCACACACACAACCACACCCGCACACACAACCACACCCATACACAACCACACACTCAACCACAAAACCACAACCACACACACAACCACAAAACCACAAACACGCACACACAACAACACACACACAACCACACCGTCAGTGCACACTTTCACCAGGCACAGACACCATCAGTCGTCCGTGCACGCTTTCACCGGGCACAAACCCCACCAGCCGTCAGTGCACGCTTTCACCAGGCACACACACACCACCAGCCGTCAGTGCACGCTTTCACCAGGCACACACACACCACCAGCCGTCATTGCATGCTTTCACCAGGCACACAGACACCTCCAGCCATCAGTGCATGCTTTCACCAGGCACACACACCACCAGTCGACAGTTCACACTTCCACCAGGTACACACACCACCAGCCGGCAGTGCACACTTCCACCAGGCACACACACCACCAGCCATCTGTGCACACATCAATTGTTAACGCATCCACAAATAACTATTGTAGCAATCGCAGTATGGCGCTCTTTACTTTTAAACATATTCATCTAAAGCGCAGCATGCCACCATTGCTACAAAAATAAATACACATTTTATTGGCCTACAATAATAGACTTTTGTTGCAATTGGTGTTGCAATATTTAACAATGCCAATAGCTCAAACTTAATGCGAGACCTATTGCATTGCAAATGGTTGTTTAATAAGTCCTCTAATTGGTTATGCTCTTGAGGGGGGTACCCTGCATCCTTATTCCTGTGATGCCCTCTCCTGTCCATTTTATCTTTTTTAACTGATGTCTGTGTCTGCCCTGTATCGAAGGTCCATTCACCACATTGGCTTGTGCTTTACAGACTAAACTGGAGATGCAGAAGGCGTTGGAGCAAGATGCCACCGTGTACGAGTACGACAGTGTTTATGATGATATACAAAAGAAAAAAGAGGAGACCAACACTGCCCAGATGATGGCTGGTAAAGAGAAAAAGGTACTCCACCCTCCACTTTTTAGAACTTTTTAGCTGCAGAAAGTGAGACATGTCTTGCAGGAGATGCTTCAGATCAGGATGAGAGCACTTGGGCATCGGTTTAAGTGACATCCCATACAGAAAGAGAATTACTGTAAGTAAAGGTGAATTCTGTGATAGCCAGGAGGGACGTATGACACAACCACGCATGCCATTACAACACAAGTCATTACTATTCTTATACTTATACCACGCATACCATTACAACAACAAAAATATATATGTATGTATGTATATATCAAGATTCCAACCACTGTGTAGATTAGGGATCCTTGGTACTGATGAATTGCCACAAGATCAATAGTGACTTATTTTGACAAGAAACATATTGAAGGACTGAGCTATCTAAGATCATTGTCTCTTCTGATAGCCAACCCCATTTTAATTAGACAAGTGGACTCGCGTATTAAACTCCCTTGTGGGCCACTTAGTCTATTGTAATATGCACTTTTTCCATACACACACGATTTACATCAATCTACAACAACAGCCCCACACATCACATATGGCATAAAGTTTAAAATATCTCTGGCAAAGAGCCTCATTGCAGGTGCCCGTCGCATTACAGCGCCGGCCAACATGGATCATGCCATATGATGAAGCATAACACCCTTCTGGGTGTGTGAGGGCTCTTGCTCCTGAGTAATCATACTCCCCTGGCTGATACCTCAGTTTATAACCAGCCTTATATTTTGTATCTTCATCTTTCTATTAAAGGAACTGCATACCCTTGTTGTGATGTTGAATTCTGTGATAGCCAGGGGTGACGTATGATGCAATCACGCATACCTTTACCACACATCCATTACCATGCATATGCCTTTACCAAGCATGCCTTTCCCACGTAAGTCATTACTACACTTATGTCTTTATCACTCACCCCTTAACAACAACAGAAAATGAATACATATATATCTATTACCTTACTGACCCCAACCCCAAAACTTAACCAACCCTCAACCGTAAAAGTACCCTTGCCATCCAAATACCCTTACCCATCCTAAAAATACTCTTGCCACCCAAATACCTTTACCCATCCTAAACCCTAAAAATTCATTTGCCATTCAATTACCCTTACCCACCCGAAAAATACCCTTACCCACCCTAAACCCTAAAAAAACCCTTAGCTCCCAAATACCCTCACCCTCCCCAAACCCTAAAAATACCCTTTACACCTAAATACCCTTACTCACCCTAAACCCTAAAAATACCCTTGCTACCCAAATACCCTCACCTACAGTGAACCCTAAAAATATCCTTGCCACCCAAATATCCTCACCCACCCTAAACTCTGGAAATGCCCTTGCCACCTTAATACGCTCACCCAGCCTAAATCCTAAAAATACCCTTTGTACCCAAATACCCTCCCCCATCGTAAACCCTAAAAATACCCTTGCCACCCAAACACCCTTACCCATCCTAAACCCTAAAAATACCCTTACCGCCCAAATACCCTCACCCACCAGGAACCGTAAAAACACCCTTACTGCCCAATATTCCTACCCACCCATAAATCCTAAAAATACCCTTACTCCCAATACCCTTATCCACCCCTAAACGCTAAAAACACCTGTACCACCCTATACCTTTCCCACCCTAAACCCTTAAAAAACCTTTACCCTAATTCATATATATTTTATATATATACATAAAATAAAGCTGATTAATTTACCTGCAATATACTTATGTTTTCGATGTAAAGGCATGTGTGGTAAAGGCATATGCTTGGTAATGGATGCTTGATAAAGGTATTGCATGGTAATGACCGCGTTGTAAAGGTTGTTTCCCAACCAGAGGTGCTGCTGGTTAGGATAGACCCTCATGCGCACATGTACTGGAGGACCAAGACCTGAAACAGGCAAGTCTTGCAGCTGATGAGACGTGAGGTGTATTCACCCTCCAGCTTGCATGGCTCCTTTCCTATCGTAGGCGGGTGCAGTACTATTAATGAACATTAGCAGATGCGTTAGTAGGTTCTGATACTAGAATGACAATGGGTGCTGTAGGTCAAGTGAAAAGTGCATTGAGTGTGTTTGTGTGGGTCCAACCCCCTAATAGGAGACCATACTGTAGAAGAGGATAAACACACCCTAGGAAAGAAATGTGGAGTCCATTTCTGGTATTGCAGTAATGTTACTAGTCAAGAATAAAATGCACTGGGAGAAACGTGGGTGTTATAGTCCTGGTAAAGGCAGGGTGCAGCAGATAATGAACAAGGCTCCCAAGTATTAGCTGTTTGCACCCATTCATAGGACGGTGTGCACTGCAGGGCTGAGTTGAGGTGAATTGGTCGAGCTGTGTATTCATGTAACGTTACGCTGGCACAGTCTCAAGGGGGCATTCCGTCATTTGCATGTTCCACATGTAAATGACAAAACACTTGGCTCTGTGCCTGTGCCATAAAACATATGCAAATTACAAAAAACAATTTGATGGACAGAATGTAGATCAATGTCTTACATTCACCCCAGTACAAGGATCTGGGCCTAAATCCATCGTTTTTTTGCACTCCACAGCACCCTGGGTCAGATAAAGGCTTTATGCAAATCAGCTCTGACCCTGTGCCCCATGGGAACAGTCCAGTCCGAACTACAACAGCCATATCTTTCCTAGACCGGAATCAAGCATCCGAGGACCGGACCGGTTTCGAGGTAACACCTCTCATCAGCCCGGCTAGCTTGACTCCAGTGGTGTGGAGGCTCTGGGACCCACGTCTGAGCTACCCCAGTACACTCGGGGAGAAAATTACAAAAAACAATTTGATGGACAGATTGTTGTTTTTTGTAATTTTCTCCCTGAGTGTACTGGGGTAGCTCAGACGTGGGTCCCAGAGCCTCCACACCACTGGAGTCAAGCTAGCCGGGCTGATGAGAGGTGTTACCTCGAAACCGGTCCGGTCCTAGGATGCTTGATTCCGGTCTGGGAAAGATATGGCTGTTGTAGTTCGGACTGGACTGTTCCCATGGGGCACAGGGTCAGAGCTGATTTGCATAAAGCATTATCTGACCCAGGGTGGTGTGGAGTGCAAAAAACGATGGATTTAGGCCCAGATCCTTGTACTGGGGTGAATGTAAGGCATTGATCTACATTCTGTCCATCAAATTGTTTTTTGTAATTTTCTCCCTGAGTGTACTGGGGTAGCTCAGACGTGGGTCCCAGAGCCTCCACACCACTGGAGTCAAGCTAGCCGGGCTGATGAGAGGTGTTACCTCGAAACCGGTCCGGTCCTCGGATGCTTGATTCCGGTCTGGGAAAGATATGGCTGTTGTAGTTCGGACTGGACTGTTCCCATGGGGCACAGGGTCAGAGCTGATTTGCATAAAGCCATTATCTGACCCAGGGTGGTGTGGAGTGCAAAAAACAATGGATTTAGGCCCAGATCCTTGTACTGGGGTGAATGTAAGGCATTGATCTACATTCTGTCCATCAAATTGTTTTTTGTAATTTTCTCCCTGAGTGTACTGGGGTAGCTCAGACGTGGGTCCCAGAGCCTCCACACCACTGGAGTCAAGCTAGCCGGGCTGATGAGAGGTGTTACCTCGAAACCGGTCCGGTCCTCGGATGCTTGATTCCGGTCTGGGAAAGATATGGCTGTTGTAGTTCGGACTGGACTGTTCCCATGGGGCACAGGGGCAGAGCTGATTTGCATAAAGCCATTATCTGACCCAGGGTGGTGTGGAGTGCAAAAAACAATGGATTTAGGCCCAGATCCTTGTACTGGGGTGAATGTAAGGCATTGATCTGCATTCTGTCCATCAAATAGTTTTTTGTAGTTTTTTTTTTTTTGTTTTTTGTTTTTTTTTTATAAAACATATGCAGCCACAGAGGCAAAGGAGCTGTCAGGGGCTCATTGATTCTATGTCAGGACCGGAGGCTTCAGATTATGCTTTTTCCCTTCTTTGCTGTTTATTAACAAACCAATCAGCAGCCAAAAAAGCATCAATAAAAGCCTTATACCTCAGAACAAAGATATAAAGGCTATCATAACTTTAGAAAAATTCAGAATAAACTATAATTCCCATGGTCAGCAGCAGAACAGTCTGCACTATAGTCCTTCATTAGTGTCCATGGCATCTAGATAGGACGTCCCTCCTATGACCACTTCCTCTTTCTTCGCTGCTTAGCAGCCAGTTAAGTGGTTTTTGTCTTTCTCCTCACTGGGTTTCTACTTTGTGGGGTATTTTAAATGATTTGGGTATTGAAAGCTTGTACGCTTTAAGGGGTTATTGTTTTGCTTTTCAGAGCCCCTTTAGGTCGCGGGAGCATTCGCTGCTCTTCACGCGACTTTCCATGTGTTTAGCTGCCGCCTCCGACCGCTAGGGGGAGCCAGTGCGTCTCGTTCGCCTCAGCGCGGCTGTCTCGTCAGGGAGACCGCGCTGAGGTGAACGAATCGACGGAGCCGCCCAGCTGCCTCACCGTGACGCTCAGCTCGTCTGAGTCTGTACGGCCACAGATTTAATCCTTAAATACGCCCTGCTGAGGTTCTGTACAGCGGCTTTGCCGCGTTGCCGCCTACGGGCGTTTCTGCTATTTGGGCACCTTGTTTTCCTGCATTTTATTATTTCAGCAGCGCGCAGGGAGGCAGCAGTGACCCGGTCCTATTGAGGGTCAGCGTGCTGTGGGTTGGGTGCCCCCCTTTACATCCCGGTACCACTGGGCCCAAAACTACGGCAGAGTTCCTCTGTCACACATACTTTAAACAGGCTACTACCTGTTGTCCTGCTCCTGTGCCTTCCCCCCTCTCGCCTTAACATTAAGAGGTGCTTGGGTTGCGCTTTACAGGGAGATGGACCAAGATGAATATTACGAAGAGGAGGAATCTCATCAGTATTTAAATGATGAGGAGATTTATACAGCGGTGGATAGTTCCATTTACCGCTGCGTGCAGGAGATCGTAGGACCTATGGAAGATCGACTCTCTGGACGCATTATTCAGGAGTGCAAGAGAATCACTCAGGCACATTTGGGGGCCTCTGGCTCTACGCAGCCCCTTGGGGAAGGTTCCCCCCCAGCCCCTAAGAAAAAGTGTAAGGAAGGGGTGGCTGGTGCGTCGCAGGGTGTAGACAGGGACGCCTTCGAGTGCCTGCGTGACGCATTTTTAGCCAAGGCGACCGCGACTACCCCTGCGCCTCCACCGGCCCCGGGCCCTTTAGGGTCCTTAGGGACAGCGCCCTCGTCCCCTGGAGGGCTTTCCCCGGCAGACACTGACAATGAGGATGGGTCAGTGCGTTCCTGGCAGCCCTCGGGCTCTGCCACTGAACTACCCCAGGATAGTTCGGGCATGCTGGTCCCGGATGAAATAATGCATCCGCGGTCGGCTGCCTGGACACCGGGGGAGAAAGTGGCAAAGTTCGTCGCAGGGCGCCTATGCAAGCCCCTTGAGAAGGACGCAAGGAGCTGTCTGCGCGGGGAATGTCCTAGGCCCACATTGGAGGGCAAAGTGGCCCTTACTCCCGAGCTAGACCCTAAAATGGCCACTTTTTTGGCGAGTGTAACCAGGTGACTGGTAATCAGGGCAGCAACAAGGAAATGGACTGGTGGTCTTTCAATGCTGAAGAGTTACTTACTCCTTCCTCACAGGACGAGCCCTGTTCGTGGCGAATACCCTCAGATGAATTGCAAGCAGGCCCCTTTAACTGGCAGTCCGACCTGGATGCAAGGACAGCCCACCGTGACGTATCCTTCCTCGCATTGGATAAAGAGCCGGAACATTGGAAATCGGCGTGTGACGTCACCGAACTTGGAGTGTGCCGAGGAGAGGAAGACGCGGAGGAAGAACGCCGGGAAGGAGAAGAGGAGAACGCCAAGCCAGGACGAGAAGTAGACGAAGCTGGGGAAGGCGAAGCGCTGCTTGCCGAAGAAGACGAGCCAGGAGGCCAACGAGACCGCGCTGCGCCGTGCCACACTCCCGAGGGAGGAGTGTGGCTACGACAGGTACGGGACAGGTTCTCGAGCTGGGTGGGACGGCGGGGTTATCTACCCGCAGTTAAAAGACCCTCTACCTCCTAGTTTCCCTGCACACCCCTTACCCTGTAAAGTTACCTTTCCTCACGTCAAAGCAATAGAAAGCGGTAAAGCCTGAGCACTAGAAGGTGTCCCTCACTCCCTGGTACCCCTGGAGTTGAAAACGTAGAGGACGAGAAAGTAATTGGTCCTTTTCTTTTGTTTATTTGTCTCCCGGTAAACACTGCGAGAGAGGCCCGGTGAGAGAAGCGCCGTCCAGACCAAGACAGCCCTAGAAGAGAGAATTCACCCCAGCCGGCACCACGGATCCTGCCGAGTTTGCTAAAGAGAGACTAACTTTTCGTAAAAAGAAGTTGTATGTAAAAATAAAACCTGCTTTACCCAAACACCGTGTACAGCCCGTTCCTGACCCACCCTTACAGCGAAGTTCGTTAAAGATCCTCGCAAGGGGATTTATCGCTCCTGGCGCTGCTGTCAGGACAAGCTTCTGGATGCCATAGGTCCTATAACTAAGATCCTGGACATGGCGGAGGAAGCGAAAGTGTCAGGTGCGGCCATTTCCCCAGATGTCCTGTCCAACTGGGCACAGAGAGTAGTGGTTTTTCTGGGGAACGCCAATTGCACCCTTTCCACCGAGCGCCGGAGGTCCCTCCTCATTAAGCTTGACCCGAAACTGGGAGACTTGGCCTCCTCGGAGGCGGGGGCGGTGGCCCAAGGGGGCCTTTTCGGGGACCCCTTTATCAAAGAATTAGGGAAGTTTGTCTTTACTTTTACGTCCCTTGATAGGGCGCAGTCAAGTATAAAGAGGGTTTTCCAACAGCGTTTCTCTAGGGGGGCCGGTCGCGGTGGGGGCCTCGCGACCGGCCGTGGTGGTCAACAACCTGCCAACAGAAACCAAGGCTCCGGAAGAGGACAATTTAATGCCTCAGCAAACTACAATACCTTCTATCCAACCAGAGGACAGCGCTTCCGAGGGCGCGGTGGTTTCAAGAATGCCGGTGGAAACAATCCAAACGGTGAGTGTTATATCGGCAGACAGTGTCAGCATTGGGGGGAGGTTAGCCCTGTTCCCAGAGGCATGGGCCGGAATAACGTCGGACGCTTGGGTCTTACAGACCGTCCACGGCTTTCATATAGAGTTTTACGATCGACCATACCAAGACAGACCCCCACACCCTATCGTTTTCTCTCAAGCGGATGCGCAACTGGTCGACGAAGAGGTCGCCGACCTGTTGCGCAAAGGGGCCATTTGTCGTTCAACTCGACATCCGGCCGGGTTTTTGAGCAACTTGTTCCTGGTGGACAAAGTGGATGGGGGAAAACGTCCGGTAATCAACCTCAAAGAGTTCAACAGGTGGTTGGTTTACCGGCATTTCAAGATGGAGGGGATCCATCTCTTGCGGGATGTGCTCCTCCCGAACGACTGGATGGTCCGTCTGGACCTCAAGGATGCGTGCTTAGTGGTTCCTATCCACCCTCCGCATCGTCGTTTTCTTCAATTCCAGTTGATGGGTCAAATTTTCTAGTTTACCGCCCTTCCATTCGGTCTTTCATCGGCGCCTTGGTGCTTCACCAAGCTACTCCGGCTGTGGAGCTCTTGCGGGGCCAAGGAATTCGGATGATTGTCTATTTAGACGACATTCTGTTGATGGCACAGTGTCCCAAGAAGTTGAGCCTTCAACTTCAACAGTATCCTTGCTCCAGGGGCTGGGATTTGTAATAAACGGCGTGAAGTCAGTTCTCTCCCCTACTCAGACAGTGGTGTTCCTCGGCTTTACGGTGGACTCAGTGCAGTGCACCCTGAGCCTTCCTTCCAGAAAGATGGGAAAGATTCGTCACCTTCTGCGTCGGACGATCGCGAAATCCCACACATCGCTCCGGTAGATTCCCTGAGTGGTAGGATTGCTTTCCTCATCCATTCAGGCAATTTTTCCGGGCCCCCTTCACTACAGGGCCCTTCAGCGCCTCAAGGCGCATCATCTTCGTCGGGGACTAACATACGATCAGGTGGTTCCCCTCTCAGTCGAGGTGAAGGAGGAAATGACCTGGTGGTTGACTCATATGGAAGCTTGGAACGGCCGGGCGATCTTCGGACCGGTGCCGGACTTAGTCATAGAGTCAGACGCCAGCAGGGCCGGCTGGGGCGCCCGTTGTGGAGGGTTCTCCACAGGCGGCGCCTGGTCGTCCGAAGAGCAGGAGTTGCATATCAACTGCTTAGAACTGTTGGCGGGGTCCTTCGCTGTGAGTTGCTGGACAAAGGATTCGGCCCGCTCCTGAGTCCTACTTCGGATGGACAACATCTCCGCGGTCCGCTATGTCAACCACCTGGGCGGGCTCGTTCCAAAGCCTTGGCGGACTTAGCAAGGTCTTTTGGGACTACTGCCTGACTCGCCATATCTCGGTCACAGCGGAGTACTTGCCGGGTCAACACAACCAAGTTGCGGATTGGCACTCCCGGCACTTGCGGGATTCCAGTCAGTGGAAGCTGGACTCGCAGGTTTTCAGGTGGCTGAACACGCTGTGGGGCCCGTTTTCAGTGGACCTCTTTGCGTCCCGTCTGGACCACCAGCTCCTGCGTTTTTACAGCTGGAGGCCAGACCCTCTCGCGGAGGCCACGGATGCCTTTCTCAAGGATTGGAGTCAGGAACAGTCATTCGCCTTTCCACCGTTTTCGATGGTGCTAAGAGCGGCGGCCCAACTTTGCCGCCAGCGAGCGGACGTGGTTATGGTGACTCCCTGGTGTAGATCTCAAGTCTGGTTTCCGGTTCTACTGGAACTTTCTTGGGATTCTCCAATCCTACTCCCCCAGTTTCCGCGTCTTCTTCTCAACGCGGACGGGAATCCCCACCATCTGATCGTGCAGAGCTCTCTCCGCCTCATGGCATGGAGGCTTTCTGGCGACGCTGGTCGCTCCCAGGCCTTTCGGGACCGGCTGAGAACTTCCTCTCAAAGGCCTGGGCAGGTAGCACAGCGAAGCGATATCGCTCTGCCTGGAATAAATGGTCCCGCTGGTGTCTTCGACGAGACCTGGATCCCCTGGTCGCAGGCGTCATACCAGTTTTAAATTTCTTAGCAGAATCGGCTTGAACAGGACTGGCCTACCGCACTGTCAACGCAATGCGCTCTGCGATCTCAGCAGGCCATAATCCTGTGGCAGGCGCACTGATAGGGGAGCACCCTTTTGTTTGTAGGCTCGTGAGAGGGATTCGCCTCTCCTTACCGCCAGAACCGCGTTACTCGGTTCTTTGGGACGTCAACCTTGTTCTGAATCTTTTTTTGTCTTGGCAAGCAAACCAGTATCTTTCTTTGAAAGAGTTATCGGCAAAACTGGCAATGCTCTTGTGTCTGGTCTCATGCAGGCGGGTGTCTGATGTGCGCGCCTTGGATATCTCGGCGAGGTTTTTTTCCCCGGATGGGGTGGTCTTCACGTTGGGGTGCCGCACGAAATGTGGGTCAAGGTCAATTTCTTATCCGTGTTTCGTGGACGTCCCCAAACTCTGTGTGGTACAATGCCTGAAGGCGTATGAAGATTTAACCCTAGAACTTCGTCCTCTAGGCGAACGACAGCTGTTGATTGCACTGCGGAAGCCACACAAAGCTGTCTCATCACCCACCATCGCCAGATGGGTTTGGTGGATCATGCAGGAAGCAGGTATCGACACGAAGCAGTTTGGTCCCCACTCCGCTAGAGGGGCCATGGCTTCTATGGCTTTCTCTTTGGGAGCCCATCTGGAGGGCCTGATGCGTGCGGCGGATTGGTCCTCGGACTCCACTTTTAAGCGGTTTTATTTCAAACCAGTGGTGGATATAGCGCATTTGGTGGTAAGTAAGCTTTAAACTAGAATAATCTGAAGCCTCCGGTCCTGACATAAAATCGAAATTTGCCTAGCTTAGTAACGGTAAGTTTCAATTTTATTAAGGACACGGAGGCGAGGATTATCCCTCCCGGCCACTGATGGAGGCGATCCCTCCCGTAATACAGTAAGTACGCAGGTTTTCCAGTGGTATTTGATGAGACGTGTTGTGATAATACTGGTGATTAACTGCCTGTTCTGGACCGTTTGGGTTTACAAACCGCTGATGCTGTTGTATGTTTTTTGTTAGGTAACGATGGTGCAAAGCAAGACCAGTGAAATTAAAGCGTGACTCGCGCGAAAAAAGAGGAAGTGGTCATAGGAGGGACGTCCTATCTAGATGCCATGGACACTAATGAAGGACTATAGTGCAGACTGTTCTGCTGCTGACCATGGGACTTGTAGTTTATTCTGAATTTTTCTAAAGTTGTGATAGCCTTTATATCCTTTGTTCTGAGGTATAAGGCTTATATTGATGCTTTTTTGGCTGCTGATTGGTTTGTTAATAAACAGCGAAGAAGGGAAAAAGCATAATCCTCGCCTCCGTGTCCTTAATAGAATTGAAACTTACCATTACTAAGCTAGGCAAATTTCAATTCTGCATCACATTGAGGTGGTGAACTCCTCAAGGGTGCCCTTTGAAAGCTGAGAAATGGGGTCCTATGGAAAGCGCAGACATACCTTTGCAGGAGTCGCTCACCACACTCACCTGCAGGAAGATCTCTGTCTTCGTTTCCGATGTAGGTCCGGTGTTGCCTGCACAGTGATAGGCAGATCACAGGCTTCAATCAGCCGTCAGCCTTTCACTAATGCGCTGCCGGCAGGGAAGGCGCGAGCCCTCAGCTGCGCTGGGCCCAGCGCATTCAATGTGATGGGACCCATCAATCCAATGTGAGCTGCAGCGCAACCCAGGGCAGTGCAGCCGATCTGTATGATGGGCAGTGGTGCGCTCAGATATCCACTTTTTTAATATTCACTTGACTGCCCATTAGCTGCGGAAACCTGCTGTCCCTGTTCGCTTGGGTTTGATCAAAGGCAAGCGGTGAATGAGAAATGCAGCTTCTCTTTAAGTAACAAACATGAGAATGAAACACACACATTTATATTCACTGAAAAGCAGACGGTTAAAATGAAGTTCTCCAGTATTACATCTTTCATAGATTCACATGCTTGTATCTTCCCCGTCGTCATGGTGGGAGTCTCACGGTAACAGAATGACCAAAGCAGTATCATAGAGAAGAAAACTGCATAGAAAAGCCCATAGGGACTGTAGCATTTGGTAACCAGACCATCTCATTATTTGGTCCAAAAGTCAGCCAATCAGCATTGCTGCCCTGCCCTCACACTCCCCAGCAGAAGCTTCCTGCCTCAGATTTCCAACCGCCTTTGTGTGAGAAAGGAGTCTCACTGAGCTCTGCTCAGTTTACTGTTCCTGAGTGAACTTTTGACCTTTTGGAATCTATTTTCCTGTCTTCTGGATTAAGGTATTGTGTGTACCTATTTTCTTCATTATGGCTGACAGCTCTAAAAAGAGGCTGTTCAGGCCTTGCTGATCCTGTGGGAAGGCCAGGATTTACTCTGAGGACCCACACAAGGACTGCCTTTACTGTCTTCATCCTAAACATGCTGCTAAGGATTGTAAATACTGTAGGACCTTCTCTGTCAAAACTCTTAGAGACAGAGAGGCTCGCTTGCTGTTATGGCTTCAGAAGAAGAAGGCCACATCAGGCTCAGATTCTGGCGAGGAATCTTCTCAAATGACACCCAAGAAGAGAAAGGCCTCTGTTTCTGAGGAGAAAGTGGAGCCTAAAAAGAGTAAAACAAAGGAGAAAGCAACATCCTCTCTTCCTATTACACCTCTGAAGAAGCTGTCAAGTCTGAAAGGGTCTGCTCCATCGACCAGTTCCCTAGCTTCTGCTCCAAAATCTGTGGTGAAGACTTCAGCTCCGTCGACGACGACTTCGTCGACGACGACGGCTTCGTCGACGATAGGATCTAAAGCTGCGTCGACGAGTAAGATTTCACTGTCGACTAAGAGACCGTCGACGACGTCGACGACGACGACTTCGTTGACGACAGGTTCGACGTCGAGGATGTCGACAGGGGCCCCGTCGACGATGGTCCCGTCGACGAAGGCTCCGCCGACGATGGTCCCGTCGACGGCACCGTTGACGACACCGTCGACGAAAATCATTCTGTCAACGCCGAAGGCTTTCAAATCGCCACAGTCGAAGACCATAATCTCTATTCGGTCTTTTCAGTCAACTAGGGGTTCGGCGACTATCAGCAAATCTGCGGAGTTCACTTGATGGACGCAGATTTTGCCTTTACCACCTTCTTCATTGTTAGAGCAGGACTCAGATGGAGAGGAGTCCTCAGGTGCCGCCTACAGTCCTTCCCAGCTTCAGATAAAGAGTCAGGACACGGACGAAGAGGAAGTATATTCCTTCAAGGACAGAACTCAATCTTCCAGATACAAGTCTTTTCAAGATTCTGGTGATTATAATGAGGAGGAGGAGCAACAAGAGGAATCACGTGAGGAAGAGCGGCAGGAGACGGTTTCCATACCTGTGTCTCTTGTATCTGACCTTAGGTTCATGATAAACGACTACTACCGTCGTTTCCCAGAGGCAAACACCTCTCAACCATCTACGCAGGTGCCTTGTTCACAGCCCCCAAAAACAAGCTCTGCCTCACAAGAACAAGTGGTGAGATCACCGCCAGTAATTACTATAAGAGATGACCTAACAGAATCCGACGAGGATGAACAACCTGAAGAAGGAGAACTTGTTCATGATGCTTCGGGGCAGGAATGGAATGATTACATTTTGCCGTCGGCCCGTCACCTATCCCACTACCGTCTACCTCCCCTCCTCAAGACATAGGAGGTTTCCATGATATCATGGAGAAAGCGGCTAAGAGGTTCAATTTGGATGTGGAAGTTCAGGAGACGGAATGTTTCTTGTATGATTTCAAGGACGATGCCAAAAGATTGGTTCGTTAAATACCTATTATCCCTCATATCTGGGAAGAGGGCCTAAAGATTTTAAAAACACCGGCTTCCATGGCGGTTTCTGTTCCTCGGATTGAAAAAAAGTACAGAGCGCCAGAGTCTGCAGCAGCCTGTCTTATAGGGCACCCCAGACCGGAGTCAGTTGTGACGCAGGCGGCGCAGAGGAATTCTAAAAACCCGGTGGCTACTTCCTTGGTGCCACCAGACAAGGAAGGACGGAGAATGGACGGTGCCGGTAAGAAGTTTGCGGTCATGGCAGCCTCTACTATTAAAGCGTCCAATGCAATTGCCCTTATTAGCCGTTTCAACAGGCAAATGTGGTCCGATCTTGCACCCATACTATCTGCGCTACCGGAAGATAGGAAGGAGGAAGCGGCGGCCATCCTTAAAGATGGAGCTAGGTCTGCTGCTGAATCAATCGACATCGCCATGTATGTCTCGTCTATGGCCTTCAGACAGATGGCTGGGGCAGTTTCGCTTCGCAGGCAAAGCTGGCTTAAAGCAACATCGTTTCGCCCGGAAGTGCAGGCAAAGATTGTCGATATGCCTTTTGATGGCGAAAATTTATTTGGGAAACATATAGACGAGGCGTTGCAAGGCATAAAATCTGACACCGATACAGCTAGAGCGCTGGGATCCCTTCAACAGGGAAGGTTTCAGTCCTTTCGTAAAAGGGGTGCAAGAGGTCAATTCAATCAAAGATCCTCTTTTCAGACCAATCGATATCAGCCTTATAACCAACAGGGATATCGACAATACAATACCAACAACCAGTACAGGCCCTCCAACTCCTCTTACCAGCAGCAGTCTAGAGGCAAACCAAACACCAGAGGGAAGAATCAACAGTCTAACAGACGTCAATGATTTCAGGCCGGCGCTCCCCACACAGCAGATCCCGGAAAAAGACCACTATCTGTCTCAATACTTCAACAACTGGTTGTCCATAACATCGGACAAATGGGTTCTAGATGTCATAAGCAGGGGTCATACTCTGGAATTTGTAGAAATGCCACCAGATCATCCCCCAGTGCTCAGGCTCAACCAACATCGTCAGGAAATGCAGAAGGAGGTTCACTCGCTTCTGCAAAAGGGAGCCATAGAAGAAGTGATGCAACATCTCAGAGGGAAAGGCTTCTATTCGCATTTCTTCCTCATCAAAAAGAAACAAACCCTGAAATGGAGACAGGTATTGGATTTGAGGGATCTGAACCAATACATAAAGAAAATACCCTTCAGAATGCTCTCGTTGCAAGAGATCCTACAACTGATAAAGGAAAAAGACTACATGGCGTCTTTGGATCTCATGGATGCGTACTTCCATATTCCCATTCATCGGAAGCACAGGAAATATTTAAGATTCATCGTGGAGAGTCGCCACTTTCAATTCAAAGTACTGCCGTTCGGCCTCAAATCGGCCCCGAGAGTGTTCACCAAATGCATGGCCCCGGTGGCGGCCCACTTAAGATTGCAAGGGCATTACATTTACCCGTATCTGGACGACTGGCTGGTGACAGGTCCATCATTCAGAGAGGCAACAAGATCTCTACAGTCCTGCATTCGGCTTTTTCAGCGCTTGGGACTAAGGACCAACTTGGAGAAATCCTCGCTGACTCCGGCCCAGGGCATCCAATTCTTAGGGGCATGGATATGCACCAGAGCAGTGAAGGCCTATCCTTCCAAAGACCGAATGAGAAAGATAATGGGTCTCGCGACATCACTCCAGACAAAAAGGTCCACTTCTGTGAGAATGTACAAGTCCATGTTGGGGATGATATCATCCTGCATCCCACTGGTACCAAATTGCCGTCTTCGGATGAGGCCTTTGCAGGAACAACTGGACGAGCAGTGGGTTCAGTCCAAAGGAACCTTCGAGGATCGAATTACCATCACGAGCCGTATGAAGGTAGCCATGTCATGGTGGAACGTTCAGAAGAACTTGGACCAGGGCTTGCACTTTATGCCTCAAGATCACGACTACGTGATGACAACGGACGCTTCGCTGAAAGGATGGGGTGCGCATCTTCAGGAGCTGGAGATTCAGGGCCTTTGGTCAGACTGGGAAGCACAGCTTCACATAAACATGTTGGAGCTCAAAGCGGTGTTTCTGGGGCTTCAAGCATTCCTTCCCAGGATACACCAATCGTCGGTACTTATTCAAACGGACAGCACCACAACTATGTTTAACTTGCTAAAACAGGGTGGAACAAGATCCAAGCAGCTGTCGACGTTGGCGCAAAGAATCTGGAAATGGCTGATAAACAACGGCATTTCAATTCAAGTACAACATATACAGGGAGTCCTCAACGTAAGGGCAGATGCCCTGAGTCGCACTTCCAACGTGACGCACGAGTGGGAACTGCACGACACTCCGCTTCACAACCTGTTTCAAATGTGGGGTACTCCCACATTAGACTTGTTCGCAACCAGAGACAATTCAAAGTGCGTTCAGTTTGCGTCCAGGTACCATCAGCAAGGATCCAGGGGAAATGCATTCCACATGGACTGGACAGGAAGGTTTGCCTACGCGTTCCCTCCGTTCCCACTCATACCGCGAGTACTTCGCAAGATGAGATTGGAACCGTGCCATGTCATACTGATAGCACCAGCCTGGCCGAGGCAGGCGTGGTTTTCAGAACTACTTCAGATGTCGAAGGGCAGCAGGATCCAGCTTCCGACATTCCAGAACCTCATCTCCATGAAAGACGGTCAGATTCTGCATCCGGATCTGCAATCGCTAAAATTGTCAGCATGGAACCTCATGAGCGGGAATTCCAAGACCTAAACATTACGCAGGAATGCAGGCATATTCTCTCGCAAGCCAGAGCTATGTCAACAAACAAGACATATGCAGCGAAATGGACCCGTTTCTGCCACTGGTGCGACAGTCAAAACTTACATCCATTAGCAGTACACCCCGAAGGTATTCTGCCTTACCTGCTGTCACTATCTAAGGCAGGCCTGTCGCATGCCTCGGTGAAGGTGCACTTAGCAGCAATATCATGTTTCAAGAGGAAGCCAAATGAGCCATCTCTCTGGTCTTCCAGGATAATAAAGGAATTTATCAAAGGACTTTTTAGAGTTTTTCCACCCATCCGGCGCCCACCAGTGCTGTGGCACCTCAATACAGTCCTGTCACAACTTATGAGGCCACCTTTCAAGCCTATACACAAAACAGACTTACAGTTCCTATCATGGAAGACAGCCCTGCTGCTTGCGTTAACATCAGCAAGGAGGGTTAGCGAAATTCAGGCCTTTTCAGTGGAAGAGCCCTTCTTACAATTTCGCAAGGACAGGGTTATATTAAGGACAAATCCAACTTTTATTCCCAAAGTTCCTACGTCTTTTCACCTCAATGAGCCTGTCATTTTGCCTACCTTTTTCAGCAATCCCTCATCGGAAGCAGAAAGGGCATTGCACTCTCTGGACATCTCTAGATGCCTAAAGTTCTACATTGAACGGACAAAGACATTCCGCAAATCCAATCAATTATTTATTGTATTCGAAGGTCAAAGGAAAGGCCTTCCTCTGTCCAGACTGAGTATTGCCAGATGGATATCATCAGCTATCCTGAAATGTCACGAGAAAGCGGGTAAGCCGCTCTGTTCTGAAGTGAATGTACATTCCACAAGGAAGATGGCGACTTCAATGGCCTTGTTCGCAGGAGCGTCGCTGCCTGACATCTGCAGAGCAGCAACGTGGAAGAGCGTGCATTCATTTACAAGACACTACTGTCTGGACACTGCGTGGAAAGAGGACACGGCAGTGGGACAAGCTGTTCTGAAACGCCTATTTCAGTAAGGTATGATTTGATGGTGTACTTTTATTTCTATACAGTATTTTCATTTATGATTGAACATATATATATATATATATATCTGCATTATGGTGGTTTTTTTGATATGTATTATTATATCATTGACTTGCTGCAGAACTTCCTTCTGGGTCCTGTCCTGGAAACGCTACAAATTTTGTGAGCACTGCTTACTAATCTGATACAAGCATGTGAATCTATGAAAGATGTAATACTGGAGAAGGAATTAGTTACTTACCTGTACACTATAGTTCTCCAGTATTATCTTTCATAGATTAACATGCGCCCGCCCGCCTCCCAGTTTCTCAGGCAGAACCTGTTCTCAGTATTTATCCATGTCTCTCACTCGGGGACGGAAATCTGAGGCAGGAAGCTTCTGCTGGGGAGTGTGAGGGCAGGGCAGCAATGCTGATTGGCTGACTTTTGGACCAAATAATGAGATGGTCTGGTTACCAAATGCTACAGTCCCTATGGGCTTTTCTATGCAATTTTCTTCTCTATGATACTGCTTTGGTCATTCTGTTACCGTGAGACTCCCACCATGACGACGGGGAAGATACAAGCATGTGAATCTATGAAAGATAATACTGGAGAACTATAGTGTACAGGTAAGTAACTAATTCCTTATTGGTAGCGTTATACCGTTTCAACGTACTTTAAAATAAGCTGAGAATGAGAAATTCATTGGGAAAAAACTACAGTTGAAGTGGAGTTATAGTGAGGACTGCAATCGTTAGCACAGCTAGTAATGTTTGATCTGTGAGACAATGCTTGTGCCTCTCAGCAGTGATGGGGTCTCAGGTTCTTATACTCTGTGCATGTGTTTGCCTCTCGCAGCCCAAGTACATCCAGAGCCTGATGCAGGCCGTGGAAGTGAGAAAGAAGGAGCAAGAAAAGCGCATGGAGAAGAAGATCCAGAAGGAACGTGAGGCTGAAGGAGCAGAGTTTGAGGACAAGGAGGCCTTTGTCACTTCCACCTACAAGAAAAAGCTGGAGGAGCGGGCTCAGCAAGAGGACCAAGAAAAGAGGGAGGCCGCAATTGAGGGTGAGCGCAGTTGCTTCAAGTAGGAAAGCCATTAAGAATTGCCACCTACGATTATCATAAAATGAAGCACACTTAATATTGCTCCAACTTTTCAGCTTAATCCACACTTCCAAATTTTCTGAAAATTTGAGGGGTAGAGGGTGTGCAAGGGAAAGAGCGGTGCAGGCTACGTTTCTTTATGTTTGTTTTCTGCATAGGCTGGGCAAGGTCTTTGTCATTACCATATTCATAAGTGGACCTCTGTAGTATACGAAAGGCACTGAAAAGGGATGTCAATGTTGTGGCATGTCATCCACTCCCTCCATTCATGTTTGGAAGCAGTAGCAGCCACTGCATTGCTCAAATACTGTGTTTTTTTAGTGGTATTATAAAAGTAACAACTCATGCAGGTGGTTAGGTGTGGGACTCGTTGCTCCATCCAAAATGTACTGTCAGCAGTGCAAACGCCGTGAGCCGGAGTGTGGCATGGAAAGAACCATTCCCTGATGACGTCCGGTGCAGCTCTTCTCAGCAGAATTCAGTGCACACCGGAGCACTGGTAGGAAGATTTTTACCGAGTAGCACCCTCTCTTTAGCTTGAATGTGGAGCACGTTTAAAATGATGCCATTAAATATCACTATGTGCGGGGTTAGGAATGAAACCGAGGTTAGTGGGAGGGGCGTTACACTGGTTTGTGAAGGAACATAAGATAATGACACCTATGTGAGGTTCACTAGGACCTGGAAATGTGAGGGAACTCAGTGGAACAAAGTGGAGGTACCTTCAATAAGAAATTGTCAGGTTGATATTGTTCAAAGTCTCGTCTGGCATCTATGATTTTTTTTTACTGATCAATTTGTGGAAATCCAGTGCATCAGACCTTGATGTTAGAAATGGGGGTTCCATGTGATAAGGATTTGACACTGGGACCCTGGTCTGGCAATTGGGAATAATGTGGCCATTTAATCTGTGAAAAGTACAATGATGGAGAATGCGAACTGAGTATAACAAATAGATTACATTGACCAAGAATGTTTAGTTTTCCTGTGGTATGTTTGTCCTCTATCATGCTTGTCCAGTATTGCTTTCTTGTTGTTGTGTAGCGTCTCTGGATGTGACTAAGCAGAAAGATCTAAGTGGCTTCTACAGACATCTCCTGAACCAGACAGTCGGCGAAGAGCAGGCGCCAGAGTGCAGCTTGCGAGACTCCAGGTGAGGATTGTCTTCATTCCATCTATGATGAGGCCAAGTGAGTTGGGAACTAGGCTTTCAGCTGTAGCTACACATGTTACCTGTTTCAAGCAAGAAGAGTTGTTATTAATAACTACTAATATTTTAAGATCTGCATCTTCTGTGATGTCTCTCACAGTGGAAGAGACACTCTTTGGCGCACTGCAAGTCAATAGTTACGAATAAAGCCTTTTGGTGTAAGAGATGCTGTTGTCTTACACTATTTCATGTATTACTCCTTTGGTGTAAGAGGCCTCTTTGAACCCAAGTCCCAGGTTAATAGATACTATCAGTGCTGGTCCTAGGAGTGGCCATTCACCTTTAATTTTATTGTCCTTGTGAGCGTTGTCCCTAATCGTATGAAATCTCAGTTTACTATTTAACAGCTTTGAGTTACATGATACAGTTCACATCATCTTGCTCTGACAAGCTGCACGATTTTTTTTTTTAACTCCCCTAGAAAGTTGTCCAGCTGTTTTTCTTATGGAATATATCATGCATAGCTGCTTCTCAATAATCCTAGTTTATATAAGGGTTTTAGTACGTTAGATTTTATTTCTTTTTGCTTCCCACCCGTAGGTCCATATTTTCAAAAGTGCCAATTGGGTACAACGGGCATGAACTCCTGCTCTTGTCTCTTACATGTCACAAAGGGCCCTTTCTGTAATTAAGATCGCGGTGGAGCCCAGGTAACGCTGGCACAATATCAAAGGGGCATTCCGTCATTTGCCATATGCAAATGAGAAAACGCATGGCTCTGTGCCTTTGCCATATAACATGCAGGCCCAGAGGCAAAGGAGCTGTCAGGGAATCACTGATTGGGTGGTGCACAATCAGGGTCCTCCTCAAAGATGCCATTTGAAAGCGAGATATCTGGCCCAATAGACAGTGCAGACATCATCCCCTTGCAAGAGTTTACAGTCACTCACTGAACTCAGCTGCAGAGAATATCTCTGTCCCCCTTTCCCCAGTAGGCCTGGTTGCTGCCTGCACAGTGAAAGGCGGATTATTGGCTTCAATCAGCCTGCCCATCTTTCACAAATGCACTACCATTAAGGTAAGTGCGAGTTCTAAACTGCGCTGGGCGCAGCACATTTATTGGGATAGGGTACATTGATCTAGTGTGAGCTGCGGCGCAAACCAGGGCAGTGCACCTGATCTGTATGATGGACCGAGGTGCGCTTAGATGTCCATTTTTCAGTAACCACTTAACTGCTCTTAAGCAGTGAAAACCTGCTGTCACTCTTCGCTCAAGTTTGATCAGAGGGAAGTGTGGAATGAGAAATTAATCTTCTCTTTAAAACAAAAACATGAAAATGAAACACACATATGTATGTTCACTGAAAAAGACCGGGTTAAACTCAAGTTATGGTTCGCTTTATTTATAGCATTTCAACGAACTTTAAAATAAGCTGAGAATGAGAAATTCACTAAAAAAAACTTCAGGTAAAGTGGAGTTATGGATGCTTAATTCTATGCAGAGGACTGCAATCGTTAATTTGCACACAATATGTCACAGATTGTTAATAAAACAATAGACAATGATAAGGGTCATTGGAATTAAGAAACTATGTGTGTGCTGCATTTACAGCATAATTATGGGTTTGCCACATAATCTATTGATTTTAACAAAAAAAATTGTTTTTAGCTCTGATGGATTAAAGTAATCCTGCCAGGGTAAAAACCCCATAATGCCAAATAATTTGCCTTGTCTTGCTGTATAATTTAGATAACCCTGCCACATAATTGGGTCCTCTATTCCTGCGTAATACAAGTGGTCCTGACAATATTAAAACTCTGCGGAGCGGTTTTTAGGGGAATCATTATAATGATTAAACTGAGATTTCTGTTATGGATTGTTATACCACTGCGTTTTATGCAATAAAAATTCTAATATTACACTCTGCAGATTTGCAGAGTATAATATTCTATGTATCACTGGCTAAGTGGGTGTGAATAAAGGAGGGAAAGAGAGAGTGAGCATACATAGTGGAAGTCCTAGCCTTATGATCCACGAGAGAGTAGTGAATGTCAAGCTGCTCTTCCCTATCAATGGTAGAGATGTAAAGGCCAACATCCTCTTACCCCGTTTAAAAGAGAGTAGTGGAAGCCATCCTTCTTCCAGTCTCCCCGCCTGCTTATGAAGACCTATAATCTATAGACAGAGTAGATGAGCAGAAGTGAAGACATTCTAAAACAAGGTTGGGCCTAGTCTGGGGGTCTGAGAACAGTGGCTTTTCTGAATCTCCTAAACTGTGCAAAAAGCCATTTGGGGATGGCTGCCGTGTCACAAACAAGGGCCTTTCTTAAGCAATGTGCTGGCTCCTCTATTAATTACATGTGTAACCACTACGACAGATATTATCGGTTTGAATTGGCACTATTCATGCAAGACTGGATATTTGACATTATGTTTCGACCCAACAGCTTTGTTCAATTTTGCTTGAAAATCTAACGCACTGCAATGATAATGTACAAAAAGGCTGAATGATGGTGCTTGGCTCATTAGCACTCTCTTTATCAAGAATGCCCTCCATGATACCCATTGCGACCCCAAACCCCCTCTTCGCTCAACAGATGGTCAGTCTGGTTGTTGCCATGGTTTACTTTAGGCACGATAATGTGAGCAATCTATGTTTGTCTGATTACATGCACTGAAAAAAAATTAACCATGATGCCACTTCAATGGTTTAACAATGGAAACTATGATTTGCTATACCTATTTATGCTTGCTTCATAAATGGGTTCATGGTGCAAGTCCCATGTTCTGATTGACAAGATCACTGCACTCATCACAGTATGTACATGTGTGTGTGGTATTTCTGTATCACAAATCTAGCCAAAAGGCAGCGGAATCTGTGCAGGTCAAAGACAAGCATAAGTTGAGGATTCATAGGAGAGGTAGCCGGGTTGTGGACGGTCAATGCATTATGATGTCGTTATCCTTAAAGAAGTGTCTCTTCAAATTTTCCCTAAATTGAAGCAGCGTTGGGCCAGTCCTGATGGATATGGAGATGTTGTTGAAGATCCTAGGTGCATAGCAGCTAAAGGCATTCTGTCTTGTTATGGTTTTTGAAGGTAATTGTCAAGACCCCTTGTGAAGCTAAAAATCTAGTTCTGGGGTTTATTTATTTATTTATTTATTTATTTATTTACTTAAAGTTTTATATAGCGCGAACAAGATCTTTGCAGATATCAGAGCGCTTTACAGAAACAATAGGTAGGGTAAACAAAACTCTTGAAACAATATACAATTCAGTAGTCAGTGAGTTGCAAAATAGGGTGACAATCACACAAGAGTATGCAGACTAATAACAATCAAGAAACATTAATATTGAAGCAGTACAATGTCTAATCGGGTACGATTATAGCACACCAGAGGGTGAGTAAACGCAGTGTAAAAGCAGAGTAGTAGTCAGTAATGGGTGCGTTGCAAGTTAGTGAGGCACTCAAATCATAGTGTACAACCCAATAGCCAAGTTGGCAACCAATAATATAGCATCCGTGCGATGATTTAGATCGGAGATCAGTCAAAAAGAGATTCGCATAGGTAAGCAATCAGAAGGCCGATAATGTAGGAGCCAAGTATTGTCATAGTTCCAGTATCAATAGTATTCAGGTGAATTTAGCCTGAAGGATGGCCTTCACCTCTTTCTTGAAGAGTGCAGTGGAAGGGATAAGCCTAGTTTCTGGCGGGAGTGCATTCCAGATCCTGGGCGCCATTCCTGAGAAGGAGCGTTTGTATGTTTTTTCCTTCCGGAATCTCCGTGGTTTCAGGAGGAGCGTTTTTGTGCTTCTGTTGGATCTTGAGCCTCCTGAAATGGTCAGCTTTTGAGAGAGGTAGTTGGGTGACTTGTGGTGTATGGCCGAGTGCGCCATACAGGCAATTTTCAGCTGAATTCTGGCTTCAATAGGCAGCCAGTTTAGGGATTTTAAATCAGGGGATATATGCGAGTGTTTTCTTGAGCCAGTGATGAGTCTCGCGGCCGCGTTCAGGTAGGCTCTTAGGGGAGCCGTTGTTGTAAGGGGGAGCCCGCTGAGAGCCGCAATACCGTAGTCTATCCGAGGAATGACTAAGGCTTGAACAACAGTTTGGAAGTCCTTGGGTGGAAGAAAGGGTTTGAGTTTTCTCAGCGTGTTGATTTGGAAGTTGGCTCCTTTAGTTGCTTTGCTAATATGCTGCTGCATGTCGAGATTGCAGTCCAGTGTGATGCCAAAGGATTTCGCGGAGTCCACGATGGTGGGCTGGACATTGAGTGCGGTTAGATGATTGAGCCATGTTTGGGTGATGGCCTTTTTCGTGGGAGGAGAGATCAGAAGGAACTCAGTTTTCAGAGCATTTAGTTTGAGGTGATTGTCGGCCAGCCAAGCTTGGGTCTTTCTTAGTGTGGTATTCAACAGTTTGATGTCTTCAGGGGATTGAAGCTTGAGGTAGAGCTGAGTGTCATCGGCGTACATATGGAAGTGTACCTTTGAAGATTGAAGCAAGGTGGTGAGTGGCTCCATGACGAGGTTGAACAGTGTGGGGGATAGGGAGGAACCTTGTGGGACGCCTAGTGTTACTGGCACAGGCGTGGACAGAGCGTTGTTGATCTTGAACTTCTGAGATCGGTTGTGCAGAAAGGATGTGAACCATTTGAGAACAGTCCCGGATATGCCCATTCTGGTGTTTAGGAGCTCCAGTAGTTTCTCGTGTTTGACCGTATCAAATGCTGAGGAGAGGTCAAGAAGTATGAGGAGGCAGGACTCATTGTGATCAAGGATTTGGAGGGCGTCATCAATTATGTGTGTCATGGCCGTTTCCGTGCTATGTTTTGCTCTGAATCCTGATTGGTGAGAGTTGAGGAGCTCATACTGCTCAATGTGTTTTGTCAGTCGGCTCATCACGGAAGATGGTTTCCACAGTGGTGCAGGGTCTGTAAGCTGTTAATCAAAAGGCAGGCAGTTACATTGTGCAAATTGTTTAAACAAGTCAGTAAATCCAGATTATCACACATACGATAGAGCGAATTAAACTAAATTAACGTGGAAGAGATTAGGTCATTATTGCTGTATAGCATTTAACAGATGCCATAGGTAATGTATCTTTGCAGCACACAAGATAGATTTTCAAGGCATGACAGCTGGTTTCGTCTACCAAGAAGAAGGGCACATGTCTTTGGCACCTCTGCTGTCACAGTAATTAAAATTTCCCTAGAATGTGTGTGTCCAGACTATATATTCTTTGCTTTGTCTGATACCCCCTTAACACCCTTTCACAGATTTTAAAAACAGCTGCACTACATAGGACAGTGTATGTCAGTGCCTTTCTGTTTCAGAAGAATTCAAAAGGCTGTTCTCGGGCCACTGGCAAGTGGTTGTTTTATGATGTTTCGCTAATTTCTGTTTTGGCTCACCTTTATATCTGCTCTTCTCTTTGTTTATAGCATCAAGGAAGAGAAGTCTAAGGGCTATTCCGATGAGCCTATCTCAGCAAACCCGATTCATGATGAGAAAAATGGGCTAGTCAAGGAAGACTTAGTGAAGAAAGAGGAGATCTCAGATTCTGATGGTAATCTGGCAAGCAAAGATATGGAAGTGGGAGAAAAGGTGGAAGCACCAAAAGAAAACCAAGAGTTGGTCAAAAGGAAAGAAAGTAGGAGCAGCTCACCCACCAGTGAGGAAGACTCTAAAGGTCATCGCAGTCAAAGGCACTCAAGATCATCAAGTGAGGAAAAGGATACTCCTCAAGCAGACAGACACAGCCAAAGAGAGTCAAAGAAAAGCCACAAAAAGGAAAAAGGAGAGAGCGGTTCAAGCAGCAAAAAAGAACGACAACACAAGGATCGAGATCAGGAAAGGCGAGATCGTGGAGATCAGCCAGATAAAGAACGACACAGGGATAAAGGGGAGCGGCACAGGCACAGCGACCATAGTAATAAGGGTGAGTCACGCAAGCGGGACGAGGTAGAGGGTAAGTACCGCTCCAAGGAAAAGAAGGAGAAATCCACAAAGGATCGTAAGCGAGACAAGGATCGGGATGACAAGCATTCCGAGAAGGAGCGGCATAGAAGCAGCAAGGACAAAGGTGAGAAAAACAAAGAACGAGAGGAGCAATCAAAGACTGAAAAAAAGGAGCAAGCTGAAAAGGAGCGAAAGAAACAAGATGAACAGGAGGGGAGCCCCCTACTTTCAAGGAAGGAAGGAGAGTTATCTGGGGAAGGAGATCAAGTAAAGGCTAAGGAGCCTGCCCAGGAAGAAGGGATGAAGGCTGCCCCAGTTCAAGAAATCAACATGATGGAGGAAAAGATAGAAGAGAGGCAGGTAGATGACACGGTAATACCTGGAATGTGTTCTGATCCTGAAGGACTGATGGAGCTCAAACGCAAAGAGACAGAAGATGGGGAGGCAGTGGGATCAGGGCAGGAAGGAGAAGCAGAAAGCAATAAGAGCAAGTTTGCAAAGCGTAGCAATGAAGAGACTGTGGTGTCTGCAAGGGATCGCTATCTCGCCAGGCAAATGGCTAGGGTTAGCACTAAGTCCTATATTGAAAAGGAAGAAGATTAGAGGAATACACGCTGGGCAAAAAAAAAGACTCGGTTGAAGGGTTTGTTTGCTGTAAAGTCATAGCAACTGCAATGCATTGCGTCAAGAGTGTGTGTGAAGAGTTATGGCACTTTTCTAAAGAAGTCAAATCTACCAACCAGCCCATCGTATTATTTTCCTTCCAGTTAATAAATGTTTGCTTCCCCTCTGACCCCATACCCCAGTTTGTGTTGGTTATTAGGTGTTTGGATAGCTATTTTTATGTGTTCCTTCACAGAGGTGATCCTTCTTTTGAAGCCTATGCTTGTTTGTTTTTCCAAATCTAGATGACAAATGTGATCAGTTTGTGGGTAGGCCATACCGTAAGAGATTTGGTTATCCAAGTAACTGGGGGAGTTTCAAACGCTCTTGTTCATTACAAACACCTAGCATTGAGCTGAAAACATGCAGTTGCGAATGTGATTTTGAAGTTGTAAAATATCCTCTAAATCTATAGTATATACCTTCTAAATAGGGTATAGGTGTGTGCTCCCCTCTTTAGTCAATAACTTCCTTGCATTTGGAAAATATTATTCTAAATAAGATATATGTTATAAACGTGCAAACGGGAGAGAGGCCCTACTAATTGAGCTCTATCAGCCACTGTAATGGAATCAGCACCGAGTTCTGTCCAAGCACCTATTTCTTCTTTTTTTTAATATTAAAGACAAGAAAACTTTTGAAACCCTAGTCTTCCATTTTACTAAGAATTTCCATGCTGTAGCTTGGTGGGGATTCATACTGTCACGTTACTCTTTCAAAGATGTGCACTGCAGTGTCCCAAATTTTACAGAGGCCCACAACTGCTTCAAGTGGAGTCTGGAGAAGATTCGAACACAGTGGGTAACTATCCTCCCACCCCCTCACTTTTCCCCATTACAAAACTGACCCATGGTCACCGGCGAAGAGGAATTTAGGGAAATCAAACAAGTTGCAATTGGATGCCGCTTCCATTGCACTCCTCAGTGGATGAAGGATTCCTGTGTTGGAAATTAATCTGTATTGTAAAGATTACTACCTTTGCACCACTGAGCTGAACAGTCGTGTGAAAATGTTTGTGTTTTCCCCCCGTTTGTCTTGAAATGCTGAAATAAATGCCCGAACGTTGTATTTGCTTCACTGGTGCTACTTTTGCATAAAAAACTGCTGAGGGTCTTCCACAGGAACAGTAATACAAACACCATCTTGGTACTGCTAGGGCTAATTTTAGGTATTATGCAGTTTTGTTTAGTTCTGAGACTGATTCGTCAAAAAGATTTCCCTTGGTGTCTGTGGAAAACCTTTCATAAATATTTTTGAAAATTACATTCTTTTTTGTGCTATTTTTAGCACTGAAAGGTTTTGTAGTTGTGCACTTTATCTGAGCACAGATTCTTTTTTGGTTCTTCCTTAGAGCATTAAACTGTTTTCTAAAGAGGCTCATGTCCGGATAAGGCTGAAAGCTAAGTCTGAAAAACATAACAAGTTATTACATGCTTCGATTTCTCATTTCAAGTCTAATTATGGGCCCAGTTTAATATATTAGTCGCAATGTCAGTACGACGGAGAGTTATGTTTAGACTGAGGTGGGGTTAAATTAAATATTCTGTCTCTCATTACATTACTATGTGAAATATGCGTCCTTCTGTCAACAAGGTTACAGTTTGTAATTGTTCTCCCCTTTCTGAAAAAATGAGAGGATAATAGGTGCTTGTGTCCAATTCAAATTAGCGCCCTCATTTCTTCATAGTCATAGTTGTACCCTAAGCACAGTATGGTGATTTTAGAAGTACCCCCTCACATTGTCTGGTGAGTTAAATTTACCCCTTAGTGTTCACTTCCCTGTAATCCAGTTTAGTGTGAAAACTCCTCATTTTAGAATCCCTTCATGAGGAGGCTGATCTTAGCTGCTTTCAGGTTTCTGGTTCTTTTTCCTAGGAATGTGGTAAAAATCAGCCCCTGGTCTAGGAATGAAAAGAGCAAAGAGCTGCTGCTGGATGTAGTGCTGGAGTCTGTCAACCTCCCACCAGTGTCTGATTTACTTATCAAGAATAAAAGAGCCAATAGCAGAGGGCCTGAAAAGTCATTAATACGGTGTCTTGTTTCACCAGCACCTGATTTGTAAGTCCTTTTGATTTTCAGTTTAGTGTATCTTTCAGGGTTACTGCCAAAAGAGGAGTCTCCTGCTCTAATCTGTTTTTAGAAGGTTCTCCTACCTTTTCAGTTCCCTTAGTAATATGAGATATTAGCGCAAAGTCATGCACATTGGGAGTTTCTTGAACGAGGCTTGTCTTCAATCAGTCTCTTTCACAGGTTTTTTCTCAGCTGAATCTAAAGAAGAACGAAGGGAGGGGCCAGCTACCGTACATTACTTCAGGACTGGCAGGGTTTTGGGGCAGTATCGGGAGACCAGGGAAGAAGGAAGACGTGCCTACAAGCACGAGACGACAGAGAATGAAGTAATTGAAGACTCCTACCTGTGTCCTGGTGTTCCTTGGAGGTCCGGGGCAGATGCAGGACACGAATATATATATGTATATATCTCAGAAGCATGTGTCCCGTAAGCTCCCGGCCACCTGGCGGGGTTGGTGCAATGCAGCGGGTCCAGGTCCTGTGAACAATGAAAAGGGAGCACCTCACCTACCAGTGGTGTACAAAGATGATTTATTCCAGGCAATGCATTACAACCTAAACAGGTCATCGTCATGGCCACATCTGAAAATCGTGCCACATCCGCCAAAGAAATAACTTCATAAGTGTTAAACATGAAAAAAATACTACTATGAAGTTATCACAGAGTTTAGAATGCATTTGAAAGAACCAAATAGGAGTAATTCATATCAAGTCACAGGATTGTACAAAAGAGACTACATTTTAAACAGGTCAAATAGTGTTGGTGGAACTATATATATGGCAATATTAGTGGAATAACACTATTAAAAAAATCGCACACATATAATGGCCAAGTGGCCTATTACCAGAAGAAATACAACAACACTTAGAAAATGCAAAGTCAAGTGACAAACCAATGGCCGAACCATCACAAAATCTCATGATCGCATAACATTTTTCTACTTTGCCATTGTTGGATGATTCTATTCTTTATATTATGTCGTGGCTGGTGAACCTCCACATTGGCCATATAGAATGTATTGTAAAATGTCAATGAAACAGAAATGATATGAAGCAAATGATATATGATAGAATTACATATAATCAGGCCCAGTGGCATATCTACAAACTCATGATTCGACCTGAAAAAAATCACAACCCTAAGTCTCAGAACATTTCCAGCAAAGCAGTGTTCACCCTCCCCAGAAGGTAGCAGTAACTTGTAGAAGTGCCTATTGAAAACAAAGGAAGGAGAGCAGCGTAAAACAAAAATGCATGAGCTGTGTACCAGGGGCATTGGGCCCGAGCGGAGAGCAAGAGAAACACATCTAGAGATCCCACAGGAGACTGTAGGAGAGAGAGTCATTTTGTGGTACACAGGGACAGAAAGGATTTTTTGACATAACAAGAGGAAAAAAGGAATGGAATAACTTCAATAAAGTACCACATCAGCCGATGTGTATATGAAGCTCCTCACTCTCATTCAAACCTCCCGGGCACTTGCTACCGGACAGAATGATGTATTCAGACTCTTTCTGACACAGACTTCACTTACTGTTGCCACCTCTGACTGTCCTTTCGATGCTGTCAACAGCAAACAAAACAAGAAGGTCAGCATTTTGTTGGTGCATCCTAGCCCAGTGTCTGGCAACAGGGTAGGCTTGATCAAGATTCTTGATAGCCCTTTAATGTTCTAAGATATGTTTAGTTTACTGTGCCACTGGTACTACCCACGTATCTGAGACCGCAAGGACATAAACACAGAATCACTGCCACAGGTGATGAATTTGTATATGTGTTTCAGTTTGCCAGTGGCTGTGCTATTTGTTCTCATGTTGCTGCTTCTCTAGCATGTCTTGCATCTACCACACTTAAAGAATCCACTCTGTTCCTGTAACCAGCTCTCTTTCCTGCTCTCTTTCCTAATGTGTGTGTCAGTTTAACTGTGTACAAGCACATCACGTAACGATTTGGGTTTACGGTACGTGATTTGGGGAAATGGGCTGACTGTTTTGCCAATGACTGGATCACTTATAAGAAGGTGCTAGTGGCGTGCAACCACTTTCCTGGCTTCGTGACTCAATCTATTGAAGGTGGTAATGAGTCTCACTGGTTCCTGGTTTCCCACCTGCCTTTTTCTCTAGTAAGGTGTCCCTAGCCACCTGGGATGCCTTATCACTTGCTGTTCTCAGTACTTTATCATGGTAACCTCTGGCTCTAACTCTTGAGATCATCCTCCGCTTTTCTTACTCATACATGGCATCGGTGTTGGAGTTAAGTTTAGCTCGCAGCAACTCAGCCATATGGGATACTCCACTTAAGATTCTGTGGGTGATGGCTATCAGCATGTAAAATGCTAATGCCTGCTGTATCCTTACAGAAAAGATTGGTATGTAGTTGCCCATCATGAATCTCAATTAAAACATGTAGAAAGTCAATTATGGTGTATCTTAGATGTAAATGACAGATTCAAATCAGTTTGTCCAATGTGTGCCAAGAAATCTTCCAAATCATGTTTCGGGCCTTCCCAAATGATGAATAAATTATCTATGTACCTTGTCCATAGTGTGATATTTCTCGTCCATTCTTAATCTCTCTCACCCACACATGGTTGGCCTAACACCAACCCATGAAGAAGCAGGCTTAGCTCGACATAAAGCAACTGCCCATCTCAGTTCCGACCAACTGATGATAACACTGACCGTTGAATACCAAAAAGTTCTTATGTAGACAAAATCCCAACCTTTCAAGTAACATCATGGTATGATCAAATCTAGATATAGGCATATCCCTGAAGAAAAACTTGTATGCTCCAATACCTAAAGTATGATCAAATCAGGTATATAATGCGGTCACATCCATGGTGACCAGAACGAAATGCGATTGCCAGAGAATATTTTTAACCTTGGTTATGAAATCAATGCTATCTCCGCAGTATGATGGGAGAGCTAGGACATAAGGTAATAAGAAAAAGTCTAGGTGCATGGAAGTTTGCTCAAGGAGACTTTCAGAGGCAGACAGAATAGGTCTGTCTTTATGGATCTTAGGCAACAGATGTATATATATTTTATCCTTTTCTACAAGCTATATGTATCCTTCTCCCAGAAAACCACAGTTTGATCAGGCTCCCTCAGCAACCTTTTCCCATTACTGATGGAAAAGCCCTTGGCGACTTGTGATGGTTAATCTTACGCAGTCTTGTAATACTCTTGTGCCTTTCATATTTAGTTCTCATCCTTCAAACCTCAGGGTCCTGAAACAAACTTACAGTTGATAAAGCCCGATTTCTGTCCATGATGTCCTAGTTCTTAGTCATATGACTATTTAAGTATGTTATCATCAGGCTATGCTTCAGAAATACTCCCTGGGTTTGAGGGTAAGGCTGCC
This sequence comes from Lissotriton vulgaris, assembly GCF_964263255.1. Classification (NCBI taxonomy): domain Eukaryota; kingdom Metazoa; phylum Chordata; class Amphibia; order Caudata; family Salamandridae; genus Lissotriton; species Lissotriton vulgaris. Next base: position 338,732,040 of record NC_141687.1, on the reverse strand, counting down.
GGACACTCTGAGAAGTGATCCTTTTCCACAAGTGTTGTAGGGAATTGCATTGTAGGCTGATGAATTGCTACGTCTTTCCCCTAACTACAGTGGTCTTTAATTACTACAAACAAATCCTACTTTTCATTTTAGGAAATACAGGGGTAGCAATCTACTAATATGCTAATGACAACTGTAGGAGAGTAGGGTCTGCAATCCTATGATCACCCAGATTTTTTGCTTTTGTTTCACTGGTTTACGACTTTCTCTGGCTGTGGGCCTGCCAATCAGACCCACAGCCTGGCTGTTCTCTTTCTAAATTACGATATGTACCCTAGGTGCATTTACCAATTGGTACTGGGCCACCTTATCAGACCCCGTAACGCAGGGCATAGGTGTACCCAGGGCCGCCAGGGGCTGCAGCAGGTATTATGCCACCCCTGGCTGGTCTCCTAAATTTGACACAACTGGCTGCATGACAGCTGGAGCGAAGTCGTGTAATCACACTTTGCTTTAGATATAGTAGCCCTATATCTAACCATACAATGGACACTCGAGTTCCTATCAGTCACTCCTATGGCAGGCCTTGACAATCCTGAAGGCAGAGTGCATGGGCTCGTGTGAACTAGGCTCTGGCCCGAGCCGAGCCCGGTTGCAGCTTGCGGAACCAAGACCCAATGGCTGTTCCATGATAACGCGTACCTCATCGGTAACTTCGGTGTCGCGTTATCAAGGCATGTCGAGTAAGGTGTCATACGAATCGGGATGCTGCCCCCTCACCAATTCTGGCGACGAGGTTAGCATTCCGCCCTTCTAGAGGGACACGACATGTACGTAACTGTGAACCCCGGTTAAAGTTAACTAAAGCCTCAGCTCCACAAAATGGATGCTGCCACCACAGACACGAGTCTGACCTCCTGCTGCTGGGAGTCCTTCCAGTGAGGGGAGCTTGGACAAAGGGTTTCCTGTCGAGGGCGGTGTTCGCACCGTCCCAGACAGGGTTTGTGTATTCTGGGTAGGTAGGGCTTTTGCGAGAAGGTGACTGCGGAGTGGCACCCCGGTGCTCACTACGCATCTGCCGGTCAGAACCAGTTCCAGGGGCGCCAGCCCTGGCCTGGGGAAAGTCCGGCAGGGGAGAGGGGTGTAACTACCCCCCTTCCTGGTCCCACCCTTAGGGCCGGACCTAGTCATGTACCCACCCCTTTCTTTAGAATAAAGGCCGGAGCGGGGACCCTTCCAAATCAGATCATCTTTGAATCAAGAACTACTTTCTACGAAAGGACACTCAAGACTCTTCTCAAGATTTCTCCCTTGTGACTAAGGAGTAGTCACCCTGCATCAGCGGGCACCATCTAAGAACTCTGCGGTTTGCTGCAAGTCCTCCCTCAAGGATCCGACGACCCAGCTCGACGAGAACCGGCTTCCCTGGCACCTCTGACCTCTACCCACGTCATCAGCTCAGCTGTGATCTGTGGGTGCGACGAGACCTCGAGGGACCGGCCATCATCAGAACCTGCACACTCTTAAACCAGCACGACCATCGAAGCGATTCCCTGGTGAGTGCTCTGGGGTCCGAGAAGCCCCGACCCTGAACCGCTCTAGCACCGAAGTGCAGTCTCCCAGCATCTCCACGATCTGCGTGGGGCCCTTCTGCTCGCTGCTCAGCACGTTGTCTGGTCACTCGCCGCTGGCTTGTGCCCTTCTGTGACGACATCCGACAATCAACACTGCTGGTCTGGTTGCTCCAGACTGGCCCTTGCTTCCATCCTTGCAAGAAGCACCCCGGACCCTCCTGGTCCACTCAAGACGCCATCTTAGGCCCACCACGTGGCCCTGAGATCTGCCAAGGCTTGTTGCCCCATCCTGGGCCCAGCGACGCCGACAGCATCATCCTTCGTGGGACAGCTCGCACCTCCGCCGTGGTCGCCGACAACGCCTCCTGGTCCGTGAGACTGCAGAGCCTAGCGTCGCCCACTCACCTGGTCGAGGTGACGGCCAACCGGTGCCATCCTGGTACCCTCTGACTACTGGCTAGTAGTACGAACTTGGTCCCCTCTGCTTTCAGGTATCAACAATCTCTGATCCAGGCTTGGATCCCTACGAACTATTCATCACTGGTCGCCGGCAAGCAACTCCTTTTCCTTCCGGCTCCTGGCTCGTCAGCGAAGACCCCGACGCCTGTAAGACTTGTGCAGCCGCAGCCCTCGTGGCTAGGTAACTCGGCATTTCGGTGCCTGCATAGCCTCTTTACTCTAGGGTCCCGAGTCCCTCGCTTCCGACTTGCCTTATCGGGTCCGCCCGAGACCTTAAACTTTCCGTGTCCTCGGACACTTGTTTTAATTACGCACTTGAAGTATTTTCCCAAGAGATTTGGTTTGTGCTTAGTACCCTGTCCTCATAAAGAGTCCAGGGCTGTTGTGAATCTTAATAAATATCCTGTTTATTTTCATAACACTTGTGTGGCGTCCTTTCACTGGGTGTTCAAGGGGTACATGTGTGGTAAACAGCTGGCTTAACACGCCCTCTCGAGTCTTTAGCCTTAGACTGCTCGTATCCACGCTACTAGGATAGCTGGTCTATAGGTTGACTTACAACCAAACACCATAAGGGTCGTTGGAACGATACATAGCGGTCGCTAGAATAGCGAACGTTGCATATCGGGCCAACTTCTCACATTGGTGAGCAGCGGTTGGGATTTGAGCTTGCTGTTGTTTTACCACACGTATCCTAAGAATATCTTGTTGAAAGATCGCATAAGTACTGTTAGTACATATAACTAAAGCTTAGAATACTCTGAGTTCTACTGAACCAGCTGTTGCAGCTCCTCGAGGCCTAGCACACCTTGGCTGCAACTCTTAGCAAGGGAACAGTAGGTAAACACATAGTGTAGGTAGGTGCATCACTTACACCACACTAGAAGCAGTATGTCGGACAAAGGAGGAAACTCTGAGTCGCCCCTTGTGTCAGTTGACCCTCCACAGGTCATCTCTTCAAGATATACTGCGCTTAACTTCCATGAGTTACGACAAGTATGTACCTCTAGGAAGATTAAGCAAGGGGCTAACCCCACCACCTCCTTTCTGATTGGTCTCCTCAAGACTTATGATGCCAGAAAGGCTGAGAAGCTTCTTAGCCATTCTAATCCAGAAGGAGACATGCCTCCCCTCGAGGGAACCAGAGGTGACCCTGACCTGATCCTCCTCTCAACCGAGAATGAGAATGTGGAGGAGGATGAGGATGAGGATCCCTCTGGGGATGAGGCAGATAAGGGACAGGTAGAAGTCGTCAGACTAAGCAGGTCCAACTTAAGCAAACATGATAGCGGTACTGGGGGACCCCTGGGGCCACTATCAGGTCAGCTTAACATTGGGAATGGACGAGCCCGATCTCTGTCAAGAGACTCTGGCAGATCCCTTCAAACCAATGGCTCTCGCAACTCTTCTCAGAGAGGGATGACGTCCCCTCAACGGAGAGTGTACGAAGCTAAGGAAAGGGCAGCTAATCTGAGGATCGAAAGGGAAGAACTTGCCCTGGCCAAAGAAAGGCTTGCCTTTGCGAGAGAGCAACAGTTAAGTGGGGTAGTCCCCACTGGTGGCAGCAATGTACCTAGCAATAGGGAAAAGAGTTTCGATACGAAACACCTTGGTAAGATAGTGCCCCCCTTTAAACAAGGGGACGACATCCACAAATGGATTACTGCTTTGGAGAGGGCCTGCACTGTGCAAGGTGTTCCCCAGAGTCAGTGGGCAGCTATCTTGTGGCTCTCCTTTGAAGGTAAAGGAAGAGACAAGCTCCTCACCACAAGGGTGGAGGATGCGAACGATTACCAAGTCTTGAAAAATACACTCGTTGAAGGGTTCGGCCTAACCACTGAGCAGTACAGGGTGCTGTTCAGGGATACCCAGAAAACGCAGTCTCAAGACTGGTCTGACTTTGTCGACTGTGCCACTAAGGCTTTTGAGGGCTGGTTGCTGGGCAGTAAGGTTACTGATTACAAAGGATTGTATAATTTGATGATGAGAGAACAAATTTTAAATAATTGTCAGAACCAGTTGTTGCATCAGCATCTTGTCGACTCGGATCTGACCTCTCCCCAAGAATTGGGAAAGAAGGCAGACAGATGGGTTCGCACGAGAGTTAAACAGAACCAGGGCCAGAATCAAGGTGGTCAGAAGAAAGCAGACCAGAAGGGTAAAGATTCTAAGGGGGAACAAAATGACCAGAAGTCTTCGACAGGTCCCCAACAACCCAAAGAAGGGGGGGGGGGGGGGCAGGCTCCCCAAAAGAAGAAAGAAGGCCAATCCAAAAGATGGTGCCAGTACTGTAAAAGTAAATCTCACTGGTTTAGTGAGTGCACCAAGAAAGGAGGAGGGCAGACTCCTGCCACTGCAGCCCCTAAGGCACCTGTGCCCCCTAGTACAGTCAGCAGTGGTAGTGCGCCTCCCAAGGGTTTAGTAGGGTTAACCCTGGGTTCTGAGGGGCGTGACAACTTAGTTGGCACACTCACTCAGGCTGTCCTTGTCAGTACAGGGGACGCGGACGTGTCCCCTGACATAAGTCCCAATACCTTGGGCAAATACAGACAGACGCCTTTCATAAATGGAAAGATGGCTCAGGCCTATAGGGACACTTGTGCCAGCGTCGCCATGGTGACGCCTAACTTTGTGGACCCTGGACAGATCATGCCAGGTACAGAATTCCTGGTGACCAATGCAAGCAATGTCACTACCAATCACAGTATGGCAATTGTAGCTTTCTCCTGGGGAGGGGTAACTGGCCAAAAGAAGGTTGTAGTTAGTCCAGACCTCCCAGTGGATTGTTTGTTGGGCAATGATTTGGAGTCATCACAATGGTCAGAAGTGGAGCACCGGACTCACATGGAAATGTTAGGTTTGCCAGCACATGTGTTCGCTGTGACCAGGTCACAGGTCAGGAAATGCCCCACTGAACAGGTGCTGGATCCTGGAACAATGGACCAGACACCTCCCAAGAAAAAGAGCAGTAGGGTTAAGGCTGCGCCTTCCCCCTTGCCCCAGGTCGTGGATCAAGTCTCAGAGGAGGCTGACCTACAAGAATTGAGGGAAACTGAGCCTAGGGAGTTCGAACTTGATCAAGTTGAATTCTTGGGTTCAGGGGGACCCTCAAGGGAAGACCTGGGGAAGGACCAGTTAGACTGCCCTTCTCTTGAACCCCTCAGACAGCAGGCTGCTGCTGAGGCTGCTGGGAACGCCACAGGTACCCACAAGGTATACTGGGAAGATGGACTCCTGTACACTGAGTCAAGAGACCCCAAGCCTGGCATGACCAGGAGGCTGGTTGTACCCTTGTCTCAGCGTGGTTTCCTACTTACCTTGGCCCACGAGATTCCCTTAGCAGGTCACTTAGGCCAGACGAAAACGTGGGACAGGCTTGTCTCACACTTCCACTGGCCTCATATGAACGAAGATACCAAGGAGTTTTGCCGCTCCTGTGTCACTTGCCAAGCCAGTGGTAAGTCAGGTGGCACGACAAAGGCCCCCTTATACCAATGCCTGTGGTGGGGGTGCCCTTTGAACGGGTGGGGATCGACATCGTCGGTCCCATGGAACCACCAACAGCCTCAGGGCACAAGTTTATACTGGTGGTAGTGGATCATGCCACCAGGTATCCTGAAGCTATTCCCCTTAGACCACTACAGCACCTGTTGTGGCAAGAGCCCTAGTTGGAGTATTCTCCAGAGTGGGCTTCCCTAAGGAGGTCGTCTCCGACAGAGGTGCAAACTTTATGTCGAGCTACTTAACTGCTATGTGGAAGGAATGTGGTGTCAACTACAAGTTCACTACACCCTATCATCCACAATGCAATGGGCTTGTTGAGAGATTCAACAGGACCCTTAAAGGGATGATTCATGGACTACCTGAAAAGCTTCGGCGTAGATGGGACGTCCTGATCCCCTGCCTCTTGTTCGCCTACAGAGAAGTCCCACAGAAGGGGGTTGGCTACAGCCCTTTTGAACTTTTGTACGGGCATCCTGTAAGAGGACCCCTGTGTTTGGTGAAGGAAGGATGGGAGAGACCTCTCAAAAAGCCTGCAGCCAACATAGTGGACTATGTGCTTGGCCTCCGCTCGCGGATGGCTGAATACATGGAGAAGGCATCTGAAAACCTTAAGGCCAGCCAAGAACTCCAGAAAGCTTGGCATGACCAAAAGGCTGTCTTGACTGTTTACCAGCCCGGACAGAAGGTGTGGGTGTTGGAGCCAGTGGCCCCAGCAGCACTCAAGGACAAATGGTCCGGGCCCTACACCATCCTGGAGAAAAAGGGAGAGGTCACCTACCTGGTCGACCTGGGAACTCCCCGGAGCCCCCACAGGGTGCTTCATGTTAACAGGCTCAAGGCATATGTCGACAGGAAGGACATGAGTTTGCTCATGGCCCTAGATGAGGGACAGGAGGAGGAGAGTGACCCTCTCCCCGACCTGCTCACTCAGAATCCTGACGATGGATCGGTAGATGGTGTTGTCTTTTGTGGCAGCCTCTCCGAACATCAACAGAGAGACTGTAAACAGGTTCTTCAGTCTTTCAGACATATGTTTTCTCTAACACCCAGCCAGACCGATTGGTGTACCCATGAGGTTGACACTGGCGACAGCTTGCCCGTTAAGAGTAAAATCTACCGGCAGCCTGATCACGTTAGAGACTGCATCAAGAGTGAAGTGCAGAAAATGTTGGAGCTGGGAGTCATTGAACCCTCGGATAGCCCTTGGGCTAGTCCCGTAGTTCTAGTACCGAAACCTCACACCCAGGGTGGTAAGAGAGAGATGAGGTTTTGCGTAGACTACAGGGGTCTCAATGCAGTCACTAAGACTGACGCCCACCCAATACCAAGGGCAGACGAGCTTATCGATAGATTGGCTTCGGCCAGCTACTTAAGTACGTTTGACCTGACAGCTGGGTATTGGCAAATCAGGTTAGCTGAGGACGCCAAGCCTAAAACCGCATTTTCAACCCCTGGTGGGCATTATCAGTTTGTGGTAATGCCCTTTGGTCTGAAAAATGCACCTGCCACCTTCCAAAGGTTGGTGAATCAAGTCCTTACTGGGCTGGATGACTTCTGTGCGGCGTATCTTGAAGATATCGCTGTCTTTAGCTCCACCTGGGAGGATCACCTGGTCCACCTGCGGAAAGCGTTAGAGGCCCTGCAAGCAGCAGGCCTCACTATCAAGGCCACCAAGTGCCAGATAGGGCAGACACAGGTTGTATACCTGGGCCACCTTGTAGGTGGAGGCCAGGTTCAGCCACTGGAGAGCAAAATACAGTCAATCAGGGACTGGGCTCCTCCAACCACCCAGACTCAGGTTCGAGCTTTCTTGGGCCTGACTGGATACTACCGGAAGTTTGTCAGGAACTATGGTTCCATCGTGACACCATTAAACGAACTGACAAGCAAGAAAATGCCAAAAAAGGTTCAGTGGACAGCGAGCTGTCAAAAAGCATTCGATGACCTAAAGCAGGCCATGTGCACGGCGCCTATCCTCAAGAGTCCGGACTACTCCAAGCCATTCATTGTGCAAACAGATGCTTCTGAGTTGGGTGTGGGAGCTGTTCTTTCTCAACTGAATTTTGATGGTCAAGACCAGCCCATTGCTTTTATAAGCAGAAGGCTGACCCCTAGAGAGAAGAATTGGTCAGCTATTGAGAGGGAGGCCTTTGCTGTGGTTTGGGCCCTGAAGAAGCTGAGGCCATACTTGTTTGGCACTCACTTCAAGATTCAGACCGACCATAAGCCCCTCTTGTGGCTAAATCAGATGAAGGGTGAAAACCCCAAACTGCTTAGGTGGTCCATGTCCCTACAGGGGATGGACTTTACAGTGGAACATAGACCTGGTACTGATCATGGCAATGCCGATGGGCTCTCCAGATATTTCCACTTAGAACAAGAAGACTCACCTGGTCAAGGTTAGCTTATTGTTCCGACGTTTGGGGGGGGGTCATGTAGGAGAGTAGGGTCTGCAATCCTATGATCACCCAGATTTTTTGCTTTTGTTTCACTGGTTTACGACTTTCTCTGGCTGTGGGCCTGCCAATCAGACCCACAGCCTGGCTGTTCTCTTTCTAAATTACGATATGTACCCTAGGTGCATTTACCAATTGGTACTGGGCCACCTTATCAGACCCCGTAACGCAGGGCATAGGTGTACCCAGGGCCGCCAGGGGCTGCAGCAGGTATTATGCCACCCCTGGCTGGCCTCCTAAATTTGACACAACTGGCTGCATGACAGCTGGGGCGAAGTCGTGTAATCACACTTTGCTTTAGATATAGTAGCCCTATATCTAACCATACAATGGACACTCGAGTTCCTATCAGTCACTCCTATGGCAGGCCTTGACAATCCTGAAGGCAGAGTGCATGGGCTCGTGTGAACTAGGCTCTGGCCCGAGCCGAGCCCGGTTGCAGCTTGCGGAACCAAGACCCAATGGCTGTTCCATGATAACGCGTACCTCATCGGTAACTTCGGTGTCGCGTTATCAAGGCATGTCGAGTAAGGTGTCATACGAATCGGGATGCTGCCCCCTCACCAATTCTGGCGACGAGGTTAGCATTCCGCCCTTCTAGAGGGACACGACATGTACGTAACTGTGAACCCCGGTTAAAGTTAACTAAAGCCTCAGCTCCACAAAATGGATGCTGCCACCACAGACACGAGTCTGACCTCCTGCTGCTGGGAGTCCTTCCAGTGAGGGGAGCTTGGACAAAGGGTTTCCTGTCGAGGGCGGTGTTCGCACCGTCCTAGACAGGGTTTGTGTATTCTGGGTAGGTAGGGCTTTTGCGAGAAGGTGACTGCGGAGTGGCACCCCGGTGCTCACTACGCATCTGCCGGTCAGAACCAGTTCCAGGGGCGCCAGCCCTGGCCTGGGGAAAGTCCGGCAGGGGAGAGGGGTGTAACTACCCCCCTTCCTGGTCCCACCCTTAGGGCCGGACCTAGTCATGTACCCACCCCTTTCTTTAGAATAAAGGCCGGAGCGGGGACCCTTCCAAATCAGATCATCTTTGAATCAAGAACTACTTTCTACGAAAGGACACTCAAGACTCTTCTCAAGATTTCTCCCTTGTGACTAAGGAGTAGTCACCCTGCATCAGCGGGCACCATCTAAGAACTCTGCGGTTTGCTGCAAGTCCTCCCTCAAGGATCCGACGACCCAGCTCGACGAGAACCGGCTTCCCTGGCACCTCTGACCTCTACCCACGTCATCAGCTCAGCTGTGATCTGTGGGTGCGACGAGACCTCGAGGGACCGGCCATCATCAGAACCTGCACACTCTTAAACCAGCACGACCATCGAAGCGATTCCCTGGTGAGAGCTCTGGGGTCCGAGAAGCCCCGACCCTGAGCCGCTCTAGCACCGAAGTGCAGTCTCCCAGCATCTCCACGATCTGCGTGGGGCCCTTCTGCTCGCTGCTCAGCACGTTGTCTGGTCACTCGCCGCTGGCTTGTGCCCTTCTGTGACGACATCCGACAATCAACACTGCTGGTCTGGTTGCTCCAGACTGGCCCTTGCTTCCATCCTTGCAAGAAGCACCCCGGACCCTCCTGGTCCACTCAAGACGCCATCTTAGGCCCACCACGTGGCCCTGAGATCTGCCAAGGCTTGTTGCCCCATCCTGGGCCCAGCGACGCCGACAGCATCATCCTTCGTGGGACAGCTCGCACCTCCGCCGTGGTCGCCGACAACGCCTCCTGGTCCGTGAGACTGCAGAGCCTAGCGTCGCCCACTCACCTGGTCGAGGTGACGGCCAACCGGTGCCATCCTGGTACCCTCTGACTACTGGCTAGTAGTACGAACTTGGTCCCCTCTGCTTTCAGGTATCAACAATCTCTGATCCAGGCTTGGATCCCTACGAACTATTCATCACTGGTCGCCGGCAAGCAACTCCTTTTCCTTCCGGCTCCTGGCTCGTCAGCGAAGACCCCGACGCCTGTAAGACTTGTGCAGCCGCAGCCCTCGTGGCTAGGTAACTCGGCATTTCGGTGCCTGCATAGCCTCTTTACTCTAGGGTCCCGAGTCCCTCGCTTCCGACTTGCCTTATCGGGTCCGCCCGAGACCTTAAACTTTCCGTGTCCTCGGACACTTGTTTTAATTACGCACTTGAAGTATTTTCCCAAGAGATTTGGTTTGTGCTTAGTACCCTGTCCTCATAAAAAGTCCAGGGCTGTTGTGAATCTTAATAAATATCCTGTTTATTTTCATAACACTTGTGTGGCGTCCTTTCACTGGGTGTTCAAGGGGTACATGTGTGGTAAACAGCTGGCTTAACACGCCCTCTCGAGTCTTTAGCCTTAGACTGCTCGTATCCACGCTACTAGGATAGCTGGTCTATAGGTTGACTTACAACCAAACACCATAAGGGTCGTTGGAACGATACATAGCGGTCGCTAGAATAGCGAACGTTGCATATCGGGCCAACTTCTCACAACAACCACCTGTGCATGCAGTCGTCCCCTGTGGATTACATTCTTCATCTTCAATTCTGCAAAATTCAAGTTCGTATGTCAGTAAAATATTTCCTGCTAAATCACACCAAGATGGACTTTGTCTTCATGTTTATCTGTGCTGCGTTATCTCTTTTCCCAGTTCATTTTTCAAGTGTCAATTCAAAAAGCCAATAAAACACACTAAAACATGCTTCAGAAAATCGCAGTATACCATATGCATCTTCCATAACATCTACATGGTTTCACTCAATTTAATATGCATTCTTTGTGCATAAACTCTAGTTTTTTGTTTTTTTTAGCATTTAAAAGATGTAATTGCTTAAAACATTTTAGAATAAAATCATCATAAATAGCTTTGGGATCTATTTTAGGCAAAAGTTCCAAAGTCTTAAAAGAAATCTGCAATTTTTTTTTTAAAAAGCACTTCCAGTTGCAGTAACGGACGAAATAGCAGAACATAATTCCAGGAGTGTAATGCAGGCCCCTGTTGCACAAGGGGAGAGGGGAAGGAGGAGGTGAGTTCCGGGGGGGGGGGGGGGGGGGGGGGAGGGTTTTGAAGGGTAGCAACACTTCAGCGGCCCACATACAGCCCAGAGCCAATGAATATCTGAGATTTGCAAGAATCAAGGGCCCCCATCACTAGAGGGGCCCCATTTTTTGCGTATCACCACTGAATAATCCTTTATTTGATCTATGCCTTAATTTCTTGTCTGATGGGTATGAACTCACTCAATGTCTCTTAGGGCATTTAAAATTAGAGAGCCACGGATACATTTTTTACCTGTTAAGAGATCCCCCACTTTGCTGGATGATATAATACTTTTCCAAATACAGGGCTTGATGTTGGGCGCGATTGGCAGTCCCCCAGATCTCTTTGTCAGTAAGCACCCTGACTTTGTGGAGGAGGTCTTTATTCTCTGTGTTTATGAGCCAACTAACCCTGCTTTATTTACTTATATTTTCTTTCATAGTCTCTTCATCTGCGAACTCCTGTAAGGAGATCTTTAATATTGTGAAGGAGTTTACGATCCCCAGCTCCCATCCGCCCCCTCCAGCTTCGGCGGATGCCTGGGCCTGCGATCTCGCTGGTTTCTTCACAAATAAGATCAAGGCCATTCAGGCCACCTTCGTGGAGGAACCGGATGGAGGGAGTGGTGTGAAGCTGGACTTTGGACTGCCGCAGACTTCGGTGGCAGTGCTGTCCGACTTCCCCACTGTTACCAGCGAGGCCTCTCTTATGCTGTTGGCCAACCTCAAATCTGGCTCGCCACTCGACCCCTGCCCCGCCAAATTTTTAGCCGGGATGGCGGCAGTGGTGAACCCTTTAGTCAACCCTATCCTCAATGCCTCCCTGAGGGAGGGGCGGGTCCCTAGCTCTTGGAAAAGAGCGATGGTGATCCCCCTCCTAAAAAAAACCGGGCCTTGACACCGAAGTCCTGGCGAACTACAGGCCTATCTCGTTGTTACCAGCACTAGCGAAGCTTACGGAAAAACATGCTCATGGCGCTCTTTCTAGTTTTTTGGAAGCCAATAATCTGCTCCATCCATCTCAATCGGGCTTCCGACCTAATTTTAGTACGGAAACAGCTCTGATAGAGGTGACTGAGATCATCAGGGAGACTCTTGATGCCGGCGGCAGGGCCATGCTGGTCATGTTAGATCTCTCGGCGGCTTTCGACACCGTCCCCCACAAGACGCTTCTAACCAGTTATGACATCGGCCTGAGGGGGACGGTGCTGAGGTGGTTTACTTCTTTCCTGGAAGGCCGCCGCCAGACGGTCTGGGTTTCCCAGAGCTCCGCCGAGATGCCGCCATTGGGAGTTGGGGTTCCACAGGGTTCTGTGTTGAGCCCCACATTATTTAACATCTTTATGTCCCCTCTGGCGGCCTTGGTAGAGGCGTATGGGGCCCAGATCGTCTCCTATGCCGACGACACGCAACTCCTCTTCACATGCGGGAAAGATCAAGAGTTTGTGGGAGAGAGAATCCGGGACTGCCTTGCGCTGGTCTTCGACTGGTTCCAGCGGAACGGTCTGAGGGCCAACTCGGGAAAGTCTGAGATTTTATTTTTTGGTTGCGTTGCCGATCCTGAGTGGCAGCATTGGTGGCCGTCCGACATGAGTCCTCCTGTACAGTCCTCAGTGGTGGCCAAAAACCTGGGCGTCAAGCTAGACAATCAGCTGTCGCTCCGCACTCACATCCTTGGCCTGGCCGGCACCTGCTACGGATTATTGAAAATGCTCCGCAAATTTTTGCCTTTGTTATCTGAGGAGCATAGGAGGATTACAGTGCAGGCTCTAGTCGGTTCGAGGCTAGATTATGCCAATGCTCTTTTTCTTGGCCTTCCCGATTATCTGGTCCAGCACCTTCAGGTGGTGCAGAACTCTGCTGCCCGGGCGATCTTTGGTCTAGGGAGACGAGCTCGAGCGTCTGGGTTGCTCCAGTCGCTCCATTGGCTCCCCATTAGGAAGAGGATCCAGTTTAAATCCTTGACCCTGATGCACAAAGCTCTGCATGGTTCAGGAGCGGGATATCTGCAGAGGAGACTGACTTTTTATCGTCCAGCTCGTTCCCTCCGTTCGGAAGCTCTTTGCAGAGCAGTGGTTCCACGGGTGAGGAAGGCCCGTGCGGGAGGGCGGTCTTTTGGCTACAGAGCCCCCCAGCTTTGGAATCTGCGTCCATTTTCTCTGCGGAGGACTGTTAATTTACTCCAGTTTAGGAGGGGCCTGAAGACCTGGCTTTTTAACTCCTAGTCTGTTTTTACTGCCCATCGTCTTTTTTGTTCCGTTCTGTTGCCTGTTTTTAGCTGTGTTGTGTTATTTCAATATGAGTTGAGCGTGGAAAGCGTTGGGACACTCCCTGTGAGTAGCTGCACGCTATACAAAAGCTCAATAACATAACATAACATAACATAACATAACATATTACAGTGCCAGAAAACAAAGTGAAGTTCTAGTTAGGTGTTGAAATTAAAGAAGTATAATTGCAATAAAAAAATAAATACACCAGTTATAGTTTAATGAACTTTCTCCCAAGTTCTTCGTTGTTGCAGGTGGTTAGGGTACTCAAACTTTGCCATGCGGTCCTGGGGGGACTTATTTCATGAGAAGCGGTTCCGCACTGAGGAGCAGTTCTTTGGTGCTACTCCCCCGACGCCAATGGAGGTCTTTTATTACATCAGGCTCCGTCAGGGTATGAAGGAGATAATTCCTGGCTACCCGGAGGAACCGGGCGCGGTCCTGCCGCTGCACATCATGCTTGTTTCGGACGGCAGACATTTGGTGTCGAAGCTAAATTCGGCCATTCGAGAGCAACGGCCCCCTGTTCCGTCCAAGGCACGTACTGCCTGGGACGCTGACCTACCCACTGCTCTCACTGATGAACAGTGGGGATACTGCTGCTCGGTTACCGCACGAGTCTCCTCTAGTTGTAGACTGAAATTTATCCACTATAAATTTGTGCAACGGTATTACTATACCCCAGTTCGGAAACTGCGATTTCGACTGTCGGATGACGACAGATGTGCGCGGTGCCGTGCGGAGGGCGCAGGTTTCCTCCATCTGGCCTGGGAATGTGGAGTAATTCGGGAATACTGGGAGCAGGTTCATGCCGCGTTGCAGGTGATGATCGATGGTTCTCTTGACCTTGAGCCGGTGATGATGCTGCTAGGTTATACCAAAAACATTCCCAAATCGGATCGCAAGTTTGTCGATCTCGCGCTCCTTCTAGCTAAACGGAGGATTGCATGCAGATGGGGGAGAGGGAGGGCACCTAAGTTTAAGGAGTGGCTGGACGACCTTAAGTACTGCCAGGACCAACATGGCGTTTATGTGGACCTTATGCCTGCCCGCTGTAGACCCAGGGACTTCTGGTCCCCCCTGCAGGTTTACTGGCTGTCCCAAGCTGCCGGCAGCGACTCCTCTGGTGAAGACGAGCCGATTCCTGGCCCGTGAACGTGAAAATGCACACTACACTGCACTCACCATGATGCATACCACCCGATAGATTGGCCCTTGACCAGTAGTGCTCCACCTCTTATATTCCTCCCGTGGTTGGCTCCCTGGGGCGCGCAGCGGCTCCCTATCCACCTGGGCACACTCATAACATATTGATACACCGGGCGCAGGGGTTGTCTCACTGGGCGACGACAGGGAGACTTCGGACTGTTGACATTACGAACTCCTGGTTCTCCTTGCTGAGGGGATGCCTGACTACGAGGGTGGGGGGGGGGTCCCCGCCTTTGCTAATTGCACAGCTACGATGGCGGGGGGAGGGATGCAGGCACAGTGGCTTCTGACTCCGGAACATTGTTGGAATTCATCTATGTTGTACCTTGCCCGCTGCAGATGATGGGTGTCCGCTGAATGTACCATGATCGATACTGTACAGGATAATTGATGCTGTTACTGTCATGACTATGTGATGCACAATGTTAATAAAAAAAAAGGTTTAAAAAAAAAACTCTGCCATGCGGTGTATCGAGATTACTACATTTAATCTAGATAAATCAAGTGTCTTGTGTGGTTCAATTCATCTAAAAGGGATAATTCCCTCTGCCATCAGTCTTGTCATTATGAGTACTATGTAAAAGAATGTTTACCATACTAGCCACTGCAGCAAAGCAGCATGCCCTTCAACAGACTGGCAGAGTTTGTGCTTTAGGACAGACGATTGCATTTTAACTTTGCCCGCAGTGATTTTATTTCCTAATTTCACCTGTTCCGACAGGCAGGATACTACTGCATTGGCACCACACTATGGGGGACAACTACAGTCATATACTGCCTGGACGACCAAAATGGAGGGGACACCCGGAAACCTGTTAACATTGACATAGGTTTACAATCCTAAACTTTTATTCGGGTTGAAAATGTAATTTTGTCATATTGGGATAAACACAGCAGACAGACCCCAGAGATTCTAACTCATTATTATTGGACCATAAGATGAGGAAATCCGATCTATTTTTCAATTAGCCTTGACTAAGCTGCAGGCTTGCGAGCTGCTCAAGAGGAGAAACGTGTTGGCTTGCTCAATCTGTCAGTTGTTCAGTACTTAAAATAAATTACTATGGCTCCAATATGGACCCTGCTTCTGATTACTCCATTGACTTCCACAGATTTATCTCATTGGAAACTTTATGTAATATTGTAATCTGTGTACCCTGTCCACTTCAAATTGTTTTAGCAAATATGATTTAGGGGTATTGCCCACTTATACGGTATGACAGTCCTTTTCTGATCAAGTCATTTTACGGTAGCGCAGTCCCCTGGTCTCTACCACTCTGCTTCTCTTACCTATCTTTAACAGACTGTGACTAATCACTCCATCAATGAGGCCACAACACATGGCTTGAAGTTAGTATTCATATTAGCCCTCCATCTACTAAACAGGCACCACACTCAGAAACTGCTTCAAGTTGTCGGGCATGGATACCCTGATTTGGGGTATATCGGGTAGAAGTCCTATTCAGAATAACCTGATACAATTTCTTGGGGCTAAGAAGAGTTAACATGGAAAAGATGGACAAGAACCGTATGGCGATGCCAGCTTCAGTTGATCTGAAAGAGACTATTAGTTATAGAATCCTTACATTAGATTTACCCCCACTCGTCAGACTGGATCCAGAGAATTTTTTTCCTAGCAGTATACCTGTGCGTCAGTAGGAGGCATTGGTCAACTCTGCATCTGTCGTCGGCGTCGTGGTTGCCAGGATGATGTTGCAGTGTCTACTTAGACGCCGCCTCTGCACGCTGACGTCAGTTCTTTCTTTTTCTGTCAAAGCCAGCGCTAATCCGGATAGAGCTGGCTCCTTAGTCATTTTTTGACAAAACTTTTTTCGACTTTTGTCGACATCTTTTTTGAGTCTTCAACTCCTGGTGCACGAGGGATGTTCCATCATCAACCCGGTTTCAAGCCCTGTGACTCCTGTCACAAGCTGATGTCGGTCACCGATCCACACCTCGTGCGCCTTTAGCGTGACCAGGACCCGAAGTCATGCTCTGACTGCCGAGCCCTGAACCTGAAGTCTTTGCAAGAGCATTCCCGAAAGCTTTTGGAGGCCCGGCAGTCCCCTCCATGCCGTTCGAGGTCCTGGTCGAGTGGAAGGTTGCGGGACCAGTCGCAGAGTCACTACCACTCATCCTTGAAGTCTTCTCACTCCTCTGGAAGAGTCGAAGCACAAGAAGAAAGTGAAGCAGCATCGTCCCTCACTCCTTCTCCCCGTCCATCGTCGGATGCTAAACAGGGCCTGGAACGTTTTAGTTCTCTGGCTCCATCTTCACAGCCTGCTGGGACGGCTCTGTGCTTCCCTCCTTTTCCCGTAGCCGGAGCGTCCTCAGCACCAGCTTCGCGCATTTCATGAAGCACTGCACAGCATCTTTGGGCAGCCTGACTCCGCAGGCACGTCTTCGGGCCCAACAGACTCTGTTGGGGGCCCTGGGCCTTCGATTCCGGCAACTCTGGCCCCGGCACCGGGGGGTCGCCAAGGATCCAGGCATGGATCCGTATCGGCGCTGGTCAACCTCATGGTACCATCCCCGGCGCTGAATCCAGTGATGACGCTCCTGATGCCGGTTGCACCCCCAACCGTTGTCGACCCCAGCCTCACCCCGACTTGCACCCTTTGTAGGACCGACGTCGGTACTGGTGCCGGAGAGTACTTTTGTACCGCTGTCCATCCCTGGTGTTCCCTCTTGCCCTGTGTGGCAGCCAAAGGAGGGTGAGATGGACTGGGAGGGGTCTAATGACTCTCTAGCTCACCAACTTGAGGTACTTGACTAGCAAGAGGAGTTGGTTGATGCCAGTGGTCTGGATACCTCCCCAGACTTGGAATGCTTTCTACACTTACCATGGCTTCGGAGGAGGGAGCTTCCTACGCTGTGGTGTTGCGTAGTGTGGCTGAGGCGTTAGGCCTCGAGCTTCCTACTGCGGCAGTCAGGACTTACCTCCTGACTGAGGTGCTTCAGTCGGCAGCAGCCTCTTCGGAGCCCCTGCTGCCTTTTAATGAGGCCTCACTGACATCCTTCTGGGCACTTCCAGGCCCGCACAGGGGTTCATGTGGACAGGATGATTGCCCAACTCCACCGCCCAGCACCGCATGACCAACTTTTCCTCTCCTAACACCGTACCACTGAGAGCTTGGTGGTCCAAGCCTTATCCTCAAAAGGCGCATTCCCTACTGCTCCTCCAGATACGGAATCCAAGAAGCTGGACCATCTTGGGAAGAAGATGATTTTTCCGCCAGCTTAGGACTGCGGTCGGTAAACACCACATGTCTCTTGGGCTGTTATACACACACACGGTGTGGGATATGGTTGCACAAGTGCTGCCACGTGCCCGGAAGAGGCCCCGGGGTATGCTCACTCGCACTGTTGCTGAGGGTCGAGATGCTGCTAAATTCACCTTTCGGTGTGGGCTGGATACCGCCGAATCTCTGGGTAGGACGGTTTCCACGTCAGTAGCCCTGAGGCGCTATGCTTTGTTGGAGACGTCTGGCTATTCTGGGGATGTCTATCCACACTTTTGGTCATGCCTATTGATGGCTGTTGCCTGTTTGGTGACAAGGCGGACTCAGCGCTTGAGCGCTTCAAGGACTCTCGGGCTACAGCCAGATCCGTGGGCCTCGCAGCAACTTATCGCCCCATGCAGTCTGCCTTTGCCCCTTTTGTGGCTACAGAAGGGGTGCCGCGCCACGTTCCACCCAAAGCCACAGGGCCACACAAGCTACCCAGCCTATGTATGGCCGTGGGACCCAGCAACGCGGTTCTGGGGCCAGCGGGCGGGCCAGTCCACCCATATCCCCCCTGCAGCAGCCTTCACACCTTCCTAGTCCGACCTTTCAGGGCCACCAGAGGCCAGTGGGCGTCCGGTTTCGCCATTACCTCCCCCACTGGCAAAACATCACGTCGGACAGGTGGTTTTGCAGATAGTCCGAAGGGGCTACTCCCTCCCCTTCAAGACTACCTCTCCCTTCATGCCAACAGCACTCCATCGCATGTCGGAGGATCATTTGGCCCTTTTCTGCCAAGAACATACGGCTCTCTTGGCCAAGGGAGCCATCAAACTGGTCCCTGTCCCAGAAGTAGGTCGTGGTTGCTACACCCGCTACTTCCTGGTACCCAAGAAGGACAAAGGCCTCCGCCCTATCTTAGACCTCAAGGCCATCAACCGCTTCCTCCGGAAGGAGAAGTTCAAAATGTCAACCTTGGCTCAGGTCTTGTCTGCCCTTGACCCTGGAGACTGGATGGTAGTGTTGGACTTGCAGGACACTTATTTTCACATCCCCGTCCTGCCAGCCCACTGGCGATACCTGTAGTTCACGGTAGACCACAAACATTTTCAGTTTACCATGCTCCCCTTTGGCCTTACCAGTGCCCCTCGGGTGTTCACGAAAGTGATGGCGGTGGTTGCGGCTCATTTGCGCAGGGGTTCCAGTCTTTTCCTATCTCAACGACTGGCTGTTGAAGTCTCCCACCTCCAGACTACTGTGGACATCCTGCATTCGCTGAGATTCGCAACCAGCATGCAGAAGTCACACCAGATTTCCTCTCAGAAGCTCCTTTTCATCGGAGCAGTTCTGGATACAGTGCAGTTTCGGGCCTATGCTCCCGAGCAGCGAGTCTGGGATGTTCGGACTATGATTCTGATGTTTCAGCCTCTATCCCGGATTTTGGGGTGAATGACCCTGAGGCTGCTGGGTCTCATGGCCTCCTGCATCCTGTTGGTGGATCATGACAGATGGCATATGCGGGCTCTGCAGTGGGACCTGAAGTTCCAGTGGGCGCAGCATCAGGGAAATTTTTCCAATGTCTTCCAGATCTCGGAGGGGACTACAAGCCAGTTGCAGTGGTGGGTTACGAACCAGGATTGGGTCAAAGGCAGATCCCTCTCCCTTCCCCTACCAGAGTTCACAGTGGTGACAGATGCGTCACTGCTGGGATGGGGCGGAGATCAGAGGTATAACCCCAAATTTCTTTTCAGGATGAATCACAAAAAGCTTCTTTATTGTACTAAGTAGATACACCCCTATATCCTCTCATACCGGCTTACCATCCCCCCTCACGCTCCTCACCAAGTCTCCCACTGTCCCACTCACACCCCACATCCATACCACCTCACATCTTCATGATGACACACATCTCCCCAACTCCTTCCCCTCCCCCGACAACAATAATACTAACACTGCCCAATTACACCCTACACCCCCTACTCCCCACATCCTGCCATCCTACCCGTCCCTTCTCCCCTCACCACAACTCCATCCATCCCATGCGTAACCCACACCCTTCTACCCCCGCCTTCTGACACCCACCTTTATAAACGACCACACAGGGAGACTGCAATACATCGTACCAGATTACGATTCCCCCTCAAACCACATACATGGCTGAACCACTCCTCCCTCACCCACAGTCCATATATTAGGCATAACCCCGCTCACTCCAGACCACAGACTAGATGAGATTTTACTATCTCTTCAACAAGTCAAACCAAAAGTTACATGACCTGATTCTACAACATCCCAAACTCACGCGTCCTAAACTAGAGTCTAGAACATACCTGCACATTAAAAATTCAAACCTCACCCAACAACTACACGCAAGCTCCCATAATCTTGAACCCCCAAGATGGAGAACACTGCCCTACCACAATGCCTCATTCAGTCCGGTCCGGAGAAAAAAACCCTATCTAATAAATACTTACGTTCCCTACTCCGCTCCTATGAGCCACTGTATCTCCTACCCAATTCGGGGCACACAGATAAATTGTATAAACATTCCCTAATCCAATCCATCCCAACCAATACCCACAGAGATACAAGACACAATTCTAGAGGCATAGTTGAAAACAACCTCACGCGAATCCCCCTCATACTTGAACCCAACTCGCCACCTACCAAGAGACAGCTAAAATGTATACTCCTAAACTGTAGGTCGACATCGCGGAACACAACTGATATAGCTGACCTCACACTCACTAATAAACCTGACCTACTAATCCTGACTGAAACATGGCTAAACGAATCATCCTCCCCCGTCCTGGACATACTGGTTCCCCCGAACTATGACATCACAAAACTAGATAGAATTGATAGGCCAGGGGGTGGTATCACTTGCATTCATCAGATCAATCTATCAGTGAAAAGATCCATCTCCCCTGTATTAAACTCCTGTGAATACCTTTGTTTAGAAATCACTAGCAATAACAAGTTAATTATATCACTACACACATTCTACTACTCCCCAGGGGATAACCTCATCTTCATCGAACACCTAATGAATATTCTACCTATTAATGACGGACAACAAAATATTCAAATATTGCTAGGTGACTTCAACCTCCATTGGGATGACCTGAACGACCCAGGGTTCAACAGCCACAAAGGATTCCTCTCAGACCTTAACCAAATCTGTAATAGTCCCACACACGATAAAGGCTCAACCCTCGGTCTAGTAATGTCAAAACCTAACTCCACTCAACTTGAATCGAACACCCCCCCCCCCAGGTGACAGGTCTGACCACCACATTATCACATTTCACATCAATGAAAAAGTTAAGCTACTCTCTGCCGAAACCACAAGAATGAAAATTTGGAAGAGGAATCTAAAAAACGTAGGTTCCGACCTTCTCTTAACCTCTAATCCCAACTTCTTCCTTCCCCCCTGGAGGCCTGACTAACAATTACTTCCAATCCGTGAACATGGTACTAGACAAAACAGCTCAATTACAATTGAAAAGAGTCACCACTAAAGACTCAAAACCTTAGTATGATGGTAGTTTAAATGAAGACAGACGAGTCCTAAGATTAATTGAACGACAATGAAGATCTGCACCTTCCTCTGTCCACCTCAAGCTACTAAGTACCACGAGAAACTCCTACTACAGAAAGATCAGACGATCTAAAGCTAACTTCTTCAGTAATCAACTAGACTAAGACAAGAACCGTCCCAAAAAAGCAATTCAAACTAATCAAAACCCAAACTAAGGGTGTACCCCCCCCCCCACATCCCACCACCATGCTAACCCTGACACACTACCCAATTGTGAGGAATTTGCTTCCTTCTTCACTATGAAGACTGAAACCATAAAGACTGATTTGCTCAACGACCTAATATCCCTTTGTAACACTCAGATAGACACTTAATTGCCCCCGCCAGGAGCACCACTCATTTGTCCCACAAAGTTCGACCTCAAAAACAACTCATCCTGGTCCTCCATCATTTACAGTACAGAAACTATATTGACCCCTTGGCCGCTGCGGTAATTCCGCTGCGGCGCTGGGGGGGAAGGGGTGTCGCACAGCGCCGCCATGCTTGTGACAGAACAACTCCGTCACGGGCGCGCTGTGCTCATGACGGAGTGGTTCCGTCACGGCCCCACCCGATCATTAATTCAGCCGCGCAGGCGCGGAATTGATGCAGCATGGGCGGAGCGGCCGCAGCGTGACGGAACCACTCCGTCATGAGCACAGCGCGCCCGTGGCTCGTGACGGAGTGGTTTCGTCACTAGCATGGAACGGGTTAAAAACGCCAATGACCTTGAATCCCTCCAGCCACTTCACAGACCCTCTTTCTGCTAACTACCTAAAAGACTTCATACCACTGTTACTGCCCCTATGAACCAGGATTATAAACACCTCCCTACTTCAAGGAACCATCCCTAAAATCCTTAAAACAGGACAGGTGTACCCTATCTTAAAGAAACCAACGGCAGACCCATCGGACTTAAAAAAACTATAGCCGGATATCCAATATCCCCACTCTTGGAAAAATGTGTTAACATCCAGCGTAGCAATCACATTGATGAATTCACATTGCTCAACCAATATCAATCAGGCTTCCGTGCAGGTCACAGTACAGAATCTGCCATGACCCACATAATTGACGATGCACTAAAAATCCTTGACCAAAACGAAGCCTGTTTACTAATCTTACTTGACCTGACAACGGCATTCAACACCGTCAAACATGACAACCTGCTAAAGCTCCTGAAATACAGAATGGGATTATCCGGATCTGTGCTTACTTGGTTCACCTCCTTCCTGCAAAATAGATCACAAAGATTCAGGGTTAATCAATCCCTATCCAAACCTGTCCCAGTCACTTTAGGAGTACCTCTGGGGTTATCCCTCTCACCCTCACTTTTCAACCTTTTCATGGAACCTCTCACCGAGCTTCTCCAATGTCCACTATCACATGTACGCAGATGATACTCAACTTTACATAAGGATCCACTCACTCGAGGACATCAAATCTCTCAACTCAACGCTTCAAAAACACAGACCTGGTTGGCCGAAAACCACTTGAAACTAAACACCCTCAAAACTGAATTCCTCTTAATCACCACAACCCAACAATTCGACCATCATCCTCGACTGGATGAATCACCTAACAGCACTCAAAGGTCAACCTCTCATTATCGTCTCAGCGAACTTCGCTGGGAGTGACTCTGGACAGAAATCTAAACATGCAGAAGCACATCAGCGCATCTACAAAAGGAGCAAATTTATAGATGAGCACTTTCCTGCCCGCAAATTACTTCAAACAGGCAGTTCAAGCTCTATAATCCAAGAGTGGAATATGGGAGTGTCGCTCTTTGCGGCCCTCCCAGATCAACGACGCCCTCTCTTAGAGCCTCAATCAACACAGCTGCTAGACTCATCACAAGCTCCAAAAGAAACGGTCACATCTCACCAGATCTTAAAGCCCTCAACTGGCTATCTTTCGAGGCTAGAATTCATTTGAATATCGCTTGCATGACGCAAAGTACCCGAAGTTTATAGAGGAATGGGTGTATTACAATTATCATAGATTTAATGGTTGGCAGTTATTTGAACTATACATGCTCTCATTTAATGTTTTTTTCGGATAACAGATTTATATGGTAGGCCTGGAGGCTCTATCATTTTATCTGAAGGTTTTATTTTGAAGATTCTACCGCATCATAATTAGCAGCTTAGTATTGAAGTGAAATTGTAAGATTTGATTATAGATGCAGAAGAAATTCAGGAAGATATTTTTCTGTGCATTTACCATGGGATTCTTCAGCGCCAAGTTCTGTTTTTTTTTTATACGTTACCTACCGTACATAATGCACGTAGAATACCGCCATGCTAGGCATTGAAGGACTGTTTGGTGAATTTCAAGAGTGGACTCCTTATGAGTACCATCAATTTGTGGGAATCTTATTAAGGATCTTGCAGTCTTTTTTTGGAAATGATCGGTTGAAATGAATGAAGAGATTGGGCCTGAACTCTCTGGACCTTGGTCCTCATTGCAACCTAGTGAGGAAACAAGGGCTCCTGAAGGGTAATAAGGAATATTCCGATAAATTTATACACAATGGCTATATACAGAGTTGGGGTGATGTCAGAAAGGAAGTTGGCTACACACATCAAAGGTTTAGTCAGTTCATGAGTTTGTTTATATAAGCAATAGAAAAGTAAAGCATTACATATATAGCATTATATATATATTACATATTATAGGTTTTAAGTCAAAAAAGTATTCTGTACAACAGCTAGACATTAGACCGTATTATATGGTGTCCCAGTGAACAAAACAGTTGAACCTAAGCAAAAAAGTGACATATGTAAAAGGTTTCAATCTCTAAAACATTTCAGCGACCATGAGAAATATAACAGTTTGGTCCACAGCACTCTATCCAGTCATAAGTACTGTGTAATGGTTTCGACCCAATTAGGATATTGGGTCTCTTCAGGACCTAGCAATGGTGGGACACCTACAAGAAATTAGGAATATACTGTCAGTGTATGGCCGTAATGGAAAACTACAGACATGTCAACATAGGGTCTGCATGTCAAAATATCTGAATGAGGGCCTGTACTTCCTCGAGAGAGAAGCAGTGGCACCGTGAAAATAGTGAAAAAAAGTACTCACAGGGTCCCGGCCAGGTGCTGTGAAAATAATAACGTCACATGGTGTTCAGTTGTTGCATAATGGTGTACATGAAGTTACAAATATGGAGGCAGGACGGTTGCTGGTGGAACTTACCCCACGTGATGGTAGTGGAAGACAAGCAAGAGAGTTGAAGAGGCCGGCCAAATACTCGGTTTGGGATACGTAGGACACTGTGTGGGAGGACAAAATGCAGCTATAGAACGGGATATGCATAAAGGCTGCAAGCTGTGGTGACAAAGGCAGAGAAATGTGCTTACCAGCGAGAGATATCGCTCAGTGTTCGGGGAGCCGGGTAGTTACTTGATACAATTATTGGAAGGGCTAATGTAGGCTCTTATAGTCCGGTAGCGTAGTATGTGCTGCAAAGGAAAATCAGAAGGCGAACGCTTTGATTTAGGGATACGAAAGTGTAACTGTACAACAAACGATGTGTACAGCTAGTTATGTGTGATCGATACCTTGTATAGCAAGAATAGTGCCACGTAAGCACCCACAGTGTCAGTTGTCCACAGGAACCTCTCTCTGTGCGGTGCGATGACAGCGAGTGAAGGACTAACTCACTGTTAAATAAGGAAATGTTCCCGCCCGTCAGGGAGCGTCCAGACGTAGCTGCATGATCTGCCGCATCGATCCAATCTATGGATCTGTAGTCAAAAATGGAAATGGGCAACAGACTACCTAGTGTGCATCCCTAATGAAGAATGACACGTCATATATACAGTTATAATAATAATGCTGTGAAGGCTAGCTGTGTTAATAACGAAGCGTTTGTCTGCCCCTTCCATAATCAGAAGAGTTAAAGGCAATGACAATGATGATAAAGTGTATTTGTATATGGCAATGTAGTGTTATAGCGTACGGGACGGGTGTGACGTGTGGGATGTATTGGAAAAATCAGGCTTTCAAACAACCCCGCCCATGGGGCAACAAGTTGCAGAATGACTGTGAGTCATACACATATTGCCCACTGCAATTGAAGATAAATGATGCATATACATATATAGACATATACACACTTGTACTGTTAGCCACAGATGAAACATTAATATCAATAGAAGGATCCATTGACTTTTAGAGAACAGGCAGAAGAAATATATATACATTCAGATGCAAATGCAAAATAAAAACAGTCTGGTGAATACTTGGCGTATAATTGCACATCTCGGTGTGGAGACCACTTGACAATGGGTAAACATTTCTTAAATTTAGTAGCCGGTATGACACTCACTGCCTCAGGGAACAGCGGTGATATGGTTTTGAACCATGATGATCAATGTGTTTGGGCTTGTTCCAGGGTATGGCTGCTACTAAATGTGTTTTCGCAAATATGACCTGTAAAGGGTTGTAGGCCCCGGTATCAAAGGGAAAGGGTGTCATATTGTAGGTCAGTGTCAAATGCCGGTTTTGAGGCAGGACCATGCAGCTAGCAAGTCACTAAACGCTGAGTGTGATGACAAATCCACGCCATTCTTCGGTGAGTTCAGCCCGTGGGTAATAGAGTTAGTGCGTTCGATCCAGCAACATTCCGGTCATTGCAACATTTTGGAGAGATCTGCCCCCCCCCCCCTCCCCCTCCCCCTCGGTGGAACTGATACTTTGTCTATCACTTGCCATCTGATATAGTCTGCTGTATGATTTTTCTCAGAGAAGTGGTTGACCAAGGGGGCATTGGGCACTGAATTCTGGATTCTACTGCGATGTTGCCCTATTCTTGCCTTCACCGGTTGCTGAGTTTGCCCAATGTAGGGCAACCCACAAGGGCATGTTATACAGTATACAACATTTTTAGTGTTGCAATTAGCAACAAATTCTAGTTTCTGTTTTACATCTCCGTGTTCAAACATCTTAGTATTTGAAGTGAATGCGCATGCAATGAAATTACCACATCTGTAATGACGTCTGGGAGCCCCCATGTGGACTGCAATGATCTATTAGTTTGTGAAGGAGTTTCTAGAGATGATCTGACAAGGTGGCCTTTGACATTTGTGCCTCTTTTGAATGCAAACATGGGGACTTAGATATTGGAATCTATGCTTTTTATAATGTGCCAGTTCCTAGTTATCAATTTGCGGATTTTGCTAGTCTGTATACCAAACGTGGTAACACAGATGAGTCTGTTTATTTTGGACTTCTCTTTAGGGTTAAGTAGTGTGTCTCTGGGACAAAACCATGCTCCTTTTGTCCCAGAGACACACTACTTACCCCTAAAGAGAAGTCCACAATAAACAGACTCATCTGTGTTACCACGTTTGGTATACACACTAGTCAGATCATCTCTAGCAACTCCTTCACAAACTAATAGATTATTGCAGTCCACATGGGGGCTCCCATAGGTCATTATAGATGTGGTAATTGCGTTGCATGCACATTTACTTCAAATACTAAGATGTTTGAACACAGAGATGTAAAACAGAAACTAGAATTTGTTACCAATTGCAACACTAAAAATGTATACTGTATAACATGCCCTTGTGGACTGCCCTACATTGGGCAAACTCAGCAACCGGTGAAGGCAAGAATAGGACAATATCGCAATAGAATCAGGAATTCAGTGCCCAATGCCCCCTTGGTCAACCCCTTCTCTGAGAAAAATCATATAGCAGACGATATCAGATGGCAAGTAATAGACAAAGTATTGGTTCCACCGAGGGGGAGGAGATCTCTCCCAAATTTTGCAACGACTGGAATGTCTCTGGATCGAACGCACTAACTCTATTACCCATGGCCTGAACTCCGCCGAAGAATGGTGTGGGTTTGTCATCACACTCAGCGTTTAGTGACTTGGTAGCTGCATGGTCCTGCCTCAAAACCGGCATTTGACACTGACCTACAGTATGATACCCTTTCCATTTGATACCGGGGCCTGCAACCCTTTACAGGTCATATTCGCAAAGACTCATTTAGTAGCAGCCATACCCTGGAACAGGCCCACACACATCGATCATCATGGATCAAAACCATATTGCCGCTGTTCCCCGAGGCAGTGAGTGCCATACCGGCTACTAAAGTTAAGAAATGTTTTCCGATTGTCTAGTGGTCTTCACACCGAGATGTGCAATTATCTGCCAAGCATTCACCAGACTGTTTTTTTTTTTGCCTTTGCATCTGAATGTATATATATATCTTCTGCCTGTTCTCTAAAAGTCAATGGAGCCTTCTATTGGTATTAATGTTTCATCTGTGGCTAACAGTACAAGTGTGTATATGTCTAAATATGTATATGCATGATTCATTACACACTAGGTAGTCTCTTGCCCATTTCCATTTTTGACTACAGATCCAAAGATTGGATCGATGCGGCCGATCACGCAGCTAAGTCTGGACGCTCTATGACGGGCGGGAACATTTCCTTATTTAACAGTGAGTTAGTCCTTCACTCGCTGTCATTGCACCACAAAGAGAGAGTTTCCTGTGGACTACTGACACTGGGGGAGCTTACGCTGCACTATTCTTGCTATACAAGGTACCGATCACACATTACTAGCTGTACACATCTTTTGTTGTACAGTTACGCTTTCGTATCCCTAAATCTAAGCGTTCGCCTTCTGATTTCCCTTTGCAGCACATACCGCGCTACCGGACTATAAGAGCCTACATTAGGCCTGCTGATAATTGTATCAAGTAACTATCCGGCTCCCCGAACACTGAGCGATATCGCTCGCTGGTAAGCACATTTCTCTGCCTTTGTCATCGCAGCTTGCAGGCTTTATGCATATCAGGTTCTATAGCTGCATTTTGTCCTCTTACACAGTGTCCTATGTATCCCAAACCGAGCATTTGGCCGGCCTCTTCAACTCTCTTGCATGTCTTCCACTACTCTCACATGGGGTAAGTTCCACCAGCAGCCGTCTCTCCTCCCTATTTGTAACTTCATGAACACCATTATGCAACAACTGAATACCATGTGACTTTATTATTTTCACAGCACGTGGCCGGGTCCCTTTGCGTCTTTTTTTTCACTATTTTCACAATGCCACTGCTTCTCACTCGAGGAAGTT
Source organism: Lissotriton vulgaris (assembly GCF_964263255.1). Lineage (NCBI taxonomy): Eukaryota > Metazoa > Chordata > Amphibia > Caudata > Salamandridae > Lissotriton > Lissotriton vulgaris. Next base: position 338,703,669 of record NC_141687.1, on the reverse strand, counting down.
CAGGCCTTCATTCAGGTATTTTGACATGCAGACTCTATGTTGACATGTCTGGGGTTTTCCATTAACCTCATAGATGCTATTACACATTCCTCCCCAGTGCTGCGCTGTCCATTGGAACTAGTGCTGAATGGACGTCCAATGGTCGTGCGCAGCACTGGGGAGGTAGTGCTGCCGTCGGCCAATGCACCAAGGCAGCACTTAAGGGGTTAAGGCCACACGCTGACGGTATATTCCTAATTTCTTGTAGCTGTCCCACCATTGCTAGGTCCTGAAGAGACCCAATATCCTAATTGGGTCAAAACGCCGTCGACAGTTTACAAAGGCGAACCATTACCCAGTACTTATGACTGGATAGAGTGCTGTGGACCAAACTGTTCTATTTCTCATGGTCGCTGAAATGTTTAGGTCTCGCGACCTATCGATGTGCGCAAGCGCATCGAGCGGAGCGAGAATTCATGTCGGCAAAACACAAGTCAAACCAAAGGGCTTTCAGACCCGCGGTTTTCATGAAGTTCACGTGAACAAGCACGCGCATTCAGGGCCAGCCCAGCACATCAAAGGGCTTCTCCTCCCCTAATTATTCATGGCCGGCCGCAGGCCGGCCGTGCTCTGTTTCCCAAGCCCGCCCCCATCCTCGCATTCAGGGCCAGCCCAGCACATCAAAGGGCTTCTCCTCCCCTAATTATTCATGGCCGGCCGCAGGCCGGCCGTACTCTGTTTCCCAAGCCTGCCCCCATCCTCCACGCCCCCCATCCTCCACGCCCCCATCCTCCACGCATCTCCTTTCACCATGCCTGCACTCTATACTTACCCACATCGCATCGCCTACAATAATGTCCTTTGAAATCTGCAGGCTGATTCATTCATCTGTTATTTGAGTCACATTTATTTTTACGATTTCGAATCCGCATCTCCTTTCACCATGCCTGCACTCTGGCCGGCAGTACTCTGTTTCCCAAGCCCGCCCCCATCCTCCACGCATCTCCTTTCACCATGCCTGCACTCTGGCCGGCCGTACTCTGTTTCCCAAGCCCGCCCCATCCTCCACGCATCTCCTTTCACCATGCCTGCACTCTGGCCGGCCGTACTCTGTTTCCCAAGCCCGCCCCCATCCTCCACGCATCTCCTTTCACCATGCTTGCACTCTATACTTACCCACATCGCATGGCCGTACTCTGTTTCCCAAGCCCGCCCCCATCCTCCACGCATCTCCTTTCACCATGCTTGCACTCTATACTTACCCACATCGCATCGCCTACAATAGCAATAGCCTAAGCAGCATTTCTCCTGCACAAGGCTCGCAAAAGGCTCTCCTCCCTCCCCACATCCAAGGCATCAATCACCCTCCCACAGGCTTCCCCAGCGCTGCCCCGCCCCCTGCTTCACGGCCAGGCCATCTGTTCCCAGCAGCAGCATTTCTCCTGCGCCAGGCCACATCAAAGGCTCTGTGCCACTTTCACCCACACAGCACCACTTTCAGACACGCAACGCCACTCACACCCACGCAAGCCCACTATCACCCACGCAACACCACACTCACCCACGCAACGCCACTCATCCAAGCAACACCACTCCCACATCAACGCAACTCATCCACGCAACGCAACTCATCCACGCAACGCAACTCATCCACGCAACGCAACTCATCCACGCAACCCCACTCATCCACGCAACCCCACTCATCCACGCAACCCCACTCATCCACGCAACGCCACTCATCCACGCAACGCCACTCATCCACGCAACCCCACTCATCCACGCAACGCCACTCATCCACGCAACGCCACTCATCCATGCAACGCCACTCACCCACGCAACGCCACTCACCCACGCAACGCCACTCACCCACGCAACCCCAGTCACCAACGCAACGCCACTCATCCAAGCAACACCACTCCCACATCAACGCAACTCATCCACGCAACGCAACTCATCCACGCAACCCCACTCATCCACGCAACCCCACTCATCCACGCAACGCCACTCATCCACGCAACGCCACTCATCCACGCAACGCCACTCATCCACGCAACGCCACTCATCCACGCAACGCCACTCATCCACGCAACGCCACTCACCCACGCAACGCCACTCACCCACGCAACGCCACTCACCCACGCAACGCCACTCACCCACGCAACGCCACTCACCCACGCAACGCCACTCATCCACGCAACGCCACTCACACATGCAACTCCACTCACACATGCAACGCCACTCACACATGCAACGCCACTCACACATGCAACGCCACTCACACATGCAACGCAACTCACCCACGCAACCCCACTCACCCACGCAACCCCACTCACCCACGCAACGCCACTCACCCACGCAACGCCACTCACCCACGCAACCCCACTCACCCACGCAACGCCACTCACCCACGCAACGCCACTCACGCATGCAACGCCACTCACGCATGCAACGCCACTCACGCATGCAACGCCATTCACGCATGCAACGCCACTCACGCATGCAACTCCACTCACACACCCCCTCACCCTCAAACAACTTACACTCACACACCCACGATCTCCTCACACCCATCACAACACTCTCACACTCACTATACATCACACACTCTCAGCCACAAACAACCTCACTCACCCTCACCCTCACACTCCCTCACCTCACACACCCTCACCCACAGTCACACACTCAACATTCAAACTCGCACACCCTCACTCACCTTCACACCCTCACAACACTCACCCTCACTCACCCTCAAACTCTCACCTTCACTCACCCACACCTATCATCACACACTCTCACATCCCATTACCCTCACCCCCTCATCTTCACACACCCTCATCCCATCACCCACACTCATACTCACACCGTCACCCTCACTCACCCTCACACACCATCACACACCCTCACACCCCCTGAACATCACATCCAATCACCCTCACACCTTCCAAGTCCACCCTCACAACCCTCACTGATGCTCACACCGTCACCCTCACTCACACTCACACACCATCACACACCCTCACACCCCCTGAACCTCACATCCAATAACCCTCACACTCACACCGTCCAAGGCCACCCTCCTAATCCACCCTACAACACCACCCTACAACTCCACCCTCCAAAATGACTGCGCATCTATGTTAATGCAAGCAAAGCTTTTGCAGTGCGGCTTGATGTGTACCTTACCAACAAAAAAAATGAAAAAAATGTACATGTATAATATAAAAAAAATTACTGATGTCTTTGATTTTGGATTCAGCGCTAACAACAGCATCAATAAACATTACATAGGTCTCTTAGCTTCAGAAACAACGCTTCACAACATTAATACATTTGAAGTGTACAATATTCACGGCGAAAATATAAACACTTATAGCCATCATCACAACAACTCTCACTCACACCCTCACACACAGCCTCACACACCATCACTCATCCTCAAACTCCCTCACAACCTCAAACACCATCACTCAACAACACACCCTCACCCTCAACAACCTCACCCTCACACACCCTCACTCACCCTCCCCCACTCACCCTCACACACCATCACTCTACATCACCCCCTCACCCTCACACCCCCTCACACACCCTCACCCACCCTCACCCACAGTCACACACTCAACGTTAAAACTTGCACACCCTCACTCACCTTCACACACTCACACCCTCACAACACTCGCCCTCACTCACCCACACCTAGCATCACACACACTCACACCCATTTACCCTCACCCCCTCATCTTCAAACACCCTCACCCCCTCACCTTCAGACACCCTCACCCCCTCACCCTCACGACCCTCACGACCCTCACACCCTCACTCATACTCACAGTCACCCTCACTCGCCCTTACACACCATCACACACCCTCACACCCCCTGACCCTCACATCCACTCACCCTCACACTATCCAAGTCCACCCTCCAACTCCACCCTACAACACCACCCTACAACTCCACCCTACAACTACTAATCCACCCTCCAACTCCAAAAGTAAATAGCATTAGGCAACATTTAATTCAATAGCAAAACATCAGATTACACACTTGTAGGTATTCAAAAATGAAAACTTAATGCATCGCAAGGACAGTGCACAAATTAATACATAAAAACGCAGAAAAGGATTGTTAAATATAACATTTTTTACAGAAAAAAATAAATCCAATGAAAAAAGGGAAACATCTGAATACACAGCGAGTAATACACCAATTTAAAAGGGGACAAAGACCTCTAAAGGACACAAATTCACAACATAAAGCAGTCACTAAAGTAAGGGGAAATAAATAAACCATTAAACAATGGTGGAAAGAATCCACAAAACAAAGAAAGTGCGTAATCACAAGAGCACGAGACCCCACATCCTACTTGCAATTCACTAATAAGTACTAGAAAGTATTTCACTCAAACTAAACAACAAAAACAATACAATTTTTAAAGGTGGCTTCATACTTATACTTTGCCACAATTAATGCACATCTGTAGTCGGAAATTTATAAGGAGGTAAACATTGTCTCGAATAAGCGAACACAGACAAAATCAATGTGCATCTATGTTAATGCAAGCCAAGCTTTTGCAGTGCAAATTGATGTGTACCTTACAAAAAAATGATAACTTTTGACATGCATTATATAAAAAACGTTACTGATGTGTTTGTTTCTTGATTCAGCGTTAACAACAGCATCAATCAACATTACATAGGGCAGGATTAGCTTTCTCAAAAAAAGCTTCACAACATTAATACATTTGAAGTGTACAATATTCACGGAGAAAAAATGATCACTTATAGGCATCATCACAACGACTCACACCCTCACCCACCCTCACCCTCAGCCTCACACACCCTCACTCATCCTCACCCTACATCACACCCTCACACTCTCACAACCTCACACCCTCAATCACACTCATACCCTCACACACCATCACTCACCAACACACGCTCAGCCTCACTCACAACATCAAACGCCCAGACACTCACATCCACTCACACTCACACCGTCCAAGTCCACCCTCCAACTACACCGTAAAACACATAAATAGCGTTAAGAAACATTTACCCTCACCCCCTCATCCTCACACACACACTCACAACACTCACACCCTCACTCATACTAAAACAGTCACGCTCAATCACTCTCACACACTGTCACACACCCTCAAACACCCAAACACTCACATCCACTCACCCTCACACTCACACCGTCCAAGTCCACCCTCCAACTACACCCTATAACTACTATACCACCCTACAACTTTACCCTCCAACTACAACTCCACCCTCAAACTCCACACATAAATAACGTTAGGCAACATTTCTTTTAATACGTACTAATCAGATTACACACTTGTAGCTATTCAAAAATGTAAACTTAATGCAACGCAAGGACAGTGCAGCAATTAATACACAAAAATGAATAAAGGGATTGTAAAATAAAAATTTTCTTTCACAAAGATCATAAATGCACACAAAATAGGCAAACATCTGAATACACAGCAAATAATACAACAATTTAAAAGTGGACAAAGCGAGCTAAAGGAAACAAATTCACAACATAAACCACTTACTAAAGTAAGGGAAAATAAACCATTAAACAATGCCAGCAAAAATCAAAAACGCAAACAAAGTGCGCAATCACTAAAGCACGCGACTCTGGTGTTGCTCTAACTCATGCTGCTGTTGCACGAAGTGTTTTGGAGGTGCAAAGTGCACAACAACAGGAACAACGTACACCAAAACAGCATCAAACAGCATCAAAAGAGCACAACTCAACAACACAACAACACTACTAACCACCAGCCCAACACCACGATTCAACACAACATTATCACTCCGCAACAACACATTAACACAATGCACCAACACAACAACACTCAGCACATTAACATTGTCACACTGCAACACTACAACATCGCTCAGCAACACCAGAACAACACCCAATAACACCACAACACCACTCTCAAGGACCACATCATCACTCGCAAACACCACATTAACATTACACAGCACCACACCAACACTCCAAAATACAACAGTACTCAGCACCATCACAACACCACTCTCCATCACCACATGGACAAAACAACAACACCACAATGATACTAATGTTTAAAAATTAATGCGGCTGTGTTTGTAAGTGTTGCTAGGCTGCTGGAAAGTGATGCTGCATGTGTTGTTAGCTCTCGCCCTCAATATACCTATCTAACTATCTATATAAATCACAAATTAACAATAACATCTATTCAATAATAGGATTACACCACATTTAAATAAATAATAAACAATACAATGAATTCATGTAATGATGGACTAAATAACACGGCAAAAATAACACCTACACAATAACATCTTGCTAACACATTAAAAAACTATTGTAAATTACAATTAAAATACCATTCCTGTAGATACGCCAATAAACAAAATCAATTTACACCCAAAATATGCACTTGGAAAAAGGGACGGAAGTAATACACTCATGTTATTAAAAATACAAGACCAATACTGTACATACGATACCTGAAATAATAACCCAACACCTACTTAATATATACCGATTCTATCGAAGCATGACAATACTTTAATACATTACATTATTAATAATTAACAACTCGGAAACAAAGGAAATACTATTAGCAAAAACAAAAAAGTACACAAAATCAATATATGCATAAAATACACACTTTGACTATACCTTAAAATCAATACATTGCTATACATTACATAAAATTACATTACAACATTTCACATTCACAATTTAGAAAGTTCAATACATATTTAATAATATACATACGATAACGTAAACAATGTTGTGATACACAAAAGTATAACAGTAATAATAAACTGTAAAAATTAATCAAATACATCTCTACATAGTCTATAATACATTCACATCATACATTAAATAGTTGTAAAAAAAAACCTACCTGTCAAACGACGCCGGAAGAAGACAGGAACAACAACACGCCTTTCCCCCACGAAAGTTCCCGAACATCTGGGGATTTCCCAATTAACGCACGTCAAACGCAACGCTACGTCACCAAACGTAGCCCTGCGATTGGCTAAGGATTACGTCATACATCAAACACATTCAGAATACACAAAAAAGACTAGAACGCTAAACACTTAACGTCATTCACGTAAAGGAAACACATAGCGCCCGCCATTTTTATTTCAATAAAAATTTATACACAACGTTAAAACAAAAAACATTACAACACATAACACATACTTAAAAATAAATACATACAAAGACATGTTAGAATAAAATACATACATGCAACACAATAACACTCACACATCACATCTGACAATTGCTATAAAACAACAAACACAAAGCATAACGCAACAACATATAATACACTACATAACAAACATATATACAAAACTATTAATACACACCATCACAAGAACACAACTACTCAACTATGCAAAACACAAACAACACTCAGCACCAACACATCAACATGTCTGCAACAGGACAGCACCACTCACAAATAATCCAGCATTACATGCAACGCCACACACACATGCAACGCCACACACATATGCAACACCACTCACACATGCAACGCCACTCACACATGCAACGCCACTCACACATGCAACGCAACTCACACATGCAACGCCACTCACACATGCAACGCCACTCACACATGCAACGCCACTCACACATGCAACGCCACTCACACATACAACGCCAGTCACACATGCAACGCCAGGCACACATGCAACGCCAGGCACACACACAACGCCACTCACACACGCAACGACACTCACACACGCAACTCCACTCACACACGCAACGTAAGTCACACACGCAACGCAAGTCACACACGCTACGCCACTCACACACACTACGTAAGTCACACACGCAACGCCACTCACACATGCTACGCCACTCACACACGCTACGCCACTCACACACGCAACGCCACTCACACACGCAACGCCACTCACACACGCAACCCCACTCACACACGCAAGCCCACTCACACACGCAACGCCACTCACACACGCAACGCCACGCACACACGCAACGCCACTCACACACGCAACACCACTCACACAAGCAACAACACTCACACAAGCAACGCCACTCACACACGCAACTACACTCACACACGCAACGCCATGCACACACGCAACGCAACTCACTCACGCAACGCCACTCACACACGCAACGCCACTCATCCACGCAACACCACTCATCCACGCAACCACACTCATCCACGCAACACCACTCGCACACGCACGCAACACACACATGCAACGCCACTCACACATGACACGGAACTCACACATGCAACACCAATAAAAAATGCAACGCCACTCACACATGCAACGCCACTTACACATGCAACGCCACTCACACATGCAACGCCACTCACACACGCAACGCCACTCACACAGGCAACGCCACTCACACAGGCAACGCCACTCACACACGCAACGCCACTCACACACGCAACGCCACTCACACACGCAACGCCACTCACACACGCAACACCACTCACGTTGCCAATAGGTATCGCAGTAGGAAAGTTGGAGCCATTACAATTGCAAATAACAATGCCTTTTATTTTTTTATCACTTTTTAAAACATAAAGGGCTTTGTCATTTACAAAACCAATAGCTCCAACTTTCCTACTGCGAGACCTATTGGCAACGCCAGTGCTTGTTTTGAAATTGAAACCTTGTACATATGTCACCTCAAATGTCACTTGTTTGCTTAGGTTCAACAGTTTTTTTCACAGGGACACCATACACTACTGTCTAATGTCTAGCTGTTAAACAGAATACTTTTTTGACTTAAAACCTATTCGTATGTAATGCTTTACTTTTCTATTGCTTATATAAACAAACTTGTTAACTGATTAAACCTTTGATGTGTGTAGCCAACTTCCTTTCTGACATCACCACAACCCTGTATATTGCCATTGTGCATAACTTTATCCGAATATTCCTTATTACCCCACAGGGGCCATTGTTTCCTCACTAGTTTACGCACCCAGGCTCCTCGTGAGTAGGGTTCCCTTGTTCCCTGTTTTCAGCTCATTGCAACCTAAGCAGAATCTGCTAGCAATAATAATTAGGATTCTCGTCAGAATCCATGTGTGGGCCTCGGAATTACTTGTTTTTTCAATTTTCGCTATCAGATTGATCAGGTGAGATACACAAGTGTTTCCAAACAAAGGTGTTGTATTGCTTGGTAATGTTCTTTGTTATGCTCGTGTACTCGCGTGCAGTTTAGTAATTACCGAATGTTTTGTCTTAAATGGTATTCGAAGTTCGATTGCGGTGGAGTTGGGAGATCGGTATCGGAGTGGACACAGGGATGTTGTGTCCTCTCCAGGCTCTTCAGGAATAAAGGAAATTCTTCATAAATTCCCGTATTTCACTTTCCTTCAGTGGCGACTAGGACCTGGGGAGCCGTGGAGCCACGCGAGCGGGAACGCAGCTATTTTTGTGAATTTGTTCCAGATAAGGATTTCAGAAAATTCTACTTTTTCTAATTTAATCTTATATACTGCTGCTGCAACTTCAACAGTATTAGATCACTATTGGGACTACTATTTGGAACCAATTGGAATCGGTTCTACTGCTTTGGCTACCTACGTGAGTACCCTGGATATATTAGTTGAAGGTACCTGACACCGTTGAGAGATCGTGTCTTTTGAGGAGACACCGCCATTCCATTTCGTGTCTTCCATGGGATTCGCTCTCGGTTCTTCGGTGGCCTTCCACATCTTCAGTGTTCTGCTTTCAGGTGACGTATATTCCACCCTGCGTTCCAGTCAAAATGACGTATGACGTAGGATTAAGGAAGAACGTCACTACTCAGGTCACTCTACGTGACCTCTTGGCGGCCATCTTTATATTTAGAATTCATTGGTTGCCTAGTTGCCGGCTTATCGGAGCTGGTTAAACATCGGATTTACTTCGTTAATTAGTATTTCACCGGCAACTTTCTTCACAATGGAACCTTATTAAATGCAAATACAGGTACTGAGTAGACTTTTTTATGTTTGTTGGATTTAACCCTTAAAGGATTTACACTTCACAGGTTTTTCTTGTGCACTACCGCTGCGGTTTTTCCTAGACTATTCTAGTTGCACATCGGCTTAATTAGTCCACTTATCTATTGGTGAACCTTCTACTCTCCTCACCATGTCTACTGAAGCCACGGGCACAAACATAACAAATCCAGTGAACTTCAGTATTTCTTCTCCACAACCATTTTGGGCATCTGGTAATGAACCCCCTTTGAAATGGACAGAATGGAAAGCATATTTTGTGAATTGTATAGAAGCTGTCGATGAAGCAAAAAAAAAATGGCGGCAGAATAAAAGAAGAGACTACTCTAACATGCACTAGGTCCGATGGGACTTACAACTTTTCATCAGTTAACTAGCACTATTACCTCTGGAGACTCTACAATTAGATAATTATATCTGAAAGAAACAGGTTAGTGTTTGATTCCTTACCTTAGAATATCCCCATGCGTCAGACTGGTTCCGGAAAGTTTTGCGTAGCAGTACCCCTGTGCGTCGGTAGGCATCGTGTGTGGCTCCGCGTCCGTCGTCGACGTCGTGATCTCCGGGATGACGTTGTCGGAGTACTTTTACGCCGCCCTCGCGCGCTGACGTCAGTTCTTTTTTCCACACCAGCAAGTGCAGATCTGGGAAGAGCAGTACTCCTAGTCAATTTTTGACTAAACTTTTTGATCTCTTTTGGATCCTTCTCGAGTCGATTCCTCGACTCGCGGTGCCGATAGGGATGCCCGGGTTCAAACCATGTGACGATTGTTACCTCTTAATGTCGGTGACCGACCCCCACCGTCGGTGCCTTTACTGTCTCGGGCCGACCACGATGACAAGTCGTGCCCCGACTGCCGGGCCTTGACCTCAAAGGCTAGGCGGGAGCGGTCTCGTAAGCGTCTCGAGCTCCTGCAGTCGGCCGCGCACCGCTTGAGGTCCCGGTCCGGGAGGAGGTCGGGGGACCGGTCGCGGGGCCACAGTCATCGCCGCTCGACGAGTCAATATAATTATGCTAATATCCAGGCACTCAATAGTGACATCTCCTATTCATAGGCAGTCATAACATGCTACTCTGTTCATACTTAAAATATCACTGGCAACAAACTTTGAGTTAAAAAAACAGTGATTATTTAATTCAAACAATCATGTAGGACATCAAAATTTACAAAAAGGGATCAAATAAGGTAAAATTCTTTTCAAAATTGTATGACATTCAAAAGAGTCTGATTGATGGCTATGTCATTATCTTGATCCGAATACACGACAGCCAACACGTGTTTCCTCACCCCAAGTGACTTCCTCAAGGCTGCGAAGATAATAAAGTCTCATGTACATGATATGGAAAGTTAACATTTCTTTAATATATCCGACAGTGTTTAAGATCTCTTTAGCCATATCCAGGCTAAGAGAAAGAGAGAAGAAAGAACGTGAAGGACCAGAAAAGAAGGTGATTTGGAATAAAAGGTTTTAAGTTAAAAAGATTTGTCCTAAAGGGGAATTCTCAAAAGATTCTAACATTCTAAGGAAGAGCAAGATAGACCCATTACCACACCGTGTCTTTAAATTAGTATTGAAAACGGAAAATATGACCACCAAGGTCATGGATTTGATCTCCAAAGTTACGAACACTGACCTTTTTCCCCAAATAAAAGAGCGCGAGAAGCTACACAATAATTTGATTCCCGAAGTCTTCCACTATGAATGGTATTGACCAGGGAATCTGTAACAGGAATATATAATGGTATAGTATCTTACTACTGAGATAACTTCTGATTTAGTTGCCCTAATGTGGAAAACGTTATCTGATTACAAGAGTCAACACTCACTTGCTGATCTGTTAAAAAGTCCATCTATTTCTTGCTGCAAATAATCAAGCACAAGAGCCGCCTGTGAAAATAATTCTGCTCGGCATGTAATACGAACAAAATCTGGTAAGCGGGAGAAAATAGAAAGGTGACTAATACAATCATGCCGTCCTGACCATTCGTTATTAGCCCAAGGGATTATCATAAATTATACCTGTAATGTTACAAAAGTTGTGTCTCATACGAAATCAATATCTAGTCCAAAGTGTCCTCGTCGATACCATACTACTGATGGTTTTCTATAGCTTCAGGATAATTACTCCCTTTCTTTCTTCCTTCATACACCAATTGCTTTTCTGACTCAAGCTTTTTCACGAATAAGATACGGTGTCCATTTAAGCAATTAACACGTCTTTGAGGCTCAAGAACAATACTTGCCTATGGTAATGGAACACTACGGATCACAATTTAATATTTACGATGGGGTACCAGAATTTGAGCACTACCTGAGACTGGTTAGAAGACTGTCATTTTTATTTACGCATGTGTAAGCATTCTTTCCAAATATTAATTGGACCATAGGGTATATATTTAAATGGAATATACTACCCTTGGGATCAGTAATACCCATTCCAACATGTAGAAATTAAGTCTGCACCCCAAATCGGTCTTTTTACATGTTTAAGACAGCATACACTTGAATATGCCTGTAACTCCTCTTAAATATGGCCGCCGTCTACGACATATCATTACGCACTAATTCACAATTGGAAACTGATAAGGTGACTATCTCCGGAGACACAGGCTTACTTCCGGTTTTCCGGCTTCTTAATCGGCCGAAATCATCACCGCATTTACGACAATTCCACAATGGACGTGCAGAGCCGAGTTCGAGTTGTCGGCTCAAAGACAGAGATACTTGCGGTGAGTACTATAAGCTAGGTGCTGCTAGCTGCCCATGTAGTATTTTGGGTGTACACCAATAGTCTGATAATTCTGGCAAATTGTGATGGTTCTCCTAAGGCACGGGTACTCATAGTACGGCCCGCGGGCCCGTGGCGGCCCGGCAAGCCTTCACTGGCGGCCCGCTGACCTTCCAGACATCATACACGTGTTGTATTTTTAAAAAAAAGGAAATCGTGTCTTCAAACACTGCTGGTTGCTGCAGCGCGAGTCTAAGAGACTCTGCTGCTCTGTGGGGGCCGGCCGCCGGGTGATTCCAATGACAGTGGAGCTGCAGGGGCCTAAGAAGAGGTTAAGTACAGCAAGGCCTCATTAACATACAAATGGTCTTTCTAAAGACCTGTGAAGTGCTCGGGTGGGGCTGTGTGTGCCAGGAGGCTGTCTCAGCCCAGACTGACACACGCAGGGTGAGGTGAAGAGGGTGACAGATGGAGGTAGTGGGACTTCCCACGTGGCATAAACTAAAGGCACACTTTGCATTTCTCAGACGTTTTACATTGGGTATCCTAACAGAGGAAGCAAAATCATTTTTAGAAAGAAGATTGCAAGAGCACTAGGCGTTGCATGGCCCGTTGTACTAATTCAGTCTTAACTTCCACGTGTTATATTATTCGAGAAACCTTAAAATGAGACATGTTTGACAGAATCGTTGATTATATTTATACATTTGTAAAAGAATGTATGATTGTTTGACTGCGGTCTCAGAGAGGTAAAGCGTCAACACTGGTAAATAACAACTGTGCAGGAACATGCTGGCCATCATTGTACTGGCATTTGATGATGAGTGTGTGCGTTTATGATGAGGCTGGACGTGTCGGCATTCGCAGGTGTGTGTATCGATATGTTTGTGGGTGTATGAAAGTGGTTGTCTGAAGGGTGGGATTCGGCGTATACTTGTGGCTAGTAGCACATAATGGAACCTGAGTGGTCATATGTAACTTTTAGTGGGCAGTTGTACGATGGTGAATGTGCTATCCTAAGATGTTAGGTGGACACATCTACAGTGAGTGTGATGGCATACTATAGTAGTGTGTTGGCATATGATGAAGTTATTCATGTTTTATATTGTGTTGTGTGCTACATTTTGTTTGAAAAAGTGGGTAACATAGCAAGACTGTATTGAAGTTGTGAGAGGTAAGGTTGACTGAGTATGACAGAACTGTGATATAAAGCAAAGGTAGAACCTTAACTCAATAATTTCATCACTTCTTTCATTTTAAGAAGACACTATTGTTAACATATTAGCTACCTTTAACTCCCTTCTGACTTTACTTTTTTCTGTGAATCTAGGAATTTTTTGTGCATATTTTTTCACTTTTGTGTGCTGGGTTACAATGTTGCTTTTGTGGACGTATGACCTTGTGTCGTTCTACATATATATGGTGGTGGGTGCGTTTGTGTATGTTGGTGGTTGTGTGGATGTATGAGGGTGGGTGTGGGGACTTATGTTGTTACACATGTTTGTGTATGATGGTGGGTGAACTGGCGCAGGTTAGTTGTGTGGAGGCATGGTCCTTTTGGTGGCATATCATGGTGGTTGTGTTGACATATGATGGTGGGCGTGTTGCTGTTTGATGCAGTTGTGTGGATGTCTGGTGATCGATGTTTAGTCTTATGATGTTCAGGTATTTCTTGGCATGGCTGAGTTTTATACTAGAGTTAGACCTAATTTTGCGAGCTGTTCTTGTGCCATTTGCAATCTGCTTAGATAAAAGGCAGGAAAGCCTTCAACACCAGGTGAGTGGCTCGCAGCTCCAACAGATTGATATAAGCCGGGATTTCTCTTCAAACCAGAGTTGTCTGATCGCCACCTCCCCCAGATGATCTCCCCAATCGAGTAATGATGCATCTGTCACCACACTCAGCTCTGGATGGGGAAAAGTGGGAATCTGCCACCCAATGAGTTGTGTTTGAGGAGCCACCACTGCAGTTCAGCAATCCCTTCCAAAATTAGAAGGTAGTCTGCCAGATTACCACAGTGGTGGAGCCGATTGCACTTCAACTTACATTGCACAGCCGGTATGTGCCACCTGCCGCAGCTGACCTGGAAAATGCAGGAGGCTAAGAGACCAGAAAGCTTCAGAGCTGCTCTGCCCAGGCTGACACATGCAGGGTGAGGTGAAGAGGGTGACAGAGGGAGGTAGTGGGACACAGGGAGAGGGAGAGGGAGGGAGGGAAAGGAGACAGAAACATTGGGGCTTGTTCCATTATATATGAGCTAATGAAAACAGTTTAACATAGATACTTTAGGTACATATACACCACCTATGTGTATCTCGCCTGCTGTCTCTAATGTAGTCATCAAGTGTTTATTTAATAACAGCGCTTATATCCAGATTACTTTACTCGCACACTGTGTGTGACAGCTTCATCTTGTTAGACCTGGCACCTTGTTTGTTTACCATGTCAATTGTGCTACAAATACTTGTGCCATTTTCTTTATATTTGTATTGACTTAGTAGGACCATCGAGCTAAATTGGCCGGTCAGTTCTATCTTAAATACACTGATCAAATAGCACGTGCTTAGCAAGAGCAGCAACAAGTGCAGAATCCAGGAACACCGTCTAGTGTTCAAATCCAAGAGGTTTCTGAGTTACATAGACGCATTCCAAACTTACCTGCACTCATTGCATGTGGAAATGCTGGTGCGCTTCCGTTCGAGTAATTATGTTATTGCTGGCAATTCCTGTAGTGCAGGAATATTGGGACCACTCAGTCCAATGCAGGTAAGCAATTGAAGCTGCCAAAGTATTGCGGTCCTTCAGACAAGCAGCGCTAGTGCTTAGGGCAGTGTCTTTAGAAACCACATTGTTTTAAAAACAGGCAACGTTTCTCAGTCCCGGCGTCGCAATGAACAAGATGCTGGCACTCCCTTTTAAGGGAATTATGGTAATGGCAGCCCCTCACAGATAAATGTGCTGGGGCACTGGGAGGGAGGAAAAGGGAGGGAGACAGAGGGAGAGGGAGGGAAAGGAAGAGAGAGGGAGAAAGACAGAGGGAGGGAGGGGTAGGGAGGGAGGGAGAGGGAGACAGAGGGGGGACAGAGGGAGGGTGACAGACAGTGGGAGGGAGACAGACAGGGAGACAGAGGGAGACAGAGTGAGGAGGGAGACAGATGGAGGTAGAAGGGAGACAGAGAGAGGGAGGGAGGGAGAGGGCGACAGAGGGAGGGTGAGAGACAGTGGGAGGGAGACAGGAAGAGGGAGACAGAAAGAGGGAGAAGGGAGACAGATGGAGGGAGACAGATGGAGGGAGAAGGGAGACAGATGAGGGAGAAGGGAGACAGAGAGGGAGACAGAGGGAAGGAGACAGAGGGAGGGAGACAGACATATGGAGACAGAGGGAGGGAGACAGAGAGAGGGAGACAGGGAGGGAGGCAGACAGAGGGAGACAGACAGAGGGAGACAGACAGATGGAGAGAGGGAGACAGACATAGAGGGAGGGAGAGGGAGAGGGAGACAGACAGATGGAGGGAGGAAGAGGGAGACGGAGGGAGGGAGACAGAGAGAGGGGGAGGGAGGGAGACAGAGAGAGAGAGAAAGAGGGAGACAGAGAGGGAGAGGGAAGGAGTGACTAGTCAGAGTGAGTGAGACAGAGAGGGAGTGAGACAGTCAGAGTGAGTGAGACAGAGGGAGACAGGGAGAGAGGGAGGGAGAGAGATAGAGAGAGGGAGGACAGAGAGAGTGATAGAGAGCGAGATAGAGATAAAGAAAGAGAGAGAGAGATGTGTGTATGCAGGGTTTGGTGGCTCAGTGGACGAAGGCGTCCGCTGCAGGGACCTGTGATCAACCTCATGGTCACAGTTTTTTTTGTTGCTCTAGCCCCGCCCCCTCCCCCACTGACACCGCCCCCACTGGTGCGGCCCTCGGACACAAACCACTCTGTTAATTTTGCCCCCGAGAGAAAGTTTGTGAGTACCCATGTCCTAAGGGGTCTCTTTATGCTGTTACAAACATTTAGCTTTCCTATCCCAAACTCGGTTACGACAATTAGGCAACTATTATATTTTGAAGACAACATTAACTCGTGATGCCCACGTAGGTATGTTGTTTACTAAAATCCCATAGCATGAATAAACATGTTGATATAATTTCGATCAAACTTTAACTGGTGAACTGCTAAACGCTTTTTTAGTGCTTGTGAACCCATTTTTTGCTTCCTTTACGCACATTATACGTCAAGCAAGGCATTGAAACGCAATTGTTTGTTAAAATATGTCGCAACCTTAATAAATCTGCAGTTATTTCAGCTCTCATTGACTAGGGACTATTTTGTTGATCTTACAGGGGACTATCACAGCCAACCTGACTTACAACGATTGTTTTAGTGGCAAAACAAATAGCAGGAGTAAGTATGGCGCTGATTCTGGAAAGGAATCTCTACTGTGGTATAGGACTTGTTGTCATGGGACTAGCCTTTATTGAGCCTTTTTTAATTATCCTTTTCTGCAGTTATTATCCTGAAGCTATAGAAAACCATCAGTAGTATGGTATCGACGAGGACACTTTGGACTAGATATTGATTTCGTGTGAGACACACCTTTTGTAACATTACAGGTATAATTTATGATAATCCCTTGGGCTAATAACGAATGGTCAGGACGGCATGATTGTCTTAGTCACCTTTCTATTTACTCCCGCTTACCAGATTTTGTTCGTATTACATGCCGAGCAGACCTATCTCACTGCTCCCATGGCTGTCTAAACTTGCAGAGGCCCACGTCAACATCATCCTATCCCAACACATGGATCATAATAACATCTTGGACCCATCCCAAAACGGATTCAGGCCGGGCCACAGCACCGAGTCTGCCCTCTTAGCCACGTCTGAACATCTACGGACGATACTTGACGCCGGTCAAAGTGCTGCGCTGATTCTGTTAGACCTCAGCGCAGCCTTTGACACGGTTTCCCATAACATACTGTTAAATCGTCTGGCTAATGTGGCTATCTCAGGTCTTGCCCTGGAATGGTTCCGATCCTTCTTGAAAGACAGATCTTTCTGGGTGTCAGCTCCCCCATTTCTTTCCCAGCCCCATCCCATCGGACAGGGTGTCCCTCAGGGCTCTGCACTTAGCCCATCCCTTTTTAACCTATATATGCAGCCACTCGCCGCAGTGGCTAAAGAATGGGATCTCACGCTGGTGTCATACGCAGGTGACACGCAGCTGGCCATCACTCTCACTGAAGGCCCTTCCACCACGGCCTCAAGATTTAGAGATGGTCTGGCTGCCGTAGCCCAGTGGATGACGGACAACTGCCTGCAGCTTAATGCAGGAAAGACGGAGGTGCTGCTCCTCGGTAAGAACACCAGTTACTGGAACGAGCACTAGTGGCCTTCGTCGCTGGGCACCATCCCACCTCCTAAATCCCTGGTCAAAAACCTTGGCGTCTGGATGGACTCCTCACTTAGCTTCCAGACCCACACAAAAAAGTGGCAGCTACCTGTGTGGGCCTGCTGAGGAGCCTCAATCCAATACTCAGATTTTTCGACTCCAAGGTTCGTCAACTGATTGTCCAAGCCACAATTCTCTCCCGCTTGGACTACGCCAATGTCCTACTACTAGGCGCCAACAAAGCGGAGATAGATAGCACGACTGCAACGCGTGCAGAACACCGCGGCAAGAGCCTTGGTTGGTCTCCCCCGCAGATGTTCAGCCAGAGATACAATTCGAAAACTGCACTGGCTACCCATCGAATCGCGAATCCAGTTCAAAACACTCATCATGACTTTTGAAATCCTTAAAACTGGATGCCCAGAACTACTCCGCCCACTCCTAACACCATATGTGCCACAACGCAACCTACGCTCACTAGGTCAACACCTACTGACTGTACCCCTGACAAAGCTTGCCCGCACTGGCGGACGCTCCTTTAAGGTGTTGGGAGCCAAACTATGGAACACCCTTCCACTGAACATTCGCTCATTGGAAAATGTGACTGCCTTCCGGAAAGCCGTCAAAACCCACCTGTTCCCCTCTCCCTAGATCTCCTAGCCGTTTCCCTCTCTTCCTCTATCAGAGTTTGACGTGGTTTTCTGAGCGCCGGGACGCCTCTTTGCTGGGGCAGCTGTCGCGCTTTACCAAATGCTAACATAACATAACATAATTATTTTTACAGGCGGCTTTTGTGCTTGATTATTTGCATCAAGAAATAGGAGTTTTTATCTGATCAGCAGTGAGAGTTGACTCTTGTAATCAAATAATGTTTACCACATTAGGGCCACTAAATCAGAAATTATCTCAGTAGTAAGATACTATAACATTATATATTCATGTTACAGATTCCCTGGTCGATACCGTTCACAGTGGAAGCCTTCGGGAATCAAATTATTGTGTAGCTTCTTGCGCCCTTTTATTTGGGAAAAAGGTCAGTGTTCGTAATTTTGGAGCTGAAATCCATGACTTTGGTGGTCATATTTTCCGTTTTCAATACTAATTTAAAGATACAGTGTGGTAATGGGTTTATCTTGCTCTTCCTTAGAATGTTAGAATCTTTTGTAAATTCTTTTCCTTCACCTTTAGGACAACATTTTTTAATCTAAAACTCTTATTCCAAATCACCTTCTTTTCTGGTCCTTCACGCTCTTTCTTCTCTCTTTCTCTTAGCCTGGATATGGCTAAAGAGATCTTAAACACTAGTATATATTAAAGAAATGTTAACTTTCCATATCATGTACATGAGACTTTATTATTATCTTTGCAACCTTGAGGAAGTCACTTGATGTGACGAAACATGTGTCGGCTGTCGTGTATTCGGACCAAGATAATGAGGACATAACCATCAATCAGACTCTTTTGAATGTCATACAATTTTGAAAAGAATTTGTCCTTATTTGATCCCTTTATGTAAATGTTGATGTCCTACATGATTGTTTGAATTAAATAATCACTGTTTTTTTTAACTCAAATCTGTTTGTTGCCAGTGATATTTTAAGTATGAACAGTGTAGCATGTTATGACTGACTATGAATAGGAGATGTCACTATTGAGTGCTGGGATATTAGCATAATTGTATTGTCTATCACAGTGAATGCTCTGCAGGACCTGTGTATCTCAGCATCCAGGTAGTAAGGTGCATTATATCCTTAGTGGCACCACATTAAATTTGTTGTTTGTAATCTGCTAACCAGTTCTTGAGTTAAGAATGTCATTTGATGACCCGATCTGACTGTAGACCAAGTTGAGGTGCGCTCCTTTTTACATTACTACCGTAGAATTGCTCAACGAGTCAACACCACTCGTTGGGCTCCAATTCCTCAGGTAAGTCGTGGCACAAGAAGTCGAAGAAGCGACATCACTCTTCTCTCTCCACCCGAAGCTCGCGCGACGCAACCGGGGGTTTGGGCGACACCGCCCACGCAGCTCCGCCGGAGCAGCAAGTGCCGGATCCAGCTCCACGTCCAGCTCCACATCCGCTGGTCCCTGGGCTGCACACGACGCCTGAGGAGATTAGCGCCTTCCTCACGGCCATGAGGTCGTGCTTCCCTCTGTCGGTACCTGCCGAGGCGCCTTCGGGCCACGTAGGTCCGTCTGGGAGCCTAAGCGGGCCGGTGGCTCCGGTGCCTTTGGGTGCTTCAGCCCCGGCGCCGTCGACGACTCCGGTCCTGACGTTGCAGGGCTCCTCAGGATCCAGGCCTGGTTCCGTGATGATGCCGGTCGACCTTACGACCCCTCCGCTGGCGCCGTCAAAAAGGGTGCCACCCCGACGCCGTGTCCGAACGAGGTCATCCCCGGTCCCAGCCCCGGTCCGGATCCGGCGTCGGACCGGCATCGTCTTAGACGCCGATCGGTGAGCCCTTCACCGACGGCCCGACCCCATCATTTATTCCTGACTATCAGGAGATGTATGACGAGGGGGACTGGAAGGGGTCTGAGGACCCTCTGGCACTGCAGTGCCAGTTGAGCCAGGACTGGGCAGACGAGCTGGGGGAGGCCAGTGGTCTGGACACTTCACCCGACACTGGATTTGTCTCCCCTCCTACCGTGGCTATGAGGAGGGGGCTGCTTACAGTGTGGTGTTGACTAGGGCAGCCAAGTCCTTAGCTCTTGAGCTCCCGGTCACGGCCGTGAGGACTAACCTCCTCACTGAGGTGCTCAAACCGGATGCAAGCTCCACAGAGCCTCTACTGCCGTTTAACGAAGCCCTCACTGACATTCTGGTGGGCACCTGGTCCAAGCCCTCTACAGGCCTGCCTGTAGATCGGAACGTGGCCCGATGCCACCGCCCGGCTCCGGGCGACCCCAGCTTCCTGTCCGTTCACCCCACCCCGAGAGCCTGGTGATCCAGGCCTCTACCTCCCAGACCGCATTCCCGACCGCTCCTCCAGATCGGGAATCCAAAAGGTATGATCAGTTTGGGAAGAAACTGTTCTCCTCACTGAGTTTGGGGTTGCGGTCTGTCAACACCACCTGCCTTTTCGGCCGTTACACCCACTCACTGTGGGATACGGTTGCGGAAGTGCTGCCACAGTGCCCGGTGGAGGTCCAGGCAAAGTTTACCCAGGCACTAGCAGAGTGACGGGATGCACCACACTATTCCATTCGGTGTGGACTTGATACAACGGACTCGCTGGGTAGGGCGATTGTGGCGACGGTGGCGGTTCTCCGCCACGCCTGGCTGAGGTCCGCCAACTTTTCCGGGGATGTCCAAGCCACCCTTATGGACATGCCCTTTGATGGCCGTCGCCTCTTTGGCGACAAGGCGGACAGTGCCCTGGAGCGTTTCAAGGACTCCAGGGCTACGGCCAAGTCCTTGGTCCTCGGCCAACGCCAGCAAACTTCTGCCTTTCGTCTCTTACGTGGCCAAGGAAGGTCTCCCCCACACGTCTAGCTAGCCACAGGCCGCAGAACCAACCTCAACGCGGTCGCGGACGTGGTAACCGCCGTGTCGGTGCCGGGGGACACCGGCAAGGTCAGTCCACAACCGCCCCCGCAGCATCTGCCTCAAAATCCTCCTAGTCCAAGTTTTCAGGCCCATTCGACGCCAGTGGGGGGCAGGGTTCGCCATCACCTGCTACACTGGCGCTCCATCACATCGGACAGGTGGGTGCTGCAAATCGTCCGAAGGAGCTACGCCCGCCCCTTCGAGGCAACCCCTCCAGCCATGCCACCGCATGTCGGGGGATCACTTGCGACTTCTGCAGGAGGAAGTTACGGCACTCTTGGCCAAGGGGGCCGTCGAGCGCGTTCCTGGGCCAGAAGTAGGACGTGGTTGCTATTCCCCCTACTTTCTGGTACCCAAGAAGGGCAAAGGAGGCTTACGCTCTGTCTTGGACCTACGGAGCGTCAACGGCTTGCTCCAGAAGGAGAAGTTCAAGATACTGACTTTGGCTCAGGTCCTAGCTGCCCTGGACCCAGAAGACTGGATGGTAGCGTTGGACTTGCAGGGCGTGTATTTCCACACCCCCGTCCTGTCGGCCCACCGGCGTTACCTGCGATTCTCGCTAGGCCACGAGCACTTTCAGTTTACTGTGCTCCCCTTCGGCCTTACCAGCGCCCCACGGGTGTTCACGAAGGTGATGGCGGTGGTCGCAGCTCATCTGCGCAAATTAGGGGTTTCAGTCTTCCCCTATCTCGACGATTGGTTGTTGAAGGTGGGCTCGCCCCAGACAGTCATCTCCCACCTCCAGTCTAAGGCCGACCTCCTGCACTCGCTGGGGTTCTCCATCAATGTGCCAAAGTCACACCTGTGCCCCTCTCAGAAGCTCCTTTTCATCTGAGCGGTTCTGGACTCAGCACAGTTTCGGGTTTATCCCCCCGAACAGCGGGTTTGGGATATTCAGGCTCTGATTCCGATCTTTCAGCCTTTATTACATTCTGGTCCTGATGAAAGCAGTGGCTGATTCTTTTGCCACCGATGCTGAAACATGTTGACCCCTCCTGCTAACAGATATTTTGTTAAATCTGTTGTCACTTTATCTTATTTTTAACATTGGGAAGATTGATAGAAGCTATTAAAATTTGCTATTCTCTACTCAGTCCTACCCATTTTTATATTTTCACTATTGTTCACTACAATCACTTTTTGCACTGCAATTAGGGTACCCTTATCTACTACTAACACTGTCGGTACTCCTTCCTTTTATGTCCGTCATATGAACATCTGGTGACGGACACCACTCTCCTGGGTTAAGGGGAGCCCAAATGATGACAAGGGCGGTACCGAGAAGAAATCTGATGGGTACTTTTTTCCTAACTCTAGGAATGTAGTGTTTTTCGTCTGCACATTTACACTACCACTCCTTTATCATCTTTTGATGCGCCCTACAGTTGTAGAAACGTAGGAACCACTATATTTTGTTTGACCCCCAGACACTTTTTGTAGTTAGAACATCTTTTTGAACCAGATATTCACCCTGAAGGTTACGGTGGAGAAAAAATTGACCTAATTGGTTTCAGGTGGTTTGTTTTTGAATTTAAGAATAGATAGCTTTCGTACTGTAGAAGACTGCAAAAAAGAAGACTTGTGAGGGAATTAATAGTAATGAAGGAAGGCAAGTAGCAGCCTAAGACATGACCCAATACGGTGAACGAGTGCGCAGTTCGAGTAGTACAACACGCATAAAAGAAATTTGAAGGGAGAGCAGAAGCAGGAGATGTTGAGAACCACGTGAGTCTTTCAGTACATCTACAATTTACATGCTCACTTGTCCACAAGCGAGATGCTACTAGCAAAAGTGCTCTGTGCATTGAATGACACAATTACCGTGCCACCCTAGTATTAGTGGCATGTTGAGGTGCCTTAATTCTGTAAACCACAGGTGTGTCCATTTACTAATTATGAAACTAACAACTGCCAATTACGAAGGGATAGCTTGGAAGGTTTATTTTACAATCTTCAATCGGGATGGTACTATATGTCTCTAGATTACCTGTATTAAAAACAAGCATTTGCAGTGAAATAGGTCTCGTGTTAGTGAAACTTTGAAGCTATTGGCTTTGCCAATGCTAATGTTTGCTCTTTTCAACATAAAGGTACGGCTTAATATAGCATGGATATCTCCGGCTATTTTTAATTGCATTTGCCTATAAAATGGAAATGGCTGTGGTAATGTACACATGATACATGAAGAAATATATAAAACTATTTCAGCAGTTGTGTATATCTGATTAACAGACTCATATACACGTTTTTTTCTGCTAAAGTGAGAAAAAATGAGCGGTTCTTATTTTCAGCTTTCATATGACAAAAAAAATTCTGGTTTGGCATTTCGTGGACAGCAATGGCGGACATCGATATTTATCTGTTTGGGAGGAGAGATATGCCAGGCCGCTTCCGGTGTTACAAGCCAGCGTGACGCGCAATTACGGAATACAGTTGCACTCTACTAGTCATGTATGCCGGAATTTGCATGAACTTTAACCCAGGAAGGATTGCAGCAATTGGCAACAAAATCAGATACTTTTTGATGGTCAGTTTCGATTTGCGTGTTATAACGCAGGTTGGAATAATGAACTCTGTGACTCAAAATTACGTTTGTACATATATAAAAGTAGCATCAGAGAGCTTCGCTTCTTTTACAAACGCCAGCTGTAATATTAAGTTTAGCAACAAATGAATGTACTGGGACTTTCATTAATATTTATGGGCTGAGCAGGGCCGACTCAATAATATATCGATATTGCTGATTTAAAACTTTTTTTTTTACAAATACATTTATTGGTACCATAAAATATCACGACCCAAAACAACATAATTTCACGGCATCCTGAATGGTGGACTGGCATTGCTACGCATGGTGTTATCAAATCAAAATAAAACATGGCTTTAACCTGTTCGGATCAGATGGGATTACATGCTAACAGTTCCAGTCTTTGCTCTGTAAGTATGGTTCTGAATTTGTTAATTCACTTTAAAAAACAGTTTAAAAAAGTTCCTGCTTATTGTGACTTCAGCAGCAATGACGGGAGGAAGGGACATGGTGCGAACGAGGAGGCAACAGATGGACAGAGATGGCCAACCTAAAAAACAATTTGTGATGTCCGCTGGGAGGGAACCAAACACACAAAGGGAAGACAGATGGAGAGTATAAACCAACCAGACTAAAGGAATTTAGAAAAATGCTGGCCAATTAACCAATCAGAAGCTCTGTGCATGTTGAATGACCATATCCTGAATACAGCATGTCTCGAAGAGACAGCACAAGCGCTGCGTAGGCGAGACCTAAAAACGCCAGTTCGACAGAGGGCAGCAAGATACCTTAATTGTCAATGTTAGCCAATATTGGGCATTACCTGGCAGGAAACGCAGTGTGCACAAAGCCTTTTAATCAGTTAGCACTGTCAAATCTGTAATCAGCTGCACCCTTACCGTACTTGATGGTGACCCTGCACAGGATGACACTTCGGTACTTGAAGAAGCAATGCACCCAAATTACCAGAGATCAACCAACAGAGTATCACCCACATTCAGCCTTACGTTTCCACTCATAGTGCTGGAAACACAACCAAGACTGTCGCTGGCTCTGCTACATCACTGCCACATCACTGCCACCCCAAAAACCTACCAGATATCCCCACCTGCCTCCTCCTTCCTGTGTTAACACTGGCCCACCTACCACCACTGTATACCAGGTGATCACTTGCTCCTCGTCTTAAACAACATTTGCTTTGACCCTATCTACTATCAACACAACGGATGCTGCTCCCACCACACAACCTGCTGCCGATGTCACCATGCATGCAGAAAGGGACGGAGGATGAGCAGGAAATGGACGTGCCCCTGACAGACACTGGAGCTGACATTGAGACCTGTGGTTCTGATGTGCCAGAGTTTTTGCAGGTGCCTGGTGCCTGCTTTATATCCAGCAGCAGATATCCAGCCGCCCAGCACAGGCCAGTCCTTGTTGTAGCTGGGAGCCTTTCTCAGTGAGGAAGGATGTGCTAAGCTCCTTCAACACTCTTGCCAATCCGTTACAGGTATCGCTACAACTGGGTCGATTGGGCACTGGACACAAGCATGGTAGAGCATCAGCAGCAAGAGCCTTTTACAGCCCTTCGACAGCAAATCAGGCAGCATTGTGACAGACAATCTGACCCAAGGTATTGAATATTGCAAGCTGGAGGCCTAATCAGAATATGATGCCTGCAATTCATGTGGCAGATGAAACTGTTGCCACCTGTCATGCTTTTGAAACACGTGTTTGTGCTCTGTTGTAAGGTAACCTTGGTCATACGTCTAACACAAATTATGATATGCTGTACAACTGCAGGTCTCGCACAGAAACCTTCTCAACCATGGAATTACTGTTCTGGTCAAGTGTCATTTGCAGGTACTTTTATTGCTTCCCCTACCACGACACCAGCGAATGACACTTGCAGAGGAAAGCACAACTTGGCAGGAAAGCTAGAGGGTTGGCCCCCTTTTAAGCGGAGGGGTTTGCTGTTAGTCGTGGAGTGGCCACAGGGCCTGGCGTCTGTCAAGGCCCTGCTGCCAGCCCTCCAGTGTGCATTGCCCTTTCCCTGATGGGTGGTCACAGGACCTGCTGCCAACCTTGGGTTTCGTTGTAAGCGCGCGGGTTAGACCTATACTCAACTTAAAATATGATCCAAAAATCATATAAAAATCACAGAAAAAAACAAAGTGATGTTATAGTTAGGTCTTGAAATGAGATAAATATACTTACAATTAAAAAATGAAAACCCACGGAAATTCACCAGTTATAGTGTAATGAACTAGCTAGAACTTGCATCCCAATCATGCGCAGCTAAGTACCTCATATATTACATCCCTCATGACTTGTTAAAGGATATTGTTGATTACATCAGTGATGACATCATCCATCGAGAGTGTCAGCCTGCTACATACTTTGTGGGCTGGGAATTATTCAACAGTTTAAAAATGAGACTAATCCTTTAAAAGTAATTAACAGACAATGGACATTACTTTTAATAACGTGCAGTAGAATGTATACATTTAGTGTATGACATCCTCTTTTTACTTACATTCACTCGCCAAATAAACAAATAGTCTCTATAGAATTTTGTGGGTTCATATGCTTTTCAAAAGTTTTACCACAATGAAAAAAGTGTTCATTATGGTTTTTACCTTAATTGGAATACCCACCAAAATAAGTCACAAGACTCACAATTTACAATCGGAATCTCTATTGCTGTAACGGAGCAGGGGATGGGTAGGACAGCAAAACCAATATACTATGTAACTATATTCCTGTAAAGACACAGCCAGGGTGGGCTGTCGTCCTATAAAAACGAAACGTTTCATGTTTGTTTGTATGTATGTATGTATAAAATCAAGTATAATAATACAAAAAAATTGAAATAAAAAAAGGCTGATGTATGCATTATTCAATAATAAGCTGCCTTCAGCAAGGTTCAGTGGACAACTTTCTGTTGTTTTGTAAATGACACAACACCCCTTGCTTAGATAAGTTGAATGGCATACAACAATAACACCCATGCTTAAAATAGACAAGTTAAAAAATGTGTGAATGATCACCTCTACGCGGTGCATACCTGAACAATGCAAATACTTACTTCAGGGAAGTTGTATCTAAGCATGAACACCGTATAAATCTACACTTAACATACAATCCTTTATAGCTCTGTATAGCAACTTTTTCACAGGAGCTTGTGGCCAGATGTGTACAGATGGATAATCTTTTGTGAACACAATAGTTGACTTTTCTCACAGATCTTTGGTGACAAGCTTTGTCATTAGGGCAGAACCTATTTTCAAATGTGCCATTGCAATCCACACAAGGTGCATTTAGCCTTTACCTTGTTTAATAAGCATGGCTGCTAGCTGGTAGGTAAACCATCTGGTGTATGACCTCTGCCGTGCACAGCCACACTTGGTTCCAGCGCACACCATATGTTTACTACATGTACTGACTCCTATAATAACAGTAAGTTTTACCTGTACATGACTTTTAGGATTTAACTCTATTTTATTGACTTTATATAGGAAAGCGATACACAATAACCCACCTATAAACATCGGCCGGTGGTGTTTCAGTGCTGGATAGTAGGCATACATCATGCAACAGTAGAAGAGAGTAGAGCGTGGGAAAGTGAGACAATAGAGAGGATAAAGAATGGTAGGAGAGGCGTTGGGGTGTGCGCCTGGTGTCTAATGCTTCCAACAAGGGTACAGATGCTCTTGCGCTCAGCAGACTGCACTGTGGCTGTCAATCGCAATATCCGTAAATACTGAGGGCAAGAAAGCTAATGGAACTCATCAGACAGGTACTGTAGACATGTTTGCCACATCTTGTTGAAGCGGGGAAGTTGTTGTGTGGCAACTGCGGTCAGCTTTTCCATCCCCAGTATATTCCATATTTTGTGTAGCCACTCCAAGTGTGTGGCCACTGTGTCTGTACCCCATCTGGCAAGGAAGATCTGTTTTGCCACCCCTAGCGCTAGGATGATCGCTCTGCCTCTAAGAGACTGCACCAGGTAGGTAAGGGAATTGGGGAGACCCAGCAGTATATAGCTCTGCATTCTGAATATATTTACGCAAATATAACATTTATCGCATCCAGGACCCCTGCCCACATATATTCCAGTTTAGCGCAATGCCATAGGAGATATGTGAGTGTGCGCTGATCCCCGCTGTGGCGCCAGCATTGCCCGCTTGTCGCAGAGTGCCACATAGCGATCCTGGCTGGGGAGAGGTACTAATAGTGGGCGATCTTCAGGAGCCTTTCTTTACTAGTCGTGTTAAGGGCGGAGGTTCACCCCAGTGTAAAATGTCGCTCCATTCTCTATCTGTGAAGGGGTGCCCATATTCTACCTCCCATCTAGCTCACGCAGGTGAGTCGAGGGGGCTCAGATGTGTTATCAAACACATCTGTGTAGGCATACATGTCTGAGAGTAGTTTCCTATCTGTGGAGCATGTGAGAAAGCACTTCTCAAAGGCTGTCAGTACCCTAATAGCATGTGGGCGGATCCAAGGTTGGGTCACCCGGTGTGTTACGGTCAGACATTGGCATCGACCGTGTCAGGGAGGTCATAATATGTCTACAGTGTAGGAAAGTCCATAAGTCCCTCGGTGTCCAACATATCCCCCACTCGTTTACAGTTAGCTTCCTGCCATACTTTAAACACTGGACCGGTGGAAACCTATCAGTGATGTTTGTGGGAGACTGGTGTGGAAAGACGTGTCGCAGTTGCACCCTGTCCCAAACCCCAATTATGGACGTCACAGCCAGGGAGATGTACATGCCGGCTGGTATGTGTGGTTTAGGCAGCCAGGGTATTTGCCAGATGTATGTGGCCACTATTGCCTGATCTATGAAACCCCAATGTTTTTCGGTGAGGGACCATTCTACCATGTACCGTAGTTGCGCTGCCTGGTAGCAGCGCAGATTCAGAATTCCAAGACCCCCTGCCAACATTGGAAGAAAAGCTTGGGTTCTGCCCATCCGTGCTCAATTACCCTTTCAGATGAAGTCCCATATAAGAGATTGTATTCTGTCCAGTATCCGTTGTGGGGGTTGGAGGGGCAGATTTTACATGTCGCATAGAAGTTCAGGGAGTTGCACCACTTTAACAGCTGCTTTGCGCCCCAACCGCTAAGTATGTAAAACCACCCTCTGCCCACTGGAAAGGAAATTGGGTATGGAACTGAACGCGCTCTGACTCGGACACAGTCAAGTCTAGAATTAAAGACTTCTGCGGATTGATTTTGAAACCAGAGGCCTCTCCAAACATGGTCAGTTCCACCATAACGGCGGCCAGCGAATTATCTGGATCGTGAGGGTCAAGAGGAAATGATTCGCATACAGAATGATCTTGTGTTCCCTCCGTCCCATCGGGATACCTGTCACGTGTGGGTTGGTCATTATTTCTTCTGCAAAGGGCTCCATATAGAGCGCAAAAAGTAGGGGGACAGGGGGCAGACCTGTCTAGTACCCTGATCCATAGGGAA
Source organism: Lissotriton vulgaris (assembly GCF_964263255.1). NCBI lineage: Eukaryota > Metazoa > Chordata > Amphibia > Caudata > Salamandridae > Lissotriton > Lissotriton vulgaris. The sequence goes on along the minus strand of NC_141687.1, from coordinate 338,673,994 downwards.
AGCTGGCGACTTCTCTCCATTCACACATATACTGGTTTGGGGGGCTGCATAGCATGACTGGACCCAGCTGCAGAACCGCAGTCTGAGGCCTACATGCTCTAGTATAAGGTGCAAGTAGAGCCCGTGTATCCAATCAAACGCTTTCTCAGCATCGATCATTCGCAAATGGGAGGTACTCATGAACGTTGTACCTTGTCCAGGAGGTAACTTAGTCTTTTCATGTTGCTACTTCCTTGCTCCGGAATGAAGTTGGCCTGGTCGGGTTTCAACCAGTAGCCCTGGACGTAAGGGGCTAGCCTGTGGGCCAGTACACTCAAAGATCTTCGCATCTATATTTAAAGGGGAGATCAGGCAATAGGCGGCACAACATTTGGGGTCCTTGCCCGGTTTAGAGATCACTGTAGTGATGGCTAGGAGCATCAAGTATGGCAGCATACCCTTCTTGCCAAACAAATTGAATAACAGTGCCAGAACCGGGGACAACTTGGAGTCAAAGACTTTATAAAATTCTGCACTATAGCCGTCCGGGCCCGGCACCTTATTCGGCTGTAATTTTTTGTATGGCAGCCAGTACCTTCTGTGGTGTAGTATCCACTTCTAGGGCTGAAAACATGCCGATTTTAGCATTGTTTGGGGAGGGGGAGCACCTAGGCTATGTATGCCCTTACGTCGTAGTCCCCAAGGGACTCAGCTGTGTAAAGGTTCCAAAAGCGTTCGCCAAGTCCCCATCTTTGTAGCACATGTAGCCATCTGCCCCTTGTACCTCAGGGAGGCTTCAATGTGTCCCACTTTGTTACCCCGGCGTAGTATTTCTGACGTATTCTAAGCAAGGCATATCCCGCTCTTCCCATATCTATTGCTTGCAGTTGCTTCCGAGTGACTGTCAATTGGCAGCTCATCACCGAGCCTGACCAGTTGTGTGTGGCCTCCAAGTCCTTGATCTGTGTTTCCTACTAAAAGCGCTCATCTTGGCTTTTCCTCTTGTAGCCCGTGGTGAGGCCAATAAAGTGACCTCTAATGACTGCTTCTGTGTTTCCCACAGTACAGTATAGAGGTGGCGAGCTCAGATGTGTCATTGTTATCATAGGTGAGGAGTTTTGTATTAAGTCGCTAGCTAAGGGTAGCTAGTGTGCGCACGCTGGGATTGAGTCGCAAGACAATGGGAGAATGATCGGAGAGAGCTACAGCTCCAATATCTACCGAGACCTTGTCCTGAGTTATCCCTGGGGTTGTGAAAAAGTAGTCAATGCATGCGTATGTCTGATGGGCTGCTGAGAAAAATGTGTAGTACACTTCTGTGGGGTGTGTATACCTACATATATCCATCAATACCGCCACACCCAATCATTGTCTAGTGCCTGGCGTGAGTCCCCCATCTTGTCCCACCTGCTGGGCAGACCTATACCTCCCTTGTTATGTTAAAATCTCCCCCCACCACTAGTTCCTTATCTAGAGAGGTCAACACTTGTCCCAGTGTGTCCCTGAGAAATGTCTCTCATTAGATGCATAGACTGTGGCTATTGTGTATCTGATTCCCTGTATTAAGACATGCAACGCTAAAAGTCTACCCGGGGTCTCCATAAAAACCTGCTCAACTTTACCCGCAAAGTACGTGGTTAACAAAATTGCCCCCCCGCCTTCTTGCTAGCCTTTGAGGAGAAATATTGCCGGTCAAACCAACGAGAACATAGTTTCCGCCAGTCGCTCTGAAGCAGGTGGGTTTCTTGCAGCATACAAATATCGCATTTAGAATCTTTAAGAAGTGAAAGAACTGCCAGTTGCTTAGTATGAGCTTTGAGGCTTCGAACATTGAGGTGAAGCAAGGGCACTACCATAATTACCCATGTGGGGTGATATCTGCCCATCCAATTGCAGCATAAGCAGATAGGCAGGGCTGCAAAGCACAGTACGTCTCCTACGGGGATAGACTTTTGATGAAAGTGTGACCTACAAGGCCTCCCTCTCTAAGCCCCCCGTTGGGAGCTGATGCCCTTTCGCATCCGGGGTAATTCCTTGAAAAGAACAGTGACGGGTACAAGCCTTGTCCCTCAAAATAATAATATATGTACTAGTGTGTTACGTATTTGAAAGAAACAGGTTAGTATTAGATTCCTTACCTTAGAATATCCCCAGGCGTCAGACTGGATCCGGAAACTTTTGCGTAGCAGTACCCTTGCACGCAGGTAGGCGTCGTCTGTGGCTCTGCGTCCGGCGTCGTTGGCACCGGGATGACGTCGCCGGAGTACTTAGACGCCGCCCTCGCGCGCTGACATCAGTTCTTCTTTTTTCCGCGCCGATCCAGAAAAAGTAGTACCCATAGTCAATTTTTGACTAACTTTTTCGATCATTTTTGATCATCTTTCGAAGACACTCGACTCTGATGGTGCCGGTAGGGATGCCCGGGTTTAAACCCTGCATCGATTGCAGCCGACTGATGTCGGTTACTGACCCCCATCGCCGGTGCCTTCACTGTCTGGGCCCAGACCACGACGACAAGTCCTGCTCTGACTGCCGGGCCCGCGTCCAAAGCTAGACGGGAGCGGTCCCGCAAGCAACTCGAGCTCCGGCAGTCGGAGCCGCGCCGCTCGAGGTCCCGGTCCGGAAGGAGGTCGAGGGACCGGTCGCAGGGCCGGAGTCTCCAAAGTTCTGGGAGTCGTCATCAGTCTTCGGGCTCGAAGTCCTCAGGTAAGAGGCACAAGAAGTCGAAGAGGCAACATCGCTCTTCTGACTCCCCCCGACGCTCGCGTGACTTGGCCAGGGGTTCGAGCGACACCACTCACGCGGCTCCGCTGGAGCTGCCGGCGTCTCGGCCTGCTCCATACCCGCCGGTCCGTGGGCAGAACGCGACGCCGCAGGAGATCGAGGCCTTCCTCATGGCCATGAGGTCGCTCACTCCTCCGTCGGGTTCCGTGGCATCTTCGGGCCAAGCGGCCCTGACTGGGTCACCAAGCGGGCCGGGTGCTCCGGCCCCGGCGCCGTTGGGTACTTCGGTCCCGGCGCCGTCGGCGGCATCGGTCCCGACGCCGCAGTGCCCCGCTGGATCCGGTTCCAGATCCGGGTCGTTGCCGGTCTACCTTACGACCTCGCCGGCGCCGGCCCCCATGGTGTCGTCTCCGGGGTCGTCCCAGGACGACGTCTTCCCCGGTCCTACCCTTGATTCGGGTCTGGCGCCGGAGCGGCACCACTCGGCGCCGTTTTCGACGCCGCTAGGAGATTTTTACTTCTACGACCCGGCCCCATCCTTTAACCCTGAGTATCAGGAGATGGGTGGCGAGGAGGATTGGGAGGGGTCCGAGGACCCTCTGGCACGTGAGTGCCAGTCTTCTCAACACTGGGCAGGTGAGCTAGGGAGGCCAGTGGTCTGGACACTTCGCGAGACACTGGTTTTGTCTCCCCTCCTACTGTGGCTACGGAGGAGGGGGCTGCCTATAGTGTGGTGCTGACGCGGGCTGCCAAGGCCTTGGGCCTTGGGCCTTGAGCTCCCCGTCGCGGCCGTGAGGACTAACCTCCTCACTGAGTTCCTTAAACCGCAGGCAAGCTCGGCTGAGTCTCTGCTGCCGTTTAATGAGGCCTTGTCAGACGTTCTTCTGGGCACTTGGTACAAACCCTCTACAGGTCCGCCTGTAGATAGGAACGTGGCCAGGCGCCACCACCCGGCTCCGGTTGACCCTTGCTTCCTGTCCACCCACTCCTCCCCCGAGAGCCTGGTCATCCAGGCCCCTAACTCCCAGACTGCATTCCTGACGGCTCCCCCCGATCGGGAATCCAAGAGGTACGAACAGTATGGTAAAAAGATGTTCTCCTCACTTAGTTTGGGGTTGCGTAGCCGTTACACCCACTCTCTGTGGGACACGGTCACATACGTGCTGCCACAATGTCCGGAGGGGGTCCGGACTAAACTCACCCAAGCCCTTGTGGAGGGTCGAGATGCGGCACGGTATACCATCCGGTGTGGGCTGGATACCACGGACTCGCTGGGCAGAGAGATGGCAACGACGGTGGCAATTCGTTGCCACGCCTGGCTGACGTCCGCCAACTTTTCGGCTGATGTCAAAAACACCCTTATGGACATGCCGCTTGATGGCCGTCTCCTCTTTGGCGACAAGGCAGACAGTGCGTTTGAGCGATTTAAGGACTCCAGGGCTACGGCCAAGTCCTTGGGCCTCTCGGCCCTGCGCCAGGAAACTGTTGCTTTTCGCTCCATTCATGGCCAAGTAAGGGGCGCCCCCACACGTCCTGCCAGCCACGGCCCGCAGACTAACATCCAGCGCGGTGGCGGACGTGGTTACTGCCGTGGCAGCGGTCGGGGACAGCAGCGAGGTCAGACCACACCTACCCCTGCAGCATCCGCCTCAAAACCCTCCTAGTCCGAGCTTTCAGGCCCATGTGACACCAGTGGGGGGGCAGGGTTCGCCATCACCTCCTCCACTGGTGCACTGTCACATCGGACAGGTGGGTGCTGCAAATCGTCTGAAGGTGCTACTCCCTCCCCTTCGAGGCGACCCCTCCAGCCATGCCACCACAGTACCACTGCGTGTCAGGTAACACTTGAGTCTTCTGCGAGAGGAAGTTACGGCCCTCTTGGCCAAGGGGGCCATCGAGCGCGTTTCTGGGCCAGAAGTAGGGTGTGGTTGTTACTCCCACTACTTTCTGGTTCCCAAGAAAGGCAAAGGGGGCCTACGCCCTATCTTGGACCTGCGGAACGTCAACGGCTTCCTCCGGAAGGAGAAGTTCAAAATGCTGACTTTGGCTCAGGTCTTAGCTGCCCTGGACCCGGGAGACTGGATGGAAGCTTTGAACTTGCAGGACGCTTATTTTCACATCCCCATCCTGCCAGCCCCCCCGGCGTTACCTGCGGTTCACGGTAGGCCACGAGCACTTTCAGTTTACCGTGCTCCCCTTCGGCCTCACAAGCGGCCCACGGGTGTTCACGAAAGTGATGGCGGTGGTCGCAGCTCATCTGTGCAGGTTAGGGGTTTCAGTCTTCCCCTACCTCGACGACTGGTTGTTGACGGTGGGCCCGCCCCAGACAGTCGTCTGCCACCTCCTGACTACAGCCGACCTCCTGAACCTGCTGGGGTTCTCCATCAATGTGCCGAAGTCACACCTGTGTCCCTCTCAGAAGCTCCTCTTCATCGGAGCGGTTCTAGACTCTGCGCAGATTCGGGGTTATCCTCCCGAACAGCGGGTTTGGGATATTCAGGCTCTGATTCCGATCTTTCAGCCGTTATCCCGAGTCTCGGTCAGGTTGACGCTGCCGCTTCTGGGGCTTATGGCCTCCTGCATCCTTCTGGCGCATCACGCCAGGTGGCGGATGCAGGCTCTGCAGTGGGACCGGAAGTTTCAGTGGGCCCATCATCAGGGCAACTTGTCTGACCATGTCTTGATCTCGGAGGGCACTGCAAGACAGTTGCAGTGGTGGCTCACGGACCGCGATTGGGTCAGCGGCAGATCCCTCTCCTTACCCCAACCGGACCACGTAGTTGTGACGGACACGTCTCTCCAGGGCTGGGGGGCCCACATGGGAGAGGCGTAGATCGGAGGCCTCTGGTCTCCGGTGGAGTCCCGGCTCCACAACAACCTTCTGGAGCTGCGGGCGATCCGGCTTGCACTGAAGGCATTCCTCCCCTCTGTCCAGGGGAGTGTAGTGCAGGTGTTCACGGACAACACCACCGCCATGTGGTACTGCAACAAACAGGGCGGGGTGGGGTCGTGGACCTTATGCCAGGAGGCTCTGCGCCTCTGGCAGTGGCTGGAACATCAGGGCGGGACCCTAGTGGTTCAACACCTGGCAGGTTCCCTGAACACCAGGGCGGACGAGCTCAGAAGTCGGTGCATGATGGATCACAAATGGCGTCTGAACTCGGACGTGGCGCAAGGCCTCTTTCAGCAGTGGGGAGAGCCTTGGTTAGATCTATTCGCCACAGAAGAGAACGCGCAATGTCATCAGTTCTGCGCGTTGGAATTTCCAAGGCGCCACTCGTTAGGAGACGGTTTTAATCGCAAGTGGAGCTGCGGTCTGTTGTACACCTTTCCGCCTATACCACTTCTGCCTAGAGTGCTGAAGAAGATCAGACGCGACCCGGCCAAAGTTATCCTTGTGGCTCCGGACTGGGCACGAAGATACTGGTATCCCGAGCTACTCAGCATGTCTGTCCATTCCCCGATTCATCTGCCTCTTCAGGAGAACCTTCTGTCGCAGCAGCATGGGACGGTCCTCCACCCGAACCTGTCCAGTCTCCACTTACATGCGTGGAGATTGAGCGGCGGCAGTTGAGGCCATTTGACTTGCCTCCTGAAGTCTGTAATGGGATTCTGGCAGCCAGGCATCCCTCCACAAAATCGGTATATGCATGCAGGTGGAACACATTTGTGGCATGGTGCACAGCAAAGGCTGTGGATCCCCTTTCTGCCCCTCTTTCAGAGGTTCTCCTATTTCTTCTCTCTCTTGCCCAGCAGGGCTCTGCTCTGGGCACTATCAAGGACTACCTCTCTGCTATTTGCGCCTTCTTAAGGCTCCCTGATCAGCCCTCTTTGTTCAAGTCCCCAGTTGTAAATAGGTTTTTGAAGGGCATCACTCATATGTTCATAACTGTCCTCTTCGTCTCCTTACTCTGAAGACTGCATTCTTGGTTGCCATCACCTCTGCCAGGGGTGAGTGAGCTCCAGGCTCTTTCCTCTAAACCTTTCCTCTAAACCTCCCTTCCTTTCTGTCCATCCGGATAAAGTTGTGTTGCTAACGCGACACTCTTTCCTGCCCAAAGTAGTCACAGCCTTCCACATCGGGCAGTCCATCACCTTGCCCACCTTCTTTCCGCCTGCGCATCCCTCGAAAGAGGAAGAGAGGCTCCACCGTCTGGACCCAAAACGTGCGCTCTCATTCTATTTGGATCGCACACGCCAGTTCCGGGTGGATGACCAACTCTTTGTTGGTTACGTGGGCGCTAAGAAAGGTCGGGCGGTGCACAAGCAGACCATCTCTCGGTAGGTCGTGTTGTGCATCAAGGTATGCTACTTTTTGGCTAAAAAGGAGCCTCCTGTTGGGCTGAGGGCCCCTTCCACTCTGGCCACGGCGGCTACCACTGCTCTGGGTCGGGGAGTCCCCTTGCAGGACATCTGTCAGGCAGCTACGTGTGCCTCGCTGCACACATTTGCAAGATACTACTGCCTGGACAGCCAAGTCCGAAGAGATGGCTTTTTCGTCTGTTGCGTTCTCCAGGACTTTCTGGTGTGATCATTGGTTCGCAGACCCACCACCGGGGTTGGTATTGCTGGGGTATCTATTCTAAGGTAAGAAATCTAATACTAACCTGTTTCTTTCAGATGCACAAGTTACTTACCTTCGGTAACGATATATCTGTAAGAAACAGTAGTTAGTATTATATTCCTTACCGCCCCACCCATCCTCCCCGTTCTGCAAACCGATATCTAGGGTTAAGGTCATCCACTTTCAGGGCCCTAGTTTCATGGCACCAGTGTTGGTTTTTATCATGGCTCTGTGTTTCTGGAGCGGAAAATCTATATATAAGAACTGACGTTAGCGCGCGAGGGCGGCATCTAAGTACTCCGGTGACGTCATCCTGGCGCCAACGACATCGACGACGGACGCGGACCACAGACGACGCCTACCGAGGCGCAATGGTACTACTACGCAAAAGTTTCCGGATCCAGTCTGACGTGCGGATATTCTAAGGTAAGGAATCTAATACTAACTACTGTTTCCTACAGATATATCGTTACCGAAGGTAAGTAACTTATGCGTTAATTGCATGACCATTCCAAACTCACGTCTCTGGGGGAGTGACCTCTTCGCATCCCACCCTGACGAAAGTCTGTGACCATAAATAGGCCAGCATTAGGGTTGAACCATGTTGGTGTTCAGTTGGGGTCATCGGACCATCATATCCTCCCAACCAGTCCTAGTCAGTTTAAACCTTCCCTCCCACTAAATTAATAAAGGATACTTTAGGAGAGCGAGAGGAATTTTATATAAACGTTCTGCCCCATATCAAATATCTTCACAAGTGCTCCCTGAAATACGGTCGAGCCCACCCTGACCTCTAGGAGTCAGGGTGAGCCCGATGATGAAGCATGTCATTATTAGAGTGATTGAGGGCTATAATAACAAAAGGTTCTCCCTCCCTTCTCACCCTTCAACTCGGAGACATTACTGTATCAGTAAGGTGTAGAATCTTTCAGGTGTTCTGCTTCACTTCAGAACACCCCCTCCATTATCATTAGTTGTTCCTCCCCATTTGAACTTTTCTCTCTCTTTGGCACTTAGGGACCTTGCCAGGTTCCAGGAGGGATATCTGTTCGTTAAACTAGTTATTGATAGGGAGGATATATCCTTTCCCACCTCCTCAGGGAGACCCTTTCAACCCTTGTCAAGGCCCCACCAAGGCCCCAATCTTCATGAAACAAGCTTCATAAACTCACCCATTCTCCCAGGGGGATAGGGGATGTAAAGATGGTATGAACCAGTGGGAGAGAAGGAGATGGAAAGAGTGTGAGAGCGAAAGGTAATATATCAAAGACTTTCTACGCCGGGTAACATTAAAAAAACAAGAAAAGGGGTCCATGTCCCAGGCAAGCACAGCTGTAGATCAGCTCCATTGAAGAGGAGCTCCTCCTGATGAGCAGCCAATCTGGGAAAGAAGAGGTATACGGTCAAAGTGTCTGTAACAGACACCATCTAGCAAGTCTGGGAAAATTAGAGGGCCGGCATGAACCAATGTCTTGTCTGTTGGCCATCAGTGGTCTTCAGCTGCACCCACTCGGTCACCCTCCTGTTGTAGCTGTTGGAGTAGCCGCAATCGCTTCTCACAGCTGTCTGCTTCGGTAGGTTTACTCAGTGCTTTCTTCCTCTGCCCAGCGGAGTGTCACAAGTCAGGGCCAACAGTTGTGGGCTCTCGGGTTGGTGAGCCCGTATGCGCAGCACGTCGCAGATTTAGCTTGTCTGGCAACACCTTGGCATCTTCAAGGGCCCGTGTCATCAGGACTGTATCTCGCCACACAAACTGGAGGCGAAAGGGGTTACCCCATTTATATCTAAATTGGGTCTGTAAGACCGTGAGAGGTTTGAGGGACCATCGACGTTGTGTAATCGGGGAGAGGTCCTGGTAGAGCCACAGTTGAAGGCCCTTGAATTCAATGATTTTCAACTCCTGTGATGCTGCCATAATAGCCTGCTTCAGCCGATTATAGTGCAGGCAGGTAAGTGTGTCCTGAGGTTGGCCTGGTGTGTTAGCTGGTCGCCTGGGCTGGTACGTGCAGTCGAGAACGATCTCCTGGTCGCTCAAGGAATGTTTCACATGCTTAAAGAGTTGGATAACAAAGTCCTCCAGACTGCCTGAAATGGCCTGCAGTGGGGCTTTTGATTCGAATGTTGTAGCATCAAGATCTATTATAAAGATCTTCTACCTGGTAGGGAAGCTCTAAATTATGGTCAAACAATTCCAACAGTTCCTGGCGATGACCCTCCAGCTCCTCCCCCTGGGCATCCTGGTTCTGTTGCAGCGATGGCATTCTTTGGTCGATGGCTTCGACATCCTGGCGAATCCCCTGGTCAGAGGTACTATCTTGCTTGAGTCCTGCGTAGTTGTCACATAGCGACCCGAATAGCTGCTCCAAGAACTCCTTGGTGATAGGGGTTTCCTCTCTGGTTGCATCCCCGTCTCGAGCAGCATCTGCAGATGTTTCTGGCCCCATGGCATTAGGTCCTGCATCTGTTTTCTTCATGGAGGATTTAGTAAATATGTCTTTCACTGATGGGTCTTTCTTCATTGCGTGGTGGGAAGACATGACTGCACCCACAGGGGTCATAGACGTCAAGATCAATTCCCCTCTCTGTTGTTAGACCTCTTTGGTGATTGGGTAATTCACTGCAGACGTGCACCGTGCACTCAGCCAGCAGCGCAACCCCCAAACAACCGAGCTGTTTTAATGGGATTCTCAAGGCCACCCCTATCCCAGGTCGCTACCTCAGGTGCCACCAATCCAGGTTCCCTGGTCTCAGCGCCTTACTCCGCCTCACAAGGTCATCCCGGGTATGGAAGGAACTTCCAATCCAAGGGGCCTTACCACTGGCCCGTCACCGGCCACAAGGAGTCTGCATCAGGGAGGGTTCATTCACCTGTATTCAAGAGGTGCAGTTGTCATTGTAAGGTGGCCATATGGAGGGGGGGGGGGCGGGGAGTTGGCCTTACCGAGACGACCCAGACCACCACTAGTGGGCCACAGAAGTCCACAATTACTAGCACTCATCTTGTGCCACCTCCCTGTATCTGTAGAAAATCAGCAGAGAACTGCTAGGCCTGGACCTTCCAATTCCTACTGCTCAAAATGGTCCTCCAGAACCCCTCTCATTACGCTGTCTGACCACCCATGTAGTGGCACTGCACTATGTTCCTAGTCCATGCAGTTCAGTTTATTGTCCGTCAGGTGCCCCGCAAGGGATCCACACTGACCAGGCCAGGAGTTAACAGTTAACTCCAGGCGGTCCCCATGCAGTTCCGCACTCCCAGGGGGGGCAAACCTCAGAAAACAATAGAGAGGGAGCACTGTTGTGACGGGCTGGTCCACTTTACGCAGGCCACAGAATGCCGCCATTGTCGACCCCCATCCCATGTCCTCCCCACTGGTGAAAGTTAGCAGCGCACTATGCGGTTCAGGTCGAGAGCGCTGCATCAAAAGCCCCTGCTGCCCCAATTACGTCCGGCACCGCCACAGTAGAGTACCCGGGGGCCACCCGGATGGAGCCGCCAACCCGCACTTCCACTGCCAAAGTTAGGCCTAGCGGGCATCTATGCTGCGCTAGATGGCCTGAGGTCAGGTGTCCTTCAGGCGCAACATGCGAGACACGCTTGAATCCAGGCCGCAGTCCCAAACCCAGTGACTCACCTGTCGAATGCCCAGGTGAGGAGTGGGCCATCAGCCGCCAAGTGAAGTCCACGGGGCAGGCTGGCTGGAGACAACTCCTATTATCCTGATTGCTCCCGTCGGCCTCCCGCATCTTCGGGGCGCGCAGCCACGAACGCTATCCGCCTGCACTCTGTTCGCTCCAAGAACACCTCTGCTGGAGCGCCACTTATACCCCGCAGGCAGATGGAGGTGGATGCTGTTGTAGAGGGACCTCCTCTGCAGCTATTGCGGTGCAGTGCCTAAACGTCCGGCAGAGCATCAAGAGGCCGCCATCTTGGACATGCCCCCTGTATGTGACTTTTAGACTATCCTCTAGCAATTGTCTTTTTTAAAATGATATATGTGGTTATGTAGAAATGTGAATAATAGTGTTTTCAGTGATGTTATTTAACAAGCCCTAAGTGATGTAATGAGAGGTCATAAGCACTGCATAACGAGGGCGTACATTGTAGTTAGTTCACTAAACTATAACTGGTGAATTTCAGTTTTTATCTCATTTCAGCACCTAACTATACTATAACTTTAACCTTTGTTTTTTCAGTGAATATATATATATATATATATATATATATATATATGTATATATATATATATATATATATATGTACTTAAAAACCATAGGTTTCAGGCCTTATATAGTTAGGAATTAGCATTTAAAAAACCATTGAAATTGCTCCTATATAGTTAGTTGTACTAACTATATTTTGCGCACCCGCAATCCACTGCTGATGATGTCACATATTACATCATTCATGACATGGTCAGTGACATCACTGATGACATCATCCAGTGACTGTGTGTTTCTGTAAAGTTTAAATATGTTTTACATATTGAAGAATGAGTGGATCTATAAGTGTCTGGATGAAGGATTTAGTAGGTGCGTGACTGACTGTATAAGTGAGTGATTAAATGTGTCTTACTAAATGCATGGGTTAGTGACTAAACTGTCTGAATGTGTGCATCAGTATGTCTGTTGTGTAAGCTGCTGCATGTGTTGATCAGTAGCTATATGAGTGGCTATATGGTAAGGTAAGGTAAGGTAAAGATTTATTGCACAGTTAATAAAAACTCACAATTATTAAAACAAGCAAATTTATAAGACAATCTCTAACTAAAGTGTTTGTAAATAAAATAACAGGTGAGTTCTCCTTGATAGTTAATAAAACACATTTTGGTATGTTGCTGTCCACTGGATGCTAACAGTTTTTTGTTTTAAGCAGTGCTTCCAGTTGGCCCGGCAGCTGATTCTTTTAGTCTATTAGCCACAATGTCAAAGAATTTTGTTGTTCTACAGTTTAACTGGGTTTCACCAGGGTTAAAGCAGAGCATCACAGCCTGCCTGCAGCTAGTTATTCCCTTCTGAATCCATAGGGGCTGAAGCAGGTAGCATCTTATGTCCAGAAGTTTTGTGCAGATGCAGATTATGTGCGTCAAGTCCTCTTTTCCAGTAGAGCAGAGTCGGCAGCAGTTTGCTGCGTTTTCTCTTTTCCATGGTGCTAAGTGAGGCATTATCGGTATATTGCCAAGAGGCATATTGAGGAACTTATTTTTTGTTGTCTATGTAAGACCCGTTGTTAAATACGGTTGTGGCTTGAGCGCTGTGTAGCCTTCCTGTACCACCCATCCATGTGCTCTCTTAGCAAGAGTTGCTTTGTCCTCGATAGTTGAGACCGTCTTGGTGACCTTCGATACCATTTTTTTAAAAGTCTTGGGATCAGTTGCTGACTCCCATAAGTTTGTTAGTCCTAGGGTCTCCAATGATTCCATTAGATATTTTCTTGCTGGTGAATTTTCTCTAATGGATAGTTCAGTCCACAGGTGGGTGTTTAGGGATCCATACTCTGCGTCTCAGATTTTCCGCCAGCTTTTAATGTGTGCGCCTCTTCTCTCCACCATTTGTTTCTGCAGCCCAAATTCAAGGCGGATTTGGGCAGGCGAGGTGTAAGTGGGCAGATGGAATATTGCCCTGTAGGCTCGACTGATGGTGTTGTCTAATGTCGTTGCGTCTTTACCACGCATGGGTTCGCTGCCGTAGGTGAGCATTGGCTGTAGGCGAGCTCTTATTACCTGTAGGAGGGGACCCAGTGTCCGGTCAGGAAGAGCCTTCTGCAACGGCTTTATCGACAGATGGAATGTCGTGCCCTTCTGCCGGATAGCCTCTAGTTGTTGTTTAAATGAGCCATTGCTATCTAGTATGACGCCTAAGTATTTGTAGGAGGTTACCTGCTCTAACTTCTGTCCATTCAATAGCCATGTAAAGTTCAGTTTTCTGTGGTGGTTAATTATCATGATTTTTGTTTTGTTTAAGTTAATTGTCAGTGAGTTATTTTTGGAAAACGTATTAGTTTTGTCCAGCAGGTGTTGAAGGCCTATAGGGGACCGGCTAATGAGAACTAAATTGTCTGCATAAAGAAGATTGGACAATGTGGTGTTGCCCAGCCGTGGACCGTGAGATTTAACTGCATCTAGCTCTCCTGGGAGATCTGCAAGGAAGAGGTTGGACAACATTGGGGCTAGAACGCAGCCTTGTTTCAGTCCTTTGCTGGTCCCAATTTCTCTTGAAAGGTGCATCCCAGGTCCCAGTTTTATCCTGACCCAGGTGTTACTATATAGCAGTATTAACTGCTGTAGGAGTGGGCCTGGGATACCCCAAACGCTCAGTTTCTGTCAGAGTTTGTGACGGTTTACGTGATCGAATGCAGCGCTATAATCGATAAAACACAGACATCGGACTTATTATCGAGCTTCTCCAGGATGTTGGTGTTGTTATTATTTCCCTTATTTTGAGAAAGACCAGTGCCAAGGTGCTGCTCCAGTAGCCAGCGTCATTTTTGTACAGTATTGGCGGGATCCTATTTGGGCCAGGGGCCCCCTCGAGTTTGCCTTTTAGGATTTTTTTCTTGATCCTATCTGCTATTTCTAGGTGTGGGTTAATCTCTGTGTCTGCCGTTAAGTTGGTGGTTGATTTTAAGTCTGTGCACGTGTTTGAGTTGTGGGCGGAGAAGATTTCCTTTTGTAGGCTGAGGTCTCGTCCTTTCCGGGTGTACCGAGATGTTTGAGGTCTGGTCAGCGTCGTCTGACCAGTCTCCCCCTCTGGGGCTATTTGTTTTTGAGTCAGCTGTGTTAAAGTGTGCAAATAGGTAATTGGCCCAGTCAGATTCAGATATGTTAGAGTCAATGCCTTTGTGGCCTGGCTGTTGAAGGGAGTGGATTATTTTCCAGAAGTTGGAGCTATTCTTCTGTTTTGAGCTATGGACGATTTTTATCCATTGATCTTCACGTTGTTGTCTTTTTAATTTCAAGATCATCTTTTTTAGTTGTCTTTTTAGAGTCCGAAGCTCCTTTTGAGTACCTTCGTTGTTGGGCTCATTTCGAAGCTGTTTCAATGTCTTTTTTATTTCGCGTTTTATGCTTTTTATCTCTGATGTTGTACTTTTTCCATGTGAAGACCAAATGGTGGTCCCTTTGTGTGTTTTCAGCTCGGTAGCATGTTTGGCTCCCAGTTCTGTTGTAAAGCCTTCCCAGGCGTCTAGCGGATTTCTGTTTGAGCAGGATGCCCGTCGCATGATTGTTTTTGCACTAGTTGATAGTTCCTCGATCTCTGTGGTCTTACACCTTATTTGTTTGTAATTGGCAGTATATTCTGTACCAATGTTACAATTGACCATGATTTTATTCTCGCTAGACACGCCTGGTGTGGCTTCTAAAGGCTGGTGATCGCTTGAAGCACTTTCCCCGATCTTGAACGAACTGATTTTCCATACAGCGGGAGTGTCATCGGCATGTAGTCAAGGTGAGAAGTCGTACTCGTCGAGAAGTGTTTTGGTGCTGGTGGGATGTCATCTATAAATCGTCCATTAAGGACTCTAAGGTTTAGCTGCTCAAGGTCTTTCAGTAGTTCGATTGAGGTTTTTATGTGTTTGTTGGGAAACATTTTGTCTACTGGTTTGATTTCAAACAGGTGAAGGTTAAAATCTCCTGCCACTAGTGTGTTCTCCATTTCCCTGTCCACCATGAGTCTTGTCAGTTCTTTGGTAAGTTCTCTGGAGCCCAAATGTCTATGCTTTGGGTGTATGTATACATTGATAATGAACAGCTGTTCGGTTGCCTGGTTGTTTGTGATTGTTACTGATAGCGCCTGTATCATGTTTGGAGGAGTGAGGCTTACTTTTATCGTTTCCGTTGCCCCAATTGTTGATGTCGAGGCAAAGATTGCCAAGCCTCTTGAACTTGACCATATTGAGAGCTTCTGATTGCCGGGTGCGTTTGAGTTGTAAAACCTTGTAGTGGGATGTCATTTGTTTCCCATGTTTCCTGAAGGAGGATCAGATTGAAGGATCTTAAGTAATTTAAGATCTCGGGATCCTCCAGTTTGTCTAGGAGGCCATTGATGTTCCAGTTACATATTTTTATTTTGGGAGTGGCTGTAGGGTTGACGGTGAGACTGATGTTCTTCGTCAATTAGTGTCTATACCGAGTATGGTACGTGTTAATAGTTGTGCTCTATGTGGTTCTAGCTGGGAGAAGCTTGGGTGTTGGAGGGGTGGCTGATGTGTACCCGGCCCCGGTGAGTGACTCCGTGCACCTTTCAGGATTGATTTGGTCATTTTAGGGCGTTCTTGTATTATTTCTTCAAGAAGCAGAGTTGGGTAAGCAGGCCTGATTTCCACTTCTAACTTAATTCCCCACTGGGAGAATCTAAGTGTTTCCGCCATAATTGAATTTGCAACGTCTTGTGTTGCCCATCTGTTCTTTGTTGTTTCATTACCACATGTGTGAGAAGCTGGAAGAAATTCAAGTTCAAGCAGGTCTGTGGTCTGTATATTTTTTAGGTTGTCGATTGAGTTGATCAGCTTCAGTATGTTACCCCTGTTTAAAGTGTCCACTCTTCCTCTGGATTTAAATTCGGGAATAAAGAGTATTATGTCGGGTTCCTCTATGGGCTGTAGTGTATGCTGTGACTGTCTCGCCAGTTTGCTTGGCCCTTTTGAATGTTGACTAGTGGGTATTGGGGTTTTGATTGAAATTTACCCACCAGAGTTGGTCTTTAGGCTGGCCGCTTTCTGTTTTAGTGATGTTTGATGTCGTAGGGTCCCCCTTTGTCTCACTGCTGATGGTCTTAATGTTTTTGTGAGTAGTGGTGGTTAGGAGGTCGGTGGTTGTGCCTTTTGTTGTAACTTTAACAGGGTCATCATGAGCCTGTTTTCCGACCGCCCAGGTCCATTGCTTTGTTGCTGTTTGGCCATCGCTTTGGCCTTTGTGTGTCGGTTCTGATGAGTTGTTAGTTGTTGAGTTTTTTGTTTGGCCAGAGGAGAGTTCCTCTGTCTGTTTGTGAGTTTTCTCTTTTGCGAAGGACGGGGATCGCATGTCCTCTCCGGCTTGCGTCTGTGCGTCAGTGGATTTTTTAGGTTGAGGTGAAGCGCTGGAGTGGCGCTTGTTTGCTTCTAGCGGTACACTCCCCCCCAGCGTGCTTGGCTGGCGGTTCACTTCTGTACTGTGATGCTTATTTGATATTGGCGAATCAGGGCCCCCCAATGTAATTAGCTGACGATTCTCTTCTGTACAGACTACATCAACTTGCTTCCTGTTCCTGCCCTTTCTTTTTTGTTTGCGTCGAGTGCGCGCATTCATTGAGCTGCCCACTTGCTCGACGTGTTTTCTTGTTGAGATATTATGGGGGGACTCTTCTATTGAAGTGTTGGATTTTGGTTGTTGACACCATTGCGTTCTGGCTTTGTTTGGGTTGTTGTCGGTCCCTTGTGGGCTTTTGTTATGAAGTGGTGTGGCAGGCGTTTCCTTTGTTGTGAGGAACTTTGTCGTGTTTCCTTTTATGTCCTCCAGAAGATTACCCAACATAGTGGGTAATGATGATAATTTGTCGACAATAGGTGAGCAGACACAGTCCGTTCTTACGATCTGGGATAGTTTTACTGACTCTTGTCCTCTTTTTATAAGGCCATTGAGATCTGCGAGTTTTCTATCGATCCCCATTGTGGCCTCTGCCAGCCTTTGCAGCACAATTAATTGCAGATCTAATTTGTCAAATTGATACTGCAGTGCTGTTGAGGACAGTTGGATAGTGTTGATTAAGGTTACCCAAAAGGTGTCAGTAGTATCCCTTGCCCCCACATTGGGATAAGTTAGACTCTCTTTGCTGATGTTGTTTGCGGGGTCCTTTGTGTTGTATGCTGCCTCAAGTTCGATCCATTCTTGATGTTCCAAGAAGGTCATGTCCCTATCTAGGGAGGGTGAAATCTCGTCCGCCCTTATTGGAGAGGAGTTTGCGGGTTCTATTTTCACTCCCCGGGTTCCATGGGCATTGATTTTATCTTGAGGTTTTGGTTCGGCTTGATGGCTGCCTTCGTTACCTCGAGCCAATGCTGTTTCTTGGTCATGTTTTACTTCTTCCCCTAGCGGCCAGATGAGTGAAAGAGAGATTGTTGAAGGTGACATACCGCTTTCTTCGTGGTTACTAGGGTGTCCCTGAGACTCTACCAGCTCTAGGACACAAGTGCCCAGTTTTTCTTTCTCCAGCGGAGGACTGGATTGGCTTATTGCCTGATTTTCTTCCTCTATTTTGGAGGTGTGACTGGCTGCGCTTTCTTGTGTCGTAAGGTGGATGTAATCTTGTCTCCATTGTTCTCCTGCCCCCGCTATGCTTTTGATGTTTGCCGTGGACTTTTTTGGGTTTGATTGCGTATGTATTACAGCTACAGTGAGATTTGAGATTGTAGGCAAGGGGTTGTTTGTATCAACTGGTGGCAAGGGGGTTTGAAGGCCTGTAACCGAGTCATTTGACGAGTAGATCACGTTTCCTGGATTTTTTAGAAAGGCAAATTTTGTGTAAATTTTTGGTTGATAATTGTATTGCGTTTTCGCTGGCTGATCTGCTAGGTTGATTAGGTCTTTAGAGTGTTTCCTTTTGTTATTTTTTATTACTTGTGGATTGATCAAGAGGTGAAGTTGATGTTGAAGTTGAAGTTGAGGTTGGAGTGGGAGCGTGGGCTGAGTTCGTTAGTAGCCCCTCTTCTGTGCCACGATTGCTGGATTTTTGGTTGTCATCCAGTGAATTGGGGGTGCTCGAAGGGTTGCTAGAGTCCTTGTGGCTGCTGACTGGTCGCTTGTTCTCTCCTGCTGTCTCTAAGCTCATTGATGCGTTGTTCCTTTTTGTCGGTTGCCTTGTTGGAGGTCTTCTTTCTTTCCCTGACCTCATAGTGGTCCCCCTATGCCCCTATCAGCGTCTCCCCCGCGTTTGTTATTAGTCTGGCTCTTCTATCTCTTCTCTCTTCTCTCTCCCTTCCAACTATGGGGACATTCAAATACAAAACTACAAATCCCAGACTGCACAGGGGCGGTAATCAGGAGAAGACCAGGAGAGTGCTAGGAGGAGAGCTGGAGCTGAAGTGTCTGCAAGGGCCACAGATTGCAGGTCTCACACCGTTCGCACAACACTCCACACGATGCCTCCTTTAATGTCAAGGCGGGGCCGCTGTGTGACGGTGGAGCTGTGTGGCTGGCGAGCCACGGACTAGCTAAAACCTTGGGCTCCCCGTGCTCCTCACCGGGCTCCTCACCGCTATTGCTGCCCACCTCTGCTCCCTTGCTACTTGCTGCTCCTCACCTCGCTCAAGCTCACGCTCGGGAGCTCACGCTCGGGTGCCCCAGGCTCAGGCTCAGGGCTCGGGGCTCGGGGCTCGGGGCTCGGGGCTCGGGGCTCCTATGCAGGCTCAGGGTTCAGGTTCCCTCGGCTCCTCTCGCCGCTCCACTCGCTGCTCACTGCCTGCTCCTCTGCTCCTCTCGCTGCTTCTGCTTCTGCAGCTTGCACAGCTAAACAGCGAGTGGCTATATGGGTTCTTGATTGGTTGCCCAAGTATTTGAATGGGAGACTGAGTGTGTGTGGGTGGCTGGGAGGTGTGTGACTCTGTGCATAGATGTGTGAGCAGTTGATTCACTAGGTGTATGAGTTCAAGAGTGCATGTTGAAACAGCTATATGGGCGGTTGACTGTGTGCATGGGTATGTTGGTGAGTGAATGGATATCTTAGTGCTACATGTCCAAGTAAGTACATATGTAAAACATAGTGCATGTGAGAGTTGGCATATATAAATGACTATACATGAGAGCCAGTGAATGTGCGAGTGTCTGTATGGATCATTGTGTACTTGTATCAGTGATTGTATAATTGAGTAAGTATGTGTTAGTATATGTTTGAATAAGTAAGGTGCTGTGTGTATAACTGTATAGTTGAGGAAATTGAAGTGTGATTGATTCTTTGCATGACTGACTAGGTGTGTGAGTAACTCCATGGATGAGTGGCAGTGTGTCAGTGTCTGTATAGGTGTATGAGTGCATATGATAGTGTTGTATTGATGAGTGACTGTATGTATGAGTGATTCTATGGGTGAATGAGTGAATGTGTGTGTAGACCTAGAAATCAGTGAGTGCGTATGTAGTAAGTGGTATTGGTGTGTCAATGGTTTCAAGAATGGTAGTCTGTATTTAACAGTGGGTGTATCAAAGGTTATGTTAGAGTGTGAGGAGGTGCATCGTATTATCACATGAATGATATCATCAGTGATGTGATCAGTGATGTCAAATGAGATGTCATCAGTGATGTCATTTGAGATGTCATCAGTGATGTCACTGACCATGTCATGAATGATGTAATATGTGACATCATCAGCAGTGGATTGCGGGTGCGCGAAATATAGTTAGTACAACTAACTATATAGGAGCAATTTCAATGGTTTTTTAAATGCTAATTCCTAACTATATAAGGCCTGAAACCTATGGTTTTTTAAGTGAATTTGCAAGGTTTTTAAAATGCTAATTCCTAACTATATAAGGCCTGAAATCTATGGTTTTTTAAGTGAATTTGCAAGGTTTTTTAAATGCTAATTCCTAACTATATAAGGCCTGAAACTTATGTTTTTTTAAGTGAATTTGCAAGGTTTTTTAAATGCTAATTCCTAACTATATAAGGCTTGAAACCTCTGGTTTTTTCAGTGAATTTGCAAGGTTTTTTAAATGCTAATTCCGAACTATATCAGGCGTGAAACCTATATTTTTTTTCAATAAATTTCAAAGGTTTTGTAAATGCTAATTCTATTAGCGGATAACGTTTATATATGTTATTATCCTTCTGGGACCACCTGAGCAGCCATCTTGTTTCTCAGGAGAAGTGAGGCACAAGAGAGCACAAAACAAGAGTGGAAAATGTGAAAAGGGGGCAGGGTTGAGACCCCCTGATCCCCTAGCCCTTCTCAGGGGGTCCCAGAAGGACCACCAAGTGCAAAAAAAAAGTAATTTTTTTTAAATCGCGGGGTACGCGCATGGTGCGCGTACCCCTCGATTATTTTTTTTTTATTATTTTTTTTGCCCTTGGGGGTCCTTTTGGGACCCCCTGAGAACGGCTAGAGGGTTGGGGGGTCTCTACCCTGCCCCCTTTTTGTGTTTTCCGCTCTTGTTTTGGGCTCTCTTGTGCCTCAGTTCTCCTGAAAAACAAGATGGTGGCCAACACTTCCTGGTTTGGACAGTTTGGAATGTTGACAGTCGACTGCCAGCCAATCAGAAACTCCCTCGGGCACGTAAGGGTACGCGCACGTATGCGTACGGTACGCGTACCGTACGCGTACGATGCGCGTACGGTGAGTGCATATAGATATATAATTTGCTCAAATTCAATTTTCTCAACAACTACTGTAGGGATTTTTACCAAATATAGAAAAGGCACTACTGCATACCTGTCTCTACCATTTTGCCAAGTTTGGTGTAATTCCGTTCAGCCGTTCGGGCTGTAGCCGTGTCTGAAGGTCCCATAGAAAATGCCATTAGAAAAATTTCAAATTCAATTTTCTCAAGAACTACTGGAGGGATTTTCACCAAACGTAGCAAAGACACATCTGCATACCAGGCCCTACCATTTTGCCAAGTTTGTTGTAATTCCATTCAGCCGTTCGGGCTGTAGCCGTGTCTAAAGGTCCCTATGGAAATTAACATGGGGAAAACACGTTTTGGGACCCCCCTTTCGGCCCCCGCTTGACAAATCCCCCCAAAACTTTCAGGGAAGGAGCGGAGCGGAGCTGGCCAAAATTCTGGAAAATTACACACAGATTCCTCAATCAAAGTTATTCCCAATAGAATGTTGAGCGCATATAGATATATAATTTGCTCAAATTCAATTTCTCAACAACTACTGGAGGGTTTTTCACCAAATATAGAAAAGGCACTACTGCATACTTGTCCCTACCATTTTGCCAAGTTTGGTGTAATTCCGTTCAGCCGTTCGGGCTGCAGCCGTGTCTAAAGGTCCCATAGAAAATGCCATTTGAAAAATGTCAAATTCAATTTTCTCAATAACTACTGCACCCGCAATCCACTGCTGATAATGTCACATATTACATCATTCATGACATGGTCAGTGACATCACTGATGATATCTCAAATTACATCAACGATGACATCACTGATGACATCATCCATGTGACAATCACGTACACCTTTTCATACACTAGTAAAATCTTTCATCACTCTTTGTAAAATACAGAGTATCATATTTGAATCCATTGACACAGCAATACAAGTATCTAAAAAACCACTCATTGATTCCTAGATGTATACACACATCTAATCACTTACCTGTAGATTCACTCATACATGCTGTCAATGATCAATAGAACACTATCAAATATACTTATACACCGATATCGACATTACACACCAAAACACAACCTATTCATATATGAAGTTATCCTACTCACTTATGCAAACAATGGATCATACTTACATACTTACTTAGCTACACACTTATACAAACACCACTTCATCTATTTATTTAGATAGTAAGTCAAATTTAGTGTAGAATAAAATCATTATTACAAGTATACAGTTATCCATACAGTCACACACACAATCATTGAGTCTTATGTATAATTATTTATATACAACAATTGACACATACACTGCCTTTTATTTTTCTAGTTTATATACTGAATCAACTATTCACACATCTTTGGGCAGTCACACACCCTCCACCGAACCACACACACATTCACTCTCCCATACAAATACTCAGTTAACTAATCAATAACTAATATAGACTTTCACATAGCTAGTAACCAACTGGAGAACCAGTTTACACAACAACTGACAAAGTGATACAGATATTCACACAGTTTAGTCACTATCCACTATATTTAGTGAGACACTATAAATTGTTAAAGTCGTCCATCCAAATATTTATTTTTATATATCCCCTCATACTTCAATGAAAATTGCTATATATATAATGCATATTTAAATAACGAAGCAAACCACATTCACTGGATGATGTCATCAGTGATGTAATCATTGATGGCATTTGAGATGTCCTCAGTGATGTCACTGACATTGTCATGAATGATGTAATATGTGACCTCATCAGCAGTGGATTGCTGGTGCGCGAAATATAGTTAGTACAACTAACTATATAGGAGCAATTTCAATGGTTTTTTAAATGCTAATTCCTAACTATATAAGGCCTGAAACCTATGGTTTTTTAAGTGAATATATATATATATATATATATATATATATATATATATATATATATATATATAATGAAACATGAGAAGGTGAAAGTTTATTGCACAGACACTTTATGATGGATAATGGAAATAGAATACAATGAAATTTAAATTCTTGTTCTTTTACAAACCAGTCACAAATTTATACAATTATATTATTGAAAACAGTTTGTTTTTAAGATAAATGGAACAATGTGAGCGTTTGCCGATAATATGCACATGCAGAAGTCTTTCTTTGCTATTCACTGTGAAGTCACGTGCAGTTAGTTTTGGGCAGTAGGACGGCCTTGGCCACATTTATTGCACGTGCTTCTGGGATGTTGCAATATTAGGATGTATGTGTCCATTCTCCACTGTCCATAGACTGACACAGACATGTTATGCAGGCCTCCTACAACCTCTTTAACTTCTATTGGGACATATAGTTTGACAATTTAAGTTTTGTGTTTTTATTCAGTGGTGTTAGTTTGAAGTGTATCAGGCATCTGGAATGCATGTGCAACATAAGCTGCAATAGATTGTCGTTATGATCCCTTCAGTCAGACCGTGCCAATACACGTAACTGATTGGTATTTACCCCTGACTCACAGTGGCACATCAGATTTTTATATTGTGTTGCTGCTGTTCATGCACCCATCACCAATGGATAGCAAGTGACTGTAGACCTAAGGGTGTATGGCTTTTGCTCTCTAAGTGAACCTTCTGTCATCTTTGGGATTCACTATAAATGTGACAAGTCACACCTGACTCCTCTTCATTTTGGTGCCATTCTCAATACCGTTCAGTCCTGAGCCTTACCCTCAGGACAGAGTGTCCAGGACATTCAGGCTATGATCCCTATCTTTCAGCCTCAGTCCTGGATTTCAGTGAAGTCGAATCTGAGGGTGCAAAGACTGATGGCCTCCTGCAGCTGCTAGTCGGGCACGGCATTGGACCAAACAACGAGGAAACCTCTCTGACCTTGTTCAGATTTTGGAGGAGACTGCGAGAGGTCTGCAGTGGTGGCTAGTGGATTGTGATTGGGTCAGTGGCAGACCTCTCTCCCTTCCCCACTCAGAGCTGGCAGTGGTAACGGATGCATCAGTTCTGGGCTGGGGCTGCTCCATGGAGAGGTGGAATCGGAGACCTCTGGTTACCGGCAGAGTCCCAGCTCCAAATCAGTCTTCTAGAGCTGAGGGTTATCCTCTTTGCATTGAAAGCTTTCCTGCTATGCATCAAGAGGAGGCTGGTACAGGTGCTTGCAGACAACACCACCGCCATGTGAAACTGTAACAAATAACGGGGGGTGGGATAGCAGACCCTGTGCTCCTATAGAAAAGGCTGGACCACAAGGAAATTTTCCTGGTTATGAACCACCTGGCAATCTGTCTGGACCCAGGGCGGACTAACTCAGTCATCCTTGCCTAGCGGTTCATGAATGTCAGCTGCATCCGGAGGTGGAGTAAAGTCTTTCCTGTGAATGGAGAGATCCTAGGCTTGATAGCTTCGCCATCACAGAGAAAGTGCAATGTCCGCACTTCTTTGCATTGGAGTTTCCAAAGCAGTTCTCAATCGGAGGCGCGTTCCACCTCCAGTGGAACTTGGAACTCCTGCATGCCTTTCCAATGATCCCACTCTTGCCCGAGTTCTCAAGAAGATCAGGATTGACCTGTCGCAAGTCATCCTAGTGGCTCCTCATTGAGCACGGAGAGTATAGTACCCAGAAGTACTGACCTTGAGAGCATTTGTCCTCTGAACAGGCTGCCCATCTGGTAGGATCCGGTTTAACAGCAGCAGGGTCAGGTTCTGCACCTGGTCTTTTGCAGTCTCCACCTTCGTGCTTGGCAATGGAATGGTGTCAGCTGAACACCTTTGACCTTCCTCTGAAGGTGTTTGATGTCATCTTGGCAGCCAGGCATCCCTCTCAACAAAAATTGTATACACCTCCTGCTGCACAAGTTGATCCACCCAGATCAATCCGGCTTCATGCCGGGGAGAAATACTGCGCTCAACCTGCAAGGCCTTCATGGTGTTCTAGGTAGGGCAGAGACTATTAGAGAAGAGGCAGTGATAATGTCATTGGATGCCAAAATGGCATTTGATATGATTGGGCTGCTCTACTCTGGGGCCCTTGCACAAGCTACAGTGAACGGGGGATGGTCACCAGTTTTTAAACTACAGAAAGGGATAAGACAGAGCTGCCAACTCTCTCCACTAATATTTGCACTGGTGTTAGAACCATTGGTAATCTGGATCAGAGGCTATCTCTTTATTAGGGGACTTAATTGGACGGAGGAGTGGTAGGACAGAGTTTCCCTGTATGCTGATAGCCAGAAACCGGTCCTTGGATGCTTGATTCCGGTCTAGGAAAGACATGGCTTGGTAGTTCGGGCTGGACTGTTCCCATGAGGCACAGGGTCAAGGCTGATTTGCATATAGCCAGTGTCTGACCTAGGGTGGTTTGGAGTGCAAAAAAAACAATGGATTCAGGACCAGATCTTTGTACTGGGGTGAATGTAAGACATTGTTCTGCATTCTGTCCTTCAACTGTGTTTTTTGCGATAGCATTTTGCTTTACTTAGCCAAGCCGTACTCCTCAATACATAGAGTGCTGCATGTATTTACTCTCTTTCAAAAGTATTCAGGGTACACCATTAATCGCTTATATATCTTCCGTGTGTGCTGGGCACTAATCTTTCCAGGATTTGTGCGGCGAGAAGAGTAACCAAGGGGTTTCGATATCTAGGGATCTATGTCACTACAAACCAGACAGTTTTTTGTGACAAACATTTTGCCCACCCCCACTGCGTCGACTACATGAGGACGTGCAACATTGGAAGACCCTGCCCCTTACGTCACTAGGTAAAGCTTCTCTATATAAACTCCCCCGGTTTGTTTACATCTTACAAAATGCTCCTTATCCATTATCAACCAGGTATTGTCAAGCAATAGAATCAGAAATACGCACACTTCTTTGGAAATATCCCTTGAGTAGAGCTGACCAAACCGATGAAAAGCTGGTACGATGGAGGCAAAGCCCTCCCTGCAATCCAAAATTACTATTGGCATCTCAATTAGTTGTCACAAATCACCAGGTAAACTGGCTGCACACAGAGCCAACCTACAGGATGGACAGACCTAACATGCCCGGGAAATTATTTGAGAGCAATTTATGGGGGGAGAAAGAATGCATCAAGATATACACCAACCTCTACTACCATCACCTTCTGGCACGTGGCAACAACCGCGCTGTGGTGGAAAACACGATAACTAAGGCCACACCACTTTTGGAGTCGGAACAAGTGGGGCTGCTAGCAAAATATCCAGGGTTCAATAAATGGTACCGGATTGGTCTTTCTAGGATCAGTGATTTATGGGCAAGGGGAAGATTGTCCCCTTCAGTAATCTTCAAAGAGACTGCGAGTTAGATGAGGGTGAAACTTTTTGATACCTTCAGGCTCGTAGTGTATTACAAAAGGCGGTCCCCAAATGTAGTGAGCTCCCAGCCTCCTCACCCTTGGAAGATAGGCTTTTGGATGATAGATAGATAAGAAGGGGATATCATTGACATATAGGAAGATATTAAATAACACACCTGATAAATGGAGAAAGTACGCTCAAAGTGGGCAGATGATATAGGAGACATGAGCGACGATGAGTGGCAAGAGGCATTGGCATTCCCCCCGGAAGTGGCGATACGTTCCCGATTTAAATTAATTCAACTAAAGATTTCACATAGAGCGAATTATACCAGTGTGGCTTTGGTTAAAATGGGTACATTAAGCTCACCATTGTGCCCTGGGGACTGTGGTCAGGTGAGAACATTTATACACCAATGGTGGGAATGTTCAATTATTAAGACTTTCTGGGATAAAATAACTTTGAGAATGCTGACATTACATGGGAAAGAAGTAAGGGTCTCACCCCGATGGTGCCTCCTCAACATATGGGATGCAACG
Organism: Lissotriton vulgaris; assembly: GCF_964263255.1. Lineage (NCBI taxonomy): Eukaryota > Metazoa > Chordata > Amphibia > Caudata > Salamandridae > Lissotriton > Lissotriton vulgaris. The sequence goes on along the minus strand of NC_141687.1, from coordinate 338,647,569 downwards.
GACCATAGTGCGAAGAATTAACCTGGGTCTCCATGGGATGTATGGTTTGCTAAGGGCAATATTGCAAGGACCTGTAGGGGAATAACAGGACCTAGATTCTGAGATTGGGAGGCAGACATTGATTGGTGCATGCAGGCAGAAAGAGTGGTTTATTAGAGGAGAGGATGGCCAAAAAAATGGTCCACGATTTGGGGGTAATGGAACAAAAGTAGAGGGATGATATGCATGCCTATTGATGGCCCTACATTCCAAGGGGAGTAAGGGTTAAGGAGGATATTAGAAATGAGGCTGAGAATGAAGGGAACACTACAATTGATATCGGTTCTATGTAATGATATATTCAATGCTGTAAACATGCACTGTACCATATTAACATTAAATGTTAATGTACTGCATTTATTTTTCAATAAAAAGAATATTTAAAAAAAAGACTGTATACACCTGTCATTGCGACAAGTTTGTCATTTGGTGCAGCACATGCCAGATTGATCCACTTCCTGCCAAATTGTCTGACGTTCTTTTATTTATTTTACCTCTTACCTTCTTACGGTTGCCTAATCTGCCCTCATTGTTTAAGGTCCCCCGCCACTTTCTCCTTTTGTGATTCCCCGGTGGGAACTCAGTCTCATCATTACTTGGCTTATGTGCACTCCACTCAAGCTGCTACGCAGCTGTTCCTAACAGCGCCTTACCATCAAGACTGTGTTTCTCGTCATCATTACCCTGGCGCAGCGCAGCATCTGTTTGAGATTTAGGCTCTGTGTGTTAATCCTTCGTACACCACCTTCTAATCTAATAAACTGGTTCTGCAAACTACGTCATCCTTTCTATCAAAAAATGTGATGCCATGCCATGCCATGTCGGTCAAACCATCACTCTGCCGCCATTCTATGCTCCACTTCACCCCTCTGAGGTAGAGAAGAGACTTCATCGCTTGGACCTCAAGAGAGTGGTGAGTTTCTACATTAATCGTACCAGCGACCACCAGGTGGACTGTCAGCTCTTTGTGGGATTTCCTGGAGTGAAAAAAGACAAGGCTGGGCAGAGGCATGTCAATTGATGCATTAAGTTCTGCTATGCATTGCCCGAAAAGCAGCCTTTAGAAGAACTGCGTGCTCATTCTACCAGGGCCAATGCTGCAATCACAGAGTTAGCATGCAGACTTCCTGTCCAAGACATCTTTCAGGCTGCTACATGGGCATCCTGCCACATGTCCATGAAGAACTGTTGTTTGGAGAGCCAGATCCACCGAGAAGGGTACTTTACCAACTCCGTCATGTAGGACTTTATGATTTGAATCCATCTACAGCCCGCCGACCTTAGGTACTGTTTTGGTCCAAAGGTGAGAAATCTGCAGCTGGAAGTCTCTGTCAGAAGAACAAGTTGCTTACTTTCGATAACGCTTTTTCTGGTAAAGACTCCATCTAGCCGCAGATTCCTCACCAACGCTCCCTTTCTCCCTGTTTTTTTTCTCTTCCTTTCAATAAGATCCCAAGTCTAGGAATCTAAACTGGTCTATCAATTTGCTTTTGCGGACTCCAGCTCTGGAGGTGGCGATGGTCTTGAACGCAACTGATGTCGACACTCAGGAATGGCCCCTTTGTAGGCCCCACTTGTCATTTCTAGAGCAAAATGGCAGCAGTACGCCACTTTCCGGCACACAGAGGCACTATGGAAAAGTTTCCGGACCCAGTCTAACGCCTGGGGGGTATTCATAGCATGGGGAATCTGCAGCTAGATAGTCTCTACCAGAAAGATCATTACTAAAGTTAAGTAACTTACTCATTTATTTCATGATTACACTGTCACATTTGTTTTCCCATTATGTTTTGATGCTGGGTAGTAACTATTTTTGTTTGACTGCAGCTGACACCAATTTGTGTTCTTAGAGGAATTTTGATGACATAACATTTTAGGAATTGTGTGCTATGTGGGTTTCTTGTCTTGCAGTAATGACGGCAATGTGCTTTCACTAATTTTCTTTACCTGTTCCGTTGTCTTACTTTGCTGTGATGATAACATTTGTAGGATTTACTTTTTTTTGTTTTCTAAGAAAAAATGAGCGTGCATACAAGCTTTATTAATATGCAACTATAAGATTGTGTTTTTGTCAAAAGCATTTAATAAGCACATTTTGGCTGTGTATGCCTTTTACGTTCACCACCTACAAGGTAAACTTCATCTTCTCACTCCATTCCGTGACACTAATGGCAAATGAGCTGTATTCCAGCTACATTTTGTTGGAACCCCTGCAATGTATTTCTATATTTTGTTTGTAGGACAGCAGTGGCTTGTCCAACTATTACCAAAACATTCCTCAAACTAAATCTAGCCCTGTTGGCAGTAGCAATGTTTGTTGATTTGGGCTTCTTTGTTTTCAATGTGCCTCATGTGGTAAAGAGCTTGCAAAGCTTAGATTGCGTGGGCTCGGATTCATGGTGTGCCCAGTGCTCTGTGGGCCCTGACTGGGCTGAGAAGAAATGAAGACGCGTGTGAGCCATTCATTTGTCTGCTTGCAAAGCACGAGAGCATTCAACCACTAAGATCGCTCAGCGGCAAGACCCCCTGCTGTGGACAAATCAGTGGTAACCTAGGATTGGAAGTGCGAATAAAACATTTTCTAGCTAGCGCTTCAAGAATTTTCAATTCTATTAAGGACACAGAGGCGAGGATTATGCTTCTCTTTACTTTACTGACATAAACAGCAGCCAATAAACTTTGAAATAGCATAACCCCGGAAGAACAACCCCCTCCATAGTATGCACCAATCACATAACGTTCATTAGTATAAACGTCTGTGACGCAACACTTCTTCCTCTTTCTTTGCGAAAACCTTCCAATACAGTTCTTAAACTTGACCGTAGAACCTTGAACTCCGCCGATTCCTTCATCGACTTGAACCTGAACTTAACCACCGGAACTTCTTCTCTTGATCCAGATAGGATTTATCCATGACTCCTTAAGCCGGTTTATTCTGCTCTCCTGAAAAGAGAATACTCACCGTAATATAACCCAACATCATAATACATAACATAATATAAACTCACATTTGTCAATATGAACAAATCAAACCTCATATTGTATAACACTGGTTCTAGAGTGCGATAATCCTCGCCTCCTTGTCCTTAATAGAAATGTAAATTCTTCAAGCACATAGATACAATTTTGTTTATTCTATGTCAGTCCACAGAGGCTTCAGATTATGCTAGTTTAAAGTTGCTCCACCACCACAGTTTCTACATCTACAATTGGTTTATGATAAAAACGTCTTGAAAGTAGAATCAGAAGACCAATTTGCTGCAGTCATGATATCTTCCAAGCGAGAACCTGTATTAAAAGCTGTAGAAGCTATAGCTCCTCCTACAGAATGGGCTCCAAAGGCCGACGTATCAATACCTGCCAGGTTCAACAACCAAGTGACCCACCTGGCTAGAGTTGTGGCAGTAACTGGGCGAAAATCTCTCTGTGCGGAAATCAACAGTTGTCCTGCAACATCATTTCTAAATTCTCAAGTGAAATCCTCATAACATTTCAAACATTGTACAACACACAATTTACTGTGGTGCGGAAACGCAGTATAAGAAGCACATGTAGAATTTGTTTTAGTTCTTTTCGAGATATTGAGTTAAACTCCTGATGGAGTGAATACCCTACCTGCTAAGTCCAATGCTCGCACGTCAGACACTCGTCTACATGAAATTAAGCATAACAAAAGTGTCAAATTTGCTGATAACTGTTTACGAGATAGACCCTCATTTGCTGTCCAATTGCTGAGAAAACGTAGAACTATATCCACATCCCACAACTGTGAATATCGTGGTGTTGGAGGGTTCACCAACCTGATGCCTCTCTCCACCTTACATACCAATGGATGTTCCCCTATTGGTTTCCCATCTACGTGTGGATGACCTGCTGAAATCGGAGAACGGAAATTGTTAACCGTCTTATAAGGTACACCTTTACTTGGCATATCTAACAGGAAATTAACTGTCGTATGGATTCCGGATCCCATGGGATCCCCCTGTCGTTCAGCACATCAACTAACCCACTTATGCCAGGCTGACTCATATTGCTTGTGCATAGCGAGGGCCCAGGATTGAGACAAGAAAAACATTATCTCTTCAGAAACTCCTGGCATTTGCCAGAGTCTCCTGAAAGTCTCCATGCAATGAGGAACAACTCCTCCTGAAGTACTAACGGATGGGGTTGACCCAGAGGGTCTGTCAAAATCTCTGGAAACAATAGCAGATGTATTGGAGGTGCACACAACAGGGCCAGCACTGCTGGGAACCACACGTGTGCTCTCCAACACGGGGATATCAATATCATCTCCGCTCTCTGTCTGTGGATCTTCGCCAAAACTCTCTGAATCATGACGAACGGAGGAAATGCATACAGCATACCCGTCATCCATAATTGAAGAAATGCGTCCGAGTTACTTGCCAGAGGATCTGGTCCCCAACTGAAAAACCGAGGCAGTTGTGTATTTAGCCTGGACGCAAACAGATCTATCAAATAAGGACCCCACTTGTTGTTCAGTTGCCGAAATAGTCTGAGGTGAAGCTGCTAATCGCTGGAATCTCGACGGTAGCACAAGTTCCAATCTGCCACCACATTGGTGTTGCCCGGAATGTACTCCGCCATCACCAATATGTGGTTTAGAAGGCAATAATGCCAGAAATTCTTGGCTATTTCCACCAACAGCCGAGATCTCACTGCTGAGACATTGTCCATCCGCAGGAGTATACAACAACTCGCCTTCTGAGGGGAAAGCATCCTCATCGCAAATGAGCCCGTCAAAAGTTCCAGACAATTTATGTGGAGTTTTAATTCCTCCACGGATCATCTGCCCCCCGTCCCCACAGAGCCGCAGCAGGCTCCCCAGCCCCCTTCTTCTGGCATCTGACTCGATCACAACTTCTGGGACTGACGCAAATATGGCCTTGCCATTCCATGCATCCATGTGTTCAAGCCACCAGAAAATTTCTGTCTTGGCCTCCGCATTTAGCAAAATCTGTTCCGTGTAGCTCAGGCCCTTTTGTAAATGCATAATTTTTAACCTTTGGAGTGCCCTGTAATAAAGGGGACCCGGGAAGGTGGCTTGAATTAACGACACTAACAGGCCTACTAACCTGGCCAGCGTCCGTAAGGATATAGTCTGAGAGGCAAGCGCTCTCCTCAATTCCTTCTTGATCGCAATTTTTTCCCTCAGTGGGAGCAATAACTGTGCTGTAAGCGAGTTCACCTGGAACCCCAAAAACTCCATTGACTGTGCCGGAGTCAGCATAGACTTGTCTGAGTTGATGATGAACCCCAATTCCTGAAGAAGTTGAGTCGTCCATGCTAGATGTTGAAGGACTGTATTCATAGTCTGAGCCATGATAAGGATGTCGTCCAAGTAAACAATGAGTCTGACCCCTCTCTCTCTCTTAAGAACTGTACTGCCGGTTTGAGGAGTTTGGTGAAACACCAAGGGGCGGACGAGAGTCTGAAAGGCATTGCAGAGAATTCGTACCATCTGTTCCCCTATTGGAACTGAAGGAACCTCTGATGAGGAGGGAAAATTGGTTCCGCCAGATAGACGTCTTTTAAATCGAGACGCACCATCCAATCTCTTTCTAAAAGCAAATCGCGTTACACCACCCACGAGTTGAACTCTCTGAGATTTAATACCAACCGAAAGCCCTGATCTTTGCTTGGGACTAGAAATACAGTGCTGATAAAGCTGTGATCGTGAGGTTCTGACTCTATTATTGCACCTTAGCGCACCAGTGACGCCACTTCATTGTCTATAAAAGACCTCTATAGATGGGAAAAATGTAGTGGTTGTGGTCGAAGAGACTGTTTTGGAGTTGATTAAAAATCTATCTGAAAACCTCTTACAGTCTGTAGTACCCAAGGGTCGCTTGTCATGTTCTCCCACTTGTGTATAAACAAAGCAATCTGACCCCTCACTTGTACATCCCCACACTGAATCAAGTTTACTTGAGTAGGAGGTATCTCTGTTGTTACTCTGTCCTCTATAACCTCCATTCTGATGTCTGCCTCTGCTACCGCAATTTCTGGTGGGATAAAAATTGGACTGCTGGGCTCCCCCATGTCCTCTCTGGTCATAACCTCCGGAGGTCTGATTAAATCCACAGCCGGTCGCTCAACCCTCTGAAGCATCTGGCCTGGTAAAAAGGCCAGTGTGGAAAACCTTTTTAATATTGCTTTGGGCTTTGTCCAGTGCAGAGAATGTTGCTACATATCTCCCCAGCTCCTTCACAAATTTGACGCCAAACAATAACCCGTTCGCCAGGGTTCCGGCTACGCTTGTGGCCATGTCCGCCAGCTGCGGGTCAATCCTCATTAGGAAAGATCTTCTCCTCTCGGTCGATAGTGCATAATTTGCATTGCCCAGGAAACAGTGAGCCCTCTGCGCCCATTCCAATATCTGTTGCTTCTAAGAGGCTGTTGGGATCTTTGGCCTATACCCCCGCATCAAGAATCTTCGTGAGAGGACCAGACACATCTAATAACTTATCCTGGCACTCTCTCCATGCTTTGTCCAGGTCCTTTTTAGGAACTTTAGAAAACTTTTTTAGGAACGTGGCCAAATTAGGGTCCAGTTTCAGTGTGTCAGCCACCTTGCCCAGTATGGCTGGTCCAGGACACTCAGATCTCAATGTGGCGCATACCTCCCGCTCAAAGCCCTGTCGGAGGTTCTCCTGTACATAGTGTGCCACTGCCACACATGAGACCCATTCTGTAGACCTCGGGTGTACAATATTTCTGGAGTCAAAAAGCAGGTTCTTATTAGTTGAAACACTGCTCACATGATGCATTTTGCGCTTACTCTTTGTTGCCTTTTTAGGCTTCTCTGCATCCTGATCCGAGTCTGAAGTGTCAATGGCGACCGGGGAAGACTCCTCCGTCTCCCCTGGAATCAGCAGGGATGAATTTTCCGAAGGGATGGCGCCACCATACCCATGATCCTTAATGACACTGGACGCTACTTGTGAAAGGACCTCCGCTGAGGATAGAAGACTCACCCAGGGAAGCCTTAAACTTTCATTTTCCATAGCTTTTCAGGGGCTTCATAAATGGCTGTAGCGCCTTGATGAGCGCCCTGTTCCCAGAACCCTGGAAGTGGGTATCCAGGGCTTCCACCAATTGTTCCTCTATCTGGTGCTCGTAGGGCACCTCCTCAAACTCTGCGTTATCGTCATAATCAGCCCAATGATCGATCTCCTCGGCGCAGTACGCCATTGTGATCTCCGAGATAAGTGGAGGAATTTCAGGGTGGGGAATGACCCAGGGGTGAACAGACCCTGAATGCCTGAGTAACTTAGATGTCACTTAACCTGTGTTTGAAGCCCAAGCTGCTTGGGGTACGGTCAGTTTAAAACCTGGTCCAATGAATACCTCACTCCTAACTAACTATTCTTAATATTTATCGTAGTGGAGGGAGCAACCCCTTAATTCCCTCTAGGGCAGAGCCTTAACACGTTTTTCCACCCTGTTGGGCGTTCGCCAGAGACTGGGGGTTGAGCAGTTCGAAATCGCGAGTGGGCGTACAGCCGATCAAGAAGGAAAACTCTGATCGGCTGTGCGCTCATGTGCGAGACGTGTGGCCATCGAAAATGGACTGCCACCTGAGCGCGCAGAGCACTTCTGTCCCGCTCCTGCTCCACTCAAACCACCTTTGACCATATCATTAAAACCGCATATTACTAAGACCACACAGTTCAATTGCAGCCAATTACAAGAATAACTCTCTAAACACAAACCGTCAATATTACCGCTGCCTGCCCATACGATTTCACAGGTCGAGGGCGAGTACCGTACAGAATAGCAATCTGACTATATTACAAAATAGCAATCTAAATACAGATTATAAACATTAAATCACAGTGATCATAAACTTAAAGCACTTAACTTGCAGCAGCAAAGAAAGAGGAAAAAGCATTGCATCACATACATTTATACCAGTGGTTCCCAAACGTTTTTGACCTGTGGGTCCCCTGATCCACTGGCCATAGGCTGTGGCTCCCCACTACATCACTTTTCCTTGATGGGTGGAGAGATGCAAGCCTGGCCCCAGGAGCACCTCCATCCCTCTTCCCGAAAACAGCTGGGATGAAGCTGATGAAGGTATTGTTGTGCGCTACGCTGTGGGGTGCCTGTTGCCTTGCATAGGCCGGCTGGGTAGCGTGTGGGCAGGTGGCGCAGCAGCGAGTAACCCACACCGACACTGGATAACAGTCGGAAGTGACGCCCCCAAGCGGACGTCATCCTTTTATTCAACCCCGCAGGCCACGCCTGGCCTGCGGATGTAGGGATGCGAGTGTGCGTGCAGCGACTAGACCGCTGTCGGCATTACATCTCTATCCAACTATATATTGTTTTCTTTCTTTGTTCGTGAAGCAAAACAAAACAGTCTCGGTTAGCAAAACATGTGAAGACAAATGCCTTGGTACTTGCGTGTCCCTTGGTGACATCTTCAGGGTCTCAACAGGCAGGCATAGTCTCTCAGTCTCTGACTTGGTGGTGGATTGGGCCGCAGGTTGTAACGCTGTGAGCTGGCCCTTCCGCCTTCGGCGCCTTGGCAAACCTCTGTGGCCATGACATGCATGGTCTGGGGCTCCAACGCGGATTCTGGCCCATCCACGTGACTCCCCATTACTGTGTTATCTTCTTCCTCGGGAGTTATTGTCGCGTTTGAGTCGCTTTCTCCTTCGTCCCCTCCTAAGCATTGTCCATCTCTTGGCGGTACAGCCTTGAACCAGGAGGCATTCCTGGATACTTCCTCCCCTCCTTTCTGGGCTGTGACCATCGTGCCTCTCGTGGATGTGACCGTCCAGGTGCCTGGCTCGTAGCGAGTTTGGAATTTTCCCCCTGGGCGTCTGTTTCGTATGATCACCCAGGTCCCCGGGCTCATTCTTTTAGGAGCCGCCTTTCTGCAGCGACTGGCCCTTTGGTTTCCTTGACGTCTCCGTTCCTGCGCTTCACCGGTGGCGACTGGGGATGGTGCCCACCCCGGGGCACTGGGGAGGAGATCTCTTCGTGGTCCTTGGAACATGAGGGTCCATGGGCTGTTTTTAGTGGTGCAATGAGGAGTGCCCCTGTATTCCCGCAGGAATTCATGTAGCCTCTGCTCCGGGTCAGTCTGTTCTACCATCGCTATCCGGAATACTTTGTTTAGGGTCCGCATGAATCTTTCAACGTCCCCATTTGCCTGGGGCCACTGAGGTGTGATGCGGCGGTGTTGAATTCCTCTTTGTCGTAGGAAGGTGGCGAACTCAGCCCCTTGGAAGGGTGGGCCATTGTCACTCCGGATTTCAGACGGATACCCAAACATGGAGAATATTTTCTCTAGTGCCGGCCCTACGTGTGTGAATGCAGTAGAAGTCACCTTCTCCACTAGGGGATACTTAGAGTAGGAGTCAATGGCCACTAATGTGTGTCATTCCCCGGGAAAACTCCCAAAGTCAATGCTGATCTTCGTCCAGGGAGATGTACAAGCTTCTTCGGTGATTATGGGTAGGGGTCTTTCAGGGTCACTTGTCAGTTGACAGGCCATGCATTTCCTTACGTATTCCTCCACCATGCTCTCCAGCTCCGGGAACCATACTTTTTCCCTCATGCGCGCCTTCATTTTCTTCGTGCCTTGGTGGCCCCCATGGGCGAGTTGTACTGCCCTATCTCTCAGGCTTCGCGGGATGACTAGACGTGATCCTCTCATCAGCACCCTTTCTTCAGTGGCACTGAGTTCATGCCGGACTCGCCACATCTTCGTGAGAGATTCTCTGTCTTCCGCCGACCAGGAGCTGGGTGGTCAGAGGTAGTCAGCCCACGAGCCTTCTTAAACTGCCTTCAGCGACCTCAAGTAGATATTGTCGGTAGCGGCTGCTTCTTTCACTTCTTCTATTGACATGCTTTGGGGGCATGATGTGAGTGCCACCCACTGTGCGTATTCCTCACAGTTGTCCTGCACTGACTCCGGTTCAGGCAGGGATGGATGTCGCGATAAGAAGTCTGCAGGGTTTTTGGCCCCCGGCCGATATACAACTTCCATCTCATACGGTTGGAGTTGGATCACCCAACGTTCTATGCGAGGTGGCGGGTGTGGGGCAGTCCCCTTAAAGAGGGACACCAGAGGTTGATGGTCGGTGACCATGACAAAAGGGTGTCCTCGCAGGTACAGGTGGAAGTGGCCACAGGCCCATTTGATCGCCAGGGCCTCCCTCTTGATCTGGGCGTATCTTGTTTCAGTTGGAGTAAGAGCTTTGCTGGCAAATGCCAGCGCCGTCCACTGGCCAGGTTCGTGTTCCTGGGTCAGCACTGCGCCGAGGCCCACCGGACTGGCGTCCACCAGCACCTCCGTGCGTTTCGTGGGGTCAAAGTATGACAGGGTGGCTTTCTCCAGGAGGGCGTCCTTGATTCCCTGGAAGGCCTCATCTTCCTTCGGCCCCCACTGCCAGATGGCATCCGCCTTGGTGAGTGCTCGTAGGGGTTCACTCCAGGTGGCTAGGCCCGGTATGAATCGGCCACAATAAGTGGCCATCCCCAGGAAGCTTCTTATTTCCGTCGGGGATTTTGGCTCAATGGCGTCCTTGATAGCCTTGGACTTCCTCGGGTCTACCTGGATACCTTCTTGATTAAAGATGTACCCGAAGAACTCTATGGAGGGCTGGAAAAATTGACACTTTTCCTTGTGCAATGTTGCTCCATGGGCACTCAGCCTCTTCAGGACATCCCTGAGGTGTTTGTGATGTTCTGACGCGGTAGTGGAATGGATCAGGATGTCATCGCTGACGTTTATTACCCCAGGCAGCCCAGACAGGAGTTCCCTAATGGTATTCTGGAACACCTCAGCCGCTGAGGAAATTCCGAAGTTCAATCGCTTGTATCGTCGTAGGCCGAGGTGGGTACTAAAAGTGGTTATGAAACGACTCTCCTCCGCTAATGGCAACTGGTGATATCCAGCGTTTAGATCAATCTTCGAAAGCCATTTCGATCTGTTTACGTCAGCAATAATATCGTCCATGATGGGGGTCAGATGTCTCTCCCTCCGGATCGCGGCATTCGGTAGTCGCATGTCGATGCACAGTCTGATTTCTCCCGGTAGCTTAGGTTTCTCCACAATAACCATTGGTGATACCCACGGTGTGGGCCCGGTGACCTTTTCTATAACCCCCAAGCTTTCCAGCTTCTCAAGTTCTTTCTCCACCAGCGGCCTCAAATGAAATGGTATCCGATGGTGTTGCAGGGCTGTGGGGGTGATTGACCCATCGATGTGTAGTTTGATTGGTTCACATTTTATGCAGCCTAGGCCCCGGAAGAGTTCAGGGAATAGTCCCAGTAGTTCGTCTACCTGGTGTGCTCTGATGCGGTTGGCAAACGCTATCAATTTGAGGTCTTCGGCTGTATGGCTGCTTAGTAGAGTGTCAGCCTCTCGGTTGATTATGTGGATTGTCTCCACCACCTCCGATTCGTCGGCTTGGATGGGTATGGTGATCTTCCCTTTGAGGGGCAGCGGTGTGTCTGCTCCATATGCGAATATCCTCGTTTTGGACGGCAGTATCTGAGGGCGCGGGCATAGTTTCCTGAACTGCTGCAGGCCCATCACATTTACAGTGGCGCCAGTATCAATTATTGCCTTGACTTAATTTCCCACCATTTGCACAATGCACGTTGGCTGCGGCCGCCGCCGCTGCTTGAGTTCTCGCGCGAACGAGACAATGTAGGCCTCTTCATCCTCCGACTCCAAGTCATCGTCTACCGTGGGTAGGTACCTGTCTGTCTTCGGCGGTGGCGGTTCAGCTAGTGACAGTTGTCTAATGGCTTTGGTAGGCGTTCGTGATTTCTTGAAGGTCTTTGACGTGTTCTTCCGTCGGCACACTGTCGCGAAATGGTTTGGGATCCCGCAGTTCGAGCAGGTCTTGCCCTGGGCTGGGCAGTCTTTGGCCGCGTGGGGCTCATGTCCGCAATATCCGCACCGTGCTCGGGCTTGTTCTTTCCGGTACTCTCGCTGGGGTGGGCCCCGCTGCGGGGTCCTTACTGCATCTGCCCGTGCACTCTTGACGTTCTCAAATTTAATTTGGGGCTTGTGGAGCGCTTGTTCCATAGCGGTGGCCCTGACATTGGATAGATCATGGGATCTGGCCAAGACGAGTATATCTTCTAGCGATATTCCTGGTTTGCGTAGTATCGAACCTCTCAGCGCCTTGTCACGGCACCCTTGTATAATCTGTCTTCGTATGGCTTTCGGTTGATCCTCGTCGGTGCAGGAGCTAGCTAGTTCTCTGACGCGGGCATAGAATTGGTCCATGGTCTCGCCTTCCCGCTGACGTGCCTGTCCCAACTTGAATACTTCAAAGTCTAAGTTCAGCTGTGGATCGAAGTGGCCGTTGAGAGGGGCTACCGCAGCATCATAATCGTCCGCCGCCCCCGTATTGGGCAAGTGTTTGAACAGTCTGAATATTTCATCCCCTGCGTAATGTAGTAGGAGTGACCTTTTCACGCTTTGTCTGTCTCTCTCGTGACTACGAAGTAGTTCTCCAGTCTCTCGAGCCATATTTTCCACCTTGGTGAGGCTGTGGACGGGTCCTCCATTGCTCTAAACGGCGGTAACACCCCCGACGCGGCATGTTGGAACGGGATGTTGATGGTGGCCACTGGCGCGTCTTCATCCCCCATGGTGGCAGCCTGTCAGGGTAGATCTACCTTGTCTTCCCCTTTTCCACGACTGGACGAGATGGCGCGTGCCCTTGTTGGCCGTATCCCCTTCCGCGCCGGTTCAGTGGCACCACGTGGCAGCTGGGGCGGCCTACCTCAGCCCTGTCGAATGTGTCGCAGATGTCAGTTGATGTAGGGGTTTCGGGGTTCCGGATGGTATCCTTCCCCAGGTCAGCTTGCACCTTGCACTTTCTCCAGGGCGCAGTATAGACCACCAGAGGGCCGTTTTCGTGTCTCACGTGCAATGCGTGAGCTTTAGCAGGGCCTTCTGCGTACCCGCGGCTCACGCGAGATGCGTGAGGAACAGCAATGCGTCGCACCTCCGGTCCTGTGCCACCTCCCGCTACGCCATGTCGTACGGGCAGCCAACCGAAGCCTTCAGCACCCAGGTGGGGAGGGGTAGAGGTGCGTCGGCGGAGCCAAAGCCAGGCTATTGTCGTAGGAGGACACGCGGTGGTGCTGCGTAGAGGAGCCGGTCGCTCCGCTGCTGTCCCCGGTGCACGGGCGAGGGTTGGGCCCCCTCCGCTCGTCGCCAATGTTGTGCGCTACGCTGTGGGGTGCCTGTGGCCTTGCATAGGCCGGCTGGGTAGCGCGTGGGCAGGTCGCGCAGCAGAGAGTAACCCACACCGACACTGGATAACAGTCAGAAGTGACGCCCCCAAGCGGACGTCATCCTTTTATTCAACCCCGCAGGCCACGCCTGGCCTGCGGATTTAGGGATGCGTGTGTGCGTGCAGCGACTAGACCGCTGCCGGCATTACAGGTATCACAACCATAGAGCGTCCCTCTCGCCCACAGCGCCAGCAGTGTGCACATCCATGGATGCAGGCTCCAGGCCCTTCCCTCCAGTTTCCACTGGACACTGTGTGCTAGCAGCGCTCCCACAGCATCTCACAGATGAGGCATCCACCCTTGGCCTAATTGCAGAATGTCTGCCGAGCACGTGGAGCAGCAGTCACCCTGGGCCCACATTTGTTTCTCCACCAAATCTCATCCATCAAGCAGCAGCACCCACTCTTTATCCCAGTGCGGAGGGACCCCACCCCTTGCCCGGCACTCTGTCTCCCCTCGAAATGATATGAAGCACATCACATGAAGCAAATTACATGCAGCAGATTACATGTAGCAAAATGATATAGGGCAAATCAGAGAGGGACTTCCTGCAGACAGGCCAATAGGCAATAGACCTTTCAGGACATGTACCTGATGAATGAGGAGGGAACAGAGAGAGAGATGTGGTTGAGGCGTGCTTCAATACATCATTCTAATTTTTGGACCACATTTTGTCTATGTGTAGTGTCAAGAATGCTTAAGAGTGGCAAAGTTCTGCTTTGTAGAATGTACCTGTGACTCTGTTGTGAGTTCTACTCCTTGGATATTTGGGCTCCAGTCTATTCAAGGTCTTTGTAAAAAATCTCTTCAATAGGCTTTAGCAGAAGTGAAGATTGCTGGCTGTAATGTCTCCGGTGCAACGTCAAAAGGCAGCAAGTGCACCATCTAGTGGTCACTAGACACAACGCACTGGGCCTGAACTCCAGAGCCCGGTGTATTCATGGTGCACTCTGCTCAGCAACTGTGACCGCGGCACCCCTGGGTGGTTTTTGCGGCACACCAGAGTGCCGTGGCGCACAGTTTGGGAACTACTGATTTATACTAATGAACGTTATGTGATTGGTGCATACTCTGGAGGGGGTTGTCCTTCTGGGGGTTATGCTATTTTTTTTTTTTCTTTTTTGGTGTAAGACATTTATTTTGCAATAAAGAGACAGAAGCTTTACACTGCGTCACGCCAACAACCCGGAGGTAGGCCGCTATTAGGTATACAATGCACAAGATACAGTAAATCGGTTTGAGGGCCATAACCTGGCTGGGCGTAGTACTCCCAGAGAGATACACAATACAGTAAAAACATGAGTGTGAGCAGTGCAACTTCAGCGCATAAGTGGTCTTACTTTTCACCCAGTGTCGTAGACACGCAAATGAATAGGAAGCAACTAGGCCGCCTCGGAGCGACTGCTGCAGCAGCAGGTTGAAAGGATACGTCTAACAGCACTGTTTTCTCCCAACGTATCCCACCAACAAACAGAAAACGAAAACAGTAAACTTCGGTGCAAGTACAAAGAAACAGCTACACAGCATACCATTCATCCATGGGGCTGCGCGGACCTGTGCTGGATCGCCATGAACAAAAGACGAGCAGTGGTGAGGATGGGGGTGTGTCGGCTTCCACACTTTTTTCGTGTAGGCGGAGGGGGGGGGGGGGGGAGGGGGGGAAGGGGGAGGGAGGGAAGGGGGAGGGAGGGGGAGGATGCCGAAGTGGGGCCATCCATCGAGGTATGAGGTCGCAGGAGGGCCAGCGGGGGCAGGGCCAGTAACATACGCAAGATCAGCGGGGTAGCGGGTTCGGAGTGTGTGGCAATTCAGGGCAGGTCTGCACTAGCGCGGGTTATCTGAGCAGCAACCACTCAACCCCATTATGAACACATTCAACCCATATCATCCGAAACACCCACATCAGGTGACCCCCCAGAGGTGTCCGAGCCCGCACGTTCTCTAGCCCATTGTATGAATGGGTCCCAGATATCATTGCAGGGCTCAAGAAATTCACTCGACCGCTCGCATTTGCGAGTGAGATTGATTAAGGACGAGCTATTTTTAGGTCCTACTCGCCCTTTCTGGCGAGTAGGAATACAAACTTGACACTTGACCTCTGCCTCTGAAAGCAGAGGAAATGTGACAAGAAAGCAAGATTTAAAGGCATCTTTATTGCTCACGAAGTAAATGAGCAATAAAAATGCTTTTAAATCTTGCTAACTTGTCACATTTGCTCAGTTTTCAAGGTTTGAGGTCAAGTTCATTTAAGTTAGGTCGAGGAGATTTTGTAGTTTACTAGACCTGCAGGTCTAGAGCATTTTATTTGATTTGTCGAGCCCTGCATTGGGTCTGGAAGCGGTGGGCATTGTCTCCCAATAGTGCGTCAGTTGTGCATGACCATATGTCACATCCTTAATCCACCCTGTGAACGAGGGGAGAGCCCTCCTGCCCCAATGTAGTGCAATTTGTCTTTTGGCATAGAGAAGGAGTAGTGCATGTAGTTTTCTGTCGCAGGGTACAGTATCCTTAACATAGCCTAACAATCCCAGGAGCGGTGTCGGTGTATCATTTCTATGTGTGATTTGATTAACGGCTGCAAAGACCTCCGACCAGTATGTACCCAGCTTGGGGCAGCTCCATGCTACGTGGAGAAAGGACGCATCCTCCCCTCCACATTTCCAGCAGGAGGCATCCGCGCGGATGCCCATCCGGTGTAACAGTGTCGGCGTACGATAATATCGGTGCAGAAATTTGAAGTGGATGAGACGCAGCCGATAGTTCGGGGACAGTGCCGTGAGTTGTTTACAGCAGTACTCCCATGTTTCATCCGTTAAAGGGTCTGCCAGGTCAGCAGCCCAAGCCTGTTTGGCCGTGGCTACTGTTAGTGGGGCTTGCTCCTGCATGCAGTTATACAGTCTCGATACCAGCTTTTTGGGGGAGGGCCGTGAAAGCAAATTTTGAAGGGCGTCCAGAGTGCATGGCTCCTCCGGGAATTGGGGCCCTATCTTTTTGCAGGATTCCCTAAGGGAATGGTATAACAACGCATCAGCAAAAGATTCAGGCTGGACGTCGTCGCTCGCGCCCATCTCTACAAAGGTACCGTCAGTATATATATCAGCAAAGGTGTGTAGTTTTTTCCCTCGGATCATGAGGACGTCACCCCTGGCGGCCAGGCAAGGCAGCATCGGGTTTCCCCGTAGGGGGATGGCCGGTGCGTAAAGCAAGGAGAGTCCTGCTCTTTTCTGAAGTTCGCGCCAGGCCCAGCGAATCATCTCCACGGTATCCACCTCCCTTGACGGGCATGAAACCTTCCCGTATAGTGCCACACGCAGCGGCAACCGGGCGACCACGGCCAGTTCCACTGCTGCATGCGGTTGGTAGGGAGTAGGGAAGGCCCAGAAATGCAGAAACTGCGCTTGCGCACAGAGGGAGTAAAGCTTCAAATCCGGAGCTCCAAGGCCCCCCTGCCGGAGCGGGAGTGTGAGCAGGTCCCAGGATACTCTCGCCTGTCCTCCGGCCCACACCAATTTCAACAACAGCGAGCGGACACGAGCGTGAAAGTGTGCTGTCATTGGCAGCGGAATGTTCACGAACAAATACAAGAATTTGGGGAGAACCACCATTTTCGCTAAGGCTATCCTTGCAACCAGGGATAGAGGCAGTTTGTTCCAAACCTCGATTTTCCCTTCCAGCCAGTCCACAGCCCTGCCGAAGTTGAGTGACCACAGCTCTTGTACATCACGACTGACCCAAATACCCAAATATTTAACAGCGTCCGTCTCCCACCTCAGAGGGTAGTCCGGAGCCGGGCGACAGGTCTCCTCCGTCAAGGGGAAGGCAACAGATTTAGACCAGTTAATGGACACTCCTGCCAGGCCCTCAAACCTCATGAATTCTCGGAGCAACGGATTCATGTTGTCTTTGGGATTGATGATGTATAAAGTGACATCGTCCGCATATAACGAGATTGGTAAGCTCCGAGAGCTGAATCCGATGCCCCTCGCAGTATGGTGCTGCCGTATCCGAGCCGCAAGCGGCTCCATTGCAATGGCAAAAAGGAGAGGGGACAGTGGACACCCTTGTCTGGTCCCTCTGGAGACGCTAAAGGGCTTGGACACGAGTCCATTCACACTCACTCTAGCTCTAGGTTCCGTGTACAGCAGTTTGATCAAGGTCATGAAATTTCGACTGAATCCCATCCGTTCCAGAACCCTAAACAGATAAGGCCACTCTAAGGAGTCAAAGGCTTTGGTGGCGTCAAGGGACACCACCGCCGCCTGCACAGATGGGTGCAAGTAGTGGAGGACAGAGAAAATGGTTCTGAGGTTATGTGAAGTTGCACGGCCAGTGATAAACCCTGACTGGTCAGGGAGTGCAATCATAGGCAACATTGGCTGTAATTTGTCCGCAATTATCTTTGCGTAAATTTTAGCGTCTACATTTATTAGAGAAAGGGGCCTATAGGAATCCAGGAGTAGCTCATCTTTGTCAGGTTTTAAGAGTGTAATTATTAAGGCCTCCCGCATGGAATCCGGTAGGGAGTTCAACTCAAGGGTCTCGACAAACACCGTGTGTAGTTTCGGCGCCAGTTCATCAACATAAGTTTTATAGAAGGATGTTGTCAGGCCATCAGGGCCAGGGGCTTTGTTGGCCGGCATGCTTTTAATCACTTGCGCGATATCTTGGACAGTTACAGCAAGGTCCATGTATTGTCTGTGGTTGTTATTAAACCAGACGAGGGCAATAGAGTCAAGAAAGTCTTGCAAGGAGGTCGGGTCGTGGGTTGCCTGGAGGTGTAGAGGGATGCGTAGAAGTCAGCGAAGGCGCCTAACACAGCCTCCTAACCTACTGCCAGGGTCCCCTCCCTGTCATATATGGTGTGGATGTAGTTGGACTGTGTACGAGGAGCTATCAACCTGGCGAGGGTCCTGCTCGGCCTGTCTCCCTCCCCATATCTACGTGCCTCTGCCTGTCTCCCCAGGAATCGCACTTCGCGCTCCGCTGACTCATTAAAGGCAAGCAGCTTGACTTTCAGAGCCCCAGCAATCTGTAATGACGGGTCAGTGCTAAAGGCAGTATCTAGTTCTCTCAGCTCTCCCTCCAGTTTAGCCAATGTGTCTCGTATGGCACGTAGGACTCCCGCCTTTCGTGCTATGCACTGGCCTCTGATCACAGCCTTAAAGGCGTCCCATTCAATGGCTTCAGATGAGACTGACCCAGCATTTTCGGCAAAATATTTAATGATGTCTTCCCTGATCATCTCTACAAATACTGGGTCCGTGAGCGCGTGTGGTGGAAGGCGCCATGTGAACGCCCTGTGAATAGTGTCTGGGAGGCGCAACTCCAGCATGCAGGGGGCGTGATCTGACAGCGATCTAGCTAGGATATCAACATTCGACACCCATGTTGCAACCTCAGGTGACACCAGCCAAAAGTCCAATCTGGACCAAGCAGCTTTGTGGCAAGTATAGCAGGTCCCCACTTTGACATCTGGATGTCTAACTCTCCACACATCAGAAAGCATTCCCTCACTCATTACATCCAAGACTGCTTGACGTGCTCTAGCATGCGGTGGTCTGCTCACACCTCTTCGATCCATGTCATCATTCAGCACAACATTGAAATCACCTCCCATCACGACCGACTGGCAGTTCAGCAACGCAATTTCCGCCCAAACACCCCTGAAGAAGTCAGGATCGTCCACATTTGGACCGTAGATGGCAGCCAGCACAATAGGTCGCCCTTGCAAGGAACCATGTAGTAAAACATATCTACCCTCCACATCCTGTACGTGAGTGTGTTCCCGCCAATCTAGCCCTCTGCGTATGAGTATAGCCACACCTCTCGCATAATTAGAATAAATGGCGAAGTACACATGTGACCATCGGGAGTTCTTCAATCTGGGTGAAGGGGCCGTGTTAAGATGAGTTTCTTGCAAAAAGCAAATGTCTACATTATGCCTGGACATTATACCATGCATCAAGCGGGCTTTCTTGTAATCTCCAAGGCCTCTAATGTTCCAAGTCCATAGCTTAATCCCCCCCATCGTTGAGGTGATGTAGAGTCAGATCCATTCCCAATTGTCCCCATCCCCCAGAGCCACAAGATCGCCTACACATTGTAACCAGCAATCCATTGCGCAAATAGGCAGTCCGAGTTAAAAGTACATTGCACCATATCAGAACTAGAACTTGCAACTTCATAAACACCCCCCACCACCCTCCACCCTCAGCAACCCCCCAATCAGGTCGTGACATATCCCAAAAGCAGGCACGCAAGGCGTGCAAAAAACCCAACATCAAGAACAATGGGAAGCACCCCATGGAGCGTGGTGCGCCCAGCGTACACCCCCGTATGGACGGGGTGGCTACATATAAATTTAAATCTCCATGGTCCTAACGGTGCCCCCACTCCAGGGTCTACGAAACCCACACTTAACAATAGTCACATAGATAACATGGAGTCAGTAGCCTCAGCTTGGCACCCGTGGATGCACCAGTGTCTTACCCCACACTTACTCAGTTCAGGTGCAATAGCCGTGGGCACAAGGAGTACTCAAAAACCCATTTAAGGCATGAAGGGGACAGAGGTGTAGTTACTCAAACTCACAGCAATAGCCCCTTCAATCATTATCACTAAGGTGACCCGAAGCATCCTCCAGTCTGGGCGATTTCCTTCTGGCCCCGGCACTGATATGTTTAGCGAACTTGAGCGCAGATTTAGCGTCAGTGAAGAAGTGTGAAGTGTTGTCATGCTGTACCTTCAATTTTGCCGGGTATAACAGAGAGTATGGCACGCCCGCTTGCAGCAGCACTTTCTTCGCCGGCAGAAATTCCTTACGGGCCATTTGTACCAGGGGGGTAAAGTCCGGGTAGAAGGAGATGTTATTCCCTTGATGTGTAATCTTACCCTTCTCTCTCGCCAATCGCAGGATGAGGTCCCTATCCTGGTAATTGAGCAACTTAGCAAGGATGGGGCGAGGTGTGGCTCCCGGTGGAGGTTTTTTCCCAAGCGACCTGTGCGCTCTCTCGACTGTGAAGACTGAGGACAGATCCGGGTCGAATAGTTCGTGTAGAAGGTCTGTCACATACTTCTCCATCTTACCAATGTTTGTTGTCTCCGGAATACCCGTAATGCGGATATTAGACCTCCTGGAGCGTGCTTCTAAATCATCAGACTTGGCACGTAGGTTATCTATTTCCCGCTCCAGGGATGTGATATGTTGTTTTGCTTGCTGTTGGAATTCGCAGCATTCAGTTTGCCGATTTTCTAAGCTGTCCAGTCTGGTTTCGTGGGCGTCAACTTTAGTTTTCACAGATTCTAGCTGCGAGGACATGGTATCTAGTTTAGCGTCAATACTCTTTAAGCTGGACCTCACCTCCATAATAAGCGCCCCAAAGTCTATGTCCGACGGTGTCCCATGCGACGACGATTCGCCGCCATCCATCTCTGTCGTTTGGTTTTTCGGAGGTCTCTTGTTATCAAAGCTGATTTTGGGCTGCCTAGCCTCGTTTTTCCCCATCTCAGAAGTCGGGACTTTTTCCGCTAGCGTCGCGGAGGAGCAGCGTCTCTCTGCAGTTCTATCGTGCTCTGGCTCGTGTGGTGACAAGGTAAGTCGGGCTTATCCGGGGGATGTCGATGTATCCGCCAAGTATTCAGCTCTAATGGCGGAGCTGCCCAGAGTTGTCGTTTATTAGCAACGCGCAAACCGGGGCATCACCAAGCCACAAAATGGTGGACGCCGGAATCTCAGCAACGAGACCTCGTATTGTTCAATAAGCCACTAGTACCGGGGGCTTGATTGAAATACCGAGGGTTCGGTCTGCTCGGTACATAAAAGGTGCAAGTGGCGATCTGAACTCATCAACGGACAGCAGCCGCCATGTCGCAGTAGAAAGGCGCGGCGGGTAGATTTTCGATCGTTCCCCGCCTCGCTACAGCTCCGCTCTGCACCACTCCCAGCCTGCGTGGTAGTTGTCTAATTTCAGGCACCACCTCTCATCTGAGCTCCGGGAGTCTCCTACAGCCACGGCCGCTCCGGGTGTATGGCTGAGCTTTTTGCGGCGCTTCGGCTGGATTCTTAGCCAGGGAAGGAGTTTTGGCCTTTCCCCGTGTTGCACAGGTCTACAGCGGTTCAGTCCTCTGCACCGGTGCCCCCGAGACTCGCCAGTGTCAGATATAGCAGCAGCCCCGTTGTAGGTGATGTCCCGCGTTGCAGTCCGCCGGGTCCCCGGAGGCCTCCGAAGCCGCGGTCTGTGGTGTTCCGCGATGCCCAGAGTCCGGCACTTCCGGCGGGAACCAGGGCGGGCTCGTAGGCCGGCAGATTTTCCGGTGGTTGCAGCTCCTTAGTTTAGCCAGCTGTGCGCCCCAAACTTAAGCCGAAGGATCTCCTGGGTTTCCGACGTCGACCCTTGGGATATCTGGGGTCCGCAGGCACCAGGAGGAGGATAAGCACAGGATTAATTAACGTAGCCGGCGGAGCTCACTCACAGAGCGGCCATCTCGCTGCTCGGCTAGCCACGCCCCCCGGGGTTATGCTATTTTAAAGTTTATTGGTTGCTGTTTATGTCACTAAAGTAAAGAGAACATTAATCTGAAGCCTACGTGGACTGACATGGAATCTGGATTGGATTGACTCAGCCGCTCATTTTTCAGGTCAGTAAAGTATCAGCAAGTTGGACAATAATAACACTTATTACTTAATTGCCGAGAGATTGCAGCTTGTGATAGGTGCTTATACACTGTCATTAATGATAATGTTATTTTATTGCACGCGATATGCCCACGGGTGAGTCGAGCGCTATAGCAAATGATGTTAATATAACATAACACGCCAAGCAAGGCCCTCGATGGAAGCAAATACTCCCTTCCAACTCCACAAGAACGATGCAGGTGTATTGGAAAGTGGGTTTCTGTTGCAGTAACCCGCCCACTTTTTTGCCAGACTACTGATGCACTTTTTCTTGGTGTGCCCTGTGTCCCTGCCAATCAGGTTCCCATGGCCTGTGTTCTTTCTCCAAAACTAACCCAATTGGCATCTGTGGTCACAGGTCAGCCCCTGATAAATGGTACCACAGGTACCCAGGGCACTGTGACCAGGAAAGTCCTCTGCCCTGGCATAGATCAGTCACCTCTCTAGCTAGATGCCCTATGCCAGTGGTGAGGGTACAGGTGCATAAACCCTGTACCCCTACAGTGTCTAAGTCCGTTATTAGACATTGTAAGAGCAGTGCTGCCATTAAGAATATATGGTGCTGGGAGCTTGTCATTATGAACTCTACAGCACCATAACGGCCTCACTGAAAACTGAGAAGTTTGGTATCAAACTTTCTCAGAACATTAAACCTACACTGATGCCAGTGTGGGATTTAATGAAAAATGCACACAGAGGATTTCTCAGAGATGCCCCCTGAAAACTAACCCACCACTAGTGTCCTGGCTGAGTGTTTGCTTGCAGTAGCCACCACCAGACATGTTTCTGGACCACTGGGTCGAGAGCCTGCTGCTCTCTGGGCCTGAAACAATGCACATCCTGGCACAAAGTGCCAAGTCTCCTCCCCCAGGATGGGCAGGGTTCACGAATGCCGCCTTTGTGAGCCTCCCCAGACCATTTGCTGCTTTCAGCAACTGGTCTCCACTAATTCTAACCCCCACTTGGGCAGGAAAGCTGGCGGGAAAAACAAGTGAGGGAAAGAGGTGTGCCTACCTCTGCCAACTCTACCCCTCAGCTGGGGGAGGCGAGGTGAAGCACAACTCTGAGACCCCGCTATCTTGAGAATGAGGGGACCCAATCAACCAGAGACAGGCTCCTGCCCCCCTCCCACTGGAGGGTGGCACGATAGGGGTGTACCCACCCCAGGGAAGGGACCTATTGGTCCCTGCCCTTTACCTACCTGTAACGTCCCTAAATCTAGTATTTAGGAGACACCCTAAACCTTGCTTCCTCAGATCCAGCCTGATAACAAGAAGAAAAGAAGAAGAAGGACCGGACAGCCTTGCAGCCAGCTAACAAGAGGAAGACGCCCACTCACTTTGCCCCAGTCCCATCGGCCTGTCTCCCCTCGAAACTGCTCCTGCAAAATCCTGGTGTGTCCAAAACCCCGGAGGACCTGCCTGCCTTCACTTCCAAAGACTGCTTCTCCCGTAAACATCGAATTTGTTCAACTGCAACCTCAGACAGCAGCCAGATACCGCGAATCCAGCCCACTCTGCACCTGCCGAACGCAGCCCGAGCTCGAGTGGAAAAATACCATGAGGAGGTCACTCCGGCTATCCTGACCCGCGATCCGGCGACCCCTGACCTGCCTCAAGCCTTCAGCTGACACCTGTAGTCTAAATCCAGAAGGCCCCCCTAACCCGGACCAGGAGCTGGTAAGAAGATCTGACCCCAAAAAACACCCCAGCACCCAACGCCACACTGCCTTGTTTGCCCAAACCAACCCTTAACTTCGCACCCAAAAGTCCTTCATCTCCCTGCCTCCAGTGCTTTTGCAAACCGGAGCTTCTCTATAGAAAATAACAGGGAGCCCGACGTCGAATCAGCACTCTGCACCCGGCTGCCCCAGTGCCGCCTAGGGTGCACCTTTTGTGTTTTTTTTTTTTTTTAATCCTCATATTGCGAAAATTTTATGTATATGGAAAATTTGGTTTCTGCCTCTGAAGCTTTTTTGTACCGTCACTGCCCAATGGTCTCTCTTGTCTTGGGAGTTTTCCCTTATCTTGCTCGGTCAGAGGAGTACCTTTGCCATTTACATATACACATATCTGTAGTCGAGAGGAGGGGAGCTAGCCACCTTGGCTACTCTGAGTATCATACTCATTAACCAGATTATGCTTTCGCTTTAATCATAGGACAGTGTGTTATGCCCTTTCCTCAGAGGTCAGATGTTTTTCCATGATTTCCCAGTATTTAAACCTCTTGCTAGTTTTCCCCCTTCTATCTAGTTTATTTATCTTGATAGCTGAGTTCATCCACTCTCCATGCGTCGGGGGTGATGGACCAATCCACTTAATGCAGATCTCCCTTCTAGCTATCACCATTAATACAAAAAGTAATTTTGCTTCCATTACTGTTAATTTAACTAATTCTGTTGTGTTACCAATCCCAAAGAGAATAAGAGTTGTACTTACTTTTAGATGTTTTCGAAAAATCAAATTTAACGTCTTACCCACTTCTTCCCAAAATATTCTCAGGGATGGGCAGCTCCAGAACATATGGACATCATCTACCCTTTCTTCCCCACATTTTGGGCATTTTTTGATTCCTGCGTTTTTGAATTTTTAAAGTTTTTTTGGTGTCCAATAGGCTCTGTGCAAAGTATAAAGATGATTTCTTTTCAATGCCACGGATTTTAATGTTGACCAACATTTCTCTATTGAGTCTTCCCATATATTTACTAGGTCTTCTGTAGCCAGTTCTTTCCCCCAGATTTGGTCTACCATCTGGGAACTTTCGTCTTCTTCTGTTATAAGGGTCCAATACCATTTTGCTACCTCCTTATTTATGGGCAGGATTTTTGTCATTTCTTTTTCTATGATCTTGCTATCTTTATCATGTGTTGGTATTGTCTTTGCCCAGCTGTTTAATTGATAAAACTTAAATCTTGATATTGTTCCATTGGAGATCTTATGCATTTCTTCCCAAGAGATTAATGTTGACCCATTTAAGAGTTGACCCCAATATTTAATATTGTTTTGTTTTAAAGGGGTGGCCATGGCATCTTTTAAACTGTCTGGAGTTCCGGGAGAGTTCCATATTGGTGCCATTGCACTGCAATAAGGGATTTTTAGAATTGTTCTTATTTGTATCCAAAGTTTAACTGCCTCCTTCAGAACCTTTAGCTTGATTTTCTTAAAGTACTTTTGGTGACCAAATTTAAAGAGAAAGTGATCCTCAGATTCTGTCATTACTTGCAGGTATTCCGGGTAATATTGATGTATTCTTAGGAGAGCCCGTATATTTTTAAATTGAAAAGCTCTGTAGTATTCTGTTAAATCTCTCCTTTCTCTTTTTTCCTCCTGAGTTTTTTCCACGAAATTCTGGTTCCCTTGGAGGCCCATATAAAACTTGCAATCTCTCCCTGCAGCTTTTTTAATTCAGCTTTTTTAAATTCCAAAGGAATTGTGTTGAATAGGAAGGTATATTTTGGGAGTATATTCATTTTTATAATGTTAGATCTCCCTATAAAGCTTAAGGGTAGGCTAGACCACACTTTAAGCAGTTTTCGCACCTCTCGGGCTACTCTATGTAAATTGTTTTGTGGTATTTTATCTAAATTTTGATTTACCAAAATGCCTAAATATTTTATCTCTTGCTTTATATTGGGGCTATTAAGGTGCGTGTTCCATGTCATTATTTCTGTTTTTGTGTGGTTGACTGAGTATCCTGAAACTTGACCAAATTTACTAATGATTTTTTCTATAGCTGGTTTGGATTTTACATATTTATCTGTGAATAACATCAGATCGTCAGCGTAGAGTGCCAGCTTTTTCTCCCATCCCTGGTATTTAAAGGGAGTTGTTTCCTTACAGCTTCTGAGTTTGTTTGCTAAGCGTTCTATATATAGATTAAAAAGTAGGGGAGAGAGAGGGCACCCCTGTCTGGTGCCTCAACCGATTTTGATGTTACTCGTGAGGCTACCATTAACCAGGATTCTTGATCTAGGATTTTTGTAAATTTCTCCTACTGCGTGTAGGAAGGAGTCCCCTAAGTTGTTTTTAGTCATTATACTGCTCAGGAATGCCCAGTTTACTCTATCAAATGCCTTGGCGGCATCGACAGTTAGTATTGTGAGAGGGATATTTTTTGATGTAGCTATGTCTATAGCACTTATGAGTTCATGTGTCAATTCATATAATTGCCTTCCTTTTGTGAAGCCTTTTTGGTCTAGGTGTATAAGTTGAGGTGTGAGCTTTCCCAATCTTGTTGCCATTATTTTAGTAAAGATTTTATAATCTGCATTGAGCAGAGATATCGGCCGGTATGATTCACATTTTTTGGGATCCTTTCCTGGCTTTAAAATAATTGTTATAACTGCATCATTCCAGGTGTCCGGCAGCCTTTCCTTTTGTTTAAAGGACAAGTTTACTAGCTCTGTTATGTGTGGAACTAATGTATCCATTAAAGTCAGATACAGCTCATTCGGCAATGCGTCTGGGCCTGCGGCTTTTCCTTTTTTCAGGGATTTTATTATGTTTTTAACCTCGGTTGGTGAAATGTCCCTATTTAGCTCGTATTTCTCCTCCTCAGATAGATTTAACAATGGCGTGTCTCTTAGATATTCCTCTATCTGTTCCTCAGATGGGTTTACATCTTCAGTGTATAGTTCCGAGAAGAAGGTCACAAATTCTTTTCTAATTTCCTCTTCCGCTGAGATCAGGCTTGTTTGGTCTTGTATTATTAAGATTTTTACTTTATTTCTTACTGTGTCAGTCTTTAATTTCCATGCAAGCCATTTTCCGCATCCCTCCCCATATTCATGGTTTGCCAGCTTGCTTGCTTCCCACTTAGTTTTGACTCTTTCTTCAAGAATACTGCTTGGGGAGTCTTTCTGCCTTTGTCTATCTTTTTGCAAGCTTTCTTTCTTGTCCGGATCTCTTTCCATTAGTATTTGGGTGTCTAGAGTGTTTATAGTTTTTTCCAAGTCTGTTATTTCCTGTTTCGCTTTCTTTGATTTATGTGTTCCAAGGTTAAGTAGCTTGCCCCTTAATATGGCCTTATACGTATCCCATATTATTTGTTTTGATGTTCCTGTTTTATTATTTTCAAAGAAGGCTTCTGTTTCTTCTTTAAGTGCTTGTACAATTTCCTGATCTAAAAACATGGCTCTTTCCACCGTAAACCTTCTATGTATCTGAGTTACCTTAGTTTGTAATGTTAACTGTACAGCGGAATGGTCTGATAAGTGGGCTGGGATGTGGATTAGGTTTGTTACATTTTCGATTCTAGATCTATGTCCTAATCTTTTGTTGTGTAATGTGAAGGGTTGGCTCTTGTCTCCTTTTTCTTTCCATATGTCTATTAGCTCTAAGTCCTTCTTGTAAATACCAATCCACTCCCTCATTTTTGGTAGATTAGGTAGAGTAGAATTTCTTCCTGGGGGAGACCTAACAGTTTTAGGGTCTGGGATGAGATTAAAGTCTCCTCCTAGAATTACTGGAGTGTTAGCTAATAACAAATGTGTGTACAATTTCTGTAAGGGTTCAGGGTCATCAAGATTGGGGCCGTAATACCCTGCTATTGTGAAAGCGGTGTTCCCCAATTTTATTTTTGCTAGTGCCTATCTTCCTTTACTATCCACTTCTGAGGATTCCATAATTGCATTTAGGGATTTTTTTAGAACAATGGTTACACCTTTGATATTGCACCCTTGATTTGTAGAGATATGCATATCCGCCCATCCTAGATTTTTCATTATCTGATCCCATTCCTCTTTCAATAGGTGTGTCTCCTGCAAAATAATAATTTCACTTTCAGATGCTTTTAGGTATTCTAGAATTTTGTTTCTTCTGCTTTTTGTTCTCATGCCATTAACATTCCAGCATAGTATTTTTATGTTTCTACAGGTGTCTCCCATTATTTTTGTTTGTTTTCATAGTCTTTAGTTTACCTGTTTCAATAGCTTTGATATTGAATTGTTGGTATTCCATTCTTTTCCTATTTTCTTTCAATATTGAGGATTTATTTTTTTAGATTTTTTCCCCCATTTTGCTCCCCACCCGTTTTTTGTTTTGTTGGGTCTTTTTACTTTTCAGATTTTGTATTTTGTTCTTACCCTCCCCGGGGAAGCCTCCTTCCTTTTTTCTTGGGGTTTCCATCTTAACCCCTTTTGGCTCCTCAAGATTGGACCTGAAGTATCTGTTTTTTATTACTTTGCGCCGTCATCTTTTCATGTATGTTTACGAATATTTTTCTTTTTTTTTTTTTCTGGCCTTTAAATCCATTTCAAATTGTAGAGTTTTCCATCTGGACTGTGTCTTTCATTAGACTGAGCAGATTTTTCACTTCTTCGGGGTCTCTAATGTTCCTCATTTTGTTGCGCCACATAATTCGTAAAGAGGGTGGGAACTTCATTTGTACTGTGGCTCCTAGAGATTGTAGTTCTGGCATGAACTTTCCCAACTCCCATTGTCTGTCCTGAGATGCTTTGGACATATCAGATCTAATTCTGAAAGACCAAGAGTCTTTACTAAAATTTCCCTTTTTCAAGGCCTCGCCCAGGATTTTCTCTTTTAATGTATAAGTCTTGAAGTTTATAAGGATTTTCCTGGGTGTTTTTCTGTCTTTGACTTTTCCGAACGGGTCTCTGTGAACTCTTTGTATGTCTTCTTCCAGCGTCTCAGCGTCGCTCCATGGAAAGTGTTCGACTAAGAGACCTACAATAAATTTCTTAATATCAGTACCTTCTTGTTTTTCTGGAACATTTAAAATTCTTATATTGTTTTTCCTTGCTTGGTTTTCAAGAGATTCCAATTTCTCACTCATAGATTTCCCCTCTTGTCTCAGCGTGTGTAGTTCTTTCCTGTTACTTTCCACCCTTCTGTTCAATCCGCTCACTTCCCCTTCTATAGCTGTAACTCTCTCTCCTAGTGCATTTAGTTTACAATCTAACTTTTCGCACACTTCTTGAATTTTATCTTGCTTAGCTTCAGATATGGCAAATTTGTCTCTCATTTCGGTCCATATTTTTTCAAGAAACTCGTCTGTCTGATTTCTAGAGCTTTTAGAGCCTGATTTTCCATCCTTCCCGGTTTCTTGTTTTTTCTGTGTCTCAACAGTATCTTTCTCCTTGTTTAAATCCATCTCTTCGTTGTTACTGTTACTGTTCTGGACCTTTTCTGCGATTTCTGTTTCTCCAGTTTCTCCTGTTGTGTCTGTTGTTGTAGCTGCTTCAGCCATATCTTGAGGAGAGGGGTGAGCTCTAGTTTTATCTACAACTTTGTTTTCTAAACCAACTTTAATTATTTTTTTTGAAGGGGTATTTGAGATTTACACCTTTTGTGCTACTGTGTTTCAACATTTGCCCTGACCGTAACCCTAGGAGCTTTGCTCCCACAACCCAGTGGCCTGCCTGCCAGCAGCCATCGACCGGAGACCCCCAATCCCTCATTGGATAACATTGGGCCTCAACACTCTGCACCCGGCCGCCCTAGTGCGGCTGATGGTGCAACAACATTGCATCACTGACCCTGAGGGACCCCTGAGTCTAACTCCAGAACCTTAACTCCCACAGTTGATTACTTACCTGTGAACCAATAACCTGTTTTTCCTCTATAGATAACATTGACAACTTTCTTCCAAAAAGTTTTCAAGTGTGGAGTTTTGAAATCTAAAAATATTATTTCAAAATCACACAAATAATCAAAACGTATTTACTTACCTGTTTACAGGAAATGTCCCAGTGCTGAATCCAGGTATCCAGCTCTGAGTAAGAAAGGTAACTTACAGAGTAACTTTCCTGTAATTTACTGAAAAAAACCTATTCATTCCAATGTACTGTATTTGCTAAGCGTTGCAACCTGCTGCAGCCCCTATAAATCAAACAAAGTACAAGTTCTATTGCATTTTTAAACTGTTCTATATTTAGCAATTTATTACTGAAAAGTATGTTAGGCTTACCTGTGCCAGGCTTGCTTGGTTCTAAAAATAAACAACAGCATATTTTTTATACAAAAACAATTGGCCTAGAGTTCAGTTCTTGAGTGTGTGAATTCAATTGCTGACTGAGTGTTCATCAAATGCTTAACACTGTCCTCTGATTTTGCCTTACTGCTCGACCAAGCTACCACTATTAGAAAGTAAGGTTCTATCTAACTTTAACCTCTGCCTACCTCTGCGGTCACTTGGCTCTATACACAATATACTTCATTTTGGTGTGGTATATCTAGAGCCAGTTTCCCACAAGATGTAACTAATTCGCGAATTAATGTTTTCGGCCTCTGTCAAGATCTGTCTCCATGGGCTGAGCAGTAAACACACTTTGATGAGATGATTCCTGGAAATGTTGCAAACGTTCACCTGATAAACAGCGGCCCTTTCTTATCTCACCCACTGACTGGAAATGGATGAAAGGGGCTGCGCGCGCCGCCTCAGATCCCCACCCTGATAGCGACCAGGTAATAACGTCAGGGCCTTATCGCCAAGGCCGCCCCTTCTTCGCTGCTGGTGGATTTCGCATTCGGTCAGAACAATAAAAAAAGTTTAAAAAAAGAAAGCACGAAAGAAATGTAATTTCCCGATATTTTTATTAAAATCCAGCTATTACCCAGCAGATGTATTATTATTACACAGATAGAAATCTCATAACGGTGAATGAAAGTCATCCGCAGACATCGCCTTTCGCCCCGTGGGAGGGCGAGATCAGTCACCTGACACTACATGGGACCCTTGTCTGCTCAAAAAACAAAAAGGCCTACATTTAGAAGCATATGTTTGGGAGAATGTCTAACAGTCTGTTTCGCAAGGTAGGAGTATGCTTGAAGGATTGCAACGTCTTCTTAAATGTAGATAGGTTTATAGAAGCAGATTTCCAATCCACAAAGATTTCATCTGTAACCTTGAAATGCTGTTGCCCACTATACAGAGCCAATGCATTCAAATGAAACATAGTCAAACTATTGATGTTGAAAGGAGTACCCCACTCCAATCCTAATGGCCTCTGATGTGCTGAAACTGCGTCTTTCAATGAAAGTTGCAAAGTAATTAGGAAGCAAGGGGTGAAGATAGGATGATAAAGATATAGCCAAGATGTTACTGTTTTTCAAAAATGACGTGGTTAGATGTTTACAAGAGGCTTTTGGGTGTACCACCTTGGCAAACTGTTTGTCTTTGGAACCACGAAGACATGGCAATAGAACAGAGTCTCTTTCTTGGAACATATGTCATTTATCTGGTGGTCTTTTGCTACGTTTATGCTATATAAACACCACATACGTACATAAAATAGTATGCGAGTGTCAGTAAAGTGCCTCTTAAACAATGCATAATTACTTAGACTTAATCCAGGCAGCAATTTTGTCGTACATGGTGTGGGTGTCCCAGCTTCAGCATAGTACATGTTCACCCATTTTTGACAGGATGTCGGATTTGTATGATTAAGTAGAGAACGGCCCAGTTAACTGCTATTACATTAGTCAAGATGTGGACCCATCTCACTTTGTGTGGAAATATAGTATAGTTATGATTGCTTTTAAGGGCCACATTTTGAATAAAAAATTCAGGGTTATTTATTTGATCTGAGTAGTCACTGTCAGAAATAGTTTTCACCATTCTGACCATTGGAAAGGAATACGTGTCATGGCCTAAATGAGTTGGTTAAAATGATTAGTGAAATGCCAGGAGAATTTCTGCCTTGCTGAAGTTGGCTTTGAGATGATTGGCATGCATCCATCTATGTAGCCACACAACTAGACATGGCTTGAAATTGTCATTGCTAGATCACAGATTTCCACACACTCATGCATTGTTTGTAATGATGAAATCGAAAGCTGCTGGACTCTACAGGTGTTACCTCACCCGGTGGACTCGGGTAGAGATACACTCACATAGTCACAATTACACAGAAGCAAAGTAACCTAGGCCAAGCATTCAATGGAAATCCAGTTGCGAAAGAAGTAACTGATGGTAGAGGTGCCAGGTGCTACGGATCGGTTCTAACAACAGCGCCAAAAGGGAAATGGCCTTTACAACATGGGCTAAGCAGCGTGTACTGTTTCCCCGCAAGCGTGACCACGCTTGTCTTAACCACGCATATTCCTTAACCATGCACATGCCTTAACCACGCACATGGGTAGTTAAGGCAGTGCACGGTCTAGATGCTGGGATGGGCGGGCACAGGAAGAGGAAGGATCAGGAGAGGATGTAATCAGGTAAGTGGGGCTGGGTTTTGGGGGGCTTGGTGGTCATTTTTAAGGATTTGGGGTAGTTTTGTGGGCTGGTGGATCAGGGTTGTTTTGAGGGCTTGGGGTAGTTTTTAGGGCTGGGGGGGTCAGGGTACTTTTTAGACCTCGGGGGAGGTCGGGGTCGTTTTTAGGGCTCTGGGGGGGCCGGGTTAGTTTTTAGGGCTTGGGAGGTGTCGTTTTTAGGGCTCAGTGGAGGTCAAGCACTTTTCAGGGCTCAGGTGTAAACTTTACCACACATCACTTTGCCAGTCATGCCTTTACCACGCAATTGCATGGTAAAGACATGCATGGTAAAGGAATGCATTGTTCAAACGCATTCATGGTTAGGGCAGCTTTGTCGAGGCACACATGGTTTAGCCATGCGTGCCTGTATCATACAACTGTACCAAAAGCCTAAGATCTTAAATCCTTAAATCGTTTAGTGCTGCCCTTCCCTGTACCTCGTCACCACCCATCTGCATAATGACTTTTATGTGTTTCTCCCAATCTTTTTAAGGTCGGACGTCACAGTACAGCTGTCTGCAAATGGCATTATTACTAATTAAAATATACTTGTAGTTGAGTTTGGCTCCACCGAGAGGAGTAAACTCTCACCTGAAGCAAGTGGCTACATCATTCCACCTTCCAGAATGTGCTTCTTCTGGAATGAATGAGGGACTATTTTATATCTGAAAAGTATAGTCAATCATCATGCTTTTTGTCACATTCAATTCTTTGCTGCCTTTATGTATTCTCTACACAAAGGAATCCTCGCTGCTACTTTTTGAAAAAGAACAATTGATGGACTGAATGCTGAACAGTGTCAAACATTCACCCCCAGTGCAGAGATCTGATCTGGGGCTAAATCCATTGGGGCAGATTTACAAGAAACGAACGTATCTCTGCATTAGAGCAAGATGCATCTCTGCGTTAGAGCAGAGATGCGTCAGTTTCCCTGCGTCTGCGTGCAAAACCCTTGCACCACCATGGATGCGTTGTATTTACAATACGGCACACCATAGCGCAAGGATTGACAGATGCATCAGAATTTCTGACGCATCTGCTGGCACAAAAGTCATGCATTGCTGGAGTTGTGTCACAAGCACAACGCGACTCCAGCAATGCAAAGGGAGGCCTATTATACTGCGTCACTCCTTAAGCATGCTCCAAGCAGGCGTAGGGTTTTGACGCAGTGGCGTCCTAGAAGCGGTGCAGTGAAATCTTGTACATCACTTCTAAGAGGCTTTCCTGCATGGGAACAACCACCCAGCATACATTATCCCTGATTCAGTTATAAAGTGACGGAGGACTTTACAACGTGACGCATCTCATGTTGTAAATGGGCAGCAACGTGGCGCATTGTTTACGCCGCCGCTGCGTCACAAAAAGTGACGCTTCGCCAGAGCAAAAGTTAAGCATAGGGCTTGTACATCTGCTTCTTTGTTTTTTTTGCTCATCATGCCATTTCAGTTTGGACACAGCCATTTGCAAATCAGTCTTGACCCTGCGCCC
Organism: Lissotriton vulgaris; assembly: GCF_964263255.1. Classification (NCBI taxonomy): domain Eukaryota; kingdom Metazoa; phylum Chordata; class Amphibia; order Caudata; family Salamandridae; genus Lissotriton; species Lissotriton vulgaris. The sequence continues at coordinate 338,613,861 of NC_141687.1, read as the reverse complement.
AATGGGAACAGTCCAGCCTGAACTGCTACACCAGGTCCTGCCTGTACTGGAAGCAAGCATCCTGGGACAAGTTTTGGGGCATCACTCCATATCAGCCAGGCTAGCTTGACTCCAGTGGCATGGCAGCACAGGACCCACATCTGGGCCTACCCGTCCCACTAGGGGCGCAAAATGAACAATTGATGGACGGAATGCTGAACAATGTCACACATGGGCAAAGAAATAAGGCAAGCTTTATTGTGATAAACGGTACAAAAGGGGGTGGTAATGGACGGTAGCTTGTTTCCAGTCCAGGGAAGACATGGCTTGGCAGTTCGGGCTGGACTGTTCCCATGAGGCACAGGGTCAGACTGATTTGCATATGGCCATGTCTGAACTGGGGTGGCAGAGTGGGCTAAAGAACGGTGATGGATTAAAGCCAGATCTTTTGACTGGGTGTGACTGTTTGATTGATTCAGAGGCTCCGTTCATCACCACCCCCTTTTGTACCGCTTATTGTGATAAACAGCATTTGTACGTGCAATTCATGTAAAAAGCATTTGTAAACATCTGTTTACATATGTTTGATTTGATTTGATTTATGATTTTGTAAAGCGCACGTATGCCCATGGGCGTCTTGGCGCTGGAGATACGGGAAGACTAGGGCAGCAGTGAGAAACCGGCTAACCAGATGTGAATAACCATGTTTTTACCAGTTTTCTGAATGAAAGCAGGGAGGTGCTGTTTTTGATTGCAAGTTGGAGCAGGTTCTAGTCTTTAGCTGCATGTAGCAGGAAGCTTCTTCCTCCCCACCTAACCTGTTTGAAACAGGGTATCTGAATCAATTTTACCTGGCTGGATCGCAGCTTCCTGGATGGCTCGTAAAGTTTGAGGTGCGTTCTTAAGAACTGAGAGCCAGAACCATGAAAGACTTTGTATGCTAGAAAAACAGATTTAAATTTGATTCTTTTTACCATAGGGAGCTAATGTATGACACCTAGATGATGTGTAATAGGTCCAGACCTGGGAATGTCCAGTAGTAGCCTTGCTGCTGCATTTATCAGGCGTTGCAGTTGAGCTAAGTGCTGGACTTCCATCCCGGCGTACAAAGCATTCCCTTAGTCTAACCTTGACAGGGCCAGCGTTATGACTACCGTTTTACGGTAGTCAAAGGGAATAAATGGCAGGAGCTTCCTAATCATTTTCAGGATATACCACATGGTGGATATTAGTTTATTAGTCTGGGCGTCAAACGTTAGCCTATTGTCAAGTATCATACCCAGATTTTTCACTTTGTTGACTGAGGATGGGCAGTTGCCAAGACTAGCTGGCCACCATTCCAGAGACCAGACTTCACTATTTGTTCCTAGTAGCATGACCTCACTTTTGTTACCATTCAGTTTCAGGCAGTTTCTCTGCATCCATTGGCTGACTTGCATCATACAATTTTTTTTATTTATCTGCTGTTTCTGTGTTGTTGTTTGCGATTGAAACCACTATTTGGGTGTCGTCTTAGTGCAAGGCCGGAAAGAATCCACAAGTCCTAATAATTCCTGTCAAAGGCGCTACATACAAATTAGAAAGAGTGGGGCTTAATGAAGATCTCTGTGAAACACCAAAGGGGGAGTTGAAAGGTTTTGATTTTGCTTCTCCCAACTCGACTGTGAAAGTCCTATTGTACAGGTACGACGCCAGCAATTTTCTTGCAGCTGGATGAACGCCGGCCTCTGCAAGTCGACCCAGGAGTGTATCATGGCTGACCGTGTCAAAGGCCGCCGAAAGATCTAACCGGATCAAGGCGGCCCTCCCTCCGGCATCCAGTACACTCCTGAGTTATTCTACTGCCATAAGCAGGGCTGTTTATGTTCAGTATCCCTCTCGGAAGCCGATTTGAGAGTGGTCTAAGACTTTAGTCTCTGCGAGAAATTGGGCCAGTTGTTTGTTCTGCAATTTCTCCAGGACATTTGCACCAAAAGGTTTTCTTGTAATAGGTATGTAGTTCCCCGGTTCTTGTGGATCTAAGTTGGGTTTCTTTAGTAGTGGTAGAACTGATGTAGATTTCCACAGATCTGGGAAGTGACTTGAGTTCACTATTTGGTACATAAGGCTAGCCAATTGTTCGCTTAGCAGCTCAGGGAAAAAATGCAGTACTTTCGGTGGACGCGGGTCCACTAGCGTACCGAATTTAGTGTTTATAACTGCCTGAAATACCTATTCCAGTTAAGGTGGTGAAAATTGAGACTGGTTTCTGTTTTGTTGGAGAGGCTTCGTCTCTAAGTTTGGGGTTTAATAATGTGGGAGGCTGCATGTCCGTTGATTTGAATTATTCATATACTGTGGTCACTTTATCTATGAAAAATTGGCCTACGGTTGTTACAGAAATCAGAGCTAATTGAAACCTGTTTGTCGCTATCTATTTTGGGTAATTTTTTAACAGGGGTGAACAGTTCTTTACTAGAGTTTTTAGCCTCATCTATTTTCCGAATAAAGTAGATACTTTTTTCTTTTAAAATAATTTTTTTATAGAAAATCTGTGAAGTTTTATATTCAATGTTCTGCTCTTGGTCGTAATTGGATCTCCATTTCCTTTCCAATTTTCTGCAATTTTGTTTTTGAGCCTTGAGTGAGTCAGAGAACCATGGTTGGGACGGGTTTATTTTCTGAGGGTAGCTTTTTTTAGCGATACTGCTATTCTAATGGCAGAAGTTATCCAGTTTGAAATTTGAGATGTGGCGCAGTTACGATCTGGTACCATCTCAGGAATGGTTGATGAGAGTTGTTCTTTTAGTTTAGGGGTGTCTAATCTGGACTAGTCTAGATACGACGTGGGCCTAGGTAGTCGGGTAGAGGAAACTACATTCTTTTTCACGTTTATGGAGAAGGTTATTACCTTGTGGTCTGACCATGGAACCAGTAGGAAATCAATTATCTCAATGTCCTTATTGGAAGTAAAGATTCAGTAGAGATTGTGTGTGTATCCTTTTTAACAATCTGTTCCAAGGCTAAATTGGTGAATGCATCTATCAGGGTAGCCGTGCCTACATCTGCGCTCTTCTCTAGGTGTATGTTAAAATCGCCCAGGACAGTAAAATCTAAGCTCCTTCACTGGATTCCAAGAATGAGCTAAGTAGTTGTGTCAGAGGGGTTTGGGCTTTTGGTGGCATGTAGATCAAAAGGCCTTTAAATGTATAATTACTCGTGATGTTAAGTTGGAAGAATAGAGTTTCGCAGTCCGGATTACTGCCTTGGTCTGAGCCTTTCACCTTTAGATCATTTCTGGCAATGATGGCCAGGCCCCCCCGTTTCCCTTTCTGCTCTGGTGATTGAAAATCCTGCAGGAATGGTTAGTGCTAGACCTATGTCTGAGGTTTCATCAGCCCAAGTCTCGGTGATAAAGATGATATCTAGGTTTTGAGATTCTTTTAGTTCTGCCATTTCGGAGTTATGTTTCACTAGTGATCGTGAATTGATTAACCCAGCCTTGATTGTTTTGTTATCTGGCCTAATAGGGGGGGTCGGGTGTAGTCAGTCTTCTGCAATGTGAAAAATCAAATGTGCGCTGACAGTTCGAGCAGCGTTTAACTTCCATCGACATCTGCAGTGTAGGGCAGAAGGGTTTTGGTCTCAGTATAAGTACCTCCTGCTTAGAGTAACTTAGCCTCTCATATCCTATCTTTACTTGTGTAGGGGTTGTGGCCCTGTGCCCGGTCCAGGCACGGACGGGCGCAGACGGGATTGCCTTGAGCGCGCCCGCTACGCGTATGCCCTGACATAGGGTAAAATACGTGTGGGACTGCGAAAGACTAGACCGCTCAGCGCTGGAAGTACCACCCATCCCGGAAGTGTGTCCGCTCTAACCCCCTCGGCACCCTTCGTTCAATCGGCACTTGCTGTGATGGACCGGGGTGCCTGGGGCGGAGCTCCACCAGGTGTGCGGGATTTACAGGATGTGCAAATTTGACAAGATGTACAAAGAGAAAGTAAGTTAAAAAGAGCAATTCAATTAAAAAACAGCAATCTGTTTAGAAAATGCTTTAAAAATTTCCAAGGGTTACCAGCCGTTGCGCTTAGCTTCAGCCTTGCCGAGCCGCATAGTCTCCAGTATCTGACTCGCGTCTGCTCGTACCAAGGCTTTAAGATATAGGGCGACGAGCGACTAGACCGCTCAGCGCCGGAAGTGCCACCCAACCCGGAAGTGTGTCCGCTCTAACCCCCTAGGCACCCTCTGTTCCTCCGGATGTTGGCAATGCTTGCTGAATTCTGTTACTAATTTTTACTCCTCTGCAGCTTTGGTGCAGTTCTATACACTTACTCTTTCTAAACAAAAAAGTGTGATTGATTTTTTCCCGATCCACTTACCTTGGACCACTCGGATTATGTTTTGTGCTGTAACAGTGTTGAAACACTAGGCAGTATATAAAAGAACTGTATATGTTTCCATTAACAGAAAATTGTTCACTGACCTAAGCTATCCTGCCAACTTTAAGGATTGCGCTTTAATTGGTGATCACGGGGAAGCTGCAGGAACAACCTCAGATTCACTGGACGCCATCTTGAAGAACTCCCGGGGTTATCTGTGCATGGTGTCTGCTCTGGTATCTGCAGGGAACTTTGTAACCACCAGGAACGGGTTAATTTGCTGGCTCCACAGCCATTGGGATGGCGATTACCTTCCTGCATTATCCATGAAAATACAGCTTTGTGTCTTGTCAACCTGCAGAGATCTTAGGCTCCAAGCACCAGGGGTGTGGGGTTTGAGTGTTTTCAACCAAAAAGCAGTGACACTAGATCTGAAAATGCCTGATCTGTAGGCATGAAACTCCATTCCAATCATTGAGGCAGGCCCGCAGACTCAGAGTAGGACTTCATTTCTAAGTAAGAGGGGACTCTCGACGAGAGGGACATTGATAGTCTGCAGCAGAACCCTAAGAAACTGACCTAAGAGATTTCATCATCATAAGGAGTAGTGTGCAGGTATAAACAGGTCTGGGCTGCATGGTCGCTTACATTTAGTAATTTCAAAACATAGCCCTCCATCAAAAAAAAATACAAGAAAATAATGAAGTGAAAACAACCTCTTTATGTGAATTTATGGCAAATTTCATAACTCCGCCAACACAGTGCAAACATAGCAATGACCAAGCCACTGTGTGGTATGGCTTCTAAAATCCTGCAAACGGAACAGTGGGTGGCCTGATGGCCTCTAACTGGGTAAGGCGCAGGCGCAGTGCGACTCTAGGATTTCGGTTTTTCCTCTGTGACTGCTGTGGTGCTGTGTCTAAGAGACACGGGGGACGGCTCTTGGGTAAGAGCTGCAGCAGATAGTTTCTGGGTGAGAGCTGCAGCAGATGGCTTCTGGGTGGGAGCTGCAGCAGATGGCTTCTGGGTGAGAGCTGCAGCAGATGGCTTCTGGGTGGGAGCTGCAGCAGATGGCTTCTGGGTGAGAGCTGCAGCAGATGGCTTCTGGGTGGGAGCTGCAGCAGATGGCTTCTGGGTGGGAGCTGCAGCAGATGGCTTCTGGGTGGGAACTGCAGCAGATGGCTTCTGGGTGAGGGCTGCAGCGGATGGCTTCTGGGTGAGAGCTGCAGCGGATGGCTTCTGGGTGAGAGCTGCAGCGGATGGCTCCTGGGTGAGAGAGGCAGCAGATGGTTTCTGGGTGAGGGCTGCAGCGGATGGCTTCTGGGTGAGAGCTGCAGCGGATGGCTTCTGGGTGAGAGCTGCAGCGGATGGCTTCTGGGTGAGAGCAGCAGCGGATGGCTTCTGGGTGAGAGCAGCAGCGGATGGCTTCTGGATGGAAGCTGCAACGGATAGCTTCTGGGTGAGAGAGGCAGCGGATGGCTCCTGGGTGAGATAGGCTGCGGATGGCTCCTGGGTGAGAGAGGCTGCGGATGGCTCCTGGGTGAGAGACGCTGCGGATGGCTCCTGGGTGAGAGAGGCAGCGGATGGCTCCTGGGTGAGAGAGGCAGCGGATGGCTCCTGGGCCTCGAGCAGGCTTGGGTTGAGCTCCAACAGTGACAGACATGTGAATGCCCAGTTGTAGAGATATTCTGCAGGGATGGAGCCATGCCGCCACACCGCTCCCCGCGGGATCCCTAAAAAACAGAAAGAAAAAGAAACCAGGATAAGTTACATTTTCCCCAATAAACAAACATTTAATTATTTATTTGTAGTTTATATGGCATTTTTCAGGTAATGGGCTACACATATGTTGAGATGTTGCAACTACAAACAGGAATTTGACAGAGTGTAGCATGTTTCAACTACAGTTATGAAACAGCTTTCAATACTTTAAGTCATAACTCGTACAGTGCATCACAATAACCTGGTCCTAGGAGGAAAGGATTCATGATGTTTGATAGTGATGGAGAAATGCATTAATTTCGAAAAACACAGCAGAACATTAGGGGAGCACATTGAGAATGGAAGGCAGAGAGTCTAATTCCAAGAAGAACTGCATAGGGAAAGTTTTAAACGTGCCCTCCTCAAGGCCAGGGGTCTCTTGCTGAGATTCTAGGGTCTTGAGTCATAGCTTGGATGCTAAATTGTTTTCTTAATCTCCTTGTGCCCCTTGGTAGTGGAGCTGTCTGCCTCCACGAAGCAGATACTCTGCTTTTTAGTTTATGTTTTACTTATTGACATATTTATTTTAATTTATTTTCAATTCCTGCATAGTGGTTGCTTCTGAAGGAGCTTGTGAGCACCCACAGAAGCTGCCATGCTCCAGTTCTAATTCCCCCATTACCCGGCTTCATTGGATAGTAGCAGTTTTTCAGGCCACGCACTCTGCCATATGCAAAAGTACTTCTGCTACAGGGCTGCCTAAGACATGCCAAATACAAGCATATCTGTGCCCGTTTGTGGCCCAGCACCAGAAACCCTGCCTCTCTGTCCTCTTAGAGCCTCCCCCTTACCTAATTGTGTGGTAAACTACTGGCTCTAATACCTAAATGTAAATGCTGCCCTAACTGCACCTTTCTCTTGTTTCTGCTTGAAGGTTGTATCTTGTGCACTTTGCCTCTTTTCTCTCCTTCTAGCTAATGCATCTAGAACCCCATTTCTTAAGGCACTCCCCTCACCTTCTCCTGCCCGGCTGGCCAAGCCTTCATCCAACTCTTTCCTAATCACTATTTGGTCCTTAGCCACACATCAGCTGACTTCACTTCCCACTGCCCGGACAGTGTCTTTTTAAAGGAGACTTGGCCTCATGATACATCTGCCTCTGATTTCTTAACCGCAAATTCCCCCACCCGAGAAGGTATGATGACCGCTAGGGTAAACAGGAAGACGGATTAGCAATAATTTCTACTCTTCACATACTGGAACTTTGCTTTCTACCTCAGAATGTAATCATGGCAAGATCTTGCTTCACCTTTAACCATACTACTTGTTACTCAGGTGCCCTTATCTGTTGCCCACCTCGGCCCACAACGGGCTGTCCAATAATGGACCCGAACAGTAGGAAATTGCTGGGAGCGATACCGTTTTTGAAGCATCTCCGACATTCTGCCTCCAGGTTCCAGGTGTGGTTGTTCAGAATCACACCGTCAAGGAACAGAGCCAGGACAGGAACTCCAATGGCTGCCAGTCCATAGAGGTAGTTTCTCTATTTCGCACAGGAGCAGTTGAAGGCAAGGAATGAGTACAGTTGTTGGCTGCCTAGGGTACCCAAAGCCATCAGGCCATTGAAAATGACCACATCTTTGTTCTTAAAAATCAAGGTGGAGAATTTGAGATTTCCTGAAATCACAGAAGACATGTCTTACGGTGTTACCGGTACCAATCTCCAGTGTATAAAAAGAAAGGCCACAGGCTCATATCACCAGTTTCTGTTATCTTCAGTTAAGTATGACAGCCAAAATAACTTAAGACTGACAAATATATTCTGGAAAAAACACTCCATCACGTGAAGACAATAGTCTATTCAGTGACTCGCGAAAACCTGGGCGCCGATCAGCAGGAAATGTGTGAATGTATGGCCTGGGGGTGGGGCGCCTAATAACACTAATCCTACCTGTTCTTTTGAAGCTCTTGGTATATCTAAGTGCTCCGTTGAGTAGATTGGGTCATCTTTAAACCCTATCTTTTCTAACACTGATGGCATTTACGTCCTCCCTCTCTTTTCCGCTCACCTGGACTGACCCTCTTGCAGTCCCGCTTTTGATTCCATCAACTACTTTAAGAAACACTGTCCTTAAGCTGAAACTCAACCCATCCATTGTTGGGTGAAGGTCTCAGGGACCTCTTTGACTTTATGCAAAATATTATTCACTTTGTCCTCTGACATTAACCTGGGCGCAACTGACTTCTATTCATGGATTCATGGTGTTTGCGATGAGATTGCATCTTTCAAAAGCCTCAATGTAAACTGATTGAGCACCACGGCGCTATTCCTACATCCCTGCAGATATACTAAAATATACGTCACTTATCAAATATTATAATCTTCTCATTCATAAAGCCTGCTTTGAATATTAGGAAGACAAAATGAATGTTCCCTCAGCTTTGTCATGTGAGATGTTTTCCGTTGTTAAAGACCTCTCCACTCCTTCATGCCGACCTGATATCTCTTGTTGTCAAAAACTGTGTCAGGAGCTCTCTTTCTCTAATTTTCTAGCAACATATTCTCCATCCAAATACATGTTGTTCCTTAGCCTTCATCAGAGTTGGTCCTCTACAACATTTGTCATATGCTTCCACCGGTATCAGCCTGTCTCTTCTCTTTTAACTCTCTTTGTTAGGAGGAAGTTCTCTCTCCACTCACATCCATCAAATTAGGTTCCTGTCTTGACCGTGGCCTTCTGTGTATTGCCACTCTAGCCGCGGACGTTGTAGGCCCTGCTATGATGGAACTCGGTAACCTTTCTTTTCACATTGCTACCGTTCCCAATAGTTGGAATCAGCCCAGATAGTGGCCTGGCTTAAAAAACAGTAGCTGATCCCAAAATTCTAAGTAACAACCATCTGATTTACCATTTACTTTGACAGCCAAAATCCTTGAGTAAAGCATTAATAAATAACCTTATTCAGTCTTGGAATCCATTTCTCTTTTGGACCGTTCTCAATCTGGCTTTTGGTCCCTCCACATGTCTGTCATGGAGGATCTCTGAATACTGTTGGGCCAGCGACAATCTGCCACCCATGATCATATTTGGTCTCTCTGTGAATTTCTACATTGAGTGCCATCCCATCTTGGTCTAAATAACTAAATGATTGCCAATACTGCGAACTCTATTTTGTCTAAATTACTAACCACTAATTGACGCCAAACAAAAAGTGGAAGACTTCTTTTTCCGTCTGAATTTATCAATTTATCAACTTAGGATTCTTGTTTATTCAACATCATCTTTTTCTTTCAAATTTTTCAAAATTGCAACAATAAAAAAAAAAATATATATATATATATATATATATATATCTATATATATATATATATATATCCTACTGGCGGTTGCCAGTAGGTAGTTATAGTTAGGATTTTTTTCAATGTTAAATCTCAAAATTCTATTTGGAATAACTTTGGCGCCGGTTGACGAATCTGCCTGAAAATTTCCTCAAAATGGCCTCGCGGCGCCCCGGTCCTTCTCTGAAAGTTTGGGGGGGATTTGTCAAGCGGTGGCCGATATAAAAGGGGGGTCCCAAAACGTGTTTTCCCCATGTTAATTTCCATAGGGCGGTCGACCTCACTTTTAGCCCGAACAGCTGAATGGATTTCCACCAAACTTGGCAAAATTGTAGGGACTGGTAGCCCGATGTGCCTTTGCTATGTCTCAAGATATGTGCTCCAGTGGATTTTGAGTAATTTAGGTTAAAAAAATATATATATCTATGGCAGCGCCCCGGTACGCGCTCCGTGGAGCGCCACGCGACTTGCGCACGGAAAGCTGATTGGCTCTCGGGTGTCTGTAAACATTCGAAACAGTCCGGAGCGGCCTCCATCTTGTGGCTCGGTAAAATCGAGACATAAGAGGTGGAAAAATCAAAGGGGGAAATGACCATAAGAGGGCAGGGATAGACCCCCCCTGATCCCCTAGGTTTGATGTGGGGGCCATAAAAGGGCCCAGCGGGGCAAAAAACATATTATTTTTTTTTGATTTGCGCGGGGGGAGCGCCCGGTACGCGCACCAGGGAGCGGACCGGGGAGCGTCCCATGGGGAAAAATGAATAATAGAGTTTTTTTTAAATGTAGCCTTTTTTTATAAATTGGAGATAGTTCTAAAAAGAACTGTTTTGTTCTTCTTTTTGATGTTTTATATTTTTTTATAGTTTTTTTGAACATTTTGTACTTTTTTTGGGTTTTCTGAACAGTTTTATATTTTTTTGGGATTTTTCATGGGGAGAAACGAAAAAACAGGGAATTGAAAATGGCTCAACTGGAGCAAAAAAAAAAAGAAATAATTAGGGTTTATTGGGGCATTTATGGTTGTCCCCAGCAAGGAAGATGAGCTTTACGCTTTGTTCTCCGTAGGAGATGGTCTTCCCACAATATTTACAGATAATTCTGAAATCTGCAAATCGTGGCTGAATGCACGGCATCGTCTCACTTTCCTCTGGTGCAGACGGAGTTCGTTGCTTCCTTTTTGAGGTGGTGCTTGTGGATTGGGGAGGGTTACTGGCCAGTTCCCTCATCTCTGCAGCAGAATAATTTATTGGATGCTTGCGCTGCATGTGGCGTATCATCGTGTTGTTTCCAAATGAATATTTCTTGTTCGGGTTTCCCCTGGAAAGTTCCACGCCACAGATTCTGCAAGTCACCTTTGCTGCATTTACTTTTTTCTTCCCCTGTGGGATAGAAAAAAACTCCCAAATAATGTGTGGTCTTGGCTGGTATGGGGTATTTTGTTCTTGAAGCCATCTTGAACTCCCCTCATCCTCCTCCTCCTCTTCCTCTTCTTGTGACCACCAATGATATCTTGAGGTGGTCCTCTTGGTGGTTGTGGTGGTGGTAGTGGTGCAGATGCACCAGCTGCTGCTACTACTGAAGCCATTATATTGATCAAAAAGGTACAGAGAGGTACAAACAGGTCTTCCTAAGTCAAAGGACAAAGTCAGAATAAGGAAAAAAGGTGGGGTCTTTCATCCTTTTGAAAAAATAAATTTATTGAACCAATGAAAAGTGTTATTTTTAGGTCACATGACCAGGGGCTTCATCATTATGAAACCAAAACTGTTATAAACCAATGAAAAGTGTTATTTTCAGGTCACATGACCCGACGCGCTTACGATACGCGCCCCGGGGCGCGCCCAGGGGCGCGTCGCGTAAGCGCGTCGGACGCCTACGTTGGGCGAATGTATTCACTCGAGTACTTCCGGGTGCGTTTACGACGTGCGTATCACGCGGTCGCGGCTACGCGATACGTCACGATCATGTTTTCGTTCACGATATTGGCGCTTATGGGATGCTCCCCGGTGCGCGCCCCGGGGCGCTTCATAAAACTACGCTTTTCAGGGCGCTCACCGGGGCGCGCACCGGGAGCGCTCCAAGGCAAAAAAAAAAAAAACAATATAAAAAAAAAAATGGCAAAATTGTAGGGACTGGTAGCCCGATGTGCCTTTGCTATGTCTCAAGATATATGCTCAAGTGGTTTTTACGAAAATTAACTTTGAAAAAATATATATTGGGCTACATTGGGCTATATATATATGTTAGAGCCCAAATGTAGCCCAAATGTAGCCCAATGTAGCCCAAAGATGGCCACCAGAGACAAAAAAAAATGTAGCCCAAATATCAGCCAGATGTAGCCCAAATATAGGCCAATGACAGAATGTCACAGAGTGTTCTAAAGAACAACTAGAGCGCTAACAGTCTTACTTATAAATTGAGACTTATAGTTAGGGATTAACATTTAAAAAACCATTGAAATTCACTGAAAAAAACATAAGTTTCACACCAGTTATAGTTAGGAATTAGCATTTAAAAAACCTATGAAATTCACTGAAAAAACCATAGGTTTCACACCAGTTATTGTTAGGAATTAGCATTTAAAAAACCTATTAAATTCACTGAAAAAAACATAGGTTTCACACCAGTTATAGTTAGCTGGAAATTTTACTGACATAAAACCATTGAAATTCCACGTTATAGTTAGTTGGACTCACTATAACTTGCGCGTGTAATGCACTGCTGATGACGTCACATATTACATCACTCATGACATGGTCAGTGACATCACTCATAACATCACTGATGACACCATCCAGTGAATGTGTGTCTTTCTGAAAATTAAATATGTTTTATATATGTATATGTAAAGGTCGATGGAAGAATAAATGTTTAAATAAGTGTCTAAAAGGATGTTTTAAAAAAAATGGATTGGTTAACTGGCTTATTAAGTGTATCTTAGTGAATACATATATTAGTGAGTAATGTTTAAATATTTAAATATATGTATCAGTGTTTCACTTTGTGTATAATAGGCTGCATGGGTTGGTGAGTAGCTACATGTGTGTATATGGGTTATTAGATGTTTTTTTAAGTATCAGTATGAGTGTCTGTATGGTTTGGTGGGGGTATTACTTAGCACATAGATGCATCAATGACTGACTCACTGTTTGTATGTGTTTTGAAGACAGCATATGTGCAGGACTGTATGGGTGTATGAGTGTGTATATGTGTGTGTTAGTGAGTGAATGACTGTCTCACTAGTGTCTTTATCAGTAACGACATATGTTTTAATCTAGTATATGTGAGTATTGATGTATATAAGTGAGTATATGTGAGAGGGAGAGATTGTAAGAGTTCCTGTTTAAATAAGTATGTGTTTCTATAAGTTATTGTTTTAGAGAGTAAGTATGTGTAAGTTTCCTTAGAAGTAAAGTGGTAGTGGGTGTATAGCTGTATATGCAAATAAATGGATGTTCAATAGTTTATTTGCATGTGTGAGTAAGTGTGTGAGTAACTTTTGGAGGACTGTCGGTGTGTAAAGGATGTATAGGTGTTTCACTACATATGATGAGTGAATATATGTATGAGTGACTATATAGATTTGTTGGTGAATGAGTGGATGTGTATATAGATGGTGGTATTACTGAATTGGTTGTTGTAACTGGTATGGGTATCTCTATTTTTTTGAAAATTTTAGTTTCTATTTTTGAATATGTGTTTCTAGGGTTACATTACACTGAAAGGAGGTCTGTCACTCTGTCACAAGGATGTTGTCATCAGTGATGTCATGAGTGATGTCACTGACCATGTCATGAGTGATGTAATATGTGACATCATCAGCAGTGCATTACACGCGCAAGTTATAGTGAGTCCAACTAACTATAACGTGGAATTTCAATGGTTTTATGTCAGTAAAATTTCCAGCTAACTATAACTGGTGTGAAACCTATGTTTTTTTCAGTGAATATATATACAATACAATATACATCAATATACAATACATTCACAGGCACACCCACTCTCAAACTTTGTCTCACTCTGTCACTCCCACTCCATACATTCACCGCAAAACAATACACCATATATTTACAATGTTCAAAAGACTTTTTACGATGTTCTTTTTACAAAGCCATAGAATATAGAATCAAACAAATGAATTTTTTAAAGTTTGAAACTTTAGCTATTAAGATCAAACTGTCTTATGGCTTGATGATTGGTCCTATCTTTTCTAACACTGATGGCATTTACGTCCTCCCCCTCTCTTCCGCTCACCTGGACTGACCCTCTTGCAGTCCCGTTTTTGATTCCCTCAACTACTTTAAGAAACACTGTCCTTAAGCTGAAACTCAACCCATCCATTGTTGGGTGAAGGTCCCAGGGACCTCTTTGACTTTATGCAAAATGTTATTCACTTTGTCCTCTGACATTAACCTGGGCGCAACTGACTTATATTCACGGATTCATGCTTTGAATATTAGGAAGACAAAATGAATGCTTCCTCAGCTTTGTCATGTGAGATGTTTTCCGTTGTTAAAGACCTCTCCACTCCTTCATGCCGACCTGATATCTCTTGTTGTCAAGAACTGTGTCAGGAGCTCTCTTTCTCTAATTTTCCAGCAACATATTCTCCATCCAAATACATGTTGTTCCTAAACCCTCATCAGAGTTGGTCCTCTACAACATTTGTCATATGCTTACACCGGTATCAGCCTGTCTCTTCTCTTTCAACTCTCTTTGTTAGGAGGAAGTTCTCTCTCCACTCACATCCATCAAATTAGGTTCCTGTCTTGACCGTGGCCTTCTGTGTATTGCCACTCTAGCCGCAGAAGTTGTAGGCCCTGCTATGATGGAACTCAGTAACCTTTCTTTTCACATTGCTACCATTCCCAATAGTTGGAAGTCAGCCCAGATAGTGCCCTAGCTTAAAAAACAGTAGCTGATCCCAAAATTCTAAGTAACAACCATCTGATTTACCATTTACTTTGACAGCCAAAATCCTTGAGTAAAGCATTAATAAATAACCTTATTCAGTCTTGGAATCCATTTCTCTTTTGAACCTTTCTCAATCTGGCTTTTGGTCCCTCCACATGTCTGTAATGGAGGATCTCCGAATACTGTTGTACCAGACACAATCTGCCACCCCTGATCATATTTGGTCTCTCTGTGAATTTCTACATTGAGTGCCATCCCATCTTGGTCAACACTTTATTCTCCCTAGGTATCAGCTAATCAGCCCCTTAAAAGGATCAGCTCCTTTCTCTCCAAGAGGGCACAGCCTTTCTCCCTCCTATTTCGTCCTCTTCCTCTCTTTTTGATTATAGGGTTCCTCAAGGGTCTTATTTGAGCCCCACCCTTTTTAAATGCTTACATGACCCTACTTGCCAATCTTATGTGTTCCTTTGGCCTGAATGTGATGTCTTACGTTGACGACACTGGTATCATTGTTTCCATCTCGAAAGATCTTACCCTTACCGTGGCCAATTGCCGATGTTGCACGATTGCCAATGTGGCATGAAAGATCACTGCCTCAAATTTATTGGGGATACCCCATGGTTATCTTGTTTGGCCACCATTCTGTCACCTTGACATCCTTATGATGGGCCACTGAACTTGGTACTGCAGCTGGCTCAGTCAATTGACGTAGAAATCTGGGCTTAGTCCTTGCCCAACATCTCTCATTTGGCCCACAAATCACGCACATTGCTAGGTGCTGTTTTAATATCCTCAGAAAGCTCATCAATATTGTTCCTTTTCTCCCTCTTAGCATGCAAATTCATTATCTACTTCCTAAATAACTCGTGTAAGGACTACTGTAACTCTTATCTTCTTGAATGTACCTAAGTAGCTCACCCAATGCCTGCAAATCATTCAGAACTCTACAGCTCACCTTCTTCTTGGCCTTCCTTCTTCTACTTGCCTCGACCCATCTTTTTTATCTCCATTGACTCCCAATCACTCAGCACTCTATAATCAAGGTCCTTTGACTTAAGCATAAAGTTTTCATGACCCTAGCCCTTTTTATTAATGGCACGTATTTAAGCCTTATTCGCCCTTGTCAGGTCTCTGTTCTAGCAGAGCCAAACAAATCAATGTTTTTATCATGAAAAGACTCTGTATTGAGAGCGCCAAGAAACACTTTACTATGTGGCAGTTGATGCTTACAATTAATTAGATGGTTCATCCACCAGCCAAATAGAGGGTTGTAGAAGGTACCCGCCTTTTAGGCATGGCGTTATGCCCAGAGTGAGTGCTCTCCAGATTCATCTGCAACTCACATGATACCCTGTGCCCCAAGAGAGTGGAGTGCTCAGACATCTGGCCCTCCTGAGAAGCTATCTGGCACATGGAATCCATGTCATGGTCTCACCTCTGATGTTAGTCTTGTGAGTCTCCCTGCCAAAGGGAAATGGTTCTTGCCTCCTCCACCTGCTGGCCAATGGTGCTGCTTTTTTTACCTTTTAATCTCTTGAGGTTGGGACGGTGTCCCATGACCCTGGTTGTTTTGATTCCTGATCTCTGAAGGTTGTCCAGTGGCCCTGGAGCCTGTCCTGCGACCCTGACCTTTGGAGTTTGGTTCTGTTCCCTCTGGCTGTAGATCTTTTGCCGCTAATGTTTTTTTTTTGCTTCTGAAGCACAGGTGTTCCACTGTTTCCTGGATATGTTCTATGTGCACTAGTCCCCTATTTATTTATTTATTTATTTATTTTAAGAGTTTTCTATAGCGCAAACATGACCCTTGGGTATCAGAGCGCTTCATATTACAAGAGGTAGTTATAGACAAGCATTGTTATAGTCAACTTTCACAGTATTATGAGGTAGGTACATATACAGCAGTATAATGATAACATCAATTAAATTTATACCAAAAAAATATATATAGAGTATGACATAGGTTTAGTATATAGCTAAATATAATGTGTAACAGAATCGATCCTAAGTGTCTATTTCCTGTGCATATTTCAGTTCCAGTCCTTGATCGTGTATTCTATAGTCCCGAGCCTTGCCTTATGTAAGGAACTTACTCATTAGGAAGATCTTAGTTTCCCTCTTAAAGGATGCTGTGTCTGGAATCTTTCTAATGTTTGTAGGAAGTGAATTCCAGATTCTGGGGGCTGCTCCTGAGAAAGCTCTATCGTAAGTTTTCTTCTTCCGGAAGATGGCTGGTCTCAACACCAGCTCCTTTGCACTCCTGGTCGGTCTGTTTCCTCCAGATAGTTTAATTTTCTGAGCAAGGTAACTAGGTGTATTGTAGTGGAGCGCTTTGTGGGTTATGCATGCCATTTTTAGCTGGATTCTGGCTTCGTAAGGTAGCCAGTTTAATGCTTTCAGGTGTGGTGATATATGGTCAAATTTCCTCGATCCGGTGATCAGTCTTGCAGCTTCATTGAGACATGCCTTCAGTGGTGCTGTTGAAATTTTTGGTAGACCTGCTAGCGTTTTACATCCATATTCAATACTCGCGATAACTAGTGATTGAACTGCCAATTTGAGATCCGCCTTAGATATGAATGGTTTTACTTTTCTAATGTAGTTCAGATGATAGCGGGCGTCTTTTGCCATCAAATTGATGTGGGCTTTCATGTCTAGGTTCTTATCTAGTGTGAGTCCTAGTGATTTCACTGAGCCAACTAGGGTAGGGGTGCAGTTTAATGCTGTGATCATATTGGACCATTTCTTCACTTCTGTGTGTTTCTTTGGTGGTGAGATTAGTAAGAATTCAGTTTTTTGTGCGTTTAGTGTGACTTTTGTGCCCCCCTCAATCTAGGAGGTGGTCTGCGTGTAGTTTTGATATCTATTGTGTATCTGAGTTGTTTATTGTCTAGTGTTGTCCTATTAGAACTTTCCAGAAGCACCTTAGTCCCCAGACTGTAAGCTAGATCCTGTACCTTAAACATTACCCACCTCGCCTGCTTACCTTTGATGTACTTGGCGACGAGCTCTGGCTTAACCTGCACTGTACTCGCTGTTGGGTCAAAACTTGTGATCTTACGCACTAGGCTGGTGTTCACCTTCTGCAAAGAGAACATGAAAAGGAAATATTTAGCCACAGACCTCCAAAGGAAGCAAGCAACCCAAGACCCATGGATAACTGTGCAGCTGAATAAACAGCAAAATGTGATAAACTGCAGCTGAGGCATTGTACATGTTGATTAAAAGCACTGTCCATTGCAAGATTCCTCCACTTCTCCCCATTAATTGCCTTAGGTTTTGTGTACAACCATTTGGTTGTATTCTGAGTCCTTTAATAATAGAAAGAGACCTGCCAACAGATGATAACACAGAGCAGGTGCTGCAGCTCTTCCAAGAGATTAGAAAGTTAAGCTACTGAAAGCCTAAAAATGAATGTCTCTCCCAACTCCAAGACGGGATCCTGGAACCTCTGTTCTTTTCTGTTCCCTGCTGAGCCCTCGGCCAAATATGTTGCTGAAAGTATTATTTGCTTCTGATTCACCCAAGACCAAAAGTTTTAGAAGCAAGTATCCCACTGTTCATTGATGTAAAAAACAGTGATGGTGCTTTCTACATAAATCAGTATTCAGTTAGAGATTCACCTACAAATTCTTTGCATTTTTACGCAATTAACAGACATCGCTTAACCTAGATATTGCCTTTAAGTCTTCTCATAGTACCGTGGGCCAACCTTTCAGTCACCTCTTAAGGGAATATAGATGCACATTGTAAGCACATTTTCCCTCATTTTTAGGAACTGTGAAACATATCATAGGGTCAATGAAACTGATTGGTCTGAGCACATGGGTTTGGCGCTCAGCCAGGGAATGGGGGTCAGGGCATGTTCTCTACCCAGGCTGTAATGCAGCCTGGGAGGAGAACATGCAAAGTACGCATGACTGTTTTGCCGGCCCCAGCCGGCTGACCAAACAGTCATGGGTACTTAGTGTGCCACCACTCCCCCCCTGCTCCTCTTTCACCAGAGCCGCCCGCCCACAAAACTGCTGCAGCAGGAAAAAAAAACATTTATATTCACCTTGAGTTATTAACATTTTATTTTTCCTTTATTTTACTGCTGCAAAGCAGTGGCCTGACGCTCCTCCGCCTTAGTGGAGGAGCCGTCACTGGACACCACACCACCTACTTTTCTCGAAACCACTCTCACTAATACTATCCTCGGTTAATGTTCACCCCTTTTCGGTCACTGGGTCTGTCGGCAAGCCTGCCGCTAGCTCATCACCATACACCCTATTCAAATTCAGATCCTCCAAGTTGTTGCAACATCAGAGCGGATTCCTTCCTCCTAATTTTCAAGTCAGTCTTCAGGGCACTGCACCGGCAGGAGGAAGGCGTGCAGGAAGGGGTGTAGTGAAGGGTGCATTCACTACACCTCTTCCCCATGACCCTCCATCTAGAGTCCGACCATGACCTCATCAACTGTACAATACTGTGTATATTTGCATCTGTAATTAATTATATGTCATTTACTAGCATTTCATTGTTCCACGATTCACTCATGCCCAATATTTGTAATCACTCCATCGTCTGTGACCTAATGTACCGCCTTTGTTGCTGTGTACTGGATTAGAGGTCATATTATCAAGGGCCTTATCTCCACATTTTTGGCTTTTAAAGCCAAAAAAGCTGAGATAATCTTTCCGCCTTATTTGCAAGCCGGTGCTAACATGCATTAGCGCATGCTATCAGCCGTTTTGCCGTCGCCTCGCTTTGCATCTCTAATGAGGACTACCTTGTAAATTATTGCTAAAAGCACATTGCAATATTTACAAGGTGGCCCTTAGGATCTTAGCAGATGTTTCTTTTTTGGGCGAAAACCATGGTTTCGCCGAAAACTAACTTCTGCTAAAATCCTGACTATTGTATGTTGACAATGGGAGGTGGATTGATGTGTTATAACCACAGGGTCATATCATCAAGCATATCGCTGTTTTGCAGTGAAAACCAGTGATGTTCCCTGCAAAACCGGCGATTTCCCCGCTATCGCTGGATTATATATCGCCCTTGAGTTATGCGTTGATAATAACGCGCTATCTCGGCGATTTAATTCACCGATAGCCGGCGTTAGGGAAATCAGCGCTAGGCACGCTGGGCGATAATTGACGATGATATGCCCCTTAGTTATTTTCGATCGTCGTGAATTTTTGGGAATCCAGCTCCGTTTTTGCCAACGTAATCTGTGAAAATGACTCGCCAATGGAGGTCTGTAAAGTTAAAAAAAAGTTTCATTTCCTTCAGTAGTTTAAAATCCTCAGGTGGGTTTTACCCAAAAACACGTTGTCTGCCCAAAAAAATATGCCTGGGAGCTGCTTAAGGGAGAACAAGACTGGAGACATGTTTGCTTTTTAAGAAACCCTCAGGCGTTTTAGACAAGGGGAAGAGGGATGTGGAACAGAGAAGGCACAGAACAGGCTTCACGATTGTTGTGACCAGACCTAGGGGGCATGACGGTACTAAAGTAAAAGAGCTACTAATAGAAAAGAGATGGGAATTTTGTGTCAAAATAAAGTTTGAGCGGGGCGTGGCTTGGACGCTGAGCATGGCGGACGCGGCTTAGCTGAGCTCCGTCCCGCCGGCCAGTTATCCGTCGATCTATCCTGCTCCCCTCACCCAGAAGTGACCCCGAGGGTGGAGATCAGTAGCGGAGTCAGCAGGCCCTCGTCTGCGACTTTTTGGCCGGTGTTGAGCCCTTGGGACCGAGTGCCAGTGGATAGACACGATACGGCCTACAGGGCCCGCAGCAGCAGGGGAGCTCGAGGATGGCGACCCCGGATAGTAGCGTGAAGTGGCACCAGGGGCACAGACGGCGAACGGCGGACCCGTGGCAGCAGGAGGCCGCGTCTGGACTGGTGTTGCCTGGAGGTGTCGGCGGACCCGTGGCGACAGGAGGTCGCGTCTGGACTGGTGTCGCCTGGAGGCGCCCGGGCTCCCCGCCGCGGCTCTTAGAGAAGGAACGGAGTTGTGCGGCCTGGCCTGAGTGCGGGGGCAGCATAGCCGGCGTTGGGCCCTTCCTGGAGCCCTCCCACTGGATCCGGTGGTGGGCCTCCCGGAGACGGAGCGAGTGGTGTGCTGGGGAACCCGCTGAGACCCTGGTAGTGTCGAGAGTTGGGAGTGCGGCCTACACAGACGACTGCAGCCGGGGACCTCGATTTTCGCGAGTCCCAGCGCTGACCTCGGGGAGTGGCCGGGGACCTGGCCCTGGTGGAAGCTGGCTGGAAGTCATCGCGGGGCACCTGAGGCCCGGACCACGGCCGAGAGAGTGGAGCGCAAGGGCTCTGGCCTCCCCTGACTCAAGGTATGCGCATTAATGACCCTGGGGCCCCCCTGATATGACTGTAGACTGGCTCCCCACCCGAAAGGAGATTGCGGATATTGGAGGCTAGTGGAGGTAGTCGGGCCCTGATGGACCGCGTGACTGCTGGTGAAGAAGTGCTTTGGAGGGAGCCCACGCTGATGGGGGCCGGCCTGAGATCGTCGACATAGCAGTGGGGTGCCCTGCCCATAGGTGGAGTCGTGGGCAACGATGCGGAGGATTTGCGACAGGCTGAGACACTGAAGCAGCTGTGCAGATATGACCCGTGGAGCAGGTGGTGGGGGAAGCCCCAAGCACGGACCGATTGACAGGTTCATGGGGCCTCGGGGCAGCGCGGGGGCCTCTGGTGGACCTCAGGCGGCTGGGCCGGACAATGCGGCACTAATGGCGGCCATTAATCAGTCCCGGGATGCGTTGGACGTAAAGATTGTGGCGGTGGGGTCGGATGTTACTCTGCTGCGCCAGGATCTGCGGAATGCGGTCTCCCGCATCCCTGAGGCCGAGACGCGCATCTCCGCAGCAGAAGACGACATTGTGACTCTTAAACGCAAAGTGGCCAGCCTGGAATCTGTCCAAAAGGGATTGGCGCTCAATGTGGAGGATGCAGAGGGGCGCGCCAGGCGCAACAACCTCCCCTTTGTTGGCCTGCCCAAGCTTCCTGGGGCGGTGGCTCGAGAGCTGGATGCCGCCAGATGCTCTATCCCGCTGCTTTGTTATCGAATGGGCGCACAGGGCCCTAATGCAAAAACCGCCAGAGGGGGCACGGCCGCGGCCAGTGATCGCTAAGCTCCTTAATTACCATAATAGGGATGTGAAACAGGCCAGAGCAAAGGAACCACTGCGGTATGAAAACCACACTATCCTGATCTTCCCGGATTATACCCGTATGGTGCAACAACAAAGCCAGTCTTTTACTGCGGCCAAGGCCCGGCTGTGTGACTTGAAAATACAGTACGCCCTCTATATCCGGCCCGTCTGCGGGTTGTGTTTCAATCCCGCACCCACTTCTTTGACTCCCCGGAGGAGGTGTTTTTGTGGACTGATGAAATCAGGCCGGTGAGGGTACACACATCCGGGGCGGGACTCAGACTCCTCGCATGATGAGGAATGAATGAATGAAATGAATGAAAGAAAATTTATAACGCGCAACTAAAACCCGAAGGCATCAAGGCGCCTATAAAAATAAATCATAAAAGGCAGAGGCAGAACTACGGGTATGCTTTGGCAAATAGCCATGTCTTCAAGGCTTTCCTAAAGGACTGAAGAGTGGGAAGGGCCTTAATTTCCACTGGAAGAGCATTCCACATTTTTGGTGCTACTGTGGAAAAAGCTCTGCCACCCCATTTGGCTCTGCGAATGCGTGGTACAGATAGCAAAGATTTGTTGGCAGAGCGCAGATTCCTCGAGGGGCTATAGGGGGCCAAAAGAGCCCCAATCCCCACTGACCTATTTCTCGCTAGGGCCCCAAAGGTAAGGCACAGGATTTTAAAAGAAATCCTGTCCTCAACAGCCAGCCAATGCAACACCTTCCTAGCGGAGGTGGCCGATGCACGTTTGGGTAAATCCAACACAAACCTGGCAGCCGCGTTTTGGACCATTTGAAGGTGCTGCAGCAGCCCCCTGTTGAGTCCTGCATACAGCGCATTGCAATAGTCAAGTCGGGAGCCTATGAGAGCAACCACGACTTGCTTTCTGGCCTGCTGGGAAAAGTAATGTTTAATCTTCCTCAAGATGTGTATTATGCCCCAACAGGTAGAGACTGTTCTGTTCACCTGCTGACGCATGTTGAGGGTAGGATCGATCAGAACTCCTAAGTTATTAGCCAGAACGGCGGGTACCGGACAAGCTCCCAGTGAAGCAGGCCACCAATTTGCCGACCAGATGTCCTCCTTTCCCCCAAACACCAGGATCTCCGTCTTCTCCCCGTTCAGTTTTAATGAATTGTATGTCATCCATTTTGCGACTGCCTCTGAGCAAGATCTAAAATTGGAGGCAGCCTCGTTAATAGACTTGGAGAGGGAGACCAGGATCTGGGTGTCATCGGCGTAGGAAACTACCTACATCCCAAAAGATCTTATCAGTCTGGCAAGTGGGGTCATATAGATGTTGAAAAGGGTCGGACTTAATGCCGACCCCTGAGGGACCCCACATTGCACAGACAGGGATGGAGATAGAAACTCCCCCAGCATCACTCTCTGTTCCCTCTGGTCTAGGAAGGAAGTCAGCAAATCAAGAGCGGACCCCTCTACCCCAATCTCCCTCAGGCGAGATGTTAACACCGAGGGAGAAAGGGTATCAAACGCAGCAGTAAGATCTAACAGGATGAGGAGGGTGGTCTGGCCCCTATCAGCTCGAGTGCGGATATTATCAAGCGCAATGGTAAGGGCCGACTCGGTGCTATGCTCCCTCCTAAATCCATGCTGCGAATGATCTCAAAGGCCAGAGGCCATGAGGCACGGGCGAGGTCCTCTCGAGACGCTCGGAGCAAAGACAATTGGAGGTCCAGATCACGGCAACGATCAGTGTCGGGCACGGCCTCCGAGAAAGAGTCGGGGCGGCCGAGAAACAGAAGAAGGGCACGTGAGCCCTCCGAGAGACATTTTGTTGATGTACTGCTTTAACCTTCTATGATTAGGTGTTCTGCCTTGGGGTGCAATTGAGCCCTGCACTTGCGAGGTGTGGAGTGGGTATGAAGCAAATGAGGGTTCCAGTGGGCGAATGGGGTGACTGGGGATGGGGGGGGGTATCTATTGGCGGGGAGGGGTCCTCTAGTAGTGGGTAGGTGGGTGTAGGAGTGTTGGGAGTTGGATAGGGTTATGGGGATCCGTTGGTGGGGAGGGTTGTCGACCTCGCGTTGGGGGTGGAGATCCTGCTACACCGCGACAGATACTTCATTGTTTCTTGAGTTATGGGGTGGGGGTGGGGATACGGGGGAACGTTTGATGTTGAGTTGAGGGGGAATGCACGGTCCGAGCAATGTCACTATGTCACTGTGGGGATGGAGGGTACATACAAGTGGCGAGTGTGATGGTCTCTCGATACTATGGGTCCTTGATGTCAGGTCCAGATGATGGGGTCGCTGGGCCCATGGGCACACTTTGTGTCCTTAGTTGGAACGTAAGGGGAGTACTGGATAAGATCAAGCGGGGGGCAGTTCTGAAACAGGCTAAAAGTGCGGGGGCAGACATAGTGATGCTGCAAGAAACACATCTACTGGGGACTAAAACACTATGCCTTCAGCGATATGGCTATACTCAAGTTTTCCATGCAGGTTTTGCCAGGGGCTCCAGGGGGGTGGCCATTCTGGTGCATCGTAGGGTCCCGTATGTCCACTCCACCCACTGGCTGGATGCGCAGGGCCGATACATTTTTGTTCAGGGTACATTGGGAGAGGAATCTGTTGTGTTTGGCAGCGGGTATGCCCCGCCCCTGTTGCAGTGGTTACTCGTAGAAAAGATATTTGCAATATGGGCTGACATCCCGAATGTGCTGGCAGTTATAGGTGGGGACTGGAATGATGTGGTTGATCAAGCACGTGATAGGTGCAGGCTTGGGGGGCGACGGTGGCAGCTGGTCATACTAAACTGAGTGATATGTTTCGTAATCTGGGATGGATAGATACTTGGAGGCACATACATGGCGCACGGCGAGAATATACCTTCCTCTCTGCTGTTCATAAATCCTTCTCCAGACTGGACTATATCTTTGTTCCCTTGGCGGCTCAAGGTAGGGTGGAGTCTGCAGACATATTGCCGCGTGGGTTGTCAGACCACTCCCCGACGGTGGTGTCTATAGGTTTGGATCTGCGACAGCAGCCTTTTCGCTGGCGCCTCTCGGTCTGGCACTTGCAACTGGTGGACTACCAAGCGCATATGAGGAAGGCCATAGCGCAGTATTTAGCCGAGAATGTCGGGACAGTAGCGACTCCGACGACGCTCTGTGAGGCTATGAAGCCCACGCTGCGGGGCATTGACATTGCTTGGTGTGCGGCGGCTAGGAGGAGGCGTAGGGAGGCCATGGATCTGGCGAGGCCAGAATTAGGGACTTGGAGCAACGCAGTGGCCTGGGAGGGGAGGACCGGACGGTGGAGCAGTTGCTGCTTGCGCAGCCGTCTTATACCTCATTGTTACTGGATGAGGCGCGGCAGCTGTGGCTGGCGACCCGCAGCAGGGTCTATCAATGGGGGGATAAGGCTGGGACGATGCTCCATAGGTTGTGTCAGGGTCAGTTCCAGGCGCAGACCCCTCTGAAGATTTTAGATGATTCCGATTCCCCGATGACAGATCCCAAGTCGCTGGCGGAGGGATTTGCGGCTTACTACGCTGACATTCCCCACACAAATGCATTTCTGTGGACCTAGTTGCTAAGTTTATAGCCGACTTGCCGCCACGAGCAGTTTCAGATGAGGCCCCAGACCGCCTGGATAGTCCGCTAACGGAGGACGAGCTGGGGGTCGCCCTGGGAGAATTTAACACTGGGAAGGCTCCTGGCCCTAATGTCTTCCCCAGTGAGTTCTTTAAGAAATTCCATCTACAACTGGAGGCCCACTATAGAGCGGTAGTGGAGGAGGCAAGGGAGCATGGCAGCCTACCCCCGGACTGGAGACATGCTGAGGTGGTGGTGTTTCACAAACCTGGTCGACCCCCCGAGCAGTACGCTTCGTATCGTCCAATCTCCCTACTGAACGTGGAGCCAAAGTCTTGGCCAAGGCGCTGGCCAATAGGTTATTGCCGTATATCACTGAACTTATACATCCTGACCAGGCCGGTTTTATGCCCCGGCGGGCGACACGGCACAATATCAGGCGGGCCCACGTTGCAGTAGCGGCAATTTGGTCCTCTGGAATAAAGGCGGCGCTATTCCTGGCCGATATGGACAGGGCGTTTGACTCGCTCAGTTGGACATATCTGTTCTCGCTCCTGCCGCGCCTGAATCTAGGGCCCGTATTCTTGTCCTATGTGAAATTATTGTACACTGATCTAAGGGCTTCTGTCAGGGTGGCGGGGCGGTGTCCTAGAGCTTTGCCGTCCAGAGGGGTACTAGACAGGGCTGCCCCCTTTCGCCCTATCTGTTCGCCTTGGCCATGGAGCCCCTGGCTGTTTGGGTCCGGGTGGACGCACAGCTGAAGGGGTTCGAGTGGACGGGGAACCTGTCAGACCACATTGCGCTACACGCAGACGATGTCCTATTTTTCCTAACAGATCTCAATCGGTCGGGACCTCGTCTTCTACGCATTCTGCAGATCTTCGGCGAGACTTCAGGCCTTTACATGAACCCACGCAAATCTATGCTCTGGGTGCTGGGGAGTGGCCCAACAATTGGAGATTGGGCAGCGGAGCTCCAGAGGGCAATCGGGGGCATCAAATATCTAGGCGTATTCCTGTCCGAGATTCCCGCAGTCGCATGGGAGCGAAATGTGGTACCAGTCTGGGTACGGACCCGGGCAGATATTAAAATATGGTCCCGCATGCCACTGACCATCTATGGTAGATCGGCCATATTTAAAATGGTGGCCTTGCCCCGACTGCTATATCAGTTGCAAAATCACCCGTACTCCATCCAGCCTTCCTGGTTCAAGCAAGTAGACTCAGTCCTGGGGCAGTTCCTTTGGGTGGGCGGTTCCGTTCGGGTGGCGCTACGCACGTGCTTTCGTTCAACGTACTGTGGGGGGTTGGCGACTTCGGATGCTCTTTCCTATTACCAAGCGTTGCATCTTGTAGTGTTGAATGAATGGTGGTATGGGGACAGGGGAGACCCGGCCTATGCACTGGAGAGGCTCTTGATGGAGCCCCACTCGCTCCATGAGCTGCTTTACATGACGAGTGGGCGCAAGGCCTTGCCGTCGGTGACACAGGTAGTCTTCGAGGTTTGGAGGAGAGCGCTGCGGCAGATGGGATGGTGGCGGACCTTGTCTGAAGAAACCCCCCTCTGGCGAAATGGCCGCTTCCCGGGACTGGCAACCCTTTCCGGCTTTGCGGGGAGGGACGCTATTGGTATTTCTAGGTTGGGTGATGATGTGACAGGGACGACGATCAAGTCGTTTCAAGCCCTGAGTATCGAATATAATATGCCCCGCACGCAGTTCTTTCGTTACCTACAATTTCGCCATGCCCTGGCTCCGGATCTGGAGGGTTTGACCTCACTTCCAGAGTTTAGCCCATTGGAGGCACAGGTCTTCATAGGGGATATCAAAAATAAAAAGATTTCCCGCATATACCAATCCCTGGTCATACACTGTTCCTCCGATCTACACAAACTAAAGGAGACCTGGGAGGCTGAGGTCGGGACGCTGGAGGAGGAAGACTGGAATGAGGCGCTGGCAGGCCCCAGAGGTGCAGCCATTTCGGTCCGCCTCAGGTTGATTCAATTTAAATACCTCCACAGAGCGTACTATTCACGGCGGAGGCTGTGGCGGGCGGGCCTTATTGCGTCCCCAGAGTGTACTAGGTGGTGTGAGGAGGGCACGTTCTTCCCTACAGTGTGGAGTTGTGGGCGTCTAGATCGGTTCTGGAATGGAGTCTTGAATGGTTTGGATGAAGCGCTGGGCTGGGTGCTCCCCGTGCACACCGCGACTGGGATTGTTGCATGTGTTGGAAGGAGTGGGAGGCAACCTCTATAAGAGACATCTGTTACTATTAGGACTCACAGTGGCCAAACGAGACATTGCGAGGGCGTGGAAGGACCCGCAGGCCCCGTCACTTGTAGCATGGAAAAGGGGCCTAGATTTTTGCATGGGGTTGGAGAAGCCCATATTTCTTGCCCGAGGTTGCCCCAGTAAACATTACAAGATCTGGAAGAAATGGGCCGACTTCAGGGGCATATGGCTGGAGCCCCCGCCGGAAAAAGACCCGGAACTAGAGGTGTGAATGAGCTCTGCCGCAAGATGCGTGTACTCGAATGGTTGGACTTGTCAGAAACCGTGCAAGGGGGGAGGGATCCGGGCGGGAGTGAGTTTGGGATAGTTAGGGGCGGGGGGGGGCTGGGGGGAGGTGGGTTAGTTATTTGCAATGATCCCGTTGTACTGCAGCTAAAAGTTGTGATGGATTGCATTATTCTACATGTGTACTTATGTCTGGCAGATATCTCTGGGTTACAGAGATCTGCAATTGTCTATGTGATCTATCAATAAAATATGTGTTAAAAAAAAAAAGTTTGAGCAACATGCTGGAATAAATAATATTAAAGGGACGTTTTTACACTCCAGCTCCAATCAACCATGCCCTGGTGCCCCAGATTCGATTTGGGCCTTCCCCCTGACTGCGGGGGGTTCTTCTTCCCCGCTTGCCTCGCGCCACACCTCACCTCCACAAATGATCCACATGCTTAATACACCCCTCCACATCCTCTCCTGGAACGTGTATGGCCTCCTAGACCGCATTAAATGCACTGCTGTGCTCCGTGCAGCCTGCCGACACATGCCTGATGCCCTATTTCTACAGGAGACACATCTTCTGGGCTCCCAATGCCACTTCCTGGCCCGATTCGGGTTTGACCGAGTCTGGCACTCCGGCTTTGCTAGAGGCTCCAGGGGGGTGGCCATCTTTCTGAGGCGTGGGTTCCCATTCACTGTAGTTGACGCGGTCACTGATCCACAGGGGACGTTTGTGGCCTTGTCTGGGTTGGTCGAAGGAAATCCCGTGAACCTCCTTTGCACTTATGTTCCCCTGACGCTCCTGTCCTCCACCCTTCGGCGCCTTACACAGGTGTTCTCCTCTCAGCCACCGGGCCTCACTATCATCGGGGTGACTTAAATGCAGTCTCGCAACCCTCCCGGGACGTGACGGGCCCTCCCTCGACACATCGGTTGACCTCCACATGGAGCCTCACGGGCTGGACCTCGGCTATGGGTTTCTGTGATATGTGGACGGTGTGGAACCCCGAAAAGACCAATACACACACACACACATCGCCTCCCACCATACTCACTCCCGTATAGACCTCATTCTGAGGTCTGCCACAGACTGCCAGTTGGTGTCCGGGGTCGAGATCCTCCCTAGGGGAATCTCTGACCATTCCACCCTTTCACTCCGTATCGGGTCTCCCCCTACAGGCCCTAGGAGAACCTGGCGCCTGAACGCCTGTTTCCTACAGGATCCCGCGCTGGTGGAGTCCCTCGGCCAGGAGCTCCGCCACTACTTTTCCGCTAACGCAGGATCGGTCCCTTCGCAGGGTACGCTCTGGGAGGCGGGTAAGGCAGTGGTACGTGGGGTGGCCAGGGGGCTGGTGCATGCCAGACGCGCGGCTCAGGTCACCCAAATGGCGCAGCTGGAGTCCCGAGCTGTTCTTTGGAGCAGGCTCAACTGACCAGGGGCGAATCTGACTCCTCCAGGCAGTTGGCGTTGGTCCGCGATGAGATCTGGCGGCTCTCCCTAGAGTCGGCCAAAACGCTATGGCGCTCCTCCGTTGCCAACATTTATGGGTGGGGTGACAAGAATGGCAAACTACTCCACAACCATGATATCCTACTCTAGGGCCCACCGCATCATTCCAGAGATCCGAACGGCCGATGGGACCCACCAGGTGACATCAGTGGCTATTGCGCAGACCTTCACTCACTACTTCGCGGCCCTGTATGCGTCGCGCGCTCCTGGAGCCTCCCTCGCTGATTTGATGGAGAAGTCTGGGACCTATCTCCCCTGCTTCCCCCGTGACGTTGCGGATTCCCTAGACGGCCCCCTCACCCCGGAGGAAATCCATGGAGCTATCACCCTACTGCACCCTGACAAGACGCCCGGACCCGATGGATTCCCCCAAGAATACTATTCCACGTTCTGAGACTATCTCGTCCCCCATTTAGCGGAGCTCTTCCGCCAGGTCGTTGATGACGGGTCTTTCCCATCCGAATCTGATGTGGCGACCATTGTGGTCATCCCAAAGACGCGCGGCCTTCCCTAGACTGCTCTGACTACCGCCCGATCTCACTGCTGAACACCGAAATTAAGATCTTCGCTACAGCATTAGCTTCGGCCTCTTCTACCCGACCTGGTACACCCTGACCAGTGCGGGTTCATGCCGGCCAGAGGCACCCGACACTGCATCCGTCGCCTCCAGCTGGCGCTGGCTCATCGGCACCGGCTTTCCCCCTGTCTGGCACTTCTCTTTGTGGACTTTGAAAAGGCCTTTGACACGGTGAATTGGGGATACCTAGGGGATGTTTTGGAGCGTATGGGTTTCGGTCTCCCCTTCCGCCACCTGATTCGGGTCCTTTACAACCGCCCTAGAGCCCGTGTCCTTGTCAACGTTGTTCTTCCCGAACCATTCCCGATCCGACGAGGCTCTAGGCAAGGCTGCCCCCTCTCCCCACTCCTATTCGCTTTGGTGATAGAGCCTCAGGCGGTGCACTTCCGTCAGGACCCCCTTATCCGGGGATGGATGTGGGACCAGAGCCAGGTGGATAAAATCGCCTTGTACGTGGATGACATTCTGCTCTACTTTGCCGACCCAGAACATTCTGGCCCAAGGTCTCTTGCTGCCCTCTCTGAGTTTGAACAGGCCTTCGTCTCAACCCGGTGAAGTCCACCCTAATCCCCTTTCACCCCTCCCGGGATTGCTTTGATTGGCAGGAGATGATTCCCCTCCGGAGGCAGTCGTTTAAGTACCTGGGAGTGTGGGTAACCATCTTGCCAGATCTGGAATAGGCCCTTAACATTACCCCCCTGGTAGTCCAGATGAAACATGACCTTCGGAACTGGCAATCTCTCCCCCTTAACCCTTTGGGCAGAAGTGCCCTTTTCAAAATGATGATCCTCCCTCGCTTTCTTTACATTCTGCAGAACACCTCGATCCCCTCTCCAGTAGCTGGTTTTGAGAAATGGACGGCTTATGGGGTGGTGGAAGGTCGCGCCTGTCCCGTTGCCGGAGCCCCCCCTTCGACGGCAGTATGGGAGTCACCAATCTCCATTTCTACTATTTAGCTACCAAACTCATAGTGATCCATGATTGGTTCGCGAGCGGCTGGTCCGACCCAGCCTACAGAGTGGTGCTCGCTGCCCTGGATTTTCTACAGATTCAAAGCTTCCTATACGGCTCCCCGGTGCCACAAACCATGCCTCCAATCACCAGAATGGTTTTCACAGCCCGGCGCGCTGCCCTTCGGTTGGTGGCCTGGGACCGAAAGCTGACTAGACAGACACCCCTTTGGCATGGCACCTGGCTGAATGAGGTCTCCTCCCTAGAAGGCTTCCGTCGTTGGGACTTGGTGGGGATAACGCAACTCAGTGATGTATGGGTAGGGGACCATATGCGCTCCTTTTCTGACCTACAACACAGGCATACTCTCCTACACTCTCAGTTCTATAAATACTTACAACTCCTACAAGCCCTCCACATACACCTCCCAACGCCCACCTACCTCCCGGAATTCCGCCCCCTTGAAGCACAAGTTATGATGGGTAACCTGGGGAGAGGGGGGGTGTCCCGTATATACCGTACCCTGGTAAATAACTGTCCTGCATCCCTAGATCGGCTTAGGGAGAGAAGGGAAGGGTGGGTGGGGGTGGGTGGGCCCTTTGGATGAGGCGGACTGGTGGGATGCCCTTATAGTGCCCAAAACCCTGATCACATCTTCCAAACTGCGCCCGGTCCAGCTCTATAATCTCCATGCGGCCTAACTCACCCCGGCGCGTCTCTTTCGCGCTGGCATACGAGCCTCCCCGGACTGTGCGCGCTGCTCTGGTGCACCTGCCGACTTCTATCATATGGTTTGGCTTTGCCCGGCACTGGATCGCTTCTGGGGAGGGGTGGAGCGTAGGCTCACGCAGGCCTTGGGATGGGTAGTTCCCTACGATCCGAGACACTTGCTGCTGGGAGTGTTCGACGGCCTAGATGGCTCCCGGGCTGATAAACGCCTCCAGAGTAAAGCACTAGCAGTAGCAAAATGGGATATAGCGGCTAGATGGGCCCAGGCTGAGGCTCCAACACTGCAGAAATGGCGGAGGGGTGTGGAGTGGTGTGGGGTACAGGAGGAGTCCCTCTTTGAGGCTCGGGGATGCCCGGAGATGTTCAACAAAGTGTGGGGCAAATGGTTCGGCCTGCTTCCGTCGTGAAAGGCCCAAGTCCGCTTTGGTGGTCTGATGCAGAAGGGCTGTTTCTTTATTCAGGAGTGACTATTGAGTGTTCTGATATTGTCAAAGGGAATGCTTTTTATTTTTTTTTACATGTGATGTGTGATTTACTGCCAATTAATTTCTATGTAACTAAAATTTTAATAAAATTTGATTATCAAGAAAAAGGGACGTTTTTGTCGCTTCACTCCTCCTCCTCAAGGCAGAGGGGTGAGAACTGAGATGACAGAAGCTAATTTGGTGACAAAGGACTGACCTTGGCAGTAGGTCGAAGCCCCCCACTCCAGGACTTCTAGTGCCAGGGCACCTTGCTCAGAGTCAGGCACTGTCCCACGTGAACACTGCCCATTGGTAAAACTGCAGGGGCTGGGAAATACGATGAGCATGACTTGTGTCTATTGGAGGAAGAAAGGAGTGGTACAGAATGAGGGAAAGGAAGGCATTGATGCCTGTGTGACGGCAGTGGAGGCTGGGTAAATGAAGAACTGCAGTCTGCACATTGGGAACACAGTGGAGCTGAAAATAGGGGTGTTGGTCCACCGCCCACCGCCCACCCGAACCTGAGGCCTGAACCTGCAACTTTATATTCTGATGTTTATGCACGTTTCCTGCAGCTCTCTTCTGAAAGACATCCTGTTCCAGTGGGGTAAATGGGGTGGCAGCCAGACCATCACAGCTTGTGATATATAATGAAGGAAGGAAGAGAGGTGAAAATGAGGGAAACTGTGGGCGTGCATTTGGGAAGAGTACAGAAAGGAATGGGTAGGGGTGAAAGAAAGCAAGAAATAAGGGAGAGAAGAACACCGGAGAAAGGATGAAAACGCATGTGTCATGAGAAGAAAAACTAGATACCAGTCTGATAAAAAAGAAGTGACTGGGGGACAAAGGAGCAATCAGATCCCAGAACAGGTGAGAGAGAAAGAGAGTTTGTGTATGTGAGAGAGAAAGAAAGAAAGAGAGACGAGGGTACATGATTTGCGCAGTATGGCTCCTAACTATGTTCATATATTAAAGTTGGGTACAGAGCATAATTGTGCTTCCGGCTGGGAGTTCAGGGTCTACATCTGTAGTCTCAGGGTAGGATGCTTTGCCTACCTCTCCTCTTCCATCAGCCAGATCTCTCAACACGCGAGCTGGACCATTGCACAAGCCTGCCCCTCAGCCGGCAGTGGCGGCTGGTGACATTTAAAAGTGGTGCGGCGTAAAATGATAATCATACTGCACCATAGAGAGTGAGCGTAGCGAGCGAGCCCGAACCCCCTAAGGAGCGTTCGGGGGGATTACCCCCCGAGAAAATTTTGAAAAAAGAGTGGACAAATGGTGCATTTTTAAGCAAATTTGAGAAAGCAGGAAGGTTAATACAGCAATTGTGAAAGTGCAGTTATTACATTAATAAAGTGGTGTCATATAACATAGGTAGCTGCTTATTTAGCATAACCACAGAGATTCATAACAGACTTTGAAACACAATGCATTGCTGAGTACCTCACAGATGTGTTTTAATAACAAACAAATAAACAGGACGCAAACTAGCAGCATTCAAACAGAGTGTTCACTTGTTGTAATTAAAATCAGCACGTCTGTTTTTAATGGAAGCAAACTTCTCAATGTCTTGAACATTGAAATTCGATGGCAGTTCTTTTGAAGGTAATAATTGGTCTGACAGGGACATAGGAAATAGCAAAAATAAAGGATCGCAATACAATTGACCCTCTTTGTTTTGCTGTTTTAGAATCCGATGCATGCAATAGTCACAGGACATGTCTGCCTCGAGTCATTACATGCAACCATGCTCGCCCAATTCTGCCCACATCCCGTTATCCAAAAACAGGGATAGGACAGATGAGTGTTTTCCACCCTGTGAAGAAACACTGCCCAACCAAAACTCCCTCTTAAGTCAGCGGACATCAAAGCTTAGATACGTATATTTATAGAACATAGCAGGCAGGCCCCTTAATCCCACGACTGGATTCTGCCAAAATGCATCTATTCGTTCTGTATTAGTTTATTTACATGTCTTGCCGAGCAAACACGGGTCACCTGAGTGGAGTAGGCGTCTTTGATCCCATTGTAAAAGAGCTGTGTGCTTTTATGATAAAAGCAGGATGAGATGGTACCCCCGCTGCGGCCGCAATAACACGCGCACTACTAGATACCAACATGGCGCGGCCGGGGTCACGCGACCGGGGCACTGCCAAGGAAGCGTTATTACCACAGGCGCATTATGCACGAACCCACACGACGCAGCTATGTAAAGCCAGAGTTACAAGGCACGCCGTGGCAGGGCCCGACAGGACTTTTATTTTACCTGGCATTTTACCGGCGGGCTGGAGACCTTGAAAGGCGGTTTTGAAAACCCAGGGCCGCTCTACGTGCCCCGTCACTTCTCCAGCTCTACAGATGGTAAACCAGCAGAGCAATAACATTATATATAAATGGCATGGCCCTGTTCCCAGACCCTGGCAGTAGGAAAGTCCACATGCCCGTCAGAACAGGTGCACCTTGAACCGATGCAAGGGCGCTCTAGCGCAGTTTAATGGACATTGAGTTGTATTCTGTGCTTCTAATGGGTTAGATGCTAAGGCTTTGAAGAGACCTTGGTGATATGAAAAAAGTCGCATAAGTGCATATATTAACAAACACAGCAAGACCCTACAAGCTGCCGTTATACATCAAGGTGGCTTGCGGGAAGACAGGCTGATGTGGATGTCGCAAGCCATGTGACAGACCTACCTGATGCGTCATCACTCACAGTGTAGTGGTCTGTGGTCACACAGTCAGACTCTCGATGTCTGATTGATCTCCAGAGTAGGCTCAAACGATTACACTTCATCCTCGTCCTCGAGTCGACTGCACGTGCTCTAAGGGTGACTGACTGGACGTGGGCCGGCCCGATTTGCCCAGCAACTGAGAATGTCCAATCACTGAATGGCTTAACACTAAGCCATTACAGTGATTGGGCATTGCCACGCTGGACGCTCCCACCCCCGCGGTGCAACACTAGACTGCTGCTGGCAACCACAAGTGACTAGAAGCTCTACATGATGCTGCACTGACTAGCCAATCCTGACGCTGCTCTCTTCAGAAGAGAGCTGCTCTCTAAAGAGAGCAGCGTCAGGATTAGTTTGAGCATGAAAAAAACGTTGCTCCTTTTTCAACTACTGGGGTCTGTGGCAGTAAGCAAACACCGTACTCAGCGGTGCTTGCTTTTCAAAGGCCAAAGGCTTCAGTAGCTCAAGAAAGGCAGCCGGTCAAACACCACATGCGCAGTGGTGCAACAGTGAGTCAGACACAGAGTGAATGCAGGCTGTCAGTGTCACGTGATTTGATGACGTTGGCGCCGCAGCGCGATGGAGCGCAGTTTATATTATTTTAATATTATTATAGAAACTTGTCACTTCAACTGTGCGCTCTAAATTGTCCCCAATAATTATTAGTGGGGCAACGCCCCACCGCCCATATGGTGAAACTACCACTGTCAGCCGGTATGAGTAGTAGGAAGTGATGCCTCCCATCAACTCTAGCAGGAAAAGTGACAGTTCTGCCAGGAAACTCCTGTCAAGAAATTTGACAGGTCTAGTCTTAAATTTGACAGCTCTGGCAGCAAACTCCTGGCAGGAAATTTGACAGCTCTGGTAGGAAACTCCTGGCAGGAAATTTGACAGGTCTAGTCTTAAATTTGACAGCTCTGGCAGCAAACTCCTGGCAGGAAATTTGACAGCTCTGGCAGGCAACTCCTGGCAGGAAATTTGACAGGGCCTGGGCGCAGACTGCTGGCTGCAAAGACTCTGGTTTATAAAAATGGGTGACATGTTGGGTTAGTCCCAAAAGTAATAGGTTTGGCTGCAAACCATGGGGTAATTGTGTATGTGTTTAAAAGTGTGTAGAAAACTGCGTGGCTGTAGGCTTGAAATGTCTGTGCATGTTTAAAACTGGGGGTTGCAGACAGCTGCTGGTTGAACAGCTGCGGGGGCAGTCCTGAGTCCCCACCCCAGGGTGTGGGAGGTGTTTTTTTATTTTTGAAAAAAGGGTCTTTCTGTAGAAGTAGCTGATTGTAAAAGGGAAGTTTTAAAATGTAGTTGGTGAAAAACCCATAGGATGTTTTAAAAAGCACAACCATGTTCACTTTCCCAGGAAGGCTTGGGTCTGTTATAAAATAATAAACCAAAGCCACCCCTGAGCTTTGAGATGTTGAAAAAAGACAGATGTCGTGTAGAGCCAAAGCTTCCCATGAGAACCTGAAACAGGGTGCCAGCTGTTAGGATGTAATTCACACACCCCCAAAGCTCTTAGTCCCAAACTTAACAGGCCTGGCAGGAAATTTGACCGGCTAGTCCAAAACTTGACATGCCTGGCAGGAAATTCGACAGGCTAGTCCCAAACTTGACAGGTCTGGCTGGAAGAACTCTGGCAGGAAATTTGACAGGCTAGTCCCAAACTTGACAAGCATGGCAGGAAAACTCGACATGCATTTTTTAATTTCTGTCGAGTTTAAACATAGTCTTTCACAAGCTTTTCTGGTATAAGCCCCTGCTTCTGTAGGCCTGTAGTGGATACAGAAAACATATTTACGGCATATTTATGTCAGCTACTACATTATTTTCAGACAGTACAGCTCAGAAATAGCAGTCAAAGGGCAACTATTTTTATTTCTGATCATTGTTGTCTGAAACTAAAGCACCAATTTCGAGAAATATCATGATACTTCCTAGCATCTAAATAATTCATAGTTAATATTTAGGTTCTGAACAGAGTACAGGGAAGTTGTTTGGGGTACCTATTGCTATAGCAGGAGGAGAGGTAGCACTGAATATACAATTGTGGCACACCTGCTCCATGGCATACATTATGTGTTCACACAATAAATAAGTGTACATACAAAATCAACACAACTAAAAGGTGCACTGCAAATGTGTCTTCAATACCCAATTGTGTAGATTATGTGCTGTATGTAGCATGTGTAACATTACACACGGGCACATTCATTTTTTTGTTTGTTTTAGACACGTGGAGGTTAACTGATTAAAGGTATCAGGCCTTAAAAGAGTGGTGCGCTTGTTTGGTATGATTCTAAAATCGGTGACGCCTTTCTCAACAGCGTCTGTGAACGCTGCTTTGAGAGGAAACTCTAGGAAGGCTTCAGGATGCCGCCGGACTAGAGCTGCAAATGCATCTCTTTGCATAACAATGGGACAAGCAGCATCGCAAGAGATCCGCGTTCTCTTAACTCTGACTGGGGGATGGGTCCTGCCTCTAACACACCTTTCTACAGAGACGCAGCATAGGATGCCGGTGTGGAAACAGAGGCTGTCTCTGCAGAGCTTAAATCTGCAAGCAGTTACTCAAACAAGTGCAACTGTTAAGGATGTATGATTTAAAGGCGAAGCATAGTTTACGGTGTATATTATTTCATTTGTACTTAAACATACGGCAGTTCCATGGCGAGTTTGCACAGACTGAAAGGGTTACATTGCCTCTCCGATCTCTTCACCAGCTGAACGTTTTGGAGTTATGGTGCCGAGGTTATTTAAGCTGTTGGCATCTTCAGTAGGGCGCACTACAAACAGGGATATGTGAGTAAACAAAAATTATATTGCTGGGGACTGGAACACATAATGTGGTAACCAAAGAGAAATCCAGAAAAGTAGAGGATGTGGGGAAATGACCTGAGCTGCTGTCTTTAAGAACTGGGGAGTGTTGGAATCACGGCACAGGATCGATATCTTCTTATTCTGGAAGCATGTAAAGACTGCTCATTCTGCCCGATTTAACAACAATGATATTTTAACATTTCTTCAGCACCAAATTATTCCAGGTCTTCTGATGAGGGCAATTTAAAACTGCTATTATCGCTAAGCTCTCATTGAAGGCTCATTGTTAGAAATTCGTTTCTTTTACAGTGTCAAAGTTCCAGAAGGCTTACATGAAAGTAAAAAAATTATTAACATGACGCATTTTTACAAATGCCTGATGATTAGGGCTCTGTCCAATTCACATTATTTGCTTTTAAAACACAAAAGCTTTTAGTTTTGCTCCATAGCGTGTAGACAATGCCATTTCCTCAGTCTACCATTGAAGATGTTAAAATATGGGCCTTGAGAGGAAGCTCATGGCAGGACTTCGATATGGACAGCTATCAACGTGTAAATAGGCATCTGTGCATTACAAGGACCATTAGAATATCAAGAGGCCGGAGTTCCGGGATCTTATGAAGTCAGTTGCAGACTGGAGGATGGGTCCTGTTGCAAGGAAAACACTTTTGAGGAACAAGAAGCAGCAGGTGCTTTTGATCTGAGACCCTGACTGCAGCAAGGATGGGGCTATAGTGCTAAAATAAATTCTCAGATCCCTTCAAAAGCCGAGTACATATTTGTAGCTTTTTCATAAGGTTCTCAAGTTAATTGAAGGCCTGGTATGTGGAATAAGGGAGTAGGTGCAAATGGTAAGATCTAGTATGATATGGGAGGGTAGAGGATGACTTATATCCAACATTTATAAATAGAGAAAAGAATAGTTGAGATTTAAGAAGATGAAGTGTTCACAGACCCCGTCGATGCAGGGTCAGACGGCAGTAATAAAAATGCACAGTGGACTACACTGACAAGTACATTCAAAAAATTTTGCTTCTGAAACTTTCCAGTTTGCAAAGCAGGTTGCAAAGATTAAGTGTAGAGTTTGAAAACATTTGTCCAAGATAAAAAGAACGTCCTAGGACAGGGGAGAGATGAGGAGAAAGAAAGAGACATGGATAGAGGGAAACTGAAAGAGGAAAAGACAGAGAGATACATACAAAGTCAGAGAAAGAGAAGAAGGGATGTGAGAGAGACAGCACGCTGCAAAGATAAGTCAGAGGGAGTCAGATTGAGAGAACAGGATAAAAAGAATGGTATAGATTAAGACAAAAGGGGAGAGACACAGGCGAGAGAGACAGGGGAAAAGACAGAGAGAAATACATTTGCAGACATGGAAAGACCGAGATAGAGAATGCCAGGAAGAGGCAGAAAGACAGTAGTACTTCTCATGATGGGTAATATGTTTATGAACAAGATTTTCTTGCCTTTATTCAGACATTACAAACACTTCAGGGCAGCTGGCCCTTGCATGTGATTGGAACTATTGGAAACGGCACCAAGAGGCACAACCAAACATCTAAGCATAAATATGCCTTATAACCAGGGGCAACTAGAATTGTGCAACTGAGGCTGCCTGCTGGATGTCTGCAGACCGGTACATACAACCAAGATTGATCACTCCTTTCTATTGTATGCCAATTGCACCAAGGGAAGAAAATGCGTCTTTATCACTAGCTCACTGCTGCCAAATGTTTTGCATTGATACATCCATGTGTGCACACTATCAGATCACTCTCCAGAGACCTTAATCCTTGAGTGTATCCAGGCTGCCCTTCTACTCAAATCATGGAAAATTAACCAAGAATAAACTCAGTGTCGAAATGAATGAGCTACAAACCATAGCAAGACATATCCGTTGGAAAACAGCGTAGCCTCATAGGAAGCAGATAGGACTTCTCTACAAGTGGGAATGATGAACAGGTCATTCCCTTACCATTCCCTTACTCCTCTACAATGGCAAGTTTATTAAGAAGGTGAAAATTCTATATGCACTTAGCAACTCAACCTTGCACTCTCTGTGCTACCTATCATCTAATATAACCAGGGCATCGTACAAAAGCACCCCCAAAACCAGGGCCACCAGAATTATGCAGCTTAAGAGTGCCAAATTATACAGCAGAGTTAAGTAAATTATGCATCAGATTTGAGTAAATGATATGGCAAGAAAAATCTAATTATGCAGCATAAAGCAGCACATTTTGTAATAGTATTACGTCATTATTTAGTAATTTGTAAACACTGTCGGGGTATCGGTTGCATCTCATTAGAACCTGTTTAACACCCAAATATAGCAATAAGCAACAGAAAGGTGACAGAAAGGTGACCATTCCAGCTTTGCAAAGGGCCTTCCACCGAGCAGCAACACGTGTTGAGCTAGAAACTACTTTTTGTTAATATATGCAGATCATGTGGTAGATTATGGCTTATGTGTCAAATGTGACAAATCTATAATGATGTGAAAATCGCTGCAGCTGCACAATTGAATAAACCCAATGGCCTTACTCAAAGCATACATTAGATAGTTACGATATAGAGTTGTATATTACAGGGATTGGGGAAACCAAACCTGTAGAGGAATGGGGAAACCACATCTGTAGAGGAAGATTTCTTTTCATGGGAAGACATACTTCAAGTGGAAACAGAGAAGAAAGCACTACTAGAAAGAAAATATCACAGGATGAAATTACTAACCCATCACTTAATGGCAATTAACCCAATTGTTGGAGAAAGATTCTATAAGTTGGGAAATGCACAAATTCCTGACATTCATGATGCACTCACACAAGGAAGATAAATCCACTGGTACTTGGATTGTTGTTGTACAAGGCTTTAGGTTGTGTTAATCTCAAACCAGTCAGGGGCAACTTATAAAGTGGCCGCTATCTCCAAATATTTTTTTAAATCAATGTATTGTTGAAGACTCTGGTTAAATTTCTAACAGGCGGAGGAGGAGCTACGCGAGCATCCGAGATGGCAGCGTGAGCACAGGGCTCCCGGGACCCTCGCCGCCCTTCGCATATATCCTGAATCTATCCTGATTTTGCAGATGGGTTACTGAAGATGAACCTTTGCTGACGCTTTTGCTCTTTCAAAAATTAAATTTGGACTTTGGGAACCGCAGCTACCTTGATTTGAACTTTTGAGGCCCACCCTGCGGTGAAGCCGGGGGCTTGGCAAGCTGGCATGCCGGGACGAAGTTGAACAACAACGGCTGAGGGGCTTTCCCCCAGTAGTCTTGCACCAACTTTCGGTTTCGTTTCTGGATTCTGGAACTATTATATCGCAGGACGGTTTCGGTCTGTCAGAGGTCCGGCCTGGCTCTGCCTCTTCATTGTGTGCCTTCGGTTCCGAGCACTTCTGTATCGAACTACTTTGTCACCCCGGCCACGCGAGCCCACTTTTGTAGACTTTCGGTGACTTGCCCGCGAGCGGCCATTTTCACCAGGTCTCACGGACCCCTCCGGGGTGCATCTTCCAATATGGCTAACAGGGCCGACAACGAGTGGCAAAAAACCAAGGCTCCTCTTCGCGGGGGACCGATTCAAACTAATATCATGGATCGCTACACCCAGTCTAAAGGATCCCCCGGTGGCGCCAGCCGTACCCCGGAGGAAGCCAAGGAAGACCCGGCTGCGCTGACCGAACTGTCTCTCCAGGACGTCATGGGCGCCATTGCCAACATGAAGGCTAACATCGGCCAGCAGTATGAAGCTCTCGCTCTTAAAATTGACACGGTTGCCATCAATGTCACCTTGATCAGAGCTGATTTGTCTAAGACTAATGAAAAAGTGAAGTCGCTGGATTTGAAGACCTCTAGCCTTACGACCGATGTGTCGGACCTACAAACTGAAATCGGCAACCTCAGATCATCCAACGACCTCATGTCTCATCGACTGGAGGATTTTGAAAATAGGGCACGACACAACAACATCCGCATTATTGGTGTCCCTGAAAACCCCGAAAATCCTTCAACAGATCTCCTGGTGGAAGACCTCATCCTAAATCACCTTGCCCCAACAGGACTGAGCAAGTTCTTCGCCGTGGAGCGTGCCCATCGTGTGCCCGGTGGGAAACCGAGGCCGGGTGCCCCTCCGAGGCCTATCATTGCCAGGCTTTTTCATTTCTGGGACAGAGACGCCATCCTGCAGGCCTCGAGGGTGAGCGGCCCGGTAAAGTTTGAAAACACTACAGTAAGCTTTTACCTGGACTTCACTCAGCTTGTTCAAAGGCAAAGGATGGGTTTCCAGGGAGTGAAGCGAAGACTGCAAGACGGAAATATGCTATGCTGTTTCCTACCAGACTTCGCGTTGAATACGAGGACCGGACGTTTTTCTTCGACCGACCTGAGTGTGAGTGACTGGCTGGATTCCCTGCCTGCCCGGAAGGATCGAACTGAGCACCCTGGTGGTGCCGAAGGTGGCGAGCCGGAGCAGGAGTGACACTGCGGCTCCCGACTTCTGAATATTTGACTTTTCACAGCTGGGTTCGATTATTCTAATAGTGTTGTATTTTCTTGTTGCATACCCGAGGGTGGCGGGGGAAGCGAGACTCTTTCCTCCTCCGGGTTTCTTTTTGTAGATTAGTGTAATGGTAGGGTGACAGGCACACTGCAAGTTGGGGTGGCTTTTGAGTCTAATGCAGGGGTGCAGGGTGAGGGGAGTTGTAACGGGTTCAAGTTGGGGGGTGGGGGAGGGAGTGTTTGTGTGTTGGTTACTTTCTTCCAAGGCAACGTATTGTTCTCTTCTGTGATCCAGTCATTGTGTTCTTTGTGGGGTGGATTCTCCATTTCTTGCTGGAATGGGGGGTAGTGGGTTGAGGCTAATGTCTTGGAATGTTAACGGGTTGGGGGATAGAATAAAACAGGGAGTGGTGCTACAATTCCTGCGTCGCCTATCCCCCGATGTTGTTCTTTTACAGGAAACATATCTGATTGGGAACACGTGTCATGCCATGAACAGGTGGGGGTACCGTCTCTTTGCACACTCTGGGTTCACCTCTGGTTCCAGGGGCGTGGGCATTCTTGTTCGGTCCTCTCTCCCTTTGGAAATAGATAACTTAATCCTTGATGACAGGGGGCGCTACGCCGCCCTCACCGGTAGATGGGAGGGCAGGACTGTTTCACTGATTACAGTTTCTGTCCCGCCGGGTTTACAGACCTCGACTTTCTCGGACATTGGGCGTGTAGTGCTGGGGCTTCCCGAAGGTACCTTGGTTATGGGTGGGGACTTCAATTCGGTTGTCTCTGGCAGTGTAGATCGCCACCCTTCCAGAGACCTTACCAAGTCTCAATCATGGCTGAGTGGGTTCTTGGAGACTTTTGGTCTGGTGGACTGCTGGAGGTTGATGCATCCCGAGCTGACGCAATACACTTTTCATTCTGGGACCCACGGTAGTCTTCCCAGACTTGACTACGTCCTGATGGCTGCGGCGCAATCCCCCTCTATTAGAGAAATCAGACACCTTGCCCGGGGCATATCAGACCATTCTTCTGTATGGATACTAAAGTGTGTGACGAAGGACGGTTTGCTCCCATAAACCCCTGGTATTTTCGCAACCCCAGGACCCGTGCTGATTTGATAAAGTTCCTGGATCATTACTTTCTTGAAAATGTGGGGTCTGTGTCCTTATGGGAAGCCTTCAAGACTGTCATTCGTGGGCAGGCTCTATCGTTAACTGCTGGGGCTAAGAAAACTAAAAATGAAGAAATTGTTCGTCTTGAGACAGAGATAGTCGAGCTGGAGAGTGACTTGGAATCTCGCGTGACTCACGCTAAACTGCACTCCCTCGGCCTGAAACAACTAGATTACAGATCCCTGGTTACGGACGCTGCTAAATTAATGAATAGAAAGCAACAGGGCAGATTGTATGATGTCGGGGACAAGGCGGGTAAATTGATCGCGTGGCTCAATAAGAAAGAAAGGGCGAATCGTGTGGTTCCCGTGATTGAGAAACTGGATGTATGTGTATTGCGATTTATATAGCGCACGTATCACCCGAAGGCATCAAGGCGCTTGCCTTGGGAACCCGTCCTGGTATTCCCCTGTGAGATAACCCCAGCAGGGTATCCACAAGGTGAAAGCCAGGCATCCCGCCGCGAGGGGCCGTAGTGGAGATTAAGCAAGCTATGGATGGAGTGTGTGTAACGAATCCGAGTGAGATTGTTGAGTGTTTTGCAGATTAGTTTCGAACTGTGTACTCTCAGGTCTCTGATAGAGCAGAGGAAGACTCTCATCTGTTGTTGCGCGATATTGCTTTGCCGCGCCTATCGGAGGCGGACCAAGACCCAATGGATGCTCCACTGTCGGCGGATGAGATTGCAATTGCCATTCGCTCCGTTCGCTCTGGCAAGGCTATGGGTCCCAATGGTCTGCCCATTGAACTATACAAATTGCGCCCTGATAAGGTTGCACCGTATCTCCGAGATATGTTCCTGGAGTTGCGAGACCTTGGTTCTCTCCCTCAAGATCAGCGTCTAGTTACAATTGTGGTTATTTCTAAGGAGGGGAAGCAGCGGGATCGCTGTGCTTCATAAAGGCCCATCTCGTTGTTAAACGCCGAACCCAAAATTCTAGCCAAATTGTTAGCTAACCGGCTGATCACGGTGATTGGTGACCTGATCCACCCGGATCAATCTGGTTTTATCCCACATCGTAACACCGCACTCAACCTGCGGCGTTTGCATGGCGTCCTCGCGAGGGCGTCGTCTCTTCGTGAGCCGGCCATTTTGGCTTCTTTAGACGCCACGATGGCCTTTGACACTATAGAATGGCCGTATCTCTGGGCCGCCCTCGCGAAATTTGGTTTCGGTTCCGGGTTTATCAGGTGGGTGAAACTTCTTTATGAGAGGCTGCTGGCTCAGGTGGTCGTTAATGGCCGAGTATCGGATTCTTTTACCCTCGGGAGGGGTACGCGGCAGGGTTGCCCGTTGTCCCCCCTACTTTTTGCGCTTGCTCTGGAGCCACTGGCTGCTTGGCTGCGATGGGAGCCTTCGATAAAGGGTATCCAGTGGGCTCCGGATTTTGAGGATCGGGTTTCGCTCTACGCGGAT
Source organism: Lissotriton vulgaris (assembly GCF_964263255.1). Classification (NCBI taxonomy): domain Eukaryota; kingdom Metazoa; phylum Chordata; class Amphibia; order Caudata; family Salamandridae; genus Lissotriton; species Lissotriton vulgaris. The sequence continues at coordinate 338,569,475 of NC_141687.1, read as the reverse complement.
GATATTTTGTTATACCTTACCTCCGCCAGAAAATCGCTCAACGTTTTGTTTGACGTGCTCACTTCGTTCGGAAAGAAAGGACTAAATCCTGTGTATATGTGCTTTCAGGTGGTCTCCCCCCTCTACCTCGTAGATTTCCCATCCAGTTCTCGCAGACGGGATTTAAATATTTGGGGATTTTTATATCTTTGGACCCCGCCGTCCGCTATGAATGCAATTTGCTTCCCCCCTCTCCAGAAGTTGAAACTCTATGTCATTCGCTGGCGTAGACTGCCATTGTCACCGCTCGGTCGCGCGGCACTTTTTAAAATGATGTCCTTGCCACGTTTTTTGTACGCGCTCCAGAATTCGTTCGATGTTATTCCGGCGAGCTATTTCCGCGAGGTGGAGAGTTGACAGAGGCGGCTAGTTTGGGACGGACGTTCGCAAATTGCCGTTGCTAAGCTAACCCTCTCCTGGTATGGCGGAGGTATGGCGCTTCCGGATATCAGGCGGTATTATTGGGTCTCTCAGTTGAGTGCGGTTAACCACGCAACGTACGCACCCAGCCCAAACCCGGCATTTGAGATGGACAAGCATCTTTTGCCGGGTGGGAATTATAATAGAGCACTCTATTCTAAGGTGGCGGGGAGGAAATTGACAGGTCCTACCAAGATTGCTGTACGAGTCTGGCGTGATGCGAATGTGGCCTTGTTTGGAGAGATCGACTGACCAGCGCAACTCCTTTGTATGCGTCTGAAAGATTGGGATGCCTCTGGAAAACGAAAGGTTTCAAGAAATGGGACTTGATTGGTATCAGCAGGGTGGGCGACCTCTGGGCCAAGGGTGCAGTCAAGACTTTTGAGACGTTACAGACAGAATACGAATTGAATGACAGGGAGTTCTTCAGATACGCACAGGTTCACCATGCTTTGACCTCCGTCTTCAAGGCCGGTGTCGATATCCCTGAGTCCTCCCCGCTGGAAGATCGTGTGCTTGATGGGCATGTGCCTGATAGCATGATTTCACTAATATATAAGAAGTTGATTAACAATCGGGCGGATCTCCTTGTACGTCTTAGGGAGGTCTGGACTGGAGATGGGTTGGAACTGGACGATGAGGACTGGCAGTCCGCGCTATCTTCACCTAAGGAGGTGGCTATTCCTGCCCGTCTCCGCCTTGTCCAACTTAAAATTCTCCATTGTGTGAATGTCACTGGTCCTCGCTTGGTCTGTATGGGTTATTCGGCTGATGGGTTATGCAAGCGTGGCTGTGGAATGGTTGGAACCTTTCTCCATATCATTTGGGAGTGCCCGGAGGTGGCTGCATTCTGGAATTGTGTGCATGCAGTGATGGAGAGAGTCACTGGAGTTGGGTTGCTGCCTGAAGCCCGGCGATGTCTGTTGAATGTGTGGGAACCGAATGATTATAGTGTCGCTCAGACCCGGTGGGCGACCCTTGGGAACATGATTGCCAAGAGAGACATTGCACAGTTGTGGGGTTCCCGGAGGCTGCCCACTGTATCGGTATGGAAGGAAAATATGGATTGGTGTATGTTTAGAGAAAAGACTGTGTATCTGGCTAGGGGTAGACCTAGGACGTGGACTAAAGTCTGGAACCAGTGGAATGCCTACCGCGGAAACATATGTACGCCCCCTTTTGTTGAGAACCTAGATAGCTCCCTTTCCCCCTGATCCGACTTTCCAGGCCTCGTTTAATTTTGTTATTACTCACTGGCTTCTCCGCTGCCCCGACCCCTTGTACTACTTATGAGTTTCATGACATTGCACTCAGAGATCCCTCCCGTTCGAGCACGAGTCCGTGTATAATGTACTATTGCCTTGTGAATTGTTTTTTCTTTTCTTTTTCTTTTATAAAAAATAAAAAAAACAATATAAATTTATTACAGTATCCTGCGTTGCTAAGAACTCTATCCTGAATCGCTGCCGGGCCTCAGGGATGTCGGCGGAAGAGCTGTGATATATAATGACGTACTTGCTTTATTTCTGTTAGCAGCCGGCCCCTGTGGTTGTGGGCCCTCGTGTGTAACTTTATTTGAATGCACAATAAAGGTTTTTAAAAAAAATAAATAAAACAAAATCTAACAGGCATATGGCCGCCCATCATACACCCAGTCACAAGTGACATTTGTTAATAGATGGCGGCCCAGGGGTTCCGTGGACAAATGTATCCACTTCAGGAATCTTCGTTTTATCTCATGGGAACAGGTTTTGAGCCCAGGGGTTCCAATCAGATCTTCATAATTCTGAAGTCAATAGAAAGACTACTGCTGTACTATTGTAGGGTAACAATAAACATATTATTTTAGCACCAAGAGATCTAAGGGTACAAGTGCATTTTAAAATACATGTTTTAAATTATTTGTCCTTGGCTTCTCATTTAAAAACATCATGGGACATTGTGTCTTCTGTTATGGCTCAGCATGGACACCTTGGAAGAAGCTATATTTAGCTCACTGGATACCAAAGAGGAATTTGTTTGTTATATGGGGTATCGGTTCCTAGCACAGCCCTCCCTATTTCCCCTCTAATCATCATTTTCATTTTTGTACATTTTAAGGCTAACTGGAATGGTAGTATAACATTAACCATGTCAAGAGTGCCCACTAGGTTTTGAATTGGAGTGGAGACAGAATAATCTTGAGTTTCTAGGAATACTTGTTAATTGAGGGTTCAAGCACAATATTGATAATAATCAGACTTCCCTAATCTCTGAGAAGACCAATGTCTTTATACGAAGATCCATCTTACATTTGACTCTTTAGAGGAAGGCCTAAACAGTGAATATGGAGGGTGGTCCACATTTTGCCTGCTTGTTAGGATTGATCCCCCTGCTCATCCTAGTATTTCTACTTCACCAGGTAGACAAAGATATACTATTCTTTGGGGGTACATAAAACACACCAAACTTTCTAAACTAAGGGCCGATATGCAGTCATGCGGTATATCATCCTGTGATTAAACAAGTCAACACAATTGGATGTTACGATATCATCTACAAAAATATTACCTGACCTATTTATTGTCTCCTTAATATTGTTCACAGAAGTATAGTCCCACTGGATGTAGATTTACTATTTTTAACTCCATTGGGGGGCAATGCTATTTGAAAATGTTTGTGACACAGTATTTACATGATATTCTGACAACGATATTGCTGTATCATATGTTTCAATTGTGACAGATTGCTATCTTGCTACCAAACTCTTAGACCTAATCAATAACGGCCCGACGAGATAGAGGCTACACATTCTACCCCAAAGGTATACCACACATGTACTATGATTCCCCACTCATGATAGCAATGGACAGCCCACTCTTATGACCAATGATGCTAACCTGGAATGCAATTCATAAGCCTCTGACCATATCACACTTTTAAACTCCATTTGAGTGGAAAACCAAATGGGGTAAAACATCAAATGTGTGGTAACCATACCTCTTCATGAAAAATGATGCACCTGTACGAACCACAGTATCCAGAATGAAGGACTGTGTGTTATGTTGTTTTATGCATTAGTGTTGCAAAAAATACCTAACACAGAGCAAAAAATGAATTTGTATTTGCAGCCTGCAAAGTACTACTTTTAAATGAGTGGGAAAGAAATATGCAACATGGTGTAGTAATGATCTTACAATGTTGCAGGCCTTTCAATTTATTGCTAAATTTTAAATGAAACATATTTCCCACTGTAGGATTTTAACTGGATTTACTGTGGTCCGTACAGGTGCATCATTTTTCATGAAGAGGTATGGTTACCACACATTTGATGTTTTACCCCATGTGGTTTTCCACTCAAATGGAGTTTAAAAGTGTGACATGGTCAGAGGCTTATGAATTGTAAGGAGAGAGATGAGGAGAAAGAAAGAGACATGGATAGAGGGAAACTGAAAGAGGAAAAGACAGAGAGATACATACAAAGTCAGAGAAAGAGAAGAAGGGATGTGAGAGAGACAGCACGCTGCAAAGAAAAGTCAGGGGGAGTCAGATTGAGAAAACAGGATAAAAAGAATGGTATAGATAAAGACAAAAGGGGAGAGAGACAGGGGAAAAGACAGAGAGAAATGCATTTGCAGACATGGAAAGACCGAGATAGAGAATGCCAGGAAGAGGCAGAAAGACAGTAGTACTTCTCATGATGGGTAATATGTTTATGAACAGGATTTTGTTGCCTTTATTCAGACTTTACAAACACTTCAGGGCAGCTGCCCCTTGCATGTGATTGGAACGATTGGAAACGGCACCAAGAGGCACAACCAAACATCTAAGCATAAATATGCCTTATAACCAGGGGCAACTAGAATTGTGCAACTGAGGCTGCCTGCTGGATGTCTGCAGACCGGTACATACAACCAAGATTGATCACTCCTTTCTATTGTATGGCAATTGCACCAAGGGAAGAAAATGTGTCTTTATCACTAGCTCACTGCTGCCAAATGTTTTGCATTGATACATCCAGGTGTGCACACTATCAGATCACTCTCCAGAGACCTTAATCCTTGAGTGTATCCAGGCTGCCATTCTACTCAAATCATGGAAAATTAACCAAGAATAAACTCACTGTCGAAATGAATGAGCTACAAACCATAGCAAGACATATCCGTTGGAAAACAGCGTAGCCTCATAGGAAGCAGATAGGACTTCTCTACAAGTGGGAATGATGTGAGAGAGTGCCTTACACAAGAAGAAGATTAAGTGGGAACAGAAGTGACGTGAATCTTATTTCGAAACCTATCACCTAGATACAAAAGACACTCCACTGCCTGAAACAGAAAAGTGCTAAGATCTCTCTTAACTCACTCTTTACCCCCCAGAGCGGGTCATTCCCTTACCATTCCCTTACTCATCTACAATGGCAAATTTATTAAGAAGGTGAAAATTCTATATGCACTTAGCAACTCAACCTTGCACTCTCTGTGCTACCTATCATCTAATATAACCAGGGCATCGTACAAAAGCACCCCCAAAACCAGGGCCACCGAATTATGCAGCTTAAGAGTGCCAAATTATACAGCAGAGTTAAGTAAATTATGCATCAGATTTGAGTAAATGATATGGCAAGAAAAATCTAATTATGCAGTATAAAGCAGCACATTTTGTAATAGTATTACGTCATTATTTAGTAATTTGTAAACACTGTCGGGGTATCGGTTGCATCTCATTAGAACCTGTTTAACACCCAAATATAGCAATAAGCAACAGAAAGGTGACCATTCCAGCTTTGCAAAGGGCCTTCCACCGAGCAGCAACACGTGTTGCTTCATTTTTTATAACTTTTGAACAGTTTGAGCTAGAAACTACTTTTTGTTAATATCTGCAGATCATGTGGTAGATTATGGCTTATGTGTCAAATGTGACAAATCTATAATGATGTGAAAATCACTGCAGCTGCACAATTGAATAAACCCAATGGCCTTACTCAAAGCATACATTAGATAGTTACGATATAGAGTTGTATATTACAGGGATTGGGGAAACCAAACCTGTAGAGGAATGGGAAACCACATCTGTAGAGTAAGATTTCTTTTCATGGCAAGACATACCTCAAGTGGAAACAGAGAAGAAAGCACTACTAGAAAGAAAATATCAGAGGATGAAATTACTTACCCATCACTTAATGGCAATTAACCCAATTGTTGGAGAAAGATTCTATAAGTTGGGCAATGCACAAATGCCTGACATTCATGATTCACTTACACAAGGAAGATGAATCCACTGGTACTTGGATTGTTGTTGTACAAGGCTTGAGGTTGTGTTCATCTCAAACCTCTCTCACGTTCTTATTATCTTGGACAAATGTTTTCAAACTCTACACTTAATCTTTGCAACCTGCTTTGCAAACTGGAAAGTTTCAGAAGCAAAATTTTTTGAATGTACTTGTCAGTGTAGTCCACTGTGCATTTTTATTACTGCCGTCTGACCCTGCATCGACGGGGTCTGTGGACACTTCATCTTCTTAAATCTCAACTATTCTTTTCTCTATTTATAAATGTTGGATGTAAGTCATCCTCTACCCTCCCATATCATACTAGATCTTACCATTTGCACCTACTCCCTTATTCCACATACCAGGCCTTCAATTAACTTGAGAACCTTATGAAAAAGCTACAAATATGTACTCGGCTTTTGAAGGGATCTGAGAATTTTTTTTAGCACTATAGCCCCATCCTTGCTGCAGTCAGGGTCTCAGATCAGAAGCACCTGCTGCTTCTTGTTCCTCAAAAGTGTTTTCCTTGCAACAGGACCCATCCTCCAGTCTGCAACTGACTTCATAAGATCCCGGAACTCCGGCCTCTTGATATTCTAATGGTCCTTGTAATGCACAGATGCCTATTTACACGTTGATAGCTGTCCATATCGAAGTCCTGCCATGAGCTTCCTCTCAAGGCCCATATTTTAACATCTTCAATGGTAGACTGAGGAAATGGCATTGTCTACACGCTATGGAGCAAAACTAAAAGCTTTTGTGTTTTAAAAGCAAATAATGTGAATTGGACAGAGCCCTAATCATCAGGCATTTGTAAAAATGCGTCATGTTAATAATTTTTTTACTTTCATGTAAGCCTTCTGGAACTTTGACACTGTAAAAGAAACGAATTTCTAACAATGAGCCTTCAATGAGAGCTTAGCGATAATAGCAGTTTTAAATTGCCCTCATCAGAAGACCTGGAATAATTTGGTGCTGAAGAAATGTTAAAATATCATTGTTGTTAAATCGGGCAGAATGAGCAGTCTTTACATGCTTCCAGAATAAGAAGATATCGATCCTGTGCCGTGATTCCAACACTCACCAGTTCTTAAAGACAGCAGCTCAGGTCATTTCCCCACATCCTCTACTTTTCTGGATTTCTCTTTGGTTACCCCATTATGTGTTCCAGTCCCCAGCAATATAATTTTTGTTTACTCACATATCCCTGTTTGTAGTGCGCCCTACTGAAGATGCCAACAGCTTAAATAACCTCAGCACCATAACTCCAAAACGTTCAGCTGGTGAAGAGATCGGAGAGGCAATGTAACCCTTGCAGTCTGTGCAAACTCGCCATGGAACTGCCGTATGTTTAAGTACAAATGAAATAATATACACCGTAAACTATGCTTCGCCTTTAAATCATACATCCTTAACAGTTGCACTTGTTTGAGTAACTGCTTGCAGATTTAAGCTCTGCAGAGACAGCCTCTGTTTCCACACCGGCATCCTATGCTGCGTCTCTGTAGAAAGGTGTGTTAGAGGCAGGACCCATCCCCCAGTCAGAGTTAAGAGAACGCGGATCTCTTGCGATGCTGCTTGTCCCATTGTTATGCGAAGAGATGCATTTGCAGCTCTAGTCCGACGGCATCCTGAAGCCTTCCTAGAGTTTCCTCTCAAAGCAGCGTTCACAGACGCTGTTGAGAAAGGCGTCACAGATTTTAGAATCATGCCAAACAAGCGCACCACTCTTTTAAGGCCTGATGACTTTAATCAGTTAACCTCCACGTGTCTAAAACAAACAAAAAAATGAATGTGTCTGTGTGCAATGTTACACATGCTACATACAGCACACAATCTACACAGTTGGGGATTGAAGACACATTTGCAGTGCACCTTTTAGTTGTGTTGATTTTGTATGTACACTTATTTATTGTGTGAACACATAATGTATGCCATGGAGCAGGTGTGCCACAATTGTATATTCAGTGCTACCTCTCCTCCTGCTATAGCAATAGGTACCCCAAACAACTTCCCTGTACTATGTTCAGAACCTAAATATTAACTATGAATTATTTAGATGCTGGGAAGTATCATGATATTTCTTGAAATTGGTGCTTTAGTTTCAGACAACAAAGATCCGAAATAAAAATAGTTGCCCTTGGACTGCTATTTCTGAGCTGTACTGTCTGAAAATAATGTAGTAGCTGACATAAATATGCCGTAAATACGTTTTCTGTATCCACTACAGGCCTACAGAAGCAGGGGCTCACACCAGAACAGCTTGTGTAAGACTATGTTTAAACTCGACAGAAATTAAAAAATGCATGTCGAATTTTCCTGCCATGCTTGTCAAGCTTAAGTTTGGGACTAGCCTGTCAAATTTCCTGCCAGAGTTTTTCCAGCCAGGCCTGTCAAGTTTGGGACTAGCCTGTCAAATTTCCTGCCAGGCATGTCAAGTTTGGGACTAGCCTGTCAAATTTCCTGCCAGGCATGTCAAGTTTGGGACTAGGGGCTTTGGGGGTGTGTGAATTACATCCTAACAGCTGGCACCCTGTTTCAGGTTCTCATGGGAAGCTTTGGCTCTACACGACATCTGTCTTTTTTCAACATCTCAAAGCTCAGGGGTGGTTTTGGTTTATTATTTTATAACAGGCCCAAGCCTTCCTGGGAAAGTGAACATGGTTGTGCTTTTTAAAACATCCTATGGGTTTTTCACCAACTACATTTTAAAACTCCCCTTTTACAATCGGCTGCTTCTACAGAAAGACCCTTTTTTTCAAAAATAAAAAAACACCTCCCACACCCTGGGGTGGGGACTCAGGACTGCCCCGTAGCTGTTCAACCGGCAGCTGTCTGCAACCCCCAGTTTTAAACATGCACAGACATTTCAAGCCTACAGCCACGCAGTTTTCTACACACTTTTAAACACATACACAATTACCCCATGGTTTGCAGCCAAACCTATTACTTTTGGGACTAACCCTACATGTCACCCATTTTTAAAAACCCGAGTGTTTGCGGCCAGCAGTCTGCGCCCAGGCCCTGTCAAATTTCCTGCCAGGAGTTTCCTGCCAAAGCTGTCAAATTTCCTGCCAGGAGTTTGCTGCCAGATCTGTCAAATTTAAGACTAGACCTGTCAAATTTCCTGCCAGGAGTTTTCTGCCAGACCTGTCACTTTTCCTGCCAGAGTTGATGGGAGGCATCACTTCCTACTACTGGTATGCTCTCAAAACTCTTCAGACACTCATTCACGTCCTGTATAGCAACCACCTCATGGCTTTCCACAGATTCCTCAACCTAGTCTTCAAAGCTGTTCATTGCAACTCATCTCACTACTTCACTCAGAAACTCTCCCACTATAGACAAATGCAGAGTGCAGCAAATGCTGCCCTCTGCAGACCTCCATCCACCCCTTCTCAACAGCTTGATTGGCTGCGGCTCATTGCTCCTCTCACAAGCACACAGTGGTGTAACGAAACTCGAGGCCCCCCCCCCCACGCTCCGAACCCAGTCAGGAGCTCTCTGCTGCCACACATGCACAGTGCCTGAGTCCCCCCTGGATCTCGGGGCCCCCACACCACGGGGCTTTTGTTATGCCACTGAACCACACCCATCGGCATAGCGTGGGTTGCCAGCGCCCGGGGCAAGGCAAGAATCCTTCCACTTTTCTTTTAATATGTTGTGCCCCTAAGAATTTTGCGTTCAGGGCAACCATCCCTGTGCTCCCCCCCCCCCCACATCACTAGCCACTCCATATCCTTTGCCTGTGCTAGCTTGAGAGTTCCACTTTCACCCACTCCGCCTCACCACTGTGGACGTGCCCCCGCTTCTCCATCCAGTGACATCCCCTCTCACCAGCTTGCACTGGCTGCAGTTGCAAAGCCCATCTCAGCGCCCCAGCGGCACTTGCCCCAGTCTTCCCCTACACCCACACCCCATCTCACCAGCTGCACTTGCCCCAGTCTAACCCCCTGCACCCACACCGCATCTCACCAGCTTGCACTGGCTCCAAGTGCACACGCTCAACCACTGCCCCAGCAGCACTTGCCCCAGTCTTCCCCTACACCCACACCCCATCACACCAGCTGCACTTGCCCCAGTCTAACCCCCTACACCCACAGCGCATCTCACCAGCTTGCACTGGCTCCAGTTGCAAAGCCCATCTCACCACCCAAGCGGCACTTGCCTAGTCTTCCCCTACACCCACACCCCATCGCACCAGCTGCACTTGCCCCAGTCTAACCCCGACACCCACACCGCATCTCACCAGCTTGCACTGGCTCCAAGTGCACACACTCACCCTCTGCCCCAGCAGCACTTGCCCCAGTCTTCCCCTACACCCACACCCCATCACACCAGCTGCACTTGCCCCAGTCCAACCCCCGACACCCACACCGCATCTCACCAGCTTGCACTGGCTCCAAGTGCACATGCTCACCCACTGCCCCAGCAGCACTTGCCCCATTCTTCCCCTACACTCACACCCCATCACACCAGCTGCACTTGCCCCAGTCTAACCCCCGACACCCACACCGTATCTCACCAGCTTGCACTGGCTCCAAGTCCAGGCCCTCACCCACCGCACCAGCGGTAATTGCCCCAGGCTTCCCCCTCACCCACTGCCCCAGCAGCACTTGCCCCAGTCTTCCCCCTACACCCACACCCCACCGCACCAGTGGCACTTGCCCCAGTTTCCCCTACACCCACACCGCATCTCACCAGCTTGCACTGGTTCCAGCTCTCCGCTTCCTCAGAGGCCTCCAGCTCGGGGTGGAAGAGGAGCAGAACGGCCCGCAAGATGTTGTGGATCATGGGGGGCGGCTCCTTGTAGCTCTTGAGCTCAGCAAAAGACTGGTGGTCGAGCTTCTGCACGCACTCCCGCAGGTCCTGCAGCATGAACCGGTAGAAGAGAACCCCCATGCGGCTCTCCTCTCCGGTGCGCTCCGCCTCTGTGGGGCAAAGGCACATGTTAGGGAATCCATACAGCATTACTGTGCGTTGTACTGCAACAAACAGTAAAAACTTTCTTGTTTTCTTTTTACTTACTGCACTCTGTACTCCCAGTAGTCAGTGTACTCTGTATTGAATGTTCTCTGCTACAAGCAGCACCTGAAGTCACCCTTGCTAGGCTTCGTGCCCTACGCCCTGTTGCCTCTTACTCATACCGCAATATGCTCTACCTTCTGTTGACTCTTTCTCATATCGCAATGTGCTCTACCTTCTGTTGCCTCATACTCATACGCGCTATTCTCCCTATGTCAGGTCAATGTGCTTTCTCCTTCACATACTCTTGCTTCTAACTATTATTTTATCGAATGCTTATTTTGCTTCACACACTTTTGTGTACTCAACCCTCATCATGAAATCCCAGAAGTTATGTGTCTGTGCATTGCTCTGTAAGTGCTGCATGTTGATACTGGTTTGCAATGTGTATATGCCTGCATTACGTCCCAAATCACCTCTGTGCCACTACACCCCAAACACTGTTACTCCCTGTAAGAGTGGTATGACCCAATGAAAGATGGTGGTAAGTCTGATGGCTTCTCACGCCTGCAATGATTGGACTCCACAGCCCTGAGCCTTATTACAGAGTACACTCTTACCCATTGTTAGATAGTTTGGTTAGGCTCTCACCTTCTGGCTCTGATGTTGTAGATATTCGATCTTTGGCCAAACAAGTAGGTCTATACATTAGTAGGCCCCATGCCCTACACAACCTTGAAGACCATTATGAGTTACAAATAGGTTGCAGGTTTTCAGCTGCTGCACTGTGCACAAGTAGTAACTGTTCTACAACAGTCACAGGAACCTTTACATTAAAGGTGTTCCCAGAAAGAAGATATATCAACACAATTTCAGGTTGATTTCAGGACAAGGGTCATCAGGATAAATGTAAACCTCTAACTGCCGTAATGTAGAAAAACCCTGATATCCCCATGATGGCTACTTGAACACTCATCTTAAAACTGTAGCCAAGAAGGACTCCACCCAACTCATGAACGTGAGCCTCCAGTAGTAGATATGTTTTGTTAATTGGTGACAGGTCATATTTCACATGGCTCAGTCTCCGGTGACTGTCCGACCTCACTGTCATCCGTTCTGTCTCGCTCGAGTTGAATTTTGGCCTATGTACTTTCAAACTGGCAACTTTGGCCAAAGAGTTGTGGGTACTCCCCAGGCTGTTTTCAACTATATATAACTATATATATACATATATAACAAAAGTAGCTGGAGGCTGATAACTGTAAAGCTCAGAAAGGGACAGGGCACACTATCAATACATATCAAGCATTGGCATAGCCAATAGGCCTCGCCTTACAGACCTTATAAGCGTTTTGCCATGCAGCGAGACCAGTGAGAGCATGGGTGATGTCAGTGGATGCTATCTACGAATACAAGGATTATTGATGGGTTCGAATACTCACCCAGGTCAGACGACTCTAGAGCATCCCCTCAAGGATGACTGTGGTTGATAGTTTTCAGTGGGTGCTGGATGCCGGATGGCTCATGACATTAGTGATGTAGGTAGGATGGCATTTTTGGATGCTGGGTGTTTTAAGTAAGTGTTGGTGGTGTCTCCAAGTGACGGGATTAGGTGTGCAATGGCTAGTGAGTACCCGGTAAGGGTTTCGGTCCGTAACATGCAGGATGTTGTGAGAGGCTACTGATGGTGATGGGGAATAGGATGGGTCAGCTGTTTATGGAGACGTACAACAAGATCGGATGATGCTGTGCTATATCTGATGGGGTGGAGTGCAGTAACTCAATTATGGACGCTGTCAGCGATTGGTGCCCTTAAGTGAAGTATATGAGGTGCAGTTTAGTCCGTGGGCTCTGGATACAGGGTACTTCAAGCGATGCCTGTTTGGTGCTGTATTTTGTTGCCAGTGATTGATGCCTGCTGAGTAGTGTGGTTGGGAGGCCGGGGGGGAGAGGGGGGGGGGAGGGGTGTCAAGGGTGATGTCAATGGCAATGTGGCCTGTAGTTCCTGTGTGTCGAAAATGGGAATAGGCAATGTCTGTCAGGTTGGTTTCAATCGATGTTTCCTACATTTAACATCTAAGAATCCATTATTTTACTGGCCGAATTTGAAAACACCACATGATTCAGTTGGGGAGAAGCATATTCAAGGCAGGAGCAGGCCTTAAGGAGGACTTTAGCCCCTGCTGGTATCCACCTATCCATGGCAGCAGTGTGGAGAAAGAGGAATCAGTATGCCTGCCAGGGATCACTTTCATTTTATGAATGGGTCCTGCTCGCGCCAGGCTTGCCACCACCACTGGCACGATTTTGACTGGAAGAATATGTAATGCATGCAGCTGCATCCCACTGGGTAAGAGAGAGCCATGCCTCCTAAAACTTGGTTGTAATCTGTAACGCACTCCAATTAATAACAAGCTATAGGGGGAGGAGCTTCGCGGGCGACCAAGATGGCCGCGTAAGCTCGGAGCTCCGAAGACCCTCCGATCCTCCGTTTTGATCCTGTTAATTATCCTGTCCCACGGTGGTGGGAATCAGTTGCGGTGCTGATGCTGATGCGGCGCCCGTTCTCGGATTGAAGATCCGAGCTTCCTGTACCGAGTTACACCGTCGGGAAGCCTGGTGACGACGACGCCATAACGGCCTGGCATTGTTGGGACGGCGGCGGAGCTCCTGTGCGGTGGCATTTCGAGTGGGGACGAACTGCTTTGCTAAGGTCCGGCGACCATACTGCTTTTACTGGAGGCTCGACGTCCCCTGGGGACGGTGGAGGTGCTTGTTGACTTCGACCGTGTGGGGGTGGTGCTGTTGGCTTGACCCCTTCTCGGATCGTACGATCCCCGTCGCCCATCATGGCGGGCAGAGGAGACCCAGACAAAGGGAAGCCTCCGAGGGTCAGCAGGAAACCCTCCCTCTCGCAGCCCACCATCCCTGAACGGTTTTCCCTCTCCAAAGGTCCGCCAGGTGCATCGGGCCGTACCAAAGACCCGCATCGGGACGTGTCCCCGGAAGATACTGAACCCACCCTCCGGGACGTGATGGAAGCCATTGCGGGCGTGAAGGCCGAAATGCACAAACAGCATGAAGTGATGTCCCACAAGGTTGATACCCTCAACTTCATCAGGGCCGACCTCGGGAAGACGAATGACAGGGTCAAGTCACTCGACATCAAGACGTCGATTCTGACTACTGATATGTCTGATGTGCAGACCGAGGTTCGGGACTTGAAGGCCGCTAATTTGATGCTTGCCCGCCGGCTTGATGACTTTGAAGGACGGGCACGGCGTCAGAACGTCCGCATTACAGGTGTGCTGGAGGGTGCGGAGGAGGACGCTGCTGATTTGTTTGTGGAGGAACTGGTGGTGAAGCACTTGGCGCCCGCAGGCCTGTGTAAGTTCTTCTCGGTGGAGAGAGCTCATAGACTGCCTGGTGGCCAACCGAAGTCGGGTGCGTCCCGCGCCCTATCATTGCTAGACTGTTTAACTACAGAGACCGAGACGCGATCCTACAAGCGTCGAGAAGTGGCGGTCCGTTGAGATTTCAGAATGCTGACGTGAATTTCTTCCCTCAGGCTGTACAGAAGCGCAGGCAAAGTTTCATGGGAGTCAAACGGAGACTGAGAGAGATGGGGTTGAGATACTCCATGCTCTATCCAGCGAAACTTCGAATAGAACATGGCGCTCGGACGCTGTTCTTTGACTTGCCGGATGCTGCTGGAGACTGGCTGGACACTTTGCCTCAGCGTCGGACTAATCCTGAGGATCTGTCGGAAGAGGCGTCGGGCGGTCCAGGTTCCCAGGAATAAACTTTACCACATTGGTCTTCTTTCTGCGGAGGGCTCTGCGGATGCCATCATTCACTGACTTTTGTTTTCTTTTTCTATTTCTCCTGTTTTCTCAACTTTGGAGGGTAACGGGGGGTGATAGGATGTCTCCTTTCTCCTCTGGGGGCTTTTTGTAGGTTAGTTTATACGGGGCGACAGGCACACTGCTAGTTGGGGGGGCTTCTAGTCTAATGCAGGGGTGCAGGGTGGGGGGTGGTTGGTTCGTGTGTTTTTCTTTTGCTTTTCCTCTCTTACCTTTCTCATGGCGAGGCTATTACTGTTTTGATTACACCGTCGCGGTGGCTGCTTTCTGGGGGGGATGGTTGGGACGGGGCATCTTCGACGATGGGGGGTAAGACTTTAAATGTGCTTAGTTGGAACGTGAATGGGTTGGGGGATCATATTAAACGTGGTGTTGTGTTACAAATGTTTAAACGTTGTGTGCCCGATGTTATCCTCCTGCAAGAGACTCATCTCGTTGGCAATACTTGCCAGGCTCTGAACAGAAAGGGGTTCAAAATGGTGGCCCATTCCGGGTTCTCTTCGGGTTCCCGGGGGGTTGGGATAATGGTGCGCATGTCTCTTCCCCTGGAGGTGGAGTCCAAAGTGGTTGATGATAGGGGCCGCTATGTTGCTGTGGTGAGCAGGTGGGAGGGACGCACCCTGGTTTTGGTTTCTGTTTACGTCCCCCCGGGTTTGCAGACGACTACCTTTCAAGATCTTGGAGGCGCCATTTTGGGCCTCCCGGAGGGTTTGTTAATACTGGGCGGGGATTTTAACTCTGTGGTTTCGGGCACCCTTGACCGTTTTCCGTCCAGAGATCTGCGCTGTGCACAATCATGGCTCCCGGACTTCATGAGCACTATGGGCCTTATCGACTGTTGGCGGCTTTTACACCCCGCTCAACGGCAGTACACTTTCCACTCGGGAGCACACGGTAGCCTTTCTAGAATTGATTACATTTTGACTCCGGCGGTTCAGGCATCGACCGTCTCTGGGGCTCGCCTTATGGCCAGAGGTATATCGGATCACTCTCCAGTTTGGTTTTCCTTTGACTTTGGTATCGCGGCGGCGACCAGGGTGGCGCCGGTCAATCCTTGGTACTTCCGCAACCCCAAGACTCGAGACCTCCTTGCTAAAGCTATCGACCTATACTTCACTGAGAACACAGGTACGGTAACGTCGGCCCTTTCCCTTTGGGAGGCCTTTAAGACTGTCCTGAGAGGAGAGGCTTTCTCCTTGATAGCCGAGGTGCGCAGACGGAGGGATGAGGACATGGTGCGGTTGGAGTCGGATATTTCAGGTTTGAACTCCCAGTTGGCGCTGGGACCGACACCCGAACTGTTACACGCTCTCTCCCTGAAGCAGTCGGAGTATAGAGCCACTGCCACCGATGCTGCCAAGGCGATGGGCAGGGAACAGCAAGGGAGGATTTATGATGCCGGGGACAAGGCGGGCAAGCTCCTTGCCTGGTTAGATAAGAAAGAGTTGGCTTCCCGTGTGGTACCTGAGATTTTGGGCGACGACGGACTGGTTGTTACTGACCCCAATGCTATCGCCTCGGCTTTTGCCGACTATTTTGAGATGGTTTACACATCAATCTCCGCCCTGACTGAATCGGACTCGGCCTCTTTTTTGGAGGGGGTCGAGCTCCCTTGCCTGTCGGATACTGAGCGTGATGACATGGACCACGGCATTACGGCAGATGAGGTAGCGTTAGCAATACGGTCCCTGCGCTCCGGTAAGGCTCCCGGTCCCAATGGTCTCCCGGTGGAGCTGTACAAGATCAAAGCAGACACTATCGCGTTGCGCCTGAGGAGTATGTTCTTGGAAGCCCGAGAGGTTGGTGAACTCCCACTGGATCAACGCCTGGCCACCATTGTGGTCATCCATAAGGAGGGGAAGCCTAGAGGCCTTTGTAGGTCATATCGCCCTATTTCTTTATTGAATGCCGAGCCCAAAATCCTGGCTAAGTTACTGGCCAATCGGCTCGTGGGTAATGTAAATGTATGTAAATGTATGTAAATGTATAGGCATTTATATAGCGCACTACTTACCCGTAGGCTCCCAAGGCGCTTCGACCGCTGCGAAACCCTTCCTGGCTTCCCTGAGAGATGGTCCCTTAATGGGTATCTCCAGGGTGAGACCAGGCATCCCCGGCGGTCTGGTGGGGCCGTTAGTGAAGATGAGGCAAGCTAATGCCCAGAGTTGCCGAGTGTGATCGCTGATCAGAGTGGGCACCGAGGCGAGAGAATTATCGAGTCTGCTGACCCTGGTCCAGAAACCTGCCGCGCCGGGAATCGAACCCTGGTCCCGGGCCGTCCTCTGCTCTCGGGTCTGCCGCCTCTAACCAGTGAGCCACACTACTTCTGGGTGTGATTGCGGACTTGGTCCATCCAGACCAGTCGGGTTTCATACCTCACCGCAATACTGCCCTTAATCTTAGAAGGCTTCACGCGGTCATGGCGCGGGCGCACATGCTCCGCGAGCCAACTGTCCTGGCCTCACTGGACGCGACAATGGCGTTTGATTCTCTTGAATGGAACTACCTCTGGGCGGTGCTGGCCAAGTTTGGGTTTGGCCCTGACTTCATCAGTTGGGTCCGGCTTCTCTACTCCTCCCCGTTGGCCAACATAACGGTCAATGGCCGCATGTCTGCTTCCTTTGCGCTGGAGCCGCTTGCTGCCTGGATCCGCACTCACCCTGATATTTGTGGGATCAAGTGGTCACCGGGATTTGAAGATCACGTTTCGCTGTACGCGGACGATATTCTGCTTACCTTACCTCCCCCTGTCGGTCTTTGATTGTGGTGTTCGATGCACTGGGTACCTTTGGTGGATACTCGGGCCTGGTTATTAACTGGTCCAAGTCCTACCTCTATGTGCTTCGTGGAGACACTCCACGTCTCCCTAGGGGCTGTGCGATACAGGTCTCGCAGCAGGGCTTCAAGTACCTGGGCATCTATATTTCAACGGATGCCCGGGCACGTTATGCTAACAACTTGCTCCCTCCTCTAGCGCGCCTTCGGCGTGACGTGGAGGGTTGGAAAAGATTGCCGCTGTCCCTGTTGGGCCGAGCAGCATTGTTCAAAATGATGTCCCTGCCGAGATTTTTGTATGCGCTTCAAAACACGCAGGACCCAGTCCCTTCCAAATACTTCAGGGAGATTGAAGGTTTGCAGCGTACCCTTTTGTGGGAAGGAAGGCCGCGCATTGCCGTAGTTAAGTTGACCATTCCGTGGTACGACGACGGTATTGCCCTGCCCGATGTACGCCGGTACTACTGGGCCTCCCAATTGGCGGCTCTTAATCATGGCTTTTACGGACCGGCGGTAAGTCCAGGGTACGCCGTGGTTCGCTGGCTCATGAACGACGGGATGTACTATAGAGCGTTGTACTCTAGATCTCTGGACCGAAAATTGACTGGTCCCACCAGGACCGCGGTGCATTTATGGAGGGCTGTTACGAAGGCACTGGGGTGGAAAGGTAGGCTCACCATGGCTACTCCCCTTTACGACTCCGACTTGCTGGGGAGGTTGTGGCACTCAAAAGGGTTTGATCGGTGGGATTCCATCGGCATTTCCAAAGTGGCGGATGTGATGGCCAGAGGGGAAATTAAATCGTTTGATGCTCTACAGGCTGGATTTCAACTGGGGGCCACGGAATACTTTAGATATGCGCAGTTGAGGCATGCCCTTACGTCCACCCTGCCCTTCGGTGAAAAAGTTCCCGAGTCATCCCCGCTGGAAGACAGGGTGCTGGACGGTCATATGCCGGACAGGTCCATCTCCCTGACTTACAGAAAACGAATTAATGTTCGGACGGACCTGCTGGTGAAAGTGCGAGATCAGTGGATGAATGATGGGATTGAGATGGATGATGAGGACTGGCAGTCTGCGGTATCCTCCCCCAAGGAAGTAGCAATTTCGGCCAGGCTGCGCTTGGTTCAGCTGAAAGTGCTTCACAGGGTGTATGTCACTGGCCCCAGGTTGATTCATATGGGGCTTTCCCAGGATGGCCTTTGTAGGAGAGGATGTGGGGCGCTGGCCACCTTTATGCATACCATTTGGGAGTGCCATGTCATAGCCTCCTATTGGGAACGGGTGTATGCGGTTATGAGTGTTGTGACTGGTGTGGATTTGCCTGCGGAAGCTAGACGCTGCTTGTTGAATGTGTGGGGTCCGACTGATTACAATAATGCCCAAACCCGCTGGGTCACACTAGGGAACATGGTGGCCAAGAGGGACATTGCTCAGAAATGGGGTGCTCCAAACCCCCCTCTGTGAGTCTTTGGAAAACCAACATGGATTGGTGCATGCTCCGGGAGAAAACTGTCTACTTAGCTCGGGGTAAGCCCAAGATGTGGGGGATGGTCTGGGGGGCCTGGAATGCATATAGAGGCGATATTTGTGTGCCCCCGGAGGTGGTCCGGCCGGAGGTTCGTCTCTCACCTTAGCTATTCCCTCCACCCATGTTTCACGTGATATAATCCTGTTTCTTTCTCCCCCCCACAAATGTATGCTCTTTTTGATATGTTTATTTCAAGGTGCTGAAGTTCCCACTCGTCCCCCTGGATATATGCCTTACCGCTCTTCTATTCTCTTCTGCCTTGCCATCTTTCTCCCCTCCCCCCCCCCTCTTCTTTTCTTACTCTTGTTCCTTTTTGATTCTCACCTTGTTCCTTAGGTTCACTTCTATAACATATAAAATTAAACCTGACTGCTCATTTTGCTGTTTTGTGCACACCTCTACGTTGCTTTGATAATGCTGCCTAGCCTCCGGGATGTACGGCTGAATAGCGGTGTACTTTGAACTACCAATAAAGGTTTAAAAAAAAAAATAACAAGCTATAACCAAACGCAAACCCACTTTGAGCATCCAAACTGCGCCTGTGCAACCTGTGCCTCCTTATACTGCACCTGCTTTAGGCTGGCACGACTCTGTCAGAACTCTAGACCTACATTTTAATAGATTGATGGTTTGTTTTGGTTTTTGATGTATATTCTTCAGTCTATTTTAAGCAAGGTTTGTTGCTTTGCTGTTCAATTATGTTTAACACATTTTATTCCAAGACCTTTAGCCATACTATAAGAATATAAACAAAACATATATCTTCCCATGGACTAGTATGTTTCTAAAGATGGTGTGTGGCAAGGGCACAGTCCTGTAAAATGTTTTATTTTGATAGCATCCAGTATACAACGCTTTCACCAGGCTTCGAGGCGCTGCTTGGTCATCGGCACACAGTGAATAATAATTTCTCTTTACTAAACAGACCGAACGTGTTTTAGGTCTAGGGGCCGGCTAGGGCTATCATACAGTGTTGCTGTGCTTACAACGACAAGTGAGGCAGACTATTTATTTAAAGGATTAGAAGGGGCTTCACACACAAAGGAGTGCTTCAGACCACTTTCCATATACTAAGATAAGTAAAACTGTGATTTGATCGGCTAGATAAATAGAATGAGCATAGGAAGAGCCCCCTAAATACTTTTGGGCATATTACCAAGCATAAGTGATAATTATCGCTATGCTTGGTTAGCGGCAATAATTTTATTGCTGTGCTTCGCCTATTTTTATCGCTAAGGTGCCTTGCTATTATCAAGGTTTATCTCCTAAGCGATAAAAATCAGACGAAATGCATGAATATCGCTGAAAAGTCAGCGATATTCATGCATTACCGAGCTAATGCTCTTAGCCATGTTATCCACCTACCATTGGATAACATGGCTAAGAACTGCTCAGGGCAGGCGTTAGCTTTTGGAGATATTCGTGCTTAGCGCGAATATTTCCAAAAGTTGGTAATCGGAGATAGCGATGTTAGCGACTGTTTTCAGTCACTAACATCTTGGCACGCCCACTTTGCATGTCATTAGCGATAATTATCGCTGACATTCAAAGTGGGTCCCTAAATGCCCGCTATCACCTGCAAGCTGTCGCTAACTGGTGTTAGCGACAGCTTGGTAATAGGGCGATGAAATTATCGCCGCATTAGCGGGAAAAAGTCCCGCTAATGCGTCGATAATGGCCCTTGGTAATATGCCCGATTGTTTTTTAAATGTCATGTAAGCATGTACTTGCAGTCCTGCGGTTGGCTGGACTGTTTTCAAGTTAATCTTATGGGAACTCTGCAAAACAAGTCAATGCAAAGATTGACTGTTGTCCAGAATGATGAGTGTTGGCCTCTGTACAGCAGCTTTGAGTTTTGGGCAGAGCATTATCCAAACCCAATTCAATAGCTGAGGGAATAATATGTCCCGCTGTTGGAATTTTCCAGAGGAGATTCAGATCATTTCGATTCTTCCAGTGTTACGAGAGTTTCAGAGAAAAGTTGTTCTGAGGAGATTCTTGCATGTAAAGTATATATAGGAGGCCTGCTATGAAGCAAGCCAAATACACGAAACATAACGAGAAAATACAAACAAAAGGCACAATTAGGAATATTTGTGGAAATGCATACAGGAAACTATCAGAGCAGAGGTGGGTTTTGAATCCATTAGTTTGGTAGAAACTGTACTGCGATCACATAAGGCTCTGGAAACAAAGGTAACACTAAAGTAATACATCTCTGTGAAAACGCTAAATGCAGTCAGTCAAAGTGAAGTTAGCTAGTGGCTGAAGTAGACATTGCCCCATGTTGTTTGTTGTAGTGGGGAAACAAAATGTCAATGATAAAACAACAGACCAATGGATGAAGTATGTTATACATATCATTTTAGTAAATTCAAATGGTCTTGGCTAACAACAGATCTAAAATGGAGGAGATTATACAGGATTTCTGTCATGTATCACTTATGGAAATTCGCCTATCAATGCTGTTAACAATTTAAAAATAATTGTTATGACTCTGTAGGCACAGAACTACTTTGGACAGAGAAATGAGCGGAGAAACCCCAACAACCTGGAGCAATCAGGCTATGTATAGACACGCACCTTCCAAATCAGGCGATTGAAAGGGAGTTGCACATCACCCTGACAATGGATGATATTGTGGTGGACTTCAACGGAGCTCAAGGTTTCTCTAAGTTGGACCTCAATGCGGGGTGAAAACAACTGATGCTGAATCCCCAAGCTGATACATGCAAGCTTTTCAACACATTAAGGTGTAAGGAAGTACAAATGGCTCAAATTTGGAAACTCATATACTGCAGGAGTTTTCAAGAACACCTTCAGGGAGACTCTATCAGAATTACAAGGAGTAATGAATATAAAAATAAAATACTCATCAATAATGGAGGAGCACCTGCAGGCCACTCTTCAGTGGTTAGGTAATTATGGCCTGACACCGGGACAAATGTTCCTTATTCTAATCAAATATAGGATTGTTCTTATGCGCCCCACCTCCAGAGGAATCAGATCCGGAACTGAGCGATTGACAAACACAGGAGAGCTCTTCTGGGGACGATTTTATGTATATTAAACTTTATGGTCATGGGTACTATGGAGGAACGAATTTGAACGTATGTAATGTACTCTGTGACACTGGTATGGATAACACTAGACCTGATGATACACAAGATAAACATGATTGTAATCGGCTGTGATTTAGCGCAAATAATAATAAACATTGTTTCACAAAAAAAAATATAGAATTTTTGGGCTATGTCTTCATGAAAGACAGGTTAAAAGTAGATCCCAGGAAGTCTGATGCTATCCAGCAGGCGCCAGCCCTGTAGAACGGCACAGAACTTTGAAGTTTCCTGGGCATGCTATTGTGGACTTTTCCTACTAAACCTAACAAAATTCACAGAGCTGCTAAGAGCCCGAACAAAGTCAGACATCTGAAGGATCTTGGGCCCTCACAAACTACAAGAAGATGCTACTGACAAACACCTTGATGGAGAGAAAACCACTCAGCCGATAGTAGATGCCAACCCTGACAGTGTCGGGGCAGTGCTCAAGCAAGAAAGAAAGCCAGGTCAGTTGGTCCCCCTTGATTTTGCCAGTAGAGCTCTCAAAGCGGCAGAAACCAGATACACCCAGATTGAAAGTGGATTGTTGGCTTTAAAGTAGTGGTCCAAGTATGTTCATCTCTACATCTGTGGGAGAGACTTCAAAGTAATTAAGGTTTATAAACCTCAGTCACCTTATCTGGAGGCACCACACCTCAACCCTCCCACGTGAATTGAGCGATGGGCAGGACAGCTGCAGTAATATTGATTTACTGTGGTATACCATCCAGGGGCAAAGGTCGCCAAACTTCCTGTCACGCCGCCCCAATACACCGGGAGATGATTTGAATGACCAGGATCCAGCCACAGAAGACTACATATTGATGGTGAGTGATAGCTCATGACCCAAAGTGCTCACCACTGACTAGATCAGCCGGATGACTCAAGATGACGAGGTCCTTCAAAAGACCATCCCCTCTCTAAAGGAGGAGCATGGGGGACATTATTGTGTGATGTGAACCACTGGTTGGACACACACAGGGTATAGCTGTCACAGCAGTGGATAGAGGGGGATGAACTAAGCGTGACAGTGGATGGTCTGTTACTGAAGCGTTAGCGGATTGTACTACCAGAAACGTTGCACTAGATAGAAGTGGACTTTCAGCTTAAAAAAACACCAAGGAGCTGCTACGACCAAAGCACACCTGAAAAAGAAAATATAGTTCCCCGGGCTGTGATGACAAAGATGCATTCTTTTTGAGCACTCATGAGCTCCACACAGTAAGACTGAAGCTCAGTAAGTTTCTTACCCACAATTGCTGTTACAGATACTGACTGCAAATACCCACATGTAGGATATGCATGCAAAGGCAGGGTCTGTGGAGCTTATACCTATGATGATGTTATAAATGTAACTCAAAGACAATACTCACAGTGAACAAGAAACACCACCTAGGTAGTCAGCTGCGCCCACGGATTCTGGCGATCAAACAGGAACATGCA
Organism: Lissotriton vulgaris; assembly: GCF_964263255.1. Taxonomy (NCBI): domain Eukaryota; kingdom Metazoa; phylum Chordata; class Amphibia; order Caudata; family Salamandridae; genus Lissotriton; species Lissotriton vulgaris. The sequence continues at coordinate 338,546,090 of NC_141687.1, read as the reverse complement.
AGGCAGTAACAGCAAGGGGGTAGAACTAAACACAAGCACAATAGACAAGGAGCTAGCAAGGAGGAGTGCTTAACAGGAAAGGAAGGAAATCACCGGGCACATGTGGCAGAAAGCAGGTAACAAACATACAAGGTAACAGAAGTAAGACAGCAGAATAGAAAGACAGCAAACTAGAACTGGAACCAAGGAAATGGGAAGAAAGGCAGGGGCTGGAAAGGGATATAGAGAAGGGGAGGCTACAAGGGTATACTAGAATAGTGCAGGTTAAGAAATCAAGAAAACAAAGTCGCATAGAAGGCAATGCTGAGACAGGAACAAGAAGTGCGCTAAGGCTCAGGAGTCAAGGCAGCAAGGCAGACAGTGCCAGTTCAGGATCAGGGAATTACCAAAGCTTTAGGAGTCAAGGTAGCACTGCAGGCAGTGCTAGTTCAGGAAACAGGACATAGCTACAGCTCAGGAGTCAAGGAGTCAAGAGAACACTGCAAATAGTGTAAATCAGGAACAAAAAATAGCTGAAGCCCAGGTACAGGAACAAAGATTAACTATAGCTCAGGAACTCAGGAAACAAGAGCACTGCATGCAGTGCTAATTCAGGCACAAGTCAGGAGACTTCCTACACGCGGGTAATGGCGATTGCGATCGACCGACACGCTATACGGGTAAGATACTTCTTAAAGCCACGTCCCGCTACAGTGTTTATTTGTCTCTTCTCAACAGCTCTGCGCTTTAATTAGCGAATTCCCCTGAAGTGGCAAAATACCCTTTCAATTAAGGTAGGACGCAGGCTTTACGCATTATGTTCATCACTAAAAAACACCGCGCGGTGCTTTCTATGTTCTATCCGCACCAGAGAGGCACTCCGCTATTCTAAATAGGTTGCTGTACCTGCTATCTGGGTCTCGAATCTTACTTTTGAAAAGCCCCGCTATGAACTAGGCACTGTTTTATTCTGTGTTGGGTGAATAACCATTACGGGAGGACGCAGGCCTTATGCATTATGTCTTTATAAAAAACACCGCGCCGTGTTTTCTATGTCCTCTCTGCAACGGATAGACATCCCGCTAATTTAGTGAGGACACTGGCTCCTTGTATTTACCATTTCAATAACTCCGCTACAAAGTACGCACTGTTTATTTTGTGTTGGGCATTACAGCTTTGTTACAATGGAATAACGTTTTCTTAGCATTACTAATGTCTTCCTTTGGGCCCCAAGTAAAAATGTACTCCTTTCATAATAACCTGCTGAGTATTATACACTCTCCCTGCCGCTTGCAACGACTGAAACCCTCCAACCCTCCCTCCTTGTATACTATACTCTTTAAAAAAACAGAGCCAGACTTAAACCTGTTCTACAACAGAACAATGTTTAAACTTTTCCCCGCTAAATGCGATGAAAATGTATTGTGATTAAAATGTATCTGTGTAGTAATATGCAATTCTCTTTCAGAATTCGAAAAATGACAATCTGATACTGCACAAATAGTGTGAGTACAACTTCTATGTTTGTGTGTTTTGTTTTTTGTACAAGTCCTGACGAAGGCTCCATAGACCCCTCGGGCCCAAGGAGCTGAAACATGTCGACGTTTTCTTACTAAATACTTGTAGACCCAGTAACTTGGTCTACGTAAAGTACAGTCTCTTTTTAAACCATAGTGAAAATATACCCCCTAAATAAATCCTTGGGGTAATTTTCCCTTTTTTAACCAATTTTTGCACATCACCTTTTTTCACTTTTTTGTTTTTCTTTTCGCACTGTGTTTAGTGGGGAAACCCTCATATCTCTGGACACTGCACCATATAATCCAGAGGTGCCTCGGGTGAGGCTGGCAGCTTACACATAGAAGATCAACCCGATGATAACTGCCATAACTACAATGCGGGGCGGATGAACCATATATACCGCACCTTCGAATGCATTGAGTTTTTGAGGGTACTCTTCATCCTTTAAACCGATGGATAGAAGGTGTAACTAGTGTCCTTTTTCACTTTTTGATTAAACTTGTCTCATACCCAGGGGAAAGAAACGGACACTACTTTTTCCTCATCCGTCCTTCCTTGATGAACATATATATAAGCAGCGCACAGCTGCGGGATCCTACATACTAAATTCCAAACTTTCTAAGTAACCAAGGTACCATGGAGGGTAACACGGGACTCAGTTTTGATGCAAGTGATATAGATGAAATTTTGTCAGGACAACCCCTTTTACAGAATACAGACCTGGCTGAAGCATTGGCAAAAACAGATGATTGGGAATCACTGACAGAAAAGAAACGCGAACAAATAAGAACAGCTATACACGGTATAATTATGACTGGGTATCTGAGAGCTAAAACTGCACCGAAAGGGCTATGGGTAAGCAATGCACCGCGAATTTTCCTCCACGATTTGGTATTCCGCAAAGATTGGTCCTCCATTTCTTGGAAATGCACTTTAGATTATCTTGTGCTAATAATCAAGACAGCTAAACGTCTCTCAGAAGCACTTCTAGCAGAAATTCAAGAATGTGAAAACAAACTTAAAAATGGAATAAATCCATCAGTTTTTAAGAAAAGGTTGGATGAAATTAATAAAGAGCTAGAAGAAACAAAAGAATTCATCATGCAAAGTAAACTCCAAAAATTGGGAAAAGATCTCAAGAAGTTCAGTCAGGAGAAGATGCATCCGTACACCAAAGATGACTATAATCCTCAAGATCAGACCACTGATGATGAATCCATTGGCAAAAACTCCTCTATTAATTCATCTTTCAGCTCAGATGACAACAGTAATAAGAGAGGAAGAAACAACTTCAGATACCAACGACCCAGAAGGGGTAACAGATGGCAACGACCATACCGCCAGAATTATAACATACCATACTACCCACCATTCATCCCGCAATATGGTGGATGGATAGACCCCTACAATCAAGGGATGCAACAGATGCAACATACTGGAGATCATCAACAAGGTACACATCAACAAGAGCAGCCTTTTTTATCCAGGGGCCACAATCAACCCAGAGGAAAAAGAAAGTCATTAACTTGGCGCGACCAACAGAGAAACGTACAGACACGGAGCATGGCAGCTGCCCAACCGTCAACCAGCAAGACCAATCCCTAATTGTGAACCTTTCAAATATTGACTTAACGGAGGAACAGACCTCTGTCCTGAACAAAGGATTGGGATTTGTACCGACCCCCAGTACGGACACCTTCAAGCTGAAGTGTGAGTTGTCAGAGTTCTGCAGAACTCTTAAGCTAAAAGCCTTTTTTTCGGGCAAAGAAACACCACCCAATGAAGGTGACACGCAACTTAGGAGGAAATCCACCTTCAATCCACCAACAGGGAGTATACCTCCAGAACTCCACACTTTTGAACAAGCCCTCCTCAAAGGTGTAGACACTATAACTAAAAAAGAAAAAATAACTTATCAGAATCTCACAAAGAAAGAACGTATGGCTCTAGAGACACTAAGGAATAGCGATAATATCGTGATCAAACCAGCCGACAAGGGCGGAGGCACAGTAATCCTCAACAAATCTGATTACGACCAACAGTGCCTAGTCCTCCTGTCAGACACCAGGTTCTACGAAAAGATAAACACTGATCCTACAGAAAGACTACAAAACGCCATCTCCATCATGGTGTATGAGGCAGAGATGAAAATGTGGATTTCAAAGAAGGAAGCAGAATTCCTTATACAAAAAGAACCAAAAATCCCATATTTTTATTCCCTACCAAAAACTCATAAAAATAGGTCACCGCCCCCTGGACGACCTATTGTTTCAGGGATAGGCTCGGTCCTGGAGCCCCTATCTAAATTTGCCGATGAGTTTCTCAAACCTTTGGTACAAAAAACAGAAACCTACATAAAAGATACCAGAGACCTCTTGGTGCAGATCATGGATACCCCCTTTGATCCGAACACTATGACCCTGGTTGGACTAGACGTCGAGTCATTATTCACAAGCTTACCACAGGACGAAACTCTACAGATGCTGGAGGATGTACTGTATATGGAGGAATGGCACTATAACACACCAAGACACTTTGTTCTACAATGTTGCCAAATGGCTCTAAAAGAGAACTTTTTTGAGTACGATGGTCATCTGTATATGCAAGTCCATGGAACTTCCATGGGCAGCGCCTTTGCGCCCTCGGTGGCCGGACTGTATGTCAGCCAATTTGAATCCCAGTATGTCCTAAACGAAACCAACCCATTCTCTTCCAGTATTTTATACTGGAAGAGATATATAGACGACATCTTCCTGATTTGGGATATCAAAAAAGATCTGCCCAACTTCATAATTTGGCTCAATAGCTTGGATCCTTGGCTGAAATTCACCTATACCAGCAATAATCAGACATTTGATTTTCTGGACGTCACTATTTTTTCTGAAAACAAAATACTGCAAACCAAGACTTATACGAAGCCAACGGCCAAAAATAGCCTATTATCATATAAAAGCTTTCACCCTAAACCTCTCAGGGACAACCTGCCGTATAGTCAATTTTTACGACTGAAAAGGAATTGCAGCAAAAGTGAGGATTATAAAATTCAATCAGAAGCCCTCAGCTTAAAACTGAAAGACAGAGACTATACTGAAAAAACCATCAAGCAATGCAAAAAAAGAGCCAGCAACCAACCCAGAGAGTGTCTCCTACAAACGCACCCAAAGGAACCAACACCAGACCTTACCACCTGTGTGACAACCTTTAGTCCAGCAACTTATGCTATACAGAAACTTGTAAATAAAAATTGGCATATTGTAAACACAGGTAAATTTGACTGGCCAAAACCCAGGTTTGCAAACCGCAGATCAAAAAACCTTAAGGATACCCTGGTGCACACACGCCCCCAAAAACCAAAATCATCAACTGAAACGAGAGATGCTACAATGATGCCAGTAACAGGACATTATCCATGCGGGAGTTGTGCAGCCTGCAAGACAACATCTGCCTACAAGACAGTACAGTTATCTGACAGTTTAACATGGACACAAAAACAACACACTACATGCAATTCCTCCCATGTTATATACATGGTGAGCTGTCCCTGTAAAAAACAATATATAGGGATGACATGCAGAAAAATTAAAACAAGAATCAGCGAACACAAAAGTAACATTAGGCTGAAGAAAAATACTACTAAATTGTGTTCACATTTTATAGAAATGAATCACTCCTGTGATGACATCCACTGGACAGTGATTGAGATGTTGACCGACAAGTCAAACAATGCTGAAAAGGTGCTATATGAAAAAGAGCAGCGGTGGGTGGACCGTCTGCGTACCTGTGAGTATGGTCTAAACGACGACATCGCATGGCACCATTTTGCACGATAAATTCTCTGTCTAAACAACTACCTGTAAACACCATTCAGTCAACAACTATATGCCAAATATAACATATGCTGATGCCCTTAGTAATACAAATGTTTCCCGACACTACCTACCCAGTCAATAACCATAAACATTGCCAAGGCCCGTTTCTCCTAATCTTACTAGCCTATAGATAAATCCTAGTAATATGAAAGCACATTTCTTGCAAATGATGAGGCCCCCTCGTTATGAATATACAAGCCCCTTTTTTCTATAACGAGATGATGTACTTACATGTATATATTTATATACAATTGTCTACCTGTAACATTATCTACCAATTAACGAAGTCACAGGTACACTACCACCAAGTAAATAAAGAGGCCCCTTTAAATAATTTCATCACTCGTAACTTTGCCCCTTTAAAAACAGCGCTTCCGTAACACCATTGCATCCGGGGGCAGAGCCAGCACAAGTCAGGAGACTTCCTACACGCGGGTAATGGCGATTGCGATCGACCGACACGCTATACGGGTAAGATACTTCTTAAAGCCACGTCCCGCTACAGTGTTTATTTGTCTCTTCTCAACAGCTCTGCGCTTTAATTAGCGAATTCCCCTGAAGTGGCAAAATACCCTTTCAATTAAGGTAGGACGCAGGCTTTACGCATTATGTTCATCACTAAAAAACACCGCGCGGTGCTTTCTATGTTCTATCCGCACCAGAGAGGCACTCCGCTATTCTAAATAGGTTGCTGTACCTGCTATCTGGGTCTCAAATCTTACTTTTGAAAAGCCCCGCAATGAACTAGGCACTGTTTTATTCTGTGTTGGGTGAATAACCATTACGGGAGGACGCAGGCCTTATGCATTATGTCTTTATAAAAAACACCGCGCCGTGTTTTCTATGTCCTCTCTGCAACGGATAGACATCCCGCTAATTTAGTGAGGACACTGGCTCCTTGTATTTACCATTTGAATAACTCCGCTACAAAGTACGCACTGTTTATTTTGTGTTGGGCATTACAGCTTTGTTACAATGGAATAACGTTTTCTTAGCGTTACTAATGTCTTCCTTTGGGCCCCAAGTAAAAATGTACTCCTTTCATAATAACCTGCTGAGTATTATACACTCTCCCTGCCGCTTGCAACGACTGAAACCCTCCAACCCTCCCTCCTTGTATACTATACTCTTTAAAAAACAGAGCCAGACTTAAACCTGTTCTACAACAGAACAATGTTTAAACTTTTCTCCGCTAAATGCGATGAAAATGTATTGTGATTAAAATGTATCTGTGTAGTAATATGCAATTCTCTTTCAGAATTCGAAAAATGACAATCTGATACTGCACAAATAGTGTGAGTACAACTTCTATGTTTGTGTGTTTTGTTTTTTGTACAAGTCCTGACGAAGGCTCCATAGACCCCTCGGGCCCAAGGAGCTGAAACATGTCGACATTTTCTTACTAAATACTTGTAGACCCAGTAACTTGGTCTACGTAAAGTACAGTCTCTTTTTAAACCATAGTGAAAATATACCCCCCTAAATAAATCCTTGGGGTAATTTTCCCTTTTTTAACCAATTTTTGCACATCACCTTTTTTCACTTTTTTGTTTTTCTTTTCGCACTGTGTTTAGTGGGGAATCCCTCATATCTCTGGACACTGCACCATATAATCCAGAGGTGCCTCGGTGAGGCTGGCAGCTTACACATAGAAGATCAACCCGATGATAACTGCCATAACTACAATGCGGGGCGGATGAACCATATATACCGCACCTTCGAATGCATTGAGTTTTTGAGGGTACTCTTCATCCTTTAAACCGATGGTTAGAAGGTGTAACTAGTGTCCTTTTTCACTTTTTGATTAAACTTGTCTCATACCCAGGGGAAAGACACTACTTTTTCCTCATCCCTCCTTCCTTGATGAACATACCTATGACACTTCCTGTCATACAGCATTTTTTAGCAAAAGTGCATTTGCCCTGGCTGTGTCGTAATGCTTTTAAAAATTAGTTTTAGCCACACTGCAAAGCATCTGTGCTGCTGCACTGCATGGCCACACAACATTGCAAAAAGCCAATAGATGCTAAACAAAGAGATGGAAACTGTTCCTCTAGAGTTAGAGACTAGGGAATCTAGAGGGGGAAGCCAACCACCAGCAAGTCAGTGGTGGTGGAGGGAGTGTCTGACTTGCACTAGGAAGAAGAGGGATGGGGGATCCCACTTTTGTGGAGCAAGGGTCCTCACACACCCAGCAAGCTAGGTGTCATGCTTCATCATCTGGACCTGCTCCTCATTGGGCCGGCGCTGCAATGCCAACGGGCACCCACGAAGGGGCTCTTTATCGGAGATCTTTTGTTCCTTAGCCGTTTGATGAAGTGGGGGTGGGGGGGTGTGGCCCGTGAAGGTGTAGATATGGTCGAGTGCAGTGAGTGCGTTATTTTAAAAAAGGTTGAATATTCCAAATAAAGTTCTATTCCGGCTGGTAATCCACCTTATTAAAAGGGTTTTAGAGTGGCAGTTCCCCTAAGAAGGGGTAGTCATTTGACATTATGCTTTGCTCTCTGGATCAACATGTTTCTTGCCCTGTTGGTTGTAAGATACCGTGGCAATTCTTCAGGACCTATTAATGTGATAAAGTGAAAAAAGGGGTGAGTATTTATCTATACTAAATGGTGCTCCTAGTAGCTAACTACCATCCAGGAGGCACTACTTATATATGCTTTTGTAGTGTCTGTAAGAGGACCTCCCTACATTCAGTGAAATTCCTCAGCTGGGGCTGTAAGCTTTACGGGCGCCTTCGAAATAGGAGCCATGTCCGAGGAGGAACCACGCTGGAACACCTACCCTCGCTGCCCGTTTCAGGAAAGATCCACCATCTTTGGAGGTCCTCTTACAGACACTTTATCACATTATTTGGTCCTGAAGAATTACTACGGTATTTTATAACCAACAGGGTAAGAAACATGTCGAACCAGAGAGCAGAGCATAATGTCAAATGACTACCCCTTCTTAGGGGAACTGCCGCTCTAAAACCCTTTTAATAAAGTGGATTACCAGCCGGAATAAAACTTTATTTGGAATATCCAACCTTTTTTAAAATAATGCACTCACTGCACTCCACCATATCTACACCTTCACGGGCCACACCCCCCCACTTCATCAAACGGCTAAGGAACAAACTATCTTCGATAAAGAGCCCCTTCGTGTGTGCCCGTTGGGCATTGTAGCGGCGGCCCAACGAGGTGCAGGTCCATATGATGACGCATGACACCTAGCTTGCTGGGTGTGTGAGGACTCTGGTTCCATAAAAGCAGGATCCCCCATCCCTCTTCCTCCTAGTGCAAGTCCGACACTGCCTCCACCACCATTGACTTGCTGTTGGTTGGCTTCCCTCTCTAGATTCCCTAGTCTCTAATTCTAGAGGAACAGTTTCCATCTCTTTGTTCAGCATGACTCAGCGGGGCACGGATACTGGACCTCTTTAAAAAGCCCTCTTATCCCCTACTTTGGTATAGACAAAGTCAATAAATCTCATAGGCACGACCCATTGGCTTTGTCAATGCTTGTTTTTTTCATGATATTTAGAATTTAACGCATTTGCTGAGATTAGATATGCTTTTTTGTTTTTGTTCACTTAAAACTACTTCCATGCTCCCTTTGGTGAGACGTGACATTAATGTAAATAAAGGCTGGTGGCCAGACATACAGAACCCCCAAAAATGACTTCCTGTTCTCTACAGATGGCAGCCAGCTTGAACCACAGCTTTACATTTTTGGAGAAAATAAACTGAATCTGCAGTGAGACCTTAGAGGCAAAATCTATCCGCTCTCACGACTGACAACAATTCTGAACTGCTCCCCATTATTACAGCGGGTGTACTTGTCACAGCCACCAACTTTGGGGTAAACCTTCTGTCGCTGGGGGAGAGGGCCCCCCTAATGGAGGTGAGTGAGAACCAACATGTAGATGTAAAGACTGCGTCTGTACCTATTTCCCAAAAGAAAATTCTAACAACTAATGAAACCTCAGAACATTGTAATACACCCAATGATTCACTTAGGACATTCAAAACCATTGGCCAAATTCACAAACCCAACAATGCAAAGAAAAGCAAATACTTCCTGCAAACGAGTGTGGCTTGCAAAAGAAGTGTGGCACCTCCACGCGGCTTATAACGTAAATCACAGATGATTGCAGGAATTAGTAACAGCTTGCTTATTCAGCACACACTGCAAAGCAAAAAGATCTGGCTTCAATATGCGAATGCACGCAAACTACATTTATGTATGGCATTGTTTCCTTGTGTAACCACATTAAAGCCAAGCCTATTTGTATTGCAGCCACATTTTTAGGTTTAAGCTGCTGCGTCCTTGTTGGTGGGTACCTCAAAATGAACATGTGTCTGTGACTCACGCACGATTCAAACTAAAATGCTTAAATATCCTGCTGCAATGAAAGAGCTAAACAAAAAGGTTTGCTTTCTTTATACAATTCAAGTATGAGATAAAGAATATATTGCATTCTGCTTCAATGTACTTTGAGAGCCCCTCATGCAAATCAATGAAAGCATTCTGTGGGAGGCGGAAGATACATCAAGCCCTTAATAGAATAAGGTCAAAGAAATACTACTCATGGGGAAGCCAATGTCCACTCTTTGTGTGCTTTAAAGAACTAGTAGCAATAGGTCCTGCAACCAGCTGCACTGTGAAGCCAGACTTAAGAATAAGTCACTAAGTCCAGTAATTCCTAAGAACTATTGCCCCTATATCCGACCTGCCACCTTTGCCATAATAAAAGTTGTGTAAGAGGACTGTTCTTCTATTAAACACCCTGTTCCAGGCTGCATTCTCCAACTCACCGTGATCTCCATAGCTTTCGGCCACATTCAGGTGGTGCCTTTTCTACTTACTGTTCCTGTCTTCTTCATGCCCCACTACGCCTGTGCTCACTATGACAGAGTGCGCTTGAATACAGGTCTCCTCCTGCTCATCGACCCAACACCCTGACTCAGGCCAACGTTTCAAAATCAAAGCATTATCTACGACATGAGGGACACATCTCCTGCAGAAGACGCGATGTCTGGATTTTAGTGATCTGTTGCAGCTCTTCTTGGCTTCTATGACTATGCTGCACACTGATGCGGCATCTTTTCTATTGCTGCCGCCGCTTCTATGTGGCCCCGTTCTGTCTCTGCACGTGAGCGCACTGTACGAGGACAGGTCTCCTGTTGAACAGGCCGGCACCCAGACTCCAGGGGGCAGGTGGCGTCAGTGACACAGTGTCCCAGGACTAATTTAAAAGATATTAGAAAGAAAGAAGGGCTAGCTAAAAAGGTTTTTAAAAACTATCCTCAGTGAAGACATGTATTAGGGAAAAAAGGAGGAGGCAAATATTCGATTTTTAATCTGTCTACGAGGTACTGGGTGCAAAGGACAGTATTCCAGTTTCCAACAATGGTGGCGATCAGAGACATTTATCTTTTTGGAAATATTGGCGAAATCCTATAGATGCAAGTGATTGATGGGTATCACAGCTGCTGTGGATGCAAATGCAAAGGATACATGTTGAATTAATTCAAAGACTCTGTTTTGGGTACTACTTCAGTGAGTTTGCTATTGACTAATCTTTGAATAGACCACGTTTAGCTTTTATTCAGATTTGATGTATGTTATGACTAAAGACACTGAGGTTGCCTCATTTATGTCATGATTTTGAGTGACAGTCTGCGCTTACTAGGGTTGATCTCAAGAGTCTGTGTACAACGCAAGCGCTCAGTTGGGCAATGCCAGGAGAGAGAGCGGTTTCCAGGAATGAATGTCCTACCTCCATCATTGGTACCTCGTTCAATGCTACCACAGTCATGATTGGGGAGGTATACCATTGGTAGGCTTCTGTACTGGGCTTGACCTATTAATGATGACGTCTGCAGAGAGCGACTGCAGGAGCATCCCTGCAGACCCTGTGATGAGCCGGATCTGGGAGGCCTAGAAGAAGCACCACAATGTATCTCTGGTCAGCAAAGATGGACGAGGCATGCACGTGTGCCTGGAGTTGTGTAATATATGATAGACAGTGACGCAAACCCTACCACGCAAGAGCAATGAATGAAATAGCCTTTTACTTGTGCAGCCAGAAGTGCATTGGGGCTTTGTTACCGGTGAAAGGCGCTATACAGATGCTACCATTACTACTATTCTTGTGCCTGCTTGGGGATATGCTTGTGGCTTTATATGACTGTATCTGTTCCTACTTCTGCCTGCTTCTACATGTTTTACAAAAGGGGGTGGTGATGAACAGAGTGTCTGAATTGATTTTGGCCACTATAGGTGTGGCAGGGTATACTCAGACATGAGTCCCTTTCTCACTGCTCCATCAGGATTCAAGCAAGCCGGGCCGAAGAAGGCTGAAATGCCAGAAACCGGTCCCCGGTAGCTTGTCTCCTTTCTGGTAAAGAATTGGCTTGGTAGTTTAGTCTGCCCTGTTCCCATCATGCACTGGGACTGGAACAGACTAATTTGCATACAGCCAGGTTCTGAAACTGGGATGGTGCAGTGAGCTAAAAAACGGTGTTGGATCTAGCCCTGATCTCTTGACTGGGTGAGAGCTTTCTGCTTAATTCAGAGACCTTGTCCCTCACCACCCCTTGTTGTAAATATATGCTTCTACATGTGTCTGTGTCTCCATATTGCTGCATTTATGCCGTATGGTGCCTATTAATACTTGAGGGCCGGTCCCTCCTCTCGTGCCTGTCTCCATGGGGCTGTGGGAAGGGAATCCCTCCTTTTCTGTTTGATTAGATCTAGCTTGCTTGTGAAAACCATGCAAATGAATGCAGTGATGGCTGCTCATTGCGCGTCTGTAGAAACTATAAACCTGCTGAGAAGTTGATTTGGAGAAAGAAAGTCATCATGTTTCATGTCCAAGGAATTCATTTAAGGGATGTGCAAAAACTGTAACGGTGGTAAATGTAGTGTCCTGCTAGGACACAGTCTAGTTGTGTATATGTAACCCTACACTAAACACCCACCCACCACAGACGTCACTGGGTCAGGTGACGCTGTTAATAAAAGAGCCAGAGCGCACGTGCTCGTGGCCAGATCTGCTATCCCCTAACTGGTATCCTGTGTCATGCTGTCCTACACCATGTGGGCCTAGGGCCCAACTTTACATTGGCGACGAACTTTACATTGGCGACGAGGGTCCCGCAGGGAAGCGCCCGCAGCGTGCACAGAGCTAACGGGCGCTAAGCAAACAAAGCGGAGCCACCCGCGTTACACCAAATCCTCAGCGGAGCCCACCCGCGGTCAACCACCAGTGCCCATAAGTGTATGTATGCCCGTAAAAGCGGCAAAGATGACCAGCGAGTGTACCCCCTCCCCTACGGACTGTATGCGGCCAGGAGGGAAAACACGGGGAGGTCAGCAACATGTGGTGAGCTGCCGGGCATAAATATGCAAAGCGGAGCCCTCCCGTAGCAGCGTCAACGCGAACCCCACTCACACACACTGCCTAGAAAAGAGACTACATCCAGTTTAGTGCAGCCCCAAGTAAAAGAAAACAGAAACGCTTACCAGGGTCCAGGAACGAAGCCCGTAGCGGGTGTGAAGCTGCCGGGGGTCAGTCGGAGCGCTGCCATCTAGTGGCCAAAGTGCATCACTGCGCCGAATACAGAGAAAGAGGGCAATGGAGAGAGACTGCACCATAAACACTGGTGTGCCCTACAGCTGCAAGCTGCATACTGCCCCAACTGAAAAAGGACAATAGAAAGAAATGGGACTTACCTGTAGACAGCAGTAACTCCAGCCCCCTCCTGCACACTCCATAGCAGAAGCAAGTCCTGCAAGCCCTAACAACATGGGAAGGAAAGTCACCAAGAGGAGGCAAGCTGTTGCTGAAGGGAATCCAGCCCACACTGCCATCTAGTGGTCACTAGGTGGTATTGCACCCAAAAGAAGCCACAAGAACAAACAAGCACAAGTAAGCACAAGGGACAGCCTACAGAGGTAAAGCAAGCAGCTGCAGCAAGGGGCCTCAGACTGTGCAACACCCCAAGGAAAGCATCCAATCTCACGCAGCAAGTAAGTGCGCAACCACGCAGAAGGCACCCACACACACCAGCAAAGGGTCTGCAGATGCCACTTCCAACGCGACGTGGGAAAGAGGCACGAACGCCTCACCAAGCATCCAAACACTGACAGAACGTCTGGAGGGAAACGCCTGCCAAGCACTGGAAGAACGTCCAGGGAAAACGACTGCCGAGAGCAAACGACGGAGAGAGCAGCGACGCCTTGTGGCCACAGGTGTTCACCGCAGCATCAACCACTCCTGCCAACGGTCCGAAGCAGCAAGTCCCTGACAACAGCAAAAGCAGCAAGTACCCACCGACTCGCAACAGGCGTCCAAGAACCCACCAGACAGCACCAGCGCAAGCCCGCAATGAGAAACTGAGCAAACCGTGTGCAGCAACACTGCCACGCTCAAATGAGGACAAATGGGAGACCGCACAGAACCGCACCACAAAGCACAAGAACGCGACAAGCGTCCAAGAATTCCACACCCGCACGACAGGACTGCGCAGCACTGCGCCGGAACATGCCAGGAATCAAGAGCGCCAAAGTGACGCTACACAGCGACACGCCAATGCCACGGGACAGCACACAAAGGTCCCCAACAGAGACAGCGATGTCTCGCAGCAACCGGAGCGCCATCGTCAGCACGCATGGCAGCATGCACCAGAGTTGCACCAGGAGCGGTGACGCAACCCTCCTCCGCGCAGACAAAGCGCGCCAACGCCAAAGCACCGTGACGGTGAATAGCGACCACAAAGAAAATAGCACAGCATGGAAACTCATGCCCAAGATGAAAACCGACCACCCAGTCTGGTCACCAAGGAAAGAAAAGCAACAACAGAGAAGATACGACGACAGGTCTAGTCACCAAGCCAAGTGAAGACAGTGTCCTACCACATGGACAAGACCACGGAGACGACATGTAGAGGGCCCGCTATATGGAGAATCCTGGTTAGCATGAGAAAGCAAGAAAGAAGACCGGATCGCGTCGAGGAAGAGAACGAAGAGGAAGAACGGAGTAACACAACATCACTCCACAGAGGAGGAGAACCACAGCACACAGGAACATCGGTGCTGTCCAAGGAGCATCGCAACATCCGTGTGGATCCCAGTAATCCCTACAACCTGCATTCGAGGAGACCAACCACTGAAGAACTGCATGGGTGCCCCGTGAACCTGAAGCTTACCGAAGCAGAGCATACCCGAGCACTAGACAATCCACCCTTGTGGACTACACAAGACTCGACTGTGGCCATGTCCGAAGTTCGGCAGCGACCCGTACAGCCCACGCGATCAAGTGGCGGTCCAGGGGACAAGGGCCTCGGCCGCATATCCTGTGAGAGAGGAATCCGGATGGGAGAGGTGCAGCAGCGGCAGCTCCACGACAGGCAACAGGAAGCATGAAGGCCCCAGGTAATCACCTGGCACCGAGAAACGGTCTGTTGAAGACACTGAACCCATGTCCTAACGGCAAGACCATCCTGGCGGATGACATCAACACCCCCGAGGACATCATGAGAGACTTGGTGGTGAGTCCGTTGGCAGTTCGGCAGCGACGCCTTTGCGCGGCTCATGCGAAGCCCGCACGGTCCACCCGGTCCCATCGTGTCCGGCAGAAGGGTCCTCCCAGCGTCTCTAGTGAGAGAAGAGTCCAAGCAGGAGAGGCCAGTCTTCGAGGCTCCAGTGAGAGAGGAGTCTGGCAAGGAAGGCAAGTCAGAAGTTACTTGGCCGGACGGAGATGTGAAGGCATCAAGATCAGCAAATCCAAAGAAAGACCCCTCGTGACATAGTCGTCTCCTACAACCAACAAGCGTGTCATCCACTGGACTTGGAACACCTGCGAGACCCCTCAAGGGTCACACCCATCCTGCTCCCAATGCTCCAAGTGATGAACACTGTATATAAGCGTCAACACAGCAAGACACGGATGATCTGAAGTACACCGCCGAGGTGAAGCTCATCTGACTGATTTTATAGTTTTGGAACTTTCAACATTCTCCCAGCTGATCGCTGAAGAAGATCTGTTGGGGCTATCAAATGTCATTGTTCTGTTTTCTTGCAGGTTGGACTTTCGCTTTTTTTTCTTTCATTAAAGTTTGGGAGGAATGTAGTGTCCTGCTAGGACACAGTCTAGTTGTGTATATGTAACCCTACACTAAACACCCACCCACCACAGATGTCACTGGGTCAGGTGACGCTGTTAATAAAAGAGCCAGAGCGCACGTGCTCGTGGCCAGATCTGCTATCCCCTAACTGGTGTCCTGTGTCATGCTGTCCTACACCATGTGGGCCTAGGGCCCAACTTTACAGTACACCTCCTCTCCAACATCGGCGTTTCCCCTTTTTCATCCGAAAAAGAAGCACATTTAGCTAAAATAGATTTTTCTTTGGTAGAAGAGAGTAGTAATTTATGGCTAATTACCTAGCGCTGACCAGAGCACAGAGCTGACTCAATCCCAGTGCATCAATGGCATAAGCCCGTACCATCAATTATTCCCAAAATACGGAACGAGCTGCAGACGAGAGATCCTGCTTTTTCCATGGACTGCACGTGTGATCTTTCAGCGTGAACCTGTCACTGACTTGTGACACTCTTGACAATATGAGCTTTAGTGAGCGATACCTCACAGGGGTATATCACAGCCAGTGACCTCAGGGGGTGATATTGATAAGAGATTCACCAAGGGACAGTGGTGAGCTCAGAACACTGGTAACAGGCTGATACTTCTAGTGCCGCATAGGGAATCCAACCCTTCTGGGTCAAAATAAAGGATGCCATGAAATTCAAATTCATGTACAAATAAGTGGGTGTATAGAGAACTACATTCCATGTAATGAAGCATTTACCACACCGGGAGCATTAACCTTGCAGTCCCTAAATGTTCCCAAGGTCAATGTCCACAGGAAAACCCTGCCGAAGTTTATGTGAGAGAGGTAAACGCACAGGGCAGGGGCGGCTCTAGGCTCATGGCGGCCCTGGGCAGGGAGCGTAGGTAGGGGGCCCCGGAAGAGAGGGTCCGGGTGGGGCGGAGCCCCCCGTAGCTCTGGAAGGTGTTTTATTAAAACGTCCAGAAAAGGCGTTAGATGACCAGTACCTGCGGCTGCTCCTACCCTTCCGAATTCGTCTCAAAACGATAAAATTTAGGAGGAGGAGGGTATTGTGACACACGACGTGAGGGACTGGCACAGACGGCTGCAGTGCCAGGGCCATGACAGGGGCCCCGGACCCACAGCCCACCCACAGAGAAAGAATCGGTGGCCTCTATGCCCGGAAACATTAATATCGATACCATATCGAATATGGTGTCTTACGCATAGTGGATGGCCATGTCCGTGGAGGAACGCAGGTGCGGAGGCCAGTGCCGAGGGGGGGCGGGGGGGCGGTCAGGGTGTTTGGAAGTGAAACAGAGCCGGGCCGCCAAATACCTGCCAGGGTCACCACGCAAATATGTATCCATCCTCAGTGGATTATTATATTAAGGATATATATTGGCTTGGCGGTCCCTAGGGTTTGGCGGCCCTGTGCAGGTGCACAGCTTGCACATGCCTAAGGCCGCCCCTGCACAGGGGTTGCCTGGAAATATAGCATTCAGTGAAGCAGACACCGAATTCCACATGTTAAGCCTCATTTATGAGTTTAAACTAAGAGGTTTCACCGAACCTGAAAAATATCTCACACTGGGTTGCAGCATTTACGTGGCCAGTGAATTTCTACTGTCCCTCTGGCCCACTTCTGATTGGGGCCTTGGATGCCGCGAAAAATAAATGGTACTCCCTGTATTTTCGAGCACATTAAATCAGTGTTATCGGTTAGAACTTAATAGTACTTCAAAGACCAATTTACGGGATAATCTGGGGTCTCTCCTACGGAATTATCTAGATAATTAATGCAAAACAGTGCATATGAAAGCATACTTTTACCACATCCTAAAGACCTGCACATTACCTTCCATCTCTGCGTGAGTCTCCCTCTCTCATTCCCGTTCCATATTCTCCCTTTCCCCATCTTTCCGCTTTCCATATTCCGCCCTCTCGGTTATTGTCTCTTTTCTGCTACCCACTTCTCCTTTCTCCACTTACTAGCTCTTAAGCCTGTCACAATTTCCTTCGGCTTGGTCTCTCTTTATCTCCACCTTTCACTTTGCTAATGGCACTGAATCAGATGGAGTGTCAAATATACAATTACGCGGACGATACCCAAATCATTATCCAGATCGATAACTCCCCTTTAGCCCATATTAGAGTTCAGAATATTCTTAAATACACTGTTAATTGGATGACTGTCAACTCTCTGAAAATCAATCCAGATAAGACGGAGGTGTTGGCCGTCACCTCTGTCACCAACCCATGGAGCAGCCTTTTTTGGCCACAAGAATTGGGCAAATACCCCGAGCCAGCCTCGGCAGTAAAAAGCCTAGGTATTAAGATTGATAACAAATTAACTATGGCCCTGCAAGTCTCGACTACAGTGGGTGTCTGCTCAAACCTACTAAGGCAGCTGCGGAAATTGGCCCCCCTTCTTACCTCGGATACTCTTAAACGAGTGGTAGTAGCACTCAGCATATCCAGGTTGGATTATGGTAATTCACTCTATTTAGGGCTACCAGACTACCAATTGGCCAGACTCCAGAGCATTATGAACGATGCGGCTCGCCTGGTGTTCAAGGTCCCCCGCTGCACCCATGCCTCCCCCCTGCTGCGTCAACTCCATTGGCTTCTGATTAGGCAACGTATAAAATTCAAAGGACTCTGGAGAAGTGTGGCTCAGGGGTTAGAGGCGGCAGACCCGGAAGCTGAGACCGGCCCTGGACCAGGGTTCAATTCCCCGCCCCGACGGGGGTTGGGCTCAATAATTCCACGGACTCGATAATTCTCGCTCCGGTGCCTACTCGACTCATGGGTTCACACTCTGCGACTCTGGGCAATAGCTTGCTTAATCTCCACAACGGCCCCTCGCGGCGGGATGCCTGGCTTTCACCTTGTGGATATCCTGCCGGGGTATCTCACAGTGGAATACCAGGACGGGTTCCCTAAGCAAGCGCATAGATGCCTGCGATGTGGGCGATTTGCGCTATATAAATACATGCACATTTACATTTACATTTACATTGCACATAAAGCCATCTTTGGCCAGGCACCAAAATATATCAAAGACAGCCTAGCCAATTATGTTCCAACCAGAATACTCCGATCCTCGGAGGCGAGGCTCTTAGTCTGCCCCCGCTCCCGCCTGGTTTGCCTCGGTGGCAGAGCTTTTTCCATCAGTGTTCCACAGATCTGGAACAAGCTCCCTGTTAGCATCCTAAAGGAACGTGCCCTGTTCCCATTTAGGAAACAACTAAAGACCCTACTTTTTAAGGAAGCCTGGGCCTCGCAGTAAGCACTGTCTCCCTACCATTAATTCAAAGCAGTTGCCCTCTCTCAAGCGCTTAGAGACCGTTGGTGATAAGGCGCTATATAAATATAAATTATAATTACAATTACAATTACTTTGTTACCTTTCCTTTGCCAGTACCCTCTGTCTAGGACTCTTTGTCTCTCTTCTTTTCCACTCTAGATGTAGAGAACCTTGAACGTGAAGAGGCCAGAGTGGGTAATGCAGTCTACAATTAATGGGGCATGTCAGAGAAGGTTGTAAAACAGGTTCTAAACAGTTTCAGTCATGCCAGTTTCCACTGGCAGCAGCACACCGTTTCCCTAGAGTCCTGGTCAGTCGTATGCTTCGTGTATATGTTATGTATACGGAGGCCGCTTGTCGTGAGGAAGAGCGATAAACAAGTATTTTCTGTTTTTATGAGTATAGAATCCAGCTGTATGTCTCCACGGGAGGTGCTCGGTACATATATACTTGCAGATCCACAATAGCAGTCCCCCTTTATACAAATAATAGCCCTTTACGCTTCACCCAAAAACATGATCCCGATTTATGGAGTCACATCATCAAGATTCAGCCTCTCTAATGGCATATGTGACCGTGGCTGACAAGTCCCACTTGCTCATTTTTCTCTCTAAGGAACACTTTGCTGAGAGAATAGGAAACACAATACCAAAAAAAGGATATTCTGAGCAACCCTCAGACTTCTATGCCCAATTTATTTCAGGAAATCAACATTTTAACACATCTGGATGGGAACTAAACGAAGATAAAACCGATGCTCTTCCCTGACTAATCTCTGCTTTAAACACCTTAAAGAGTGCAAATTCAGATGAAGCTCATCCCAAACAGCCTATTTAAAAAACCTTTTCCAACACCATTCGAACATTTAAGAGATCAAGAAGAGAGTGACGCCATAGTTTCCAGCGAACCTGTCCCGGTGGAGATGACTGGACGCGATAAAAATAATAGTCACTGCCAAGATACTACACTCCAGTTATGTGTTTCCCCTATCCTTTCCTATCTCGTTCTCCGTCACCTCAAGCCTTTGCCACTACTAATAATCATAAAACCTAGCCTGTCCTAAGTCGGATGACCGCCATCAATAAAATCCTCCACAAATGAGGTAAAATCCTCAGCCTAGCCAAGAAAATGTGTCTAAATAAAGGTTTATGGTATAATAATGATCTCAAAATGACAATACAATGCCATTCCGGGAGCTCACGGATTAACAACCACGTAATAACTATTTGATGAAGAAATAATCATCTAATTGGGGTTCAAAGTGTGGCAACAGAAATGGGGTGGAGTGATGATGGGCAGAGTCATTAAGAGCAGAGTCTAACAGTCGAACTTATGCATTTACATTTTTTTAACTCTGCGACAAAGAAATTGTCAAACGTGACACTAAATCTGTTCTGGTTCAATTGGGTTCAAAGGTTGCATCTTAAAGTATCTTATGGGTTTAAGGCACCTGCTACAGTAAATCACAGTAAAATTGTGTGCCCAGTAAATCACAGGGAACCATAATAATATTAAAATAACTCTAGTGATTAATGCACTCGCTGTAAAGATCTGTATTGATTTGCTAGCCATTTTATTCCCCTTGCACTGGCTTGTGCTGGGGGCTCCCCTGACTCTTGGTTGGTCTCGTTGGTTATGAGGCCCATGCTTTGCCTGCCTGCCTTGGTGCTCCCTCCTCGTTGTTTCTGGAATTGACTGGACTAGTCTTAAATCCCTGCCTGGTTTCAATTGTGGAGTCCTCCTTGCTCTCCTGATTCTCTGTTGTGATCGCCTGCATTGTTTACTGTTTAGGCACATCTGCGTGTTGATGATCTTGGTGCTCCTTTGGTGTTGGGTGTTACGCTGGCTGGTCTGCCCTCCATCTTAGGAATTCCCTCTGCCCACATCTGGGCCCCATCCTCAAAGGCAACCATTTCACCTTATGTGTAATATGCAGAGAATTGGAACCTCTCCCCTTCATGGAAATCAAAGAAGGACTTCCTTGCACACTAATACATTTGTAATGATAATGTGACGGTCATCTTATTAAGGATATTGGTCTACCTATAAGCTATCTCTCGCAACCTACTTGACCAAATATTCCATATTTAGATGCAACAAATATTAGGCCAGGGCTAGTGAAAAAAAGGCTTTGGAGTTGCATTTTCCATTGTGCGCCCCTTTGATAAAAATGCCTCAACGTATTGTCCCCTATGTCTAAATTGAAACAAGTCCCTACTTTGCCATTTTACCTTCTCTTGAAGATGCTTCACGTCCCCCAAAACAAAACTGAAGTTCTGTCAACAATAGCAATCATAGGACTCTAATGGCTAGAAACCTTACATCAGAAATACATCTCACATCTCCCACAATAGCCACAGTTCCGGAGGTTGCCATTGTAACCTTCCCTCCTCTCCTACTCCCTTGCCCCCCGCAGGATCGCTTCTCGCTTGCCCCTCCTATCTGTGTATCTTGGTCGCAGACATGGATCCTAATCCCTTGAGGACATTTGAAACCAAACTCGAGTTGGCTGGCTACAATGCTTATATAATTAAGTACCCTCCCAATCTAACGAAAAACGCATCCAAAAGCTTTAAGCACTGACTGCTCAAATCTCACCTAGAAACTCTAAGCTCTGACCCATACGTCTGCTCGAAAAAAGAAACTATAATAAGTGACCTCATCTTATACACTAAAAGAAGAGCTCAATTGAGGAAAGAAATTTACTCTCAACTCCTGATCACTACAGTTAAGAAAATCCCATGGTCAAAGACTCTTGGTAGCACCCTCACACACCTGCAGAGCAGATGCAACCATCTCTATATGTAACTAGTTGTCCGGGTATGAATTGCTTCCGGCAAGTAGTATATTGTTTTGTAGTATTTTGTTTTGATAGCATTTCTTATCTGTGACAGGCCTGTGAAACGCTCCGATTCACAGTTCACTGCTGATGCACTTAAGACTGCGCGTTCAGTAGTGTGTGAACTCGAGTTTCCCTACTTTATTTTTCCTTGCAATATTATATAGCGCGAACTCGACAACATGACATGAGCACAATTTACATTACAGAAGAACACATTCATTTGTGGTAGGCACAGGGAGACAAAGCAATTTGCCTGGAATCACAGGATGTTGAGCTGAAGCCGAGATTCAAACGTAGCCCCCCCGCTCTAAAGTTCGCAATTCTAGAACTTGTGGCAGGAGGTGTGTCTAAAAGTGTATGTCGTGCTGGCCATCAATGAGAGAGACCTGTGCATTTTTCAAATGGGTGGTGAAAAAATATGAGTATGTTGCTGGAGATGTGGGCCGCCGTGCCACCAATGTACTTACCGGAGGAGGGTAAACACCCATTATTCAGCAACTTTCTTTCCACATACCATCACTCCGCATACTTTCATTACGAAAGTACCATGACTCCGCAATGCCATTATAACGTATGGCATTACATTTTATATGCTTTTACCACGCATACATTTACAACGAAATTTGTTGTAAATACATGAATGGTAAACACAATTTTTTATGTTTGGATAAGGTAAGTATGGGTATATGTTTTGGGGTACTGAGGTATATGTTTTGGGATGTTTGGGTATTTTAAGGGTTCAGATATAGTTTTGGGTTATGGGGTACAGGGGTAGTTTTAGGGTTTAGGGATAGGTATGGGATTTTGGGTACATGGGTATTTTTAGGGTTCAGGGCTAGGTTTTGGTTTTGGGGTATAGGGGTATTTTTAGAGTTCAGGGGTAGGTTTGGGTTTTGGGGTACAGGGGTATTTTAAGGGTTCAGGGCTAGGTTTGAGTTTTGGGGTACAGGGGTATTTTAGGGTTCAGGGGTAGGTGTGGGTTTTGGGGTACAGGGTTATTTTTAGGGTTCAGGGCTAGGTTTGGGTTTTGGGGTACGGGGTATTTTTAGGGTTCAGGGGTAGGTTTGGGGTTTGGGGTACAGGGGTATTTTATGGGTTCAGGGCTAGGTTTGGGTTTTGGGGTACAGTGGTATTTTAGGGTTCAGTGGTAGGTTTGGGTTTTGGGGTACAGTGGTATGTTTAGGGTTCAGGGCTAGGTTTGGGCTTTAGGGTGCAGGCGTATTTTTAGTGTTCAAGGGTAGGTTTGGGTTTTGAGGTACAGGGGTATTTAGAGGGTTCAGGGCTAGGTTTGGGTTTTAGGGTACAGGGGTATTTTTAGGGTTTAGGGATAGGTTTGGGTTTTGGGGTACGGGGTATATTTATAGGGTTAAGATGGGTTCGTGTTTAAGGGTGTTGGGGTATTTTAAGGAGTAAGGGTGGGTTATGATTATGGGGTGCAGGTGTATTTAAAGGGAGCAGGGTGGGATTAGCACACGATATGAGACATGGCATGAAGGGCGGAACGTACCACACGCCCCCAGCGTTTGTCACGCCCCCAGCACACGCCCACAGCACAACGCAGACACACCCACAAGGGACTACTTTGCTGGCACGGTTCTTTTACCTTTTAAATGTATATGGTGGGCGTCTGCATAGCCTATGTCTTTCTGCTGCAACTGCCCTTTCCAACGCTGTATTAGGTGTTGTGATTGGTGCAGTGGTTCCTGAGATTACCCGCCTCAAAGGTTTGAGCTCTCTCTTTATTATATTAGTATGGATAAAGAAACTATCCTCATACAACCCTCAGACCGCAAACTAGAAGTTTTTGATGACATTTTCTCCATCATCAAAAATTCTCTGACTAGCAACAAATCTTACCTCGCCCTTGGCTGTCCTAGCTCTTCAACCAACCTACGGGAACATCAAGTAATGTTTCTCACATATCTTCTTCTCTTCAAACACCTCACACCTTACCCCCTCACTCCTCAAATAACTCCACACACTTTGTCAAATTAGACAATTGGGGCCAAATCCAAACAATTTCTTCAAACCCACATAGAGAACCCAGGCTCAACTCCAATGCTATAAACACATCCAACCTTTAGTGACTTTCCATCACACAAACTAACTCAGCTGACACCAATCCATACCTCAAATGCATGCTTCTCAACTGCAGATCTGCAGTGAAACATGCAGCAGACATTGCTGACCGTATCCTTGCACAGAAGCTTGACCTACAAATCCTTACTGAAACATGGCTTAAATGACCCCTCTGAACCAATCCTGGACACCCAAGTCCCACCTCACCACAACATTATTAGAATGGACAGAGCTAATAAAGCAGGGGCTAGCATCACCTATATACACCATAACAGTCTTTTAGTGAAACAGGCTCAAACAATGGCTCCATCCTATTGTGAATATCTATGCTTAGATATTATAAGTAAAAACAGGTCCATATGCAAAATGCACACTACCATTCACCAGGTGACAATCCCTCATTTATTTAATACATTATGGAAATCATCTCATCCAATGTGGGTCAGCAATGTTCCCAGATCTTCCTGGGAGACTTCAACCTCCACTGTAATGACCCAGTAGTGAATAGCCTTAAATACTTCCTAGCAGACCTCTGGGCAAATCACTTAATCTTCCCGTGCCTCACAAAAATGAATGTGTGTCCTCATGTAACGTAACTGGTGCTATGTAAAGCACTCTGATACTCGATTCGGGTCAAGTTCGCGCTATATAAAACTCTGCAAAAAAAAACCGAATCCAAATCTGCAACATTCCCACCCACATCATGTGTGCAACCTTGGACTTAATCATTGCTAAGGTCAATTCCATCCAACTGGAATTGATCGTGCCGTGTGACTGGACTGACCACCACCGCATCACTTTCAAAATCAAGGCATGTTGGAGTAGAAAATGAACTCAACTAAGGAAACCCACACACTGTAAAAGGAACATGCGAAACACAAACCTGAAAAAAATGTTATCCCTCAGCAATAATGTCTTGCCTCCTCCTGTTGACATGTCTGATATCCATGAACTCACAGTCCATTACATCAATTCCATGTTAAACATTGTTGACGCAATTACCCCGCTACAACTAAAAGAACTCCCACCAAAGACTCCAAACCATGGTTTAATGGTAGCCTAAATGCTAATAAACACAATCTGAGACTAGCTGAATTATCGTGGAGATTTTCACCATCCCTCAAACACCTTAAGCATCTGAGATCGATGAGGAGCATTTACAACAAACGGATCAGAAGTGCAAATTGAATTTCTTCAGAAATCAACTAGATAATGCCAGAAATCGCCCCAAAAAACTATTTGAGTTAGTTAAACTACAATCCAACAGCCAGCCCAACCCTCCCATAATAGGGTCTAGTCTGCTGTCAAATTGCAAGGAACCTGCCTCCTTCTTCCTTGAAAAGAGGAAGAAGATTGAAAGTGATTTGCTGTCAACAATTGGCCACTCCAAGGTCATTCCTCATATTAGAACCCCCCCAACACCTGGTCCTTGAGCCCTTCCACACCGTTGGACCCCTACCCCCAAAAAAAACTTCTTGGAATAAATTCAAAACTTTTTATGAATCCAGCCGCAATATTCTTACAGCACTGAAACCCTCAAACCACTTCAGAGACCCTCTACATGTGAATTTCTTCAGTGAAATGAGGAATTCAATACTTCCACTTTTGACCAAGATAGTCAATGCCTCCCTACTTCAAGGCTTGATCCCTGATTGCCTAAAGTCAGGGCAGATGACTCCTATTTTGAAAAAACCCACGGCGGACCACGAGGACCCCAACAACCTCACTTTGGCGAAGCTCCTCGAGAAATGTGTCCATGTCCAGCTTTGCAACCACATAGATCAATTCCATCTCCTTGACCAATTCCAATCTGGCTTCTGTCAGGGTCACAGCACTGAAACGGCTGTTATTCACATAGTTGATGACGTGTTAAAAATGCTGGATCTGAATGAATCTTGCATTCTAATCCTCCTTGACCTCTTGTCAGCTTCTGATACTGTCAAACATGACAGCCTCCTATAGCTTCTGGAATGCAGAATGGGTCTATCTGGGTCTGTTTTCAACTGGTTTGCACCGATTCTCCGCAATAGAATGCAAAGTATCAAGGTCAATTAGTCCCTGTCCAAGTTCACAATAGTCGCACTAAGGGTACTGTGGGTCTACGGTACAATAGGCCAACCATGGTCTCGTAGTCGTCCCCCAATTCGAATTTGTCCATGACTGCCCGCAGGTATGGCCACTCCACCGAATCAAATGCTTTCTCTAGGTCCAGCACCAGACATCCGGCATGTGGCCATTGATGTGTGGTGTACTCTTGTATGCGGAATAGGCGGCGGATGTTATAGGAGGTGTGGCGCGTTGGTACAAACCCATTCTGGTCGTGATGTACTAGGGTTGGCACCAGAGGGGCCAGTCTTCGGGCTAGCGTGGAAGCGAGGATTTTATAGTCTGTATTGAGGAGGGCCGGGGGACGGTAGGATCCCAGTCGCTCGCCATCTCTGCCGGGTTTGAGTAAGGATATGAAGGTAGCCTCATTAAGCGTCGGGGGAAGGGAGAAGTCTTCCGTGGCCGCAGTGTACATTCTTAACATTTGGGAAATGAGGATGTTCGAGCCGGCCTTGTAGAATTCGGCTGGTAAGCCATCTGGGCCCGTAGAATTGCCATTCGAGAGGTTGAAAATGGTGTCCCGGAGTTCCTCGGGGTCCAGTGGTGCTCCGAGGTCAACCTGCTGCGCAGTCGTTAAGGTAGGCAACTGTAGGGGCAAGAGATACTCGGCTATGTCAGGCAGTGGGATACTCAGCCGGGAGCAATATAGCCCCGAATAGTGATCTATGAACGCCTCATGTATTTGGCGCTGTGTGTAGAGTAATCTACCCCCCTCCGCCTGTATCGCTGATATGGGGGTCGTGCGGTCCTCTCGTGCAATCAGCCAGGTCAACAGTATGCCAGGTCTGTCACCCTGTCGATGTGTGCGAGCAGAGTGTGCCGCGTAGTTAATGTTGCGTAAGCGTTCCAGGAGGCGACCATGTTCCGCTTTGGTCTCCATCAGGCGATCATCCGCACCCCCCACCGCGTCCCGTTCATGGCCCAACAGTTCAGTCTCTAGTCGCGTCAGGTCATCCTCTAGCTGTCGTCGCATGCGCCCCTGTGTGCCCAAACAATGTCCTCTGGCCACCACCTTAAATGCGTCCCATTCGATCTGGGGGGAGGATGCTGTGTCGGCATTGAGCTCAAAGTATTGAGCTGTTTGCGTGAGTAGGGAGTCGCGGAAAGCCGCGTCTAGTATGAGGTCTGGTTGGAGGCACCAAGTGGGAATAGGCGGGCGTGGATGTTCCCATGCGATTGCCAGTGTGTGGGGGTTATGATCTGAATGTGTGCGGCCCATATATTGCGTGTCTGTGACTAACGGGAATATGTATCGGTCTAAGCGTACATGTAGGGCATGCGCACCTGACCAGTAGGAATATGTCCGTGTTGTTGGGTTTCGTGACCTCCATGCATCGTGGAGGTCCCATTGCGTGGCCCAGTTGATGAGGGTTTTCGTGGTGGTGTGTGCCTGGGCATTGGCTGGGGGTACGGAAGATCTCTCCAGACTCACATCTAGGACACAGTTGTAATCGTCGCCCCCTAGAATCCACGGGATCCCATGCCAGGCCGCCAGAGCCGTTGAGAGGCGAGCAAAGAAATTGCCCTGGTCAGTATTTGGGGAGTACAACGAGGCCAGCACTACAGGGTGCCCATCGAGTCTGCCTCGAGCCAGTACGTACCTACCCTCTGTGTCTATCTGTGTGTCCATGACCGCCCACTGGTTACCTGGTCGGATCCAAAGGAGCGCCCCACGAGCAAAGGAGGAATACTCAGTGGCGTAAAGTTGACCACGCCATCTGCGGCGCAGTGCATGTACCTCTGCCTTATTTAAGTGTGTTTCTTGTAACAGTGCTACGTGAAATTTGTGGCTTTTCAAGTAAGAATAGATCTGGTAGTGCCTCGACGGTGTGTGCATGCCCCTGACATTCCACGTACATATCTTGATTTCAGCCATAGTCATCGCTTGTGTAAGAATCACCCCCTCCACCCATTCTCCACCTCTCAGGTGTGAACCCCCATTGATATCTTGGCATCTCCCCTCCTCTCAGATCAGGCACAGGCACTGTCACATGTAGGAATAACCCAGGCAATTCCCCGAAGGGTGGAGGCGGGATAAAAATCATACAGTCCAAACAATGCAAAACAGTAACAAATCTCAAAAGGTCGGCTTCGCAACATATCGCCGTCCAAACACTCTAATGAGTTAAAGAAGCTATACAAAGCAAGGGGGTGGTAAGTGGTTGGCATCAATAGCGATATTGTAATATTGTTCACAATAAGGAAAAGAGGAAAGGAACAGGGGGGGGTTTGCTACCCACCCCAGGCCGGGGAAAGTTTGCCACAGCTGGTGGGAGTCCCCAGTTGCCAACCCACCCGGTTGAAAAGGAGAGTATGTCCGCTTACAGTAACATGGTACAGGAGAGGTAGTGCGGAGGCTCAAGTCATTGGCAAGTAGTGATCGCACATCACTACAAGAGTTGTAGCCCTGGCAATTGGAAGAGTGTCTCAGTGTCACCTGACAAGTGCGTGCGGTGGTTGCAAGGGGTTACTCACTGCGTCTCGCCGGTGCCAGTGTTCGCAGAGCAAGGGGATCTCACCCTCACCCCTCTCCAATGAGCCTCATGTAGATCATGGTGTGTCAATGCCGTGCCATTGAGGCCAGCTGCCGCAAGGCTTCGAGTCTAGGAGTTTCGGAGGATTCCCCTCAGGCCAGTAGGTCCACCGTCTGTGGTGTGATGTCGGGGAGATCGGCGGACTGTTGAGAGTCCGGCAAACCATAGATGGCTTCGTCGTCGCTGGGGAAAGCTCGTGGGCTGGCATGCGGCGCGGAGGAGGGTGCTGGGGACCTGCTGATCTTCGATACTTTGCGCAGTGCGTCTCGTTGCTCCTGTAGAATCTGGTCCGCCGGGGGGGAACACGCAGTCGCCTCCTGTGAGTGTTGTGGTGTGGGCGATTTGTGACGTCGTCGTCGTCTCTGCCCTCTGGAGCGCGTCATCGTGGTGGTGCCTCTAGTCCTCCTGGGTGTCCACTCCACCCCACCATCCAGCCAGGCCTCAACTTCTTCGGGATCAGTGAAGAAGTGTGTTTTGTCCTGTGCCATTATGCGTACTCTAGCTGGGAAGAGGAGGGAGTATTTAAGGCCCAACTATCTCAATCTGCGCTTTGCCGCCAGAAAGGAGTGTCTCTGTCTCTGTACCTGGATGGTGTAGTCAGGAAAGAACATCACTGTGGCGTTATCAATCCGGATGTCACCAAGTTTCCTGTACTCGCGCAGGATAGTGTCCCGGTCCCTGTAGTTGAGGACGCGGAGGATCAGCGGTCTGGGGTTGGAGCCCGGGGGGAGGGGCCTTGTAGGGACGCGATGTGCTCTTTCCACCACGAAATAAGGCGATAACACACCCTCTGGCAGGAGGCCTCTTAGCTAGTCTTCCACATGTCCGGTGGGGTCGGTCCCTCCCATTTCTCCGGTATGCCAACCAGCCTGATGACATGCCCGTCCTTCCGTGTCCTCCGCCCGCTCTTCCAGGAATTCCACCCTGTTCAGGAGGTCGCGGACATGCTTTTCCGTTTGACACACTCTGGGTTCAAGATCAGTCACGGAGCCCTCCAGTGCCGTGGTACGGTCCTGTAGTTTCTTATGATCAGCCTTTAGATGAGTCAGGTCAATCGCCACGTTATCTATCTTAACCTCCAGGGAGGTGCGAGTCTGTTGAAGAGACGCTTCTAGGCGTTCCATTACGGCAAGTACATTGTCCAATTTCGATGTCACAGCATCAGAAGCCATCTTGGTTGGTGATTTGGTTTGCTTCCCCTTAAGCGATGTGCCACCTGTGCCCGTACGTGTCCTCACTCCCCCAGACATGAGCAAGATACGGCGTGGAAACGTCCCTTATGCTGGATGCGTGCGGGTTCAGAGGGTATAGCTGCAATAGGTGCATTTGCATGGCCTGAGCGCTAGACCGTTGATCCTTGGGAGGGACACCGAGCTGAGCCCAGGGGTAGATCACGGTGGCGGTGTTATCAAAGGCCCACCACTAACATCTCAGGTCTCGGGCGTGCGGACAATGATGCTGTCAATTGTGTCAGGAGTGGCAATGGGACAGTTGCTCAGTTTTGTCCAGTAGGCAGCTCGGCTAGTGGCAGTGTCCCAGTAAGTAGGTGTGGATCGGCAGCTCGAGCGGGGGGAGTGCTCACCCGGCAGGGTAGCGTCGCAGGGCAGCACCCTGACACGCGGTGGAGGTGTTTCCAAGCAGTCCTACATGTCTCTCCACAGGTGTGTGGACGCGGGAGCACCTCACTCAACCACCGAGTGAGGCGATTAAGTGGTCCCGTCTGTGCCCGCGGCGTGTGTCTACTTCTAGCAGGTGGGGGGGGTGCGGGGGAGACCTCCAGGTGTCAGTGTCGCCGTGGTAGGGATCGGCTATCCGTAAACATTTTTTAGGTGCCCGCTGCCCGCGTGCCCAGCCTCCTTACCCCCAGAGTCCGTCTTTGCAGATGGCGGCCGGCGAGGTCGGGTTGTTGCTTGCATCTCCCTCCAGCTCCTCACCGCCTCCAGGATCGGCCACCTGAGCGGCAGTCCAGGAGGTGGCCAGAGTCTCTCTCTCTCCGGCGCCGCTTCTACGGGTGGTCGAAAGAAGTTGGATCGCGCCTCCGCAGTCCCACGGGGGTTGGGGTCCAAGACAGCCCTCTGCACTCCACCGGTAGTTTGATGTGTGGTCCGCGAGGTGTAGGGTCTCTCTGCAAGCGTCCGTCGTGGGCAGGCGTTTCGCCTCACCAGCCGTCTTTCGAATGTCCGCGAGTCTTTGTAGAGGCAGTGTAACGGTGGCAGAACAGTAGGCGTGAAGGGGCCACCCAGTTACCGTTGATCGGATTGCGCCAAGGAGGCCACGCCGTCGGGCCTGTCGTAACTGCCAAAGCCTCGGTCTCGCGTAGTTGGGCGCGCCGGAGCGGGGTCCGCCCAGTGCGGCTGTAGGCACACCACTTCTGCCGGTGCGGTTCCCGGTGTGTGAAGAGCCGCAAACTCGGCTGGGTTGTTGGTGGGGGTTGTCCCCGGTCCGCTCACAGCCGTGGTCCGAACAGGATATCAGTTGCGGAGAAACGGCCTCGGGAAGGGGAGCTCAGATCGGAGCTCTACCCTTCCACGTCCGTCGACATTGCGCGCCAAGCCACGCCCCCTCAAGGCACGATGCTCTCATCCACTCTTTTCAACCTGTTCATGGAACCTTTAACTCAAATTTTGAAATCGTCTAACATTCTCAATCACATGCATGCTGATGGCACCCTACTGAACAAGAAAACCTCTTCTCCTGAGCAAATCAGGTCACTCAACAGAACTATTCTCAAAACCCGAAATTGGCTGACTTCCAGCCACCTCAAGCTAAACACTCTCAAAATAAAATTCCTCCTAATTGCCCCACCCAAGCAGTCTCCAGAAACTGAAGAATATTTGAAACAACTAATTACTTTTAACTGTGTGCCACACATCATAGATTCCTCAAGATCACTGTGAATAACGCTAGATAGGAACCTGTACATGCAGCAGTACATCAGCACTGCCACCAGAGAAGCGAATTTCCAAATCAGCATCTTAAGAAAAATTAAACCTTTCCTCCCCTCTGATGAGTTCATGTCTGCTGTTCAAGCCCTAGGGATCGCCAGGTTGGATTATGGAAGTGCAGCCCTCTGCAGTTTACCGAGATACAAGTTGGCTCCCACAAGGGACTCTCTCTTAACTCTGCGGCAAGGCTTATCACAGGATCCAAAAGAAACAACCACATCTCACTGGATTTGAAGTCTCTAAGCTGGCTCCCATAAGAGGATAGAATTCAGCTAAAAATTGACTGCATAACCCACAAAGCCCTACATTTCAAAATCCCACTGCACCTTGTATAAAAACTGGAGTTATCTTGTGGTTCAGATACTCTAGAAGCACCAGCAGTTTATTGTTGAAACCATAGAAATCTAAAAAAAAAAGAGAACCTACAACTGTGTACTCTCAACACCAGCTGGGGTTGAGAGTGCTCTAAAGATGAGCTTTCCACCTAAACTCGAGAACTACCCAGAGTTCTCTGCTACTTTTTTGCATACATATATATATGTGAGCAAGGTCTCCGTAGAGACCGAAACGCGTAAGGTGTTGCTGGCTTGCTGTAATACGAGTGAATAAACTGGATATTGGATATACAAAGCGTGTGGTGTATTTCCGTAAAACCACGAGAGTGCATGAGGAATCAATTCCCTGAAACGGGAGACCGGAATCAATTTCAACGCGGCGGGTCCTGCCGCCCCTCGCGTGCACCGCCACAGAGCACCCGGAAGCATAGGACTTGGATCAAATGGGAGGCATATATATATATATATATATATATATATATATATATATATATATATATATAAATTCACTAAAAAAACCATAGGTTTCACATCAGTTATAGTTAGCTGGAAATTTTACTGACATAAAACCTATGAAATTCCACGTTATAGTTAGTTGGACTCACTATAACTTGCGCGCCTGCAATGCATTGCTGATGACGTCACATATTACATCACTCATGACATGGTCAGTGACATCACTCATGACATCACTGATGACACCATCCAGTGAATGTGTGTCTTTATGAAAAATAAATATGTTTTATATATGTATTTGTAAAGGACGATGGAAGAATAAATGGTTAAATAAGTGTGTAAATGGATGTTTTTTTTAAAAAGAATTGATTGGTTAACTGCCTTATTAAGTGTATCTTAGTGAATACATATATTAACGAGTAATTTTTAAATATTTAAATATATGTATCAGTGTTTCACTTTGTGTATAAGTGGCTGCATGGGTTGGTGACTGACTCACTGTTTGTATGTGTTTTGAAGACAGTGTATGTGCAGGTCTGTATGGGTGGATGAGTGTGTATATGTGTGTGTTAGTGAGTGAATGCTTGTCTCACTAGTGTCTTTATGAGTAACTACATATGTTTTAATCTTGTATATATGAGCATTGATGTATATAAGTAAGTATATGTTAGAGTGAGAGATTGAAAGAGTTCCTGTTTAAATAAGTATGTGTTTCTATAAGTGATTGTTTAAGAGAGTAAGTATGTGTAAGTTTCCTTAGAAGTAATGTGCTAATGTATGTATAGCTGTATATGCAAATGAATGGATGTTCAATAGTTTATTTGCATGTGTGAGTATGTGTGTGAGTAACTTTTGTAAGACTGTCGGTGTGTAACAGGATGTATATGTGTATCACTATATATGATGAGTGAGAATATGTATGAGTGACTATATAGAACTGTTGGTGTATGAGTGGATGTGTATATAGATGGTGGAATTACTGAATTGGTTATTGTAACTGGTATGGGTATCTCCATTTTTTTGAAAATGTTAGTTTCTATTGTTTGAATATGTGTTTCAAGGGTTACATTACACTGAAAGGAGGTCTGTCAGTCTGTCACAAGGATGGTGTCATCAGTGATGTCATGAGTGATGTCACTGACCATGTCATGAGTGATGTAATATGTGACGTCATCAGCAGTGCATTGCAGGCGCGCAAGTTATAGTGAGTTCAACTAACTATAACGTGGAATTTCATTGGTTTTATGTCAGTAAAATTTCCAGCTAACTATAACTGATGTGAAACCTATGGTTTTTTTAGTGAATTTAATAGGTTTTTTTTAATGCTAATTCCTAACTATAACTGGTGTGAAACCTATGGTTTTTTCAGTGAATCTCATTGGTTTTTTAAATGCTAATTCCTAACTATAACTGGTGTGAAACCTATGGTTTTTTCAGTGAATTTCATTGGTTTTTTAAATGCTAATTCCTAACTATAAGTCTCACTTTATAAATAAGACTGTTAGCACTCTAGTTGTTCTTTAGAACACTCTGGTACATTCTGTCATTGGGCTACAGTTGGGCTACATCTAGCTGATATTTGGGCTACATTTGTATTTTTTGGTCTCTGGTGGCCTACATTGGGCTACATTGGGCTACATTTGGGCTACATTTTGGCTCTAACATATATAAAGCCCAATGTAGCACAATACATATTTTTCAAAAGTTAATTTTTGTAAAAACCACTTCAGAATAGGGCTACCTGTCCCTACAATTTTTCCTTTTTTTTTTGTTTTGTTTTTGGAGCGCTCCCGGTGCGCGCCCCGGGGAGCGCCCCGGAAAGCGTGCTTCTATAAAGCGCCCCGGGGCGCGCTCCGGCGAGCGTCCCGTGAGCGCCAATATCGCGAACGAAAACATGATCGTGACGTATCGCGTAGCCGCGTCCGCGTGATACGCACGGCGTAAGCGCACCCGGAAGTACTCGAGCGAATACGATCGCGCAACGTAAACATCCGACGCGCTTACGCGGCGCGCCCCCGGGCGCGCCCCGGGGCGCGCCCCGGGGCGCGTAGCGTAAGCGCGTCGGGTCATGTGACCTGAAAATAACACTTTTCATTGGTTCATAACAGTTTTGGTTTCATAATGATGAAGCCCCTGGTCTTGTGACCTGAAAATAACACTTCTCATTGGTTCAGGACAGTTTTTTTTTCCAAATGATGAAAGACCCCACCTTTTTTCCTTATTCTGACTTTGTCCTTTGACTGAGGAAGACCTGTTTGTACATCTATGTACATTTTTGATCTTTATAATGGCTTCAGTAGCAGCAGCAGCTGGTGCATCTGCCCCACCACCACCACCACCAACAGGACCAGCTCAAGATTATATTGGTGGTCAAGAAGAGGAGGAGGAGGAAGAGGAAGAGGAGGAGGGGAGGAGAAGATGGCTGCCTGAAGAAAATACCCCATACAAGCCCAAGTCACACATTGTATGGGAGTTTTTTTCACTCCCAGAGGGCAAGAAAAAAGTGAATGCGGCCAAGGTAACTTGCCTAATCTGCAATGAAGAACTCTCAAGGGGCAACCCAAACAAAAAATATTAATTTGGTAACTATACCATGATTCGTCATATGACCAGAAAGCACCCTAACAACTATTCTCGTGCAGAGCTCAGGGAACTGGCCAGTAACCTCCCCCAGTCTTCAAGGACCACCTCCCAAAGAAACAAACCCACTTCATCGGGACCAGAAACATCAGAGATGATGCCTTGTGTTCAGCCAAGATTTGCTGATTTTAAAATCACTTGTTCTGCATGTGGCAAGCTTATCGCCTATGGTGAAAAAAGCGTAAAGCTCATCGTCCTTGCAGGTGATAATCACAAGTGCCCCAAAAAGAAGTAATTTTTGGGGTTTTTTGTTTTTTTGCTCCAGTTGAGCCAGTTTCAATTCCCTTTTTTTGTTTCTCCCCCTAAAAAAATACAAAAAAAATATAAAACTGTTTTGAAAAGCCAAAAAAAGTACAAAATGTTCAAAAAACACAAACAAAATATAAAACAACAAAAAGAAGAAAAAAAAAGTTCTTTTTAGAACTACCTCCAATTTCTAAAAAAAGGCTTAATTTTTTTAAAACTCTGTCATCTTTTTTCCTCATAGTACGCTCCCCGGGCCGCTCCCCGGTGCGTGTACCGGGCGCTCCCCCCGCGCAAAACGAAAAAAAAAATGTTAAATGCCCCGCGGGGCCCTTTTATAGCCCCCACATCAAACCTAGTGGGTCAAAGGGGGTCTATCCCTGACGCCTTATGGTCATTTCCCCCTTTGTTTTAGCCACCTCTTGTGTCTCGATTTGACCGAGACACAAGATGGCGGCTGCTCCGGACTGTTTCGAATGTTTACAGACACCCGAGAACCAATCAGCTTTCCGTGCGCACCTCGCGTGGCGCGCCCGGAGCGCTCCCCGGGGTGCGTACCTGGGCGCTGCTATAGATATATATATTTTTTTAACCTAAATTTCTCAAAATCCACTGGAGCACATATCTTGAGACATAGCAAAGGCACATCGGGCTACCAGTCCCTACAATTTTGCCAAATTTGGTGGAAATCCATTCAGCCGTTCGGGCTAAAAGTGAAATCGACCGCCCTATGGAAATTAACATGGGGAAAACGCGTTTTGGGACCCCCCTTTTATCTCGGACCCCGCTTGACGAATCCCCCCCAAACTTTCAGGGAAGGGCCGGGGCGCCGCGAGGCCATTTTGAGGAAATTATCAGGCAGATTCGTCAACCGGCGCCAAAGTTATTCCAAATAGAATTTTGAGATTTAACATTGAAAAAAATCCTAACTATAACTACCTACTGGCGACCACCAGTAGGTGATATATATATATATATATATATATATACTAGCAGCTCGTCCCGACGTTGTCCAGGTTGGTAAACACCCATTATTCCGCAACTTTCTTTCTGCATACCATCACTCCGCATACTTTCATTACGAAAGTACCATGATTCCGCAATGCCATTATAACGCATGGCATTACATTTTATATGCTTTTACCACGCATACATTTACAACGAAATTCGTTGAAAATGCATGAATGGTAAAAGCACGTTTTTTTTAATGTTTGGATAAGGTAATATGGGTATAGGGGTATATGTTTTGGGGTGTTTGGGTATTTTAATGGTTCAGATATAGTTTTGGGTTATGGGGTACAGGAGTAGTTTTAGGGTTTAGGGATAGGTATGGTTACAGGGGTACAGGGGTATTTTTAGGGTTCAGGGCTAGGTTTGGGTTTTGGGGTACAGGGGTATTTTTAGGGTTCAGGGGTAGGCTTGGGTTTTGTGGTACAGGGGTATTTTAAGGGTTCAGGGCTAGGTTTGGGGTACAGGGGTATTTTTAAGGTTCAGGGCTAGGTTTGGGTTTTGGGGTACAGGGGTATTTTAGGGTTCAGGGGTAGGTTTTGGGGTACAGGGATATTTTAAGGGTTCAGGGCTAAGTTTGGGTTTTGGGGTACAGGGGTATTAGGGTTCAGGAGTAGGTTTGGGTTTTGGGGTACCGTGGTATTTTTAGGGTTCAGGGCTAGGTTTGGGGGTACATGGGTATTTTTAGGGTTCAGGGGTAGGTTTGGGTTTTGGGGTACAGGAGTATTTTTAGGGTTTAGGGATAGGTTTGGGTTTTGGGGTACAGGGTATATTTATAGGGCTGAGATGGGTTAGTGTTTAAGGGTGTTGGGGTATTTTTTGGAGTAAGGGTAGGGTATGATTATGGGGTGCAGGGGTATTTAAAGGGAGCAGGGTGGGATTAGCACACGATGTGAGACATGGCATGAAGGGCGGAACGTACCACATGCCCCCAGCGTTTGTCACGCCCCCAGCACACGCCCACAGCACAACGCAGTCACGCCACAAGGGACTACTTTGCTGGCACGGTTCTTTTACCTTTTAAATGTATATGGTGGGCGTCTGCATAGCCTATGTCCTTCTGCTGCAACTGCCCTTTCCAACGGTGTTGTGATTGGTGCTGTGGTTCCTGAGATTACCCGCCTAAAAGGTTTGGGCTCTCTCTTTATTATATTAGTATAGATATATATATCACAGGCTCCGCTGCTGAGCAGCAGCAAACCCTCCTTACCTCCTCCACAGCAAATACGGACACGGACCAGCAGATAAGTGCAGAATTCTTTTTTTTTTGCTGTATGTCGCCATAACGTTTCGGCTCGTCCGAGCCTTGTTCACATGACGATATATATATATATATATATATATATATATATATATATATATATATATATATATATATATGCTCCAAGTTACCCACAGGTTCGGGAAGCACTTAGGCCACAGTGTACATCCACACACCAACAATCACGTCTCAGGTTGATTCCTTCTTCAAAGGCTTCATTACACAAAGTACACAGTGTTTGTTAAGACCACACCTTTTATTCAATCAGATGCCTCCTGATAGGCTGCTCAGATGAGCCCTCCCTTGTAGGTATTCTGGGATACGTAGTCCACCATGTACAAAATTCGCAGGTGGTAAGGTGTTCAGCGTGGTGGAGGTGCCTCTAGGTATTTACCAACGACTACTGCAGTATAACATCAGATTAGCCAAAATATGTCCGCGGACATACTGAAGGATCACAAACTGGCAGCTGAGGGGATGTTTTCAGACTCCCCAGAGGATACACAGGGGGCCAGTAAGGTGACGAGTGAAAAACCCAGCAACAAGGGTAAAGGGCTCAGGGCCAGTTTTGTGTGCTCAAGAAACTGAAGCGTCAGGAGCAAGCAAAGCGGTGGGAGGCAATATAGCTTCAAAATATCTGGACCTGGGGAGGATATTGAGGGGTCTCCGAATTATGATTGCCCCCAGCTACGAGACTCTGAATCCGCTCATGACGGCAGAGTGGAGGGGGAGTGTAATTTAGAATCTTCTTGTTGGCTTGTTAAAATATT
This sequence comes from Lissotriton vulgaris, assembly GCF_964263255.1. NCBI lineage: Eukaryota > Metazoa > Chordata > Amphibia > Caudata > Salamandridae > Lissotriton > Lissotriton vulgaris. Next base: position 338,508,091 of record NC_141687.1, on the reverse strand, counting down.
AGTTAAATATGCTGACATTGATAGAAGTGCGCTTCAGGACAGAATAGAGTTTTTGGAAAAGGAGACTGCGCCACAGGGGGATCCACAGTTTAAACAGAAAATGGTGGAGGAGATGATTGTTCGTCTCAAGAAGGAGGAGGAAAAAATAAAAAAATCGAAAAACCTATAAGTTTAGGCGAGACCGTGATGACAACCCAAACGGACAGATCGTCAGGTTCGCAAAAAGATATGATTCAATGCGAGTGGCTACTGCAAATAGACGCATGGATAATGTTTATGACAGAGGAAATCGAAAGCCAATTGAATCCCCCTCCGCCTCGGACTTAATTTTGGCCGTGGAAGCGGCTAAGAATCTGATAATTTGGGAGCAAGGTCGGAGGCCAGCAACATTAAGTTAACTCTTGGGAAAGAGCTGGACATTTTAAAATGCAGTCGGAGGGATACATTAAGGCCGCGCATCAAAGTGCCCGCCAGAACAGGGCAACCTGGAGAAGAAGGGGGCGCCGGCAAGCAAGGAGAAGGCGCCAAGAAGCGCGGGAGGGGCAGGGCCTGTAGATAGGGGCTGGAACAGGGGATTTAATACGGGATGGCAATCACGTTGATCCCGGTGCCTCGGAAAACAATACCATCATCAACCTAGCAGGTACTGATCTCTCTGCTGCAGAGAAGCAGCTCGTATCTCTTGGATTGTCGTATTGTCCAGAATCTAATTTCAGTTACACCCAGACTCGGGCAGACATATACAGGTTCATTCGGAAATCGAAATTGAAAAAGTTCCATCACCAGCGTAGCACCCAGGGGAGGCCTGAAGGGGCTGAAATGGTATCACAAACCCCAGGGATCCCGGGACTGCTGGGGTCGGATTATGGTCTATTATATGATCTGCAGAGTCTGGAAAGGTGGGACACAATAACAACAGATACACCCAATGAGTCCCATGAGATAACTGAAACAGTAGGCACGGGGATGTGCAGCAATCACAAGTACATGGGACTAATGTCAATTGAATAACATTGAATGCTATAGAAAGGTTTCTCCCACAAATTTTAAGGACACTCAGGAGTCATTGTTTTCGCAATTACTAGCCTGGAAAAGTACGGGGCTGCTAAGTTGGGAGGAGTTCAAATACCTAAAAAAAGAGCACGCTACTGTCCTTGTGATTTACTTTATACCTAAAGTACATACAAATATTGACAAACCACCGGGGCAGCCCATCATCACTGCATGTGATGGCCTTTTGGAAAACCTTTCAAGATATATTGATTTCTTCTTGCAGGACTATTTCAAAAGTCTTAAATCATTTGAGCAAGACACGTGTGACTTTCTGAGGAAGATACAAAATATAACATGGAAGTCCACGTATTTATTGGTAGCGCTGGATGTGTCCGCCTTATATACATGTATTAAGAATAAGGACGGAATGAGGGCGGTTGAATACTTTTTGATGAATAGACCAATTGCATCCTCTCAACATACCAATATGCAGCTTAACATTTTATTATTCTGCTTGGAAAACAACTTATTTTGTTTGACAGCAAAATGTATCAGCAGACTAAGGGGGTTGCTATGGGGGCCATCTTCTCCCCCAGGTATGCCTGTTTGTTCATGGAATGGTGGGAGGAGCTGGTCCTCATGCAACAACATGAGCAGATTTTGAACGAGAGTGTGGTAACATGGCTGTGCTATATCGATGATTTGTTTATAGTGTGGGACGGTGATGATGAGGGTTCAACTGCTTTTATTGAGTTATTGAATAATAACACAGTTAACCTACATTTTACTTCTGATATAAGGAAGGACATGGTCACATTATTGGATGTAAGAGTCCAGGTAATTAACAATAGGTTATCTACTACCCTTTATAGAAAACCTACGGCAGGTGATACACTCCTTCATGCCTCCAGCGCGCATCCGCCCTATCTTATCAAGAGCATGCCGTATGGGGAGATGCTTTGCATTAGACGGATATGTAGCGAGGAGGTTGACTGCAATTTAAAACAGAAGGAAAGTCGGAGTAGGTTTCTAGATAGTGGATATAGCTCAGATGTGATCGAATCAGCAATTGCAAAGTCTAAATCATTGGCCTGACAAGATCTGTTGAAATTCAAGGAGAAACATGCCAGCAAAGATTTAAGAGAGGAACCCACAAGGTTGATTCTAGGTTTTTCACGTCCTGAAAAACAAATAACGACAATAGTGAGGAAGAATTGGCCCATTGTGAAGGAAGAACCAGTGATTGGGGGGTTACTACCTACCAATCCAGCAGTAACCTTTAGGAAAGCCAACGGTATGGGTAGGTCTTTAGTCAGAGGCAACCTTGTAGTGAAAGGAAAGGGTTCATGGCTTATGGCAAGGAAAGGGTTCTATAAAGGCTCTGTATGCAAGGCTTGACAATATGATGTAAACACCACGACTTCCACAACAACATTTGGCTCCAGAATTTGGAAAATAAGTCAACATCTTACATGCAAGTCAGACTTTGTGGTGTACGTGTTAACCTGTAGCTGCAATTTGAAATATATAGGTAGCACAAAATTACCAGCGCATAAAAGGATTCTTCAACATATCCGAGCTATTTGCAACAATGATGAGAAATACCCAGTTGCAAGGCATTTTAAGATCAGACATAATAGTGATCCAAAACATCTGAGATACTATATTATTGAGGCCATAACTCCCAAGAAAAGAGGGGGTGACAGAGAGTCAAAATTGAGGAGGCTGGAAACAATTAATATCCAGCAATTTGATTCTAACTACCCCAGGGGTTTGAATGCTGTATACTTTCTTATGATGATGTGGGCTAACTGAGTAATGAAGAGAACTTTATGGAATCTTGGGGGCAAGAGGAAGTACTGATGACACAAATGTATACCTACTTCTACAACGAATGTTGATTGGGCGCACCTAACATTCATTTTTATCTTGCAAATTTTAGGATAATATTTATATATTTATGATATTTAAGGATTGATTTTAAAGTGTATTTTTATGCTTCCATATATATTTTGTGATTTTCTGATGGATCTGCCTATTATATTGATTATATTTATTACTGTCCTTGTACTCTTTGCACTTTAGCAATTAATGCAATTAATGCAATTTGCACAACCATATCCGCTCACAGCTGAGGTGGTGTCAGCCAAGTGCGCTGCCTTGAACGGATGATTGTAGGATCATATGGTATGTAATGTGAGTTCGTTAATGAGTTGAGCTTTAAGGAGGTCACCTTACTGGAACCCGGAACTGTGGAGTGTTTTTGTTAGTTTTTTATGGGATTCACTAGGAATTATACTGCATTGATTTTGTTAAGCACTTTATAAGGTTTCACTGGTTGGACATACTGAAGAACTGTAATGATTTATGCATTTATGCTATTATTATACATTGTATATACAAATGTACAATTATGCCTTTTACATTTTGAAAGGGCTGGGGTTTTTAGTGGTCTTGCTTGCACATTTATGTAATGTATTAATGGCCATTTGATAAAGCAAATATGGAAGTGTTTCGTCTATGTCCATGAATATTCTAATTGCACTTGCACTTTAAAAAGCGAGTAAAATTGCTGATGAGTTGTCTTGTGATCAAGGGCGGGATCACCCAAAACGCGTATTGACAGACTTGGCTGAATAAAAAATATGCACAGGATATTTGGGTCCAGGTTCGTTTGTTCTTAAGGCAAGAGAGGTGAAGGCGAGTTGGAGCAGTATATATATATATATATTTTTTCAGAATTCACCGTCTACTGTCTAGAGTGCCCCTGCAAGAGTAAGTATATAGGGAGTACTAGCAACCCCACGAAGCTTAGGATCCTAGAACATATGCGGGCGATCGCTAATAAAGGTAGATCCTATCTGGTAGCTCGCCATTTCGCCGAATGTCATCAGAGCAACAGAGATCTGCTAAGCTTCTATTGTATAGATCAAGTAAACCGTCAAGAACGAGGGGGGGGACAGAGAAAAGGCACTAAGAATTTTGAAATCTAGGTATATAATCGATCTAAAAACCAGGACTCCATGCGGCCTGAATAATGACGAAGAGCTGTGGGTCCACCTTTAACATAAACGCATGGGATCATGCATCTTCCAACTGTATATATCCATACTCTAACTGCAGCCATGAGAAATCTAACTACTCCCGGCACACCCAGAACTGTCTTCAGCCCGCCACAAGTTGGAAATTGATTAATAAGAGGAGAAATGCCCATACAGGGCTACAAAACAGGAGAAACCATAGGCAGTTATACTGAGGTCGATTATATTTACAAAGAATGCCAATTGGGAATACATCCCCCCATAGTAAACAACATAAACTGTATAAGATATGGCATAATATCTGACCTTAAAACTGCTTTTGATATCTCCATTAACATCAATTTAATCGGTATGTAAATAATATTATGAAATGTTTGTTATTGGATATGTTTTTAATGAGCACTAAGCACTTTGTATTTGATTGCGTGTTGTTTTTAAACCATGTGTTAAGAAAGAACATATACTACAAGATGGCCGCCACGTTGGCTATTTACAAACATCATCTATGTCAATGATTTGTGAAGTGACCTATGGGTTTAAAACAGCGCTTTTTTTCACTAACAAACTGACACTGACGAAGCTAGAGTAGCGCAACGCGTCTGTCAGGGGTGAAGGGGGGTTTGCAATAAACATTCTTTAATCGGATTCCAGTGTGCTCGCCTTTTTCGACTTGGACAAGTTGAAGTGTAGTGCAATATATATATATATTGGTAATTAACTTTTGGAAAGCTGAGCCGGTTTTAAGAATAAAGGGTTCTGTGAACTTATTTTTCGTGGGGTGGCGTCCTTAAGCAGAAGGCCATTTGAAGTCATTTTCATACACGGCAGCCTCGCCGTGAAGGATGCACCGCCATTAAATGGAACATGGGTCTGCAAGGTTGGAACTGTGCTTAACCTGTCTGCAGCACGAGAAATACAATAAGAGGAACCGGCATGACTTTCTGAGGCCCACTAGAGGGCTTGAACAGAAACCGAACAATTAACACTGTTTAAAACAATATCTGTAAGCAAAACACAGACCCCACTAGTGGGGGAGAATTGGGCACAGCATAAAGACTTCCAGTCCCAGGATGCATACGAACTTACTCACCTGAAAGTGCGAGGCCTCCGGAGAGGCTAATTGATGAAAAAAATTAATTGAAGGCTGGAAAATGTGCTGCGCAGATCTGTGGCTGACAGTTTGTGTTTCTCCCTTTGAAAAAGAAGCAAGGTGCTTTGAAACGCGTCAGGGATGGTAATTAACTTTTGGAAAGCTAAGCCGGCTTTAGGAATAAAGGGTTCTGTGAACTTATTTTTCGTGGAGTCGCGTCCTTAAGCAGAAGGCCATTTGAAGTAATATATATATTGTCCACCAAAGAGCCCTTGAGCTTCGAGAGGGCACACTACACCAACTTGCACCTTCCAGCAGTGCATGCCTCGCTGTAACTTGGTTTCTGGCATTCCTTAAAATATATCAGATCCGACCCGTTTCGAGGCCGAAGCGCACCGTATTCATGGATTCGCTTTTGCTGAGGGAATGACGACTCTGTGCTTTATTTGTTCTTTATTTATTGAACTGAAAACGCCCTAAGTGGGTGTGGCCTTCTAAATGCCGGTTTGCATGCTGGTATCTGAAGTCCATGGTGCACAGAGTTAAATGATACCTTGAGTAGGCTCAGTCCCCCAGCGGTATTTGCGCTTAATTTTCAAACCTTGAGTAGGCAGGGCAGTCCAGAAATCAAGTAAAATCACCGTCGAGTCAGTGTGCTTGAGGGAAAAGATAGTTTTTTTCCCAAGCTGTTTCCCATGCGACTTCTTCGTCCGAGGAGAAACTGGTCCCCCGCTTTCTGTACCTGTCAGTGATGGTTTAGAATTGCAGGTCCCTGAAGAACCTTTTTCCATCACTGAGGTACAAACGGCCATTAAGAATTTAGCCCCGGGAAAGGCGGCAGGCCTGATGGGCTTCCTGGAGATTTGCTTCTACATGACCCTGCGACCTGGGCAAACTTCATCTCCCTAATAATGAATCTGATTACCAGGGGTTACCCAGTTCCGGATTCGAGTAAGGGAGCTGAGGTCGTAACAGTGTGTAAAAAAGGTGCGAGAGATGACCCTGCCAACTACAGGCCGATCAGTCTGATCGACGTGATCTAGAAGGTGGTTGGCAGGGTCATCATCTCTAGGGTAGGGTCGTGGATAGAGGAAGAGAGTAACCTTTCCCACTTCCAAGCGGGTTTTAGGCAGAAGGTGGGTACGATGGACCAGGTATTCAGATTTTTGCTGTGTACTGGAAGACCGTGACCATTGGGAAAGGCAGCCTTTATCTGTCGTTTATAGATCTTAAGACTGCCTTTGATTTAGTGCCGCGCCCTAAATTGTGGCAGGTGCTGCAAGACCTGGGCAACCTCATTGCCCTATTGAATTCGTTAAGAAATTGCATGAGGGGAATTATGCAAACATCAGATGGGGGGACCAGGGGCAGTTGACAGAGAGAGTGGCTGTGAACAGGGGGGTCCGCCAGGGCTGTGTGATGGCACCGACCTTGTTCTCTCTCTTTGTTAATGGGGTGGTAGACCATTTGAGGGAGGACCCGGCCAATGCCCCAGCCCTGGCGGGGGAGAAAATACCCACCCTGCTCTTTGCCTTCGACACCCTCCTAATATCTAAAACCCCGGCAGGCCTCCAAAAGTTGCTATATCGATTTAGTTCATTCTGTGATGAAAGAGGCCTTACCATTAACACTACTAAGACAAAGCTTATGGCCATGTCACCTTCAAAGAGATTTAAGAATAATGTCTCCCTCGATGGTACTCCATTGGAGGTGGTAGACTCATTTGACTATTTGGGGGTAAGGGTTAACAGCCGGATGAATTGGAAAACCCATATGGCCAAAATGCTTCTTAACCACAAGCGAGTATCAGGAGCTATTTTAAGGGAACATCGAGAGTCTATGAGTAAACCTATAGCCCCTGCCCTTGTGGTGTATGAAGGGAAAGCATTGTCCTCTGCAGTTTATGGATCTGAGCTGTGGGGGTTTGAGAATACTATTGATTTAGTAAGGTCAGAAAATAAGTTTTTGAGAGAGCTGGTCTCACTCCCCATTTCCACCCTTGTAAAACCCTTGCGCCACGATATGGGAAGGCGTTCATTAAAAGACATAGTTTGTCTCCGCCCTCTATTATTCTGGCTACGTCTTAGAATGACACCGGAATTGGCAAACTATGTGACTGTCCTGGATGAATTCATTAAACTCAACACTGTTAATAAGATCAAATGGTTGAGTAATCTCAAGCAGCTGATTTTAAAACTAGGGATGAGTGAAATTTGGGACAGCCAATGCCCACCACCAAAACAAATAATGAAGAAGATATATTGGGACTGGGTACAGGAGGAGGAGCTACGCAGCTGTAAATGGGGAATTCTCACAGAACAATTTCTGGAGCACAAACCTGTTAGGAGGCTCGAACCGTTTCTTGATTTTATACAAAAGCCCAGTGATAGATCACTCTATTAAAAATTGAGGTTCGGGATCCTCCCGGTAAATGTAACTACAGCAGGTTGGAAAAAGACAGCTCCACTATAACATCGTGCCCCGGGTGCTCAGCTCCCATTGAGTCTGTGACCTATTTTTTCTTTGCATGTTCAGCATACAGGGTTGCTAGGAAAACATAGTTAAAACCAATTTGCAAAGAGCTGGGTCTTAGGTGCCACAAGATGGCCCTACGTGTTTTAACCTCTGATGCATCATCCCTGGTAACAGTCTGTGGGGTAGCAAAGTACTTGGGTAGTGCCTGGCAGACACGTTCAAGGCTGTTAAAGCGAACTTCCACATAGAAGGCTGAGTGCTTGATTGATTAAGGTATTTTTAGCATTTTATATTGAGATTATGTGTTCTGTTTTTATTGTATATATATTTTTTATTTAAAAAAAAAAACAATATCTATTTATCCGCACTATAGTTGTATGTATAATGGATTGATGGATTTCTTATTTTATAATGTATATGGATGTGCATACTTTTATGATAAATCTTTTATCGAATAAAGTACATACAACAAAAGTGGCAGCATTCAGGGTAATTTTGGTGCTGTGGTTGGAGCGCAAGCTGGATTGGGAGGTGTCCAACAGATTGTTGTTCTTTAGGTATTCTGTGAGTTGTGGTTGATGGCTTTCTCAAGGACTTTGGTGGGAAAAGGGAGCAGAAAGATGGGGAGATAACTCTTGAGTTAGCTGGGGTCAGCACAGGGGTTCTTGAGGAGGGGTTTGACCTCTGCATGTTTCCATTCTTTGGGGACAGTGGACGTGGTGATGATGTGTTTAAGATGGAAGTCTGTGGGTGCTCCTGAGAGGATGGAGTTTATGATGGCCATGGTGTTCTGAGTAGTGAGCTGTTCCCATGTGGTGAGTGGGTGGTTTGAGGTTTGAAGTTTTTGTAGATGGTGGATATCTTGTCGTGGTAGAAGTCTACCATGGTTTCGCAGTGTTCTTGGGGAAGGGATGATGGTGTTCTTAGTGGCTGATGGGCTGGAGAACTCTGTCAATGTTGAAGAGTTATTTGCTGTGATTGGAGTTGGCTTTGATACATTTGACCAGAGTGCATCTTTTTGTGTCTTTCATGCGTTGGTGGTAATTGTTGAGGGCTGTCTTAAGAGTAGCTCGGTTCTTGCTGGTGAGCCATCTCCTTTCTGGATGCTTGCAGTTGCATTTCATGGCTCTGAGTTCCGCCGTATACCAGCTGCCCTGCTCAGTAAATCTCTTGGGTTTGGAGGGCTACTTTGTCAGCCCAGTTAGTGATCAAGGTGTAGAAATTCTTAATGGCCTTTTCGAGGTTGGTAGCAGGATCGGGCTCAGTGGTGTTGAGGGCGTCAGTCCACTGGTTCTCTGTTATTTTGTTCCAGCTGCAGTGGAAGGAGCTGGAAGTCTTGATGGTGGTGGAAGGGGATCCTGTGATGTTGAAGTGGAAGGTAGCATGGTCGATCCAGGTGAGCTCGGTGACATGACTGTATTTAATTCTGCTGCTGGCAGTAAAGAGGGAGTTAAGCATGTTTCCTGCGCTGTGTGTTGGGTTGGTGACCAGTTTGGTGAGGCTGATGTTGCTCATGCTTTCCAGGAGGTTGACAGTGTTTGTGTCATTGAGATCATCGTGGTGGAAATTGAGGTTGCTGAGGAGGATGTAGTACTTGGAACCAATGGCAAGTGGGGTGATGAAGCCCAGGATGGCATTGTAGAAGAAGGGGCATGTACCTGGGGGTCTGCAGGCAAGGGTGCTTTTGATGGTGGTTCTGCATTTGGTACGATGATGGAAGTTGAGATGTTCCATAATTGGTGTGGTATCATCTTCAGTGGTGGTGTACCGGATGGTTTCTTTGTGGATGATGGCGAGGCCGCCTCTGTGTTTGTTGGTGCGGTCTCTGTGAATCATCTTGTAGCCTTCGGGGGTCGCAGTGGTGATGTCAGAAGTAGGGTTGAGCCAGGTCTCGGTGATAAAGATGACGTAGGGGCGAGGTAGGTGATGGTGTCCAAGATTTTGGTGGCATTCTCGCAGGGTGATCGTGCATTGAGCAGGAGGCAGTGAAGTTGTTTTGATACTGTTATGGTTGTCGTGGTGGTGGTGGACGAGCGTGTAGGAGTTTCAGTGATGCAGACGAAGAGACAGTGTCAGCAGGAAAACAATCCTACCATCGAGTATGGTGAGGTGTGTCTGCAGTTGTTGTCCGGAATCCAGAACTTGTAGGGGGTGTATCTTTGGGTGGTGCGAGAGCCAGGATTCCTGGTGCTGTGCACAGTCCAGTTACAGACGGCTTGCCTTTCGCACACCAGTGACATGCAAGCGGCACTGCTGCGGCACGGCTACGCTCTGACCTTAATTAAATAGATCCTGGGAGGTGGGAGGGGCGCTGGGTGGGGCTGACAAGCAGCAAGAGGGAAAAAACAAGAGCAAGACCAGGAAAAACGAGCGGGAGGACGTGCAGGGAAAATAGAAAAGATAGTGAAAAATTAAAAGCTAACTGCGAAATACAATGGCAGAATTAACAATGACATCAGTGCTGATATTTAAAACTAAGGCTAACAAACAATGACAGAATTAACTGCGTTGCTGTCCCCCACCCTTCGATGTCAGTGCCATGATGATGTGGTTGTTTAAAGTGCTCTATAAATAAATATTCATTCTTCCCTCTCCACCCTCCTTCGGTGGTGTACCTAATCCTAATTGGTCGTTGTCTTGTATGCGTTTAGTCCTCCCTTGATAAGTTTGTCATTTGTTCCAGCAACAAACCAACAAAGCCTGCAGTTCTCAGCAAGTGTGCATGTTGTGTTTCTTAGGATAAAAACAGTGGTCCACGTTTACTTTTGAACAGCAAGTGCCCTCCCAGAATGCCATGTAGCACAAAGGGGAGCCTCAATCGACTTTTGCACACAAAAGCTAAAACACCACGAAAGAAACGCTTTCCACTACAAAGCAACACATTGACATATATTATCATCCAATAATATATTCAAATGGAGCCTAACGGGTGGCAACAGGGCAAATACCCCTCAGACGCCATGCAAATCACAATCTAAAAATAGCATGGCCTGGCTTTGAGTAAAATCCTAGCTCCAAACAAAACCACTCAAACAATTGCTAATGGGATTATTATCATGTGGCATATGTAATTTCCATGAAATTACACATTTTTTATGACTTGACTTTGGTCGACTCTCATCACGTAGAACACTGGATCTGAGGAACAAATCGCAGGAAAGAAGTTTGCTGGCTTGGTTTTGAAACATGGGGCAAAGTTTAAAGCAGTGTGCAAATATGTCAGTGGGCCTTATTTACAGAAAGTGCAGCAGCAGCATGGCACCGCAAGCCCTTTGGCTGCGCCACGCTGCACTACATTCAAAGCACAGGGATGCGTAATATTTACAACAATATGATGCATCACTGTGCATTCCCCTGCACTGGCGCACACTCTGCTGCCATGCGCCACACAGGCACCTTTGTGCCATGGTGCAAGGGTGCTGCATTGCGGAGCCATTGTTTCTGTGAAGAAAGGTGTACCTTCCTGCACAAAACCACTAAAAAAAATAAAAAAGGTGTTTTCCTCTTCCTGTGTGTGCTACAGAATGCAGTACTCCTAGAAAGGAAAAAACAAGAAGAAATGTAAACATTTCTCCTCCTCGTTGCGCCTCGTGCATTTCCAGGTTTATGAATTCTTGTAAATCTGGAAATACAGCAGCAACACCCATGTAACGCAAGTGTTGTGTGAGAAGGGGCCATATTTATTAGGACAGGAAAAGCCACCCTGCATGGTTTTTCAGAGGTTCCGCCAGCGGCCAATGGCGCAAGGGGCTTGCAAATAAGCCTCGGCATTTTTGGACAACTATGACTAATTACATCATCAACAATCACAGTCTAATCTTTAATCGTTTACAGGAGTATCACTGGAGATTTGCATGCACCTCTTCGCATATTAGTATATCTGGGCCCGCATCTCTGCACTTTTTAATTAAATCTGTTTGTAGCTTGCAAGATGTTTCTTCCGCCTGGCTGTAAATCAAAATGCATTTTTTGAAGCAAATACGTTGAAACTTACGATGACTTTCATTTGACCTACAAAAACATATGAAGGTGGCACTGACTTTGTACTTGGTGAATAACGTCGGTTAGGGTAACCAACCGTCCGTAAATTTCACAGACTGTCCGTAATTTGGACTTCACGTCGGTTATCCGTGAGGAACCCTTTTAGGGACGCCTTTTATCCGTAATTTTGGCCATCACAGGGAGCAGCACGGCTCCCCTGTGAGAAGCCTTAGCCCCTTGATGTTGGCCCCTTGATGTTGGCGCCTAGCACTCCTCCTCGAGCACAAGAGCAGCCCCACCCTGCCAATTGTTATTCTGTATGCCAACTAATTGCCACATACAGAATGTCAATGTGGCAGTCTGGGGTGTAACAGCATGTGGTGCCCTCCTCCTGCCTCAGTGTATAGCGGAGCATTCTGTTAGATAAAAGGTAAAACGCCAATGCTGCAATGTTAGAAAACAGTTTACATAAAGAAGCCTATGAAACAAGTTAAAAAGAACAGGTTATATTCTTTCACTATCTCATCATTTTAGAACTGAAGTATTTTCAATATTATAGGGCGGAGGTGAGAGGCGCAGGCGAGCGGGACTGCGAGGACCAGCAGCCCATCTGTCATCGTCAGCTGGTTCCTCTTCCCGCCGCGCCGCGCCCCCTCCCAGTGCCGCGCCCCCCCCTGCCTGAAGTGTACTTAACTCCTCGCGGCCCCCGCTCCGCGGGTGCCGCTCGTGTGGAGAAGTCTTTCCTTTCCTTTCCGGTTGTCCGCTCGTCATTGCTTGGCTGGGAGCCTACGCCTGCTTCTGGGGAGACGCTGACAGTGAGACCGGCCGCAGCGGAGGTGAGAGGCGCAGGCGAGCGGGACTGCGAGGACCAGCAGCCCATCTGTCATCGTCAGCTGGTTCCTCTTCCCGCCGCGCCGCGCCCCCTCCCAGTGCCGCGCCCCCCCCTGCCTGAAGTGTACTTAACTCCTCGCGGCCCCCGCTCCGCGGGTGCCGCTCGTGTGGAGAAGTCTTTCCTTTCCTTTCCGGTTGTCCGCTCGCCATTGCTTGGCTGGGAGCCTACGCCTGCTTCTGGGGAGACGCTGACAGTGAGACCGGCCGCAGCGGAGGTGAGAGGCGCAGGCGAGCGGGACTGCGAGGACCAGCAGCCCATCTGTCATCGTCAGCTGGTTCCTCTTCCCGCCGCGCCGCGCCCCCTCCCAGTGCCACGCCCCCTTGTCATACTTAGGTGAACCTGCTCACGCGCATCGCGGGACGCGCGCGGGGCGGCCACCGGGGCGAAGACCGGGCAAAGAGCGGGCCGTTCTAGGCCGTTAGAGGCCGGCAGAGACCGGACCGGGCCACCCCTCTGACGCCCTGGGTCTTCTATACCTCCCCCTTCATATTCCAGCATGGCGACCAGATCCTCACGAAGCAAGTCTGCCCAACTAGGTACAAGCACTCTGGACAAATTCTTTCCTAAGACGAGCAACCTAGCTAGTAAATGCTCGTCAATCCCTGAGGCCCACCTTGAGATGGGCCCGGAAAGTGTGTTTCTGGACCAGGGGGACACCTTTTCTACAGAGGCGAGTACACCGCTCGCATTGGATGCCTCTCACATGTCACTATTGGATAGCATTGATCAGACGATTGAGTCGGTCCTTCAGCAACTAAGAACTCCCCTGAGGCAGAGGGACAGGAACTCCCCCCGGTTATCCGGGATCTCTGATCACCTTACCATCCAGGATACCAGAGGAACAGTTCCACAAGACGCAGGTCAGGCTGACTTGCTCATAGATGCTGAGGGTAGTATAGTACAGCACCCCCCTAAAAGGAAAAGGGTTAGGAAGGCAAAGAAGGCAAAGAGGGCCAAAGTGGACATAGTAGAGCTGAATCAGACCGACAGCATAGACATTTCTGCCTCCCCCGACCTTAATTTATCAGGGACTAGGCTGATTTGTAGGGGCTCTCCAGCTCCTGCTTCTTTACCCTCGCACACGGGTCCCTTTATTTTCGGTGGGTCAACTACTACCTCTTCCAGCACTGACTCCTTAGCTATCACACTCACTGGCATTATGAGGGATTTGTTAGCTCCCATTTCAGCCAAACTGGACGCCATAGAGTCCAGATTGAAGGCCCTGGAAAGCACTCACCCAAGGAAAAGTCCCGGGTCAGATAGTAATATGACCAATCGCGCTTCAGTCCCCCGGACCTCCTTGGTGAATAGCCTGCGGTCCGGTATACCGACACAGGGGGCCAATACGGTACTGTCGGGCACGGCCGGGGCGCCTGATTCCCAGGCGCCCCCCTTGTTGCCCTCGGCGCCCAGGCCCCCTGTTCCGGCTCCAAGGAGATCGAAGCAACTCCCGGTGCCACAGACTGGGGGTGCCGAGATCCCTACAAATGGCGCCACTGATGGTCCTGCCCCCCAATGTGATAGGCGTAGGGTGGTCAACCTGCCCCCAGAAGCGGTCCCTTACACGGTAATCATGGTGGGGGTACCTGAGCTGACTGGTGATACGAGGGAGCCCCAAGACTCGCTAAGGAACAAAGTGATAAGCTGGCTTAGCATCAATAGACCGCTGCCCCCTAACCTGAAAGGCGAGGTCTTGATGGCCAGGAGAATCCCTTGGATTGGTTACACCCCAAAGAATAAGGCTGGGGACTGCATCATCATAAGCTTTAAAAGCCCCCACGTAGCCAACTATATTTCTAATTGGCTTGCCAGGCCTGACAAGTCCAATATAGAATTAGTCCCCCTCTCGTACTTCTACCCAAATGCAAACAGTACAGAGCCAAGGGGGGAGAAGGGGTGGACTAGGGTGGGCTATGCTGTGGATGGCTCACGCTACAGACCAAGGCACCACCCTCCGCACGTCCAGGCAAGCTTTGCACATTATAATAGATTCTCCTGCCTAGACCAGGTCGACTGACTACATATCAGTGGTACCTCGTCAGGCTCGGGAAAGATGGTAGATGAGGCCCCCAGGGGGGCGGGTGAGAGCAGAACCCCTGTAGTTGAACCTGGATCCCTGGTAAATGCTAAAGGCAAAGAGCAAGGTCGGGTGGGAACGACTGCGTCTCCCGCACCAGAACATGCTCCACCCAGCAGCGGTGTTAGTTTGGGCTTACAGGGGATTTCTCACAACGTTGGGACTGGCCACATTCCACAACCCGGGGGGGTCGAGCTGGCTGGCCCTCCTACCAGTGTGCCAGGAATCCACCCATCTACTGACTATATGCAATCCCCTAATGAGGGTCAAGGTGCTCTACCAACAGTCCAGGGACTGAGAATTGTTTCTTGGAATGTAGCGGGCATTGCAAATAAGGAAGGCACACCGGAGTGGGACCAGCTACTTGCCTGTAGCGACATCCTGCTCCTTCAAGAAACTTGGGCACGGGACACTGTAACCAGGAATGGGTTTGACATATTTGAGATCCCTGCCAAATGGGGCGGGAGGGGGAGGCCGTCGGGCGGGTTGGCGATCTGGATTGCGAGTCACACTGGATGTCAGGCGGAACAGGTACTTACGTCCTCGCAGGACATCCAGTGTGTTCGGCTCACATGGCCTGGCAAACCATCATGGGCCATTGTGAATGTCTACTCTCGGCCGGTTGCTGCGCCTGACGAATCCCCCACCCTAAACGATCTCTCCTCCTTCCTGGGGCAGTTGCCGGGAGATCTCAAGGTGGTGCTTGGAGGAGACTTCAATTGCCACTTTGAACCCCTGGAGGGCATGTCGGAGGGTGCCCTTACGGCGGAAGACGATTACTGGGGAGTCCCACCATCGTCCTCCCCTTATCCTAAAGCCTGGTCCCCCCTCGTAATACAACTCATGTCCCTTACCCTGAACTACGCACTGAGGGCATGTAATGGGCGCACCATCTCCGACACACCCTCAGTGTGTACTTTTAACAGGCGGGGTCATGAGTCGAGGCTAGACTACATCATGGTGGATATCTCACTCTGGCCTAAAGTCCGTGACTTTAGGGTAATAAGTAGGTCGGACAGCGATCATAACGCCCTGTGCTTAGATATCCAGTGGCCTCTCCATGTAGTGGGAAAAGTGGCAGAAAACTCTGGGGGAGAGGAGGGGGTTTTGGTCCTCAAAACCTGCAGGCGACGGGTTAAGTGGGGAAAACTGGTGAGCTCAGAAGAGGCCATTAGTAAACTATACGGGCTGGCAATCCCAAGGTTTATGGAGGTGGATGCACTGCTAAATGCACCAAGAACCCCGGAATATAATAAGAAGTTGGGTGACATCCACCAGGGTCTCGTAAGAGATTTGGCTGAGGTATTCCACCCGCTGGTGCCAAATAGGAAGAAAAAGACTCGCGTTCCCACGTGGTACACCTCCTCTTGTAGGGCAGCAAAGTCTGAGCTCATTGCTGCAATAAAAGAGGGGTCAAGTAAGGCTGAGGTGCGCGCCCTTAGGAAACACTATAAAACAGTGATGGCGTCTGCCAGGACTGACTGGGACTGGAACCACTGGCACGAACTCTGTGATGCCCTAAAAGTTAGGGACTCTCGCAAATTCTGGGCTCTTGTTAACAATGGCACAGGGGAACTTAAGAGCGCAGTGGAACCAAACATTGCCCCTGAGGTCTGGGAGGCCCATTTTGGGGAACTCTACAAAGAATCCAATCCCTGTCCTGTTACAGCTCTGGATGCGTTCTCTGGCTTGCAGGACTGCGAACTGGAATTATCCCTGGGGGAAGTGGAGGCAGCCCTGAAGCAACTACCACCGGGGAAGGCGCCGGGTCTAGATAGGCTACCTGGGGATTTGTTTAGGCACCACCTGGACATCTGGGGCCCTTACCTTCTCGTTCTTTTTAATGCCATCATAGGAGGTATGCCAATCCCCGGGTCGTGGCTGGGGGCAGAGATTGTTCCGATCCATAAGAAGGGATCTACTCTGCGCCCCGTCAATTACAGGCCCATTAGCCTAATAGACGTCCCCCAGAAGCTTTTTGCGCGCCTCATCCTCAATCACCTCCTCGACTGGGTGGAGGAAAATAACATCATGACCCCCCTCCAGGCTGGCTTCAGAAAGAACACCTCGACCATGGACCAGATCTTCCGCCTTCTCCTCCTTTACTGGAAGACTGTCACCATAGAGGGCGGTAGACTGTACATGGTCTTCGTGGATCTGAGGTCAGCCTTTGACCTAGTCCCTAGAGGGAAACTCTGGGAGGTTTTGCATCAACTAGGAGTGCCCCCACACCTTCTCAGTACCATCATCAGGCTTCACGAGGACAACTATGCCCAAGTAAGGTGTGGGAGGGATGGTAAGCTCTCGGGCAAATTCCCTGTCCTCAGAGGAGTCAGACAGGGTTGTGTCCTGGCGCCAACCCTCTTCTGCCTGTTCATTAACAGTGTCATTCAACATCTTGACACTGTTGAGGACAATGATGCTCCGGTTTTGGCAGGCAGGAGGGTTCCGGCAATCATGTTTGCTGATGATACCCTCCTGCTTTCCAAATCCCCCATGGGGATCCAGAGGATTGTAGATGGTTTTGGTCTTTTCTGTCAGCAACATGGGTTGGAGGTCAACACAGAAAAGACTAAGTTTATGATCTTTAATCCCCCAGCGAGAACCAGACCCAACCCAAAACTGGGGGAAGTTAGCCTTGAGAGGGTCTCGACCTTTGTCTATCTGGGGGTAACTCTGCAAGAAAACCTGGCCTGGGACTCCCAGATAGCGAGATCAAGGTTGAAGCTATCCCAGCTAGCGGGTGCACTCCTTAAGGTCGCAAATAAATCCACCTTCAAGCCTGTAAGCCCAGCTATCGAAACCTATAGAACTCAAGCGAAGGCAGCAGCCATGTATGGCAGCGAGCTGTGGGGTTTCAAAGCAGGGAAGGCACTGCTAGCGGTGGAAAATACGTTTTTGAGACGCCTGCTTGCTCTCCCGAAGGGAACGCCACTGCTACCCCTAAGACTGGATCTGGGCTTGCACTCTATTGCTGAGGATCTTTTATCTAAACCTGTGAAGTTCTGGCATCGGATATGGTCCACCGAGGAACTGCATCATTATAGGCAGGACCTTATCAATGTACTGAGGTTGAATGGCAGTAACAAAATCCCCTGGCTGGCTTTTATTAAATCAGAACTGTCCAGTCTGAATTTGCCTGACCTTTGGGATGACCCAGCTCAGGGTTGTCAAAGGATCACACGCAAAACTCTTGCCCAGCTGTACAAAAGCAAAAATTTGGCTGACATGGTGAATGCTCACAGCACCGGCACCCTTACGAATTGTTTTATGGAGTCCAAAAATTCTTACCTGTTTGAACCTTTTATGGATTTTATCTTTCCCTTGCTGGCGAGGAAATTGTTCCTGCAATGGAGGTTTGGCACACTTCCCACTAAAGTATTTACACACAAATGGCGCCCTGGGGATGACAAACTCTGTCCATGTTGCAAAACCAAGAACGAAGATGACCTCCACATAATGTTTGTCTGCCACGCATACCGGAATCCCAGGAAGCGCTGGATTGCCCCGCTGTGTCGGAACCTGGGTTTTCGCGAATACCTTCAAGCATACAGGGTGATGAAAACAAATACCCTGGGACATATTGTGTTTGCGGTGTCGAAATTCTTAATGGCAGCTTGGCTAATAAGGGAAAAAATGACCCCCTGAACTGGTGCCCTACCCCATGCAGATCCTCTAGCCTTTTATATGTAAATATTTCTGTAACATATGAATTCTATTTTACTGTGTATTTATGTACTGTATTTTATTGCATCTTTTATGGTCCACTGTGACCGAAATAAAGAATTTTTGGAATTGGAATTGGAATATTATATTCAACAAAGTCATGGTTACTGCTCTTTTATAATTACAACTATTGACAAAGTCAATAGTCCTGGCTTGTTGTTGGTGTAATGATACTTTCTGTATTATATATCTGGATGCAATGACAGAAACAACATAATACCTGTCGAGCGAAACACTATGCTAAGCACAAATTTTTAGCCTAGGTGTTTTAAACCACTCCCTTAATTACAACAAACACCCCCTTTGAAGAGACCCTCCAGGTTTTTTTTTTGCACCACTTAAAGCCCTGGAAACAACACCATGTCACAGTCCCCTCACATTCTGGCACTGTGCATCAAGCATTACTCATGACTTCTAGTTTTCAGATTACCTATGTGCAGGGGCATAATGAACCCTCCCCCCCCCCCCCCACCCCACCCCTTGCTTTAGGAACTACAGCAAGGTGAAGTTCTTGATGGGCCTCTTCTGTCTGCAACTCTGCAGACAAAGGCTCCGCTCATAATGTGAAAAAGGTGGGTGAGTAAATGAATGAAGGAATGTGTGAATGGCTGGATGGATTAGTGAAAGGATGAATGAAAGGGTGTATGGATAGATAATGAAAGAAAGGATGGGTGGATGAGTGAATGAGTGGAAGTATGGATGAGAGAAAAGGTAAATAGATGGATGTATGGGTGGAAGAGTAGATAGATGGGTAAAAGGGTAGACAGGTGTGTGAAAGGATGGATGGGTGGATGGATGAGTGAAAGGGTGGATGGATTGATAAATTGATAAGTGAAAGGGTGGATGGATGGATAAGTTAAAGAGTGGATGCAAGGATTGATGAGTGAGTGAAAGGGTGTAGATGGACAAAAGGATGGATAGATGAGTGAAGACGTGAAAGGGTGGATGGATGAGAGAACGGATGGATGAGTAATAGGGTCAATGAATGGATTCATGAGTAGATGAGTGGGTGGGTGGAAGGATGGATGGATAAGTGAAAGTGGGATGGAGAGAGAAAGGGAGGATGAATGACTAAAAGGGTGAATGGGTGGAAGAATAAGTGACTGGGTAGATTGATGAGTAAGTGAGAGGATGGCTGGATGGGTGAAAGGGTAAATGACTGGATAGATGAGTGAATAGATGAATGGGTAGAAGAGTGGATGGATGACTGTACGGATGGATGGGGTGAAAGGGTGGGTGGATAAATAATGGATATATGAGTGAAAGGGTGGATGGAGGGATGGATGAATGAAATGATGGATGGAAGGATACATGGTGGATAGGTTTGCAAATGGTTGACTATGTTTGGATATAGATGGGCACATAGATGGAAGGACAGAATGAATGGTGAAAGACTGAATAATATATAAAAGAATGATTACACCATGTATCACCCATTATCTTAAGTAACATTTCCTATACATTGACTTTCCCGTTTAAATGAGTCATTGTCTCTATATAATGTGTGTGTGATGTAACGCACTCTGACACCCTGTCCTACATACTTGGGATGGATATCACTATAAAAGAAATTAAATACACATGAGAGACGGTCTATGTGAAGATGAGGGGCACCATTGGAGGGTGGTAGCAAGGCCGGACTGGCCAACCGGGCATCAGGTGTTTCCCTAGGAGGCTGGAAAGGGGGTGAAGGGCGGTTTTGTTATTTGGGGCTGGCACTGCCAAGTTCCTTGTTTATCCAGTAGTTTTCAATCAACAATAAAAGCGGCCTCACTTATATTCAGGTGTGGTTTACCATCGTCTGGCGACTAATGTACCTGCTGGAGCGAGATACCAGTTTAGAATCGTCTAAGGTAGCAAGCTGCGGCCATACTGTAAAACAGTGAAGTGCACGATTGTCTCGACCTAATATAAACTTATTTTAACTTGTACTTAAGTGTTTGTCTATTTACTTACTTATATACTATTGCGCGACCTCCTCTGACACGTCTGTAAAACTTATTTTTGTCCTGAATTTTTGTCGTGAATTTTGACTGCTTGTCCTGAATTTTTACACTCGCCGTCCTGAATTTGCACCCATGCCAGTTGGTCACCCTAACGCTGGTGCCTCCAGTAGAGCTCTGCTTTTACTGGGATCTACAATCACTTGAACGCTGTTCCTCTTGATTCCGTGGTTTTGAGCTTTCTCTGCTAACAGTTCATGAGTGGCGGTTCCTAATTAAGCATATTCAAGTCCACTAACTTATCCCAAATGGATAAAGCAGTCATCGAAAATACATACGTAGCTCGCGCAGTTATGAAGTACATTAAACTTGCAATAACGTCGATTAGCGACCTGTAACACAAAAAAGCTACTGCTACATACAGTGGCATTCTGCCGTGTTGCCACAGCGCCATCTTTTGGTTAATAGGGGAACTTTTGTCCAAAATTACTGTGACGAGCGATAAATATGAAACAGAAGACTAGCAATTTGGCAACTAATGTATTACTTTGCACGGTTTCACATCATAGCTTACTGTGAATCATTCTGAAAATCACAGTGTGAGTTTCACACCAAACGTTTGTACATTGGCAGTGTTCTTTCCTGCTTGTGTGGTGAGTTAACGTGGATGACGAGTATCCAATATTTAGTCGAGGCGTTTGATGACAAGTTGACAAAGAAAATATATTCCTGTACAAATGTCAACTGACTCATGGGTAAACCTTTACCTTTGGCAGTTTAATTGGAAAATGTAAAAAAAAAATGTAATGAAAAGTTACATTACTAAAACAAAAGTGCATTTCCCAAGATGGGTGAAGTACCTACATATCAAAGATGTAAATACGAAGGCACTCATTACGAGTGGCCCGGTCATTGGGTGTTATTTATTGCACCTGATAAAATCCGACTCCACCACCTTGACATTTATCAGGTACGATAAATGTCACCCAAATAAGAGTGTTAGGGGAATAACATGCATATTTTGATGCTTGGTGCTTGAAAAACTCCATGTTTTAGAAAATACTGGAAATGTTCCCTTGATAAATATCGGCAAGCTTGACCTGCTGAAATTTATCACGGAACTCATAATTGTGATATGTGAGATACGGAAGTTACAGCCCATACTGCAAATAACTGGGCTGCTTGTAATGATCGCATAATAAGAACATCATTCATAACCAAAAGCCATCACGTTAACTTCATTACACCCTCTTAGACACAGACTAAACATTGCAGTATAAAAAACAGATGAACTGAGCTTCCAGGTGCACATTCTTGTTACATAAAGGTGCATTTTTTTTAAAGTACCTAAGACAAAGGTCTGCTCCGTCTCGCCTTCAGCTTCCTCCAGGATCTCGCTGCAGGCGGCCTGCAGCATCTGCAGCATCTTCTGCAGGTCTTGGAACTCGTGGGCTGGCAGGTCCCGACATTTGCCTGTGCTGACATCAATCACTGCCAGCGCTCGACCAGAGGGCTCCCGGATGGGGACCGCGATGTGCCTCTCACCGTAGGCGTCTGTGGTGATGACCTCTGAGCTGTCTGCACATTTGAAGAGGTAGTCTCTGTGTGAAGAGACATAAACTGTTACACCTGTTGGGATCTCCTGCTATGAAATGGGACAATCCAGGGGCTCACCGCTGCGGGCAGTCAGCCTCATTTACAAGACAATGACGCAGTGTGGCGCCGCAAGCCATTTTATTGTGCCGAGCTCTGTCATTTTCAAAGCACACAGATGTGTCGTATTAACAATATGATGCAGCCATGTGCTCTCCCCTGCGCTGGCACACAATTGGCTGCCATGGGCCAGCACAGGCACCCTTATGCCATTATGCAAGGGTGTCTGCATTGCGGGGATGACTGTTTTTGTGCAGGATAGGACAACTTCCTGTGGTAAAACAATCTTTGATGGCATTTTCTCTTTCTATGCATGCTGAAAAATGCAGCATGCATAGAAAGATGAAAAAACAAACAGAAATAAAAATATCTCTCCTTGTTGCGCCACTCCTATGCCTACCTTGGGCAGGCGCAGGATTCTGACAAATTCCCAGGTTTACAAAACGTTATAAATCTCGGAATGTGTCGGGTTCCATGGATGTTGAGTGGGAACACCCACAGCAACATCCATGGAACGCCCCTTTCATGCAGAGTAATGTGTGAAAGGGGCCCATATTTACAAGGCCATGAAAAGTCATGTAGGGTGAATTTACCTGCCTTGTAAATACGGGCAACCCGTTGTGCAGCCAGGACGTCAAAAATAGGGGAAATGCCAGCAGTGCAATGGGCTTTTAAATGAGGCCCTGTGCTTGCCTATAATATCCATTGTGCCACCATTTATCACACCATGGGCCAGATGTAGGTGGCCCAATACCAGTCGGTAACGGCCGAAATTACCGAATTTGAGATGTAGGGGCCAAATTTCGGATTCGGTAATTTACCGAATCGGTAATTTAAGGAATCGGTAATTTAAGGAATCGGTAAATTACCGAATTCTTAAAATACTGATTCAGTAAATTACCGAATCCAAAATGTAGGGAGCACTCAAGTGAGTGCTTTTTACATTTAAGGATTCGTTATTTACCACCAACTACAAGTTGGTGGTAAATATCGAAAACCTAAAAAAAAGCAATTATTTTGCTTTTCCAACAGTGCGATGTGGCAGACATACATGCCCTGAGGGCATGTATGCGTGCCACATGTGCATCCATGCACTATTCAGAGGTGGAACAGGGTGTCAATGTGACACCCTGCCACCCTTGAAAATGTACCCCCTATTACCGATTCGGTATTTACCGAATCGGTAATACTGAATGGCTTCCCATTCATTCCTATGGGCCTCCAGGCCTATAGGAATGAATGGAATTACTGAATCGGTAAATACCGATACTTACTTACCGAATCTTACCGATTCAGTAATTTTTACTGAAAAATTATCTACATCCCATTTACCTATTCTTAAATCCTGAATCGGTAAAATTCGGTATTTAAGAATAGGTAAATTGAGATTACCTACATCTGGCCCCATATCCGTATCTTTCACACAGTCACTTGGTGAAGAGCCAATATCACTTGGGGGCAGGGAAGACAAAAAACAAGTTACTTACCTGTACAATGTGGTTCTCCAGTATTGTTATCTTTCATAGATTCATATGCTTGTATCTTCCCCATTGTCATGGTGGGAGTCTCACGGTAATTAGAAAGGTAATACCATAGAAGTACATAAGAAACATCCAGAAGGTGAGACAAACTTTGCCAGTCATTAGTCTTCCTATGTAGGTCCAAACTTCGACCAATCGCAGACCAGTCCTAGACCTCAGCTACCCAGTTAGAGCCACCAGACCTCAGATTTCGTGCACAAGTGTGCTAAGGTAAAGAAATAGCCTCAGATCGATTCAGGCTGGACTGTTCCCATGAGGCACAGGGTCAAGACTGATTTGTATATAGCTGGGTCTGCACTGAGGTGGTGGAGTGAGCTAAAGAATAATGATGGATTCAACCCAGATCTGTAACTGGGTGTGAGTGTCTGAAAAGTTTCAGTGCTCTGTCGGTTCAGGGAAGACCTTGCTTGGCAGTTCAGGCTGGACTGTTCCCATGCGGCACAGGGTCAACACTGATTTGCATATAGCTGGATCTGAACTGAGGTGGCAAAGTGAGCTAAAGAATGATGATAGATTGAACCCAGATATGTGACTGGGGGTGAGTGTCTGAAAAGTTTCAACACTCGGTCCATCATCTCCATTTGTTTACTTTGTTCACCCTAAGTTGGCAGGGTGTGCCCAGACATGGGTTTCTTGCTCACTTTGCCACTGGATTCAAGCCAGCCTGGCTGATGAAGGGTGTTACCCAGAAACCGGTTGCAGGATGCTTGTTTCGGGTTCAGGGAAGACCTGGTTTGGCAGTTTGGGTTGGACTGTTCCCATGAGGCCCAAGGTCAAGATTGATTTGCATATAGCTGGGTCTGAACTATAATAATATTAATCCACATTTGTAAAGCGCACAATCACCCGTAAGGGTCTCTAGGCGCTGGGGGCCATCGGGAAGACTAAGCAAGATATTGCCCAGAGTCACATGGTGCTGGGCTAACCTGCCGCCAGTGCCAGGGATGGAACCGTGATCCCCAGATTCCGGAGTCAGTCGCCCTAGCCGCGGCGCCACACCTCTTCCACATTCTGGGGTGGTGAAGTGAGCTAAAGAATGATGATGGATTCAACCCAGATCTGTGACCGGGGGTGAGTGTCTGAAAAGTTTCAGCGCTCCGTCCATCATCCCCTTGTGTTTGCTTTGTTCGCCCTAAATTGGCAGGGTATGCCCAGACGTGGGTCCCTTGCTTACTTTACCACTGGATTCAAGCTAGCCTGGCTGATAAAGGGTGTTACCCAGAAACCGATCCCAGGATGCTTGTTTCCGGTTCAGGTAAGACCTGGCTTGGCAGTTCGGGCTAGACTGTTCCCATGAGGCACAGGGTCAAGACTGATTTGCATATAGCTGGCTCTGAACTGAGGTGGCGAAGTAAGCTAAAGAATGATGATGGATTCAACCTAGATCTGTGACTGGGGGTGAGTGTCTGAAAAGTTTCAGCGCTCCGTCCATCATCTCCTTGTGTTTGCATCAGAATTGGCAAGACTAGACGGGGAGGAGGGAGGGCTGCATGTGAATCTATGAAAGATAACAATACCGGAGAACCACAGTGTACAGGTAAGTAATTTGTTTTTTCTCCAGTATTGAATCTTTCATAGATTCACATGCTTGTATCAGAGTAGTTAGCAGTGTAAAACCATAACTTTCGGTTAGGTGGAGCCCTTCTTTTGCCAGAAGAGACCTATTGAACACATGATAATCTTTATAAATTATACATTAAAACAATTCATAAATAATTCATAACTGTGACAATCAAATACACGAGACCAAATTGAAATAATAGATATGAAAACACTGTACCTTAGTCAAACAGATGTCTCAGGACAGCTTAACCCACAGCAGTGTCCTCTTTCCATGCCAAGTCTAAGCAGTAATGCTTAGTAAATGTGTGCACGTTGGACCATGTTGCTGCTCTACAAATTTCTGGAAGCTACACACCGGCAAACAATGCTGTAGAAGCTGCCACTGGGGAAATCCAATGTGGGTTACTGTTTTTTGAAAGTGCTTGACCCTTTCTAGGTGATGTAAAGGACACAAACAACTGATCAGATTTTCTGAAAGTTTTTGTTCTGTGTATGTAGAACTTGATGCATCACTTCACACCCAAAGAGTGCAATTATCTTTTTTTAGCATTGGATTAAGGATTCTCAAAGTACATGAAAAGCACAACTGGTTCACTTAAGTGAAATGAAGTTGGAACTTTAGGAATGAATTGGGGATTTGTCCTCAACATAAGCTTATCCTGACTGATTTGAAAAAAAGGCTCAGCAATCGTGAAAGGTTAAATCTCACTAACTCTTCTCGCCGACGTGAGGGCTAAGAGTAGAGCCGTCTTCCAAATAACATATTTCAAATCAGCTTTATGAATGGGTTCGAAAGGTGATTTCATCAAATGAGCCAGAACTGTATTTAGTTCCCACGGAACTGCAGGAGGTTTCAAGAGTGGGAAAACTCTGACGAGTCCTTTCATAAACTCCTTAACGCATCTTATTGACCACAAAGAGAGTTCACCTGGCCTTCTACGAAACCTGGAGATTGCCGCCAGGTGCACCTTGATTGATGAGTGAGCAAATTTAGAATGTTCCCATCCATTGCACCTGTAGAGCGTTCCCTCAAGAATTCCTCAGAGGAAATCTACTGGTGAACTTTTCACACTTCTGTTGTTTTCTGTCGCAAACAGATCCAGTTATGGAGTGCCCCACAATTTGAAGACCTGCTTCAACTGGGCGTCGTTTAATTCCCATTTGTGACACTGGTAATTGATTCTGCTTAGAGAATCTGCCCAATTGTTGTCCACGCCCGGAACATGCTCTATCTGTAATGTTATGTTGTGATGAATTATCCTTCTCCAAATCTCCTGGGCCTGTTCTGATAGAGTGAGAGGCCTGGTACCCCCTTGCTTGGTAAGGTAGAACTTTGTTGTGGACTTGTCTGTTCTTACTAGAATGGAGGAACCCTGGATTCTGGGAAGAAAGGTCTGCAGTCCCAGAAACACTGCCTACAGTTCTAAGAGAGTGATGTGTGAACGTATTTCTTGAAGGAACCATTTCCCGTGAATTTGCAGCTCCTGAAGATGCGCCCCCCCCCCCCAACCATCCATTGAGGCGGCTGTCATCATAATATAATGAGGTTGAACTAGCTGGAACGAAAGTCCCGGAGAAATATTGATTTCCTTCTCCCACCATGACAGAGACTGTTTTATTGTCTGAGAGAGGGAGATGACGTCTTCGATTCAACCATGTATCTGCACCCACTGCATGTCTAACTACCTGCAGAGGCCTCAAGTGCAGCCGACAATTTGGAATCAACGGCATGCATAATGACAGCATCCCCAGTAAGGATTTAAATACTCTCACAGAAGTGAACTCTAAGCGCATTATCTTGAGCTTCCGTTCCGAAGTAGGATACGCCTATATTGCGGGTTCCTGTAATGGCTCTGGGCAGCCTACATTATAACTGACGAGGATGGCCAAATTAAACAAGCTGGAGCCGAATCTGGTGCCTTGTATTTCTTCTCCATCTTCGGTAACACAGCCGGGACGGAGGCTGGATTCTTCATTATCTTCAGGCCCTCACTCCAAATATGGTCGCCAATCGAGATGGATCAGACCGATTGCTTTGAAGCATCCTTAAAATCATAAAGAAAACATTCGGTTTGCAGCACAGGTAGAGGCAGATGAAACCTTTTGGATGCTCTCTCAAGCACTTCATGGAAGACCACTATGTCTCCCAGGGGTGGAATAGCCGGAGAAGGAGAAGGCGACGGGGAAGATGGAGCCACATAACCCTTGCACTCTTGGCCAGTGCTTGAAATGGAATAATAGAAGTGCAGGTACTCTGTACCAGAGTACCTGCTTGTTTCTGAGAAGTGCCGGTACTCTCCAATTAAAAGTATAGCATTTCTCTTGAGAGGTGCCGGTACTCTCCCTCTCAAAATAAAAAAGTGCCGGTACTCCATACCGGTCAGTACCGGCCCATTTAAAGCACTGCTCTTGGCCAAGAAGGTCCATATCTTGCGTGAGCTCTTCCTCCTCGGGCTGATCGTCTGGATCACTTTCTATGTAATCATCCTGGATGGAGATACATCGAGGAGCCTGTTTCTTTGCCTGAGCAACAAGGGGTGGAGTAACCACAGGTGGAGGCAGAGCAACTTGAATACTAGGACCACCAGGTGTCAAAGGAATTGGAGCATGAGAGTCCGGAAATCTCTTATAGTAATCATTAACCATGTGTCTGAGATCCGTGACTAGGGAGACTGGGACCAGCATGGAATCCCTCCAAATCTCCTGACGCTCTTCATAAGCCTCGTAGGGATAGTGCCCTTGAAAAGAGTCATAATGCTGAACTTGGGAGTGTCCTGTAAAAGAATATTCCCCTTCCATGTACTCTGATTGTGCTTGTTCTTCCTCTTCCTCTCAGTGTCCTGACATTTGATTCTGAGTTGTGAAAGACCATAGGCGGGACCAAAAAGACTGTCATCCCCTGATTCCTCCGTATCCAGGAGGTGAGAAGGAAGTAAAGGCAAGACCTTGGGTAAAGGTGAAATTCCTTGTGACTTTGGTACCAGATGCAAGCTTCTAGAAACCTATGCATGATCCGTCGACGACGATGTCGACGATGGGAGATGCCTGATAGCGATCATCGTCGATATTGGCCAAGGAGGTGATTTGAACACTACCGTCAGCGG
Organism: Lissotriton vulgaris; assembly: GCF_964263255.1. Lineage (NCBI taxonomy): Eukaryota > Metazoa > Chordata > Amphibia > Caudata > Salamandridae > Lissotriton > Lissotriton vulgaris. The sequence continues at coordinate 338,480,012 of NC_141687.1, read as the reverse complement.
AGGGCCTGTCGACGGGGCCGTCGACACTTCCTTCGACAGCGGCGATGTTCCTGTCGATGAAGTCGTAAACGCGATCATCGGCATTGTGACTGTTGTCGCAGCATTGATAAAGAGATCATCATCACTGTTCTCGTCAACGAAGCCATCACCACAGCCGTCGACGAAGTGGTCGTCACCACAGAAGTCGGAGATTTAGAAGAAGATCTCGACGACGTTCCGCCAAAGGTGTTTTGGTCATCGACATAGCCTGTTGGAGAGGTGTGTCAGGCAAAGAAGCAGCAGACAACTTCTTTAGGCCTGGTTCTTTAGGCTTAGCAGCTGTTTTCTCAGCAATGGAGGATTTTTCTGCCTTTAACTTCTTCACATCAGCCTTTAAGACCCTCAACTTTATGCTTCCTCTCAACAGAAGATGGCCCAGGGCTCTCTTCTATATCAGACCCAGAATCTGATTTTTGATTTCTTCTTCTGGAAGCATAACAATAACCTGGCTTCTCTATCCTTCAAAGTTTTAGCAGGGAATGTTCTACAGTATTTACAGTCTTTTGCCTTATGTTTATGATAACGCCAATTCTTATGTGGATCTTCAGGAAAAAAGTCTTGCTTTCCCACAGGAATATGTCTCGAGGCCAACCATCTTCGCTTCAGAAAATTTCTTCTAAGCTTTTCCCTCAGCGAGCTTTGTTTTTTTGAAAGAGAGAGATGGCGGGGGCGGGTGACAAAGGTGCCTGTCATGTAGTTCTCGCCATGAAAACCCCACCCTCTGAGACAGGCCGCCTCCTCACACTGTGAACGTTGTTTTAAAGTTGACCGGTCTGAGCATCCCAGAGTACCATGAAGAGTACCATGCATCCAGTGCTGACCAGGAAAACACCGGTACCACCCATTTTAGCCACCACTTTCCAGGTATGATCTTCTTATTCTGTTCATTCAATGAAAAGGAGAGCCTTAGGGTATATGTATTTACCACAGAAGAGACGCCTTATTGGCGTGACAAATTAAAACATTTGAACATGGCTGCTAGCTACGTTTTTCTAAAATAGCTTGTACCCACTCGACAATGCCTTTCTTGGCTACCAGATCCAAGAGCTCTGATTACATGCCATGATTGATTGATTGATTACAGCAACCGCTTCATGCTTCACTAGATCATCCTTCAAGCTTTGGCTCCCTGCAGTTTCACCTCCTTTTTTTCAGAGCAAATGTTATTACTCATGGAGATAACATATGTTCCTCTTTGCACAGTAGGTCTCTATGTTCACCTTTCCTTGCACATCTGTATCTGGTAATGACGTGGAATTGTGATGGGTGGAAGGTTCTCTTGTAAATGTTGATAAAAGATTAGAGTGCAAATCACCACTCCACTGAAGAGAACGTATCCTTGGCTTGGCAGAGCCTCATCCTTGCTGCACCTCCCCCTCCAAACAGGCATATGAGTGACCAGCGTTATAGAGCAAGGAGCCTCTTACCTGAATAGATTTTCTTTTCTGCGCAGAGTCCCTGGGGAAGCGTGGATCTCAGAGAGCCCTGTATTATTGTCTGTTGTCATCACCTTGCGTAGAACGTAGTCGGGAACCTGGAAGTAAACACAAAAGTGTTTTATGCACCAATTCAGTCTCACAAGTTTCAAGATAATACATTTTGGTATCCTCTTAAGACATAACTTTGAGTCCAAGCCTTAATATGATGCACATAGACAATATGAGTTCATAACATGTTATGTTATGTTATATTATTTTGTAGAGCGCACAGCTACTCAGCAGAGTGTCCTGGTGCTAGGCAGAGGGGGAACCAACAGGCAACTGGGTTTACTGTTAAAGAGGCAGGTTTTTAGTTTCCTCTTGAACATATCCAGAATGTGCTTTAGCTGCAGGTCTAATGGTAGTCTATTCCAAAAGAGAGGTACCTGATGGGAAAAGGATCTCCCATCTATTCTAAGGTGGCTAATGCGGGGCACCCTTGCTAGGTACGCCAAGGAAGAGCGAAGGGTGTGTGCAGGTATGTATGGGCTGATCCTTTTACTGAGATAGGACGCACCCGTCCCATGCAGGGCCTTAAGCATAAGGACCATGTCCCTAAATACCACCCTCTTTTTTTCACTGGGTGCCAATGAAGGGCCTTATGTGGGGGGTCATATGGGACCTGGGTGGGAGTCTAATTGGTACTCTTGCCGCCGCGTTCTGCACCACCTGCAGTCTCCTAAGGACATAGTCTGGGAGACCGAGGTACAGTGAGTTCCCATAGTCGAGTCTCGACGTAATCAGGGTTTGCACTACCTTTCTACCTGCAGACTCAGGCATGTAATCCAATCTGCAGCACAAATGTGTGGTTGAGTTTCTACTAATTAGAAAGTAGTGCCTAATTTAGAAGTGGTCCAGTTACTGAATGACTAGGCCTCCAAGAGCGTGCACTGACAACCATTCACTTTGCAGAATAATAATGTACATTTCTATTATGTGAGCTAGCCCTTTCTCCCCCTGCATGCTGTGTGTTTTTCAATTTCAGCAAGTCATCAAAGAAGAAGCTTAAATTATGGGTTCTGTAATGTAATATTTGTGTTCAATAAAGGATGCCATTTGCTAGAAGGTCTGATATTCTGTTGCTTGTCACAGTTTCTTGCTGATGCTCTGCATTCGTCATTCATTAGTTAAATAGACTATTGCATTTCTGTATTACATAAAATGTAAATTAATTTCCTTAATTAGTTATGCATAACCTGTCCAACAGAATGCATTAGGAAGTAGGTGTCTCTGGAAGTATCTTATTTATCAGAATAATGGTTGGTCTAAGGTTAGTACCATTGCTAGTTTAACCCTGTCGAGCCATAACAAATCATGAAATGTGGGTGGCTTCTGTATTCTGAAACGTTATAAAAACTGCTGTATTTTGGAGAACAACCAAACTTTCTTTGGCCATTTATCTGAGCTGACTCTATGTCAGTCAATTTGCTTTAAACTTAGAGGCATATTTACAAGTCCCTTGCGCTCCTTTTACGCCGCAGTTGAATCACTTTTGTGACGCAGTGGCAGCGCAAAAGAAGAGTCATGGTGCAGGGTACTTACAGCGTGATGCATCTGGGGGATGCGTCACGTTGTAAAGCCCTGCGCCAGAAGGAGGTGTTCCTGCGCAGGGGGGGGGGGGCTTTCCGGCGCAGGAATGCCTCCTAAAAGTGGCTGAGTGAAATCTACAAGATTTCACTCAGTCACTTTGGGGCCCATGCTGCGTCACAACCCTGCGCCTGCTCGAAGCAGGCATAAGGATTGATGCAGCATTAACAAGATAGGGCCCCCCAGAGCCTTGCTGGAGCTGCGTCACGCTTGTAACGCAACTACAGCAATGCGTCGCTTTTACGGCACAGATACATCACGCATCTGTGCCGTTTTTGCCCATTGGTGCGCCGCATTGTAAATGCGGCGTATCAATGGTGGCGGAGGCATGGCGCACAATAAGTGGCGCAACCCTGCTGATATACAGGGATGCACCACTTATTGTACATCTGCCCCTCAGTTCTTTCCATGGGTTTCTTTCAGAAGTTGACCATATTGTAAACCTCTCGCAGAATATTAATTTTGCTATTTTAATTGATGCTTATTGCTAATTGAATACTTTTTTTTGCTTTCTGTAATGATTATCTTTTTGAACAACCCATGAAGTTTTAACCTGGAGTTCTTGTTTCACACGGCGTTTGTTCATCAGCCTTTAATTACGTCTTAGGAAGACTCACAAGGCCATACGAAGACTTAGGCAGGCCTGATTTCATGTATCGACCATGTTAGTGAATTACTGTAGACAGAATTTTGGTGGAGAATACAGTGAATTGGTCTAATTAATCAAGCTAACTACTACTAATTAGTGAACATCTTTGGTTGTGGGAAAGTTGGAGCATTTCGAAGCTTTTTGGATTATTGCCAGAATTCCCACGCTTGTTGTCTAATCAGTGGATTTGGTGATTAATATTAAGGTTTTGTGAGTGTTGTGAGATGTCATGCGACGTGTGACATGTTATATTAACTTTTAAAAATACTTTTAATAACTTATAAATACATACACATATTATAAATTACAAATAAACTTATACACATAAAATAATAATATAAATAAAAATTAATAAAATGTAAAACAAATTAAAAAAAATAAGTAAATGTTGGATAGCGTAGGGGTAAAAATTACTATTCCCACTCCAGAGGGTGCAACAGTAGGGAAAGTGTTGGTTAGCATAGGGGTAAAAATTACTATTCCAACTCCAGAGAGTGCAACAGTAGGGAAAGTGTTGGATATCGTGGGGGTAAAAATTACTGTTCCCACTCCAGAGGGTGCAACAGTAGGGAAAGTGTTGGTTAGCATAGGGGTAAAAATTACTATTCCAACTCCAAAGATTGCAACAGTAGGGAAAGTGTTGGATATCGTGGGGGTACTCCAGAGAGTGCAACAGTAGGGAAAGTGTTGAATAGCGTAGGGGTAACAATTACTATTCCCACTACAGAGTGCAACAGTAGGGAAAGTGTTGGATAGCGTAGGGGAAAAATTACTACTCCCACTCCAGAGAGTGCAACAGTAGGGAAAGTGTTGGATAGCGTAGGGGTGAAAATTAGTATCCCCACTCCAGAGAGTCCAACAGTAGGGATAGTGTTGGATAGCATAGGGGTAAAAATTACTATTCCCACTCCAGAAAGTGCAACAGTAGGGAAAGTGTTTGATAGCGTAGGGGTAAAAATTACTATTCCAACTCCAGAGAGTGCAACAGTATGGAAAGTGTTGGATAGCGTAGGGGTAAAAATTACTATTCCCACTCCAGAGAGTGCAACAGTAAGGAAAGTGTTGGATAGAGTAGGGGTAAAAATTACTATTCCAACTCCAGAGAGTGCAACAGTAGGGAAAGTGTTGGACACCGTGGAAGTTGAAAATAACATACGTATAAATAAATAAATTAATATTTTAAAATATTTATTTTTAAATGATTAAATATAAACTATTTACAAATACCAATACATAATTATTAAAAACATGATTTGCAATAAATAATTAAGTAAAAATAAATTAAAAATAAATACCAATTAATAATAGTTAATTGCCAATTAATAATTAATTAACAAAAATATAATTAACAAAACAATTAATTAAAATAAATTATTACTTAATTACATTTAAATTACTTCCCACCCTATTCCCCTATAAACCCATAACCCTCTACAGAACATAATTATCAATTATTCAATTAATAAAAATTAATTACCAATTAATAAAAATCAATTACCAATTAAAATTAATTTATCATTCCTAAAAATTAATAATTAATTTAGTATAATTAAATTACTTCCCACCCTATTCCCCTATGAACCCGCTACGGTACTAAAATACAAAATGTACTTAAAATACATAAATAAAAATAAAATACGTATTAAATACATAATAATATACATAGAAATCATATAAAAATCGATATTAGTAACATCGATATTACTAACATCGATATTAGTAACATCGATATTACTAACATCGATATTAACAAAATCAATATTACTTACCTTCGAAATTCTGTCCCATCTATATTAAAAATATCTATATAACTTACCTTCTATATTATGTCCCTTCGATATTTAAACATCAACATTATTGTATGTCGATATTTAAAGATCGATATTTTGTCTGCCTACGCAATGGGATAGCCAGTGGTGGCCCACAGCATTGGGCTCCCCTCCTACCTAAAACGGTGGTCAAGAAGCTAGGGGTGCTGATAGATGGGGTCCTTTCATGTGAGCAACATGCTAAAAAAGTAGCCGGGCTATGTTTTGGTCTTCTCCGTGGCCTCAAACCCATTCTGGGGTTTTTTGATGCCCCGATTCGGCAAATAATTGTACAATCTGTAGTGCAGTGGCAGCTAGATTACTCCAATGGACTGTTTTTAGGGGAAAATAAAACTGTAACCAAACGACTTAAACGGGTACAGAATGCGGCTGCACGTACTATTTTTGGCTTATCTAACAATTGCCATACTTCCAACCTTCTTCGTTGTTTGCACTGGCTACCAATCGAACAGAGAGTTAAGTTGAAAACTCTCTGCACCACTCATAAGATTCTTCATGGCCAGGGCCCCCAAATTCTCCAGGGTCTGTGTACTACATATGTTCCCTCTCGGGCCCTACGCTCTGCTAACCAACATCTGGCCCGCATTACACGAGTGCGTAGGGGTAGAGCAGGGGGGCGTTCCTTCAGGGCTTGTGCCGATCTTGTGGAATTCTGCCCCTCTTGCTGCCTGGAGGACATAGCATCACTGGACTTTCAGAAAACTGATCAAAACCTGGCTCTTTTCCACCATCTAGCTCATTTCTCTCTACCTGCCGTCTGATTGCGCTGGGACGCCAAGGCTGGACTGGCCGTTGCGGGCATCGGGCAATCCCCTGGACCGGAAACAAGCTTCCGGGGACCGGTTTTTGGCATTCCAGCCGTCCTGCCAGAAAACGGTCCTCGGAAGCTTGTTTCCGGTCCAGGGAAGACATGGTTCGGCAGTTCGTGCTGGACTGTTCCTATGAGGCACCACAGGGTCAGATTGATTTGCATATAGCCATGTCTGAACTGGGGTGGCAGAGTGGGCTAAAGAACGATGATGGATTAAACCCAGATATTTTGACTGGGTGTGAGTGTTTGATTGATTCAGATGCTCCGTCCATCACCACCCCCTTTTGTACCGTCAATGGTTAGAGCGGCAGACCCTGATGCAGAGATCTGACCCGGGACCAGGGTTCAATCCTTGCCTTGGCGGCTCTTGGACTCCATCTCCCTGGACCTGATCATTCTCGCCTCGGTGCCTAGTCTAATCATGGGTCCCACTCTGTGACTCTGGGCAATAGCTTTCTTAATCTCCACAACGGCCCCAGCAGCGCTTGGATGCCTGGCTTCACCTTGGGGGTGCCCAGGAGTGGACATTTCACAGGAAAGCCAGGAAGGGTTCCACATCGGTATGAATACAGCGCTACGAGACCTCTTGGTAGAAGTGCGCTATATAAATACAAATACATTTACATTTACAATTTGGGCCCCTGGGGGCCGTTTTTGTCCCAGGGCCGATTTTGCTGCATTGCTGCAAAATCGACTCTGTAACAAAATCGTTCGAAAACCGGCCTGGCAAAGTGCTCGGCCGCACCCCCAACGGGTCACCCACCGCTCCCCCCCCCCAGGGGGTATAAGTGGGGGAGGGGCGGCCGAGCACTTTGCCAGGGCTGGTTTTTGTTCCCAGTCCGGCCCTGTGGGACGCCCCGTTGCTGGGGCAGCCATGCGCATTACAAGAACATTTAACATAACATAACATTAGTGCTGTGACTATTTTTTCAATACTTTGACTACTTTTATTAAAAGCTAATTACTTTTTTCTTTCTCTAATTATTATATTTTTTAATAAACCTATGATGTTTTAACCTGGAATCCTTGTTTTACGCTTGTTTGTTCATCAGCCTTGGACTAAGTCTTATGAAGACTCACAAGGTCTTACGAAGACTTGGGCAGTACTGATCTAGTGTATCAACCAATATGTCTGCTAGAGCGTCAACAAATGCATAAGTTATCAAGTGACATGGAGGTGTTCGAGGCAGCTCTTGAGGAAGCCTCAAACTCTGCATTACCAGGAGACGTTTTGCCATCACAACAACTTGTCAGGGAGAGCAGCACACTCTAAAGTCTCTGGAAGAACTGACATTACCAACTCGTTTGACCTCTTTTTCATATGAAAGAGGATTTCACCCCTGAGATAGATAATCATTATTGCATGACTTGTGCTTATGATCTGCAGACTCTTGAGTGGAGCACTTGCCCTAAAGCCAGGCCCTTCGCTCAGTATTCGCACCCTATTTATGTCAACACACTTTCATAGCGTTATGCTTTTAATTGTACCTATAATGCCCCTTTACCGGAAGTGTTTTAGAGGATCTTATTATTTTTATCACACACAATATTTTGTCTTTTAAGTAATTATTCCTATCTTCGCCTGGCCAAAGGTTTTTCAGTGAATTGTTCAAATTTTTCATGATACACTTTGGCTCCTGCCCAAAGTATCCACTGAACACAGCCTGTAGCCATGTGGCCAGCTGGCGAAGCGCCGAGGAAGTGGCCTTTGATATCGGCCTCTCCTCCTCACCTCAGTAATCTGCTAGGTTAGTACTCTACTTTTAAATTTAAATTTTTGAAGTTTGCGAACTGTTCACAACCAGAAATAATCTTAAATGGTTTATGGCGCCGCACAGTTCATAAACAACTACTGATGCATTCAGTAACCTTGTGGCAACCTACTACTCGCTGTAGTCATTCTTTGTCTGGCCATACTGATCCAAATCGTGTTTGTAACCTGCCAGTGATCACAGCATTATTTTTGCGACTCACAAGCATGTATTTGATTTTGTTGCACCAGTCTGTGATCATTGGAGTGCAGACCTGCACATTTTGAATTTGTATTTTGTTTATTTTAAAACACATTTTCACACCACTCTGGGCTTCTCCCGATTCACCACAGGGTTTGTTGTGCGCCTCTCACTCCTACATCAAGCTTGCCATTTTTTTCTGCAGCACATGGTACACGAACCGTTTTCCATACTGCCTTCATCTTGTAAAGGCAGCAGACACAAGATTTTTAACCCACAACATCCAGACACATTTTAAAATGTTTACAACAGTGTTGAGGTTTGCAAAACCATGATGGGAAAAGCAGCCATCTCACCAAATCAGATTAGTGTTCAAGGTCTTTGTGTCTCTGGGAACTGCTAAATTCCAGGCACTATGAGGCACGTGACCTCAGTCAGTAATGGTACGGTACTTCATATCCTGCACTCCGGCCTCCGTAGAGGACGGGGCTTCCTCATATTTGTGTGGAATCCTGAGTGCAACTTCCTTCTCTGCCCACATGCTCCCTAACCTTAATATAGCATTATGGTCTGCTGTGAAGGGCTATACCAGTCGCTAAAGAACCCCTACCCAATTTATAGCTATGAGGAACAGGTGAGGGCTTATAATACAGGAGAGGGCCTTTAACAACCTGGTATAGCCTGAAGCAAGGAGGCTCTAATGCTAGTGGAACATTGCAACCACTGAGGGTAGAAAGTTTTAAATCGAGCAGGGAGAAACGTGAAGGCCCATACAAGTCACTATCGGCCCGGAGCCACCCCAGTGTCTTCAGTGCAGCTCTCAACATTTCAAGGCTGTAATTGGTAACCCTATTTCTCTATGTCGGCTACTGGGCCGTAATTAATAGGGGTAAGAGGATTCATAGCATAGTAGGCTTCTGGGATGTAGTCAATTGAGTGTAGTTTCTACTTACCTAACGTGAAGCCTCCTGGACTTACATGTTCCTTCCATGCACTGGCAGATTCCTAACTTAGGGTAGAAACTTTTTTCTCTGAACTATGAGCTCCTAAACATTTCCTCCATGCACCATGGCCCCGAGTTTTGGAAGTTGGTCTATTCTTCCTGCAGAGCCATTCATACCTTTTCTGTGCCAGGCTCCATGAGGTAGGTGGTGACGTCCTTGATGTTGGGTGCTCGGTTGTGGATCCAGGCGAGGGCACTGCTCACCAGCAGTAACATGTTCCTCCGGGTCTGCACATAGTGATACGCTTCGCTGAATGTGTTGGAGACTCCCTAAAACGAGACCCATCCAATATGTAAAATAACATCATTCCAGTGAGCATGGAAAATCATGGTATAGTAGAATGCCATTCACGCTACCACACCCACCCAACCATGTGTATTCATTACCTGAATGACATTCACCCAGTCATCTCCCATCACTGGGTGAGGGAAACGTAGCAAACGATCATCACTGATTGAGTGAGAAGTACCTAGTGAAATCAGCTCCACTTATTCAGTGAGAGACTTTGTAAGTAACCAGTCCGCAATTCGAGTGCACAGGCATGACTGACGCTTAGCCAATCCCCAATTATTGAGACAGGCACACTTTGCCAACAATCAAAACAGACTTCATGTGGCACACTTACCAAATATCTCCCTCAATGAATGTGGAAAATTAGTCAATTATCAACACTTATTGAGTGAGAAACACCTAGTCAACCACCTACACTCATTGACTGGAGACACTTGGGCTATTAAATACATGCATTAGGGAAGGACATCTGATTAATGATCTCTCAATAAAGGGCACTCAGCTAACCGTCCACACTCATTAATAAAGGAACAATAAGCTAACCACCTAGAGCACTGATTGATGGACCCATGACCTACATATACTCTATGGGGAAATTTTACAAGTCCTTTGCGCCACTTTTGCGTCACTTTATCCATGTTAAAAGTGACACAAAAGTGGCGCAAGGGGCTTGTAAATCTGCCCCCATATTTTTCAATGAGTGAGGGTGACTTAACTAATGGTCTCCACTGAGTAAGGCCACTCAGCTACAGACCATAGACTGTCACTCTCTAGTCACTGAATGAAGTGCCCTTGGCCAAGACGCTCAACTCAGAGAAGGTTACTGACCCCCAAGCAGCTACAATGGTCCACACAACTCTCCACTGAGTAATTAGCAAGGGAAACACTGGGTGCTAGGGTGCAAGTCTGGTGTTCATGGGAGTAAGTTTTGTGCATAGTGTAGGGACGTCCCCTTTCATGCCCATAAGCTAATCACAGTGCAGTATTACAGTCACGCTCAATATGGGAGATCCTTTGACACCTGATAAAAGCTGATCTCATGGGTTAGGAAGATATTCCGCTCCCGCGAATCACGGATTGTGTCAATGCCGAGTGTTCCAAAGACGCGCATGCGTGAGTCCTTCAGTGGTAGCACCAGGAAAGACCCTGTTCTCTCATCCAGCGGGCGGTCGTGCTTCCAGAAATGGATATTTCCATGGTACTGGACCCGGGGAACGTGCACTGGCTTTCCTTCATCCACTGCGTTGAAGCTGGAATATATGAACCAGAGAGAACAGGAGAAAAGGCTGTAAGATTATCACAAAACCATGAAATCGTGTAGGTGTCCATTTAGTAGTCGTAATCTGAAATACCCAATTTTCCTCATACCTTATTTAGTATTTGAACAGTATTCCTTTTGTCCACCCTCAGTCACCTCCACCTCCCAGTACGCTCCACTTTCTCACTTCCAACTCAACAGCAGAAGTTTCATTATTCAGCACTGTCAGGCTATTTCCCACAGTGTCATCGACGAAAGAATGCACATCTGCTCTGCCCAGCAGAGGTAAGATACTAGATATGTTATTTAATGGTAACGTGATGTTACGTTGGTTGCTACTAAAGCACTTAATGCAGTCCAGAGTCTACTGCAAAGTGCTGGGTGGGGGAGAGGATGGGATGAATCAGGGAAGAGGTCATTAGTGAGGAGTCTTGTGAATAAAAAGAGCATCCCCAAAAGCATGTACAACACCAGTTAACAGAGCGGTATGGCATTATAGGTAGCAGTGGCGGCTCCTCAGCTAAGGCGGAGGAGAGTTGCACCACTGCTTCAGCTGTAAGATAAATGCAAAAAATAAAATGATAATAACGTTCATTATCATCTTGGTTTCTGTGTTCAGCTTGCAGTTGAAGCCAGGCAGATGAGGCTGGCTCCCCGCGTCACAGGGGGAGGAGCCGTGGCAGCATCGAAAGTGAACATGGCGCTTTGACCGGCTGTCTCGGGCCGGCCAAAGCGTCATGTGCACTCTGAATGTTCTCCACGCAGCTGCATTGCAGACTGCGTGGAGAACATGCACAGCCTGCCAGCCCCTGTCTGAATGCCCAACCACGGTGCTCTGACCAATCACAACACTGCAAATGCAGCATTGTGATTGGTCAGGGGATTTTGGGAGGCTGTGTGCTTTCTGCCAAGACTCGATGAGAACGGAGAAAGAAGAGGCAGCGTCCGGTGGAAAAGAGGTGAGTTGTATTTTTTTTAATTATTTCTCCTCCCTCCCACTCGCTCCACCTCCCATGGTCAGTAGCAGCCGCTACTGATGGGTAGCAATCCACAATTGTGGCTAGACTGACACAAAAGAGAATACGAGTATCGGTGGGAACCGGGACTGAGAGATGGAGCCAGAGAGCCATGCAGTAGAAAGTACGAGAGGGTATCTTACAAAGCAATGACGATGCCTATTGCCTACTACAGTCGGACCCTATCGCAAAAGGATTGATTCTGTCTTAGTTACAGGTTTGCAGCTTGATTTTGAGGAGTCAATGGGGACTGCAACCCAAGGTCAGATATGGATAAGAGAGATAATAGGAATTTATTCTGATAGTTCAAACTTATTTTGCTGACCTCATGATGCTAAAAGCTATGTAGCCAGAGACTACATTTCTCAACATTACATGAGGAAGCCTAAGGCAGTACTTAATGAGATTGAGAACAGAACGGGTCTTTCGGGGTCCCTGGTGGCAGATTAATGGAGCGACCCACAGACAGGCTTCATATTTAGTGTACTCTTATGTCCATTGGATTTCACAACTTCACAGAGTGAGAACTAGCAAGGTTTACTAGCAGGAGCTTTGGTGGTCACCTTGAAGTCCATCCAAGACATGACCATTTCCAGTGGTTCTTTGTACCATCCGACAGGTGAAATGAAGTGTCCACTGTTGCGGGTCAGTGTGTCCCCTATCAGTTTTTCAGCCATGTTCATCTAGGAAAATCACAATGCAGCGGGCACACAACACTGCATTACAAGCGCATTTTGTAGCACGTTTTGCAGTGCCCCTAATGTACTACAAAATGATTTCCACAAACTTTTATGTGGAGTTTACCCTTTGCCTCTCCTATCTTTTTTATGTTTAGAGATCTCTGCTTCAACTATGCAGTCTCCTAACCCGCAAGTGTATGCTTTAGTGGTAAATGTGGGAAGTGTAGATGCAAGTGGCTGGGAAATGGGGAATACTCACAAGGAGGGGATTAGGTACGAGTATGAAGGGGTTTAGGGAGTGTTAACTGGAGTTTTAGGGTTTAGTGACGTGCACCCAGCCACAAAAGAGTAAGGCCATTGCTAATCACAACCTTCACTTGTAAAGTTACTACAACCAAAAAAGAGAGCCAAAACAGTTGAAACGTACTCCAACTCAGAGTTTAACCCCTTCGATTCTGATGACGAGCTCAGCTAGTCATCAGCCACGGGGGGCGTGTGCGGATGACTAGCTGAGCTCGTCATCTTACGCAGCTTTTAGAAAAAAAGCTGCGTTGGGGAAAAATAACCGCCGCAGCGATGCGGTTAAGTAAGTTCCACAACACACATAAATAACCACTGGCACTACAACATTCTCCCAATGAAAATAATGGAGACAGAGACTTCAAATAAAACCAAATTATATAATTTACAATAATATTTAACACAAAAATATTTCTGAGCTAAGTGAAATCTCTCTATCGTAAAGTGTAGGAAAAATTAAAAGGTTTATTATATTTGGAAAACGTTAACAAAAATACCTTTATGTTAAATATTATTTTAAACTGTACATATTTATTCTAAATGTCAAAAAAGTACTGCAGCACTAACTAGTTAATTTTATATTAAATCTTTAATTAAAATATATTGAAATTATTTTTCTGAAGTTAAACTCAAAAAATAAATTCCAACTAAAGTGAAACAATTATGTTTTTAACGCATCAATACTTTGTATTATATTTTCATATAATTTCATCTTATATTAATCTTTAAACTTTATAAAGGTTGCTAAAGGATTTCATAATTAAATAATACATATTTTATTTTTACATATATATTGCAACAAAAATATATGTATTTACATTTTTAGCTATTTTTAATATTAAAATGTATTTTAACTTTACTTGTTATGAGTTTTATTTTAAGTCCCTGTCTCCTTTATTTTCTATGGAAGATTGTTACAGTATAAGTGGTTGGAAATGTGTGGTGCTGGACCTACTGCTGTTTCTGTTTGGCAGTAGTATCTGCCACTTGAAGACTGGCTCCATCCCCCTTTTCAGAGGGTGGAGATGTGTAAGTCTACACTTTTGAGTAACGTTATACTTGAAATTTGTGAATAGCCAAAAGTAGTAAACATACTCAAAAGTGTTAGATTAAAGTTGCACATATAACTTAATCACAAGTGTAAGTTACCTATGTGAATAGCCAAGAAAGTGCTTATTTTGTAAAATAATAGGCATCAAGCCGCAAAGGTTTCCTTTGGAGATGACCACCTAAGATTTCCAATGCAAATACAGGTGCACCTCTCACTGCTTTGTCTCTTTTTGTTATATATTGAGCACTCAATTTTGCATAACTGCTCCCCATTGATCCCATAGACACCAAAACATAAGGTTAATTTCGTCCTTTGTTTGAATCAAGCCACAGTCTACATTTACGCAGAATCATATTGTTCCTGAATTGGTCCATCGTTAGGGAGTTGCTTGGATAGTACTCTTGTTTGTTTCCATTTTGGTATTCGTAATACAGTATTTATAAATTGAAGTAAAAGCACCAGGACTCGGTGAAAAAAATTTAATACGATTTAAGGTGAATTCAATGCCACAACTCGATATTTGTTTTGGCTGGGAATGTAAATCTAAACCCGGCCACACCAATGCACACAGTCCCACATTACTGATACAGTAGGTATGTTTAACACAATATGTGGACCCCTGAAATTGTCCTGAAAAAAGAATATCTAAAAAATTCCACTTTTAGTTGAGTATACCAGAGTGCTATCATTATGCTCTGGTGTGGGGGGTTGCCTTGGATGAAGCATGCCAAGATAAATTGTGGGTGTGGCGACCTCTCAAATATCTTTTTTTATCATGTTGGTGAGGGATTTGTGGCTCCTGGACACTTTACCAGAAAATATAATTACTACTCAAGCATGTTTTGTGATTTCGGTGCTTGGAGGTTATTCCATGCTTTCAGATCAATAGAAAGTAAATATGTCATCGATTGGATCGTTTTTGATCCTTTCAATCTGTGGAAGTTTCTGTGTATGGAATGAGAAGCCATATCTTAATCTGAAAGATTTCAGTGTACATCTGCCAATGTAGCTGATAACTTTCTGCCATTTGTGCAAAGTGGGAGCATCTGTACATTGAATAATTTGGGTGGGACAAATCGCACTTCGTACAGATAATTTCTCCAATCCCATGGACTTTATTTCTGGAGGACAGAGTAGAACACGTTTAAGGCTGTGCAGCACTGTCTAATATAACCCTTGAATCTTTTCAAAAGTATCTTATAGTCCAGCAGCTTGGTTCCCTTCATCCAAGATGAAGAAAAGATCTTCTCTGAAGTTCACCAGTGCTGTCTCGGTCCCCTAAGGCCTGAGGCCTTGACTGTAGGTCAAAGCAAACGTTTGCACATAAAACATTCTTAAAGGGTGTTAGTCGCGTCCTTCTCTAGGATTTTACTTGATTATATGTTAGAAATGGATCAGTGGCCTGCCAAATCTTGTGGGTTGTCTGTGAGCTTCTTCAGGAAGGTCTGATGATGACATCACTTTTACTAGCACCAGAAATTATATGTGCTAGCTGGTCTGCTCAACAACTAACTACATCAGTATCAGTCTTCTGTCTCAGTAAGTATTTTAGAGTATACTCTGACTAATACTGTCTGTCTGCCTGACGATGGGCTTTGGCACTCTTAATCCTCAGTGTTCAAGTGCAGTTTTGCACTGTAAACTTTGCTAAGTTAATTAAATTTAATGTAGTGCACAACTCACCCATGGGCATCTCGGCGCTGTCAGCAGTTTCAACTTTATATAAATATTACATTTTATATAAAGAAGTGTGTTTTCTTGCCCTTTTTGTAAGACAGCTAACATTTACAGAACACATCCATTTTATAATGGATCTAAGTCATAACTGCTTCCTAACTAAGGTAAGTTGGCGGGCATGGAATGGTGATAAGCTTAATAAGTCATTAGAGTACGACATAGGACCAGAAGGACCAGATCAATTTAGTACTTCAAGGTAACCACCGACTATATAAAATAATTCCATTCATATTAATTTCATGCACATTTATTGCATCTGGATATTCTGAAAACCTGGCATGGAACTGGCCCTTCTGGACCTATACTGAACATCCTTGCTTTGCAATCACTTCTCAGACCAACTAGCATCTGTGCCACACATGGTCAATGTGGATTCATACTCACCTCACTCCCTTCATGTCTCGGTACAAGGACTTATTCAGGAGATACGGGGCATCTTCTAGAGTGCAGGCCACATATCGGAGAAGGTGAGGCCCCCGCTCTGCCTCAGGGGGACTCTGCTCCAGAAGCCCGATACTTGCACTGATCTTCTTTCTGTTCCCGTGAGATTCAGCATCCTGTGTGAAGAAATGTACCTGTCACCAAAAGATAAGTTACCCCTTTGCAACCCAAGGGCACCTGTACGACTATATGTGTTCCAAATGCCCGGCTATAAAATGAAAAATTCTAAATGTCCTTAAATCATGGTGACATTTAAAATGTCTCTGTTTCTAGGCTACTTTGTTGGTGATAGAAGTCCTTAGCCTCTTTGAAGTGCAGGTCAGTAAATGCTGATATTGCAATTACTTTATTAGTAAGAGCCCAGGTACCCCATCACTCTGCAAGGACCTAAGACATAACTGTGATGTGGGTGTCAGAGGCGCCTAACCTTGGGAGCTACGGTGTGGGGTATCTGGGAGGGATATATGTATGTGTAGTAGGACAAGGATTTGTGATAGGACAGAGGTACCTGTGATGAGACAGATGTTAATGTAATACAAAGAGAGGAATGTGTGACGGCACAAAGGTGTGTTGGCATGCAGGGATGTGCATCCGGGCCGTCCCCAGTGGTGCATGCTTTCTGGTTCCGACACACGCACCTTGTAAAGTGCCTGGAAGGCAGCTTGGTATATGGGCTCTAGGCTTCCGCCGCTTCTCTCTGCAGCTCTCTGGATCTCATTCAGCCACTTGCGCCGAGCAGACCCGCGCACGCGCTCCGTTTGTGTTCGCTCAATGCTCGCAGTCAGGAACTCCACCAGGCTCTCGAAGACTTCCTCCTGTGTGCCCGGAAGCTCCTCCATGAGGGATTCGATGTAGCGCAGGAAACCTCTGGAGTTGATCTTCACGGTCTCATCCTTGCAGACCTGAGCAGATTTGAGACGTTCCCGTCCTGGGTGCGAAATGAGAGCAGGACAAGGGTTGTTGTTGTCACAGAGAACATGATATTTTGATTGTTCCAGCCACTATACTTAGAATCTGAGCACTCATAATGTCTGCCCATAGGTCATTGGCTCCTCAATAGATTTGCGCATGACCCACAAGCTCCCACGTAGGCAGGCCAGGTACCATAAGATTCCTCATGTGTGCCATTCCTCATACATCTTCCAAGCTGCAAGCACATTACTCCCAGGAGTCATGAGGTCCCACACACACTGTCTTACCATGTGCCCCACGGAAGCTCCTCACAGTGTCAAATGCTCCTCATACTGGTTCTATAGCCCAAGCTCCTCACAAGCTGGTCATATGTTCAAAGATCCTCATACTCTCTGCTCATGTGCCAGAAGCTCATCACACGGTCTGCGGGCCCCAAATCTCTCACACTGTCAAGTAGCCCCAAAGATCCGACAAGTAATTCCCCATCCTTCTTCAAGCGCCTTGAGACCCTCTGGGTATGTAACGCGCTATATAAATTATTGACTTGACTTGACTTGACTTCTCTCACTAGTGAAACGATGCTGTAAAGGGAGTGGGATTCAGGAAGGAGACATGAATGAAGGTTCTACATCTTTTCTCCACATCTTCCAAACACTATGATTTTAGCCTAAGAAGAAACAAGCATTGGAAATGCAATAGGTCTCGCAGCATTAGAGTTAGTGCTTTTAGAATTGTTTATGGGTTTTTTTTGTAAATCTTTAGCATTTTTGTTTCCTGTAGCCAATGCTAAAGAATTACAAATAAAAAAAGCCATAAACAAATCTAAAAGCTCTAACTCAAATGCTCCGAGACCTATTGCACTGTGTGAGGGTGAGGGGTTGAGGGTGAGTGAGGGTGAGGGTGAGTGAGAGTGAGGGTGAGGGAGGGTGAAGGTGGGTGAGGGTGAGTGAGGGTGAGTGAGTGAGGGTGAGTGAGGGGTTGAGGGTGAGTGAGAGTGAGTGAGAGTGAGTGAGAGTGAGGGTGAGTGAGAGTGAGGGTGAGTGAGGGTGAGTGAGAGTGAGGGTGAGTGAGAGTGAGGGTGAGTGAGGGTGAGTGTGAATTAGGGTGAGGGGTTGAGGGTGAGTGAGGGTGAGTGAGGGTGGGTGAGGGTGAGTGAGGGTGAGGGGTTGAGGGTGAGTGAGGGTGAGGGCGAGTGTAGCACTTTTCTTTTTCTCTCACCTTGAGAAACGTATTTAAATGTGTTTATTTGATACATTTAGCAGATTAATAGACATCATGATTTTTTCTCAAGAGTTAATAGTTTGTGCTCGGGGAAATTACTTTTAACAGAGGCCTTAGCTTGATAACGGTTCCCATGAAGTACTAAGGATGCACCTACGTGGAGAAAAATATAATACAGTTCCGTCACAATATATAATACCGTTCAGTCACAAGTGACTCATCGATTAGCTCTCAATTAATAAGAATACAAAATGTTTTTCTTTACGCCTTAACACCTAATTTGAGATAACCGAACATTAAAGAATTCATAATACTTCAAAAATTCTTGACTAATTAAGTACTACATAAATTTACTATACGGTACATTTTGTACGAGCGGAGATGGTCAAAATGGCACCGTGAAACTTTTAAAGATGGCCGCGACATTGCTCTCTTAAAATAGCACCTCCCAACGCTTGCACCTAGTATGATGTCACGACGTTAAAATCCGGAAGCAAAGTTTCTTTCAGTTGGTAACCAATGAAACTAGGCTTGTGTTTAAATGCCAGGACTGACTTCTTGGAAGGGCGGAAGCTTCCTTGTATTCTGTCTGATTCATTGCACAATTGCAGAATGTTCTCCTGAAATATTTGTATTTTAATTGTCTGTCTTCTGAGCGTAGCAGCTGTATTTATGAAGTCCGACATGGGAACGGAAGAGAAAGGTGGGTAGTGCCAAGCATTTTTTTCCATTCATGTTAACCCATCTTTCTGATGGTGTACTAAATAAAATTGTCTAACATTACTCAGTTCTGTGCTTACTCGCATGTGTCTTCTTTATATGTTGCAGTGTCGTATGTTGAGATGCGCCTTGGACACATTTAGAAAATCGAGTAGTTTTGCATAGCAAGCTTTCTTTGTATTTGTAATACACCAGTCGATCAAGAAAGTGCAAATGTAGAACTAAAGGAAGGCATGATCAAATGTGGTAACGCATTAGTTTTAAAGTGTAATAACATTGTCATATGTTATGTATTTTGCTCTAGGAGTTTATCGCTCGGTCCGACCACAAGTAAACTTTCAGAAAACGAATTAACGATGAGTTAGCCCGGCAGTATTCGTGTTCTTAATTGCGATTTTTTTTAATGTTTGGGGACTGATAACAGTGTTATGTAAAGTGTATTTTTATTATAAAATTAACATGACTCATACGAGGGAAGTCGATGGAAGGTTCAAGAGGAACTGACGAACAAACACCCTGTTTGGAGAAATGCGACACGGCGGGAAGGGGAGGGGGCGGAGCGGGTAAACTAAACAAGACGGAGGGAAGAGGGGGTAGGAGAAATGCGACACGGCGGGAAGGGGAGGGGCGGAGCGGGTAAAATAAACAAGACGGAGGGAAGAGAGGGGAGGGGGGAGGAGAAATGCGACACGGCGGGAAGGGGAGGGGGCGGAGCGGGTAAACAAAGACGGACGTGCACGTGCTTTTAAGCTCAATGCGCATGCGCATTGAGCTTAAAAGTCACGGGCACTGCAAGGAATCGCCACGATTCCTTGCAGTGTGGATAAAGAGCGGATAAGTCCCAATACTCTCGCCTTGCTCGATGCGCATGCGCATCGACAGGCGAGACCTAAAAAGAGGCTTTGAAATAAGGGTCTGCCGTAGTCTGTGGGTCTTTGTGAGTCTCTTTGACCCTGACAGCCTGGGCCTTTGGATTCACTGGATCTGCATGAAGTCATGATGGACCAACTAATAAGAGCGTAAAGTATCAGTGGTGAGGCCTCATGTGTGGTAATGTGTCCGAGCCTGGATGGTACATGTTGCGGAGGGCTCATATGAGATATGTGGTCAGGTTTCTGGAGTCCGCATCTGGAGCATTAAGTTAAGCCATGGTTGGCACAACTGGAGTACTGTGACCTAATTTAGAGGCACATCTGGAGTCTTACATCGATTTCAGATGGCAACATCCTGCGTGTTATTTCAAGGTCTGAAGTCCACACGCAGAGTGTCATTCCCACTTCTGAGGCCTCTACGTGGAGCATTGTGTCCAGTTGTTGAGGCCTCATCTGAATCAATATTCCAGTTCAGGAGGTCACACCTGTAGTGCATTTCTGGAGGCCACATGTAACTTCTACATATGTCTATTCTGGACACTACATCTGGCATATTGTGTCCTCTCAGGCAACACCTGTGTTAGTATGTAAAGACCACACCTGATGTACCGTGATCAGTCCCGGAGGTCACACCTGAAGTGCTGTGTCCAGCTCCAGAGCCACATGTGCTCCTTCCAATTCTTGAGGCCACATGTAACTTCTACATATGGGGTACTGTTCTATTCTGGACACTACATCTGGCATAGTGTGTCCTCTCAGGCAACACCTTTGTTAGTATGTAAAGACCACATCTGATGTACATCGATCAGTCCCAGAGGTCGCACGTGAAGTATTAGGTCCTGTTCTGGAGTCTGTATGTCCCTAAAGATAAAGACTGCTTAGAGGCAGTGCAGAGTTGTGTGATGCTGATGAGGAAAACTAAAGCCCCATTCCCTCAAGCATTTACCATGATTGTTGTGAGAGAATAGGGCCGAGGTTCACGACTTAAACACGCCAGTTCTGATGGGACTAGTTAGTGACACGCCAGGTAAGCTGTTATGAGCTTTACCACCTGCCCTCTGTTCCGTGTTCCTAACTTTTGTCCCAATGTACTCTTACGAGAAAGGTCCAACCCTATTCAACGGAGGCAGGCGCCGCCACAAAAGAATGGCCTTTGCACTGAGCAACTGTGGGACTTTGAGTGGTGTTTCCAACCGCTGCGTGGCTATAAATGTCCTTGATTGCAAAACCACGGACAGCAATGAACTTTGCTTTGTAAGGTGCGTGGGAAGGACCCTCTTAAAGAAGGGTGTCGTTTATATTCCTGAAGGAATGAATTCTGTAAAAAGGGTGGTAATTTCCACTGGACCTCGAGGCCATAGTGTGGGAAAGACATGCCGAATGGAGCCCTACAAATATCTTTGAAAAATATTTTTGGGGAAAACTGATGTGGATGCGTAAAACAACTTCGCAGCAGGTGGAGACGGGGGCGTTTTAAGGATTTTGGGGGCCCTGGGTCAAGTGCATTTTGGGGGCCCCTGTTTGGAACAGCTTTGATTTTATGATCCAGTTTCTGCTCTTTCATGCCCTCGTTGGTCAAATTCTATGTGAATAAATCCGAATATTTTTTATTAAGAATGTTCAGCTAGTAAGTAACCAATTATAATGTGTGGCACCTCTTGCCAGTTCTGACTTCTCAATCCACAGTCATTGCATTCTGGAACTTGTAGTTTTACCATTCCAATGTGGAATTTGAATTTAAATAGCCAATGCGCCAAGTGAAGCTGGTTAAAAATGCTTTTTCAGGACTGGTTGAAGGTGTCAAATACACCATGCCCACTTGACTGCTATGACAACCGAGTCACTCTACAGATGTTGCCTTAGTTCTTCAGGTATTGAGGTACTTTTTACACTGAACCGCCCCCCTCTGGCTAGTCTTCCACCTCAGATAAACTAAGTGTACCATCTGATCCAGGAGCGGCTCCTCCACTAAGGTGGAGGAGCGTCTCCCCACTGCTTTCTCACAGTGCGAGAAGCAGAAACATAAAATGGTAAAACAACCATTTTATGTTTCTGCTTCTTGCACTGCGAGAAAGCAGAAGTGTTTGGTTGGGAGCCGGTGGGTGGGCAGGGCTGCTCTAGGGCAGGCGAGGAGTGGCTTGCCCACTGCTGATGGTGCTGACTGTTTGGTCGGCCCTCTGGGGCCGAACAAACCAGTCATTTGCAATCTGCCTTTTCTTCATGTAGGCTGCATGCAAGAAAATGGCCTCCCCATAGACGCCTGGCTGGTCAGTGTCCCGACCAATCATAACACTGCAATGGCTTAGATGAGGGGAGGGAGGCTGTTTGCTTCCTGTTCCTGGAGGAGCAGAGGCGACGCAGGACCGGGCCGACGAATGTAAATTAACTTTTGTAAAAAAACATTTTTTTTTTAATTAAACCCACCCTGCGACCACCGTCACTGCGTGGCCTCCCTCACCCGCTAGTCATGCCAGCCGCGACAGAGCTGATCT
The DNA here is from genome assembly GCF_964263255.1 of Lissotriton vulgaris. NCBI lineage: Eukaryota > Metazoa > Chordata > Amphibia > Caudata > Salamandridae > Lissotriton > Lissotriton vulgaris. Next base: position 338,457,672 of record NC_141687.1, on the reverse strand, counting down.
CTCAGCCAATGTATCATTTGTTTCAAAAGGATCACTTCTGTCAATGTGTACATCTCATATTCAGGGATAGTGATGTGTGTTTTTTTAGCATTGTAACACAGCAGCAGCTCACTGATATTACTGCAAGTAATCTCTGTCACGCCCTCCCATTTCTCATATGTGAGGTCCTCAATTGATCTAAAAGGAACTTTTTATATGGATATTGCATGAAACATAAACACACTCTGTCTTCAAATGTCTGTAATAGACTCTCACTCATTAAAAATAAATGAAAGAGAAACGCTATTTACAACAATCTGTGTAAAAATAATTAAAGGTCATCAGTGCAAGACTATCTGCAGAACAGAGCTGGCTGTACCAGGGGGCCCCTAAACGTCTGGGGCCCTGGGCCAGAGCCCACTTTGTCCATGCCTTAAAACGTCTCTGGCGTGGAGAGAGAAAAAAAGTAAATACATTTATACGGATCGTGCCAGATACAACCGAGCAATGGTAGTGAGAACACAATGGGAAAAGCTGAAGAGCAGTTTTTGTGCCAAGAGCAAGTAGAATATTGACAAAATGAATTGAGCCTATAATGCTTCTTTGCCTGTCCGCAAAGATAACGGCATGTTTCGTTGAGTAACGTGTAATCAGTCCTACGTGGCGAGACACAAATCAGCGCTCGCTCTTGTTGCATTCTACCAGCAGGGGGCAACGTGCTACAATCTGATGAAGCTGCTCCACTTAATTTAATATTTCTTCTTGTTTTTCAATTCTTTATTTAGCATTTATTTTATTGCTCATGGAATACAACAGTGGTATAGCACAGTCAAACAACAACAAGTATGATGGTATACGACACTGATAGCAAGTCCCAAAGGCAATATACAGCATACAACAGGAATAACAAGCACTGGCATAGCCAAGAGGTCTCGCCTTTGGGACCTTATAAGTGTTTAGCCAGAGCTATTGGCTTTTCCAATGTTTTTAAACTATATCATAGAGCAAGTTGTCTGTGGTCCAGCATGTTGAAAAGTTATAATAAACGAGCGTTAGAGCTGTTGGCGTTGTAAATTACAATGTCTTTTTCTTATGTTTTTTGGTTTGGAGTGTAGTGGATGTATGCGGTTTAGAGCAGAATTACATGTGTTGTATTGGAATTGGTAATTGTGAAATTGTGTGGCGTGGAATAGAGTGGGGTGGATTTGTGGAGTAGAATTATGTGGCATAGTGAATAGACAATGCATGGGATCTGTAAAGATTAGTTAAGAAGTCAAACGTAGGAGCTGCAGCAGCAACAAGGAGTAAGTGGAACAACAGATGAGCTGGGTGGGATGTTGGCTGTGTTTCCCTAAAACTAAACATTGGCATTGTAAATGATAACGTGTTTTACCCATGTGTTATGGAGTGCAGTAGATGTATGTGGTGCTGAGTGCAATCATGTGGGTTGGATTCGAATTGTTAGTTGTGGAATTGTGCAGCATGGAATAGTGTGGTGCGGATTGGATTTGTGTAGTGAAATTATGTGGCAAGGTGTGTAGTGGAATTCCATGGATATTAATTATGTGGTATAAAGTGTGGAGTGTAATTATGTGAATTGGTATTTTGTGTTGTGGAGTGGTCTGTAGTGGAGTTTATGTGGTGTGCTGTTGAATGTGATGTGCTGTAGTTTGGATGTAAGTGGCATGTTATGTAATTGTGTTGTTGAGCTAAAATCTGTGGTATGTTGTCAAATTATGTGGTGTGCAATGGAATTGTGTGGAGTTGAATTGTGTGGCGCTGAGTGGAATAATGTGATACGCAAACAAATTAAGGTTGGAAAGCTGTATAAATCATACGTTCAACCCTAGTCAAGAGATCTAGGTTAAATCCATTGTTCTTTTGCTCACTACACCACCCCAGTTTGGACCAAGCTATATGCGGATAAGTCTTGCCTGATCCCAGGATGCTTGTTTCTGGTCCAGGGAGGACCTGGCTTAGTTGTTCGGGATAGACTGTTCTCATGAGGAACAGAGTCAAGACTGATTTGTATATGGCTGGGTCCAAAATGGGATAGAATGGCGAACAAAAGAACGATGGATAAAACTCAGATCTGTGTGAATGGGGGTGAATGTTTGATTTGTTCAGCATTCCGTCCATCATTTGTTCCTTTTGCTTTTGTCACTCTAAGTGGGAAGGGTTTGTCATGCTCACTTGATTCAAGCTAGCTTGGCTGATGAGGGGTGATGTCCTGAAACCAGTCCTATGATGCATGTTTCTGGTCCAGGGAGGACCTGGCTTGGCAGTTTGTGCTGGACTATTCCCATGAGGAACAGAGTCAAGACTGATTTGTATATGGCTGGGTCCAAACTAGAGTGGTGTAGTGATCAGAAGAACGATGGATAACACCCAGAGCTGTGTGACTGGGGGCTGTGTGACTGGGGATGAATGTTTGGATTGTTCAGCATTCCGTCCATCATTTGTTCCTTTTGCTTTTGAACGGAATTATGTGGCATGGTGTGCAGTGTTATTTTTTGGATTGTTGCTATGTGGTAACAAGTGCTTTTATATGGGGTGTATGTATTTGGTTTTGAGGTGAGTGAAATTATGTGAAGTTGAATTGTGTTGAGTAGTATTATGTGGAGTGTAATTATGTTGGGTGGTGTTGAATTGTGTGGCGGTGAACTGTGTGGTGGTGAATTTTGTGCATGTAATAAGTTAACCTACCCATCAAAACTGATGTGCAACGTTACCACAGAGAAAATTAGCCCATCATTGAGTGCTTTCTCTGCCTCATCTCTTTCTTTAACCACAAAGTATGTATGTTTTCGCACAATGCAGAACTCGGCCCCTGTATTGGAGCACAGGGCCTTCCGGGAGTGGAATGCAGACCTTCCTACCCCAATCACAGAAGACGGCGTTTTGTTGCAATCAGCTAACTGTTTTATCTCCCACTATGAGCTCCGCTTAATCCATTTTAAATTCCTCCATAGATTCTATAGGACTCCAACCCATCTTCACCTTATGGGAATTAGGGAGGGTGAAACACAGTTTTATATCTCAGTGCACTCCAATATGAACTTATATTCAACGTAGATATTTTCAACAGATTATTTTATTCCATTAGGTGTCTGTCAGTGCCCTACGAAATTCCAACCCTGTGGGACCGGAAAAACCAGTCCCTGAGATGTGTGCACTGAAACTTGAAACGAAGCGTTTTTTTATGTAATACTTCTTGTGTTAAATAGATAAATTCACAGTTTTTGAGAATTCAATCGCTTTGTTCAATTTATTAATTCATCCATTACTTCATGGGGAAATTCATTCCAACTTTCTTGATAATCTTTTGCAATACAACATTGTTTATGATACCCAATGCATTTCTGGTCATACAGAGACCCTTCCTTCTGAGGTCTAGAGAAGAGATACAAAAAACCAGATGAGGATTCAATGATTGGTGTATATATAGTTCACATAAAAACTATATATATATTTACTACTGTAAAATCAATATTGCAGCCACTCAATGAGTGAATATAACTCTGATCTTTAGACTTGGTACAATTGTCTAAAACACATTAGATCCGCCAGCTTTTAACAAAAAGACACACTGGGTGTGTCCGGTGACAACAACTTCAGTGAATTATTCCAATCATATTGTCGCTAGGTCATATAGTGCTCAAAACATCACCGTTACTTATTATCACCTTTGTCGAAGCGAGCGTTTGCGCAACAAACATTGATGAAGCACTGCGCGCCACTGTCTAGCGTGTAGAAATCTAAAAACTCCAAAGGCTGAGAGTGTTTATTCACGCTTACTTACATTCTCAGCAAAAGTGACTACGCCGGTAGCGTGGGATCGTGTTTGTACAAACATGGCTCTGTGTGAAAAACATTAACAAAGCTCTGCGCGCTGCTGTCTAGCATGTAGAAATTTTAAAACGCCAAAGGCTACAGGTATCTATTCCCGCTTTCTTGTATACACAGCAATAGTAACTGCTCCAATACTGCGGGATCGCTTTTGGGCAAACATTGGCTCTGCGTGCGTAACATTGATGAAGCATTGTGTGCTGCTGTCTAACTTTAGAAGTCTGAAAACGACAAAGGCTCCGGGTGTCTATTCCAGCTGAGTTGCATTCTCAGCAATAATGGCTACGCCGGTAGTGCGGGATCGTCTACATGGCACGTCCTGGGTCATGCTCACGAAAACATTCAAAGTGAAATGTCGTCCAATGACAGTTCAATCTTTAAGGTTCCCTAGTCACATGATGTGAAGAAGCCGCTTCAACTCTGCACCCGCTCACGTGACAATGTCATCCAATCGAATTGCTTCTGTCTACTGGTATCCTGCGCGTGATCTAATGCAATGTGTCTGTATGCAATATTCCTTATTTGTTGCTGCTGAAACAATTATTGACAGTTATAAACCCTCTACTGAGCTTATTACACAATATTAACAAATAAACAAATGTCACAATAACTCGATGTCTCAATCAAACAAAACGATGTGTATGGAATACGGAATTCGTTGTGCAGAGTTCAATAAAGCTTCTGTAGATGTACGAGTTCTAAATGCATCCATTCATGCGTTTTATAAAAAACACGCAAGGTCCACTCGTCATTCATTCCAAATGGTTGCGAAGAGTTCAGTTTCTTAATTCAAAATAATTCTGCTCTTAATCGTTGTTTATGCGGGATCCAGGTCACAGCCTTGTTGAGCTGATTCCAGTATTGTAAATCTGATTTGTACGATTTGATGGGCAGCCTCGTGCCATTGTGATTCTATAGTGGACTTCACGTTCTTCATTCCTATGTTGCTTTTGTGTTCCGTCATTCTAATCTAGATTTTTCTTTCTGTTGGTCCTACATATATTTTGCCACACGGGCATTTGATGGCAAATATGACGTTCTTAGTATCACACGTGCTGGAGTGGTGTAGTGGTATTTTATTCCATTTCATAGGATGAGTAAATTCGTTGCCTACAATTACATTGTTTCAATGGACACAGTTCTCGCATCTTTGCATGCTTTTGGATTCTTTTTTCTTGGTGTTCAAAAACTCTTAAATTCTTTGACTTTTGAAATGCGAATGTAACCCTGTCATCAAATAGATCTTTCAAGTCTGGTTCTAATTGAATCAATGCCCACTGTTTCTTGATTATATTCTTGATTCTGTTAGCCTGCATGGAATATTTAAGGACACAAACAGTTGGTGATTTCACGTTGGAAACTTTTGGTGTTAATAAAGTTTCTCTATTCAATTGACTTGCTCTGGTGATTGATTCTGCAATGATGTCTCTTTTTATGTACTTTGATGCCTGATTATTAATTGTCATCTCAGTTGGGTCAGAAGTTATACGCTTGAGTCTGATAAATTGAGAAAGAGGCAAATGTCCCTCAAAAACCATTTCATATTCCAAACAGGCTAACAGAATCAACAAATTTACGCATCCCATGAAAGGGAATAAAATACCACTACACCACTCCAGCACGTGTGATACTAAGAACGTCATATATGCCATCAAATGCCCGTGTGGCAAAATATATGTGGGACAAACAGAATGAAAAATCAAAATTAGAATGACGGAACACAAAAGCAACATAAGAATGAAGAACATGAAGTCCACTAAAGCAACACACTGGCACGAGGCTGCCCATCAAATCGCACAAATCTGATTTACAATACTGGAAGCAGTTCAACAACGCTGCGACATGGACCCGCATAAACAACGGTTACAAGCAGAATTCTTTTCGATTAAGAAACTGAAATCTTTGCAACGATTTGCATTGAAGGACCGAGTGGAACTTGCGTGTTTTTTTATAAAACGCACAAATGGATGTATTTTGAACTAGTACATCTACAGAAGCTTTGTCGAACTCTGCACAACTAATTCCGTATTCCATACACATCGTTTTGTTTGATTGAGACATCGAGTTATTGTGACATTTGTTTATTTGTTAATATTGTGTGATATGCTCCGTGGAAGGTTTATAACTGTCAATAATAGTTTCAGCAGCAACACACAAGGAATATTGCACAGAGACACATCCCATTAGATCACGCGCAGGGTACCAGTAGACAGAAGCAATTTGATTGGATTACATTGTCACGTGAGCAGGTGCAGGGTTGAAGCGGTTCCCTCACATCATGTGACTAGGAAACCTTAAAGATTGACCTGTCATTGGACGACATTTCACCTTGAATCTTTTCGTGAGCACGAACCAGGAAGTGCTGTGCAGACGATCCAGCGCTACCGGTGTAGCCATTATTGCTGAGAATGTAAGTCGGCGAGAATAGACACCCAAAGCCTTTGTAGTTTTTAGACTTTAGACAGCAGCGCGCAATGCTTCATCAATGTTATGCACGCAGAGCCATGTTTGTACAAACGAGATCCCGCGCTTCCGGCGTAGTCACCTTGGCTGAGAATATAAGTAAGCGTGAATAAACACCCGTAGCCTTTGGCGTTTTTAGATTTCTTCACGCTAGACAGCGGCGCACAGTGCTTCATCAATGTTTACACAAACGCTCGCTTTGACAAAGGTGATAATTAGTAACGGTGATGTTTTGAGCATTATATGACCCAGCGACAATGTGATCGGCATAATGCATAGAAGTTGTTGTCACCGTACACACCCTGTGTGTCTTTTTGTTAAAAGCTGGCGTATCTAATGTGTTTTAGACAATTGCACCAAGTCTAAAGATCAGAGTTATATTCACTCATTGAGTTGCTGCAATATTGTTTTTACATTAGGAATTATATATATAATTTTTATGTGAACTATATATACACCAATAATTGAATCCTCATCTGGTTTTTAGTATCTCTTCTCTAGACCCCTGAGGAAGGGACTCTGTATGACCCGAAATGCATTGGCTACCATAAACTACGTTGTATTGCAAAAGATTATCAAGAAAGTTGGAATGAATTTCTCCATGAAGTAATGGATGTATTAATAAATTGAACAAAATGATTGAATTCTCAATAACTGTGAATTGATCTATTTAACACAAGAAGTATTACGTGAAGAAATGCTTTGTTTCAAGTTTAAGTGCACACATCTCAGGGACTGGTTTTTCCGGTCCCACCGGGTTGGAATTACGCAGGGTGATACATGTTGAAGATGCAGACATTCTCTAGCTACCTTCTTGCATATATCATGGGATTGTCCCCGATTGCTCAAATTCTGGTCTACAACTTTTCGCACAATACATGAATTTCAGGATGCAAATGCCGACCCGGACTCCCGCTGGGGAATGTACAGGGGACACCGCCTAGGACCTGCAAGTAATATGCATTACATCTTTTGTTGGCCAAAAGTAAGGTGGCTATGCATTGGGGAAGGGGGGTGCACCCTCTGTGAAAGCTTGGATCTGTGATGTCACATTTAGTCACACTCAACTATCTACCTTCAGGGAATTGTTGCCCTCGGCATCCAGGCTAAAAGATATATGGAATCCCTTCCTGGAGTGGGCCCGGGACCATATGACGGAGGAGGCTGTCCCCCCTGAGCTGCTGGCTGAATAATAGCACAGGTTAACCAAGTATGCTGGCTATTCCGCAGTAGTCAAGGAAGACTGCTAGAGTGGGCTAAGGTAAAAGTATGATTTTATAGATGTAACCAATGCCAACCTCCATTCGATGTATATTGTGTACCATGATTTTTATTGAAATTGTCCCCAGGAATTGAAGATATCCATCACTACATCTAGTACTCTTCATTGCGATACTGTTACCATATTGTGCGGGAGGAAGGAACTGACCAATCTTCTGTTGTTGGTTGCATTTTTTGTTTATGGAATGCCAATAAAGAAAAAAGAAAGTATGTATGTTTTCACGAGGGTAACTCCGTAGACTTATTGCTGTATTTGGGTGTTCAACTGGTACTGAGGTGCAACCTAAGCCCTGACAGGTAGGAGTGTAAACATGTCAAAACAATGAAGTAATACTATCACAAAATGTGTTGCAATGCGCTTCATAGTTTCTTTTCCTTGACGCATAGTTTAGTCTACAATGGAGAAATATTTGGTCGTCCCCGGCCGCAAAATTTAAGTGACTCTCATTACAATGCTCTAAAATGCTTGACCAATGTATTGTAAACAATGTGTTTTACTTTGCTGCCAATCAACGGAGTGCTGGCTTTGCCTGGTGTTTTCATACCTGTTCTCTATACAGCGCTCTGAAACCCGATTGGGTTTATAAGGCGACAAATAAACCAATAACATCACTTCTGATCAACGTCCCTGCATATTCGGGTAAGTGTGGTCAGGGGCAAGCTGTCCTGGTCTGCATGATCATGCCTTCTACAGTGTGCAGGGCTAGAGTAGAGAACTTTGGTAAAAAACTTGGGGGCATATTACCAACAAGTAGCAATATTTATCGCTAAATAGGCTTAGCGACGATTTTTTTATCGCTGCCTATCACTGGATATGTTAGCGGAGAAAACATGCTATTAGCAACGTTTTTCTCCATTGTGCCAAAATATCCAGCGATAGCGGCGAAATGCGTGAATATCGCTGAGAATACAGCGATATTCACGCATTAGCGACGAAATGCTCTTAGCCATGTTATCCACCTCCCATTGGATAACATGGCTAAGAACGGGTCTGGGCAGGTGTTAGTATTTGGAGATATTCGCGCTTAGCGCGAATATTTCCAACGCTATGCCGCCTTGCTAATAGGCGATAGCGACGTTAGCGACTGCTTTCAGTCGCCAACTGGTTGGGTACGCCCACTTTGCATGCCATTAGCGATAAACATCGCTGACATGCAAAGCGGGCCCCAAACTGCTCGCTATTGCCTAAAAGCTGTCGCTAATATCAGTTAGCGACAGCTTGCTAGTAGGGCGATAGAATTATCGCCGCTTGGCGGCCGAAAACGGCCCCAACATCAGTGACATTTGCCTATCGCCCCCCCCTTGGTAATATGCCCCAAAATTCATTTTCACTACCTCTTCCTTGAGCTTGGTGAAGCAAACTATTTTTATAAGACCCAGGAAGACGTTTGGCTGATTTTTGTGCTATGTGTAAAATTACATTGCAAACGTATGTGACACACAAAAATCAAGAAAACGTGTTTTTTTTCATTTTCTTTCTTGAGGTACTAAAAATCCTCTCTGCAGTCTGGATCGGTAATAGACAGCAGGAGGGTAGCTGTCCAAAGAAAGCGCTGGGATGCTCCCGAGTGGCCATGCGCTATAGAAGAGCCTTTTAATAATAATAATAATTACTACTTACCAAATATTGTCTTTCTCCTTAATACTCAGTCAACAGTGCTTCAAAGGAATAGCACTCTGCCAAGACCTAGATAAATACAGCAGTTCTTCAGACAGATTCACTGCCAAAGGAGTGGTGAGGAATACAAATGCTTCTCCCATTAATCCTGCCAGCACCGGCTCCCAGACTCCTGAAATATTGATGAGTGAGCAAGAGTCCCCTACCCCAAGTGGCATGAAAAACTTGCAGTCACATGCAGGGCTGACCATGCATAACAGAGAAAAAAATAAAAAGATAATGCATGGGAAAAGAATAATTAGACAAATGGATACGTAGAATAACTTTATATAGAATTAAAGGTACATGCATAACTGATTTGTAATAAGTAATCGATTTGTAACTGGAAAAATACATGGCTGAATAAACAGAAACATACGTAAAAGACTCAACAAATAGATAGATAGTTTAGTAACAGTAGGGGTGGGAGTAGCACCATCGGAATGCAACTAATAAACATGCAGGAACAGCTAAGAGCTGTGCCGTCTGAAAAAAAAAAAAAACAAGATAAGCATGAAACGAGTTGAGGGGAATTGAGCAGCGGCAACCAACCCAAAAAAAAAAAGCTATGACAAAGCTGCGGCTAAAAGCTGGAACAAGCATTGGCATTGCCAATAGGTCTCGCTTTTGGGATCTTCTAAGTATTTAGTTATGCAGCACAATATCCTTGGTGCAACCACATCAACTGTTGCGTGGCTAAACACTTATAAGGTCCCAAAGGCGAGACCTATTGGCTATGCCAATGCTGGGTGTGGTTGTGTGTGTGGTGGTGTGTGTGGTTTTGTGTGTGGGTGTGTGTGGTTGTGTGTGTGTGTGGTTGTGTGTGTGTGTTGGTGGCTGTGTGTGGGTGTGGATGTGGTTGTGTGTGTGGGTGCGGTTGTGGATCTGTGGTTGGGTGTGTGTGTGGTTGTGTGTGTGTGTGTGTGGTTGTGTGTGTGTGTGGTTGTGTGTGGTTGTGTGTGTGGTTGTGTGTGTGGTTGTGTGTGGTTATGGTTGTGTGCGTGTGGTTGTGTGCGTGTGGTTGTGTGTGAGGTTGTGTGGTTGTGTGTGGTTGTGTGTGTGGCTGTGTGTGTGGTTGTGTGTATGGTTGTGTGTGTGTTTGTGTCTGTGGTTGTATGTGTGGTTGTGTGTGTGGTTGTCTGTGTGGTTGTGTCTGTGGTTGTGAGTGTGTGGTTGTGAGTGTGTGGTTGTGAGTGTGTGGTTGCGAGTGTGTGGTTGTGTGCGGTTGTATGTGTGGTTGTATATGTGGTTGTGTGTGGTTGTATGTGTGGTTGTGTGTGTGGTTGTGTGTTTGGCTGTGTGTGGTTGTGATTGTGTGTGTGGTTGTGGTTGTGTGTGGGTGCGGTTGTGGGTGCGGTGTGGGTGTGGATATGTGGTTCGGTGTGGTTGTGGTTGTGTTTGTGTGTGGTTGTGTGTGTGGTTATGTGTGTAGTTGTGTGTGTGGTTGCGTGTGTGTGTGGTTGTGTGTGTGGTTGTATGTGTGATTGTGGTTGTGCGTGCGGTTGTGTGTGTGTGTGTGTGGTTGTGTGTGGTTGTGTGTGTGTAGTTGTGTGTGTGGTTGTGTGTGTGGTTGTGGTTGTGTGTGTGGTTGTGTGTATGTGGTTGTGCATATGGTTTTGTGTGTGTGGTTGTGTGTGGTTGTGTGTGGTTGTGAGTGTGTGGTTGTGAGTGTGTGGTTGTGTGTGTGGTTGTGTGTGGTTGTGTGTGTGGTTGTGTGTGGTTGTATGTGCGGTTGTGTGTGTGGTTGTTTGTGTGGGTGTGTGTGGTTGTGTGTGCGGTTGTGGTTGTGTGTGTGGTTATGTGTGTGGTTGTGATTGTGTGTGTGGTTATGTGTGGGTGTGGATGTGGTGTGGTTGTAGGGGTGTGTGGATGTGTGGTTCGGTGTGGTTGGGTGTGTGGTTGTGTGTGGTTGTGGTTGTGTGTGTGGTTGTGGTTGCATGTGTGTGGTTGTGTGTGGGGTTGTGTATGTGGTTGTGTGCAGTTGTGGTTGTGTGTGTGGTTGTGTGTATGGCTGTGTGTGGTTGTGGTTGTGGTTGTATGTGTGTGGTTGTGTGTGGGGTTGTGTGTGTGGTTGTGTGTTTGGCTGTGTGTGTGTGTGTGGCTGTGGGTGTGGTTGTGGGTGTGGTTGTGTGTGTGGTTGTGTGTGGTTTTGTGTGTGTGTGTGTGGCTCTGGATGTGGTTGTGTGAGTGTGGCTCCATGTGTGGTTGTGTGTGTGTGGTTGTGTGTGTGTGGTTGTGTGTGTGGTTGTATGTGTAGTTGTGTTTGTGTGTGGTTGTGTGTGTGTAGTTGTGTGTGTGTGGTTGTGTGTGTGGTTGTATGGTTGGGTGTGGTTGGGTGTGGATGTGTGTGTGGAGGTGTGGTTGTGCTTGTGGTTGTGTGTGTGTTGCTGTGTGTGTGGTTGTGTGGTTGTGTGTGTGGTTGTGTGTGTGGTTGTGTGTGTTTGTGCGGTTGTGTGTGTGGTTGTGTGTGTCGTTGTGTGTGTGGTTGTGTGTGTGGTTGCGTGTGTGTGTGGGTTGTATGTGTGGTTGTGTGTGTGGCTGTGGTTGTGTGTGTGGTTGTATGTGTGGATGTGGTTGTGTGTGTGTGGTTGTGTGTGTGCTGTTGTGTATGTTGTTGTGTGTGGTTGTATGTGTGGTTGTGTGTGATTGTGGTTGTGTGTGGTTGTGTGTGTGGATGTGTGTTTGTGTGTGGTTGTGTGTGTGTGTGGTTGTGTGTAGTTGTGTGTGGTTGTGGTTGTGTGTGGTTGTGTGTGCGTGGTTGTGTGTGTGGTTGTGTGTGTGATTGTGTGTGTGTGATTGTGTGTGCAGTTGTATGTGTGGTTTTGTGTGTGGCTGTGGTTGTGTGTGTGGTTGTCTGTGTGGATGTGAATGTGCTTGTGTGTGTGTGAGTGTGGTTGTGTGTGTGTGGTTGTGTGTGTGTGCAGTTGTGTGTGGTTGTGTGTGTGATTGTGTGTGTGCTTGTGTGTGTGTGTGTGTTAGAAGGGGCGATCCCAAAGGGGGACAGAATATGCTCCTGACCACCCCGAGACCCACCTCTCCCAGGAACACTGCCGAGCACTGGTGGGAGACCCTTCAGGGGAAGAGTCTCGTCTCTAGGATCGCACGCGCTGAGCTCGCACAACTCGACAAAGGGACACCACACAGTAGGTTCTGAGGAACGGTTCTTTTATCGATCAGAATATCTGGATCTTTATGATCCTCAGGTCACGTATGTACAAGCAGAACAAGTTTCGGTAAGGATAGGGGTAGCGGGGCAGTCTCAATTGTTCAGGGTCAAAGGCAACAGCGTATCCGGCACACAGCTCTCAATCCTCGAGCCGGGGGATACGGTAAGATCTTGGGTCCAGCTGGACCAGAATAGTCTCCGAGCCGCGACCAAGTCAGCAGAGCTCGAGCAGGAATGATCAGGAGGGACGCGCTCTACCCTTCTGGCAGGCTTCTTAGGAGAAGGCTAACGCGATTCAGGCGTTAGTACAGCTCGTTTTTATCTACTTTTAATTACGTTTGATGTGCTAAACAGTAATTTGCCAGTGTTTTATTTTACTTATTGGCACTGAGGAAATTAGGACATTGATCTGATAATCGCCTAAACACTTCCTTTCACTTTATCCTCACCTCCCCGGTCCACCACGAGCTTGCTCGATTGTTGTGGAGGGAGGCGGCTTGCTACTTTTCACTTTCCCACACTTCCGCCTGGGACACGGGTGAGCGGTCTAGTGCCAACACGCTCCTCCTCCCATAAAACGGGTGTGCTGGCCGTCGCGCAGCGGACGCGCTCTACCCTTCTGGCAGGCTTCTTAGGAGAAGGCTAACGCGATTCAGGCGTTAGTACAGCTCGTTTTTATCTACTTTTAATTACGTTTGATGTGCTAAACAGTAATTTGCCAGTGTTTTATTTTACTTATTGGCACTGAGGAAATTAGGACATTGATCTGATAATCGGCTAAACACTTCCTTTCACTTTATCCTCACCTCCCCGGTCCACCACGAGCTTGCTCGATTGTTGTGGAGGGAGGCGGCTTGCTACTTTTCACTTTCCCACACTTCCGCCTGGGACACGGGTGAGCGGTCTAGTGCCAACACACTCCTCCTCCCATAAAACGGATGCGCTGGCCGTCGCGCAGCGGACGTGCGCAGCGGGCGCGCCTAAGGCAAGCCCGTCTGCGCCCATCCGCGCCAGGCCGGGTCAGGGGGCAGGTCATTATGCTCGAACTTTATCATACACACCCAACCAACTGTTAGCGCTTCGCAGCAACTACGAGCTAGGCACCACCCAGCAACACCTACTTGAACACCTTGGGCTTTTGACCCCGGTGCACACCTTAGCTGCCTCTGATATCTCCCACCAAAGGAGGATATCACCTGCCCTCACTGCCCAGAATTGTCAGATCGCCCCAGACCCGACCTCTACTACCCCCAACAATAAAAGTGACGCTTTAACAATATATTATCTCAATACTCGCTCCCTCGCCAAGCACCAGCTAGAGATACTCTCCCTGATAGAGCTGACTGAGCCGGACATTTTATTCCTGTCTGAAACCTGGCTGCATGATGCTTCCTCTCCGGACATCCTAGCAGCCATTCCCACTCCCTACTACATCCTCCATGTAGATAGAGACACAGACAAAAAGGGTGGCGGCGTGGCAGCAATCATCCACAAAAAACACCAGTTCACAGCACTCTCAACCATTCAAATTACCCAGACGGAAACACTTATCATCAAAATGGAAACTCACCTTTCCTCGCTGGCATGCGTCGTAGCATATCGCCCCCCACTGCATATGCCATCTTACCCATTGGAGTTTGCCGACTTAATTGGCCATCTGGTCATCAATCACACCAGAGTGTTGATCGTGGGTGATTTTAACTACTGGCCAGGCGACACAAATGAAACTCCCCTCTCCCAAGACTTTACGGATCTATTGACCAATCTTAATTGCACTCAACATATTCACACCCCCACGCATGATAAAGGTCATATCCTAGACCAAGTCTGGTCTTTTAACCTAGACATCACCCAACTTGATGTCCTCCCCTGCACCTGGTCAGACCACTGTCTAATTAGATGCACACTTGCTGGGTTGGCTGTACCCCCCACGACTAGACCAAGCAGCATGAAGGCGAGGAATTGGGGCCAAGCCAGTATCGAGTCCTTCAAAACTATCCTCATCACCACTGCCCCGCCAATCCAAGACACCTCTCTCACTACTCAGGCGGAAAACCTAGCCATCTGGCTTGAACAAGCTAGTAACAAGGTTGCCCCTCAAAAACACATAAAAGCACGCAGGCCTCACGATGCTCAAAAATGGTTCTCCCCCGCTCTGAAGCTTCAAAAACTTAACCTCAGACAGGCTGAACGAAAGTGGCGTAGGAAACACGACCCCGAACTAAAAACCAGTTATCTGTCTCTCTTCAAAGATTATAAAGCCGCTGTATTAAAATGTAAAACCGAGTTCATTACAAGTAAAATCTTAAACTCGGCTAACAAAACCAGAGAGCTCTTTTCGATAGTCGACGAATTGACAGGGATGGAGAGAGTGTCAGCACAACCTGTGCACTCTCAAGATCTATGCGACAGGCTAAATAAGTACTTTTTCGAATATATTGATACTATAAAATCCAGTATCCCCTTGTCCAGCACCCCCAATCCTTCTGCCTCACCTGGCGTAATTCATCCCCCTTTACTGGATCATTTCCCCTCTATAAATTCGGACTCATTCTCCAAACTGACGAACAGGGTCAAATCTGGCTCCCCTCTCGACAGTGGTCCCCCCACATACTTCGCGAAGCCTTCAGCGCGTGCCCTGACCACCCCATATCCCTGCTCAACACCTCCCTCGGCAGTGGAACAGTCCCTGACTCGTTTAAAAGTGCTGAGATCCTCCCCATCCTCAAGAAACCTGGGGCGGACCCTCAAGTGCTGAGCAACTATCGTCCTATATCTCTCCTCCCCTATCTCAGTAAAGTACTGGAAACACATGTGACGGAATGTTTGAGTTCTTTCATTGAGGAGTCTCATTATCTCGACCCTCACCAAGCTGGCTTTAGGCCTGCCCACTCGACCGAGGCAGTCCTTGTAACGGTCATGGATGAGCTACGCAAGGGGGCGGACCTCAACTCCCCCCAGGCCCTGATCCTCCTTGATCTTTCAGCTGCGTTTGACACGGTCGATCATAACATCCTGATCGACCGTGTCCACAGCGCTGGGGTCGGAGGACAGGCCCTGAGGTGGATACAATCCTTCCTGACAAACAGATTCCAATCTGTCAGACTGGGCAATTTCTGCTCAAAAAAAGGGCGGCTCTCCTGCGGAGTCCCACAGGGCTCCTCATTATCCCCCCTTTTATTCAACCTATACATGCAACCTCTAATATCATCCCTGAGGGAAATGGGAGCCCAGGTCTATAACTACGCAGATGACCTGCAACTCTTATTTAACATTCAACCCACAAGACTCTCTGAAATCAATTTACAGTCGACCATGACCTACATCAGCTCTTGGATGAACACCAACCAATTGAAGCTTAACCCTGACAAGACAGAGCTGGTCTTGACACTTATGCCCTCTAACCCCTGGAATTCCAGCTTCTGGCCTCCCGCTCTGGGCCCCCCGCCCACCCCAGCTCCTTCCGCAAAAAGCCTAGGCGTAAAAATCAGCAGTGATCTCTCAATGACTCCACAGATTAGTTCTGTGGTATCAGCCTGCTTTCTTATGTTACGGAAAATAAAAAAAAATAAAAAGATTCTTGTCCATTGAAGCCCTCACTCTGGTCGTTCTTGCACTCATTGTCTCTCGGCTGGATTATGCCAACGCACTGTATGCTGGCATTCCAACCTACCAGACACACAGACTGCAATTGATACAGAATCAGGCGGCCAGACTGATCTTCCAACTCCCGGCCCGCCACCATACAAAACCTTTGTTAAAAAAATTGCATTGGCTCCCCGTGGAACAGCGAAGCACTTTCAAGATCTGCTGTATCACACATAGAGCCCTCTCCGACAAAGGCCCTAGGTTCCTCTCAAATCGGATCAAAAAATACACCCCCTCTCGTACCCTCCGCTCTGCTGGACAACACCTACTTACCACTCCCAGATTTAAGCGCCTAAAATATGGCGGCACCCGCTTCTCTACGCTTCCCCCTCAAATATGGAATTCCCTCCCTCTTTCAATCCGTTCTACTGCTTCGCATCTCCATTTCAGAAAGTTGCTTAAAAAGTGGCTATTCCAGCAAGCCTACTCCTCCTGAGCCTCCTTCCCCACAGAGCCCCATCCCAGAAGCGCCAAGAAACCAATCCGGTGTACGTTGCGCTATATAAATATTTTTTTAACATTAACATTAACATTTTTAACATTACGATCTTCGGGGAGCCGCGATCCAATCAGCAGGGCTCAGGTGTTCTCAGAGGTCAAGGGAGCCGCGACCACATCAGCAGGGCTCAGATGGTTCAGGCAGAAGTCCGTCTCTGCCAAGTTTGAGCCGTGACGATGTCAGCAGGGCTCGCCAAGATTCAAGAGTTTAGGTAGCGTTTCTTCTCCGATGTTCCGTTGAGCCACGACCACGTCAGCAGGGCTCTCTTCTTCCAGGATTCATCTCCTGATTGTTTCAGAGCACCCCTTGCCTGCGGGGGCCAACTTTGAAGTCCGGAGTCCCCGCAGGCAGGGGTCTTAGCACCTGGGGGCTGCTTGTCGGGGTTTCCTGCCACCCGGTCCTTTGATCCTTTGAAGTTGGGTCTGGAGGGATCCCAAACGCCCAGCATGCGTGGAGCCAACCCCCATGTCACCACAGGGGCGATGTTCATATCTGCGACTACTTTCGCAACCTTCACGATGAGTTCCTGACAGTTGATGGCTGAGCCTATTTCACAGGATGGTTCCGGGGCAGTTGGTGGTGGGCAGTCTTGTTTAGGTCCTGTAACTCCTGCATATGTCCTTCCATCCACATGCGGTTCATTACAGCTGTTGGTTGGATTGTGGGTTGGGATCCTGTGAACCAATGCAGGTTTGCGGTTGTAAGTCTTCCTTTGACCCTGGTCTGTTGCTGGTTGTTGTCAAGAAGCCCTTTGTGGTTGGGGGAGTTGCTTGTGTTGCTCATCCTTCTTTGCCTTCTGCAGGTAGGGACAGCTGCGATAGCTTGTTGGGTGGTTTCCTGTGCAATTTGCACATATTGCTCGTTCGGTTTCTCGGTTCCTGGTGCATTGGTTGGAAGTGTGTTCGCCTCCACAGCGTACACACCTTGGCTTCTGATGGCAGAATGCAGAGGTGTGCCCCAAGCGCTGGCAGTGGTAGCACATGACCGGGCCCCGTTTCCCCCTAGGCACATCTGTGGTGACGGTGCAACTGCAGAGCCGTGTGACTGCTGAGAGGTCTGCTTGCTTCCCATCCTTGCTTGGTGACAGGGTTGTGATGAACAGGGGAAATTTCTTGTTCTTGTCCGCTGGTGAGGCAATCTGTGTTCTATTTTTAACTGGGAGCCCAAGATCCGCTAAGTCCTCAGTGATGTGCCCAATGGATGCGTTTACCGGGAGTCCCCGTATTACGAAGCTCTGGGCTTTTGCAGTGGTCAAATGAGAAGGTTGGTATTCCATTTTCTGTTCTGTGAGCATGCCGGTCACACACCTGTAGTCCTCTGGTGTGGTGAGCATGATCTTGGTGTGGTCCTGGCGGGGCTTGATTGTGAAGGTGGAGGTGCAGTGTTCCTCCAGTAGCTCCACTAAGTCCGTGTGGATGGCTACGTTTTTCAGGATGATGGGAGGGATCCGCAGTCGCTTTGTAGGTCCGAAAGAGTTCTTAGGTTCAGCAGTCCTGTGGTCCTGAGGGCGGGCGTTACAGTCCTGGGTAGTTTTAAAAACCTGGAAGCGGTTAGAGGTTGCAATTGCGGCACTTCTGGGAGGTGCGTTGGCAAGCTTTGAGGCATTTTCTGGGGAATACCGGCACGAGTCGTGTCCTCTCTTTGACTGTGTGGGCCTTTCCATGTTGCCTTCAGTGGTGCTGGGTTGAGCCATGGCGTCAGCTTCCATGATTGATCATGCTTGGTGGGGGTGCAGTTGAGCACCTGGGGTAGATACTGAAGCTCAGATGCTTTTCCAGATACTTTAGCTCAGAAGCTGCAATCGCTGCCCCTTTAGCCAGTCTGGTCCTACAGCTGGCCGTAGCCCCTCAGCGCAGCCTTGCTCCGGGCAAACCAGAGGACGAAGGCCCAGCCTCAGGGTTCAGTTAGTCAGGGTATTGAGACTCAGCCCTTCACCACTGCGGCGCACAGCCTGGCCCCGGTCAAGCCAGTGAGACGCAGGTCCAGCACCTAGGTAGTTCTGGGGAAAGAGAGCCTTTAGGAAGTTCAGCCTTGCCCTTCCCTGCTGAGCAGCCTGGGAAACGCAAGCCCAGCACAAAGGGTAACCCAGCTGGATAGGGATCAAGCCCTTCTCCTTCCCTTCCCCTCCTAGGCACGCAGCCTGGCCCCGGACAAGCCAAGGAAGCGCAGGCCTAGCACCCTAGAGGAGCAGGGAGAGATGGGGGAACGGAGGGAGAGCCCTGATCGGAGGGCGAGTCCGACCCGAATCAAATCAATCGAATGAATGAATCAAATCGAATGGGCGAATCAAATGTCTGTGCCGGTATTGGGCCTTGTGCTCCTTTTTATCCCCCCTCGCCGCTCTGCAGCTCGCCCCGGACTGGGGGCGGCGTAGCTTGCCTTGGGGCGACCATTCCAAATGGCCCAAGGTGAACCACTCGCCTCTGGGCGGCGTTTGTCCCGGGCCCCCATTGGGTCCGGCTTCTCCTTCCCCGACCCAGGCTCCAATTGCTGACATGGATGTGGTGTCTCCAGGCACCCTCCCAAAGGATCACACTGATGCAGGTTGATGGGGATAATTCTTATTTATTAATACAAGATTATGTGGGGAAAGAGCGCCGGGCGTCTTACTGAGATCGCGCTCTGATGGGCTCTGAACGGTGCGAACCCGCGCTCGCGCATGCGCAGTCCGCACACTCTCTGCCGGCGCGTGTTACGTCACACGCACACCGGCATCAGCTAGAACGCTAACACCACATATCTGCTTCTTTTACACAACGGATTATTTACAGTTCAGTGTTCACTGTTCTCTCATTCAAGGTCTCTGAGGTCTGCAAGTCTGACTATCACTCTCCCAGCGCGCGTGCGTCTTACCGGAGTGGAGGCTTCGTGGACACCCTCGGGTACAGGGCTCTCCCTTGACCATGTCCATTTCTCCTGGGTGTCGCCTCTTCCCTTGCTGATGTTTCCTTCACACTCGCATCAACTAGTTCTTCACTCTTTATACACGCATCTCCTTCTCCCTGACTTTCGCCACCTGACTCTCTCTCTTCTGCTTCTCTTTCTTGTCTTTGGACAGGAGTGAAGTTTCCTTTCTCCTCCGGCCACTGCACGATTTTATTTATCTTCGCCATGCAATCCTGGGACCACACTTTTCCATCGCTAAGGAGTGCTGCTCTGCTGTACACTTCCTCCACTTGTAGGGGTGGGCTGTACTTGCTTTCTCCCTTCTTCCTCAGTACTTCCTGCTTAACTCTCACCCACCCACTCCCCTTTTTCCAAAGTCGCGTTCTTTACTCTCCTTCTCCAGTTGTAGTGTTCTGTGTACACTCTCTGGGCCTTCTCCAAATTATGCTAGACTACGGCAGGCGACCACTTACTGGTGACAGTCTTTTTTCTCTCCATACCACATTTTCTTTCGTGAACGGATGCCTGCCCCTTAGGATCTGGCAGGGACTATACCCTGTTGAGGTGGTGGGTGATTCTGTACGCCCACATCATTCTTTGAATTTCTGCCTCCCAGTCCTTCCCTTGCATGATGGCCGCTTGAATGGACCCCATAAGGACTCGGTTAAATCTTTCCACCTGTCCATTGCTGGCTGATACACTGAGGTGTGTTTGGACTTGATTCCGTTCCTTTCGGTGTATCGGTGCCACTTATCAGATGTAAATTGCGGGCCATTGTCTCTCAATATAGTCCTCTGGATGCCTTCCCTTAGGAACACTGAGGTGAGGAATTTGATAACTACTTCGGAGTCCATTTCTTCCTACACAAGCACTTCTGGCCATTTGGAATATTTATCCACCAGCACACACAAGTACTTGGCCGTTCCTTGTCCATCCAATATCGGTCCTAGGATGTCAACAACGAGGTCCTCCCATGGATCACGGGGTTGCTCAAATCTCCCCAACGCCGGCCTCAAGGATATGAGTACTTTGTCTGACTCCTGGCATTGGTTGCAGTCCTTAACATGTCTCTCGATCTGGATGTCCATTCCTGGCCACCAGTACATCTGCTTCACCCTTGACTTGGTCTTCACAATGCAGAGGTGACCTTCATGCAGTTGGTTCAGCAAGGTTGAGACTAGCTTTTCTGGCGGCACCACCTTGTCACCGCGATACAGAAATGTTCCTGAGTCACTCATGGATAACTCCTCCCGCACGTCGTACAGTTTCCTAGGCACCTCTCTTCGCCTTTTCTTTTCCGGCCACCCATTGACAAGGTACCTCTTAATCTCTTCCAAGTTCTCATCCTCTTCGTATGCGTGTGCCCACTCTTGTATGCTGATCGCTCTCTCCATGTCTTCCATACTGCTACCATTTCTTCGTTCTCCTCTTCAGGCGTGGGCGCTTCTTCCATCGCTGAGGCCCTGATGAGATAGTCAGCCACTTTGTTGCGTGTCCCCGGGATGTACTCCACATCGTACGTGTACTCTAGGAGTTTGAGAGTCATCTTTGCAATCCGCGGGGTGGCAGTGGCATGCCCACTTGAGGGGAGCACCTTGACTAACGGCTTGTGGTCAGTTTGTAGGCGAAACCTCGTGCCCCACAGGAACTGCCGGAACTTTCCCATGGCCCATACAACAGCCAGCATCTCTTTCTCTATTACGCTGAACTTCTGTTCAGTGTAAGACAGCGCTCTGGACGCGAAGCTGAGAGTTTCAACCGTGTTGTCATCCCTCTGTTGTGCAAGGACCGCCCCAAGACCTTTTTCGCTGGCGTCAGTGGTGAGAATGGTGACTCCCGCTGGGTCATGTCCATGCAAGGGTACGGCTTGGCTGATGTTCCCTTTCAGCTCCTCAAACTTCCTCTGGGCCTCGTCATCCCACTGGAATGATGCCTTGTCTCTTATGAGTTGCCGTAATCTGTACGTTTTCGTGGCAAAATGTTGGACAAATTTACTGTAGTACTCGGCCATTCCCAGGAATGACTGTACCTCGTCCTTGTTGGTTGGGGCTCTGGCCTCGCAGATTGCTTTCACATTGTCCTTCTTGGGTGTGATCCCTTGTCTGCTTATCTCGTGCCCCAGGTAGGTGACGGACGTCATACCAAATCTGCATTTCTCCCATTCCGCTGTGAGCCCTTTCTCCTGTAGCACGCCTAGCACCTTCCCTAGCTTGGTATCGTGGTCCTTACGGTCCTTCCCCATTATTAGGATGTCATCCTGGAAATACTCGATGCCTTCGACGTCTTTGAACAGGCGGTGCATGAGTTTTTGGAACACCGCTGCGGCAGACGCTAGCCCAAAGGGCCTCCTGCGGAACTGATAACAACCATAGGGGGTGATGAAGGACGTCAGTTTCCTGCTGGACGGGTGTAGGTCAATCTGGTGGTATGCTGACGTGAGGTCTACTGTGGAGAACCATTTTACTCCCCTGGTTTCCGCCAACATTTCCTCGATCCTGGGGAGCGGAAACTTCTCCACAACCAAGCATTTGTTCAGCTCGCGCAGGTCCACACACAGGCGCACCTTGCCATTGGGTTTCCTGGTGACCACCAAGGGAGCCAACCACTCTGAGCTATCGATTGGCTCGATGATCCCTTGCTCTTCCAGCCGAGACAGTTCTCGTTGCACTGCTTCCCTCACTGCTATGGGCATGTTTCGGACCTTGTGAGATACTGGCTGGGAGTCTTCTTTGAGTATGATTTTATGCATGAACTTCTCCAGCTTCCCCACCTTGCCACCGAAGACTTTGGGGAACTCTCTTCTCACCCTCTCCAGGTCTGGCCAGTGCTCACTGTCTGTCAGCAGTACTTGTTCTTTGCCTCCTGGGTCTAGCTTGATTCCTAAGTCTCCCTGGTCTCTCCATCCCAGAACCGAGGGGCCTTTCTCTGCCACGTACAGTTGCATGTGGCTGTCCTCCCTCTAAATTCGAACTTCAGGCTCCGGTATCCAACCATTGGAATCGGGTTGCTTGTGTATGACACCGGCCTTATGTCCGGTGGGTCAAGTTGGGGGCCCAGGCTCAGTTTGAATTCCTCTTCCCACACCGATCTCTGCACGATGGTGTACGGGGATCCAGAGTCAATCGCGATTCTGATTTTGACTCCCCCTATTAACATGTCCGCTCTCGGTTTGTCAGAGCGCTGAGTGTCGATGCCCAGTACTTGCTCCTCAATGCACAACACTCTGTCGCCTTCATCTGACTCCTCATCGGCACCTTCCTCATGTTGCTGGTGCGCTATGTATTTCACCATTGATTTCTTCTCTTTCCTCCGACACACTTTCTCGTAGTGGTCTACCATGCCACAGAACATGCACTTTGCACGAAAAGCAGGGCAGCGTTTGTCATGGGCTGCGTGGTTCGCACTTCTGCATCTATAGCACGTGGATTTGGTGAATGAGGGCTGTTTCCCTGCTTGTCCAGGTCTTCCCGCCCATTTGCCGGTTCCTCAGCTGTCTCCAGGCGCAATCTTGTGTCTACCCGATGGTTCCACGTCATCAACTTTGTTGACCATGATCCTTTGGGCATTCTCCTTTTTCGCGGCTTCTGCCCATCGCTTGGAGAGTTCGGCTTTTTTCACCAACGCGATTACTTCTTATAGCGTTGCTTCACCGTGAGCCCACAGCTTATCTTGCACAATTCTGTTGGTGGTGTGCATTACGATCTGGTCTTTGATAAAGTCTTCTTCCAATGCCCCGTACTTGCACGTGACTGCTACTCTCCTCAGGGCTGCTACGTAGTCGTCAACTGACTCTCCCTCCCCTTGTTTCCTTTGCTGAAAGTTGAACCTATCAATGGAGACGCAAACTGCCGGGCGGTAGTGGGCGTCTGGATCTTCTAGGACTTGTTTGAAGACGTCTGCGTCGACTGCTTGTAGCGGCGTTGTCGCAATGTTCGTGAACACCCTTATGCCCTCCGGGCCCAGGTTGTGCAGTAATATTCGTTTCCTTCTTGCGGGGGTGAATTCGTCAGTGGATTCATCCTCCAGGGCTTCTAAGTAGTTCTTGAAGTATTCCCTCCAGTCCTCCCACTTCATCTGTGGTTCTCCTGGCTTGGGTAAAAACGGGATCGGTGTCGTGAGTGAGGATGCTTCGACTGCTTGTAGCGGCGTTGTCGCTATGTTTGTGAACACCCTTATGCCCTCCGGGCCCAGGTTGTGCAGTAATATTCGTTTCCTTCTTGCGGGGGGTGAATTCGTCAGTGGATTCATCCTCCAGGGCTTCTAAGTAGTTCTTGAAGTATTCCCTTCAATCCTCCCACTTCATCTGTGGTTCTCCTGGCTTGGGTAAAAACGGGATCGGTGCTGTGAGTGAGGATGCTTGGTTGCTCATTCTGGCCTGTCTCTCTGGCTCGTCTTCCCGATTCCTGGGGCTGCCTGGCGCGCTGTTGTTCCCTCCTCGATTCCTGGGGCTGCCTGGTGTGTTGGCGCTTTCTGCTTGCGACGTGTTGGGGCTGGGTTCGCTTCTTCCCCCTTCCTCGTGGTCACCCTTTTCCGCCAGGGCCTTGGTGGGGGGCGCTTGCGTGCTCCTACCGTGCTTCTGTGCAGGTTGCGGTGCCTCTTGGCTCTCAGGCACTCAGTGTGCTTGTGTGGGTCTCTGCGCCTCTGTCATGCTCTTCCCGTAGGTCTTGTGGTGATTTTGCGCCTTCCTCCCTCTTCTGCAGGTAGGTGGTATCGGTGGGTGTGTCCTGGGTCTCCCTGTTTCTCCACTACTCTTAGTCTTTGCCAGGGATTACTTTAACTTTTTTTACATTCATCGTTCAGAATTGTGTGAGTGCTTTCGCCAGTAAGGTTAAGATGAACCTACTGCACTATATGGACGTGCCTGAGACCCGGACGGACCCGATCCATTTAAATACCTGCTTAAATGGCTCTGAGTGGCACAGAGGTGAGGCGATTCATTGAATTCACCAGCACTAGCCGAATGCTTTGTTACAACATGATACCCGCAGGCCTCTTGGGGATGGGGGCGGTTATTGGTCGTTATGGTGCCTAATAAACAAAGTTAATCCTTAAAATATGCAGCCATTACTTCAGCACAGATTCGCCTTTGACCGGAAGGTCAGAGGTTTGAATACCGGCCAGGTGACTCAGCCTTGTATCATTTCGTGGCAGCCATAATGTGTACGACTCCGTCGGATAATGATCACTCCTATTAATAAACTGCCGAAAGGCAATTCACTTTGTGACTACAAAGTGCACGCAGCGCCTTATCTGAATTCTAATCGGATGCCTGGAATGGAATCTGTAAGAGCAAATACTCAACATTCTACAGTAACTGCGTGATACTGAGAAGTGCTGGTAATCGCCAATTGAATGTATTGTGCACCTGCTGAGAAGTGCAGGTATATTTAAAGAAGTGAATATGCTCATTACTTGAAAGTCCCTGCTTATTTAAGGCACTGGCTCAAAGGTACATTGTATTAAAATAAAATAGTAGCTGTAATTGTGGCAGACTGATGCTTCTCACGAAAGGCCTTCCCATGTTAAGTTGACATGTGGCTGACTCTTTTCCTGCCCTATTGCCACTTTAACAGGAGCCGGCCTGTCCGGTTTCCCTGAGGGTCACCGCCATTGCTCATTCCAGGATGTGACGTCACTCACCTCTCGTCAGCACCGCAGACTCCATCCCTTCCTTGTACTTGGCGAGCACAGCTTCCAGCTCGCTCAGCTCGATGAACCCAGAGCCGTCCATATCCCACTTCTGGAACAGGGCCTCGAGGACGAGCCGCCGCCGGGCAGAGAAGGCCTCGCTTCGAACCTGGAGACACACAGCAGGAGTGGGAGTCATGAGAAAGGATGCGTCAAGGTTAGCTTGGTATACATTTACAACGAACTGACCAGTTGATGAGGACATTTTGATATAGTGGCGCCAAACTGCGTTTTAAAGCTACTCTTCAAATAAACTGAATATGCAATTTGACATAGCCCCGCCATCAAATCACAAAATAAAATATAAAAAAAAACAGTTTCCTTCAATTCTACCAATGACAGGTTTTCATCTTGCCACTTCAAGGTAGGTTTGCAGTCAGGTAGTCTGAATAACAAAGGAAAGGTAGAGCTCAAACCTTGCATGGCAGAACTATGTTTCAGGTTAGAAACATGTCCCAGGCTGGGACAGCAAACCTGGGTGCACTGACCTGCGAGGCCCGCGGCATCCGTTCATTCTAGTGTATATGTTGTAAGAATGTGAATGTCGATAATTTCACAAGTGGTGGCATTCTTTTCCCCTGGTGACCCTCCATGCAGTGGTGGGCCTCAACAGCTGATATTATTAGAGGAGGTGTAATGGCGATCTTGTGGCATTAAAGGGCACTGCTGACTCCACCAGCCCCAGAGAGCAGAGCTGATGATGGCACGTGAAGGCCACAATAGGCAACTACCACACTGCGACACCATAGGACGCCACAAAAGCGCGCCAGGCTGCACAGGGCCTTGTTGCTCTGACAGCCAACTGGAATTTTATCTGAATATCTGAAAATCCTTGCTGCAGCTCTGGTGGTCTTTAGCAGCACTGTTGGTATAGATACGCTCCATTGATTCAGCACTGGACATGATGCATGGATGTTGTTGAGGGTACACTAGGGGTCGCAGCCGCAGTTGCGACCCCTAGCTTCCCTCCTGTGACCCCTGGCACTGCCTTTGCGACCCCTGGCTTCAGAGGTGGTAGGGGCAGTGCCAGAAACATAAGTTATACAAAAGGGGGTGGTGATGGACGGAGCATCTGAACCAATCAAACACTCACACCCAGTCAACAGAACTGGGTTTGATCCATCACCGTTCTTTAGCCCACTCTGCCACCCCAGTTCAGACATGGCCATATGCAAATCAGTCTGACCCTGTGCCTCTTGGGAACAGTCCAGCCCGAACTGCCAAGCCATGCCGTCCCTGGACCGGAAACAAGCCTCTGAGGACCGGTTTCTGGCATTTCAGCCGTCTTCAACCCGGCTTGCTTGAATCCAGTGGCAAAGTGAGCAAGGGACTCATGTCTGAGCATACCATGCCAATTTATGGCAAAGAAAGCGGTACAAAAGGGGGTGGTGATGGACGGAGCATCTGAACCAATCAAACACTCACACCCAGTCAACAGCAGTTGCAACCCCTAGCTTTTCTTCTGTGACCCCTGGCACCGCCTTTGCGACCCCTGGCTTCAGAGGTGGTAGGGGCAGTGCAAGAAACATAGGTTAGACAAGGCTCCAGTGAGTCGTATTTACATTCTGCGCCCCTCAGCTAAATCATGTGCGGAGCCAGGAAAAAATGTGCTGGGGTGTCTCCTGCTGCCACGGAGCATGTGAAGGGAGATGGAAATACAAGACAGAGAGGGGGTGGATAGTAAAGACTGTAAGGGGAAAGGAGGGGAAAATGACAAAAAGGAAGAACAGGAAGAAGACACCACAGAGAGACGAGGGAGAGAGACAAAGACTCTCTATTTGTGCATGAGAGAGAGATAGAGAGAGAGAGAGAGAGAGAGACAGAAGGGTTAAAGAGACATTAGAGAGAGGTGACTGGTGTGAGAGAGGTATAGACAGGTGTGAAAGAAAGTGTGGCAGTTGAGATCAATAGGTAATAGACACATAGACAGGTGACAAAGAGACTGCCAAGAGATAGACAGAGGGGGGATTCCAGTGAGAGGGCATGTCAATATGAGAGATGTGATGGACAGAAACAGATAAGCAAGAGATAAGACTGGTGTGAGAAAAGTGATAGAGAGAGAAAACTGGTGATAGACAAATGAGCAGCAGAGGGAGATAGGTGAGACTTGCTAGAAAATGTCAGCTTAGAGAAAGCCAGACAAGTAATAAAGATGCAGCAGCGAGCGTGGAGACAGGTGAAAGAGGTGAGAGACTGGTGAGAAAGAGTCTGTTTAGAGAGGCAAAGAATGGGGGAGTGTACCGACCAGATTTTTGGACCAGATGGAATCCGCTCCTAGGAGCCCCTCTAATCCAGCCGGAACGTAAACAACTCCCTCCTTAGAACATATTTACAATGGATATGGGCATATGTATAACATCTCGTACCTAAGGATGGGGAAAATAGCAATAAACAAGCATTGGTTCTACAATATCCTATTCACACCTATTAGTCTCGCGGCCACATAAGCCCAGACTAGTCTACCCTGGGGCAGGTCTGATAATGTACCATTTCGCACTTTATTCACTTGACACGCGATCCGGCGCGTCTACACACGTGGGCCTGCAGTCCCAGTGCTCTCCTTTATACCCGGTCTGCAATCCAGCAGACCTACACACCCCTCAATCTTGGGTGCTCTCACTTACACACGGCCTACAATCTGGCAGGCCTCCGCACTGTATCCCCCCGGTGCTCTCATTTACACACGGTCTACAATCCGGCAGACCTACACACCTATCCTTAGGTGCTCTCATTAACGCCGTGTACCAACGACTATCACTTTCCTATGAATCCTCAGGGATGAAATCTGTAGTTATCTATTCAGGGTAAAACTACGGCAATGGAAATTAGTATAGTGTTCAAATTATAATATGTGCCTTCTGTTCTTGACATCAACTGTTCCCTGCCTCCCTACTTATTCAGTCACTCCTTACCTGACCGGGATTCACATCCGTTCATGCAAACAACGTCTGACTAGGAGAACTAGATTACTATGATCGAACAAGAATACAAGGCACATGTCGGTTCACCAAAAATGGGGGCATTTATTACAGTAAAAGAAATAAACACAATACTACACGATATATATATATATATCTATACGTATATAGGCTGCAAAGAAAAAGTAGAGGTTAAGGTGCGCGCTTCGCAAGGGAAGGGGCAGATATCACCTGGTTAATATGAAGTTTGGACACGGCAGTCATCTAGGTTCTCGTCTCGTCTCTCTCTGTGTCTTGGCTCGTCTCGGGGGGTCCACCTCAGCCGTCACAAGTACACGTCTGCACCGCTAGGCTCAACCTCCTCTGCTTCCCTCCAAGTCACTGGAACCTTGCTTGTTATTAGCTACTGTCTCTCTCTCTCTCTCTCTCGTTCTCAGAAAGTCTCGGTTTAGAATCTTTTCTCAGACTTCAAAATGGCGATTGTCTGCCGCAGAAATAATTAAGGGCATAGATGCTAACGGCTAGCTGCCGCCTACGGACTGACTGACTCAGTGCCTAACACTTTCACTAATATGGAATCTGTCCCTTCATGGAAAGTTACGGCCAGTAACCTGCCGCCCACCAAATTCTTGTACCTCCCCGTACCAAAGACACGTTCCCAGCCGGCCGGCCTGAAGTTGTGTCTTCGGAGTGGAGAAAAATACAGTCTTTCGATAAGGGCCAGCCTGAACCGGTTCTCTCCAAGCGAACAACACCTTGAAACTAAAACATTACATTTAACCTAGAAAGCCTCTCCAGCTACCGGGCAGAGGGCAAGATGGAGTCTGTCCCGTTTAAGGCCTGCAAGGCCCAAAATATGCATGGCTCCATAGAAAATGTACTAATACTCTTACAAAAGGACGGATCATCACTAATACTTATATATCTATCCCCTAGCTTTAGCTTATAAGCCCTAATCTAAGAAAAAGGGTACGAAAATGCACTACTGTGCCTTATGGATAGGTCCTACTTATAGTCCTAATCCCTATACTATAATGGTAATAGGCTGGAGTCATCCTCCATCATCCTCCTTCTAAAAAGGGTCGGAAAAGTCGGTTATTACAGGGAGACAGTTCCAGGACCGGTCACTCCACTCGCTGCGCAGACTCCCCCGTGAGTGTGCACAGGCACCCCCGCTACTGCTGCTACACTCACAGGTTCGCCGCTGCTCCCGCAGCTGAGGACTCTGGGTCCTGTAGTCCTTGCGCCTCTCTGCCCGTGAATCGCCGCTGCTCCTGCAGCTGGGGATTCTGGGCTCTGCTCTGTGCTTTGCGCCTCTTTCTTTCCTGATTATTTCCGCCCGTGTCTCTAGCTTGTTCACCCCTTCCCCTCTGGTTTCCAGCGCTTTTCCCCCCGCTCACCGATCCCCGCCGCTGCTCGCCTGCAGCCCCGCCCCCTCCCCCCAGTGCCACCTTCCCATTCGCGGCCCCGCTCCCGCCTCCCAGCTGCTCCTCCCTCCCACTTGGCGATTTATGGCAGAGTCCACGCAGCAGTGATCTGTGACCTCTGACCCTGTTCCAGGGCCGGTCACTCCTCTCGCTGCGCAGACTCCCCCGTGAGTGTGCCCAGGCACCCCCGCTACTGCAGCTACACTCACAGGTTCGCCGCTGCTCCCGCAGCTGAGGACTTTGGGTCCTTTAGTCCTTGCGCCTCTCTGCCTGTGAATCACCGCTGCTCCTGCAGCTGGGGATTCTGGGCTCTGCTCTGTGCTTTGCGCCTCTTTCTTTCCTGATTCTTTCCGCCCGTGTCTCTAGCTTGTTCACCCCTTCGCCTCCGGTTTCCCGCGCTTTTCCTCCCGCTCACCAATCCCCGCTGCTGCTCCCCTGCGGCTCCGCCCCCTCTCCCCGGTGCCACCTTCCCGTTCGCCGCCCCGCTCCCGCCTCCCAGTTGCTCCTCACTCCCACTTCGCCATTTATGGCAGAGCCCACGCGTACGCGCAGAGGGTGCGCCGATTGCGCGCCAAAGGCGCGCCAAAGGCAAGCCCGTCTACACCCGTCCGCGCCTGGACCCCGCCCAGCGCCAGGACCCCTGGCCCTCGATGATGCCAGCCCACCCTCCACGCGCTCAGCGCCAGCCGGAACCCCGCCTGCTACCGAGCCACCCCGAAACGCACCCACCGACCCTTCACCTGCCAAACCTGCAAATTCACCTGCCTCCGAACGTGCACTGCACCCGCCAAGCCAAGCATCAGCAACAACCACCTCAAGTGCATCCTGCTCAACACCCGATCCGTCCACAGGCACGCCATTGAACTCTGGAACCTGCTCGACACAACATCACCAGACGTCGCCTTCTTCACTGAAACCTGGATGAACGCCTTCTCAGCCCCCGACATCGCCATAGCCATCCCGGATGGCTACAAGATCACCCGGAGGGACCGCGTCAACCAAACCGGGGGAGGCATCGCCATCGTCCACAAAAACACCATCCGCATCACGACCAACTCCGACGACACCCTCACCGCCGAGCACCTTCACTTCCAGATACACACCGACACCAAGACCACCCTCAGAGGTACTCTCATCTACAGACCCCCGGGACCATGCACACAATTCAGCCTAGCCATCGCAGATTCGTCAGTCCGCACGCCCTCACCTCCTCAGACTACATCCTCCTGGGGGACCTCAACTTCCACCTGGAGAACAACAATGACAGCAACACCGCCATCCTGCTGGACAACCTCGCCAACCTCGGTCTCAAGCAACTGGTGAACACCCCTACCCACAACACCGGCCACACGCTTGACCCCATCTTCTCCTCCAGCAAGCACATCTCCTTTAGCCACTCCACTGGACTACACTGGACAGATCACAGCTGCGTTCACTTCAACTTCAGGAGAACCACGACTCACCACCACCCGCAACAGGTTCTCCGCAGAAGCTGGAGCAAGATCACCGCCGACCAGCTCACCACCGCCCTCAGCCAGAACCCACCCACCAACACGACGGACCCCAACGAAGCAGCCCGCAACCTCACACAGTGGCTCACCAACTGCGCCGATGACCTCGCACCACTGAAGAACCCTCCCAGCAGACCCGGCAGCAGGAAAGCCTCGTGGTTCACCAACGACCTCAAAAACTCCAAGAAAACCTGCGGCACCCTCGAGAAAGTCTGGCGCCACGACCAGACAACAGAAAACATGACAGCCCTCTAGAACGCCACCCGCAAACACCAACAGCTGATCCACACCACCAAAAGGACAACATTCAAAGGACGTCTGGACAACAACGCCCACAACAGCAAGGAACTCTTCAGCATTGTTAAAGAGCTCTCCAACCCTGTGCCTCACGGGAACAGTCTAGCCTGAACTGCCAAGCCATGTCTTCCCTGGACCAGAAACAAGCATCCTGGGACCGGTTTCTGGCTAATCAGCCGTCATCAGCCAGGCTAGCTTGAATCCAGTGGCAAAGTGAGCAAGGGACCCACGTCTGGGCATACGCTGCCAACTTAGGGCAAAAAATACCAAAGGGGAAGATGGACGGAGTGTTGAACATTGCAAGCACTCACCCCCAGTCAACTGATCTGGGTTTAATACGTCATCATTCTTTAGCTCACTCCGCCACCCCAGTTCAGACATGGCCATATGCAAATCAGTCTGAACCTGTGCCTCTTGGGAAGAGTCCAGCCCAATCTGCCAAGCCATGTCTTCCCTGGACCAGAAACAAGCATCCTGACCCCAGTTTCTGGCTAATCAGCCGTCATCAGCCAGGCTAGCTTGAATCCAGTGGCAAAGTGAGCAAGGGACCCACGTCTGGGCATACCCTGCCAACTTAGGGCAAACAAAGCAAAACCAAAGGGGATGATGGACGGAGTGTTGAACATTGCAAGCACTCACCCCCAGTCAACTGATCTGGGTTTAATCCATCATCATTCTTTAGCTCACTCTGCCACCCCAGTTCAGACATGGCCATAAAAAAATCAGTCTGACCCTGTGCCTCATGGGAACAGTCCAGCTCGTACTGCCAAGCCATGTCTTCCCTGAACCGGAAACAAGCATCCTGGGACCATATCTAGACACAGATCCCTGACCAACCCTCCCATCCTCCCTGCTCTGAGAATGGATTTCTAGGGATAGGGCTGATCTCTTTTCAGGGCCCTAGTTTCCCACACCAGTGGTCTGTGTTCTTCTTGCTCTGTGCTTCTCGTGTGGAAAGTCATGAAAAGAAACGGACGTCAGCGCGCCTAGATTGAGCCTATATAGGTGCAGCGGATGTCATTTCTGGGGTGGGTGCTGCCGCCGCACGTCGAGCCAAACTAATCCACCCACCGGCATGCAGGGGTAATGCTCACAAAATATCTTCTGGAGTGCAGGGAAGCCCACGTTGCTGCCTGGCAGATGTCCAGGATCCGAACTCCATGAGCTAATGCAGTGGTCGCAGCTTTAACTCTGGTGGAATGAGCTCACAAACCTTCCGGAGGTTGCTTCTTAGCCAATGCATAGCAGACTTTAATGCAGATGGTGATGGTCCACTTTTGCACAGCCTGGCTTTTCTTCGCACCAACATACCTCACGAAGAGTCGGTCATCCACCCAGAACGCTCGTGTGTGGTCAAGATAGAACAACATCAAATGAAGAGGGTTAGAGATAAGATAGTAGAATATGTTCAGAATTGCCACTCTGCAGAAGAAACTTATTTATACTGTGCATAACACTGTCTAATGACTAAATGTACTTCTGCGATTTTGTTCTTTTGTTTTAATACAAAGAGTTAAAAAAAAAAAAACAACAACGCTCTTTTTGGGTCCCGATGGTGGAGTCCCTCCTTTTCTTCAGAAAGATGTGAAAGAGCGTAAAAGGTAGGCAGTGCGATGGACTGGCCTACGTGAAAAGGGCTAACCACTTTCAGTAGAAAGAAGGCCGTTGTGCGAAGCACCAGTTTGTCAGGATAAACTGAAAAGTAAGGCGGCATAATTGACAAGGCCTGCAGCTCACTTACTCTATGGGCAGATGTAATAGCCACAAAGAAGGCTGTTATAATCGTTGGATGCCTGAGGAGACAATTATGGAGACGCTTGAAAGGAGCACACATAAAGAAAGTTAACACTAGATTAAGGTCCCACTGAGACATGATAAATGGTGAATATTGTGAGTGTGTATTAAAATTACTGAGACCTGTGGAAGGGGTAGTTGTCTTCAGAGTGTCTCAATCTCTCCAGTTCAATCAATGCTAGACATGTATGCCCTTTTCCTGTCCTCATCTCCTCCATTTGCAAACCTTACAACTTATATCTTTCCTCTTCAGTACCCTCTTTTCACTCTCTCCTAAAAGCATTTTCTCGCTTCTCCGTCACATTTCACCAAAGCCCAAACATACTATATGCCAACTCACTTGTAAGCACTGCAGTTTCTTTTTCTTTCACTTTGTCAATATTTTGACAACTGTGCACCTTCTTTGCACATTTTTTGCACAGATACATAGTTGCAACCGGAATACATGATCGTGCACTCTGCAGACAGACCAAGGATTGGATGATCATGTATTTTAAACACATTTTTTGACCCACTGACAGGCACTATGAGAAATGTGCACTGTCTCCAGCCTCGACTCCAGCGGGAGGAGATGAACAAGACCCTTTAGAAACCCATGTACAATAGGGGATTTGAAGAAAGAAGGTTGGTCAGGCAGCGGCAAAAAGGCAGAAAGAGCAGACAGATATCCCTTAAGAGTGCCCAGAGCACAGCCCTGCTGGGCAAGGGAAAGAATAAAGAGTAAAACTACAGAAAGGAGGACCGAAAGGGGATCAATGTATTTTTCTGCACATCAAGTCAATGCATTTTTCTGCACACCAAGCCACTCATTTTTTTCAAATGCAGGTATATACTGTCTTGGTGGTGGGAGGCCTGGCTGCCAAGGTGGCGTCACAGACATTGCGAGGAAGGCCGAAGGCTGTCAACTGGCGATGCTCAATCTCAATGCAAGAAGGCGGAGACTCGACAAGTTTGGGTGGGGGACCCTCCCCTGCTCTGTGACAGAAGATCCTCCCAAAGGGGCAGCCAGTCAGGAGGATTGATGGTGATGCTAAGTAACTCTGGGAGCCAGACTCTTTGTACCCAATCGTAGCCACAAGAACTACTCGGGCCCAGTCTTTCGTGATCTTCCTGAGAACTCTGGGCAAGAATGGTATGGGCAGAAAGACATGTAGAATGTCTGTGCTCCACTCAAGACAAAAAGTGTCTCAGAGCAAGAGTCACCTTGGAAACTCCAACACGCAAAACTGCTGACATTTCGCGTTCTCGGTGGAGGCAAACAGATCAAATCAAGGCTCTCTCCACTTTTGAAAGAGATTTGCGCCACCTCTGGTTGGACACACCATTTGTGATCCGCTTGGCATCGATGGCTGAGTTAATCCGCTTTGGCACTCAGAGAGCCCGCCAGGTGTTGAACCACCAGGGATATGCCCTAGCATTCCAGTCATGTTCAGAGATGCAAGGCCTCTTGACAAAGGGTCCACGACCCAACCTGCCCTGTTTGTTGTAGTACCACATAGCAGTGGTGTTGTCCGTGAACACGTGCTCTAGCCTTCCCTTAATGGAGGGTAGAAAAGCCTTCAATGCTAGTCAGATTGCACGGAGCTCAAGCAGGTTGATGTGGAGTGTGGATACTGCCAGAAACCAGAGTCCTCTGATCTCTACCTCCCCCAGATGGCCGCCCCATCCCAGGAGTGACCCATCTTTCACTTCAGTGAGATCTGGTTGGGGAAAGGAGAGGAGTCGGCTTCTGACCCATTCGTGGTGTGTGAGCCACTATTGCAGATCTTACCAGTTCCTTTCGAGATCTGGACCATGTCAGAGAGGTTCCCCTGATGCTGTGCCCTTTAAAACTTCAGTACCCACATATGCCAGTGGGCATGAGTTACCAGCTGGCTGCAGGAGGTCATGACTCCCCAAAATACAGGGTCTGCCTCCCCAAAATCCAGGATAGAGGCTGAAACATCGGTATCATGAATATCCTGGATTTGCCGCTCTACACTACACTGTTACAGAACAGCTCCACTGAAAGGAAGTGTCTCATAGGAAGTCCGTTCTGACTTCGGCATGTTGATAGTGATCCCCAGCTGGAAGGTCTGCTGTAGTCTGGAGGTGGGAGACAACAGCTTTGGGCGAGCCCACCTTTAACAACCAGTAGTCGAGATAGGGAAAGACTGGCACACCTGATCTCCGCAGATGAGCTGTAACCACCTCCATCACCTTGGTAAACACAGAAGGGGCGCTGGTAAGGCCAAAAGTAAGCACGGTGAATTGACAGTGCTTGTGGCCACCAGGAACCACAGGTAACGCCAGTGGGCAGGCAGTTGGGTAATGTGGAAATAGGTGTCCTGCAATCCAATGCTACCATTCAGTCTCCTAGGGCCAGGGCAGACAGAATCTGAGCTAAAATGAGCATTTTGAGTTTCACATTCTTGAGGAAGTATTTGAGGGCCCACAGGTCTAGGATAAGACGAAGGCCTCGGTCCTTTTTCGGGACCAGACAGAAGCGGGAATAGCCACCACAGCCCAATTCTGGCACAACCACCCTCTCTATGGCTCTCTTGGCCAAAGAGAGCCATGACTTCCTTGCAGTAAAGGGATAGATGATAATCAGTTAGATGGTCGTGAGATGGTGGCATGAATGGAGGGGTTGTCACAAAGGGGAGGCAGTAGCCACTTCTGAGGAGTAGCATAACCCACCTATCCAATGTTAGGGCCTACCTGTGGAGAAGGTGGTGGCGAATCCTGCCGCCAACTCGATGCCCATTCTAGTAATGGGGCAGATTAGAAGGGTTTTGAGGCTGCACCTGCTGGGGGATGGTGGGCTGCCCAGACGGCTGGCTGCCTGACGCACGAGGTCTGTGGGTATGGAGGCATCTACCAAGCAGAGGCTTGAGAACATGCGTGGCTCAGTGACGGGGAGAGAATTGGTGTGACTGGAATCCCCTCCATAGCCACGAAAGAAGGAAAAGGCGGATTGAGGGTTAAATGGGGCCATAAGTATTACCCAAGGATTTGGAAGTAGCCCGGCTGTCCTTAAAGCGCTCCAACGTAGAATCCGCCTTGTCTCGAAAGAGACAGGTTCCATCAAAGGGCATGTCCATAAGAGAGAATTGGATATACCTCAAAAGCCAGTCATCCTCAACCAGGCACCTCAGGGCCACCATCAACGAAACTGCTCTGCCCAGACAGTCCACAAAGGATAATGAACTTCGCGGTATCTCTCCCATTGGCGACAGCCTGAGAGAGTATGGCCCGGGCCTTCACCAGAACTATTGGCAGCACTTATGCAACCATGTCCCACAGAGCATGGCAGTAGTGGCCCAAAAGGCATGTGGTGTTCACGGATCACAATGACAGGTAGGAGGGAGAAAACACCTTCTTTCCCAAAGAGTCCTGCCTCTTGGATTGCCTATCCGGTGGAGTGGTAGGGAACGTGCATTGGGATGTGGAGGCTTGGACCACCAAGCTCTCCTGGATAGGGTGTTGGGTGAGGACGTTTGGGTCCCCTGGGGTGGGGCAATGGCAGCAGGTGATCATCCTATTCGTAGGAGCCCCTGTGTGAGTATTGGGCCAAGTCC
The DNA here is from genome assembly GCF_964263255.1 of Lissotriton vulgaris. Classification (NCBI taxonomy): domain Eukaryota; kingdom Metazoa; phylum Chordata; class Amphibia; order Caudata; family Salamandridae; genus Lissotriton; species Lissotriton vulgaris. Next base: position 338,421,049 of record NC_141687.1, on the reverse strand, counting down.
CCAAAAGGAAGTCAGTGAGGGCATCATTGAAACAGCAGTAGTAGTTCTGAGGGGAGCACTCCCGGTTGCAGCACCTTTGTCAAGTCATTAGTCTTGACTGCCACTGAAGGCCACTGAAGGTAAAGGACCTCAGCCATGCTCCACACCACCATTGCATAAGAAGCTCCCTCCTCTGTATCCACAGTAGGGGGAAAGCATACCAGTATCTGGAGAAATATCCAGTTCGCTGGCTTCACTCAGCAACCCCTCCCATTTCTCCCCAAGTCCTAACCCAAGGAAATAGGATCCTGTTGGTGCCGGGTACGATGACCCTCTGGCTCCATATCCGAGTCTGGGATCCGAATGGGGATGGCGCTGCAGGTGGGGGCTGGTGCGGTTGGGAGTTTTAACATCGGTACCAGCATCAGGGAAGGTCGAGATGGTATAACCGGTGTCAGTCCAGATCCAGGAATGGATCCTTGAGGCCCGACTGGAGCTTGGCCAGAGCCGCTGGTGAGGAACCAGATGGGGCTTCTTCTGACCATGCGGAGCCAAAAGGCGCGCAGGTTGGGTTGACCCGCCCAAATATGCGACGGTTGGCCTCAGTTTGGTGGGAGTCGCTACTGGAAAGTCGGGGAGGCGAAGAGTCGGCTCAGGCTCTACCATGGAGCCAGGTTCTGAATGTCAAAGCTCCCTTTTCTTGTCGGCCAACAGGTGAGGAGAAGTCGAAGACCTTTTAAACTACTACTTCTTCTAGTGTCAAGACTTACCCAAATACCCAGAGAATTTAGAGTGGGACGAGGATCTCGGACTCCATGACCACTCCCAGGACCTTCCCCTAGACCAGGACCTCAAGTTTTGTGATGTCGCACGCCAAGCCACCATGAGATAGAGGGACCACTCCTGCAAGGCCTTAGGATTCATGGCGCAGCACTCAGATCGCAACTTTGGGTCGTGGTCACGCTCGTGAGACCACAGGCATTCAAGATGCAGATCCATCACCAACATCAGTCGATGACAGGCTCCACAGGACTTGACGCTGGCTTTACTGGAGGACATCACTGCCACACCAGGAAGAAAAAACCTCGAAGAGTCAACAAACATTTGACAAAACCTAGTCAAACAGTTATTGAAGAGGTAGCTCTTCTACGGATCAGCGTTGGCTAGCTCAGAAAGAAAAGAACTAACATCAGCATGCCGGAGTGGTGCCTTTATAGGTGCCGCAGGTGTTATTTCTGGCATGGACGGTGCTGTTAAAGCATGCGGAGCCAAACAATGCCACCTACCGGCACACAGGGGTACTACTCTTGAAGAATCTTCCGGATCCAGTCTGAAGTTTGGGAAATTCAAATGTAAGGGCTCTGCGGCTAGAAGTCACTATCAGATGAAAGAGGTGCTAGAGACAATGAAAGAGACAGTTCAGACAGAAGGGAAGGCAGGTGTGAGAAAAGTACAATAAATAGACAAGTTAAAAAAAAACAGGTGTAAGGAGGTCAAGTAAGAAGATGGCAGCTGAAAGAAGGGATATTTAGAGATGTGATAATGTGACGGAGCTGAATTGGAGAGAGAGCAGTTATACAGGTTAAACAAGAGAGAAAGTGGAGATAAGAAGATAGGTTAGAAAAAAAACAGCTGAGGAGTGGAAAAGGAAAGATTAAAAACATGGAAGTTATATTAAGATAAGACAGGTGAGAGGAGGGAGATAAGTGTAAGAGGTGAAAAAGAAATAGTACAGGTGAGAAAGTCAGGTGAGAGGGGAAGGTAAGTGGGATGTTATATGGAGATCGGCAAGAAATACAGTTGAGATACAGGAGGAGGCAGGAAGGTGAGAAAGAGACAGCAACGGCTGAGAAACAGACAGCTGAGTGGAGGGTGACAGGGTCAATGGTCATTTGACATCACTTCCTGTAATTTCATTTGGGGTAAAATGCCATGTGATGTCACTTCTGTACCCCTAGTATTTTGGCGACTAGACGTTGCTGACAGGGAGATGCTCTTACCTTTTCTAACCGCTGGAATTTCTCGTCCTCTGTCTCCATGTACCCATTTCGAATGAAGGCAACCAACTTCTCTACCACTGGCAGGGAGGTCTCTTCCGCCAGGAAAGTTTCCATCAGCTGCACAAACTGGGGCAGATTGAGAGAGCTCCGGTCAAAGGCGCTGTTGACCCGGGGGGGCTCCCAGGAGTGGATATCAGTAATGATGGAGCGCAAATCTGGGCGGGGGGAAGAGCAAGGGAGGAAAGGAGAGAAAGCACAAATATGTGAGGAAACATGATCAGGTTAAAATACACCCGGGCCGGCCTAAATGCCGCATGCTCTTTTTTAATATCAAAAACTGTTTTATACCCCAAGCAAGCAATTCCTCCAAGAGCTAAATCATGAAGTTTTTTTTCCCCACGGCTCATCTGAAACATGACTTTCATGCCTACAGAACTTACATACCTTTAACTGCCTGTAGGTGGCAGCAGAAGATTAAGTATCTGAGATCTGTTATAGCTAAACTGGGGACAGAGCCACATGCGAGCGCTTCAATTGTGATTATGAGATATCACATTATACCAAGGGCAATGGAAGTGTACAAAACATATTGGTCCGTTTCTACCCTACAGCAGAAGCTTCATGTGGCCAATTCTCAAGGGTATTTGTAACAGTACTTCTGTAGTACTACTTCATGTATTGGTAAATGTCTTTGTAAATCGGCTACAAATTGACAATTCCCTATACAGCATGGATACTCGCAAGCATTTTCCCAGGGGCCAAAAGGTGTCCTCTGTGATGTGACCGAGGGAAGCACTGTTGCCAGAGGAGTGCGGTCGGGCAACGGGTAGAGGTGTGCATTGGCCTTAAGGTGGATGTAGGGGAAGCAAAACATATACACCTAGTTGCTGAATTGCACTATGTGCAACCAGAAAACCTGTGATTAATCCCGGCTTCCCCACGTTACCAAGTTGTGTGATCCTAGGCAATAGTTTTACTTCACTTTCCCTCCTTTTTCTTCATTATTACATATACAAGGACTCGAAATACATGATTTCAGGATACTTGCTGTACAAAACCTTCTCCTGTGTTTAATTTCAACTATAATGTTTTACTTGTACACTCGGAACCCAGGCCACCTAAATAGTGCACATAACAACTATCTTACCTCTTTAGATCACTATTGGCATCAGGGTGATGGGAAGAAATCATGTTTCTAAATTCAAGATTGAAAAACTATCACTTTAAAAATAATACTTCTCAATGCACTGATATTATCTGATGTACTAAAGGGAAAGGCTCCTGAAAGTAAATTGAATACACTTTTTGAATTTTGAAGATTCTATCACATTTTTACACTTTGACTTTAAAAATTAAGGTGTTCAAGTTTAGTGGTGCAGAACTTGCTAGTTACTTCCTTTCTTGAACACCAATTAACCTTTAAATAAATCTTTCTTGTTTATTTAACATCTTTTTTATTATTTGCATCTCTCCAGTAAACAGCTGTACACCAGGGGGCCGCCTGTAAAGGTCAGGATGGCTGCATGTGGCTTTGAGTGTGACTGCTCAAAGGTAAAGTGCAGAGAGGCAAAGTCCTTTCTGTTCATAGTAGTTGTATATGAATATTCCTTGAATATTTCCACTTGACATGTTTTGGGACGTTGTACAAAGGCATTTATCAGTATGTGGTGTATTCACATAATCGGAATTTCCTTTGTTTACGTGGCCCTGTGTGGCAGAGAAACAGAAGTTTGCAAACTGTGCAGCACATTCTTGGCAACTAGAAGGTACTGCTTCATACAAAGTTTAATTATGAGCTTTATAGTATTAGTGTGGAATACCACGTGAGAGACTACACCTCCTCCAACCCTCCTGCCCCATATTTCGCTGTGTTGTATTTTCTTATTACAGGCAAGTTCTTACATCTGAATATGCCTGTTATAAAACTATGAACACCTGGACTCTCGTAATAAGCTATTTATTGCAAGCTACTTGTGATGACAGAGTGTGCGAGGTCCATGGCGGCCTCCACTCAGTGTGAAGAAAGCTGGTGCACAGGGCCCAAGCTCTGTTTGTGTGTAGAAGCAGCTTCTAAAGTAAACTGTCTCTTAACAGAAACAGTCCTTGGGGCTGCGTTCCACCTTCCTTAATTTCCAAACGTAAGTTCTCTTAGGCAGGCTGCAGGAGTGAGCTGTGCCTGTCCGTCTAAGGAATGAAAAATATTTCTTTCACAAGCATGTAATTGTAATTTGTAATTGTATTTATATAGTGCTTAATACCCCTGACGAGGCATCGAAGCGCTTTGTCTGCAAATAGCATGCTATTCCGGAACCCAAAAAGGATTAGTGGTAAATTAGTATAGGAAGATATGAAATTAATTTGGGCGGTGGACATGTGAGTTTAATATTTGTATTGAAAAGGATAGTGGAGGGATAGAAGAGAGAAGGTTTTTCATTTATATAGCACTTGCTACCCCTGATGCAGTCACATTGGAGACTTTCCACCGGTGCATGCAGGCGACAGCAGAATGGCTCCGTTTGAACTCATTACAGTTCAACGGAACCAAGACGGAGGTTTTACACTGCTCCACAGATCGAGTTCCTCGCGATCTGCCGGCTGATTTTTGGCCTCCGTCCTTTTCTGAGACGGTGTCAGCCGCACAATCTGCACGCAATCTGGGTGTTATTTTTGGGCCCAACCTGCAGCTAGATCTACATGTAAATAAGACCACCTCCACATGTATGACGCTTATTCGTATGCTGCGTAAGGTCTTACCCCTTCTCCCTGAGCAAGCCAGGCCAGAAGTAGTGCGTTGTACCATCCTAAGTCGACTTGACTACTGTAACGCACTGCTTCTGGAGGCCCCGGTAACACTTCTGGGCAAGCTGCAAAGGGTGCAGAACATCGCTGCCAAACTTGCCCTCTCTCGCCCTTATCATAGTTCTTCTACGGCAGCGCTGCAAGAACTTCATTGGCTGCCGATCCATCTGCGGGTGCGCTACAAAGCAGCTTGTATTGTGTTCAGGGCTATTCATGGCCTGGGCCCTATTCCTCTGCGGCGCATGTTTGCCTGGTATTGTCCACCTCGAGCCTTACGCTCCTCGTCGTCCAGGCTACTGATAGTTCCACGCTTCCAGAGAGTGAGAATGGGCGGCTGCTCGTTCAGAGTAGCGGCGGCCAAACTTTGGAACTCTCTGCCAATATCCTTGAGAAGCCTTGAAGATCTTCTGGCCTTCAGAAAGGCTCTGAAAACCCATCTCTTTCCCAGGATAGGTTGAGCCACTGTTTTCCGCTGGATCATGGGTCAAAGCGCCAGGATGCCCTTGGTGGTGACAGGCTGCGCTATACAAGTATGCTACAATACAATACAATACAATACAATGAGGTGTTGAGATGCTTTGAGATGCTTTTCGGTGGGTGGCACGCTACTCCGAAACCCAAACAGGATTAGTGGGGAATTAGGATAGGGAAATATGAAATTAATTTGATCGGTGGACATTTTAGTCTGTTAGTTGGGGTGAAAGCATAGTGGAGGGATAGATGAGGGAAGGTCTAGAAAGTGTTTTTTGTTTATTTTTTGGAGCTCATAGCAATAGAAGGAGGTTTGGGATGAGTAAAGGGGAGGGGGAGGGAAGGGTTTAGAAAGGCTTGTTTGGGATATATGAAAAGTAAATGTGGTATGAGATGATGTAAGGAGGGAAGAGTCTAGAAAATGTTATTTTAGGGATCACATTAGTAGAATGAGGTTTGAGATGAGTCAGAGATTGGAGGTAGAGGATATATTGAGAGAGGTATAGGAAAGATATAGGGTAGTGTTTAATTTGAAGTAAAGTAATACATATAAAGATACATAAGAAGGTATGTATATATGTATAAAGAAGGTATTGTATATAGATTTAAGTTATATTTAATAAACTCAGACTTTCAAGTGTTGCTGTACTTTAAGTTAACTTATTTGTTTAAATATGTTTTGGGTAAATCAATAGTGAAACAATTGTAGATAAATAGTTATGATAAAATATTCACTTATTTAGCAGTCACAGATATACATGTTAAACATAACATTTGTTAAGCAGAACTTACGAATATCTATATATTTATAAACATAATTACTATACACGTTTATACATAGCAATACTCATAAGTTGGTACACATCTATAGTCCAAATAGAAGCTATATACAGAGGAATATGCTGTATATTTATGTTTGAGTATGGTGGTTATGAGGGGAAGAGCCAACTCTTGAGTAGTCTTCTGAAGATAAGGTGGTTATCCATGGTTTTTATGTTTGGGGGTAAAGAGTTCCATAATTTTGCAGCTTGAACAGAGAAGGAGGTGCCACATATGTTTTTTTTTTCTTTTATGGTGGGATTTTGAGGCGAGGTGCCAATCTAGAGCGGAGGTTCCTTTGTTGAATGTATTTGGTGATTTTATTCCTAATGAAGAGCGGTCCTGTTCCATGTATCTCTTTGTGGGTGATAAAAGTCATCTTGAATGTGGATCTTCTGGCAACTGGTAACAAATGTAGGGTTTTTAAGGCAGGGGAGATGTGGGCTTTATGGCTTTATATGTAAGAGCAATCTGGCAGCAGAGTTCTGAATCCATTGTAGTATTTTCATAGTTGTTAAAGATGGTCCTTGGTAGAGGCTACTGGCACAATCGAGTTTAGATATAACCAGAGCGAAAGTAGCCTGGACTTTGTGTGGAAATCTCAGGTGTGGAAAGATACCGCGGAGAGTTTTTATAGTAAAGAAGCTTGGTCTTGCTAGTTTGTCCACTTGGGCATTCATTGGTAGGTTGGAGTCTGTGGTTATTCCAAGGTTTCTTACTTCTTTTGATACTTTAAGCGGTGTTCCCAGATCTTGAGGCCATGACAAATATTGAAAGACACCGTACACACACAGGTATCATGTCAAATGGCCAAACATAGCCACAGATGCATGAACGAAGTAGGAGAAACCAATTTTATGGTATCACGATTGTGAAAGAAATTTCACGCTACCCTGAAAAACTATTTTGGTAAATGTGTATATTAAAGTCAAGTATGGACTTGTACAGTTTGCAGAATTTATCTTCCTTCATACACTGGGAATGAGTATATGAATTCTCTTTAACCCTGAAGAAACCCATAACTGGGTGAAACGCGTTGGCTAAACAGAACTGTTCTTTTCAGTCAGTAGATTTTGAATAGAGTCACAAAAACCAAGGAATAGACCTCTCGATTCATCAATTTTTATCAATAATGTAGCAATTTGCTTTTACTTATGTAATCCTTGAAGTTGCCTCTCTAATATTTTTATAAAAATTGTGTCTCTATATGTAAGAGCAGTCTGGCAGCAGAGTTCGGAATCTGTTGTAGTCTTTTCATAGTTGTTGAAGATGATCCGTTGTAGAGGCTATTGGCGTTATCAAGTTTAGACAGTACAAGAGAGGACGTAGCCTGGACCTTGTGTGGAAATCCCAGGTGTGGAAAGATGCGTTGCAGAGTTTTTATAGTAAAGAAGCTTCATCTTGCTAGTTTGTCCACTTGGGCATTCATTGACAAGGCTACTTACAGTTCCGCAGGAGCTATATGTGGATGACACGTCCCTACGCCCCACCAGTCACTCACTGCACCCAACAATATAAAAGTGCTAGCAGGGGAAGAAGGGGAGTAAACAGAGGGAGAGTGTCGACCAATGTTCCCAGTTCAAGCACGGGATCCATGATTTAGAGGACATTCTAAAAGGAAAGAGAAAGAGTGTAAATATCTAACAGGGGGTGTAAAGACAGGAGTATGTATAATTATGCAAGTAAGATATCTCTTACTAACTAACTCATAATTTCCCTTCTTCCAATTCTTCCTCGCTCAACTGGGTCATTGATGCATCGTGTACATCTGTGTATAAGGAGAAATAGTATATTGGTATTTAGAGACCAAAATAAAACAAAGCTATAAATAATAAAAGGAGATAATAATGAAATTAAGGACAACCATCTATATCAATCTATCGATATCCTCTTGAAGAACTTCATCAAAATGTAAACACCCTTCTCATAACTTTCGCTTAAACTAAGTGAAACTGAGTAATAGAACTAAAACTACTCATACTCTTTCCTTAAGTCTTGTAATAAAGAAATGTAATGATGTCCCTTTTATTTGCAGGAACAAAGATTAAAAACAACAAAAAGAAGCAGATTTCCACAGAGAAGGGCAACAATCTTACATAAGTATAATATCTTAATATGTTCAAGATAAGGCTTAAAGAAGACGCATACATGATTACCGTAAAGCTGGTCGTTTGTTTTATGTATTTTTTTTCTTAGTAGGTAACATCTTGAGAACTTTGCATTCGTGGGACGTCAGGAACACTGTGGAGCGGTGGAGACGCAGACAGGTACACGTTTCAAGTGTTTCAGTTGATTTATTATCCATACAGCTGGTTATGGGGCTTTTGGTTGCTCAGGGGTTTCTTCGTGCTCGCTATGCGGGTAACCGCCGTCTTTCCTCTCTTGCACTGTGAGAATACTTACGCGCAGTTAAACCAAAAACACAGTGAGCGCTTTCTCCCTCTTAACTCCCTCCACCCATCCCCTCCTTGGGAGCACCAGCTCCCTTCATCCACACAGTCTCAGACCGGCCCCATACCTTGTGTAGCCACGTCCCTCCTGGAATGCGGCTGACATCTGCATGATGCCGAATAGGGTCCGCCTCCCTCCCTGGTTCTTCCCCGCCAGCGGTTCTTTGGCGTTCCTGTTATGGCGTCCCTTCCTCCTCACCTCGTGGTCCTGTCACACCTCGGATTCCTGGTGATACGAAGAAGGTCTGGATTCTTCTTTCTTCTTCCTCCGGGTCTCCGCATTCCGCTCTCCCAGCTGGAGTTGAACGTGCTTTCTGATCATTTCTTTCCATTTTCAAGCTGGGCGGATCACATGACCCAATCACATGGTCTGAAGAAGGGTCCCAAAGTGAGAATATCTTAAAGGAACAGTCTGTATCCTGCTCCGCGATCCCTTTCTGAAAACAGAGGAGAGGACACGGGGAGAGATAATGGGGAAAGTAGTCTATTGCAGCGTCCTGTGCATCTGTCTGACGTGGCGGTACTTCGTCAGACACACTTAACTGCCTTCAGGAGTCAATGCGGGATGCTAGAAATCACTGCTGCAACCCAGAAACAATGCAGGGATACCGGTAAGTGACCGTCACCACAAGAGGTTGATGTGGAATGCCTGAATCACCGCCACAACCCAGGATCAAAGCAGAGACATCAGGAAGTCACTGCAGCAGCTAGGATCACCAGGAAGTCACCGCCGCCACCAGGATCGCCAGGAAGTCCCCACCACCACCAGGATCGCCAGGATGTCACCGCCGCCACCGGGATCACCAGGAAGTCACCGCTGCCACCATGATCGCCTAAAAAGCAAGTAAGTAACGGAGAGGCGAGAGAACCATTCAACACAGTAGACCAGCAGGATTCGGCTGCCATGAAAGGGAAGGAGACAATGCTTCAACGGGTAGCTGGCAAGGCCGTACTCTTGGAACTAGAATGCGAAGTGTTCAGTGTCGGGAGCGAGGCTGTTTTATACAACACTGCCGTACGCAATGCGGCAAGCCCGACATTCATTGGTAGCTTGGAGTACATGGTTATTCCAAGGTTTCTGACTTCCTTTGATACTTTAGGCGGTGTTTCCAGATCATCAGGCCATGTGGCGAGTTGGTCATAATTTTTCCAATCGCCACATGTGAGTATTTCCTTTTTGGAAGCATTCAGTTTGAAAGGGTTCCATGTCATCCACTGATCCACGGCTCTGAGGCAACTGAAAACTTGTGATTTTGCAATGTCTTTTGGGCTTTCCAGTTGGAGTATTTGTGTGTAGTTATAGCATGTGAGGTGAAATTGAATTATCGTGCTGGTAATGACTTCATGTAAATGTTGAAAAGCATGGGTGAGATGATCGAGCCTTGAGGAACCGCTGCTTTTGTGAAGTACGGTTTGGATGAGAAGGGGGGCGTATGGATCACATTAGTTTTGTTTTGAAGGCAGGATGTGATCCAGTCAAGAGCAGTCCCCTCTATCCCGCCTTCTTAGAGCCTTAGTAGTAGAGTGTCATGGTCAACCGTACCAAAGGCAGCTGAGAGGTTCAAGAGAAGTAGTACAGCAAACCCGTTCCAGTCAACTTTGTTCTTAAGGTCACCCAGATGGTAAAGGGGGCAGATTCTGTGCCTCTTCCTAGACGGAATCCTGTCTGAAAGTCTGAAGGTGTGACATTATCTTCAATAAATTGTGACATCTGGCCAAATGCTGCTCTTTCTATCAGATTGCCCAGGAAAGGTTCACTTGTGATTGGTTTTTAGTTGTCAGCAGGGCTTTAATTGGGATGAAATAACTGGGGGGGGAGGGGTCTCTCAAAGGGGCGTGGCCGATGTAATTAAGGGCATGGCTTAAAAGCACATAAGATGAAAATATATGCTTAGCTTAGTGTACCGCCCGACTGGTATTTTGCGGCTTCTGTTATTACATCCAGATATATAATACAGCAAATAATATATTACACTCACAACAAGCCAGTACTATTTGCTTTATAAACGGTTGCTTATTGCATAACATAAATAAGCAACAACCATTGCTTCGTAGTATAGCATATTGAAAATGTTTGTGATGCATAGCCAGAGACAGCGGTTTGGATCTGATTGGACACCTGCCAATCACTCACTCCACATTAGTATGCTCCTGCAGGGCTTTAAGTGTATGGGATGGCGTAGTGGGTAAAAGAACAATTTATTTAACCCAGATCTTTTAACTGGGGGAGAATGTTGGCATTGTCAGCATTCTGTCCATCAGTTGTTTGCTGTAACACCTTTTGCCCTAAGGTATGCCCAGATGTGGGTTCCTTGCTCACTGTGCCACTGGATTCAAGCTAGCCTGGCTGAAGAAGGGTGACATACCCTAAAACCCGTCCCAGGATGCTTGTTTCCGGACCAGGGAGGACCTGGCCTGGCAGTTCGGTCTGGACTGTTCCCATGGGGCACAGGGTCAAGACTGATTTGCATATGGCTGGGTCTAAACTGGGGAGGCATAGTGGGAAAAAGAATGATGGATTTAACCCAGATCTTTTGACTGGGGGAGAATGTTTGCATTGTCAGCATTCCATCCATCATTTGTTTGCTGTAACACTTATTGCCCTAAGTAGGATGGGTATGCTCAGACATGGGTCCCTTGCTCACTGTGCCACTGGATTCAAGCTAACCTGGCTGAAGAAGGGTGACATACCCTGAAACTGGTCCCAGGATGCTTGTTTCCAGTCCAGGGAGGACCTGGCCTGGTAGTTCTGTCTGGACGGTTCCCAAGGGGGACAGGGTCAAGACTGATTTGCATATGGCTGGTCCAAACTGGGGTGGCGTAGTGGGCAAAAGAACAATGGATTTAACCCAGTCTTTTGACTGGGGAGAATGTTTGCATTGTCAGCATTCCGTCCATCATTTGTTTGTAGTAACACTTTTCGCCCTAAGTGAGATGGGTATACCCAGACGTGGGTCCCTTGCTCACTGTGCCACTGGATTCAAGCTAGCCTGGCTGAAGAAGGGTGACATACCCTGACACCAGTCCCAGGATGCTTGTTTCTAGTCCAGGGAGGACCTGGCCTAGCAGTTCAGTCTGGACTGTTCCCATGGGGCACAGGGTCATGACTGATTTGCATATGGCTGGGTCCAAACTGGGGTGGTGTAGTGGGCAAAAGAACAATGGATTTAACCCAGACCTTTTGAGCAGGGGAGAATGTTTGCATTGTCAGCATTCCATCCATCATTTGTTTGCTGTAACAGGTCTCAAGTGTGGCAATAATTAAAAATGTTGTTATGGTTCCCTATCATGTCTTCTCATGCAACATATGACTCTTTAATGTGAACAGAGTTGCTTCCAGGTGTCTGGGTGAGTTCCGGTTGTGGGTGAGTGTTTATGAGGGGGCACAAGTGAGATTTCTGGTGAAGAGTCTGATGGCAGAGTGTCAAAAAGGTGTTTGGATTTCATGCAGATGCAATCTGGGCTACAAAAGTCCTACGCTCTTGCTTCCCATCCTAAGCCTGGTCTGCCAGTGTTAGATATGGGCATAAACTGGCCTTCTCTTCTGGGCCTCTCTGCCCTATATTGCTCTGAGGAAGAACTGGACTAGAGTGAACAATATAGTCCAGACTATCCCTACAGTGGCTGGCTTTACTTTTCCAAGTAGCTGAAAATGAATGCCCCTAATCCTGTCCATTATCATAGTCAGTTGTGATAGCCCGCTCAATCCTTTAAAGTCGGGTTCACCTCATTGCTTGTTGGAAAATCTCATCTTCAAACACCCCTGATATTATTGCCTGCACCTCGCCCCTGGCTTTCACTAGTGAAAGAAAATATGTTTTTCCGGGTGCGCTGGCACAGTGGACGTCTTTTAGGTCGCAGCCACAACCCCTGGTACTGTCTTTGCAACCCCTGACCTCAGATGTGGCTAAATCATTGCAGGGAACACAGTGCCAGCTCGTCCTTATGGACGTCGGTTGGGGCTCCAAACTCCTTCTTTTCTGTCAATTTTGTTTTTACACTAACAGTGAAGAATGTTTCATTATTTATTATTAGTGTAATCAAAATGGTGTACAATTAGCTGGAGTATGACCTTTGATGGCAGCTGAGGTAAGTAAAAAAATGGTGTTAAAATATGCTGTGTGCATGCTTGCAGGTGTGTGTTTACATGAGAGAGACTGTGTGCATCTGTCGAATGTGTTTATATATAAGCATGTGTGTGTAAGTGAAACTGAAGGTAAAAGGGCATTTTGGTGAATTGTCGTTCATGGCTGGCACTGCTAATTCCTACAGGCCTACACATAGCTGCCAAGATGTCCCATGTCATGTATGAAATGTACAACAAGTCCTGCCTTTTTAGCATACAGCAAGTTGAATTCTGGGGCATGTTATTTTTAATGTCAGCATTGAGAATGCCAGGGTCCAAAGGCAAAAATGATGGGAGAAGTCACACGACACACGTCATGGTGCCACATTCCAGCAGAGGAGGGTAACAAAAAGCCCACCTATCTATTATATGGGATCAAATGCATCCTTAATTTACATTATAAAGGATATTGCAGTTCAATGACCACAAAAGACAATGGGCCTGCGGCCTTCTGCCTCTATATGGTCACCTCTGTGAATTCTCAATGATTTGCAGTATCCTTATAAAGTACAGAAGGGGTTATGCTCTTCCATATCTAATCACTGTATACCCTCTTTCAGACGCCATTCGAGGTCCAGGCATGCCTAGACAGCTGCATAGGGCACCAATAGCTAGGAGTAGTAATGGGAGAGGCGCTTATTTCTTCCCTACAACCAGAGAAGTATGTCCACATGCTAGTGGTTGGTCTTGGTTCAGACACGTCACTCCACCTCTAGTGGCAGAAATCAGGGCACTGACCCACATTTGCTCCATTACAGGAACTATGAAAGGAAAGGCTGCAGGATGGAATTTTTTTTGTAAAATGCAACAAAATTGAACTGCAAATATTTCAAAATATATCAGCAGCAGGAAAAATTCAAATGGGAGGCCATTTCAACGAAAAATGTGCTTTACGCAAAAGGCAGTGTCCTAGCACACTATGCTTTAGCCATATATTTGGGATAATGCACCCAAAAATGCCCATCTAGACACACACTACTCGCCCACCATTGTCCTGATGAGTGGACGTGGTTCATTCCTACACTTTTTGTAATACATGGATTTTTCACAACTCCTGTGACTTCAGTGGCATAAGATTGATGTCAGCACTCCTACTATGATATTCTTTCAGCGCCACTGAGTATTGTGTGTAGTGATTGTGGACTGAGAGACACTTTACAACAACTTTGTCTTTGCATACCAAATCCCCTAATGATGTTATATTTTCAATTGCAGAGCAATTGCATGATCTCAGTTGCCCTGTATGATACCCACTATACAACTGTGAGCTCGTCAAGATGTTGGAAAGTTAATGCCCTGCCTGGTTTGGAGATGTGTAATTGTATAAGACAACATTGGCCTGTGAGGCCCAGAGCCAAACCAGTTTTTCAGATTATCTCCAAAAGGTATAGTTTCATGCAATGAATCGGAATGGGAAATAATCTCTCTAGTGAGAGATTATCCTGATAATAAATATGGTATGACTCCAGCTCTCCTCGACTAATATTGACCAACACTGGCAAACTTTTTATTAGTCATTGAGTTACTGGTTCACTGGGTCTGAGCCCTTGTCAAGCAGAAACCAGAGGCACAGCACAGGCCCCCGCAGCCAAGCACACCCCAAATTAACCTGTGCTCAACCCAGTGGTAGCTTGGCACAGAGCAATCAGGCTTAACTTTGAGGCAATGTGGATTATATTTGTATTTTATTTGAGGCGCTGTGTATGGTACTTGTGCAACACTTCAAACAGAAAACAGTGAAAACACCACACAAAACGATCCACACCAGGTTAGTAAAACAGAGCTTAAATTAATTAAAACAAATAAAACAAGACCAAAATGACAATAATCTAATCAGTAGAACTGAATGTAAAGCATTTTGTGTGGAGACAGGACACAGCCTACTCAGGTGTAAGTGAGGCTGGCCGCAGCTCCTCCCTCCCATCCTGCCTGTGGTGGCCCATCCAGTCAAACTTGAGCTCTCATTGTGTGTGGCTGTCTAGGAGGAATATACAAAACCCAACTGCCAACTACACCAAGTCATGTGACCAGAGACAGGCTGTAGGCACCAAATGGCTAAGTCAAAAAAATGCAAACTTTCTAAAAGTGCAGTTTTCGGAATTGTAATTTAAAATTCAAAGTTGTCATAAGTTAGGATTAAAAATTAGGATTCCAGAGGTGACATGTATGTATTTAAAAGGAAGGTTTGAGCCTGGCAAAAGGCTTATTTTCCCAAGCCGACATAGGTTGAAACTGCACACACAGGCTCTGCAATGGCAGGCTTAAGCCATGTTTAAAGGGCTACTTAAATGGGTACTTAAGTGGGTGGGTCAATGGGTGCTGCAGGCCCAATAGCAGCATTTATTGTAAAAGCACAGGTCAGATGTAGTGAGCTTTCCTTAGGATATATAAGTAAATTAAATATGCCAACATGTTTTGAGCAGAGAGCAAAGCACTTTTGCACTGGTTAGCACTGGTAACATGCATATAGTCCAAAGACCAGCAAAAACAAAGTCAGCATTAACAGAACATCTGAAGGTAAAAGGGTAGGAGGAAACCACGCCTAAGATGGCAGGTCTAACAAGAGTGTATAGGACAGAATGCTAATTCTAAATTTTTGCTTCTTTCATTTGTGCCAATCCTTTTTTGTTTTACCACACGTGCACACCCTCTCATTTCACAAATGGTATTTTCTACCTGTGTTCTTTCTGATTGGATAGATATTGTCCTTTCTATAAATATACTGAGGGTGAAATGTGGGCATGGCTTCTCCCTACAACGTCTTCTATTTAAAACCACTGTCTGTGTGCTTGAGGGAGAAGATTGTATGTATAGTTGTTTGCTGTGGATTTTTGCATGTTGTCCAATTGTATTTTTTTAGTTGCCGATTTAGACAGCACTTTCTGTCCCAGTAATGATAGGATGACAGTTCCCTACAGGTTCACTTAAAGTCTTTTTTTAAAATGGAGATGGGCCTTTGAGGGACTGTAGAACAGTTTTTAACTTGCATAGTTATTTTGTAAAGTACTTTTTCATTGTATTTCTTAACATGCAGTCTACCTTTTCCTACCAGTTCGAGAGAGTACCAAACAACTGCAAGATAATGAACCCACAATCAGCTGTGTGTCCTTCAGTGGTTGGAAACAGTTGACCTACAACCACATAAAACACCCCTTCTGAACAGCCAGGTCCTCTAGTGGTTGAGTTGAATGGCAAGGACCCAGGCAGAGACCTGAGTTCTAAATCCAGCTTCCGCACTTCACCTAATTATGTGATACTATGCATCAGTTCATCATTATCATGAGATTTATACAGTCTTTAGGGACCCCATGGCATTAAAAGGTGTTCTTATATGCTTAAAGTAAACAGTGTATTAAATACCAAATTGAAAGCTGCACCGGAAATAGCCTACCCATACCAGATCTGGAGTCTGGGAATAGTACTGGTTTCTACCCAGGTCTTGCACTGCCAGGAATCCTGAAGCGAGTGAAACATTAACAGTTTTTTGTCACAATGACAAATCTACCTGTAAATCGCGAGGCCGCCACGCTCCACTCATCCAGGCTTCTGTTCCCGTAAGACCCATACTTTAGAGCCAGGTCGGTGGTCAAGAGGTCTCCTGCACCGGATAAAAAAGGAAAAAATTTCCGAGACTACATTGAGAACAAGGATGGTGGCAGGCATAAAAAGACATGTGACCAGGTGCCTGTACTTCTGGGGGAGGGGAGAGGGGTACAAGCATGACACTGCAAGCAGAAAAATCAAAAGAACTCAGCGTACCTGACCAGGGGATACCGTCAATGTCCTGCGGCTCCTTTGTCAAGCCCACATCTCCTATTATAATTACAGAAAAATATAAACATTTAGTGTCCTCACGTCTTCATACAGTAAACACAATAAAGTAGTAAGACTGAGATACATACATGAGTTAGGAGACCACACTAGCAAACGACAGGTACAGCTCACAGCACCTAATATCACATCATAAAGGCAGGTACTACTTACCTTACCTGCGAATCACACAACTCAGTGCGCCAAGGTGGAATGGGACCAAAACAACTGGACCAATATGTCGGCGGCCTTAAAATCCAGAGATTCATGGAAATTCTGGCTGATTGTGAAAACGGGGTCTGGTGATCCACCACCAGCAGTTGAAGCTAACATTGCTGCCACTGTGTGGTAGGGCCATTTCCGTGCTCTATATGAAAGAGCCAATATTGATCAAGATGGGGCAGTAGAGGGCGCTTCTCTTTGTTCTACTTCTCAATATGACCAGGACGACTTCTCGGAGGAGGAGGTTACTGCAGTAATCCTGAAACTCGCAGCAGAAAAGGCACCAGGCTTGGATAAACTTCCTGGAGATCTTTTTAAATGTGAATCCAAGGTATGGGCCCCTTATCTCACGGTTATTTTCAATGCAGTTCTGGGGTGGATGACGGTGCCCGGTACTTGGCTGGGGGCAGAGATTGTCCCCATTTTCAAAAAGAGCTCACCTCTGCTTCCGGCCAACTACCGGCCCATCAGCCTCATAGATGTACCGCAAAAGATTTTTGCGAGGCTGATCTTAAACCGCCTATTGGACTGGATGCAGCTCTGAGCCCGTACCAGGCAGGCTTTAGGAAAAATATATCAACTACGGACCAGATCTATCGTTTGACCCTGTTATGTTGGAAAATGGTGAAGATTGAAGGGGGTAGCCTTTATACCGTGTTTGTAGACCTCCGTGCGGCTTTTGATTTAGTCCCGCGGGGGAACTGTGGTCTATTTTATCTGACCTAGGCATCCCTCCCTACCTCCTAAACATAATCAGGCGGCTCCATGCTGATAACTTTGCACAGGTGAGGTGCGGCAAGAATGGCGCACTTTCAAATAGATTCCCAGTTGACAGGGGGTGAGACAGGGTTGTGTCTTGGCACCGACCCTGTTCTCCCTCTACGTCAACGGGGTAATCGGCCACATGAATGCGGTGGCGGATAGTGACGCCCCAAAGCTTGCAGGCAGCAGGGTGCCAGCGATTATGTTCGCGGATGACACCCTGCTGCTGTCTGAATCCCTATGGGGATTCAACGTGTTCTTGACGGTTTTGGGGCATTCTGTCATGAGCATGGCCTCGAGATTAATGCTCTTAAGACCAAGTTCATGATTTTTAACCCTACATCAACAACACGACCAAATCCTAGTATAGGCTTGACCAGATTAGAAAGGGTTCACACCTTTGAATACCTGGGGGTGACTATTAATGAAAATATGACCTGGACCCACCACGTAATTAAATCCCAACTTAAACTGGCCCAAGTAGCGGGGGGTATAATCAGGCTGGCAAATAACAACAAATCTACAGTTAAACTGATTGCCCCACCACTTGAAATGTATAGACTCCAGGCCAGGGGTGCGGTAACGTATGGTGGTGAACTCTGGGGTCACGTGAGTAGACATGAGTTGGGAGTTACCGAAAACACATTTCTTAGGCAACTCTTAGCCCTACCCCAAAGTACACCTCTCTTGCCTCTGAGGCTTGACCTTGGCCTCAGACCGCTTGAGGAGGACTTGGGTTTCAAACCTTTAGCTTACTGGCAGAGGCTCTGGACAATTCCAGACCTTCGTAATTACAGGATGGAGCTACGGGAAACCCTAACCCTTCCAAATTCGGGGAAAATGCCGTGGCTCACCTATGTAAGAACTGAACTTGGAAAACTGGGACCCCATTCACTATGGTCCGAGCCGGAGTATGCCTGATCCAGGGTTACACGTAAGAATCTAGCAAAACTGTATCATGAATACAAACTAATGGTTTCTATACAGAATGCGCAGATCGGAACCCTAACAGAAATATTCTTAAGGATCAAGGATGTTTATCAATTTGAGCTCGTTTTAGATGACATGTATCCCAGTGCTACTAGGAAACTGTTTTTGCAGTGGAGGTATGGAACACTCCCAACCCAGAGTTTTACAAACAAATGGAGTTCTTCTAATCCGAAAAATTGTCCTGGCTGTGAGTGTCGTGGAAAACGATTTGCACATACTGTTTTTCTGTCCAGCTTACTCCAAATCTAGAAGACACTGGATTGTTCCGTACTGTAAAAATTTGGGTTTTAAAAATTGTATGCAGGCGTACAGAATTTTTTAAACAGATTTAGCAGGTGTGACTGTCTTGGCTGTTGCAAAATTTTTAGAAGCCATGTGGCGCAAGCGAAGGATTTTAATACAATTTGAATGAAAAATCATTTGCTTTTATTATCACCTGTAGGGATTTTGTTACCCGAATATACTAGATATGAGAGATTCTTACATTTATAAACTGTCTAATATCTATACTGTGTTGTTTACGGGACATTGCCATCTTACTTCCTTGCTCCTAAATGTCTGACTGTAAATACAACTAATTGATATGTTTTAACCTGTATGTATATTTTTATGATATCTTTTATGGCAAATCTTGCCGAAATAAAGGAATACAAAGACAAAGACAAAGAATCACACAACTGGACCTGGTGTTTGGAGACCTGGGACCTTGGATCCTTCGTCCAAAGAAACCTTGCAAGATCATTTGGCCTAGAGTACATACACTTACACTTCCCAGTGCACACCTCCTGTGATTCCAGTCATGATCACTATTTGAGTCTTTTGACCTGCACTCTACAATAACTTTCAGGCCTTGATCACTATGTCTTCCACCTGATCTGTGCTATGTGATAGGTCTCGGACACTATGCAATATTACTGTCTTTATGTGTACTCTATAATTTCCAGTACATGAACATTCTTTTGGTCTTTCAGAACTGTAGTCAAACAATAACTCTCAGCCTTTGACCACTCTGTCTTTTGATCTGTATCCTACAAAGTCTCCCAGTCCTTGACTATTTTGTCTCTCGACCGGTGCTCTACAATAACTCCCAGTCATTGACCACTGTTTCTTAGTTTCAATTATTGTGATTGGAAATCTTCAACTATACAAGGTGAGGCATATCCACCTAGGTTTCACTATCCCAAAACAGTAATCCCTCCTTAGTATGTCTATCCCAGTCTAAATAGTTTTCACTTGCCCATTCAAAGTTTTAGTCTCACGGACGTTCCTATCGTTTGACCTGAACTCTACAGTAAGTACCAGTCTTTGACCATTATTTCTGTCTTTTGACCATTTTGATAAACTTCAGTCCATGACCTTGATTTCCACAATTAGACTTTTACTCCAGACTGTATCCTTGATCACTATTTTTGTTTTTTCACCAGTATTTTATGGTAACTCAGAGTCCTTGTCTACTATCATTGTCTTATGACTTGTACTCAAGAGTAACTCCCAATCCTTGGCCACTCTTGTTGTCTTTGACCTTAACTCTATAGTAACTCCCAGTCCTTGGCTACTCTTGTCTTTGACCTCAACTCTATAGTAACTCCCAGTGCTTGACCATTATTCTGCTTTTTTTTTTACTTCTTCTTCAGAGTATCATCTAGTATTTGACCACTAGGCCTGTCTTTTGACCTGTACTCTACAGTAAGTTCATGCTTGACTATGTTCGCCTTTATCCTGTGATTTACATTAATTCTCAGTCCTTGACCACTATTTCTGTATTTTGGCCAGTACTATACACATATAATGTTATTATTGTTGATTGAACCTAACAGGTGTTTGAGATCATGACTTTCACCACCATCTGTTTACCTGTTCTCTGATCTTCTGAGTCTTTTGCTTCTTCGATGACATCTAATGAAGATTCCTTCTGCAGTTTCTCCTCGGCCACTGTCGTAGCACCATGTTCCTCACCAGCTGTGGGTTCCTCAGCAAAACTCTCACCGTCTTTCACTCTGTCTGCCGATGTGGAGGATATTGCTGACTGAACCACTGTTTGTTCATCTCCCGCGGGCTCCACATCCATCACTACTGAAGTACTCTGCCTGGAAGCACTATGTTCTCTCCCTGGGGCTATGTTTTGCACATTTATACTGGACTCTCTGGTAGGAGGATGGCTACCATGTGGGCTTCCCTGTGCTGGATCTGCTGCTAGATCACCATTGCCAGCATTGGTGTTTGTATTCTCCTTCAGGATCGGCATAGCGGGATCAGGCACTGTCATTTTCCCCTCTGAGGACACTGGTGAACCTGCTGCACCCAGACCCACATTATTACTTTTCTTCATTTCTACCGACCCAAGTTTTCCCACACTGTGTTGCTCACCCGCCGAGTCCACGGACCTGTCACTCCCACTCTTCTTCCTTTGTGCTGACCCTACCCGAACAGCACTGTGTTGCTCACCCACCGAGTCCACGGTCCTGTCACTTCCACTCTTCTTCCCTTCAACTGACACTGCCCGACCAGCACTGTGTTGCTTACCCACTGACTCCACGGCCCTGTCACTCCCACTCTTCATCGCTTGTGGTGAAGCTACCCGACCAGCACTGTGTTGCTCACCCACTGCGTCCACGGACCTGTCACTCCCACTCTTCTTCCTTTGTACTGACCCCACCCGAGCAGCACTGTGTTTCTCAACTATTGAGTCCACAGCCCCATCACTTCTACTTTTCTTCTTCTGTACTGACCCTACGCGTTCCACACTGTGTCGTTCAGTCACTGAGTCCGCGCCCCAATCGGTCTGGGATCCTACATGTTCCAAAGCACCAGAGATGACACCAGATGCCCGGACTTCAAGGCCCTCTAAGGATTCTTCGGCTGTCAGGGATCCTTCTGATAAAATGACTTTTGGCGCTTCATCAAAGTCAGCCCAGAATTCGGTAGGATCCATCTCACGAAACTCAATCATGGGCCCTGTGTAAGATAATACTTCATCAATACAAAAATACAACAATTCATCACATTCACTAAATAGGCACGGCAGGGTTGTTCATCATTAGAAAAAGAATTACCTATTTTCTGCCAGAGTTAATCAGCACAGAATTAGTTGCTTTCTTTACAGTTTAAAGGGCTGCAAATAACTCCAGAAAGCATAATTTTTCAGTGATTTGATATCAAATTTGAGAGAACTGTGACTTAATGAAGTTAGTGACATTTTACTGCATCCTTCCAAGGAAGTTTGAATTATGGGACCACTGCATGCAACATTTGAAGAGATATTATGCTGCAATGACCCAGATTTGCAGGGTGGCCACTTAGGATAAATATATATATATATATACATTGAATCTAAATAGAAATCAATTACATTGTAAAGGGTTATCCTGAAATCTGGCATGGATCCAGCCTGGTGGGCCAATACTGGGCTTCCCTGTGTATATTCCCTGGGTATATTTTCCTGATAGGTGCCCCTCCCTGTCAAGTGCTAAGCCAGAACAGACTCAGAATCCTTCCCACAAATTCCAGAATGCCACGGTGCTCAGAGTGCATAGTTTGTAAAAACATACGTGCCGGGGCCCTCGTCAGGAGACCACAGCAGTTTGCAACAAACAGTGCCACTGTACCTACACAACTACTAACCATCACACTGCTACAAGTGTGACAACTGAGACTGTTTGAGGCTGCCAAAGTTTTAAGAATGTCTTGGGTGGCAGGTAGTAGTCATTTTTAATGTATACTATATTATCAAACAACTGATTTTCTGCTCCTCTTTAAATACAGTAATAGGCTCAGGAAACCACCGGCTCAAATTAAGCGCTGGGTGCTCTATACTCACACTGCCGAGGGTTCCTAAAACCCCCTGTGTCTTCCAACCCTTCAGTGTCATAGAAAGCCTCCAGAAGCAACAGCACCCTCTGTCTGTCCAAGACGCCAAGCTGGAAAGAAAGCAAGAAGGATCTCGACTCAGGTTAACATGTATTCACCATGCACTCCCTGCCAGCCCGCCTTGCCCCAACCCTGCCCCAACCATGCCCTGTCCTAGGCTTGTAATGTTTTTCTGGGCCATGAGAGGTGGCCCTAAGCTAGGTGTGGACTCACTACCTTTTTACTACTGCGTTTTGCAGTACATCGTTTTTACCCGGCATGCATTTAGGTGTATCATATTCTCAAGTTTTTCTCAAATACTCTTAAAGTGCGCCAGTCACGGCTGGCATGACTCGCGTGGGGGGGTTTTGCGGGGGTGTAATACATTTTTTTTAATATTAAAACTTACCTTTGCCTCCGGTCCTGTGTGCGTCTCCTCTTTCTGCTCACAGGAAGCAGAAGCAGGTAGCCTCCCTCTCCTCCCCTAAGCCAATCACAGCGCTGCAATGGCTGGGACACCGACCGCACAGGTGCCTGTCGGGAGGCCGTTTTCTCTATGCAGGCTGCATGAGCCAACATGGAGAAAAGGGGAGAATGTGCATGACTGGCAAGGCCGACCAAACAGTCAGCGGCCACAACATTGGGCTAGCCACTCCTCCCTGACCTGCCCACCCACCCGCAACCAAACCCTTCTTCTGCTTTCTCGAACATAAAAAGGTACTTGTACCATTTTATGTTTCTGCTTCTCACACAGAGAGAAAGCAGTGGGGCGACGCTCCTCCGCCCACGTAGAGGCGCACAATTTACTCTCAAATGCTTTCTCTCAACACACAAAAAGCCAAAAACCTATAAGCTTGTTTTAGTCAAATTGGCCCCAGAGATTTTACAATATGGTGCTGTAATTTTGAATACAAAGTCAGGAATGATGCAAAGAGTTTCAGCGTTCCACACAAAAAAAAAATGCTTTTAGAGCCCTCCCCATCACCCAAGAAGTAATAAATATTTTCAGGCTTTCCTTTCATTTGACACTAGATCACCCAGCCTTATGTGTAAGTCAGCACTGCTGGACGTAGCAGGACTCGAAGGTGTAATAGGAGTTTTTTTCAGCTGAAAGACTGGTTCAGTGAGAAAGCTAGGAAGGTACATGTGCCAAGATGCTAGACTTCCTCCAAGACTGAGCCGGTGTACATTTACACCTGTTTTGTGACCTTTAGGGTTACAGTGACTTTAGAAATGTAGTTTAGGAATAGCGATGGTCTTGTTGTTTTGTGGGTGTGTGGAGGGCCGACTTTAGCGCTTGTGGCGCCTTGCCCGACAGTCTTTTTAACCCCCTTCCCCCCCCCCCCCCATTACCTCCTCCACAAATTCCGGCACTACTGCTTTCCAATAGTGCCCATCACATCTCCATTCCCCTCTCTGACGTACATTTCAATTTTTAAGTGCCTAAACTCTACCCATAGTTCTCTCCCACTTCCCTCCTCCGCACTCCACCGGATTAGAGAGGAGTTCGCGCGCCCCACCTACCTTCCCATGGTCACAGGCCAGGAAGAGGTCGGTGAACATCTGCCTCCAGCGGTCGTGCCTGATGGTCTCCCGGAAGACATTTGCACTTTGAGACAGATGGTGCAGGAGCGCGAGGAAGAGGTCTGTGCTCAGGTCCTTGATGTAAGAATGCACATACTGCGGAGGCAACAGAACAAGAGGGCTTAGCTGTCATGTACACCTCCCTGTGGCGGAAACCGGCATTTGAGTCTTAAAATGAAGGTGCTTCAAACCCTCCTTACAATGCATCTGGCAAAGTTTACAAAAATAACCCATTTAAAATCTAAAAAAATACATTTTCAATTATCAGTTAAGCACAATGTATAGAAGCTTTATTTATCACCATTGAAAACATTATTTACTCCTGTCAGTTAGGCATAGTCGTAAACAACAACATTGAGTTATATGGGGTAATTCATTCAGCAGGGTTTTATCAGACAATAAGAGTTTACATATTGACCTGTTTTTATATCGACTCTACAATATCTACTACCAACATTATCCTTAAGGTAAGTATCCGGGCATGCAGGAAATCTTTTTCTTAGGATCAATCTTTACCTTTTATTTATTTCGTGTTTTATTGTTGAATGTATGACTGCCAGAAGATGTAGGTTTGTGATAATGACTGCACTTCAAAGTGCAACTTTTTACTAGCATATTTTGCCAGGAAACAGCTGTCAAAAGCCAGACACGGCAAACAGCCGACAAAAGGCAAAAAAGGCAGAATTTGGTGCAGTACATATAGAATCCACTTGTATGCTCTATTCGTGGGCACAAAACTCATAAAAAAGAAGTCATTTCTACTCCTTGTACATAACCGACGCTTGGTCGCGGATGAATACTAGGTGTAGGAAATACTACCTCCTATAAATACCACCTCCTATAAATGCCACCTCCAATCGGGTTGTTAGGGTCTCCCTAGGTGCCTCAGGTAAGGGTGTGGTATTTACTGGGTGCAGTTTTCCATCCCAAGTTTGCGGCTTTAAATGGTCGATAATGTGGTGATACTCCAGGTTTCCCCCACTCGGTATATTGCAGATTTCCTGGTCCAGGTTGCATCAGGTTAAAAGGAAAGTGTGTGCAAGGAAAGTAAAATCATTTTGCACTACTGGTGATCTAAAGTCAGAATTATCAAGGCCCCTGATATCCAAAGTATGAAACTGGAAGAGCGCATGGAAGCACAAGCAGAGAATAGTGAAGCAGTGACCACCAGTGACCGCAGCTTGACATTGGCTGAGGTCATGGGGGCTTCATTAAGCCCAACCCTGTTTAATGTATTTGTTTCCTCATTGGCAGCCATTGGAAGAAAGTGGGGTGTTGAAATGTGTTCTTATGCTGACGACACCCAGCTGATGGTCACCATTGATGAGAAAGATGATCCTAAAACTCGACTACTAAAATGCCTGACTGAGCTGGCCAATTGGATGCAAGAGCACTGTCTGAGATTAAATGCAGACAAGTCAGAAATCCTCCTGTTTGGCAAAAATCCCCAGCTCTGGGACAACAGCTGGTGGCCAAGTAACCTGGGCTTGCCCCCAAATCCTACCATAAAAGTGAAAAACTTGGGTGTGGTATTGGACAGTGCTCTGTCCATGAAATCACATGTCTCCACTGTCTGTGGCAGAGGCTTTGCATTATTGAAAATGCTCAGACGAGTCTTCCCCTGGATTCCGACTGAGTGTAGGAAGACCCTGGTCCAGTCGCTGCTGATGAGCAGACTGGACTACGGCAACTCTCTGTTTGTTGGAATGGCAGACTATCTTTTCTCTAAACTGCAGATAGTGCAAAATGCCGCGGCAAAGGCTGTATGCAATAAGAAGAGATATGATTCGGCCAAAAGTTGCATGCGAGAACTACATTGGCTCCCAATGCGACAAAGAGCCAACTTCAAATTACTGTGTATCACACACAAGGTACTTTACAATACAGGCCCTACCATTCTACACAATAAAGTCAAATTCCATAGACCATCGAGGAACCTTCGATCCAGAACTTCAGGAAGAGCAAACACCACCCACGTGAAGACTGTCAGGATGGGAGAGCGGGCTTTCTCTCATCTAGCTGCAACCAAGTGGAATGAACTACCTCCCAATCTCAGACTGACAGAATGTCTCTTATCATTTAGGAAACAATTAAAGACACTACTCTTCCCTAAACCAGAATAATCAGTAATCAATGCGGTTACCGTACCCCTCAGCACCAAACCTCTGCGCCGTGATATCCTACCTAGGATGATTGTTAGCGCTTTATAGATAAATTAAATACAAATACAAATACATACAGACATCCAATGGCGCAGCAGTGATATTTTTGGGCTCGCTTCAGTAAAATTGAACATTTCATTGTCAGTCAGAGTATGCCATTGGTTGACATTCTCGAAGGACCAATTCTACACTGGTACAGTACTGATGTCTAGTTGTCAGTCAGGGCAGTACACTTGCTTGTACTCTGCACCCCCACCTCAAAGGATTTCTTGTATCCTGGAACTATGCAATTGTCATCCCATTCGCTGTGTAATTATGTCTCTGATTGGATTCACATTACCATGCAAAGCCCTTCTGTGTCACTCATGTCAAGGTCAATGATGTATAAATCCTGGCGATACAGAAAATAAGATATTACTACAGCTCCACTTGAAAAATAATAGCTTGTGAGATGGTTCACACCTGCTAGGCAGCTACACTGCTTGTTTTCCAACAAACCAGTTCCCTCTTGGAAAAGAAACCACTTCAAGATGAAGGCTGCTACTAGGAAAAGATCCCAATCTAAGATGGCCACGAGTGATAACATAAACCAATCCTTCATAGATTCCCCCAGAGCCAACGTATCACAGTTTCCTGTAGAGTCAACCCTTTACCGTCATGTTTGTCAATATAAAAATATAAGAGTTCTGAACTCAGATTGACCACAAACTCTCCTGGTTCCTCCTCACCGCCAGGCTCTTTGCTGTTGCAGCCATCTTTAGTCTGCACTCTTGCAGAGCACCGACATGCTAAATCTATTACCTCAAAGCCTGCACTGGTGTATCTCGCCTCATTGTCTGGAGGACCGTCCAGTTTCAATTCTGCAGAGTCTGCCGTCTTCAAAGCAGCCGATTATCAGTCCATTTGTTGCTTCTACTGATAATCCTTCAGGACTGCAGCCTCATCACATAGAACATGAACAATGGAGGTTTTATTATGACTGTTGCCATTTCCCCTTTTTTGTACCTTTTCGCTAATCATTCTAGAATGGGTTTTGGGTGGGCAGGCGACCATGGAGAGGTTTGCCCACAGGGAGTTTGGGACATGGTGTAGCCCGGGCTACATCGGGCTTCTTTTGGACTGCTTTTTAGCTGGGCCGGGCTGTGTTGAGCTTGAGGCCTATTATATACCCGGACATTTTATATGGCCAATTACCGTTTTGCAGGAGACACGATGGCCGTCAGTACCTAGTCAGGAACCTTTTTTCTGCATTTCTTGAGTGGAGGTACTGAAATTTAGCTATGGAGTATTTTCACATTCAAGAAGCCATATCGCCTGCATGCTGAGGAAGGTCTCATGGTTTAGCTCACGCCAGACCCGTGGGTAATGGTGCGCCTGGCGGGACATGCAGCAGGCGGTGTGGCGACAATAGAAAATTGGACGGCGGCTTTCCTAATTTTCACAAGCGTGTATTGCGAAACATATCCAGAGCAGTGTGTATCCCTCTTTAAATACATGGACGTTAGGACACATAAACATGTTGTGAGGGAGAAGTTGGCAAAAGAAGTGAAGGATGGCAGAATGGAGGGACCATTTGGGCAATGGTCTATGCCCAATTTGATTGTGTCACCGATCGGGGTGGTGCTGAAAAAAGAATGGAGGCAATTTCGAATAATACAGCACTTGCATGGCCGGTAGGGAACTCGGTTAATGACTTTATTCCAGGTGAGGTTACGTCGGCATCATAGTCCTCAATGGATGTGTCTATGGCATTGGTAGAACAGATCGGAAGGGGGCCCTCATGGCGATGTGTGACATCAAGTTGTGCCAGTTCATCTGGAGGATTTTTAGTTGCTAGGCATAAAGTTTGAAGGACAATGGTACGCTGATAAGTCTTTATCCATGGGCTGTGTGATAGCTTGTGCACTGTTTAAGAGATTCAGCTCCTTCCTACAGTAGGTTTTCACATTACACACAGTGAAGTGGACTGTAACGCACTATCTGAATGATTTCTTTTTTGTGGGGCTGCCCGATTCTGCAGCCTGTCGATTGCAGTTGACAAGTTTTCAAGAGCTCGTGGGAGACATTCAGGTACCATTGCCTCTGGAAAAAACTATGGGACCAGCAATAGTGCTTTCGTTTTGGGTATCGAACTGGATTCTGTATCCATGAAAGTATTCCTCCCAGTGGACAAGAAGATGCAAATGCAACTGTTATTGGGCACAATGCTGGACAAACCAAAAGTAATGGTCATGTCTTGCTGGGACATTTGAACTTTGCGTGTAGACTAGTCAGGACGGGGAGGAATTTCTGTAGGCACTTGGACATGTCCTTGGCAGGGCTGTCATTGCCCCATTATCAAATGCATCTGTCTGCGACCACAATGGAGGACTTGCGCATTTGATGCAGATTACTGGACAATTTCATTGAGATACCAATGATCAGTCCAAAGGCGTGTGAGTAGGACATGCAGATGTACTCATACGCATTTGGGGGTGGGGGGAGGATCAGGTTTGAGCTTTACTGGCACAGCAGGTGGTGCGCAGAAGAATGACCAGCAGCATGTATGCAGAGGGCTAAAAGCATTGCTTTTCTGGAATTCTTCTCATTAGTCGTGGTAGTGACTCTTTGGGGGCAGGAGCTTGCTCACAGAAAGGTTTTACTCAGAGTAGATAATATGTCAGTTGTACATGTAGCGAACAGGCAGTCGAAAAGAGATGAACAGGAACTTAAGATGCTGCGAGTTTTCGTCATGTGTTGTTTAAAGCATGATGCTGCCTTCAGAGCAAAGCATGTGCCAGGGGTGGACAATGACACTTTGGATGCTTTGTCTCGTTCCCAGTGGAAGAGGTTGCATGGGCTGGCCATGGAGGCAGACAAAGACACAACGATGATACCAGCAAACATGTGGAGAATAGGAGAGAGAGGATGCAGCAGTTGGTGGTAGGGTCGCTGGCCATATCCATCAGAAAAGTGTATGCTCTGGCCTGGAAAAAGTTTAAAGTGGGGGGGGGGCAAAGGAGAGGTCACAGCAGTCAGGATAGAGAAGAATATATAGTACATTACATCCTCACACTGTTTGGAAAGTGCTTTCAAGGGTCACAATAGCGGGAAAGCTGGCAGGCATTGCCTTCACGTGCAAGCTTTTATGGGTCTATATGCCTTCGGCCAGGAAATGGGGAAGTAGAATGTTAGGGGGATGGTCTAGGGAAAGAGGGCGCTGGCCTCGGCATGGAAGGCATTTATCACAGCGGTTGTTAGGCAAAATGATAGCAATGCTCCCTGAGATATGCAAGGAAAGGGGAGAAGGGGTTCTTTTTTTGACTCTCATGTCCAGGATGTTTTTTAGGGCCTTATGGGTTTTTGAACTGCTGGGTAGAAAAGGTTTCGGGGTTGGTATGAGTAGATTTTGAAGGCCAGGAGGAAGGGAAGAAATTAAGCATTCGGCAATTCAAGACAGATCAGAGGGTGCTGGGGAAGAGAGTGAGGTTTCAATTTTCCCAGCCAAGGGTGTGTGTCTGGTACAGTGGGGAACGAAGTGGTGGGCAGTTAGTGGGGCATCAAGGGGGGAAGTCTTTTGTCACATGGGTGGGGCCCAGGTGAGTGCTCATCAGCTTCTGTGGGTCATGCGAAGAACATTGGAAAGCAGTGAGAAAACCCTGAGGTACTTCGGGACACATTCTTTAGAATTTAGAATTGGTTTGGCCACAGAGGCAGCTCGGAGGTGCTGGGCCAGGGAAAGGATTATGGCATTGGGGCTTTGGTCATCAGACTGCTTCCGGCAATATGTGTGCAGGGAACAGGAAGGGGGTTTATGAATGGCATCAATTCGGTATCTCACATTTCCTGTGCTTTTTTCGGGTGTGCTAGTTCCACTGTCTCAATACACTACAACTCCCAGAATGCAACAGATTGTTAAATAGAAATCCAGGACTGGAGTGTCGTATCATGGTGCCTTGTAGTCGTGTCTAGTAACTTTAAAATGTACACAACTTAAAACAGAGCAGGCAGTGGTGATAAACTCCAAAACATACATAAGGGGGAGGCAAAGAGTCGGAGGGGAAGGAAGGAGTGTGCACAGCACTGTGCACGAAAGCGAAGTCGAGGAGGAACAACGAGGCTGAATTATGGACATTTTTCTTTTCCTCATAACCGGCGCTCAGAATATCCTGAACCACAGTCACAGCCCTGTTCCCTAAATAGCCCGAGATGACATCCGGGGCAGCCACACATTCCAGGATGGGATACTGAAGCCTGCTGGGAAAAATCCAAAGTATTTTAAACTAAAACAAAAAAAATGTCCAAAGAAAACAAGAACTTGTTTCTTCTTTCCTGTTCGTGCGAAACTTGGATTTTATGACGCATAGAGATACAGAGAAAGACACATACAGTGTCTTTACACTTGGTTGTGGTTTCCAAATTGTATTAATATTATTAAAAATCTCATGTTCTGCTGTGACTCGACCCAAAATGACACTCTTGCACGAAAAGTATACCTAAATGGAAATAAAAATGGCAAAAGAAAGGCATCCTTAAAACATATCACAAAAGTGACGCAACTCCAGCAATGTGTCCTTTCACATGGGGAAAGCCCCATGTGAAAGGGCCTGCGTCAGTCTTACGCCTGCTGTGAGGCAGGCGTAGGAAATTGACGCATTTGTGTCCTAGATGTGGCGCAGTGAAATCTCATAGATTTCACTGCGTCACTTCCATGACCCTTTCTTGCGTCAATACGCCCCCTTTGAATACATTATACCTGGCGCAGGTATAATGTGGCGCAGGGGTTTACAAAGTGATGGATCTACCTAGATGCGTCACTTTGTAAATATGGCGCAACGAGGCGCATTTTTTACGCCACTGGTGCGTCACAAAAAGTGACGCACCGGCGGCGTAAAAGTGACGCTCAGCCTCATAAATGAGGCCCCTAGTACTTTTGAACTGACGGCCATTATTTAAGAGCTGAGGTAGCATAGGGGGTCGGGGGGGGGGGGGGGCTGGGGTGGAAGCAGCAATATTTTTAGAACACTCTTGTTCAAGGAAAGTGTGGTGGACTCATGGAGCTGCCTCCAATAAATGTGGTGGAGAAAGAACGGTGGTGGCAATGAAAATGGCCAATGAAAGACCTTGAGGAGCTGTATTATTTAACAAGCAAGGCTAAAACTGGAGGCAAAAAGTTTGACCCAAGGTGAAGAGAGCAGGAAGGAAATACACAACATCACTGGACTGATGGTCGTGTTCACTCTCAGATCCTTAATATTAGAGACATTATGTAAGAACGAAGAACACAAAAATAGTGAAATTTGAAGACGAACGTGAGTTGATGAGGTTTTGATTAATAAAAACATTACAATAATAACAACAATTATTAGTACATTATTATTATAAATGGGACGTGCCTGTCCACATTCCTACAACTATTACCCGGACTGCAATACACCGATATTGCTGAGAAACGGACGAGCTGCAGAATGAAATATTATCAATGTGCCAAAAAAACAAAAAATACGTTTTTGTAAAAGTGAGCCCATATGTTGATTATTAGCAAGCTATACGTGCAGAATTAGATTTATGAGTAGAGTTAGATTCAGGAATTGGGTGAGAGACAGTTTTTTGTAAGGTTAGGTTTGTAGGTGTATGTTTAAGGTTAGATTTAGAACAGGCCTAGAGTAAGGGTCTGGGTAAGGTTGGAATTTTGGTAAGAGCTGTGCTTTGGTTTAGAGCTGTGTTCAGGGTTATGGTTAGACTTGTAGTTGTGGTCAGATTTATCAGCCTATGATTAAAGTTATATTTAGGTTAACTTTAGAGTAAGGGTCAGCCTAAGATTAAAATTGTGGTTGGGGTTAGATTTGTGGTTTGGTTTAGCGCTGGGTTCTGAGTTAGAGTTAAACTTGCAGTTGTGGTTTGGGTTACAGCTAGGGCTGTTTGAAGGGTTAGACTTATCAGTCTATGATTAAAGTTATATTTAGGTTAGCTTTAGAGTAAAGATCAGGCTAAGGTTAGATTAGGTTAGAGCTGTGGTTTGGGTTAGACCTACAGCTGTGGTTTGGGTTAGGGTTACAGCTAGGCTTGTTTGAAGGGTTAGACTGATCAGTCTATATTTAAAGTTATTTTAAGGTTTGCTTTAGTGTGAAGGTCAGTCTAAGGTTAGAGCATTCATTCGGGCTAGACCTCTGGTATAGCTCATGGCTCTGGTTTAGGTTGGGGTTACAATTTGAGATACTACTATAGATTAACTTTGTATTTAGGATAAGGTGTTGGGTTTTTGCAAGGTTTTTTCCTAATTCTGATAATCGTTATAATGGGCTCTTCATAACAGCTAATTCAAAGCCAAACACACTTCTCATTGTTGGTTCCTCATAACCACTTCTTCATGAATGTATTTCCTAATTTTCGAATTCTTCATAATCACACATCCTTTCTAGTGGCATCGAGAGGGTGAGGCTGGCTAGCCCTGATTTAGACCAGATGTCTTTGTAATTCCATGAATTCCTTCTTGCCACACTAGATCAGAAACCCCACAGCCATCTCTGGTTTAACCACCCCTCCTCGCCCTGCAACCTTAGCCCCCTTCCTATTGTGTTTCAATTGCCCATATTTTAATTTGCCCTCACTTGTTATTAGAAGGTTAAGGACTACTTTCAGCTTGCATATGGATTTTTGCCATCATAGACTAAGGGACATATTTATGAGAGGCTTGTGTTACGTTTGCACCAAGCAAAGTGATACATGTGTGACGCACACCTCTGAGTCAGATTTTTTAAGCCACTTTGCGTGGCTTTGTGTGGCTCCAAAAACCGGGAGTAACGCAACACAGCGTAAATCCCATCATCGCGTTACTCTAACCTGGAAAGGCGTTCCATGGATGTTGCGTGAGTGTCCCCACGCAACTCTCATGGTTTCTGGTGCATTCCCAGATTTAAAAGACCATGTAAACCTGGGAATGTGACAAAAAGATATGTCTCACCAGGAGAGGCGTAACGAGGACGAATATGTGTATTTCTCCTTGTTACTTCCTCTTTCGAGCACACATAGAAAGAGGAATACGCCTCTCAGGATTGTTTTTGTGCAGGAAGGTGCCCCTTCATTCACAAAAACAATCCTGCATGCAACGCAGGAACACTTGCACCCTGTTGGAAGGGTGCCTGCATTGGCGCTAGGCAGCCCATTGTGCTCCAGCACAAGGGACAAAGTCAGGAATGTGCCGTAAGCATGAAATATGGCGCATTCCTGCCGTTTCCCAGTTACGACGTGCAGCAAGGTGACTTACTGTGCTGCACCTCTTTTTCATATGTTTGCCCCTAAATCTGCTAGTATTGTCCAGCCTTCCTGGCATCGGGCAGACATGGTGTGTATACCACATGCAGCTTTCCATTTCAAAACCCAGACTGGACACCTGGCAACTCTCCTAATTGCCAAACAAAATCCATTAATTTAAGATATTTAAAGCAGAGCAGAAATGGGGTTTTGAATGATGGAGGTACATGTATGTTTTTGTTTCCCGTTGGGCTTTGGGGTGGCTTTACTTGGTTCAGGTTCATCAGAAACACCACATTGTTCACTTGTCTCATTTAGGGAGAGGCGCTAAACCGGGCACTGTAACCCCATGGTCCACTTACAGTTTATGGGAAGCTGGTGTTGGGGTTTATCATTAAATTTAGTAGTTTGTGCAAAAAATGTGAATAAGATACAAAAACGGCCTCAAAACAGGCACACACATTTTCTGTGTGCTTAGAGGAAGGTAAAACGAGCAAAATCCCAAATATATGAGTACTATTCGCTTGTCAGCTGGCAATAGGCAAGTGTTTAAAAATGAAATCATTTGCGCCTTAGTTTCCTTTTAGCACGACC
The DNA here is from genome assembly GCF_964263255.1 of Lissotriton vulgaris. Classification (NCBI taxonomy): domain Eukaryota; kingdom Metazoa; phylum Chordata; class Amphibia; order Caudata; family Salamandridae; genus Lissotriton; species Lissotriton vulgaris. Next base: position 338,387,202 of record NC_141687.1, on the reverse strand, counting down.
TCTAATAAAGGTCCTGGCCAATTTTTGTGATGTTTAGAGATGGATCCGTGTTACTCGTATTATCATAATTAACTGTTGCAGCACCCCTATGGAATGTATATGTCCATACCTGTAAGAATGGAGTCTGACTCCAGTTAAGTGTATCTGACCATATTTATAAGGAGGAGAGAGGGCAATTCCATTGGGGTGTTTGGAGCATACTTAGGAGGAAAAAGTGAGACATCATTAAATTGAATGGTGTCCTAAAGATAAAGGGAATGAGACACCATTGAAGTGTATGCGACTGTGTGACTCTACCGAAGCTTCTGCTGGCTGTGATGTGATGGATGAGGGCAACTCCACTAAAACATATGTCACCAAGCTGAACATGTAACAAAAGAGTGCAACTCCATAACGTGTGAGGTCACACAGTAACCAAAGAGTGGGTTTCAATCAAAGTTTGTGGGTGAATTATGACAAAAGAGGAAAACTGCATTCAAGTATCCAAGGCCATACAATGCACATGCCAAAGAATGGGAATTAAATAAGGCGCATATGGATTATGTATACACAAAAGATGCGTCCATTTCAAGGGAGGTGAAATTTCTTTGAAGTTCGTCAGGCCAGTGAAGTGATGACTTAAGAATAATCTGCTGAACTACAGAAGACAACTGCTGTGCAAAGGAATGCGTCTACAGTGGAGCGTAGAACTATGTTGGATTCATGGCCTTAAAGCTGTTACAAAACGATTAAATGTTGAGCATGAGTTACATAGTTTTTGGTGATTAGATTATTCTGTTCTTTCTTAAAAACATTATATTAATTTGGTAAAATATTAATTCGTTTTATATAATTAGTTTTACTCAAGCGAGTTGATAAATAATGGCCCAAGACAGAACTTCTCTTTATACTGTTAAAAACAGAAGGCAAAGATTGGATTCTCTGTAATTATATTGATTATTTTTTGCCTTTAAACACAGAGGGGGCGATTCCGATGTCAGTCAGGAGCCGTAACTGACAGACAAGCTGTCGTCGGTTACGGCCCTGCAAGTACGATGCGACTGAACCCTGTTCGGTCGCACTTGTATACCTCACAATGGGAGCATGCATTCAGAGCAGAATGCATACCTGCATTGTGAAAAGCAGGGGTGCAGTTCATCCCTACATCCTGTGGCCGGCACCCCAAGGTGCATGCCACCGGGTGCAGGGATCAACAGAGGGGCACCATAGGTGCCGCCTCGCACACATGGGGGGCCTGCTGGGGGCCCCCAGAGACAGTTTCTGACTGCCTTTTTGTGACGGAAACACCAGCACAAAAAGGCAGTGAAAAACTGCCATCATACTCCCTCGGTGGTAAAGAGCCAGTCGTAAGCCATCCGGAAATCCGGGTCAGATTCCTTTCCGACCGAGCCCATTGGAATGGCTCGGTCGGAAAGGAATCCGGCCGGCACATTCTGATGCGGTCGGAATGGGGCCCAATATTGTTGGAATGTATTTTACACTGTACTGAGCACAGAGTGTGCCATGAAACATTTCACCTATGAATTTCGATCAGATTGTTTAAACTCGTAATTCCAAATGATTCTGAGGGCAGTTGAAGTATATCTTGCCAGAACATCATTTCAGCCTAGAACAAGTATCACATATTTTGCTAACCAAGGAATGACTTAAGATATTTAGATGGCACCTTCACAATATAAAGAAATTGTGAAATATAATAAGTTCACACATTAACTTAAAATGTGAGCACAGTCCACCTTTGGGATAAAATGTATATTTGCTTACTGCCTCTGGTGTGGGAGGTAATTGAATGTTGGTGACACCAGTGACCTTGGCCATCTTTGCCTCCTAGAGCACCTGAATTTAGTTCTTTAGGCCAGTGGTCTGCTGGTTGCAGTCGATTATACTGTCAGGTGCCTAAAGGTTGGGGGGTGTCTAGGCTTGCCACCCACCTCCAGAAATACGTCCTGGTTGTTTTGACTCTCCTAAACAGTTTTTTAACCTACCCTAGGGACACTACTGTTGCGTGTCTTTTTTACCGCTGCTTCCAGATGAGGCTCGTCCTTTCACCATGTTAGGTGAGTCCTATACAAAGCGGCAGATCAGAATCTCACAGCACTGTACTAATGTGTTACCAATATCAATATTGACATGGGTTTCGGAGTGTAATTGTTTTTAATATAAATGAGATAGGCACAGATATGGCACTATATGTACTTCGTTCACCTACACTTTAAAAACAAGTCATGTTCTTTAACCACATCGCTGCTGCACATTTTCCCCTACGGTGCTGAAGGTTTCAGATTTACATCATTTCATGACGAGCTCAGCTCGTCATCAGCACAGCTCCACTGTGCCTCATGACGAGCTGAGCTCGTCATGAGCATGGAAAGGGTTAATTAAACTAACCATGTTTTTTTAAATATACTTTTTGTACATGCCTTTCCTTCCATGCCTCTCTCTTTCAACAGGTGGCCACATCTCCCTAGGAGGATTCCCCTAGGTGGACTTCCAAAGTGGCAAGTATAACCACAATACTTTCCACGTGAAATTGTAGATAGTAACCATTTTTCCACTTAACTTATTGTACACGGTCCTGAAGAATCGCCATAGATCTCTCCTAGCCAACTTGATGGCGAGAAACATGTTGACCACTAGGGAGTAGAGTAGAGTTTCCTGTACCTTACACAGAGAACACACTACCATCCTTTCTCTTTTAGTCTAGGTAAGGTACCCAACTGAATAAAGCATCACTGAGGAATCCTTGACTTATTTTAAACTCACCTCACGGACATCTACATGAGATTAGGCCCTCTCACCCCCACTGCACCCTTACAGCGGAACAAAAGATCTCCGAAAAAGAGCCCCTTTAAGGGTGCCCGTTGGACATTGCAGCGCCGGCCTAACGAGGAGCAGGCTCAAATGATGAAGCATGACACCTAGCTTGCTGGGTGTGTGAGAGCTCTAGTTCCACAAGGAGGAATTCCCCTCCTCCTTTTACCCTGCTATGGCCCCCATTTTTTCCTTCCTCAACCCGACACACTTGCTCAGGTGGTTTTAGGTGACAACCTATTCACCTAGGAACTGCGTACCATTTCTTTGTTTCACTGGTAATTTGGGCAAGTACGCTGGACCTACTTTAAAAGCCCTTCCAACATCTCTGTTGGCCCCCATCCCCTTAGTTTGATACACAGGTAATTTAATGTTGACAATGCAAAGGTTTGACCATAGGTGTTAGACGGAGGGTTGCTGGGGGTGAGGGGTGCTGCAGCCATACTGTAGTTCAGAAGGTGAATAAGCAATAAAAAAGCCTTTACATTCAATTTGTATCTTTTCACAGTGGTCAACATTTAGGCCCTGTCTTCTTAAAAATGCTGTTTATTCTTTTAACACAAATTTGGTGTTTATGTTACTTTCTTTAACTGCAAAATGAGAGAATATTGTAATGTGAACTATGTGACAATCTTGCTGAATGTCAAAAGAAAGGTAACATGATGTTATTTTTTTCTAACACACACCAAAATGAACTGTCTAATTATTTAGAAATATATAATCAGCTCAGAAGGCATAAATGAAGCACTTTCTTTTGTAGCTCTAAAGCATATTGGAAACAAATATTTTAATAGGATCAAAACAAATCAAGACACTTACTTTGTGATGCACAAAAGATAAATATTCTCTGAAACACAAGTTCCGCACATTATCATTTGTGAGCTTTATAGCAGGGGTGGCTTCTCCATTTGAGCGGAAGTGTGTCACCCCACAAGACCCAGAGCTGAAAAATAAAACAGTAATAAAGTTTATTTATTACTGTTTTATTTTTCAGGATCCGACCCATCCTAAGTGTCAGGACAGGGCCAGCACTGTAGAGTGGCAGCAGCAGAGAGCTGTGTGCTTTAAAATGTGGATGTCTGTTTGGCAGGCCCTCTTGCAATGGACAGCCAGACATGTGTATTTTAAAGTTCTCTAACCCAGCTGTCTTACACAGCTGGGTTAGAGAAAGAACAGGCCTCCAGTGCTCTTAGGAGCTCTAAGAGAGGCTGCTCTATCCAAGCCTGGTGCTGCTTTCATGCTGTGTAAGCAGAGCCAGGATTGGGTAGTGCATTTACCTGCAACAGGAGCTTTCTGGAAAACACCGGAGGGAGGAGGACGTTGCGCTAGGAAGGTAAGTGAAAAAAAAATGTTGTGCCCCCGTCCATCTCACTCGGTACAAGACAGCCGCCACTTGTTGTTTGTATGATGCTTGAGTGTTTCACAATCTCTATGGCTGCAGTGACATGACATTGATGGCAGCAGCCCCACTCTGAAACTTGTTCCAGCACTACTGGGTTGGACTTCTCAAAATTGTAAGGGTTGCATTGAGAAAGCATATTGCAGCTGGTCCACATTTGCTTCATAGAATCAGCAATGTTGAGACAGAGAAAATCATATTCACCAGGATTTTGAATATTTTCATCCTAATGTCTTACCTCAACAAACTCGTCAGCGTTCAGCTTGTGGTCCAGAGTTTCCTCGGTTGTCAGGTCTTTACTGTACGTCACTAGTGAGAGAAAGAACAACATCATGATGCGGGAGGAGCAAATCTCATTAAAGTGTGTCCAACGAAGGTCCAGAGGTTATAACCCATGCCACATTTTCAGGAGACCCACTGACTATATAAATTAGATCCATTTACAGTCAAATGTACATTTATCTTACATATATATATTATAAAAATCTGACATTTTATTTATTTTATTTATTTAAAACATTTGTAGAGCGCGGCTGTCGCCTTGCAGGCATCCTGGCGCTGAAACAGAGAGTAGCTCCACAGGGGGAAAGAAGAGAGGGAAGAATGAGTGGGATGGAAACAGTGGTTTAAGCGAAGTTGGGGAGGGAAGTCAAGTGATCGAGTTTAGGGGAACAGCCAGGTCTTGATGCGTTTTCTGAAAGGAAGGAGTTGCGGTGTTTGGCGGATATCCAGGGGCAGACTATTCCATAGTTTTGCTGCTGCAACTCTGAAGGATCTTCCTCCAGTCCTAACCTTGTTAAATTTAGGGACAGATACAAGGTAGGCTGTGGCTGAACGGAGGGCTCTAGTGGGAGTGTACCAGGTGAACATGGCTTGCAAGGGTATGGGTCCGACTCCGTGCAAAGCCTTGAACACAAGACAGAGCGCCTTAAAAGCCACTCGTTGCTTCAGGGGGAGCCAGTGCAGTTCTGCTAGGGCCGCAGAGGCCGAAGATCTCCTTGTCCAGCCAAGAGCTAGTTTTGCGGCGGCGGTCTGAACCCTTTGCAGTCGGTCTAGCAGAACAGATGGAGATTCAAGTAGCAAAGCGTTACAGTAGTCCAGGCGACTGAGAATAGTGCACCTGACTACCAGCGCTCGGGCTTGTGCCGGGAGGAGTGGCATAATCTTGCGAAGTGAGCGTAATAGGCCCGAGCAGGTAGACACTGTTCTCGCAACCTGGGTCTCCATACTGAGCTTGCTGTTAATCATAACCCCCAGGTTGCGGACAGTAGTCACTGGCTGTGGTTTTTCTGAAGCCTCTGGGGGCCAGAAATCAGTTGGAAGCGAACGGGGAATCTTACTACCTGCACAAAACAACACCTCGGTTTTGGCGGAATTAAACTGCAGGGAGTTGTTCTGTAACCACCTAGCAGTATCTCTCAGACAGTCATGAAAAGATTCTAGGGGAATTGATTCTGCCCCATCCCAGGATAGGATGAGCTGTGTATCATCTGCGTAGTTTATGGTTTGCAGCCCATGGGTTTTTATTAATGTGACCAGAGGTTTTAGGTAAACATTAAAAAGAATGGGGCTGATGGACGAGCCTTGGGGCACCCCATGGGGCACAGATGAAAAGGCAGATTGAAAAGGGGGAAGGGACACAGCCTGCTTCCTGTCTCTAAGATAGGACTGGAACCAAAGCAGGGCCGTTCCATCCACCCCGGATTCCCTTAGTCTATTTAACAGAATCGCATGGTTGACCGTATCGAATGCGGCAGACAGGTCCAGCAAGATCAGAGCTGCTGCTTGGCCCCTGTCTGCACGCATACGGAGATCTTCCATGGTCATAAGGACAGCTGTTTCAGTCCCATGCGCTGGGCGAAACCCGAATTGAATATCGTCCAGTATGTGATTCTGCTCCAGATATGTAGAGAGACAAGAGCTTACCCAGCGTTCAACAATCTTTGCCGGGAATGGCAGGAGGGAGATAGGCCGGTAGTTGGATAGGCATTCGGGGTTCAAGGAGGGTTTCTTCAGCAGCGGAGAGTGATGAGAGCCTGCTTCCAAGGTGTTGGAACAAATCCACAGCGCAAGGATTGATTGCAGATCTTCCGAAGAATCCCAAAGAGTTCTGATCCAAACATTTTCCATATTTTGGGGGGCAAAGGGTCGAGAGGGGAGCCTGAGGTGATCCCATACGCCAGTCTCACAAAATCCGGTTCTGGGATAGAGGGGAAATCCTGCAAATGAACCAAGTTTTCTAGGTTTGTTGACTCGGAGTCAGGGAGGAGAGTCCCAGGGGCACTGAGACTGTCCATTGAGGGGCAGGTATAGAGGTTATGGATGATGGTCTGAATTTTCTCCTGAAAGAACTGTGCAAGATCATTACAGAGTGCTTGTGTCGGGGGAGTAGTTTTTTTGACGCAGTCAGGGTGGAGGAGATTATTCAGGATCTGAAAGATACTCTTGGAGCTATTAGTAGCATTGGTTATAGTAGAGCAGAAATAAATAGATTTACTTTTGACAATTTGGGATTTGTATTCCTGAAGTTTCGTTTTCCAAAGTGCTTTATTTACGTCAGAGTAGCCATGCCTCCATTTCCTCTCAGCCTTTTTACAGGCGGCTTTGAGAGTTTTCAAGGAATCGTCAAACCAAGGGGCAGATGGTCTGCCCTTAGGTTTGCATTTTTTTTAAGGGAACATAGGAGTCCGTTATAGAGGAGATTTTACCACAGAAGGTCTCTGACATGAATCTGGCTCTCGCAGCTCTACGTTGGACCTGCCCCTCCACCACCTCTGTAATAAAAGTGTGAAATAAGGATCCACCTGTGAGACCTCTTCCCCACTATCTTTAATTGGTGCTGAGGTCCTGTGACCCCACTCTCTATTTGAGGGTTCTGTGGGTGTCCCTCCTAGAAACAAATAGTAGCTCTGGAGGTTGAGCACCTTCTGCACAGACGTATTTAGGATCTGCGGATCACAGGTTTGCATTCCAGCTAGCTTGAGGCAGCATTCCATCCTATCGACATTGTTAAATGGAGTACCATTGAAACCAAATTGCTGTAGAGTGCATTGAGTAAATGGTCAATGTAATCATAAACATGCCTTGGCTGCCCTCCACTACTGCATAGCTCCATGTTTTGACAGAATACACTAAGACACACCTGCTTATTGGTTTGTGCCAGATGCAAGGCCCCGCTTTTGGAATTCAATACAGACAAGGATAGGTCTGCGAGCTCAAAATAATTATTTAGTCTTGTGCCCTGAATGGTTAGTGGAAGGTGGGGTTCTGAGGGGAAAATAGGAAGATCTCATCGTAAGTACGATACACAGAGCCGCCTGCATGCATCCAGGTCCTCTCAGCTACTATCCTCATAGGAAGGGTACTTTGAAAGTTGTCAATAGCTCTATTGGTGTCTAGGTAATAAGTCGTGTATTTATTTAGTTCAATGTATGTAGGTGGAGAGTGCACTCAAGCTAGTCTGAAATTGAAAAGTATCTCGATACGTGTGCAATGTTGGAATAAACATTCAATTACAATTTGGTTTACCACTGGTAAACCAAATTGTAATCGAATGTTTATGATCATAAGTATACAGATGTAATTGAGTTCCTCCTGATTGATGATAGTGTGGAGTCGATTAATTTATTCATTAGCTTTCATAAGGTGATGTGATTTAATACCTGAATATGTGCATTCTTTGAAAGCGTTTCCGTTTCCCTTTCTTTTCAACAGAAATTCATAACCCCTGACGAAGGGACACAGTGTCCCAAAATGCATTGGGTTTAAAAGAAGTGTTTAAAAGAAAATTCGCACACTTGAAGTTCATGAATATGTATTTATTTGTATTACGTATCTGTTGAATTCATGAATAGTTAATTGAATAAAATTATCAAAATGAATTAACAGTCACTGATAAAACATGAATAAAAATGTTTATGACAAGTATGAATATAGTTTAATTTGTTGATGCATGTTGGAGCCCTGGCAGCCAGGGTGGGGCTAGGCCACTTTCAATGTATATATTTAGGGCATCATAATAAGAAGCTGTGAAACCTATGTGGTGTTCCCATCCCTGATAGTAACGATTCCACTGAGATTAGTTACTCCATGAAGTGGGAATACTGTGGAAAACCTCAGCGTCCCCTGAGAAATCAGGAATTAAAAGAGGGGCCATTCCTTCTTCACCCCATGCCCCCAGTACTTTCCCATTTTAGGTGGGGTTGCCGCCCAGACATTTCAGCACATCTTTGCAGCTGAAAATTCAAGTCAGGAAATTCAGAAGGTGATGAGTAATAAAGATTCCTTACAATGTTCTGTTTATCTTGTCACATTTGCTGTGGGTTCAGAGACAAAGTTCACATGGTAGACTATGCCTTCTGATAAATTGCTGCTTAATTGGAAACTCGTGTTTACTTTTATTTTTCTGACTGCAAAGTGAGAGGATTTTGTAAAAGTGGTCTAGTTGACAATCCTGATGGGGTACAGGAAGTGGGAGGAAAGGCTGTAGGATGTCAGTTTTCTTCTAGCACACAACATTTAAATATCTGTAAACGCACTATGCACATATTTCAAAATAAATCAGCAATTAGGAAAGCACAAATTAACCAATTTCTTTTTGCAGTTCTGAAGTGTGATTGTAGGAGAGTAGGGTCTGCTTCCTATGGTTACCCCCACTGTTTGCTTTGCTTCACTGGTTTTTCAACTTTAGTATGGCTGTGGCCCTGCTAATCAGGCCCACAGCCTAGCTGTATTCTCTCTAAATTGTTACCATGTACTTTAGGTACATACCAGACTGGTTACTGAGGCACCCTAGTGAGCCCCTGTATATGGTACCTTAGGTACCCAGGCCATTGGGGCTCCAGAGGCCTACCAGGGGCTGCAGCATGTATTGTGCCAGCCCTGGTTAGCCTTCCAAACTGACACCACAGGTCTGCACTTGCAGCCTGGGTAAGGTGGTGTAAGCACCCCTTACTTAGATATAGTATACCTATATCTACCTTATATATAGACACATAGTAACCTATAAGTCACTCCCATGGAAGGTCTTGACAATCCTGAAGGCAGAGTGCTTGGTTTTGTGTGAGAGGGTGCCCTAGCATGAGCTGAGACGCTCTGTAGCTTTCGGAACCATCGCCTTATAGCTGTTCTATGATACAGCCATGCCATATACTATTAAGTGCATTATAATCCTTGCGGTTAATGCTAACTTTGGTTTGGGTTTATCAAAACATGTCGTGTAAGGCATCAAACACTTTGGAATACTACTCCCACACCAGTTCTGGCGGCGGGGGTAGCATTCCACCCTTCTAGAGGGAGAAGACATGTAATTACTGGTATACCCGGTTAAAGTTAAACAGAGCCACAGCATCACAAAATGGATGCTGCTGCCACAGACACGAGTCTGCCCTCCTGCTGTTGGATGAAACTCCGGCAGTGGAGGCCTGGACAATAGGTTTCCTGTCAAGGTGCTAGCACCTCCCCAGACAGGCTTTAGTGTATTGGGGCAGGGTGGGTTGCATTCAGTGAATGCTTTTCAGACACTGCCTGGGGCACACAAGGTGCTCCATGCATTTCCCAGTTCAAACCAGTTGCTGGGGGCACTCAGCCCCAGCTCTGGCGCAAAACTGGACAAAGGGGAAGAGGTGTAACCACCCCCTCCCCAGGTCCCCCCATAGGAGGGACCTTAGAGTTAGTCCAACCCCTAAACTTACTATAAAAATAGAACCCCAGTCCCTAGGACTTTACATTACACTGGACGAAACTCTGCAACAAATATCTTGGACCTTTGACATTCCATATCGACTGGAAGAAGGAAGAAATCTCCCTTGTGGTCAAGGAGTGACCACCCTGTTCAAACAGGCACCAACTGCATCTTTGCCGGTCTGCATTTTCGAGGCTCCCACCAAATCCCGAAGAATCTGCAACACAGGACAAAGACTTCCAGACATCTCTGAAGCTGACCCGAGCTCCCAGCAAAGCTGAGACCCGTAGCTGACACGAGAGACGTGGGACCGGAACTCCTGGATATCCTGCATTTTTGCAACTGCACCTACTTCCTGAGGTATCCCGAAGTTGTGCATTGGGGTGCTTGAAGCCCCAGCCCGAGCTCCTTTTGCACCAAAGTACAGAGGCCAGCACTCCACGAGTGACCCGTGAGTCCCATTCCTTCACCGCAGCTCGAGGCGCCTTCACTGTCCATTGGCTAGTGAGCCTCTACGAAGGCCAATCCTTTGTTTCTTGAGCTTTCCTGGTTGCTCCAGATGTGCTCCCACTCCTCTCCAAAGGAGGAGTCCCTCAGACCTTGTTGGTCTGCACCAAATCCAATCTTGTCATCTTGCATGGGTTGCTGTTGCCAAGGCTTGTTGGGTCTAATCCAGATTCAGACACCGCAGTCAGCTAGATCCTTTGTGGGACAGCTCGAATCCAGCTCCTAGTTGTCATCAATGCCTCCTGGTCCTCGAGGCTGAAGAGTCAAGCTTCACCTCTTTCACCTGAAATCACCCGACATCGGCTGGCATCTTCTCCTCGCCATCCTGGTCACTGGCTAGTGACCCAGACTCTGTCCCCTCTGCTTTCAGGTTCTTCACATCTCCGATCCACCCTTGAATCCACCTGGACACTTCCACTCTGTTCGCCTGCAGCATTTCTTCGCAGCTTTCCATAGGACTCGATGACGAAACCAGATACCAAAAAACACCTATGCACCTGGCTTCCCTGGGTGAGGTAATATGAGTACTCCGGTGCTCCTTTGGGTCTTGACTCTCGAAGTGTCCTAGTCTAAAAGAGTTCCATTGTAGTTCACCACTAAGTGCCATTAATCTTTAAAATTGTAACTTGTTTGTTCTCCATAGAAAGTCAATGGTGATCCACGGCTGTGTTTAGACACTGCACGCATCCCCCGTGGGCCTCCTGCATCCTAACCTTTGGTGGTTCCAGGTAGCCACAGCGGTTCTACAGGTCCCAGGCCTGCTTTCTAACTCTCACGTGGTTCTTATACCACTATTTTAGTATATGCTTTGTGAGGCCCCTAGGGCATAACGGATGCTGTACAACTTATCGTATGCTAATTAAGTTCCTTGTATTGTACTTTTACCTCTTACCTCATAAAAAGTCCAGAGGGGTTGTGTTTAGGATAAATACATATATATTTGATATATACCTTGTGTGGTGTGCTTTCATTTGATCATTCAAGAGATTTTAATTGGTATAATAACTAGCTTAACTCGCCTCTAAGTCTTAGCCTGAAGGCTGCTCTCCACAGCTACCACTAGGATAGCTTTCTATAAGGTTGACTTTACAACCTACCATCAATAAGGGTCGTTTGGACTGGTGCAAGGTGCCCAATAGAATAGTGGACATCATATACCAGGCCAACTTATCACAGTGATGCAAACAAAGATTTTAATAGGACGAACACAAATCAAGACCCTTTAATTGGTGATATGCCAAAACCCGACTGCCACACATTATCGATTGGGGGTATATAGTTATACCTGTAAAAACCTTACCACTCTTCTGCTGAATGGGCATGGCACACCTGCTTCGCTTATTTTTGTGTGGCATTTAGGTTGTTCACAATCCCTATGACTTCAGTGATATAACATTAATGGCAACACCCCCACTCTAAGAATTGTTCCAGCATCACTGCCATAACCCCCACACTGCGCCCATTCCATGGGCGAGGTACTCCCCAACCCTGCCTCCCTGGTATCACAATAAAATTAGCCAACAAGGATTTGTATATGTTGTGGTCTTTTTTGGCCACAGTTTTATTAGGGTTAAACATGGACTGGTTGTCTGGTCATCATTTAGCATGATACGTGGTTATATTTGGTCATTTGCGAACTGTCATATGTGGTCATAAATCATACATGTCATCATCATATTGTGTAGATTATCTTGCGGTACATTAAGTTCGTAAATGGCCCGCCAAACCAGTTCTTTGTTAGTCCTTGGTAGTCCTCTTTGTCATGTTACTTCTGGGACCACCATTTGGTTGGTCACCCATGCCCTCTGCGTGTAGGGAGGGGTAGCTTCTCTCCCGGAGTTAGGCCCCCAACTCGCTACCTTTTTGTGCCCTGCCGTCCGGCCGGGTCTGGGATGCGAGCGCCGTCTCTTTTTGCTACTCACGTCCTTGGCCCGGCCACCTCACCCTGCCGTGCGGCATCCAAAAGTGAGTGGCCATCCTTCTACACACCGCCCTGTCGGTGTGTCTCCTTAGCCAACCATTGTACCAATTTCCACCACGCCGCAGGGAAGTTAACGTCGTTCTGCGGCCGGCCAGAGTTTTTTTTTTTTAAATTATATTTACAACCTGCTAGGGCCATTGCGCGCCACAAGTTATTCCAAAACACCTTCAACCCTTCTTCAGACAGGTGTACCCCGTTTGGAGAGTACAATTCCGGGCTTCCGAGGTGGATTAACCCATGCCTGATGGATTCCAAACCGTTGGTCTTGCAGAATTTGTGCATTGCGATGTTCTGTTTTCTCCTGGCGTTATCTACTGCCTTGCTTGACTCGGCTCCCCTCCACTGCTTCCTACTGACCACCTCGGACCATACATTGGTCGTGCCGCGGAACCATTGTCAAGTCCGCCTGAATGGCCTCCCCCAATGCTTTGCGTCCCATTTGGGCCAGATCATTGCCACCGAGTTGAATGATTAGCACATCTGGGTGCCATGCTGATTCTGTGAGCAGGTTTCCGAGTGTTACTGGCAGCTGGCTCCACTTCATCCCGGGTTGCCCCCCCAGCGAATGCACGTGGCTCTGAGTTTAACCACAATCCTATGGCCTGCCTGCTGCCACCATGTCTGCATCCTGGACACAAAGGAATGGCCCACTACCCACATCAGCTCGAGACGCTTTCCTGCTGGAGAAAAGAATTGCAAGGTGTTGGACAGGCCACATGAAGGGCCGCTCTCCCCCAGCTCAACCAGGCCCGAGAGCCGCCACGACAGTACCACGCACCATCATTGTACATCTGCTGCCCTCTCAGAACCCCTGCCTGCGAAGCAAGCTAACCTCGTGGGCCCGGTCCACTGCCGGCCCACGCGGCCAACCTGAACCGCCATCTTGGACACTTCACCACGAGGTCGCCTGGCCCCCGATCGACCCCGACCCTGGGCCTGGCCCGGCCTCAGACATCTCGGCACCACCATCCACCCAGGAGGTGAGCGGGCTACTTGGCAAGTCAATGGGAGAAAGAGGTGTCGATGGCTCCCCCCGCCAAGTGCCGCTCGCCCATCGCCTCCCCGGGCGCTGGCCCCACCCCCCTGCTGGGTGTCTGGAATCCCGCATCCCGGACCCCCCGACCTCCAAGTGCGAGGGTCGGGACATCAAAGCACGCCAGCCCTATAACTGGGGCAGCTCCAGAGCAGGAAGGCAGTTGTATCTTGGAGTCGAGAGACGTAAAGAGGAACTCATCCTGAACGGACTACTGGCGCTGCCGTAGCTCTGTCCTGTGCACCATCATCCTGCCTGGTGGCGCTGCCACAGCCGTCGTAACCTTCTTCCTTCATCGTCGTCCGGATCTGCTGGCGTGGCCGCGGACCGTTGTAACCGTCATCTTCATCGGGACCTGCAGGCTCCGCCGCGGACCGTCATCTTTCATCCGACCATCTCGGGACCTGCTTGGCTCCTCCACGGCCCGATCATCAAGAACGCCGAGCTCAAGGATTGAGAGCTATTTTTGGACTCACCGGTAACTAAAGACTGTCCCGCTACCCTTTTCCTCAACCAAAGACTAAGCTAGAGGGGACCCCTGAGTCCAGACCTCCTTGTACCATATCATCGTAACCTAAGAATTGCCTATAAAGTCTCGTTAACCTTCAGTCTTGTGTGGTGTCCGTCTGTGGGGGGGAAGTTATTCATCTGTACAGTCGTTGGAGACGGCTCTCCCTGGAGACCTCTCCCCGTAACCTCGGCCGACCCTCCCGGTCCGTCTAACATTGGTGGCCAGCGGCGCGATTCGAATCACCGCATAACGTACAGAAAATAGCTCACCCCACAACGAACCATAATGACAACTAAAGAAAGCGGATCAACCGAGAAGTTCCAAATGGAAAAACTAGAGGAGTACAGCCACCGTGAACTAAAGCAGTTCTGCATCGAACTAGGTATCGCTACCACCGGACTAAGCACCAAGGACGATTTTAAACATGCCCTAGAATCTTGGGCAGAGACCGGGGATACCGAAGCCCCTGAGCAAAGCACCGCAGAAAAAACCACCACAGCCCCTGAAGGGCAAAGAACCGGTCTCCCGCAAGACGAGATCCAAGAAAGAGAAAAAATCCGACTACACGAGCTAGAAATGGCCCGACTCAAGATGGAAATAGAACTCAAGTTGGCCGAACAAAAAATCAACTTAGAGCACCTACGTCTCCGAGAAGAAAGAGAAGAGAAACAGAGACAAAGGGAGCTCGAGGAAAAGAAACTGGCGTACGAGCACGAACGGAACATAGCCGAGATCAACCTGCGCAAACAGAATAAGGAGTTAGGGGTGCCCGAGAAACCACACACCCCGGGGACCGCGGAGAAAAAAGTACACATCCCCAAGGATGTGGTCCGAGAATATTTCCGAGAGGACGACATCCAACAATGGTTTAAGGCCTATGAAATCGCTATGACGGCGCACCGGATCGATAGAAACGACTGGGGTGCCGGCCTATGGGGCAGATTCCTCAATGAAGGCCGCGATACCCTGTTACAGCTCCCAGACCACCAGATGACCTCCTACGACCATATGAAAGCGGCCCTCCTCACCCGCTATGGTCTCACGCCCGAGATGTACCGCCAGAGGTTCCGAGACTGCACACGCATCCCGGGTACAACTTGGGTGGACTATGTAACGTACTTTAGCAGAGCTTTCGAAGGCTGGATCAAAGGAAACAACGTCATGACATACGAGCAGCTGTTCAATCTGATGGTATGGGAGCATCTGTCCAACAATTGCTTCATCGAACTACGCCAACACCTCCTCGACAGCAAGTTGACCGATCCCCGGCAGCTCGCAGCCGAAGCTGACCGGTGGGAGATAACCAGAGTGGGCCGGAATGGGTCATACGAGCAAAACAGGAACAACAATGGACACCACCGACCGAGAGGAGGAGGAGGGGGCCAAGGACGAGGAAGAGACCACACTCCGGCCGCCCCCGCTGCCAGCACCACCCCCCCGGCCAACCGGGGCAGCACCCCGGCGCGACCGGGGTACAGAGCCAATGTCACATGTCACCGATGCCAGCGAGTCGGCCACTATGCAAATGACCCAAGCTGCCCGCAGTATCAAAGTCCAAAACCCCGCCAAGTGGCCGCCGCAGCACTAGGGGAAGAACAGATCCCCGAGGAACAAGAAACAGACCAGCAAGAGTATCAAGAGTGGGAGCCAGCCGCCATGACTCTCGCGTGCTTAGGGGGAAGAGACATGGTCCCGCGGGTCCCCCTACCCGCTAACACCCAGAAGTACAGCCAATGGGTAAGCATCAATGGACGACGGGCCGAAGCCCTTCGAGACACCGGGGCCAGTGTGACAGCCGTCCGCTGTCACCTGGTGACCCCCGAACAATATCTACCGAACATCCTCTGCCCTGTGCGATCAGCCGACAACTCGGAAAGTCTGTGTCGGATGGCCTGCGTCCCCTTTGAGTGGGGAGGGGTCTCCGGCATGCTGAAGGTGACGGTCCGAGACGACTCCCCCGTGGACTGCCTACTCGGAAATGACCTGGAGAGCTCCCCGTGGGCAGCCGTGGAGCGAAAAGAACACTTGGGGATGTTAGGCGTCCCGGACTGGGCGTGCGTCACCACCCGGTCCATGGCCGCCCGGGCCAACCCTCACCCAGAAGAACCAGAATGGCCGGCGCCGCCGCCTCCGGTCGCCCCAGCCGAGACCACCGACCATGACACCCCCCTCGAACCTGCTCAACCTTCCGACATCGCTAACCTTGACCAGTGGGCCCAAGAGGGGGGACCCACGCAAGAACAATTTCGCCGGGAGCAGAAGGCCTGTCCCTCCCTAGAGGGACTCCGCCAACAAGCGCTCGCCCAAAGCACAGGGGATACTTCCGGAACTCATTGGGTCTACTGGGACAATGATCTGCTGTACAGCGAGCAAAGAATCGCCGAGCTGGGGGCCAACAGAGTACTAGCGGTACCCCTCCGTTTCAGAGACTTCCTGTTAAACTTGGCCCACGATGTCCCCCTGGCAGGGCACCTCGGACAAGATAAAACTTACAGCCGCCTAGTGACCCACTTCTTCTGGCCCAAAATGAGAAACGATGTGCACCAGCATTGCCGATCTTGCCCCACGTGCCAAGCCAGTGGGAAGAGCGGCCGCAAACTAAAGGCCCCCTTGCAACCCTTTCCAGTAGTCACGACCCCATTTGAGAGGGTCGGAATAGACATTGTGGGACCCCTAGACCCGCGTACAAAACAAGGCCATCGCTTTATTCTGGTGCTGGTGGACCACGCCACCCGCTACCCTGAGGCTATACCTCTCCGGACCGTGACAGCCCCAGTGGTCGGCCGGGCCCTGATGGGGATCTTCTCCCGTGTGGGGTTCCCCCGAGAAGTCGTCAGCGACAGAGGCACGAACTTTATTTCTAAATACATGAAATCACTCTGGCAACAGTGTGGGGTCACCTACCGATTCACGACCCCCTATCACCCCCAAGGGAACGGACTGGTTGAGCGGTTCAACCGCACACTAAAAGGGATGATCGGGGGGTTGGAAGAGCCCCTCCGTCGCCAGTGGGATGTACTGCTGCCGTGCCTCCTCTTCGCCTACCGGGAGGTCCCACAAAAATCACTAGGCTTCAGCCCATTTGAACTGCTATACGGGCACCCAGTGCGGGGGCCGCTCAGCCTGATCAAAGAAGGCTGGGAGATGCCTCCGGCCAAGAACCCTCCAGACGTCTTCCGGTACCTCCTCACCCTCCGCAACCAGTCCCAGCGGTTCAGAGACCTAGCAAAAACCAACCTAGAGGCCAGTCAAGAGGATATGAAAAAATGGTATGACCAGAACGCCTCATCCATTGAATTCGAGCCGGGGCAACAAGTATGGGTAATGTCCCCCACAGAACCATGCGCTCTCCAAGACAAATGGACGGGGCCCTTCAAGGTGATCGAGCGCAAGGGTCCTGCCACCTATCTGATCGATATGGAGTCCTCCCGGAACCCACTCCGGGTCCTCCACACCAACAGGCTGAAACCTCACTTTGCACGAACCGAACTCAGCCTACTGATGGCCACAGACAACGGGGCTGAAGACGACTCCGAGCCTCTCCCTGACCTCCTGCGGACCCAGGAGCAAGACGGCTCCGTAGATGGGGTCCGCCTCTCGGAGACCCTCACCAGAGAACAACGCCAAGAGTGCCAAGCCCTCCTGTCACAGTTCGCCAGCCTGTTCTCCCTCACCCCAGGTGTCACGTCCTGGTGTGTGCACGATGTGGACACCGGAGATAGCCCTCCTATCCGCCACCGGGCCTACCGCGTACCTGATCGGGTACGGACCTGCATCCAGGCGGAAGTGGCCAAGATGCTCACGCTCGGGGTCATCGAGCCCTCAGACAGTCCATGGGCCAGCCCGGTCGTGCTGGTCCCCAAAGCAGCCGCCCCCGGAACCACCCCAGAACTCCGGTTCTGTGTCGACTATCGGGGCCTGAATGAGGTCACCCGGACGGACGCACATCCCATCCCCCGGGCAGATGAACTGGTCGACCGAATGGGAGCTGCCCGCTACCTCAGCATCTTCGACCTGACAGCAGGGTATTGGCAGATCGGCCTCACACCCCGAGCACAGGAACGTTCTGCCTTCTCCACCCCCGATGGCCACTATCATTTTACGGTCATGCCTTTCGGCATGAAAAATGCACCAGCGACTTTCCAACGGCTCGTCAATAAGGTCCTGGCGGGGCTCGAAGGGTTCAGCGCCGCCTACCTAGACGACATCGCTGTGTACAGCCACCACTGGACCGAACACCTCCACCACCTCCGAGCAGTGCTGCAAGCCCTTCAACGAGCTGGCCTCACGATCAAGGCCAGCAAATGTCAAATTGGACAAGGGTCTGTGACCTACCTCGGGCACCAGGTGGGAAGCGGCCTAGTGGCCCCTCTACAGCTAAAAATTGCTGCCATCCAGGACTGGCAGCCCCCTATCACCCAAACCGAGGTACGAGCATTCCTGGGCCTCACAGGCTATTACCGAAGGTTTGTAAAAGACTATGGAACCATAGTGGGGCCTCTCACGGAACTCACGTCAAAGAATCCACCAAAGAAAGTGAACTGGACCCCAGAGTGTCAAACGGCATTCGAACAATTGAAGGCCGCCATGTGTTCCGCTCCTGTGCTCCAGGCCCCCGACTACAGCCGGGAGTTCCTCGTCCAGACGGACGCCTCCGACCAGGGCATTGGGGCGGTCCTGTCCCAAGTGAACACCGAAGGCCTTGATCAACCCGTGGCCTTCATCAGCCGGAGGCTCCTACCCCGGGAGCAACGCTGGAGCACCATAGAGAGAGAAGCCTTCGCAGTGGTATGGGCCCTCAAAAAGCTCCGGCCCTACCTTTTTGGCACCCACTTCCGGGTGCAGACCGACCACCGACCCCTGCAGTGGCTGATGCATATGCGGGGGGAAAACCCAAAGTTGCTGCGCTGGTCCATCTCCTTGCAAGGTATGGACTTCACAGTCGAACACCGGCCAGGACCGGACCACGCCAACGCAGACGGCCTGTCCCGGTTTTTCCGCCTCGACGACGAGAGTCCCCAAGAAGATGGGTAACTCTCCCCGCCTTCAGCTGGGGGGGACGCATGTTGGACAGGCCACATGAAGGGCCGCTCTCCCCCAGCTCAACCAGGCCCGAGAGCCGCCACGACAGTACCACGCACCATCATTGTACATCTGCTGCCCTCTCAGAACCCCTGCCTGCGAAGCAAGCTAACCTCGTGGGCCCGGTCCACTGCCGGCCCACGCGGCCAACCTGAACCGCCATCTTGGACACTTCACCACGAGGTCGCCTGGCCCCCGATCGACCCCGACCCTGGGCCTGGCCCGGCCTCAGACATCTCGGCACCACCATCCACCCAGGAGGTGAGCGGGCTACTTGGCAAGTCAATGGGAGAAAGAGGTGTCGATGGCTCCCCCCGCCAAGTGCCGCTCGCCCATCGCCTCCCCGGGCGCTGGCCCCACCCCCCTGCTGGGTGTCTGGAATCCCGCATCCCGGACCCCCCGACCTCCAAGTGCGAGGGTCGGGACATCAAAGCACGCCAGCCCTATAACTGGGGCAGCTCCAGAGCAGGAAGGCAGTTGTATCTTGGAGTCGAGAGACGTAAAGAGGAACTCATCCTGAACGGACTACTGGCGCTGCCGTAGCTCTGTCCTGTGCACCATCATCCTGCCTGGTGGCGCTGCCACAGCCGTCGTAACCTTCTTCCTTCATCGTCGTCCGGATCTGCTGGCGTGGCCGCGGACCGTTGTAACCGTCATCTTCATCGGGACCTGCAGGCTCCGCCGCGGACCGTCATCTTTCATCCGACCATCTCGGGACCTGCTTGGCTCCTCCACGGCCCGATCATCAAGAACGCCGAGCTCAAGGATTGAGAGCTATTTTTGGACTCACCGGTAACTAAAGACTGTCCCGCTACCCTTTTCCTCAACCAAAGACTAAGCTAGAGGGGACCCCTGAGTCCAGACCTCCTTGTACCATATCATCGTAACCTAAGAATTGCCTATAAAGTCTCGTTAACCTTCAGTCTTGTGTGGTGTCCGTCTGTGGGGGGGAAGTTATTCATCTGTACAGTCGTTGGAGACGGCTCTCCCTGGAGACCTCTCCCCGTAACCTCGGCCGACCCTCCCGGTCCGTCTAACACAAGGTCAGGCGGTTGTTGAAGCATTGGCGGTGCCCAGTCCTGTCCCTTTTGACACCCTGCCGTGTGGCATCCCAAGGTGACCCCACTGTGCCATTCATCCTGCCGTGCGGCATCCCAAAGTGAGCGGTCCCGGGCCTTGCCCGTGTGCCCTATACTAGCTGTGGTCGGATGTAAGTTTTGAATGCATGGGACCGCCATCTGCCAACCGCTTGGATTCTCTCCTCTGGCATGCCATGCTGCAATGCCGAGGTAGCTGCTCGAATCCTAAAAGAGTGAGGGGCAAAGGTTTCTGAGGGGAGCCCAGCCGTGGAGAGGGCCTGGCGCATCACGGCGGTAAACTGTAATTTGCTCAGATTACTCCCATCTTGATGCTTGAAAAGTGGGCCCTCACCCACAGGACGGGCTACCATGTATCTGAACAGGAAGCACATCGTGCAATACTTGCTCTCTTTAATGCATTGCAGGTGTATCACAGCGTCCTTTCCTGCTTGGTCCGTTTTTGACCTTCTCAAAATTATCTCCACTGACTCTGCTCTGGGCCTGATGTCTGTGGCCTGGAGGCACCGCTGTGCTGGTCCCTGCCTTTTCGGTACCGCCAGTTCGCTGATGCGGAAGGCACCGAAGAATGCAGTGGTGAATGCTGCCTGAAAAAGCTGGAGCTCAAATCTGTCCCTTGCGCATGATGCCAGTGCCTCCATTAGCTGGCCCAGCTTCTTGAAGTCAATTGGGCGCCTGCTATCTGCCCTTGCCCCTTCCGCTCTTCTCCACCCCTTCAGCACCGCTTTGAAGTACAGGGATGCTGTAGGGTCTTCCCCTGTGTGAATCTTGGAGAAACGGGCTATAGCTGCCAGATGGGCCTGTGCCCAAGACCTTGTCTTTTTGTTGGTGAATGCCCATTGTGTGAATAGCTCCACTGCTCTTTGTCTCCCTGCCCTGTCGCTCAGTGATTGTATGCCCCCTATCTTTATTACTGTGGTTGCGTATTTCCTGTATCGTTTTGCTGCTTCCGGGGTGAGGGACTGATTCACTAATGTGGATAGATCTATCCCCCCAGGTCCCACAGGTCTGCTGGGAAAGGGGTCATCTCTTTGTCCGCCCCTGGCACCAGTACCCTGAACCGGCTCATCTGAGACCTGGCCAGGGCACCTGCTACCGCGTTGTCTACCCCCGGGACATGGCGCGCCTTCAGCTCCAGGTTCCCCTCCAGCTGCAATTTAATTAACTGTCGCATTAGCCTTAGCGTGTCAGGGCACCTTGCTGAGCCTTTGTTAATGGCCTGTACAACGCCCTTGTTGTCTGACCACAGTGTCAGCTTCATGTCTTTTATCTCTTGTTTCCAAACCGTCATTGCCACTATGATAGGGAATAGTTCAAGGAATGTTATATTACTGGTGATGCCCTGCCTGTGCCAGCTCTCCGGCCACCGGCTTGCGCACCATTTTTTCCCAAGGATTGCCCCGAAACTTGTGCTCCCTGATGCATCTGTGAATAGGGCTATCTGTCTGACTGTTACCCATCCTTCTCTCGAGATTAAGATGCCATTGACAACAGTCAGGAATTTGTCCCACATTAAAAGATTCTGCTTGACCCCACCCCTAGGCGGATGTGGTGGTGTTTTTGGGAGATACCTGAAGTCAACTGGGTGAGGCACATGGCAAAGATTCTGCCTGCGGGGATTACCTTTGCCGCAAAGTTGAGCTTACCAATGAGCCTTTGTAACTCGCGGAGTGTTGCTTTATTGCGGCCGCAAAGGCCTCTGATTTCCTCCCTGACGTCCTTCACTTTTTCCTCAGGTAGTCTGGCCATTCCTGCCACAGAGTCCAGCTCTATGCCCAGGAATGTGAGTTTTGTGGTGGACCCTGCCTTCTTATCTGGTGCAAGGGGGACCCCCAAGATCCCTGCCAGTTCCTTGAATGCCGCCAATGTGCTGCCGCAAACTGTGGACCCAGTGGGGCCTGTAAACATAAAGTCGTCCACGTAGTGAAGTTTCCCTCCTGGCGGGTGTCTGTCATGCAAGGCCCATTCTAAGAAAGTGGCAAACTGCTCAAAATATGTGCAGGATATTGAGCAACCCATGGGCATTTCTTTGTCAATGAATAGATCCCCTCCCCACTGGAAACCTAACATGTGGAAGCTGGACGGATCCACTGGCAATAGCCGGGAAACTCACTCAATGTCCGCCTTGGTCATGAGCGCCCCCTGCCCTGTTGATTTTACCGGGTCAATTGCATTGTCTACCGATGCATATCTCACAGAGCAAGCCTCTGCACTTAACCCGTTGTTGACTGAAGTGCCCTCGGGAAATGAGAAATGGTGGATGAGTCTAAATTCCCCCGGCTCCTTCTTAGGGACCACCCCCAGGGGGAGATGACCAGGCCCTTCTGTAAATGTGGTGGAAGGGGGCCCTCTACCCTGCCTAATGACCTCTCTTTGTTGATCTTGGTGTGCACCACTCCTGGGTGTTGTAGTGCAGATTTCAGGTTGTTTGCCCCCCCAAGTGGTAGTGGGCCTGTGAATGGTATCACAAAGCCTTCTTCAAAACCTTCAACTAGAACTATTGCCTCTGCTTTGTTAGGGTATTTGTTCACCAGTCTGCGCAGCTGCTGTGTGTTAATCGGGGACCTGGCTAGCGGACCTTCTTGTAGCCCCTGTGCCCCCCTCCCACTAGCCCCCTTTCACTAGTGCTTTCTTTTCTTATCCTTTCTGTCTCCTTTGGGATCCTGCTTTCCCCGGCACCCCGTTGCTGGGTGTCTGCCCCCACAGTTGGAACATGCATGTTGAAATTTATAAGCTGTACCCCATAAGCATTCCCCGGCATCATATTTCCAGCAAATTGCTGTGTTCCCATTAGTGGTTGGGAGTTTCCCTGTGCAGTGCTTCGCTCTGTGAAAGCCTTTGCCCCTCCCACTGGGGTGGGAGCTCCGAAAGGACTGGTCGCTTCTCCCTTGCCCATGCCTTTCACCTCTTTGGCCACCAGCATTTTGTGTATAAAGCCCAATACGTCCTCCTCATTCCATTCCATCTCTGGGTGTCTCTGCATCTTAAGCCTGAAACGCTTGTCGTATTCGAGCCATGCATCCCCGGAAAACTGCCTTTGGGCCCAGTGAATGTTGGCCTCATAAAGCCAGAGGTCTGCTGCGTAGCGCGGGAATTTTTCAACTACGATGCGTGCCATAATTCTAAAGGCATCCAGCCAATTATCGAAATTCCTTTCTTTCCTTTCGCTGCGACTTTCCCTTCTAACCTCCTTTTTCTTGTCACATGTTGTGAGGTCCAACCCCTACAGCTGAATCTATAGCAGGGAGAAAATGTCTATAAATTCTTTTCGCCATATCCTTTCTTTGACTGCCAAAGGAATAAGGCTCGCTAAACCGGTGGCTCTTGTGGTCAAGGAAGCGGGACCCGGGGATGGCCTAGTGTATGCATCTAAGGCAGCCGCCTCCTGTGTTGGGCTGCTTGTGTTCCCCGTGTACCGCCATGCCGTCACTGGGGACCCCCGTTAGCCCTGGGCGCCCTGCATCGCCTGCCCCTGCAGTCTAGACTGTTTCACCCAACCTGGGTCTAATAGGTGCCAAGGCATACCTGATGTCTCTTCAGTGCGCTGCTCCTCTGGTTCCTCCGCCCCCTGCCCTAGACCCTTAAATAACAGGGGGGCCATTGATTTAATAGGTTTTTGAACAATTGTGGTAATATGCTCACCGCTTGCCACTCTGCTGACTGCCCCGCCGTACTCGCTTGTCCTCGCCGCTGCGTCCCCAGGTGGCCGCTCTCTCCTCTGTGGTTTGTTCCTAGGGGCTTGTTCCTAGGGGCTTTCAGTCAGCGCTACGAGGCCTTCGGGTAGTAATGCGCTCTACAAAACCCACTTTCATTTCATTTCAGTTTGGCTTGTCTGGGGGCTGCGGTCTTGCGTTTCGTAAGTGACGGTGGATCAGTGTTGTCCTTCTCCTGGGCCTCTGACCCTTCGCCTCCTGTCTGGCCCAGGTGTGGTTCTAACCAGTCGTTGCCTTGGACTGCTGACACATCCCTGGTGCGCCTCAACAGCTCAGCGAGGTCCTCTGGCTGGCCCTCAGCCATTGCTCGTGGCGGGGTGCTGCCTTCCTAGGACGCACCAAAAGAAGGAGCTGCTTTTGTACTTGGGAAAGTGCGGGGTTTTTGCAAAGCAGCCCTCTTTAGTCTAATGTCCTGTTACTGGCCGGAAACAAACTACAGGCTTGAGTCTGGGTGCTGCCATCCTCATATGCGTCAATTAACACCAATTCAGTGAATATGTGGCACTAGCGCAGGCGCTTGGGGCGGCACTCCACAAATGAAATACAACTCGTGCAGTTCAGCCAGCCTCCCAGATCGGGGTCACTGATAATTATGCTCCACCTGGTGCCCCTTATTGCAGTGGCTTCTCGTTATGCTGCTTTCCGTGTGGAGGCTCCAACCACGCTGGTGGTCAGTTACTCAGCCACCTCCCGCTGGGCTGAGGCGGCGACCCTGCTTTCTCCTGCTGCTCCGACAATTCTAACGGCCCCACGGAGTGATGCGGCGCGGCCGCAGCTAACTGCTGCGTGCAGCCGGTCGCGCTGTCAGGCCGCCAGTTGCCGCTCTGCCGCTCCGAGCCCTCGTGGATTCCCCTAGCAAACGGGTACGAGCGGTGAGCCAGCCAGAGGCCTAGCACGCTGACTCACCGGGGATGCGGGCGCAGCGGCGGTGTCTCCTGGCTACTCCCCGGCGCCCTGCGGCCGGGTGGGAGTGTTTTTTTGAGGGAACGAGAGCCCGCTCCTGTTTCCTGCAAAAGGCAAACGGGCCCGAGCTGCAGGCAGACGGCGGCCTCGAACGTTGCCTCACCGGAGGTGCGGGCGCAGCGGTGGTTGCTCCGTGTTCTCCACTGCCGCCTTGCACAACTTGGAGTCGGACCGTGTCTCACTGTGCCCGGTCGGGATTGCTTTTTACGGGACTACGGCCCTGCTCCCAGCCTGCGACTCGCGCTGAGTCTGCCCTCGACGCGGTCAGGCTATCCAGCCTCACTCGGTGGCCGCCCCTCCTGCCGCCTGGTCTTTGCTGTCCTCAACGGGAAGAGGGGGGCACAGTTTCCTCGGACTCTGCTTGGTTGAAAAGCCGGATTCCCCTCTTGAAGGTGACGAACTTTGGTTGCTGAGTTGCTCCGTCGTGCAGAGCTTCGCCTCAATGTCAACACCGGTTGTCTTCCAAGGGGGATTTGGGGGGCAGCCGAGCCTCGAGGTCTGCCCCCCGGGCAGGTTTGGGAGGGGGAAGGGGTTTCATGGGCGCGGCCATTTTGCCGCCGGATGGGCTGCCTGGGAGAGCCCAAAGGCAGCCCAAATCCTACCATATAAGCCCAATTAACGGCTTCTTAACGGGTCCCCTCTTCCGCCCAGCCACCATTTTAGGTATTGTAACCTGGTGGCTGGGTGTGTAGTTCTGTAGCTTGTGAAGTATTTGAATATTGTGCTTGCGTCGGTCGTTGGTTGGTTTGGCGGTATGTCGGGAGCAGAGGATATACGTGTTCTCGAGGCCATCCGCCTGCTGAGTGAAGCAGGGCGGATGGACCTCTTGGTGGGGCCGCGGGAGGCGCGGCCGGTGAGGCAGGCGTCGTTCGGGGTGGCGGCGGCCGTTCTGGCCTGCTCGCCACCGGGGAAATCGCAAAAATTACAGGTGAGTCTTCGGGGCCACGCCGATGTCAGGAGCGCGGCCCCGGATGACGGAGGGTCGCGTGCGAGGCGCGTTGCCAGGGGCGCCTCGCCGCGTTTCCAAGGGGCGGTAGGGGGCGTGGAAGCGGGCGGGCGGCGGGATGTGGCTGCCGAGGGGGCGCGCGTGGAGTCGCGCGGCCGCCCGGGCGTTGGTGGAGGTAGCGGGGGGGCCGTGAGGCGGAGCGGGCCCTCTGTAGAGAGCGAGAGGCGCGAGGGGGGGGCGGGGGACAAGGAGGAAGAAGCGGGGGCGGGGCGGGAGGGGAGGGGGGAAAGGCAAGGACGGGGAAGAGGAGTGGAGGAAGTACAGGCCATGAGGAGGCGTACTGAGAGCCCCTCGCCGGCCCGGCAGGGGGCGGGGGAGAGGGGCAGGAGCGAGGCCAAGAGAGGAGGGAAAGGGGGAGGGGCGGGGGCCGCAGGCAGGGGGGGGGGCCAGGTGAGGACGGCTGTGGGGGGGCTGGGGAGTGACCAAGGGCATAGGGGGGGGGGTCCCCGATTCTTTTGGAGTCAGAAGAAAGCGAAAGGGAGTGGGAGGGGCTGGATGTGTTTTCGTCATGGGAGGAAGGGATCAGGGAGGCCCGCATGGCGGCGGAAGGGAGGGAGACGGTGGTGGAGGAGGCAGGTCCGTCAAGGCAGGCAGGGGTGGTCTATGGGCGGGTTGGCAGCGGGGAGCGGGCGGGGGAAGAAACCGCGGGCGACGCAGGGGCAGGTGTAGGGGGGCTCTGTTGGAGCGAGGACGAGGAGGAGGGGGGGCAGGGGAGAGCTGGGGGAAGTGGCGCTGGGCAGACGAGGCGGAGCAGTGGCAGGGGACCAGCACATCAGCAATACCTTTTTTATTACAGGGAGGTAGTCGGCGCGGGGAACCAGACTTGGCACGGCTTGGGGCGGCCCAGCGACGCCAAGGAGAAGGGAAGGCGGAGCCTCCGGCGGCGAGCCTGGAGACCACGCGGGATCGCGGCGCGGCTGGCTCAAGAAGGCCCCAGGCGGGCTCGCCGGTCCCAGCACCCACAGGGCCCAAGCAGCTTGGGGAACAGCAGCATACCTGGAGCAACGCCAAGGAGGACTATTTTACTTTGAGCGGGGGCAGAGGCGAAGAGAGGGCCTCTGGCAGGTTTAGGTCGGCGCCGCCGGTGGCGCGCCGGAAGTATAGATGGGGAGGTGTGGAGTTGGTGGAAGGAGAGGATAGTGCAGAAGAAGGTGAAGTGAGAGAGGGGCCGGGCGGACGGGGGTCCGGTAATGGTGTTGGTTCTTTGTTACAGGTGTCACGGGGCCTGGGTGCTGCGGCGGCCCGGACACAGGCGAGAGGTAGATCGGCGGACTGGAGAGTCGAGGAGCGACGAGGAGATACGTTGCTTGCAGGTAAAAGCGGGATGACGCCACGGATGGTGTCGGTGGGGGTAGGGGGGGAGGGGAGGTGGGGGCGAGTGATCGGTTATGCAAGGGGAAGTATGTGGCGGACCGGGGTGTGGGGACGGATGTGGCTGCGCTTGGGGGTTCGGGCGGGGACACTACGGGGTTGCCGGAGGGGAAGGTGGAGAAACCGGAGGTAGGGGGCAAGGCAGACAGCGCGGCAGCGGGCAGCGCAGCAGCGGACAGCGCAGCAGCGGGCGGCGCGCCAGCAGAAGGGGAGGGCGCGAAAAAACCTGACAGCAAGGAGTTAAAGTTTAAACGACTTCCGTATATGGGGGTCACGAAGCCGCTAGGGGCGCATTTGATGGCGGTTACTAAAGAAAAGATATGGAAGGGAGAGTATGTGGAAATGTTAAAGCTTCTACATAGGGAAGTGCGGTCGAAGGAAGGGTCGAAAGAGGAGGAGTACGAGCTTCAGAAGCGCCCGAGGGTGCCGCTTACAATTGAAAACTGGACGGCGGCATTCCTGATTTTCGCGAGCGTGTATTGCGAGAAATTCCCAGAGAGGTCGGTGTCCCTGTTTAAGTACATGGACGTTATCAGGAAGGCTCAGATTACTGGGGGGGGGTATGCGTGGGCGCAGTACGACGAGGAGTTCAGGGCGAGAATGGCGTGGGACACGGAGGCACAGTGGGGCGAACTGGATTCCGATTTGTGGCAGCACACGATGGGTCTGGCGGGATCGGGCAAAACTATCTTCACCGCCAGCGGGCTCCCGATCATATATCAGCCCTTTCAAGGGCGCCCCACCCGTGGAGGGGTGTGGGCGGGAGCCAAGAGCCAGCCCGGGACCGCGGGCCCTGCTGGGATTTTAATAGAGGGGCGTGTGCCAGGGAGCACTGCCGTTTTCGACACGAATGCTCAGCGTGCGGGAGGTATGGGCACCCGGCGACGCGATGCTGGGGCCCGACCGGGCAGCAGTATGGAGGCGCACACACGGCGGCGGGAGCAACACGACCCGGGGGCGGGCAGCAGTCTGGGGGCGGTCGGGGTGGAAAGGGACCTGGGCCGAAGGGCTCATACGCCGGTTAGAGTGGACAAGTTGACGGCAGCCCTACGCAATTACCCAGACGCGGGGGCTGCGGAACGTCTACGGAGCGGGTTTCGAGATGGTTTTCGGCTGGGTTACGAGGGTCCGCGGGTGCGTCGGTGGGCTGACAATTTGAGGTCGGCGAGGGAGCACCCGGAGGTGATACAGGCTAAACTGGACAAGGAAGTCCAAGAGGGGCGCATGGCGGGGCCTTTTGAGGACTGGCCAATGACGGATTTGATAGTGTCCCCTATAGGTGTGGTGCCCAAGAAAGAGGCAGGTCAGTTCCGGCTCATACAACATTTATCGTGGCCAGACGGGGGGTCTGTTAATGATTTTATCAGCGAGAGCGAGGCCACAGTGGTGTACTCCTCGGTGGAGGCGGCAATGGCTTTGGTGGTGAAGGAGGGTAGAGGCGCAGTGATGGCAAAATGTGACATCAAGTCGGCTTTCCGGCTACTGCCTGTTCACCCAGACGACTGGGGCCTACTGGGGATCCAGTTTCACGGCCGCTGGTATGTGGACAAGGCGTTGCCGATGGGCTGCTCGATGTCCTGCGCGCTCTTTGAATGTTTCAGCGCGTTCCTGCAGTGGTTCTTTACGGAATGCACGGGTCACCAAGGAGTCACGCACTACCTGGATGACTTTTTCTTGGTCGGGGCGCCGGACTCCACGAACTGCCAGGTAGCTCTGGACAGGTTTCAGGAGATCATGGTGGACCTGGGGGTGCCGTTGGCACCGGAGAAGACAGTGGGGCCAGGCACGGCGCTGTCCTTCTTGGGCATTGAGATAGACTCACAAAGGATGGAGGCACGGCTGCCGGCGGACAAGAAGCAACAGATGCTGGGGCTGCTGCAGATGATGGTGGCCAGGAATAAGGTGACGGTGTTGGATGTCCAAGTGCTGCTGGGGCACCTCAACTTCGCGTGCAGGGTGGTGCGGGTCGGTAGGACGTTTTGCAGGCGCCTCGGCCGGGCTTTGGCGGGGAGGAGGCCTCCACATCATCGCGTGCGCGTGTCGGCGGGGGTGCGGGAGGATTTGCGGATGTGGCGTTTTTTCCTGCACCAGTTCAACGGAGTGCCTTTACAGCGGGACGTGGACTTGGTGTGGGATGTGCAGATCTTCTCGGACGCTGCGGGTAGCGAAGGTTTCGGGCTCTACTGGAACGGGAAGTGGTGCGCAGAGAGGTGGCCCCCGGAGTGGCCGGGAGGCGGGAGGAGCATTGCGTTTCTGGAGCTCTTCCCTTTGATTGTGGCGATCTGGCTGTGGGGAGAAGTGCTGGCGCATCGGCGAGTGACGTTCAATGTGGACAATATGGCTGTGGTGCAGGTGGTAAATCGCCAGTCCGCCAGGGATGAGCAAGTGCTGAAGCTGCTGCGGGTGTTTGTGCTGGGCTGTTTGCGGCATGATATTGCTTTTCGCGCGGTACATGTCCCAGGAGTTGACAATGACATTGCGGACGCTCTATCTCGTTCGCAGTGGGGGAGATTCCGTGGGTTAGCCAAGGACGCGGAACGGGACCCGACTCCGCTGCCGGCGCAGATGTGGGACATAGGCAACACCGGATGTTGCAGCTGGTTCTAGGATCCTTGGCAGAGTCAACCAGAACAGCGTATGTGGCAGCCTGTAGCGAATGGGGCGCGGTGGCGGCCGCCCGGCAGGGACAGGCAGGAAGAGGTGGTGCAATATTTGCTGGAACTGATTGGAAGGGGGTTGTCGAGAGTGACGATAGCGGGTAAGCTGGCAGGGATCGGTTTCATGGGTAAGCTACTGTGGGGATACGCCCCGTCCGCAGGTGAATTGGGGTCCAGGATGTTGGAAGGTTAGGCGCGGGAATGCGGGCGGGGGGGGGAAGTGCGGCGGCCGGTGTCAGTGGAAATGTTAGGCAGAGTGGTGCTGATGCTGCCTCGTGTGTGCAAGGATGACAGGGAGGCATGCTTGTTTGGGACACTAATGGTGTGGATGTTTGCAGGGGCCTTTCGGGTGTCGGAGCTTTTGGGCTCCAAGGCTGAGCGGGGCGTGGATTGGGCTGAGGTCCGAGTGTCGCAGTCGGAAGTGCGGTTGTGGTTACGAAAGTCCAAAACGGATCAGAGGAGTGTGGGGGCCTGGGTGACCATGGAAAAAAGGGGGGGAGGGCGGTGAGTGCCCGGTGCTTTGGGGCAGGAGATGGATGGCGGTGGGGGATGCGAATGGTCTGGTGTTTCGGCACGCGAATGGGAAGGGAGCGACGGGGCGTCAGCTGTTGGGGGTGTTGCGGAAGGCATTGGCGAGATTGGGAGTGGATGGGCGAAAATTTGGCACGCATTCTTTTCGAATTGGGGCGGCATCCGAGGCGCACCGTCAGGGACAGGGGAGGGGGGCCATCATGCGCTTGGGTAGGTGGACGTCAGATTGTTATCAACGCTACGTGCGCGGAGCTGACCCGGCGCGTGCGCGCGTTTTGGCATTGGGGGGACAGTGTTGATTGACATATGTTTCTCATTTCAGGTTCAGTGGCGGGACCCTCGTCCCGAGAGATGTTGATCTGGATTGTGGGTCACTCGTTTGTGAAGAGGGCGAAGCTGCAAGCGCAAGACAGCTATTTTGGGGATGGTTTGGGGTTCAATCCTGATTTGTTCAAGGTGTTTTGGTCGGGGAGGGGGGGGATGAGATGGAAAGAGTTGGTTACCACCCTGAATGGTTTAGTGTGCGGGGGGCGGTGCCCCGACGTGTTGGTCTTCCATTTGGGGGAGAACGATTTGGTGCGGGAGACAGGTTTGGTGCTGATGAGGGCGATGCGGCGGGATCTGGCAGAGCTGCGCAGGTGTTGGTCGGGGTGTACGGTGGTGTGGACCGAGTTGGTCCCGCGCAGAGTGTGGCGGGGAGCGGTGAAGCCGCAGGCGGTGGACAAGGCGAGGCGGAAGGTCAACGTGGAGATGGTTCGCTTTTGTCGTCATGTGGGTTTCACGCGCATATGGCACAGAGACATTAAATATGATGCGCCGGAGATGTTTAGAGGTGATGGAGTACATTTGTCCCGGATGGGAATGGATCTATACCTGTTGGAGCTTCGGGAGGTGTTGGCGAAGTTGTTGGGGGTACGACGGGAGTAAGGTGTTGGTGACGGGCAGCGAAGTGAAGGGGCGGGGGTGGGGGGGCAGGGAAAGGGGGGATGAGGTGTAACCACCTACCCCACTTTCCCTGGGTGGCGGAGTTTGGGTTGATGTTGGCCAAGTTTGGCTGGAGTTCGGGTCTTTATATTGATGTTTGGGGATTTGGGGAGCGGGAGCGGGGAAAGGGAAAACAGTTGTGGAGTTACATTAGAGGGGTTAGTTACAGTTGCAATAAGGCAGATAGGTCTGCAGGTTTTACAAGGTTTGGAGTTAAGATGTAGGGGAGAAAATGATACATGACGATGTTATGGAATTTGTATATCTGGATATGCAGGGTGGGGGGATTGTATCATGTGGGGATCGTAGGGGTGGAGGGAGACACAAACCTAAGGGGTCAGGTAACTAGATGTCTAGAGAGGTTTAGTTTTGTGAGGCGGTTGCCAGGGGTTAATACATGTGATGTGCACCTGTTTCAAATAAAGCGGCCTTTTACACACAAAATGGTAGTCGGTCTTGATTGCCCCCTTCATCCCTCCCAAGGGGGATTTGGGGGGCAGCCGAGCCTCGAGGTCTGCCCCCGGGCAGGTTTGGGAGGGGGAAGGGGTTTCATGGGCGCGGCCATTTTGCCGCCGGATGGGCTGCCTGGGAGAGCCCAAAGGCAGCCCAAATCCTACCATATAAGCCCAATTAACGGCTTCTTAACGGGTCCCCTCTTCCGCCCAGCCACCATTTTAGGTATTGTAACCTGGTGGCTGGGTGTGTAGTTCTGTAGCTTGTCCCACCCGCCCACCCTTAAGTGAGGGTTTTGGGGGGGGTGGAGCTTGGCGGCGGTTAATATTGGGCAGGTGGCATGTGTTTGGGACAGGTGCACAGGGAAAATTTTGCTGTATGGTTTTGTCGCTTGGAGCAGGTGCAGGCGGAGTTTGGGTTGATGTTGGCCAAGTTTGGCTGGAGTTCGGGTCTTTATATTGATGTTTAGGGATTTGGGGAGCGGGAGCGGGGAAAGGGAAAACAGTTGTGGAGTTACATTAGAGGGGTTAGTTACAGTTGCAATAAGGCAGATAGGTCTGCAGGTTTTACAAGGTTTGGAGTTAAGATGTAGGGGAGAAAATGATACATGACGATGTTATGGAATTTGTATATCTGGATATGCAGGGTGGGGGGATTGTATCATGTGGGGATCGTAGGGGTGGAGGGAGACACAAACCTAAGGGGTCAGGTAACTAGATGTCTAGAGAGGTTTAGTTTTGTGAGGCGGTTGCCAGGGGTTAATACATGTGATGTGCACCTGTTTCAAATAAAGCGGCCTTTTACACACAAAATGGTAGTCGGTCTTGATTGCCCCCTTCATCCCTCCCAAAATTCAGCTCCCGTGCACCGCTCACCCCTGCTCTACGAAGTTACGAGCTACCTGGGAGAGTGGTGGTTTATATCCCCCCCTCGCTCTACCTGCGGCCCCAGGTCCTGAAACCCCCATTGGGGGGGTTCAAACCAAGCCGTGTTACCCCATTGGCCGGGGTTTGGCACCCCCCCCCCCCCCCGGGCGCTCCTGCGAGGGGTGTGCTTCTGGGCGCTTTTGGGCGCCCAGAACTGGTTCTCCCACTGGGGCTCGGTGTGAGTTATGGCGCCGGCCCTTGAGCCTCCCTCTCCCCCCCCCTTGGGGGGGAGCGGCCTCTGCTGAAAGGCAGCGCTGCGCAGTGCACAGTCCAGCCTGACCAAACCCAGCTGAGCTCACATCCCAACAGAGTCTCAGTGGCGTGGGAAAGAGAAGATAGAGAAGCACCCCCATCCCAGCACGATGGAGTGAGGCGAAAACTGCTCTCCTTTAAATGCTGTCCGGCCTGTGGCAGCAAAGCACGGCTGCTGAGGGGAGAGCTGAAGAGTCCTCCAGCCACAGGTGGCGCTCGCGCAGCCCTTTGTTTCACAAGTACAGCAGGCGCTCATCCTGCCAGTTACTGGTGGGAGCGCGAGCGCCTGAGGCATGAATAGTGTCGGAATAGCACCTGATGTAGCACTGGAGCAGAGGTCTTCTGGCTGCTTTGCCGTTTAGATTGTTTTCGGTGCAGTAGGCTAGCTAATTATGATGCCTCAAGGTGTGCCTGAAAAAGACGCCTTTTGCTCAGAAGACAAGAGACAAACCTCAAAGCTGATGTCTGTAAACCGGCGAAACCTGATCCCTGTTTTGCTGAGATAGTTACGAACTTTGACTTCTCAGAAGGCAAAGAGAAACAAACCCAAGTAAAACGCATACAAGCACGTGTGAAAAGCTAATTAAAAAAAACTTTTTACTTCTTGCTTTGATGCATTATATTTAATGACAAATGCGTCCAGATTTGCATTTTCGATGCTGATAATGACATTTGTTAAATAAAAAAAAAGATTAAATGTTCCAAGGTAGTGCCTCTTATGAGAAGCGAGTGCAAACCGAAAGCCACCTTTAAAAACATTCATTGTCAAACATCATTTGCTTGTCTTTTAATAATGTAAACCATTAGTGTGCTGTTTGTGATGGTGTGTAATGTAATTATAAGATTTAGGGGCTTATTTACAAGCCCCTTGCGCCGCCGTCACTTTTTCCCATTTTAAAAGTAACGCACTTAGATAAAAAAAGAAGTCATTTTCTAAGAAATAATTTATCCACTTGTACTCCTTATTTTCTGCTACCATGTCCTATGATTAAGTGCGAGCAACACATAAATGACGAAGGCCAAAGAAGAGTAGCCATAATGGCTAGCTCATTCCACTCCGAAGAGTAACCTTCTATAATAGTAGTTGGAAGTAAGGGGTCCCTTGTCTTCCCTGATTGTTCCCGCCCGTAATCCATCCTTGATGGCAGGGATGGCACAGATCGTATACAAGGGAAGAGGAAAGGGACCTTGAGATCTCCTTACTATAAATGTTGCACAGTGAGGACTAAAAATGTTTTAAAAAGTAACGCACCGGCGGCGCAAGGGTGCATGTAAATAAGCCCCTCAATGTGGCAGGTTAAGTAGCTGCAGTGTGGCAATACATAAAGAAACAAAAATGTTAAAAGTTCATAGGCGCCTGGTACCTAGAATATTCATGTCCCATATATACAAAGTTCTGGTAGTGGGAGAGCAAGAGACAGACCTAGAAACTAAGAGGCAGATTTACAATAACTGGCGCATCCCTGCATATCAGCAGGGAAGCGCCAGTTATTGTGCGCCACGCCTCCGCCACCATGGATGAGCTGCATTTACAATGCGGCGCACCATGGGGCAAAAATGACACAGATGCGTAACGCATCTCCAGCAATGCTCTAAAGTGCCCTATTTTTACAATGCTGCGTTAAACCTTACGCCTGCTTTAAGCAGGCGCAGGGTTTTGATGCAGCATGGGCCCAAAAGTGACTGAGTAAAATCTAGTAGATTTCACTCAGCCACTTTTAGGAGGCATTCCTGCGCCGAACGCCCCCCCGCCCCCCTGCGCAGGAACGCCTCCTTCTGGCGCAGGGCTTTACAACGTGACGCATCTTCCAGAGGAGTCAAGTTGTAAATACCCCGCAGCATGGCGCATCTTTTGCGCCGCCGCTGCGTCACAAAAGTGACGCAACGGCGGTGTAAAAGAGCTGCAAGGGGCTTGTAAATCTGCCCCTCAAAACCTCATTTAAAGTGCAGTAGAAATGATACAAAACTCAGTATCAGTAACACTGCAGTAGTTTACCTTTATGCAAACTTTGACAGATGAAGGATATGGGGATGTTGGGCATAGCAGGAGAAGGCCTGTTGTCCTGTTTTTTCTTTTTCGCACCTCTTTGTCTCACCCCATTGGTGTCATGCCTACCGGTGTGCCAAGAGCCACCAGAGATGGGGAGCTTGTCAGCCTCATAGGTAGGGATGTTGGTTGTGTTTGCTCTGTAGAAGATATACTGGTTTTGAAGATGGTGAGGCAGCCAGTGGCGTTCATATGCATGGGGGTGGTGTGGTCTATACCTTTTGGCTTCTGATGAGCCATGCTGCTGCGTGTTGGATAATCTTAAATGCGGCCAGGATGGAGTCTTGGAGGATGTGGAGCAGGGGATTGCTACCACACATGTGTATGCACGAGGGTTGAGAACAAGTTCTGAACTTGCTTTCTGGGAGGAATGGTTTCACTTTCTGCAGTCAAGAGAGCTGGTACCTGGTCATCTTATTTATCATGGTGATGTGTCCCATGTGTCTTAGAAAGACACCGAAGGTGAATCCAAGACATTTGGCAAAGTGAAGAACTGTGTGAGCGGGGATATAACTAAGATCAGTTTTTTTGTGTGTACTAACAAGACCAGAGGACGTCTCTGAAATATCAAAGAGTGAATTCAGACACAATCAAGAACACTGTGAGGCAGGACAAGAGGGATTCTGGAATTTGATAAAAGCAGTTTCAGTTTTCATCATAAGAAAGACAGAGGGAATTTGAATCATGTCATTGATGCAGGCAGTCCAGCTATGGTCAAGAGTAGAGTGAGTTTGTATCATATCAAGTACTAAGTGAGTCTGTGCACTGTAAAGCACTAGTACCATGGGTACGGTTAGGGTGTAAATATTCTCGAGAGCTGTAGAACTGCGTTTCAGAGATGGATGACTTCGAGAATTATTAAGGATAGAGATAGTCAAGGTGAAATCTAAAGCAGATTTGTTCCGGAAAATGTCAAAAAGTAAGGGCCTGATGTATAGTTTGGTGGATTAGTATATAACAGACATTTGCCACTCTCATTTACACGCTCTCCCAGTAACATGAGAGGTGCTCTGTTTTACTGGCATTAGTCAACGCCCCCACTCTACGCATCGTTCCAGCACTACTGCAGAGTCTAGACCAGTGTAAGGCCCAGACCAGACTATTAAAGACCAGTTTTGCTTTGAGTCCAGTACTGTCCAATCCTGAGCCCAGCAAAGCATAGCCCTCTTCATCACAGCCCAGCACAGCCAAACCCGCCTTTGATCTGCGAGTCCTACCCATAACCATGCACAGACCACAGATCAGCACTGTTCTTGGGAAAATAATTCACTGCAATATAGGTCACCGTGGTAGAAGTGTCAAAATTGTGTATCATATTGCATTACAGAATTTAACCCCTCCCATGCTCATGACGAGCTGAGCTCGTCATGAGCCACGGCGCTCCGGTGCTCATGACGAGCTCAGCTCGTCATGGCCCGTGGAACGCTCAGGTGCGGGGAGAATTCCCCTGCTGTGCTGAACGTTCCATGGGAGCCAATGCACCTGTGACGAGCTCAGCTCGTCATGAGCCACGGCGCTCCGGTGCTCATGACGAGCTCAGCTCGTCATGGCCCGTGGAACGCTCAGGTGCGGGGAGAATTCCCCTGCTGTGCTGAACGTTCCATGGGAGCCAATGCACCTGTGACGAGCTCAGCTCGTCATGAGCACAGGAGCGCCGTGCCTCATGACGAGCTGAGTGGGGGGAGGGGTCCCAACCACTTGGGACCCCTGCTGCACTCACCTATGTCCCGGATCACTGGAGGCCGGCCGCATCCTTGTCGTCACTCTTCGTCTATGGGAGTGGCGCCAGTTCCCTCTCTGGGTTTCAGAGTTCGCCTCCCTCTGTACTTGCTCAGGCCTGCCATCACTTCCCCAGTGGATCACTGAAAGAATATTGACGGACAGAATATCGACCTACAGAAATACCGATGCTGGAATATCGAAGGCAAGTATATCGACACCCTATCTACAACATTGTAAGTACAAAAATATAGGGAAAAAAATATCGATGTTAAAAATATCGTAATTAAAAATATTGTTTTTTCTCTGTAAAAAAAAAGTAAATTAAAGTAAATAATACTTATAAATAAAATAAACATATTTAAACATATTTAATAATGTTTAAAATTAATAAACAATACATATTTAATAATAAAGCTTTAATTATATGTACATACATTATATAATATATACTTACTTAATATTAATGTTTAATAATTATTTTAATTACTTATACATTATTAAAAAATACTATAAATTACAAATACATCTGCACACATAAAATAAAACAAATACAAATAAATAATTATATATTTTCAATATTTTTAAAGTTAATTAAATACAACATTATCTAAAAAAATACAAAAAATATTAAATAAATAAATAAAACTACTATTTAAAGTCCTAAAAAAACTACAGTAATGAAAACATTGGATAGCGTAGAACATAAAATTACTATTCCCACTCCAGAAAATTCAACAGTAGGGAAAGCGTTAAATAGCGTAGGGGTAAAAATTACTATTCCCACTCCAGAGAGTGCAACAGTAGAGAAAGCGTTGGATAACATAGGGGTAAAAATTACTGTTCCCACTCCAGAGAGTGCAACAGTAGGGAAAGCGTTGGATAGCGTAGGTGTAAAAATTACTATTCCCAATCCAGAGAGTGCACCAGTAGGGAAAGCGTTGGATAACGTAGGGGTAAAAATTACTATTCCCACTCCAGAGAGTGCAACAGTAGGGAAAGCGTTGGATAGCCTAGGGGTAAAAATTACTATTCCCTCTCTAGTGAGTGCAACAGTAGGGAAAGCGTTGGATAGCGTAGGTGTAAAAATTACTATTCCCAATCCAGAGAGTGCACCAGTAGGGAAAGCGTT
Organism: Lissotriton vulgaris; assembly: GCF_964263255.1. Taxonomy (NCBI): domain Eukaryota; kingdom Metazoa; phylum Chordata; class Amphibia; order Caudata; family Salamandridae; genus Lissotriton; species Lissotriton vulgaris. The sequence continues at coordinate 338,349,344 of NC_141687.1, read as the reverse complement.
GGATAGCGTAGGGGTAAAAATTACTATTCCCACTCCAGAGAGTGCAACATTAGGGAAAGCGTTGGATAGCCTAGGGGTAAAAATTACTATTCCCACTCTAGTGAGTGCAACAGTAGGGAAAGCGTTGGATAGCGTAGGTGTAAAAATTACTATTCCCAATCCAGAGAGTGCACCAGTAGGGAAAGCGTTGGATAGCGTAGGGGTAAAAATTCCTATTCCCACTCCAGTGAGTGCAACAGTAGGGAAAGCGTTGGATAGAGTAGGGGTAAAAATTACTATTCCCACTCCAGAGAGTGCAACAGTATGGAAAGCATTGGATAGCGTAGGGGTAAAAATTACTATTCCCACTCTATGGAGTGCAACAGTAGGGAAAGTGTTAGATAGCGAAGGGGCAAAAATTACTATTCCCACTCCAGAGAATGCAACAGTAGGGAAAGCGTTGGATAGCGTAGGAGTAAAAATTACTATTCCCACTCCAGAGAGTGCAACAGTAGGGAACGCGTTGGATAGCGTAGGAGTAAAAATTACTATTCCCACTCGAGAGAGTGCACCAGTCGGGAAAGCGTTGGATAGCACAGGGGCAAAAATTACTATTACCACTCCAGTGAGTGCAACACTAGAGAAAGCGTTGGATAGCATAGGGATAAAAATTACTATTCCTACTCCAGTGAGTGCAACAGTAGGGAAAGGGTTGAATAGCATAGGGGCAAAAATTACTATTCCCACTCCAATGAGTGCAACAGTAGGGAAAGTGTTGGATAGCGTAGGGGTAAAAATTACTATACCCACTCCAGAGAGTGCAACAGTAGGGAAAGCGTTGGATTGCGTAGAGGTAAAAATGACTATTCCCTCTCCAGAGAGTGCAACAGTAGGGAAAGTGTTGGATAGCGTAGGTGTAAAAATTACTATTCCCAATCCAGAGAGTGCACCAGTAGGGAAAGCGTTGGATAGCGTAGGGGTAAAAATTCCTATTCCCACTCCAGTGAGTGCAACAGTAGGGAAAGCGTTGGATAGAGTAGGGGTAAAAATTACTATTCCCACTCCAGAGAGTGCAACAGTATGGAAAGCATTGGATAGCGTAGGGGTAAAAATTACTATTCCCACTCCAGAGAGTGCAACAGTAGGGAAAGCGTTGGATAGCCTAGGGGTAAAAATTACTATTCCCACTCTAGTGAGTGCAACAGTAGGGAAAGCGTTGGATAGCGTAGGTGTAAAAATTACTATTCCCAATCCAGAGAGTGCACCAGTAGGGAAAGCGTTGGATAGCGTAGGGGTAAAAATTACTATTCCCACTCCAGAGAGTGCAACATTAGGGAAAGCGTTGGATAGCCTAGGGGTAAAAATTACTATTCCCACTCTAGTGAGTGCAACAGTAGGGAAAGCGTTGGATAGCGTAGGTGTAAAAATTACTATTCCCAATCCAGAGAGTGCACCAGTAGGGAAAGCGTTGGATAGCGTAGGGGTAAAAATTCCTATTCCCACTCCAGTGAGTGCAACAGTAGGGAAAGCGTTGGATAGAGTAGGGGTAAAAATTACTATTCCCACTCCAGAGAGTGCAACAGTATGGAAAGCATTGGATAGCGTAGGGGTAAAAATTACTATTCCCACTCTATGGAGTGCAACAGTAGGGAAAGTGTTAGATAGCGTAGGGGCAAAAATTACTATTCCCACTCCAGAGAATGCAACAGTAGGGAAAGCGTTGGATAGCGTAGGAGTAAAAATTACTATTCCCACTCCAGAGAGTGCAACAGTAGGGAACGCGTTGGATAGCGTAGGAGTAAAAATTACTATTCCCACTCCAGAGAGTGCACCAGTCGGGAAAGCGTTGGATAGCACAGGGGCAAAAATTACTATTACCACTCCAGTGAGTGCAACACTAGAGAAAGCGTTGGATAGCATAGGGATAAAAATTACTATTCCTACTCCAGTGAGTGCAACAGTAGGGAAAGGGTTGAATAGCATAGGGGCAAAAATTACTATTCCCACTCCAATGAGTGCAACAGTAGGGAAAGTGTTGGATAGCGTAGGGGTAAAAATTACTATACCCACTCCAGAGAGTGCAACAGTAGGGAAAGCGTTGGATTGCGTAGAGGTAAAAATGACTATTCCCTCTCCAGAGAGTGCAACAGTAGGGAAAGCGTTGGATAGCGTAGGGGTAAAAATTACTATTCCCACTCCGGTGACTGCAACAGTAGGGAAAGTAAATACTTCATACATGAATAAAAATTAATTAAATATTAATACCAATTACAAATTAATTAAAAGTAATTACCAATGTAATATAATATAATAATTAATCAAATAAAAATACAAATAAAAACTAATTATTAAAAATATTTACCTATTAATACAAATTAATTAAAAATGAATTAATTAACAATTGAAAAATAATTAACAATTAATTCAAAATACATACCAATAAATAAATTAAAAAATGTAATTAATTACAATTAAATTACTTCCCACCCTATTCCCCTATAAACCCACAACCCGCTACAGAAAATAAATTAATAAAATTAACACAATTATCAATTAATCAATTAATAAAAATTAATTACCAATTATATTTTAATTAATTGCCAATTAAAAATTAAATAACAATGAATTCAAAATAAATACCAATAAATACATTAAAATATCTATTTAATTATAATTAAATTACTTCCCACACTATTACCCTATAAACCCGCAACCCGCTACAGATTTATATTATGCAAAAATTAAATACCATAAAATTAATTACTTAAAATAAATTATAAAATAAACATACACTTTTCACACATATACTAACATAAAAAACACTTTAAAAAAATCGATATTATTAAAAAATCGATATTAACTTACTTACCTCAAATTCAATATTTTTGTTGATTATATTCTGTCCATTCGATATTGTGTCCATTCTATATTTTGAATTCGATAGTACTGCAATTCAACTCTATATTTTTGTTGACTATATTCTGTCCATTCGATATTTTGTCCATTCTATATTTTAATTCGATATAACTGCAATTCTATATTTTTGACTCGATATTTTGACTGTATACCTTTCCCAGTCCCACAGTCAGGCAGGTTGGGATACCTGCCTTGCGGCATCGAGCCGCAGGGACACTCTCCGAGCGGCCTGGGTCGTGCAGCCGTCTGGAGGGTTCCAACCGCAGGTTTAGTCAGAGTGAACAGACGGGCCCACCTTGGACAGAGGGTGTCTCAGGAGCCACCCATCCAATGTCAGGGGTTGCCGCACCAATCTGGCAATTGGTAGTGCGGTGGATGGAACAAGGAGGACCGGATCAGTGCCAGAATAGCAGGTAGGCTGGTGGAGCTCATGTTTGGAGCTGCTATTCTGCCACGTTTTTGGCCACTCCCGGATTTAAGGGATTTTTGATTCAGGTTTTAACCAACTTCTTTTCCGACAGCTTTGAGTGGCTGAGGGGTCTTGAAAGAGGTGAGGTTGTCAACAAAGGATAACATCAAAGATGGAACTCATGAACTGTTATTGTTGTGTTCTCAGGTGCAAAAGTGGTAAGTTGAGAATGAATAGTGAATAGGTCATGATTCTTCTAAGATCCAAAGCATATTTTTTGAGTCTGTGAAGATTACAGATATCCTTGAAAATGGATGATTGAGTTTAAAGTTAATGATGATGGTCAGTCCAAATTATGAGGTAGTTGCTAACCACACTTATGAGACTGTCATTCTTGAATATTGAATTCAGTGTATGAGTTGTAAACGGTATCAACTGATCTAGGTCAAGCCATTTGAGGCTAGAAGAAGGATTTAGTCTGGGGCAGCCCGGGTTTATCATACCAGATATTATAATCTCCTAGTATGCAGAGGCCAGAATGCTTTGAGGTAATCTCTGAGAATCCATGAAGGCATCAGCAGATGAATGGTTGTATGTTGGCAGTCTGTAAATCAATAGGAATGAGTGAAGATTGTTTATGGAGGGCATTTGACAAGCAGCAAAATTAATTTTGGAGGCAGCAACTTCTTGGCTGGTTTCTGTAAGGAGAAACTTTTTATAGCCATTTCCTAATTATCATCTGGTCTTCTAACGGAGGCAACTCTAAACAGCATTTTTTAACCTGAGGGAAATGTGTTATTTAGGGTAGTTGCTGCATTATTGTTTAGCCAAGCTTCTGTAATGTAGAGCAGGTCACAGCTAAAGTTTGATATCATTTCTGATATTTTGATTTTATTTTTTATTTTTTGTTCATTGATCATGATTTAAAGAGGACACTAGAGAGATGGAAAGTAAAATGCAGAGGTAGGACAGGTTGTATAGTATGGGGTACAAGAAAACTGCCTGTGCATCAGGGCCCATTTTGTTTTTTTACTTTCTAAGAAATAGTCCCTGCTTTGGAGATTTGATCTTAGCAATAAAAAACAATGCAGAGTGAGCTGCCCTGACATTGTGCTCTCACCGGTATTCATTTCTATCAAAAGTTCTTCCGTCACATTGGCAGAAGCATTTCCACCAGGAATTATAAAGCTTCTTCGGTATTCAACTTTAATTAGGGCAGGCGGTCTGCTGTGGGGTGGATGGCTTAAGCAGATTGTCTCCGGTGCCTAAATGGCCCCATAGCCACATAGATTCAAAAGTGCTGGTTAATCTTTCTAACACCAAGCAGCTAACACCTAGCAGCAGTGTTGGTGAAAGTCATGAAGAATGAATGAATGAAATAGAATTACTAAAGCGCGACACTCACCCGGGGGTATCTAGGCACTGAGCTGAAAGGCATCATGAAGTCTCTGAAAACTGGCAAGTTTGTTATTGAGGAGCTAAGTCTTCAGGTTCTTACTGAATTCCAATAAGTTTGTCTTAGATTTTAGTTCTATTGGAAGCGAGTTCCACAGCCTCGATGTACTTAGAATACATCCTCTCCCTCCCTAGTTGGTTTTCTTAAATCTAGGGATTACAAGAATTCCACTGGTGGATGAAAGCAGGGATCGAGCTGAGGTTTAGCCCTGGAAACTCTGTATGAGATACTCAAGGCCAGTACCTTGTTGTGCTCTGAAGACAATGCAGAGTGCCTTAAACTGAATCCGTTTACATATAGTAAGCCAGTGTAATTGGATCAGTGCTTGAGATGTTGATCTATGTTTTGGAATGCCTAGCAATACCCGTGCTGCGGCGTTCTGCAGTGTTTGTAGCTTATGTAAAAATAGTTTTCGAATATTGATGAAAAACTCATCACAGTAGTCTACTTAAGATGAAATGAGAGTAGTAACTACCGTCTTCTGCAGACTTGATGGAATGAAAGGCAACACTTTCCATAGAGTTTTTCAAATAAAGAAACATGCTGAGGTGATGATTTATTTGTCCTTCAAAGGATAGTTTAGTGTCAATAACTACTCCAAAGTTTTTTGTTCTGTCACTGGGGATAGGTAGGTTCCCCAATTCCAGGGGCCAACAATTGACCAAAAAGAAGGATTATTGCCAAACAGCAGGACATCAGTCTTCGAGGAGTTTAGTTTTAAGCAGTTACTGCTCATCCACTTTCCAATGTGAGACATACAGTCATGGAAATGGACTGCCGTGGCTTCGGGATTGTCGGTGACAGACACAACAATCTGAGTGTCATCCGCTTACGAAACCAAAGAAAAAACGAATGATCTTATCAGAGCAGCAACTGGGGTAACATAAAGATTAAATAGAGTGGAGCACCGGGATGAACCCCGAGGGATCCCACAAGGCAAAGAGAAGGCTGGTGAGATAAATTCACTGAGAGAGACCGTCTGGATATGGTCAGTTAAAAAGGAGGTGATGAACTGAAGTGCATCCCAATTGATTCCAAGTGATCGTTTAGAACAGCGTGATTAACCATATCAAATGCGGCTGGAATTTCTAAAAGGATCAGAGCCGCATTTCCACCGCCATCTATTGTCCGCCTAATTTCTTCCGTAGCTGTGACCAACGCCAGCTCGGTGCTATGATGACTACGAAATCCAAACTGTGTAGGATCAAGACTCTTTGTATTGTCTAATAAAAGTAGCTATTTCTTGATTGATGATTTTTTCGACCAATTTGGCAGGAAATGCTAGTCTTGTTATTGGGCAATAATTATTACGGTCAGCAGCATCCAGGGGCTTGATGAATTATTCTGGCTGGAAATGGGTCCTCAGGAGAGCCTGATTTAATCTGCATCCGTATCCTTTGGGTCTGATCCACCATCAGAGGTCCAAAGTGGGATAGAGTACTGGCATTGTGGGTGCTCTACAGCGGTCTGTTGGTTAGATCGACATTTGGATTAATGTCTAAAATGGAATCATAGACCAATTTGACTTTGTCTTGGAAATGAGATGCTAGTTTGTTGCAGATTTTTTGATTAACTTTGGGGTTCTTGGGGTCTGGTAGTTTTGATAATTTGTTATCTGTTGCAAATAGTTCCTTACAGGAATTCATAGCTCCTTCTATTTTTGTCCCAAAGTAATTATTTTTCTCCATTAAAATCATTCTTTTATAGGTCTGTAAGTTGGCTTTATATACCTCTTTGTCTTCTGTTTTGTGGTTGAGTCTCCATTTACGCTCTGATCTCCTACATTCCTGCTTTTTCTGTCTAAGATACTCGCTAAACCAGGGTTCAGAGGGGTTAGTCGTATGGCTATTGGAGTTTTTTGCTGGAGCTAGCAGGGTTAATGGTGCATCTAGCCATTGATGGTAACTACGAGCAGCAGTGTCTAAATCAGGTCATACCAGGTGGGTTGATTCCATGAGAGATACATTAAATTGACTAGCATCTATAGTGTTCCATAGGTGACAAGTGATATTCCTAATATGTGTGCATGGATTTTCTGCTTTGAATCGGCTATTTATCTAAAAAAAGATTGCCTTATGGTGGGATCATGAGGGAGAGAGAATACCCAATGGAGCTGTGGATTATCCGTAAAGATGCCATCAAGCAAATGACCAGCTGTGTGTGAGTGGCCCTGGACAATTTGTGGTAGACCAGCGCTAGCAATCTGATTCAGTAAATTTATGGAATCTGGATCAAGCAGGTTGTCCATATGGTAATCAATGGTCGTCAAGAATAGTGCAGTCCGTGGCGTCAACTTTAAGTTCTATCAGGCTGCCAATGGATTGAGAGAAACCTGTTCTAGAACCTGGTGGTCGATAGATGAGAAGTCCATTAAAGGAATAGTGACTGGTAAGTTCAATTTAAAATGTAAGGCTACGCAGAGTAGCTCATTGGGAAGAACATTAAAAATAGTTTTGAAGTGATCTCTGAATCTTATTGCAAGGCCTCCACCCTTTTTTAATGGACAGTCATGTCTTACTATCCTGAAGCATGCAGGTAAAGCCAATGGTAGATCTGGCTCAGGAGAAGGATCTGCTCAGGTTTCAGTGATAAAAGCCAGAATAATATTCTGATTTTCCATGAAGATTGCAAAGTCCAGTGCATGTTTTATAAGTGATCTGGCATTTATGAGTGTACAACTGCATCTCATTTTAGACTGTTAAGGGGGTACCACTAATAAATTTGTAGCTGTAGGAGACATACAATGGATGGTAGTAGGGGTAAAATCACAGACGAGATATACTAAGCCATCATTGCATTGGTACGGGTCTAACTAAGGACCCCCACAGTACTTTCTTGAGGAATTAATTAAAAGCTAAGTTTCCCTGGAATGGGTGATAGGGTCCTCACCTTTCTGGGGTCAAACTAGCAGGGGGCTGGCGCTGAGCGCAATTCGAGAGCGGATGGGTGCAGACGGGCTTGCCTTTGATGCACTCGCTGCGCACATCTGCTGCGGGCTCAGATTTGCATGTGTTTTTTAGCCCCGACAGGCAAAAGTAAGAAATGCTGGACCGTCAATTGTACAAGATGGCGGCCAGCCGATGAACAGAAAAAGGAGAAAAAGGAACTCTCTCCGCACAAACGGGTGACCCGCGGCAGACCAGAGAGTCTAGAAATGTAGAAAGGCAGGAGTTGAGGAATTACCTGGTTACAGCAGAAGCTCAGAATCTAAAATTACACTTAGCCCAGAAGATACATTTAAAAATGCAAGTAAAAATCAAGAGTCAAGAGTTTAATTGTTTATAATGTTTTAAAATGTGCCGGAATAGCTGTAGGCTTTGAGTATCTTATTAAAATGAAATGAACTCTGGGCATATGCTGGAATTAAACTATATTTTCTTTACTGGTGACGGATACTGATTTTATTGAACTGAGAAGGCTGAGTGGGCCAACTGGGATTCATATCTGTGGCCATGAAGTTACACAGGTTTCTAAAGTGGATGCATTGGTCAACTCAGGCACAAGACGCAACATATTTGAATAGGGTGGCTTGCTAGTTTACTATGAGGCCGAGGTAGATATCTCCAACCACTAAAAAAGGGAGTGGAATTCAGGATCGAGCTAGGATCTTCGAAGAAGGTACCTGTGATGGCAGATGGAAGAGGCAGAGATCAAAAGAGTGCCATAAAACCTACTACTCTGATGTGCTTAATGTAAAGTATGGTACCATCAAGTTCACCTTCCCTTTGTCCCCCACACGTTTCCCTTCATGCCTTCCGCATTTCCTCGGACTCCTCCCACCTCTCTCCATAACTTCTTCTTTTCAACATTCTTCTCTTTTCACATGCTCAAAAACGACAGGTTTTCCTCTACTTATGCCCTGCATGTGCCAAGCAGCTGAGAAATAGTCTGTTAGCATAAGACCTTTGGTTTGGATTCGGAAGACTGGAGGATCTCCAATTCATGCACTGTGTACTTTTGAGTAATTACCTTGCCCTGATGTGGCCGAAGTGGTAAATCTAGGGACCTTGGGAGTAAATACGTCCAACCCTCCCATTCACACTCAATTAAAACCTGTGATAAGCAAAACATGTAAATAAGTGGAAGGGTAAAGTCCTCCCCTCACCAAATTTGGGCTCCACTGGTAAGCGAGAGGCTATTTCCTGGAATGACTTCAAGGCGCTTTGAATCTGTGAAAGAAAACATAAAATCTCAGTGAGTAGGTAAAAACTTGCATGAGGTTTGAAGAACAGAGCTTTCTTGCAGGCTGTGAAGTGGAGTCTGACCACTGCTTTTTGGCTTTACTGAAAGAGTGAAAGGAAGTTACCTCAGGATTCTAGAGCCCTTAATCGGTCAAAAATAACATGTCACAGGACGTAAAGTAATAAACTGAGATGTACATAGTGAACAACACCATTCCTCCCTCTCCCACGTCTGAATGCTCCCCCACACTTAATGCCAAGTCATCATGAGTTTTCAGTCCCTGTACTACATCATACCACGTAAACTGATGCCAATCTGCACTAACTCACCCCCTGCTGCACAACTGCTCCTATTTGCTGGAAACCTGGAACACCTTCTTTATCATTCTACATTCTTGCTTCCTCTTTCATACAATCACTGCCTTATTCCGCCATATTCAGTGCAGCTTTTACACTGTGGAGAAATGAGGTTCCGTGACAATTGTAAGTGGTGTTTTCGACTCGCACGAATATGGTCGAGTCTGGTATCTATGAACCGCAAATGACGAGTTTAGTGGGTGTACGCATTTTCGCTGTACTAGCCTGAACCGTTCGTTTGTTTCGTGGGTTTCTTCATCTGAACCCACGGGTTCCATTTTAGATATGGCATCCATTTTGTTTCTTGCCCTCAAGTAGCCAGCGAACGGACGCTGTCCGCTTCGCGACCCTGGGTTTCCCAAACTCTGGCGGAAGACACGTGTTCCTTTGAGGGTGTCTTTATCATGAGGGGGATGACACTGTAGGGCAGATGGCCCCGCTCGAGGCTCATCTTGCCGTGCCGGTCTATTGTTTTAGTTGTGCATTTCACTAGGCACGTCCTTTTGATCCCTGCAATCGTGTTTCCTGACACCACCCCTTTTATACTTTCTCTGATCTGTTCGCTATCCTTCGTCTTCCTCTGCACCTGTTTCTGACTCTTCCTTGATTCGTTTACAGCCGAACGGAATGCACTAATGGTGGGAAGATGTACTTTTACAGTTGGGAACTGCCAAATGCTACTGTAATTATGTTCCGGGCCCTGAATACATGAAAGCGACCCCCTATGATATTTACTGTGGGAACTGGGTTGTAACCTTTTGTTAGTCATGTTATCCTATGACGAAAAACTGCATAAAAAGAGCGATCCACAGATACAATTTGAAGCAGTCTCCTAGAACCTACACGTGTTGTACTTCTTGTGACTTCTGTGTTCCCTGCAGTAACTAAACCTCGAATCTTTGACGCCGAAGGAAGTGTCCCGTGTCTCTGTCATTTGTACGCCGGAACAGGTAACCCACAAAAGTTTCAGGTGTTATCCTTGGCACCGCTGGGTCTTAGAATAACCCAGTCCTTCAGTTGGCATCAGTGGTACCGGTCCAAGCCCAACGATCGTGAGGAACTTCGTGTGAAATCTCCGAGGGAAGGTGCACCCCGCTTCATCGATCCTGTTGTCGAAACAAGTGGCCCAACGACTTTTCCCGCGAAGATCCCCGCCTCCTGACGGCTGCGACGGACTGCTGCCCTGACTGTACACCTGTTTTGGCGCCTGGCGTAGACCTTGGTACAGCGAGACGATTGACGGGCGTTCCTGGTGACGCCATTGATCTTTGAGTTAAGTATTTGTGGGTCGCTCCCAGAGTCCTTTGTTGTTGTGGGTGCTAAGTTGTTGCATGGTTCCATTGCATTTGTGGTTCTTGGTATTTTGTTCTTTGTTGTGCTATTTGACGTCTGCAGTCGCCAAAAACCGAGGGTTTTTGCACCTTTGCAGGGACTTCGTAATCCTATAACCCTTGACGTTTGTGAAACTTGGTTAGTGTGCACGATGCCTGGCCGTAGTACTTTGTTCAGTTGCTTTAGAGGTTGTGGTACGGATTCCCGGCTGGAGGATTCGTGTCCGATACCTCCGGTTGGAACTCCAACTTACGAATTATATAGTCGACATGGTTTGGGTCCGATCACGTTCAATGAGTGTTGGGTTCGTTACACCAAAAAAGACGGTGTCCTTAGTTGGCCACCCCATGGTAGTTTTGAGGCCCCGATTTTAGAAAATCTTGAAGCTAAATTGTTTCAAAGAAAAGCAAGGCCGGCCATGTTTGATTCCTTTCGGTTGTGGCGTAAAGAAGCCAAACAGAAAGAAATCAAGCAGTTTAAACGTACTAAGAGAGAAGGTATTGTTACAACGATGAGAAATGCAGAGCAATTTCAGCGAGACAAGGAGGAGAAGGAAAGGGAAGTTTTTGATAGATTACAGCGTATGACAGTGGATAAGTGTTACCCCGCTTTACCGACGGGTACGGATAAGAAGGGAGAGGAAGCGGTAGAGGACCCTTTGTTGTCTTATCTATTGAAGTCGCCACCTCCGTATGCACAGGATACCACAGTTCCTGTGGTCCCTCCTGTTCCTCAACCTGCTCCTGTTCCTCCACCTGCTCCTGTTCCTACTGCTCCCCCGTCTATACCTTCTCATACTCCTGTTCCAGCTACTTCTACTCTTGTGGTTACGCCTGTTGTTCCTTCTGTTTCCGACACTTCCCTTGTTACCCCGTTGCTTTACTCTTCTACCCCGTCTGCTCGACGTCGCGTTCCCTCTGTTGCTGCTAACTTCTTCACTTCTCTCGGACCGATTCTTGGGTCCGCTGGTTCTGATGCTCCCCAAAGACAAAGTCAGCTTCCTGGTGGTAGGGAACGTGATACGCTATATAACATGGCGACAAATTGGATTAGATATCCCCTTAGGAATCCTCCACGTGTGATGGTTGATACGTTTTCTCAATTCAATGAGCCGACACAAAGATTTGTGTTTGAAGAAATGTGCAAACTCATACGTGATCAGTTATCAGTTGATGCGGCTGATGATGTGTTGGCTGCTCTAACTGACCTTCAGCTTCAGTTTGCAAGCGGAATAATGGTGGGTAGCAATGTTCGACGTGCTGTCGAGCAGTTGCTATCTTTTCGTCCTGCTATAATGCCTCGAGCATTGTGAGGGACTGACAGCAGCGCCTGGTCAGTTTCCTATGCGTGAAGTTCCACCAGTGTGGATGCCAGGTAACCCTGGTGCTGCCCCGCTGATTCTGCCACACTTCCAGAGGGTATGGATACACCTTCCATGGAAACGATCTGAAGTTTTGCAGGTGAAGCAATCCTTGCCTGACCCTCGCAAAAATCCTGCAGGGTACTATAAAGAATTGTCGCAGCTAGTGGATGCTACGATAATGAATCTTGCCGACATCGACATGTTGTTCGTCAATGTTGTACCTCAACCGGTTTGGGCGAAAATACGTCGCGAAGATCACGCAGCTGAGTTAGGTGGTGATTGGACTGCGCTTACAGCGGCTGACGGTTTGCAGGTTGGTGGGGCTAAGCCTGAGCAGTTAATTACGACTCTGCCTCAGAGGATTATTACTCTAATGAAGACTCTTATGCCATCAATGAAAGTTAACTGGGACAAACTGTCCGCTTGTAAGCAAAAGAAACGACGAGAGTGTCTCCGATTTCTTCACGAGATTTGAGGAGGCATTCATCGATCATAGTGGTCAGGATATGGGCACTGAGGGAGGTCAGAGATTGTTTGTGGACAAATTTGTGTCGAATTTGTTGCCTGACCTAAGCAACAAATTGAAGAATTCTGAGAGTGCGTGGGCTGTTTCTACTTCAGCCCAGATATTGGCAACGGCCCAATATTATGAGAATAGAGAGAAAGAGGAAAATGATCGTGCAGAGAAAAAGACGAAAGAACTCAAAACGAAAGTGTTGTTGCAACAAGCGTATCCTCCGTGCTCGAATCAGAATGATTCCCAACAGCGGAATCGATCGCAGTCACAGTCGAATAGGTCACAATCGCGAAATGACTCTTCTTCGCAGAGATCTATGCTTGGGTACAATCAGTGTGCCTATTGTAGGGGTGAGGGTCATTTGAAATTTGATTGCCCGGTTATGCGTGATCGAAATAGTGGAAATTCGTCTAGAGGAGGTCGTAGGGGTCCTCAACAGGCTTCACGAGGTAGAGGTCGTGGTGTCACGCAAAATCAAAATGATCGTTCTAATAATTCCTCTGATTCTAACAATTGTTTCGATCAGCGTGGATCATCGCAAGGCAGATCCGCACAGTACAATGTGGATGATTATTACGTCGATCAGGGTACTGACCACGGTAATTACTAGGACAGCCATAGACAAGGAGAGGGAGAAGTATCAGTTCCGGTTGATCAGAGAGGGCCTTACGTCGCAGTTGCCACCTCGGGCGTGGTTGAGCCTTTTCTGTTGGACATTGGTGCAGCGAAAAGTTCCATCATGCATTCGAAACTCCCTGGCGCACCTTTGTCTGGCTTAACAAATGTTTCCGTTGGATTCTCTGGCGCCCCTGTTAGCAATCCTGTTTCTCGCCCTTTGCCCCTTACAATTGGGCCACGCGAGCTGAAAGCTCCTTTGATTTTGACTACTGGTTGTGGTGAAAATCTTTTGGGCTTGGATTTGCTGAAACGACTGTATGCGACTTTGTATTGATCTCCTGATGGAGTCAAACTTACTTTGGGTGAGAGAGTTATCTCTCCTATGTACTTTTCCATCGATAAGCTCCCACCGGAATTGAGTTCTCTTCCTGCATCTTTGTGGGCAACAGGTCCCATGAAGTGGGCCTACTTGACATCTCCCCATATGTTGTTCAATTGAAATCAAATGTGCGGTTGCCACGTATTCCCCAGTATCGTATCTCCCTTGATGGTGAGTGAGCGTTGTTAGCGATCATCTATGATTTGATCGAACAGGATGTTATCGAGGAGACTCGGGGAAACGTGTGTAATAGCCCTGTGTTACCCATCTTGAAACGCACTGATCCATCTAAGCCTCCTGTTAATCGTTTTGTCATTGATTTACGGGAGGTGAACAAAATTGTGATTCCTCAGTTCCCTGTGGTGCCCGACATTACGGCTTTACTGACTCCGATTCCAGCATCTGCATCCTGGTTCTCGGTGATCGATCTGAAGAATGCTTTCTTTAGCATTCCGATTGCTGAGGAGAGTAGGGACCTTTACGGTTTCTCTCTAGGTGGCCGCAGCTTTAGGTTTAAACGCGCTCCTCAGGGCTACTGTGAGAGTCCATCGATATATAGCCAAGCCTTGAAAAGCCAACTTGATGCGTTTGTATTGCCGCCTGGTGCGGCCTTGATCCAATATGTCGATGACTTATTGGTGGCTGCGGACACTCAGGAAATTTTGAAAATTGCTACGGTGTCTCTGTTACAGCATCTCTGTGACTTACATCACAAGGTGTCACCTTCTAAATTGCAATATTGTTGCCAAGAAGTAACCTATCTAGGTCACTTATTGTCAAAGGAGGGAAGAAGGTTGACCCCAGAGAGAATTGCAGCGATCGCTCGAATAACTGTGCCAGCAACTCAGAGAGATGTGCGTGCTTTTTTAGGTATCACGTCATACTGCAGGCAATGGATTCCAAATTTTTCATTGCTAGCGAAACCATTGGTGGCTCTTACGTGCAAGGATGTTCCAACTCCTTTGCCATGGACGGAAGAGTGTCAGAAAAGTTTTTCTGAACTGCGTGATTTGTGGTGTTCGGCCCCTGTGTTAGGTACTCCTGACTACAGTAAGCCGTTTACACTATACGTTCACGAGAGAGAGGGTTATACGTTGAGTGTTTTGACGCAACAATTTGGTGGTAAGCAGCGTCCATGTGCATATTTTTCCTCGACCTTGGACCCAGTAGCTAGAGCATTGCCGAGTTGTTTGAGAGCAACAGCGGCAGCTGCGGTGTCCATCCGACAATCTGCGGGATTGGTCATGGATAATATGCTTACGGTGATGGTTCCGCATGCAGTTGACACTCTCTTGAATCGTACAAAAACTCAACATCTGACGAGTGCAAGGTTGTCTGGTTATGAGTTGACGCTTCTGGCAAGTCACATTCAAATAAAGCGCTGCAATGTCCTGAACCCGGCGACTTTGTTGCCAATTAATATGGAATCAGATGAGGTAGCACCACACGACTGCTACTTACGTACTGAGGAGGAAACAAAAGGTCGTGTGGACCTAAAAAACACTCCTTTGGAAGACCCTGATGGTACCTTGTATGTGGATGGCTCGTGTTTTAAGTTGCCGAATGGTGATGTGACGACTGCGTATGCTGTGGTAACGTTGGGTACGGTTGTGGAGACTGCGAGATTAAATCAGAATTCTGTACAGGCGGCAGAGCTGATTGCCTTGACCAGAGCGTGTGTTTTGTCGAAAGGGAAACGGGTGAATGTGTTTACAGACAGCCAGTATGCGTTTGGTGTTGCGCATAGTTTTGGACGATTGTGGAGAGAGAGAGGTTTTATGACATCGCATGGTACGAAGATCCAGCATGGACAGCTTGTGAATGATCTTTTGGATGCACTTACATTGCCCAAGCAGGTGGCGATTATTAAATGTAGTGCGCACCGTAAGGTGACGGATGATGTTGGTCGTGGTAACGCGTTTGCTGATGAGATTGCTAAGGAGACTGCAAGGAATCTTACAACTAGGATGTATGTGACGAGTTCGGTAAGGTGGCCTGCAGAAGCTGGTATGTGTGAAGACACTTTTGAGAGTGTGAAAACGATTCAGAACGAGGCCACCGAGACTGAAAAGACCAAGTGGAAAGAGAGTACGGGAAAGCTGGATGCGAATGGCTGTTGGATTGATTTGTCCGAGAATAAGAGGTGGATGTTGCCGGATGCATACGTACTAGCTGTTGTGACGATGGCACACGGCTTGTCACATATTAGTGCGAAAGGTATCAGTAAGTTGTTGTCCCCTGTATGGAAGAATGATGGTATTGCTAAGTGTGCTGAGAGATTGGTCAAGAATTGTATGATATGCATGATGTACAATCCTGGCAAGGGAACTCCTACACCCCCTGGCCACTTTGCTCCTCCTTCATGTCCCTTTGAGGTGATTCAGTTAGACTTCATCCATATGGAGCGATGCAATAACCTAAAATATGTTTTAGTTGTGGTTTGCGCATTCTCCCGATGGATCGAAGCCTACCCCCTTAAAGACAATACTGCCCTGTCCACAGCGAAAGTCCTACTGAAGGAGTACTTTCCTCGGTATGGAATGCCACGGATTGTATGGTCTGATAACGGAAGTGAGTTTGTGGGGAGCGTGATGAAGAGTGTGTGTAAGGGCCTTGGAATTACACAAAAATTCCATAGCGCCAACCATCCCCAGTCAGCAGGTTTAGTTGAAGGGTACAATGGTACTCTTAAACTAAAACTCGCAAAGATTCAGGCCACGACTGGTCTCCAGTGGCCTGACGCTTTGCCCTTAGCTCTTCTGTTAACTAGGGCGACTGTGCACTCTCGAGTAGGGCTTAGCCCATATGAGATTGTGTTCGGTCGTCCTGCCAATGTTTGGGGGGTCCCTAGACCCAGTGTGTTTTCTGATCTTGAGTACCCAATGTTGATCGATTATCTTCATGATCTGACTGCTAAACTGAGGTTAATTCACCAACAGGTCTTTGAAGCACTACCGATGCAGACGGAGGGTCCAGGCCACCAGCTCCAGCCCGGAGACTGGGTGGTTACGAGGAATTTTGGCCGAAAACGAAATCTTGAGCCAAGATTCATCGGACCCTACCAGGTGCTCCTTGCCACGAGAACTGCTGTTCGTTTGGAGGGTCGCAAGCACTGGGTGCACGCCACCCACACCAAAAAGGTACCTATACCTTTGCCAGCGGACTCGTGGGTGAGGAAGGGCATCGCTTCGTCTGAAGCTGAGGTTGTACCGAACTTTGTCCCATTCAGCGACGCTCAGCCTGTCGGAGATACCTCAGTGCAGCCGGACGATACTGTTGAACATTTGTCATCGGAGGACTCAAGATCTGAACAATTGTCTGGTCGACAGGATTTTGTTTCATCACCTGACCAACTGTTTGAAGATCAGACTCGTCCTGGGAGAAGCAGATATTTTCTTCGTTCCAACACTAGAGACAAATAAAAAATATTTTCGCTTTCTCCCCTGACATTCACGTTACCCCATTATCACTCTTCACTTAGAACATTTTTGAATAACTGCAATTTTCGTGAATTTTGTTTTTTCTGCATATGTGTATTTGTTTCCACAGCTAGGAGATTTTGTATATATTGTTTAATTACCTTACATCCGGGTGGACCGTAGGGCCGTGCGGGTACTTCCTTCTGGTTAGTAGGTCCTGACACTAGGTTGGAGACCGTCGATTCCTAGGAGTTCCTGGGGATTGACTATTGCTACACAGAACGAAGTGCGTCAAGAACGTTGCGGACGGTTTTAGTGGATGGCTTTCTCGAAGCTGTCGGAATTGGAAAAGACTCAATCTCAAAGATTCGAACTGCATAGAATTGCACGTACTAAATGCTTCATGTTTCAGGTGTTCCTTCTATTCCTAACTGTTTCTTCATTATTGGTGGGTGGGGTGTATTACATGATACAGTCATTAATGCCTTCTGCTTCACCTACCCCTTCTTCTGAACCTAAACCTACTTCCACTGTTTCCCCTCATTCCTTCCACATCTTACCACAACACGAGCAGGTTAGACGTGCGGAATTTATGAACAATTCCTTTGTTCAGCTCCTTCATCAGCATCAGTTGGTAATGAACACTACGAATTGTTGGGTGTGTGGGTTAATGCCACATACCACTGATAGGGGAATTCCGTACTTAGTCCTTCCTTACAGTTCCCAGGGTTCAGCTCGAGCATTCCAAACAATGTTTCGTAGCGCACTAGATTCTTACCCCCATCGAGAGCCACGCACTGCAGATCATGGTCCTGGCCCGTACCATAAGCCTTTGGCAAGAGCGATTGCCGATTTAGATAGGGATATCTTTGACGCATCGCTTATCCCAGAGGAGGAGGTGCAAGCATATCGAGATCTGAGTGAGGCTGAGTATAGCACGTCAGTGGGTGATCGGCAGCTTAAAAGCTCGTCTCCGATCTGGATCGTACCCCATCTCGGAAATTTCTGTCTGAAAGGCCTAGGCCGAAGTCCGCGAGCTCAGCTCGGGAGGAGTGCCTGTACCGAAACTTATGCTTTGCCGACGACCTCTTCCCCTGTTCTTCTGACTGCCAAGGGTACTTACTTTGTTTGTTACGACCGCGCATATACATGGTTGCCTCGTGACTTCTCAGGCACATGTTATATTGCGAATTTGTTGCCGCCGACCTTTACTGTTGAGTCGGATTATCACACGACCAGAGTTGTGAGAGGCGTGATTAGCGAAGAGGACACTGCCGGTCAAGAGGCAGGAGACTTCTTTAAGGGTTTCTTGCCGTTTTGGGGACCTATGATCAATAGTAGGAACCTGAGACAGTTGACTCGAGTGGTGGAATCGACCGCTAATATCACTGCGAGCGCCCTTGGCAACATCACAGCAGAGCTTCAGGCGGACAGGCTTATGACGTTACAAAATCGTATGGTTTTAGACGTTGTCTTAGCAGATAGAGGTGGAGTATGTAAGGTGATCCATTCGAGTTGCTGCATTTTCATTCCTGACAACGCTCCAACCGTTTATCAAGTCATCTCGAAGTTGCATAAGATCTCTGAGTCCATACACGTGGACGTAGGGGATTGGACGCTACTCGGATGGTTTTGGGGCCTGATGTCGACGTGGGGTTGGAAGATTCTGATGATCATTGGGGTTGTTGTAGCATTTTTGTTCACGTGTTGTCTTTGTGTGCAGTGTGGTCCTGTCTTATGTGGCCTCTGTGCTACGACGTGTATAAGGCGGCCGCCTGTTACCAAGGAAGCACTGATGGATAGAATAATGTTGCAGCAACATCTGGATGGTCTGATGAATATCGAAATCGATTCTGATTTTGACTAGTGCTTGCCTACATGAGGGCAAAAGGAGCTTCTGAGGTTCCGTGACAATTGTAAGTGGTGTTTTCGACTCGCACGAATATGGTCGAGTCTGGTATCTATGAACCGCAAATGACGAGTTTAGTGGGTGTACGCATTTTCGCTGTACTAGCCTGAACCGTTCGTTTGTTTCGTGGGTTTCTTCATCTGAACCCACGGGTTCCATTTTAGATATGGCATCCATTTTGTTTCTTGCCCTCAAGTAACCAGCGAACGGACGCTGTCCGCTTCGCGACCCTGGGTTTCCCAAACTCTGGCGGAAGACACGTGTTCCTTTGAGGGTGTCTTTATGATGAGGGGGATGACACTGTAGGGCAGATGGCCCCGCTCGAGGCTCATCTTGCCGTGCCGGTCTATTGTTTTAGTTGTGCATTTCATTAGGCACGTCCTTTTGATCCCTGCAATCGTGTTTCCTGACACCACCCTTTTTACACTTTCTCTGATCTGTTCGCTATCCTTCGTCTTCCTCTGCACCTGTTTCTGACTCTTCCTTGATTCGTTTACAGCCGAACGGAATGCACTAATGGTGGGAAGATGTACTTTTACAGTTGGGAACTGCCAAATGATTCTGTAATTATGTTCCGGGCCCTGAATACATGAAAGCGCCCCCCTATGATATTTACTGTGGGAACTGGGTTGTAACCTTTTGTTTGTCATGTTATCCTATGACGAAAAACTGCATAAAAAGAGCGATCCACAGATACAATTTGAAGCAGTCTCCTAGAACCTACACGTGTTGTACTTCTTGTGACTTCTGTGTTCCCTGCAGTAACTAAACCTCGAATCTTTGACGCCGAAGGAAGTGTCCCGTGTCTCTGTCATTTGTACGCCGGAACAGGTAACCCACGAAGGTTTCAGGTGTTATCCCTGGCACCGCTGGGTCTTAGAATAACCCAGTCCTTCAGAAAGATGCCTGCTATTCCAAGCCTTTCAGTGCTTTCAGCCTTGGTTCCCTCTGTGATACCAGCACTGTATACACTTGCTATGCCTGCTGGTTTGTGTGTTTCTCCGGTGTATATTACCAGCTTCTCCCCCTTTTCTTAAGAGTACAGAATAAACAAATGTATCAGAATAGTAGACACTTCTTGTCCCTGCTATTATTGAGTTCAGGTTCCCTAATGTCCATGAAGCCCTTTATGAATTATTCAGGTGTTAATGTGCAGTTCGTGTGTGTGGCAAATGGAAACTGAGATTCATTACAATGTTAAGCAGAGTTAGAAGCTAAGTGGTTCATGATCTTTTGAGAGCACTGTAGTGGTAAATGGAAAGCAGACACTGCCAATGTCCAGTGGTTAAACACGGAGTGCGTGCGTTAAACTAGGGGCCTCCGATGACACATATATCCAGGTTCACACACTGACATGCCCTTTAATCCACTGATATCAATGAATCTCTCATTCATTAGAAAACACAGAAAGCTCCCATAGCCTCACCACTGGGAAGCAGAAGTGGCCATGGCCAGTCCTGAGAGGAGAAGTATTTGCATCTGAAGAGGAATCTCTAGTGTGCAAGAATCACTGGTCACCCACCTATCTAAAATGATAATTCAGCTTACCACCGCAGCTGGTATCCGGCCGCTAACATCCAGCGTCCACTCTGGAAATTGCAAGGCCAGTGCTTGCTTCCTCGCCTCCTTCACCTGTTTATCGATGTCCTCTAGCTTCTCCCGCTTCTCCAGCGCCGCCTTCATCTCCTGCTTCAACTGGGCTAGCCTGGCATTGGCAAAAATAGGAACATTTCATCAACCACACTGCTTTCAGCTCAACCCCCAAAGAACCCAACACATAAATACATTAAACATGACCTCCCCAGGACTCCATTCCCACACTGCCACCAAATCTGAACTCTTAGGGGCACATTAGGATGGCGGGCCGGTGGGCCTAGCGGAACTCGGGACCGCCCGCCTAAAGGGTGGGGGTCCCGACATTGCCATTAGGATGAGCCCGCCACAGTGGCGGGCGCATTCCTCAATTTAACATTGTGGCGGGCGGTGCTCACTGCTCCGCCCGCCACAATGTTAAAAACAAAAGCAGGCCGTTGCACAATCGAAGCGGCAGGCACCGCGCGGTGCCTGCCTCTTCGATCATGCAAAGGCAAGGGGGTACCCCCCCCCCGTGTGCCACCCCCCTTTGGCCTTCACTCTGGGGGCTCACAGGGGGCCCCTAGAGTGAACACTGCATGCCTTTCCGTGGCGGCATTGCCGCCACGGTAAAGCATTGAAAAAAGCCCATTGTAATGTTGCGGGCGGTGTCTGACAGACACCGCCTGCATGTTACTCATTTTCAGCCCCGGCCGCAAGGCGACCGGGCGGAAAACAGGCGGACGGTATTTTGCACCGCCACCTTCCCCTCCGCCATCCTAATATGGCGGGGGGAATTGGGCTTGCGATGTCGGCGGTTTGCCTCCGCCAGGCCGGCGGTGGCCACCGCCAGCCTGGCGGAGGCAAACCGCCCGACATCGTAATGGACCCCTTAGTTTGATGCTCAGAATGTGTCCACTACTAACACAAGTACCATGAGTAACCATCTATGACTCCGCAAGTCTTGGAGCCCACATGCTGTAAGCACCAGATTTCCCTTCTTCAGTCCGGAGTTACCTTCAGGCCAGTACATTTGTAGACCTACTACTCAAGTTGCTCTTTGGTTTGCACATTGTTCTGCGTGTTTTCTTAGTCCCCTTTATACATTTTCCACTGTGATGCATTTTTTTGGGAAAAGCGTACATTTTAGTGCATTTTTTTGTTGTAAAAGAATTACAGCATTTACGATTTAAAATTTTTAGGTCTCGCACAGACATGCACGATTTGCGGTATGGACTTAAAGCTCTGCCAACTCTCCTCCATTCTTTTAAATTGGCTTCTGTCACTGTCCTTTGTTGCTTTTCATTTGTTAATAGGCCTATTAGTCCCTCCTTAGTACCTCTCTTATTACCTCCCACGAGGACTGGCACTTTTACATGGGTTGTTACTCAGTAAGTTTCATTTACGGTCTGTCTGCACTATTTTTTTAAACAAGATTATCCTACCTGCTGTTCCAAGCACACTTTTTGCTTCCTAGTTAACACACAGCATTTTTATTTTGCTCATCAGAGCGTTTGAAGGGCGCCTGCTGTGTTCCCTGCACTTAACAACTCCTGTCCCCACCCTGAATGTTTTAATAATTGTTGACATACTTTATCAGCGCTGCGCTGGTTTCACTTTTATGGTTGTGTATATCTCAGCTCTTCCCTCCCACTTTCTGTGCTCTCCTTCACCCCTCCCAATCAGGCAGCAGGTTCCAGCCTGCCTCACAGCAAAGGCTGGCCTCAGAGCAAAGGGCACTGCTGTTTGTGCCTGCCCTGCTCCTCACAGCTGCCCAGCTGGGGACTTGCTCTGATTTCCGGGAAGAACAGCTTACATGAGCTCTTTCTATGCGCTCTTAGGGGTCCATTTGGATGGCGTGCGGACTTTGTCCGCCCGCCATCCCGACGTAAAACGGGACCGCCCGCCATGAGGGCAGCGGTTCCTTGGGGGCCATTAGGATGCGCCCGCAACACTGGCGGGCGCATCCCGCATTTTTAACATTGCGGCGGGCGGTGCTAAAAGCACCGCCCGCTGCAATGCTAAAATTGCACATTGTGCACTTCAATGCACATCGTGATAGGCCCCATGCGGGCCTGTCACGTTGTACAGTGAAGTGCAGGGGGGTACCATAGGTACCCCCCATGTGCACCCCCCCGGAGTCCCTGGGGGCCCGCAACGGGCCACCCACAAGACATTCCTGCATTCTTTGAACGCTGCCACAGAAAAGCATGTCACCGCCTTCACCCTCGGGAGAATAACAACCCCGGACTATTAACATTTACTGCAGGGATTACAGACTCTGTCGTGTTGACTTTTCCAGCAACACGCATCGGGAGAATTATCACCCCTGATGTTTATCGTCCATCACAGTGAGTTTCCTGATCGTACCCCCAATTATTTTAGGACACCTCGTGTCACCACCTTTTTGTAACACTGAGATTACACATCTCATTACAGATACCAAGGAGCGGTGCCGGGTCCACTAGGATCGTTCATTGAGAGTTCCTTCCTAATGTAGGTACCTGTAAGGTCACCAACTTGAATATTTCGCCACATTATACTATATACGCTGAATCAATTTCATTACTTTTAGGTGCTCCTAACAACCTCCTTGTCCTGACGAAGACCCTACTTTGAGGAACCAATAACCCTTCATTAAACAGGGGTCGAAACGTTGACTACCACACACCCTCAAACCCATAGGAATTGAAGATATCAATTCATATGTACCTATGTGTTATGATTAGAGGGGAACTATGGACCGACATTAAGCTGTAAAGGTTCTACTGTATATAAATGCAACTGTGCCTATGTCACAACACCTTTACCCTGTCCCTCACTTATCCATTCACCCCCATTTCCCAAAAACCTTTTTTTTCTTCTCTTTTACACTGTGAGTACTGTAAATATTACATGCAATAAGAGTATACTTAAGTAGATACATGCTTTCAATTTGAAGAGCATCCAATGAATGTTTAACTTACTTAAGTAGATACATGTTTTGAATTTTAAGAACATCTAATGAATGTTTCAATTATGAAAATATAAACCTTTGTTCCTGATGAATAGAATTGGAACTGTTTTGTGGTGAACTGTTTGTTCTAAGTTAAAATTATATGCACTATTTTGACCCTTTCTCGAACGTACTGCGGTCAACTCCTTGACCGGACAGAAAAGCGGCGGACGGTCTTTCCGTCCGCCGAGGTCCCCCCTCCATAGTAATATGGCAGGGGGGAAATGGGTGGCGGAAGGGAAGGATGTCGGGCGGATCGCCACCGCCTGCATGGCGGTGGCGATCCGCCCGACATCCTAATGGGACCCTTAGTTTCTATCAGCGCAATGCCCTTTCAGAGCACCATGCTGGTTAGCTTTCACTCTCCCTGTCCCCCCACACCCTGCTCCTCTACCCACTCTCGCTTCTGTCCCTCCCCTCTCCCTTCCAGTGGGTCACGGGGCTTGCCTCATAGAGGAGCCTGGTGGAGGAAATGGAAGGATGTGCTGCTAGATGAGCATCATAAAAAAGGCCTGGTTTCTGTCAAGCACTGACGCCTTTCTTTCACATTCCATTCCAAATATTCTGTGGCACCAATGCACTTTGACATTTATACTGAGACAAGAGTAGAAAGTATATATGGAAAGTACACACTATGCTTTCCCTGCTTTGGATTCAACATGATGTAACTAAACTTGATTTTCATAACCTCCCTCCTATTTTATTGCTTCAAAAGACGCCTCTTCTAGAACATTTCTATTGTAGTTTTCATACATATATTTTATTTATTTTGCGCAATGTTTTTTGAGACTGTGCTTTGTAACAGGCGCGTTATGTAATATGCTGTTTCTCTTCTAACATGCAGAAGTGAAAGTTATCTGTGTTATTATATTTGTTATTTATTTTCCACATTATTGCTTTTGTTCGTGATGTGTAATAATAAATATGCTGTGAATTGATTTTTTTCAGTATTTATTATGGCTAAAATGTACTTTTGACAGTGTGCAATTATTTGTTTTACTACGAACAGTTGTAGGCAGATGAACTTTGATCCCTTGCTTCAAAGTCGGCACCTTTCTCCCTTTATTTTGCTGATGTTTTTATCGTCCTAATTCCATAATATACTGTTTCTTTGCTAAAATAAAACGTATTTCTACTCTAGTTTAGCTATAAATATATTCTTTATTCTGCGCAATGTGGGTTTGTCTGCGTGCTGTGTAAGGTGCGTGTTTTGTAACATGCTGTTTGTCTTTTATAACACCCAGTACTAAAAGTTATGTGTGTTATACTTACTATTTAGGTTACACTATATTGCTTTTCTTTGCGGTGTCATGCAGCTACATTATTTTTACACTTTTAATACCTAAAACAAATTTGTGTTGCACGTGTTTTTTGCCATCCACACTGTATAACTGCCTTACGTAGGGTTACACACTAAGGTATTGAAGTGATTTTAAATACCACCACTTAATCACATAATAGAGTTACATACATACAAAGTAATTAACATTTTTGGGCCCACTTAAACTTTAATCCCCAACCATAGAATCGTCCTCTTTGTCACTTATGCCACATCCACTCTACAATGACCTTTCTCTCACACATTCTGTTCCTTTTTTACAGCACATTCATTAACCTATCTCACCTGATCCCTTCCTTCTTTTCTGCCCTTACCCCTTCACACTTTCTCCTTTTAACATTTTCTCTTCCTCTCCTTTCCTAATTGCTCCCACTCTCTCCCTCACTTACTCCTATTTTGTCAGCCTCTTAGCCACTCTCGCCGCACTTTCTCTCTTCCTCCCATTCTCCTCCTCTTCCCTTCTCATCTGTTTTATCCCCTCCCTCTCTTACACTCCTCTCCCTAGGACACATTTAACAGTGAAATTAACTGTATTAAATGAGTCCTTAATTTTAGCCTGGTTTTCCAGTGTAATAGCAAAAAACAATCACCCAATAGTATTGAAAGTAATTTTACATAACACCACTTAATACTATAATACATTGTCTTACATACAAAAAGGAATAAATATTCTGGCTCTTAGGTTAAATAATGTTTTCTTTCATATTTAATGTACAACACTCTTTTTTTTTGGGGGGGGGGGGGGGAGGGGTTGGAAGGCCTTTTAAGTCAACAGTGCCCACATGGCATTCTTTCTTTTGTTTTCAAAACCAGAGCCATTAAGCATCCTGTTTCCCACTTGCATCAGAAGGGTTTTGATCATTATCAGCATCGCCATCCTTTCTATATGGTTAATTTGCACCCAGACAGTAAACAGAACATGTACTTTACCACATGCTGTTTCATTTCACAGTTTGTTGTGAACTTTCAGCCAATGGGCTAAATTATTTCCTTGCTGGATACATTAACATCCTGCTTTCAAAACACAATTGCACTTTACTATAGGTTTCTGCAAAATGTTTGTACCATCCATACTGCAAATATATTTATTTAACCCAAAGATATTACACTTTTTTTAAACATCACTTGAGGGCATAATACATTTTCACACAGTCAATCAATAACATTACAGGTTTTTCCCAAACACACATGCTGTTAGGCCACGCCACATTTGTTGTTGTAGGCTGCACAACATGTGCTTTGCTTGTGCAACCCCTGGTGCTGCAGAGTAAGCACTTTTTTTATTTTCAAATTGTCACCTTGCTCAATGAAGTGAGCATACGGCCGGTCCAGGATCAGTTCCTCACTTAAAATTCTTTCCTTTTGCCCCTTCTGGAACTATGAGACCCATGGGAGTTGGTGTGCATGCTGGCAGAGTGTACCGGCTAAAGATTCACTATAAAGTCAGGTAGGCACACTCTCAGGAACAGCAAAAAGTAGTCACAGTGTTGCAGGAAGCTGTTTATTCACACAACACGTCTTGGCTGCCCAGCAGCCTTGTCACATGTGCATACATCACCACATAGGTGTCCTTAAAAAAGCATGGTAGAACTAGAGAGAGGGACACAATGAAGTCTAATGTTTCGTCCATGTTGGAACATGGATCTAAAAGAGACCGTGAGAGTGGTACATGTCATGGTGACTGTATATCATGCCAAGTGTTAAAGTGACAAAGCCAAAAGCACTAACAAATATCAGCTTCCGCCTTCCTGAGGTAGTGCAAGATGGTCTGCTCAGTAACTGAATCGTGATAGGGTCCGTCCAGCACTCTTGTTTTTCGTTTGTTTTCTTTGTGGTTTAATCTTTTTCGTTGTTGTGCACCATTACCTAGTGTTTTAGTCTAGAAACACTTCTTGAATATATTGCGAAAAGTGAGACACTGGGAAATCCCAATGTCTAAGTGGTAACGTTCTGCACACTTTCACATGAACCACTTGGTTCTCCTCAGGTATACGTGTAAACCAAAATAATAATGATCCATACAGTTTTCCTTGTTTCAAAGATCTCTGTTTATTACTTCTTTATCATTCATCTGAATTCTTTCGTTTCCAGGACAGTTTTAATTATCATCTCCCATTTACCCAATGCATTTCGGGTCTATGGTGACCCTTCTTCGGGGGTCTCTATTGAAAAAATCAAGAAAAAGTTGCAATCAGCCCTTGAACCTAGGTGCATATATACTTTAACATTTATATATAATTTAACCCACTGTGTTCTCAAGTGCAAACAAACATCTGTAATTCACGGAATGTCCTTTTATAACGATCGTTATCACTATTTACACCAAAAATCCATGTTTGTATTGGCGCTAAAAATATGCCAAACACCAAAACCATGTTGAACATTCATAATGAAACACCCTGAAAGAAAAGCGTAATAGCCACGGTTTAACTACAGACTAGTTCTAAACAAAACAAACATTCTGCTCCTCTCTCGCGCTGTACTTACTGAGAAATGAAAACGTCCCTCGCTTGCGTACTGTCGGCCAATCCGCTACTTCCTAACAATCTGTGTACCGCTATTTAAAGCTCCATGTTCTTTGATTGGCTCAACTAGCGATCACGTGATCGCAACATCGGACTGTTTTACAGTCCTTATTTTATACTTAAACATATGCTAAAAAATGCAAAACTATAAGAATTATCTCTTTAGAAGGAATCTGTGCTGACAAACAAAAATTAAACCATAGTCGAAAATGATTCCGAGACATATTCACTCGATATTTTTAACAGTGCGGTATCATTCAACATTTACTGTTTGTTGTTTAGCAAGGCTATCTCATGTAAAATAAGAATCTGATAACATGTACTAATGAAAATAATAAGTAACAATGCAAATTAAAGCAACATGGTGTCGGCCATTTTAGGTAGGGGAGTTCTCACTGTGAGTGTCATGCAGGAAGATAAAGTCGGCTTTCCACAGTCTATTTACAAAAAGCAGGATAATTCTATCCTGTCATTCAGTCCATTTGGTTGTAAGCTGCCCATTTTCTTTATCCAGAAGTATTCTGATCTTAGTCTTGATTTGTGTGTGTCTTTCTCAGGGTGATGTTTGATGACTTCCAGTATTGTAAAACGTAATTGTGCTACATTATGTCCTGCTTCTAACCAATGTGTTGCCAATGTGGATTTCAAATTTTTCAGGCGGATATTACTTTTGTGCTCAGTTATTCTTACTTTTATTTTTCTCTCAGTCTGACCTATATACAGTTTTCCACATGGACACTTGATTCCATAGATAACATTCTTCGTATCACAGGTTCCTGAGTGTAACAAGGTCACCTTCTTGCCTGTCATACTGCTCAGTAACTGC
This sequence comes from Lissotriton vulgaris, assembly GCF_964263255.1. NCBI lineage: Eukaryota > Metazoa > Chordata > Amphibia > Caudata > Salamandridae > Lissotriton > Lissotriton vulgaris. Next base: position 338,321,252 of record NC_141687.1, on the reverse strand, counting down.
ACAGATGGCACTGCTGAATTTTTAAGAAGCATCTTGAGTGAAGATTCCATTTGGAATGTGGAATTAATGCAGTCCTGAGATCTCTTGAGATATGAAGTAATCAGGTGGTATTGTCAGTGATGTTCAGTCTTTCTGGATGCAGTGATTTAAAACCATACATCCAGAAGTTTTCTCTGCAATCCTGTAGTTCTTCCTTTAAGACATGTTCCACAGGGAAAATCTTCAAATCTGATAGGATATGATTCACAAGGTTAAAATGATTGGCTACAGGTTGGTCAAGTTTCTTATTAATTATTGCCGATTTGGGTTTTTTGAATCGTGCGCGGAGGTCATTCACTGTTTAGCCTACATATTATTTTTCACAGCTTTGGGGTTTGTACTGAATCACATAAATAATGCATGTTGAGCGACATGTAAGATGCTGTCTTATTACTAGTTATTGATAATGTTTGTAAAGGGTATTCAAATAGGATGTAACTTTTAGAGCCACAACATTGAATACCTGCATTTGTTACAGCTTTCTTAAGTTTAGCTCTTACAATAAGAGATCATAAATTGGGAGCTCTACGGCAAACAATGACTGGCATTTTTGGAAAAACCTTTTGCAATTTTTCACAATGAACATAAAGGGAAATTTTATTGGGATCACACGAACATGACCAGACGCGTTTCGTCTGCAGCCTTTTTCAATAGTCATACATATATACACGTATATACGAAACCGGCACCTCTGGATATACCCCTGTGTGGAGTGGAGTACGGCAGAGCGAGGAACAATCTTCAATTGGGCCCCATGTGGTATGTGAGATTCAGCGTGCTGCAAAAGAGATGCTTGAGTGCTCGTTTCTACTGAGTGACAGTCATTACTATAATGAACTTGTAGGAACACAAAGCCATACTCACTTTGGAGATGATAGCAAGGAATCACTGACAAAATTTCGACCTCCAAAATATCGACCTACAGAAATATCGAGTCTAAAATATCGAGGGCAAGAATATCGACATCCTATCTACAACATGGTAAGTATAAAAATATCGAAAAAATAATATAGATGTTAAAAATATCGATGTTAAAAATATCGTTTTTTTAAATTTAAAAATATAATTGTAAAATAAATTAAATAACACTAATACATATAATATACATAGTTATAAGTATCTAATAATGTTTAAACTTAATAAATAATACATATATAATAATAATATATTAATTAAATATGTACTGTAAATATATAATATATATGTTTTGAACAATATGTTGTAATAATTATTTTACTAACTTATAAATTATTAAAATATATTCTAATTTACTAATACATTTACAAACATAAAACAATAACATAAATAAAATGTACAAAACATAAAAAATTAAATATACTTTTAATATTTTTACAATTAATTATATAAAATGTTGGATAGCGTAGGGGTAAAAATTACTATTCCCACTCCAGAGAGTGCAACAGTAGGGAAAGCTTTGGATAGCGTAGAGGTAAAAATTACTATTCCCACTCCAGATAATGCAACAGTAGGGAAAGCGTTGGATAGCGTAGGAATATAAATTACTATTCCCACTCCAGAGAGTCCAACAGTATTGAAAGCGTTGGATAGCGTAGGAGTAAAAATTGCTATTCCCACTCCAGAGAGTGCAAAAGTAGGGAAAGCATTGGATAGCGTAGGGGTAAAAATTACTATTCCTACTCCAGAGAGTGCAACAGTAGGGAAAGCGTTGGATAGCGTAGGGGTCAAAATTACTATTCCCACTCCAGAGAGTGCAACAGTAGGGAAAGCATTGGATAGTGTAGGGGTAAAAATTACTATTCCAACTCCAGAGAGTGCAACAATAGGGAAAGCATTGGATAGCGTAGGAGTAAAAATCACTATTCCCACTCCAGAAAGTGCAACAGTAGGGAAAGCGTTGGATAGCAATAGTGGGAGTGGGAATAGTATTTTTTACCCCTACGCTATCCAACACTTTCCCTTCTGTTGCACTCACTAGAGTGGGAATAGTAATTTTTACCCCTACGCTACCCAACGCTTTCCCTACTGTTGCACTCTCTGGAGTGGGAATAGTAATTTTTACCCCTACGCTATCCAACGTTTACCCTACTGTTGCAGTTGCTGGAGTGGTAATAGTAAATGTTACCCTCCCGCTATCCTACAGTAAAAATATTGTATATTATTAATTAATATTATGTTAATATGTATATATGTGTTAAAAAACTAAATTGTATGTTTATTTATTTTTACTTAAAATAAATTATGTAATACTTTTAAAGTTATTTAAGTATTGTTAAGTATGTTTTAGTTAATTATAGTTATTTTTTAATTGATTTTAAATTACTTTTAAGACATTTAAAAAAAATCGATATTTTGATTAACTATATTTTTTTTCTCGATATTTTTGATTCAATATTTTTGTACTTACCTGTTTGTAGATAGGACTTCGATATTTTTGCTTTCAATATTTTTACTTCGATATTTTTAGTATTCTATATTTTTGTATTCTATATTTTGTCAGTGATCCATATATATATATATATATATATGCACTAATAAGCGTGATTTTGCACACATTTGGTTTTATGGGTATTTATACTAACATATTTTAACTCCATATCAAATAATTTTATAGAGTTTTTTTAAAACATAAGATATTTACATAACCTATGCGTCATATTGCACATATCAATCTTAGGCATTTATGCTGTCATAATTCTTCATCAAATACAAAGGAATACTGCGCTTTAAATTATCATGGCAAATATAATGAAAATGAGAATTAAGTCTCTTTACATATAATTATTAGCTATTTATTGCGTAATGTTGCACATTGTTTTATAATGCATTCATGCAGCAATATATATATAACTATATAAACCAGAACCTAGCGGATGTTTAAACTGGCGCTACTGATACATAAGAACATAAGGTCAACAGAAGTATTTTCTCACTGTTTATCATCACATGATTGTAATGGTTGAAAAAAATGAGTATTTAAACGTGCACCAAACTGCAGTGTCGCTATGTGATCAAGATTACTAGTTAACCGAAACGCGTCATGCCTGGAATACCATTTGAAAGAGCTAATAAATCTTCCCACTAAATACATCTGCTGCTTCGGGGTCCTTTGTCTGTTTGGTGTGGAAATCGCCGTGTGAACAGAAGGTGTCAAACGATATATATATATATATATATATATATATCTCCAAACAGGTTCCCTGGCGTCTCTCGCACTCGCACTTCCAGCTGGTCAATGCAATGCGTCAGAGAAAGAGGGGAATATGGACACCAATTGCCGTGATATTGCAGGTCTTTATTTTTCAAAGCCTCGTCAGACGCGTTTCGGATATCGGAGTATCCTTGTTCACTGGCGGAAACGCAGTCCGCTTTCTGTTTTTATACCATTGTGTCATGTGAAAAATAAACATGAAAGACAGACTAGTGGCACTTTTTCATTTACCAAACAGTTTTTGCACTTTGAGCTAGCCCGATGTATTATGACAATACATGTATTAATACCGCAGTGGTGATTTAAAACTTGTTATTTCTGCATGAATGCAAGTTCATTTAGTGAACCACAGCGAACAAGGGCAATATATAAAGATAAAATGAGAACCATCAAATTATGCTGATCAAATATCTTCATTTAAAATGTCATATAAAAATTTTATATATAACATACTTTAAGAAAATACCATATTTACAGTCAAGAATGTTCTATTTCTTGACAGATCATAAAATAATAACTGAATAAATTCATATGTTATTAAAAGCCATATCAGGTATTTTCAAGAACTGTACCAGTTTCAAAATGTGCAAAATTATCCACTGTATGTAAACAATATATTGGTCCACAGGAATCCTGTGATAAATGACCTTAAAGTGCCTCAGTGTTATAGTGCAAATAGATTAATTGTGCAAAATGTGCTAATGCTGTCATAAAATCAAGTGTGTGTCTGTAAAAAATATGTATATTAAAAAAGACAATATACATAATAAAAAACAGTGTCAAGGGAAAGGAATGTTAATAGCAGCATAAGAGGAAAAGTGATAAAAATATATGTATGTTAAATATTGCGACAACAATACTTGGACTGATTAGAGAAAGTTATGAAGGTCTTCTGTATTGTTGAGCCCTTTTGGATGTTTACTATCTAACTCTAAAATAATATATATATATATATATATACACACACACACACACACACGTGCACACATCTACAGCCAAGCACTCGAAATAAGACACAACGGCAGCAATTGGGACACGGGTAAAAACCATCTACAGGAGCTTGCTGCATTATTTAAATGGCGAAGCCTTGTGCATGTACAGCTCTTTCCTAAATTAAAGTAGGGCTGGAGCAGCCCTGATAGATTTTGTAATATTGTTTAAGGCCCTGGGTGCACAGATGGGAAAGGCCTTTCATTTTGATTTTTACAATTCTTATTCCGCAGTCTAATGGTGTCCTGGTCGTGCTGGCTTGTAAATGATGCCGCCGTTTTTGAAGATGATATGGGCCAGCAAGGGAAGCTAACTGAGTTCAATGAGGATGGGGGTGATGTGATCATATTTCTTCAGGCCCTGGAAGAGACATACTGCGACTTAGAAGGTTGCCTTTAAGGGGTGACAGTATGGAGTCTGGGTGAACATGGTGCGGGCATTACCATCATTCAGATGTGAGAGAACGAGGACTTGAAAAACAGTTCACAAGTCACTTTTGGAAGAAATTGTTTCACTTTCTTTAAAAGTGAAAAATGGTCCCATCACGTTTTTCTTGTGTTTCTTGATGGTGAGGTTGGTTTCCAGAGTAAATCAAAGTTACATGGCATTCAGTGGAAGTTGAGGTTCGAAGCCTTCAAGGTTCATGTCATTGAGCCAGGCATACCAGAATCAACTGCTGGCATGGTGTGAAACAAATTTATGTTCCAGAATGGGATGCCACCATATCTTTATAAATACCTTGTACATTTAAGAAAAACATGCCATACAAGCCTTGCAGAAATAACGGTCAAATAGCAGGGAAAGTGATTCCTTGTAGACCTTGTTTAGGACTCCTAGTCCTACGTTTCCTGTAAGGATTGGAAGTTCAGCTTATCGGAGGGGCAAATTTTACACAACAAACCGCCAATACTGGTAAAATTTATAAACTCAAGAGATCAATTAAAAATTACTGCTTATTCGAGCATTGAGGCAATTGTGGAGTGTTTATGTAGAGTACAGTGTTTAAACAATACCTCAAATAAATTAACAAATGGAAAATAGAACTCCCACAAAAATAAAACACTATTTATGTTCTTGATAACTGTTTTACACCTTCTATGTGCATCTCAATTGACAATTCAATTTTTTTCAACAACGACAATCTACTCACAAGTCAACTGAGGTTTAAGTTGCAGATCTTAAGACACATCCTATTTCCTGAATTATTTATTTGAAGCAGACTACAGTGGTGTGTTTACACTATACTAACCTATCTCAGGGAAAATAAATACATAAAATATAGCTTTAGAGCCCCCTACCGAGGGCTGTACTGGTTGAAGCAAAAGGGCTATCAGGCTGTTAGAGCATTCCACCCACTGAGAGTAGATTGTTGTAAATTAAAAAGGAAAAAACAGAAAGATTAATGTTGGAGCAGAAGGCCTACACCAGCCATTATTATCCCTGAGCCATTAGATTGCCTTTAATGGAGCTCCAAACATTCCATTGTTATAATTTTACTTCTCATTCACAAGGATCTGATTATTCTATATGTTTTGGAAACAACTGTAATACATGTCATACAATTGGCCTCAAAATAGTTGTTTGCAATGTGAGGAGGGATGCTCTTTGAACATTGCTTAATCAGGCCATTACTATTCCAATGTATCATTACCCCTCGAACATAGAAAGACCGTGACTCACGCCCTGGTCACCAGTGGACTCGACTACAGCAACGCACGCTATGCTGGAAAAAACAAAAACCTCACACACAAGCTACAGAACATCCAGAATGCCGCCGCAAGACTGGTCCTCAACCTGCCAAAACACTGCCACTTCTCCCAGCACCTGCGCACACTCCACTGGCTCCCCATCGAAGCTAGAGTCACCTTCAAGATGCTCACCAACGCTCACAAGGCCCTCCACAACACCGGACCAGCATACCTGAACAGGCGACTCAAATTCCACGCACCCCAAAGGGCCGCTCCTTCCTCGCGGCCAGAGCCTGGAACGCCCTCCCGCTCCACCTCAGAAAGACAACATCTCTCCCCATCTTCACAAGATGGGGAGAGATGGACTGGAACCTGCGAAACCCACCTCCCCCAGCGCCTTGAGACCCTTACAGGTGAGTAGTAGCGCTTAACAAGTGCGTGATTGATTGATTGATTGACTCAGCGCCTTCCAACCAATTTCAATAAAAAATTTCAACACAAACAGGTAGTGTTCAGTATGACTTGTTCATTGTGGTTATGTCATACAGAGGTGTGGAAGGTGTCCACCTGATTGAGTTCTAGGGGAGAGACCTTGAACGCAGGGGTATGGCTAGGATTACTGCTCCACAGAGAAGGCTTCTGAGCAAAAGGATTTAGTGAAGGGTTGAGAGTATTTTATGTGCACCCAAGGCATTAGACCGCAGTGTTTTCATTGCAGCTGACCAATGCACCTCATACCCAAATACTGGGGTAAGCTAATACATTGTTGTGAAAGAAAAAGTTGCCATTTGGCTGATTCTCATTGTTAGCCTCACTGAATTTCTGTGGAACAGGCTTGTGCGACTTGCACAGCCAAAACTTGGTAAAAACTCCTCGTAATGGTATTCTTGAAAGATGTGAACCTCCAAAGTGTTACTGCCAATACGCAGTGGCGGTGAGTCCATTGGGGGCTCTCAGGTGTTGCCCCACTAGCCACATCGCCTAAAGTCCTGCAAGCAAATGAAGCAATTCAATTTTCAACTCCTCCACTTTCGCATAGGCGCGCTGCAATCGGCAGCTGAAGGGGGTAGGGGCGTGGCTGGTGCAGCACTCAACGCCGGGGTTTGAGTGACAGTGTCAGACTGTCACTGACAGCGGAGCTTAGTGCGCATGTTTGGGCTTGGTCTGGTCATTTTTATGTCCAGCCCGTACATGCGCACTGTCAGCCACTACTATGCATTGAGTAGGAGAGCGAGGGAGGAGGGAACCCGAGAGGCTGTTGCAGCCCCACGGTCTCCTAGTGGGCGGGCCATATTGGTGCCCTAGCTAATCCTGGTGCTGCTTATGCAGTGTCTGGATTGGCTGACAGTGAGACACAGCCTGCGCAGTTTGAAGTTGTAAATCTCTGAATCCTGCTCCGGACGGATGGGCCCAGACCTGTTACTGCTCAAGAGCCCCGACCGGCCCAGGAACTGGACCAGGTACGTTTTTTTATGTTGCCCACCCAGAATTGCGAGCCACGACTGGGTGTGACTCATCTTCCACTAGTGGGCCCTCATTCAATATTCATGCCTGGCACCTGCTGGCGGTAATCCGACCAATGTGCTGTATTCGGAGCACGTTTGTTCTCCCGCAGGCTCATCTGCCCGGAGTGGTTTACCAAGATGATGAGCAGCATACTAACCACCCCGAAGGAGAGGCATGATTAGCGAAGAGCCCCGACGCATTAGCCCCTTCTCCCGCCTAGCTTTTCATAAAACATGCCCCCAAACCTGGAGCCCCGAATAAACTTCCAGACTGAGCGATCAGCTAGCTACCTGCAGGCTGTTGTATGCCAAACCTCCCTCAGAGGGCTATGATCAAACAGGAAGCTGGCGATATCTCTTGACTTCATTCAGGGAACATAGGAGGTTAGAAGGCAAGTGTATAAAAGTAGAGATTTGTTTATACACCGGCCTATTCTGGTACTTAACCTGTTTATTTACTATTGTTTTTGCTGTTTTTACACTTTTGCAAACTCGCTGTACTGAGCTGTGCCTGTGGAATTCTACCCTTAAAATGCCATTGTGCTGATTGAATAGATGCGATTTTCTTTGTCCCACCGCACTAGCAACTTCAGAAATTGCTTGGAATATATTTTACGCTATTTGCGTATCTTTCCCTGCTGTTTTTCCACCGGCGACTTGGAAAGATCTTTAAACTAGATATGTTTCCAGAGTGGTAGGAGTTTAAGAACAAGCATTTACAATGTTATGGTTTCGCCTTTGGAAAAGTTAGAGCTATTGGCATTGTAAATGACAAATTTTTTATTTATGTGTTGGTAGTAGTCTCTCAGTTCCAAGTTATGCAACAATTATTTACAACTAGCTTCACCTTGGTAATGTCCAACACAGTTAAATTCACCTGTGCAGTAAAACGGGGTGGGTAGAAGTGCAAAACTCTTCAGGTAGGATTCAACTATCTTGAGTTGGCAGGAACAAAATACAAATTGTACAGACACAGAATGCCAGCACCACCCTACAAACATTTGCCCAGGTGCTAGATTACAAGGGAGAAACAGGAAGCCATCCTCTGGACGAGCAATAACTATTAGGATAGTAACAGCAGCTGGAGCACATATATCGACTGGTTCATCCATAAAGGAGAATGACTCCGGAGATGGAGGGTAATTCTCAACTGACAACAGGGATAATCCTTCAATCCAAACAATGATGGACCAGAAGTTGATCCTTATGAGTTCAGATCTCATATCTTGAATAACAAATTATTATTGGGAAAGAAGGTCTGCAGAGAAGACTGGAAATAAAAAGACAACTTTTTACAATAGTAATTTACATAATTACAAAATAAGGAGCAGTCAGTACTCACTTGACAACGAAAATAAGTGTTTCATGTCTATTACAAACATTGAATGGTCTAAGTGTTCAAAGGTCAAACTTTGATTTTATTACACGCTCTAGATGGTTCTCTCTGGCAGCCTGAATAAGAACAAGCATTGGCAAAGTCCGTTTGTCTGCCCCATGCGAGATCTAATGACTGTCAATTAAAAAAATTGCCATGTTGTACAGCAGCGCTGCTGTTGTGAAGCATAGCTGATAGTATTTTTAACTTTCAACCATGCTGCGCAGCCACCGCACTGCTGTACAACATGGCTATAATACACATTGATAAAGCAAAATCGCTCTTGCATGTCTGAGAGCGGTTTGGCTTTCTCAACATTTATCTTGTAGCGGGAGGGGTTTGGGTGTGTCGGGGCAAGCAACAACGGGTGGTGGTGGATGTCGTGGGACAAGCAATAGCTGAGAGAGGTGTGTGCAGGGGGAAGCAACAATAAAAGTGCAAGCAACAATGAGCAAGCAACAAAGGGGCAAACAAAGACACAGTGAGGGGGCGTGAAAAGCAAAAATCAGCAAGCAACGATTTGGGAGGGGGAAGCAACAGCGACGAAGCAACCGGCAACGCAGGGGTGGGGGGGGTTGTAGTGTCTGGTGGGACACGTGCTAGTGTCCAGGAGATGGATGTTACACACTTTACACCCACCAATAACCCGGTTCACCGGACCCTGCTAATAAAAGGGGCCGGGTGCACATGCCCTGGGCCAATTGACCACCATACTCCGTGTCAGTGTGCTACTTTTAGCAGTATTTGGGCCTAGGGCAAGCAACTCAACAATGGCGACGAGGGGGGTTCACCCCCGTGTGTAACGTGGCAGCTGTTTTCACGGTTTGTCATGAAGGTAGTGCAGCCTGCTACTATACCCCCCCGCCTGCTGCCAGTGTGCAGGTGAAAGAGGGCACAGAGCAAGAAGACGGCACTCGCCATGTACATTGGCCCCCGATGATAATGCCTCAGCAGCCGCCACCTGCAGTAACCCAGTCCGTTGACCGGTGTGATCACATCAAGCAAGACCGCACGGTCAGAGACAGACACATCTGTGTAAAGGGGTAGCCGTCGCAGCTAGCACCTGCTGCCGACAGTTCTGCAAGTGGTGAGAGACTTCCCCAGTTCTTGGTAGTGCCTTCGAGGGCAGACAGAAGAATTATGCTGCCAGTACATGGGGCGAAGGGCCCGCAAGTGAGAAGAGAGTGCATCTAGACAGCAAGAGCCCTTGCATGTTGCCTGCCAGCCTGTTGTGCACCCCAGTATGTTCCAAAGTACGGCTGTAAAGGGGTGGTGTGATAGGTTTGAGCGAAAACCCGGAGCAGTGCCACAAGCTGAGGTGCCAGTTGGCAAAGCGAATTCTAAGCAGTGCTCTGATATGTCACATATCTGCTCAGGAATATGAAAGATGCCCTTCGTACGCACAGCTAACTGAGGCTGTGTGTGGCGGCCCCACCCGCTCAGGACTAGCCTGCTGGCAGTTTATGCCCCCACACAAAAGGCCCGGAGCATACCTCCGCAGCGAGTCTCCAGCTTGGGCCCCAGCACGATCTTCCACCACAGATAACCACGCAAACCCCGCATCAGCATCTCCACTAAGTGTCAAGGCCTGCGGTCTGAAGAGATACTCGTGCAGGCTAACACGACAGGCATCTGCAGCACCCAGGGAGTCGCTTCAAGTAATCGCTTGCAAAGACGAAGAAAAAACCTCCTCCTAAATACAGGCTGGTCCCGCTGCCAGGAAGAAGAAGGCCTGTGGCGCATCCACAGCCCTGTGCTGAAAACTACTATGACTCACCTACCCGCAGTTTAGAACGAACCGCAGGGAAGGGGTATGGTGACCAGCAAACCAAGTAAACGACAGCCCAAGGCCATAACACAATTCAGAGAAGCCTTCATCGGCATGTCCCACAGAGACAATAAAACAACTTAAGAGAAGAATCACCGCCAAGGCACGCAGCAAGGGAAAAGCTGCAGTGGCTTTCCTAAGTGGCAGCAGCACCACATGGTGTGACGTGCCGGAACCGCCTCAAAGTTAGAGACAAACTGGAACGGCCTCATTTAAAAACAAGTGCAAGAAAACTTCTTCAGTTACAGAAACCACATTCAGCGTAAGATCCAGGGAGCTATTTCTGGGTCCCCCGATGGCTTTACGGGCACATGGACAGCGGGGGGGGGAGGGGGCGGGAACGGGCACACGGACAGCGGGAGGGGGGCAGGTTAACGGGCACACGGACAGCGGGAGGGGGGGCGGGAACGGGATAAGAAACAAAACGAAAAAATTGCGATTACCTGCAAGAAAAGTGAAATGGCGCAGCCCACCCCTGCTCGGAGTAGGGAGCGGGTCGGGTCTGCGTCCTACCAGGGAGAGAGAGCAGCCTGGTGTGACGAAGGATGCCGGGCTGGAAAAAAAAATTACATCCGCCCACCGCCGCATGACGTGGCGGAATGGGGCGGAATGACTAAAAATCGCGGGAACGCCCACGAATCTGCTCGCAGAATGACGAGCAAATCTCTCTTCCAGTGGCTAGCCTCCATTTATGGAGCTAGCAAATGGAAAGAGAGGGCTGGACAACACACACATACTGTAAACATTAGATTTACAGGAGAGAGATTTTTAGGTCTCGCACCTTTTCTTTTTCGCAGAAATAGAAACCAGGGGTGAGTCCTTATGTCGCTGATCCAGTTCTTTCTCCAAAGGCTCTCTTCAGGCAGATGATTGGCTCTCAAGGAGGATTTCCAACAGTTCATGTGCAGCCCAATCATGTGACCTGCTCTCATGCACAAGCCTTCAAAGCCTCAGCCATTTGCTTCCCAACCAGCGCTGCAGGCTTATTCACGGCCGCAGGCCGTGACTTCAAAGGGTTCCCCTGCCCCGCCCCCTGCTTCACGGCCATCTGTTCCCCAGCACCTCCCCTCTCTCTCCCCTAATTATTCATTGCTGGCCGGCCGGCACATCTAGTTTTCAACGGCTTGATTGGTTGCTTTGCTAATGCTTGTTTTCTTTGCTGCTTGCATTTCCACATCTGGCAGCTTCCTTAATTTACCCGACCCCATTTTTTTATTTACGTTTAATTTATTAATAATTAAAACACGCTCAAATGATACAGCCCACGCTAAGGTTCGAACCCTGTTGTCCTACTCCAAAGTCAACAGCGTTATTTGTTGAGCCACCTCCTCGCACAGTTTGTTGTACTTGGTTTCAGATGTTACATTTGTTCATCTCAGCTGTGTTTTTTTTTTAATTGTTCTTCTCAGCCGTGTTTTTTTTTTTTAAATTGTATCTGTCTCCCCCTCAGTGTGTATTATTTTTTTTTATTTGTTTCTCCCCACCCCCACTCCGAGATTGTCGTTTACTTGTTATCTCCAGGCATTCTTTCCAGAGCTTCGTGTGAAACTAGTGACGTCTGAATATGATTTGGGTGCGTTGGTTCGCTTTAATGAAATAGACTCTGTGCCATTGTTAACGTCTTGTGCGTTGTCCTCGTTTGTCGAGGGCTGGGCTGAGCCCTTCTGATACCCCCGGCTGAAGGCGGGCTCCCATATGTGCTGATCGCTTAGCCTGTGACTGGTCTCTTCCCAGCGCGGTGGCCATTTCATATCCAGAGTGTGAAACTCTGGTGGTGCCTTTGAGCGTATACCTGGGCGCGTGCTTGACGGCCCTGGCTGTGTTTATTCTCCTCCCTGACACACAGCGCCATCTAGCGAGCTAGTCCATCTGTAAACAATGTTTTGGGTCAGCTCTCTGCTGCTAATGAGGGGAGCCTGCGGAGTCTGCCGATAATGACCTGTAGTCTTTCAGGTAGCGCAAACTCGAGCCTAAGGTATTCGAACGCTTTACAAATGCATCCGTTGCATTACAGACAGATTTTAGGCACGGAGAAATTAAGTGATGTGTCCAGAATCACAGGATGCTTGAGACTCCCGCCATATTCGAACCTGGTTCTCCAGCTTTAGGGTCTGCCGTTCTAGCCGTTAAGCCACACGATGACCGCATTAAGCTGTTTGGCACTGAACATGCAAACGGAGCGCAGCTTTTTGGTGATGCTTTCTGAGGATAAAGAGCCTCACTGTACCATTCATCACTCGCTTAGACTTTGTTGCTCATATTTAGGTTGTGTTCTTGCTGGTGGCAGTGATTAAAAATCGAGCAAAGTTAGTTTAATGCTCATCGGTCTACTGTATTAATTGAACGACTGGAGATGGTTTTAGGTCTAGGTCTAGGGTTTAGATTTAGCACTAAAAATGTCCCGCTCTTATAATTGCACTACACTCTGAGCTTGGAAGGGTTCTATTGATGTCATTTTTTCAATACGCTCATGCGCTTCCTAGGCACAGGCATTGTTTCTAAAGTGACTATATTTAGGGTAGTTTTCTTATATAACCACAATTTCTCGTGTAAAAAGTCTTCCTTTCAATTGGCTAATATGTCTTTCAATCCCTCCCTTTTCTTATTTCTTACCGCCCACAGAGCAGCGCCTAACTTGTGTTAATTTTCGCCCAGTGCGTTAAAGTGTTTGGTCTTGGAACCATAAGAATGTGCTGTGTAGGGGTGTGCGTGCGTGATTTAATTCAATATTCTGAAGAAAGCAAGTTGGGGTTCGTCACTTTTAGTGCAACAACATAACACCAGAGTTTCCATCGACGAGACACCGATTTGCAAAGAAAACATTAACATCTGCGTTTGAGAGGAAAAAGTTTCGCCTTTTTTGTGATTATTTTCGATATCTGCTGGGCACTGCGGGAAAAACTTATTTATGCAACACGACTGTATTCGGGCGGAGGTATTGTGGCTGCCTCCCAAAACGCCTCCAGGGTCCGACCAGGCACGAAGGTAGTGGCAGGTCGAATGCAATGTTTGGTAGGTGGAGTTAAACAGGACTTAACAAAAGTCGACATAAATATTTAACAGACACGCAGTTTTGGAAATCAAAACTACTGCCACACAAGACACTTTCTTTATGCACTGCCAGCTAAAATCAGGCTGTTAATAAAGGTGGCGTCTGGCCCACATGATAGGCACTTCAGCTTTGACAAACAGGTGAAAAGTGGATAATGTGTAGTGAAACTCCAGTTCAATTCCGCGCTGTCAGCTGGAGAAGCACGCACCCCTGACGTCATGAAGCGGCTGTGGTGTTTGTTGTGTTCCTGGCAAGCCTCAGGAATGTCTGGAAAACCCCCACTGCTGCGCACCTGAGCTGCCACTTCGAGTGATTATTTTTGTTGTTGATGTATTATTTATTAATATCCCCTTATGTAGTTTAATTTTTCCATATCAACCTTTTTTTATCTGCATTTAGTCGTTGAATTGTTTTCTATGCCCAAATCGTCAATCACAGAGTTTGATTTGTTGTTTTTCCCTGATCATTGCAATATGGGAGGGGTGGCTCACTGGTTAGAGGCGGCGGACCTGTAAGCAGAGAACACCCGACCCGGGACCAGGGTTCAATTCCCGACGCGGCAATGCGAAAGTTATAACTATTGGCATTGTAAATTAAAAAAAGCCATTAGTTTCGCTATTTTCAAAACCAACACATAAATAACAAATGTGTCATTTACAATACCAATAGCTCAAACTTTCCTAATGCGAGACCTATTGCATTGCAAATGCTTGTTAGACATTTAGCGAAGAGGGAGTACGGGCCGAGAAAAATGGAGAGGGGGACTGGGCACGGGTAAAATTAAGGAGATAATGGGAGAAAGAGACGAGGTGGGACTATTTGGGAAAAATTAGAAATGTTCAGATATCGGGAAGCTAAATAAGAAGCCACAATACGTTGCTTTTATAGCATCACTCTGCCATTGTTTGGGCCTCGAGGCAATGACTGCTATCGGAATGGGGCATTTCTGCTAAGACAGGGACTATTGCTTGCACTCACAAAGGAGTAAGAGCTCTTTGGGAGAAGGAGGGGAGTAGAAAGGTAATACTTATGAAGAAGAAGGAGGGAACGATAGGGGGAAGACATGGCAGGAGGCACACAGAGAGACAGAGCTGGGGAAAAGATAAGGCGGCGTTGGAGCATGTTGCATATGGGAAGTGCAGGAGAACGAAGTGCAGATACAAGGGGGGTCAGGGGCAGATAAAGGGCACCGGAATAACGGAAGTGACTCAGAAACCTCGAGAATTAGAAAAGGAAGGAAAATGGGGCAGGGGAAGGGCATCAAGAAAGGAGCTGACGAGGGGCGTGGCTGGCAGCCGAACATGGCGGCAGCATAGAGGACTAGCTCCGGCGGGGAAGCGACCTCTCCATCTATCCGCACGATAATCCGTGACTATTTGTTACCTCCAACGGCGGCACCGAACGCCCGGGACCGGGCGGGACTGGCGGCAGGTCTCCAGACGATAATCGAGCATTGAATGCCGGAGTTATCGTCGAAAGTTGAATCGACCGGAGCCTAGGCCCACCTCCGGGCCCTCAAGTGCTAGCTGAGTCCGACCGGAAGTGCAGCCTGCCTGGCAGCCGCAGACAGGAAGTGGTCGGTGCAGGAGCCCCACGCCCAGTAACGGTCCTGTCCTGCGTCATTCGACTCGCCCTCTCCAGCGACGTCTCATTGGAAGGGTGGCCGCAAACTACCGAAGCCACCGACCATACTTTGCCCGACACACCGTGCAGGAGTTTAACTCTCAACGACGGAGGTCCTTCCATCCGGCACCGGGAGCAGCGCGGCAACTGCCCGTCTACCTGGCACCCCACCGGACCGACGAACTGTATTCCCTCCGTGACCGAACGATGGCCGGGAAAGGTGTGAAAGGCGGCACAACCCAGACTCGTATTGACCGCTTCACCAACGACAGGACCGCTTCCCCTCCAGCGGAAGGAAAAACTCCCCCTGTGAAACCAGGCGAGTCCGGGGGGCCGAAGAAGGCGACACTGGACGATATCATGAAGGCTCTCACACAGGTCCAGGCAACGGTGGGCTGCATCTCAACAGAAATCACCCTAATCCGCGCTGACTTTCATAAAATGGCGGAAAAGGTAGGCTCTCTGGAGCTCGTCACGAAGTCGCTGGTGGAGGATGTCTCGGAACTGCAGACGGCCATGGAAGCGGTCATGGCCGAAAACAAGCACCTTAAGGACAAGCTCGACGACCAGGAGGGCCGCTCCAGGCGAAACAACGTACGCATTCTTGGCGTTCCGGAGTCAGAAGGTGTGAGGGCTACGGATCTCTATGTGGAGGAACTCATTAAGACCCATCTTCAACCCAAGGGCCTGTCGGCCTTCTTTTCTGTGGAGCGAGCCCATAGAGTCCCGGGTGGTCAACCGAAACCAGGGGTCACGCCGCGGCCTATCCTAGCGAGACTTTTTAACTTCCGTGACCGGGACATCATCCTGCAGGCGGCACGTGTCTCGCCGCCGGTGAAAATTCTTAACTCAACGGTGGCTTTCTTCCCGGATTACACGGCGGAAGTGGCCAGGCGGCGAAAGACATTCTTGGACATTAAAAGAGAACTTAGGAAACGGGAACTCCCATATTCTATGATCTTCCCAGCCAGGCTTCGGGTGGTGGCGGAAAACAGGACATGGTTTTTTGATGACCCAAGCACTGCGCGAGACTGGCTGGACGGCTGGCGTCCGGCTTCTCACTCTCGTCGCCCTGGACGGACTAAGACCGGCTCGCCTCACTCTGATTCCGCCGCTGCAGGGGCCGAGGGTACGAACAGTGGCAGAAGCTCTCCTATACGCGATGAAACTGCTTTGAGTCTGGAGGTGGACCCTTGACCACGTGTGTGCACTGTAAAAAGTTTGGTACTGTGGCTGGAACCGTCATGGACACTGGGCCGAGGGCCTCCGTGGAGGGAATGAGGGGCCGCTGATTCCGGAGCGCTCCTCACCCCCAACGAGCAAGTAACTGTGTGTTTTCTTTGGGGCGGGTTGAAGCACTCTGCTAGATTGGGGTGGCGGGCAGTTTGGAGTCCGTGTAGCAGGGAAGCAGGGAGGGTGGGGTTGTTGGGAATGGGGGGGTTGTGTTGGTTATTTAGTTTGAAATGTTTGGCTCAACTTCTTGTCTTGGAACTGCTGGTGTTCACGCTTGACCGTACTCCTTACACCGGGTATATTGCCTCTGCTCCTCGATCACTGTATCGGTACACTCACACGCTTAGTTACAATGGCTTGGGGTTTTCCCTATCTGTTATGCCTCCGCCCCGCCCTCTAGGGCACTCAACTGTACGATTGACCACAATATGGCGGATCCCCCGCGACCTGCTGTAGTAACGCATGACACTGGGGT
This sequence comes from Lissotriton vulgaris, assembly GCF_964263255.1. Classification (NCBI taxonomy): domain Eukaryota; kingdom Metazoa; phylum Chordata; class Amphibia; order Caudata; family Salamandridae; genus Lissotriton; species Lissotriton vulgaris. Next base: position 338,304,254 of record NC_141687.1, on the reverse strand, counting down.
GGGGGCGGTACCACCGCTTCGGGTTGTGTCCTGGAATGTGCGGGGGTTGGGTGATAAAGTGAAGAGAGGGCTGGTCCTACAATGTATTAAGAGACTGAACTGTGATATCGCCCTCCTCCAAGAGACACATTTGGTGGGGGTTGCCTCCAAAGCCCTGGATAGGCGAGGATATCGCATGCTGACACACTCAGACTTTACTTCGGGATCCCGGGGAACGGGGATATGGGTAAAAAGAACGTCACGTTTCATTCACCACTCCACAAAAACAGATCAACATGGCCGCTTCGCGGCGCTGTGTGGACAATGGGAGGGCGTGCCCGTCAACGTGGTGTCTGCGTACATCCCGCCGGCGCTACACTCATCGGCACTTCCGGCCCTGGGTAAATTTCTTTTGGAACTCCCGGAAGGGGATTTGTTAGTGGGCGGAGATTTCAATGCATTGGCTGATTCGGATATGGACAGGTTCCCGGCTCGCCCCCTTCCTACTGGCCCAACGAAATTTAGGGACTTCTTAGAGGCACAGGGTCTGGTAGACATTTGGAGGCAGCTTCACCCTACTGATCGCCACTATTCATACTATTCCTCCACTCATGCTTGCCTGTCGCGCATAGACTATTTCCTCACACTGGGGGGCGGTAAACTCACTTTTGACAATGTACACATCGCACCACGGGGTATTTCAGATCACTCTCCCCTGCTCGCCACACTGTCCTGCTCTACCACGGCCCGCATGCGTCTCTTTCCCATCTACCCTAGCTATCTTAAAACTCCCCCGATCCGAAAATCCCTTAAAACTGCCACTAAACTTTACTTCCAGGAGAACTCCGGGTCGGTGTCCTCGCCGACGGTTCTCTGGGAAGCATACAAGACGGTACTCAGGGGCCAGGCCATTTCGACCATAGCCGACCATAAACGCAAACAAAAACTGGAAATGGTCGAACTGGAACTGCAATTGGAACAAGCAAATGCGACTCACATGGCCACACCGTCAGAGGCCACCAGGCACGCGCTGACTCTCTGCCAGCTAAAACACGACGACTTTCTCCGCCGAAGGGTGTTAGAGCGGATCGAATCAACGGCATGCAGAGTTTATGATGTAGGCGACAAAGCCAACAAGTTGCTGGCTTGGTTGGACAAAAAACGGGATGGAGGCAGGCAAATCCTACAGTTGCAAGACCACGCGGGGACGCTTCACACGCACCCTCCCAAGATAGTTGACCTCCTGGCAGACCACTTTCAATCAGTTTACACCCCAGAAGTGGTGGTCACGCCGGAACAGGCAGAACTGGCGCTCCAAGAGATTGAGGTGGAGGGGCTAACGCCGGAGGCGCAAACCGAGCTGGAAGCGGATCTCACAGAGGAGGAACTCCGTATGGCGATAGGCGCACTGCATACGGGCAGAGCGCTGGGCCCGAACGGGATCCCAATCGAATGGTTCCAAACGATGTCCGACACACTGGGCCCACCGCTACTGGCCATGTTCGAGAACTGTCGTGAGTCAGGAACGCTGCCATTGGATCAGCGCCTGGCAACGATAGTAGCTATCCCAAAACCTGAGAAACCTCCAGAATGTTGTGCCTCCTACCGCCCGATCTCGCTACTCAATGCAGAGGCGAAGATCCTGGCGAAGGTGATCGCTAATCGACTGACCCCACACCTTGGCCAACTGATCCACCCGGACCAATCCGGCTTTATGCCCCACAGGAGTACAGCATTAAATCTCCGTAGAGTACACGGCGCGTTAGCGCGTGCACACTCCTTGACAGAGCCAGCAGCCATCTTGTCGCTGGACGCCAGGATGGCCTTCGACATGGTGGAGTGGCAGTACCTGTTCGCAGTCCTGCACCGGATGGGCTTCGGTCCGAAGTTCCTATCCTGGATCCGACTACTCTACACAGGCCCAGTAGCTCACGTAGCGGCCAATGGCCATATCTCTCGTGCGATCTCTTTGGCGCGTGGAACCCGCCAGGGCTGCCCCCTCTCCCCATTGCTGTTCGCGTTGGTCCTTGAACCCCTCGCGATCGTCCTCAGAACGACACCACTGTTGAAGGGCATCAGGTGGACGGAGACCTGGGAAGATAGGATATCATTATATGCGGATGATATGCTGGTGTACGTATCAGCACCCGAACTGAGTGTCCCGATTTTATTGGCGCTTTGTGACAAACACGGTGCGGCCTCTGGTTACACAATTAACTGGACGAAGTCAGTCCTTTATGTACTGAAGGGCCCTCGACCAGTCCTCCCGGAACACTGTCCGTTGGTGGTGACAGATGTTTCTTTCAAATATTTGGGTATCCATGTCACTAACGATATGACCGTCTTCACCAATCGAAATCTAGCGCCCCCCCTCCTCCGTTTGAAGGCAGACGTGCGGCACTGGTCGTCCCTGCCGCTCACACTTTTAGGCCGCGCTGCGCTGTTCAAAATGATGGCGCTCCCGCGCCTCCTATATGTCTTTGAGAATGCGCCTGTCGTGATTCCGCCCTCCTACTTCCAGAAGATTACCGCGATGGTTACCACTCTACTTTGGGGTGGGCGTCCCCCGAGGATAGCGCACCTCAAACTGAACCGCGGCTGGTACGATGGTGGCATTGCGCTACCGAACGTACAGCTTTATTATTGGGCATCCCAACTTAAGGTACTTAACCAATGGATCCATGCACCACACACTGACCCGGCGTACATGGCGGACAGGGCCCAACTCGGGACACAGAGTCTTCTGGCCCCCCTCTATAACCACAGTCTACTCAAGAACCTGATTGGCCCCACTAACCACACGATCACCCTATGGTACAGGGCACTCACCAAGCTACAGTGGAAGGGAGTCATTACGAAGCTTACCCCGCTTTGGGACACTAAAAAGCTGGGCTGCCTGAGGACCAGCAAAGGGTTCACCCAATGGGACAACATAGGCATTTCTACAGTGGGGGACCTCTGGACGTCCACTGGGGTGATACCATTCGAGCAACTTCAACAACAATATGAGCTGGGCCCCACGGAAACATATAGGTACGTCCAAATCAGGCACGCTCTCCTGGCGGTGTTGGAGCCGGGAACCACAATCCCGGAATCCTCGCCCCTAGAAGACCGGCTCCTCACGGAATACATGCAAACGAAAGCCACCTCACTCACCTACCGTAAATTGCTGAACAATCTCTCTGACCCCCTACAGACCCTGCGAGAAAAATGGGAGGATGAGTTGGGCGCTATGGATGAGACGGACTGGAACGCTGCTGTGGCATCCCCGAGAGAGGCTGGGGTTTCCGCAAGGTTCAGACTCATACAATTGAAAATACTGCACAGGACGTATTACACGAGGACCACCCTACACAAAATGCACAGGGCTGACTCCCCTCGTTGTCTTAGAGGATGTGGGGAGGATGGCACACTACTGCACACGTTGTGGGGCTGCCCTCTCATTGCCCGATACTGGCAACAGGTCATGCGCACGATTTCCCAGGCCCTTGACACCTCCCTCACACCCGAACCGCGCCTCTGTCTTTTGAATGTTTGGGAGGGCACTGATCTTAACCTCAGACAACAGCAGTGGGTTACAATTGGAACAATGATGGCTAAGCGTGATATGGCACAGAGGTGGGGGGTGGCTGAGTTACCTACCTTGTCGCTATGGTGTCAAAATATGGACAAACTGATGTTAACTGAACGAACTGTCTACAAAGTGAGAGCGAACCCAAGGAAATGGAACAGGGTGTGGGAGGCCTGGAATAGATATAGAGGGGACCTGTGCGACCCGCTTCAGGAGGCTGAAGACGAAGACTCGGAAGATGAGGAGGAGATGATTGGCTAACCTGTGGGCTGCCACGGGGCAAGACTAATAAGGTACTCATATCATGGGAACTCCTGCTCACGTTCTGCGGGGGGTGGAGGGGTTAGGCCTGGGTGGGGGGTCGGTGTGTTCTACTAGCGTCTTTGTTCTATATTGCTTCGCATCTAAGCACTATTATTGAGCCACTTTGTTTGGTTTGTTTTTCAACGTTTTATACATGAAACAGTTAACAAAAATGCTATTTAAAAAAAAAAAAAAAAAAAGTAAAACTTCATGACTCCGATACTTCTCTCCTAATGGTCTGCCGTATCATCCTCATCCTTTGCTGCCGGACCGGAGGGTTGTCGGCTAAATAGCTGTGTATTACTACGGGACATCCTGTTCCTTTCTCCTGTCATGATTACTGTGTAATTGTCTTGTTGTAAAATGGATGATGAACATCAATAAAAGTTTTTACACCAAAAAAAAAAAAAAAAAAAAAAAAAAGAAAGGAGCTGACGAGGTGGCACCTTGTTGTGCGAAAATGAATGAAACGGACAGAGATGGGTGAGACAAAGAGAGACATGCAAGGAAATGGCGGGGAATAAAGGAAAGAAATTGGAAGGAGAAAAGCTAAAGGAGGGGCGAGCTGGGAAGAGATGAGTTGAGGGAGGCAAGGGCCATGGGGCGGATACAAGAGGGCAGTGACGAGGAAGACATTAATCTAAAGGAACAGAAAATTCACCAGAGTTCATTACACTTGGATGTAGCACCATTACTAAAGATGATTCATACTTGTATGTGGTAAAACACTGATTTTGTGTTGAAAAACATTAACATTCTTATGTAATAATAACAACCCATTTTGTGCTGGACCTTGAAAGATTGCAACTGTTTATGATGTTACATAGCATGCCTTTACCACATAGAATTAAAATACTGGTCAAATATGCCCTCGATCATCCATTTGCCTCCTACTCACTATCATCAACCTTCCAATGGCACAGAGAGAGCTTATTGTACACTTGCCTTTTTCCTCAAGGCCTTTTTTCCATTACACACATTTTTCCCAAAGGGATTGAGCTTTCGGAATTGGGAACACGACAACAAAAAATCCTGTCCATTTTAATATCTTTCACGATTTTACACCTCTTTTGTGATAGACATATCCACAACAGTATGTGCTCAGCACTACTTGTTTTTTAATCTAGTGGACTTTTGTTTATTTATGTAGGTCTCAACACCACTGTTTTTCTTTTCCTAAAATGGTATCCGCTTTTCTATTTTTATGCCTATTTTTTGTAGACTTTAATAATAAGAAATGAAATCCCTGCCCTGTCCAGAAAATCCCGCAGTTGTATTCACTGAGCCGGGAACATTTCCTGCAAAGTTGAGAGACCAACGGCAGAAAACCTCAGGCTGGTAACACGTCTCTTCAAACAAAAAAACAGACTAGTTTGGATTTCGGCGGGAAGGTGGGACAGGCAACAAGCATTAAAAATGCAATAGGTCTCGGATTTATTTGAGTTAGAGCTAATAGCATTGTAAATGGCAATGTCTTTTCGCCATGTGTTATGGAGTGTATGCATGTGATGTGTAGTTGAATTATGTGGGTTGGATTGGAATTGTAGCAATAGTGGCATGCTGCGCTTTAGATGAATATGTTTAAAAGTAAAGTGCACCATACTGATATTGCTACAATAGGTAAATGTTAACAATTGATGTGTGCACTGATGGCTGGTGGTGTGTGTGCCTGTAGAAATTGTGCACTGATGGCTGGTGGTGTGTTTGCTTGGTGGAAGCTTGCACTGCTGGCTGGAGGTGTGTGCTTGATGGCTGGTGGTGTGTGTGCCTGGTAAAAGCGTGTACAAACGGCTGGAGGCGTGTGTGCCTGGTGAAAGCGTGCACTGATGTCTGGTGTTGTGTGCCTAGTGGAAGCCTGCACTGACAGCTGATGGTCTTTGTGCCCGGTGAAAGCGTGCACTGAAGGCTGGTGGTGTTTGTGCCCGGTGAAAGTGTGCAGTAATGGCTGGTGGTGTGTTTGTGTGTGTGTTTAGTTGTGTGTTTGATTGCGTGTGTGGTGGTGAGTGTGTGGTGGTGTGTGTGGTGGTGAGAGTGGTGTGTGTGTGTGTGGTCTTATATGTGTGGTGTTATGTGTGTGGTCTCATGTGTGTGGTCTTATGTGTGTGGTCTTATGTGTGTAGTCTTATGTGGTGTGTGTGTGTGTGTGTTTGGTTGTGTGTTTGATTGCGTGTGTGGTGGTGAGTGTGTGGTGGTGTGTGTGGTGGTGAGAGTGGTGTGTGTGTGTGTGGTCTTATGTGTGTGGTGTTATGTGTGTGGTCTCATGTGTGTGGTCTTATGTGTGTGGTCTTATGTGTGTAGTCTTATGTGTGTGGTCTTATGTGTGTGGTCTTATGTTTGTGGTCTTATGTGTGTCTTTTTATGTATGTGAATTTAGGTGTGTGGTCTTATGTGTGTGGTCTTATGTGTGTAGTCTTATCCTGCGCACTCACTCTCACTCTGCAGTCATTCTGCACTCAGTCTGCACTTATTCTGCACTCATTCTGCACTCACTCTCACTCTGCACTTATATTCTGCACTCATTCTGCACTCACTCACACGCTGCACTCACTCTGCACTCACTCTCACTCTGCACTCATTCTGCATTAACTCTGCACTCACTCTCACTCTGCACTCACTCTGCACTCACTCTCACTCTGCACTTACTCTCACTCTGCACTCATTCTGCACTCACTCAGCACTCACTCACACTCTGCACTCACTCTCACTCTGCACTCACTCTGCACTCACTCACACTCTGCAGCACTCACTCACTCTCTGCATCACTCACTCACTCTCTGCATCACTCACTCTCACTCTGCACTGACTCTGCACTCACTCACACTCTGCATCACTCACTCACACTCTGCAGCACTCACTCTCACTCTGCAGCACTCACTCTCACTCTGCAGCACTCACTCTCACTCTGCAGCACTCACTCTTACTCTGCAGCACTCACTCTCACTCTGCAGCACTCAGCTGCAAACCATAAACTCTGCACTCACTCAAACTCTGCAGCACTCACTCACACTCTGCAGCACTCACTCTCACTCTGCACTCATTCTCACTCTGCACTCTGCACTCATTCTCACTCTGTACTCGGCATTCTGAATCTGCACTCTGTATCTGCACTCTGAATCTGCAATCTGCACTCTGAATCTGCAATCTGCACTCTGATTCTGTACTCTGCACTCTGAATCTGCACTCTGCACTCTGAATCTGTACTCTGCACTCTGAATCTGCACTCTGCACTCTGAATCTGCACTCTGCACTCTGAATCTGCCCTCTGAATCTGCCCTCTGAATATGCAGTCTGCACTCTGAATCTGCAGTCTGCACTCTGAATCTGCAGTCTGCACTCTGAATCTGCAGTCTGCACTCTGAATCTGCACTCTGCACTCTAAATCTGCACCTGCACTCTGAATCTGCACTCTGCATTCTGAATCTGCACTCTGCACTCTGAATCTGCACTCTGCACTCTGAATCTGCACTCTGCACTCTGAATCTGCACACTGAATCTGCACTCTGCACTCTGAATCTGCACACTGATTCTGCACTCTGCACTCTGATTCTGCACTCTGCACTCTGATTCTGCACTCTGCACTCTGATTCTGCACTCTGCACTCTGAATCTGCACTCTGCACTCTGAATCTGCACTCTGCACTCTGAATTTGGAATCTGCACCCTGCACTCTGAATCTGCACTCTGCACTCTGAATCTGCACTCTGCACTCTGAATGTGCACTCTGCACTCTGCTTCTGCACTCTGATTCTGCACTCACTCTCACTCTGCACTCACTCTCACTCTGCACTCATTCTGCACTCACTCAGCACTCACTCACACTCTGCACTCGCTCTCACTCTGCACTCACTCTGCACTCACTCACACTCTGCAGCACTCACTCACACTCTGCATCACTCACTCACACTCTGCATCACTCACTCACACTCTGCATCACTCACTCTGCACTCACTCACACTCTGCATCACTCACTCACACTCTGCAGCACTCACTCTCACTCTGCACTCACTCTGCACTCACTCTCACTCTGCACTCACTCTCACTCTGCACTCATTCTGCACTCACTCAGCACTCACTCACACTCTGCACTCACTCTCACTCTGCACTCACTCATACTCTGCAGCACTCACTCACACTCTGCATCACTCACTCACACTCTGCATCACTCACTCTCACTCTGCACTCACTCTGCACTCACTCACACTCTGCATCACTCACTCACACTCTGCAGCACTCACTCTCAATCTGCACTCACTCTGCACTCACTCACACTCTGCAGCACTCACTCACACTTTGCATCACTCACTCACACTCTGCAGCACTCATTCACACTCTGCAGCACTCACTCTCACTCTGCAGCACTCACTCTCACTCTGCAGCACTCACTCTTACTCTGCAGCACTCACTCTCACTCTGCAGCACTCAGCTGCAAACCATAAACTCTGCACTCACTCAAACTCTGCAGCACTCACTCTCACTCTGCACTCATTCTCACTCTGCACTCTGCACTCATTCTCACTCTGCACTCGGCATTCTGAATCTGCACTCTGTATCTGCACTCTGAATCTGCAATCTGCACTCTGAATCTGCAATCTGCACTCTGATTCTGTACTCTGCACTCTGCACTCTGAATCTGCACTCTGCACTCTGAATCTGTACTCTGCACTCTGAATCTGCACTCTGCACTCTGAATCTGCACTCTGCACTCTGAATCTGCCCTCTGAATCTGCCCTCTGAATCTGCCCTCTGAATATGCAGTCTGCACTCTGAATCTGCAGTCTGCACTCTGAATCTGCAGTCTGCACTCTGAATCTGCACTCTGCACTCTAAATCTGCACCTGCACTCTGAATCTGCACTCTGCACTCTGAATCTGCACTCTGCACTCTGAATCTGCACTCTGCACTCTGAATCTGCACACTGAATCTGCACTCTGCACTCTGAATCTGCACACTGATTCTGCACTCTGCACTCTGATTCTGCACTCTGCACTCTGATTCTGCACTCTGCACTCTGATTCTGCACTCTGCACTCTGAATCTGCACTCTGCACTCTGAATCTGCACTCTGCACTCTGAATTTGGAATCTGCACCCTGCACTCTGAATCTGCACTCTGAATCTGCACTCTGCACTCTGAATGTGCACTCTGCACTCTGCTTCTGCACTCTGATTCTGCACTCACTCTCACTCTGCACTCACTCTCACTCTGCACTCATTCTGCACTCACTCAGCACTCACTCACACTCTGCACTCGCTCTCACTCTGCACTCACTCTGCACTCACTCACACTCTGCAGCACTCACTCACACTCTGCATCACTCACTCACACTCTGCATCACTCACTCTCACTCTGCACTCGCTCTGCACTCACTCACACTCTGCATCACTCACTCACACTCTGCAGCACTCACTCTCACTCTGCACTCACTCTCACTCTGCACTCACTCTCACTCTGCACTCATTCTGCACTCACTCAGCACTCACTCACACTCTGCACTCACTCTCACTCTGCACTCACTCTGCACTCACTCATACTCTGCAGCACTCACTCACACTCTGCATCACTCACTCACACTCTGCATCACTCACTCTCACTCTGCACTCACTCTGCACTCACTCACACTCTGCATCACTCACTCACACTCTGCAGCACTCACTCTCACTCTGCACTCACTCTGCACTCACTCACACTCTGCAGCACTCACTCACACTCTGCATCACTCACTCACACTCTGCAGCACTCACTCACACTCTGCAGCACTCACTCTCACTCTGCAGCACTCACTCTCACTCTGCAGCACTCACTCTTACTCTGCAGCACTCACTCTCACTCTGCAGCACTCAGCTGCAAACCATAAACTCTGCAGTCACTCAAACTCTGCAGCACTCACTCACACTCTGCAGCACTCACTCTCACTCTGCACTCATTCTCACTCTGCACTCTGCACTCATTCTCACTCTGCACTCGGCATTCTGAATCTGCACTCTATATCTGCACTCTGAATCTGCAATCTGCACTCTGAATCTGCAATCTGCACTCTGATTCTGTACTCTGCACTCTGCACTCTGAATCTGCACTCTGCACTCTGAATCTGTACTCTGCACTCTGAATCTGCACTCTGCACTCTGAATCTGCACTCTGCACTCTGAATCTGCCCTCTGAATCTGCCCTCTGGATCTGCCCTCTGAATATGCAGTCTGCACTCTGAATCTGCAGTCTGCACTCTGAATCTGCAGTCTGCACTCTGAATCTGCAGTCTGCACTCTGAATCTGCACTCTGCACTCTAAATCTGCACCTGCACTCTGAATCTGCACTCTGCATTCTGAATCTGCACTCTGCACTCCGAATCTGCACTCTGCACTCTGAATCTGCACTCTGCACTCTGAATCTGCACACTGAATCTGCACTCTGCACTCTGAATCTGCACACTGATTCTGCACTCTGCACTCTGATTCTGCACTCTGCACTCTGATTCTGCACTCTGCACTCTGAATCTGCACTCTGCACTCTGAATCTGCACTCTGCACTCTGAATTTGGAATCTGCACCCTGCACTCTGAATCTGCACTCTGCACTCTGAATCTGCACTCTGCACTCTGAATGTGCACTCTGCACTCTGCTTCTGCACTCTGATTCTGCACTCACTCTCACTCTGCACTCACTCTCACTCTGCACTCATTCTGCACTCACTCAGCACTCACTCACACTCTGCACTCGCTCTCACTCTGCACTCACTCTGCACTCACTCACACTCTGCAGCACTCACTCACACTCTGCATCACTCACTCACACTCTGCATCACTCACTCTCACTCTGCACTCGCTCTGCACTCACTCACACTCTGCATCACTCACTCACACTCTGCAGCACTCACTCTCACTCTGCACTCACTCTCACTCTGCACTCACTCTCACTCTGCACTCATTCTGCACTCACTCAGCACTCACTCACACTCTGCACTCACTCTCACTCTGCACTCACTCTGCACTCACTCATACTCTGCAGCACTCACTCACACTCTGCATCACTCACTCACACTCTGCATCACTCACTCTCACTCTGCACTCACTCTGCACTCACTCACACTCTGCATCACTCACTCACACTCTGCAGCACTCACTCTCACTCTGCACTCACTCTGCACTCACTCACACTCTGCAGCACTCACTCACACTCTGCATCACTCACTCACACTCTGCAGCACTCACTCACACTCTGCAGCACTCACTCTCACTCTGCAGCACTCACTCTCACTCTGCAGCACTCACTCTTACTCTGCAGCACTCACTCTCACTCTGCAGCACTCAGCTGCAAACCATAAACTCTGCAGTCACTCAAACTCTGCAGCACTCACTCACACTCTGCAGCACTCACTCTCACTCTGCACTCATTCTCACTCTGCACTCTGCACTCATTCTCACTCTGCACTCGGCATTCTGAATCTGCACTCTATATCTGCACTCTGAATCTGCAATCTGCACTCTGAATCTGCAATCTGCACTCTGATTCTGTACTCTGCACTCTGCACTCTGAATCTGCACTCTGCACTCTGAATCTGTACTCTGCACTCTGAATCTGCACTCTGCACTCTGAATCTGCACTCTGCACTCTGAATCTGCCCTCTGAATCTGCCCTCTGGATCTGCCCTCTGAATATGCAGTCTGCACTCTGAATCTGCAGTCTGCACTCTGAATCTGCAGTCTGCACTCTGAATCTGCAGTCTGCACTCTGAATCTGCACTCTGCACTCTAAATCTGCACCTGCACTCTGAATCTGCACTCTGCATTCTGAATCTGCACTCTGCACTCCGAATCTGCACTCTGCACTCTGAATCTGCACTCTGCACTCTGAATCTGCACACTGAATCTGCACTCTGCACTCTGAATCTGCACACTGATTCTGCACTCTGCACTCTGATTCTGCACTCTGCACTCTGATTCTGCACTCTGCACTCTGAATCTGCACTCTGCACTCTGAATCTGCACTCTGCACTCTGAATTTGGAATCTGCACCCTGCACTCTGAATCTGCACTCTGCACTCTGAATCTGCACTCTGCACTCTGAATGTGCACTCTGCACTCTGCTTCTGCACTCTGATTCTGCACTCACTCTCACTCTGCACTCACTCTCACTCTGCACTCATTCTGCACTCACTCAGCACTCACTCACACTCTGCACTCGCTCTCACTCTGCACTCACTCTGCACTCACTCACACTCTGCAGCACTCACTCACACTCTGCATCACTCACTCACACTCTGCATCACTCACTCTCACTCTGCACTCGCTCTGCACTCACTCACACTCTGCATCACTCACTCACACTCTGCAGCACTCACTCTCACTCTGCACTCACTCTGCACTCACTCTCACTCTGCACTCACTCTCACTCTGCACTCATTCTGCACTCACTCAGCACTCACTCACACTCTGCACTCACTCTCACTCTGCAATCACTCTGCACTCACTCATACTCTGCAGCACTCACTCACACTCTGCATCACTCACTCACACTCTGCATCACTCACTCTCACTCTGCACTCGCTCTGCACTCACTCACACTCTGCATCACTCACTCACACTCTGCAGCACTCACTCTCACTCTGCACTCACTCTGCACTCACTCTCACTCTGCACTCACTCTCACTCTGCACTCATTCTGCACTCACTCAGCACTCACTCACACTCTGCACTCACTCTCACTCTGCACTCACTCTGCACTCACTCATACTCTGCAGCACTCACTCACACTCTGCATCACTCACTCACACTCTGCATCACTCACTCTCACTCTGCACTCACTCTGCACTCACTCACACTCTGCATCACTCACTCACACTCTGCAGCACTCACTCTCACTCTGCACTCACTCTGCACTCACTCACACTCTGCAGCACTCACTCACACTCTGCATCACTCACTCACACTCTGCAGCACTCACTCACACTCTGCAGCACTCACTCTCACTCTGCAGCACTCACTCTCACTCTGCAGCACTCACTCTTACTCTGCAGCACTCACTCTCACTCTGCAGCACTCAGCTGCAAACCATAAACTCTGCACTCACTCAAACTCTGCAGCACTCACTCACACTCTGCAGCACTCACTCTCACTCTGCACTCATTCTCACTCTGCACTCTGCACTCATTCTCACTCTGCACTCGGCATTCTGAATCTGCACTCTGTATCTGCACTCTGAATCTGCACTCTGAATCTGCAATCTGCACTCTGATTCTGTACTCTGCACTCTGCACTCTGAATCTGCACTCTGCACTCTGAATCTGTACTCTGCACTCTGAATCTGCACTCTGCACTCTGAATCTGCACTCTGCACTCTGAATCTGCCCTCTGAATCTGCCCTCTGGATCTGCCCTCTGAATATGCAGTCTGCACTCTGAATCTGCAGTCTGCACTCTGAATCTGCAGTCTGCACTCTGAATCTGCAGTCTGCACTCTGAATCTGCACTCTGCACTCTAAATCTGCACCTGCACTCTGAATCTGCACTCTGCATTCTGAATCTGCACTCTGCACTCCGAATCTGCACTCTGCACTCTGAATCTGCACTCTGCACTCTGAATCTGCACACTGAATCTGCACTCTGCACTCTGAATCTGCACACTGATTCTGCACTCTGCACTCTGATTCTGCACTCTGCACTCTGATTCTGCACTCTGCACTCTGAATCTGCACTCTGCACTCTGCACTCTGAATTTGGAATCTGCACCCTGCACTCTGAATCTGCACTCTGCACTCTGAATCTGCACTCTGCACTCTGAATGTGCACTCTGCACTCTGCTTCTGCACTCTGATTCTGCACTCACTCTCACTCTGCACTCATTCTGCACTCACTCAGCACTCACTCACACTCTGCACTCGCTCTCACTCTGCACTCACTCTGCACTCACTCACACTCTGCAGCACTCACTCACACTCTGCATCACTCACTCACACTCTGCATCACTCACTCTCACTCTGCACTCGCTCTGCACTCACTCACACTCTGCATCACTCACTCACACTCTGCAGCACTCACTCTCACTCTGCACTCACTCTGCACTCACTCTCACTCTGCACTCACTCTCACTCTGCACTCATTCTGCACTCACTCAGCACTCACTCACACTCTGCACTCACTCTCACTCTGCACTCACTCTGCACTCACTCATACTCTGCAGCACTCACTCACACTCTGCATCACTCACTCACACTCTGCATCACTCACTCTCACTCTGGACTCACTCTGCACTCACTCACACTCTGCAGCACTCACTCACACTCTGCATCACTCACTCACACTCTGCAGCACTCACTCTCACTCTGCAGCACTCACTCTCACTCTGCAGCACTCACTCTTACTCTGCAGCACTCACTCACACTCTGCATCACTCACTCACACTCTGCAGCACTCACTCTCACTCTGCAGCACTCACTCTCACTCTGCAGCACTCACTCTTACTCTGCAGCACTCACTCACACTCTGCAGCACTCACTCACACTCTGCACTCATTCTCACTCTGCACTCATTCTCACTCTGCACTCGGCACTCTGAATCTGCACTCTGTATCTGCACTCTGAATCTGAAATCTGCACTCTGAATCTGCGTTCTGCACTCTGAATCTGTACTCTGCACTCTGAATCTGCACTCTGCACTCTGAATCTGTACTCTGCACTCTGCACTCTGAATCTGTACTCTGAATCTGCAATCTGCACTCTGAATCTGCCCTCTGAATCTGCCCTCTGAATCTGCCCTCTGAATCTGCAGTCTGCACTCTGAATCTGCAGTCTGCACTCTGAATCTGCAGTCTGCACTCTGAATCTGCACTCTGCACTCTAAATCTGCACCTGCACTCTGAATCTGCACTCTGTACTCTGAATCTGCACTCTGCACTCTGAATCTGCACTCTGCACTCTGAATCTGCACTCTGCACTCGCTCTGCACTCACTCACTCACACTCTGCATCACTCACTCACACTCTGCAGCACTCACTCTCACTCTGCACTCACTCTCACTCTGCACTCACTCTGCACTCATTCTGCACTCACTCAGCACTCACTCACACTCTGCACTCACTCTCACTCTGCACTCACTCTGCACTCACTCATACTCTGCAGCACTCACTCACACTCTGCATCACTCACTCACACTCTGCATCACTCACTCTCACTCTGCACTCACTCTGCACTCACTCACACTCTGCATCACTCACTCACACTCTGCAGCACTCACTCTCACTCTGCACTCACTCTGCACTCACTCACACTCTGCAGCACTCACTCACACTCTGCATCACTCACTCACACTCTGCAGCACTCACTCACACTCTGCAGCACTCACTCTCACTCTGCAGCACTCACTCTTACTCTGCAGCACTCACTCTCACTCTGCAGCACTCAGCTGCAAACCATAAACTCTGCACTCACTCAAACTCTGCAGCACTCACTCACACTCTGCAGCACTCACTCTCACTCTGCACTCATTCTCACTCTGCACTCGGCATTCTGAATCTGCACTCTGTATCTGCACTCTGAATCTGCAATCTGCACTCTGAATCTGCAATCTGCACTCTGATTCTGTACTCTGCACTCTGCACTCTGAATCTGCACTCTGCACTCTGAATCTGTACTCTGCACTCTGAATCTGCACTCTGCACTCTGAATCTGCACTCTGCACTCTGAATCTGCCCTCTGAATCTGCCCTCTGAATATGCCCTCTGAATATGCAGTCTTCACTCTGAATCTGCAGTCTGCACTCTGAATCTGCAGTCTGCACTCTGAATCTGCAGTCTGCACTCTGAATCTGCACTCTGCACTCTAAATCTGCACCTGCACTCTGAATCTGCACTCTGCATTCTGAATCTGCACTCCGAATCTGCACTCTGCACTCTGAATCTGCACTCTGCACTCTGAATCTGCACACTGAATCTGCACTCTGCACTCTGAATCTGCACACTGATTCTGCACTCTGCACTCTGATTCTGCACTCTGCACTCTGATTCTGCACTCTGCACTCTGAATCTGCACTCTGCACTCTGAATCTGCACTCTGCACTCTGAATTTGGAATCTGCACCCTGCACTCTGAATCTGCACTCTGCACTCTGAATCTGCACTCTGCACTCTGAATGTGCACTCTGCACTCTGCTTCTGCACTCTGATTCTGCACTCACTCTCACTCTGCACTCACTCTCACTCTGCACTCATTCTGCACTCACTCAGCACTCACTCACACTCTGCACTCGCTCTCACTCTGCACTCACTCTGCACTCACTCACACTCTGCAGCACTCACTCACACTCTGCATCACTCACTCACGCTCTGCATCACTCACTCTCACTCTGCACTCGCTCTGCACTCACTCACACTCTGCATCACTCACTCACACTCTGCAGCACTCACTCTCACTCTGCACTCACTCTGCACTCACTCTCACTCTGCACTCACTCTCACTCTGCACTCATTCTGCACTCACTCAGCACTCACTCACACTCTGCACTCACTCTCACTCTGCACTCACTCTGCACTCACTCATACTCTGCAGCACTCACTCACACTCTGCATCACTCACACTCTGCATCACTCACTCTCACTCTGCACTCACTCTGCACTCACTCACACTCTGCATCACTCACTCACACTCTGCAGCACTCACTCTCACTCTGCACTCACTCTGCACTCACTCACACTCTGCAGCACTCACTCACACTCTGCATCACTCACTCACACTCTGCAGCACTCACTCTCACTCTGCAGCACTCACTCTCACTCTGCAGCACTCACTCTTACTCTGCAGCACTCACTCTCACTCTGCAGCACTCAGCTGCAAACCATAAACTCTGCACTCACTCAAACTCTGCAGCACTCACTCACACTCTGCAGCACTCACTCACACTCTGCACTCATTCTCACTCTGCACTCATTCTCACTCTGCACTCGGCACTCTGAATCTGCACTCTGTATCTGCACTCTGAATCTGAAATCTGCACTCTGAATCTGCGTTCTGCACTCTGAATCTGTACTCTGCACTCTGAATCTGCACTCTGCACTCTGAATCTGTACTCTGCACTCTGCACTCTGAATCTGTACTCTGAATCTGCAATCTGCACTCTGAATCTGCCCTCTGAATCTGCCCTCTGAATCTGCAGTCTGCACTCTGAATCTGCAGTCTGCACTCTGAATCTGCAGTCTGCACTCTGAATCTGCACTCTGCACTCTAAATCTGCACCTGCACTCTGAATCTGCACTCTGTACTCTGAATCTGCACTCTGCACTCTGAATCTGCACTCTGCACTCTGAATCTGCACTCTGCACTCTGAATCTGCACACTGATTCTGCACTCTGCACTCTGATTCTGCACTCTGCACTCTGATTCTGCACTCTGCACTCTGAATCTGCACTCTGAATCTGCACTCTGAATTCTGAATCTGCACTCTGCACTCTGAATCTGCACTCTTCACTCTGAATCTGCACTCTGCACTCTGAATCTGCACTCTGAATCTGCACTCTGCACTCTGATTCTGCACTCTGATTCTGCACTCTGATTCTGCACTCTGATTCTGCACTCTGAATCTGCACTCTGCATCTGCACTCTGAAACTGCACTCTGCACTCTGAATCTGCACTCGGCACTCTGAATCTGCACTCTGCACTCTGAATCTGCACTCTGAATCTGCACTCTGCACTCTGAATCTGCACTCTGAATCTGCACTCTGAATCTGCACTGTTAGACGGACCGGGAGGGTCGGCCGAGATTACGGGGAGAGGTCTCCAGGGAGAGCCGTCTCCAACGACTGTACAGACAAGTAACTTCCCCCCCACAGACGGACGCCACACAAGACTGAAGGTTAACAAGACTTTATATGCAATTCTTAGGTGACGTTGGTATGATACAAGGAGGTCTGGACTCAGGGGTCCCCTCGATTCTAGTCTTTGGTTGAGGAGAGGGGTAGCGGGACAGTCTTTAGTTACAAATGAGTACAAAATAGCTCTCAATCCTCGAGCTCGGCGTTCTAGATGATCGGGCCGTGGAGGAGCCAAGCAGGTCCCGAGATGGACGAAGGAAGGATGACGGTCCGCGGCGGAGCCTGCAGGTCCCGGTGAAAGATGACGGTTACAACGGTCCGCGGCCACGCCAGCAGATCCCGACGACGATGAAGGATGAAGGTTACGACGGCTGTGGCAGCGCCAACAGGCAGGACGATGGTGCACAGGACAGAGCTACGGCAGCGCCAGTAGTCCGTCCAGGATGAGTTCCTCTTTACGTCTCTCGACTCCAAGATACAACTGCCTTCCTGCTCTGGAGCTGCCCCAGTTATAGGGCTGGAGTGCTTTGATGTCCGGACCTTCGCACTTGGAGGTCGGGAGGTCCGGGATGAGGGGGCCCAGACACCCAGCAGGGGGGTGGAGCCAGTGCCCGGGGAGGCGATGGGCGAGCGGCACTTGGCGGGGGAGAGCCATTGACACCTCTTTCTCCTATTGACTTGCCAAGTAGCCCGCTCGCCTCCTGGGTGGATGGTGGTGCCGGGATGTCTGAGGCCTGGCCAGGCCCATGGTTGAGTTCGGCCGGGGGCCAGGTGGCCACGTGGTGGGGTGTCCAAGATGGCGCCCCAGGATGGGCGCGTAGGCTGGCAGTGGATCGGACCCACGAGGTTGACATGCTCGAGGGCAGGGGTCCCTGAGGGGACGGAGGACGTGTAATGGTGGTGTGTGGTACTAGCGTGACCGGGCTCGGGCCTGGTTGAGCCGGGGAGAGCGGCCCTTCATGTGGCCTGTCCAACATGCGTCCCCCCCAGCTGAAGGCGGGGAGAGTTACCCATCCTCTTGGGGACTCTCCTCGTCGAGGCGGAAAAACCGGGACAGGCCATCCGCGTTGGCGTGATCTGGCCCAGGCCGGTGTTCGACTGTGAAGTCCATACCTTGCAAGGAGATGGACCAGCGTAGCAACTTTGGGTTTTCCCCCCGCATATGCATCAGCCACTGCAGGGGTCGGTGGTCGGTCTGCACCCGAAAGTGGGTGCCAAAAAGGTAGGGCCGGAGCTTCTTGAGGGCCCATACCACAGCGAAGGCTTCCCTCTCTATGGTGCTCCAGCGTTGCTCCCGTGGTAGGAGTCTCCGGCTGATGAAGGCCACCGGTTGATCAAGGCCTTCGGTGTTCACTTGTGACAGGACCGCCCCAATGCCCTGGTCGGAGGCGTCCGTCTGGACGACGAACTCCCGGCTGTAGTCTGGAGCCTGGAGCACAGGAGCGGAACACATGGCGGCCTTCAACTGTTCGAATGCCGTTTGACCCTCTGGGGTCCAGTTCACTTTCTTGGGCTGATTCTTTGACGTGAGTTCTGTGAGAGGCCCCGCTATGGTACCATAGTCTTTCACGAACCTTCGGTAATAGCCCGTGAGGCCCAGGAAGGCTCGTACCTCGGTTTGGGTGATAGGGGGCTGCCAGTTCTGGATGGCGGCAATTTTCAACTGTAGAGGGGCCACTAGGCCGCTTCCCACCTGGTGTCCGAGGTAGGTCACAGATCCTTGTCCAATTTGACACTTGCTGGCCTTGATCGTGAGGCCAGCTCGCTGAAGGGCTTGCAGCACTGCTCGGAGGTGGTGGAGGTGCTCGGTCCAATGGTGACTGTACACAGCGATGTCGTCTAGGTAGGCGGCGCTGAACCCTTCGAGCCCTGCCAGGACCTGATTGACGAGCCGTTGGAAAGTCGCTGGGGCATTCTTCATGCCGAAGGGCATGACCGTAAAATGGTAGTGGCCATCGGGGGTGGAGAAGGCAGAACGTTCTTGTGCTCGGGGTGTGAGGCTGATCTGCCAATAACCTGCTGTCAGGTCGAAGATGCTGAGGTAGCGGGCAGCTCCCATTCGGTCGACCAGTTCATCCGCCCGGGGGATGGGATGTGCGTCTGTTCTGGTGACTTCATTCAGGCCCCGGTAGTCGACGCAGAACCGTAGTTCTGGTGTGGTTCCGGGGGCGGCTGCTTTGGGGACCAGTACGACCGGGCTGGCCCATGGACTGTCTGAGGGCTCGATGACCCCGAGCGTGAGCATCTTGGCCACCTCCGCCTGGATGCAGGCCCGTACCCGATCAGGTACGCGGTAGGCCCGGTGGCGGATGGGAGGGCTGTCTCCGGTGTCCACATCGTGCACACACCAGGAAGTGACACCTGGGGTGAGGGAGAACAGACTGGCGAACTGTGACAGGAGGGCTTGGCACTCTTGGCGTTGTTCTCTGGTGAGGGTCTCCGAGAGTCGGACCCCATCCACGGAGCCGTCTTGCTCCTGGGTCCGCAGGAGGTCGGGGAGAGGCTCGGAGTCGTCTTCAACCCCATTGTCTGTGGCCATCAGTAGGCTGAGCTCTGTTCGTGCAAAGTGGGGTTTCAGTCTGTTGGTGTGGAGGACTCGGAGTGGGTTCCGGGAGGACTCCATATCGATCAGATAGGTGGCAGGTCCCTTGCGCTCGATTACCTTGAAGGGCCCTGTCCATTTGTCTTGGAGAGCGCATGGCTCCGTGGGGGACATTACCCATACTTGTTGCCCTGGTTCGAATTCGATGGATGAGGCGTTCTGGTCATACCATTTTTTCATGTCCTCTTGACTGGCCTCTAGGTTGGCTTTTGCTAGGTCTCTGAACCGCCGGGACTGGTTTCGGAGGGTGAGGAGGTACCGGAAGACATCTGGAGGGTTCTTGGCCGGAGGCATCTCCCAGCCTTCTTTGATCAGGCTGAGCGGCCCCCGCACTGGGTGCCCGTATAGCAGTTCAAATGGGCTGAAGCCTAGGGATTTCTGTGGGACCTCTCGGTAAGCGAAGAGGAGGCACGGCAGCAGCACATCCCACTGGCGACGGAGGGGCTCTTCCAATCCCCCGATCATCCCTTTTAGCGTGCGGTTGAACCGCTCAACAAGTCCGTTCCCTTGGGGGTGATAGGGGGTCGTGAATCTGTAGGTGACCCCACACTGTTGCCAGAGGGATTTCATGTATTTAGAGATAAAGTTCGTGCCTCGGTCGCTGACGACCTCTCGGGGGAACCCCACACGGGAGAAGATCCCCATCAGGGCCCGGCCGGCCACTGGGGCTGTCACGGTCCGGAGAGGAACAGCCTCAGGGTAGCGGGTGGCGTGGTCCACTAGCACCAGAATGAAGCGATGGCCTTGTTTTGTACGCGGGTCCAGGGGGCCCACAATGTCTATTCCGACCCTCTCAAATGGGGTCGTGACTACTGGAAAAGGTTGCAAGGGGGCCTTTAGTTTGCGGCCGCTCTTCCCACTGGCTTGGCACGTGGGGCACGATCGGCAATGCTGGTGCACATCGTTTCTCATTTTGGGCCAGAAGAAGTGGGTCACTAGGCGACTGTAGGTTTTATCTTGTCCCAGGTGTCCTGCCAGGGGAACATCGTGGGCCAGGTTCAGCAGGAAGGCTCTAAAGCGGAGGGGCACTACTAGTACTCGGTTGGCCCCCAGCTCGGCGATTCTTTGCTCGCTGTACAACAGATCATTGTCCCAGTAGACCCAATGAGTTCCGGAGGTATCTCCTGCGCTTTGGGCGAGCGCTTGCTGGCGGAGTCCCTCGAGGGAGGGACAGGTCTTCTGTTCCTGGCGAAATTGTTCTTGTGTGGGCCCCCCCTCTTGGGCCCACTGGTCAAGGTTAGCGAGGTCGGAAGGTTGAGCAGGTTCGAGGGGGGTGTCATGGTCGGTGGTCTCGGCTGGGGCGACCGGAGGCGGTGGCGCCGGCCATTCTGGTTCTTCCGGGGGATGGTTGGCACGGGCGGCCATGGACCGGGTGGTGACGCACGCCCAGTCCGGGACGCCCAACATCCCCAAGTGTTCTTTGCGCTCCACGGCTGCCCACGGGGAGCTCTCCAGGTCATTTCCGAGGAGACAGTCCACGGGGGCGTCGTCTCGGACCGTCACCTTCAACATGCCGGAGACCCCTCCCCACTCAAAGGGGACGCAGGCCATCCGACACAGACTTTCCGAGTTGTCGGCTGATCGCACAGGGCAGAGAATGTTCGGTAGATATTGTTCTGGGGTCACTAGGTGACAGCGGACGGCTGTCACACTGGCCCCGGTGTCCCGAAGGGCTTCGGCCCGTTGTCCATTGATGCTCACCCATTGGCTGTACTTCTGGGTGTTAGCGGGTAGGGGGACCCGCGGGACCATGTCTCTTCCCCCTAAGCACGCGAGAGTCATGGCGGCTGGCTCCCACTCTTGATACTCTTGCTCGTCTGTTTCTTGTTCCTCGGAGATCTGTTCTTCCCCTAGGGCCACGGCGGCCACTTGGCGGGGTTTTGGACTCTGATACTGCGGGCAGCTTGGGTCGTTGGCATAGTGGCCGACCCGTTGGCATCGGTGACACGTGACATTGGCTCTGTACCCTGGTCGCGCCGGGGTGCTGCCCCGGTTGGCCGGGGGGGTGGTGCTGGTAGCGGGGGCGGCCGGAGTGTTGTCTCTTCCTCGTCCTTGGCCCCCTCCTCCTCCTCTGGGTCGGTGGTGACCATGGTTGTTCCTGTTCTGCTCGTAGGACCCATTCCGGCCCACTCTGGTGATCTCCCACCGGTCAGCTTCGGCTGCGAGCTGCCGGGGATCGGTTAACTTGCTGTCGAGGAGGTGTTGGCGTAGTTCAATGAAGCAATTGTTGGACAGATGCTCCCACACCATCAGATTGAACAGCTGCTCGTAGGTCGTGACGTTGTTTCCTCTGATCCAGCCTTCGAAAGCTCGGCTAAAGTACGTTACATAGTCCACCCAAGTGGTACCCGGGATGCGTGTGCAGTCTCGGAACCTCTGCCGGTACATCTCGGGCGTGAGGCCATAGCGGGTGAGGAGGGCCGCTTTCATATGGTCGTAGGAGGTCATCTGGTGGTCTGGGAGCTGTAACAGGGTATCGCGGCCCTCATTGAGGAATCTGCCCCATAGGCCGGCTCCCCAATCGTTCCTATCGATCCGGTGCGCAGTCATAGCGATTTCATAGGCCTTAAACCATTGCTGGATGTCGTCCTCTCGGAAATATTCTCGGACAACATCCTTGGGGATGTGTACTTTTTTCTCCGTGGTCCCTGGGGTGTGTGGTCTCTCGGGCACTCCTAACTCTTTATTTTGCTTGCGCAGGTTGATCTCGGCTAGGTTCCGTTCGTGCTCGTACGCCAGTTTCTTTTCCTCGAGCTCCCTTTGTCTCTGTTTCTCCTCTCTCTCTTCTCGGAGACGTAGGTGCTCTAAGTTGATTTTTTGTTCGGCTAACTTGAGTTCTATGTCCATTTTGAGTCGGGCCATTTCTAGTTCGTGTAGTCGGGTTTTTTCTCTTTCTTGGATCTCGTCTTGCGAGAGACCGGTTCTTTGCTCTTCAGGGGCCGTGTTGGTTTTTTTTGTGGTGCTTTGCTCAGGGGCTTCGGCATCCCCGGTCTCTGCCCAAGATTCTAGGGCATGCTTAAAATCGTCCTTGGTGCTTAGTCCGGTGGTAGCGATACCTAGTTCGATGCAGAACTGCTTTAGTTCACGATGGCTGTACTCCTCTAGTTTTTCCATTTGGAACTTCTCAGTTGATCCGCTTTCTTTAGTTGTCATTGTGGTTCGTTGTGGGGTGAGCTACTCTCTGTACGTTATGCGGTGATTCGGATCCCACCGCTGCCACCAATGTTAGACGGACCGGGAGGGTCGGCCGAGATTACGGGGAGAGGTCTCCAGGGAGAGCCGTCTCCAACGACTGTACAGACAAGTAACTTCCCCCCCACAGACGGACGCCACACAAGACTGAAGGTTAACGAGACTTTATATGCAATTCTTAGGTGACGTTGGTATGATACAAGGAGGTCTGGACTCAGGGGTCCCCTCGATTCTAGTCTTTGGTTGAGGAGAGGGGTAGCGGGACAGTCTTTAGTTACAAATGAGTACAAAATAGCTCTCAATCCTCGAGCTCGGCGTTCTAGATGATCGGGCCGTGGAGGAGCCAAGCAGGTCCCGAGATGGACGAAGGAAGGATGACGGTCCGCGGCGGAGCCTGCAGGTCCCGGTGAAAGATGACGGTTACAACGGTCCGCGGCCACGCCAGCAGATCCCGACGACGATGAAGGATGAAGGTTACGACGGCTGTGGCAGCGCCAACAGGCAGGACGATGGTGCACAGGACAGAGCTACGGCAGCGCCAGTAGTCCGTCCAGGATGAGTTCCTCTTTACGTCTCTCGACTCCAAGATACAACTGCCTTCCTGCTCTGGAGCTGCCCCAGTTATAGGGCTGGAGTGCTTTGATGTCCGGACCTTCGCACTTGGAGGTCGGGAGGTCCGGGATGAGGGGGCCCAGACACCCAGCAGGGGGGTGGAGCCAGTGCCCGGGGAGGCGATGGGCGAGCGGCACTTGGCGGGGGAGAGCCATTGACACCTCTTTCTCCTATTGACTTGCCAAGTAGCCCGCTCGCCTCCTGGGTGGATGGTGGTGCCGGGATGTCTGAGGCCTGGCCAGGCCCATGGTTGAGTTCGGCCGGGGGCCAGGTGGCCACGTGGTGGGGTGTCCAAGATGGCGCCCCAGGATGGGCGCGTAGGCTGGCAGTGGATCGGACCCACGAGGTTGACATGCTCGAGGGCAGGGGTCCCTGAGGGGACGGAGGACGTGTAATGGTGGTGTGTGGTACTAGCGTGACCGGGCTCGGGCCTGGTTGAGCCGGGGAGAGCGGCCCTTCATGTGGCCTGTCCAACATGCACTCTGAATCTGCACTCTGCACTCTGATTCTGCACTCTGCACTCTGAATCTGCACTCTGAATTATCACTCTAAATTCTGAATCTGCACTCTGAATCTGCACTCTGAATTCTGAATCTGCACTCTGAATCTGCACTCTAAATTCTGAATCTGCACTCTGAATCTGCACTCTAAATTCTGAATCTGCACTCTGAATCTGCACTCTGAAACTGCACTCTGCACTCTGAATCTGCACTCTGATTCTACACTCTGAATCTGCACTCTGAATCTGCACTCTGAATTCGGAATCTGCACTCTGAATCTGTACTCTGAATTCTGAATCTGCACTCTGCACTCTGAATCTGCACTCTGAATTCTGAATCTGCACTCTGAACTCTGAATTCTGAATCTGCACTCTGCACTCTGATTCTTGCACTCTGATTCTGCACTCTGATTCTGCACTCTGAAGCTGCACTCTGCACTCTGAATCTGCACTCTGAATTCGGAATCTGCACTCTGAATCTGCACTCTGAATTCTGAATCTGCACTCTGCACTCTGAATCTGCACTCTGAATTCTGAATCTGCACTCTGCACTCTGAATTCTGAATCTGCACTCTGCACTCTGATGCTTGCACTCTGATTCTGCACTCTGATTCTGCACTCTGATTCTTGCACTCTGATTCCGCACTCTGATTCTGCTATCTGATTCCGCACTCTGATTCTGCACTCTGAATCTGAACTCTGATTCTGCACTCTGAATCTGCACTCTGAATCTGCATTCTGCACTCTGAATCTGCACTCTGAATCTGCACTCTGAAACTGTACTCTGCGCTCTGAATCTGCACTCTGCACTCTTAATTTGCACTCTGCACTCTGAATTTGCACTCTGCACTCTGAAACTGCACTCTGAATCTGCACTCTGAATCTACACTCTGAAACTGCAATCGGCACTCTGAATCTGCACTCTGATTCTGCACTCTGATTCTGCATTCTGAATCTGCACTCTGAATCTGAACTCTGAATCTGCACTCTGAATCTGCACTCTGCACTCTGAATCTGCACTCTGAAACTGCACTCTGAATCTGCACTCTGAATAGAAGGTAGAGTGATTAGACGAATGAAGTGATGTGCCTTGCACTTAATTATTAAATGTAGGTCAGGAATAGGAATCTAGTGAGAAAAAAACCCGAATTGCTGGGGACATTCCGCCGCGGTCTTTCACTGACGTGTCACTGACAGCAATGTTTAATACTTCGTCTTTTTACACAAATACCGAGCATTCCGCGGGGTGTGCATGATGGACCTGATTATGCATGTGCGTCTTACTCTGCAACCCTGAAATGTTCTTCACAACAAAGGTGGCAGTTCCAGAGAGGAGCTCTCATTTACAACTAAATAGAGTCACGCAAAGTGAGAATGCAAAGAGCACATGACGTGCCTGACAGGACGGTAAATACACTGCAGGCGCGCGGACAGTCGAGGAAGACAGGCGCAGTACAGTTATCTTAGCAGGCTTTCACCTCTGCACCTTTCAGACAAGGCAGGAGCCGAGGATCCGAGAAATGTGCTGACATAACACGCAGATAATGAAGGAGAAAACGTGTTGTACACACAGAGGTCGTGAACCGCGTTTAACTGAATGTACTTTGTAATTTCAGTTTTACCTCAGTGTTCAAGGCAAGTGTAAACTTCTCCTTGCAAAAAATACTTTTAGAATGTATTCACATTGAATAATGAACATGGAAGCCAATGCGATTGAATGAAAGCACATTTGAGCAAATAAAGCAGTGGCGAAATATAATATATAGCTGGCCCTGGTGCAAGGATGATTTTCTTTAAAAGGGTGGAGGTCTGAATGATGGACTTCGACCTAGTATGAGCACTGAGTAGTAAGAAAAGCCAAAACGTTTCCGTGTTTCGCAAAACTTTTAAACAAGCTTTGGCAGGGAGCCAGCATGCATGCACACACAGCTGAAAAAAAAAGTAACTGGAGAGAGCTGAATGCGCGCCCAGCATCTGGCTTCAATTACCACGGCCCCTGACAGCTGGTAATTGATGATATATGCCCTTCTGCTGCTTGTGTCCGCACGGAATATGCAGGAAGTGGAGCAACTCTACAGCCTATGGCCTATTGCGTGCTGTCTTCTAAAAAGACAGGCATGCGAGGCCCAATTGCCATGCAGATGGCAAAAAAAGAACATGAAAAATCACGAGCATTCAGGAATGTTTGGGCAGCTTTTCGGAGACCCTGATTATAGGACTCTTAGGCTCCGCCCACACTGCTTCGCAGTGTGTGACGTAGGCCCGAGCCCTAAAAATGGCGCCTGTCTGAATACAGACAGCAGCTAGCAGGTCTATGCCTGCCCCAACGCACATAATAGTACACTTACTAATTAACAAAGGAAGTGTCTTCTCAGGCATCAATCTCCTCTGTCTGCTGATGGCCCAAAAGGGTGAATTGCTTTTCTCTGTTAATGTCACTCAGTCTGTGGCCTAATATCCATGCGTTCTTCGGTTAGAAGAGTTGCTACTGCTATAAAAGTAGCTGGTGTCATTTTTTAGGTAAACAATTGATATGCCATGCATAGGCTGTGGCTATGCAGAAGCAGAATATGCTTTTTTGTACTTTACTTTCTAGGCCATCATAAGACTGCATTCTGAGCGCCATGGTTCGGCGCACAGACAGGGGCTGGGGGACTAGGCTTGTTCTCTATGCAAGTTGTAATGCAGCACGCATGGAGAACACGCAAAGTGCCCATCACTGGCCGGCCAAAAAGTCATGCACACTTTCTAGTAGCAAACCACTCCTTTCCTGCTCCTCTGTCATCGGAGCAGCCCCGCCCCGCTCGCAAATCTGCCAGCAGCAGGAAAAAATTTAATAATAATAACCTCGAGTTATTATCATTTTGTTACTTTCTTTCCCTGCTGTAAAGTGAGGTGACGCCCCACCACTGTTTTTTGGGTTTAATGAATGGCAGGTATTCCCTTTTTTAAATGCACAAATCCCAAGCCAACAGTACAGTAGAGTCATCAAAGGAGGGAATTGCCACCTTAAGGGTGACCTTTCCAGCCAGAAACATAAATCTCTTAAACAACCCATTTCGTCCTGTTTGACGTTAAACAGTGCCTTGTAGTTAGCATGCTTTGAAAGTACCACACATGGTACAGAGCTGAAAACAAAACATTTCAAATGCAATGGTAAGCTAGAAACATGATGGCAGAGAGAGAAAAAACAAAGTTTGATAGCTCCTGAGCGGCCTGTGCTAGTATTTATATATGTATTAAACAAACAGTATCCCAACAGGTATCAATTAATTAGACAATTACAAGAATATGTAAAAACATTATCAAAGACAGAAAAAAGAGACTCAGTAAATCCGTTTTTATGTGCCATTGGCATCAAGATCAAACAAAGAATTTAGAAAAGACAGTACTATCAGCACTGGAAGTTAAAATTACACAACCCAAGTTGTACTTGGTGCAAACAAGGTGCAAGTGATGTGCACGACAGCGACGCAAGTGACAAACGTGCTCAGCGTGAACGGCGCAAGAGATACAAGTGTACAATATTTACAGTGATAGAATACAGTGTGACTAGATCCTTAATAGGAACAAAATGTTTTTTGGTTTTCAAGGGTGGTCACATTGTAGGTAGCGCCTTGTGAATGGGCTGGGAAGTTGACGACGTTTCGATCCAATTAAGTTTGGATCATCCTCAGGACAGGGTTGAAGAATGAAGCAGTGCTGTCAGATGAAAAGGGGTGTTCCGGGGTGTCGACTCATTCGGATGGTAAGGTGGAGCAGTGACCTGAATGGCGTCTATAGTCCTGTGAAAAAATTAGTAGTCATGGACCAGGAACCGGCGGTCGAATAGAATGTCGTCCGTCCGATATTTGGAGCGGAAGCACCACACAGGGACCGCAATGGCCAAGAGTTAAATCTCTGGCTGCATCAAGGGCACTTCCGGGTTAGTTAACAATTGTTTGTTTGATCTTGAAGCCAATGGCACATAAAAACGGATATACTGAGTCTCTTTTTTCTGTCTTTGATAATGTTTTTGCATATCCTTGTAATTGTCTAATTGAATGATACCTCTTGGGATACTGTTTGTTTAATACATATTCTTACCCCAATCCCAACGTGGTTGATGGGTTGTACTCCTGTCCTTTTCACAAGTATTTATATATGGTCACAGGGAGACAGAGTTTTTGCAATTAGCAGTGAACTAAGACTAACACTCCCAGACTACTTCATGTAATACCATGCTCCTCTTACGTTGGATAATATATTAAGAGACACTTTATATGCATTCACGCCTTCAAATAAATTGGATAATATAACTTAGATAATAGTACAGACTGGTATGTACAGAACGTACAAATAGAAGGAGTGTGGTATGACGCGTTGTACAAAACAACGTTATTACATTATTATTATAGTTAGTAGTAGTAGTAAGTAGTAGTAATAATAATAATAATACCTGTTGAACTCCAAATCGAAGACTTGAGATTTCAGGTCCTTCACAACTTGTTTCAAGCCTCGTTGGTAAGCAGAGGGCTTCTGGCCACCTACAAACTGAGGGTTGTTCCTCATCAGAGTCTCTGCCAAAAAGTTCACTGGGTTGAACTTGGGTGATGTGGTTCCAGGGGGGTCCAGCAGCTGCCGCTTCTCCACCTCCTTTAGAAGCTTCTCCACACCTGGCACGAGGCTGGGCAGCAGTTTGTCCAGCAGGTAAGCCCTGGTGTCCACGGTCTCCTTGTCTGCACTAAACCACTCCATGGCCAAGGGGTCCGGCGGGGACTTCTGACGCAGCTTCTCCTCTTCCGCCTTGACCTGACTCAGGACATCCACAGTGACCTGCTGCAGGTTAAGCCCTCTCTGCTGGACTTTATCAAAGAAGTTCTGTTTCCACCTGGCATCTTCAGGCTCACCGACTCGACGGCCCTTTCGTCTTCTGCTGCCGCCATTCTCGCAGCCGGACTCGTCATATTTCCCACGAGAGACCGGCTCTTTGCTTTGGTCTACTGTCTCATTGTCTTCACTGAACCGCACATTGGCCAAGTGCTCCTCCTCTTCCGCCTCGACCGGGCTCAAGATATCCACGGTGGCCTGATCCCGGTTAAGGCCGTCCTGCTGGACTTTATCAAAGGAGCTCTGTCTCCGGCTGGCATCTTCTGCCTCACCGACTCGATTGGCACTTTGCCTTCTGCTGCCCCCATTCTCGCAGCCTGACTGACCATGTTTCCATCTTACGGCCGGCTTTCTGCTTTTC
Organism: Lissotriton vulgaris; assembly: GCF_964263255.1. NCBI lineage: Eukaryota > Metazoa > Chordata > Amphibia > Caudata > Salamandridae > Lissotriton > Lissotriton vulgaris. Next base: position 338,274,475 of record NC_141687.1, on the reverse strand, counting down.
GGCTCAGTAGCCATCTTTCACTGTAAGACATATAAATGTACAAAGAGTAGAATTAAGTGGGAGCTGACATGCTTGCATTTATAACTTACGAGCCAAATAGATGATATAGTCTGAATCACTCAAGCTAAGAATATACGAATGAGCGGAAGATTCTTAACTATAACTTTAATTTCTAATTGTTTTATGATGCAACAGAGAGCAACTGCTCTATTAGGACGCTGCAGTATTCCCCATTTCAGAACTAGTCATATGGCAAAAACAGTGCCATGGAGAAGATGTGGCATAATGGTTAAGGAGACATCTGCTGAAGCAGACCCCTAGGTTCAAATCCTGGCTTCCCCACTTGAACACAACGATGGAGCCTGGACACATTGTTTAGAATCCTAGGCCTTACCTTCCTGCCAAGCCTGAGAGGGCTTAGAAACAGGTTAACGCCTGAGCAATATATACTAGTATCTTGGTTATATATACTACACAAAGAACTGAGCATTGCACTATTTTGAGAAAAGGAAAATTGGTGCACAGCCCTAAGGCAGTATATAATCCTTACACATCATCAAATGTAATACATGAATAAACATATACCTCTGTGAAAAGTATGTTTTCCTCATAGCCTATCTTGTCCTATCCTTTAATGCTGTTTGAAAAATGTGCACAAAATTCGGCAGACGCTTGAAACATTTCAGGACATATTTTTCACTTTTAATTTCATTCAACTCGGTAAAGAACGACAACATTATATATGGTGTGATCTGCAGGTAGTTTTTCCTGTTTTAAGCCCCAGAGGAATCCTTTTGCTTTGCTGTAGCAAAAACTGCTAAACAGAATTAGTCAAAACTTTTTTTTGTTTTTTTATCTTTTTATTGAACAAGCTCAATAGACAGTACAATAGCATTTGCCAAAGCATGCACGTTGGAGATCTGTTTACATAGGTTAGGATGACAAATGTTAGGGTGGGGCAGAAACCATCATGTGAATGAAGAAGCATCATTATCTGATCGGCTAGGACCTCCCTGACCTCCGCCCGGCTCCAGTGACCCCTGTAGACTCGCTTAGGTGCCCACACCTTTTCCCATTTCTTAACACACCCTCTACTCTTGTATAACGTTTCCTCTGCTCTTTGGCACCAATCTTTAGCTTTCTCCCAATCCGTCACTGAAGGGGGGATTGGCGTCCCCCACCCCTTAACAATATTGCGTTTCGCGATCCCCGCTGCCAGTGAAAGCCAGATGGTGACATACTTAGGGCAAACCACCTCCTCCTTGATTATAAGTAAATGCCATTTTGCGTCTAGCGGCATGTCAGCACCCACCACCTTGGCCATTATTGTCTTAACTCTGTACCAAAACTACACGATCTTATTCCTACAGGATATAAAAGAATGTGCCCTCACTCTGGCAACCACGGATGCAGTGTGGGGATGGTGCCCTACCTATCCTGTGCAAAAGTGTCGAAGGGTATTAGGAGCGATGCACAATCCTGAGCTGGATCAATCGGAAACGTATTCGTGTTGCTATTTCCCTTGGGCCCAGGAGCACCTCTTGCCACTCTCGCTGTCTATACTGCCCAGGATGTCCGTCCAGGCTGCCCTTAATGTTGTCAGCTGGTCAGGCAGGTTGTTCATAAACTTCCGATATACTGTTGAACTTGCTTTCTCGGGGAAAGGGTCAATTAATAGTCTGTCCTCAAGGGGAGAGTAGTCAGGCAGGTAGGTGTCACCCCTCAACTGTGTCAAGAGGGCATGTCTGAGTCTCAAGTAATGAAATCTCTGGGTCTCAGCCAGTTAGAATTCCCGCTGCAGATCCACAAACGCAGTGCAGCCCCTTCCCTCCAAACATCCCCCAAACGCTCTATTCCTATATTCCTTCGGCCTGTAAACCCTTGAAGCGAGGCTACCTCTTTCAGCCCAGAGTTAGACCATAGCATTCTTCTGCTGGTCAATTTGTTCTGCCACCCCAGTGCCCGATTTGCCTCCCTCCAGCATGCGACAGCTAACGCTGTGTGTGGGGGTAGCTAGGGACTTGCTTTCCCACATACAGCAACGGCTCACAGTTCCCTGTAGGCATAGCGTCTCGGTCTACCCTATATGCTGGCTTGTCCCTATCCGTGTACACCCAGTCGTAAACTACTAGCAGTTGCGATGCCCGGTAATGGTCTGACATCTGGTATTACCAGGCCTCCATCATATACACCTCTTTGTAGCTTATGTAATGCAATCAATTAGACAAAACTTGATATGAAGATAAAAGTTTACTCAGTCTTAGCCCTTTTCCTGGTTTAGTGTAAATCCATTTACTAATTTTCAATATGTTAGTGAAAAAGAGTGTCAGGCAGGATTAAAATGGTTAAGCTTTTGTGTATCTGGACCACTAATTTGCAAATTATTTATGAATCTGAAGGGTGATAATTTTAAACAAAATACTTGAATTGGATAGGATGAGGGAGCAAGGTTCCAAGCAAATTGATTGGCTGGGCTTGTTTGGAAAATTATGTTTTGGCTGACATTCTGTGATGCTACAGATCCCCAGCAACTAGTAGAACATGCATCATAGAAAAATATTAGTTTATGAGGATGTAGGGGTACATACACATACCCCACACACGATGTGAGGTATCACAGAAAGGCAGAAGCGGCCCTCACTATTATTTAAAAAAAATCACTAATAAACAACATTAAACAGAGAACTCTATATTGTTGCACAATGCAATGACTATTTGCAGATTCTGTGTGCCAGCAATAAGGGCAATGAGGAAGCCTGAATGACGTTTGGAATGCATGTTGAGGGATTATAGAGAAGGAGATTCTATCCTCACAGTTTTTGAAGAAATGTATTAACGCCACTTCCAGAGGGAGGGTTCAGAATGCACCTAGAGCCCACTATGTACAGCTGAAGTCCGGCACAACTTCTTTGAGGGATAAGGTAGTCAAAACTTTTTCTAAATGTGCACTTTTGGGTGACATATGATTTTTGAATACTAATGATTTCTATAATGGATTTAGTCGTAGCTGATGAATTATTAATGGTGCATTTCAAATGATTTTATTTAGAGGTTTAGAAGTGTGTCTAATAATGTAGTTTACTTATGCCACTTCTAATCAATGTCCCCCTATGTGTCTTCTCTCCCCACAGTGTTCACGGGGTACAGGAAACTGTGACCTGATTGGTTATTTTCCTTACAGAACACACGCAGCAGATATCTCTGAACTCATCACATCACAAGAGTTAGACCTCCTGATTCTTACGGAAACGTGGCTTAATAACTCCTCCTCCCCAATTCTTGATATCTTAATTCCTCCTGGCTATGACATTATCAGATGCGATAGATCCATTAACTCTGGGGGGCATTGCCTGCATCCATCGTACTAGCCTTGTTTTGAAGCAGGATCTGATGTCCTCATGTAAGTTCATAGTCACTAAAAGTTGGTACAAGGGCAAGATTGTTTGTGTGCCTCACTCGATCTATCACCCTCCTGGGGATAACTTGCGTTTCGTAGCACAATTGATGGAATTCATCTCCGACAGCTCAGCCCTCCACCCTAACCATATCTTTCTCTGTGACTTCAACCCTCACTGAAATAACACCAATGATCCCCTAGTTTGCTATTTTAAGACTTTCCTCTCCGACCTCAACTAGATAAAGGCCTGCTACGGACCCACCCACTGCAATGGCGCTACCTTTGACTTCATCATCGCTAGAGATCACATCATTAAACTGGATGACATAGTACCATGTGATTGGTCGGATCATCACCAAATTTTCTTTCACATACAGGAAAAGGTATTGCTCAAACAAGGTCAACCGCTCAAAAACTAGCAACTGAATCGTAATCTGAGAGACATTAACATCTCTAACCTATCCAACTTGAGCAAGAATCTTCTGGAACAGCCCACTAATATAAATAATTTGGAAGGGTTGACGGATCACTATTTCAACGCCATGTTAAATATTCTCGACACTGCAGCCTGAAGCAACTCCAAAGTGTGAGAAGTTGGCCTGGTATGTGATGTCCACTATTCTAGTGGGCACCCTGTATCAGTCCAAACAACCCTTATGGTGATGGTTGTAAAGTCAACTTTATAGACCAGCTATCCTAGTGGTAGCATGGACAAGCAGTCTTAGGCTAAACTCAAGAGGGCATGTGAAGCCAGCTGTTTTACTATATGCAACCTCTTTAATACCAAATGAAAGGACACACAGGTTATATATAAAATATATATGTATTTATTTCTAACACAACCCCTCTGAACTCTTTATGAGGTCAGAGGCACCAGCACATAACAAGATACTTAATTATCATACAATAAGTGGCACAATATACAGAAGCACCCTAGGGGCACGTCAAACCATATACTAAAATAGTGGTATAAGAACCACGTCACGAACAAAGGATAGGCCTAGGGCCTAGGGAATCGCTGGGGTTACACTGTACTACCAAAGGATAGGAAGTAGGAGGCCCACGGGAGGCGTGTGCAGAGTCTTTACACACAAACAAGTTACCATAGAGTTAGAACGGGAACGAAAGAATTGGAAACTAGTTCTTTTAGGGCACTTCCAGATGGACTAGGAGAAAGCTACCTGAAACTAGGACACTAGGATAGTTACTACCCACAGGAGCACCGAAGTACTTGCGTTACCTCACCCACAGGAAGCGGGTGTATAGGTGTCAAAGTGTGTCGGGTTTCGTCGCTGAATCCTATGGAGCCTTGAAGAAAGATGCTGCAGGCGACCAGGAGAGAAGTGTCCGGTTGGATCCAAGGGTGGATCGAGGATGAAGAGTACCTGAAAGCAGAGGGGACAGAGTCTGGGTCACTAGCCAGTGACCAGGAAGGAACCAGGAAGGAACCAGTTGTTGTCGTGAAGCAATCAGGTGATGTTGTGAAGCTTGTCTCTGCAGCCACGTGGTCCAGGAGGTGTCGACGACAACCAGGAGCTGGGCACAAACTGTCCCACGAAGGATCTCGCTGTTGGCGGTGTCCGCTTCCGGATTGGAGTCAACAAGCTTTGGCTAAGGCAACCCACACAGGAATCGAAGATGGCTTCTTAATCAGACCAGCAAGGTCTGATGGGCTTCTCCTTTTCAGGAAAGCAGGGGCCAGTCTGGAGCAACCAGAACAGCAGTGTAGATTTAAGGTTTTGTTGTCACAAAGGCCAATAGCCAACAGGCAAGTGACCGGACAGATGCTTCAAGCAGGAAAATGCAGTAGGGCCCCACGCGGAACTCGTGGACTGTGGAAGGCTGATCTTCGGTGCAGTTGGTGCTCGGGGCTGGGGCTTCTCAATCCCCAATGCACAACTTCGAGGGTGCCTCAGAAGTTGCACGGAAAGCAATTCGCTGGCTTTCCAAGATGGCCGGTCCCACGTCTCGCGTCACCTCCACCGGTCTCAGTTTTGCTGTGGCTCTGAATCGGGCTGAAGGAAGTCTGGAAGTCTGGGTCTTGTTAGGCTCTGTGTTCGGGCTCCGGCTGGAGCGACGACAAAGCAAACGTTGATTGGTTGATGGTGCCTGCTTGTGCAGGGTGGTCACTCCTTGACCACAAGGGAGATTCTTCAGTCTTCTATCTTCAAGTAGAACGTCGAAGGTCCAGAGTTTCATTTGAAGTTTCAGTCAGGAATAATCTGAAGTCTCTAGACTCAGCTCCTACCTATATACTAATCTAAGGGGCTGGATTACCTGCTAGGTCCCTCCTATGGGTGGAACCAGGGAAGGGGTGGTTACACCCCTTTCCCTTTGTCCAGTTTCACACCAGAGCTCCAGAGCTGGGGCTGGAGTGGCCCAGCAACTGGTTTTAACCGGGCTATGCATGGGGCACCTTGTGTGCCCCAGGCAGTGTCTCATTTCATTCAGCCCTCCCTGCCCCAATACACTATGGCCTGTCTGGGGTGGTGCTAGCACCTCCCAAGACAGGAAACCTATTGTCCAAGCCTCCCTCGCTGGAAGGACTCCCAGCAGCAGGAGGTCAGACTTGTGTCTGTGGCAGCAGCATCCATTTTGTGATGCTGAGGCTCTGGTTAACTTTAACCGGGAATAGTAGGAAAACCATGTCTTCTCCCTCTAGAAGGGTGGAATGCTACCCCCGTCGCCAGAACTGGCAAGGGGGTAGTATTCCAAAGCATATGACACCTTACACGACATGTTTTGATAAAGCTAAACCAAAGTTAGCATTCAACCGCGAGGATTAAAATGCACTTAAGAGTATATGGTATGGCTATATCATAGAACAGCTATAAGGACATGGTTCAGAATGCTGCAGACAGGCTCAGCTCATGCTAGAGCCTCATCTCACATAAACCAAGTACTCTGCCTCTATGATGGTTAAGGCCAGCCATAGGAGTGACTTATAGGTGTATATGTGTCTAGATAGAAAGTTAGATATAGGAATACTATACCTAAGCAAGGGGTGATTACACGACCTTGCCCCAGCTGAGTGATCAGCCAGTTGTGTCAATGTGAGTGGCCAGCCAGGGGTGGCATAATACATGCTGCAGCCCCTGGTAGGCCTTGGATGCACCTATTCCCTGGGTACCTAAGGTACACTGTACAGGGGCTCATAAGGTGACCCAATATCCAATTGGAGATGTACCTAAAGTACATGGAGTCCATTTTACAGTGGGAGCAGATAGCCTGGGGCTCTGATTAGCAGGATCCCAGGCCAACTAAGTCGAAAACCAGCTAAACACCAGGCAAAACATCTGGGGTAACCATAGTCAGGTATCCACCTTCCTACACAAAGGATTCCTTGCAAGCAATCCAAACCTTGGTTCAAAGGTGCCCTTAATGATGAACGTCGCAAACTGAGTCTCTCTGAGAGACGTTGGAGAAATTCCCCCTTCACCTCTAGTCTCAACCAGTTAACAAACATAAAAAACTAATTCGCATTGCCAAATCAGATCATTTAAGGGAGCAGCTTGACCGCGCTAAAAACCGTCCAGGAAACTGTTTGATATCATCCAACAACAGGCTAATCCTACTCCAGCAATCAAAACCTCTGGACCCAGTGAGGAGGACTTCACTGTACACTTTTCTGAAAAGTCTAGGCGTATTGAGCAGGAATTGCTATGTGCCGCTGCTAACCTGTTGTCTATGAGCTCCTTGGGTTCGGCAGTACCTGCGGCAGAGAGTGCTCCGCTTTACCTCACAGAGTACACACCCAAGAACAATGCCTGCTGGAATACCTTCCTGCTCCCGGGTTTGGAGGAGCTGTCACATTCCTTGGCATCTCTTAAACCATCCAACCATTTCAGTGATCCACTCCCCGCCAGGTTGCTCAAAGACTTCAATGGGGCCATTCTGCCTCTCTGGTCCAGGATCCTCCAACAATCTCTCTTACAGGGGAGGATTCCGGACTGCCTTAGAATGGGGCAAGTCACACCCAGCCCCAAGAAGTCCAATGCAGACCTAACAGTTCCCAATAACTTCTGTCCGATCACCTGCATCATGTCTTTAGCAAAATTGCTCGAGAAATGCGTGCACATACAGCTCTGCGACCACATAGAGAAATTTCAGCTCCTAGACCAACGTCAGTCAGGCTTTAGATCAGGTCATAGTACAGAAACAGGGGGGGCGTGGCTTACGCGCCGGCGAGTGATGGCGCTGCCAACGTGAGCTCCGTGACGACGTGGGAATTTCAGCTGTTTTCCCGATACTTTCCCCGGATTCGGAGACCAGCAAATAGCATCCCTGCACGGCGGAACATGGTCCCCGTGTGTTGCGCGCAGCAGCGGCCTTCCTAATTGCCGCTTTCGTCAAGTTTTACCGCTGCACCTTCCTCAGCTGCTGCGGGACGCGAGCGCCCGCCATTTTGTGCCGCCGAGCTCGCGTCCCGTTTTTCTTTCATCTCTGCCGCCTCAACAGCCCGTTGTCCTCCTGCTGCAACATATGGGCATATTCTTACAAGGTATGTTGTAGGGAACACGCATCATGCTACTACTCTACCTTCCTGAATGTTGGCACCACAACTCTCTTCATAGCTTCTGATTACATTACTACTGCATAGCGGCGGCCATTTTGTGGTGTTTCCTGCGCAATGCTCAATACCTTCCTCTCATCTGCTTACAATCCTCTGTGGAATATCAATTGATCCCCTTGGGTCTCATTTATTATGGACGCTTTGCTGTTTCTCTACTGCCATATTCCTGGATGGTTTTTTGACTGCGTATTGAATTGATTATCGCTCCATTTCGATGCATGTCTTGTGGGTTTGAGGTATTGCTTCTCCATTGCTCCTTATTACCTCTTATATGACCTCTTCCTTCCAGTGCCTCTCCTAGCTCTACATATAGGGTCTCAACTTTTTGGCTTTTGCGGTGTGGCTTCCATCCCTGCGGTCCTCCTAGTTTGCCCCTCTGTTGGCATAATGTCTCAGGACGCGGGTCATGCGAGATCGTCTGTCACCGGTACCAAACCGAAACGCCTTAAGAATGACCCTCCATCTCCAATTCGCACCTCTCCGAACCCTGTGCTGGATTCCATTCTAGAAGAGGTTCGTGGCTTACAACCTTTTATGTTGGCAACTAACGAGAAGCTCAAGCAGATAGAAGATAGATGGGTTGTCATGGAGAACAAGGTTCTGCAGCTAGAACAACGCATCAGTGACGTCCAGGATGTATCTACCAAAATTCCTATTCTTGAAAAGGAGATACAGCAGTTGAAACTACACACAGAGGACCTTGAAAATCGTAACAGGAGGAATAACCTCTGTATTTATGGTGTTCCGGAGTCCCTTGAGGGGGCCGACATGGTGTCCTTCGTCCGCAAATTCCTCTATGAACTTTTGGGACTCCAACCAGAATCTACTCCTCTAAACATACAGCGTGCTCATCGCTTGGGCCGTCCCACGTCCAACCCGACCAAACCTAGAGGTATTATCCTGCTTTTTCTTGAATTCACCGAATTGATGACTGTTCTTAAAGCTGCAAGACTAAAACGTCGCCTCATTTGGTCGGGCCATACCATCTTTATTGCCCAGGACTTATCAAACGCCACGAATGCACGACACAAGGAGTTCCTCAATCTACGACCACGTATGAGGGACTTGAACATTCAATATGGAATCCTACATCCTTGTCTCTGCAAAATAACTCACAATGGTCGTTCCCATACATTTGATGACCCTCTGAAGCTTCGAGAGTATCTCCAAACTGTCTCTGCTTCTGCTTCCACTATGGACACCAATGACTGAAAATAATTCTTTTCTATTTCCTGCATTCACTTATCTTATGTCTTGACGACTGTTATGGCCTTGTCCTGGTCTCTTCCTTGTAATTCTTTACTACGACTTCTCTTCTTTTTGTTTATCCCCTATCTATATTCCCGCGTTTTCCTCGCTCTGTGGGGTTGGCGCCTTCGCCGGCGTCTCCATGCTCCTAATGTCTTGGTATTCTCTTTTCTCTCAGATCTGGCTTCTTTGGCCTGATCTGTTTGTTATCTTTCTCCTTCTCTTTTTTTCTTCTCTTTTTCTTCTTTTCACAGGCCATGCATGTTTTCCCCTTGTTCATTTATGTTCCGTTCTCTTTTTTGTATACCTCTCTTCCTTTCTTATTGTTACCTCCCGTACTTTTCATTGCTCCCCTTCTCTTTTCCTTATGCTTGAAATGCTCATTCGTCTACTGTTTCTCTATATTTACCCGATTTTCCTTGCCTTTGTTCATATTTTGTATTTGATTCTCATTTCTAACATGTTTGTCTCCACTGTCTTTCCATGTAGTTGTTCACCCGCAGTGTATTGGACCCAGATGTTACCCTCCTCCCTTGCCTTCCACCATGTGTAATTTTGTAACGTGGAATGTTCGTGGTCTTGGCAACCCTGTTAAACGTCAAAAGGTACTGTCCCATTTATCCAAGTTAAATGCTCAGATTGCTTTTCTCCAAGAGACTCATTGTACAGATGTTGAATCGTTGAAACTTAAGAGGGCTTGGGTGGGTCAAGTTGTATTTTCTCCTGCTGTTGATAAAAAAGGTGGTGTTGCTATACTATTCCGTAAAGGTTTGGATGTTCAAATTCTCTCTTCTCAATCGGATGATGAAGGTCGCTGGGTTATGTCAAAAGTGATTATACAAAACAAAACTTTGGTGCTCCTAAATATTTATGGGCCTGTCCGACCAGATCCTAAATTTTGGTCTGACATCAAAATCCTCATCTCCTCCATTGACTGCCCTAACATTATCATAGCTGGTGACCTTAACCAATGGTTAGATCCCTTTTCAGATAGACTATCTTCCTCCAAATTCCAGCCTGATAAGACACACAAATCCTTTCAATCAGCCATTGCCTCACGTCCCCTTTTCGATGTGTGGAAAACATGCAATCCGAACTCACTCGAATATACATTTTACTCCAATGTTCACCACACCCGGTCCAGAATCCCTTCTCCCTGCGATTCAGAAGTCCGAAATTGGTTCTATTTTTTTGTCGGATCATGCACCTGTTTATGCCACTTTTGACCTAACCCAAACCTCCTCCTCTTTTAATCGATGGAAATTTAACACTTTCCTTCTCTCCGATTCTGTTTTTATGTCTAAAGTTAAAGATTTCATCTCTGAATACTTCTCACTCAATTTACCTCATGACACGTCAGTTTCGAATAATTGGGATGCCTTTAAAGCTGCCTTACGAGGTTTCACAATTTCTTATGTATCTAAAAAAAAGAAACTCAACCGCGCTAAATATATTGCCCAACTCTCCAACATCAAGACCCTAGAACACTCTTACTTTTCTTCCAAGAATCCTGATGCTCTCCTCCAACTTATCAAAGCCAAATCTGACCTCAATCAAATTGCCACAGTTGAAGCTTGTAACACCCTTTTGAAGATTAAATCTAAATTTCATGGGGGTCAGAATAAAGCTGGAAAAATGCTAGCAAATTATCTCAAAATTAAATCTGAACGAAAATCAATTGGCCCCATTCTCAACGAAGTAACCAACACATTGGTTTCTTCTGATGAGGCTATTGCACAAGTATTCCATAACTACTATAAACTCCTGTATACTGATGATACGCATCTTGATGATGATGACCTCTCCCGTTTTTTCAAAGACCTACCCCCTCCCCCATCTCTCCCTACTGAATTCCTTCAACTAGAAACTGAAATTACTCCTCAGGAAATTCTCAAGGCAATTACCTCCCTAAAGAAATCGAAAGCCCCTGGCCCAGATGGTCTCCCAATTGAATTTTACTCCACCGTGCACTCTATTTTTGTCCCTCATCTTTTACAACTTTTCAACTCCTTTATTACTAATGCCAAAGCCTCTGGATCCTTTTTGGATGCCCTAATAATCATAATCCCCAAGCCTGACAAAGACCATTCTCTTTGTAAAAACTTTCGTCCCATCTCCCTGATTAATTACGATTGTAAAATTTTTGCCAAAATTTTAGCTGCCCGCCTCGAATCCCTTATCCCTTTGTTAATCAGCACAGATCAAGTTGGTTTTGTGAAAGGTAGACTTGCTGCTGACAATGCCCGTGTTTTTGCCAATATTATTTCACACAGTAAACGATTTAAAGCCCCTCTAGCTGCCCTATCCCTGGATGCTGAGAAAGCGTTTGACCGTATTAATTGGAATTTCATGTTTAAATCATTACAATGGTTTGGTTTTGGTCCCTCTTTTATTTCTTTAGTTAAACTCCTTTATTCTGCTCCTCGTGCAAGTGTTTTTGTTAATAATCAATTCTCAAAATGTTTCCCCTTATCCAGAGGAACGAGACAAGGTTGCCCCCTTTCCCCTTTACTTTTTATTCTTTGCCTTGAACCCTTCCTCATTAAAATCCGCTCTAACCCCCTAATTAATGGGTTCCAATTGTCATCGATTGAGACAAAAATTTCGGCCTATGCCGATGATGTCCTGTTTACATGGCTAATCCTGTTTCTTCCCTTCCTCCATTTTTAGAAGAAGTCCGCTTATACTACTCTGTTTCTGGCTATAAGCTTAATCTCTCCAAAACGGAGGTCCTACCCCTAATTCATCCTGTTACCAATATATGTTTGCATCAACTGATTTTGCCTGGTGTCCCTCCAAGATCAAATACTTGGGTATTTGGTTCTCCTCTACCTTAGGTGAAACACTTAAACTGACCTTTACCTCTCTTACTCAAAAAAATCAATCACTTCTTCAATTATGGTCTCCCCTTTTCCTTTCAGGGTGGGGTCGATTAGACACCATTAAAATGATGATTTCCCCACATATTTTGTACACTGTTTCCATGCTTCCTGTGAAAATCCCTAAATTATATTTCAACCGGCTGAACTCCATCTGCTCCAAATTTCTGTGGAATAATAAAAGACCCCGTATTGCTTTACATAAACTTATACGCCCGAAATCTGAAGGTGGGGTTCGCTTTCCTGACTTTCAGTCATACCACTCTGCCTTTTTAATAAAACAAGCTTTCTCATTAGCTTTCAATTTCAATGATACCCCTCTGCCCAGATGGATTGAAGTTGAACGGTCCTTGTTAAAAGATTTTACTTTCCAACAATCTCTTTTTATGTCAAATTGTTCATTCATGACTACCCACCCTGTACTGAAATACTCACAAACTCTGCTGCACACTGTATTCTCGAAAGATTCATCCCCCTTACAATGTTTTCTTTGCTCTAGTGTATGGTATAACAAATATCTTAAGTATAAGGGTAAATCTTTTTATTTCAAGTATTGGAAAGAAAAGGATATTATGTTTGTATACCAATTTTTCTCTGATTCCTCCATTATTTCATTTTCTGTAATGCAAACCATGTTTGATTTACCTGTACATTTTCGCAAAGAATATGACATTATTACTTCTGCCATTTTATCTCATTTATCTACCCTTCCTACTTTTGATCTTCTTCCTTCCCTTACTCCTTCCACTCCTCTATATCCTTTGTTTACTCAACAAATCCCCAAAGCTGCTCTAATTTATAAACTGTTATTAGATAATGTTGGTCTTAGACCTAAAACCATTACTGAAACTGTTTGGGAAACTGATTTATCTTTCTCGTTATCTGTTGATGTTTGGGATCGCTTATGGTGTAAATTGTTTAAGACTTCGATTTCAGCTCGAATTACTCAATCACTTTTTTTTCTATACCATAGAGCTCTTATTACCCCTGTTAGCATAACAAAATTCTCCTCTTCTTCCTCCCCCCTTTGTTGGTCCTGTTCCTCTCACCCTGGCACACTCAAACATCTCTTGTTTGATTGCCCCTCTGTTCTTGCTTTTTGGAGCTCAGTTTGGGATTATTGCATGCATATTTTTCATTTTTCTGAACCATTCTCATCGCTTCACGTTTTTTTAGGTTCCCTATCTGATGTTTTAGACTTACATTCATATAATGCTAAATTATTTGATCTTTTCATTGCAACTGCTTTCAAAGTAATTTTGTCTTGTTGGAAGGATAATACTAAATTGTCTGTGCATACATGGTGGAATTTCATATGTGATGAGCACAGAATTGCAATTGCTTCTTCTTCTTCTGTCACTTTAAAAATTAAATCTGACCTTACCTGGCTGCCTTTCTCTACCTTCTTATCCTCTTATCCCCCTCCCTAACCTTCCCTCCCTCTCTCTCTCTCCCCCTCTTTTTTCTTTTCTTTTCTTCTCTTTCTCTCTTTCTTCCATTTTCTTCCTTTTCATATTTTATCTGAACCATTTTTCCTCTCCATCTCTCTCTCATTGTTCTCTCATATTGGTTCTGATTTTTGTCATGCTGTTATATTATGCTGTACTTTTTTCTTAAACAAAATAAAACTTTACTAAACTGAAAAAAAATAGTACAGAAACAGCTCTAACTCACATTGTTGATGATTCCTTGAGAGCTCGTGACCAAGATACGCCTTGTCTTCAATTTCTTCTGGACTTGTCCTCTGCTTTTGACATTATCAAACACGATAACTTGATTAACCTTCTTCAATATAGGATGGGTTTATCTGGCCCTGTCTTAAATTGGTTCTTCGCTTTCCTGCATAACCGATCACAAAGAATCAAAGTCAACCAATCATTGGCTGCCAGCACCACGGTCTCTATTGGAGTACCGCAAGGATCTGCACTCTCGCCCAGGCTCTTCAATCTATTCATGGAACCTCTACCTACCTGCTATTCATAACGGTTCAAACATTCAGTACCATATGTACGCGGATGACACTCAAATGTATTTGAAGATCTCCTCTCCAGATGACATTAAAACACTTAATGGAGTGCTTAAAAAAACTCAGCAATGGCTAACACATAACCATCTGTTGCTAAATTCACTCAAAACAGAATTTCTCCTGATCACCCCTGTTCACCACGAGGCCCTTATGCAAAACTTGATCAAAAACAATTCTGCACTCAACTGCACCCCGCATATGATGGACTCGGCTTGTTCTTTATGTGTCACCCTGGACAAATTTCTAAACATGCAAGGTAACATCAGTGCCACCATTAAGAGTGCCAATCACCAACTCAACACTCTTAGGAAAATCAAACCTTTCCTACCTCCTGAGGACATCCAGTCAGCAGTCCAAACGTTAGTTATCTCTCGAGTAGAATATGACCTGGTGACCCTAGCTGGGCTTCCAAAATCTCTGTTAGCTCCGCTTAGAACTACTCTGAACGCCTCTGCCAGACTAATCACAAGCATGATCATATTTCACCTGACTTAATTCAACTTAACTGGCTTCCCATTAAATCAACGATACGCTTCAAGGTAGCCTGTCTGGCGCATAAAGCTATAACCTTCATTAGCCCGATTTACCTGGCAAAAGAACTCGAGCTCTCCGGTTCCAGTCGAACATTAAGAAGCTCTAATTCCCTACTACTGAAACCATCTAAATTCAACAAAAAAAGAACTTCCAATCGCACCTTCTCAGTGCTGGCCCCAGGAATTTGGAATGCCCTTCCGACGGAGATCAGATCCAACCCCTTGACTGCTTTATTAAAAAAACAGGTCAAATGGCTACTTTTGCAAGAACGTTCTCAGCAATAGCCTGTGTCATTTGCTAGACACAGCCCTCTCGCGCTTGACAATAATCTTTTTACTTTGTGTGTTGAAATGTATGCTTGACAATCATTCTTACTTTGTGTTTTGAAGTATGTACTTGACAATCATTTTTACTTTGTGTTTGAAATGTATTTTGTTGTTCTTTGGATGTAGTGTGATGCTAAAACATCACAGCCCCGTCTAGTAGGGCTTTTACCTGTTTGCACACTTACTACCTCGTGTTCTCTAGCACTTACTTTTATGTTTCAGGTTCCTCTTATGTTGACTTATTGTTTTGTGCCTGTACTGTTTCTTCAAGTCAATATTAGTATTTCCTCTTTGTACAGCGCTCTGATACCCGTCTGGGTCTTATTTGTGCTTTATAAAACTTTTCAAATAAATGTATTGTAAATTATACTTTCTTTGTGTACCTAATGTAACATTCTGAAGAAGACCTCTGCTGGAAGTTCAGATGCAGGCCTGGTAGCACACTTATGTATGAGTCTATATTTATGATATTTGTAAGAATGTGTTTTACATCTCTGGATTGCATTGTTGCTGCGGAAGCTGCTGGAAGATTTCTTTTATCTTAGAAAGAGGTTAATGTTATAATTATTATTCTGATGAGCTCTATTCTGATTTGTTCAATATGTGTTATCTGTAGTCATGCAATACTGAATTTCCAGTTTTACAGTTTTTTCTCAATCTATGTTCAGAATGTGTAAAAAGAAATTGGTGTTTATGAGTGAGCCACACCCTTTCCTTTTCCCCTAGAAATGCTGTCAGTGTTCCTTATGAATCTGATAAATAGATTTTAGAGACTTTAATTTTCCTCACAGGACTCAGTCCAATTATTTTGATGATTTCCCTTTTCTACCAGAGTCTTTCCATTCCATTTATGATTGTTTCTGCTTACTGGGACGTAGAATTATTCTGATTTCTGACTATGTACTCTGTATTTGATCCTCTGTGGTCTGTATTTTCCTTTCTCTGTAATTCCTATTTTTAGATTTTTTAATAAATCCTTTAACTTTTCATTGATCGAGAACTCAGCTACTGAGTGGTCCCAGTCACTAGAAATATTACTCTGCTAAATTGTTGGGCCTGATGTAGAGGAGGATGGTTACTCACATTGCAAGATCAAGGGTGCAGGAGCTGAGCCACCGGGGGTAAATTTAGGGTGATCAAAATATAAGGGTGCAGTAAAATATTGGGAGTTGGCTCCCAAAAATGGATGTATGATAGAACCCTGCATGTCATTACAATGCATGGCTTTACAATGCGTCATTAGAATGACCGCAACACTACCATGCAAGACTTTACCAAGTAAGTCTTTACAACAAATTTTGCGCTGTTAAGGCATTGGCATATGCATATGCATGATAAAAACTTATCAGGTAAGAATAAACGCAAATATATATTTATTTGTTCATATATATGTTTGCAATATAGTTATATATTTTGATGTATATATTTATATGTATGTATGTATTTATATCTATATTTTTTCATATATAATATTGTGACTAAATGAATTCATGTATTTGAAAATGCCATTATTCATTCATGCATGAGATTAGCTACCAATGTAATATTTACATTTACAGATTTAATCAAATGTTCTTTCTTTCCTTAAATCTAAGTATAAGGATTAGCAAATTGATATTCTTTTAATTTATTGATTGTGAAAGAATTATTCTTTATTGTGATACGTTATAAAGGCTTTTCTTTGACAGTGCAATCACGTACATATGGTTATCTAGCGTTTCAAAGATGGCTCATATATATATATATATATATGTATCCAAGAAAAACTCTTACTCCACAAAGAAAAGGCACGTACTCGAGGCGTGTAGGTATAGGGCTTATTTAATATTTGTCAGGGCTCCCACGACCCCACAAAGACAGAGAGACGCGTTTCGCCTGCGCAGCAGGCTTTATCAATCTAATTGGCGCCATGCATTTCAAGGTATATATAGCCCTCCCCTTCCTTAAAGCACCGGTAGACATAGAAAACGGACTGTGCATTCAAACCATCGCTATATATATTCCTTTTGGCATTATACTAAGTTGTTGTTTTTAACGTTCATGTCAATCATGCTTTGCAAAAACGTTATATCAGCCGTATGGATTACGTTCAATGAATTGCTCATACAGAGATGAATAGACTGTCTTTATCAACTATTATCATGCACGATGATGTATTGTATTAACATATCTGTGCGGGTTTTATACCTTCAAAGATGGCGCCTACAGGCTGTGTAAGTATCAGTCTGTTAACTATTTCCATGTAAATTCTCCACGGAAATGATTGCATGTAGTTACAATAAGTATGGTGTTAACCCGTCTTTACTTACAGTGGAAAAAGGGGTGAAGCCGAAACGCGTCCTGTTCGCTTTCTCTGTATAATAAAGTAACCAAGTTCATCGCCTAAATGAGTGCAGTCGCTTCACTTCCCCTGGGTCGTGAGGTTTGGAGCAGATATATATATATATATATACAATTTTCACAAACTCCTACCGGAGATCACTGCCCATCGAGGAATGGCGCGCACACCGACAGAGTATTACGGCAATTAATATCCAGCAAAGTTATCGAGTATAGCGCGCTCTCAGGTCAGAAAAATACCAGCCACAGTTCCAAGTTATAAAGGGGGTTTATTCAATTCATAAACCTTCATGACGTGTTTCAACCTCAAAAGGTCTTGATCACACACCAGAGTGAAGCTTACAAGGGTCTAGCATACATTTGCTGTTGAACAGTAAAAAGGGACTAAGCCACAGTATGTACACAAAATGTTTCAGCAAAACCGTAGCCATTTTATGACGGTGAAATTAAAGATAAAGTACTATACAGTTCTAAATTCCAAAGAAAAGTACTAAAATCAAAAGTACAGTGCTATACAAATTATGATACCAAGTTAAAGTACTGACCATAATGCTGAATCTTTCCACTGAAAATACAGTTCATACATGTAACCTCATATTATCCACAGTACAGTACTTGTGCCCACGGCAACAGGAAATGGTGTTCATAATGGCTAGCTTGAGTCTCTATGAGAAAATCTTGGCCAAAAATTTGATGCCGCAGATGCAATACTATTGCTATGTCGGCGCATGTTCTGTGCACGTGGGCGGGCCTAGTTCCATTCTAACATGTATTATGTCCATGCTGTGCATCTGGAACCTGATGTCCCATGGAGGTGACCGAAACAAGCTGGAGAGGAAAAATGGAATAAACTGAATAAACTGATATTGCACATAATTGGAGTATGTACTCAGTATCAATTGACTGGGGACATTTTTGTTGTATATATATATATATATATATATATATATATATATATATATATATATATATATATATATATATATTACAGGCACTGGATCCCACCAATTAGAAGGAAGCAGAGACGGCACACCAGGAAATCTTGCACAAACCCTTTATTGTGCACTCGTTAACCAAGGACGACGCGTTTCGGCGTAAGCCTTGATAAAGGCTTACGCCGAAACGCGTCGTCCTTGGTTAACCAGTGCACAATAAAGGGTTTGTGCAAGATTTCCTGGTGTGCCGTCTCTGCTTCCTTCTAATTGGTGGGATCCAGTACCTGTAAACATTGAGGTAGCGGCTGCTACTACCGACGGCATCAACGTTGGCTGGTCGAGGGCCGTTCAAGCAGCAGAGTGAAAGTGATATATATATATATATATATATATATATATCACTTACTGGCGGTCGCCAGTAGGTAGTTATAGTTAGGACCTAGTTTACATAGGAAATCCACAACATTCTATTTGGAATAACTTTGGCGCCGGTGGACGAATCTTCGTGAATTTCTCCACGAAAATGGCCTGCTTGGTTCCGCTCTTTCCCTGAAAGTTTGGGGGTGATTCGTTAAGTGGGGGCTGAGAAAAAAGGGGGGGTCCCAAAACGTGTTTTCCCCATGCAATTTTCCATAGGGACCTTTACCCAGGGCTACAGCCCGAACGGAATTACACGAAATTTGGCAGAGAGGTAGAGTTCTGTTTGCAGATTGTGCTTTTTGTTAAATGGTGTAAATCCGTTCAGTAGTTTCTGAGAAAATTGCAAGTAAAATCATAGCGATATCTAGAGACGGAGTTCAGTACGCGTACTGAAATCTGTTCAATTACGAGCGTGAGCTGCTTGCTGATTGGCTGTGAACTGTCTGTCAACACTCGAAACCAGGAAGTGTTGGCGGCCATCTTGTGCCTCACTAGAACCGAGTCACAAGAAAACAGTAAAACAAATTTGAGAAATAAGGGAAGGGGGTAGGGTAGAGACATTCTGACCCTCTAGGCTTGCTCAGGGGGTCGTACATGGATGTTTAGGCTCTATTTTTTATTTTTTAAAGAAAAATTGCGGCGTACGTGTATGGAAATATGTACAATTACGAGCAGGAGCTGCATGCTGATTGGCTGTCAATACTCCAAACAAGGAAGTGTTGGCAGCCATGTTGTTTGTCGAGAGAGCAGAGTCACAAGAAAACAGTAAAACAATGTTGAGAAATAAGGAAACGGGGGCAAGATGGCGTCCACGCTGGACGCGTGAGTGAGTCGCTCCTGTCGGACCTCCCGGGATATGTGGCTGCATGGTAAAATCCGAAGCTGCTAAACGGCTAAGCGGTTAAACAAACAAACGGCGATTTTTACTTCCGTTCGTGGCATAGAGGACTAAGGCTGCTGTTTGATTTTCAGGGACTCTTCGTGCTCCATGATAGTAATACGAGCGGTTGCTGCACTGGTCGCCCGGAGCACGCTGACAGCACAGTGGGCGGTTCTTTGGAGGAAACTGACTCGGCACACCTGGAGCGCACGGCGCGTTGGACTGAAGCGAAGCGGTGCGGAAGCCGAGGCGGAGGCTTGGAGAATGGGGCAGAAAGGAAGAAGAGCTCGGGCGCAGGGTGCTGCCGTTGAGAATATAGAAGGTGTGGAGGCAGCCACGACATCTACAGCACCCTCGGTATCCACGGTGTCCTCAGTGAGTAAGGCGACAGAGCGCGAGGGGGTGCCAGCTGTGGTACAAATTAAAGAGGGGGAGGCTGTCAGTGCAAGAAAGAAAATACCTGAGATGTTTTCTGCCACGAAATTAAAGGAGGCAGAAAAGTTAAAGCTTATCAGGCAGAATGAGACTCGGCCAATGGTTTCTGAAGCTTAGGAAATGGGGGCGGATGGGTTACATAAGACTGGACCTGTTCAAGTGGTTACAAGCTTAGCCCCTGTCCCTGTATTGGTAATGAATGGCGAAGAAACAAACATGGAGGGGAGTCTGAGCACTACCCCCTCCCAAGATGCTACAGTTTTGGCTTCTTCTATGCCTTACACCAGTGCCTTGCCTGATCCTAGCGTGTTGTTAACCGCCACAAGGGAGAAGGAAAACGACATGGTCACTATATTAAATTCGAATTTGGATCTCCCAAATAGTGATGGGACAATGTCAGCTGTTGGTGGCGAAACTGATTTCGCCGATTTTTACTCCTTATCAGACAGATCTATGTCATCTTCAGAGGATTTAGCGGAATTGTACGCTACTCGTATGAGTATGGAAGATGGGTGTCTGGACGAAGGGAGTGACCATAGCAGCTTGAATGCCGAGTTAATGGAGAAAGAGGGCCCAGACCATGGTACCGTTCGAAAGCTACAATTAGGTGCTAAAAATAAAGACAGTGGTGCTCAAGAAGATATTGAATGTACTGGAGCTGCAGCGATTGCTTTGGACTCAGAATGGGAGGATATTTCTTTGGGTTTGATTTATCAAACTATGATGCAACATAGAGATGAGACACAAGTAGACAGCTTGAGAGTACAGAATTTGTGTAAAAAGTTGCATAACTCTGTTAGACGTTTGGTGAAATCACATTCTGAATTTTTGACAAGAGCAACGGAGGCAGAGTCGCGTATTTTGTCTTTAGAAGATGAGGTAGCTCAACAGAGAAAGACTATTGAAGTACACATGGCTACCAAGGAAGACATCAATTGGAAACTCGTTGACATTGAGAATCGCTCTCGCAGAAACAATCTGAGATTTTTACAGATCCCTGAAGGGAAAGAGGGGGCTGATACTCGAGGATTTATTGTGTCACTTTTAAAGGAAGCAATGTCGGATATTACAAAATGGGATTGGGCCCATAGATTCCCATTTAAAGTAAATCAGCGTGACCAGAAACCCAGACCCATCTTAGTGGTCTTTAATAGCTTTCAGGCTCGTGAGGAGATATTTATGAGGGCTCGGCCCGATAAAAAGTGCAAGGCTCTAGAATGTGAATTTTTTGTGAGACCTGATTTGTGTAAACAATCTGTTGAAGTACGATGGCAGCTACGGCAGCTAATATTAAAAATTTCAAGGGAATGGGGTGCAGGCGTATCTAATGTTTCCTGCTAAGTTAAAAGTCATACATAAGGAACGCACAAGATTTTTCATGACTGCCAGTGCTGCTAAAGAATTTTTGGGGTCATTGTAATATGCAGAGAGATAGTAATATTGGATAGTAATATTGGATTTCAACTGAGCTTTGTACATAGATAGTTAAGAGCCGAAGCAGCTGCATACTTACTCTTTTAGCTTTGGACCATCACCGGGAGCAGAGGGATTGAGTATGGTGTAGAATTGATGAGGGAAATCCTGTGGGGTGGGGGCGGCAGGGGGTTTGGGGGCAAGCTCGCATCACAGGACCATAAGTCCTAAAGCCGATATCAAGGTAGAAGGGAAGGGAGGGGGAGGGTGGGCGGGATGGAAGAGGGGGGCTGGGGGATTGAGGGGTGCACTGGGGGGTGTAAAAATGTGGGGAAAAAGAGTTGACAGCAAAATACATGGAGAAGATGTGAAGGATAGATCAAATAAAAATAATATTTGATGATTTAATGATTTAGCATCCACTTTAGCTTTGATTCTGATTTCGAATGGGAGAGTCCTAGATAGTCCTAGATAGATTTTGGCTGGCAATGGATTTACAACTACAATGGCGAATAAAGGGGTAAGAATCTGCTCGATGAATGTGTCTGGGCTGAACAACTATTCAAAAAGACAGAAGCTAGCTGCGGAATTGAAATATATTCGACCTGACATATTGTGCATACAGGAAACACATATCCCATGGTCAAAAAGGGGAATATTAAAAGAACTTGGTTTCACACTAGGGGCTGCCTCTGGTCAGTCAAGTATGATAAGGGGGTAGCTATACTTGTTAAACAAAATTTTACAAATGTTGGCCGGAAAGTAGAGGATAAAAATGGACGCTGGGTTATTGTAGAGTGTAGGGTCGGGGGAAGACAGCTAACAGTATGTACAGTATACGGAGCTAACTTGGACGACCCCGCTCCTTTGAACGAAATAAACTTGGAGTTGGCTAACTTTTCACAACCAATAGTGCTTTGTGGGGATATGAATATAAATTTGTCGAATAGTGCAATACAGGATGGTTTTGGTAATTATAAAGGCCGGAAACCAAGAGTTTATAAAGCTCTTGTTAACTTTTTGCAAGATCAAGGCTTAATTGATGCATGGGGAAGGCTCAGGGGGGGAGATAATGGGTTTAATTTTTATTCATATCCTCACAAAAAACTGGTTAGATTAGATTATTTTTTTGCCCCAGAAAATTTGTTGGAAGGGGCAACAATTAAAGCCTACCCCAGAATCACTTTTGATCATTCTCCGATAACGATTGAAATACAGGGACATGCTCCAACTTTTCATATGACTGAAATTTGGGATTGAATAAGGAATTTAAAAAGCACATGGATAGCTGGATTCAGCTCTTTTTTAGTAATAATCAGGGTACTGCTAATGATTGCATAGTGTGGGACACATTTAATGCGGGATTCCGGGGCAAGTGCATTAGTTTTTCAATTTGGCAGCAGAAGACATTTAAAAAAGAATTTGATAAGTTATATGAGCAGTTGGCACAGGCAGAGATCCTTTTAACGAGGGAAGTAGTCAGGGGTAGAAAGGAGCTTTGGGAGGTTGAAAATGAGGTGGCAAAGGCCAGAGCTAATATTCTCGGATTTTGGAGTACAGAAATTGCAAGGAGATTTTTTACTTCTAAAATGCAAAGTTATGAGTTTGGTGAAAAGATTGGTAGAAGGCTGGCCGTCAGACTGCGGATGAAGGAGTCAGCTCGGAACATTAACGCAATGAAAGACAGCCAGGGTGTATCTCATTCGGAGCCAGACCAAATTCTTAACATATTTCAGAAGTTGTATTCTAAATCATACACGCAGGAAGGTGGGCTAGATGCGGCCGCTGAATGGAGCGATAGATTGGATATAGGCCTGAAAGTTTTAGATCCTAACATTGCTGACCGATTGGACCTACCGATAACGATGTCAGAGTTAGAACTGGCAGTAAAGAGCTTGACAGTGGTAAGGCGGCAGGTCCTGACAGAATTCCTGCGGAAGTTTATAAACAGTTCTTTAATAGCATAAAGGATGAAATGCTGAATGTAATGTTGAAAGCACAACAGGGAAATCCTCCTAGCACTTGGTCAGAAGCGACTATTGCGGTCTTCTGTAAGAAAGGTAAACCCCCGGATATGGTGGGATCTTATCGACCAATATCCTTATTAAATGTGGATAATAAAATCTATTCAAAGATTTTGGCTAATCGCTTGTCTGAGGTTGTAACATCCCTAGTTCCTCGGCAACAGCACGGTTTTATACCAAAAAGAGGAACGGTAGATCATATAAATAAAGATATTACACTATTTGATACCGCGGCTATGAACAATAAGGAATTAGCGCTTTTTCTGCTGGACTCCGAAAAGGCGTTTGACCGTGTGTGCTGGGACTACTTATGGAGACTAATGGCCAAAATGGGATTTGGCCAGAAATTTATTAAGTCAATCAAATCTCTTTACACCAACTTCCAAGATCTCTGCCCTGGGCTTACTCTCTGATTCTTTAAATATTACTAGAGGGACTCGCCAAGGGTGCCCTTGCTCCCCGTTATTATTTGCTTTGTATATCAACCCTTTTATAGAACAACTAAATCAAAACCTACTCATACCCCCTTTATTATATCTGAAAATGTTTTTTCTGTTTTCGCTTATGCGGACGATATTGCTGTGGTAACAGTTAACCCAGCCATTGCCATTTTAGTGATTGAGAGGCTTGCAAAAGACTTTGGAACTACAACGGGCTACAAACTTAATGAATCAAAGACTCAGATCCTTTGTTCTGAAGCTTTAATATGGGAAGATGAAAGAGTGGTTAAAGAGGTTACCTATCTAGGGATACTGATCAAGGCTAATATAGCCGAACTGGTTGACTCTAATTGGAATAATGTTTATGATAAAATTAAGGCGTCACTTGAGAGGTGGGAACAATTGTATTTTACTATTATTGAACGCACTAATATCATAAAAATGAATGTTCTACCTAAAGTGCTATATTTGTTTAGGTCAATACCCTTGGAATCCCCAAGCCCAAGATACAGGCTTTGCAATCCTAATGTGGGAATTTTTTTTGGAGGCCCGGAAAACCAAGATGAGCTATGAAATATATGATGTTACCAACTGAAAGGGGAGGGTTAGGGGTTCCAGATTTTTTTCTTTACTATATAGTTTGTGTTTTATTAAAAATGAGGATTTTGATAATAGGGGGAGCAACTGAACACATGTTTAATCATCCATCAATATTTGAAATCTTGTTAGGGCCCTGCGCGAAGCAGAGCTTATTTATTTAAATTGATGGTAGCTATTACAAGCGAACTCGATTTAAGGTGTTAGTGGGTGCTTATAAGATCTGGAGATCTAGTCCGAACAATGGCAATTGGGAAGTTCTCGTACTATACTCCCTTTAACGCATCTAGGATATTGCCGATGATATTCTCGAATAGAATGTCTCAAAACTGGCAAAAAAAGGGGGTTCGGTGGTTGGGCGATATGTGCATGGAGGATGGCAAGTGTAAATCCTTTGAGGAGTTAACAGACCAGTTTTCTTTTCCCAGAAGCTATTTTTTTAAATTTTTACAAATTCGGGATTTTTTTGTAAGGCAGAAGTTAACTTTACAAAAGAATCAAGCTATAGAAGGGATTAACAGACAGGTGAAAATAGGTATTTTATATCGAATGTTATTAGAAGGGAAGACGGACGATCTTGAGAAAGTTAGGGTAAAGTGGGCCAATAGCCTAGGAGATTCAGAAATAGTAGTGGAAGATCGTATTTTATTGTCAAAAGAGGCATTAATGTCTGCCAATTTAAAAGCTCAAATTTTCAAAACCTTGTTTGATTTATATTATACTCCTGAACGCATGTCCAAATGGGGTGAGGGTTTTGATGGCAAATGTTTTCGGTGCAAAGCTGACCACGCAGACAGTATACATATTTTTTTTTCTTGTCCTAGGCTGGTTGGATTTATAGGAGGAATTGAAAAATTAATGTCTTTAGTGCTTAACTTTCCGCTAACTGTTACTCCTGCTATGCTACTTCTGGGGAAAATTCCTATAGATAGTTCTGTGGAAAGGTTATATCCTTATCGCCACTTTATTTTTTTTTTTCAATGACTTTAGCATCATTATGTATTGCCACTGAGTGGCTTCAGGAAAAGCCTCCCCTTTTTCAACAATGGCAAGCAAGAATGTATAGTCTATGTAAACTGGAGTGGGGGCTTTTTTCAATTACAGGATCTAGGAGGAAGAAGAAAATGGGTTTGAAAATCTGGGGTGCTTTCTTAGATTATTATGAGGATTGAGAATGTAATTAAGCTTAACTTGTACTTTATTTGTTATAATTGGATTTACACAGATCGACTATTTATTTGTGCATGCATAGTATTGATTATGCTGTTGCCATTGGATGAATTAAGCCATTCTCATATATGATCTATTTTGATGTTTTGATTTAATTTCATTAATTTTGTTTTGTTGTATTTATGCTGTGAACCAATAAAATAAATATTTAAAAAAAGAAAAATAATAAAACGGGGCAGGGTAGAAACATTCTGAGCCTATAGTCTTGGTCAGGGGGTGGTACATGGATCTTTAGGCTCAATTTTTATTTATTTTTAAATAAAAAATGGCCAGGTACTCGTGCAGTACTTGTACGTAGTGGAAAAGGTGCAAATAAAGTAGAAGTCCGTTTTATTCATTAGGTCCCGGAGGGCAAATTACGGGGGCAATTTTTCTGCATAATGGGGGCTTATAAGGTGCCCCGAGCACTGGGGAATGGCACTCCTCTGGTTTTATTTTGAAGTATGCGGGGGGGTTACGGTCCTACTCACCGCAGTCTGGTGAGCAGCACCCCTTGGGACTTTTTAAAAAAAAAGTATGTTTTGAGCTCTCTCTCTCTCTCTCTCTCCCCGTACACGTCGCGGGGAACGCCACATTTCTGGGGAAGTGATATGTAAAATTACCTTCCAGCTCCAGGTACCTGCATTGTTTGGAGTTTTTTATTAATGTTGGGAGGGTGGGCTTGATAATACGTCCTTGTAAATTCCCATAGAAGCCTATGTTCTGGTGTTAACATGGGCTTCTATGGGAAATAACAAGGCCGTATTATGAAGCTCATTATCGCCGTTTTATCGGCAGTTTCCTGCCAATAAAACGGCGATAATTGTAACACCGGTCTTTGATAATATGCACCTAAGTTTACTGGTCAAAAAAAGAGCAGTGAGCCATATTATCCACAAAAGGCGATACATTATTGTTGCTTTTATTGGCAGGAAACTGCAGATAAAGCGGCGATAATGGGCTTGATAATATGCCCTTGTGAATAACCATAGGAGCCCAGGTTAACACCAGAACCTGGGCTGCTATGGGAAGTTACAAGGGGCTTTTATCAAGCACATTATTGCCGCTTTATCTACAGTTTCCTGTCGATAAAAGCGGCAATAATGTATTGCCTTTTGTTGATAATATGCTCCTTCATTTCTATGATAGTATGTAAAGCTTTCCTTTTTTTTTGGGCGTAGCAGTTGTACTCTCTTCGCATGCTCAGCATCGTTTCGAAGCCAACATTTTCTTTTTCTTCAAGTTCAACAAGCAAACCTTTCTTTATATCAGTTAGTAAATCTGTCACTTTCTTTTCCCGGTTCGTGTGTGTCATCCGCTGCTGAACTTTTGTACAGTATTAATAGTCATATTTTTTATATGTTTATTTGAAAGGTAGTGCAGAGGCTCCAAACGTCGATTATGTACTCCGTCCATCGCCATTTTAGTAGTTTCTCACCGTTGTTTTTATTATATCTGTTAGTTAGAACTCAGTAGTTTTCAATCCTAGTCTTGAATATCTTACTATAGTATTTCAACATTATTTTTATTGTGGGAGGTCATACCCCTCCCCCAAAAAATAAAAGAAGTATGTAGTTTTTTAAAATTAACTTTTATTAAACAATAAATATAAACGAAACTCAATCATAACTATGTTAGAACTGGAAAAATAACTTAAACAATGTTATAAACAAATTGTGAAATGGATTCCAAAAGGTGTCCGATTGGTAATCTGCAAAAGAAAAAAGAAAATTAGAGTTTAGAATTATGTAGATGTGAGTAAATAAGCTGCAGCATTACGGGGCATATTATCAAGAACGGCAATAAAATTATCGCAGTTTCAACAGCAGGAAACTGCAGCTAAAGGGGCGATAATGGGCTTGATAATATGCTGTTATGAACTCCCATGCAAAAACCACAGTTGATGGACAGAATGCAGAACAATGTCATACATTCAACCCAGTACAGAGATCTGGGCCTAAATCCATTGTCTTTTTGCACTCCACACCACCCCAGTTCAGACATGGCCATATGCAAATCAGCCTTGACCCTGTGCCTCATGGGAACAGTCCAGCCCGAACTGCCAAGCCATGTCTTTCCTGGACCGGAATCAAGCATCCAAGGACCGGTTTCCGGCTATCAGCCGTCTTCAGCCAGGATAGCTTGACTCTAGTGGTGTGGAGAGCATGGGACTCACGTCTGAGCATACCCATCCCACTCGGGGTGACAAATGCAAAAACCACAGTTGATGGACAGAATGCAGAACAATGTCATACATTCACCCCAGTACAGAGATCTGGGCCTTAATCCATTGTTTTTTTGCACTCCACACCACCCCAGTTCAGACATGGCCATATGCAAATCAGCCTTCCCATAGCAGTCTAGGTTCTGGTGTTAACCTGGGCTACTATGGGAATTGACAAGGGCATATTATCAAGCCCATTATCACTGCTTTAGCAGCAGTTTCCTGCCGCTGAAACGGCGATAATTTTATCGCCGTTCTTGATACTATGCCCCTACAAGTTTTGGTAACTCTACGGTTTTACGTATGCAGTGTGACTCATACATTCCAGTTCTGTTATAGTGCCGCGTTCAAGTGGTATCTAAATGGAAGTGCCTACTGCGTTACTGACGCCTGTTATAGCGACTTATTTCTAATGCATTCCTATGAAGGCTTTGTAGATCTAGGCCTCTGTGCTTACCGTTGTATAAACCTTGCGGGTAAACATTTCAGGCAGTTGGTGTCACAACTTATTCTGAACAATTCTTCTACTCGTCTACACGTCCAAGAAGGCAGTGTCTAAGTTTAATAGAGAGAGAGAAATGATGTCACAGAGAGTGAGAGAGAGAAAGAGAGAGAAGGAGAGAGAAAACAACATTAAAACTGTGTCGCAGAGTCTGGAGTTAAGATTTTTTCTTGAAAAGTCAGATGTAGATTTACTAGCTCCTTGCATCACTTACCCTGTTAAAAGTGACTCAAAAGTGGCATAATAAGGTTGTGGATCTGTTTGTCAGACTGTTGTAACCTATCTGTTGTCACTGCTCGGAGGTAATTATAGATTTTACAGAGAAGGTGCTGTACACTACGCACTCTGGGTCATAATATCAAGCCTGAGCGACAAAATTATCGCCACTTTATCTGCAGGAAAGTGTCGCTAAAGTGGCGATAATGGGTTTGATAATATTCTCTATGGAATTCCAATCGAAGCTCATGTTAGATGTCCTTCACATCTAACATGAGCTTCGATTGGAATTCAATAGAGCATATTATCAAACCTATTATGGCCACTTTAGCGGCAGTTGGGTGCCGATAAAGTGGCGATAATTCTGTTGCCAAGGCTTGATAATATGGCCCTCTCTCTGTTAAAATATAATCAACAGACGTGAACATTGCCGGCACCATCTTGCTAACAAGAGCCACTGTATGCACGTAAGCGGCACCCATTGTAGATACCGTGGCCATTTCGTACATGGCCGATCACCAGCGCATCACCCTGACCTCGCTATCATCCCCCGCGCTCTGACAACCCCCAAGCACACATGCTAGAGTCATAAAGCATCCTCAGCGTGACCCAGCCCTGGAGCCACTTCCCGTACCTAACACCCATGCCCTTTCATCCCCCACGCACAAACAGGCCCATTGATAACCTCCTCCCCTGCACCTGGCTGCTCGATCCGTTCCCAGGCAATAACCAGCCCCTGCGGATACAGTTTATTGCCCCCGTACAGTAGGAACTTGCTCCCCATCAAAGGGGTCGGAATTAATCAATGCCACAACCCTCTTGGATCTGACAGATTACGCATATTTCAGACCCTCCCGGAATGCCCAGCTGCGCGATAAGAATCACCTGCTGAGACCGGGGTGGGGGACATTTGCTGCTGGGTATGTGTGGGAACTAGCTGGAAGCGGGGATTCCGGGGAAGTAATAAACTACTGTCAGGAATGTGTTACCCTGCAATAAAAAGTTGAGATTGTGTATAAAAGGCCATGCCATAGAGATGCAGTTAGAGTACTTCGAGAAGACATTTTGTTTGTCCGAACTGACATGTTCTCCTCCGGAGAAATAAACCTGTTCATCGTTTTCCAGTTCCAGCGCCTGCCTCTTTATTTGATTAGTTAATGACCAAGTGAATTAGAGGCGACTAACGCCAAGCAGTGTTTGATGACAACTAGAGAAAAACTGCATTTTCACATCTCATTTCACAAATAAAGCTAACACTACAGTTTTATGAGTGCAGTGTACCTGGTACATTTTACTTGTTATTATTATTATTATTATTATTAATAAATTTGTAAAGCGCCTGGTTACACTAGCTAGTGTGTCCCCTCGCTAAAGAAAGACATAGTCAACTCCTTCCATGTTGTGCTTCACGGCTGGTCAGGCGGTAGTCCGGTCCTAGTCTTTGGGAAACAGGTGGGTTTTCAACTCTTTGCGGAACACCGACTCTGACGTTTCCATGCGGAACTTCTGAGGGAGTTTATTCCACTGTTGGGCTGCCATGACACGAAAGGAGTGCCCTCCCATTCTCACTCTGCTAAATTTAGGAATCTGAAATTGCCCCGTCCCGCTTGATCTCAGCTGTCGGGTAGGGTGGTAAGGATTCAGCAGTTTGCGGAGATATGTGGGTCCTTCCCGTGTAAGATACGATGACCTACACAAAGAGCTTTAAATGTCACACGCTCCCTAATAGGCAGCCAGTGCAGTGTTTTGAGTGCTCTCTTAGAGGAGGCCCTCTTGGGCTGCATGAGGATCAGGCGGGCAGCCGCATTCTGTGCGCGCTGCAGCCTCTGTATGCACTTTGCACCCCCAAATACAGGACATTCCCGTAGTCCAGCCTGGATGTGATTAAGGCATGGACCATGGTTTTCCTGGCTGGCAGTGGCAGTAGGTCTAAAGTTTTCCTAAGGACCCTTTGAATGCCGAAGCAGGTGTTATAGTGCCGTCTTCAAGTGGTGTCTAAATGGAAGTGCCTACTGCGTTACTAACGCCCGTTATGCCGAATTATTTCTAATGCATTCCTATGAAGGATTTGTAGATCTAGGCCTCTGTGCTTACTGTTGTATAAACCTTGTGGCCAAACACATAAGGAAGTAGACTTCACAACTTCACTTCAACAATTCTTCTACACGTCCAAGCAGACAGCAGTGTCTAAGTTTAAGAGAGAAAGAGAAATGATGTCACAGAGAGTGAGAGAGAGAAAAAACATTAAAACTGTGTTGCAGAGTCTGGAGTTGAGATTTTTTCTTGAAAAGTCAGACGTAGATTTACTAGCTCCTTGCATCACTTTACCCAAGTTAAAAGTGACTCAAAAGTGGCGTAATAAGGTTGTGGATCTGTTTGTCAGACTGTTGTAAGCTATCTGTTGTCACTGCTGGGAGGTAATTAAAGATTTTGCAGAGAAGCTGCTGTACAGTACGCACTCTGGGCCATAATATGAAGCCTGGGCGACAAAATTATCGCCACTTTATCGGCAGGAAAGTGTCGCTAAAGTGGCGATAATGGGTTTGATGATATGCTCTATGGAATTCAAATCGAAACTCATGTCTGATGTCCTTCACATGTAACATGAGCTTGAATTGGAATGCCATAGAGCATATTATCAAACCCATTATCGCCACTTTAGCGGCACTTACCTGCCGATAAAGTGGCGATAATTTTGTCACCCAGGCTTGATAATATGTCCCTCTCTCGTTTCATAAATAAAGCTAACACTACAGTATTACGAGTGCAGTGTACCTGGTATATTTCAGTTGTTATAGTGATGTCTATATGGAAGTGCCTACTGCGTTACTGACGCCCGTTATGGCGACTTATTTCTAATGCATTGCTATGAAGGCTTTGTAGATCTAGGCTGCTGTGCTTACCTTGTATAAAGAGTGCGGGCCACCGGAGTTAACCATTCGACTTGAACTCTGCTTCTATACGTCAAAGTATATTCAATAGGTTGCAGAGAATTCCATTGCTGTTGCTCGATAGGCCGTGGTTGCTTCTGAACGATGTTTGGTGAAAGAAACAAAAGGACATTTTGATTAGTTGCGTAACTACTATCAAAAGTGAATTTTAATGTGGGTTCTTAATATTACGTAGTTAAGACTGTTGCAGCTCCAGCAAACAAAGGAAGATCAATAAGTTAATAGAGGCCTGGGACGCCTCGTGACGCAGAAAAAAAATACTATCATGGATGCACAATTAATAATAATAAATGCCTAAGCACGTGGCGTAGTACAGAAATACGACACAGGAATTTATGCAGGCACAATTTTTAAGATTAGAGGTGTATAGGACCTTGTGACTTATAAAGAAATATTTCAATTATGTAAGTACAATTTAAAACCATTGAGGGGTAAGAAAGCCATATGAAGGATAAAAAAATAGCATTATGCATATACAATTTACAGTGGAGGCTGATGTTGTGACGTCTTCTCTTACCTTTGCTTCTGTTGTCTTTTGTCGTGTCTTGAAAGGCTGCGGTTTCGCTGAGTCTGGGGTGTTTTCGACAGTCTGTCTGTGACCGCAGCAGAGGCAGGCAAAAGAGAGCATGCTCACGTTAGTGCCCGCATTATATGGGAACCGGGGGAGCTGACCAAACCGTCATTGGTAGCGTTCTCGCGTTCTGAAAGAAGGATGGCCCTGGGGGACATGCCATTGGGTAATATATTGGTTTGCAGGCTAAATGATAGCAAGCATGTTAGGTGGTGGCATGTGGGTAGTGTGGGCGGGCGTGCACCGCGCATGTGCAAGTATGAGTGTGTGCACTAACAATTAACAACAGAGAGAGATGGGGGCGGTGTTATAATGTACGCAGAGGCAGGCCCAGAATCGGATCTGCAATGAGTCAGCACTTCTAATCATTCTCCTTAGCGCGCCCTGAGCTCTAATTTATCACTAAGAGGTTAATCGACCATAGTTTGTACGGCTTATCATACTCAGCGTGTACCCGCGCATACGGTACGAATATGCTTTGACGTTACGCATCGCATTAAAGCTTCGGTGTGACGTCATGTACGGCGTTCTGTATGCGAAAGGGGGCAATGATTCTACTTGGTTTAAAACATGTATGCATTTAATGTACATACTAAGGTCAGACATTTGGGATAACTATGATTTTTTTTTAATACTTGTAATAATCATAGATTACTTTTAAAAAGAATTACACAAATCGCGGTAGAACATTATGCGTACTCGTATTGAAAGAGCTGCGCAAGCGCATCATAAGCGTACGCAAAGCCATGTGACTTTAAAAGGAGAGATTTGATTGGTTCATAACTTTTCCTATTGCGACTGTTGAAAGTTCCGTCCCATTATAATTATTCGACTTTGACTTTCTAAGAAGAAGCATTTGTTCTGAGAATCTTCTCAAATAGAAGGAAGATCACAATAATAAGAGCAATGGAGTCATCTTCCAGGAGTCTAAAGAAGAGGAAAGAAGCTCTAATTTGGAAGTTTTTTACTTTTCCAGAAGGTCAAAAAAAGGTTAGTGCTCCAAAAGTAACCTGTAAAATTTGCGAAACCCCTCTTTCAAGGAGTGATCCATGTAAAAAAATACTCCTTTGGCACCGCAAATATGGTGCGACACGTGAAGAACTTGCACCCCAAGAACTTTGCTCGAGTTGCAAAACGGAGGTTGCACGAGAACCCACCTGCTTCTGCACCAAGCACATCAACTGCGGCAGCAGCATTTTCAGCAAGCAGTCCACACCCACATATTGATTCTGACTTTGCTAAAGTTAAAATTCTATGCATTTATTGCGATAAACTTTTGTGTTACGGGGAACAGTCTATAGACTTGATGAAACGCAGGATGCAGGATCATTGCTGTCCTCGACATTAGTTGTTCTTTTTTTCATTCTTTTGTTCCGCTTGGAATTTGTTGAGAAAACACAAAAAAAAATACAAAACAAAAAAAACAGTTCTTTTTAGAACTACCTTCACTGGTCAAAGAAAGAACCAGGGGGTAGATGTATCAACATACCCTTTTGCAATTTCTAAATAGCGATTTTTAAGGAATCGCTATTTAGAAATCGCAAAATGGGATGTATGTAGAAAATCGCTATTTGTTAGTGATTTCTTAATCTTCCTTACTTGCGAATTCGCAATTTGCGAATTCGCAATTAAGGAATAATTTCCCATTCATTCCTATGGGCCAGGAGGCCCATAGGAATGATTGTGAAATAATTCTCAATTTGCGATTCGCAATTTGCTAATCGCAAATTGAGAATAATTTCAAGGGTGCAGGGGTGTCTCAAGGACCCCCTGCTGCACCCCTGAAATTGACATGTTTGTGCATATGGCGCACATACATGCCCTTAGGGCATGTATGTGCGTCACATGCCACCTTCACAAATGCCAAATTGTGCATTTTTAAAAGAATTTGCAAATTACCACCAACTACAAGTTGGTGGTAATTTGCGATTTCTTAACCAAAAATCACAATTCCAAAATGCTACATACATAGCATTTAAGGATTCTCAATATTGCGATTCCTTAAATGCTTAAGCAAAATAAGGAATCGCAAATTTTTGCGATTCCTTATTTTGCGAATTTTTGTTACATGCCAAAACATGCAAAAAGACCGTTTGTGATTCGCAAACGCCGGAATTCCAAGAATTCCGGCCTTTGCGAATCGCAAACGGCTTGATACATTTAGCCCTATATTTTTATGTTAGTGTGTAAAGGTTTGTCAGAATGAATGTGTAGTTCATAAATGAATTAATGAATATGTTACTAGTGTATGGAGAATGGGAAAGTTCAGAACTATAAGGAACTGCTACAGCATAAATCTATAAGGTGTTTATCTATAGTATACTGTAGTATGTCCGAAGCACTTGAATGTATCATATGTACATAAATATGTTACAAGTCTATGTTTCAATTTGCGCTGCTGGTGAAAGTGCCTGGGTAAATTTGTATGTGTTAGGGGCGGATTTACAATCCCCTTGTGCCACTTTTACACAGCCTTTGAGTCACTTTTCTGACACAGCGGTGGTGCAAAAGATGTGCCATGGTGTGTGCTATTAACAATGTGACGCATCTGGAGGGTGTATTACATTGTAAAGCGCTGTGCCAGAAGAGGCTTTCTTGTGCAGAAGGGGGTGCAGCAAGGCCTCCTAAAAGTGACTGAGTGAAATGTATAACATTTTATTCAGTGACTTTTGAGCTTATGCTGCGTCAAAACCTTGCACATGCTTGAAGCAGGTGTAAGGATTGATACAGCATTGTGAGCATAGGGCCCCAAGAGAATTGCTGGAGCTGTGTTATACTTGCAACCAACGTCAAGCAATAATTCATCCAAAAATTACTTTGCAATTTAGTTTTGTTATTATTTTATAGTAAGAATATGAAGTATAATCTAACAAATAAAATTAATATAAATATTTATATTAAAAATATAAGAAATTAGTATAAAAAGAAAGACATAATAATTATTACATTTATAAATTATCATTTACAAAACCTTTGAAATTCACTGAAAAAAACATAGGTTTCACACACGTTATAGTTAGGAATTAGCATTTAAAAAAACATGCAAATTCATTGAAAAAATATAGGTTTCACACGTTATAGTTAGCTGAACATTTCTCTCATACAAAACCTTTGAAATTCCTCCGTTATAGTTAGCACAGCTAACTATAACTTGTGCGTCCGCAATGCACTGCTGATGACGGCACATATTACATCACTCATGACATGGTCAGTGACATCACTCATGACATCACTGATGACATCTCAAATGACATCCCTGATGACATCACTGATGACATCATCCTTGTGGCACACCTCCTTCTACTGTAATATAACCTTTGATACACAGGATCAAAAATGGAAACTAAAATTTTCAAAAAAATGGAGATACCAATACCAGTTAGAACAACCTATTGAGTAATTCCAAAATCTACATACACATCCACTCATTCACCAACAGTTCTATATAGTCACTCATACATGTATTGACTCATCATATGTACTCATACACCTATATATCCTGTTATACACCGACACTCATCTATAGAGTTACTCACACACATACTCACACATGCAAATAAACTATCAAATATCCCTTTACTTGCATATACAGCTATACACCCACCACTACACTAACTTCAATAGAATTGTAGACATACTTACTCTCTTAAACAATCACTTATAGAAACACATACTTATTTATACAGGAAGTCTTAGAATCTCTCGCTCTCAGATATACTCACTTATTTACATCAATATTCACATATACTAGTGTAAAACATATGTAGTTACTCATAAAGATACTATTGAGACAGTCATTCACTCACTAACACACCCATACACACACTCATCCACCCATACAGTCCTGCATACATGCTGTCTTCAAAACACATACAAACAGTGAGTGAATCATTCATGCATCTGTGTGCTAAGTAATACTCCCCACCGAACCGTACAAACACTTGTTTTGGTACTCAAAAAAACAACTAATAACCCATATACACACTCATGTAGCTACTCACCAACCCGTGCAGTCACATATATACAAAGTGAGACACTGATACAGATATGTAAATAGTTAAAGATTACTCGCTAGTACACCTATTCACTAAGTTATACTTAATAAGTCAGTTATACAATCAATTTTACAAAAAAAAACATCCATTTAGACACTTATTTACCCATTTATTCTTCCATCGACCTTTAGATATACATAAATAAAAATATATATTTTTTCAGAAAGAGACACATTCACTGGATGATGTCTTCAGTGATGTCATCAGGGATGTCATTTGAGATGTCATCAGTGATGTCATGAGTGATGTCACTGACCATGTCATGAGAGATGTAATATGTGACGTCATCAGCAGTGCATTGCGGGCGCGCAAGTTATAGTTAGCTGAGCTAACTATAACGGAGGAATTTCAAAGGTTTTGTATGAGAGAAATGTTCAGCTAACTATAACGTGTGAAACCTATGGTTTTTTCAATGAATTTTCGTTGTCACTACTCCACCATTGCAAAGTACAAACCAACGCGTTTCGCAACAGCAGTTGCTTGTTCACGGTCAGTGTGAAAGTGTTCATACTCCTCCTATATTTCGAAGGACCCGCCATAACTTCTAATCTCACTTCCTGTTGATTTACAGGAAGTTAGATGGGAAATGTAGTTTTTACCAATTTCCAGATCGTTGTTTTGTATATTTTATATGTATGTTTCTGGACACAAAATTTTCAAAGTGGTAGGTGGCAATTATCTTTCTGCGATGTTATCTCGTATATCATCGTCCTCATTATTAATACGGTAAATCAACATATCCATGCAGGTTATACATCGTTTATCTCAAATGCTAAGTGGCAAAGTACGATATAGCCCTCTAGTCGGCAGATTCGGTTATTCAACCGCATTAAGAACTATGTAATGACTAACAATACTTGAGGCATCATTCTTATATTAAAGCCCTCTGGTGGGCATAAACTCATGCTATAAATTTTGACAAGTCCTTTTATGGCGGCTGTTTTCATTTTACGGCCTATCTATAACGTATCTTAACCACTTTTAGTAACCTTAATTCAGTTTAACATGAATTGGGTTATGATCCTGTATCAATCGCTATGTATATGAAGCCACCTGTTCCACACGAATTCACTGTGTACACCATATCATTATAAAACAATTTTTCATTTTGTCTATATTTATACTTTTCTTGTTTTCTGTTTCTATTATTCTCTCTTTTTATATTACAAAGGACCATCTAGTATCAAACACAACTCTCTCCACAGACATTTTATAAATGTACATAAAGTTCTTCACTCTGATTTAGTCCCCAAGGGGTCATTGTTCGGAAATTCAGGATTTGTCTTGATTCTCTGCATCTTAATTGTCGTTCCTAATCTCCACCCCTCTCATGTGGCAATATACATTCAAGTGCATATGTTTTCAAAAGTTTCCAATCACTGTTATGCGCCACTTCCATATGTTTGGCGACTGCATTATTTCTGTCTTTGTTTGTCGTCGCTCTAATGTGCTCTAGAATGCGCTTTTTTAATTCATTTTTTGTGCTTCCAATATATTTAAGCGAGCACGGGCACTCAATTACGTATACTACATGTGTGCTCATGCAGTCAATCAATTGTTTTATCTGCCACATCTTTTTATTGGGTAACATAATTTCTTTTTTGTTTACTACGATTTGGCAAACCTTGCAATGTTGACATTTTATAAATCCCTTGGTGTTGAGCCATTGGATTCTTTTTTTCTTTTTTGTATGTATATATATATATAACCTACTGGCGGTCGCCAGTAGGTAGTTATAGTTAGGACCTATTATCCATAGGAAAACCGCAACATTCTATTGGCAATAACTTTGACGTCGACTGATTAATCTTCTTGAAATTTTTCAAACTTTTGGCCAGCTCAGTTCCGCTCCTTCCCTGAAGGTTTGGGGGTGATTAGTCAAGCAGGGGCCGAGAAAAAAGGGGGTCCCAAAACGTGTTTTCCCCATGCAATTTTCCATAGGACCTTTAGACACGGCTACACCCCGAACGGCTGAACAGAATTACACCAAATTTGGCAGAGAGATAGTCCTCAGTTCCGAATTGTGCCTTTTGCTTATATGGTGTCAATCTGTTCAGTAGTTCCTGAGAAAATGACGGTTAAAGTCATTTATAAATCTATGGGCGCGGTGGATCCGCTTATCTATCTGCGTACCCAAAGCATAGCCTGCACGCACCCTGCCGTGCATGAGCTGCATGCTGATTGGCTGTCAACAGTCAAAATCAGAAAGTGTTGGCAGCCATCTTGTGCCTCGGTACCAAAAACCCAAAACAAACGCCGCAAAATGCGAAAAGGGGGCTGGATAGACACACCCTGACCCCCTAGGCCTGCTCAGGCAGTCCCACAAGAGCGCGATCGTCCCTAGG
Source organism: Lissotriton vulgaris (assembly GCF_964263255.1). Taxonomy (NCBI): domain Eukaryota; kingdom Metazoa; phylum Chordata; class Amphibia; order Caudata; family Salamandridae; genus Lissotriton; species Lissotriton vulgaris. The sequence continues at coordinate 338,235,935 of NC_141687.1, read as the reverse complement.
CCCAGCCCCCTCCTTGCACCACTCTGCAAACATGCCCCCTTGCGCGTTTGCTGAGGGGGAACAAACTCCCCTTGAATACTGGGGGTCCCTGGGGGCCAACTAGCACACCAGGAACCTCCAGTATGCGCCAGGGGGCTGTGTTGCAGAGAGGTGTTCTGAGGCCACGCCCCTTTTTACACCTCTCTGTAACACAACTCTGTAGCGCTTACTGGAGGTACCTGGTGGGCTAGTTGGCCACCAGGGGACCTCAGGATTCAAGGGGACTTAATCCCCCAACTTAAAACGCGCCACGGGGCGCATTTGCACAGTGGTGAAGGTAGGGGTCGGGCCTGAGGTGATATGTGTGCGAATACGCCCTGTGGCGCGTTTTAAGTTGGGGAATTAATTCCTCTTCAAACCCGAGGTCTCCTGGGGGCCAACTAGCCCAACAGGTACCTCCACTAAGCGCCAAGGAGCTGGGTTGCAGAGTGTTGTAAAAAGGGGCGTGGCCTCTGAATACCTGAACACGGATGTCTTGAATCGCTGCTGGCCACCACGCCTACCTTTGTTATTTCTTGCTTCCTAAGACGTTATCAGAATATTATTGGCGTTGTGACTTATTTATGTCATTAAACTTTCTCTTCTTTTGAGTGGAATATATTTAGACCGTCAATACTGTACTTTTGCCCTGAAGAAGTCTCTGTAGAGACGAAACGTGTTGGCTAAAAAGAATCATGTGTTGACCGTTTGGATTTTAAACATCTGAATTTATCAATAAAGAATATTTTTTCGACTACAAGTGACCTTCGGACCTGATTTTTCTATACTGTTATATGGACTTGCTGTGTTCCAAAGAATAATGATATTTTTTAAATAATGGGTGCCGATTCCAATTTTGCTTTTGTTTCTATTTGGGCTATTGTCCAATAGGAAGCAAAGAGGGGTGTACTTCCTGGATTTGTGAGCACCATCGTCATACCATTAAGTCAATAGCAATAAAAGGTGCAGGTCTTTTACCTCAACCACTTTCTGTTTTTGTTACACAACATGTGCCCCCCTGTGTGCATGCACACCAGTACCTGCACAGCATTTACTGCCTTTGATGTTCCCATCTTAGGCACCACCCTGGGAACGCCAAAGAACAGCCCACCAGACAGGGGAAACTCCCTAATCTAGCAGGCAGTTCAAGTGTGGGTTTGTCAGTCTGGGAGCCGTGCGGACCCACTCCTGCACCGCCAAACTCATAATAATACCCATGCAGACTAAGGGACCTTATTTTGACTTTGTGTAGGAGAGGGGCCACCACGCCTCCGCCTAGCTACCACACCGCCAAAGCCAAAATAGACCTTCTATTAAAGCCTAAGGGAAAATCCCTGGAAACAGACTATATCCATCCTCACATCATTTATTTCATTCTTATTCCCCCAGTTCTTGTTAGAACCACTCCTTTTGTCAATGTATTCAGACCAAAATGTAGCGCTTTCAGTGTTTTTATTTATAAATACACATAGTGTCTTTGGTTATGATAATTAAAATTTCGGAGAAAATTCCAAAAAAGTATACATTAAACAGTGGTCACAATTAAAAACATTTCACATAATACAATCATTACATTTCATTTTATCACCCCCACAAAACAACTGCTGTTGTAAACAATTTAAAAAATAATAATATTTATACAGACGGCGCAACACAAAATTATAAACCTCTATCTTTACCCCCTCTTTCTGATACGATTGGATAATGAAATTAATCCTAAAATTGATCCAATAGCCTTATATGTTTTTTATGAGAAGCTTGGTACTGGAATTTCCCATATATCCCCCACTTTCCCGGCTTTTTTGGACTCCTTTTGACATAGGCGTCGACGCGTTTCGGTGGTTAAAACCTTTTAATGTGTTTCCACCTTCTTCAGGACACTGTTTTTCTAGGGGTCGCTATTCCTTCAATTCATATAATAGACTTCTTAAAACATCTCATATTGATTATAAGATAGAAACTTCATAAGGTAGAAACTTCATCATCGTCTTATGATCGGGATGATATTCCCAAACGTTCAGTCCCGTTATCTCAGAAGACAAAGATGCCCATGTTATATCTTCTATCTTGGCCGGAGTCAACTTCACTTAATCTTTTCTGTTTTTCTCCCCAAATACCTTAATAGGTCTCTGGTCTATGATAGAAATTCTCTGCCAGTTTGGTATCGAAGTTCACTAGATAATTCTTCGATTAAACCTTTCTTCTTGGTATCAACGATGTTGATTGTTCTTCTAATTCTACGGGTTTCTTGACCTCCTCGCTTTTGTCTTCATTCTGTCCTTCGTTAGACCTTCTGCCAGATAACTATGTTTTTTGTATCTGTTTCTTTAGCTGTGTACTGCGTTGTCTATGAAAAAGGCACCGCAATGGGAGCGTCAAAGGCAGTTCCTGCAGGGCATGGACATCCCTGCAGTAACTAGGATGCATGCATACAGGGGGCACAACATGTGCCCCTCTGCATGCACCCCATGGCCCTGAGCCTATAGGGGGTCATGTATGCCCCCTTTGTTTCCTCACCACTACAATTTTCATGGCTGGCTCACCGCCATGAAAAGTGTGGCGGTGAGGAAACTAATAATATGCATGGCAGTGCCTCAGTGGCACAGCCAGTATATTACTAAACTCAAACGACTGCAAGACATCGGATCCCTGGTGGCAGCAGTGCTTCTGTTGCAGTCCAACCGCTATAGTCAGAATATGGCAGATGGACCGCCACCATGACTATGGCGGTCCAATGGACAAGTCTTATAGTGCTATTATAGTTACAGGACCTGTACTACAAAGGTATCTGTAGTTGCTGCACGGGGCAATTGGGTAACACTTGTTGTATGACTTCTTTTAAAAATAAATGTAAAATAAATAAATAAAATACTACTACTAAAAAAAAAACTTACCGCCTGATCCGAAGTTTGGCGAACAGGTTACTGCATCACAAGGAAACAGAGGTCAATAGGATATAACTCTAGATCTAGGCCCTTGGTAACTTCACACACCACAACCACGGAGTGGCAGTACTACACATCGAAACACTATGTCAGCTGCCACTCCCTCCATCCATTACCGGAACCCTACTCCCTTTCATGCATTACCGGAGCCAACCACCCCCTCTCTCCCCTCCCCCCCCCCCCCCCCCCCCCCCGCCCCGCAACTGCGAGAAGACTTTAAGAAAGAGATGACATGGCTGCCTTAGTGCTGTAAAGCCTAACATCTGTGTGTTCGTTATTTTATTTCGGAATGGGACTATAAACATAAATGAATAACGTATGGACGCTGAGTGAAGTGTTTACGTAACGTGCCAATATTTTAATATTGCTCAACAGAAGGAAGGTTATATGTGTGCACAGGTAATTTGTGGTCAATTTACCTATCTGTATTTCAAAAGATTGAAAACTTTAGTGAACTTCGGTTGTTTATTTTTGTGTTCTGTGTTTTTGATGCTGTATTTGTTAGAGGTAGATGTCATTATTCCAGTTATTCATTTATAAATGCACTTTACTTTGTAATTTATTAAATTGTGCATTTATGTTTGTTGTCTGCGCACAGTGCAGTTTTGTTTTGTTGTAGCAACAGCGGTTTTGTGTACATGACGACAAAAGGTGCCTGTACTATGCTTAGGGGATGTCTTTGCAATTATGCCTAAAACTAAACTCAAAATGACCGTCGTGAACAGGAGTTGTACGGAAGGGCCCAGCCAGCTGCTTGTTACTGACTATGGTGCCCCAATACACCAGGCACCCCTTGGTCCATTCATACCAAAATAAACCACTTCTCCCTCACCGTACAATGTCAAGCCCCGATAGAAACCCTCCTTTGCATAGGTATGCGGAATTAGTCTTCTCACCTCTTCTCATGAGGAGCTGGTGTCAATACTTTGGAAGGATGAACGTCCAAATCAGCCGTGCTAGAAATGTAACCTCAATGTCCGTTTGCTGGTTACACACCGCTCTCCATAGCAAGCGCATCAACCCATTTAGTTATCTGTCCCAATACCGGGCCTTGCCCTTACCTGTGTTATTGGCTTATGAAGAAGGAGAGGCTGTGAGCACTGTAGACATTCGACCCGTCATGGGTTACACAGAGGCCTCCATTACTGGTGCAGTAACCCACTAGGCTACCTTGCTTCCTGCTCCGCCTGACCCTTTCCATCCGAAGCGAGACAAACGCCTCCCCTGCTCGGCACCTGTTCTTGATTAATATTAATGATGTCCCGGCGGGTGCGGCGTTGTCACGGTGCCCGGTACCCCGGTGGCTCCTGTGGACACCACCAGGTTCGTGCCGCCACTCTCTCCCAGGCTGTGTTTACAGACGCCTGTTGCTAAGCGACGCGTCAGCGCCGCCGGGTCAGTCGCTTACTTGGTTACTCGCGCGCTCCCTCACGTTCTCTTCCTCGCTCTAGCTCTCTGTGACTTTTTTAGGAGGAATTCAGCTCGTGCAAAACGTTTCCAGTATCCCTACGTTCGTTTTGGCACTGGCTCTTGATCTTTGAACGCGCTGACACTGGATTTTGAATTTGAGCAAGCCTAGCAAACAAACCCAACCCGTTTCAAATTACGTGTTTTAATTAGATCAATTGCATACCCATATGCAACTACCACAATGTTGCTATTCATGCGGCACATATATCGTGAGTGTTCAAAATGTCAAATGTCATTTGGCCAGACAAACAAACTTGCGCAGTTAGGTTTCTCCTTTCCAGCTGTATTGCACAACCGGGTTGGAGAAACAGCATAGACTCCCTGTGCCTGAGCGAGTGTTAAACCAGCCCGCTTAGGGCAATCCCAGCCCTGCTTTCATGCAACATGAAAGCAGTGCTGGGATTCGAAGGGGAGTCTCTGATGCTGTCTCAGGGACTGGTGGGAGCAGAAAGCAGAGGAGCACCGAGGCATGAGGTGGCCGGCAGGATCAGGTAAGTTGTATTTATTTCTTATTAAACCCCTCCTGCGCTCCACCCACCCACCACTTTTTAGGTCTCGCATCTGCGATGCAGGGCGAAGCCCTGCTGTCGCAGAGCGAGCCTATTGTCGGCGGTTCTGCTTACAAGAACTAAAGAGGAGACAAGAGACTGGCACGCGCCGCCTGCCGTAATCGGATCAGGTCGCGCGCGCGTTCACCATCTCCTTTCTCCATTTTAGCTCCATGTAAGCAGACACACACAAGCGCACACACAGAAACACACACACTGGCACACATACACGCACACACACATAGAGACACCCGCCACACCCCCCGCCGCCGTGCACACACACGAGCGCACACACACACACACACACAAGCGTATAGAGACACCCCCCCCCTCTCCTCTACAACTAAGCCCCACTCACCTCATCTGCGCCACTCTGGCCTTCTTCAGCCTCCGCGGGGCTCTCCCTCTAGCATGGGAGCCCCGCGTCTCCACTGCTTCTCTGGCCAGGCACACCGTGGGCGCGGGCTTCAGAAGACGGAAGTCCCGCCTCACCACAGGTTTCGGTTTCAGGAATGACGAGGAATGCACGCGCACGTCTTGTTTGAAGTGTTGACTCAGCATGAACACACCACTTTACGACAAACGCGGTACACTTGGTTCTGCTTTTCTCCACGCATCTCAAATCTGTGTCTTTCATAGTATGTTTTCTGTATTTATTTTGCGCTAAATGTACACAGTCAGAGCATAATACAGCAGTGTTGAAATGTTGGGGTTCCCGTACATGAGTAACTTAAACTGCTGACCCTACAAACAAGAAACTTTGTTTGAATTCTATTTTTTTAGCCAAAAGAGCAATTCAGCACTGGGAAAATCTCTATCGCTTTGTGTTCTTGTGGCGCGTGACAGGGTTTGTAACCCAAACCACCTTTTACTCTGTAACGTGAAGTGTCTCTGTTGCCATGTTTAGGATGGCTAAATAACTCTTAATGCATCGGTCTGTTGCAAAGAAGCTACGCCTGTCGGGAAGTGTCACATAGAGCGCTGCAGCTGTGCGCGTGCAGGAGTGAGGAAACACGAAGGGCATGTGTATGGCACACAATCTGTCGCTGGTGTGGCATCAGTGCAGTTTTGGTTCATGGGTCTCTCCCACGCGGTTACCAGCTTTCCATCACTGAGTGGAGTCTAGTGTACCTTGCACCATTAGTAGTGAGAGTGGATGTATCCCTGTGTCAGATTAAGCGCCATCTTCAATGAGCCGTGGGTGCACACGTGTTCATCTGGGGGGCGCACGGAATCATTAACGAATCTTAGAGAACGGCAGGCATGCCTGTTGTCTGGCTATTGCATATGTGTGCAAGATAACCGGTGGTAGCAAATGCTAGGCATATCTGGACATATGAGATGTGTGGCCTTCCAGTGCACTTTGTGCATGGGCGAGGTGGACAAAGGGCCTGGACAGGTGAGGAGTGTGTGTAAAATGCCCTCCCTCCCCCACACACACACACATGTCTCAGACAGAATCTCCCACATATGCCAATGGCTCAGCTTGGCCCGGGGCGCTGGGCCTGCCGACTCCAAGGCCAGGCCTTCAGGGAGAGGGGCTCAGAGATGCCACATTCACTTATGAATGGAGGGAGGCAGAGTAAAAGCAGATGGGATTTGTTATAGTGAGGTACCAGAGTCCTGAAGGGGCGGAACCTACGTGGTACTCCCACTACGAAATGGAGGGGCCGCGATCAGCACTCACCGCCCGGACCATACCAACTGCCTCGAAAAGCCCCAGGCGATCTTTGGTAGAGTGGGGGTGCTGTCGCAGCTCTGTGGTGAACTACGATACCATGTCAGGGAGGATGAATACTTTATTGTCGCTTTTACTATAGTATGGTGCAATAACCCTAAAATACTAAGGGTGATGAGTGGCTGAATGTTGCAAGGACTGCTCTTTTGTATAATTGTAGTCTTATGGAGTACTAATGTTTGAATGTGAGTTCCTTTCAATGGTCCGTGCTATAATTACCCTGAGATCTCAGGGAGTATGAGTGGGGTAATAGGTTGGTGTTTTCACTGCTCTGGTATAACTATCTTGATGTATTAGAGGATGAATAGTTTGTAGCTATCACTTTCCCTGCTCTATGATCTATTTATCTTGGCATCTAACAGAGGATGAATGGTTATAGCTTGTTGCTTTCTGTGCTTTTTGATATAATTACCTTGATATGTTAGGTATGAAGAATGGTTGGTAGTTTTTTTTTTAATATCTACACTATTTGAGTTCCGACATTGTCTGCAAGTAGAGCTCATACCTGAAAACTCGTTTGATTGTTTCTGTCCGCTAAGAGGTATGTTGCCCTCTTTCCCGACGAGTGTCAGCAGTGATTAATTTGTAAACAAATAAGTGCTGGGGCTCTTGTCAGGAGTCAGCTTACACAAGCCCATTTATCCTGTTACCATTGCCTAAAACAAAACCAACTGCGAACCACTAAAGTGAGGGGAGGTTGTGGCGTAATGGCCAGAGCAGCCAACCTTGGAGCTGGGGAACCACGTTGGAGTCTAGGCATCGGCTCAACATCCTGTAATTCTGGGCAAATCACGTAATCTCCCCGTAAATGAATGTGTGCTTAACTGGTGCTCATGAAAAGCGCCAGTGTTGGTGATTTAGTGCCAGTGCTCAGCACCAGAAACCACAGGCTCAAATTAAGCACTGAATGTCGGCACCTCACACTCAGCACTCCACAATTTAGGAAACTCAAACATGAACCTCGTTCTTGATGTGATGGGACCACCAACCGACAAGACAGAAAAGTAACTTTCACAGGAACAGATAATAGCTAATCATCCCAAGTGCTACCACCAACACACCTGTAACAGCGAAAGCAGCAAACTTGCAATCGTTTATTCTATGTAACATCTCCTATAAACTATGTAAAAGTAGTGCCGCTCCAGGCCAGGAAGGGCAGTTAAAGGAAACAACTATCAATCATTCATTCTCCCTAAGGGCTGTCCAAGTGCAAGCAATAAGCTATCAACCATTTATTCTTCCAATCATCACATAGTAAGTATATCGCCTAGCAGTGAACACCACAAACTGTGACCATTCATCTTCTCTAATATCTCAATGTAATTATACCCGAGAGCAGTGGGAAAAAAACACCAAACTGCCAACCATCACTCAATCCTAAAATCTCAAGGTAATTATACCTGAGAGCAGTATTGTGTATTTACTTAAATATTAAATATTTATTATATATCAATCTTTCACCTTTGAAATCTGTTTTAAAATACATACCGTCTTCTCATTTTAATTTAACTTCGAATTCCGTCTAATTCATTGAAAATTATTCTAGGATGCTTAAATGTATTTACAGCACATCAGAAACATTTAGGAATCTGAGTTTATCGATATCATATTTGTCACTTAATAAATACAACAATTTATCCAGTTAATTCTCCCCAATTTCCTTTGACAATGGACTTTCAAAAGTTACATTCTTAAGAGTGCCTGGATGACTATTTTCCTGATGCAAATTCTTTTGGCGTGAGGCAAAGTCTTCTATCTTCCTGTATAGTTGAGGGTATCAAACATGAATTTCGGTTTTATGTACATTTTCCTCGGTAGCATGTTAGCTTGTTGTAAGAGGTGGGTTGAATCCCATCCTACATTCCATTCTTAAGTAAGGTACCCTAAGAGATTAAAGGAAACAAGATGAAATCTTGTTTGTTTATAATCTTTATTTCGGTTCTTAAAAAGACACCATAAAAGCACATATACATTATACACAAAATTATTTAAAAAAGTGAGTTTTCCATTAAAAAAGGGATATAAAAGGTAAAATTATCTAACACCATAGTTCATTACGCTAGTGGGACAAGGGGTTAATTAACCAATGGGTCAGATAATGTTAGAGTCCGATTTCTCTGGTGTTCCTCAGCCGTAGTGCCATCCGGATAAAGTTTATAGTGCAGAAAAGGGTATAAGCGTCTTCAGCTTCCTGTAAAAACCTCAGGGCCAATTTCGCTTGTTTAAACTTTAAATCTTTCAGAATCCCCACCAGAAACTTGCGTCTTGGTACTGCATAAAATGGACACAATAAAACAAAGTGAAGGGTATCCTGCGGAGACAAGATGAAATCATTTTTCGCCCTAAGCTCTTACTATATAAAGATCAAAGCTTTCATGAACATCAAAGCTGACAGATTGAAAAAATTAAATCTAAAGGAAGACAGAGGTCCAACAGAACTGCCATCAAACACTTCCTCAGATGGAATACAGAGTTCCATTACCATGGCCATTTTGTTGCTCCAGGAAATCACATCCCAGTTCTTTATATACAATGAACTCACAAATAAAGAAAACTCTTGATTAAGTAGCAGAACAGGGACCTCAAAGCTCTTTGTTAACTGTCTTCATGAGAGTTGCAGTGGAGAGGGGAATTGGGGTAGCAGGGGGCGGGAATAGACGCTGCCCCCGTCCTCACATTTTTTAGTCAGAGGGTCCTAAGAACACACAGGACTTTACTCCCCATATTTCTACCTCTAACCATATTCCAGGCATGTATTTACCAATATTTGCTTTAAAAAGTGGGCTATTGACTACACGTCAGCATGTTGTCAGGCTTATAGAGCAAAATATTGGTGGTTATCCCAAAGTACGTAACTGAAGAAAGATTCCTCTACCTGGCCCAGGTATGAAAGAATCTAAATACTTAAACATGGAAACTATTTCGATTTGAATTCCAAAGCTCTGTTAATTGTTTTGCACTAATATCAGCATAAACAATGATACGCAACACACTACGAGATGAACTGAAGTGAGTGCTTAAATGATGTGCAGTTTTACTAGTTCACTCACCCTGCGTCTCATGGTTAAAAGACGTAAGATAGTTGCCTACGGGCTTCTGGCAGACCTTCATCTCGCTGAGCTATTGCCACCAGGTGTGTTTATGACCCCAATGACGGCACTTCTAGAAGACGTAGAATGAAAAAATATGTGAGATTTCAGTGGATGATGGCTTAAGCAACACAATGAAGATGGTGCTTGTTTTAACAAGCATTTGCAATGTAATAGGCCTCGCATTATTGCAAGGCCTATTGCAAAGTTTGAGCTGTTGGTGTTGCATTATTATTAGCAATGCCAATAGCCCAAACTTTAATAATGCGAGACCTATTGCATTGCAAATGCTTGTTATTTTTGTAAGCCACCACTGACGTAGACCCCTTTACTACTTCTCTCACTTACTCATACTCACTTTCACTCACTATCGCACACACACACTTTTAAATCCCTAAGTACATACTCTCACTCTTTCACACTTCCTCTCTCATTTCCCCTTACTCATTCTAACTCACGCACGACCTGACGAGGATGTGTGCTTCACAATACGTATCCTGTATTGGATTAGGGCAATCAATAACCCTACATCGATTATTAATTCATACGAGAGATTAATGAATTCTAAAGTGGAAGGATATTTTAAACTAAAGGACCAAAAATAATCCAAGCTGATATGTGCATGGATACTCTAAACGGATGTGATGCAAGCTACAAGGATAAGCCCTGAGGAAGTTCAATAGAACTTGAACAAAACGCATTGGCTGGATGTTTTTAATCTTTGTATCTCGTAGTCTCAAAAATTGAATTTGAATAAAGCAAGAACTTTTCTAATGGACTTAAAGACTCATTGTTCTATTTTTTAATGGGTGCACCACTCCACTTCTTTTCTCTAAGGACTCTACGTTGCTTCGCAGTAATAAGACGGCTGGAATGCCAGAAGCCGGTCCTCGGAAGCTTGGCAGTTCGGACTGGACTGTTCCCATGAGGCACAGGCTCAGACTGATTTGTATATAGCCATGTCTGAACTGGGGTGGCAGAGTGGGCTAAAGTGTGGTAAATTAAATTACCTATACATTTTTCTATACATTAATATCAATAAGAATAGCTCATAAAATGAGAGGCAGAGTCCGTGGTATCTGAGTCATAAGGGTTTTATTCCAATGGCTCGAGCCAGGGGAGAATCGGGTTCCATCACCACTAAGGTTCAGGAAGGGATATCTAACGTTTTATTAACATCACACATTATATATAGTAAAATCACATAATTGCAATGAATACAGTAGGCGTAACACTCCAGGCGGAGCAAGTGAAAAGAGAGAGATAAGAACATATGGGCGTAGAAAGAGGCGTGTAAAGAGGTGTACACGTAGGTGTTCACTCGGCGTGTCATAGGAGTGTCACAGGTGGGTGGATGCATGGAGGAGATCTGCAGGGTCAGCAGAAACCTTTACTCGACATGCGCGCGCAACTGGTCATGACGTGTAATGGACGTGTAACTGGGGAGAGCTGGGGGTTTGCCTTTAGCACTAGAAGGGGAGTCTGGAGTCTGTGATGTCAGAACGACCTGCACTTTTGGCGTATCTGATATCTTGTGTTTGGAGGATGTGTAGCCTGAAACAAAAGTCTCTCGAGCAGAGGCCGTTCATCACTAATGCTAGTGTGTGCATATATTTCTCCGTGCATTACATGGGGGCATGGGCCTACTATGGCAACGGGTTCAGTAAATCACCCACATGGAGACAGGAAGGCGAGGCCCTATGCTCTGCAGGCGGAAAGAGTTTAGCTATTTCACTAGACTGGAATGTGTTTTTGCGGAGGCTGAGCAGATAACTGTAGGCAAAATACCGTCTTGGCAGGCAGGCCAGGCCGGGCACCTCTCGGCTGGGCAGGGAGTAAGGGAGAGGTCAGGGATGCAAACTGCAGCTTTAGGAGACAGAAGAGGCTCGGAGCCTGAATTCAGGGACTGGCTCGACTGGGCCACAAAATCGTGTGTTTCGTGTTATTTAAACGTGTACCATGGAAATGCATTGGAAAAGCAGGCTTTGGAGCAGAATTAACATTTCATTCATGGAAGGCCTAATAACTGACATGTTAACGTTAGACGGAAATGCAGGGGCATCATTATGCCAGGCACGGGAAAAGAACATGATAACATGGACATACATGGAGCATATGTACGTGGATAGGTGTGAGTGGGGGACACATTGACCATACAAAAATTTATATTTCCTCATTCCCTCCTTGGCCCCTACTGCGCCCTTTAGGATATGTCTATTTTCATGAGACCATCTATTTGTTCATATAACATCATTTGCTCGTCTTTTCTCATTCAAGCACGGGAACGTGAACGTGGACGGGGAATGCAAGCGGTGGCACACAAGCCGCAAATCGCTGGGCCACATTGCAGACAGAGACAGCAACTGAATACTATGAGCAAGACTATCCCTAGGAAGGATAACACTTTCCATCCCCAGGCTGATATCACACTCCAGAGCCAACCGGACCATGTCCAGGTGCCTCGATTCTGGTGTATCTGATGAGCAATCTTATGGAGTCTTGTTATTGCTGCATATACTGACGGTGCGTTATTTGGAATAAACACACAACAACTGTAGCTGATCACTCTACAAGCTCCACCCCTATCGGCCAGGATGACGTCAAGAACAAGGCGGTTCTGAAGAACAACAAGTCTCATAGCAGACTGCTCTTCGGTCAAGTTACCTAAGGCAGAAGTAGTTTCGTTCACTACTGCTTCAAGAGTTCTGGTTAATCTGCGTAATAATTTGCTGTTTTGGACGGGACCTACGAAGAAAAAGAATCCTTTATTGAAATCTGTATATTGCTCCCACGTTGTTTCAGTCTGATCGACAATTGGGGACTCGATCTCCCTCTTATGTCTTACATGTGCAAGCTGGGAATTCCGATGATAATCGGATGGGGCTAGAAAAACAGGTGGCAGTAGGAACGCGATATAACACGTTCCATCCCAATCCAAGGGCAGACGTACATAAGCTGTCTGACCACAAATAAAATAGGAATGGCGGGAAGCTTTGAAAGTAGACTTTCCTTTATCACTGAATTCGACCACAGTATTACAATCACTGTGTCCTAGATGCACTGAACCATTCTTTCTAACGCATAATTCACCTTTCACTGGTAAGACTGTAATAAACGATGAACCTGTATTGGTCTCGGACTGGACGTTCAGAATCATGAGGTTGAGGGAAAAATTGCCTAATTCGTATACTTCATTTTCTAGATCGGTCCCTTTCCTTTGGGGAAGACCGTCTGCGTCTGGAAAACATGATTTATTCATGACTGTATTCAGGTCTCCCCATATCCAATCGCCCTGGGAAACTGAGTATTTACTGCCTAGTGATGACATTAAAGCAAACCATGCTCCGCACGAACCATTGTGCGTAAACGGATAGGGAAAGAGGGGCAGAGCTCCCTTGAATTTCTGATAAGGTGGGAGTCGGCCACATACCCAGCAGTTTGTTACATTGCTGGTCTGGTGAGTGTGGTGTAACATACGAATGAAAGTGTTGTTGCGCATTGCTAGTCGATAGGATAGTTCGTGAGGTGGCAGGTCACTGAATGTGTGCTCTACGGTGTCATTGAAAGAAGAATGTACATGTGAACCAAGAGGAGGAAAGAAAACATGTAGTATCAAGCTTATACATATAATCGAAACACTTATAAAAAACATAATGATTAGGGATATAATGCATCTACTGCGTAAGTTCTTGCAGTATTTGTTTTTCATTACTTTCTGTCTATCTCTCTCTCTATTTGGGTCTACAGTCTCATACATGTCAGGAACCTGTCTAACCGCTTCACCCGAGGGGGACTTAAACAATTAAACGCTGTCTGACTTACTAGACCGTAGTTTGGATCGATACTCCTGCTGCAGAGTTTTTTCTAGCAAGGGGAGTTTAGTGTCAGTATCAGGATCAGGGCAGTTCTTGGGAAATGTCTCTGGGCAAAGTCCATGGAATCTTTTCACATGGCTGGAATGGAGCCAGCCTTTCCTTCCCTCGACTTTAACTGCAGTCCTCGTGGTCATCAACACCAACTTCGGCTCCCGCCACCTGGGCTCCAGAGGGCTTGAACGGTCGAAGTTGCGCACACAAACAAGGTCGCCTGGAACAATTTCATGCGGTTTCACCTGGGTGTTGTCCGGGAAGGCAGCCGCGACCTGTGAACGACAAGAAAGTAGTGCAGACATCAAGGAAGCCAGGTAATCTGTCAGCATATTACTATCAACATCGGTGATCTTGCGCGGCATAGGCGTACCCCACATATTCGGTGGCCTGCCAAAGACCACTTCGTACGGGGGTAGTCCGGTTCTGGAATGAGCTACCATACACATGTAAAAGAGGGCAACCGGCAAGGCTACCATCCAATCTACACCTTTTTCTGCACAGACCTTCGCTAACCGTGTTTTGAGAGTCTGATTGTGTCTCTCAACGAGACCAGCTGCTTCTGGGTGTCGTACGCAATGGAATTTCCACTGGTACCCTAACAGGAGTGATACCTGTTTCATCAGTTCAGACGAGAATGGCTGTGCATTATCTGAGTACACGACACGGGGCAACCCGTATCGCGGGAAAAATTCACGAACCAACTGCTTGGCAGTAGTCACAGCAGTGTAATCTGGAACTGGGTACGCTTCTGTCCATCTAGAAAGGGCACATAAAACTACGAGGACATACTTGAATCCTCGACATCTGTCCATCTGAATATAATCCATCTGGAGGACTTCGAAAGGGTGGTCAGGAGGATGAAATCCACCTTGTTCCACGGGAATGCCTTTGCCTGGGTTGAACTGACAACAGATCATGCAGGTACGCACTTTCTGTTTTGCTGCTGCACGTAAATGCTTGTTGAACCAAATATTCTGTATACTGTCTAACATGGCTTTTTCTCCTAAGTGTGCTGGACTATGTGCTGTATTTATGATAACTTGAACCATAGAGTCGGGTAGAAACCATGTAGCTTTTCCCTTTGTCATCCATCTCTGATCGGTTTGGACCCCTCCTTGTTCAGTCCATTTCTTGATTTCGTCTGGAGTGGCATGTGTCTGTATGTCGAGTACATCTTGTGTGGGATCCCTGACTGTCATGCAATGTGTCAGTGGAGGTACATCAGTCTTATTCGTGTCAATCGAAACATCTGTTTGAGTCTGAGCTGTGAGTTTAGCTGTTCGATCTGCCAGGTCGTTACCCTGGGAAATAGTGTCAGTGATTTTCGTATGTGCTTTACACTTCATGATGGCTATGGCTGTAGGCAAGTGTATTGCTTCTAACAGAGCTTGAATGAGGGGACCATGCTGAATTTTGGCTCCGTGGGAGGTCAGAAAACCTCTCTCTTGCCAAAGGACTCCAAAGTCGTGAACGACTCCGAATGCATACTGTGAATCTGTGTATATATTTACTTTCAGGTTCTTGGCTCTAATGCAGGCTTGTGTCAGAGCGATGAGCTCTGCTGCCTGGGCTGACAAGGTGTCAATTCGATGTGTTTCTATGACTTCAGTATCAGTGGTCACAGCATATGCGGCCACTAATTCTCCTTTGCTTGTTCTCATACATGAACCATCCACATAAAGTGTCAGGTCTGGGTCTGGTAATGCAATGTCTGTCAAGTCTTGTCTTAGTTTTGTTACAGTGTTAATTACTTCCACACAGTCATGTGGTGTAGGATCTGTGGTGCTCGAAGGTAAAGGTGTAGCAGGATTTAATGTATTGCAACGTCTGATCTCAATGTGTGGCTGAAACAGTGTCAATTCATATCCTGTCAGTCTTGCTATGGTCAAGTGCTGTGTCTGTGTCCGGTTCAGGAGAACTTCCACTGAGTGTGGAACCTGTACTGTCAGGGGATGTCCTAACACTAATTGCTAGAGCTGTTGCTGCAACTGATTTTAGGCACGCAGGCAGAGCCTGGGCCACAGGATCCAATGTACTAGAAAAGTAAGCACAATGCTTGTGTTTGTCTGCCTGATCTTGAGTGAGAACAGATAATGCTGTGCCATCGCGTTCAGTGACAAAAAGTGTAAAAGGTTTACTGTAACATGGTGTCGCTAAAACAGGTGCTTGACATAGAGCTTTCTTCAGTTCATCAAAAGCAAGTGTATGTTCCTGAGTCCATGGGAGGACAGTCGAAGTCGCTGCCTCCTGTGTTGTCAACTGTATGAGTGGCTTTGCTAGATATGCATACTGGGGAATCCATTGTCTACAGTAAGAAATGAGGCCAATGAAGGCCCGTACTTCCTTTTGTGTCTTGGGCTGTGGAAGGTGTGCAATTCACTGAATACGGTCAGGTGTCAACTGTCTACCCCTCTTGGAAAGCAAGTGCCCAAGGTATACCACTTGCTGGGCACAGAATTGCAGCTTAGAAGGGGACACCTTGTGCCCCTTTTCCGCCAGGAAGTATAGGACTGTCAGTGATGCACGTTCGCAGTCTCGTTCTGTTCGTGCTGTGATCAATAGATCATCAACATATTGGATCAATGCGGTGTCAGTAGGCATGTGAATACTGTCAAGTTGTCGTTTCAAGGCTTGGCTGTAAATACTAGGGCTTTCTGTGAATCCTTGAGGAGCTCTCGCAAATTTGAAGCTTCGGCCATTTAAACAGAATCCGAAGAGGTACTGGCTTTCCGGATGTATTGGGACACTAAAGAAGGCGTTCTTGAGATCGATTACAGTAAAGAACGCTGCTTCTGAGTCGATAGCAGTCAATAGTGAAGAAATGTCAGGGACCACTGGGTACTGGGGTATGATGCATTTGTTTAATTCCCGGAGGTCAATCACTAGTCTGTAGACCGGTGGTGCATTCGGGTCAGTTCGTTTAAGAATCGGAATGATAGGAGAATTACATACATTGGAGTCAGTTTCTAAAACCACTCCTTGTGCAATGAGCTCGTCAACAATTTTCAGTAAGGCTACTACAGCATCAGGTGGTAATTTGTATTGTCGGATTCGTGGCAGTACAACTCCCTGCTTGAGTGTGACACGGTATGGTGTAATGTGCATGTAACCTACATCTGTCGGACCTTGCGCCCATAAATGTTGTGGTACATTCTGAAGTCTGGGGTCGAAATCTCTCAAAACATAATGTCCTTTAAAATCACATAAAAACAATCTCACTCCTTCCGGAGAACAACAAATCACTGCTCCTAGTGCTTTCAACGTTTTTATACCAAGCAAGTTTTCAGGACATGATTTCGTAAGCAACAAGTCTGTAGTTCGGGACAATGGACCAACTCCTAGGGGAACTGGTTTTGACACTTCGTTAACAATAGGCTTTCCTGAAAATCCCAGGGAAACATTCTGTGAGCCTGAGAGGGGTGCCCCTGGAACCTCGTCATGACTGATGGTAGTTCTGCTCGCCCCTGTGTCAATCAAAAATTTTCTGTCTTTTCCCAATACACGATTATGTACATAGGGACCCTCTTGATCTACAGGTACCTCAATAAGGGGCAAGCCAACCTCCCTCTCTAGGCTGTTTCATGAGTACTGCTGATAGTCTGGGTAGTCTGACTGTGCATACTGGTACATTTGTTGCGTGACATGTTGTGTGGCAGCAATGGGTTGGGGTTGGGGTACAGCTACTGTCTGCTGTGCGTTTTGTGGAGGTTGCGTGTTCTGCGGGATATTTTGTGGAACATGTTCTTGTCTAGGAGGACGCGGTCTTTCTTTCGTCTTGCCTGTAGCGATATTGTGTCTCAGGACAGCACATTCATTTATATAGTGACCTGGCTGCTTACAATAGTTGCAGTTCCCTTTAACAGGAGCTGCTGAGTGACCGGGCGGTGCCGTACCCCTTTTCTGACCGTCGACTGGGACGGACTGAGCAACTAGTACTTTCATTTTCGTGTCTTTTATACGTCTTTGTTCGTGTTCATGTTCTTCTCTAATTCGGTTTTGATGATACTGTAACATTTGTAACATTTGGGAAGGGCTATTTGCTTGCCAGGTACTCTCAACCTTCAGTACTCTATTTTTAACCTGGGGTAAGGAATTCTCTACTAATTTGGTCACAAAAAGATGTGGGTACGATTCACTACTTGTCTTCAGGCCACTATTAATAATAAAACATTTCTCGAACCTAGAATAAAAATCACTAGTGTCTTCATCTTGTTTCTGTTTGCAGGCTGAGATAGCATCCCAGTCTTCCTTTTTAGTAGCTAATAATCTCGGCAAAACCTGTATCAATAACTCGGGCAATTCTCTAGCCTTTTCCCCGAGACCAGTACCAGGGACTCGTGTATTATCTTCGTTTTCCAATTCTGTCCAGTTAATCTTTTTCTCTCCCACCTCCCACTCTTTTTCTTTGAGTTTTTCGTAAATGCCTGCTGGCAACAATACTTTTAACATTTTAATAATATCAGGATATGTATACTCCCCCATGCGGAGCATGTCTTTTAATTCACGGTGGAACCCCCCTGGGTCTTTATCGTGACAGGGTACTAATTTTTTCATTTCCAATAATTCCATTTTCGTTAGGGGTGTGTAGACGAATACTCGTTCAAGCTCACCATCTGCAGTCCGAACGGGATGAACCTCTCGTAAGGGATTCTGTCTGTCTATGTAAAAAGTCTTTCGTTCTCGATTAGGGACAGGAACAAAACGTGGAGTTAGGAAAGTCACGTATCTGTGTCGTTGCTCCAGAATTTTATTAATCAATTCGGTGCCTAAACCTCTCCATCTAGCTAGGAGTAAATCTTCCAATAAGTTATATAAGGGACCTGGATCAGAATGCTGACTCTCATATAGTGTGATGAGGTGTTGAATCATGTACATACCAGCTAATCGCTGTTCTTCTGGGGTAAGACTCAAAAATGTCTGCGCTACTACGTCATCTTTATATATGGTAGAATTGCTAGCCCATTGCACTGCTGACCGGGCTAGTTCCTGTTCATGCAAAGTACTAAGCTCACTACTCCCTACTCGGTTTTTCAGTACTTGGTCAGTGGCTTGGAATATGTGTTCAAGGGAATACTGTTCTGATACGGGAGAGAGAGAACGTTTCTTGTATTCTAGGCGTATGGGTCTATCAAACGGTCTTGCTCTACCTACGTAACTTATTTTACTTATGTCTGCTGGAGCTACATCCTCGTCCTCTGAAACTTTGTCGTCCTCTTTCTCGGTTTCGTTCTCGTCGGCCTGTGCCAAGGCCTGTTCTTTCTCACGTATGTCAAGAATTTCTCTACAAATTTTCCTGTACATTGCCTCTACACTACCTTGTTTATCATGTTTCCAGACCGCTATGTTGTCACTCCAATTTAACATACGTTTAGTTACTTCTCTATGTGGTTGGTCTTGTTCCCTGATCAAACAATTTATCAAAAACTGTAAAATCATGCTTTGAGTCTCCACCTTTCTGTGTGCCATGGCCTACTGTATACTTTCTGGTCCCTCCCCCGTTCTAATGAAGTTGTATATCTTGTCTAGTTGCTCCCTCATGCCTGGTAAAGTGATAAAATAATCTGCAACGCGTCTTATTAATCGTAGTGAGTGTAAGACCATTGAATCCTCACCCGGTACTGGATCATATATACAATCGGAAAGGTTCCGTCTAAGGGCTGCGTATGTCGCTTTTGGCGTGTGCTGTAGTGCTAAATCTCGTAGTGATGTTCGTTTTAATGGAGGTTGGGTAGAGGGACCCCCTCCTGTGGCTCCTAAACTAGAGTCGCCTGAGCTTGAATCAGCTTTTACTGGCAGCGCTGGCGCTGGTAATGTTGGTGCAGGTAATGTAGGTTGATCTTGGGTTACAGGTGTTGGATTAAAAGGATTGGTAGGGTCAGTGGTAGGAGGAACAGTATGAGGATGAGCAGGAGCATCGACTGGAACAGTGGGGTTGGGAGGATGATTATTTGGAGGAGGATGGTTATTAGGATGAGGGGGGTTTACATTTACGTACTCTGGGGCAGCGTCATCTAAATAGGAAGAAAGGAAAATTTCCGCTGCGATCTGTTTATGACTACGGAGTTTAGTCGGGATCAATGGTGGCGGCAAGTTACTGGGCATTTCCGGGGTCACTTTAGGTAGGCCCTCGGCGAGGAGGGGATACATGCATTTAATAAGGGCATTTCTTTGTCTGTCTAATTGTTCTGCTTTAACTCGTTCACCTTCTTCTAGTAGTTCTTTTTCTTTGGCTTTTTCTGATTCTTCTCTACTTCTCTCTGCTTTCTTAATTTCTTTCTCTGTTCTTCTATGTGCTTCTTTACGCCACAATTCTATGGCATCTTTCTGACATTGTCTGGCTTTCTTTTTCCACAGTGCTTCCTCTACTCTCATGATGCACTCAGCATCCCATGTCCCTGAGACAGGCCATCTATATTTCTCCTCTAGATCCTTAGTATAATCAACCCATAAATCTAAGTACAGTATGGCGTCTAAGCCGTGTTTGTGGTACATAAAATGTCCGGGAGTGTCCCTAGGCGGGACGGGAACTGCCTCTTCGAGTATCCCTTTCCTGGTTCCTATCTGACGTAATTTCGAAAACAGCGGCATGTTTAAACTAGCTTGAACAAAAACACAATAAGCACAATAATAGACTGCAAACAATCATTCATACCACGATATTAAAACATTTTGAAACAGATACTAACTAATACATAGAATAACACAATTATTAACAATCCTAAAACACAATACTATACTGGATGTACTGCTGGAACAGTACAGTCATACCGGTCCCTTAAAGAGACATGTCATACCGCATCCACCTAAGTGAACACGTCTATACCGGATCTGTGTACCCAGACCCATCTTCACCGGGCTCAATTTAATGAACCCGTCTATATGCGTTCCCAACAACGGTACTCACCGGGAAGCAGAACTGAAGGCCTCGGAATCTCGATACTGGACTGGACAGCTACGGCTTCTTGCTGCGCATGCGCCTCGGAACAGGTGGGCCTCCGGATACCTCGGACCTTGCTCTCTCGTCTCGGGCTATCTGGTCGGGATAGTCCGCAATCCTCACCGCCTCGTATGGATGCCTGGTCGCAGTCTCCGTCTCCTCCGTGGGCCTGAGGGAGTTAGCAGGAAAACCCGCGGATGTGCACAGAAAAGAGTCCGTCACGGCTATAGAAGGGGTCGGGGGGCTGCGCCTACATCGGCCGGCGCGTGGGGAAGGGGACAGGTCCCTATTCGGGCACCAGATTATGTGGTAAATTAAATTACCTATACATTTTTCTATACATTAATATCAATAAGAATAGCTCATAAAATGAGAGGCAGAGTCCGTGGTATCTGAGTCATAAGGGTTTTATTCCAATGGCTCGAGCCAGGGGAGAATCGGGTTCCATCACCACTAAGGTTCAGGAAGGGATATCTAACGTTTTATTAACATCACACATTATATATAGTAAAATCACATAATTGCAATGAATACAGTAGGCGTAACACTCCAGGCGGAGCAAGTGAAAAGAGAGAGATAAGAACATATGGGCGTAGAAAGAGGCGTGTAAAGAGGTGTACACGTAGGTGTTCACTCGGCGTGTCATAGGAGTGTCACAGGTGGGTGGATGCATGGAGGAGATCTGCAGGGTCAGCAGAAACCTTTACTCGACATGCACGCGCAACTGGTCATGACGTGTAATGGACGTGTAACTGGGGAGAGCTGGGGGTTTGCCTTTAGCACTAGAAGGGGAGTCTGGAGTCTGGGATGTCAGAACGACCTGCACTTTTGGCGTATCTGATATCTTGTGTTTAGAGGATGTGTAGTCTGAAACAAAAGTCTCTCGAGCAGAGGCCGTTCATCACTAATGCTAGTGTGTGCATATATTTCTCCGTGCATTACGTGGGGGCATGGGCCTACTATGGCAACGGGTTCAGTAAATCACCCACATGGAGACAGGAAGGCGAGGCCCTATGCTCTGCAGGCGGAAAGTGTTTACCTATTTCACTAGACTGGAATGTGTTTTTGCGGAGGCTGAGCAGATAACTGTAGGCAAAATACCGTCTTGGCAGGCAGGCCAGGCCGGGCACCTCTCGGCTGGGCAGGGAGTAAGGGAGAGGTCAGGGATGCAAACTGCAGCTTTAGGAGACAGAAGAGGCTCGGAGCCTGAATTCAGGGCCTGGCTCGACTAGGCCACAAAAACGTGTGTTTCGCGTTATTTAAACGTGTACCATGGAAATGCATTGGAAAAGCAGGCTTTGGTGCAGAATTAACATTTCATTCATGGAAGGCCTAATAACTGACATGTTAACGTTAGACGGAAATGCAGGGGCATCATTATGCCAGGCACGGGAAAAGAACATGATAACATGGACATACATGGAGCATATGTACGTGGATAGGGTGTGAGTGGGGGACACATTGACCATACAAAAATTTATATTTCCTCAAAAGAACGGTGATGGATTAAACCCAGATCTTTTGACTGGGTGTGAGTGTTTGATTGATTCAGATGCTCCGTCCATCACCACCCCCTTTTGTACCGCTTTTGGCCGCCATAGGTGTGGCAGGGTATGCTCAGACGTGAGTCCCTTGCTCACTTTGCCACTGGATTCAAGCAAGCCGGGCTGAAGACGGCTGGAATGCCAGAAACCGGTCCTCGGAAGCTTGTTTCCGGTACAGGGAAGACATGGCTTGGCAGTTCAGGCTGGACTGTTCCCATGAGGCACAGGGTCAGACTGATTTGCATATAGTCATGTCTGAACTGGGGTGGCAGAGTGGGTTAAAGAACGGTGATGGATTAAACCCAGATCTTTTGACTGGGTGTGAGTGTTTGATTGATTCAGATGCTCCGTCCATCACCACCCACTTTTGTACCGATTTTGGCCGCCATAAGTGTGGCAGGGTATGCTCAGACATGAGTCCCTTGCTCACTTTGCCACTGGATTCAAGCAAGCCGGGCTGAAGACGGCTGGAATGCCAGAAACTGGTCCTCGGAAGCTTGTTTCCAGTCCAGGGAAGACATGGCTTGGCAGTTCGGGCTGGACTGTTCCCATGAGGCACAGGGTCAGACTGATTTGCATATAGCCATGTCTGAACTGGGGTGGCAGAGTGGGCTAAAGAACGGTGATGGATTAAACCCAGATCTTTTGACTGGGTGTGAGTGTTTGATTGATTCAGATGCTCCGTCCATCACCACCCCCTTTTGTACCGCTTTTGGCCGCCATAAGTATGGCAGGGTATGCTCAGACGTGAGTCCCTTGCTCACTTTGCCACTGGATTCAAGCAAGCCGGGCTGAAGACGGCTAGAAGGCCAGAAACCGGTCCTTGGAAGCTTGTTTCCGGTCCAGGGAAGACATGGCTTGGCAGTTCGGGCTGGACTGTTCCCATGAGGCACAGGGTCAGACTGATTTGCATCTAGCCATCTCTGAACTGGGGTGGCAGAGTGGGCTAAAGAACGGTGATGGATTAAACCCAGATCTTTTGACTGGGTGTGAGTGTTTGATTGATTCAGATGCTCCGTCCATCACCACCCCCTTTTGTACCGCTTTTGGCCGCCATATGTGTGGCAGGGTATGCTCAGACGTGAGTCGCTTGCTCACTTTGCCAATAGGTTTCAAGCAAGCCGGGCTGAAGACGGCTGGAATGCCAGAAACCGGTCCTCGGATGCTTGTTTCCTGTCCAGGAAAGACATGGCTTGGCAGTTCGGGCTGGACTGTTCCCATGAGGCACAGGGTCAGACTAATTTGCATATAGAAATGTCTGAACTGAGGTGTGTAGGAAGGTGGATATCTGACTATGGTTACCCCCAAACTTTTTGCCTGGTGTTTAGCTGGTTTTTTGACTTAGTTGGCCTGGGATCCTGCTATTCAGGGCCCCAGGCTGATTGCTCTCTCCTTAAAATGGACTCCATGTACCTTAGGTGCATAACAGAATTGGAATTGGTTCACCTTATTGGCCCCTGTAACAGTGTACCATAGGTACCCAGGGCATAGGTGCATCCAAGGCCTACCAGGGGCTGCAGCATGTATTGTGCCACCCCTGGCCTGGCCTCCATATTTGACACAACTGGCTGATCACTCAGCTGGGGTAAGTTGGTGTAATCACCTCTTGCTTAGATATAGTATCCCTATATCTAACCCTAAACTGGACACATATGTTCCTATCAGCCACTCCTATGGAAGGCCTCATCAATCCTGGAGGCAGAGTGCTTGGAAATATGTGAGATGGTGCTCTAGCATGAGCTGAGCCTGTCTGCAGCTGTCGGGAACCACTCCCTAAGCTGTTCCGGGATATTGCCATACCATATACTCTTAAGTGCATTATAATCCTCGCGGTTATTTGCTATCTTTGGTTTGGCTTTATCAAAACATGTCGAGTAAGGTGTCATACGAATTGGAATACTATCCCCTCGCCAGTTCTGGCGACGGGGATAGCATTCCACCCTTCTAGAGGGACACGACATGTGTGTAGCCTTAACCCCGGTTAAAGTTAAACAGAGCCTCAGCATCACAAAATGGATGCTGCCACCACAGACACATGTCTGACCTCCTGCTGCTGGGAGTCCTTCCAGCGAGGAGGGCCTGGACAAAGGGTTTCCTGCCTGGGGAGGTGCGAGCACCACCCCAGACAGGGTTTTGTGTATTGGGTAGGACAGGGCTGAATAGATTGAGACATGCCTGGGGCACACAAGGTGTCCCTGTGCATAAGCCAGCCCAAACCGGTTCTGGGGCTTTCCAGCCCCAGTCCTGGCGAGGAGCTGGACAAAGGAGAGGGGGTGTAACCACCCCCCTTCCTGGTCCCACCCATAGGGGAGGGACCTAGTAGGTGATCCACCCCTCAGATTGGAATAAGAGAGGGAGCAGTGCCATTGCACAGCAGATCATCCCGAAATCAGCTTAAAACTAAGAAGAAGACTGGACTTCGACATTCTGCTGCACAGAAGACTGAAGAAGAATCTCCCTTGTGGCCAAGGAGTGACCACCCTGTGAACACAGGCACCAACCAGCAACTCGACGTCTGCTTTGCCGCCGCCTCCCGCCGGAGCCCGAGCCCAGAGCCCGACAAGAACCAGATTCCCAGACCTCTCAGAGCCCGATCCACAGTCCCTGCAAAGAAGGGACCCGTGGAGGCACCGAGTGACGTGGGACCGGACCTCTTGGAAGACACTCGTAAAGCTGACTGCGCAGCTTCTGAGGCATCCTCGACGTTGTGCTTTGGGGACTGAGAACCCCCACCACCGAGCAGCCCTTGCACCGAAGATCAGCCCCCCAGCATCTCCACGATCTGCGTGGGGCCCTTTTGCACTGTGCCACTCGACGCGCCATCCCGGCCACTAGCCACGCGGCCAGCGGCCATCTTGGCGACGAACCCGAAGATTTAAACAGCAGGTCTGGTTGCTCCAGACCTACCCAAGCTCCTGTGAAAAGGAGCACCCGCTCTGACCTTGCTGGTCCGAGTGAACAGCATCTTTCAACTTCTGCGTGGCTTGCATTTGCCAAGGCCTGTTTGCTCCGATCAGGTCGCCGACACCGCCAACAGCGAGAAGCCTACGTGGGACAGCTCGTGACCGACTCCTGGACGTCCTCGACCCCGGGTATCCACGTGGCTGCAGAAAGAAGCTACCCGACAACGCCTGTTTGCACCCGACATCACCTGGTTCCACTCTGGTTCCACGGCAGTCACTGGCTAGTGACTTTGAACACTGTCCCCTCTGCTTTCAGGTCTTCACATCTACAGATCCACCCTTGGATCCACCGGAACTCTTCTCATCGAGCCGCCTGCAGCATCTCCTGCTCCAAGCACCATCGACCAGCGTGACGAAACCCGACACATCTTCGACCCTGTGCACCCGCTTCCTGTGGGTGAGGTAACTCAGCTCCGCCGGTGCTCCTGCACTGGTACACATCCCAAGGGCCTGTGTTTTAAGTTTCAGCTCCGTAGGTCACTCGGAAGGTTCCTAACTTTCTAACTTTGTGCTTTTTACGCACCATAGACTTTGTATTGAGAAGTGCGTGCACTTTGGACACTGCACCCGAGTCCCGTGGGCCTTTCCCGACTTAGTTAGCTCCAGTCTCGAATAGCTCCAGCGATTCCCAAGGCCCTAGGCCTCTTCACTTTCCTCCTGGTATCCCTTATACCACTTATTTAGTATATGGTTTAGGTGGCCCCTAGGGCTCATCCATATTGTGCAACTTTTGTGTATTTTAAACTGTCTTGTGATTTAACGCTTGTGCTTCTGTGCTCATAAAGAGTCCAGGGGATTTTAATAGTTAATAAATCAATATATATTTTCAATATATATCTGTGTGGTGTCCCTTTCATTTGGTATTCAAGGGGGTTGTGTATGGTATAACAGCTGGCTTCACATGCCT
Source organism: Lissotriton vulgaris (assembly GCF_964263255.1). NCBI lineage: Eukaryota > Metazoa > Chordata > Amphibia > Caudata > Salamandridae > Lissotriton > Lissotriton vulgaris. The sequence goes on along the minus strand of NC_141687.1, from coordinate 338,209,907 downwards.
TTCAGAGTTTAGCCTAAGACTGCTTTGTCCACGTTACCACTAGGATAACTGGTCTACAAGGTTGAATTACAACCATCATCATAAGGGTTGCTTGGCATGGTACAAAGTGATCACTAGAACTAGTGAGCATTATATACCAGGCCAACTTCTCACATTGGTGAGCAGCGGATTGGGATCTGAGCTTGCTGTTGTTTTACCATTACAATCTTTGAGATTATCATCTGAAAGATCACACAGGTACCTGCTAGGTACATATAAAACAAGACTAGTATACTTAAGTTCTACTGAACTTAGTTGTTGTAGAGCAAAGGGAGTAGCACACCCTAGCTACAACTACTAGATAGGTTTAGTAGGTAAACACCAGTGTAGGTAGATTGCAACATATCCACCCACACTAGAGCAATGTCTGGAGCAGAAGGGTCCAGTGGACTTACTCCTGTTGAGAGTGACCCTCCAAGGGCACCATCCAAATTTGTTATTTTTTCCTTTAAGGAATTAAGACAGCTTTGTGTCTTAAGGGGTCTGAAGACAGGGCCTTCCCCTACTACAGACCACCTAAGAGAGCTCTTAGACCAGTCTGAGACTCTAAAGCCCTCTAAGGCAACCCCCACAGGGGATGCTGAAGGAGGCCATCCTTCAGAGGATGACACTGTAGACACCCCTGCCCCTATCATCCTAGTAGATGAGGAAGCCTCCACCACTGGAGCTCCTCAAGTAGATGTAGAGGAAGAGGAAGAAGAAGAGGAGGAGGAGGTGGAAAGCAGTGAGTCAGATGATGACAGAGATAGTCAGGTGCTGGTCAGTAGACTGAACCAGGCTAACTTAAGTCAACTTGGGAATGAATCAGGTAACAACCCATTCAGACCCTCAGGTGGACTTAACCAGGGCCATAGGAGGAGGAGGCATCACTCAGGTGAATCCAATACCTCCCATGTCTCTAGAGGCTCTCATGGTCACTCCAGAAAGGAGATGACTAGCCCTCAGAGAAGGGAACATGAGGCCAAGATGAGAGAGGCTGAGCTTAGGATCCAGAGGCAAGAATTAGAGGTTGCCCTGGCTAAGGAGAAACTTGCTAGAGCAAGACAGCCTAGAGAGAGTGGATTAGGATCCACTGGTGGCAGCACTATCCAGAAGGATAAAGACAGGTCCTTTGATACAAGAAACCTGAGTAAGATTGTGCCCCCCTACAAAGCTGGGGATGATATCCATAAATGGATTACTGCAATGGAGAGAGCCTGCATGGTACAGCAGATCCCTCAGGAGCAGTGGGCAGCAATCTTGTGGCTCTCCTTTGAAGGTAGAGGCAGAGACAGACTCCTCACAGTTAGTGATGGGGATTCTAGAAACTACATGGTCCTGAAGAGTGCTCTGATTGATGGGTTAGGCTTAACCACTGAACAGTACAGGTTAATGTTCAGAGATACCCAGAAGACACAGACTCAGGACTGGTCTGAATTTGTTGAGTGTGCCACTAAGGCTCTGGAGGGCTGGTTGCTGGGAAGTAAGGTTACTGACTATACAGGATTGTATAATTTAATTATGAGAGAGCAAATCTTAAGTAATTGTCAAAATCAGCTTCTACATCAGCACCTGGTTGACTCTGATCTGACCTCCCCACAAGAATTGGGTAGGAGGGCAGACAAATGGGTCAGAACCAGGATCAGGCCTAAGAACCAGGGTGGTGACCAAAAGAAAGAGACTACCAAGCCTCAAGAGAAGGGTGGGGATAAAAGTAAGGAAAAGACTTCCCCAGGGCCCCAAAACTCCAAGAATGGGGGTGGGTCCCAAGACACTTCTACATCCCAGAAAAAGCCTTATTGTCATACCTGTAAACAGGTGGGGCATTACAAAACAGATAGCTGTTGTCCCAAGAATGGCAATAAGGAGAATATACCTCCAGGTAAGGCTCCAACACCTCCTGTCACTGTTAGCAGTGGTCCCCCAGGTGGTGGGAGCACCCCCAAGAATTTGGGTGGGTTTACTTTTGGAGGACAGGTGGACTCTGGCCTATCCAGGTCCCCTAACTCAGATACTCTTGTCTATGAGACTGGCATGGGGTTTGCCAATTTCACTGCTTGCCCAAACACTTTGAGCAAGTATAGACAGGAGCCCCTCATCAATGGTTTGAAAGTTGAGGCCTTCAGAGACACAGGGGCTAGCATCACCATGGTGGCTGAATGTCTAGTTCCCTCAAGGCAACTTTTACCTGATGCCAGATATCAGGTGACAAACATTGATGGCATAGAAACCAATCATCCCATGGCAGTAGTCAATCTTAGCTGGGGAGGTGTCACTGGCCCAAAGAGAGTGGCAGTGTCAGCAAACTTGCCTGTAGATTGCCTACTGGGTAATGATTTGGAAATCTCAGCCTGGGCTGAGGTTGAACAGCAAACCCATTCTAGAATGGTAAATCTCCATGGAAAGGTTAGTGGGGCTGTAATGGCTACAGCCCCAATTCAAGATGTCCTTCCTGAAAAGGTTGGGAGGGCTGAGCAAACCTCAGCCCCATCTTTAGATAACTTCCCTCCTGAAAAGAGTAGCAGGGCTGTACTAGTAACAGCCCATACCCAAACTGAGTCTCCTCCTGAAAAGGTTGGAGGGGCTGTGATGGCCACAGCCCAAACTCAAACAGATACATGGGTAGTGAAGCCTGAAATGATGGATCACTCAACCCAAACAGAGAGCATTGAGGAGGAAGAGAAATCTCCCTCCCCCCAGACATTAGGAAAGGATCAGCCTCCTCAGGGAACTGATCTTACCCCTGATGAAGGAACTGCCCCAGAGGTTGTTAGGCCTGGCCTGACAGAGCCTCTGATGGCAGTGGACCCTTCTCAGGTGGGACCCAGTCTGGAGCAGGTAACCTGCCCCTCTCTACCTTGCCTTACTCAGCCCAAGGCTGCAGAGGACAAGAAGGACAGTGAACCCCAAAGGGCCCCCTGTCAAATAAAGCACCCCCATCAACAGATTAGGGGCACCGAAACTAGTAGCCCTAGTGAGGTGAAAACTTTAAAAACTCCTGAGGGATCCCCCTTAAAAGTAGTTAGGGACCTCCCCCAGATGGATATTGTTGGGCACAGCCAAACCTGGGACCAAAAGGCCCCAAACCTGACCTGTCCCTCCAGTAAGCCAAACAGAGGGACCCAGCCTCCAGCTTTAGGTAGCCAGAGGTTGACCCTGAGAGCACAGTGCAACTCAGTCAGAGAAAGAAAGGCACACATGGTGGAGAGTGATTGGAGGAAGCTGAGCCCTACAGAGGAAACTCACTTCAGTACTCCATCTCAACACCAGCCTTTGACTTTGCAAAGACACACCACAGGTAGAGATTCCCTATGGTGGAGATCCTCAGATACCCTTAGGGTGAGGGATTGCTTAGTGGACCATGAAACAGGGGGTTACCAAGCCAGAGCTGGTACTTCCTTATATGGCCACTTAGGCAATATAGGCTTACCTGGTCAAGGATAGCCTTATCTCCTTTCGTTTGGGGGGGGGGTTATGTAGGAAGGTGGATATCTGACTATGGTTACCCCCAAACTTTTTGCCTGGTGTTTAGCTGGTTTTTGACTTAGTTGGCCTGGGATCCTGCTATTCAGGGCCCCAGGCTGATTGCTCTCTCCTTAAAATGGACTCCATGTACCTTAGGTGCATAACACAATTGGAATTGGTTCACCTTATTGGCCCCTGTAACAGTGTACCATAGGTACCCAGGGCATAGGTGCATCCAAGGCCTACCAGGGGCTGCAGCATGTATTGTGCCACCCCTGGCCTGGCCTCCATATTTGACACAACTGGCTGATCACTCAGCTGGGGTAAGTTGGTGTAATCACCTCTTGCTTAGATATAGTATCCCTATATCTAACCCTAAACTGGACACATATGTTCCTATCAGCCACTCCTATGGAAGGCCTCATCAATCCTGGAGGCAGAGTGCTTGGAAATATGTGAGATGGTGCTCTAGCATGAGCTGAGCCTGTCTGCAGCTGTCGGGAACCACTCCCTAAGCTGTTCCGGGATATTGCCATACCATATACTCTTAAGTGCATTATAATCCTCGCGGTTATTTGCTATCTTTGGTTTGGCTTTATCAAAACATGTCGAGTAAGGTGTCATACGAATTGGAATACTATCCCCTCGCCAGTTCTGGCGACGGGGATAGCATTCCACCCTTCTAGAGGGACACGACATGTGTGTAGCCTTAACCCCGGTTAAAGTTAAACAGAGCCTCAGCATCACAAAATGGATGCTGCCACCACAGACACATGTCTGACCTCCTGCTGCTGGGAGTCCTTCCAGCGAGGAGGGCCTGGACAAAGGGTTTCCTGCCTGGGGAGGTGCGAGCACCACCCCAGACAGGGTTTTGTGTATTGGGTAGGACAGGGCTGAATAGATTGAGACATGCCTGGGGCACACAAGGTGTCCCTGTGCATAAGCCAGCCCAAACCGGTTCTGGGGCTTTCCAGCCCCAGTCCTGGCGAGGAGCTGGACAAAGGAGAGGGGGTGTAACCACCCCCCTTCCTGGTCCCACCCATAGGGGAGGGACCTAGTAGGTGATCCACCCCTCAGATTGGAATAAGAGAGGGAGCAGTGCCATTGCACAGCAGATCATCCCGAAATCAACTTAAAACTAAGAAGAAGACTGGACTTCGACATTCTGCTGCACAGAAGACTGAAGAAGAATCTCCCTTGTGGCCAAGGAGTGACCACCCTGTGAACACAGGCACCAACCAGCAACTCGACGTCTGCTTTGCCGCCGCCTCCCGCCGGAGCCCGAGCCCAGAGCCCGACAAGAACCAGATTCCCAGACCTCTCAGAGCCCGATCCACAGTCCCTGCAAAGAAGGGACCCGTGGAGGCACCGAGTGACGTGGGACCGGACCTCTTGGAAGACACTCGTAAAGCTGACTGCGCAGCTTCTGAGGCATCCTCGACGTTGTGCTTTGGGGACTGAGAACCCCCACCACCGAGCAGCCCTTGCACCGAAGATCAGCCCCCCAGCATCTCCACGATCTGCGTGGGGCCCTTTTGCACTGTGCCACTCGACGCGCCATCCCGGCCACTAGCCACGCGGCCAGCGGCCATCTTGGCGACGAACCCGAAGATTTAAACAGCAGGTCTGGTTGCTCCAGACCTACCCAAGCTCCTGTGAAAAGGAGCACCCGCTCTGACCTTGCTGGTCCGAGTGAACAGCATCTTTCAACTTCTGCGTGGCTTGCATTTGCCAAGGCCTGTTTGCTCCGATCAGGTCGCCGACACCGCCAACAGCGAGAAGCCTACGTGGGACAGCTCGTGACCGACTCCTGGACGTCCTCGACCCCGGGTATCCACGTGGCTGCAGAAAGAAGCTACCCGACAACGCCTGTTTGCACCCGACATCACCTGGTTCCACTCTGGTTCCACGGCAGTCACTGGCTAGTGACTTTGAACACTGTCCCCTCTGCTTTCAGGTCTTCACATCTACAGATCCACCCTTGGATCCACCGGAACTCTTCTCATCGAGCCGCCTGCAGCATCTCCTGCTCCAAGCACCATCGACCAGCGTGACGAAACCCGACACATCTTCGACCCTGTGCACCCGCTTCCTGTGGGTGAGGTAACTCAGCTCCGCCGGTGCTCCTGCACTGGTACACATCCCAAGGGCCTGTGTTTTAAGTTTCAGCTCCGTAGGTCACTCGGAAGGTTCCTAACTTTCTAACTTTGTGCTTTTTACGCACCATAGACTTTGTATTGAGAAGTGCGTGCACTTTGGACACTGCACCCGAGTCCCGTGGGCCTTTCCCGACTTAGTTAGCTCCAGTCTCGAATAGCTCCAGCGATTCCCAAGGCCCTAGGCCTCTTCACTTTCCTCCTGGTATCCCTTATACCACTTATTTAGTATATGGTTTAGGTGGCCCCTAGGGCTCATCCATATTGTGCAACTTTTGTGTATTTTAAACTGTCTTGTGATTTAACGCTTGTGCTTCTGTGCTCATAAAGAGTCCAGGGGATTTTAATAGTTAATAAATCAATATATATTTTCAATATATATCTGTGTGGTGTCCCTTTCATTTGGTATTCAAGGGGGTTGTGTATGGTATAACAGCTGGCTTCACATGCCTTTCAGAGTTTAGCCTAAGACTGCTTTGTCCACGTTACCACTAGGATAACTGGTCTACAAGGTTGAATTACAACCATCATCATAAGGGTTGCTTGGCATGGTACAAAGTGATCACTAGAACTAGTGAGCATTATATACCAGGCCAACTTCTCACAGGGTGGCAGAGTGGGCTAAAGAACGGTGATGGATTAAACCCAGATCTTTTGACTGGGTGTGAGTGTTTGATTGATTCAGATGCTCCATCCATCACCACCCCTTTTTGTACTGCTTTTGGACGCCATAGGTGTGGCAGGGTATGCTCAGATGTGAGTCCCTTGCTCACTTTGCCACTGGATTCAAGCAAGCCGGGCTGAAGACGGCTGGAATGCCAGAAACCGGTCCTCGGAAGCTTGTTTCCGGTCCAGGGAAGACATGGCTTGGCAGTTCGGGGTGGACTGTTCCCATGAGGCACAGGGTCAGACTGATTTGCATATAGCCATGTCTGAACTGGGGTGGCAGAGTGGGCTAAAGAACGGTGATGGATTAAACCCAGATCTTTTGACTGGGTGTGAGTGTTTGATTGATTCAGATGCTTCGTCCATCACCACCCCCTTTTGTACCGCTTTTGGCCGCCATAGGTGTGGCAGGGTATGCTCAGACGTGAGTCCCTTGCTCACTTTGCCACTGGATTCAAGCAAGCCGGGATGAAGACGGCTGGAATGCCAGAAACCGGTCCTCGGAAGCTTGTTTCCGGTACAGGGAAGACATGGCTTGGCAGTTCAGGCTGGACTGTTCCCATGAGGCACAGGGTCAGACTGATTTGCATATAGCCATGTCTGAACTGGGGTGGCAGAGTGGGTTAAAGAACGGTGATGGATTAAACCCAGATCTTTTGACTGGGTGTGAGTGTTTGATTGATTCAGATGCTCCGTCCATCACCACCCCCTTTTGTACCGATTTTGGCTGCCATAAGTGTGGCAGGGTATGCTCAGACATGAGTCCCTTGCTCACTTTGCCACTGGATTCAAGCAAGCCGGGCTGAAGACGGCTGGAATGCCAGAAAACAGTCCTCGGAAGCTTGTTTCCGGTCCAGGGAAGACATGGCTTGGCAGTTCGGGCTGGACTATTCCCATGAGGCACAGGGTCAGACTGATTTGCATATAGCCATGTCTGGACTGGGGTGGCACAGTGGGCTAAAGAACGGTGATGGATTGAACCCAGATCTTTTGACTGGGTGTGAGTGTTTCAGATGCTCCATATATCACCACCCCCTTTTGTACCGCTCGTGGTATTTCACAACGATTAATGAGTTGTAACAAATGATATTATATATATATAAGGCCTGTCAGCCTTAGGGTGGTCTCCCCCCTTGTTGGCTTTAGGACTGTGCACTTGACCACTATTGAGTGTTAAATGCTTGTGCTCACTCCTTAAAACATGGTACAAATGGCCTAAACGTGATTAGCACATTTGATTTACTTATAAGACCCTAGTAAAGTGATATATGTTGCCAGGGCTTGAAAATTAAATGCAACTAGTGGGCCTATTTCATTTATTTTGCCACCCACTTACGTAGCTCTTGAAAACATGTCTCCAGCATGCCATTGCAGCCTGCAGTGTGGTTTTAAACTTCCAATTCAACCAGGCAAAATAAACCTTTTGTCATGCCTAAACCTCTTGTTTTTAATATATATGTCACCCCTGGGGTAGACCCTAAACCTCCCATAGAGCAGGGTGTATTGTATTTCTAAAGTTGGACATGTACTTTTAATATTTACATCCCCTGGTAATAAAAATCTCCTAAATTCGTCTTTCACTACTGTGTGGCCTGCTTGTCCCTTAGGATAACATTGGGCTACCTTATTACATTTAATAAGTGCTAACGTTTGATTGGGAGCAGGTAGAAATGTCTTGTTTGGACTCAAATTATTTGTAATTTGAAATCCTCTTTAATGGTAAATTCGGATTTTAGATTGCAGTTTTGAAAATGCCACTTTTGAAAGGGTTTCCTGCTCTACATTTTCTGAGGCCTTCTAGGAGTTTCCAGCTGACTGGGCTTGAAAATTGCTCCCCCGTCAGGAATGTATACTGGGATCAGTCAGTATACAACAGGACTTGGGTGTAGCTGGGAGAGGGTCATCCCACCAGCATGGGGAGTGGGGGTGAAGCTGTTACTTGCCCCAGTTACATTTTAAAGGAACTACCTTAGCATACTCATGAAGAACTTGAGATTAGACGTTTGTCACCCTGGACATCTAGGGACCTGGACAGGGAGGAAGAAAATTCCTGAACCATCGGGGGTGGAGACGCTAGAACTTTCTTCTACTTCAAACTGGCACCAGATATAAATAGTGGACCCTAAGAACAACTCTTCAGTACACTCCTTGACCTACTGAAGGACTGTCTTGTACTCCAGAGGACTGCTCTGCTGTTTGTGGCCTGTCTTGTTTCCAGGGGACTGCCATGCTGCTACCAGAGAACTGCCCTGCTGCTTGAGGCCTGCTTTTTCCTTCAGAGGACTGCCCTGCTACTTGAGGCCGGCCTTGCTGCATGAGGGAAAGAGGGTCCTCTCCTTGAATCGGGGGCTAAAAGAGTGACTCCAAGCCCTGCTGGCTTGAGTTCCTGATTCCCACAAGGTGCCTCCTCAGGTCCTGGACCATTGGCTGGCATCAGTTGCACTTCTCCGGTGAAAACCTAAAGTTTTGAACTCTGCACGCCCGACTTTGAGAAAGTAACTTTCTCAGCTGTATCAGATCTCTTTATCCAGCCCGCACTCTATTGCGATCGGCATGAACTTGTGACTTTACTCGGTCTAATACAACAAGATACCCACAGTTAGCTCTTTCTGGTTCTTGGCATTATTTTTACTTAAACCTTTAAAAATGCATATCTTTGGTTCTACTGATTGGATTTTTGACATTTTGATCTCTTTCTATTTATTACATTTCATTCTGTTTTTCTACATTGCTGTGGTATATCTCTTGAGTTTTCACTTAATTTCTGTTTGTGTTCTGCATACATACTTATCCCCTTCGCTGCGGGGTGTTTTTCCCCCGCTGTGCGGGGGGAAGGGGGGCCACGCGCAGCGCGGCCATGCTGGTGACGAGCTCAGCTCGTCATGAGGCACAGCGGAGCTGCACTCATGATGAGCTGAGCTCGTCACGGCCACACCCGTTTTCGAACGTTCAGCACAGCGGGGAAATTATCCCCGCGTGCGAACGTTCCAACGGCCGTGACGAGCTCAGCTCGTCATGAGTGCAGCTGCACTGTGCCTCAAGACGAGCTGAGCCCGTCATCAGCATAGAACAGGTTAACACAGTGCCTCTAAGATAAGCTAAACCACTTTTGTGCCAAGCTACCAAAGGGTTAATCACAGGTTAATTTAGTAACTTTTGTGGTTCACCGTAACAAGGACTGTGGTGGATGATTGAGATGGGTTCCCCCCCAATCAAAAATCCAATTTGTAACAATATAAACATATATGTGTTTTATGTAGCTATTCAATAATATATATATATATGTATAGTGATGTCACTGACCATGTCATGAATGATGTAATATGTGACATCATCAGCAGTGGACTGCGGGTGCGCGATATATAGCTAGTGCAACTAACTATATATGAGAATTTCAATGGTTTTGTGTCAGTAAAATAAGGTTTTGTAAATGCTAATCCTAACTATATATGGTCTATAACCTATGGTTTTTTCAGTGAATTGTCAAGGTTTTGTAAATGCTAATTCCTAACTATATATGGTCTTTAACCTATGGTTTTTTCAGTGAATTTCAATGGTTTTTTAATAGCAAATATCAAAAGCTGTAAAATGTATTCTTCTTTTAAATGAAAAATATATTTTAAATGTTTTAATTATAATTGTTTTATGCATCTGCCAAACCTTGACCTCTTAATAGTGCACTGTGGTGGAAATGATTTGGGCACTATGACTGGGGTTGCTCTGGAAATGCTTTTAAAGGACACCTTTCATCAATTGATGACACTTTTTCCCCAAACTGCCTTTGTATATTCCAATATATGCCAAAGACAGAAATGGAACTGGTCCAACCAATTTTGTCCACAATTTGAGAAAGCACGGAAACATGTGAATAAATCTTTTTCTGCTTACATGAGAGACTTTAGAATGGGTTCAATAATATACAACAATAACTTGCATTACAACATGCAAGACATCTACAGAGGAGATGGTGTGCACTTCTCAGATGAGGGGAATAGAATATTCTTCCTGAATTTAAAACTGTGCATTGGAACCTACTTGTAGGTACCTAAATCAGCCACAGAACCCAATAGCTCTTTTCAGAGCTACCCTACCTCTGATCATTCTAAACATTATTCTTTTTCTAACTTTTTTCACTATTTTTCATCAAAGTACGCTCCCCGGTTCGCTTACCGGTGCGCGTACCGGGCGCTCCCCGCAAAATTTTTCAATTTTTTTTTTTGCCTATATGAGCGTCCTAAGCCCCCCTCAGAAAACCTAGAGGGTCACAAAGTGTCTACCGTGCCCCCTTCTACCCATTCCGAACATTGTTTCCCCTCCATCATGTGTCTCAATTCTACCGATACACAAAATGGAGGACTCCCGTAACGCTGCCAGTTCGCGTACCGGTGCACGCACCGGTGAGCGCTCGCTAAAAAAAGGTGGGAAAGTAATTTACAGAAAAACCACTGGAGACACTTTCATCAAATATAGAATAGGCCCTACTACATAGCAGTCCCTACCATTTATCCAAATTTGATGGAATTCCATTGAGAAAATTATGCTGTAGGACTGACTAAATATCCTGAGGTAAATTACATGACAGAAACACATATGAAGTGTTAGAATTGACAACCAATTAAAATGTTACTTTCATTTTCTACTATTATTTCATGACATTTGATTGGTTATGTACCTGAATATATATAAAGAAAGAGAGAGAAACACAGCTATTTTGACTACAACTTCCTGAAGTGCATTTCAAGAGCATTTTGACTGTGAACTTTAACTTCTTTTTCAAAGGTAAGATATAATTTTAAAAATTTGAAAGGAGAACTATGTTATGCACTTTAAAATAAATAAGGAAAACGTTTTCAGATAGTTACATAATGTCCCTCTATAAGAGTTAGTCATTGAGAAAGACTTAATTATTTAAATTATTGATTGAGTTAGGCTTCTGTGGTATAATTATGAATTTACTTAGGCTTCATCACAGGCACTTTTTAATAGTTTTACTTCCTGCCTGAAACCATTTGTTATGATAATGAATCCAATACACAGGTAAATCTTGAAGTAGGTTTATTCCTCAGAGAAAGATCCTAAACAGCTTCTTGCCAGACACAGGTGGACCAACTGATAACAGTGCCACAGCGGTGACATCATATTAGAATCTCTAGAGCATCATAAGGATGCATCATTCCAAGCAATAACAAATGTGTAAAATGCAAGCCAGCATTATAGAAACATAACACCATGCACTGCCCAAAGATTACTTCACTGTTAAAAACTCACAAGCACCTGTGTGAACTTAAACCCAACAGTGCCCATTCTCCACTGATATATTTTTTTATGCAATTTACAGCAAGAAAATGGAAGCACAACAGAAAGAAAATAGTATTTCCTTTAAAATTAAGATTGAAAGCAATCCAAAGGAAGAAAATGAAGAAATTGACTTTTTGGATGACACATTAGACGAAGAATTAATTAAATGTGCTGAAGAATGTGAATGTGATTCTTGGAATGAAAAGGAGGACATTCCTGATGATTTAATGCTACAAATTCTCTTAGATTATGAAAAATCTGAACAATAAATTTACATTTTAAAAGTTAAAATTGTTTGAGACATTATTCTTTTTAATATGAAAATTATGAAATAGTACCCAAAAAGATAAAATATAAACTGAGACTTACATTATACTGTGTAACTTTTTTTGTGTTACATAGTAAGTTTGCTCATAGTTACTTCATTTCTCCCACTATATTATCTCCAATGTGTATTTAACATCTCTTTATCCTCTCCTGCCTCCATGTTCTTTCTGCTTTCCTCACAGACTATGCTATGAATTCCATATACCACAATAACTTCTGAAACAACATGCAAGATATCTCCAAAGAAAACAGTGTATATTTATTTTTAGACTCTGCATTAGTACCTACATGTTAGTACTTAAATAAAAGAAAAAAAAAACAACAAAAAGAACAATCAATAAACATACAATATTTGAACATTCTTTCATTCTTTTTTCCGTATATTACGCTCCCCGGACCGCTTCCCGGTGCGCGCACCGGGCGCTCCCCCCGCAAAAAAAACGATAATAACATTTTTTTTTTTTGCCCCGCGGGGCCCTTTTAAAGCCCCCTCATCAAACCTAGGGGGTCAGGGAGGATGTACTCTGCCCCCTTATGCTCATTTCCCACTTTGTTTTTTCCACCTCTTGGGTCTCGATCCTACCGAGACACAAGATGGCAGCTGCTCCGGACTGTTAAGAATGTTCACAGTCACCGGGGAGCCAATCCGCTCCTCCTCGCGAAGTTCCGTTACGCGTCAGGTACGCGAACCGGGGCGCTAACCGGGACGCTGTCACAGATATATCTGTTTTTTCAAATGTTAATTTCTCAAAATCCACTGGAGCACATATATTGAGACATAGCAAAGGCACGTCGGGCAAACCAAATCTACAATTTTGCCAAGTTTTGTATAAATCCATTCAGCCGTTCGAGCTAAAAGTGATTCCAACCGCCCTATGGAAAAATGAATGGGAAAAACGTGTTTTGGGACCCCCCTTTTTTCTCGTCTCCCCCTTGACGAAACCCCCCAAATTTTCAGGGGCTGCTCAGAAACAAAATGTGTCATTTTCCTGAAAATTTCAGCCAATTCCGTCCACAAACGCCAAAGTTATTCGACATAGAATTTTCAGAAATCCCATAGGAAAAAAATCCTAACTATATATACCTACTGGCGACCGCCAGTAGGTAATACACTCACACAAGAATTTTTAATTCCAATCACTTTATTCGTGTGCAAAAGCATCCATAAAAGTGCACACTGCAAAAATCAAAACATACTATAAAAACACAGTAAATACAATTTAAAATTCAATTACAGCAATCTCATATCAAAAGAGCACAGTGCAAGACTGTAAATACACACATATATATTGTAACAGATAAAAAAATGCATTAATCAAGGTGCACTGTGCTTTAGCCGCACAGCGATTCTTAGAAAGGAGGCTACATAGTAAAATTACTCATCATCAGTCAATTGTTGCAAAAAGGTAAAAGCTGGCCTATGTTGTCTAAAATTCCGGGATTTCATTTAATGAATTACAAATTGTTTATTGTACTTTATATGAAACTTGCAGAAAAAGTAAAATGCAACATAGTTTGCCCTGATCTACCATCACTTTCACGGGGGCTGGTGTGCACTAAAAATATAATTAGTCGGTAAACTATCTATGAGCCTACTCAAATAAGCAACAACAGGGGCTTCCACTTTTCCACATTGATTCTATGGGCCCAGGCTTGAATTAATAGCAACGTCTGCACATGCTTTTTGTTTATGCTGCTACTAGAGCCTGGCTAAAAAAATGCATGAGGCAGCACGATCTCTTAAAAGATTTTCTTCACATATACTAGCCATGGGATAGAAAGACGTTTGTCACACGCAAGACAATTATTAATAATATCTCTTGTTGTGAGCACTATCACTAGGGTTAGCGGTAAACCAGTTCCCCCTGACCCCAAGCGCTGTCTGCTAAATATCTGGGAACTGACAGATCTTAGTTTCACGGAACAGATATGGGCGACGCTGGGAATGATGCTTGCTAGGAGAGGTATCGCTCAGCACTGGGAGAGCGACAGCCGACAGGTGCGAACTAGTGCAAAGATATGGACATGGCCATGGTGGCAGAAATAACTGTGTATATACGTAAGGGTTGCCCCAAAAAATGGATTAAACTGTAGGGTAGATGGAACACTTACAAAGGAGGAATATGTGAAGTGCCGGCGTTACCTCCAGAACCGGAATTGCCATAATACTGTTGATGCTACTAAGATGCATTGCTCTATATGTGAACTTAATGTGCGTCTATAGTTGTACTGTTCCTAGATCACATTATCTATCATGTGGTGACAGTGTTTTTGACAACTTACATGCTGTAAATGTTTCTTTCATAATTAATAAAAAATAATTTTAAAAATAATAATAATAATAATATCTCTTGTTAAGAGTGCCTCTCCAGCTCTCCAAATGGATCACCCAAAAAAGTCAGACTCAGCTCCTCATGGCAAATAAAATGGGAGGAAGATAAAGGAGAAGAGAGGACTTTTCTACAAAATCGATTTTCTTATACCTGAATGGCTCCACAGTTTGCAACGCCCCATATCTCGGCCCCTTATGCAACGATAGGAACACATTGATCATAGATCTGTAATAGAAGAAGAAGGGCCCTCCCTCCCAGGGTTGGGGTAAACTATAAAAAGAGGCTAGTGCCCTAGATAATTTCGCCCTGAGCAGTATTGGGTATCCATGAACCAGATGTATTGAATGTAACCCCTAGATAGGAAAAAGTGCTAGTGCCTTTTAGGCAATTTGTGCCAACAAAAAGAGTAGAAAGCTGAATGTGCTTTCGGCCGCAGGCTATGTATATGATTTTAAAAAGTGTGTTTGTAAATCCAGAGCAACCATGAACTCAACAAACGCATGCACCAGTAGATGCAGTGCTTTTGGTGTGCGAGCCATCAGCACTGCATCATCCACATATAGTAGTGTGGGGAACAAGTCACCTATTATCAGAATAATGTTAGATAAAAAAAAAGATGACAGCTCATTAAAATATAATATAAACAATAAGGGTGCCAGCACGTAGCCTTACCGCACACCTCAAGAAACCTTTATTTCATCAGCTAATTCTCCAAATGAGATAATCCTTATCCTAACTTTCATGTCCTGGTGCAAATATGCTAGAAAGCACACACACATATGTATATTTTCACTGAAAAAGCAAAGGATAAAGTGATATACCTAACTATAACGTCACTTTAATCTTGTTTTTTCTAGCTGTGTTTTTTTACCATGCTCAGCCAACTTCCCCACTGCGCGCGGACTTCGGCTGTGTGCAGTTAAATTTAGCCGCAGAGCCTGGCCTCTGGACAGGTCCTTCACCCAACATTGCCGCTGGCATCAAATCCTTACCACTCACAGCCGAAAGAAGTGGGTAGCTAAGGGCTAGTCGCAGGGCCTGCCCTTCAGCTTGTCCCTGCGTCCATCCCCTCACGGACACCTATCTCCCACCTCAGACACCCATCCCCCCACAGGTGCCAAACCCATATTATGTATTATTTATTTTCATTTATTTTCTGGTATTGCGGTACTACTGCAGCACGTGCCACTCAAGCATCATTTCCATGGTGCTATTGTACTGTGAAAACTTCCCGGGTGAAGCATGGATGATAAGGTGGCACCATGAAAGAGAAGCTTGAGCAGAGACTCCCGCTGGAGTAGTATAGTTCTTCACAGGCAGGCTGTGCTGAGCCCTGTGGGAGAACAATGGTACCCGCAACACAATTTTGTTTGAAAAATGTTGTCTCTAGGTGTTCCCTCTGGGTTCTACCCCACAAGTTGGTATGGGTCAGGGTATCTCTACCCTGTCCCTGTATATCACATTTTTAAAACATTTTCAGGACACAGGGAACGAGTCCATAGTTTTTTAATGGCAGCTGGAACATTTACTTCTGAATTGCAGCCAACTAATCAGATCGCTCTGTACCATGGGACCAGGACTAGTCCAGAGGTACCAAAATGGCCGACAAGAGAAAAAGCTTCCTCGGCTAATCACGAGACCCATGTTTCTTAATTTTATTACCACATACATAAACCATACTTACCTTCAAGCTATACCTAACTTTTTATCCCTTTCATGCCCTCCCGGGCACCTCTTCAGACGAAATTTTCAATGAAAACAGCTGAACGGATTCACACCAAATCACAAAAAAGCATGTATACTGCCAAATTTGATATAATTCTTTCAGCTGTTTTTTTCCTATAAGGGAGGAAAGCTTCTTATAGGAGTTAACATGGGAAATCAATGTCTATCCCCCATCCGGAACTCTAAAATCATATTACTAACCCCTTCCCTTGTCCATCCTGAACCCTAAATATCTTAAACAACCATACCCTTACCTGTACCATAAACAACGCTTAGCAACCTTTACCCTTACCTAGCCCTGAACACTACAAATCCATTACTAACCTCTTCAATTACCCATACCTAAACCATAAAAACCTTAAGCAAACCCCTTAGAACCCCATACATGTACTTGAATCCTAACAAACCTCCACCAAGCCATATCCTTACCCAACCCTGGACCCTAACCCCTTCACTTACCCAAACTTAAACTATAAAAACCCTGATAACCCTTAAAGCCCTGCACCCTTACCCATCCCTGGACTCGAAAAAAAACCTTCCCAACCCATACCCTTACTCATCTCTGAATCGTTAAAATTACCTACACCCATTTATTCTCCCTAGTTCCCTTTAAATAATAAGTTAAAACACCTGTGTTGTAATAGTTCTGCATTGTAAAGTAATGGAAAAGGGCTCTCGTTGTACTTACCCGTATTCTAATGTCTTGCGTTGTAATGTCCATTGTGGTAAAGGCTACGTTGTAAACGTTACATAGTCATTGTGTTATTGAGTACCTAAACTGATCTTTTATAGTGCCATGCCTCAAAACACCCACCCAAAACCCAAACATATGTCTTAACTTAATTTCCAGGAACTTGTTCTCTATGTTTACCGAGCCTGACCTTTTCCAAGTGTAAAAGAAGGTTTAAACTCTGCCTGTGTGGCTAAAGGCATAGGATTATCTAGATCTTTCCTACTAATCCTGACAGCTTTAGACTCCTGTGAAGTGGATGTTCTTTCTATCACTTACCCTCTTCCTAATCTACTCTATGCTTTTCATCCTATGCCTCATTTTCCTCAACTTCCTCTTCAAATTCATGAAGAGGAAACAGAAGTTAAAAGACGGACTTCCTTCCTGGGCCTTGCAGATCCTGGTTTCCTATCTTTTAGTCTATGTCTCGATCTCGACCCAGGAGGATTCTGCAGGTTAATTTTCCTCTTCAAACTCTGTGGCGCTTTTCTCTTCACCTGTTTTCTGTGGGACTGGAAATTGAGAGAGTTGAAATGTAAAACAATCCCGCATACACGGTTCTGTTTATGTTTAGTAAGCAACAAAAAAAATACTCTTTTGTTCTTGGTGTAGTAGGGGGTCAATCTGTTCATGTTGCTTTGCACAAGGATTAAACCTCCACAGTACAGTAAAAAACAATACTGAATCCCTGCAGCAAAATAGACGGCACTGAAGAACTGCAACCACTAAGATGCCCTGGGAGAGAACTGTAACACGTGCACATGTTGTGCGAGTCCAGAACTGATGTACAGCAGACCAACTGCTCTACATTCCTTTTTAAGTTTGGCTTTAGCCAAGACCTTTTGATTTCACTACAATTCTTTGCATAATAAACTTATTACGCATTAGGGGTTTACAGCCCTCTTCATCAATTGGTCTGTTGTTATGTCATTCACATTTGTCTTCCATGCACCACAGGGTGCAGCATGGGACAGTGTGTCAGCCCACTTCTGACATTGGCTATCTTCACTATGATTGAGGGCATTTTACCCTTTCACAAGGAGCATATCCACCCACTAAATTGTTCTTTTCAGTGCCAGGTAGAACTATGGCAATGTGTGTTTTTTGAGGGGCAAAAATATTTGTGCTTTTATCCACAATTTTATGCAAAAGATAATGTCTGACAAAAGTATGCTTTGAGGGCCAAGTGCCAGCTCTACATATCTTCTGATGAGAAGGTCCATGAAATTCCTCCAAAGAGGCAAAGACAACTTTAGTTAAGTGTCTCTGAATTCTATTTGGAAAAGACTAATTTTGCTCTGTAAAAGACATAGCAAAGGTTGACTTGATCCACCAACTTAAATTCATTTTAGAGGCCTTCTTACCTCTCACCCTTACATGCTGACAAATACAAAACAGTATTCTGATTTCCTGAATTCACTGGCCTGTCAAGATAATTTTACAGCACTCTCATAACATCACTAGTATGAAATGACTCTTCCTCATCAGAGGTAGAAGGTTGGCAAGGAAATCTCTTAAGAAGCATTAAAAGAAAGATGGGCCAGTGTAGGTCATAGAATTAAACCATTCTTAAAGAATCTCAAAAAGGGAGGGCGCTATAGTAAACCCAAAAGCATATGCACCCTTCAAGCTGACATGATAGCTACCAAAAGGGAAGGTTGTAGGATAAAAATCTCAAATCTTCAGAGAACAAACACTTGAAAGGCTGTGACTGAAGAGATATAAGAAACAACAGAAGATCCCAAGGAGGAGTGATAGAATGAGAAGGAGGTCTGGAAAGAGCAAAAGTCTTAAATTATCTGGACACCAAAACTTAAGTATCTTGAAAGGAACCATCAATTTGTCAAAAAGCCTTGATGGCGAACCATTGCGTTTACAAAGTAAAGAGACATAGATGGTTTCTGTGGTAACCATCCCATAGAATTTGTAAAATAGAAGAAATTAACATGGTGGAGCAGAGAATGGGAAGAACACTATTTGTGAATACAAATTCAATACCTGGAGTAGGATTTCAGAGTAGAAAACCTTCTAGAGTTTTGTATGACATCTACCAGATTGGTAGATGGCCTTTACTCCATAGGATCAACTTTTCAACCTCAAAGCCGACAGAGATAATGTGAGAGGTAGTGGCACAGTAAAGGATCTGAATGGAAATGGATATATAGGAAGGATCCAAGCATGAAGGATAGCCATAGATTTTAGAAAAGGCAACCAAGATCTGAATAGCCGAAAGAGTACTATCACCTCCACTCCTTTCTTCTGAATCTTGTGCAGGAGTCTTGGAATCAGGAAGAAAGAAGGAAATGCATACAGTAACTTCCTGAGCCATTTCACCACCACAGCATACCCTACCCCCATGCTCCGGCTTCTAGGAATCGGGAGTAAAACCTCAGAAGGGAAACATTGCTTCACGGGCAAAAGGGTCTAGAAATGTGGTTCAAGTGAGTCAAAGATTTCTGCACAGCATTGAAAAGTTTCAGAGCTAAAGACAGGTTCTGAGAGGAAGGGATCACTGCTTCACCTGCACCAAGAGTCCCGAAGATCTTTTTTCCAAATCACAAAGTCTCTTCTGATAGTTTCTTAAAGCTAATTCTCACCAAAATTGCCCCTTTCTCCAACCACCAACACTTACCTTAATGGGGTGCACAGAAGGTATAGCCCCAGATGATACCAAAACTTTTCACCTCTTGGCCAACTCCAAGTGAAAGTCCAAATATACACGGTCTACTCTATTTACAGCTCATCCTCAGCATCGGAACACTTCCTTCCATCTCAGCCAGGAAGCATAAGGGAGATACCATCCTCGCGTGTCCAGTGAGCTTTTAAATATGCCTCTCCTGACAACACCAAAAGCACGTTACGCAGCCAGGGATCCATCCATACTCCTGCAACCGGTTGAACCCGCAGCACAGTTCTGTTTCCCCTAAAGTCTGGAAGGGGAGGAAATAATAGACCAAGATGGAGGTGTAAGGTAGGGAGATACCTCTAACTTACTTCCTTATGGCCCTGTGTCTCTTCTCTTCAGGAGGATGCAGGAAATGCCAGACTTGCTGTGGCACCCAATATAGGACGGACAGGGCTTATATTTTCAACACTTTTGGGACAGTCTGATAATTCTGGGAAATGCAGGACAGGTATGAAGGTAGAACAAGCATTTACAATGCAACGGCCTCGCCTTCGGAAAAGTTAGAGCTATTGGCATTGTAAATGACAAACTTTTTATTTATGTGTTGGTTTTAAAAACAGATAACTAAATGGCATTGTCACAGCCACACACACAGAGCCACACACACACTGCCACATACACACACACAATGCCACACACACAATGCCACACACACACACAATGCCACACACACACACATGGAGCCACACACACAGAGCCACACACAGAGCCACACACACGCACTCACAGAGCCACACACAGAGCCACACACACACACACACAGAGCCACACACACAGAGTGCCCCACACACACACACACACAGAGCGACACACACACACACACACAGAGCGACACACACACACACAGCGCCACACATACACACACAGAGCGCCACACACACGCACAGAGCGCTGGGTGTGAGGTTGAGAGGATGTGAGGGTGAGGGGGTGAGAGGGTGAGTGAGGGTGTGTGAGAGGGTGGGTGAGGGTGTGTGAGAGGGTGAGTGAGGGTGTGTGAGGGTGAGGGTGTGTGAGGGTGAGGGTGTGTGTGAGGGTGAGGGGCTGTGTGAGGGTGAGGGGTGTGTGAGGGGGTGAGGGTGAGGGGGTGAGGGGGTGAGTGAGGGGATGTGAGGGTGAGAGGGTTGTGAGGGTGAGGGGGTGTGAGGGTGAGGGGGTGTGAGGGTGAGAGGGGTGAGAGTGAGGGGGTGTGAGGGTGAGAGGGGTGAGAGTGAGGGGGGTGAGGGAGGGTGAGAGTGAGGGGGTGAGGGAAGGTGAGTTGGTGAGGGTGAGTGAGGATGTGTGAGGGTGTGTGAGGGTGAGAGGATGTGTGAGGGTGAGGGTGAATGATGGTGAGGGTGAGTCAATCAATCAATCATGGCATTTGTAAAGCGTGCTACTCACCCGGGAGGGTCTCAAGGCGCTGGGGGAGAGGGGTAAGTTACTGCTCGAACAGCCAGGTCTTGAGCTTCTTCCTGAAGGAGAGATGGTCTTGGGTACGCCGAAGGTGGGTGGGGAGGGAGTTCCAAGTCTTAGCTGCCAGGTAGGAGAAGGATCTTCCTCCGGTGGTGGCTCTGCGGATGCGTGGTACGGTGGCGAGGGCGTGGCTGGTCGATCGTAGCTGGCGGGTGGGGGTGTAGAAGGTCATGCGGTCATTGAGGTACTTGGGACCCAGGTCGTGGAGAGCGATGTGTGCGTGGGTGAGGAGTCTGAACGTGATTCTCTTGCTGACGGGGAACCAGTGCAGGTCTCTCAGGTGTCCGGTGATATGGCTGTGTCGGGGGATGAGCAGGATGAGTCGTGCGGAGGCGTTCTGGATGCGTTGAAGTCTTTTTTAAGTTTGGCTGTGGTTCCGGCGTAGAGGGTGTTCCCGTTGTCCAGTCGGCTGGTGACGAGTGCCTGGGTGACGGTCTTACTGGTTTCAGTGGGGATCCATCTGAAGATCTTGCGGAGCATGCGCAGGGTGTTGAAGCACGAAGATGAGACGGCGTTGACTTGTCTGGTCATTGACAGGGAGGAGTCCAGGATGAAGCCCAGGTTGCGTGCGTGGTCTGTTGGTTTGGGAGCGGTGCCCAGGGCTGGGGGCCACCAGGAGTCGTCCCAGGCGGAGGGTGATGATCCCAGGATGAGGACTTCCATCTTGTCTGAGTTCAGCTTAAGGCGGCTGTTCCTCATCCAGTCGGCGACGTCTTTCATCCCTTCGTGTAGGTTGGCTCTGATGGTGGTTGTGAGGGAGAGGATCAGCTGGGTGTCGTCGGCGTAGGAGATGATGTTGAGGTTGTGTTGGCGTGCGATGGCTGCGAGGGGGCTCATGTAGACGTTGAAGAGGGTTGGACTGAGTGAAGATCCTTGTGGTACGCCGTAGATGACTTCGGTGGCCTCGGATCTGAACGGGGGGAGGCGGACTCTCTGGGTTCTTCCGGCGAGGAACGAGATGATCCATTTCAGTGCTTTCTCTTGGATTCCGATGTTGCTGAGGCGCTTCGCTAGGGTGCGGTGGCAGACAGTGTTGAACGCCGCAGAGAGGTCCAGGAGGATGAGGGCCGCTCTTTCCCCGTTGTCGATCAGGGTTCTGATGTTGTCAGTGGCTGCGATAAGGGCGGTCTCGGTGCTGTGGTTGGCCCGAAACCCGGACTGCGAGGGGTCGAGAGATCAGTTCGTCTCGAGGAAGGCGGCAAGCTTTCTGTTGACGGTCTTCTCGATGACTTTGGCCGGAAAAGGAAGGAGCGAGATGGGACGGTAGTTCTTGAGGTCGGTGGGGTCCGCCGTTGGTTTCTTCAGGAGGGCGGTCAGTTCGGCGTGCTTCCAGCTCTCCGGGAAGGTGGCGGTGTGGAAGGAGGAGTTGATGATGTCTCAGAGATGGGGTGCGATGATGGCATCGGCTTTGTTGAAGACGTGGTGTGGGCAGGGGTCGGTTGGTGATCCGGAGTGGATGGAGTTCATCGTGCGGGTGGTGTCTTCAGTGCTGATGGGTGTCCAGTTGCAGAGGGTGGTGGTGGCGGGCATTGGTTCGGTGGTAGGGTGCGTGGTCTGTGCGTCGAAGCTGTTGTATATGTCGGCGATCTTGCGGTGAAAGAATGAGGCAAGTGAGTTGCAGAGGTCTTTCGAGGGAGTGATGTCGTTGTTTCCGGCGCTGGGGTTGGAGAACTCTTTGACGATGCTGAAGAGTTCCTTGCTGTTGTGGGCGTTGTTGTCCAGTCGTTCTTTGAGTGCCGTCCTCTTGGTGGCGCAGATCAGCTGATGGTGTTTGCGGGTGGCGTGCTTGAGGGCGGTCCTGTTGTCTGTGGTGTGGTCGAGCCGCCAGGCTTTCTCGAGGGTGCAGCAGTTCTTCTTGGATTCCTTGAGTTTGTCGGTGAACCAGGGGGTTTTCTTGCTGCCGGGTCTGCTGGGAGGGTTCTTTAGTGGTGCGAGGTCATCGGCGCAGGCGGTCAGCCACTTGGTGAGGTTGTTGGCTGCTTCGTTGGAGTCCGTTGTGCTGGTGGGAGTGTTCTGGCTGAGGGAGGCGGTGAGCTGTTCGGCGGTGATCTTGCTCCAGCTCCGGCGGGGAACCTGTTGCGGGTGGTGGTGTTTCGGTCGTTGTTGTTCTCCAGGTGGAAGTTCAGGTCCCCTAGGAGGATGTAGTCGGCGGAGGAAAGGGCGTTCGGGCTGATGAAGTCTGCGATGTCTTCGCTGAATTGTGTGCGTGGTCCCGGGGGTCTGTAGATGAGGGTGCCTCGGAGTGTGGTCTTGGGGTCAGTGTGTATCTGGAAGTGCAGGTGTTCGGCGGCGGTGAAGGATTCGTCGGAGTTAGTCAAGATGCGGATGGTGTTCTTGTGTACGATGGCGATGCCTCCTCCCGTCTGGTTGATGCGGTCCTTCCGGGTGATCTTGTATCCGTCCGGGATGGCGATGGCGATGTCGGGCGCTGAGGAGGCGTTCATCGAGGTTTCGGTGAGGAAGGCGACGTCCGGTGCTGTTGCGTCGAGCAGGTCCCAGAGTTCCACGGCGTGCCTGTGGACGGAGCGGGTGTTGAGCAGGATGCATTTCAGGTGGTTGCTGCTGGTGCTCAACTTGGCGGGGGTGGAGCAGGTCCGGTGGCAGGTGAATCGGCAGGCTTGGCAGGCAAAGGGTCCGTGGGTGCGTCTCGGGGTGGCTCGGTAGCAGGCGGGGTTCCGGCCGGCATTGAGTGCGTTGAGAGTGGCGGCGTCGTAGGTCCGTCGGGTAGTCTTGCATTGGCGGCGAGGTCCAGGGGTTCTGGCATGAGGGTATGTGAGGTATGTGGGGGTGAGGGGGTGTGAGGGTGAGGGGGTGACGGGGTGTGAGAGGAGGGGCAAACTTAAGGGGTGGGATAGCCACAATTTTGGGCAAGCCAATGGCTGTCAGGTAAGCGAAACCTAAACATGATTTGTACATTTTGCGACATGATGAAAGGTGAATCTGCATGACCATTTTATTTTTAACTGTCTCCAATACCTGTGGCTTTTAAGCCAATTGTTAACAGAAATTGTGCTGAAAAAGTCCCTGTTATACCAGAGTATTTCAGTTTTGTCTTGAGGAGGGTGATAACCCCGGGCTCTTGAGGGGAGGGTCTCAGAGGCTTGTTCAACGCACCATGAATGAAAGTTTTGAAATATTTCATAAGTGCCCCTTCTTAACCTATGGCATTTTAGCACGTTTTTGGGGTGACAAGCATGCCTCAAACTGCGTGCTTAAGTCTCTTGGTGAATTTTGCGGCTGGCAGCTATTCTACACCATGTTCAAGATTCAGAAACTCTGCTCTGTTTTGGCTCGTTATTCTCCATGGGACAGTGGTCGAGCGTGGCAAGAGCCCGCATCGAGCCTTGCCTGAGTTGCATATCTCTATTTTAAAGCACAGGAATATCCCCTTCCTTATTATCGTTGTGAGGGCACTATTCATGTAGAAGCAGGAATCCACAGGCTGCCCGATCAAGAATTTAAAAGTACCCCATGCTTTGCGAGGAACCTGTTTTACCGCGTCCAGCGGCTTGCACGCATCCATCCTATCTTTTTCATTGTACGAAGCACTTTTGTTACTTGGTAGCGATTACTCACCATTTTGGGTAGATTCATGCTGCACAATTGGATAAACATGTTTCCTAAAAGTGCAGGTCTAAGAAGCCTTCTTGCTAGGTGCACTCAGTGTCGCCAAGGAGCCCTTGGCTGCGGCCTGCTCCTCCGGATCTCTGAGGGAGTCTTTGAGCAGGACACTGCGAGGGTGCGCTGGGAGCTTGCCACAGCACGGGCCTGGCTGCGGGAGAACCCAGTCCAGCTGGTGGGGAGAGCAAGGAGGTAAACCTCTGGGGATGTCTGGTCCGGGTGTGGCACAGCCTAGCCTGGTTCAGGAGTCAGGGGGAAGCTAAACGCAACACGCTACAGGGGCAGGCGACCCTGACCTAATCCCAGCGGGGCCTACTATGTGTGTCTGCTTTGGGTTTCCCTGTGCGAAAAAATTAAACTATTTAAAGTGCTTCTGGACAAGCATGTGTGTAATAGAGTAACATTACACACAGCATCCCGTCACTCGTGTTAGCGATCTATTCCACCCCGCAAGCATGGTAGTATGGTGGGGGGTGGTTCTTGGGTGAAGGCGAAAAAGACGGCTAAGGCCACCGGAAGCAGAAGGGGCAGCCTATGTAGGAAGGAGCCCCACATGCAAGGTAGGATGAGGTGGTAGCAGACAGCCGCGCGCAGCCGGGTCCGACCATTCAACACCGGACAGAGAGGCCCACCGAGCGGGAGACTTCCGCCTGGCAAGCTAGCCCCCCTGCCGGCCCCAGACATGCCACGATACTTCCCAGCGAGTAATACTGTAATTATCAACTGTCTGGTCTTCCTTTGATTTGGAAATAAAGGGAAAACAACAACTAAATAATTTTAAGTGTATCACCTGAACACGCGGTCTAACCTCCTGTGACACTTGCCCGCCCCATGTTACTCTAATGCGCCTGGTGTAGCCGACACTGCAGGCAATGATCAAATAACCTGTGACCAACTTTTCAGTGAATTAACTCGATTGCTTAGATGTTTAGAAGACCACGTTAGAGTTCCAGGATATCACAAACTTCAACCACAGCCCTTTCTTACTTTAAGGGGGAGAAGATATGTATGCCCTCACAAAACACGTGGCGCTAGAAGAAAATAGCACTGCATGGCCAGTGTATGAGCAAAAGGCTATATTGAACAAAGTAATCCCGGCTTCTGCGCACGGGGTGCTCACGATGTACCACCCCCCCCTTTTTCAACCGACCCACCCCTAACTTACCTTGAAGATGGCGTACCCTGCCGCCGTTTCGAATAGCACCAGCATGGCAGAGACGGTACCGTGGGGATTCTGAGAGAACTGGGGCTTCTGTATAATGATTACGGAGCCCTTTGGAGGACGTGAGCTTCTGTCTGGTGCAGTTTCAACCCACAGAAATCACCGCCCGGGGCTCTTAGCCCTGCGCGCCGCTTTGGAACCCGTAATCGACTCCCTATCGCTCCCACACTCAGCAACCACGTGCGCCTCTCCAGCTGCACCTCGAAAAGGGGTTTTGACGTCACTTCCGTATGCAGTTGGAAAGTGTGAATGGTTTCCTCACAGAACAAGACATAAACAAACGCTAAGTCACTAAGGGCCAGATGTAGGAGCCCAAATACCGGTCGGTAACGGCCCAATTCGGCCGTTACCGACCGGTATTAGGGTTTCCAGATGTAGGGGGCCTATATTTTACCGATTCTGTAAAGTTACTGAATCTGTAAATTTACAGAATCAGTAAAATACCGAATCGGTATATTTACTGATTCGGAAAAACCATTTGTAGGTGGCACTCCTAAGAGTGCCACAGGCCCTTAAAAATCGGTATTTTACCACCCAATCCTATTGGGTGGTAAAATACCGAATTCAGGTGTGCATGCACATCTGTGCATGCACACCTGTGCAATGTGACACACAGACATGCCCTTAGGGCATGTCTGTGTGCCACATTGCACACAAGTCCTGAATTGGGGTGCTAGAGGGTGTCAAAGT
Organism: Lissotriton vulgaris; assembly: GCF_964263255.1. Lineage (NCBI taxonomy): Eukaryota > Metazoa > Chordata > Amphibia > Caudata > Salamandridae > Lissotriton > Lissotriton vulgaris. The sequence goes on along the minus strand of NC_141687.1, from coordinate 338,183,518 downwards.
GACACCCCCTGCACCCTTGCAGGATTCGGTATTTACCGATTCTGTAAATAACGAATCTGCATTTCACATTGATTCCTATGGGCTTCAAGGCCCATAGGAATCAATGGGAAATACAGATTCGGTATTTACAGAATCTGTAAATACCGACTCTTACAGATTCGGTAATTTTTTACCTACATCTGCCTCCTTCCAATTTACCGACTTTTAAATACCGAATCGGTATGACGCGGTATTTAAAAGTCGGTAAATCGGATTTACCTACATCTGGCCCTAAGCCCCGTCCTTTGCAGACTGGGGGGGCGTGTTTTTCTTTCTCCCCTCTTCTCCATTGGCTGGAATGTTAACAACTGGCTTGTTTTTGACTTGTTGTTTACCATTCCAGCCAATGGAGAAGAGGGTAGAACAAACTGAAAAAACACGCCCCCCAATCCGAAAAGGATGGGACTTAGAGCGAGACAATGACGACACTGAGACCTTTTTTCCAATGGCTGGCCGCCGTTAAGGAGGCGAGCCAATGGAGAAGAGGGGGGGGGGTTACCCTCGCTACTCAGAGTCATTAAGTCTGGCTGGCGAGACAGCGCGTGTGTGCAGCCTACGCCAGTCTCGACCTAAAAAGGACAGACTAATATTTAAACTGTAGTGCAAATGCAGTGGAGGTAGAATGAAGTTACTTACACAGGGGATTTTCAAAATGACGAGCATCCTGATCCAGGATCCCTGGCTACAGCGGTGTGGGGTGGCGACATAGATGAGGAGACTTGAGGCAGCATTTTGTGGTGGACACATCATGAGGCGGTTGACCCCTCCTCGCTCTCCTCACACTAGGATTAAGAATGAGTATGTTGACCAGCATAACCATGTGGTTCATTGATTGTCGTGTCCGATTGGGCGGCAGGGTGGAGACATGGGACTCGTCTGTTGTGCTCCTGGACGCTGACGTCATTGGTTTCTCTGCCAGTTTGCATGCTGCAGGTCCCATTGCTGTTCTATTGTGATCACATTGCACGTTCCTATTGCTCTTCTGTGCACGGAGTTCCACTCTCGTAATAATATATGCCTGGTTTCCACCTAGTTCGGCACTGTAAGGGTCCATATGCTCTGTATTACCCTGGGACTCTCTCTCTAGTACTTCGCATGCTGTCATTGTTTATTCATGGCACTGTTTTCTTTCATTGGTCGACCATCTGCTTAACTTAACAAAACAGATTCAAACGAACAAGAAAATGAAGTCACACAGGTATGGAAGGCAGAAAGCTGCGGAGGGATCACGTGATAAACCGATGAGAATAAGAAGATAAAACACCAGGACCTGCGAGACATGGCCTACAAACGACAGGCGAGCTCCGCGCGTGCTTTTACCACTCATTAGGTGGTGGTACTCATTTCATGGGTCCTGATGAAAGGCTGAGACGATCTTGCCTGACCTCCAGGGCGTGCATGCTACACACGTCTGACGCCAGGTTGCAGCCAGCTTTAAATGGACCAATCCACCAAGACTTCCAAAACAGGTGTTCATCGAAAAGCGCAGGTTGTGTCATGACGCAGCGCTTCTTTCCAGGGAAACACGCGTGTATTACAGCTCCCCGGCCCCTCCTTCCGCAAAGAGCTATAAATACTGCCAGCTGCAGAGGCTGCGAAACTACAAGGCATCGTTCATATAATTAAATATCCTGCAGGAATAATGAAGAGTCTGATTAAATATAGATTGCAGTTCCAATTACCACACATCCGTCTGCACCTGGGAAATTTCCAGACTTGAAAAGAACAGGTTGCATTTAATCTACGCGCTGGCTATCAAAGGATTGAGCCGTACCATTTGCCAAGGAGGGGCAGCTATGTCATGTTACCCCACGGCAGTTATGTTTACATTTGCGTCGACGTCACCTAGTCTTTACGTCTGTGCGCTTCCCCACGCGTCAGAGTTATAGGAACAGAGGCCCTTGTGTGGACTTGATTCGTTATATCGTTTACATATATGGCCCGCAGTGGTAGGACCCGCTGTGACAGACATTTTCTTGTAGTACAGGCGTTTAAATGGAACACAAGTAGGGTCAGCGAAATCAGAGAAAAACAGTCCAGGCTTGTTCCATTTCGTGCTACATTCAAAGCTTCGGTTTTGTTGAGTTATTTTAGAGTCAAATTTACCCAGAGATCTCAAATTCAGGTCAGGTGCGAGTGAGTAGCTTAGCCAGAGTGTTCCCTTGTATTTCTGCTCGTTCAATATATAATTGAAAAGGAAAACTCCAAGAAACAGAATACAAAGCAAACCAGGACTGAAAGCAAATTTTCAGCATGTCAGGATCCAGCTTAACACCTCTACTCAAGGCTTCCCCTGTAGACCCTAGTCACCTCTTCAATATGTACAGCCACCTGATGGCGCGTGCAGGTCTGTAGCAGCGGGATAGCCAAGCACTGCTCAGCCGCTGTTACCAATACCCAGTTTGTGGTGCTCAAAATGCTTTGGAAGGATGAACGCTTGAGTAGACAGTACCCATGTACCCACAGACCTCTGCAGCAGTTATCCTGACCCACCAAGCTACATTAGTAGATATTCTAAATGGACACATAATTTCAAAGGAAAGCCTAGAAATGGAGTACACGGGTGCCTTCGCCGCCTCTGGTATATACCAGGTATGGAAAGAATCACCCTTACACTTACTGTGCAGTGTGTTTCATATGATGAGCCTGGAGCCCTTTTATTACTCTACTATCCTGCGAATATCGAGAACTTACCTGCCCAAATATCTTCGTCTTCTTCCTTTGACGGTTACCGTGTCTACTTCATCCTCCGAGGTTGACAAATGAAATACAATGGATCTAATGCACGATCATATCATTTACAACCCTGGATATCATCTGGTTCTGGGGGGAGGGGGTAGTTGGGAAATCTGTTATCAATTTCCTTTTTTGTATTGCATAATATATTGGAGCTATGTTTGCTCCAGACTGCTATTGACGAGCTGGCAAACAAGTTGGCAAGTAGGGAGTATTATGAGCAGAGGTGCCAGACTTGAAGGTAGAGGTATAGCTAGAATAAAGATGTAAAGTTATTTGTTTAGGAAGATTGGTCCAATTCCAGTGGAGGTGAAAAGAATCAAAGGCAAGGGAGAGGTCAAGGATAGGCATTCTGGTTCTCCATTTGATTTCATTGCAGTGTTTAAATCAGCCCTTGTGGACATCAGTACTACTTTTGTGCCTCAGCCTAACAAGAATCTGTTTTTGTAATCTGAAGGAAGGTTACTTTCTTAGATGAATGTAAATATTTGTCTTGAAGCCGATCTTTCAATCTTTTTGGCTAGAAACAATTGGTTATTGACCCGAAGTTAGAAGGAGCCTTTGTTTTAGGGAGTTCTTTTGGGAATGGACCTTTAGCCAAGGAGTTGGTGATATTTCTGGATGGACTGGTTGCAGAGCTATTAATAAGGATATTCTTGCATATATGAACAGGACATGGGGCTGCAGGTGATCGTGCTCGCCTACAAGCTTTTGTAGACTTGATGAAATCCTTAGTGGTCATGAGGCTAAAGGTGAGTAACTGTGGTTATTTTCATGATTTGTTTTCTAATAAACTGCACAACACTGTTAGAATTGGCACTGTGCAATGATTGTGCAATGATTGAGCAATAGAGAGGAAAGCAGGGGGTTCTAAAGTGATTTGGAGGGTTGGAAGGAATGCAGGTGAGCCAGGAACACAGCAAGTGCAAGTGGCAAGGCCTTCAACTGTGCTGCCAAGACATCAGGATGTCCAGAGTTACTGCCACTCCAGGTACTGTGCTTGGAGGACCCTTTTTCATGTGCATTCTTCTAGCAGTTCTGTTTTTGTGACGTTGAGGCTCTCCCTATTCAGATATCCTGTCTCATGTTAAGGTCTCTTGACTACTGTCTACTCTTCAGGCCACAGGTTAACTTTCCAGGACAGAGGGCAGGTTACGTTGAAGCAGGGCAGGAATCCACTGTCATGGCTTTCCTGGCTCCATTGAGGTTTTCTTGCTACCTCCTCTTGGGTTGTTCTTCAGAAGAAAATAAAATTACACATCCATGCTGCTCACCATATAAAGGTAGAGCAGTGACTATTCCTGCGAGTGTTTGCTGTACAGACATGGGCAATTATTGAAAAGAATATATATTTAGTTCAGTTGCTACGCACTGAGGCAGACATATGCATCAGTTTAGTATCTATGCAATGACACATTTGATGGAGTCCACTAAACATGTACGGAGTAAACAAACCATAAGCGAGCTCATATTAATTTAGGAAAAATATAATGTTGCATGAATATGCTCTACTAGAAAGGATACATATTCCGACAGGACAATTGTGCACTGCCTAGCTCTTTGTAGTCATTGTCATCCACTTACTAAGATTTCAATGAGCCAAAGGCAGAATAGGTGCAGATAGGAACTGGGCAAGATTATTGGCAATAAATGGAAACAATGTGATTTTGAATAAAGCAGATTGTAATAAAACCACTGCACTGCTTTTGTATAATGACTAATACTCTGCAACCATTGACATAACTCCATGACTCAGTCTGGAAAAGTTAAGATACTTGTATAATATTGTGAGGCACTTTTGAAAAAACAAAAACACCTTAGTTAAAGGATGTGTTTCAGAATTTCTGAGATTCAGAGTTTTACTTTTTAGCTCTGGATGCACATCGCAGCAGCCACTTGGCCAAATGAGATCAACAGAAAGAGTTTTAAGAAGCATAACTAAGAGAGGGGCATGGTCTCCGCTCACATGTTAGTTACCTTGAGTACAATATTTGATTGGGCAGAAGGCGTGTGCTGCCATTGAGAAACAGTGAATGTTGTACTCCTGGTGGATCCTTATGAGAGTTCAGTCACTTAAAAAACGTAAGGATGTGGCAGTCTGCAATGGGAAGACTTATTTACACTATGTGGTAATAGTATTGGCTAATAATAATCCTATTGGCTAATAGAGGTTTTCATTAAAGATATTCCCTCATTCAAAATGGGTGTGTCATCCAAAGTAATGCTGCAAAGGGGCATGTGCGGGATTTTTCTTCTCCCTTCACATTTGTGCTATGAAGAATAAGCAATTGGTTCTGCCCTTCCATCCCAATACTCTGACGGACATGCCTGTTGCTGCAGCCCAAACATGCCTCATGCTGATCCTTCCTGCTGCATCAATGCTACCTGTGGTTGCTCTCCCAACTGCAGCCGCCCGCACACGTGCTGCTCCCCGAAGCCATGGGAGCCAGATTCACAGATATTGGGACAGCCGGACCACATGGCTCACTTTTGACTATAAATTTGGAAAAATTACAGATAGGTTAAGAGAGTGACATGCTTAGCCATTTTCTAAATATAAGCAACTATTACCATTTTACGATTAGAAAATACTTTTATTTCATTATGAAATCTCTGTTCCTTTCCTTTCTGCAGAGACAGCGCACACTCAACTCTTAAACTGTCCCCTGTACACCCTGAATATTCTGCTCAATAGCTTGCTTAATCTTCCCAAAGGCCCCCAGCCATGCCTGTCAAGCATCACGCATCAGGTGTGACGCTCACACATTTCAGTGTGGTGTTCCACATCACCGCACTGAAATGCATTGTCACGCACTAAATGCCACTCGCCAGCGCGTGCCACCTGTGCACCGGCTCTGCTGCTCCGAGATGCTGCCAGCAGCTGCTTGCTGGGCTCAGTAAGTGCATAAATAGTTCTTAGCTCTGGAGTGGCTGAGTGCGCTAATGTAACAAACGTGCCCAGCCTGTGTTGTGCCTGGCTCCAGGATGCATATTAATTACTGCGGCGCAGCGTGGCTTTGACACACTGTTGTCAATTACCGACGGGTGAGGTGGGGATGGGGCCTGCTCCTCAGCAGTGGTTGCTACTGGCTGTCACTGTGGCACACCATGGGGGCCCGGGATAACCGGATGTGACCGTACTAGTGCCGTCACGTCCAGAGGAAGAGGAAGTGAGGCAGAAGCAGCGGGGGACTGTCACCTGGCCGATGGTGTTAACTTCTGCCTTTTCTGCATTTGACTAATCTTCGGCTCGTAAATTCAGGTGAGGATTGTGAGGCGCATAGGAAATGCCCTGCTGAGCCCCAGGACATGCGAGTGAGGAGCGTTGACAGTGACAAAACTGTGCTGAGTCTCAGTACTTGCATTTAAGAGTCGGATTACATAAAGGTGGCATTTCGCACCATGTTACATGCTGTAAAATGCTGGGGGTTTTTTTGCAACTCAGAAACGCAAGCTACCGGTGCTATATGTAGCAGTGTCCTATGTGTGTTAGCACCACCAGAGCATTATAAGAGGGAGATAACGGACAGTGAGGGGTCTGGGTGGACCCCAGTTCTGGAACAGCAGGTGGCGCTCATGTGTGGACCGAGGTGCACTGAGACTTCTGGAAACAAAACTGAAGTAGCAGGTGGTGAACCAGCTCCGACCTGTACCGAGCCCCATTCCCCCATCAGATCAGTAGGGGGCGGAGCATGTCAAGACTGAAGTATCCCCGCAGAGATGCGTATGGCTTCCAGTACTGGACAAACAGAGAATGTTGCAGATCAGAATTATGGTGCACTGAGACGGGGGTGGAGTTCCTAGTGTAGTAGGGCAGCTGGTTAATGTAATCACAGCAGCTGTGTGTTTGTAACATCATTGACCCAGAATTGAACACTGGTTGATGCATTGGAGATTAGTGACATGTATTTGAAGTGCTACGAAGTCCCAGCCTCTTGCAGCAGTATAAATATGCATATCATTATTTTCTAATTATATAACACAAGATGAAAGAAAGGCTGTAATAATATCCAGGAGGGTTTGGTAGGGGCATAACTACACCCCCTCTACCTCGGATTGCGACTGGGCCCCTGGCTCCTAGTATTTAAAGTGGCGCCTTAGCATATGTATGCATTTACAATCGTGTCTGCTGTGTTAAATGTTAAACACTTTCTCTAGGCAGTTCTCCAACAGAAATAACAAGCATTTACAATACAATAGGTCTCGCAGCATTAAAGTTTGAGTTATTGCCATTGTGTATGACAATGCGTTGCATACATTTTTTAGCAAACTTTGAATTGGTGAGCAGTGAGAGTGTGTGCAAGAGTATGCTGTTGCTCACAGTTGTTATTATTCACACAACTCTGATGATGCACCTCACGCACGGGGCTGACGCAGTTATTATTCACACAGCTCTGATGATGCACCTCAGGCACGGGGCTCACAGCTGTTATTATTCACACAGCTCTGATGATGCACCTCACACACGGGCTCACAGTTGTTATTCACAGAGCTCTGATGATGCACCTCACGCACGGGCTCACAGTTGTTAATCACACAGCTCTGATGATGCACCTCACACACGGGCTCACAGCTGTTATTATTCACACAGCTCTGATGATGCACCTCAGGCACGGGGCTCACAGCTGTTATTATTCACAGAACTCTGATGATGCACCTCACGCACGGGGCTGACACAGTTATTATTCACACAGCTCTGATGATGCACCTCACGCACGGGGCTGACACAGTTATTATTCACACAGCTCTGATGATGCACCTTGGGCACGGGCTCACAGCTGTTATTATTCACACAGCTCTGAAGATGCAGCTGACGCAGTTAATATTCACACAGCTCTGATGATGCACCTCAAGCACGGGCTCACAGCTGTTATTATTCACACAGCTCTGATGATGCACCTCACGCATGGGGCATGCAGTTATAATTCACACAGCTCTGATGATGCACCTCACGCACGGGCTCACAGCTGTTATTATTCACACAGCTCTGATGATGCACCTCAGCACGGGGCTCACAGCTGTTATTGTTCACACAGCTCTGATGTTGCACCTCACGCACGGGCTCACAGCTGTTATTTTTCACACAGCTCTGATGATGCACCTCACGCACTGGGCTGACGCACTTATTATTCACACCGCTCTATTTTGTGTACCTTTGTAACTGTATATATGTAACTTGTTAGTGTGTTTAGTGTATCTTGTGTACCTTTTGTAACTTACCTAGTTCTTTTGTAAAGCGCTCTGACACCTTTTGGGTAAAGTTTGCGCTATATAAAACTTTATTAAAGAAAGTAAATAGTATAGGTAAATATTAATTCATTTCAGCAGTGGATATGCGAGTTCCCTACCCCTCCGTCATTAGTGTAACGTTGTGAGGGCACAGACCCGCAATAGCGTACTGACTACAGAGATTGGAATCGCGGCAATAACTAGGGTGGGTGAGCGTGTGCCCAGTCTGTTTTTTTATTCGAACGAGATGCCTCTGTACTCTGCTATGATGGATGACGTGCGAGAAAGCAAGTCAATGCTGCAGCAGGGTGCCACTCGAACCACTGCTTCGTAACGGAACGTTTAGTGACGAAAATGCCACATATGCCTCAGAGAACTGTCCCCGTATGGTACATGCCCTGACAACGTCCCTTAAGGATGCCACACATATCCCAAAACCCGGGAACGGGGGCAGCAGCCAAAGCTTCCTGCACGGAGTATCAGTTACGAACAGGAGAGGTCCAACGATCGTTCACTCTGACGATAAAAGCCATACCGCGCCGGTATACGCCAACATCTTCATGCAGGACTATGAAGAAACTAACATTTTTTCTAAGACAGTATGGAAGGATAACACCAAACTCATTGTGCGATACATAGATGAGATATTTATCATTTGGAAGTCATCAAAAGACCTCTTACAGTCTGCCCTATGTGAATTTCATGAGATAGACAGTCGGATACAACTAACTTGGGAGATTTCAGACACAACTGTAACGTTTTTGGATGTCAGAATATCAATCACGGAAAAAGGATTTGAAACCAGCATTTACAGAAAAGAAACCGATAGGAACAACATTTTGCATTTTGCAAGTTTTCATCAACCTAGCTTAAAGAAACATCTACCCTATTCACAGATGGCAAGAGTCAAAAGAATTACATCTGATACTACAAAAGTAGAACCAACACTAGAAGAAATGTCAACAAGATTTTTCAATAGAGGTTACCCAAAAAATATCATAGAGGATGCAAAAAAAGAGTTGAAGCAACAGAGAGAAGGGAACTTCTAAAACCGACCCCCAAACGTGAAGAAGCTCGGATTGTAGCTGTATCAAAATACTCTACACAGAGCCAAAGTTTTAAGAAAATGATCACTAAACATTGGGCTATACTCAAGCTAGAACCGGATTTTCAGAAATCTTTCGAACACATACCTCTGTTCGCCTATACCAGAGCTCCAAATTTTGGGGAATTACTCAAATATCAACCATCTGAAACAAAGACATACAAGGGTACTAAACCGTGTCTAAATTGCAGTAATTGCAACAGCATTATCAAAGGCAATAAAATAAACCCCCCATGAAAGTGCACAAGATTAAAGTTAGGGTCAATGCGACATGTGACACGAGCAATGTAATATATGCTTTGAAATGCCCATGTGGAAAACTGTACATTGGGAAAACTGAAAGACGCATAAAAACAAGATTGACAGAACAGAAGTCAAACATCCGCATGAAAAATACCAAATCATCAATAGCAACACATTTCATGGAGGCGCAGCACAATCTCTCTCAACTGAAATTCATGATACTGGAGATAGTTGAAAAAACTGAAGGAAGAGACAATACCAAATATATGCTACAACAAGAGAATTTTTGGATTCATAAACTTTCAACACAGAGTCCAAATGGGCTTAATGAACGTATGGAACTGTCTTGTTATCTGTAAATAACCATTAGCTATTTCCTTGATCTGGAAGGGGACCTTGCTTTTTGGATTTAAAGTTTTGTTTTTATGTATTGTTGTAATAAGCAAATGACTGTTCATTTATGTTTCATCATTCCACTACACATAGATTACGTTCCCGCTCACACTGAGAAAGCACACCGGAGCCGTCACGGTATACTCTACACTTTTACACATTCAGACACAAGGGTTCTAACCACTCCGTATTTATTGTTGCCGTTTTTTCACTGGATTAATAGTCTTTTTCATATGATGAAGAGAGGTTTATTTATTAGAGGATCATTCAAAGTGCAGACTCTATTTGGGATAGAACCACATGATAGTTTTGAAACGAAGTATTTCTTCTAGCTTGATAGATCACATGACCGGGATATCATCCGGTAGCTGAAGTTGTTGTTTGTTAAATGGAGAACTATTAGAACGCAGGACGTCAGAAGTTTGGCGGGAAGCAAGGTGTAGAGACGTTAATACATCGAACTTCAGGTTAGTTTTGGAACAGAGTTTTACATGGTTTTTTTGTGTATTAAGGCTAAGGAGAAATTCAATAGTATCGATTATTGAGTCTAACAGTTCGTACATTTTTTCCTTAACAGTATTTTGAACACGAATTTTGATCTTGTCAAAACGCGACACGTAAGTGACACAGGCGTGGTTGCACTTTGGCATGTTGCCACAGGTTTATAAGGTATAGATGGTGGTCTCGGTGGTAAACTCACAGGATATGATTTTTCCGTTTTCATTGTTCACAAGAAATCACTTTAGTTTAAATCATAGCACTCGTTATAAATAGACACACACAGTACATTTACTCATAATTTTTGTTGTTTCTATTTTTTTGTTTGTAGTGTTTATTCCCTGGTGAAGGGCGTTGTGAGTCATGCCCAAAATGCATTGTAGCCGAAAGTAACTCTGTCGCTGGTATAAATACTGAATGAAATGCAGAATGATTAAAATGTCAACTATATCAAAATAATATATATGAAAGAAGAATAAAATAATCTAAAAAGGAACTGAAGTTTGGAATCCTCATTTCATACTGAGGAAATAAGGTGTGCCCAAAGGGATGCCTTTAATGTTCCATTAAAGACACATGTTGTGAATATAATTAATTTACAAAAGGGGGTGGTGATGAACAGAGTGTCTGAATTGAGCAGACCACTCTTACCCAGTCCAAAGATCAGGGCTTGATCCATCACCGTTATTTATCTCACTGCCCCATCCCAGCTCAGAACCTGGCTATATGCAAATCAGTCTGTCCCTGGCCCAGTGCATCATGGGAACAGGGCAGACTAAACTACCAAGCCAATTCTTTACCAGAAAGGAGACAAGCTACCGGGGACCGGTTTCTGGCATTTCAGCCTCTTCGGCCCGGCTTGCTTGAATCCTGATGGAGCAGTGAGAAAGGGACTCATGTCTGAGTATACCCTGCCACACCTATAGTGGCCAAAATCGATTTACAAAAGGGGGTGGTGATGAACAGAGTGTCTGAATTGAGCAGACCACTCTTACCCAGTCCAAAGATCAGGGCTTGATCCATCACCGTTATTTATCTCACTGCCCCATCCCAGCTCAGAACCTGGCTATATGCAAATCAGTCTGTCCCTGGCCCAGTGCATCATGGGAACAGGGCAGACTAAACTACCAAGCCAATTCTTTACCAGAAAGGAGACAAGCTACCGGGGACCGGTTTCTGGCATTTCAGCCTCTTCGGCCCGGCTTGCTTGAATCCTGATGGAGCAGTGAGAAAGGGACTCATGTCTGAGTATACCCTGCCACACCTATAGTGGCCAAAATCGATTTACAAAAGGGGGTGGTGATGAACAGAGTGTCTGAATTGAGCAGACCACTCTTACCCAGTCCAAAGATCAGGGCTTGATCCATCACCGTTATTTATCTCACTGCCCCATCCCAGCTCAGAACCTGGCTATATGCAAATCAGTCTGTCCCTGGCCCAGTGCATCATGGGAACAGGGCAGACTAAACTACCAAGCCAATTCTTTACCAGAAAGGAGACAAGCTACCGGGGACCGGTTTCTGGCATTTCAGCCTCTTCGGCCCGGCTTGCTTGAATCCTGATGGAGCAGTGAGAAAGGGACTCATGTCTGAGTATACCCTGCCACACCTATAGTGGCCAAAATCGATTTACAAAAGGGGGTGGTGATGAACAGAGTGTCTGAATTGAGCAGACCACTCTTACCCAGTCCAAAGATCAGGGCTTGATCCATCACCGTTATTTATCTCACTGCCCCATCCCAGCTCAGAACCTGGCTATATGCAAATCAGTCTGTCCCTGGCCCAGTGCATCATGGGAACAGGGCAGACTAAACTACCAAGCCAATTCTTTACCAGAAAGGAGACAAGCTACCGGGGACCGGTTTCTGGCATTTCAGCCTCTTCGGCCCGGCTTGCTTGAATCCTGATGGAGCAGTGAGAAAGGGACTCATGTCTGAGTATACCCTGCCACACCTATAGTGGCCAAAATCGATTTACAAAAGGGGGTGGTGATGAACAGAGTGTCTGAATTGAGCAGACCACTCTTACCCAGTCCAAAGATCAGGGCTTGATCCATCACCGTTATTTATCTCACTGCCCCATCCCAGCTCAGAACCTGGCTATATGCAAATCAGTCTGTCCCTGGCCCAGTGCATCATGGGAACAGGGCAGACTAAACTACCAAGCCAATTCTTTACCAGAAAGGAGACAAGCTACCGGGGACCGGTTTCTGGCATTTCAGCCTCTTCGGCCCGGCTTGCTTGAATCCTGATGGAGCAGTGAGAAAGGGACTCATGTCTGAGTATACCCTGCCACACCTATAGTGGCCAAAATCGATTTACAAAAGGGGGTGGTGATGAACAGAGTGTCTGAATTGAGCAGACCACTCTTACCCAGTCCAAAGATCAGGGCTTGATCCATCACCGTTATTTATCTCACTGCCCCATCCCAGCTCAGAACCTGGCTATATGCAAATCAGTCTGTCCCTGGCCCAGTGCATCATGGGAACAGGGCAGACTAAACTACCAAGCCAATTCTTTACCAGAAAGGAGACAAGCTACCGGGGACCGGTTTCTGGCATTTCAGCATCTTCGGCCCGGCTTGCTTGAATCCTGATGGAGCAGTGAGAAAGGGACTCATGTCTGAGTATACCCTGCCACACCTATAGTGGCCAAAATCGATTTACAAAAGGGGGTGGTGATGAACAGAGTGTCTGAATTGAGCAGACCACTCTTACCCAGTCCAAAGATCAGGGCTTGATCCATCACCGTTATTTATCTCACTGCCCCATCCCAGCTCAGAACCTGGCTATATGCAAATCAGTCTGTCCCTGGCCCAGTGCATCATGGGAACAGGGCAGACTAAACTACCAAGCCAATTCTTTACCAGAAAGGAGACAAGCTACCGGGGACCGGTTTCTGGCATTTCAGCCTCTTCGGCCCGGCTTGCTTGAATCCTGATGGAGCAGTGAGAAAGGGACTCATGTCTGAGTATACCCTGCCACACCTATAGTGGCCAAAATCGATTTACAAAAGGGGGTGGTGATGAACAGAGTGTCTGAATTGAGCAGACCACTCTTACCCAGTCCAAAGATCAGGGCTTGATCCATCACCGTTATTTATCTCACTGCCCCATCCCAGCTCAGAACCTGGCTATATGCAAATCAGTCTGTCCCTGGCCCAGTGCATCATGGGAACAGGGCAGACTAAACTACCAAGCCAATTCTTTACCAGAAAGGAGACAAGCTACCGGGGACCGGTTTCTGGCATTTCAGCCTCTTCGGCCCGGCTTGCTTGAATCCTGATGGAGCAGTGAGAAAGGGACTCATGTCTGAGTATACCCTGCCACACCTATAGTGGCCAAAATCGATTTACAAAAGGGGGTGGTGATGAACAGAGTGTCTGAATTGAGCAGACCACTCTTACCCAGTCCAAAGATCAGGGCTTGATCCATCACCGTTATTTATCTCACTGCCCCATCCCAGCTCAGAACCTGGCTATATGCAAATCAGTCTGTCCCTGGCCCAGTGCATCATGGGAACAGGGCAGACTAAACTACCAAGCCAATTCTTTACCAGAAAGGAGACAAGCTACCGGGGACCGGTTTCTGGCATTTCAGCCTCTTCGGCCCGGCTTGCTTGAATCCTGATGGAGCAGTGAGAAAGGGACTCATGTCTGAGTATACCCTGCCACACCTATAGTGGCCAAAATCGATTTACAAAAGGGGGTGGTGATGAACAGAGTGTCTGAATTGAGCAGACCACTCTTACCCAGTCCAAAGATCAGGGCTTGATCCATCACCGTTATTTATCTCACTGCCCCATCCCAGCTCAGAACCTGGCTATATGCAAATCAGTCTGTCCCTGGCCCAGTGCATCATGGGAACAGGGCAGACTAAACTACCAAGCCAATTCTTTACCAGAAAGGAGACAAGCTACCGGGGACCGGTTTCTGGCATTTCAGCCTCTTCGGCCCGGCTTGCTTGAATCCTGATGGAGCAGTGAGAAAGGGACTCATGTCTGAGTATACCCTGCCACACCTATAGTGGCCAAAATCGATTTACAAAAGGGGGTGGTGATGAACAGAGTGTCTGAATTGAGCAGACCACTCTTACCCAGTCCAAAGATCAGGGCTTGATCCATCACCGTTATTTATCTCACTGCCCCATCCCAGCTCAGAACCTGGCTATATGCAAATCAGTCTGTCCCTGGCCCAGTGCATCATGGGAACAGGGCAGACTAAACTACCAAGCCAATTCTTTACCAGAAAGGAGACAAGCTACCGGGGACCGGTTTCTGGCATTTCAGCCTCTTCGGCCCGGCTTGCTTGAATCCTGATGGAGCACAACCCTTGTTGTGAATATAATTAGGCGTCCAGGGACGTGGTCGCCACCTATGGAGCACCTGTAACAGTCACAAGACTTTGGATAATATTTTCAGCTGTGCACTAGCCTCAATCTTAGTCCAAGTACATTGGGTAGCATGCAGAGTACTAGGGAGGGGAGAATTATGGAAATGTTGACTAAATTCCCCAAGGATTTAAATAATAAGATAGAAAAGAAATTGGATGATTCAATACAGAGCAAAGGGCTTGCTATATTGAGGATGAGCGATTTTATTCAGCTAGGAAGGGGTCAGCAGAATGTAAAAGTGAAAAAGTAAGTAGGAAGAGATAGCATCTAGTTGAGGTGCGGACTCAAGTAAAGAAATGTACAGCAGCAAACACAGATAAAGGGATTTGTGAACGCACAAAGCATGAAAGTGTCAAGGACACATGAGAGGACCAGATGAAGGGTACTCAGTAGGCCAGCAAATTCATAAACATTCCTCTGTGCAGTGTAATTAGTCTTCTGGCAGTGTAGAGGTGGAAATAAGTTGCTCATCTGATTTCAAATCTGAGAGTGAGTAAAGAGGAAGCGTTCTAAAAACTGTGGTCGAAATGGCAGAGAAAGGAGGGGATCTTGAGGCACTTACTGATCTTCTAGGAGAATACATGTTTGACCCTATGCTATTGAAACATCCATTATCTCCAGAATGGTCTCCAGCAGCTCACATGGCGGAGTATGATGAGACTTGGTAATAGAAACAGATACCCAAGGATGTTAGGCTTCATTTGAGGTGTGTGAGGGGGCTCTGTGTGGGTGTGTGGTGGGGCTCTGTGTGGGTGTGTGTGGGGAGCTCTGTGTGGGTGTGTGTGTGGGGGGCTCTGTGTGTGTGGGAGGGCTCTGTGTGTGTGGGGGGGCTGTGTGTGTGGGGGGCTCTGTGTGTGTGTGGGGGGGGCTCTGTGTGGGTGTGTGTGTGGGGGGGCTCTGTGTGTGTGTGGGGGGGTCTGTGTTGGGGGCTCTATGTGGGTGTGTGGGGGAGACTGTGAGGGTGTGTGTGTGGGGGCTCTGTGTGTGTGGGGGGCTCTGTGTGTGTGGGGGGGCTCTGTGTGTGTGTGGGGGGGCTCTGTGTGTGTGTGGGGGGGTCTGTGTGGGGGGCTCTCTGTTGGTGTGTGTGTGTGGCATTTGCGAGAGATTAAGCTATTGGCATTGTAAATGACAATGCCATTTATTTATCTGTTTTCAAAACCAACCCATAAATAAAAATTTTGTCATTTACAATGCCAATAGCTCTAACTTTTGCAAAGGCGAAACCTTTGCATTTTAAATGCTTGTTTTATCTTGCCCGGGCCGATTTTGAATCCCAATCCAACCCTGCGTGCATCCCTTGGCAGCAGTTCAATTATCGCATGTCTCCTTTACTCTGTTGTAAATGTCGGACCGCCGCAGTGCAAGACTTGTGGTGAATCGAAGGGATTCTCACCTCGCCCACAGGAGTGAGCTGTTTTACCACGGGCCTCCGTAGCTCACATTTGGTCACGTGACACGAGCAGCCAGGTTCCTTCCCAGAGACAGTTACAGTAAAAAATAAAGAACGTAACTGTCTAAACAAGAGCTACGCGTAAAAAGAAAAGTATATTAACAAAAATGCAACATGATGCTGAAAATCAGTTTTCAGGGTGAAAAAATGATTACAAATTAAAAGCTAGTGTGTACTGCCTAGAAGAAATAATGCCAAGAAGGGAATAGTTTTCCTGGGGACGAACTAACATACATGAAATCCAACAAAAACTACCAAAAGGTGGAACAGCCAAGCCTGCAAACTTGAGGCCTTGAAAGGGACTACAGAAAGGCAGCGTTCCACAAGTTACTACCAGTGAAAGATATACAGACCTGCAGAGCTGGGTGGGTGTGGGTGAGTCAGTGAGTCTGTGGGTGATGTAATTTCATAACTTCGTTTTTATACCACAATTTGTATATTGCTCTGTAGAGACTCTACTCTACAAAGTGTTTTTGTCCCACTTGTCGGAGAAACAAGGCCGGGAGACGCCCTCCACACTACTGTAGGAGGAACACACAGTCCTGGAGCAGTGCACAAGCCCTAAAAAAGAAGTTGGGGGACTAACAACGGTTAGGCACCATGAAAGGGAAATCATGACACGTGCCATCAAAGTGCATGATGTCACGGCGTGTGACATTGCATGTGACATCACAGGTAGTGACATCACAAAAAGTGACATGCAGTGAGCCAAAGACCATGAGCTGGTAAGGAGGCAGAATAGTACAGTCTCTTTTCTAGTTTAAAAAGAA
This sequence comes from Lissotriton vulgaris, assembly GCF_964263255.1. Taxonomy (NCBI): domain Eukaryota; kingdom Metazoa; phylum Chordata; class Amphibia; order Caudata; family Salamandridae; genus Lissotriton; species Lissotriton vulgaris. The sequence continues at coordinate 338,166,667 of NC_141687.1, read as the reverse complement.
AAAAGAGATTTTCCCTACCCGTGATTGCATCATTTTTATAACTGTTCTGCTTGTGGCTGTTACAGTTTAAAAACTGTAGTTTTCACCTGCCCGCGATTGCATAATTCATCACCTTTTGTGTTTAAATTTGTGGTTTTACTTGCCTGTGATTGTTTTCATTTAAACTGTTGAATTGTGGGATTTGCAGTCCAAAATCTGTAGTTTTTGATCCCTCTCATTTCCTGTGACTGTCTGTTTTCCCTCCCAATTTCTCCCTTGCTCTGTGCTCAGACCTGTAGGTTAAGCAATCCACCCCCAGCTCCCATTTTGTGTTAGCAAGTGAGTGAAATCAGACACCTCTTCCCTTTTTCCCCTGTAGCAACAGGGATATTCTACATCAGAGAATGAACAAAGGGTGCTCTGAGACTGCAGTAATCTGCTGTGAGCTGTTTAAGCTGTGTTTTATAGGGTTTGTGCACTCCTTTTTTTATCTAGCAGAGTGAGTAAAGTTTGATACAAACAGTAATGCTAGTGGACAAAGTTTGTTAGGCCCTTAGCTGCAGAAGTCCAAAGTGTTGATTGAGCCTGTCTGTCTCCTAGGAGATTTTGAATAGAGGAGCAGCTTCCAACTCCCTAGCCAGCAAACCTTGTCTGAGGTCGCTGGGACCTTATATAGTCTGCTGTTGGTTGGGACATGTGTGCACTGATTGGTGGTTGTATCTGGTGTTCCTATTGGATTAGGGTTAGTGGTCTCATTGTTTGGGTATTTGAGGGTTCTGATTGGTTTCTGGGTCTTTGATTCAATCAATGTAGGGTTTGAACTAGGGCTAGGCTTTCTATTGGAAGTATGGACTAGGGCTTTCTGTGTGATTGGTTGCTGGGACTAGGGTTGGGACTAGGGCTAGGGTTAGGCTTTCTATTGGAAGTAGTGATTAGGGCTTCTTGTGTGATTGGTTGCTGGACTAGGTGTGGGACAAAGACTAGGGTAGGCTGTTTATTGGAAGTATGGACTAGGGTTTCGTGTGTCATTGGTTGCTGGGACTAGGGTTGCGACTACAGCTAGGGCCTCTATTGGACGTAGAGATTAGCCTTTTTGAATCTGATTGAGTGCTTGGACTAGGGCTACGATAGGCTGTAAGGTCCTGGTGTCCTATTGGTTCTAGACTTTAGGGCTAGTGTTGTGATTGGATAGGGTAGCGCTAGGGTTCCCATTGGCTGAAGCGGTCACCTGACTACTAGGGCTATAAAAGGCCAAGGCTTAGGGCGTCTCAGCCTGGGTGTTGAGGCTAATGGCGGAGAGAACAAGGGCAGTTACCTGTTCGAGACAGGTCGGGACCAGGGCCAGAAATGCTGCCCATTTTCTCTTTCAGTAATACCCACCCTACACCATCCACAAACAGAGGAACACACTCACACCAAATGTACACCACGCACTTACTACAAAAAAACATATGCACAAATCAATGTATCAGCATACACTGCAAAATCACACAAACCACATCTATATACTCTTCTATCCCAGCTATCACACATTTCAACCATCACCAACAAACAGTACACAACTCTATCCTATACCACTAAGCAATGCACTAATCACTAACACAACCAACATCCATACCATACTTAACTACAACACATCCAGACACACACTCCCCACTCTAATTACTTCTAATAGACCCCCTTTTATCATAAACAAACCCATACTCAGCATTCCATCATTTGTCCAACCAACACCCTCCTCTTCGTTCTACCACAATAACACAACAGCACAACACTTACATGCCACAGCACCACACATTTTAACTCTTACAGCAAACAGGTCTAACACAAACAAAACAGTCTTAAATCTACTTCATCCACTCCTACACACAAAATACACCTGACTCACAAACACATCACCACCCCCTTTACCTTACAAATTCCACTCGCAAACAATAGTATACAAACAAATCCATCTGATAAAACAAATACATCAGTACCTCTTTTCACTTCTCCTCAAAAACAAAAAATATCACACACATCAGCACAACAAAATCTCTCAAGCTCAACACCTCATAATACTTACAGTCACAAAATACAATCATACACCCACCTTTCAAACTAAACAAATGTACAAACTCCAATGCCAAGCTTTCTCTCTTCCACCACACATAACATGCATACAGCAACTCTCTTCTTACCGCCTTTCCTTCATTGGACATTTTAGAAGCTTACTACACGACCCACATGCTGCACCATCACCACTGACTCATACACCTTCCACCCTAAACATACGCAAACAATATAAGCAACGGGTCACACATCACAACTTTGCATCTCCATGTCTACTCGAAAACAAGGTTACACCACAAAAACCACACAGCACACCAATTTACTCTTAAACACCGTCTCCACCACTTATGCATGCAGACCCATCAAAATGCCTTCTCAGCCTGCTGCAAGAGAAACACATTACAGAACAGCTACATAATTGCTATCCTAATATAGATGATGCCAGCACTAAAAACACACCTGCTACTAACCCACACAATACTGATCACTATTCTACAAAACAAAGTCTCACTGTCACCAAAGCACATTCTCTAAACTATCTACTAATAAATGCTTGATCGCTCTCTAAAAACAAACATCATATCCACGACCCTCTCACCTATGCAAAACTAGACATACTATTCATAACTGAATCATGGTTGGGAGATGATATAGCTCCAGTTCTGCATGTAGCAATTCCTTTAGGCTATCAAACGATCACCCAAAATCGTATAGCCAAAAAAGGAGGTGGTCTAGCTGTTGTGTTCAGGCAAACATTACATATCACAAAACAGCGACATTTCCATAAAGAATTGTGAGGCTTTTCTCACAAGATGCAATCCTACACCATCTTCCTCCTGTAACTTCCTGCTCCTTTCTAGACCCCCGCCTAGCAAGCCGACATTCCCAGACGCACTTCTAGTCACTGTTTCAAACCTGATAACAATTCACTCCAACCTATGCTTTCTGGGTGACCTCAACATTTGGTTTGACAAACCCAATATGACCCATCCAAAAACAATCATCACTGGCCTAGACGCACCGAACCTACATCAGATTGTCCACAAACCTACACACTTTGCTGGACATATCCTAGATGTCATTTTTGCTAATACCAAACTAGTTACCTTTCAAACTGTAACTCCGGTCACATGGTCAGATCACCATGTGCTTGCTTTCCAATATAAAACAACACTAAGCAACTCACCTAAAACCACCTTACATACATCCACCTATCGACCGTGAAACACACTCAATTTGGGACACTTAGAAACACAATTAACATCAAGTACAGATCTGTAAACAATAAATTCTGTTAAAAAACGATATGAGTGGCTACAGGAAGCTTTTGCTATCCTGATAAAACTCAAAACCACACAATAGAACAAAAGAAAACGAGCACCTTGAAGAAATACAGAGATATAAGACTTAAAACTACAAATTAGAAAGATGCAATGTGCCTGGCTCAAAACAAAAAACAAACAAGACAAACTTCACTTACAGAAAATTAACAGATTATACAAGCCAGCTATCAAAAAAGCAAAGAAAAGGTACTATTCAGACAGAATTCAATATGCTAAATGTGCAAATAAAGAGTTCTAAAAAACTCTCAATGATTTTCGTAAACCAAATTGCCTAGAAGGAACTCATCCCGTTACTCAAGATTTCACAGACAAACTGGCAAATCAAACTGAAGAAAACAAACTTGGACCTGCTGAACCCTGACAACTAAAGTCCCATTATAAATGGATCTTTCCTGGGCAAACTGATACTAAGAGCAGCGTTTGCCCAGTTCTCACAATTCATTGAAGACAATGCCATACTTTCAGACTTCCAAACAGGATTCCGTCCGGAAAGAGGCACGGAATCTGCCCTCCTTGCCATCTGTGATGACCTGAAGAACACAGTGGACCGCAATGGGGTTTCTACGCTACTCCTCTTGGACCTCTCGGCTACCTTTGAGTTGACACAGTTGACCCTGACACTCTGTTACAAAGACTCTATGAAGCCAGCATAGAGGGGACTGCTTTAGAAGGGATGACGTCCTACCTTCGAAACAGAACTAATGTCATCTATACCCCACCTTTCTCATCCAAACTATACTCCACAACAGCTGGAGTCCTTCAAGGCTCTATCATCTCGCCCATTCTTTTCAACATCTGCATGAAGTCATTACCAGTACTAATCAATCAATCTCAACTCATGTGCTATAGCTATGCAGATGACACGCAAATATTCCCTCAACTGGAATGCCCCAAAGACATTGGAAACTCGCCAATTTTCAGTTGTCTCAGAGCTGTGGATCAATGGATGACTTGGTGCCATCTCAAATTGAACGCTTCCAAAACAAAAATACTCACATGTGGTAATTGGAAACATTATGACCTGCTTGCCACCTGGCCTGGTGAACTGGGATCACTGCCTAAAGTATCAAAGGAAGTAAGAAACCTCGGAATGACCATGGGTTCCAAGCTATAGATAAATGACCAAGTGGACAAACTAGCAAGACTAAGTTTTGTTACTATAAAAACTCTACAATAAATCTTCCCCCATTTGGGACACAATGTCCAAGCTACGATCTCCCTTGTTCTGTCAAAACTCGATTACACCAATAGCCTCTACCACGGATCACCTTTAACGACTATGAAAAGACTACAAAGGATTCAGAACTACTCTTGCGTATCAAACCGCGAGACCACATCTGCCCTTCCTTGAAATCCCTGCATTGGTTACCAGTTGCCAGAAGATCCACGTTCTAGCTGCTTTGTATCACCCACAAAGTAATACATGGAATAGGACCACTCTTCATCAGGAATAAAATCACCAAACACATTCATCATAGGCATCTCCGCTCTAGAGTGGCACCTCACTTCAAAATCCCAAGAGAGAAGAAAAACACTATGGGTCAAGTCAAGTCAAGTCAAAACATTTATATAGCGCACTACATACCCAGAGGGTTTCAAGGCGCTTAGGAAGGGGAGGTGGATTATTTGTCAAAAATCCACGTTTTAAGCTGCTTTCTGAACGCTAGGTGGTTCTGGGTGAGGCGAAGGTAAGCGGGGAGCGAGTTCCATGTTTTGGCAGCCAGGTATGAGAAGGATCTGCCTCCCATGGTGGTCTTGTTGATGCGAGGAACAGTGGCGAATGCTTGGCTGGAAGAGCGAAGTTGGCGGGAGGGGGTGTAGAAGGACAGTCGAGAGTTGAGGCAATCTGATCCGATGTCGTAGAGTGATTTGTGTGCGTGGGTAAGCAGTCGGAAAGTGGAGGTCTTTAAGGTGACCAGAGATGTGTTCGATGCGTGGGATGTCTAATATGAGCCTGGCTGAGGCGTTTTGGATTCGTTGTAGTTTCTTCTGGATTTTGGCGGTGGTACCTGCGTAGAGGGTGTTTCCGTAGTCCAGTCGGCTCGTGACTAGAGCATGGGTGACTGTTTTCCTTGTTTCGGAGGGGATCCAGCGAAATGTTTTTCTGAGCATGCGAAGAATGTTAAAGCAGGAAGAGGATATGGCGGTGACTTGTCTGTTCATTGAGAGTGAAGAATCCAGGATGACGCCAAGGTTCCGTGCGTGGTCTGTCGGGATGGGTGCATTTCCGAGGGCTTCCGGCCACCAGGAGTCGTCCCATGCAGAGGGGGATTTACCTAAGATGAGGACTTCTGTTTTGTCTGAGTTCAGTTTCAGACGGCTTTGTTTCATCCATTCGGCGACTTCTTTCATTCCTTCGTGTAGGTTAGTTTTAGCGGTGCTGGGGTCCTTGGTGAGAGATAGGATCAGTTGAGTGTCATCCGCGTAAGAGATGATGTTGAGGTTGTGTTGGCGGGCGATGGCTGCGAGGGGGCTCATGTATACGTTGAAGAGGGTGGGACTGAGTGAGGATCCTTGTGGTACGCCGCAGATGATTTCAGAGGCCTCGGACTTGAATGGTGGGAGGCGGACTCTCTGGGTTCTTCCGGTGAGGAACGAGGTGATCCATTCCAGTGCCTTTCCTTGGATTCCGATGTTTCTGAGGCGTTGTAAAAGGGTGCTGTGGCAGACTGTGTCGAAGGCTGCAGAGAGGTCGAGGAGGATGAGGGCGACTGTGTCTCCATTGTCCAGTAGAGTTCGAATGTCGTCTGTTGCTGCGATGAGGGCGGTCTCAGTGCTGTGTTTGGCTCGGAAGCCAGATTGAGAGGGGTCGAGTGATTTGTTGGCTTCGAGGAAGGCGGCGAGCTGGTTGTTGACAGCTTTCTCGATGACTTTGGCCGGGAATGGAAGAAGCGAGATGGGGCGGTAGTTTTTGAGTTCGGTGGGGTCTGCTGTTGGTTTTTTCAGAAGGGCGGTGAGTTCAGCGTGTTTCCAATCTTCTGGGAAGGTAGCGGAGTTGAAGGAGCAGTTGATGACGTCTCGGAGGTGAGGTGCTATGACGGAGTCTGCTTTGTTGAAGATGTGGTGAGGGCATGGGTCTGTGGGGGATCCAGAGTGGATGGAATTCATCAGGCGGATGGTGTCCTCAGTGGAGATTGGGTTCCAGGCGTTCAGGGTGTTGACGGGGGGAAGATGGTCAGCAGCTGGTAGGGTGGGTTGGTTTTCGGGTTGGTTGTCAAAGCTGTTGTGGATGTCTGCAATCTTGTTGTGGAAAAAAGAGGCTAGGGAGTCGCAGAGGGTTTGAGAGGGGGTGATGTCGTTGGAGTTGGCCGAGGGGTTGGAAAATTCCTTGACGATGTTGAAAAGTTCCTTGCTGTTGTGGGCGTTGTTGTCAAGTCGATCCTTGAATGCTGTTTTCTTGGCTTTTCGGATCAGTTGGTGGTGAGTGCGGGTGGTGCTTTTGAAGGCGTCCTTGGTGCAGGTGGTTGGGTCTTTTTTCCAGGCCTTTTCAAGGGAGCGGCAGAGTTTCTTGGATTTCTTAAGATCATCGTTGAACCATGAGGCCTTCTTGCTGCCTGGTTTGCTTTGCCGTTTTTTCAGTGGTGCTAAGGTGTCGGCGGTGTTGGATAACCATAGGGTGAGGTTGGCGGCGGCTTCGTTGGCGTTAGAGGAGAGGGCTGGGGAGGTTTGAAGGAGTGATGTGGAGATCTGGTCTGTGGTGATTTTGTTCCAGTATCTTTGTAGAGTTGGTTGGAGGTGGATGATGGGTTTCGGCTTGTTGTAGGTGAAGTGAACGCAGCTGTGGTCAGTCCAGAGGAGATCTGAAGTGTGGCTGAAGGAGACATGGTTGCTGGAGGTGAAGATGGGGTCGAGAGTGTGACCTGCGATGTGGGTGGGGGAAGTGACCAGTTGTTTAAGTCCGAGGTTGGCGAGGTTGTCTAAGAGGGTGGCGGTGTTGCGGTCGTTGATCTTTTCAAGGTGGAAGTTGAGGTCTCCCAGAAGGATGTAGTCTTTGGAGGGGAGCGCGTGTGGGGTGATGAAGTCCGTGATGTCTTCACTGAATTTAGCGCGTGGTCCTGGTGGTCTGTAGAGGAGGGTGCCTCTGAGTGTGGTCTTGGGGTCGATGTGGATCTGGAAGTGAAGGTGTTCGGAGTTGGCGAGGTTGGCATCAGAGCTGGTTGAGATGCGGATTGTTTTCTTATGGACGATAGCGATTCCACCTCCTGTATGGTCGGTGCGGTCCTTGCGTGTGATCTTATAGTCATCAGGGATAGCGATGGCGATGTCAGGGGCGGAGGAAGCGTTCATCCATGTTTCCGTTAGGAAGGCGACGTCAGGAGAGATGGTGTCTAGTAGGTTCCAAAGGTCAATTGCGTGCCTGTGGACCGAGCGGGTGTTGAGAAGGATGCATTGAAGGTGGTTGGGGTCGGGAATCTGTGGTGTGGTCGTAGCGGAGATGTTGTCGGTGCCGCTGAATTTGCAGGAGAAGCAGGAGAACGGGCCATGGGTGCGTCCAGGAGCGGCTTGGACGCAGTTGGGGGCGCGACCGGGGTTAAGGGCTAGAAGGGTGGCGGCATCGTAGGTGACGCGGGGGGGCTGGGCAGCGCAAGGGGCAGGGGGTCTGGCGCTGGGCGCGGACCAGGCGCGGACGGGCGTAGACGGGCTTACCGTTGGCGCACCTTCGGCGCGGATTGGGCGCGGTCGCTGCGCGCGGGAACTCCTGTCATATATGGATGGTGGAGGGGGAGGGGCGAGGGCTGCTCAGCTGGGAGGCGAATCCTTCTCTGTTGAAGGAGCCAAAATATGCAACTCTTTACCCCCCATCATACGATCCACCGACAACCATCTTATCTTCAGAAAACTATTCAAGAATTGGCTCTTCCCCACATAAGCACCAGAGGCAAACAGAAATATACAGCATATCCCTCTGTGTATAAGCATTTATTTATACTATAGATATGTACCTTTATATGGAGATTGCTTTGTATAAACATGTTGCATAATTATGTTTAAACAAATAAATAAATAAAATGTAAAGTACAACACCTGAAAACCAGAGTTTATTGAATGCACCTTTAATCTACTTATACTTACTTCTTTTTTGCATCTATACACCTTCTCTGTACTTGGATCTATATATTTATTACTTTCCTCTAAAAAAAGCATACACAATGCACCACCCTATTTCTCACTCTATACTTCTATCAATATCTTTCATCTACAAATACTTACTTCCTTTATGCACCTATAAACTTTGCATGCACTTATGGATCCATATATTTATTACTTTCTTCTAATTCAGGATTAAGCATGGGCGAATTTTGCGAATCTCGCGTTCGCGAATTTTGCGGATTTGCGAACTCGCAATCCGCAAAATCCGCGAATTCTTGCGAATTTGCGGATTTTTTTTTTGTGTTCGCAAGGATTTCTGCCAGTTCGCGAGGGTTTCGTACCAGTTTGCAATTGCGATTTTACATTTCGGCACGCAACGGTCGCGATTATGTTGTTTGTACATCTGGTTCATCATCACAGGTTCCCAGCACCCTCTGTTTCACCACTGCAACCCTCTGTTACATCAATGCCACCCTCTGGTTCATCATTACTGTAGATTATGGGGGGGGAAAGCAAGCACACCAGCCCTTACTTCAACTGACATGAATTAATTTGGGGTCAGTTTATTAATGTGTCACTGTTTTAAAATTCCAGTCTGGCACCTGCTTCCTTATCTGTAATTTTGCTTTCTGTTGCAGTGCATTTTTTTCCCCAGGACCTTTGTGGCCTACTTGTAGCTATTCTATGAGCCTGCTGTGAGGGTCAGAGCAGGGTCATACAATTGTTGCAACTAGCAACTGAATTCTGGAGGGGCCCCAGTCAGGAAGCACTACAGGGAATTGTTACTAATGATGAGTTTGAACTCTTGCCCCTGCTGAGTGCTTTCAGTTTTGAAAAACTCGTTTTTCTGCAATTTCGCGGGATTCGCGGGGCGCGAACACGCGCGAGATCGGATTCGGAAGCCGCAAATTCGTGCGAATATGCAATTTGTTTTTTTTGCGGCGTGTTAGTTGGCAAGGTTTTGTGCGTTTTTGCGAGCCGCTCGTAGCGCAAGGCGCGAAGTTACCCTCGCGGTCGTTCAAGGGCGCGGCCATCTTGTTTGCCTGACGTATTTCCGTTTCCGGGCGCGAAGTGTAATCTCGCAAAGTCTGTGGCTTGCCAGTACAGTTTCGCGCGTGTTCGCAAGGAAAATCTCGCGCGAACTTACCCGCGCGGTCGTGAACGGGCGCGGCCATCTTGTTTCTCATTCATTGCTATGGTTCTGGGCATGGTCTTTGCATCCTCTGTCAATCTCTGCCATCCTTTGCTTGTTTGAAGTTTTTTTTGATCTATTTTACTTATTATCTATCCCTCTATTTTTCTAGCCCTATATTTTTGTGTTTACTGATACTTTTGGTTAATTTTAAACTACTTTTTTAAACTCTTTTCTTTTCTTCTCTTCCCTATTCTATTTTCTTTATTCCTTTCCGCTCAGACCATGGTGAAGGGAGCCGGGAAGCATCCCGAGAAGGGGAAGGGTCCCGCACCCCGTGTCTGGCTCCCGTGCGGGCGTTTGAGGGGGGAGGAGGTCGTACCCAGGGAGATCTTTACCCCGGAGGAGGTGGGCCAACTCATTTTTTATGTTCAGCGCCGCCTCCCCAGGACCATCATGGGAGGCGGCAAGATCGGTGCCGGGTACGGGGTCCGGGAGCGCCGGAAGCGGTGGGAGAAGGTGTGCCAGGCCATTTACCACCACTCTCGGGTCTGGCGCACCTACAACCAGGCCACCCACCGCTGGACGGATGTCCTGACCCGTGAGCGAGATCTGCTCGACCTCCTTGGCCTTGAGATCCCCGGGCTTGGTGAGTAGTAGTAGCTATTTCTTTACTACTATGTTTTCTCCTGCTGTGTTATTATATTGCAAATTTTTGTTTTTTACCAAGAGCAATAATGCTGCTCATTACATTGTAGGTAAATTATATTTCAAAATCTTCTGTGCATTTCAGGTACACTGCTCTCCTTCTTCTCAGTAGTGTTGCTACTATGCTTATTTGTTTTAGATTTTGTGTTCATTTCATTGGCCTGTGAAATTATGTATGAGTGTAGTTTAAAGAACTGCGTAATGCTACACACTAAGGTTCTGATTTTTAATTACCGGCGCATCCCTGCAAAGTAGCAGGGTTGCGCCAGTAATTGTGCGTCACGCCACCATCACCCATGGTGCGCCGTATTTACAATGCGGCGCACCATGGGCCCAAAACGTCACCAAAGCGTTACGCATCTGTGCCGTAAAGGCGGCGCATTGCTGGAGTTGCGTCGCAACGATGGTGCAGCTCCATCAATGCTCTGGGGTGCCCTATCTCCCCAATGCTGCGTCAAGCCATACGTCTGCTTCAAGCAGGCGCAGGGTTTGAGTCACGCATCATTGTCCTCAAAGTGACTGATTGAAATCTTGTAGATTTCCCTTGGCCACTTTTAGGATGCGTTCCTGCGCAGGAACGCCCTCCCTTGCGCCGGAACGCCCCCTATTGGCGCAGGGCTTTACAACGTGATGCATCTCCCATATGCGTCACATTGTTAATGTACGCCGCACCATTGCGCCTCTTTTGTGCTGTCACTGCGTCACAAAAGTCACGCAACAATGGAGCAAAAGAGCCGCAAGGGGCTTCTAAATCAGCCCCTACAGACTCAAGTCCAGTCCTTCCTTTGTACACATGGCGATAAGAAGAAATAGTGGTGGTGGATTAATAGTTTGAGTATTTTAATGACTGGTTAATGTAGTAGGAAACTTTAGTGTTGTCGCTGATCTTCAATCACAATGGTCTTTGGCTGTCACTTTGCGTGCTGCGGACTGCTGCCTGCCAATCCTAGGCAAACCTTTTTAGTACTTTATTTAGTGAGTTACATAGGGTAGTTTCCAATTCGACGGTCCGCAAATCAAGCAATACTAAAGTAATAACGTAGTCGACCACATGAGATTGGTCAATAATATATTCCGTGGAGTCGTTCCCTATTTGCTATTTCGCAAAAATATTTTGTTAGTTCTTTTGAAATGTTTGATTTGGTTGAGAAATATCATCCATGTTTTCTGTTTTTCTTTCTTTCATGTTGTACATCAGCTTCCCCCAGGGGCAAGAGGAGGACACAGGAGGAGGAGGAGGAGGGTGCTGTTGACGATGCAGGCGAGGGCTCCTTTGCTGGCCCCAGTAAGTTTTAATTTTAATATAGAGTACTTATTTTTTCCTAGCGTTCCTCATTCGATTTTTTCTAAATCGTCTTTGATCTTCTTGTAGACAGGATCTAAATTCTTATCCTGCCTCGACTATGACTCCGTGTGGTATTACTAGATTATTCTTATTAGTCTGTCTGTGTAGCTAACTAAGATTGCACATTTGGCATTTCCATTGGACTCCCATTCTAGTCAGCAATAGCTCTATGCACTGAGTGCAGTCCTCTGGGATTGTCCATAATGTCTTTTCAAGTATTCTAAATGTTTAAGCTTTGACCATTGCCAACAATAAAAAGGTGAATGACCACCAAGAAAGAATAAGATACTACTTTACTTTTGGTTTGGATAGGAGGACAATCCATTCTACTACTGTTGCAGGGACAAATCTGCACAAACAGAACTATGGACATTAAATAATGCATTGCTTAGCTTATCAATTATAATAGGTGCTGTTAGACTTTCCACATACCTCAGTGTTAACAGACTTTGTAGTTGAACCCCCAATCTCCTTACTGACTAGATAGTGTGGCAGAGTCATTTAGCTCCCAAAGTCACCGATGGCAGAGGCACGGACTCATGCTTGCAAAAATTCCAAAACCTTTAGCTCATCCACTCTAGTCTGGAGGATCAAAAACCACAGAGTCCATTTAAGTTTAAAAGCTTTATTAAAAGTAAACACATTTATTAAAATCAAGTTTGTCATAAAAGTGAACGTGTAACTGAAAATGGAAAAGTGCTTAGTGCTGACGATTAATTGGACACATTTCTTGTGGTCGAGCCGAGCTCTCACCTGGTTTGAACTTGATCCTGCTCGTGTTCTTAGAAGTCAAGCTTCTGTCTGTTAGGAGAAAAAGTGTTGCGTGTTAAAAAGTAAAAAGCAAACATTCATCAGTTGTGCCAAAAAGTGCAGCAAGACAACAGCCTTCCCTGGAAAAAGGGACATTTTTACTTTAGAGTACACAGTCATAAATTATTAAATTGTATACTGTTTTTTTCACATTTCTTTCTTCCTCCTAGACCAAATATTATATAGTAGTGAGTGGTGTATTCTAACATTATTAAATGTACTTTGTAGGTGGAACATCTGGAGACGGGGCCAGCGCGGAGGTGGTGGTGGCATTGGACGAGGAGGACAACTCTGGGGAGGAGGCGGTGCAAGTGCCGGACAAGGACATGCCTGTGAGGGTTCACACGGTGGTGGCAGGCAGAGGTAAGCTATACATTCCTTAGTCATTGAGATTGAAGACTGCAGAGTGTGCTTTCTGCACGGGTGTATTATAAATAAACCAGGTAGTAGCCTCCTCTAAATGTACTTCGACTTAGCTGTGAAGTTTTTGGCGAGAAGAATCCCAATCAGATCTGAGGTGAACTTGATGGATGGGATGAACGAAAAGCGAAAGAAGGGTGTAAGTAAGTGTGGAAGGACGAGAAATGTAATGATGACTGGCAAAGAAGAATGATATGTGTTTGCTTGGTCCCGAGGTGGCTGGGAAGGAAAGAATATGGTATGGTGCATGGCTGGGTGAATGACGAAGCAAGGATGGGTGGAAGGAGAACAGCCTGGGTGGGTGAGACAGAAACTGTATGTGTGCATATACTTTGAATGGATGGATGCCTGGATCATTCATGGTACTATCTGACTCTTAGATAGCATATGTGTATCTAGAGAGAGTAGACGGTCACTGGATGAACTAAGTGTTACTTTGAAGAGCATGTAACACCGCACCCGCACGTCCGTTCCAGTGTAGGAAAGGCAAGGAAAAGAAGTTGTAACGTTGTCCAAATACTACCATGAATAGTAGCAGTAGTTTGTATTGCAACTGCAAGCACAGCATATATCCGGTTATCACGGTGGACACTCCCTACCTCTCTTAATAACTTTAGTTTAGTAGTAGTACGTCATTCATGTGTGGGGGTATCACTGTTCACTCAATAATAAGCAAAGCACCTAAAGTCATCCCATATGTCATCAAATACATCCCATGTGAAGTGATAGATAATCAGATAATTTAGCTTCTTCATTTTCCTTTTCTAATACTCATTTGCACTTTAGGGTGAAAGCTAAATTAATTAAGCAGTAGCCCTTTTAACAGAGTATTCTCAGTGCCACCCGTAATAGAAAAGTAAGAGCTTCACCACCTACATGTACTGGACCGGTACAGTAACGCAAGTCTGTCTCACTCACCATGGTGTGCGTCTGTTTTTCTCGGGTGCAAGTTCACTGCGCTGGCATTATGCCGGCTTGCATAAGATAACGTACCAATTTTCCTAAACAAGAGAGAAGAAGAAGAATAAGAGTGGTGTACTGTCATAGTCGACTGTAATGGAAGTCCTTAGTGCTCGTAGAATTTGTTCCTTAAACTCCCACTAATGTTAGAGCAAGGATGAAGAAGTCGGAGGTTACATAGATACTGTCCTCAATAGTTATGTACTGTGCTTTCAATTTGCTACTTGTACTGTGACAACTTTCTGCTCAATCATTTTGTGTTAATCTTAAGGAGCATTGGTTACAGACTATGTCTTTCTTTTTTCATGTAGTTGCTCCTTCCAAATCCAAGACACCATCAAGGAGGAAGGAGCTGGCTCGAATGGCCCGGCAACAGAGGCTGGATGCCACTGTCGCTGAATATCGGCGGCTGGTGGCCCTGGAGGAGGAGGAGACGCAGTCTGGTACAACAATATTTACAACAAGGGGTGGTGAGGGACAGAGTCTCTGAATTAAGCAGAAAGCTCTCACCCAGTCAAGAGATCAGGGCTAGATCCAACACCGTTTTTTAGCTCACTGCACCATCCCAGTTTCAGAACCTGGCTGTATGCAAATTAGTCTGTTCCTGTCCCAGTGCATGATGGGAACAGGGCAAACCAAACTACAAAAGCCAATTCTTACACTGGGAAGGAAACAAGCTCCCGGGGACCGGTTTCTGGCATTACAGCCGTCTTCGGCCCGGTTTGCTTGAATCCTGATGGTGCAATGAGCAAGGGTCTCACATCTGAGAATACCCTTCCACGCTTAGGGTGGACAAAAATATTTACAACAAGGGGTGGTGAGGGACAGAGTCTCTGAATTAAGCAGAAAGCTCTCACCCAGTCAAGAGATCAGGGCTAGATCCAACACAGTTTTTTAGCTCACTGCACCATCCCAGTTTCAGAACCTGGCTGTATGCAAATTAGTCTGTTCCTGTCCCAGTGCATGATGGGAACAGGGCAAACCAAACTACAAAAGCCAATTCTTACACTGGGAAGGAAACAAGCTCCCGGGGACCGGTTTCTGGCATTACAGCCGTCTTCGGCCCGGTTTGCTTGAATCCTGATGGTGCAATGAGCAAGGGTCTCACATCTGAGAATACCCTTCCACGCTTAGGGTGGACAAAAATATTTACAACAAGGGGTGGTGAGGGACAGAGTCTCTGAATTAAGCAGAAAGCTCTCACCCAGTCAAGAGATCAGGGCTAGATCCAACACCGTTTTTTAGCTCACTGCACCATCCCAGTTTCAGAACCTGGCTGTATGCAAATTAGTCTGTTCCTGTCCCAGTGCATGATGGGAACAGGGCAAACCAAACTACAAAAGCCAATTCTTACACTGGGAAGGAAACAAGCTCCCGGGGACCGGTTTCTGGCATTACAGCCGTCTTCGGCCCGGTTTGCTTGAATCCTGATGGTGCAATGAGCAAGGGTGTCACATCTGAGAATACCCTTCCACGCTTAGGGTGGACAAAAATATTTACAACAAGGGGTGGTGAGGGACAGAGTCTCTGAATTAAGCAGAAAGCTCTCACCCAGTCAAGAGATCAGGGCTAGATCCAACACCGTTTTTTAGCTCACTGCACCATCCCAGTTTCAGAACCTGGCTGTATGCAAATTAGTCTGTTCCTGTCCCAGTGCATGATGGGAACAGGGCAAACCAAACTACAAAAGCCAATTCTTACACTGGGAAGGAAACAAGCTCCCGGGGACCGGTTTCTGGCATTACAGCCGTCTTCGGCCCGGTTTGCTTGAATCCTGATGGTGCAATGAGCAAGGGTCTCACATCTGAGAATACCCTTCCACGCTTAGGGTGGACAAAAATATTTACAACAAGGGGTGGTGAGGGACAGAGTCTCTGAATTAAGCAGAAAGCTCTCACCCAGTCAAGAGATCAGGGCTAGATCCAACACCGTTTTTTAGCTCACTGCACCATCCCAGTTTCAGAACCTGGCTGTATGCAAATTAGTCTGTTCCTGTCCCAGTGCATGATGGGAACAGGGCAAACCAAACTACAAAAGCCAATTCTTACACTGGGAAGGAAACAAGCTCCCGGGGACCGGTTTCTGGCATTACAGCCGTCTTCGGCCCGGTTTGCTTGAATCCTGATGGTGCAATGAGCAAGGGTCTCACATCTGAGAATACCCTTCCACGCTTAGGGTGGACAAAAATATTTACAACAAGGGGTGGTGAGGGACAGAGTCTCTGAATTAAGCAGAAAGCTCTCACCCAGTCAAGAGATCAGGGCTAGATCCAACACCGTTTTTTAGCTCACTGCACCATCCCAGTTTCAGAACCTGGCTGTATGCAAATTAGTCTGTTCCTGTCCCAGTGCATGATGGGAACAGGGCAAACAAACTACAAAAGCCAATTCTTACACTGGGAAGGAAACAAGCTCCCGGGGACCGGTTTCTGGCATTACAGCCGTCTTCGGCCCGGTTTGCTTGAATCCTGATGGTGCAATGAGCAAGGGTCTCACATCTGAGAATACCCTTCCACGCTTAGGGTGGACAAAAATATTTACAACAAGGGGTGGTGAGGGACAGAGTCTCTGAATTAAGCAGAAAGCTCTCACCCAGTCAAGAGATCAGGGCTAGATCCAACACCGTTTTTTAGCTCACTGCACCATCCCAGTTTCAGAACCTGGCTGTATGCAAATTAGTCTGTTCCTGTCCCAGTGCATGATGGGAACAGGGCAAACCAAACTACAAAAGCCAATTCTTACACTGGGAAGGAAACAAGCTCCCGGGGACCGGTTTCTGGCATTACAGCCGTCTTTGGCCCGGTTTGCTTGAATCCTGATGGTGCAATGAGCAAGGGTCTGGTACAACAACAACGTCCACTGGGACAGCTGCATCCTCCTCCGTGTGCTCCAGCGGTACGGAGCCGGGCTACCAAAGCCAAATGCCACCGCCGAGCAGCAAAGAAAGCAGCTGCCCCTCACAGGATTTGCAAGGCACACCGGCGCCGCTTATCCCTCAGACTGTCCTACCTGGAGCAGGAGGTCCATAACTATAAGAACTTGGTGGAGGGCCTCCGCTTCGAACTTCGAGCAAGGAGCATGATGCCCTGGCTGCTAAATCCAACAGCACCCTGCCATAGTGTCCCTTGCCCCTTTTTTAGAGACTTTTGGGGGGTGGGAATTGGGAGTTGGGTTTTTTGGGGACTTTTGAAGGACAATCGTTGGGGTTAGGGAGGGTCTTGCGGGAGATTATTTTGTTAGGGCTATAAAAATATACTTTTTGAAACTTTATCTGACCATACCTGTTTTTTACTGCTTTTGAGTCTGGTGGGTGGGGGTTTAACAGTAAGTTTGTTTTCCTGAATAGTCCTAGGACTTTAGTAGTACTACTGTCAATCCAATCTCTCGTCTCTCCTAATACTCCATTATACTACCTCCAACCAAACGCCTATCTTACCTGTAATTTCTGTTTGCAAGTAGGGCTAGGCCCAGGGCTGGCTCCACGGGAAACAGCGAATAAGGTTGGCACTCCTGGGCGGATAAAATTTCCTCATAGCGGTGGTACTAGTGGTGTGACACAGTGGCAGTTGCATGCCTATGAAAAAAAAGAAAATGAAATCTGGTTTGTCCTCCTGAGCAATACAATGGTACAATAGAGAATATAGCAGGTGACAGAAGTACACTAGAACAGTGCCACATTGTAGCCTAACAAATGGTAAAGTATAACTAATTCGGTTGAAGTTCTTTGACATTAGCCATGGGTCTTTGTCAAGCAGAGTAAGAACATATCCTCAGATTTCTTCACCAGCCTGTTGCTATCACCTTATCCTCCCCAGCAAGTGTGTGGATTTATTGCTGTAATTTAGTCACACATCAATCAAAACCACACAGCCCGGGGGAAGAGGGTTAGGGTTTGAAAAATGGATGGGTACGGGGGTTTTTGGGAAAGGTTTTGGGAGACAAGAAAAAATAGCACAGCATGGACAAACAATTGTGAACATAAACAAATCTTTGGGTACAAACCTATCCATCAATCTTTGAAAGATCATGCATGTCAGTGAAAAGTAAGTAGTACTTTCGACAACTGTGGAAGAAAGAATGCGACAGTACAGGGCGTGTGTGGAATTATTGATAACTATATTCAACATAAGGTCTCTGTTGCCAGATACCTGAGAGCCTTGCTGGTCACTATAAATCCATTCACAACACTCAATGGGGTTGGTCTGGAAGGTATAGTAGATAGAAAAGGAGAAATTGCTCTTTTTCTAGGTGTCCCCTCACTCACCAGGGTTGCCCCTTGGTGACATGCTTCATCATTGGGGCCATCCCAGTCCTCTACTGGCTGGGGCGTGCTGCGACTTGCGAATTACGTAGGAGCACTTACAAATGACTATGTGTGGTGCAGATGTGATAGTGGAGTGGACTAAGTGATGTGTTAAGGGATCAATTTAGAAGCAGAGAGAGATCCAAGAAATGCAGTCACAGTCAGAGAAAAAGACAAAGGATACTGTATCTGTATGTTGTTGTAGTTGTCCTGTTGAATTTGGTAAGTAAGTTGCCTGCAGAAAAAAAATCCTCTTATTAGCGGCACTCCTCCATTGCAGCCGACGCTTCGTCCATCGATGTTGGTCACCAGAAGACACCCTGTAAAAAAAGCACAGCGTGGACAAACAATTGAACATAAACAAATCTTTGGGTACAAACCTATCCATCAATCTTTGAAAGTGCATGCACTACTGCATGCATGTCAGTGAAAAGTAAGTAGTACTTTCGACAACTGTGGAAGAAAGAATGCGACAGTACAGGGCGTGTGTGGAATTATTGATAACTATATTCAACATAAGGTCTCTGTTGCCAGATACCTGAGAGCCTTGCTGGTCACTATAAATCCATTCACAATACTCAATGGGGTTGGTCTGGAAGGTATAGTAGATAGAAAAGGAGAAATTGCTCTTTTTCTAGGTGTCCCCTCACTCACCAGGGTTGCCCCTTGGTGACATGCTTCATCATTGGGGCCATCCCAGTCCTCTACGGGCTGGGGCGTGCTGCGACTTGCGAATTACGTAGGAGCACTTACAAATGACTATGTGTGGTGCAGATGTGATAGTGGAGTGGACTAAGTGATGTGTTAAGGGATCAATTTAGAAGCAGAGAGAGATCCAAGAAATGCAGTCACAGTCAGAGAAAAAGACAAAGGATACTGTATCTGTATGTTGTTATAGTTGTCCTGTTGAATTTGGTAAGTAAGTTGCATGCAGAAAAAAACTCCTCTCATTAGCGGCACTCCTCCATTGCAGCTGACGCTTCGTCCATCAATGTTGGTGACCAGAAGACACCCTGTCCACTGCCTGCCTGTTGCTGAATTGTGGCTCGCTAATGTGAAGCCTGACTCCATCCTTTTTTCCCCATTGCACAGACTGAAACCCGGCTTGTAATTATTCAACGAAAAACAGGAAGTGATATAATATTACAACACCACTGATAAATAAATAGAAGGTATGTAGGCTGTGGAGTGCAAAAAGTCACACTTTGATTTTCCTAGTAGACAGTACAATATTTTTGAAAGTGCGTACTCTGTCTGAGTCACCTTTTCAAGGATAAATAAGTATGGGCAAATTAATGTAGCGGATCTTTCCCCTCAAGCTAGGTGTCCTGTAAACTGTGTTTTAGAACAAAATTAGATCTTCCCAGCAGTGCTCCCACCCAGACCCTTACTAAAGCCAGTCGCAAAAATGTAGAAGACCCCCAATCAAATCTCAAAAAACGAGTCCTAGCAGAAAACTGGTGACAAAACGTACTTTGAAAGTAAAAGTAGGCCCAAGTACCCCCTTACCCACCGTGGATTGCATTCAAACCACTTGCAAGCAACCAAGCAAAAGTATCCATAGCCAGCATCGCTCCAAGACTCGAAAACCCCCCACCCAAACACATGCAATAGAAATACTGCTAACTCTAACGAACCCAAAGTTAAGAATAGTGGCAAAGGCTTTCTTTAACTATGCCAAATCCCCCCTTTCCCACCATGGATTTTCTTCAAATGACTTGCAACCAAAATTACACATTCTCACGAGTGCTCTAAGACCCCAGAACTCAGTTGCAAAAATCTAGAACACCCCGAAACACATGCAATCCTGCTGCTAGGGCTAACCCTAACGAACCCTAAGTTACAAAAAGTGCCAAAAGGCTTTTCCGCGAGGATTTTGTCCCAACCACTTCTACCCGGTATTAGACCTTCCCAGGAATGCCCCAAGACCCGCCAACCCACCCGCCAAGAAGCATAACACCCCCAAACAGGCCAAAAGCAAAATCTCATACTTGCAATATTTCTCGGCCTTCGGTCCAAACGTGCTGCGTAGCTAGGCCATAGGTCCGGTTTGCCACCACGGATGTCCTGAAAAGCAAATGCAATCAAGATTAGAGTGTCCCAGCAGTGCTCCCAGACCCCGAAACTCACCCACAAACACCAGGAAGCCCCCCAAACAGGCCCCCAAAAACGCTACATTGAGCAAAATGTCAGAAATAGCAACAAAAAAAATCGGCGTGGATTTTGTCCAAACCACTTTTATCCCGTATTAGAGCTTCCCAGCAATGGCCCCAGAGCCGTCAACCCAAGAGAAAACGAGTAGAAGACCCCCAAACAGCCAAAGAGCAAAAGTACAAAAATGGGGACTTTGTCATTTTTTTCCAAATTTCCCAAATCACTCAGCGTGCGCTCTGCAGCTAGGCTCTAACTCCCCTCTGCCACCATGGATTTGCTTCAAACCTCTTGCAAAGTAAAGTATATATAGCCAGCAGTGCGCCCAGACCCCGAAACCCACCCACAAACACCAGGAAGCCCCCCAAACAGGCCCCCGAATATGCTACATTGAGCAAAATATCAGAAATAGCACCAAAAAAAATCGGCCTGGATTTTGTCCCAACCACTTCTACCCGGTATTAGAACTTCCCAGGAATGCCCCAAGACCCGCCAACCCACCCGCCAAAAAGCATAACACCCCCAAACAGGCCAAAAGCAACATCTCCTACTTACAATATTTCTCAGCCTTCGGTCCAAACGCGCTGCGTAGCTAGGCCATAGGTCCGGTTTGCCACCACGGATTTCCTGAAAAGCAAATGCAATCAAGATTAGAGTGTCCCAGCAGTGCTCCCAGACCCCGAAACTCACCCACAAACACCAGGAAGCCCCCCAAACAGGCCCCCAAAAACGCTACATTGAGCAAAATGTCAGAAATAGCAAAAAGAAAATCGGCATGGATTTTGTCCAAACCACTTTTATCCGGTATTAGAGCTTCCCAGCAATGGCCCCAGAGCCGTCAACCCAAGAGAAAACGAGTAGAAGACCCCCAAACAGCCAAAGAGCAAAAGTACAAAAATGGGGACTTTGTCATTTTTTTCCAAATTTCCCAAATCACTCCGCGCGCGCTCTGCAGTTAGGCCCTAACTCCCCTCTGCCACCATGGATTTGCTTCAAACCTCTTGCAAAGTAAAGCATATATAGCCAGCAGTGCGCCCAGACCCCGAAACCCACCCACAAACACCAGGAAGCCCCCCAAACAGGCCCCGCGAAAACGCTACATTGAGCAAAATGTCAGAAATAGCAACAAAAAAATTGGCGTGGATTTTGTCCCAACCACTTCTACCCGGTATTAGACCTTCCCAGGAATGGCCCAAGACCCGCCAACCCACCCGCCAAAAAGCATAACACCCCCAAACAGGCCAAAAGCAACATCTCCTACTTACAATATTTCTCGGCATTCGGTCCAAACGCGCTGCGTAGCTGGGCCATAGATCCGGTTTGCCACCACGGATTTCCTGAAAAGCAAATGCAATCAAGATTAGAGTGTCCCAGCAGTGCTCCCAGACCCCGAAACTCACCCACAAACACCAGGAAGCCCCCCAAACAGGCCCCCGAAAACGCTACATTGAGCAAAATGTCAGAAATAGCAAAAAGAAAATTGGCGTGGATTTTGTCCCAACCACTTCTACCCGGTATTAGACCTTCCCAGGAATGCCCCAAGACCCGCCAACCCACCCGCCAAAAAGCATAACACCCCCAAACAGGCCAAAAGCAACATCTCCTACTTACAATATTTCTCGGCCTTCGGTCCAAACGCGCTGCGTAGCTAGGCCATAAGTCGGGGTTGCCACCACGGATTTCCTGAAAAGCAAATGCAATCAAGATTAGAGTGTCCCAGCAGTGCTCCCAGACCCCGAAACTCACCCACAAACACCAGGAAGCCCCCCAAACAGGCCCCCGAAAACGCTACATTGAGCAAAATGTCAGAAATAGCAACAAAAAAATCGGCGTGGATTTTGTCCCAACCACTTCTACCCGATATTAGACCTTCACAGGAATACCCCAAGACCCGCCAACCCACCCGCCAAAAAGCATAACACCCCCAAACAGGCCAAAAGCAACATCTCCTACTTACAATATTTCTCGGCCTTCGGTCCAAACGCGCTGCGTAGCTAGGCCATAAGTCGGGGTTGCCACCACGGATTTCCTGAAAAGCAAATGCAATCAAGATTAGAGTGTCCCAGCAGTGCTGACAGACCCCGAAACTCACCCACAAACAGATGGAACCCCCCCTAAGAGCACCTCAAAGGCAAGCAAGTCAGCAAAAACACAAAAAAATGTGCGCCTCGGATTTGGTCCAAACCACTTTTATCCGGTATTAGAGCTTCCCAACAATGGTCCCAGAGCCGTCAACTCACCTGCAAAGAGGTAGAACAACACCCCCACAAGTGCTGAGTCTTTCTTCCTTGGGCGTAAACCAGCCCTCTGCTTTGATGGAAATAGGAGTCTGGAGGAGGAGGATAGAGGAGCATGTTCTTCTGAACTTGTGAACCTGAGGAATGCAGACTGCGGCACCTTCAAATCAATTAGCAAACCAGTGAAGACAGTTCTGGTGATGGGCTTGTTTTGGTGATTATCTGATTAAAGTTTGAAATATATTAACTGTGCACAAGAAAGAAAGACAGACACACAGGAATAAAAGTGAATAAGGACGAAAAAGAAAGTTATTGATTCGTTGTCTCATTTTCAGGGCTCGGTATCACGGTCCAGGAATAAGAATAAGGCTTCGTCATCATACTCTGCGAATTCAGGCAGGGTGAGCTCAGTGTCACCTGACAGAGTAGAAATTCCCTCATCTATGTTTCTGGCCACCTCGTCTTCATCCGGCGCGCTTTCTCGTACTCTGAAATCTGGTGGTATGAGGTGCTGATTCATCTTGATCATTGTTAACCTCTCCACATTTTTGGGCGAGAGGCGGCTCCGTTTGGAAGTTACAATGCCACCAGCAGCACTGAAAACACATTCAGAAGACACGCTTGCGAGTGGGCAAGACAAGTAGTTTAAAGCCAGGTTGGTGAGCTCTGGCCACAATTCTTTTTTCCCATGCCAATACGCCAATGGGTCAGCATTAACATAGACCTCTGTTGAGTCATTCAGATAGTCCTTCACCATCGACTCAAGGTCCTCATCCAAGGTTCCTCCACTTTGCTTAGCTGTTGCTGTGCCTCTGCCCTTTTGAGAACCATACCCAAGCCGAGCTAGCCAATCCTCTTCAGCCTCCAATGTTTCTGTTGTGTCTGGTGCAGATGATCCGGTTGCCGGTGTCTTTAACGGCTGAGAGGTCACTTGTGCCACAGCCACAGGTGCAGAAGTGGATTGTTTTGACTGGGGATGGCCTGCTGATGTACTGCCATTTCCTTCAATTTTCTGCCGTTCTCTTTCAAACCTCTTGGCTGACAAGGCTAGCCAACGTTTGTACTTTGGAACATGTTCATCATCAAAAGGAAAGAATGCTTGGCCTGCCAGCGCCTTTTTGTAGCGTGGATCCAGAATAGTAGCACAAATGTAATGCTCTTCTGAGTGGATCATTTTAAGACGTTCATCACCTTGTAGGAGCTCTAATAATTTCTCAGCCAGAACAAAAGAGTCTTGGTTTTTTACATCTTTTTCAAACACAGAACACACCTCCTTCAGTTGGTGCTCCAGCATGTACAACAATGGGATAGCTTTTCCCAAATTACAGTCCTCCTTGCTGACTGCACGTGTGAAGAACTCAAAAGGACGAAGCATGCGTGTCAGGCTTTGAACTATGTTCCATTGCGCCGCACCCATCCTCAGGTCCTCCTGAGCTGTACCCTCTGTTAAGAAATATTGATTGAGTACCGTATACTGCTCATACAGACGCTCAAGCATGTAGAAGGTTGAGTTCCAACGTGTTACCACCTCCTGGATGAGTGCTTTCACTGGCATTTGACGTTGATATAGCAGGCTCCACAGCTGCTTCCGGGCCTTAAAAGAATGGCTGAAATGGTTGCACATTTTTCGGCAGGTGTCCAATACTCTGTACGCTGCACTGCCTTTTTACCCAAGAATTTTTGGACAACCAGGTTTATACAGTGCGCCAAACACGGCACTCTGAAATAGTCACCCAGCCTCATGGCCTTAACTATATTGGCGCCATTGTCCGTGGAAACATAACCAACCTGGCGTTTTTTTGGGGACAGCCACTTAAGGACCTTTGTGTTAAAGACATCCAAAATGTTTTCTGCTTTGTGACGTTTCTCCACACCAAACATGGCTAGTGTTCCATGTTTCCGAGCAGCTTTAAAAACAATGTCCGCGTCAACACCTGCGTTTAGCTTTGCTTTAGCCCCTGAAAAAGAGGCCCAGTGTGCAGTGATGCACATGTAATCAGCGCCTGCGCCACTGGTCCACATGTCTGTTGTCAGATGTATAGTGTGAACAGCACTCTTCTGCAAAGCTGCCCCAATCACCTTCAGAACATCTTCATGTAGTGCTGGAACCGCAACTCGGGCAAAATAGAACCGGCTAGGAACCTTCCATTTAGGGCAGAGCGCTGCTACTAATTCTAGGAAACCAACCCCTTCTACAAAAGAAAAAGGGAGAAGGTCCAGAGCTAGCATTTTAGCCAGCTTAGTGTTATACAGACGCGTCAGTGGGTGGTTGCGTTCATATGGCGCTTCTGTAAACAACATCTTTTTAATGTTGCCCTGGACCAAGGATTTACGGGATGATGATGATATCTTCGACCCAGTTACGCTCGCTGATGAAATTTTCCGCATTGATGTCTCACTCTCTACCACACTCTTAGTGTGGCTCACATGGGGTGTGCTGCTGACAGGGGTACTGGGTGTAAGTGAAGTGTTTGAATCGTCTTCTTCCTCCTCGTCATCATCAGATGAAAAATCAACGTTTTCATTACGTGCAATTCGGGCTTCCTTGACCGCCTCTAGGTGCACAAACCATTGGACAGGGTGCGCTCTCCTAAGATGACCTCTCTGGCCTCCGGTACCATAGTTGGTACCAAACTTACCACGACTAACTCGAAGCTTACACATGCTACAAATGGCTATGTTTTCTATTCTTGGGCAAACACTAAAGAAGTCCCAAACTGGAGACTTGAAATGTCTTTGGGGGCCGGAGGAGGCGGCGATACTGGTGGTGGTGGTCCTGCTGCTAATGCCAGATGAAGTGGAGGATGTGGATTGCCGAACTTCAGTACGTTTTGCACTTTCACCACCACTAATTGAGGTCGAGGTGGATGGAAGTCCCTTCTTGCGAGGAAGAAATATGGAAGCGGTAGGTGTTGGTGTACTAGTTAACTCCAAATCCAATGATTGTTGTGTTTCCATTGACTCCTCGTCGACATCATCATCACGCTCAGCAGCTTCTCGGGATAGGGTCAAAATGTCTCTTTGCTGCATGCCCGCTGGGGCTGCAGTGACCATTATGATGACTGGATCGTCGTCGTGAAGGGCTTCATCAGCAGCATTATGCGTCACTTCTTGTTGAGCCTCATCACACTCCATAGCTATGAGTTTTTCGACGACCTTCCTTTTACGCTTAGGTATCTTTGTCAGATCATGGTGTGCCTCACTCTCAGGCTGCCGTGGTGGTACCCAATCGTCATCCAGATCATCAGTAGGAGGTGGGCTTGAAGAAGATGTAGACACCCCCCTTGATCTTTTCCTTGCTAGGGATGTGGAAGACAATGAATGATCATCAGGAGGAGTGGCTTCCTCAAATGATACCTCGGTCTGATTGTCAATTTCCTGATGTGCCCCTACTTCGGGAGGAACAACTATTGTGGGCACTTGTGACCCTCCATGCACCTCTGCTTGCGCATCTCCTTGCGCTGCCTCTCCTTCCACATGTACTTGGGCTTGTACTACTTGCACATGTTGTTGTTGCGGCTGTGGTTGTTCAACACTTGTCAGATGAGTTATAACAACCTGTGTTGATTCAGGGACATTGCTGCTACTTTCTTGCGATGAGCCAACATCACTGGTCGATGGTGATTGGAGAAGTACACTGACTGCCTCTGAAGCACTCAAGGGCTTTGACTTAAGTTGGCGTGGTGATGGAGGCACTGAACCCAATGGAGCGGGGGTGCTTCTCCCAGCTTGGTCCCCAGCAGATCCTGCTGCTGCAGGCGTACTTTTTTTTTTGCTCCCAAAAAACGTGGCGGTTGGCACACCAGCCTCCTTGGTAACTTGCTTCTTCTGCTCCTTACTAGCAACTTTCTTGCTAGAGGAGCTACGGAGACCTTTTTTGGGGCCATCTTCTTCAGAGCAGGTCAGACAGCAGGCTGCAGTTGCACGAATTGTAGAGTTGTCTGAGGCCAGACATGACGTCGCGTGACGTTATGCTGCACACACACACCGCTGCAGGACTTCTTCCTGGCACTGGTGGTTCTCTTGAGTCTTGTGCACCTAAAAACAATGGAAGACAGAGGAACATCAGTTCAGTTATACACCCCAAAAAAAACAAAAAAAAAACAGAAAAATCAGCACAATCCCATTCCATCCATGCCCTCCATGATGTTTAAGTTCAAGACACCCCACAGAAAGACTAGGCCCATGCTAGACTCAAATACCCCTGGTGAAAAGGCCACAAGTACAGCCCCCAAAAACGAAAATCACTGAAAAATCAGCACAATCCCATTCCATCCATGCCCTCCATGATGTTTAAATTCAAGACACCCCACAGAAAGACTAGGCCCATGCAAGACTCACTACCCCTGGGCATAAAGGTTGAAAAGTAGGCAAAATGGTTGCAGGCCTAACAACAATGCCTACATTCAAAATGGCTACTTGCCTCCCAGCACATGGCCAGGGCCTGTAGCAGCACTCAAAATGGCGCCCAGCCACATGGCCTGTCCCTCCCCATGAACACCCCCAAAAATCGAAAAACACTGCAAAATCAGCACAATCCCATTCCATCCATGCCATCCATGATGTTTAAGTTCAAGACACCCAACAAAAAGACTAGGCCCATGCTAGACTCAATACCCCTGGTGAAAAGGCCACAAGTACAGCCCTAAAAAACGAAAATCACTGAAAAATCAGCACAATCCCATTCCATCCATGCCCTCCATGATGTTTAAATTCAAGACACCCCACAGAAAGACTAGGCCCATGCAAGACTCACTACCCCTGGGCATGAAGGTTGAAAAGTAGGCAAAATGGTTGCAGGCCTAACAACAATGCCTACATTCAAAATGGCCACTTGCCTCCCAGCACATGGCCAGAGCCTGTAGCAGCACTCAAAATGGCCCCCAGCCACATGGCCTGTCCCTCCCCATGAACACCCCCAAAAATCGAAAAACACTGCAAAATCAGCACAATCCCATTCCATCCATGCCCTCCATGATGTTTAAGTTCAAGACACCCCACAGAAAGACTAGGCCCATGCAAGACTCAATATCCCTGAAGAAAAGGCCACAAGTACAGCCCCAAAAAACGAAAATCACTGAAAAATCAGCAAAATCCCATTCCATCCATGCCCTCCATGATGTTTAAGTTCAAGACACCCCACAGAAAGACTAGGCCCATGCTAGACTCAAATACCCCTGGTGAAAAGGCCACAAGTACAGCCCCCAAAAATGAAAATCACTGAAAAATCAGCACAATCCCATTCCATCCATGCCCTCCATGATGTTTAAATTCAAGACACCCCACAGAAAGACTAGGCCCATGCAAGACTCACTACCCCTGGGCATAAAGGTTGAAAAGTAGGCAAAATGGTTGCAGGACTAACAACAATGCCTACATTCAAAATGGCCACTTGCCTCCCAGCACATGGCCAGGGCCTGTAGCAGCACTCAAAATGGCCCCCAGCCACATGGCCTGTCCCTCCCCATGAACACCCCCAAAAATCGAAAAACACTGCAAAATCAGCACAATCCCATTCCATCCATGCCATCCATTATGTTTAAGTTCAAGACACCCCACAGAAAGACTAGGCCCATGCAAGACTCAATACCCCTGGTGAAAAGGCCACAAGTACAGCCCCCAAAAACGAAAATCACTGAAAAATCTGCACAATCCCATTCCAACCATGCCCTCCATGATGTTTAAATTCAAGACAACCCACAGAAAGACTAGGCCCATGCAAGACTCACTACCACTGGGCATAAAGGTTGAAAAGTAGGCAAAATGGTTGCAGGCCTAACAACAATGCCTACATTCAAAATGGCCACTTGTCTCCCAGCACATGGCTGGGGCCTGTAGCAGCACTCAAAATGGCCCCCAGCCACATGGCCTGTCCCTCCCCATGAACACCCCCAAAAATCGAAAAACACTGCAAAATCAGCACAATCCCATTCCATCCATGCCCTCCATTATGTTTAAGTTCAAGACACCCCACAGAAAGACTAGGCCCATGCAAGGCTCAATACCCCTGGTGAAAAGGCCACAAGTACAGCCCCAAAAAACGAAAATCACTGAAAAATCAGCACAATCCCATTCCATCCATGCCCTCCATGATGTTTAAGTTCAAGACACCCCACAGAAAGACTAGGCCCATGCTAGACTCAAATACCCCTGGTGAAAAGGCCACAAGTACAGCCCCCAAAAACGAAAATCACTGAAAAATCTGCACAATCCCATTCCATCCATGCCCTCCATAATGTTTAAATTCAAGACGGTGTACAACTGTTACCACGGATTTTTTACAACGGATTCCATGACCACGGATTTTTTACAACGCAGGTCATGTTACAACGGATCCTTTTACAACGCTATTCACAGCAACGCAGGTACTATTACAACGCAATACCATTACATCGTAAGTATAATTATAGGTAAGTTTATTAGTGGTATATTTTTTTGGGCTGAGTTTGTTTTGGGGTACAGGGGTATTTTTAGGTTTAAGGGCTGGGTTTGGGTTTTGGGGTACAGGGGTATTTTTAGGTTTTAGGGCTGGGGTTGGGTTTTGGGGTACAGGGGTATTTTTAGGTTTTAAGGCTGGGTTTGGGTTTTGGGGTACAGGGGTATTTTTAGGTTTTAGGGCTGGGTTTGGGTTTTGGGGTACAGGGGTATTTTTAGGTTTA
Organism: Lissotriton vulgaris; assembly: GCF_964263255.1. Taxonomy (NCBI): domain Eukaryota; kingdom Metazoa; phylum Chordata; class Amphibia; order Caudata; family Salamandridae; genus Lissotriton; species Lissotriton vulgaris. The sequence goes on along the minus strand of NC_141687.1, from coordinate 338,137,478 downwards.
AGGGCTGGGTTTGGGTTTTGGGGTACAGGGGTATTTTTAGGTTTTAGGGCTGGGTTTAGGGTTTTGAGGTACAAGGGTATTTTTAGGTTTAACGGCTGGGTTTGGGTTTTGGGGTACAGGGGTATTTTTAGGTTTTAGGGCTGGGGTTGGGTTTTGGGGTACAGGGGTATTTTTAGGTTTTAGGGCTGGGTTTGGGTTTTGGGGTACAGGGGTATTTTTAGGTTTTAGGGCTGGGTTTGGGTTTTGGGGTACAGGGGTATTTTTAGGTTTAAGGGCTGGGTTTGGGTTTTGGGGTACAGGGGTATTTTTAGGTTTTAGGGCTGGGTTTGGGTTTTGAGGTACAAGGGTATTTTTAGGTTTTAGGGCTGGGTTTAGGGTTTTGGGGTACAGGGGTATTTTTAGGTTTAAGGGCTGGGTTTGGGTTTTGGGGTACAGGGGTATTTTTAGGTTTTAGGGCTGGGTTTGGGTTTTGGGGTACAGGGGTATTTTTAGGTTTTAGGGCTGGGTTTGGGTTTTGAGGTACAGGGGTATTTTTAGGTTTTAGGGCTGGGTTTGGGTTTTGGGGTACAGGGGTATTTTTAGGTTTTAGGGCTGGGTTTGGGTTATGGGGTACAGGGGTATTTTAGGTTTTAGGGCTGGGTTTGGGTTTTGGGGTACAGGGGTATTTTTAGGTTTTAGGGCTGGGTTTGGGTTTTGGGGTACAGGGGTATTTTTAGGTTTTAGGGTTGGGTTTGGGTTTTGGGGTACAGGGGTATTTTTAGGTTTTAGGGCTGGGTTTGGGTTTTGGGGTACAGGGGTATTTTTAGGTTTTAGGGCTGGGTTTGGGTTTTTGGGTACAGGGTTTTTATTAATATATATTTACAATTAAAAAAATTAAAATTAATTTCATCAATATATGTTTTTTTTTTAAATAATAAATAATTTAAATTTATAATACAATAATAATTATTTACATTAAATATTAATTTTATTTACTTACCTGTAATTATACTTACGATCTAATGGTATTGCGTTGTAATAGTACCTGCGTTGTAGTGAATAGCGTTGTAAAGGGATCCGTTGTAACATGACCTGCGTTGTAATAGATCCGTGGTCATGGTATGCGTTGTAAAAGGACGCGTTGTAACATCATATATCCATTCAAGACACCCCACAGAAAGACTAGGCCCATGCAAGACTCACTACCCCTGGGCATAAAGGTTGAAAAGTAGGCAAAATGGTTGCAGGCCTAACAACAATGCCTGCATTCAAAATGGCCACTTGCCTCCCAGCACATGGCCAGGGCCTGTAACAGCACTCAAAATGGCCCCCAGCCACATGGCCTGTCCCTCCCATGAACACCCCCAAAAATCGAAAATCACTGAAAAATCAGCACAATCCCATTCCATCCATGCCCTACATGATGTTTAAGTTCAAGACACCCCACAAAAAGACTAGGCCCATGCTAGACTCAATACCCCTGGTGAAAAGGCCACAAGTACAGCCCCAAAAAACGAAAATAACTGAAAAATCAGCAAAATCCCATTCCATCCATGCCCTCCATGATGTTTAAGTTCAAGACACCCCACAGAAAGACTAGGCCCATGCTAGACTCAAATACCCCTGGTGAAAAGGCCACAAGTACAGCCCCAAAAAACGAAAATCACTGAAAAATCAGCACAATCCCAATCCATCCATGCCCTCCATGATGTTTAAGTTCAAGACACCCCACAGAAAGACTCAGTCCACCCACCACTGAGTACCCCTGGGCAAAAGGCCCCAAAACAGCCCAAAAATCGAAAATTCCAAAATTGTAGTTGCAGCAACTGTAATGCCCCAAACAAATGTACTTGTAAAATTTCTAATCCAACAGTGATCCAAAGAAAGTCAAAAAGGCCTCAAATCCAAATATCCAGCAGCATCCACAAAAAGTAATCCTTCCAGCTCCAGATCCAAATGAAAAGTGACCAGGAGATGGACAAAGCACTGGGAGGAGCCTGCTGGACAGGAACAGGAAGTTGAAGACTGTGGGGCACTTCCTTCCTCCCACCCCCCTCCCCCCCTCCCCAAAATGGACTCCTCGCTAAAAAAGTGCAGGCAAATGTCAACCTAAGGAGTTATTCAGATAAAAATCATCATTTCAAGAAGGTTTATGCTGCTTGCTGGTGGATTTCTTGTGCAGAATTGCAAATTTTATATTTTCGCTTGTGCGAGATTGTTGCTGCTCGCCGCATCTCAAAGCTCGCAATTGCGAAGTACCGCGAGACGTGATCTCGCCGTACTCGCGTTGACAAACGCTCGCTGCAAAAGTTGGCAAGCCGCGATTACGTAATCGCGCTTGCCAAATTCCCGCGGGATCCCGCAGCAAGATCCAAAATGGCGCAGCACTCGCAAAATATCGAGAAAAACAACTCGGCAAACGATGATAAACGCTGCGCTCCGCAAAATTGTATCACCAAGAAAAACACTTGCGTCCGTCCGCCATCCTAATCGACCCCTAGATTTGGTGTCTGGGTTGTGCCAAAAAAGTGGGGCAACCCTGACCCAAAATCTGGACCTCAACTAACACATTTATTTTTTTAAACCCTGCCACAAAGAAATTGGTAACAAGTATAAGCATGACAGTAGATCTGGTATGCTTAATTGGTTGCAAAGTCTACATTTTAAAATATTTGATTAGCTTAAGGCATCTGCTGTAAAGCAGCCCAGTAAAACTCAGGGGACAGTGGTAATGATGTGATAACACTGGAGTGTTACGCATTTGTTGGAAAGATCTGTATTTTGTGAAGCCCTAGATTTGTATCAAAGTAATATAAGGTTAATGTGTCTCCTGCAAAGGACATCACCTAACATGCAGATGACAGATTTTTATTTTATGTAGATAGTAAAGTGGGTTACTGCTTTTAAAACAGATCCTTTTGTTTCCTGCAGTTCATAAATCGTATTCCTTGTAATATAGCACAATGAGCTATGAAAAACATGTGACTCCTACACCTTGTAACCCTGTCTCATGTAACTCATCCTGTACATTGATTTACACTTGTATATGATTTATTGTCAATGTGTTTGTTACGTAAAGAGCTCTGACACCCTGCATTGTGTTGGGTAGCACTTTAAAAGAAATAAAATAGTGCTAATGAAATTGTTATTTGTTAAATACTGGGACAGACCAACACATCTTAAAAATCTCATACTGCATGCATGCATCTCATATATGCAGGGACTGAACAAAGGCAAAAGCTGCCTTTCTTAAGTACCTGTGAAGCTATACCAAGCTGTATACCTTTGTTTCCCCTCCATGGCATTTACATTTAAGTGTGAGGTTCCAGGCGGCCTCCAGTCAGGATATTCAAACAAAAGGAGGCCTTATGGCCCCTAAACTTCTGTTAGGATTCGAACCGTCTGGTAAGCGCTGACCTAACTTGTGCTATACACAGAGGTTCGGGCCAGGAAAGACTACAATTCCCAGCATGACTGGGATGCACGTTGTGCGTGAGTCACGCAGCGGCAGGAAACAAAGCCCTTGCCGGGGAAAGCATCACTGCCGATTATTCCTGCTGGAGAGTTTGTTCGGTTGGTAACTTTTGGAAAGGCGGTAAGACCCCTTTGATTTATCTGCTGTCTCGCAGTACCTTGGTCTTGGAAGGAGTATGCGGTACTCTGTTGTTCCCTGCTGAACGTTTGGAGAGTGGCCTGTCCAGCTCGCATCAGTGTTTCTGGATTCCTCATTTGCACAGGGGGCTCTCTCGGCTGAGCGAGCTCACTTTTCCCCGTTGGACGAGATCTGTATTCCGCCGCCTTGATGCGGGGAAACACAGAGGTATAGACAAGCTTCCCTGTTGGAGGAGACTTCGATTTCTAGTCTCTTGCGGGGAAGTTGTTTTCTTTGTATTTACAACAAGGGGCATTTTGGGCTCAGAACAGTCCCTTGGATATTCCATGGAGTACTTGGTGTCTTGGCTATCCTAGCAGTTGCTGGGAACTTATTGGACATCAGTAACTTTACCGTGGCGCAGACATCATTAAGACTAATTAACCATGTCTGCTGTTTATGTTTGATTTCTCTCCACAATCCTTTATATTTATCCTATTACAGGAGAGAGAGGCTTAAGGGTGTCATATCGGTGGGACCTTACTGACTACGGAATTAACACAGACAGTGTTTGGTATGTTCTAGAACCTAGCTCATTGTGTGAGTTAGTAGGTACAGAGTCAGTAGTTCCAATGTGTTCTTTTGTTTCCTATTACAGTTGGTAAAACACCTGGTATCACCCTATTCTCTTCCTGTGTTTGAGGCATCAGTATTTTCCTTTACAGGTAGGAGAGAGGGATAATGAATTTTCAGATCACGAGGGAGGGTCAAAGGTAGCCCTATTTTCCATAAATACTTATAGTGTGTTCCTTTTGTCTTTTGTTGTCTTTACAGGTCTCCCTCCCTGCTGTCCCCATCCTTTCCTTCCCTCGCTTGACTATCCCGGCAGTCTGTGTATTTATACTTCAGACTCTGGGGCCGTCGAGAGGTGGAGCCCATATAGCATCGGCACAATCCCGAAGATATCAAGAAAGAGGGGCCTGACAGAATAATCGGCCCACGATTTCTTTCTCTTCTTGATTGTGCTGAGATAGACAGATGGCTACTTTACAAGATGTGATGGCAGCTCTGGCGTTGGTGCAGACAGAGTTAGCAGCTTCCCGACGGGAGGTAGCTGCATCAAGATTAGAAACAGCGCAGCTACAAAACAGGGTAGATAGGATGCCGAGGAATCCCTTTGATGTGGGAGGGAACCCTCCCCCTCCCACTTCTGTAGTAGTGAAATGCCCGCACAAATACATTGGCTCCCCCTGAGAGGCTTTATGGGGATATTAAGAAAGTGCAGGTTTTTATGACCCAGGTGTTACTGCATTTTACATGCAAACCCAAGATGTTCGCCACAAACCAGGCCAGAGTGGCTTTTTTGATTTCATATTTAGGGTGCGAAGCCGCACAGTGGGCAGTCCCTGTAGTGAGACGAGACGACCCTCTGCTTTACGATTGGGATGAATTTCGTCTGGAATTTGAGAAAGCATTCGACTGTAGAGCAGAAATGTTTTCTGCTGACAGAGATCTACTGGAACTGAGACAGGGCACATCCGATCTAGTGACATACCTCTACAGTTTCCGCCGGTTGGTAGCAGAAACCGATTAGCCTGAGTCTAAACAATCTGCTGTCTTTTACCAGGGTCTCACAGACGAATTGAAGTATGTGTTGGCACAGAACGACCCCCAACCTCGCACCTGCTCCGCTCTCATTGAAGTCACCTTACGCCTTGACCATAGGATGATAGAGCGGAAAGGAAACCACAAGAAAAAAGAACGTTATGTACAGCCACATGAACGTTCCAGGCAAGGAGAGAAAACAGCTACATCAAAAGAACCCATGGATATAGGAGCAGTTAGGGCATCATTGACACTGAGCGAAAGAGATCATCGCAGAAAACAAGGTCTATGCCTTTATTGTGGCAAGAAAGGACACTACCTACGGGACTATCCGGTAAAACCTAAATACGGAAGGTTTAGAAATGGACAAGCCGCGGCTGAAATCACTGATAAAGGGGCAGAAAACTTCAAAGCTTGAAGGCAGGTGAAGGGGAACCCTCAAGCAAGAATATCATCCCTTCGATAACTCCAGTCTGTGTCCAGGAGAAGAACCACCTTTTTCTCGATATGTCTATGGTTATAGACTCCGAGGAAAAAGGTATAAGCGCAAAGGTGGATTCCGGAGCCACAGGATGCTTCATGGATTATGATGAAGCCATACGCCAAGGAGCGCTCCTTATAACCAAGAGTCAACCAGAAACCGTGTATGCAGTGGACGGAAAACAATTGGAAGCGGGACCCATCAAATACAACACCCCAAAATACGATCTTACCTATGATGGTTATCATCATGAAAGGCTGTCGTTTAACATCATCAATGCATCTCAATACGGAGTAATACTGGTTCTTCCATGGTTACAAAAACATGAACCTCTCATACATTGGACCTCCAAATCCATACAATTCACGTCCACCTATTGCCAGGAGCATTGTAACCATGATCTCTGTAGTCCATCTCGGGCGTTAGCCTCGATACTGCACGTTGCCACTGCCGCGGAAAAGGAGGTGATTTTGCCTGATGTTTACGAGGCGTATGGAGCAGTGTTCAGTGACAAGCAGGCAGACGTCCTCCTGCCACACAGAGAATACGATTGCAGGATTGACCTTCTCCCAGGAGCTGTGGTCCCAAGTGGTCGGATTTATGCCCTCACTGTACCTGAGAACGAAGTCCTACGTTCATATTTGGATAAATACCTCGCTATTGGTTATATCTGACCTTCAAGATCCCCTGCAGCATCTCCACTATTTTTCATCCCGAAGGCTAACGGTGAAAAGCGATGTTGCATCGACTACAGCGCTCTCAATACCAATTTGGTGAAGAACCAATATCCATTGCCATTGATCCCAGTTCTATTGGAGCAAGTATGAGCTGCCAAAATATACACCAAACTTGATCTTAGAGGTGCCTATCACCTTGTTCGAATACGTCATGGTGATGAATGGAAGACGGCCTTCAAGACGCGGTATGGGCTTTTCGAATACCTGGTGATGCCCTTTGGGCTTTGTAACGCCCCGGCTGCGTTTCAATTCTTCTTAAATGAAGTTTTGATGGAATATCTTGACCACTTCGTAGTGGTCTATATCGATGACATCTTGATATATTCTGCCACAAATGAAGAACATGTTGGACACGTGAGCCGGGTTCTACAGGCTTTACAAAACAACCACCTGTATTGCAAGATAACCAAGTGTGAGTTTCATGTCACGACGGTGGAGTTTTTGGGAGTGATGCTCACACCATCCGGTCAGGTTATGGCAGAACGAAAGGTCAAGGCGGTGACGGAGTGGCCTCGTCCCTGCAATGTCAAAGATATACAAAGCCTGTTGGGATTTGCCAACTTTTATAGAAGGTTTATCCAGGGATTCTCTGCTATGGTAACACCTTTAACCCGGCTCACACGAAAAAACATTCCTTTTATCTGGGACAAGGTAACACAGGAAGCTTTTGACCAGTTGAAAGACGCTTTCTCCACGGCTCTGGTTCTCACACATGCTAACCCCGAGATACCTTTCCTAGTGGAAGCTGACGCATCCGAAGTTGCCCTGGGAGCTGTCTTGTCCCAAAGACACGAAAACACGGGACACCTCCATCCGGTAGCATTCATGTCTCGGAAACTGAACCCCGCTGGGATGAATTATACAATTGCCGAGAAGGAACTCCTTACGATCAGGGATGCGTTGGTCGAATGGAGACACTGGCTTCTGGGAGCAAAGCACCAGGTGATGGTCTATACAGTACCAAAAGATCTCTGTACCCTGGACTTTGGTTAGCATACGTCTAGTAGACATGAGTACATGTTTGTCTGGAAAATATACTATTTAATTCCAGACACACCCCCTCTCTATTTATGGTTAGGTGTGTGTTCTCTAATGCCTTACTGTCCACAACAAACCACTGTTTGTCACTTAAAACAGGAGATTCCGGGCAGGGTTCAACTCGACCTATCCAATGATGTCTGCCCCACTGAGACAGTCCATCCACCCACACTTGAAAAATAAATAAATGAAAAAATGTGTGGCGGAAAGGAAGGCACCTCACGGGCGAACAACCCTCGGGGAACTTGGCAGATGTTAGCAATTCTATGCCCCTTTCTCATCATCGGTTGCCATTCCTTTTCCAAGAAGAAAACAGTGTCAAAGCAAAAGGTGCAAACAGAAAGGTGCTAAACAAGAAGCTAGAGGAATAGCTCCCTGGTGTGAAAAACAACGAAGAATGAGATCAAATCAACAGACACACCAATTGTACAACTGGGATGATGCATGGTCCTGGTTCCATTTCTATACGATTGATACTACAATCTACAGTAGGGCGGATAATTTCCTGACCAGCTGGTATGCGAGGACATGGCTGGTTGAGGTTTCCTATATAAAGATGTCCAACACTGATGCGGTGACCGAGTGGTGAACCCTGATGAATCTGCCATAAAACTTACCGGGCAGTGAAACATGTCGGTTACAGGTAGTGGTATGCGACAGTAAGCTACCAGCCTTTTTACTTCACCAGTACACACCAGAGTTAGTAATAAAGTTGTACAATTGGTGTGTCTGTTGATTTTATCTCACTCTTCGTTGTTTGTCACACCAGGGAGCTATTCCTCTAGCTTCTTGTTTAGCACCTTTCTGTTTGCACCTTTTGCTTTGACACTGTTTTCTTCTTGGAAAAGGAATGGCAACCGATGATGAGAAAGGGGCATAGAAATGGTAACATCTGCAAAGTTCCCCGAGGGTTGTACGCCCGTGAGGTACCTTCCTTTCCGCCACACATTTTTTCATTTATTTATTTTTCAAGTGTGGGTGGATGGACTGTCTCAGTGGGGCAGACATCATTGGATATGTCGAGTTGAACCCTGCCCGGAATCTCCTGTTTTAAGTGAAAAACAGTGGTTTGTTGTGGACAGTAAGGCATTAGAGAACACACACCTAACCATAAATAGAGAGGGGGTGTGTCTGGAATTAAATAGTATATTTTCCAGACAAACATGTACTCATGTCTACTAGAAGTATGCTAACCAAAGTCCAGGGTACAGGGATCTTTTGGTATTGAATTTAATTGAGTGGAGGGCGATCCCATAGGTACCCGTTTTTCCCTCTTAGCTCCCTTTTGTTATTATAGACGGTCTATACAGACCATCGTAATTTGCACTTCATGCGAGCAGCTCGCCATCTTACCCCACGGCAATTACGTTGGATGCAGTTCTTTGAGAAATTCCGATTCATCTTAACCTACCGACCAGGAGTGAATAACAAGAAAGCCGATGCTTTGACGCGCCAGGAGAATCCGACTATGCATGTTGTGACGCCTGACAGAGCCATCATCGAACCCGCCAAGGTCTTGTGTGTTACACAAACAAGGGATTTCCTACAGAGCGTAAAAACAGGGGTAAAGATGCGTGTATGGAGAACTTGGTTTAGGCATCATAAAGAATGGAAGATGAGACAAAGCATACTCATGAATGGATCACAAGTGTTAGTGCCTACTAAAACTTTACGAAGAACCGTCTTTTCCTGGTGTCACGACTCACCTTGTGCTGGTCACATGGGATATGCAAAAACGCTGGAGAAGGCGTTGAGACAATTCTGGTGGCCTTCCATCCATCCCGACCTGCGTCAATGGGTGAAAGACTGTGCAACATGTGCCCAGATGAAATCCAATCGACAGTAACCCCAAGGGTTGTTACAACCCATGCCTACTCCGGAAAACCCGTGGGAAAGGTTCTCTGTTGACTTCATAGTTGGACTCCCTAAAGATCAAGGGAAAACAGCCATAGTTGTTGTTATTCACTATCTCACCAAAATGGGTCACTTTATAGCATGCAATCAGGTTCCCACGGTGGGTCAGTTAGCACACATCCTGTTGGTGAACATAGTCCGTTTACATGGACTCCGAAGGGTTATAGTATCAGACAGAGGGGCCCAATTCACAGCACGTTTTTGGAAAACTTGGTGCACTGAATTACAGATTTCATCCACACTCTCTACTAGTTTTCACCCTCAGACGGATGGCCAGACAGAGAGGCTAAACCAGACACTCAAGCAGTTCCTACGTTGTTATGTTCACGATAACACCGATACATGGGTGGACTGGTTATGGGTGGCAGAAATTGCTTATAACAGTACACAACATTCCTTCACACTCCCTTTTTCTGTTCCTACGGGTATCATCCTAGATTCAATCCTTTGTTGCTCCAGAGTACCAACGCCAGGTTGCCAGACATTAAGGAGCGATTGTCATGTGTTCGCAAGATCCTGCTTGCCATGCGTGGTAACCTCCTACGAGCCAAAGCTAGGTACAAAATACAGGCGCATAAACACCGTAGACCTTGTCCAGTGTACAAAAAAGGGAGGTCTGGTGTGGTTGTCCACAAGGCATATAAGGTTCAAGAAACACAGTGTATTTAACCCCAGGTTCATAGGACCTTATTGTGTCATTAAGCACATAAACCCGGTGGCGGTGAGGTTGCATTTACCAACGCATTTCAGGATTCACCCTGTATTTCACGTGTCCCTCTTGAAACATTCTCACAGCCCTGTCAGGCGAGCTCCTGTGCCTATTTGGGTACAACAGGACCAGGAATATGAAGTGCAGGGGATTCTGGATTCCAAGTTGGGTTGGGGCGGCTGCACTATCTGATCTCCTGGAAGGGCTACGGCCCTGAGGAAAACTCTTGGGAACCTGCGGGGGCTGTACACGCTCTTCACTTGGTGGCTCAGTTCCACCGATTGTTTCCTGGGAAGCCTACTGTCGGTCAGCACCCCTCGTGAGGGGGGATGTACTGTTAGGATTCGAACCGTCCGGTAAAAGCTGACCTTACTTGCGCTATACATGGAGGTTCGCAGCAGGAAAGACTACAATTCCCAGCATGCCTGGGATGCACGTCGTACGTGCTATGTGAGTCATGCAGCGGCAGGAAACAAAGCCCTTGTCGGGGAAAGCATCGCTGCCGATTATTCCTGCTGGAGAGTTTTTTCAGTTGGTAACTTTTGGAAAGGCGGTAAGACCCCTTTGATTTATCTGCTGTCTCGCAGCACCTTGGTCTTGAAAGGAGTACGCGGTACTCTGTTGTTCTGTGCTGAACATTTGGGGAGTGGCCTGTCCGGCTCGCATCCGTGTTTCTGGATTCCTCATTTGCACAGGGGGCTCTCTCGGCTGAGCGAGCTCACTTTTCCACGTTGGACGAGATCGACATTCCGCCGTCTTGATGCGGGGAAACACAGAGGTATAGACAAGCTTCCCTGTTGGAGGAGACATCGATTTCTAGTCTCTTGCTGGGAAGTTGTTTTCTTTGTATTTACAACAAGGGGCATTTTGAGCTCAGAGCAGTCCCTTGTATATTCCATAGAGTACTTGGTGTCTTGGCTATCCTAGTAGTTGCTGGAAACTTATTGGACATCAGTAACTTTACCGTGGCGCAGACATCATTAAGAATAATTAACCATGTCTGCTGTTTATGTTTGATTTCTCTCCACAATCCTTTATATTTATCCTATTACAGGAGAGAGAGGCTTAAGGGTGTCATATCGGTGGGGCCTTACTGACTACAGAATTAACACAGACAGTGTTTGGTATGTTGTAGAACCTAGCTCATTGTGTGAGTTAGTAGGTACAGAGTTAGTAGTTCCAATGTGTTCTTTTCTTTCCTATTACAGTTGGTAAAACACCTGGTATCACCCTATTCTCTTCCTGTGTTTGAGGCATCAGTATTTTCCTTTACAGGTAGGAGAGAGGGATAATGAATGTTCAGATCATGAGGGAGGGTCAAAGGTAGCCCTATTGTCCATAAATATTTATAGTGTGTTCCTTGTGTCTTTTGTTGTCTTTACAGGTCTCCCTCCCTGCTGTCCCCATCCTTTCCTTCCCTCGCTTGACTATCCCGCAGTCTGTGTATTTATACTTCAGACTCTGGGGCTGTCGAGTGGTGGAGCCCATATAGCATCGGCACAATCCCGAAGATATCCGGAAGGAGGAGCCTGACAACTTCGGCCCAGCTGGAGGTGAAAAATAAGCTCCTTCGCTGCCTGTACGTTGCTTCTAGGAACTGACAGCAGACAACAAGCATGCACTGCTGAACGTGTCCGGTGCCTTACACCGGGGCATGTTCAGCATATTTCTGTGGGGCCCAACTTATTGGCAGGTGCCGTCCACCTTTGAAAATAGTGGGTGGACGCCGTTTACCTGCCTGTACCCCCAACTTGTGCCTTGTCCTGGAGAGAGAAAGCCTTCAGAAGTCCCTACAATTTTCTTCAGATTCTTCCTGGTCCAGCCTTTCAGCCGTCTGTGGTTCCTTCTCCTGGCTGAAGATCATCACATTGTCAGTGTCACACTGTGGGTCACACTCCCTAACTAGCCTACAGAGGTAAGTAAACTTAGTTATTTGTCATAATACATGTTTATTGTATTTAAAGTTAGTCAATTCAGATAACTGATAATAATTGTTGTGACTCTGCTTACCTAGAGGGTGGTCTGGCCTGAAAGTATTGGAGTGCCAGGCACCTCCTATCAAGACCAATGTTTTTCTCTTTCCTCCCTGGGTCAGTGTGTGATGGCCTATCACTCTACTTTACATCACTCTATGCCACTACACTCTATGCCACTCTGTGCCTCTGTACTCTACTCTGCACTACTGCACTCTGTGCCACTGCACTCTACACCACTCTTATCTACTCTGTACCTCTCTACTCTCCAGCACTTCACTCTACGCTACTGCACTCCACGGCACTCTAATCTGCATCACTCGACTCTATGCCACTGCACTCAATGCCACTCTACTTTGCATCATTGTCTATGCTACAGCACTCTATGCTACTGCACTCTACACTGCACCACTCTACTCTGCACTACTTCAACTTTCAACACTGTACTCTGTGCCACTGCACTGTACACGACTACTCTGCACCACTCTACTCAAAGCCACTGCATTTCATGCTACTGCACTCTACACTGCTCTACTCCACTGCACTCTACGTTCGTATACTGTGCACCACTCTACTCCACGCCAATGCACTCCGTGCTACTGAACTCTATGCCACTGAACTCTACTCTGCACCTTTCTACATTATGCCACTACATTCTACACCACTCTACTCTGCATCACTCGACTCTATACCACTGCCCTGTATGCCACTGCACTGTACACCACTGTACTCTACACCACTGCACTCTACGCCACTGCACTCAAGGCCATTGCACTCTACTCTGACCAATCTACTCTATGCCACTGCACTCTACACCACTGCAATTTATGCCACTGCACTCTAACACCACCGCACTATACGCAACTCTACTCTGCACCATTCTATGCCGCTCCTCTCTATGCCACTCTACTCTGCACCACTCTATTAAACCACTGGGTTCCACACCACTGCACTCTGCGCCACTCCACTTTACTCTTTACTGCTCTCCTCTATGCCACTCAACTCCATGTCACATCCCACTGTACGCCACTCTACTGTATCCACTCTTCACCACTCTACTCCACTCCACACAGGGCCACGCTACGCTATACACCTCTTAACTCTACCCTACTTCACTTTATGCCACTCTACTCTGCACCACTCTAATCTACACCACTAGGCTCTATACCATTGTACTCTACGCCACTTCACTCTACTCTGCAATGCTCTCCTCTATGCGTCTCAACTCCATGTCATACCCCACTGTACGCCACTCTACTGTAGCCCACTTTTCACCACTCTACGCCACGTTATACACCACTTCACTCTACCCTACTTCACTCTATGCCACTCTAGTCTGCTTCATTCCAACCCACTCTATTCCACGCCACTCCCACCACTCTATGCCTAGCCACATCATCCTACTCTACTCCACTCTGCTCCACTCTATGCCACTCCACTTTATACCGCTCTAGACTACTACACCACACTCTATGCCACTCTACTCAACTTTACTTTGCACCACTCTACTCTACACCAGTCCACTCTGCTCTATGCCACTCCAATCAGATCTGTTCCACTTTACTCTACACTACTCTACACCACTCCACTCTATATCACTCTACACTTTTCCAGTCCACTCTATGCCACTTCACTCTACATCAATCTACGCCACTCCAGGCCACTCTAATCCACTCCACTGTACGCCACTGTCCACCACTGTATGCAGTGCCACTCCACCCCACTCTAATACACTTGACGCTGCTATACAACATGGCTAAAAGACATTGGCAAAGCCAGTAGCTCTTGTGTCGGTAAGGCCTATTGGCTTTGCCAATGCTTGTTTGTTTAGCTGTCTGCACCTCCCTCAGCTTCATGACCCAAGAAACTCCCTCTCTTCCATTTCAGCTGGGGCCGCTCAACTGTTGGAATGGGGAACAGCCTTTACGACGCGGCTGTTACACCGCCGTGCCGTTACAACACGGTCTTTTCAACGCAAGTCGTTTACTATCCAACACCTTCCCTACTGTATGTAGGCTGGTGTTGGAATAGTAAATTAAAAAATTACTAAGTCCGCACCCCCTCCAACGCAAGTCGTGGTAACGACTTGCGTTGAAAAAACCGCGTTGTAACGGCACGCGTTGTAAAAGTACGCGTTGTAAAGCCGTACATCCTTGGATTTAACCATCCTGTGATGGCTCTCTTTTAACAAGCGTAGGGGAACTGTTTTTGTTAAATTATGCGCACAGATCCATCCACTTCGACTTCTGAGAATACCACATTTTTCAGTTATGTTTTCTTATTGGCACTTTATATGTTTAACCGTCTGGGGAGGCAGCGGTGCAGGAAGGGAGCAATGGCTCTAAAGCTTGCAAGAAAAACAAACCCCTACCTTCAGTTGGATGTTAAACATCCCACTCTAATTGGGATTCAGCGGTCCGAAACCTAGGGGACCTTGTGACGCTAAACCTCTGGCACTACTGATAGCCAATGTCATTCCAGTATTAAAAACGCCCCCAAGACATGGGGGGGCAGCCTTAACGGGGAGGCGGTGAGTTAAAGTGCAGCAAGGTATGCTCGTCCCCCATCCAAAGGCCTGCCGCTCCTGCTATGTTATGTTAATTACATTTAATATAGCGCACAACTCACCCTGGGGCATATCAACGCTGCCTACAGTAGCAACCAAGTATCTACAAGAAAACATGGTGAAAACATTTCAGAAGTTGGCAGGTCTGTGCCGGTGAAGTGAAATAGTCATGTTGTCATGATGTGCATTTTACTCTAGGCCAGTGCTGCTGGGTCTTCCTCTCAGACAGGGCCCGTCAGAGTACTGGATACATGCACGATTTAAAGGGTGTGCACATAAAATAAATCTGCATACAATTAATGGAAGTGGACATCATTTGTGTAGTAGCTTTCCTGAAAATGATTTAAGCTCATTATTATTCCTTGAGCATTGAAAACATTAAAAATCATCTTTACGAATGTTTCCAGTTTCAAGTCAGAAAATGACTTGTTGCCCACATTAGTCCTCCCGTGCCCTCTCCATTCCTATACCGCCACTCCTTCCTCTTTCATGCACTGAAGACGCTGACTTTCATTCCCTCCACCTCCAGTTGCTCACTGTGGTCAGCAGATGGCGCGCACGCTCATAGTCGCTGTGTCAGATGTGCCAGACACGGATGTGTGCTGGAGTTTGCTGACAATGCATGCCTGCCTGCCATCTGTTCTCTTCTGCAGCTGGTTTTGTGAAGTGGCATCTTGAGGCCCTCTGTGTTCACCCTTCTACTCCCCGTCAATAGAAGAAAGAAACCCGACTGCCTGGAGGCAGCTGGCGTGGCATGGAGACCTGGGGAAGGCGTTAAAGTGTGGCGAAGGCGGGATCTCGGCTGCTCCACCCCGCATACCCGGCCACACAGACGCAGGTGACCCACTTCCAAAGCATGCACTGCAGCCTGCTTGTTATGATCGGGGACAGCATACGCATTTCCATTATTTCCACTGAAATCGATACAGACATTTAACTTTCGAAGAGCTCCCCAGATAATGAAACTTAAACTATGACTCTCAAGGCACCCTCGTTTGGAGTTGCAGGGGTGCAGCAAGCCTCATCAACACCCCACAGCCAAGAAGCTGGTCAGGCATGAATATTTTTAAGTTTACGCTTTAAAACTATTACTTTTAATAAATGCCCTTCAATGCAGTGATATAATCTGAAGTACTAAGGGGAAACACACCTGCATGCGAAAGACATGCGCTTTTTTTTTAAAGCGACTTGATAATATTTTTAAATAATGTTTGTGGCATGATTTACTGGCCAAGTATTTTCATGTCTTGGCTCGTGCACAGGCTTTTAGAGCCAATCTCTTTTAAAAGCCAAGCCTGACATTCGGCTCAGTCCTGGCTCGACTCTACCTACTTGTTCATTGGCTTGCCCATTTCTACCCAGACTGCAGCTACAGTGACTTGATGGATCTGTTGCTACAGACCGATCCGACTGATAGTGCCAGGCCAAATACTGACTATTTTAATTAATTTATTAGAGGAATGTCTCACTCCATACACACCCACAGAAGCTACGTCCACGCTCCCACCCAGTTACACATTGCTATCTTCGAGAACGAATGTATTAGTCAGATGGAAATGGAATCAAAAGTAGAAAGTGCAATATGTTTAGGCAGCTCTTGTACAACAAGAAACGACAGCAGCATATTTAAAGAGTGTACATTTACAATTGATATTTGAGTATGTAAACCTATGCAGAGAAGAGCAGAAAATATCCATGTGGGAAAGAAAAGTGCAGGGTATTTAATCAGTAGGTATTTGTCAAGATTAATATTTCTTCAAAGAGGAAGCGCAAGGCAAAATACCTGAAATATGTAGCAATAATTTCAGAGAATTCCACCATTTTACATCAGGGGAATCCATTTTATATCACAGGAAGATGCAGAGATTTTGATTTGCTCATTTAATATGCCTGCTCATATCAGCTTTAACACCTGACATGGGGTTGCCCTAAACACTGACTGATTGGAAACCTATGTAGAGTGTATCAAATGTTAAAGCATTGAGTCTTTGATCTAGAGGTCCTGAGTGGAAGAGGTTGGTTTTCCTTAATTGACAACCTGTCTTGTCACAGATTTCACGTTATTCCATATCAGGTTTGAGTAGTTCACACAGTCCTGGTTTTTCTCTGTATTCTGGTTTTTCAGTCCTGGGTTTATGCAGTGGAATAAAATCCAAAAGTAGCATCAGAATACAATGTTAAATACCAGACTCCACAGACCTGGCAGGTGGAAGCCTGAGACCTGTGAAAACATGTTCTGAGAATTGTGAGAGTAGTAATTAGAAATAAGTCAATTAAGCTAAGAGTTTGGGGCGAAACTGACAAGAGCTGAAACAACAACCAACTCAGCAGCACTCTTCACTCCTGCATGCTTCCATGATAAGGCGCTTGATGAGCAGCCACCTCGGAGAAGGCCATGGTCTGGGACATGTCAAGCCCAGGTCTGATCTTTGTCACTGTACAAGATGTAAGCTTCAGTCTTAAGGTTTTACAGTCTGAGTTACCTGACCTTTTGTCACTGTTTAATATACAGCCTCCCTCCACGACAGCTGCCTCTATGACCACAAACGAGATGA
The DNA here is from genome assembly GCF_964263255.1 of Lissotriton vulgaris. Lineage (NCBI taxonomy): Eukaryota > Metazoa > Chordata > Amphibia > Caudata > Salamandridae > Lissotriton > Lissotriton vulgaris. The sequence goes on along the minus strand of NC_141687.1, from coordinate 338,120,329 downwards.
AGGGCGTCTTGGTTGTTAGTGTGTGGATTCAAGCTAGCCTGGCTGAAGAACTGTGACATACCCTGAAACCGGTCACAGGATGCTTGTTTCCGGTCCAGGTAGGACCTGGCCTGGCAGTTCGGTCTGACTTGTTCCCATGGGGCACAGGGTCTAGACTGATTTGCATATGTCTGAGTTCAAACTGAGGTGGCGTCGTGGGCAAAAGTATGATGGATTTAACCCAGATCTGGGTAGAATGTTTGCATTGTCAGCATTCCGTCCATCATTTCTTTGCTGTAACACAAGTCATTAAAAGCTAGTCACAAATGTAGGAGAGAAAAGTAATTCTTTTAAAATTCTTAAGAGGGGGTAGAGCTGATAGCATGAGGTATAGAATTCCAAATTTTTGGAGCACTCCCAGAGAATGATTGCCTCTGAGTTTTGGACTGTTTGAAGTAGGGGTTTCAAATAGGAAAGACTGCGGAACTGGAACTTTGTATGCTAGATCAACATAGAGTAACCTTTCAGTTTGATCTTATTTACTCACCCCAATTCCATGCAATTTGGGGATTCCCTGGTAAACGCAACATAATCTGACCATCGATTGGTGGGCCCGAACTATGGGCCTCATTAGGATGGCGGACGGACCTGCGTCCGTCCGCCACCCCCGAGGTGAAGGGACCATCCGCAGGGGCAGCGGCGGTCCCTCCGGTGCAATTAGGATGTGGCCGCCACCCTGGCAGTCACATCCTGTATCTTTAACCTTGCGACGGGTGCTGCTTGAAGCAGCACCCGCCGCAAGGTTAAAAATGCATGTTTAACATTTACATGCACAAAGCGGCAGGCACCGCGCGGTGCCTGCCGCTTTGTGCATGTAAATGTTGGGGGGTACCAAAGGTACCCCACATCTACACCCCCCACCCCCGACACCCTGGGGGCACGCAACGGGCCCCCAATCACCAAAGACCACATGCTTTTCCACGGCGGAAAAGCTGCTGTGGAAAAGCATGTGACGATGCACATCCTGATTTGGATGACGGTGTCTTGCAGACACCGCCACCAAATGGCCCTCCAAAACCCGCGGATCAGCGGCGGACGGACCTGCCGTCTGCCGCTGGCCCCACCACAATCCCACCCCCATGCTAGTCTGGCGGTGGGTGTATTCTGTGGCCACGGCGGTGAATCCGCATCCTCCGGGCCGGCGGTGGCTTCCGCCGGCCCGGAGGATTCCGATTCACTGCCATCCTAATGAGGCCCTTAGTCTTTCTCGTCCGAAAATTGTATTCTCCATTGCAAGAACTTGTAACTCAAAAAGATATAGCCTTACTTACAGATTCCAAAGAACCTGCTTTACCTGCCTGCTATCAAGATATGGCGGAGGTATTTGATAAGGAAAAACCCCCTAGACTGCTGCCACACTGACCTTACGGCTGTCGTATAGATCTGGTCAATGGAGCACAAATTCTGTGTTGTCGGATTTATGCTTTAACTGAAAAAGAGAATATTTATCTTAGGGAATATTTGTATGAAATGCTCAGAATAGGGTATCTCCGTCTTTCCCGTTCACCTGCTGTCGGGCTTTCCAATTCCAAGATCCAAGATACACAGGAGCAAATATACCGCCTCTTCGCTCCTTTAGGGTATAGCCACCTCCACTGAAGGTTCACTGGGAGTGAAGAGTCCGGAAAGGACCACCTGGGCGTTTTCCACGAAGGAAAGGGTTGAAAGACGGGTAAGCCTGCAGATGTACAAAGGAACAGAAGAAAGAATGGTTATTAGGTGATGAATGCTCATGCATTACCTCCTCGTCAGCCCTCCCCGTCCCAGTCCTTACTAATGAGCATAACTCCTCCCACCAGAAACTCCCAAGCAACTAAAAACCCATCCCTTCCCTCCAGGCCACACCCACACCCTAAGGCATATAATCAAGTGACCCGCCCATCCACATCCTGTTTTTTTTTTTTGCGGAATTCATTTCCTGGCAACTTCGTCGTGGGGGTACTGGACCGGTGCCTCCTTTCGGGTGAGTGTGAAACGGCCTGCTGGGCGGCCGTTTGTTCCCCTGTTGTACCTGTTTTTTGTCATGTACTTTTGAGTCCCTGCTTTAGCGGGACTGTGGGGTTGGGGGGCCTTGACTGCCTGGTGTGGGGTGGTGTCTCCCTGCTGCGGCCTCCCCTCTTCCGGGTATGTTCCCTGCCCTAGCGGGTGCACCCGGGGAGGGAGGGGAGGTGTGTTGGGCGCGGCTAGCTTCTCTGCTCGCCTGTGGCGTGGCGGTTTGGCTCCTCCTTGGAGGTGTGTTTGGGGGCTCGGTGCTCGTCTCGGGCCCGTGTTTCCCTTTTTTGTTTTTGTTACCTGGGAGGCAGAACACGATGCTTCTGCAAAGATCGAAATGGTTGCGCACGGTGAATTGTATGAAGCGGCCGTGAGCACAGACTCTGCAATATCCCTGCGGGGAAACGCTTTGATCATTTAAATGGACGGGGCTCTGTCTACCGGGGCTTCGTGGTCTCTGGCCGCGGGTCGCTCCCTGCCCCTTTTTAGGGGGCGTTGCTTTGGTTCACACAGTGGGCCGTGGTTGCAATACTGTGCCTGTATGCTTCCTTTGGAATGTCCGGAAGTTCGTGTTCCCGTGTTTTTTTGGAGGCAGGTTACTTTGCAAGTGGATGCTGCTCTCTCTTTTGGTCCTGTTTTGGGCTGCCTGTTCTTTCTAGGTTGCGTTCCGTTTGTCCTTAAGTTTGGGGGCGCCCTGGTGTTCTGAATATATTGGGCTGCGCCTCGTGACACATGCATGGGGCTGGTACTTTTGGGGGTCGGGACTCTGTGTGCTGGGGCTGCGTGTCTTTGGTTCCTCCCCTGGCCTCTTTCTCCTGCCGTGGGTCGCTCTCTGCCCCTTTTTTGGGGGCATTGCTTTTGTTTGGGCGGTGACCCGTGGTGGTAGCGCGACTTGTCTTCCTGCTGGGGCCTCCCCTCTTCCGGGTTGGTTCCCTGCCCTGGCGAGTTCACCTAGGGTGGGAGGGGAGGTGTGTTGTGCACGGCTGGCTTCTCTGCTCGCCAGTGGCATGGCGGTCTGGCCTCCTTTCGGGTAAGTGTGTGTCGGTCTGCTTGGCGGCAGTTTTTTTATTCCCCTTGGATACCTGTTGTTTCGGGTACATTTGAGTTAATGCTTTCGCGGGACCATGGGGTTTGGGGGAGTCCGGGACTCCCTCTTTCTGTCTTGTTTGGACTGGCCTGCTGGCCTGTGGGGGTGTGGCATTCCCTGTTTGGCCCTTGTGGATCTTGCATTGCTTAGTCTGGGCGCTGCTTTCTCTGTTCTGTGCCCCGGTTAGGGATGAGTGGTTTTGGCATGTATGGGCTCTGCTGTCACGGGGAGGTGGTGGTCGCTGGGTCTTCCGCTGCTCCTTCCTTTGGGCATGGTCAGGTTGCTTCTGCCACGTGGATCCTGTCTTGGATTGGTTGGGCCCGGGGGGCGAGCCTTCGTGGATTTCTGCTCCGTGTTCGGGTCGCTTTTTGGTTCCATAGGCCCTGGGTGGGTGGACAGTCTGTAGACTTTTTCACCTTTCGCCTGTTGTTGGGGCTTATGGGCCTCCCCTTTCCTCGATCTCTGTGTATACTGTGCAGGAGGGAGTGTGGGGGATGTTTGGAGGACATGCATTTCCCCGGTTTCTGGACGATTGGGGTTTCCTTTACGGTGGTTCGCTGGAGTATCCTGGCTGTGTTGCGAGTGGATCCCGGTGGCTGGTGTGGCAGCTCGGTGCCTGGTGGTGTCCGTGGTTGCGGTTCCTTCTTCTCCTGTGGTCATGCGGGATGGTGGACCTTGAAGCTGGCTTTTGCTACCTCTGGTTTTGCGGTCCGGGCTGCGTCTTGCCCTGGCTTTTGGGTTCGGTCGCTTCGTGTGACTGTCCGTTTTTTCTGTGCTGGTTTGCTGGTTGTGGGTCCCTCTGACTCTTTTTCCGTGTTGGGACTGCAGTTGCATTTCTGGGCAGACTTTTTCCTTTGAAACCCTTGGTGCGGTGGCGACTGTGGCTGGGTCCTCTGTGTCTGCTCGCTGGGTTTTGCCTTGGAGGACGGTACTGCTTGGGGGACTCCCATACTGGTGCTTCCCTTCGCGGGCTCTTAACTGTTTTGGGATCCGTGGGATTGTGGGCCTGCTTTTGGGCGGCGTTTCATTCTAGTTTGGTGGCCCTGCCATTTGGTGGTATGGAATGGGGCCGGGGTATCCCTTCCTTCTTCTTGTCCCAGGGTCTACGGAGTGCTTCCTCTTCTTCTTGTCCCTCCTTGTTGGGCTGGGCTACTGGCTGTGTTCTGTGCTGCCCCTTTTCCCATTTCTCAGGCGCTGTGTCGGGCTCTTTGCTCAGGGCTCGGGTCTCGTTTCTGAGGGGGCGGTGTTGTGGGTGCAAGTGTTTCGGCAGGGTCGGGGGGTGTACTCGCTCCTGATTCTGTTCCGGGGCCCTTCTGGGGTCTACCGTCCGGTGCTGGTTATGGCAGCTGCACGCTTGTGTCTCCCTCGTCGATCCTTCAGGTTCTCCGGGACGCATTCTTCTTATGCCGGTTCCCGCGGCTTCATTGCCTACTAGGGGGTTCCGGGTGTTCCCTGCCTTGTTCGGTAGGTTGATTCTTCCTCTTCTTTCGGCCCTTTCGCTGGGTGTTTGCTGACTCCTGCGTCAGTTTGGGGTTTCTTTACTTGAAGTCTTCCTTTCTTTGCATCACTCAGGTGCTGCTGTTCGTTGGGTGGTTTCGGCACCTCGGTTGGTGGGGTTTTCCTGACGTTGCCCCGCAGACTACGGTGGTGGTTGGGGGCTCGGTCTTCCTCTACTCCCCGGCGGCTCCATTTTCGGCGGCTGTTTCCTGCTGCTGTGTGGTTTGTTCCTTGGGCCCGTTGGCTCTTGTTCCCCCTGGCGTGTCTTGCACTGGGCCTCTTGCGGGGCTCTCCATTTGGGTCCTGAGTGGGGTTGGTTCTCTGACCTGGGCTCTAGTGCTCTGTGGGGTGTTTTGTGCCTCTGCTGTCGCAGGCTTCCGCTGGACTGTGGGTTCATTTCCTGCCTCTGCTTTCTTAGTGTCCCATGGGGGTTTTGTGCCTACGGCCTTGCCGGCCTGGGTGCACCTGATCTTGTTTAATGGATCTGGGGTTCTGCAGTTTCTGGCCTGGTTGGTGCCTGGTTGGGAGGTCGCCTGGGTATGCCAGGTGCTGTTGAGTTCATGTGGTGCTTTCATTTGGACCGGGGTGCTGTTGCTGCTCTTGTGCCTCTGGTGGCGCTGGCTCGCTCTGGTCTGGGGTTGAATCCTGAATGCCTGTGCTTTCAGTCTGTCCCATGGTCGGTTCGGTTGGCCTGGCCTCTTTCTGCCTTGGTTCCTCCTGAGGTTCGTGGTGGTCTAGTCGGACTGGGTGATGGTGGTGTGTTTGGTCGTCCGCCTTTGTTGTGCTGGGATGGCTTCACTTGACGGTTCGGCCGGGAGGGGGGGGGCGTTTTCTTCCTTGTGGCCCCTTGGACTTTTTGTCTACCGGGGGGTTTTTCTTCCCGGGGCGGCTCTCCTGCGTGGGGTGTTTCCCTCCCTGTCCGAGTTATGCCTCTTGCTGTCCTGGTTCAGGGTCCCGTGGTTGGGCCTGTTTTGCTTCTCCGGGGATTGCCTTGGGTTGAGGTTGTTCTCTGGTTTGGTCAGGCGCTGTCTGCGGGGTGGTTGCCCTGTCCTTCTGTTGTACGGGGGCCTGCTGTGTGCTTTTCCCCCATTTGCGCTGGTTCCGTGGGTCCTGCTGCGGGTTGGACTGGGTCGGGCCTCGTTTGTCCTGGTGGCTCCGGTTTGGTCTGGGTGGCCTTGGCTCCCTCTGTTGTGGTTGGCGGTGGGGCCTTGCAGGTGTTTGCCGGTGGTCCCTTATTTTTTCCCCTCTGTCTCGAGGTGTCTGGTCCACTTGCGGGTTGGCTGTGGTGTCTGGCCCTCCTGGCTTTGGGGTGTTCTGGCTGAGTTTTTTTCTCAGTTCGGGAGCCCTTCGCCTCTCCTGTCCTGTGCCTGTCATGGGGTTTTCTTTCCTGGATTGCTGTCCGACACAGGGTGTGTCTGCATTGGATTCCGGGGCTTGTCTTGGGTTTCCGGGTGGTTGGCTTCGACTTGGGTCGGACTGTATCCTCCCTGCGGGCTCTGTGGGCGGATGGTTGGCCTTTCGGGGTTCAGGCGTTGGGCTGGTGCGCCCCTTGGTGTCCGGGTGGTTGTGGGGTTGTTTCCTCCTGGCACCGTTCTTTCGTTCCTTTGCTCCTTGTTGGAGTTTCTGGTTCTGCCTGTTTTCTGTCCTGTTCCTCTTACTGGGGTTTGGGTGCTGCTGCTCTGTTTGGCGGTTGTGCAGGCTCTGGCAGTGTGCCTCCTTCCTGCTGTGCCTTTTTTTATGGGGTGGTGTTCCCTTTTTGTTGCCTTTCGGCTGGCTGGTCATGTTCTGGGGCCTTCTGTGGCTGCTCTCCGTCAGCGGCTGTGTTGGCTGTGCGGCCTGCTGTTGGGCTTGTGGTGTGTTGACGCCTGGGTCGGTTCGAGGTTCCTCACCTCTGGGGTGGCTGCTCATTGGGCTTGCTTCCGGGATGGGGCTCCCTGGCCGTGTTCGGTGTGAATGCGGCTGGGTGTTCTCCTCGTGCTTTTATGTCCTGTGGTCGTTGAGTGATGTGTGGGACTGTGTCTCCTGGGTTTGGGAACGCTGGCTTGCGTTCTGCTCGGGTGGTGTGACTTTCTGCTTGTGCGGCTTGAGTCTGTTTTTCTGCTATGTGAAGCCGATTCTTGCTTTGGTATCTGCTCATTAGTAAGGACTGGGACGGCTGACGAGGAGGTAATGACCGGTTACTCACCGGTAATATTCATTACTCCGAGTCGTAGCCCTCCCCGTCGCAGTCCTGGTTCCCATCCCTCCCTCCCTGTTCGGCTTCTTGTGCTTGGTGGTACAGGATGTGGATGGGCGGGTCACTTGATTATATGCCTTAGGGTGTGGGTGTGGCCTGGAGGGAAGGGATGGGTTTTTAGTTTCTTGGGAGTTTCTGGTGGGAGGAGCTATGCTCATTAGTAAGGACTGGGACGGGGAGGGCTACGACTCGGAGTAATGAATATTACCGGTGAGTAACCGGTCAATATATAGCAAACACAGGTCAGGAATTCGCATTGTATGCCAGCCCCTACTTACATGCACATTGCTACTGAAAAACCTGGATAGGTCTCTCCAAGGTAAAGGAAATGGAGGCAGTGTTCCTTAATGGCATCCAGGTAAAGAAAACCAAATAAATCAGGCAGCCTGATGTGTATCCAGAAGTAATGAAAGTCCTCAGACGAGTGGGCGTCTGAACAAACAGTCTTCACGAGAAGCAAAAGGTTGAAAGAGTTGAGGATTAAAAAAAAAAGGCCAGTTATAAACAGCGACTTACACGTGCTGTGATTTAGAGCGTTATAGCAGAGGAAGGTCTCAGAATACACACGCGCTCAGAATTAACCTGAAAACTTGTCCGAGCAGCTTGTCATCGTACCTCAGAGTTTCTCAACAGTGTCCCAGCGCTCAGAAGCGCAACAAATAAACACAAAAACAAAAAAAGGTTGAAATAATGGCGCAACTTGCACCTAAAGCTTCAAAACAACAAAAAAAAAAGGAAACGCCTCGTGTCCGAGGCGTCGACCTTGCCTCAAAAGATCAAACTGCTAAACAGCACGTATTGGCGCTCAGGACAAGAAATGAAGCAGCGGAAGGTAGGGAGTTTAATCCAAGTCAAGGAAGGTTTAGAAAAAGGGGAAAATCCGAATCAGACTTCTCTAGATTCTACGCAAGACAGAGCTCCTCTGTAGCAGACTTCAGAAGGAATCCTAAACTCGAACCAGCAAACAGGGGCGTGGTCCCATCCAGAAAGGAAAGCCAAGCACCTGATACAGGGATCAGACAGCCTGTATGCTGTTACAGGTCAGCTGACCTCCACTAATGCAGTATGAGAAGGCATACAAGGTGATCTCTGTCACAGTGCATTATCGGACTAGTAGTTCCTTGAAGGGTATTTAGGCAGGGAAAGGGTGCAGGAGACCTGACGGCTAACAGTTATCCCCCCTAACAGCCTATTTACAGGTCTAGGTTTAGAGGGGTGTAATGCATGGAATATTCTCACTAGTACTGGGGCGTGAATAATCTCAGCTGGCTCCCATGTTCTATCTTCTGGAGCATATCCCACCCAATCTACAAGATATTGTAACTTTCCTTGGTGTGTCTTTATGAATCAACAATACTTCTAACCTCGCGCTCTAGTTATCCGTCAATTGTAATGGGAGGGGGCGGAGGTTCAGAATAGGAAGGAGAGATAAAAGGTTTGAGTAAGGATGTGTGAAAGACAGAATGTATACGCATGTCTGATGGCAACTCCAATTTCATAGCTACGGGGTTAACTACCAGTACGATAGGGTAAGGATCCACGTATCGAGGTTGTAGTTTACATGGTCCAGGCAATTTGAGATTTTTTGTGGAGAGCCATACCCGATCTCCCACTGTGTAAACAGATGCAGGCTGTATGTCAGAGTATTTCTTCATCTGTTGTTTGGTTTCAAGTAGCACTAGTTTGGCCTGGTCCCATATAGATGCACGTAGTTTGTGGTGTTCGGTGACTGCTGGCACATCTAGCATATCTGTCGGGAGGTGCAAGGGAAGGAATTTAGGATGACAGCCTGTAACAAAGTAAAAAGGAGAAATCTTGGAAGCGGAGTGCGTAGAATTGTTATATGCGAACTCTGCTGCTGGAAGGCCTCGAACCCAGTCACTGGTAATAGTGCTAAGAAGACACCGGAGAAACTGCTCAAGGATTTGGTTTGTTCTCTCTGTCTGTCCATCCGTTTGGTGATGGAAAGAAGAAGAGAGTCTGTGATCGATGTGGAGTACAGTGCATAGTCCTTGCCAAAATTTAGATACGAACTGAGGATCTCTATCTGAGACTATCACAGACGGTAAACCATGCAATTTCACTATGTTTTCTATGAATATCTCAGCAAGGTCTTTGGCTCTGGGAAGCTTCTTGAGGGGAATGAAATGTGCCATCTTGGACAACAGATCCACTACTACTAATATAACCGTAAACCCTTTGCTCACAGGTAAATCTGTGATAAAATCCGTGCTGATACAGGACCAAGGGCAATCAGGGACAGGTAAAGGCTGTAAAAGCCCAGCAGGGGCACAATGCAGCGGTTTCTGTCGAGCACATGTAAAACAGGCTTTGACAAAGGCAGAAATGTCCTGGGACATTCCTTTCCACCACAACCATCTCTGACAGGTTTGCAAGGTCTTTTCCCCACCAGGGTGTGCGGCCATGGGTAAGTTACGACACCATTTCATAATAAGTTGCCTTGTGTCTTTGAAGGGAGAAACACATGATTTTTGTGGGCGAACAAGCCTTTTACAATTTTTTTTAAAGGATCTGCTAACCTTTTTTCTCGATCCAGTGTAACACATTCTTGCTCCAATTGCAAGAAAAAAAGAGTCTAAATTAACCTTTTGATGCTCACCCAATGCTATGATTTTATGTTCTGGTATGATGGGTACAGGGGTCTTTTCTATGTACTTGTGGTCTTTTCCTAATCGTGATAGGGCATCTGCTTTTCCTTGCTTATTTTCCAGACGAAAGGTATTAACAAAATCGTATTCACAGAAAAAGGAGACCCACCTCATTTGTCTAGAAGTAAGGGCTCTGGCAGACCGGAAAAACTGAAGGTTCCTATGGTCAGAATAAATAGTTATGGTGTGAGGAGATCCTAACAGATTGTGTCACCACTCTTGGAACGCCAACTTTATAGTCAAGAGTTCTCTTTCCCCTATAGTATAATTCTGTTCTGCTTGTGACAGGGTTTTCGAAAAATAGGCTACGGGATGGAGAACGCCACATTTTACATCTCTCTGTGATAATACTCCCCCGCTGCGCACTGAGAGGCATCAGCTTCCACAAAATAAGGCTGTGTCTCATCTGCATGTCGTATGATGGGGGCCGATGTAAATCTGTTCTTCAGAGCACGGAAAGCGGTCTCAGCAGCATTATCCCAGTCAAAAGTTACACCCTTTTTTAGTAACCTGGTTATTGGAGCCACTAATTCAGAGAAATGATGTATGAATCTTCTATAAAAAATTAGCAAATCCTAAAAAGGATTGCACTTCTCTGACTGTTTTAGGACTGGCCCAGTTGATGATGGCCGATACTTTGATTGGATCCAAGTGAACCCCCTCAGGAGATATGACAACACCTAAGAAGTCCACCCTCTGAGAATGGAAAAGAAACTTATCTAGTTTGGCGAACAAATGATTTTCTTGAAGTCTTTGTAGGATTTACCTTACATGCTCCACATGCTCTTGTTCATTTTGAGAATAAATCAGAATGTCGTCAATGTAGACGATAACAAATATGTCGAGGTATTCTCGGAGTGTCTCATTTACAAAAAATTGAAATGCCGCAGGGGCGTTGCACAAGCCGAAGGGTATTACGCAGTATTCAAATAGCCCGTACTTAGTGCGGAAGGCCGTCTTCCACTCATCTCCTTCTCTGGCTCGGATCAGATGGTAAGCCCCCCTCAAATCCATTTTAGTGAAGATTTTGGCTAAATATTGAACGAAAAATTATCTTGGACAAGAATATCGATAGTCAGGTAAGTAATATCGATTACAAAAATATCGAAGTGTTTAATATCATTTACAAAAATATAGTTGATAAAATTATCGATTTATTATTCATTCATTCATAAAATCTTTATTTCAGCTGTTTTGCCATAAAAGAGTACAATACGAAAAAAAAACAATATTCATGGATGATAATTCAATTCATTGATAAATGCACATTTAAATGATTAAAAACCTACATACTCTAAAAGTGCATGAACAGTAAAACACCCCTTGTCTACAAATAATTTATTATCATTCTTTAGCAATTATAAGCCTACGCTTTTGCCACATGAATACCAGGAACTGAGAAACAGCAAATACAATATGTCTGGCTGTATCAGTTTTTATGACTCTAAAAGCATACATACACTGTACAAAGCCAAGGTTCTTGCATAAAGGTACAAGCCAGTACTTCCTGGACTTACTATAAGCTGGGCAAAAGAAGAGATCGTGAAGTTCATTTTCTGTGTCACAGCTACACCCAGGACAGTTTCTCGCTCCAGAAGCGGACCATTTACTAGTAAATGCTCTTATGGGCAGAGTACCATATCTCCATTGTATATAAGGTTTTCTAGCTACAATAGGGTAGATATCATCCATGAAATGCTCCATAAAGTAAGATGCTTTGATCATTAAAAAAGAATTGGTTAAGGTGCCATAATGTGGATTGGACGAAGCAGCAGTTAGGCTGTTATCAACAAAAATCCTGGTAAGGGACTTGCGTGAGACCTTTTTGCAACTCCTCTTGGGATCATACCATAAAGCAGACAATCCCAACCTTACCAATTCATTCTTTATGTACATGATCCAGGGGATTCTACCTGTGCTGTGATGGATTAATATTTCCTTGAGTTCCTGTCTATAATTTTGCAGCTCGTGCGTTGTCCAGAGCCTACGCCAAAACCTGAGGGGTTTGAGCGCCAGTTCGTCTTCAATGGGTCTCAGCCCCAAGTCAAGCCTCAAGGGGAGGAGCGGAGTGCTAGGTGGGAGGGCCAGAAGCTGTCTTATAAATTTATTCTCGCCTGAGTTTTGTATATCTCCATAGGTGGACTGACGGGTTTAAGTGTAGATTGATTGGACAGTTTGAGAATACTGAAGGACTGGGTTATTCTAAGACCCAGCGGTGCCAGGGGACAACACCTGAAACCTTCGTGGGTAACCTGTTCCGGCGTACAAATGACAGAGACACGGGACACTTCCTTCGGCGTCAAAGATTCGAGGTTTATTACTGCAGGGAACACAGAAGTCACAAGAAGTACAACACGTGTAAGTTCTGGGAGACTGCTTCAAATTGCTACTGTGGGTCGCTCCTTTTATACACATTTCTCTCATAGATTAACATGATACACAAAGGTTTACAACTTGGTTCCCATAATAAACGCCAGAAGGGGTTGCCCTTCATGTATTCAGGGCCCGGAACATAAGTACGGAAACATTTGGTGGTTCCCAACTGTAAAAACCCATCTTCCCACCATTAGTACATTCCAATTGGCAGTAAACAGATCGAAGGAAGAACAAAAACAGGTGCAGAGGAAGGCAGAAACAGTGGGGAGATCGGAAAGGGTGTAAAAGGGGTGGTATCGGGAAACACGAGTTGCAAGCATCAAAGGGACGCGCCTAATGAGATGCACGGCTAAGACAATAGACCGGCACGGCAAGATGAGCCTCGTGCGGGGCCATCTGCCTTACAGTATCATCCCCCTCATCATAAAGACACTTTCAAAGGAAACGTATCTTCCGCAAGAGTCTTGGGAATCCCAGGGTCGCGAAGCGGACAGCGTCCGTTCGCTGGCTACTTGAGGGCAAGAGACAAAATGGATGCCGTATCTAAGATGGAACCCGTGGGCTCGGATGTAGAAACCCACGAAACAACCGAACGGTTTAGGTTAGCACAGCGAAACTGCGTACACCCACTAAACTCGTCATTCGCGGTTCATAGATACCAGACTCAACCATATTCGTGCGAGTCAAAAACACCACTTACGATCGTCACGGAACCTCAGACGCTCCTTTTGCCCTCATGTAGGCAAGCACTAGTCAGAATCATATTCGATATTCATCAGACCATCTAGATGTTGCTGCAGCATAATTCTATCCATCTGAGCTCCTTTGGTAACAGGCGGCTGTCTTATACACGTCGTAGCACAGAGGCCACATAAGGCAGGACCACACTGCACACAAAGGCAACACGTGAACAGAAACACCGCAACAACTCCGATGATCATCAGAATCTCCCAACCCCAAGTCGACATTAGGCCCCAAAACCACCCAAGTAGCCTCCAATCCCCTACGTCCACGTGTATGGACTCAGAGATTTTATGCAACTTTGAGATGGCTTGATAGACAGTCGGAGCGTTATCTGGAATGAAAATACAGCAGCTCGAATGGATCACCTTACATACTCCACCTCGATCTGCTAAAACAACGTCTAAAACCATACGGTTTTGTAGCGTCATGAGCCTATCCGCCTGAAGTTCTGCGGTGATATTACCAAGGGCACTGGCAGTGATATTAGCTGTCGATTCCACTACTCGAGTCAACTGTCTCAGGTTCCTACTGTTGACCATAGGCCCCCAAAACGGAAAGAAACCCTTGAAAAAGTCTCCTGCCTCTTGACCGGCAGTGTCCTCTTCGCTAATCACGCCTCTCACAACTCTAGTCTTGTGATAGTCTGCATCTACGGTGAATGTCGGAGGCAACAAATTTGCGATATAACATGTGCCCGCAAAGTCGGAGGGCAACCACGTATACGCACGATCATGACAGACAAAGTACGTACCCTTGGCAGTCAGAAACACAGGGGACGAGAGCATCGGCAAGACATACGTCTCGGAGCAAGCACTCTCCCCAAGATATGCTCTCGATCTTCGGCCACGACCTTTTAGACAAAAATTACCAAGGTGGGGTACGATCCATATCGGAGACGAGCTTCTAAGCTGTCTTTCACCCACGAGCGCACTATACTCAGCCTCACTCAGGTCCCTATAGGCTCGCACCTCTTCCTCTGGGATGAGCGACGGCTCATAGATATCCCTATCTAAATCAGCGATCGCTATAGCCAAAGGTTTGTGATACGGACCAGGACCAAAGTGGGAAGGACGTGGCTCTCGATTGGGGTAGGAATCTAGTGCGCTTCGAAACATCGTTTGGAATGCTCGAGCTGAACCCTGGGAACTATAAGGAAGGACCAGATATGGAATTCCCTTATCCGTGGTATGTGGCATTAACCCACACACCCAGCAATTAGTAGTATTAACGACTAACTGATGCTGATGTAGAAGATGAATAAAGGAATTATTTCTGAATTCTGCACGTCTAGCCTGCTCGTGTTGAGGTAAGATGTGAAAGGAATGAGGGGACACAGTGGTGGTAAAATTAGGTTCAGAAGTAGGAGTAGGTATGGCAGAAGGTAGGAAGTACTGTATCATATAATACACCCCACCCGCCAATAGTGAGGAAACAATTAAAAACAGAAGGAACACCTGAAACATAAAACATTTGGTACGGGTAATTTGTTGCAGTTTGAATCTTTGCGCCTGAGCTTTTTCCAAGTCCACAAGTTTTGAAAACGCCATCCCCTAAAACCGTCCGCAACGTTTCTTGACGCACTTCGTTCTGTGTAGCAGTAGTCAATCCCTAGGAGTTCCCAGGAACCGACGGTCTTTGACCTAGTGTCAAGACCTACTAACCAGAAGGAAGTACACGCGCGGCCCTACGGTACACCTGGATGGAAGGTATCTTAATTTCACAAATATGCACAAAGTCTTTCAGCTGTGGAAGCAAAAACACAGATGTGGGAAAAAACTCAATATTTACAAAAATACAAGTGTCTAGACTGATCGTGGCAATGGGGTAACGTAGATGTCGAGGAACAAAAGCAATTTTATTTGTCCTTGGTGTTAGATCGCAAAAAGTATTGGCTCTTTCCAGGACGTGTCTGTTCGTCGAACAATGGGTCCGATGAAGGGACAGAGTTCTGTTGATCAGTCAATTGTTCAGATCTTGAGCTTTGCGATGACAAATGTTCAACAAGGTCGTTCTGCTGCACTGAGGATTCTCCGACAGGTTCGGCGTCGCTAAAGGGTACGAAGGTCTGCAGTCTTTCTGTTTCAGATGAAGCAATGCCTTTCCTCACCCACGAGTCCGCCGGTAAAGGTATAGGTACCTTTTTGGTGTGGGTGGCATGCACCCAGTTCTTCCGGCCTTCCAAACGGACAGCAGTTCTCGTGGCAAGGAGGACCTGGAAGGGTCCAGTAAAACGAGGCTCGAGGTTTCTTTTTCTTCCAAAGTTCCTCGTCACCACCCAGTCTCTGGGCTGGAGCTGGTGGCCTGGACCCTCCGTCTGCGTCGGCAGTGCTTCAAAGACCTGTTGATGAATTAACCTCAGTTTAGCAGTCAGATCATGCAGATAATCGATCAACATTGGGTACTCAAGATCAGAAAACACACTTGGTCTAGGGACCCCCCAAACATTTGCAGGACGGCCGAACACTATTTCATAGGGACTGAGCCCTACTCGGGAGTGTACAGTCGCCCTTGTTGACAACAGAGCTAGAGGCAAAGCGTCAGGCCACAAAAGACCAGTCGAAGTCTGAATCTTCGCTAGTTTGAGTTTAAGGGTGCCATTATACCCTTCAACCAAACCTGCTGACTGGGGATGATTGGCGCTATGGAATTTTTGAGTAATTCCAAGGCCCTTACACACACTCTTCATCACACTCCCTACAAACTCACTTCCGTTATCAGACCATACAATTCGTGGCATTCCATACCGAGGAAAATGTTCCTTCAGTAGGATTTTCGCAGTGGACATAGCAGTGTTGTCTTTAAGAGGGTAGGCTTCAATCCATCGGGAGAATGCGCAAACCACGACTAAAACGTATTTCAGGTTATTGCATCGCTCCATATGGATGAAGTCTAGCTGGATCACTTCAAACGGACATGAAGGGGGAGCAAAATGGCCAGGAGGTGTAGGGGTTCCCTTACCAGGATTGTAGATCATACATATCATGCAATTCTTCACCAATCTCTCAGCACACTTCGTGATACCATCATTCTTCCACACAGGGGACAACAACTTACAAATACCTTTCACGCTAATATGTGCTAACCCATGTGCCATCGTCACAACAGCTAATACATACGCATCTGGCAACATCCACCTCTTGTGCTCTGACAAATCAATCCAACAACCATTCGCATCCAACTTTCCCGTACTCTCTTTCCATTTCGTCCTCGGTGGCCTCATTCTGTATCGTTTTCACACTCTCGATGGTATCCACGCACATACTAGTCTCTGTAGGCCACCTAACTGAACTCGTCACATACATTCTAGTGCTAAGGTTCCGGGCAGTCTCCTTAGCAGTCTCATCCGCAAACGCATTACCACGACCAACATCATCTGTCACCTTACGATGCGCACTACATTTAACAATCGCCACCTGCTTAGGTAACGTAAGTGCATCCAAAAGATCATTCACAAGCTGTCCATGTTGAATCTTAGTGCCATGCGATGTCATAAAACCTCTCTCTCTCCACAATCGTCCAAAGCTATGGGCAACACCAAAAGCGTATTGGCTATCGGTAAACACATTCACCCGTTTCCCTTTCGACAACACACACGCTCTAGTCAAAGCGATCAGTTCTGCAGCTTGAGCAGAGTTCTGATTCAATCTCGCAGCTTCCACGACAGTATTCAAAGTTACCACAGCATACGCAGTCGTGACATCACCATTTGGCAATTTAAAACATGAACCATCCACATACAAAATCCCATTAGGATCTTCCAAAGGAGTGTTTTTAAGGTCCACACGACCTTTTGTTTCCTCCTCAGTCCGCAAGTAGCAGTCATGAGGGGTTACTTCATCTGATTCCATGCTAATGGGTAACAAAGTCGCCGGGTTCAGGACATTACAACGTTTTATCTGAATATGACTTGCCAAGAGCGTCAACTCGTACCCAGACAACCTTGCACTCGTCAAATGCTGAGTTTTCGTACGATTTAAGAGAGTGTCAACTGCGTGCGGAACCATCACCGTAAGCATATTACCCATGACCAATCCTGCTGATTGTCGGATGGACACTGCAGCTGCCGCTGTTGCTCTCAAACAACTCGGCAATGCTCTAGCTACTGGGTCCAAGGTCGAGGAGAAATATGCACATGGACGCTGCTTACCACCAAAAGGTTGCGTCAGCACACTCAACGCACAACCTTCTCTCTCGTGCACGTATAGTGTAAACGGCTTACTGTAGTCAGGGGTGCCTAACACAGGAGCCGAACACAACGCGTCACGCAATTCAGAAAAACTTTTCTGACATTCTTCCGTCCATGGTAAAGGAGTTGGAACATCCTTACACGTAAGAGCCACCAATGGTTTCGCTAACAGTGAAAAATTTGGGATCCACTGTCTGCAGTATGACGTGACGCCCAAAAAGGCACGCACATCTCTCTGAGTTGTTGGCACAGTCATTCGGGCAATCGCTGCAATTCTCTCTGGGGTCAACCTTCTTCCCTCCTTTGACAATAAGTGACCTAGATAGGTTACTTCTTGACAACAATATTGAAGTTTAGAAGGAGACACCTTGTGATGCAAGTCACAGAGATGTTGCAACAACGATACCGTGGCAATTTTGCAAATATCCTGAGTATCTGCAGCCACCAATAAGTCGTCAACATATTGGATCAAGGCTGCACCAGCCGGCAACACAAACGCATCTAGTTGGCCCTTCAAGGCTTGACTGTATATCGATGGACTTTCACAGTAGCCCTGAGGAGCACACTTAAACCGGAAGCTGCGACCACCAAGAGAGAAACCGAAAAGGTCTCTGCTTTCTTCAGCAATCGGGATGCTGAAGAACGCATTCTTCAGATCGATCACTGAAAACCAAGATGCCGAGGCTGGAATCAGAGTCAGTAGCGCCGTGATGTCAGGCACAACAGGGAACTGAGGAATCACAATTTTATTTACCTCCCGTAAATCGATAACAAAACGATAAACAGGCGGTTTCGAAGGATCAGTACGTTTCAGAATGGGCAACACAGGACTGTTGCACACATTTCCCCGAGTCTCCTCGATAACATCTTTCTTAATCAAATCGTAGATGATGGCTAACAGTGCTCGTTCACCATCAAGGGAGATACAATATTGGGGAATACGTGGCAAACGCACATTAGATTTCAAATGAACAACATAAGGGGAGATGTCAAGCAGGCCCACGTCATTGGGACCTGTTGCCCACAAAGATGCAGGAAGAGAACTCAATTCCGGTGGAAGCTTATCGAGAGACAAGTACATTGGAGAGATAACTCTCTCACCCAAAGTAAGCTTCACTCCCGCAGGAGAACAATACAAAGTCGCATACAAACGTTTTAGCAAATCCAGGCCCAAGAGATTTTCACCACACCCAGTGGTCAAAATCAACGGAGCTTTGAGCTCACGCGGCCCAATTGTAAGAGGCAAAGGGCGCGAAACCGGGTTGCTAACAGGGGCGCCAGAGAATCCAACGGAAACATTTGTTAAGCCAGACAAAGGTGCGCCAGGGAGTTTCGAATGCATTATGGAACTTTTCGCTGCACCAGTGTCCAACAGAAAAGGCTCAACTACGCCCGAGGTGGCAACTGCGACGTAAGGCCCTCTCTGATCAACCGGAACTGATACCACTCCCTCTCCTTGTCTATGGCTGTCCTAGTAATTACCGTCGTCAGTATCGTGATCGACGTAATAATCATCTACATTGTACTGAGCAGATCGCCCTTGCGACGATCCACGCTGATCAAAACAATTATTGGAGTCAGAAGTGTTAGTAGAACGATCGTTCTGAGCACCGCGACCTCTACCACGTGATGTCTGTTGAGAACCACCACGACCTCCTCTAGACGAATTACCACTATTACGCTCATTGAGGACTGGACAATCTAATTTCAAATGACCCTCCTGTCTACAATAGGCACACTGATTGTATCCTAACGACGATCTCTGTGAAGAGAAATCATTACGTGATTGTGACCTATTTGACTGAGACTGCGATCGATTACGTTGTTGCGAGTCATTCTGATTCGAACGCGGAGGGTACGCCTGTTGCAACAACACTTTAGTTTTGAGCTCTTTCGTTTTCTTGTCAGCACGATCGTTCTCCTCTTTCTCCCTATTCTCATAATATTGAGCCGTAGCCAATATTTGAGCAGAAGTAGAAACAGCCCACGCACTTTCAGAATTTCGTAATTTGTTGCTTAAGTCAGGCAGTAAATTTGAAACAAATTTGTCCACAAACAACCTTTGACCACCTTCGGTACCCATGTCTTGACCACTGTGGTCAATGAAAGCCTCCTCAAATCTCGTAAAGAAATCAGAGACGCTCTCATCCTTCTTTTGTTTGCAAGCGGACAGTTTGTCCCAATTTACCTTCATGGCTGGCATAAGCGTTTTCATTAGGGTAATGATCCTCTGAGGGAGATCGGTAATGAGCTGTTCAGGTTTAGCCCCACCAATTTGTCGTGTGTCTGCCGCGATAAGAGCAGCCCAATCACCACCTAATTCTGCCGCATGGTTTTCTTGACGAATCTTTGTCCATACCGGTTGCGGCACAACATTGCCAAACAGCATATCGATATCGGCAAGATTCATTATCGTAGCGTCTACGAGCTGCGATAATTCTTTATAATACCCAGCAGGATTTTTGCGAGGGTCAGGCAAAGATTGCTTCACCTGGAGAACTTCCGATCGTTTCCACGGGAGATGTATCCACACTCTCTGGAAATGTGGCAGAATTGGCGGAGCAGCGTTAGCGTCACCTGGCATCCACACTGGAGGAACCTCGCGCATAGGATATTGACCAGGTGCTCCTAGCGGTCCTTCAATATCTTCTACAAACAATGCTCGAGGCATTATAGAAGGACGAAAAGATAACAACTGCTCAACAGCGCGTCGAACATTAGAATCGACTATCATTCCGCTCGAAAACTGGAGCTGCAGATTAGTCAAAGCGGTCAACACATCGTCCGATGCATCGGCCGATATTTGATCACGCAAAACTTTGCACATTTCTTCGAAAACGTATCTTTGTGTCGGTATATTGAATTGACAAAAAGTATCAAGTACCCCACGTGGAGGATTTCTAAGAGGGTATTTCATCCAAGCCATCGCCATATTATATAATGCAGCACGTTCCCTATTACCGGGAAGCTGACTACGTCTTTGGGGACCGTCCGAACCAGCGGACTCAAGAATAGGTCCAAGAGAATTGAAAAAGTTAGCAGCAACAGAGGGGGTGCGACGTCGGGTAGATGGAGAAGTATAACAGAGGGTATTAACAAGAGAAGAATCAGAAACAGACGAAACAGCAGGAGTAAGTAGAACAGGAGCAGCAGCGGGAGCAGGAGTATGAGGAAGTACAAGCGGTGGAGCAGTAGGAATAGAAGTAGGCAGAGGAGCAGGAACAGTCGGAAGAACGGGTACAGGTTGAGGAACAGGTTGAGGGACAGGTACAGGTACAGGGGGGACCACAGGAACTGCGGTACCCTGGGCGTACGGAGGTGGTGATTTCAGAAGATAGGACAGTAAAGGGTCCTCAACTGATTCCTCTTTCTTATCCGACTCCATTGGCAAAGCGGGGTAACATTTATCTATAGACATACGCTGAAGCCTATCAAAAACTTCCTTTTCCTTTTCCTCCTTATCTCGCTGAAACTGTTCTGCTTTCTTTACTATGGCAGCGACTCCATCTCTCTGATTACGTTTTGTCTGTCTGATTTCTTTCTGTTTGGCTTCTTTGCGCCACAACCGAAAGGCATCAAACATGGCCGGCCTTGATTTTTTCTTAAACAATTTAGCCTCGAGGTTATCTAAAATCGGGGTCTCAAAACTACCATGGGGTGGCCAACTAAGGACACCGTCCTTTCTAGTGTAACGAATCCAATATTCATTAAAGGTAATCGGACCTAGTCCGTGCTTGCTGTAGAGCTCATATGTTGGAGTTCCAACCGGAGGTATCGGACACGAGTCCTCCAATCGGGAATCCGTACCACAACGACTAAAACAACTGAACAAAGTACTACGGCCAGGCATCTTGCACACTAGCTGAGTTTCACAAACTTCAAGGGTTACGGGATTTCCCAAGTCCCAGCAAAGAGCAAAAACCCTCGGTTTTTGGCGTCTGCAGGCGTCAAATATCACAACAAAGAACCAAGTACTAAGAACCACAAATGCAATGGAACCATGCAACAACTAAGTAACCACAACTAAGGACTCTGGGAGCGACCCACAAATACTTAACTCAAAGATCGATGGCGTCACCAGGAAGGCCCGTCAATCGTCTCGCTGTACCAAGGTCTACGCCAGGCGCCAAAACAGGTCTACAGTCAGGGCAGCAGTCCGTCGCAGCCGTCAGGAGGCGGGATCTTCGCGGGAAAAGTCATCGGGCCACTTATTTCGACAACAGGATCGATGAAGCGGGGTGCACCTTCCCTCGGAGATTTCACACGAAGTTCCTCACGATCGTCGGGCTTGTACCGGTACCACTGATGCAGCCCCACGTTGGGCGCCAACTGAAGGACTGGGTTATTCTAAGACCCAGCGGTGCCAGGGGACAACACCTGAAACCTTCGTGGGTAACCTGTTCCGGCGTACAAATGACAGAGACACGGGACACTTCCTTCGGCGTCAAAGATTCGAGGTTTATTACTGCAGGGAACACAGAAGTCACAAGAAGTACAACACGTGTAAGTTCTGGGAGACTGCTTCAAATTGCTACTGTGGGTCGCTCCTTTTATACACATTTCTCTCATAGATTAACATGATACACAAAGGTTTACAACTTGGTTCCCATAATAAACGCCAGAAGGGGTTGCCCTTCATGTATTCAGGGCCCGGAACATAAGTACGGAAACATTTGGTGGTTCCCAACTGTAAAAACCCATCTTCCCACCATTAGTACATTCCAATTGGCAGTAAACAGATCGAAGGAAGAACAAAAACAGGTGCAGAGGAAGGCAGAAACAGTGGGGAGATCGGAAAGGGTGTAAAAGGGGTGGTATCGGGAAACACGAGTTGCAAGCATCAAAGGGACGCGCCTAATGAGATGCACGGCTAAGACAATAGACCGGCACGGCAAGATGAGCCTCGTGCGGGGCCATCTGCCTTACAGTATCATCCCCCTCATCATAAAGACACTTTCAAAGGAAACGTATCTTCCGCAAGAGTCTTGGGAATCCCAGGGTCGCGAAGCAGACAGCGTCCGTTCGCTGGCTACTTGAGGGCAAGAGACAAAATGGATGCCGTATCTAAGATGGAACCCGTGGGCTCGGATGTAGAAACCCACGAAACAACCGAACGGTTTAGGTTAGCACAGCGAAACTGCGTACACCCACTAAACTCGTCATTCGCGGTTCATAGATACCAGACTCGACCATATTCGTGCGAGTCAAAAACACCACTTACGATCGTCACGGAACCTCAATACCCCCCCATAAGCTGTGCCAATTTCATTTGTGACTTTATTTGCTGGGGGCCCCATGACAGGTTCTCATTAATGGTTACCCCCAGATATTCAAAAGTCGACACCCTTTCTAGTCGAACTGGACATAGGCTTGGATTTGGACGGGTAGTTGCAGCGGGGTTGATCATAAATTTCGTTTTTCCAGCATTTATCTCCAAACCCCGTTCTCTGCAAAATTCCTCAAAGCCATCCAATATGCGTTGTATCTTCATGGGAGACTTAGACAGCAGCAGGGTGTCGTCGGCGAACATGATCGCCGGCACCCTGCTGCCTGCCAACTTTGGGGCGTCATTGTGGAGTACTCCATCCAGATGGGCGATTACCCCGTTGACATAGAGGCCAAACAGGGTAGGTGCCAATACACACCCCTGCCTTACCCCCCTGTCAACGGGGAATCTAGATGACAGCGCCCCATTCTTCCCACATCTGACCTGCGCAAAGTTCTCCTCATGTAGCCTCATCAGGATGGTTAAAAGTTGGGGCGGAATACCCAGCTCGAGGAGCACGAGCCACAATTTCCCTCGAGGGACTAAGTTGAAAGCAGAGCGGAGGTCCACAAACACCATGTAGAGGCTGCCACCCTCTATCTTCAATGTTTTCCAGAATAGTAGTGCAAGGCGGAAGATTTAGTCCATGGTGGAGGTGTTCCTCTTGAACCCCGTTTGGTACGGGCTAAGAATTGTGTGCTCCTCGATCCAGTACTGAAGGCGATCTAAAATAAGCTGCGCAAAAATTTTTTGTGGGACATCGATCAGGCTGATGGGTCTATAGTTGGCTGGGAGCAGAGGGGAGCCCTTCTTATATATAGGGACAATTTCTGCTCCCAGCCAAGTACAGGGAACAGCCATGCCCCTCAGGACTGCATTAAAGAGTATTTGTAGATATTGGCCCCAAATCTACGGCTCATGTCTGAAGTGGTCTCCCGGAAGTTTGTCTAACCCCGCGGCTTTTCTTACAGCCAGTTTACCAATTGCATTGCAAACTTCCTCTGTGGTAAACTCTAGCTCATGAGACTGGGGTAGGGGAGCTGTGGGTACCACAATGCTTCCCGAACCTTGCTCTTTAGAATATAGCACCTGGAAATGGTCTTCCCAGACCCTGGCATCTATATTTGGTTCGATGGCCGATTTCGGTTCCCCGCAACCAGTATTTACTATTGACCAAAATCTCCGTACATCCCTTATATTGAGGGCGGCGGATAGGTTTGTCCACTTCTCGTGGTCCCACTCTTGCTTTGCATATTTCATTACCCTTTTGTACTGTTGTCTCCTTTTTCGAACAAGGGGTTTATTGTTTCCAAGCTTTATGGCCTGGTTTAGCTAGGTCTTGGCCTTTCTACAGGCTCCATTATACCACGAGGACACAGGAGCCCTATTCCTCCTGTTAGCCACCTGGGGATTGAATACCTCCCCTAGATTGGATATTAGATCCATATTAAGAGCCAGGATTTTGTCGTTATAATCAGGAAGCCGAGGCTGGGTATTTAAGGCAGCAACCTCTAAAAATAGGGGAACAATTCGTTTGTAAACATCGCAGAGTTCTTCTGGGTTTGCCACTATTTTTAACCACCTTACCCTGCGTCTATCATTCGAAAGGATAATCCTATCCCCTAGATCCTCAGGATGTCGTCAATGTAGACGATAACAAATATGTCGAGGTATTCTCGGAGTGTCTCATTTACAAAAAATTGAAATGCCGCAGGGGCGTTGCACGAGCCGAAGGGTATTACGCAGTATTCAAATAGCCCGAACTTAGTGCGGAAGGCCGTCTTCCACTCATCTCCTTCTCTGACTCGGATCAGATGGTAAGCCCCCCTCAAATCCAGTTTAGTGAAGATTTTGGCTAAATATTGAACGAAAAATTATCTTGGACAAGAATATCGATAGTCAGGTAAGTAATATCGATTACAAAAATATCGAAGTGTTTAATATCATTTACAAAAATATAGTTGATAAAAATATCGATTTATTATTCATTCATTCATAAAATCTTTATTTCAGCTGTTTTGCCATAAAAGAGTACAATACGAAAAAAAAACCAATATTCATGGATGATAATTCAATTAATTGATAAATGCACATTTAAATGATTAAAAACCTATATACTCTAAAAGTGCATGAACAGTAAAACAGCCCTTGTCTACAAATAATTTAATATCATTCTTTAGCAATTATAAGCCTACGCTTGTGCCACATGACTACCAGGAACTGAGAAACAGCAAATACGATATGTCTGGCTGTATCAGTTTTTATGACTCTAAAAGCATACATACACTGTACAAAGCCAAGGTTCTTGCATAAAGGTACAAGCCAGTACTTCCTGGACTTACTATAAGCTGGGCAAAAGAAGAGATCGTGAAGTTCATTTTCTGTGTCACAGCTACACCCAGGACAGTTTCTCGCTCCAGAAGCGGACCATTTACTAGTAAATGCTCTTATGGGCAGAGTACCGTATCTCCATTGTATATAAGGTTTTCTAGCTACAATAGGGTAGATATCATCCATGAAATGCTCCATAAAGTAAGATGCTTTGATCATTAAAAAAGAATTGGTTAAGGTGCCATAATGTGGATTGGACGAAGCCGCAGTTAGGCTGTTATCAACAAAAATCCTGGTAAGGGACTTGCGTGAGACCTTTTTGCAACTCCTCTTGGGATCATACCATAAAGCAGACAATCCCAACCTTACCAATTCATTCTTTATGTACATGATCCAGGGGATTCTACCTGTGCTGTGATGGATTAATATTTCCTTGAGTTCCTGTCTATAATTTTGCAGCTCGTGCGTTGTCCAGAGCCTACGCCAAAACCTGAGGGGTTTGAGCGCCAGTTCGTCTTCAATGGGTCTCAGCCCCAAGTCAAGCCTCAAGGGGAGGAGCGGAGTGCTAGGTGGGAGGGCCAGAAGCTGTCTTATAAATTTATTCTCGCCTGAGTTTTGTATATGTCCATAGGTGGACTGACGGGTTTAAGTGTAGATTGATTGGACAGTTTGAGAATACCCCCCCACAAGCTGTGCCAATTTCATTTGTGACTTTATTTGCTGGGGGCCCCATGACAGGTTCTCATTAATGGTTACCCCCAGATATTCAAAAGCCGACAACCTTTCTAGTCGAACTGGACATAGGCTTGGATTTGGACGGGTAGTTGCAGGGGGGTTGATCATAAATTTCGTTTTTCCAGCATTTATCTCCAAACCCCGTCCTCTGCAAAATTCCTCAAAGCCATCCAATATGCGTTGTATCTTCATGGGAGACTTAGACAGCAGCAGGGTGTCGTCGGCGAACATGATCGCCGGCACCCTGCTGCCTGCCAACTTTGGGGCTTCATTGTGGAGTACTCCATCCAGATGGGCGATTACCCTGTTGACATAGAGGCAAAACAGGGTAGGTGCCAATACACACCCCTGCCTTACCCCCCTGTCAACGGGGAATCTAGATGACAGCGCCCCATTCTTCCCACATCTGACCTGCGCAAAGTTCTCCTCATGTAGCCTCATCAGGATGGTTAAAAGCTGGGGCGGAATACCCAGCTCGAGGAGCACGAGCCACAATTTCCCTCGAGGGACTAATTTGAAAGCAGAGCGGAGGTCCACAAACACCATGTAGAGGCTGCCACCCTCTATCTTCAATGTTTTCCAGAATAGTAGTGCAAGGCGGAAGATTTAGTCCATGGTGGAGGTGTTCCTCCTGAACCCCGCTTGGTACGGGCTAAGAATTGTGTGCTCCTCGATCCAGTACTGAAGGCGATCTAAAATAAGCTGCGCAAAATTTTTTTGTGGGACATCGATCAGGCTGATGGGTCTATAGTTGGCTGGGAGCAGAGGGGAGCCCTTCTTAAATATAGGGACAATTTCTGCTTCCAGCCAAGTACAGGGAACAGCCATGCCCCTCAGGACTGCATTAAAGAGTATTTGTAGATATTGGCCCCAAATCTACGGCTCATATCTGAAGTGGTCTCCCGGAAGTTTGTCTAACCCCGCGGCTTTTCTTACAGCCAGTTTACCAATTGCATTGCAAACTTCCTCTGTGGTAAACTCTAGCTCATGAGACTGGGGTAGGGGAGCTGTGGGTACCACAATGCTTCCCGAACCTTGCTCTTTAGAATATAGCACCTGGAAATGGTCTTCCCAGACCTGGGCATCTATATTTGGTTCGATGGCCGATTTCGGTTCCCCGCAACCAGTATTTACTATTGACCAAAATCTCCGTACATCCCTTATATTGAGGGCGGCAGATAGGTTTGTCCACTTCTCGTGGTCCCACTCTTGCTTTGCATATTTCATTACGCTTTTGTACTGTTGTCTCCTTTTTCGAACAAGGGGTTTATTGTTTCCAAGCTTTATGGCCTGTACTAGCTAGGTCTTGGCCTTTCTACAGGCTCCATTATACCACGAGGACACAGGAGCCCTATTCCTCCTGTTAGCCACCTGGGGATTGAATACCTCCCCTAGATTGGATACTAGATCCATATTAAGAGCCAGGATTTTGTCGTTATAATCAGGAAGCCGAGGCTGGGTATTTAAGGCAGCAACCTCTAAAAATAGGGGAACAATTCGTTTGTAAACATCTCAGAGTTCTTCTGGGTTTGCCACTATTTTTAACCACCTTACCCTGCGTCTATCATTCGAAAGGATAATCCTATCCCCTAGATCCTCAGGATGTCGTCAATGTAGACGATAACAAATATGTCGAGGTATTCTCGGAGTGTCTCATTTACAAAAAATTGAAATGCCGCAGGGGCGTTGCACAACCCGAAGGGTATTACGCAGTATTCAAATAGCCCGAACTTAGTGCGGAAGGCCGTCTTCCACTCATCTCCTTCTCTGACTCGGATCAGATGGTAAGCCCCCCTCAAATCCAGTTTAGTGAAGATTTTGGCTAAATATTGAACGAAAAATTATCTTGGACAAGAACATCGATAGTCAGGTAAGTAATATCGATTACAAAAATATCGAAGTGTTTAATATCATTTACAAAAATATAGTTGATAAAAATATCGATTTATTATTCATTCATTCATAAAATCTTTATTTCAGCTGTTTTGCCATAAAAGCCTGTACTAGCTACACAGGAGCCCTTTTCCTCCTGTTAGGAAAGGATAATCCTATCCCCTAGATCCTCCGAATTTGCCATACCAGGCTCACCAGGGCCAGGTAAGACCATCTCCAGAGTTAGAGCATTATGGTCGCTCTCGGATCTTGTTTTTACCTTAAAATCTATGACCTTGGACCACAGCCGAGTCTCGACCATGATATAGTCGAGACGTGACTCATGTCCAATTTTATTAAAAGTGCACCTAGCTGGAGTATCAGAGGGCGTGCAACCATTACATGCCCTTATAGAGTGATTTAAAGTTAGCGCCGTAATTTGGATTGCTAGAGGAGACCATGGCCTCGGTGGTGGGGACTGGGCTGCTGGTATAGGCCAGTGATCATCCTCCGCCATAAGGTGGCCTTCATTCATCCCCGGTAGAGGCTGGTATTGGCAATTAAGGTCACCCCCCACCAGAAGGTGAGTATCACTAGAAAGGGTGTGCAAGAAATTTGACAGCTCCTCAATAGTATTTGAATCGCTAGCTGCACTTACAGGTCGCGAGTAGACATTAACAAGGGCAAGCTTAAAAGCATTGGACCACTCCAGAACTACGCACTGGACATCATCGGAGTGAGTGGTCAGAGTTTCCACAGTACAGCCCAAGTGCAATCCAACCCAGGTGGTGAGGCCTCCTGACGGACGCCCCTTCCCCCCCCCCAACGGGCCGGTTCATGAAAAGCGGCATAGCCTACTCGGAGTTGTACCTCACGAGCCCAGGTCTCTTGAAAGAGGCAAATATAATTCTTGTCCACAAAGGATCCCCACTCTGGGAAAGCTATTTTGTTGGGTAGGCCTGCAACATTCCATGATAGTATAACTACAGAGCCTGGTTTACCATCTTTGGTGCTGTTGTCGCTACTTCCCATAGGGCCTCCTTCACTCAAGCTTGTCAACAAGGGGTCCAATACACAGCCAGACACAGTTCTGCCTGGTGACTGATCGCCGCTACCTATAGCAGTGCCTGGAGTAGGCGGATGAGAATCTGGAAAGTCTTGGATTGACTAGCTACTAGCTACCTCAATAGTTCTGTCATAAGGTGCATTACTCGTTGGGGGGCGTGGCTTGAGCGCTGATGGTGGAGGTCGCCTGAGCGCTCGGCTCCGCGATCGAGCCGCCATTAATCCTGATCCCCGGAAGACACGGGCACCCCGACCCCCAGATCGTTGAGTGCAGTGAGTGCTGAGCCGGGGGGCGACTTTGGAGCCCTGTAGCCAGGCCCGATCGAGGTGAACGAGAGCCCACGAGGCGAGCGGCGCGGAGCTCAAGATGGCGCCCGCTCCATCTCCGTGGTCCTGAAGCGGCCCGGGGACCCAGGGGGACCGGCGACTCCGGCGACACCTTCTTCTTCCTTCCCCTTATGGAGGAACGAAGCTAATGCCGACTGCCTGAGCGAATGGAGACGCCTGTGAACTTTCCAAACGGTGTCCATTGAGACCGCCGCTCGGCCGGGCCCTGAACACGCCACGAAGTCGCGGAGAGAAGGGGGAGCTGCTCGACACCTTGTCCTACTCGAGACGACACCGACCTCCGCCATCTCGATCCTTGGCATCAACAGCGTGTGGGTCCACTTGAACCACACTGGAAGAGTCCTGACCCAGTCCGAATACTGGGGGGCAGAGAGAGTGGTTGGATGGGGATCGGCCTAGCCACTGCATCCACGTAGGCCGAACCTGGTGGTCGGTAAGGCCTGCAATTGGTGACGAAGGTGACGGTGACTCGAGGGTATCGAAGACCCCGGCTGTGCGCTACTGCCTGATAGTGACCCTTCTCCCCCCCTTCCGCCCTTTTGCTTCCAGGAGGAGTGCTGCCTGCCTTCGCCCGGCCCATTGCCACTGTGGCCTGACAGGGGGGACGGTTCGTTCGGTGCCCGCGCCACATGGCATCAACGACGGATGCCATTGCTGCCTGATCCCGGCGACCTCGCTGAGCCGGCGGAGACCCACTAACTGAACTCCTATACTCTCTGCGGTTGGATGAACCCGCTTGGGCGAGCACCCAATTCTGTGCGCCTGGCTTACGGGCAGTCGTGTTATCTCCTGCCGCCACACCGGAAACTGGTTTGCGGTCCGCATCGGCACGGGCCTTTCGACGGGAGTCGAAGGAATTCCGATTGATCCTCCCTTGACTGGGCGACCACCAGGTCCACCGCTGGCGACCGCGGCCACCATGGTAAAGCCGAAGAGTACTAAAGGTGGCACTCAGGCCGCCTCGGACGTGGAGGCGCCTGATAAAGAAGATCGATTGGACCTGGAGATGTCGGGGAGTCCGCACCTCCAGCAACAACTCGACAGGATCCTGGCGGCGATAACTGATACGCGGTCGGCCCTCCAACAAGACATTGCCCAGGTCGCGACGAGCCTGTGCTTGCTCAGGGAGGACCACGGTAAGCTCTCGGACAGAGTCAATGAAGTAGAGAGCTCAGTTGAAATCCTAGAACCTGCGCAAAAAACTTTAGCCGCCACCATGAAGGACGCTCTGACCCGCATAGATGCTCTGGAGAGAAGAGCAGAGGACGTAGAAGGGCGCAATAGAAGGAACAACATCCGTGTGGTGGGCCTGCCGGAAAAAATCAAAGGTGGTGACATGGTGGCCTACTTAGAGGACTGGCTCAGGACGGTGGTGGCACCTGAGGGGCTCTCCTCCTTTTACACCCTAGAACGGGCGCACAGGGTGCCGTCTAGCCCCCCGCAACCAGGCCGACCCCCACGTCCGGTGGTGGCGCGGTTGCTACATTTCCGCAACAGAGATTTGCTTCTCAATGCCGCCAGACTAAATGGACCGTACCAGGTGGCAAAC
Source organism: Lissotriton vulgaris (assembly GCF_964263255.1). NCBI lineage: Eukaryota > Metazoa > Chordata > Amphibia > Caudata > Salamandridae > Lissotriton > Lissotriton vulgaris. Next base: position 338,090,337 of record NC_141687.1, on the reverse strand, counting down.
AGTAGGGTGAACATTTTTCCGGATTACACTTATGAGACCCAGCGGAAGCGAGCCTCCTTCTTAGCGATCAAACATGAACTGAGAAGCGAGAGCATCCAGTATTCTTTGCTGTTTCCGGCAAGACTCCGCATCATCCTGGATGGCACGACCAAATTCTTCAATACCCCGGATGAAGCGTGTAGCTGCTTGAACTGTACAGAGCTGGCAAGGATGGACCTGGGTCCTCCTTCTCGACTACCTTGGAGGTAGGCCTACAACGGAGGTCTAAGAGGATCCGGAATCGCCGAGGCAGACTTGGCCGACCCTCTACAATGGAGACTACAGCGGAACGGCGGGGGGTGTTGGAGATGGTATCCAGCATGTCAGGCTCCCAAGGTGGACCCTTAATTGAAGACACGGCGCCTGGAGGAGGTGGGGGCCACGCGGACACGGAGGACTCCGAGACTGATAGTGTGAACCTCCCTGTGATAACCGCAGAGACAGCAGAGGGCCTGCTCGATGGCCAAGGGTGATCTCGGGTGAGCTGGATTCAACGGAGGGGGAGGCGGTGGGGGGGGGTTGAGTCTTTGCGGGGACTGTTGGGTAACTGGATGTGGGGTGGGTTGGAGTCAAGCCCATTTTCAGCCCTGATAACTCAGGGCTCGATCGCACTTCGGTAGCTGTGAGGTGCGGAGACCCCCTATCGACGCTCAACCCCCACTTTGCCCTTAAGGCACACCTGCGGTGGCTACCGTCAGGATAGTTTTTGATTTCTTTGTGGGTACAGTTTGGATGGGAAGTAGATGGTACTATTTGGGACCTGTTCTGGGGAGGGTGGGGGGGGGCGTGCTCGGGGGTTGATTTGTTGTTGTTGGGGTTGAGGTACGCCATCGATGCGGGGCAATCACTGTGTTTACTTGTACTTGAGCACTACTGGGAGAGACTTGGAGAGATACCATGGGACAATGGATGACCTATCCACTTTGAAATGCATTACCTGGAATGTGCGCGGGCTGCATTCCATGTCCAGGCGTCATAAGGTCCACGCTTACCTGGTGCGTAGAGGGGTACAGATTGCGCTTTTACAAGAGACACACCTTACGAAGGCGGAGGGACTAGCATTGCAGCGCAGGTGGAGAGGACAGTTATACAACACCACATACTCAGCTTATGCTAGGGGCGCGTTGATCTGGGTGCGGGCCGGGGTTCCCCTGCAGGTAACTAAACACACTGTGGATCCGGAGGTGAGGTTTGTGGCCATAGCTGGTAAACTAGGGGAAAGGATCTGAACATATGCAGCATTTATGCGCCTAACGTGGACCAGCTGGCCTTTTTTGTGGCGCTGTCGAGCTCTCTGGCCCACTACCTATCAGGGCCTCTCTTCATGGGGGGGGCTTCAATTTGGTGGTGGACATTGATCTTGACAGATCTCACCCTCCCCTTGCGGACTCACCAACCCACCGGGTAGCCACGGGTAGACTGGAATGTCAGACTAAATGGGGACTGACGGACATCTGGTGAGCCCAACACCTGCATACCCGGAACTACTCCCACTTCTCCGGCATGCATGAACTGCATGTGCGGTTGGATGGGTTCTTGGGATCGGCGGAACTAGTGTCCACGGCCGCGAGGTCCGAGTATTTAGCGAGGACTATCTCCGACCACAACCCTCTACTGGCCGACTTTAGGTGGCTCCCGGGTACGATCTGTGTTCTGACTTGGAGGCTACGCCCCGAGATACTGGAAGATCTAGTGTTTCGGAGTGAACTGAAAGACAGAATCGCCGCGTACTTCGCGGAGAACGAGGGTACGACTGGTGCAAGGGCCACAGAATGGGATGCATTTAAAGTGGTAGTTAGGGGCTATTGCATCACGAAGAAGGTGGAGATACGAAGGGTCCTTCTAGAGGACCTTGGTAAGGCTGATCGGAAACTTCGCGAGATGGAGCTCCTCCATCCCGGCCGCCCGGAGCTTCAACAACAGACTGCGGCGGCGAAGGAAGCTGTAGCTGTTGAAGTTGAACGGCTACGTAGTTTTGACTACAAGGCTTATCTGACCAGGTCGCTCGCTGATGGTGATAAATCAGGAGCGCTCCTAGCTTGGCTAGCTGACCCTACGAGGCGCACCTCTCCCACGGTAGATATGCGGGATACGGAGGTTTATACCCAACCCGAAATCCTTAGTTGTTTCCTGAGCTACTATGAAGAATTGTACTGAAGTAAGATGTCACCGGACACTACCCCCATTGATGACTTCTTACAGGATTTACCTATCCCCGCTCTGGAGCCTGAACAGGCGAAGGAATTGGAGAGACGTAGAGCAGGGGGAGATCCGCAGCGCCATAAAAAGAATGGCACGAAACAAAACCCCAGGTCTGGACGGACTTCCAGTGGAGTTCTACTCCGCCTATATTGACCTCCTGGCCCCGCGGCTTTTGATAGTCTATAGCACAGCTTTCCAAACTTTTCATGTTGGTGACACACCTTTTTGTGAAAAAAAATTCAGGGACACAGTAACGCGAGGAAGCGCTGCGAGCGAGCCCGAAACACCTATGGTGGGTTCAGGCCCCACACACATACCCCACATACACACCACCTGACAAACACACCACCCCACACAACCCCCCCACACACACAACCCCACACACACTCCATACAACCCCCACATAACCCCCCCAAACACAACCCCCACACAACCCCCCCAAACACAACCCCCCCCACACACAACCCCCCACACACACACACCCCCCACACCCCCCACACCCCCCCAAACACACATCCCCCCACACACACACAACCCCCCCACACACACAACCACCCACACACACACACAACCCCCCACACACACAACCCCCCCACACACACAACCCCCAACACACACAACCCCCCACACACACAACCCCCCCACACACATAACCCCTCCCACACAACCCCCCACACACACAACCCCCCACACACACAACCCCCCCACACACAACCCCCCCCACACAAACAACCCCCCCACACACACAACCCCCCCACACACACAACCCCCCCAAAACACAACCCCCCCACACACACAACCCCCCCACACACACAACCCCCCCACACACACACAACCCCCCCACACACACACCCCCCCCACACACACAACCCCCCCACACACACACAACGCCACACACACACACACATGCAAGTGTCCGTCTGTAACACAACTGGTGCTCATGTAAAGCACTCTGATACCTTTGGCTCTAGTCTGGATGTTTTCTACCATATCTTAGCTTGTAAAAACAAAACAAATGAAATGCATGCTTCCAAGTGGAAATACTGGCCCCGGGAGAGAAAGAAAGGGTGGATATGCAAGAGGAACATATAAGGAGGAAGGCGTGTGAAAGACAAGTGGGGGAAGGGAGAAGCATTGGCACTTTGCAGACTGCGCCTGACATGTGTAGGATCTTAAGCAGGAGTCAGGCTCCAGGCACATCTATGAAACACTACTTCAGAATGACGGCAATGCAATAAACACCCCATGTGTCCCTGGACTCGTTGCTGTGACAGCAGGAGGCAGCTCCATCTGACCGAAATGTGGGTCTGGGGCAAACTAATCCCCGCCCTGCCCCTCCCCCCGTAGCTACAGCGCTCCCTAAAAAGTCAGCATCGGGCGGCCTCAGGAAGCCTCCCTCCGAAGTGGCATATACATAATAATAAACAAGAAGTGCTAGTCTCACTCCTGGCCCTGGTCTCCGGGGAGCTGATCGGGAGCCTGCAGAGTTCGCGTCACTTTCGAACGAGTGTTCTTTTTCTGCAAAAGAGTAGCCCTCGAAATTGCTCGCTCCTCTAAAGGTGCTCGAGGCAGCTAGCTCCTCGAGCGGTGGTGGCAGCGCTCCCCGCGGGAGCTTCAAATGGAACAAATGGCAGAGTCCGGCAGGAGACTGGGGAGCCAGCGTCAAAAGACACGCATTAAAGACAAAGGGCGCGGACCCCCCCTGACGGATCGTCTTGAGGGTCTGCCATACATTGCAGTATTACACCTCCACTGGGAACCTGCGCACACCTCACTTTTTCCTCCTGTGTTGCGCCGTTTGCTGCCTCTTGAATTTGGTTTGCTCACAATTGTCCCTCGTGTAATTTAAGGTTTGCTTTTGTAATCTCCTTCTCCTCAGAAAAACGAATCCCTGCACTAGACCGAAATTACAGAGCAGGCGAGCGCCATCTCCAGCTTTTCAGCCCCCACCCCCATTGGCATCAGAGGGCTTCAGCCCCCACTCATCCACCTGCCCCCGTCGTGTGCCCCCCGTGTTGTGTGGCTGCCCGGGGCCGCTCACAGCCGCACCCAAGCACTTCACAGGTCGTTAAAGACCTTGTACATGTAAATGGGCCTTGTTGTCTCACCCCTTCTAAGAGCCCCTGCAGCTCGACAGACAGATGAGATGCCGGCAGACGGCATCTCATCGCGCGACACACCTACGGCTGGGGCGCGACACAGTAATGTGTCGCGCCACACAGTTTGGAAAGCTGTGGTCTATAGGGAGGTGAAGCGTCTGGGGCGCCTTCCGGGTTCAATGCGTGAGGCCCTGGTGGTCCCCCTGCTCAAACCCGATAGGGAAAGCAACGACCCGGCGTCTTACAGGCCGCTCTCGATGCTTACGGTTGATTATAAGATATTAAGCAGCATCCTGGCCTCGAGATTACTGGGTCACATGGGCTCCCTAGTGCATAAAGACCAGGCAGGATTCATCCCCAAGCGTAATACTACGATGAACATCCGTCATTTGCTCCGCCTGCTGGAGGAGGACCACGACGAGGCCCCCCAACCCATGATCCTCTCAATCGACCTGGAGAAGGCTTTTGACAGTTTAGAATGGGAATACCTCCGTAGAGTGCTTGGTTGCTTTGGGCTAGGGGAGGGGTTCCTGCGCTGGACTGCGGTGCTCTATGCCTCGGCGATGGCTAGGGTAAGATCGGGCCCGCTGATTTCCCAACAGTACTTAGTAGAGCGAGGTAGGAGGCAGGGCTGCTCTTTATTCCCGCTCGCAGTGGAACCCCTGGTGCTGTCGGTTCGCACCGGGGCCTATTATAGAGGCTTGCGGACCTTGTCGGGCGGCAGTACATTTCCCTCTATGCTGACGACCTGTTGCTTTTCCTAGAGGATGCTGGAGAGGCCTTGGCCGGGGCCGATGCAGTACTCACTGCTTTCGGTGAGATATCGGGCCTCAGGGTGAACTGGTCGAAAACTTGCTTGTTCCCGGTTCTCGGGGGAGAGCCCCAACCCGACACTCCTAGGGCGATCAGATGGCCACCTAGCTGCCTCAAATATCTGGGGTTTACGTCTACCACAGCCCTGCTGACATCCTAGAGGGCAACATTTCCCGATGCATCCGGGCACTAAAGGGTAGCATGTCCTTCTGGGCCACCCTGCCGCTATCGGTGGCAGGACGTATAGCACTGCTGAAGATGGTGGCGCTTCCTCGACTACTATATCACTTCAGGACGCTTCCGGTCTGGATCCTACCGGCCGTCTTCCGGAACTTGAGCTCACTGCTCGTGGCATTCCTTTGGGGATCGGGCCGTCGCAGAGTTGCGCTTAAGACCCTAATAAGACCTAAAGCGGAAGGGGGGTTAGCTGTACCCGACTTTGAAACGTATTACTTGGCCGCCCAACTGCAGACCTACACCCAAGAGATAGCACAGGAGTTTCGGGGTCCGGAGGAGGAGCGGGGGCTGGGTATACCCGACACGTTCTTTCCTATATTGCACTGCAACAGAGGCTGGCTCTGAGGGACCTCACACAGAAGGAATGCACTATTAGATCGTGCTGGAACCGGGTGCACCGCAAGTCGGGAATGAAACACCCCTACGCCCCAGAAATCCCACTTGGGATGCTCACTGCATTACCACATGGTGGGGATTGGTCACAATTACGGGTTTGGGGTGACGCGGGCATACAGATCATAGGTGACCTTTATGAGGATGGAGTGCTGCTGCCTTTCCAGACGATTCTAGACCGCTTTGACATCCCCCGGGACGACTTCTTTCTCCATGCGGCGGTCACGAGGGCACTCCAAGCGCACTGGCAGAATGGTTTTGAAGACCCACAGACATCAGTGGCATGTCAATATGTCATGATGGCGGCGGGAACGATCAAAGCTGTAACGTGCTTGTACTCCAGGATGGTTAACGAGCGGTCACCTCCATTGGACACACTCAGGACCCGGTGGGAGGCAGACATAGGGAGGGACATCCCGGAGACCACGTGGGCTCAGCTGATGCGCCGGGCCTGGAGGAGCACGCGTAACGCTCGGTTCCAATTGGTTCACTTTTACATATTGCACCGCGCATACTTGACACCGGAGAAGATACAAAAATACTTCGCCTCTGACACTGCGGCCTGTCCTAGATGCCGGACGATTGGGTCTGACCTTATTCACATGCTATGGTCTTGTCCGCATATTGGACATTGATAGGGGACACCCTTAACAGGGTTACAGAGCGGTCCCTACAATTCGACATTGCGGTTGGGATCTTGCACTGGTTTCCTCATACCCCCAAAAACAAAGTTACCAGTAAATTTATTGACATGGGGCTACTCCTGGCGAAACGGGAAATAACTCAACACTGGAAGGCACGAGTTGGTCCAACAGGCACTAAATGGGGCAATGAATTGCTTAAATGGGCTGAGGGAGAGAGCACCCTGAGGTTTCAGCTAGCGAGGCGGCAGCAGAATGAGAAGGTGCTATAATCAGCACAGGCGTGGGAGACATTGGTGCAAGCCCTGCACGACCACAACACCCCTAGTGACACCAATAGTGATGCCGATGAGCAGCCTGCGTCCCCGTAATGCAATAAGCGCACAGCATTCCCGTCAGAATGCGTAATGTCTCCTACCACACGCTCTTTACACATCTACCTAAGCACCGATGGCGCGGGTGGGAGGGGGGAGGGGGACAGAGGGAGGAGGGAGCATTATAAGCTTCCTAATGTACTGTTAGCCTATTGAACCAGCTGCTTGGACACTAGACCTCTGGGTGTGTTTTGTTTAGTTGGGGGGGGGGGGGGGATTTTCTTTTAGAAAAGCAGAAGTGAAACTTTAATTTATAAATGGTCATATTTAGAAGGCCGCTGGACCCACATGCATCACTTCAACATAACTTGCCGCCCGACCTCCGGGTTGTGGGCTAAATTGCCTTGTATCAGTGTTACTTCACCATTGGTGTTCCCATCACCGATTGCCTTATCGCTGACCACTGTGTAACTATAACTAATTCCTGCAATAAAAATATATTTAAAAAAAAAAAAGCCCACCCGGACGTGGTGCAGTCAGTCTACTATATCCAGGCAACTATATCGGTTTTGGGTGCGGATGTGGCCCGGGGCGAAGGGTTGTACAAGCCTCCCCCTGTCGGCCCTACCCACTCCTCGGGGCTCCTCTACCATCCAATCACGTTCCATGTCTAATATGTGGGACGGAGGGTAAAAATAGGACAATGGGAGGGGTTGCATAGTTGACCCAGGAATATGTTGCGTCCTGTCACAAATGTGTGCCACTGTCCGTGTATCCCTAAAGTTAACCAGCACACAATCACCCTTTATAGACTTTAGCCTGTGCCCCACCCATGACACCCTACGAACCATCAAGATTTCACTGGTAATGTGGCCTGGTAGCGGTCTATTTTTGTTAAGCCAGTCAAAAACTTTGTTTTTTAGTGACATAAAGGATTCCCTGATAGGATCACTTATTTCGGGGGCCCCTGTTAGGACACGAGATACGGGCTTGATTCTGGGGGCAAATCTATTCTAATTTCCCCAGAACAGCCCCTAGCAAATCATTTTGGTGGGTCCTCATTAGGGTTTGCAAGGTTGACCCCTGTTGGTGCATTAACAAGAGAGTCCATTAATGTTACTTGCTTTGTGGTGTCCGCATTAGAGGGAGGCAACTTGGATGATAGTGTAGAATTTTGTGTTGCGACACCCCCCTGGCCTATATTAGGTATGTTAGGTTGAGCATTAGCCAGAGTCACATTATTAGACTTTCTACAATCCACAGACAATGATGTTAATTGTTCAATATTGGACAATCATAGCTCAATCTGCGCGAGTCTGGCTTCAAATGGTTGGAGTGAGGACCTTAGTAGAGTACCAAGATTTGCAAGAAATGGGGCCTCCATGGTAGTTGTTGCGTTAGTGAAGATAGCCGCTCCTGAGGTATTTGCAGCTAAAGATGGTGGGCCGTTTTCATCCACGACTTCCAAGACTGCTGGGACCTGGCACTGGGTGGTATTGTCACTGTTGATGGTACGCTTTGCAAGTTTGGGCTTTCTGCCACCAACGGCAGCAGTAGCCCCACGCTTCCTTTTGGGTATCGCCCCCTCGCGTCTCCCCCGTAGCTGACACGTGTTTGGCCTTTCAGGGGTGCTACCTGTTGTTGACACTACGGTAGTCTCTATTACTGCTGATAGCTGAGTCTCGTCAACTAAGGAGGTATGGCCCTGATCCTGAGTAGTTACTGGTCTATGTACAGTCACAGGCACTTCAATAGTAGTAGGCCGCCGTGCGAGCTCTGGTATGCGAGCATTTGCTAAATACCCCAGTGAGGATCTCTTCGCTAGGGCGAGATCTTGGGAAAGGCGACGCTCCATCTGTATTATCTCACGATCGATAACTGAGTTAGCTCTGATAATGAAATTGTCCAGCGTCCCTACTATATGTCCACTCGACGTCGGTGCCTTGCTCCTACTTTCTCGCCTGACATTTTAGTAGCACAAGCAATAGATTCTGGAAAGTACTTACGGGGCGGTCGGCATGAAGAAAATGCAGGACAGGCCGGAATAAAGAGGGGTGGCCCAGTCCGGTCTCCTTCGGGCAACAGCGGGCTTAAACGGGCCCGCCCTTGGCCCGGGCTTCGCCTGGCGGGCGCCTGCGCGCGTTCCGCGAAGCGGGATGCGGTTACAAGGAAATAGGAGCAAGTGGGAGGGGCGGGAAAAGGCACACAGCTGCGGGGAAACACGGGCTGCTGGTCCTCGCAGACCTGCCGACACAAAAATGCCCCAGAGTCAAGGTCCGCAGCAAACAAACCACTATTGATGTTATGTATTTTAGTATTTTGTATGAGAATTGTTAACATTTTAGTAGTTAATATTTTTTTTTAATACAATTTTGCGTTTTAGTTCTGTAGCGGGTTGTGGGTTTATAGGGGAATAGGGTGGGAAGTAATTTAAATATATAGATTTTATTTATTATTTATAGTAGTTAATACAGTATTTCAAATTGAATTTTGCATTTTTAGTTCCGTAGCGGGTTGTGGGTTTATAGGGAATAGGGTGGGAAGTAATTTAATTATATGAAATGTATTGAATAATTTATATTTATTCACAATTGTATAATTGTGATGTTATTGAGTAAAATGTGTACATTAATTAATTATTAATTGTATGCAAATTAGTTGTTAATTAATGTAAAGTAATTATTTATTTATTAATTATTAATTATGGTAATTGTTTCACTAATTTTATGTATGTGTGTGGTGTTTATAGGTGTAAATGGTGAGAAGTAATTAATTTTGTATGATGAATTATTAATTATGTGTTAATTAATTTGTATTAAATAATTAGTAATTATTAATTGTAATTGTGTAATTAATTTTAGGTGTGTGTAGTGGATGTTAAAGTGTTAAACAATGTGTAATTAATGAATGTTTATTATCTTTTTAATAACAATATATTTACATTTCAATATTATTTATGTTAATTATGGAAATTACATTTATTAAAAATGTTGATTTTTTTATTGGTGTGGTATCCAGCACTTTCCCTACTGTTGTACTCACTGGAGTGGGAATAGTAATTTCTACCCCACTGCAATCCAACACTTTCCCTGATTTTCACTCACTGGAGTGGGAATAGTGAGGCCGATTCACAGAACTAACTTAAGACAAAATCCTAAACTTACTACTTTTGGTATTCACAGAAGTTAGGATTTTGTCTTAAGTTTGTCTTAAGACAAACTTAAGACAGACTTAAGACAAAATCCTAACTTAAGTCTGTCTTAAGACAAACTTAAGACAAAATCCTAACTTCTGTGAATACCAAAAGTAGTAAGTTTAGGATTTTGTCTTAAGTTAGTTCTGTGAATCGGGCCCAGTAATTTTTACCCCTCCGCTATCCAACACTTTCCCTGATTTGCACTCACTGAAGTGGGAATAATAATTGTTACCCCTCCGCTATCCAACACTTTCCCTACTGTTGTGCTCACTGGAGTGGGAAAAGTAATTTTTACCCCTCCGCTATCCAACACTTTCCCTGATTTGCACTCACTGGAGTGGGAATAGAAATTTTTACCACTCTGCTAGCCAACACTTTTCCTACTGTTGCACTCACTGGAGTGGGAATAGTAATGTTTACCCCTCTGTTACCCAATATTTTCCATGCTATTGTAATTATTGTGTTGTGAATTTTTTTTTTAATTTTTTTTTATAATCGTTTAATGTGTTAATTGTTTTATTTTAAATTATTGATATATGTTTAGGCTAAGAGTAATTTTTAGGTCTCGGCCTGCGTAGGTTGCGCTTGCGAAGTCTCGTTGGCGAGATCTTCTGTCTTAGAGTAGGGGGCTTGAACCCGCCCCTCTTCTCCATTGGCTGGCTTCCTAAACGGAGGCCAGCCATTGGAGGAGAGGGGCGTCTGTCCGTTTAAGCCCTGTGTTTTTGGGATTGAGGGGCGTGTTTCTTTAGGTTCTTTCTCTCCTCTTCCCATTGGCTGGAATTTCACATTCCAGCCAATGGGAAGTGGAGAGAACGAAAAACACGCCCATCAATCCCGAAAATGACGGTGGTTTTTCCGAGGCATTTCTGCTTTGCCTCGAAGAAACGTGGGGATGTTTCCATGTTCATGGCATGTGAGCAGGTGAGTGATTGGAGGACGGGGCCTGGTTGCCCCCAGTCTTCACCCGCCGTACTTCGGCTCTTTCTGCAGCTGCTCGGCTCCGCTCGCCTCCTCCCTTCCCTCTGCCCACAGCCCTAGTACATCTATCTCACTCAGTGAAAATACTAGCGACATATCCGGACTGTGAAAACACACACCTCCAAATCAAACACTAAAGGAATGGGGTGTCACGTGTTCGCAAACGCGCTTCTGCACCTCATCAGTTACAAAGCACTTTAAAATGAAACTACAAAACAATACCTCATTCTAACAAGTGGCACGTTTCACGCAAAAAGCACCATTACGCTCTGCTTTCAGGTGGAGTTTAAATTCACATGCAGTGACCAGGCCTCCTTTAATTGAATTATTTTTCCGACAGCCTGTCAGGCATTTTTCCAGATCGTGTTTCATTTAAGAAAAGGGCAATAAAAAAGTATACTTTCTGAGAAGGAGCAGGTCTTTGGAATTCTTTGATCTCCATGATTGCTAAAGACACATCTGTCACGTTGGGTTAAATCAAAGTTCAACTTCGGTACATTTGTACTGGGAGAATGCGGGTTTTTATATTTATCCAATTTAACAGCATTTTTTTTAGGTTATTCCATACTTGAGGGTCGAATGAAGTAATGGTCCTGCATGTGTGTATTGGTGGTCTGAATATGATTCCAGGAGTGGGGCATCGCTGCAGTTAAGCCACTGCACAACTGGAAACATGAGTAGGAAATTCCCTTTTCCAGCACTTTAAATATGAGTCCCAGCTTAAGCACAGCTGCCAGGTGGCCCTGTGTCATGTGTCATGTGTGAGTGCTTTGGGCAGTTTTGCCCCTTTAGCATGCAGTATCTGATGTCCCATTCTTGGACTTATAGTGTTGCTTTTAATGTTGAAAACAGGGACAGAAAATCCCAGAATGCAAAATGCTGTTGGCTGAAAAGCAAGACCTGGCTGAACAAGACGCGGGGTACATGTATGCCCTGACTGCATGTTGTGAGGTAAATTTGATCGCTGTACAAACACGAATTCCGCATTTTGCAGTAATCACCACACTGTCACAATTTCCCCTGAAACATTTCGGCAGTTCAAATCAGCTGAAATTTACAGGGGGGAATTAAGCTGAAAAAACCCTGCATCATTCAATATAGTAAACACTGGTTCTGAGGCAGTTGCACACTGTGTGTGTGTGTGTGGCTCTGTCTCTGTGTGTGGTTCTGTCTGTCTGTGTGTGTGGCTCTGTCTGTGTGTTTGGCTCTGTCTGTCTGTGTGTGTAGCTCTGTCTGTCTGTGTGTGTGGCTCTGTCTGTCTATGTGTGTGGCTCTGTCTGTCTGAGTGTGTGACTCTGTCTGTCTGTGTATGTGGCTCTGTCTGTTTGTGTGTGTGGCTCTGTCTGTGTGTGTGGCTCTGTCTGTGTGTGTGGCTCTGTCTGTGTGTGTAGCTCTGTCTGTGTGTGTGTGTGTGTCTCTGTGTGTGGCTCTGTGTGTGTGTGTGGCTCTGTCTGTGTGTGTGGCTCTGTGTGTGTGTGTGCGGCTCTGTGTGTGTGGCCCTGTGTGGGTAGCTTTTTTTGAAGGTGGATCTATGTGTGGGTGGCTCTGTCCGTGTGAGGGTGGCTCTGTGTGTGTGTGTGTGTGTGTGTGTGGGTGGCTCTATGTAAATGACTCTGTATGGGTGGCTCTGTATGTGTGTGTGGGTGGCTTTGTGTGTGTGGCTCTGTGTGTGGGTGCAAATACAATAGGTCTCACATTTGCGAGCGATTAAGCCATTGTCTTTGTAAATGACAATGCCATTTATTTATATGTTTTAAAAACAAAAACATAAATAAAAATAATGTCATGAGTAATGCCAATAGCTCTAACTTTAACAATGCCGAGACCATTGCATTGTAAATGCTTGTTACATCAACCTTCTAGATGGCAACAAAATCAGGATTAACCCTTATAAATTTAATGGCGAGGCTAGGTGCCAGCCAAGATGGCTGCTTAGAGTGGAGTTCTCTTCCCCCACTCCAACTTTTCTAATAAACCCACTCACATGAGCTCAGGGCATCCCTCACAGAGTGACTATGAGCAGCATAAACCTCATAGCCCCTGACACGAAGCCTTCAGGGGACTGGTCCTCGTGCTGGGTTGGGCACTGTAGCTCCATTCCCGTGCCCCATGCCCAAAATTCCTCACCTGCACCGCTGCACGATCCTGAGCGTCCGGTAGGGCTCCATTGGTAGGAAGGCAGCTCCTGACCTTGGCTCTGGGTCAGGAGCTGAATTGCTAGGCTTCCCCTGAGTCCTCTGTTGACTGACAATGAGGCTAAAACAGTCAGAGAGCCGTTGATTGGCGGATAGCCCATGTGTAGCCCAAAACCTACCAAATACTACTGCCACCTGCTATACCTGCTAACATTGAGTCTTGCTCCTACCTCGAAGTCCTGAAAAAAAAGTTTTCTTTCACCATGGAAGTACCTCTTATCCTATAGACATCTTTAATGGGTCCCTGCAATGACATTAAATACTACTGAGGTGGAGCCACGCTGGGAACCTCTGATGAGACTCTTCTAACTATCTTAGAAGATTGTATCTAACCATATAAGTAGGTCGTATTTCCCAAACATTTCAGCAGCACTAGACAATACCTTTGTTGCTTTGTCTTTGCTGGCATTTTGACGTGCCTGGGTGTGCAGGTAACCCCTCTAATGACCACACTGTCGAACTGATAGTTACAAGAGGATACTGCGTGCATACTGGACTACATATTTCGCTTGGTATCTGCTTGCTACACAATTGGTGTTACACTAGCTACAAGTATACCTACCGACTTGGGGCAATCAGACCTTAGACAATGCACACTTCTCTTTGAACAAAGGCTAAACAGGGTTCCGTTCCAGACCAGCCTCCCACGTGCCAACACCCCCATCTGAGGTACCTCGAGACAGTGATGCAGATATAAAACAATCATCTTAGAGATTAAATCTAATCTTAAGAAGATAGACTCGAATAGATTGTTTGAATGTGAAAATGGATTTTATTAAAGCAGTCAGGATAAACAAGGCTACTGCCTTAACGCAGCCAAAACTGAGATTTCCACCCTGGAAGATGACACCCCCCATCACCAAAGCTACAGTTCACCATTTGGAGTAAAATCTTTCAAAGGTAATGGCCAAAAAAGATAACCTGGAATCAAATTCTCACAGAAAAAATATCTGTATTATTGACCTTCTGGAGACCACCAGTATGGACAAACCTGAACGTTTCATCAAATCCCTGATGGTTGAACTTTTGTGCAGAAGCAGATTCCCTGAGTTCCTCGTGGTTGAGAAAGCTCATGGATCACTTGGTCCCAGACCACCGACTGGAGTCCATCCTCGTCTAATCATTGCAGGACTACTGAACTACTGCAACCGCAAAGCTGCACTACGGCTGGCGCATGAAAAAGGCCCCTTGATCTATCAAGGTACAGACATCTCCATTTATCAGGCCCTCATGGTGGCTGTGAAAAAGGCCTGCAAAGAATTAGTTGAAGCAAAGAAGATCCTACAAGCTAAAAATATCCATTATGCCATGCTTTATCCATCTCAGCTTCTAATACGACTGGCGGATTGAGTGCTCGTGTACACAGAGAGGCATTGAAAGATCTACTTTGAGAGACACACCTAGCCCTACTACTGATGGCCGTCTCTCTGCCACTAGCACAAGAGTGAGCCCTAACCAAGATATTGACTGTGATGACTTGAGTTGAAACTGGCTATTTTATATTAGAAATGTATCCTGTTATATTACTTGGCAAGACTGCCTCTCTCTTCTAGAGTCACCCTTTTCATTTGATGACTGTGTGGTTCCTGAACACCAGTTTTAACTATTCTCATATGATATGTCTACGGCTAGCTCTGACATTCCTGCTACTATTACCAATTAATTTGCATGATGAAGAATAGCCCGATACGGCACGGGATATGGTCGCTATTAGTCACCTTCTGAGAAATGTTCTTAATGCTTCGATTTTGGGATGTTTGTGTGTCAATTGGACATACACTGGCAGCTGGGGTATTCAGGGAGTAAGTGGAGAAAAGGGAATGGGGCATTTCTGTTATTTCTTTGTAGAGGTATGTATGCTACAATTTGTGCTATGAAAGAGACAAACAGGCAAAACCTAGCTCTTGTTCATCATTGCCTTAAGAGCTATAGATGGGCAAGGTTAATACAATTACAAGGAATTTCCGTGGTTTGGTAAACCCTAAAAAGAAGCACCTGGTTTTTACTTATAGGTTTGGCACCACATTGAAACTGGGTTCCTGGAAGAGACACACTTGGGGTCAACTGATATATATGCGTTTGTCTTATCTTGGGGGCAGACTAACTGTTTTTGTCTCCCACAGCACTTAGTCTAGGGGTGTTGCTATAATAATGAAGAAATCCTTCCGCTTTCAACTGCTATTCCTCCACAGAGAAATGGAAGGATTCACTGAAAAAAACAAAGGTTACAGGGACTGATGTTATAGTTAGGAAGTAAAATTTAAAAAACCTTATTTCATTTAAAAAAACAAAGGTTACAGGAGCGTTATAGTTAGGTTCAGATTTTCATACACAAAACCATAGAAATTCAGCAGTTATAGTTATCTCAAGTAACTATAACTTGTGCCCTAAGGTAACTATAACATCTCTGTTATGCACAGTTTTCTCATCAATAATTTCATTGGCAAATGTTACAGTGATATTATCAATAATGTCATAGAAGATGTCTTGAGTAGTTTAATATGTGGGGTAATTAGCAGTGCATGGCGAGGCCAGGAGTTATAGTTACCTCAGGGCACGAATTATAGTTGCTTGAGATAACTATAACTGTAACGGCTGAATTTCAATGGTTTTGTCCGTGTAAAATCAGAACCTTACTATAACGTCCCTGTAACCTTTGTTTTTTTAGTGAATTTCCAATAATTTTTTATTCTATTTCCTAACCATAATGTCCCTGTAACCTTTGTTTTATCAGTGAATATCTACATTTTTTAATGCTATTTCCCAACAATACTAGCCCTGTAACCTTTGTTTTTTCATTTAATTTCTACTTTCTTAATGCTATTTCCTAACTATAATGTTCCTGTAACCAGGGTGTGTGAGAGGATGCAAGAGTGGTTTTGTAGGTGTGTGTAGGCTTGTCAGTTTGTGTGACTTGCTGTGTGGGTCTGTGAGTGGGTGTGTGAATGGCTGTGTGGGTCTGTGAGTGGATGTGTGAGTGACTGTATGGGTGTGGGCGTGTGCATGCTCTGGTCTGTGAGTGGGTTGCTGGATCTCTGAGTGGGTGTGTGAGTGGCCGTACAGGTGTGTGAGTGGGTGTGCACGTCAGTGTGTGAGTGGGTGTGTGAGTTAACAGGCCTCAATACTATAGGAAAACTTCCTGCTTGTTTATGAACTTCGGACAGTCTGGAAGCGGGAAGAAGATGACTACTATGACTCTGAGTAGATGGATTAAATCCACCATCTTATTGGCTTTGTTAGACTGGAAGTGAAGCGAAAGTTTTATTGATTTAGACCCCTACCGGGATCAACAATGTAAAACAATGTTACTGCAATCATGCCATAAAATATTTATTGCACATATCCTCAATATTAACACGAATTTAAACAAATTTTTTAAAATGTAAATACATACATATTCATTTGGTGGAAAAATGATGAGGTTAATCATTTCATCAGCTCTTATTAAGTTGAATCTAACAAATAAAGAGATTCGATATTGATGATATACTGCAGAAACTGCTGGACAGATGTAGAGAGCATATCTTAAGTCTTGGATCCCTCTGTGACACAGTTCACACAGGCCATAAGTATTATTTCAATGACTTTTATAGATGTTAAGTGGTAGAGCTCCCAGCTAACACAACTATTAAGCATCACACCCCTAAAAGCGTGGGAATTCGGACAATTCCAGGCTCCCAAAGCTATAAGAATGGCTGGGTGGCAGGTGGTAGTAATGGTTAATGTATATTGAATTTGACTGTTGTTGTGGTTATCTCTAAATTTGCCAGACACCACCACCTTATGGCAGACTGTCACAAGCTCCAGTATTGACAATTAAGGGGCTCATTAGGATAGCGGATTTTCCGCATCCTCTGGGCCGGCAGAAGCCACCGCCGGCCCGGAGGATGCGGAAAATCCGCTGCGGAGCCACCAAAGACCCACCGCCACATTAGGATGGCTGGTGGGTCCTTGTTTCAGTCCGCTGCTTTTCCTCCGCGGTTGGCTTACAACCGCGGCGGAAAAGCTCTAATATGGTGGCGGTGTCTCTCAGACACTGCCAACCATATTAGGATGGGTTTAAAAAAATGCTTTTACGCGGCGGGTTTTCCGCATGTGGAACTTCACTGCAGGGGCCTGTTGCGGGCCCCCTGGGTGAAGGGGGGAGCACATGGGGGTACCTATGGTACCCCCCTACATTTGTATGCAGAAATCGGCAGGCACCGGACGGTGCCTGCCGCTTTCTGCATACAAATGCAATGTATGCATTTTTACCATTGCGGCGGGTGCAGCTTGAAGCCGCACCCGCCGCAATGGTAAAAATTGAGGATGTGACCGCCAGGGTGGCGGTCACATCCTAATTTCACAGGAGGGAACTCCGCAGGCCATGTGGAGGTTCCCTCCTACTTTGGGGTCGCGGACGGACGCCAGTCCGTCCGCGATCCTAATGGGCCCCTAAGTGTTGACTATTAAGCGCCAGTGTTGAGCACCAGAAACTACAGGCTCAACTTAAGTACTTGTCTAAGGTGTATGATAAATATTTTTGAGGATGTTTGTATTCTGAAATAGCCGGCAATTACTTGTATAATGTGAAATTCATGCAGTGATCAATGCCCCTTTAATGACTGTGGGCCTGATTTAGATCTTGGTAGAACTCCTGTTGTTCCTCCGTGGTGGCGGTTACAAGTACTTAATTGAGCTTACAGCCCACCGTATTTAGATGTGGGCTAGCTGAACTGCAATCCACATCAACAGACTAATTAGAGTTGCGTAAGTGGTACACTTCCGTCGGTGTGGCGGGCTCCTCTGCTGGCTAACAGTACTCCATCGCTGTCAGGCCGGCGGGTTTGCGCCAAGCCTATTTAGATGTCCCTAAGGGCGGATTCCTGACTGAGTGAGTCTCTTGTGCAGTGGAGATAGGTAAGTACTACTTATTAATGTGTCAATACATATATATTTTAATTTTGATTCTAAAATAATTGTATGTAATGTGTTATGCCACTTTTCTATACCTATTGCATTGTAAACCAACAATACACGCACACTATAGAATGCCCTCCCACAGGCACCACAAGCACAACACCCACAACCACCATAACAATATAATTTTTTAAGGTGTCAATACAGGTTTGTTCATTTTAACATGTTGAGTTGCAAAATGAAAACGAATGCATTACACATAAGAAACACATTATATGAATTTGAATTTGAATTTAAAAGCATTTATTCAGCGCACTTTTACCCAGCGGTTTCATGGCGCTATGTGTAATGCAGTGGGCGACAGCAGCTGGGAGAGGTTTAGGCAGTGTAGGCTTGCGCAAATAGGAAGGTTTTAAGGTCCTTCCGGAACTGTGGGTAAGAGGGAGATGTTCGAAGGGCAACAGGAAGGAAGTTCCAGAAAGCTGGAGCAAGGACAGCGAACTTTGCTCCACCCGCCCTCTGTTTTTTGAACCGGGGAGTGGCTAAAAGGGCCATGTGAGAGGAGCGAAGCTCTCTGCCTGGAAGATAAGGCTTGATAGCAGAGCATATGAACTCGGGGGCGGTGCCCGACCGTGCCTGGAAGGTGAGGCAGCCAAGTTTGAAAAGGGCGCGCTCTTTCACCGGCAGCCAGTGCAGTGCTTTCGAGCAATGGAGTGGCCCGATGGAATTTAGGTAGGCCATAAATCAGGCGAGCGGCCTGGTTCTGTACCAGCTGCAGGCGGTGGATCGCATAGGCAGGGGCCCCATTATAGATTATGTTGCCATGGCCAATACAATAATTTTTAGAGCAGAAGGGAAAAAGAAACGAAAGACTTTCCTAATTATTCTAAAGGAAAACAAACAAGAGGAAACCACTGAACCAACTTGTGAATGGACAGAGAGTTGTGGGTTTAAAAAAATCCCAAGGGTTTTAACTTTAGGTACCGGGAGTGGAGGGGCACCAAGGGACGGGGGCCAGAAGGAAGGGGACCACGGACTGCAACCACCTCCGGTCAAGACCAACTCGGTCTTGTCCGGGTTGAGTTTGAGGTGGTTGCAGTTCATCCAGTCCTGAATGAGCTTCATGACTGACTGGACATTTAGGGCAGATGAAGGTGAGTGGGAAAGGTTAAAAATTAGCTGGAGGTCATCGGCGTAATTAAACACCGTGACCTCCAGCTGCTGTAACATAAAAATGAGGGGGTAAATGTCTAAGTTAAACAAAAGAGGGGAAAGTGACGATCCTTGGGGGACCCCGCACTCTACGTTGCGGGAGGCCGCGGCGAAGCCAGCCAAAGTGGACCGCTTCAGCTCTCCCAACTAGGAAGGACTCGAGCCACGAGAAGGCCAAGCCATCTATGCCCGCCGCCCTGACACGGTTGAGGAGGATGGAGTGGTCCACCGTGTCAAAAGCGGCGGACAAGTCTAGGAGTATCAGAGCTTGCGGAAGGTTGATGTCAATACCTTCACACAGCGTGTCCATTACTGAAATCACCACCTTCTCCGTAGAGTGCAGGGGACGGAAGCCGGCTTGATAGGGGGAGAGGCAGTGATTTGCCTCTACGTGAGTGCTCAGAGTGGTCGTGACATGAGTTTCAAGGACTTTTGCTAAATAGGGCAGGAGGGAAATGGGACGGTAGTTGGAGGGGGAAGATGGATCGGCGTCAGGTATTTTTATGATGGGAATGACAACCGCCGATTTATGAGAGCTGGGGACAGTGCCGTGTATGAGCGAGTCATTAAGAAGGGTCAGGGGCGGGTTAGGGCAAGCTAGATAGATTTTCCTAAGGATATGAGCAGGGGCGAAATCCAGGGGGGAACCTGATTTTACTCGACAGAGCAACGGGGGAAGTGTGTCGTTGGTTAACAGCGGGAAGGTGGTCAGTTTAAGGGCCGTTGGGGGTGGGGAGGGGTTGACAAATGTAGGGGAGGGCGGGGGAATGTTAAGTTTGATTTTAGCAACTTTATCAATAAAAAACTCGTTGAGCAAATCGCAGAAGTACTGGGAGGGTGGAATGGTGGTCGTGGTTCTGCTAGATGATGCCAGTTCGTGGACGGTGGAGAAAATTTCCTTCGAGTTTGACTCTGCTGCCAATATCCTGTTCGTATAGAACTCGGTTTTAGCCTCGAGGATGCCTTTTTTGTAGGTTTGTAAAGTAGACAGATAGATAGTCTTTAGCTCGGGGCTGTAAGTTCTTCTCCAGGCTCGCTCGGCTCTCCTTGCAGCTAATTTCTTTGCTTTTAAGTCTGGGGTAAACCAGCGGTTAGCTGCATGGGCCCGCTTGACTGTAAGTCGCCTTAGGGGAGCGAATTCGTCACCTGCCAGGGTCAGCCAGTTGTTGATGGCGGTCAGCTGGGAAGTAGCTGCAAGGCCTGAAAGGTCAGGGCTGGTTTTGGCCAAGGTCGAGCAGAGAGAAGGCATGTCGGTTTTGCCCCATTTCCTGACCCAGGTATTCTTGGGGAGCTGTGGTTTGGCCGTAGGAGCTAAAGCGGGAGAGAGAGTGATGATAGAGTGGTCTGACCAGGAACAGGGGGATATTATAGGGGATGTGGACGGGACATTCAGTGCCCAGATTTGGTCTAGCGTGCGACCATGTGTGTGAGTGGGACTGTGAACAAGTGAGGAAAAATTCAAGCTAGTCATGAGGTTGGTGAACTCTTTGGATTGGGGGCTCTCGGCAGGGTCATTGGGCCAAAAGTTGAGGTCCCCTAGGACTAGTACTGATGAATTGTTGATCACCAGGGTAGCCAGGAGGGTCTGGATGCTTGAGAGGAAGGAAGGAGTGGGTTGGGGGGAGCGGTAAATTAGAACAAAAGTGAGGGGAGCCTGGTGAGAGGTCGAACGGGCTACAAGGTAGTCTACGTCAGGAATAGGAGGGGAAGGAAGGATTTGAAAACTGAAGTCAGTATGAGTTATTAGGGCCACTCCTCCGCCCCGTTTGTCTTCTAGGCAGAATATGTGGGTGGTAAGGCGGCTAGTACATTGGGCAGGGAGTCGGCCTTGAACCAGGTCTCTGTCAAAAATAAGAGATCTGGTTCGTGGGAGTCGATGTAGTCGAATAGTTTGTATTGATGATTGACCGCAGACCTGGTGTTTAGGAGTGTCGCCGAAGTGCTAATTACAGGAGCAAGGGGGACAGAGAGTGACGGGGGAGCAAGGGGGAACATGGTTGGCGGCGTGGCAAGGTGAGATACAATCCTAGGGGGTAATAGAGGAGGAGGGATGAACAAACCAAGATGCATCAAATGGGTAGTTGTTAAGGGATCGATAGTGCCTGGTGACCAATACGAGCAAAGTAGAGAGGGTGAATACATGGTTAAACGGGCAGCATCTCGTTCCCCTAGCCCCGGCTGGCCGCGGACGGGTGCAGACGGGCTTAACTCAGGCGCAACTCCGGCGCGCCTTCATCGCGCCCGCTGCGCTCGTCCGCTGCGCTGCCTCATACCGCCCGTTTAAATAGGGGCGGAGCGGCGGGGGAGTGGCAGGGCTGGGATAGTGAATTCAGCCCAAGCTAAGATGGCGCCCGCTGCCGCTGGGAGCCCGCAAACACGATCAGCCCCAGCCGGCAGCTCACCCCTAAGAGCAAAAATCACATCAGCACCTGCATAATTTTAAAAGGTTAGTGACAGTTTTAAAAAGTACAATGAGCATCGAAATAGCGCCTCCGCGCGCAATCAGCGGGGCGAGATGCGTGGAATAATAGCAAGCTCTCCAAGCGTTGACCAGTCTGCCCACTTATATGTAAGAGCAATGTCAAAAACACATGGCTAAAGCAATTGTCAGCACACGATTCATAGTAAGACAAGTGTAAAAGAAGCTTACTGCTTTTTGGGCTGGAAAATATTTCATAATCTTGTACACTTCTGTTTTTTTTACTCTTGTTAAATATACTGTGTAGCCTTTTTTTAAATCATTGTGCAATAGAAGCTTGGTGTTCTATGTATGTTTTTTATCTGTGCTTTTATGGCTTATTACAGAAATAAAGTTTTTGAACTGAACTGAAAAGAAGCTTACCTTAGATCCCAGCGACAATGGAGTTGAATAGCGTCATGGTCAAGTAGTAGCAGCAAAGGGAGTGATGCAGGATCACATTTTACCATCTGATCTCCCAACAGAGCATTTTGAGCGACCTTGATATGCTAGTGAAGTAGTGTGGCTCACTGGTTAGAGGCGTGCTGGGGCGAGATTTTGATCGCTACCTTATCACTCTTGATCTAAAACCCCGTTCTGGTCGTCTGAACCTTTGTTGCCTGTCATTGAGGGAAGAAAGTGTATCTCTTACCAGGTTAGTTCACCCAATAATGGACTCCGCTCTGAAGGATCACAAACAACTTCTAGCTTTCAAAGATTTATTATAAAGTTAGAATCAGCTGCAAGTACAGGCATCCCAAAATGAGATTTACAAGATACACGGGCCCAACTACATACATGTGCTCTCTGAAAACCCTCAGACGAGCAAAGAAGACTACAAGTACAAGTTCTAAAAATAACAAGGCTGCAAGCATAGACACGTATTGTGATCTCTCCGTCATTTAGGGCTGGAGGGAAAACACA
This sequence comes from Lissotriton vulgaris, assembly GCF_964263255.1. Classification (NCBI taxonomy): domain Eukaryota; kingdom Metazoa; phylum Chordata; class Amphibia; order Caudata; family Salamandridae; genus Lissotriton; species Lissotriton vulgaris. The sequence goes on along the minus strand of NC_141687.1, from coordinate 338,067,737 downwards.
GGTTAGGCTGTCCCTACCCTGCTCTGGATGGTATCCCTACTTAACAAAGTCTCAACCTATCAAAAGGTGTCAGCTGTGAATGACTTCCTAGGAAGCTCACCCACTCTTAGTCTCTTGGTGAAAACCTATAGTCCTCCAGTCATGGCCCCTCTCTGCCTACCCATCCGCTCTCTAAAGGGTCCTCAGGCATCTGCTCTAACTCCACCCAGGGGTGCTGTCCCTAATACAAAAACATACAACAACATTTGAGATGCCCCTCGTGAGACGCCCCTCACGTGGTGTAGCTTCTGGCTTTTTCCATGATGAGGCCTCGTGCGTTAGAGTTGACCTTGCTTCTCAGACTCTTCTCCGGCCCGCTGATACCCCTTAAAACATTCCGGAACCCTCCTCCGTGTCTGTGCCGGCTCCTGAACAAACCTCTATTCATCCCATTTATAATTGGATCCCCCCTTTTCTCTTGCAGACAGACATCTGCCACCAGGATCCCAATTCTCATAGACTTCTAACGGAAGTTTGCAACATTATTCTCAGCACAGACTAATACGTATAAATCAGCGTCTTTAAACATTTCAGGCCTACAACATTTCTCATAATGATTATACCCTTCGAATCCTTCATTAATCTAATAGCATGTTAATACTCTACTCTATGATTAGGTAAACACATCTATAAAATATGACCCATTAACTTGACTACTAAATGACATTAGTGCAATCCATGTCGTGCAAACGAACACCTTTCCCGACCCTTTCAGCTCTGGCCCTGAGGCCTACTGCGTTCTGTGTTTGCAGCATGTCATTCTTACATTTTAGCAGCTACACGACATGGATTCAGGATTAATCACGTCTAATAAGGTTATACATTTTCACACATTTCTGCATTAGTTCCACTTCTACATAAATCTCAAGATTAACTACACATTTCAGAGTACAGATGCATATAATATCAGCACTCATGGCATTTCTCTTCATGACTTGTGCTTACTACGTGTAAATGTGATGTACTTATACATTTAGGTCAGTTTGCGCTCTCTCAGTTCCCCCCTTTGATGACCTCTCGGGGTCATCACTAACATTTAAACTGAAGTGATTGCTAATGTACCTCGTTTCTGCATTTCTAGAGCCCTCAGACTCCTGTACTGATTGTCTTGTATGGCAGCTAATCTCTGTAGCTGTTCTCTCTGGGCCCTCTCCAACCTCCTTGCTCTGTACCATTTGAATGCCCTCACCAATCCCCACAACATGATCCCACAGATCAATATTATGATGATAGGTTTCAGCACATACCACACGAAGCTTTTGCCTAATGTGGTGAACCAACCCCCAGCTTCACTCATTCCATGGCCCACTTTTTCCCAGACATTTTCTCTACTCAGGTCTTCGATCTCTTTGTGAATATCAGTTATGTTCATAATAACTTTCTCAAGGGGCTTTGAATTGTCTGGAATGTAAGTACAACATTCCTGGACCTTCAAAGCCTTACAGACTCCGCCCTCCTTTGCTAGCAGGACGTCTAATGCAAGACGGTTTTGAAGAACCATGGCCCTTATCGATTGCATCTCTCCTTCCACCAGCATTAAGGACTGAGCAGTGCTGGCAGACAACCTGTCTACGACTGTTGCCAGTCGTCTAATTTTGACATCATTGAGGATTAGTCCTAAAAGAGGGAATACAGCTCCAAATACATCTCCAACCATTTCTGCATCTCCTATATCTCTTCTTCCTCTTGCTGAAGCCTTGCCCTCGATGATCTCTAAGTCTTGGGCATGATATATTTTGGGGAAGACAATTGCCAGGTAACATGATCCATACCAGTTATCAGGTAGTCTCACGTATGCATTTCTTCCACATACAAAATATACATTTGGAATCACCTGCATTCCTTTCAGGAAATCCTTGGTATAATATTCTAGATTGAAAGCATGTTCACAGCTAACTTCTCCCACGTATACATTTTCATAATACGTTTTGGCTCGGTGAAGACATAGCTTTCCTCTCTGCGTTCTATCCAAAGCTATTGGACCACTACTACCCTTTCTTTTGTGTGCCTTCTCTTCCTCGGTCCAATCTGTTTTCCATTGTCCTGATTTTTTCAAAATCTTTTGCCTTATGTATCGATCATCCACCTGCCCTATAAACTTCTTCTCGACTTCTGACACCTTGCATGTCAGGTTATTTCTGCGGGCATGTGAAGTGTCTAAGGTAATCCAAGGAATGAAGAACTTGGCCAATCTGTCTTCACTCTTCCAGTAGTCCCATTTGTTCATCTGCTTATAATTTGGGACTTCTGGTAACACTGAGTCATAATTGGAGAAATAGTATTCAAAACTATCTCTCCCATAAAATATACTAAGCAATAAGCTACATGTAATGCCATATGTCAGCGGGAGGTGATGATATCTAATGCCTTCATCTACAGACGCCGGCAACTGCATGCAGACGTAGCAGTCCTTAACCTCCATGTCATCCACGTATTCATACAAAAGTTTAGCATAAGCATTTGACCTAAAGTCGCCTTGGGACTCATCCACGTGTAACCTACGGGCTTCTGCTGCTAACAACGCTTTCTCCTGTATGTTTTCCCCTTTCTTACCAGCAACAGTGGGTTTAGGTGTCACTACAGATTTCACATCGGTTACCTTTGCCTCATCCTCATGTCCCTTTACATAGGAAACTGTGACTACTAAAACTATTAAAACTATCACTCCTACTATCAGTGTGCCTATTATACATTTGGCTCTACGATTCGGGGTGCCGGCTTCCATTTCGTCAGACAGTATGACTCTCTCTTTTTCTCAGCACAAAGTTCCTTTCTTCTCGTTCCTTTACAGTCCTTTTTGCTCCTTTTGTCCTTAGAACCACACAACTGGAAGCTGACAACCTCCTTTGCACAAGTCTTTTAAAAAGCTTTAACACAGACAACCCTAGCCCTTCTCCGTCAACTCAAAGGAAGGTCCCTAAGATTCTCTGCTTCCTGGGCGCTAGGTAATCTTCTTTTTCTTGCTTATTTACAAAGTCTCTAAGCATCCACAATCAGGCTTGAGCCTGCAGCTTGGACAGCATAGTTCAATATTTCCAAACGAAGAACGTGCTCTTCGTGGTTTGTTATCTTTGTACCAAAGTCGGGGAATTGCAATTCTGTGAAAAACATGTGCTTTAACTTGCTGAGGCGGGGAGGGCTGGGGAGTGTGAAAGTTAGTGACCCTTCTGCTTCGACTCTGGGTACTAACAGCTGTACTTCCACTGTGATGATGGGCTCAGAGCTGGACACCACCACCGCTCGTATCCTCCCTGTCTCCCGTTCCAAAGACATTTGTCGCCAGATATGTCCACTCAGGGGTGGCGTATCTTCTGCTAGGCACACGCACTCTTCTTGACCTTCTCAAGTCCGGTGCTTCAGCGCCCTGAGCCCCTTCTTCCGGGTCTGAGTCCTCTGATATCGGAGCAAGGGTTCTCTCTGGAGTTGCCCTCAGGCTAGAGCTCCTTCTTTGTGGCCAATTAGCTTCTCCACGTACCCTTCTGCTCCTTCTCCTTCTGGTCTGTTCACGCTCTCTTTCAGACTGGTCAGTGTCTGATTCGTACTCCCAACTACTTCCTCCTTCAGTAGCGTCGTCTGTTTCGCTGTTGTACTGACCGTCCTCAGCTTGGTCAGACTCGTTCCCTGCTTCTTCTGGCACCTCTACAGCTTGGCTGGCCCCCTCTATGGCTTCTCGGTCCGCAGCTGGACTTCTATCCGAGAGAGGAGCTGTTTCTTCCAGAGGTGCTGGAACCCTCCGCGTATGCGACGCGTGGATCCAATTGGGCAGGCCTCCCACCTTAACTGCAGTGTTCGTGATCAGGATGATCTGGAAGGGCCCACGCCAACGAACATCCAGGCAGCTTCTTCTCACGTGCTTTCGTACAAGCACCCAGTCTCCAGGGCACAGGTCATGACACAGGTCCTGGCACGACGGAACTTCGGCAGCCTGCACCTGAAGGGACACAGAATGAATGGCGTCAGACAGCCCCTTACAATAGTCCAGGATCATATCAGCTGTGATGTTTAACAGTGCAGCAGTTGGTACAGATGGCAACCTCATTGCTCTCCCCATCAACACCTCGTGAGGTGACAGTCCCGTTCTTCTGTCTGGGGTACTACGGAGGCTCATAAGGACCAACGGCAGAGCGTCAGGCCAACTCAAGGACGTTGATGAACACACCTTTGCAATTCTGGCCTTAATAGTGCTATTTATCTGCTCCACAATTCCTGAGGCTTCTGGTCGGTAACTGCAATGCAATTTCTGATCTATGTTCAGAGCCGCACAAATCATCTTCACAAGCTCGCTGTTGAAATGCGTTCCCCTATCTGATTCCAAAGAGGCCGGTACCCCGAAGCGCGGAATGAGCTCCCTAAGCAGTAACTTGGCCACTGTGAGGGTGTCGCACCTACGTGTAGGGTATGCCTCAACCCATCTGGAGAATACGCAAACAACCACCAGGACATAACGGAGGCGGTTGCACCTTGGCAGTTCAATGAAATCCAACTGCATACGGTTGAATGGACCCCCCGACCTCCCTATATGGCTCAGTGCAACTGGTGTCTTTTTCCCTACATTCAACTGCTGACAGGTCACACAACGCTGGCACACTGCTTCGGCTGCTACTCTGAATTTAGGGTTATACCAGGTTTGCCTAAATACTCTCAGCATAGAGTCTCTCCCTAGGTGTACGGGACCATGGATTTGTCTAGCCATTGGGCTCACCATCTCATTGGGTAACACTGCTCTGCCATCTGCTGAGACCCAGAAATGAGCCTCACCCACCACACATCCCGCCTTTTCCCATGTTTGCTTTTCAAAATCAGGAGCATTTTCTTGCATGCACTTCAGTTCGTCCCAAGAATCAACAGTTTCTAATATCATAGCTAATTCAGTTCTTACATTTATTCCACCCACTTCCACCTCAGTGAAAGAGTACCCTTGTTCCGCGCAATACCGCGCGACTTCGTCGGCATATCTATTGCCTTGTGACACGAAGTCCATGTTTCTGGTATGTGCGGTGCACTTCACAACTGCGATACCTGCTGGACATTGCAACGCCTCTAACAACAAGCGCACAAACTCTCCATTGCGAATGGGAGAGCCTGAAGAGGTCATGAAACCTCTTTGAGACCACAACTGCCCGTAATCGTGAACTACCCCGTAACCATATTGGCTGTCGGTGTATATGGTGACTCGAATTTGATTGCTTGCCAAGCAAGCACGCGTTAAGGCAATAATCTCGGCTACCTGAGCGGAGTGTACTCCTTTCAGGCATCCAGCTTCCACAACTCCAGTAATTGTACAAACAGCGTAAGCTGCTCTCAACTGCCCAACTTCGTCTCTTACACATGAGCCGTCGACAAAGAAAACTTCATCTGGGTCAGTCAGTGGCTCATCCACGATGTCGGGTCTAGGTTTGGTGCATAGTTCAGTCACATCGAGGCAGTCATGGTCTGTACATTCATCATCATCAATATCATTTGGGAGTGGCATCAAGGTAGCAGGGTTCAAAACAGAGCATCTCTTGAGGGTCACGTTCTCTGCAGCAAGGATGACTTGCTCATAGCGCGTGAGCCTGCTGTTGGTCAGATGCTGTGTTTTGGTCCTGGTCATCAACAGTTCAACCGAGTGGGGCACGTACACCTCTAACGGGTGCCCCATCACGATGTTCTCACAACGCTCGATACTGACACCTGTTGCAGCAACGGATTTGAGACATCCGGGCAACGCTGCGGCTACTGGGTCTAAAGTAGCCGAGAAGTAAGCAACTGGTCTACGGGCATTCCCATGAATTTGGACCAACACAGACAGCGCACAACCCTCTCTCTCACAACAGTAAAGCAAGAATGGTTTATCGTAATCAGGCATTCCCAGAGCCGGAGCACGACACAGGTCCTCTCTCAGCTGTAGGAACGCCATCAAACAGTCTTTGTCCCATGGTACCGGATCGCTCACCTCCTTGTGCATCAGTTTTTGCAAGGGTTTTGCTTTCAGTGAAAAGTTCGCGATCCACTGTCGGCAATAACCCACCATCCCTAGGAACATCCTGACTTCTCTCTGGGTTTTAGGCGCATTCATCTTCATGATCGCCTCTATCCTGTCTGGTGACACTTTTCGTTTGCCTTTCTCAATTCTGTGTCCCAAGTACTGCACTTCTGTCAGGCAGTACTGTAACTTTCCCGGGGACACCTTGTGCCCATTTGCAGCTAGGTGATTTAGCAAAGCAATGGAGTCCTCCCTGCAAGCTTCTTCTGTTTCTGACGCCACAAGGAGGTCGTCTATGTACTGGACCAGAACTGACTTCTGGGGCAGCACTAGACTTTCAAGATTTTTCTTCAGAAGCTGGTTGAAGATCGATGGGCTCTCTGTATACCCCTGAGGAATACGACACCATGTTAGGACGCGACCTTCCAGCTTAAATGCGAAAAGGAAATGGCTCTCTTCGTCCAGAGGGATCGAAAAGAAAGCCTGACAAAGATCTATCACAGTGAACCATTCGGCTTGAAACGGTATCTGAAACAGTATCACTGATGGATTCGGTACCACTGGACAACATGAGACAACTATGTTATTAATCTTTCGGAGGTCCTGCACGATCCGGAATTTCCCATTTGGTTTTTGCAAACCCATAATCGGGGAGTTACATGGACTACCCACGATTTCTTTCAGTATTCCCTGCTTAATCATGGACTCGATCACGGGCTTTATACCTGCAATCGTTTCTGGAGTCAATTTATATTGGGGTGTTCTCAGAAACTCAGCATGCGGTTTCACTACAATTTTCACTGGGTCCACCCCTTTGACTAATCCAATCTCTTCCCCAGTGAAATCCCACACTTCTGGTGCCACTGTCTCTCTCAGATCCCAGGGGAGCTCATCTACTGTCAGAGTGGGGTACAGCTCCACACATATTCTTGAATTTGCAACTTTGAAGTCAGCATCATCGTCATTGGTCAATACCTCCACTCCTTGTGGTGTGCAGTATATTGTACAATTTAACTTGCACAAAAGGTCTCTTCCTAGCAGACATACAGGACTAGAATCGCAAACCACAAACTGGTGCTCATCGCTGTACTTCCCTATTTTCACCTGCACTGGTTCAGTCAATGGGCTGGTCATTCTCCTGTTAGCGACCCCCACCACTTGTATTGTCTCTCCAGACATGGGCAGGCCTGGAACTGTGGCTGATCTGATCGTGGATCTAGTGGCTCCTGTGTCCACTAGGAATGTCGTGGGGCACCCTGCCACTTCAGCCTCAACATAGGGTCCCCTTTGATCCACCTCCAAGGCTGCCCCGAGGGTACAGTCCTCCCTTTCCACTCTCTGTCCAGTTAGTGGGTCTACGTAATAGCATTCCTCTCCTCCTACAAACAGGGGCATCTGTCTATATGTCTTACCCATAGTCCCTACTCTGGGTGGCTGAGGGAACTGGGCTCGTGGAGGAGGGGCCCCCCCCTTTGAGCACCTTTCCCCGGTATTGCGTTACCCCTCTCGCAGGCGTACTCTGGACCTCTTCCTCCTCTACCTCCTGTTCCCCTATCTCAACATTGTAGGGACACTCGCGTTTCCAATGCCCCACCTCGTTACACTGGTGGCACCGAGTCGTTTTCTTCAAGGCAGCTATGTCTATTCTGGGTCTAAAGGTGGAGTTCTCCTCATTGCCCTTGTTCTGGCTATACTGTTTCTTCCCCCCAGTTCCTGTCCCTTGTTGCTGTTGCTGCTGTCCCCCCTTTCCGGCTGCCTGCATCTGCACCACCATCAGTTTCTCCTTTAGCTTCTTTGCCTTGGAGTCTATCTCATCACAGCAGTACCTGGCATATCTCAGGATTTCATCTAAAGGTTTATTTTGCCAACAAATCAAGTGTTGCTGAATCATTAAACTGATATCCGGTCTCAGGCCCAGGACGAACTTGGACACAAATTGCCCTATGTCCTTCGGGTCCATTACATCCAGACCGCTATACTGTTTAAACGCCTTCAGCAATCTCTCATAGTATTCGTGAACTGTCTCTTTGGGTTCCTGTCTAGTTCGATCTATTTTGACCCAATCTATGTCCTGCATTGGCACTTTCTCTTTCAGCCAAGTCATCACTCTCTCGTATTTTGCCATTACGGTCTCGGACTGCCCATTAGTCTTAGCATCTCTCTCTGGCTCTGTTGTGGGCCACTCAGCGCTAACCTTGCATGCTGTCCACAAATCTCCTGGTACTACGATGTCAAACAGCGTGTTCAGATCTATCCATAGGACCTTTGAGATTTTTACGAATCTCTCAACTTGCTTGTACCACTCAACTGGGTTCTCCCGCAATTTGGGGAAGGAAGTGGTAAAAGCAGCTAAATCTCCCCTACTCCATGGTACGTGCACATAGTTCCCATTTGCAACTTCACGCAAAGGATATGCCTCTATTCTCTGCAGTCCTCCTGGTGTCATACCAAGCATGCTTCTCCTAACGGTCCCTTTCTTGGACCACCTTTCTTCCCATTTATCTAGTGCCCTCCACGTCCTTATTCCAGTGATCAGTTCCCTTATGTGCGTTTTCAGTCCGATTGTTCTCCTCTCATCTAGGTCCCGATCTGAATAATGTAGCCTGTGGTTACCCTGTAATGCTTTGGTCCTTGACAGGTCCACCATATATTTGCCTGCTAGTTCGACTAACTTCTCATGGATTGTTCTCGCCTTTCGAGTGATGTCCTTTGCCATGAACAGTATTTCATCCTGCTCATACATTTCCATTCTTTCTAAAGGCAGGGTACCATCTACCATGTCATCCAGATCTGACTTTAAGCTGGCGACATCGAGTCTCTTGGCTTTTATCTCAGCTCGCAATATGTCTTTCGAAGGGGGTTCACAGGTCTCTCTCCCATCCCAACTCCGAGCCCTACGTTTGGGTTCGGGAGAGTTAAGGAGTGTTCTCCCTTGCTCCCATCTCTCCAGGTCCCATGCTCGGCCATCCGATCTTGGAAGGTGATGGAACACGGGCCTGTTACCCCCAATCTTACTTTGCCCATTCTCTCTTTTCACAATAGGACTCTCTGCTATTCTCCCTCCGGTCGCCATTCTCTCTCTGTCTAGTATCACTCAGTATCTGATATGATCCTTCTCGGTTCCCCATATCCCCTGGACTGCGCTCTTGTCCGTCATCACAGGGACTGTGGCGCGGCCTCTCGCAACTCCCATTCTGTTCTCTGTTGCCGGGCACACAGTGGGTACACTTAAAGCTGTCTCTGTACTCCCACGTTCTCCTGTCTCCTTCACTGTGTATTGGGCGAGACACCCCCCCACTCTCGGGGCCCCCGTTTTCCAAGTCTGATCTACCTCCACTCCGGGCCCAATGGGTGACTCCCCTACTGTCCTTCTCCCTCCCGTCCCACTCCGGACTGCTTTCATCAGCCCCGCAGTGAGTCCGGGTCCTGCTATCCTGACTTTCCCTTCCAGCTTCCGCAGCTATGATGCTCTTATGAGCCTCTACTGCCTCATCCCACTTCTTCAGGTACTCGTTTAACTCCTGAAAGGATTTCCGTCCTGATCCCCTCATATCCACGGGCCATCTATGGCCCCCCGGATCCCCTACTGGATCCTCTGCTGTGTGTACCGGGGTGCTCCACTCTCTTGGTATCGGCAACTGACTTGGGGAATTGATCGTATCGTTCCTCCTTGCCATCTCTGCTCTTTCTCTGTCCCTCCGTACCTGTTCCTCCCCTCTAGCTCTTTCTGGGTCATAAATCGATACTATAGGACCTATGGTAACAGGTACTTGTAGGGCATCTGGCAGTGCGTAGGATGTGGCACACTCCGTTTCCGGCACTCTTTGTACCACAAACCTCCCAACTACCTGCTGCACCGGACTAGGCTGGGACAGTTCTTTCTTCGCAGCGGGATCCCAATCTGAACTGGGAAGCGGTCCATGCTCTCCTACGTTGCCCCCCCCTTTCACTATGCTCGACATCTCCCCCTGCTCTGTTATACGGGGGTGGCCTATCTGTCAGTAACCTGTTTATCAGGTTGTCCTCCGTTTCGCTCTCATCATCTTCTTCTAGGGGGCTTTTGTTTCCGGGCGCTTCTAACACTGGGTACAATTTATTTACTTCCATGTGATGCACTCTCCATCTTTTAGCATCTGCATCCCACTTGGCATCCTGCACTGCTCTTACCGATCGTTTCACCCTTTCTTGTCGTCTATTCAGGTTCTTTTCGTGCGCTGCCCTAATCCAGGCATTGAGAGCTTCAAACTGGGTCGGTCTAGGCATGGGTCTCATTGAGGTCATATCTGCTTTTAGTCGGTGTAGCACCTCTAATCTGAACGTCCCGTACTTCGAAAACGTCAGTTCCTCATTTCCCTCTGTAATCTTACTCCACTCTGAAATCCACAATATTGTATGCAGCCCAACATTTGCCGCCATATAACGAGCCGGCGTACCCTCCGGCGGGGCTTCTTCCCCTTCATAAGATCCCCGCCTCTCTTTTTTAAAAGCCGCTCTCAACCATTTAAAACACTTCATGATTATACGCACAATTTCCAGCCTCAATACTCTGTTTACTTCCTGATGACAATCCACCAATCCTAGCGCGGCTTTGCTAGCTGGCCTATCGCAGCGCGGTCTTTCTCCGGCCGGCCAATCCCAGCGCGGCACTTTCTGACGTCACTCGTCTCCGCTTCGCAGCAGCACCCCTCCTTTCTCAGCTCTTCTCCCGGTCATGCATGCGTCCCATTCATACCCTGAAAAATGACTACTTCCGACCAAGCGGTCACTTCCCCCGACTGTACGTCCACAGTCTATCTGTAATTGTCAACACAACTGACGAAATGTCTATCGTCTCTCTGATAGGTTGCTTACACACACAGTAACCTCCGACCAGCGTCCGTTACTCACGCACTCATTCTTACGTTCCCCCTATCTCGGTCTTGCGGGCGATCAATGGTACCTCATGACCCCCTTCACACTGGTTGACAATTACTCTGGATGTCCGATACACCCGAACCACTTAAGCTCTCCTTGAACTTAAGATTTCCACCGGTTGCGCACGCTCACAACCTGTTCCACAGTCACTCTACAGACATTCAACTCCGCCAGACATTACAACATGGATACAATACAAAAACACCGCAATCTAACACGCATGACCCTTTATACTCACTCTCGACCGATACTGCTGCTTTTCTGTCTCACGTCATCCGGACCTTCTTCGGCGGGCGGTTCTTCTGATCATCGATCTCTAGGGGCCTTGGGGTAATCTAACCTGGCCTAGATCACCTTCCTCAAGAAGGCAACCATCCTCTATAGCTACCAACTGCTGGGGCGAGATTTTGATCGCTACCTTATCACTCTTGATCTAAAACCCCGTTCTGGTCGTCTGAACCTTTGTTGCCTGTCATTGAGGGAAGAAAGTGTATCTCTTACCAGGTTAGTTCACCCAATAATGGACTCCGCTCTGAAGGATCACAAACAACTTCTAGCTTTCAAAGATTTATTATAAAGTTAGAATCAGCTGCAAGTACAGGCATCTCAAAATGAGATTTACAAGATACACGGGCCCAACTACATACATGTGCTCTCTGAAAACCCTCAGACGAGCAAAGAAGACTACAAGTACAAGTTCTAAAAATAACAAGGCTGCAAGCATAGACACGTATTGTGATCTCTCCGTCATTTAGGGCTGGAGGGAAAACACAGGTTAGGCTGTCCCTACCCTGCTCTGGATGGTATCCCTACTTAACAAAGTCTCAACCTATCAAAAGGTGTCAGCTGTGAATGACTTCCTAGGAAGCTCACCCACTCTTAATCTCTTGGTGAAAACCTATAGTCCTCCAGTCATGACCCCTCTCTGCCTACCCATCCGCTCTCTAAAGGGTCCTCAGGCATCTGCTCTAACTCCACCCAGGGGTGCTGTCCCTAATACAAAAACATACAACAACATTTGAGACGCCCCTCGTGAGACGCCCCTCACGTGGTGTAGCTTCTGGCTTTTTCCATGATGAGGCCTCGTGCGTTAGAGTTGACCTTGCTTCTCAGACTCTTCTCCGGCCCGCTGATACCCCTTAAAACATTCCGGAACCCTCCTCCGTGTCTGTGCCGGCTCCTGAACAAACCTCTATTCATCCCATTTATAATTGGATCCCCCCTTTTCTCTTGCAGACAGACATCTGCCGCCAGGATCCCAATTCTCATAGACTTCTAACGGAAGTTTGCAACATTATTCTCAGCACAGACTAATACGTATAAATCAGCGTCTTTAAACATTTCAGGCCTACAACATTTCTCATAATGATTATACCCTTCGAATCCTTCATTAATCTAATAGCATGTTAATACTCTACTCTATGATTAGGTAAACACATCTATAAAATATGACCCATTAACTTGACTACTAAATGACATTAGTGCAATCCATGTCGTGCAAACGAACACCTTTCCCGACCCTTTCAGCTCTGGCCCTGAGGCCTACTGCGTTCTGTGTTTGCAGCATGTCATTCTTACATTTTAGCAGCTACACGACATGGATTCAGGATTAATCACGTCTAATAAGGTTATACATTTTCACACATTTCTGCATTAGTTCCACTTCTACATAAATCTCTAGATTAACTACACATTTCAGAGTACAGATGCATATAATATCAGCACTCATGGCATTTATCTTCATGACTTGTGCTTACTACGTGTAAATGTGATGTACTTATACATTTAGGTCAGTTTGCGCTCTCTCAGGCGGCAGACCCGAGAGCAGAGGATGGCCCGGGACCAGGGTTCGATTCCCAGCGTGGCAGGTTTCTGGACCAGGGTCAGCGTACTCGATAATTCTCTCGCCTCGGTGCCCACTCTGATCAGCGATCACACTCGGCAACTCTGGGCATTAGCTTGCCTCATCTTCACTAACGGCCCCACCAGAACGCCGGGGATGCCTGGTCTCACCCTGGAGATACCCATTAAGGGACCATCTCTCAGGGAAGCCAGGAAGGGTTTCGCAGCGGTCGAAGCGCCTTGGGACCCTCCGGGTAAGTAGTGCGCTATATAAATGCCTATACATTTACATTTACTTGTGATTTAACAAATAAAATGCCACTTCAACATGATTCTTCGTCATCTTATATCTTTCTTCCTTGTTCCTCAGTGAAGAGGTGTTTCGGTGGCTTCTGGCCACAGTGACCACATCAGAAGGGTACTTTAATCCCCTCTATCAGGAGGACCTGGACAATGGGATCAGGATGAAAACTGAAGTGGGAAACAGGAAAAAAAGGAAAATTTCGACCTCATTTTCTTAAATTCCACCAACTCAAAGTAGGAGGTATCCCTGCCATAGTTTCCTCAGCGGAAAGGCCCATCGTGATTGGCCCAGCGGTAATCTTGGCTGGACTCCAGCCGACAGCCGCTTCTGCCTATGACGCCATCGGCGTGGGGGAAAATTCCTGGTAGAGTCGGTGGCACTTGGGCGGTCTTTCATTCATGGACCCGCTAACATCTAAATAGAGCGTGCGGACTGCCAAGTAGGTGGACGGTAAAACTGCCCAAAAAGTGACAGCTGGACTAGATCCGACAAGATCCAAGTCAGGCCCTTAGTCTTGGAATCAAGGTTTTTAAGAAAAGTTTAATTGGTGCAGGGATCCAGATATATAAATATTGCATCTTGCATTCCAGTTTATTTAAGACCAATTTTAGGTTTTCAATAAAAGTATATTCTTTTTTGTGCACTTCTAGAAGTTTCTTCCTCAATAGATTTCTAAGAGTATCTTCTTTTGCAGGGGCGGTTTCTCCATTAGGGCTCAGGGGCTTTGCCCCTCTTAAATTCCTACACAGTTACATGCACATATATTAAATAGATTGATTTATTTAGAGATACAACAGTATCTCTAAACAAATCGGTGCATTTTAGTCTGGGCTATCTGTTTCAGGCTGCCTGCTCTGCCGCGTTCTGATGCAGGAGACAGAGGCCAGGCAGTGAATCAACTTTCCACAATGTGAGACAGGGCGCAGGGCTTTCTGTTGTAAAACCCTTCATTGCCATTGTGGTCTGTGGTGGTATGCACTCTGTAGGCCTGTGACTCAATCAACGTCATGGTTTCGGGCATCAGCAACTTCATCTCTGTGTGATTTCAGACGTCCTTCATTCACAGGCAAAATATCCCACATTTATGTCACACGTGGAAGTGGATGCAAGCACGTCTGATTTGGTGCCTTGTTCTCTCTAATGATAAGTGTTTGAATGCTAATCTCTGGTGTTATATATATATTGTGCTTATACCCCTCTCCACACTAATCTCCCCCACTGTGACACCCCAGGCCCTGGCTGCACGTTGCTGGCCCAGTTAGAAATGGAGCTTCAGCATTTATTCAAACGCGAAATGGATCCAAAAGACAAGCAGGCTAGCCAGAGTTCTTGTTCCCTTGTGAAGTTGATCGAAAGTTCATAAAAGCAAAGTGAAAAAGATGTGCTTACAGTGGACAGTTCTCTGATGTATGATGGTTTCCAACAAGTTAGTTAAGATGTCCTCATGGCTTTCATTATGTTTTTCATGACCAACATTTCAAATATGTTTGTATTATGTAGGCCCTACTAAGAACTGGCGGGGACGATTTGGGAGTCACAGCTAGAGAGCTTCATGAGTGATCCTAAACCACTAAATCTCAATTGTGGATGAAGAAGTACATGAAATAATAGTGGGAATATGGGCCTTCATAAAGAATACAATTTGATCTGTGTGGCTCTCTAACTCTTCACCCACTTTTGAAGGGAGTAGACTAGTGTGGTGAAATGGCTTAGTGCAATCTTAAAATTACTTTAGTATTGGGAAGCATAAAGACTCTAATAAAAAATAAGGATTGTTTATTACAAAGGTTGTGTATTTTGGGACATTTTAGGGCCGATTCCGATCCTGGAAAAAGCACTCCGATTTGCTGTACGGAGCGTATTTCCCGTACGATTCGTACACCCACAACGTCCCCGTACGACCCCGCAAGACAATCGTAATCCTAAGCGCCACTCCGTACGACTCGTATCAAACACCATAAAAATCGAAAGTACATACGGATTCCATGCGGGTGACGCGGTACGCCACGACCGGACGTAAATAGGCCGACCTTACTGACCCAGGAAGTGCGATCCGTGTTGACGACACTCCGTAAGGCCCTTTTGCTACGAGAGCTGGAAACAATCGTAAACACTAAGTTCGGCCCGACCCGCACCCCGGTACGCGACATACACGACATGAACCCCATAGACCGTGTCATCCCAGACCGGTACGACTACCATCCTTGTATATCGAAGCCGACGACGTCGCAGATGGTGTGTACACCCTACCGCCACTACGGAAGTATACCTGTACGGTGCGCCACACGCGCACATCACCATAGCAAAAATGATACGTGCCGCACACACGTCTGTAATGTCGGGGTACGGTGCGCCATACGCCAGAGTGCATCACCATTGCAATAGTGATACGTGCCGCACACACCTCTGTAATGTCGGGGTACGGTGCGCCATACGCCAGAGCGTCTCGCCATTGCAATACGTGCCGCACACATGTCTGTAATGTCCGGGTATGGTGCGCCATATGCCAGAGCGTATCACCATTGCAATAGTGATACGTACCGCACACACCTCTGTAATGGCGTACAGTGCGTCACATCTGAGTGTTGGGTGTATATGTCCCCAGCTGTGCCCAGACATAGGAGGGGTGTGTGGATCTGTCTCCCAGCTGTGCCCAGACATAGGAGGGGTGTGTGGATATGTCTCCCAGCAGTGCCCAGACATAGGATGGGTGGGTGCAGAGGACTCCCAGCAGTGCCCAGACACAGGAGGGGTGTGTGGATATGTCTGCCAGCAGTGCCCAGACATAGGAGGAGTGGGTGCAGAGGACTCCCAGCAGTGCCCAGGCATAGGAGGGGTGGGTGGATATGTCTCCCAGCAGTGCCCAGACATAGGAGGGGTGCGTGGATATGTCTCCCAGCAGTGCCCAGACATGACAGGGGTGGGTGCAGAGGACTCCCAGCAGTGCCCAGACATAGGAGGGGTGGGTGCAGAGGACTTCCAGCAGTGCCCAGACATGACAGGGGTGGGTGCAGAGGACTCCCAGCAGTGCCCTGACATAGGAGGGGTGGCTGGATATGTCTCCCAGCAGTGCCCAACCATAGGAGGGGTGGGTGCAGAGGACTCCCAGCAGTGCCCTGACATAGGAGGGGTGGCTGGATATGTCTCCCAGCTGTGCCCAGACATGACAGGGGTGGGTGCAGAGGACTCCCAGCAGTGCTCAGTCACAGGGGTGTGCATTTCCTACATCATACAACAACTACATGCCTGTATGTGTACATCCCTAACCTGTAACACTCATGATAGTACCATATCAACACATCACACACAGCTCTGGCCTACTCCACAGAGAATGGTATCCTGTCACACACTGGGTGACACTCCCCATGTGGTACTTAAGTCAGACCACACATGCATAATCACCCATGTACTGTGCTGGCACACATCCCCCCCTCTCCATCTTTACTCATTAGTGTGTAGTCATGTAACAGACCACAAAACAAATGAAGCAGAAATGGACCAAAAAAGTGTCATGTACAACCTGGACATGATGTGAATTTCCAGGTGGTGAAACATGTAGTCCCTCATGGAAGGAACAGGGTAGAAAACCCCGAGATACAAGGCACCACAATGTGTATTGTGTGCCCAAAATCATATTTTACAATCTGAATCATGAGGCTAAGGCGCATTAAATTGTCATGCATAGTGTGACAAAATATGATGGACTCCCTGAAGGCATTACTACAAACTACAAATCCAAGCACAGTGAGTAGCATGGATGGCACTCACCAATTGTCGGATTTCACATCAGAGCAGGCATGGCCATTGTTGAAGGTAATGTAACAAACTAGGGTAAATCCATACACAAGTCACCTCAACAATTCTGCAACTGTCTGTAGTGAAGATCTCATGTGTCACTGAGGAAGTGACACTCCTCCGGATAATGTCTGTATGCAAACTGCAGACACAACAATCGAGATAAATTGCTGTAACTATGGGATAGCACAGAAAGATACCCTGGTCCACCCCATTCCCACTAGAAATATATACAGCTTCCACAATACCAAAACATTAACATTACACCAACTCGTAGGCACACATCACCTAAAGCAATTCCATGAAATCAAATAGTTCAGAATATAAATAAAAATGCTTTAATCAGCGCCATTTCTTCAAAGAAAAGATAAATGCGTCCATGCTCACAGAAGGCCAATGGCCAGTCCAAAATAATGTCCATTACTGTGGTGACTCTGTGGAGGTTGTCACCCCCAAACTTGCCTGCACATGGTGGACTCAGAGGTCTGTGGACACATGGGGGGCATCATCGGAGTCACTGTCCGGCACCGCAGGGACAGGAGAGGGAAGGGTAATGTAAATTGATACTTGTATAGCGCACTACTCACCCGCAAGGGTCTCAAGGCGCTTTTACAAATACCGCTGTGGAGCCCATCCTGGCTTTTCCTGTGAGGCGTCCACTCCTGGGCACCCCCAAGGTGGAGGCCAGGCATCCTTAGCGCTGTGGGGGCCGTTGTGGAGATTAAGCAAGCTATTGACCAGAGTTGCAGAGTGGGACTCCATGATTGGAATAGGCACCGAGGTGAGAATTATCAGGTCTGTGGAATTTTGAGCCCAAGACCCACCGAGGCGGGGAATTGAACCCTGGTCCCGGGCTAGACCTCTGCATCAGGGCCTGCCGCTCTAACCATTGAGCCACACTTCTCCACCCAGGGTAGGTGTAGTGGGTGCAGGTGGGGAGGATCCCTCCACAGTGTCAGTTGCAGCGCCAAAGGATGAAAGATATTCTGCGCTGCACACTGCAGCCAGTTCTGAAACGATTCCATCTGAACCCGGGGACACAATGGGAGTGGAGGTAGAGGGCTGTGAGTCAGGTGTAGTGTCTCTGTTGATGCGTGTGTGATGTCTTTCCCCTGTCCTTGTGGGTGTGTGCACATCCCCCTGAGATTGGGTGCCTGGAGGTCTGCGCTTTCACATTGTAGAAAGTTGATTCACTGCCTGGCCTCTGTCTCCTGCATCAGAACGAGGCAGAGCAGGCAGCCTGAAACAGATAGCCCAGACTAAAATGCACCGACGTGTTGGTGTGCTGGGTGTCTCTGTTGGGGTGTGTGATCTTGTGCGTCTGCTTGTCTGGTGGACAGGTATGGGGGATGGGGATGGGTCAGAAGGAGTGGGGGGGTTTGACGCTGCAGGAAGGCAAGTGCTGCCGTCAGTGTTGAGTCTATGGACGACAAACTCCGACGTTGATCAGACATGACCGCTGACATGCCCTCCATGAATGACAACAACTGTGTCATGAGATGTGTGTGGCCATAGAGGACAGTCAGCATAGATGTCTGACCAACTTGAAGCTGCCGGAGTAGGTCCACAGACTCCGCACTGAGGGCAGCTGGGGAGACAGGGGCAGGGGCTGTAGTGCCAGGGACAAAGAAGACACGGGGGCCAGCACGTACTGAAGGGACCCTAGCAACTGGGAGGGTGAAGATGGGTCTGGAGGAGGAGGTGACAGACATAGTGGGTGCAGATGCTGTTGCTGCATATTCCCCCTCCTCCTGGGAGTCCGAAGCCGAGCCGTCTGCATGATAGGTATTGTGTCGTGCTCATAAGGTTCGGCTGCCTGATTCCCCTCACCCTCTGTGCCACTGCTTGCCTCCGACACCTCAAAGCTGGTGGCACTGTAGCTGGGTCCCTCTGCCTGGTCCGTGCTTGTGTCTCCCCCAGGTGATGATGCTGTTGGCAAGAGAAAGTAAACAAATATATCAGTCACCTGTACACATCAGACATATGACAAACACATCATTTGTGGACAATTCTAATAATGGCATGCACCAAGAGTCACATGCCACATAGCTCTGCACATATTAGAGTCCAGTAATGTGAAATTGTAATAGACACAACGCTCCTTGTAGACAAAGATACAAGTAACAGACCAGGCCACAACTTGAATCACAATGATGAGCCACTGTATGTCAACAGGTCAGGTGTTTATCCATTACCGTCCTGTTGGCTACTCTGCCACCACAGTACAGACATGTGCATGTCAAAATCTGTGTGAGCCTGTGCCACATGGGAACAGTCCAGACCAAACTGCCATGTGATGACATCCCTAGACCAGAGACATGCTTTCTATCACCTCTCAGTGGCATCATAGCCATCTACAGCCATGCTTGCGTGAAACACTGATTTTTTATTTTTTTTATTTTTTAAAGACCTTTATTGTACATGTTGCAAATAACACGATTCAAAGCCTACAACCTCTATGGGCCGGCTGTCTGCAGGATAAGGTACATGGATTAATAGTGGAACGCTGTAGCCGACAACCCTGGGGTCCGGCGGCATAACAGAAGAAAACATGTATACAGCATACCGTAGGTAGTTCGAGGAATATACAGGCCTATGGCTTTTGCGTTTTTTTGTTGTTTATGTGATAATGTATCTCCGGTGACTTGGATATACTGCCAGCAGTCCGTGATCAACTATGATTAACATCCATGACAATAAGAGACAGTGAAATTAGAATTATGAGAATCACAGGTCAGTCACATGCGATATAAGAGTTATAGCAGACAATTAGAGCAATGGTGCGCTGCACCATCCAAAGGAGTAGTCGTATCTAGTGGCTGTAAAGGGAAGTAATTGTCGTAGCCGTACCCGGCATGTCAGGTGTCTCAATATCTACACCACCCCCCAACAGTGCAGGTGGTGCTATGATGGTCAGGGTTGGAAATTATAACGTAGGACTGTCTGCGTGCGATTGTAGAGCATAATCCTCAGCCACACCCCACGAGTTGCGTGGAACGTGTCTTGCGTCACGTGGGCGAAGAGGAATCAGTAAGTATTAGCAGAGATGCGTTTATCAATGTCACATTCACATGGTACACAGTGCCCAACTAGCCGTGTAATAGGCCCTGTTTTTCAGAATACAGTAAACGTGTAAATAAGTACATGAACTGTGACAGGGGATGGTGGGAAGGAAAGGGCTTTCAAGGGGTTGAGGCATCTGTGGGTACGAGAACAGGGGGGGGTTGCAGCAATAGATGGGGCCTTATAACATTAGGTCGGGATGAGTCGAGATAGTAGCAGGGGCGCGAGGGGGGCCATTTCAGGGGCGTTTATGCGGTCTTTCAAGGGTGTGACAGTCGCGCCAGTCACACAGAAAGAGCGGGACGAAGTTCTGTCTCTTAGAAGACAGGGAGGTTGAGAAACTGTGCTGTTGTAGGTAGACAGAGAAGCGCCAATGATTCTGAGCGTGAGGGGCTGCAAGTGTGGTGCGATGCATATGCGCGGGGTGCAATTACATTACAGTGGCAAAAGCCGTGGCATGGGCCATGTCGTAGAAGGGAGAAAGGTGTGGGGGGGCCACTGGCACCCAGTGTCCCCGCTGTGTCTTAGACCAGAAAGCTAGTTCTGGTGCGGTCCACCTCAGGTGATCCCTCGTTCCAAACTCTCCTGCTGAAAGGACTTCAGTGCGTCATCCCAGTGCTGTGCAATGGGGAATTTCCAGAGTCCCGCTGTTTCCTCTCGGTGTAGCACTGTACTTTCCGCCCGCGCCCAGTTGGTAAAAGACGTGTACCAGTGCTGAAAATCTGGGGACGTGTTGGCCTTCCAGCGCTTGGTGAGTAGGCGCTTGGCCGTGATAAGTCCCAGGTCCCAAAACCTGGCTGGTACCTTATTGAGTTTGGTGCGTTTGTAGAGTCCTAGTATGCAAGCTTCCCACGTGCGCGGCACATTTTCGTTAGTGCTGCACTTTAGCAGTTCCACGATCGCGGCCCAGTATGTCTGGATATCGGGGCATAGCCAGAGCATATGTAAAAAGTCTGCCCCAGCCAGGGAACAGCGCTGGCATGCAGTATTAGTGACTGAAAAATATCTGTTAATTTTATCGGGTGATAAATAAGCGCGATGTAGTACGGAAAATTGTATGACCTTGAAACGGGGCTGCGTGGGACATTGGTCGGGCCAACCAGCACCATTGCCCATTCTTTGTCGGTCCAATCTCTCCCTCTATCTCTCGCCCATTTGTCTCTCAGCGGCAAGGTGGAGTGCTGTGTATGGGTCAGAAGGGCTTGTGCCAACCAGTGCACCTCGTGAGTACCGTTGTCCAGAACATGCAGGTATTGTATGAAAAGATGCATTGGTGGCTCTTCAGATACTTCACCCCAGGCGGTTGTCAGTGTATGTAAGAGGGATGCATGTAATAGGAATTGCCCAGCTGGCAGGTCCGTGCTTGCTGCAAGGTCCGCAAAAGGTAGCAGGGTACCCTCCGCGTAGAGGTCTCCCAGCGTCTCCACACCCGCTCGTGTCCAACCCTCCAGCATCGCTTCCGTCAATACCCCAGTGTCCCTGGGGGTACCCAGGAGGGGGATTGTTGGAGCATACAGTGTCATCGCTCGGCTGAGCCTCAGGCAGCGCAAGAAGCATTTGCGTGCCACTGCTAAGTGCAGTTGGGTAGGGCGGCGGCCCGGGTCAGCGGATGGAATAAAGTGCATGTTTGTGTTTGGGTCCAGACGTTAGTGTCCGTGGCAGTGTCTCCCAAAATCCTACCGCTCAACCATCCCGACACCCATTTCAGCTGCGCTGCTAGGTAGTACAGCTCCATGTTGGGGACCGCCAGGCCTCCCGACCTGCGTTCCAAATAAGGCCACGGAGCATGACCTCCAGTTCGCGAAAAACTTTGGTGGGAACATAAGTCGGGATGTTGGCAAAATAATATAATAGCCGCGGGAGGACAATCATTTTCGTCAGTGCCACACGGCTGAGCACATTCAGGGGCAGTGTTCTCCAGAAGGCCACTTGCGCACGAATGGAAGCAATCGCTCGCATCAAGTTGCCATCCAGTACGTCCGAAGGATTCCGGTATATTTGGATCCCCAAGTACCGGAACGTAGTGGGGTACCATTGCAGTCTCTCTGCGCCAAGGCGGACATCGCTTTCAGGCGTGTCCAGGCCAAAGGGGTAGGCTCCTGATTTGGACCAGTTGACTCTGAACCTCGACGTAGCTTCAAAGGTCCGGAAGATGTCAGTGAGAGATGTCAGGATATTGGTCAGATCTTTGATATAGAGGAGCAGTTCGTCCGCATAAAGCAATATCGCATGGACCCCATCCGCCATCGGTATGCCCCACTCAGCCCCCTACGCCCGCAGTATCGTGGAAAGAGGTTCCATTGCCAGGGAAAACAGTAGAAGTGACAGGGGGCAGCCCTGTCTGGTGCCTCGTCGCACTCGGACAGCATCAGACAGCAGTTTACCAATGCACACTCGGACTGTGGGCCTCTGGTACAGCAAGTCCACCATGTCCCTGTAACCACTCCCCAGGCCGTATTTCTCCATCACGCCTTAAGATATGGCCACTCTACAGAATCAAATGCCTTCTCAAGGTCCAGGACCAGGCATCCCGCTCTCGGCCAGTGTCGAGTGGCATACTCCTGTATTCGGAACAGCCTGCGGATGTTTTACGAGGCGTGGGTTGAAAAGAAGAGGGGACAGGGAAGAACCTTGAGGGACCCCACAGGGTACCAGGCGGGTAGGGGCAGAGAAACCCGAGAGATGGACCGCCTGTGACCGCCCTTTAAGATAGGAGGCGAGCCAAGAGAGACCGGTGCCCTGAATGCCCGCTGCCCTGACACGGCTGAGAAGGATGGAATGGTCGACCGTGTCAAACACAGCGGACAAGTCAAGGAGCACCAAAGCTTGAGGCTGGTTGGAATCAACCTTACTCTTGAGCTCGTCTAGGACGGCCAGGACCACCGATTCGGTCGAATGGACCGGGGGAATACCGCTTGGTGGAAGGCCAAAAGATGATTGTCCTCAATATAAGCAGAGAGGCAGGAGGTAATGTGGCTCTCCAAGATCTTCCCTAAGTAGGGGAGGAGAGAGATGGGCCTAAAGTTGGGTGGAAGAGAAAGATCTGAACCAGGTTTTTTTTTAATGGGAATGACTATAGCCGATTTAAAAGACAGCGGGACAGTACCTTGAGAAATGGAGGCATTAAGAAGGGAAAGGGGGGGATCGGGACAACCAAGGAAAAGTTCTCTGAGGATACGAGCCGGCCCTCAATCGGCCGGGGAGGAAGAGAGGAAGAGGGAGGGGGAAAAAGAGAAGGGGAGAGGGGAGAGGACACCCGTGGGATATCGCGTTTGATCTTGGCGATCTTCTCTATAAAGAAGAAAAAACCCTGCGCTGCAGATTTTAGCGCTGCCGTGGGCAGAGGAACTCTTCGGCGCCATTTTGCGCCAAACCTGGGCCATGCCCACTCCGCCCCAGTCCCTATAAAAGCCGCGCTGATCTACTAGCCGCGCACTAGGACTTCGTTACTCCTAAGGCACAGCCGGGAGAAAACGCTCGCAATTGTTTTTAAAAAGCAAATTTACTCACTGTATTTACTTGTTTCTTAACTGCACTGTCATTCATTTTGGGCACTTCTCCTCTCAGAAATCCTCATAAAAACCCCGCGCTGCAGATTTTAGCGCTGCCGTGGGCAGAGAAACTCTTCGGCGCCATTTCGCGCCAAACCTTGGCCACGCCCACTCTAGTGAGGCCACGCCCACTCCGCCCCAGTCCCTATAAAAGCCGCGCCGATCTACTAGCCGCGCACTAGGACTTCGTTACTCCTGAGGCACAGCCGGGAGAAAAACGCTCGCAATTGTTTTTAAAAAGCAAATTTACTCACTCTATTTACTTGTTTCTTAACTGCACTGTCATTCATTTTGGGCACTTCTCCTCTCAGAAATCCTCACAAAAACCCTGCGCTGCGGATTTTAGCGCTGCCGTGGGCAGAGGAACTCTTCGGCGCCATTTCGCGCCAAACCTTGGCCACGCCCACTCTGGTGAGGCCACGCCCTCCCACTCCATTAATCGATGTGCATTCCCCAGACACTCAGCGGACGGGCACAGCGGGCACGCCGTCTGCACGCCGAAGGCTCGCCAAAGGCAGCCCGTCTGCGCCCGTCCGCGACCAACCGGGGCGCGGGGCATGTCACCCTGCCCACATCACCCAATACTCCTCTGCTGACCTGCTCGACCTGCATGCCCCCTGGCCCCTAGCCCCGACGGCCCGCTCGCAGCTTGAGCATCTGGGCCTGGGACACGCTCGAGATAACTTTCCTGAGCTTAACGCCTGGCCGGCCTATACCCCTCCTCAATCCGTCTCTCACTCCCCCCGTACATTACCCCCCAGTCTTGAGCTTAAGTGAGCTACCTTAACACCCGCTCACTAGCAAAACACCAGACGGAAATTTATCACCTTCTAGATACCGACAGGCCCGACTTACTGTTTCTAACTGAAACCTGGCTGCATGACGGATCCTCCCCCGACATCTTGGCTGCCATCCCGCCTGGCTACTATATCCTTCAAGCCAACAGGGCCTCCGGCAAACCCTGGGGAGAAGTGACAGCGATCATCAAGCTTCCTTTTAGATTTTCCATCCTCACCGTACCCTGTATTCCTCAGGTCGACTGCCTAGCACTTAGACTGGAATCCTCAGTGTCACCCCTTACTTGCGTCTTAGTCTACCGCCCTCCTCAGTCCATGCCCGATTTTCCTTCTATGTTCGGAGATCTTCTATCTCAGGTAGTCATTAACAACTCTAAAATTCTAGTCCTCAGAGACTTTAACTACTGGCCCCAGGATGAGAAGGAAAGCGCCTGTTCTGCGGCCTTCTCCGATCTACTACGCAGTTTGAACTGCTGTCAACATGTTAACACTGCCACGCATACGAAAGGCCACACACTGGACCAGGTCTGGACCTCCAACCTAGAGATCTCGGCCCCCCACATACTGCTGTGTGTATGGTCGGACCACTCCCTTATTTCCTTTTCCCTTAAAGCCCCTACCTGCCCCAGCAGGCACCTGGAAACCAATTTCTCAGCCCGAAACTGGAATAAAGCTGACATCAGCCAATTCATCGACCTACTCAGTACCTCCCTTCCCCCTGAATCCGACTCAATAGACAGTCAAGCCTCAAACCTAAGCCACTGGCTTGAGCCCGCCAGCGACGTGGTTGCCCCCCTCAAACGGGTCAAAATCAGACGCCCTCATGACGCTCAGAAATGGTTCACCGAGGACCTTAAAGTCTTAAAACTTGGACTCAGACAAGCCGAGCTCCGCTGGCGCAAAAAATATGCCCCCGAAGCTAGGCTAGATTTCTTAACCCTACTGAAAGGGTACAAGTCCTCCATTGCGCTAGCCAAAACCATGTACTTTTCCAACAAAATTGTGGAGTCAGCTAACAAAGCTAAAAACATCTTTTCGATTGTGGAGGAGCTATCTCACCCCGACAGGGTCTCCATCAAACCCCTCCCTTCCCAGAGGCTCTGTGACTCTCTCAATCACTTCTTCGTTGAGAAGATTGCAAAAATCAAAAACAGCATCTCGGTGCTGCCCCTATCGGACTCCTCTGGGTCCCCCACTAACCCCCAGGCTGACCCTCTTAACCCCCACTCTCTCACTCAAATCTCCCTCATTTCGGAGGCGGACTTCCCCGCCCTCCTTAGCAAAGTCACCTCAGGATCTCCTACCGACTGCTGTCCCCCCAAAATCCTACGTGAGGCCTTTACTGCCTGCCCTGCCCCCTCCTTGGCACTTCTGAACAACTCCCTTATTTTTGGCCTAGTCCCTAGTACTTTCAAGACAGCCGAGGTAGTGCCTATCTTTAAAAAACCGACAGCTGATCCCACGATCATGAGCAATTTTCGCCCCATCTCCCTCCTCCCTTACCTCAGTAAGGTGCTCGAGACCCACGTCACTAACATCCTGAGCTCGTTTGTTGAGCAGTCTCACTTTCTCGACTCCCAACAGGCCGGGTTCAGTCCCGCCCACTCCACAGAGATGGTCATACTCTCTGTTATGGAAGAACTGCGCAGGGGAGCCGACTCTAACACCAGTCAGGCTCTGGTGCTCCTGGATCTGTCGGCCGCCTTTGACACGGTCGACCATGTCATCTTGGTCGACCGTGTCAGATAGGCCGGGATAGGGGGTACTGCCCTTGGCTGGGTACGCTCGTTCCTCACCAGCCGCCAACAAGCGGTCAGGCTATCCCAGTTCTCCGCGGACAGGGTAGGGTGGACTTGCGGCATGCCGCAGGGCTCCTCACTGTCCCCACTCCTTTTTAACCTATACCTCACCCCCCTGATCAGTTCCCTCCAAAATAAGAATGTCACCGCGTTTAATTACGCGGATGACATCCAGCTAGTCTTTAACATCGACTCCTCGGACCAGTCAGTCTCCGACTTTCAAGCCACCCTTTGCCACATCAGCAACTGGATGGGGGCAAACCACTTGAAACTCAATCCCGACAAGACCGAATTGGTTCTTGTCGGAGGGCCTTCCAATCCTTGGAATTCCAACTTCTGGCCCGCTAGCTTGGGCCTTCCCCCCCACCCAACTGACTCGGCCAAAAGTCTGGGGGTTATTATCAGTAAAAATCTTTCGATGAAACCCCAGATAAATGCCACTGTCTCTTCTTGCTTCTTCCAACTGCGCAAAATCCGGAAAATCGCGCGTTTTCTCACCACTGAAGCCCTTACCTTGGCTCTCTTGGCGTTAGTCGTCTCCAGAATTGACTACGCCAATTCCTTGTACTTAGGCATCCCTGACCACCAACTCCAACGTCTGCAGCTTGTTCAGAATCAGGCGGCTCGCCTCATCTTCCATCAACCGAGGCACCACCACATCCGCCCCTTGCTAAAATCCCTGCACTGGCTCCCTGTTTCTGAACGCTGCAAATTCAAGTTAGGCTGCCTCGTCTTTAAATCTCTGTCCGGCCTATGCCCTACGTTCATCTCCTTGCTCATTCATCCCTATGTCCCCTCCCGCAATCTGCGCTCGGCTCACCTGGCTCTTCTCAAAGTCATCAGAGTCAAGCGCAAGAAATGGGGAGGCTTAAGATTCTCGTTCCTAGCTCCATCTCTCTGGAACGCCCTCCCCTTGGACATAAGGTCGGCTTCGCTCTACACCCACTTCAGATCCCTCCTTACGACTCACCTATTTCGCTCCGCGTACAACTAAAACTAAAAATTCTCCTCCTCTTTTCCGGTCCCTCTCACTCCTCTTCGTCTTCACCCTTGCCTCTGCCTTCTTCTCCCCCACACTGCCCAGGTAGCGGCCTACTGTCCTTTTTCCTCAGCGCCAAGAAACTCTATAGTGTATGCTGCGCTTTATAAATGCCTTTCACATCACATCACACATCACTTCTCAGAAAAGTATTTGGTTTTGGCTGAAAGAACAGCTCTCTTATAGTTGCTAAGGAGAGATTTATATTTAGCCCGCAAAGTGGGGCAATAATTACGTCTCCAATGGCGGTCTGACCGTCTAAGGTCCAATTTGAGGGTTTTCAGCTCGCTGGTGAACCATTTGTGGGCTTCGTGGGGACGGCAGACCTTAACTTTCCTGAGAGGGGCAACCAAGTCACAGGAAGAAGGCAGCCAGGCGTTTACGGCGTCTACTTGGAGGTCCAGTGAGAGCTCAGCTAGGTCAGGGGGAGAGATGGCAAGAGAAGCACCCAAAGAATTAAGATCCAGCCGATTCCAATTTCGGGCTAAAATATTCTTGGGTAAGGGAGGTTTATCTAATGCGCCAAGGTTGATGGAAAAGGAGATCAGCGAATGATCCGACCAGGTACAAGGGAGAATAGTGGGAAAGAGAATGGCACGACTGGCCGACCAAATTTGATCGAGGGTATGGCCGTGAACATGGGTAGGGGCATGAATATGGGGAGAAAAATTTAGACAATGAAGGGTGGCTGAAAAGTCTTTAGAAGTCTGATCTTCCCTAGGGTCTCCGGGCCAATAATTGAAGTCACCCAGGAGAAGAACCGACGAGTTATTGACCACAAGCGTCGACAGAAGTTCCTGCAGAATGGGCACAAAAGAGGGCATATTTTGTGGGGGACGGTACATTAAAACGATATTGAGGGGGGTTAAAAGGTTAACGGAACGGGCAACTAAGAAGTCTACGCTAGGAATGGGAGAGTGAGGAAGGAGCTGAAACTGGAGATTGGATCGAATAATCATAGCCACACCCCCACCGACTTTCCCATCAGGGCGATCTGCCCGAAGGGCATAATAAGAGTCAGGGAAAGTGGATAGGACATCGGGCATAGAGTCAGCAGAAAACCAAGTTTCAGTAAGAAACAGGAAGTCAGGGGAAGCCGTATCCAGGAGGTTAAAAAGTTCCAGCTGGTGTCTGCCGGCCGAACTAGTGTTGAGGAGGTAGGCAGTAGCTATAAGGGGCAAAGGGGAAATAAGGGGGGCAGAAGGGGCCATGGGAGCCACAGGCATAGGAATGGGCAAGGAGGGGACAAGAAGGGGAAGAGAGGTAACAGAAATACCTAAGGCATCAATGTGCTGGAGCAAAGGAGGAGAGAGTGGCCAATTCCCAAAATGTGAAAGCAATTGGGCAGTGGAGTAAGAAAAAAAAGTGGCCCCAGGTCCCGACCGGTCGCGGACGGGCGCAGACGGGCTTAACTTAGGCGCAACTTTGGCACGCCTCCGTCGCGCCAGCTGCGCGCGTCCGCTGCGCGGCCAAGATAGTGGGGTCATTATGTGAGGGTCAGAAGGGGCGTGGCAGGGGAGGGAGTGGCCAGAAGACTGCACCGGCAACCCCAGAGCACCCAAGATGGCGGCCCAACCTCGCCCGTCCCCGCTCCAACAACCAGATAGGCAGAGGAGGGGAGCGATCAGCGAGCCGGCGCTCCGGAGTGCGTGCGTGCAGGTATGGAAGTTAAAAGGCACCAGCAAGAAATGTGCACAATGTCCAGTAGCACAGTTAAAAATTGCAGGGTAACGTTGCTCCCAGCAGAGCGCCACGGGAGATCTGCACACAAAGTCAAACGGGCGCGGAAGCCTTCTTGTGCAGGAAATACTTTGCCGGGGGGAAGTGGCCAGAAGACTGCACCGGCAACACCAGAGCACCCAAGATGGCGGCCCAACCTCGCCCGTCCCCGCTCCCTCAACCAGATAGGCAGAGGAGGGGAGCGATCAGCGAGCCGGCGCTCCGGAGTGCGTGCGTGCAGGTAGGGAAGCTAAAAGGCACCATCAAGAAATGTGCACAATGTCCAGTAGCACATTTAAAAATTGCAGGGTAACGTTGCTCCCGGCAGAGGGCCACGGGAGAACTGCATATAAAGTCAAACAGGCGCGGAAGCCTTCTTGCGCCGGAAATAGTTTGCCAGGGGGGAGTGGCCAGAAGACTGCACCGGCAACCCCAGAGCACCCAAGATGGCGGCCCAACCTCGCCCGTCCCCGCTCCAACAACCAGATAGGCAGAGGAGGGGAGCGATCAGCGAGCTGGCGCTCCGGAGTGCGTGCGTGCAGGTAGGGAAGTTAAAAGGCACCAGCAAGAAATGTGCACAATGTCCAGTAGCACAGTTAAAAATTGCAGGGTAGAGGAGCTACGTCAGCAAGCAAGATGGCTGCTTAAGCTCCCGGCTCCGCCGACCTCCGTAACCCGCCACGATATCCTGTACGCTATCCTGATTCTACGCCCAGTCTCTGTGTGTATGAGCTGATCCACACTCCGATGGTGAAATCCTGACATTTTTATCGGCTTGTTTGGCAAAGTTCCATCGAGTTTAAGTTTGCGGCCTACACCAGCGGTGAAGCCGGGGCCTGGAGTACTTTCACAGCCGGGATGTAGTGCAACAACATCGGCCAAGAGGATTGGGCTGGGTCCGGTCACCCGGAGTGGAGGCCTTCATTCGGCCCGCAATTGACAGCGAGCGTTTCCATTGCTCAGCATCGACCGAGGGGTGAGTCATATTGTTGCTGGCTGCTAGTGGGGGCCCCGTCCCGCGGCCCCGTATTTTGGTCTTTGGGCTCGGGGGTTCGGGGTCTCTGATCTGCGGCCTTCACCGGGTTTACCGCGGTCGCGGACGAAGACTGGTCACCCCTCGCATACTGCATTTTCGTGGTCTTGCCTGTTCCCCCCCGAAAGATGCCAGATCCACCAGGGGCGGAAATTGTGTCAGATGTCGGGCATGGAACTATGAAGCGAGCGGTGCATGAACAATCAATGAGGTCGATATTAACTGAACTTTGGGCACTTCGCTCACACGTGGACACTCTGGTGAGCAAATTGGATACGCGCCTATCTGCGATGCTCCGGACGGGACCGGGCCTGGCCCTATCGTTGGAACCGGACTCTACTGCCATTCAGACCGGAGCCATTTTGATTCCGTGTGAGAGCCCCGTGAGGAAACAGGCACTGGAACCATCGGATGGTCCCCTGGGAGATTGTGTTCCCGAGGATCTCAAGATCTTGCTTAACTCTCCACCACCACCGGCTTTGGCGATGACATCGGGCTCACCCCCCCCCTGGAGAATTTTGCTTGTGACTCTCTGTCTTCTTTGTGGTCATCTTCTCCTTTCTTGGTGACGCTGCGACTCCTGTGCAAGATACAATGGATCTGTTCCACTAGGAGGGAGAGTCCGTCTACGTCTACAGCTCCTGTGGACTCACTGCCTGCCGGTAGCCATGGACTGCTTTTTGATGACTCTCTGCCTTTTCATTGCTTCTTTTTGGGCTTTTGGGTCTTGTTGGGAGGGGCTCGCGTCCTGGTTCGGAGGGGCAAAGGTTGACACCGACTGGATCGGGAATGGTTGGCATGGCGTTTACACATGTTGAACTCGTAATTGTTTTCTCTGAGAGGCTGGGCGGTGTCACACGGTACCCTCTACTTTCATTTATATTGTCGTTTTAAACCTGTCTTTATGATGATAGGGGGTGGCGGTCTCGGGTGGGGGGTCTAAAGGGGCCGGGAACCTACACGGAAATGCCCTCCTCCGTTTCTTTTCCTACCTTTGGGGTTTTAGTTTTTAGGGGCGACAGGCACGCTGCTAGTGGGGTTAGGCTATAGCCATTTGCAGGGGTGCAGGGTGGGGGGTTAGAGAGGGTTTTTTTTATTTTGCCTTTTTTATTTTCTATGGCCTTTTCTTCTTCTTTTTTCCTCCCCCCCCCCCTTTTTTTAAGGATCAGTATAGCTATGGATCATCTAGACTCCTACTGTGTACTCGTATTTTGTGTTGACGTTTTATGATATCCTGACTTTCGGGTGGGTGGGCTTGGAGTGCCAGAGCAATATGGAATGTGACTCTTGTTGTCTTTCGTACAGGTCTTACTGCTCTGGTGCCATTTATCATCATAGTGGTTATTTCATGCAAATCCTGTTTTTACCCTGCCCCCTGCATTCTGTTTGATTGTATAGCACCTGATCCTCCCGTATAAAATATAAAATGAAATCTTTGTCTTATCCTGTACCCCGTCTGTGCGTTCTTAAATACAACTCTTATCCTGTATCACTGCCGGACCCCGGGATTGTCGGCTGATGAGCCGTTTTGTACATTGCTATTGGAGATTTTAAGTTTCTTAGCAGCCGGCCCCCGTGGTTGTAGGCCCATACTTGTATTTTTATTGAATGCTACAATAAAGGTTTTTTTTAAAAAATTGCAGGGTAACATTGCTCCCGGCAGAGCGCCACGGGAGATCTGCATACAAAGTCATTGAGCGTACGTTTGGTCTCCTGAAGAGCATTTTCAGGTGCCTCGACAAGACTGGCGGATCCCTCCCATACGCCCCGCTCAAGGTGTGTAACATCTTCGTCGTGTGCTGCATGCTGCACAACATGGCAGTGGAGGAGGCATTCCCACTCATCCTGGATCCTGACGACCTTGCACATCCACCCGTTGAGGATTAAGGCCTTGGGCAGGATGCTAGCGATGTGGAGGAGGAGGATGATATCCGTAGTCAGCTCATAATGGTGAGTGGTAGGAATATAGTGTGGGAGCTTGTACCATAGAGTGGCCTGTGTAGCATACTGTGTGTCCAGCTGACTCTATGCAATGTCATTTTGCAGTTTGTTGTGCAGTGTCACACAGATGCGGATGTAATGCCACACACATATGTGCAAAGTGTGACTTTGGAATGTTAATGTGTACTACACTGTTACTGTAACATACATGGCCATGTCTGAAATCATTTCTACAGAACGTGACCCCTTGTGTGCCTGTCATTCCCAGGTCGCCCTGCCTGTTGTCCGTCTGGGTCATCTTAGTCCTCCTGCTATTCTTCATGATGCTAGCAAGGTCTGCCGAATCAGCTGGACATGCACGGACATGGTGAAATGTAATTTTGGGTAAGGATTACAAACAGGCTTTTTTGTGCTGGTATGCTTTCAATTGTGTGGTAAATGTTCATGTGCATGTTGGTGCACCATACATACATGTCACATAACAATGTATCAAGATTCATGTTGCCCAACTCCCATGACAGGACTGTCACCCTTCTTGACAGTCATCTGTTGTTGAGTTTAGACTATGGTGGTTGCATCAATGTGTGTGAACCTTGACCCAGACACATTGCAGATGGCAGGGTATGACATCGTGGGTGACATGACAACCAAGAAGTCTGTGAGATATTGCTGCCTCACTGTGTGCAACAGGATGTGTCTGGATCATCTCCTCAACCTTGTGGGCCAGTACAGTTTGATTTACCTAAAACCATGTTTTGTAGGTGTCGTCCAGTGCATGTCCCACAAGTTCTGTCAACAGTCCTGTAAGTCTGTTGCCATGGATGCATTGCCCCTTGTGCCAGTATGTCATGTCACTCTCATGTCGTTACCTCCATGCCGGTGGATAAAACTGCTTTGCTATCTTTCTCTGTGAGTTGATGTTTACTTTCCATTTCAATGATGCAAGGTATGTTTCGCGGATGCCATGACAACGTTGGGCTGTAGCAAATGTTAAAGCTCCATGACACCCGTGGACTGAGGTTATTCACAGGTATCTAGTGCCGTGCAGCAGCTCATGGTAACGGTAGGGTATTTTGGTTGCTTTGTTCCTCGTTACTCGCTGTTGAGTTTGGTTACACTTGCTTGTCATGTTTAGCATAGTGAGGCACAGTTGCAAGAGCCAATGAGTGGCTTGTGTGGGGCTTCTTTGTCTTTCGGTAATTCCCTTGCTCATAGGAGGAGCTGCTTACGGCTCTTGCGGGTGATGTGTACTTTCCCTTCATGAACCATACAGATTCACAGGGCTACCTACAGTTAGTTTGCTTTGTGTGAGTATCACTGCTATACATTACTTTTCCAGAGATTATGACCCTCAATCATACACTGGGACTTACTTGTTGGCCGCATGGATCCAATTGAATATGAGCTGCCTTGTGAGCGTTTCACATACTTCATGTAGGTGACTAACTGTGCTACCTTTTATGTGTCCGTGTTCACGCATCTGAACTTGTCTCAATACAAAGACTGTGATCACACATAGGACAAAGTGGCAGTGCTTACACTTCACAGGTGTGACTGTTACAGTGTATCTCCGGATGTATTCAGTGAATCTGTGACAAAAGTATGGAATCCTCATGCTTGTATTCATTTGTTTCAGATCTCCCTCCCTGCAGTTCCCATCCTCTCCGTCCCTCGCCTGATCTCCCTTTTGTGTCTGTCATTTGTACTCAGACCAAGGGGCTATTTGGAGATGGAACCTTTTCAGCATCGCTCCACTCTGATGATCAAAGGTACGGACAGTCCCTGGCAGTCGTGTGGACAATCTTTCATCAGCATTACAGGTGACCTCATAGCCTGACTGTGATTGTCTTCAGAGCAATGCCACTGGGAATGTACATTGCCTAATGCAGCATGACCTCACAACCAACTGTATCATTTTGTGTATGAAGTCTTTTTCACACTGTACATTGTGCCTCATATCTGTCACCGCAGTTCTCTTGGCAGTCTGCATGTGTTCTATATGCCAATCTTTACTATGATTGCTCATATGTGGTTAGATGTACAGTGACAACATGCATGCTGTTGGTAATGGCAAATGTACCATATTGTGTGTGAGGTACATGGTTGTGTATGTGTTGTTTAGCTTGCTACCCAGACCATGCAGGCTACACCTGCTGACGCTGCATGTCCTGTGCCCCGCTTGGCCTTAGGGTGCCGAATCCTGTGTCCATGATTTTTGGTGGTTGCTCACCAGTTTTGCACGCAGTGAACCATGGCACTCCTGCCTTCACATGCACATGTAACTTTGTGACTTGAAAGAATCCTTGGTTTTGTGTGCTTGTTTGGCTTGTTGTCTCAACCCTTCTGCCATCATGTATTCACTCATTCCTGCTGCTGCATCCCCAGCCACTTTGCAGCACCGAGTGGCCAGATCCTGCACCACACACGCCTTCAAGATACACCTCCATCCATCCATTCTTAATACATGCTGCTGCTTGTCTGTGCCTCTGTTGCCCAACCTCCATGACATTGGCAGGTCCGTCAGCACATGCAACATGCACACTGCAAGACACTCAGCTCTTTTAATGACTCATGTGACACCACAGACTCATGCTCCAGCCACCCTCCACACAGTGAACACCAGGCATTCATCCACCTGGTATCACGCAACCCCAAACACACCCATGACAGCTTCTCAGCCTGTGTGTGCAACTCATACTGCCAACACGAAGCATCCCCACATAACAGTGCGTCTACGTACAACCAGGTAATGTTCCTTGTTCAGCACATGTACAACTTCCAGCAACACCACATCGTACTGTTACCTCCTCAACACAACAGCCACACACATTGCCTTTATTAATGTTACATGGTAGTATTCAACCTCAGCACACCACTTCTACATAGCCATCGCAGACTGACAGTCCAAGACACACAGGGACCACACACCAACACCAGGATTATGATTGGTCTGACTTAAAGAGGTGCACCATCAGAGTCACATACAACACAAAGGACACACTCCGCATTGGCTAACATCTGCACATCCGGTATCACACCAACAGCCAGACCACCTTCATTGTAACTATCATCAACAGGTCTGAAATCGCTGACATTGTACCAGGCGGTCAGGTTATTTGTGTGGGTGTTGGTCTAGGGGGGTGTGGGCTCGTTTGGGGGTATAGGGGTAGCGGAGCTGGAAGCTGATGTGGATGTTGAGGAATCTATGGTGTAAGAAGGTGGCCAGTGTGTCACACAGGTCTTGTGATGGTGGTATGTCGTTGGTGTTGTAGGTGGGAGGAGAGAGTACATTCCAGATGTTGATGTGCTGTTTGCAGTTGTGTGCGTTGCTGTGCAGGCTGTGCTGTTGGTGTTCCGGATGAGTTGGTGATCTCTGCAGGTGTTGCTGATGTGCGGTGTGGCTGTCTGGTGTTTGGTTATGGAGCCAGCTCCTCTACAGCTTCCAACATGTGCACTTGGAGGTCCTGAGGTCTTCGGTGTCCCATGCGGCTATCTTGTTGTTGTGACAGGTGGCAGAGGTCTGCAGTGTGGTGATGGTGTTTGCGCAGTCGATGATCCAATGGTTAAGGTTGATGGCAGCAGTGTTGGGGTAGGTGTGTGTGTCGGGTGGTCCCAGGGCAAGGGGGCTGGTCAGTTAGTCCACGGTGGCCTTGCACCAGCAGCAGCATGGCATCTGCTGTGTGCGGGGGGAGTGGTGGGCTTACTGGAGTTGAAGAAGAGGCATCTGTGGCCTGTCCAGTGGTGTTCGGTGTTGTTGTCGAAGGTGACGTGTGGAGTTTGTGAGAACATGGGATCCTGTGTGTGTCCAGCGTTCTTGGTGGGTGTTGTCAGGATTGTTTAAAATCCAAGGTTGTCTACCAGGGCAGTGGATTTTGCATCGTTGTTGGTCTCAAGTTGGATGTTTGTATCCCCAAGGAGGATGTTATCCGTGTAGCCGAGGGCGTGCGTGCTGATGAGTTGAGTGATTGAGTTGATGAACTGTGCTTGGGGTCCAGGTGCTGTGTTGATGAGTGTTCCTCTGAGGGTGTTTTAGCATCAGTGTTGATCTGTAAGTGCATGTGCCAGGTGGTGGGGAGGGTGTCGTTGGTGTTGGTAGTGTCTCTGGGAGTGTTCATGTGGATGATGTCGATTCACACTACCACTCAGTTTGTGCGTTGTCTGCATGAGATCTCATGGCCTTCTGGGATGGCTATGGCGATGTCTGTTGACGAGGTGGTGCTCAGCCTGGTCGCCGTCAACACCAGCCAGCCCAAATACAGCAACAACCTCTGCACAGGTACAGGAACCAGACTCCATGAGTCATTGTGCAAATCCTGGGTGCATGCACACCACTCATCCTCAACATCCCCTGATACTGCCACATGGCCGTCCTCCTGAGATACCTACAATAGTCCCACAATCAACTGCAGGTTCACCAGAATACTAGTCAGCCACACTCAGTGGGCACTCCAAAGGCCCAGGCCAATGAAGTAGTATGTACGTCTACCATCCAACACCCAGTTGCCCACAGTCCATTTTGCCACTCTTGGCCTGGCCAACATTCATCATATCCACAGTACAACTGCATGTGGCAGATAAATGTCATTCCTCTGAAAACCGATCCTGGAACTCCCTCCAAGGACACCTACTTATTACCCATGATCTGTACACCTCCAAGTGACTCTTCTACACCTGTCTGTAATTGCGGTATTGCATGCAAAACCCTCCTTCAGCATTTTCTAACCTTCACGGCTGTGTATTGGCATCCATGTATGTAGTTGTTTGAATATTGTGACATATGTGTGTCCACAACCAGATTCAGATCCTAGTGTGTGGATGGCTGCAGTTTATTCTACACTCTGGCATTTCATATCTGTCCCCACACATATGTTTTTGACTCTGTGTACAAAATCTCTCCACCACAGCGTTTTATGTTATTTAGATTTATTGTCAGGTCTTGTGCGTTAAACGTGAGTAGGTGCTGCACAAAAAGGGGTGGAATCCAAAGTTCACAGCGGGAGATGTGATGCCTTACAGTATGAGTCAACTGAGTCCAGGCCAAAGTGCTTGGCATCATTGGGCACACTGCGACCAGCAACTCCATGTGGGAGAGTCAAAAAGGTGATGCTGTTGTACACAAAGGCAAGATGGCAGACCAGGTGGCCTGGGAGTTGTGCATGGCCCACTGACTCTCAACCTCTTAGCCGTGGACGACCCACCTTCCTTGTGGGACCCTCACGTGCAGGCCTTGACGATGCCTGGGACGCTCCGTCAGACAATTCCTCCTCCTCCTCCCTCCCTGTGGCTGGTGTTGGTCTTTGCCTTGATGTTTCTGGCCTGGTGACACAGGGAGGGTGCTGCATGTTGACAGCAATCTGACGGAGTGATTGGCTAATCTCCCTATGCACCGTCAAGAGCTCATCCAGTCTTGCCTCCATCCGTCCCTGGTGTTGTTGTTGACTGGCATGTTGCTCAGCCTGCTGGCTTATAATATCGGTGAGGGCCACCACTACCTGGCTGAACTCCCTGGTGTCCCGTCGGTATGACTCCAAGATGTGTCTGAGTTGAGACATACCGGATCCTGCAGCTTCCTGGTCAGATTCTCGTCCCCGCCGTGCCCCACTCCCACCACCCCTGCCCACACGAGCCGGGCCTGCACTTGTGGGCACATCGGATCGACGGGACCCATGAGTGATGGCAGTGGTGGTGTCGTCTGCCTCCTCCTGGGTGTCCACCGAACCTTGTCCCTCATTTTCAGACTGGCTCTGTTGTGGATTATGGGCAGGGCTCCGAGCTGTCTGCTGGGATGTGGTGGGAGTGGGTGTGGCGGTTGGCACAGATGTGTCTGAGCCGGCTGCTACAAGGGTTTGGGATCCAGA
Source organism: Lissotriton vulgaris (assembly GCF_964263255.1). Taxonomy (NCBI): domain Eukaryota; kingdom Metazoa; phylum Chordata; class Amphibia; order Caudata; family Salamandridae; genus Lissotriton; species Lissotriton vulgaris. The sequence goes on along the minus strand of NC_141687.1, from coordinate 338,030,078 downwards.
GGGGCCAGGTTGGTTAGAGTCATCCACAGTATGTTGAGAGTGGTCACTGTTGCTGGGGTCTGGGTCCTGCTGAGCCTGGGACTAGGATCCATCACCCCCCTGGTTGGGGTGGGGTTCCACATGTTGCCCTGTGGGTGTGAGAGAGAGAGACACTCTTAATGCACTAACATGCAACATCAAAATTGGAGATCCATTGTAATTCACACTGTTCCACCTGATGTACATTGTTGTCATTGTTTACTTATGTATGGGTATGTTGTGTGGTCAGATTGACATGTGCTCAGGGGTCATTGACATGTTCAGTACTGTTTACGATGACTGGCACACCCATTGTTGTGACTTGGGTCGCCAGCACAACACAGATCCAGCTGGGCTCTGTGTGGGGCTATCTGCACAATGCAGCGACAACCCTTATGCCTGGTTCAAGCATGCACAGGGTTTGAATGCTGCTTGTTAATGTTAGAGCCTGAGTGTAATGTTTCAGCTTTCAGACATCAACTTTTGTGAGGTGTTGCTGTGCTGTGACGGGCACCCACTGCCAACCCCCCTGGACCACTACACCTACTTCTGGCACAGGGCTTTAGAACGTGGCACTTCTCCAAGGAGCATCACCTTGTCAATTACTCTTTCCCCCGGCTGGATGCGATTCGTGGGCGTTTCTGTGTCTTTTTTTAAGTCCCGCCCCTTTTTTCGACATGGCATTCTGTGGGCGTTTGTAAGCTTCTTAATCCCGCTGTGGGCAGGTCCTGCACGGCCGCTCCCCCCCCTCGCCTCCCGATTGGTGGCACCGCCCGGGCGAGTGGCACAGCCTGCACCGGCCCGAGCCCTGCTCTGATAACATGTACAAATCGGCATTTAGTTTGTTTTTGAGCTTGCGGTGCTCGCAGGATCACGCAATGTGTAGAAGTGGGGGAGCTGAGATTTTACACCGGCTGGATGCGATTCGTGGGCGTTTCTGTGTCTTTTTTCGTCATGGCATTCTGTGGTTATTATTCAGTGAATGTGTTCATGTATTTATTGGCGCCTAATTGAAAATGATGTGGGGTTGTGCTGCATCCTCAGCTCTGAGCTGTGACCGGGCAGTGCAGAAGATTTGAGACAGAGACTTATGCTGGAGCTAAGCCTCCCCAACACACAGCGCCAAAAACAGAGGGAGTGTCAAAAATACCATATGTACTAATCGCTATAAACATGGATGCCATATTGAAAGAGTCTTTCTTGGGTGTCGCTAATTCTAAACATGATAACGCTTATTCAAATCATATGCCCATTAGGGATTTATGTGATCTTTTTTTATTATTTTTCAGCCCGTGGCAGTACGAAGAAGAAATGCACCATTGTTTTCTTCTTGCAGTTCACATGCCTCTTTTATCATCTAAAATACATTAGTGTTCTTACGTTGCCACTTTAAACATAAACATTAGGCCATATTGTACTCTATTAGAAAGTTCCTTCCTCGTAGCCACTGCCCTCGGTTAACGTACACACATTTATGTTTTGAAAAGATGTGGATGCAGCACCATTTTGTTATTTAATTTGAGATGTGGCAGTGCTAGCATATCTCTTCAAGTGTAGTCCTGTAAGATATTAGAAAGTCACTGAAATGTGGTATCAGCATTTTCAGCACGTGCTGCAGGCAGAGAGCTGGAGTAGACTGGCTGCTCCCCGGCATGGTTATTCCTGGTAGACTAGAGAAGAACGTGTTAATAAAATAAAGCATTGGCAAAGCCCATAGGTCTGGCGTTGCTTCCAACCTTTTGTTTTTGCAAATGCTTACTTTTTTTGTTTGGTTTTGTAAAACTTTATTTAGATAACCCTTTTTGCTTCATCGATCTTGTTAATAAAATGCCTACACAAGCCACTAGTCGCTGAGATTACAGGATCTTACTTTTTCTAAATTAGTGCACATCGTGCAGGAGCTCTCAGTAAAGTTAGCCAATGGCTGAAGTGGGCTGACACGTTGCACTATGCTGTACCAGTAGTGAATGAAAGAAAAATGGGAATGGCACAAAATTAGATCAATGCACGAAGGTGACTGGTTTAAGGCCTCCTTGAATTATGTGGCGGAGGAAGACCAAATTATGCGACATAGTTGACTAAGTTAGGCAGCCAGAAAAGCTATTGGCAATGTAAATGACAAAGCCATTTATTTATCTGTTTTCAAAACCAACACATAAATAAAAAATTTGCCAATGCCAATAGCTCTAACTTTTGCAAAGGCGAGACCGTTGCATTGTAAATGCTTGTTTCTTCTGCAGGCTGCAGACGCTCATTAAAATCCTCTCGGCATCCCATCTCCTTCAAATACTCTAGCTCCCATGTACAATTTGACACTGACAGGAACAAGATGAGCTATGGGAAGGGTTGCCACCTGGCAGGTTTTCTACCGGTATTTTGATGTGCCGGCCGATATAGAAAAATTGGCAAAATCACCTAAAGCCAGTATTTTTATCCCTTATCTGTACGTATTTCAAAACAGTAAACATACATAGAAATAACTTTCAAATGTGTTCTAGAGCTGCGTTAACAATCCCTGACTGATAAATAGAGTAAATACAGACAGGAATGTCATGTTACAAATGCATATATTATTGTGTTTCTAGTCCTATTTAGTATCATGTCCAGACTTTGCATACTCTTAAAACTAAGGCAAACGGATGGTAGTTGTCTTCTGGAAAGGTGGCAACCTTCGGTGTGTATGAAACAGGTGCGAATAGGGGAGGCGTGGCGAAGTTTGTATGTTCAGCCAAGGTCTAATCCTGAATACAGCACACCCCTCAACGTGCCTCCCTTGGCCCCCCGTTGTCACCTTTTACTTAGCAGCAGCATCGAGGAAGAAATGGTCAGACAGGACAGTGAAGGTATCAGACGGGAGCAACTGAAGCTCTATTACACTAAAGCCTAATTATTGATTTCTAAATGTGAAACCCCTTACATCTTTCTGGCCACATAATGCTACAAAATACGAAACTAATGTGCTGCTCGAATAATGGCATTTTATTAAGTTCTGCCGTTTCTCCTTGCACTCTAGTACTTGTAGCTCTGTTTCTCCTCACTATAAAAACAGGACTACAAGCACCAGGATGCAAAGAAAAAAAATATTTGCTAAGTTAAAGAAATAATGGATTGCTTTTTGTGTATCTCAAGTTACAGGCCACTGGAATGAAAATCAGGTCAATCAATCAATCAAAGCATTTATATAGCGCACTACTCACCCGGAGGGTCTCAAGGCGCTGGGGGGGGGGGGGGGGGGGGGGGGGGGCTGCTACTGCTCGAACAGTCAGGTCTTGAGCTGCTTCCTGAAGGCGAGGTGGTCCTGGGTCAGGCGGAGGTGGGTCGGGAGGGTGTAACAAGTCTTGGAGGCGAGGTAGGAGAAGGACCTCCCCCCTGTGGTGGCTCTTCGGATGCGGGGGACGGCGGCGAGGGCGTGGCCGGTCTATCGAAGCTGGCGTTTGGAAGCGTAGAAGTTGAGGCGGTTGTTGAGGTATCCTGGGCCTTGGTTGTGTAGGGCTTTGTGCGCGTGGGTGAGGAGACGGAAGGTGATTCTCTTGTTGACCGGGAGCCAGTGCAGGTCTCTCAGGTGTCTGGAGATGTGGTTGCGACGGGGGATGTCCAGGATGAGTCGTGCTGAGGCGTTCTGGATCCGCTGGAGTCTCTTCTGGAGTTTGGCGGTGGTTCCGGCGTAGAGGGAGTTGCCGTAGTCCAGACGCTGGCGACGAGGGCCTGGGTAACCGTCTTCCTTGTCTCGGTGGGGATCCACCGGAAGATCTTACGTAGCATGCGCAGGATGTTGAAGCACGACAAGGAGACGGCGTTGACTTGTCTGGTCATGGAGAGGGAGGAGTCCAGGATGAAGCCCAGGTTGCGTGCGTGGTCTGTTGGTTTGGGTGCGCTGCCTAGGGCGGGGGGCCACCTGGAGTCGTCCCAGGCAGAGGGTGAAGATCCCAGGATGAGGACTTCCGTCTTGTCCGAGTTCAGTTTCAGGCGGCTGTTCTTCATCCATTCGGCTACCTCTTACATCCCTTCGTGAAGGTTGGCTCTGGCGGTGGCTGGGTCGTTGGTGAGGGAGAGGATCAGCTGGGTTTCGTTGGCGTAGGAGATGATGTTGAAGTTTTGCTGGCGTGCGGTGGCTGCGAGGGGGCTCATGTAAACGTTGAAGAGGGTTGGGCTGAGCGAGGAGCCTTGAGGAACGCCGCAGATGACTTCGGTGGCTTCTGATCTGAACGGGGGAGGCGGACTCTCTGTGTCCTTCCGGCGAGGAAGGAGATGATCCACTCCAGTGCCTTCTCCTGGATTCCGACGTTGCTGAGGCGCTGCACTAGGGTATGGTGGCAGACAGTGTCGAAGGCCGCGGAGAGGTCTAGGAGGATGAGGGCCGCTGTTTCTCCGTTGTCGAGCAGGGCTCGGATGTCATCGGTTGCTGCGATCAGGGCGGTCTCGGTGCTGTGGTTGGCCCGGAAGCCAGACTGCGAGAGGTCGATGGATCCGTTTGTCTCAAGGAAGGCGGCCAGCTGCTTGTTGACGGTCTTCTCGATTACTTTTGCAGGAAACGGGAGCAGCGAGATGGGGCGGTAGTTCTTGAGGTCGGTGGGGTCGGCTGATGGCTTCTTTAGTAGAGCGCTGAGTTCGGCGTGCTTCCAGCTCTCCGGGAAGGTGGCGGTGTCGAAGGAGGTGTTGATGATGTCCCGCAGGTGGGGTGCGATGACAGCGTCGGCCTTGTTGAAGACGTGGTGAGGGCAGGGGTCGGTCGGAGATCCGGAGTGGATGGAGTTCATCGTGCGAACAGTGTCTTCGGTGCTGACCGGGGTCCAGGCGTGGAGGGTGGTGGTGGGGGGCGGTGGTTCGGTCGTGGCGTGCGTCGGTTGAGTGCTGAAGCTGTTGTGTATGTCCGCGATCTTGTTGTGGAAGTAGGAGGCGAGGGAGTTGCAGAGGTCTTACGAAGGGGTGATGTCGATGTTTCCGGCGTTGGGGTTGGAGAGCTCTTTAACGATGTTGAAGAGTTCCTTGCTGTTGTGTGCGTTGTTGTTCAGTCGTTCCTTGAATGCAGTTTTCTTGGTGGCGTGGATCAGTTGGTGTGTTTTCGGGTGGCGAGCTTGAGGGCAGTCATGTTGTCCGGTGTTGGGTCTCTGCGCCCGGCTTTCTCGAGCGCTCTGCAGTTCTTCTTGGAGCTCTTGAGTTCGTCGTTAAACCATGGGGCTTTCTTGCTGCCGGGTCTGCTCGGCGGGGTCTTCAGAGGGGCGAGGTCGTCTGCGCAGTCGCTGATCCACTTCGTGAGGTTGGTGGCCGCTTGGCTGGGGTTCGTTGTGCTGGTGGGTGGGTTCTTGCTCAGGGAAGTCGCGAGCTGGTCGGCTGTGATCTTGTTCCAGCTTCTGCGTGCAACCTGTTGCTGGTGGTGGTGGATCGTGGTCCTTCTGAAGCTGAAGTGGACGCAGCTGTGGTCCGTCCAGTGGAGTCCGGTGGCGTGGCTGAAGGCGATGTCCTTGCTGGATGAGAAGACGGGGTCGAGTGTATGTCCGGCGTAGTGGGTGGGGGTGGTCACCAGTTGCTTGAGTCCAAGGTTAGCGAGGTTGTCCAGCAGGGTGGTGGTGTTGCGGTCATTGTTGTTCTCCAGGTGGAAGTTGAGGTCCCCGAGGAGGATATAGTCAGCGGAGGGGAGGGCGTGCGGGCTGACGAAGTCGGCGATGTCCTCGCTGAATTGTGTGCGTGGTCCCGGGGGTCTGTAGATGAGGGTGCCTATAAGGGTGGTCTAGGGGTTGATGTGGATCTGGAAGTGCAGGTGCTCGGCGGGTGCGAGGGTGTCGTCGGTGTTGGTCGTGATGCGGATGGTGTCCCTGTGGATGATGGCGAGGCCTCCTCCAGTCTGGTTGATGCGGTCCCTCCGGATGATCTTGTAGCCGTCTGGGATGGCGATGGCGATGTCGGGCGCTGAGGAGGCGTTCATCCAGGTTTCCGTGAGGAAGGCGACGTCTGGGGCTGTGGTGTCGAGCAGGTTCCAGAGCTCGACGGCGTGTCTGTGGACGGAGCGGGTGTTGAGCAGGATGCACTTCAGGTCAGGTCAGGAAGGGGTGCCAAATTTGGGTCTGCCCTGGGCCGTGTAGAGAGCCACCCGGGTAACACCGGCAGGGTGGTAATGTGCAAGAATATAAATAAAAGGGCATGTAGTGATACAGGGCTTCCGCTGACACAAGTACCCAGTATGTGTGATAATTTATGTGCTGAGCCATGATCCATATAGAGGTCTAGTCCCCCATTCCTATCAGAGCCTATGGCCTGTAGCATTGAGAGGTTGCAACAACTGGTGATGAGGTGTAGCCCATCCATCATGCTACATGTGTAGCGCTTGAGGCACGAGTCCTCCCCGTCCGTCTCACCTTGAGTCGGCACCCGCCAGGGGCGGCTCTAGGCTCATTGCGGCCCTGGGCAGGGAGCGTAGGTAGGGGGCCCCGGAAGAGGGGGTCCAGGCAGGGAGGGGCACAGAGGCCAGTGAAGAGGAGGGTGTGCGGGGGGGTCAGGGCGTTTGGAAGTGGTACAGAGCCGGAGGCCGCCAAATCCCTGCCACGGGCCACCACGCAAATATGTATCCATCCTCAGAGGATTATTATATTAAGGATATATATTGGCGTGGTGGCCCCTGGGGTTTGGTGGCCCTGTGCAGGTGCACAGCTTGCACATGCCTAAAAATGCCCCTGCACCCACTAGTAGTCTACGCACTGCTGGGCGGGAATTAGCGGTCTGTTGTGCTGCCTTCTGCGTGCCTTCCTACTGTGCCGCTTCCTGTGAGCCTGCCTGTCACATGGCGGGTGGTGACACAGCCTTCAGACTCTTGGTGGTGTACAACCTCCTGTCGGCCACAGGCAACATGATAGAGGTGCAGCAGAGGCCAGCGTCATCTTCTACATCACAGCACCTGCGTGGGGGCCCAAAAGACCCAGCACCCTCCACCTCCTGGCCCTGCTGTCCATGCATCACTACCAGTTCAGCAGCCTTTTAGTGAACTAATTGACCCAGCCATAGCGGCACCATGATGGAAGATGTGGGTCAGCGGACTCAACTAATTTCGTGCCGTGCAAGAGGCTGGCGGCCTGGTGTGGAGGTCCCTGCTGCTCCACTTCGAAGGTGAGGAGATATACTTACTGTTCCAGAACCATTCTAATCTAGGTAAAAATCAGGGCTATGATGTGGCCGTGGCAGCCTGAATGCTCACTTTGACATCCTTACTTAATCCTGACTATGAACGCTTTAAACTGCGATGAAATGAAGATGAAACAATCGAAGGTTTCCATGCACTTCTCAGGGCTCTGGCTAGTACCTGTATTGACCTTGACCAGCACAAGGAAGTCCACAGGCAGCTCATCCAAGGTTGTCCCTCTGCTGTCCTGTGCTATCTCATTCTCAGATGTACAAAGAAACAATTCCCAACAGGTATTATTTAAGAGACAGTTCTCGAAATGTATGCAATAAGCATTACTGGTAATGAGAAACAAGGAGTCACTTGCGTTCTTTTGAAAAACGGTATTATTCACCAAGAAAAAACAAGTAAGAGGAAAACAGTTTTTGGGGATCAAACAGTTTAACAGCACTGTACAGAAGCAATCAGGTGACAACCCAGTAGCACTTGATATGTGGTGATATACACAATAGATAACTGTGAAAGTGCAAGTGCTTAAAGTGAGCAGCGTGATCGGCGCATAGTGACAATAAATAAAACAAAACAATGGTGGCTCCTATGGAGAATCAAGTTGTAGTCACTCAGAACATGATTTGTAACAGTTTAGCAGGAGCACCAAGCTTAATATGCGTCTTAAGATTATGCTGTAAGGTCGACGGCGTTTCGATCCCTCTGAGTTGGGATCATCATCAGGACGGGGTTGTCGGTTGTGGGCAGTGCTGTAGGGGGCAAAGGAAGGGGAAATGAGAAGCGCGCAGCTGATGGGCGCAGGGGACGCAGGGGTAACGTAATTAAGTGACTAACAGGCTAGTGGTGGAAAAGGCTAAGGGTGGGGTGGACGTGGAGGGTGGCGGGAGGTATCTGCGCAATTACAATGCATGCGTGGGGGCAATCACCAATTTTAAGCATGTGTTAATAACTTCAGGGTGAGCCAGGGATGGTGTTGCTAGTAATATCGGCGGAGTGAGCCGGGTGAATTACGCAAGCTGCTAAGGGGGTAGAACACTTACAGCGTCAGCCCGGCGGGAAACTCGTGGGCTGGGTGGCTGAATAGAGTAGGCTCCGAGATAGATATCTGCGGGGGAGCAAGGTATTATTGATACAGTAAAGTGGAAGAGGCGGGGGCAAGGCCGTCTGGTGGTGGCCCAGATCATGAAGAAAATTACTAAAGTAAATTACCTCGTTGTCCAGGAGAACGAATCAGGACAGCGTGGATGGAGTGGGGCGCCTGTTGAAAAATTGAAATAACGAGGGTCAAGGGCCGGTGATGGCGAGAAGAGCCATCTGAAACTTGAAGACAAGCCGAGTAGTGGGGGGACGAGGCTAGGGCGTACCTGTATTAATCAGGGCAGTGTCGAGCGATGGGGGCTCTGTTCTGTAAATTTCGGAAGGCAATGAATGCCGGAGCTGTCAGGGGCCCGCTCTCCTCGATCGGCAGATATGTGAGCCGAATAAGCGCGAGGAGAGGGGCGCGGTGTGGTGGGAGGCGGGGTCGGGGCGTGCCTGGCTGATTGCGTAGCAACCTCACCAAGACAGGAAAGGCGTGGGGCGTGCCAGGCTGGTTGCGTGGCAACCATATTAAACAGGAAAAGCTCGGTGCAGTGGGAGAAGGACTGGAACTGCGCGCGGCGTCCTCAAACCGTGAAAATCCACAAAGCTACAACACCAACAATATTAACAATATTATTCTCCCCAAGCGAGTACAAATGTCCTGACCAATGTGAGAATACAAAAAGTAATTGGTACAGATCCATTCAGATTATTAACGGCACTGTGGTGAGTGCAGGATGGAAGTACATTCCTATATGGTCGGTCATGGTGGCATGCAATTAGACGGATGATTAACAAGAGTATGGAGTCCAGCTAGGTGTAAGGTATGAAACCGGGGGGTAATTTTACATCAAGTTAAAGGGGTGGATAGGTACCATATACTGATAAGGGTCACATAGATAAGAGCCTAGCTGGGCATTCTGGTGTAAAACCGGACTGTTAAGTACATCAGGTTATACAGGTGGGCACTTTAAGACGGCAAGCATTGAACTGTTATGGTGCTGGTACACTCATCAGATTAGACGGATGATTAACAAGAGTATAGAGTCCAGCTGGGTGTAAGGTTTTAAACCAGGGGGTTATTTTACATCAAGGAAAAGGGTGGATAGGTACCATATAATGGTAAGGGTCACATAGATAAGTGCCTAGCTGGGCATCTGGTGTAAAACCGGACTGTTAAGTACATCAGGTTATACAAGTGGGCACTTGCAGACGGCAGGCATTAAACTGTTATGGTGCTGGTCCACTCGTCAAGAGTGTTCAGCCCATGATTGACCGAGTCAGCCCGACTGATCCATTTGCATTCTGCTCTTCCTAACAGAGCAGCCATGTTACCCCCCCTGAGGGGCAATGTTGGTTTTTCGATAACCAACCATCTGAGATCTGTGTCTGCATGAGACATTTCTAGGAAGTGTGTGACCAACGGGGCAGTAAGGACTTTACAGTTAATTCTGCTCTTATGTTGGATTATTCGTTGTTTTACCATTTGGGTGGTTTGACCGATGTAAATAAGGTCGCAGGGGCATCTAATGGCGTAGATGACATTTTGAGTCTTGCAATTGGAATGGTGTGTGAGGGGATGCGTTTGTCCATTGTAAATGAATTCCTTGGTTTCGATCGTTAGCTCGCAGACACTGCAGGACTGACATTTAAAGTGTCCGGTCACTGGGCTCAGGCCCCACGCGGCTGTGATGGTGTGCTTTTTGGCTTCCGGTGCGGGCCAGGTGATGGCGTAGACCAGATGGTTGGAGATGTTTTTACCTTTCTGGTAGGAAAACAAGGGTGGTTCATGAAATTCATCATTTGAGCGCAGAATTGGCCAGTTTCTCTTGATAATTTTAGCAATTTTGTTGCTGTCTGGGCTGAAGACAGAGACGAACGGGATTCTTGTCATGGATTTTTTGTCGTTTTTAGGAAGTAGTAGGTTTTCGCGGTGATTGTACCACACTCGTTTCTTTGCTTTGGTTACCAACCTTCGTGGATACCCCCTGTTGGTAAGTTTGTTGACCGATATATCCGCTTCCCGGAAGTAATCTTTCCGCCATTTACAGTTCCGGCGGATTCGCAAGAACTGGCCGTAGGGGAGGCCATCACGAAGGCTTCGCGGGTGGTAGCTGGAGTAGTGCAGCAAGGTATTGCGTTCCGTTGGTTTCCGGAAGAGTGAGGTGCCTAGAGCACCGTCTTCAGAGTGAATAGTGACGTCTAGGAATGGTAAATCATTGGATTTGTACTCGCTGGTGAATTTCAGGTGTTCTTGTGTGGTATTAAGCCACTCCACAAAGGGAAAGAGGGTATCGGGGGTCCCATTCCAGATCAATAGAATGTCATCTATATACCGGCGCCATAGATGTATTTTGGGCCGGTATGGGTTGATGGTGTTCAGGATCAAGGTTTTTTCCATATGGTGTACAAATAGGATAGCAAAGTTTGGGGCGAAGCAAGCGCCCATAGATACTCCCTTGATTTGCATATAGTAACTATTTTTGTACATAAAATAGTTGTTTTGTAGGGCCACACGGAGGAGATCCATAACAAATTCAGCGGGGATTCTGGTTGGTTGGGGCCTGGAGAGAACCAACCAGAATCCCCGCTGAATTTGTTATGGATCTCCTCCGTGTGGCCCTACAAAACAACTATTTTATGTACAAAAATAGTTACTATATGCAAAGGGGAAGCGGATATATTGGTCAACAAACTTACCAACAGGGGGTATCCACGAAGGTTGGTAACCAAAGCAAAGAAACGAGCGTGGTACAATCACCGCGAAAACCTACTACTTCCTAAAAACGACAAAAAATCCATGACAAGAATCCCGTTCGTCTCTGTCTTCAGCCCAGACAGCAACAAAATTGCTAAAATTATCAAGAGAAACTGGCCAATTCTGCGCTCAAATGATGAATTTCATGAACCACCCTTGTTTTCCTACCAGAAAGGTAAAAACATCTCCAACCATCTGGTCCACGCCATCACCTGGCCCGCACCGGAAGCCAAAAAGCACACCATCACAGCCGCGTGGGGCCTGAGCCCAGTGACCGGACACTTTAAATGTCAGTCCTGCAGTGTCTGCGAGCTAACGATCGAAACCAAGGAATTCATTTACAATGGACAAACGCATCCCCTCACACACCATTCCAATTGCAAGACTCAAAATGTCATCTACGCCATTAGATGCCCCTGCGACCTTATTTACATCGGTCAAACCACCCAAATGGTAAAACAACGAATAATCCAACATAAGAGCAGAATTAACTGTAAAGTCCTTACTGCCCCGTTGGTCACACACTTCCTAGAAATGTCTCATGCAGACACAGATCTCAGATGGTTGGTTATCGAAAAACCAACATTGCCCCTCAGGGGGGGTAACATGGCTGCTCTGTTAGGAAGAGCAGAATGCAAATGGATCAGTCGGGCTGACTCGGTCAATCATGGGCTGAACACTCTTGACGAGTGGACCAGCACCATAACAGTTTAATGCCTGCCGTCTGCAAGTGCCCACTTGTATAACCTGATGTACTTAACAGTCCGGTTTTACACCAGATGCCCAGCTAGGCACTTATCTATGTGACCCTTACCATTATATGGTACCTATCCACCCTTTTCCTTGATGTAAAATACCCCCTGGTTTAAAACCTTACACCCAGCTGGACTCTATACTCTTGTTAATCATCCGTCTAATCTGATGAGTGTACCAGCACCATAACAGTTCAATGCTTGCCGTCTTAAAGTGCCCACCTGTATAACCTGATGTACTTAACAGTCCGGTTTTACACCAGAATGCCCAGCTAGGCTCTTATCTATGTGACCCTTATCAGTATATGGTACCTATCCACCCCTTTAACTTGATGTAAAATTACCCCCCGGTTTCATACCTTACACCTAGCTGGACTCCATACTCTTGTTAATCATCCGTCTAATTGCATGCCACCATGACCGACCATATAGGAATGTACTTCCATCCTGCACTCACCACAGTGCCGTTAATAATCTGAATGGATCTGTACCAATTACTTTTTGTATTCTCACATTGGTCAGGACATTTGTACTCGCTTGGGGAGAATAATATTGTTAATATTGTTGGTGTTGTAGCTTTGTGGATTTTCACGGTTTGAGGACGCCGCGCGCAGTTCCAGTCCTTCTCCCACTGCACCGAGCTTTTCCTGTTTAATATGGTTGCCACGCAACCAGCCTGGCACGCCCCACGCCTTTCCTGTCTTGGTGAGGTTGCTACGCAATCAGCCAGGCACGCCCCGACCCCGCCTCCCACCACACCGCGCCCCTCTCCTCGCGCTCATTCGGCTCACATATCTGCCGATCGAGGAGAGCGGGCCCCTGACAGCTCCGGCATTCATTGCCTTCCGAAATTTACAGAACAGAGCCCCCATCGCTCGACACTGCCCTGATTAATACAGGTACGCCCTAGCCTCGTCCCCCCACTACTCGGCTTGTCTTCAAGTTTCAGATGGCTCTTCTCGCCATCACCGGCCCTTGACCCTCGTTATTTCAATTTTTCAACAGGCGCCCCACTCCATCCACGCTGTCCTGATTCGTTCTCCTGGACAACGAGGTAATTTACTTTAGTAATTTTCATCATGATCTGGGCCACCACCAGACGGCCTTGCCCCCGCCTCTTCCACTTTACTGTATCAATAATACCTTGCTCCCCCGCAGATATCTATCTCGGAGCCTACTCTATTCAGCCACCAAGCCCACGAGTTTCCCGCCGGGCTGACGCTGTAAGTGTTCTACCCCCTTAGCAGCTTGCGTAATTCACCCGGCTCACTCCGCCGATATTACTAGCAACACCATCCCTGGCTCACCCTGAAGTTATTAACACATGCTTAAAATTGGTGATTGCCCCCACGCATGCATTGTAATTGCGCAGATACCTCCCGCCACCCTCCACGTCCACCCCACCCTTAGCCTTTTCCACCACTAGCCTGTTAGTCACTTAATTACGTTACCCCTGCGTCCCCTGCGCCCATCAGCTGCGCGCTTCTCATTTCCCCTTCCTTTGCCCCCTACAGCACTGCCCACAACCGACAACCCCGTCCTGATGATGATCCCAACTCAGAGGGATCGAAACGCCGTCGACCTTACAGCATAATCTTAAGACGCATATTAAGCTTGGTGCTCCTGCTAAACTGTTACAAATCATGTTCTGAGTGACTACAACTTGATTCTCCATAGGAGCCACCATTGTTTTGTTTTATTTATTGTCACTATGCGCCGATCACGCTGCTCACTTTAAGCACTTGCACTTTCACAGTTATCTATTGTATATATCACCACATATCAAGTGCTACTGGGTTGTCAAATGATTGCTTCTGTACAGTGCTGTTAAACTGTTTGATCCCCAAAAACTGTTTTCCTCTTACTTGTTTTTTCTTGGTGAATAATACCGTTTTTCAAAAGAACGCAAGTGACTCCTTGTTTCTCATTACCAGTAATGCTTATTGCATACATTTCGAGAACTGTCTCTTAAATAATACCTGTTGGGAATTGTTTCTTTGTACATTATATACCCATCCCAACCTGGTTTATGGGTCCCCTCCTGTTACTCCTACACGTATCTCATTCTCAGAGGCACGAGTGGAGCAGGGAGGCCGAACCTTTTTTAATAGATAAGAGACGGTGGTGACTTGATACGCAGTACTATGCACCCATATATTCTAAAATCGATTTAACCGTGTGGTTGCCAGTTTATATTAAGGCACCGTAAAATTAGAGTTAAAAACCGGTTTGTTAGAACATGCGCGAAAGAGGAATGAGTGAAGTAGGGAGGCCGAACTTTTTTTGTAGTAGGTAAGAGACGGCGGTGAGTTGATACGCCGTACTATGCGCCCATATATGCCCATATATTCCCAAATCGTTTTAGCCGCATGGTTGCCAGTTTATATCATGGCACCGTAAAATTAGAGCTAAAAACCGGCGTGTTAGAATATGCCTGCAAATAAGTTCTGCGGTATAAATATTACCAGTAGAATAAGTTCCATAATAGACCGCCAGACAATGGACTATGAAAAAGAGGGTTTTAAAGTTACCTATTTATCGATGCCAGTAAACAATGAACTACAAAAAGTGAGCTATGGACAAAACATGGCAAGTACATGGAGAGCGCGTCCAAACATAGCGGTTTGTGGTAATGATGCAGTGATTTAAACTGAGAAAAAAATGGCATTCGAGTAATTGTAATACCACATTCTGAGTGATGCTATTAAAAAATGTGTACCATAAAAAGTGGATTACTAAAGTAACTTAATAACTACCTGATGGTCCTTCGCATTACGCTTTATTACAGCGGTTGCACAAGAAGGTAAAGCGATTTGATTTTTAAATAGCTGATAGAGGCAGCCTCCCAGGAATAAAATCAAGATGGTGTCTAAACATGCTTATAGTAATTATAAAAATCACCCAAAATGGAACTGAGATGATGGAAACATTTATGTAATCATTAGATTTAAAACTAATGATACTTTATAACTAGGACTGTAAACAATTATAAGAATATGAGTCCCAGAGTAACACCCAGAAGCATATAGCATAAAGTAGACACTCAAATAGATAGAACTAACCATACAGAAACTAACAGAGAAAGAACTGATAGTCTTTCTTTTTGTAGATGGTTAATTGAAAAGCCACAAAAGGAGGACATTCCCTGAGAAATGTGCTACTATACCGACTTCTAATCGCAAAGCATAGCATTGGCCTTGTAAATTTGACACTTGGTAAGTTGAATGTAGTAAACCTTGGGTATTATTAAAACACCTGTTAAATGAGGTCAGTACTAATAAATGCCTACTTTTTTCAGTATCCTTTGAAAGAAAGAAAAAATAGACCTCGGTGGCTCCCTTGTGCATATATATGTATCAAGCAAACAAGAAGACCTTAAAGTAATTGGTTTGGCTTGATTTGGGGCAGAAATGTCATAATATAAAACCAATATAGTAAAGGGCTTTTTATTTTTATCCCTGAAAGTTTTTTTTTTTTAAAAACAAGAGGATATCGATTCCATTAAATTGATTAAATTGAATTAACGGAACCTGAAAAGAAAACTCCAGACTAGGGTGGAGCTTGAATTAAGAAATAATCAATTATTGTGAGGTATGCAATGAGTTTCCTCTAATGAGATATATATAGACGTCTGTATTTAGAAAATGCTACATAACTTGTTATTATTTATTAATCATATATGTTGCTCCACATGACTGAGATCTCAACCCATTGGTTTGCCTTGATTAGTGCCTTAAAGTACCAATAGTTCGTGTTAATAAAACTGATAAATGTTGTTTTTAGAGCATAAATGAAATGTGATGTTTATAACACAAAGATGACAAAGTACGCTAAATGTATGTTTTTTTATTAAATAGAAACTGTCATGATGAAGGTGTAAAACCATATACCGAAACGCTGCGTCGACAACTTCTGTTTTTAAATGTCTATGTGAATTGATATGTTTTTAACTTTGTTTTATGGTACTTCTGTACAGAACAATTGTATTGTTTTGAATAAATTTTGTATTTTTTAAAGATTGTTGTTCATTGATCAATATACTGTTGTATTTTTATTTGTGGCACTAAAGGTTTTTGTGAGTTCAGTGGATGCTAGAATTTGCTCTTATGTTAGAAACCATAATCAGTTGGTAAAATTGCAGGGACTCCTCTGTTTCACATTATTTCTCTCCTTGTCCCTTATCGGATCTTTAAGGAGACCTCACTTTTTCTTTCATCTGTCTCATTCTCCGCCAGCTGGGGATCAAGTTGATAGACATTCTGATCCTTAAACACTCCCACAAACTGTTTAATGGTCAATTGGAGGCAATGGAACACGCGCTGGCCCAACATTAAGCCTCTCCTGCCTGAGAGCAAGGCTCAGAAAATCAAGGAGGTGGTAGTAGACACAGTTTTTTTACAACAGTCACGTCCCCAGGTACAGAAACCAACTGCGCCAGCCAAATGCAACAACTGTGGCCATGACATGTGCCCAGCAACGCCCGCTTGTGGTAAGCCGACAACTTCACCTGGGTCTGCCGCAGTGATGGTAAGGGGAGGAAAGACACGGCATGCTCCAAGTTTAACCTCGCCCTGAGGCAACTATCGGTAGATGAAGTGCCGGGTAATGTCCATCACTCAGCCCCCACCTGCCAGAGGAGGAAATCCTGAGTGACTTTCCGCAGCTGTTCCAAGAACTTGGGTGCCCCAAGGGCATCAAGGTGAAGCTCTAAATTGATCAGGTAAATCGCGTGCCCTGCGACATGGAAGAGAGACATTCCACCTCCACCCACAGGTGGAAGACTAACCGATTAAGCTGTACCAACAAGAAGTCATTGAGAAAGTGTTGGGGTCAACACTGTGGGTCTGTCCTTAAAAATGGCGCCCAAGCCAAAACAGCCAGGGACCATTAGCTGTGTGTGGACACGTGGCTTCCCAAAAAGGCGATCGGGTGAGAGTGCCATATTACACCCATCACCGATCTTAATGGCACCTGATGGTTCTCCAAGATTGACTTAAAATCTGCGTAGCGCCCGCTGGAGCTGGACCCAGAAAGCAGGTACATAATGACTTTTTACACACATGTCAGAATGTGGAGGTATTGGTGCTTCAACTTTTGGTATCTCCTAAACAGTGGAGGTCTTTCAAAATCCCATCAGCTGTCAGGGCTCCAAGAAGTACTCAACATGAGCAATGGCATTCTCATCTATTTCAGACCTTTGTGTAACATCGCAACCAGCTCCAAGCAACGGGACTTTCTTGCCGCGCACGGCACCTTCGTGGAAATGTGTCAGATCGCGGGAGATTTATCTCCAAATTGAAATATTCCAGAAATTTGTTTTGTCGCATATCCATAATGATGTATACTAGAGAATCTAACAGAATGCAAAAACGAAATTGAAATTAGCCTTGAGAAAGCCCTGGCGCAAATCGCCACAGAGGGCGAAACACGTGTCGGCTGTCAATGTTCGAATCTGCACCAATAAAATTCAATTTTTTCTAAAACTGGAGCGACCTTATCATTTGAGTGGCAATCTGAATCAATGATTACAGGATTCAACCTTAAAACAATACGTATACAAAACTGGAAAACATACTCTCTTTCTCCTAAAAACATAATGACTTTTTACACACATGTCAGAATGTGGAGGTATTGGTGCCTCAACTTTGGTATCTCCTAAACAGTGGAGGTCTTTCAAAATCCCATCAGCTGTCAGGGCTCCAAGGAATACTCAACGTGAGCAATGGCATTCTCATCTATGTCAGACCTTTGTGTAACATCGCAACCAGCTCCAAACTACACTCCAGAGACTGGCCAAGCAGGGACTGGTGCTAGACAAAAGCAAATGCTCTTATTTCGAGTTGATCATTGAGTTTTTTTGGTATGTCTTCACAACTGAAGGGCTGCGAGTGGAAACAATAA
Organism: Lissotriton vulgaris; assembly: GCF_964263255.1. Taxonomy (NCBI): domain Eukaryota; kingdom Metazoa; phylum Chordata; class Amphibia; order Caudata; family Salamandridae; genus Lissotriton; species Lissotriton vulgaris. The sequence goes on along the minus strand of NC_141687.1, from coordinate 338,012,449 downwards.
AGTTGATTCCATCCAACATGCCTCCAGACTTCAGAAGCCAATGTTAACGAGGAGCTTCCTCGGGATGGCAGCATAGCATGGGAGTTTTGTGCCAAACCTGGTGACCATATTGAGCCTCTTCGAGGGTTGACAAGAGCTGAGTATTTGTGGATGTGGACTAAATGGTTTGAAAAGGACTTTGAAGAAGGCATGTATTCATTTCTCAGGGAGGAAGCTATGTCCTACTTTGATCCACAACGTCCTACAGAGCTAATTGAGAATGCCAGAGTACTTACCCAAAAGGGGGACCCAAGGAAGTGGGAACCGATCGCATACGTCAGGTGGGCGTTGATGGCGACCAACACCAGGTACGCCCAAATTGAGCTTGAAGCCCTTGCCATCCAGTGGGGGTGTAAGCACTTCCACTCATACATATGTGGGCAAGGATTTCAAGTGGTGACTGATCACAAGCCATTGGTTTCCCTGTTTTCAGACACATTTAGAAATCTCCCCCCACGAACTGAGTGGTAGGCAGTGCAGCTGCAACTTTATGACTTCAGGTGGGGGTGCCTCAAGAGGTAATCCACTGGGTTGCTGGCCCCGGGTCGGTAGAGCACTGTGAAGTAATAAAGACTGTGTCTTCTCAGCACCTCCTCTGAAGTGTCTTGATTCTGAACTGCTCTGTCATTTGATGGCTGATGTTGCAGTCACTCACTTATAAAGCACCATAAGTCCTGACAAGCAGCCAGGCCACCATCGAAATACAGCCTCGCTCTCAGAAATAATCTACAAATTAAGCAACTGCTCATGTTAGATGTTTATCTACGGGCAGTCTGTTGCCTTTCTACCTTCTCGTAACTCTCCCTTCCAGTTTAGTTTCTCTTCAATGAGTAGAAAAAGAGGTTGGCGCAGGGCACATATGAGGAAACACAGTGATCTGAGCAGCCAACCAGTAAAATAAATGCAGTATACACAGGCAAGGTGGGCCCCCTCACGCCTGAACCCTGGTGCCACTGCACCAGCTGCCCCACTGATAGCTCTGCCCCTGAGTTTCTACCTTCCAATGTGTTCCAGCTGAGGCCTGTACCTGAGATGCAAATATTCTCCTGCCCCAGTCAGCTCTGTGCTACCTCCTCCCTTCTTAGACGAACAGTGCCCTATGGAGAAGGTTCTCTCTGATGGCCTCCACCCGCACCCTTGTCAGGGGCCTGGCTCTGACTAAAGAGAAATAAAGTAAGTTGTTACTTTGTTTCTCTTCAGTCCTGGGTCAGCACGAGGAGATCAGAGCAAGCTGCACACTGCAACTGCTTTAGAGCAGGACACACACAGACAGCTCTGCACAGATGAGCTGAGGGTGCCCCCCTACACATACTGAAGATTGGGGGCCCCCGCACTGCGGGGTGTCTGTTAACCCCTGACTCCAGAGCATCATAGGACCCCTGACCTCACTGCATCTTCCACACAGCCGCCCCCACCATTGCACTCTAACTACACAGAACCATCAACTGCTCCGTCAAGACCGCCTCCTGTCCCGAAGAATGGAAACACCCCGAAATCAACCCACTCTGTAAGAAACCCTCTGCAGACCCGACAGACCATAGGATCTTCAGACCCATCTCCCTGCTCCCCTTCCCAGCCAAAGTCATTGAAAAAGCCATCAAGAACCAACTAGCCGACTTCAGTGAAACAAACAACATCCTGCACATCTCCCAATCCCGTTTACGAAGCAATCACAGCACCAAGACCGTCCTCCTGGCCGCCACAGACGGCATCCACTCCCTACTTGCCCAGAGCGAAACCACGGTCCTCATCCTCCTGGACCTCTCCGTAGCATTCGACACTGTCTCCCACCTCACTCTAACCACTAGACTCCAAAACGCCAGAATCCGCAACAAGGCCCTCAACTGAATACGATCCTTCCTCACAGGCAGAACACAACGGGTCAGACTTCCGCAATAGATCTCGGAACCAACAGAGACCAACTGCGGAGTGCTCCAGGGCTCCTCTCTCAGCCCCACCCTCTTCAACGTCTACATGGACCCCCTCGCAACATCGCCAGTAACCACGGACTCAACATCAACTCAACGCCGACAACACACAGCTGATCCTCTTCCTCACCAATGAACCCAACGGCACCAGGCACAACTTCGGAAATGGGATGACAGCTGTTGCCACCTGGATAAAGAACAGCTGTCTTAAGCTCCCCTCAGACAAGACAGAAGTCCTCATCCTGGGATCAATCTCCTCCGTAAGGAAGGATACCAGGTAGCCCTCTGCGCTAGGAACTCCCCCCACCCAGTGGCGGCTAGTGATATTTGAAAGTGGTGGGGCGAATCAACCACAACAGGTTTTGAGGCTCACAACTAATGCACACCCGATTCGGTGGGGATACCATCGATTTTTCAAACCAACAACAGCATTCTTTTACTAACAGACACAATATCACAGCTGATGGGGTTACAGTATGCTGGGCTGATGGGCCCTGGAAAGAGCCTGATGCACCCTTCCTGTGCTACTGGAGCATGTCCACCTGCCGGTCACCTTATCACCTTATTTGCAGGATATTTTTCATGTAATCAAGTGGAGTCAATTTGTGTACCTCAGTGTGTATTCACATTGTGTGAGATTTGTTTAATTGCTCGTCGGTTTGACACACAACTGTAAATGAAACAAAACAATACTGTTCTTACTTATGGAAAATTAAACAAAAAACAGATTCTCTGGGCAGGTTTGAATTTTCGGCACCTCCACACACATGCAGCCTTTTTTAATGTCCAGAAGTGGAACTGTGGTCCCTCTCAGGGGTACAGGCTGTTTCATGAGTCTGTGAATGTGCAAAGCTGCACACTTCTCGGAGTCGGACATAATATTAGTCTGAAGCAAATATAAAGTCATATGGTCATGGTCACTGCAATAATGGCTGCAAGGCAGGGGCAACGTATGCAGCAGGGTTTACAAAATTGCACAGATGTCACATTTGCGCAAACTAAGATAATTTTTAAAACCATATCCCAACAGTGCGGTAGATGGTGGTGAATTTGTTAGTGTGAAAGATACCTACAGACTTTTCCTACAACTAAAAGAGGGGCCCTTTTATTCTCCCTATAGCGCCATTTATTTTAAAGCGAACATTGATGTTAATGCGTCAATTCCAGGTGCAGTCAGTGTGAGCTTACTGAAATCGATACCTTACCAGTTCCTTACGAAAACAAAATCATTAAACCCATTTGCATTACTCGCATAATTATTATGGGAGTGGCTCAATCCGATCAGTTTTAAGATTCATTTACCCTGTCACCCTCTTTTTTACCTCATCAGAACCCCACAAAAGATGAAAGCAATGAACATTTCACCTCCCAAATATATCACCGCCAACTCCCCTGCACCCTCAACAGGAAAAATAGTCGGCAAACACCCAGGCCAGTCTCTGCCACCTCTGCCACCCTCCATTAGAACAACATCTCAGGCGACACTCTGGGTCCCTAACCCCTAATATGAATATTTAACTGCCTCAGCTCGCAGGCCCGCGCAGTAGCTCTGAAAGGCTGGTAGGGTTGGGACAGAATCAGCCACGTGTGTGTCACAGCCAGAAAATCTGAATTCCCGTGCAGTCTAGAGACTCATTCAGTCACACACAGACATCCACAGATATACCACACTAGATACACATTCCTCAACGTAATCCCAGAGTGACACAAGAAAGGGACCCTGCGGAGCCTTCGTAGCACACTGCCAGGAAGTCCAGATCGATAAGGCAGGATCCAGAATTCATGCAGGATGCAGGATTCAGTGTGACTGAATGAGAAAAGAGTGTATGCCTCTTGAGAGGTTGATGTGGGGAATTCATATTATGTGTATTTATTGATGCAATTTCTACTAATTTATTAATTGATGTACTATGCTATCTAATGTTTTCAATAAAAAGTATATAAACTAAATAATGAGAAAAAAAGAAAATAAGGATTTTGTACATCTATATTTGTAATTAATTTCACCTTGTGACCCTTCTGTCGCCCTGTGGGGAGTTCCATGTTGTGTATTAAAACAAGTGGACTCTTTATGAGCCATTGTTTGATTCGTTTGGGTGGACTTTCTCCCTTGCAGTAGTGTTATTTTCCCCTGACGTCTGCCCTTATTCATTGCAGGGGGCCCCTTTTGTATTGACCACGGATAATTGTCAATCCCAATGACAATGGTGTTGTGCTTAACTGGTGGATCTCCTCCGCCCTTGACTTAGTGGCACCGTTGAGATCTGTTAGGACTCCGAGAGAGTCTCCTTCTGCCCCCTGCTTCTCGGCAGACCTCAGAGCAGAAAAAAATAGGTGTAAAAGGCTTGAGCTGCTTTGGAGGAAAGATTATAGCCCAGTAGCCAAGCTAGCTTTAAGGAAGCCTTGAAGAAGCTTCGCAAATTGATGGTGGTGGCTAAAAGGGAATACTTTGTTAAGCACATAGAGTGCTGAGAACTCGTGAAAGGAAATTTTCAGGAGTTGTCAGATCCATTACCACTCCATCTGTAATCGAGGGGAATATTCTGCCCTCTCCTTCCTTGTGCACAACCTTTTTTTTTTTTAATTTTCAAAAAACCTTTATTAGTGGTTTAAAGAGTCTGACACAGCTCATTGCCTACAACCATATCATGGCGGGCAGCGCCTTGTTATCGTCATCAGGCATCAAAGAGCAATCAAAATAGTCAGTGTGAATTAACACAGCAAGCCGCCTACAACCACTACGGGCCGGCCGCGTCTCATTGATCATCAATTGTAATAATCAGCTGCATTGATTGGTAGGAAACACAAACAAAATTCAAATAAGGTTTGTAATGTCTCTCATACTTGCAGCATGCAGTTCCCATTTTCGGGTCAACGTTTCACACCATGCAATGCGGCGTAGTACGGCATGTATGACTTCAATATGTCCTGGGAAAAAAAATAACGGAACATCAAGGAGTATATCTAGGACCCTCCGCCCCGCTGCCACCCCAAAACTCTCCAAAGACAGGACAGTATCCTTCAAACAGTGTCAACAATGCCATAAACCTTGCGAGTGGTGAATAGATAACAGCAATATAGGGTGATCCATATATAGGCTTGTTAATGGTCATTCTCCTGGGGCCTTGTCAGTAAGTAGGATGTTAGTGGCGACCATATGTCTCTGGGTCTGGATGCACTGGGTAATAGCTCAGTATAAATGGCAGACCGTTCTTGACAATATATCATATCAGTAAGCCAATCCTTAAATTTGGGCGCCCTTCCCCTGCTCCACCTACAGGCTACCCGTCTTTTAGCCATCAATAATGCAAGGGCTGTATATCGGCCGTGTGCCAATGGTACATGTTTAACATAACTCAACAAAGCAAGCAGTGGTGTAGCTTCTATATGTGCATTGGTCATCTGGCCCAGAGCTGTAAAAACGTGTCCCCAATATTCATGTATTGCTGGGCAGCTCCAGGACAAGTGTACGAAATCAGCTTGTGGCGCGTAACACCTATTGCACCTATCTGTATCTCGGAGGTGGTGTCTGTGCATACTACCCGGAGTGTGGTACATTCTATGTAGATACTTGTAGTGTATGATTCGTAGCCTACTTGATTTTGGAAAAGGTGATGGACAGAGTTTCTGAATGATGCAGAATACTCCTACCCAGTCAAGAGATCAGGGCTTGATCCATCACCGTTTTTTAGCTCACTGCACCATCCCAGCTCAGAACCTGGCTACATGCAAATTAGTCTGTTCCTGTCCCAGTGCATGATGGGAACAGGGCAAACCAAACTACCAAGCCAATTCTTATACTGGGAAGGAGACAAGCTTCCGGGGACCGGTTTCTGGCACTTCAGCCGTCGTCGGCCCGGCTTGCTTGAATCCTGATGGTGCAATGAGCAAGGGACTCACGTCTGAGTATACCCTCCCACACTTAGTGTGGACCATATCGATTTTGGAAAAGGTGATGGACAGAGTTTCTGAATGATGCAGAATACTCCTACCCAGTCAAGAGATCAGGGCTTGATCCATCACCGTTTTTTAGCTCACTGCACTATCCCAGCTCAGAACCTGGCTACATGCAAATTAGTCTGTTCCTGTCCCAGTGCATGATGGGAACAGGGCAAACCAAACTACCAAGCCAATTCTTATACTGGGAAGGAGACAAGCTTCCGGAGACCGGTTTCTGGCATTTCAGCCGTCGTCGGCCCGGCTTGCTTGAATCCTGATGGTGCAATAGGCAAGGGACTCACGTCTGAGTATACCCTCCCACACTTAGGGCCTCATTAGGATCGCGGACGGACTTGCGTCCGTCCGCGACCCCAGAGGATGAGGGAACGTCCGCATGGGCTGCGGCGTTCCCTCATGTGCGCTTAGGATGTGACCGCCACCCTGGCGGTCACATCCTGGATATTTAACATTGTGGTGGGTGCTGCTTCAAGCAGCACCCGCCGCAATGTTAAAAGTGCATGTTTAACATTTACATGCACAAAGCGGCAGGCACCGTGCGGTGCCTGCCGCTTTGTGCATGTAAATGCTGGGGGGTACCATAGGTACCCCCCATGTGCAACCCCCACCCGCAAACACCCTGGGGGCCCGCAACGGGCCCCCAAAATCAAAAGTACACATGCTTTTCCACGGCGGAAAAACCGCCGCGGAAAAGCATGTTTACAAATACTTCCTAATTTGTCTGGCGGTGTCTGATAGACACTGCCAGCCAAATGAGAGCTTTTCCGCCGCGGTTGTAATCCGACCGCGGCGGAAAAGCAGCGGACAGAAACCAAGACCCACCAGCCATCGTAATGCGGCGGTGGGTCTTTGGTGAGTCCGCAGAGGATTTTCCGCCTCCTCCGGGCCGGAGGTGGCTTCCGCCGGCCCGGAGGAGGCGGAAAATCCTCCATCATAATGAGGCCCTTAGTGTGGACAAAATCGATTTTGGAAAAGGTGATGGACAGAGTTTCTGAATGATGCAGAATACTCCTACCCAGTCAAGAGATCAGGGCTTGATCCATCACCGTTTTTTAGCTCACTGCACCATCCCAGCTCAGAACCTGGCTACATGCAAATTAGTCTATTCCTGTCCCAGTGCATGATGGGATCAGGGCAAACCAAACTACCAAGCCAATTCTTATACTGGGAAGGAGACAAGCTTCCGGGGACCGGTTTCTGGCATTTCAGCCGTCGTCGGCCCGGCTTGCTTGAATCCTGATGGTGCAATGAACAGGGGACTCATGTCTGAGTATACCCTCCCACACTTAGTGTGGACAAAATCGATTTTGGAAAAGGTGAAGGACAGAGTTTCAGAATGATGCAGAATACTCCTACCCAGTCAAGAGATTAGGGCTTAATCCATCACCGTTTTTTAGCTCACTGCACCATCCCAGCTCAGAACCTGGCTACATGCAAATTAGTCTGTTCCTGTCCCAGTGCATGATGGGAACAGGGCAAACCAAACTACCAAGCCAATTCTTATACTGGGAAGGAGACAAGCTTCCGGGGACCAGTTTCTGGCATTTCAGCCGTCGTCGGCCCGGCTTGCTTGAATCCTGATGGTGCAATGAGCAAGGGACTCACGTCTGAGTATACCCTCCCACACTTAGTGTGGACAAAATCGATTTTGGAAAAGGTGATGGACAGAGTTTCTGAATGATGCAGAATACTCCTACCCAGTCAAGAGATCAGGGCTTGATCCATCACCTTTTTTTAGCTCACTGCACCATCCCAGCTCAGAACCTGGCTACATGCAAATTAGTCTGTTCCTGTCCCAGTGCATGATGGGAACAGGGCAAACCAAACTAACAAGCCAATTCTTATACTGGGAAGGAGACAAGCTTCCGGGGACCGGTTTCTGGCATTTCAGCCGTCGTCGGCCCGGCTTGCTTGAATCCTGATGGTGCAATGAGCAAGGGACTCACGTCTGACCCTCAACCGTACCGCATACAGGAGGGCATAGTCAATTTGTGCCTTGCGCAACTTCGCCTTGACATCAAGAAATTTCCGTTGTTCCTCCTGGACCATAGGTGTGAAGGTAGGATAAATAGAGAAGGAGTTAACATCATATGATAGTGATTGTTTGCTACGTGCCACTCTCAATGCCACATCTCGGTCCCTGTAGTTTAGGAGTCTAGCAATGATGGGTCTCGGAGTGTCTCCTGGCTTGGGCCTAAGGCCCAGTGACCTGTGCGCCCGTTCGACAATAAATTGGTTAGAAAAGGCTTCCGATCCAATCGCCGTTAGTAACATCTTTTCAACATAGTCCTCTATTCGGCCTGTGTTGGTCGTCTCTGGAATACCTAAAATGCGAATATTATTGCGCCTACTTCTTGCTTCCAAATCCTCGTTCTTTGCTGCAATGACCATCAACAAGTTATCCATTTGAGAGAGCTGTGATGTATGTCTGGTAGTCGCATCTTCAGAGTCCGATATACGCCGTTCCGTTTCTTTAATCCTCTCTTCATGCACATCCATTTTGTGGGCTATGGCATCCATCCGGGATGACATCCTGTCCACTTTGTCCGCTATCGTGGGAAATCCCTGGCGGACCTCCTGTAGAATGTCTTGTACTTCTGCGGGTTGCTCTGATGTTTCGCCCAGTGACCCACTACCGCCTGCTTGATCCTGTGTCTCTTGCCCCGTTCAGGTATGCCTTTTAGCAGCTTCAAAGTTGATTTTCGGCTGTGTTGCATCGGTCTTGCCCATATTGGCTCCAGGCCTGTCGGTGCAAACGCACACTGGGTGAGTAGTTTCACACTGAGACCGTGTATCGACTTCCGCCACAGTGGGGACAACGGTGCTTCTAATAACGGAGGTGGGCGACAGGGCCTGGTAGGTACCTTATATATCTACCTCTCTCTGAGATTGTGATGGACCCACTGGGTGCTGCGTTTCCGTGAGTGTGCCAATGATGTACTGCGTTCCCTTTTGCATTATGTACCAATCACAATGTGCCTCCTCAGCTTCATGAGCCGACCGGAAGTCTCGTTTCTGTATATGGTAAGCCGGGGTCTAGATTATGGCATATAGTAGTATCGTTGTATGTTGATGCTTGATCTGATCCAGTCTTGTAGCAGTGCCTGCTGTAAAAAAAATGCCCTGATGGTAATTAGGCGACCCTGCATTGGTTAGGCTGACCTGCAAGCTGTTCCTTTGCGGAACTTTTAAAGGAGGCTGAGGTACGTTGTGATGTTCATGGCCTCTAAATGCAACTCGGACAGTACAGCTTATTTGTTCAATATGGTGGCACTCGGCTCGTGCTTTAGCTCTGTGAGCGTCTGGAGAGAGGAGGGGGGTGGGGGGGGGGGGGGGGGGGAAAGGCGCGCAAGAGCCCGGGGGGCTCCCCAAGGCTATGCGCGCTCCAAGCGATCACGGTATAAGTTCAGTGCTGTTGCGCCCCCCGCTTTCGCCAGCCCCGGTGCCTGTCTGTAGTTGTCCTTCCCCGCGAGCGCGGGGGCCGCAGATGTTGTGCTGTGCTCCGCTAGTGTGCAGGCAAGTCTTCTGATTCAGCGAAGGCCCCGGGCTCAGAAACAATCTCCACTTGCGGCCTGTATCCCTTGTGTGCAGCCGCGGACTGGCGTTGCCTCCGCAGCCGGCGTCCGCGTGAGCGTGGCTCTGCGTGTCTCTCCCGATAAAAATTCACCAGCGCTTCTCGGGTGCAATATCCAGCCGATTGAGTCGATTTTCGACCTACATCCACCGGTTGGGTAGACAGGTCGATTGGGCTCCTTGAATGTCCCCGAGGGTGCCAATTAAGAGGATAAATCAAGGATTAAAGCCACCAGGCGACGAGAGCCTCACACAAAGGCGGCCATTCGCAAGTGCGCCACCTATCGCCCGCTCCTTGTGCACAAACTTATCTGACTTCTTTCAGGGAAAATTCAGAAATTGTATGCCTCTTTCACAATTGGAAAGACGACGGTGGAGCCACAACCATCTGGAATTCCTAATCCAATTGGCAGTAGCCAAGCTAGCTTTTAAGGAAGCCTTGAAGAAGCTTCGCAAATTGATGGTGGTGGCTAAAAGGGAATACTTTGTCAAGCGCATAGAGAGTGCTGAGAACTGGTGAAAGGAAATTTTCAGGAGTTGTCAGATCCATTACCACTCCATCTGCAATCGAGGGGAATATTCTGCCCTCTCCTTCATTGTGCACAAACTTATCTGACTTCTTTCAGGGAAAATTCAGAAAGTGTATGCCTCTCTCACAATTGGAAAAACAACGGTGGAGCCACAACCATCTGGAATTCCTAATCCAATTGGCACCTTCTCTGACTTTCTCCCTATAACTCTGCGGGAATCATTAACCAAAATCCTACGATGTAAGTCTGGCTCCCCTGTGGACCCTTGCCCACTTACGCTTTCCAGGTCTCTGGCTCACATGATTAACCCAGAACTAAATCACATTTGGAGCACCTCTATATCCACTGGCATTTTCCAGATATCTGGAAACATGCATTCCTAAAACCCCTTCTAAAAAAATATATGCTGACCCTATGGAGCAACTACCGCCCGATCGCGCTGCTGCCAGCACCTGCAAAAATGCTGGAAAACTGGTGCAACGACAACTTTCCAATTTCATAGATGCGCATTACTTCTTGCATGACACTCAGTCCGGTTTTCGGTCGGGATACAGCACAGGGAGAGCATTGGTGGAGGTGGCAGAATCTGTGAGAATAGCTGTAGATTCTGGGACATCGGCGATACTGGTCCTTTTAGACTTTTTGGCTGTGATCGACATGATTGTGCACCCAATTCTACTGAACAGGCTCAAATAGCTGGGCTTGCGGGGGAAAGTACTCTCTTGGCTTCAGTTCTACCTTACAGACCATTCTCATTGGGTCTTTCTCAAACCACAACAATCCGAACCCAAGCCACTGTGGTGCGGTGCCCTAAGCTCTTTGCTGTTTTACATCTATCTAGTGCCGCTTTTCACTCTTGATGCTTCCTGGGAAGTGAGGGCAGTCTCCTATGCGGACGACACCCAGTTGGTATTTTAATTCAAGGATCATTCTGTGGATTCATTTGCCAGATTCAAGGAGTGTCTGTAGCATATTTCGAGCTGGAGGAACAATAACAGCCTAAAATAAATGCAGACACAACAGAGGTATTGTTCTTTGGTCAAGGTTTTATTCCTTCTGGATGCCTCCCGAGTCACTTCAGTGTGTGCCCCAGGGGCTGCTGGGGATTGTAGTACATACTTCCCATTCATACAAGTCTCTGTAAGTGCATGTGTGGACCCCGCCTTACTACCGCTATAATCCTGACAGTACCCCCTCACAAGGAAGGCTGTGTCAGCGGGCTACCAGGCTTGGCAGGGAATCGGGCAGGAAACGCCGCAACAAGTGGGGACAGTTGAGGTTTTGTGCTGGTTCCCAAGACCGGGTCATAACCCTGCCAATCAATCAAGTACTGAACTCTCCCCCTAACCAACTTGGAATCAAGAACACTCCGGACCTCATACTCATCCTCTCCGTCTATGTCTAAGGGAAGAGGCTTATCAAGCAGGCGGCTCAGTGCTTGGAAAGGGCGTAAGAGAGAGAAATGGAAGACAGGATGAAGCCGCCAGGATGTGGGCAGAAGCCACTTTCAATACCACTGGATTTATGAGTTTGGTAATGGGGTAAGAGCCAATATATTTGGGTTTCAACTTGTTGGTCCCTTTCTATCGCAAGTTTTTTGTTGCCAACCATACGCTATCCCCAACTTAAAATGTAGGTTCTTTTTGGCGTCTTCGGTCAGCATAACGTTTGTCGACGACTGGGTCTTCAATAGATGGGTGTTGGCATCCTGTAACACCATTTGCAGATGAGAGTGATGTTCACGTAGAGACGGGAAATCTGACGTGATGGACCATTCAAAATGCAGAATGTTGGAATGACAGCCATTTTGACAATAGAAAGGTGAACAACCCAAAGATGAGTGTTCTGCTTTGTTGCACGCAAACTCTGCCATCCATAACAAGATACTCCACTCCTCCTCTTGTTGGAACTTGAAACATCAGAGATATTGCTCTAGAGTCTGGTTTAAAAGCTCTGTCTTGCCATCGGTCTGCGGATGGTAACTAGTGGATAACCAGGCATCTATTTTCATGGCTATGCACAAAGCCTTGTAGAAGCGAGAGATAAACTAGGATCCTCTGTCTGCGATCAGGACAACAGGAATTCCATGGAGACGTACAATTTTTTGCAGGAAGGAGGAGGCTAACTCTACTGTGGGTAGTTTTGTCATGAAGTGTCTCATCTTTGTTAGATGATCTACTACCACCAACACTACTGTGTATTCCTTGCTGAGTGGTATTTCTACTATGAAGTCCATTGAGACTGTATGCCATGGATAGGAGGAACAGGAATTGACAGAAGCAGTCCTGCAGGTTTTTTGTGGCTGGTTTTTCCCAGAGCACAGACTGCACAATTCTGTATGTATTGTAGGAGATGGCCACCAGAAGTGACGTTTGGTCAGTGCATTAGTCTTGGCACACCTAATGACCCTATAGTGGAATCGGGTGTCCTTGTCAGTGCTTGGGTGCACAACTCTTCGTTGGGCAGAAAAAGCGTCTTGGAGCAAAACAAGAAGTCCCCTTTCTAAGACCGGAGATTTGGTTCTTCTTGGACCCATGCATGCTGGTCTAAGAGCGCTGAGTGGGCCTTAACATCAGCCAACAAAAAAATTGGTGGTGGTGATAGCCGCTTGTTCTGGACAAGGGAACACCACGTTTTGAAGAATAACGGGTGGTTCTTCTTTTTCACGTTTGTTGGTGTGATTCATCCTGGAGAGGGTGTCTGCTTTACCATTTTGTGGACCAGGTGTGTATTTGATTACGAAATAGTAAGCCGAAAAGAACAATGTCCATCTCAACTGTCTAGGCGTCAGGCTGTTTTCAGAAAAAGCAGGTTCCTGTGATCAGTGTAGATCTCATCTCTATCGTATGGGTTGCTCCTAGTAAGTAATGCCTCCATCTTCACATGCCCGTTTTATAGCCAGTAGTTCCTTGTCAGTAATGCTGTAGTTGATTTCGGGGGGATTTTGTTTTTTAGAGAAATAGGCCACTGGGTGGAGTTGTCTATTGTTCAGGTGTTGTTTTGACAAAACACCCCCTAAAGCGATTTGAGAAGCATCAGCCTCTAACACAAAAGGCAGCTGAACGTCAGGATGGCATAGGATGGGGGCCTGAGTGAACTTTGTTTTTAATTCTGGGAACGTGTCTCAGCTTACTCACACCCGATGAAGGTCACTTTTTTTCTCAATAGTCTGGTAATGGGTTGCACTACACTAAATACATCCTTAATGAACCTTCTATAGAAGTTTGGGAACCCAAGATAGCTTTGGATCTCTTTCACTTTGGTGACTTCCATTCAGTGATAGCCATGACCTTTTTTGCTGTCCATTCGTAACCCTTTTTCATTGATCACATACCCCAGGAATTTGACCTCTGGCATGTGAAACAGGCACTTTTCCAACTTCGCATAGAGGGTAGGCTAATGCAAAGGCACCAACAACGCCATTATGTGTCCGACGTGCTTTTCCACGGTGGTGGAGTAGATAAGGATGTCACCAATGTTAACAATGCAGAAGGCTTTGAGATATCCACGCAATACCTCAACCATAAAAAACTGAAATGCTGAAGGGGCATTACACAGTCCAAAGGGCATTACTTGGAATTCATATAACCCAAACTTCATGTGAAAGGCCGTTTTCCACTCATTGCCCTGTTTAACACGTACCAAATGGTAGGCACCCAGAAGATCCAACTTGGTAAAGACTTGCATCTCCTTTAATTGATCCAGCAGAACAGGAATGAGTGGTAACGGGTAACGGTTCTTCACGGTAATATGATTGATCGCCCATAATCGATACAAGCCCTAAGGTGCCCCTCCTTCTTAAGAATGAAGAAAAGGGGCGAGGATGCAGGTCTGGACGAGTGGCGAATGAATCCTGATTGGAGGTTTTCCTCAATGTATTCCTTCAGGTGTTGTGTTTCTGGCTCTGTCAGGGCATACACTCGGCAGCATGGTAAGGTGGCTCCCGGGGTCAAGTCGATTCAGCAGTCATATTCCCTATGCAGAGGCAACTGACTTGCATGTTGTTTGATGAAAACCTCTTGGTACTGGACATATTCCAGAGTGACAGAGACAATGGAACAAGTAAGAGGTACGCTACAACCCCCTGCAAGGTGGCCTGATTGTGTAGTCCAGGACTTCTGCTGACAGACCCTCCTTCCTCTACAAGGAACTAAACAGAGTGCTCCAAAAAAAACCAGAACCAGTTGTGGGTGGTTCCCCCAAACCCTGTGCCAAGGGGAGACAAAGGAAAAGGTTGTATAAATACTGGGGCTGTGACCCCAGGTAGGGTTGTGCTTTTTGTGCTTCCTTGTGACTTGGGGGGGACTTGCTGCTGCTGGGCCCCAGGAGGAACCGCCACGAGGGATTTCCTCCCTGCTGGCCTGCCTGGGCCCAGCCTTTTCCCCTTGACCTTTGTGGTCCCAGCCCCAATGGGAGCGTTTTGTTTTAATTTGCAGCACTGGGCTGCGAAGTGTCTCAGAAGATCCCGACGGGGAATCACCCCGCATTGGCAAAGGGAAGCGGGAGCCTACCCCACTATTTTGGAATCCTGACAGCGGGAACCTACCCCGCATGGTGGGTGCATCTGCAGCAGAGTGGGAGCCCACCCTGTACTGCCGCTGCTGAGAAGAGCGGGAGTCCCCCCGCATTTGTGTAGGTTCTGCCACATTTGCCAATCTTGAAGAGCGGAGTCCACCCTGCGTTTGTGCTCCTGTTGGCAGGAGCCCATCCCGCATTTCTGTTCCGGTAACTGCGGGAGCCCACCCCGCACTTCGGTGCTGAGGGGGAAGAGGAGCTGCCGAGCATCGGCCAAACCCAGAAGTCAGGCAAGCCCTGCCTGACGGTGGGAAGGGCCAGCCGTAGTATCAGAGCCAGAGCCTCATGGGCTCCATTTCCTCATTCCCTGCCTCAGACCAGAGTGAGGAGAAGTGGCCGGTACAGGAGAGAAGCTGCCTCGCAGGAAGGGGAGAGAGGCGGGTTCATCAAGGCACCGCTGAGCTGTCCCCGTGTCCCGAGGCGACAGTGCAAGGAAGGCGGGACCCCCGTGTGCTGGTGGGAGCCCCACGTGTGACTGCAAGAGGAGACTGGGGCCAATCCAGACAAGCCGCAGAGAAGTTAGTCTCTGGCTAAGAAGACTGGAGGAGTCCAGAAGGAGAGCCCGGTGAGTGGGGCTCGAATTTGCATAGTTGGTGAAGGGAGAAGCGCACCAGACGGAGCCAGTGAACGGGGCTCTTAAGGCACAGTTTGTGTCAGGGCCAATCTCCTTTTTTCCGCATTGTGGCGCCGGATAGGGCACCAGACAAGCCCCCAGTAAAGGGGGGCTCCCCAGGCACAATTGGTGCCCGTGCTTGATGCACTCAGCTGCACCGCTGGAGAGTGGGCAGCTGCAACGTAGGGCAAATTCCTTTCAGAGTCCCAGAGGGGGCTTACGAGGCACAGTAATGCCAATGTGATTCCACAGCTACCCAGCTGGACAGAAGGCAGCTGCAACAAAGGAGGCATTTTGGTTTTCATGATGAAGATGGGGTGAGTTACTCTCCCCCGCACCCAGCGCATTGCGCACCTTGGTTGCCCTGACATTTGAGACAAAGGTCCTTTGGGCCTCAGTGAAAGGACAGTTGGCCTAGGGTTATTTTTATGGTGAGGTCTAATGAGACGGTATAATGTGTTTATGCCTAATGTGATGATTGCATAATGTGTTTATGCTAATGTGATGCCTAATGCAAATGTCATTCTTATGATGTTTTATGCCTAAGGTGATGCTAAGTACCGTATTTTGCCAGTAGCTACTGGTAGTGTTTTTTTTACTAATTGTACTTGTTATGGTTCTGACAGTGGCCCGATTGGCCCTGTCTTGTATATAATGCCCTGTGAATATTTCCTAGTGCCAGTTGGCACAGTGTATATGTGTGATTATTATTCTAATGTGTTTTGGATAATACAAAGGCTATTTTTATATAACCTTGTGTGGAGTTTGTTTTGTAGTGTCCCTAGTGTGTTGCTGCTATGTGTCTGTGTTGTGCAAACGCTTTACACATTGCCTCTGGGATAAGCTTGACTGCTCGTGCCAAGCTACCAAGTTGGAGAGCAGGGGTTATCTTCAGCGTATAACTCGCTTGCTCTGACCAGAATGGTGGTCTGCTGCCTGGCTTAGGCGCATGCCCTAGTCAACCAGAAATTCAATTTCTAACAGATCCCTATCAACAAGGACCAGAATATATGTCACTAAAGGAGGCCAAGGCATGTTACTGAGCTGTTGGATGGATTGAACTCCTTCAGCTGATCGCATTCGCGCTAACCGTGCACCAAGAAAGTGTGGAGGACTTGATGGCCGAGTTTTCACCACTCTTTGAGGGCATAGGCTGCTTGAAGGATCAGCTAAAAAAGCCCCACATTGATGAATCAATCCAGCCAGTGGCGCTATGACACCGTAGGGTGGCGTTCCACCTTCGGCCAAAAGTGGAGGAGGAACTGATCAAACTGGAACAGGCTGCTATCATCAAGAAGGTGGAGGGCCCTACTCCCTGGGTGTCTCCAATTGTAGTTGCCCCCAAGCCCAAGCAGCCAGGAGAGGTTAGGATCTGTGTAGACATGCGCCTGCCCAACTTTACCATAAAGTGAGAATGACACCTCACCCCAACAGTGGATTATATTGTGGCTGAGGTTAGTGGTTCGAAATGGTTCTCGAAGATGGATTTATGTGCGGCATACCACCAGTTGATGCTTGACCCAGCATCACGGGTTTTCACCACGTTTTCGACTCATGTGGGGCTAAGAAGGTACAAGCTTCTCCGTTTTGGACTGTTTTCATGAAATCCGCACTAAACCAACTCTGCGCTGACAGAAAAGAGGAGGCTTTTCGTGCCCCTTAAGATTGCACCTCTATCAAATGAGCTGCTTTAACTATCACACTCTCAATAGAACCAGCTTCTAGAAAAAAATCATTCTCAGCAATGGTTTTCCCTCCTGTGTTAATTGTCTATCAACGGGCACATACTTTTGCACCCAACGTACGCATGTTAAAAGGTGCACTCATCTACAACTGCAAAGTTTCACGTGAAATACATCTTGATTCTGCCACAGCGACATATACATTTACGAGCGCCTTCACCGCATTGGGCATTTATGTCTACCAGAATTGAGTGGCCTACCATTGATCTGGACATCATTCTGTAAATACTCTCAGCGACATATAAATGTTTCAAATTGCTTGGTGGTAATTCCTGACAAAGGCACTTCCAGTGCCGAAACACGCGTCGAAGAAACCATCGCCATCAATGCCAAATTGTTTATATTTGGTTTTTTTAATTCTTTATATGTACTAAATGATTAATGTTTTCATGAACACAAACGTATCCACTGAGATAAATCAAATGTACAGTTTTTAATAACAATTCCTTTTTTCACTTGAACTCATTCTGAACATAGCGCTTTTTTCATATATTGCCTGGGAGCGTTGCTTTTCATTATCTACTTTGCCTTGTCCCAGGAATTGAATCCATTTAAAGGGGGTCCTTGTTATTTACAATATATGAGGTCTTCCAGGACACCATCAGGGGGGTGCTTTTCGGTCTTGAAGGGGTGTTCAATGTCAGTGACGACATTCAGGTTCTCGCCCCCACCCTAGAGGAACATTTTGCCTACCTGAAGGTGGTGTTTCATAGGTTGATGGACAATGAATTGACACTGCACAAGGAAAAATGTGACTTCCTCAAAGATGAGATATCGTTTTTCGGCTACCATTTCTAGCATAAAGTGGTATCACCAGACCCCCTCATGGTCCAGGACATCCAAACAACTCCTGCCCCCGCCAACGTAACTGGAGTGAGAAGCTTCATGGGAATGGTGAACTACTGTGGTCTGAGCCTCCCTAACCTTACCAATCTAACTGCGCCATTGAGGGACTTGATTAAGTCCAATACTGCCTGTAGCTGGGGACCTGAACAGGATACCGCATTCCAGGCCACGAAGCAAGCCCTTTCAGTAGACACGACATTAGTATATTTTGATACAGCAAAGGAGTAGGAGCTGTCCGTGGATGCACGTTCAACTGGACTGGGGGCAGTACTCTCTCAAAGAAAATGGGGAATGGGCTCTAGTAGCTTACGCCAGCCGGGAGTTAACGGCTACAGAACAGAGGTATTCACAAATTGAAGAGGAGGCCTTTGCTATACACTGGGGCTGCCGCCATTTTCATAGATACCTTTATGGTCAGCATTTCAATGTACACACGGATCACAAGCCTCTCATTCCATTGTTCATGGGGTCGTCATCTAAGCCGCCACCTCGAATTGAGAAATTGATTTTTCAGTTACAAGACTATCACTTCACAGTGGTCTTCCGTCCAGGAACTCATATCCTTGTGGATTATCTCGGTAGGCATGCCCGTCCCGCCACAAAAGGGGAGGAAATGGATGCAAAGGAAGTGGAGGAGTATGTCTGCCTGGTGGTGGAAAGATCCAGGCCCCTTCCCATTGCTTCGGAGGATCTCAAGGAAGCCACCAAAAATGACGAATGCCCCCAGCTCTGTGTTTCTGCTGTGAAATCAGGGAAGTGGAATGCCCTACTGGAAAAAATAATTTCTTGCAAGGAGGAGGTGGAATCAACTCTGTTGTCTTCACACAACGTGAGGAGCGAACTGATCAAATCCCCAGAAGGCTGTTTGATGAGAGGTTTGAGGTTAGTGATTCTGGGATGTCTGCAACACAGGGTAGTCGATCTTGTGCACCTAGCGCATTAGGGAGGCGTGAAAACGAAGTCCAGACTAAGATGCAAAGTGTGGTTTCCCAGTCTGGACGCTCTAGTGCAGGGGTCTCCAAACCGGTCCTGGAGAGCCGGATCCATACCAGATTTTTAAAATTACTACATGTATCTCAATGGGGATATCCAAAAAATCTGGCATGGATCCGGCCCTGCAGGACCGGTTTAGAGACCCCTGCTCTAGTGGAACAAACTGTGCCTCGATGCCCGCTTTGTCAAGCTACAGGGCCTGCAGACTCACCGGCCCCCATCATGACGTAGAACAAGCTGAACTTACCTCCGACAGCGGAGACCTAGCTATCTGGCCGATGCCCGGTGGAGCTACCTGATAGCTATGGACGAGATGGGTTGTGGACTTCCCCCTCGACCTGCACCTACCTAGCCGGACTTTGGACAGTCTTTACTTCGTCTCTCCTCTCCGTCGTACCTCCCACTCACCTCTTTACCCTAACCCTATTCCCCTCTACTCTCCTTTCATCTCTTCTTCTATGCTCTTTAAATGTTTTTCCATGGAGGCCTAGCTATTTGGTCGATGCCCGGTGGAGCTACTGGATAGCTATAGAGGTCTTGAAGGGGTGTTCAATGTCAGTGACGACATTCAGGTTCTCGCCCCCACCCTAGAGGAACATTTTGCCTACCTGAAGGTGGTGTTTCATAGGTTGATGGACAATGAATTGACACTACACAAGGAAAAATGTGACTTCCTCAAAGATGAGATTTCGTTTTTCGGCTACCATTTCTAGCATAAAGTGGTATCACCAGACCCCCTCATGGTCCAGGACATCCATTCAGCTCCTGCCCCCGCCAACATAACTGGAGTGAGAAGCTTCATGGGAATGGTGAACTACTGTGGTCGGAGCCTCCCTAACCTTACCAATCTAACTGCGCCATTGAGGGACTTGATTAAGTCCAATACGGCCTGTAGCTGGGGACCTGAACAGGAGACCGCATTCCAGGCCACGAACCAAGCCCTTTCAGTAGACACGACATTAGTATATTTTGATACAGCAAAGGAGTAGGAGCTGTCCGTGGATGCAAGTCCAACTGGACTCGGGGCAGTAATCTCTCAAGGACAATGGGGAATGGGCTCTAGCAGCCTACGCCAGCCGGGAGTTAACGGCTACAGGACAGAGGTATTCACAAATTGAAGAGGAGGCCTTTGCTATACACTGGGGCTGCCGCCATTTTCATATATACCTTAATGGTCAGCATTTAAATGTACACACGGATCACAAGCCTCTCATTCCATTGTTCATGGGGTCGTCATCTAAGCCGCCACCTCGAATTGAGAAATTGATTTTTCAATTACAAGACTATCACTTCGCAGTGGTCTTCCGTCCAGGAATTCATAACCTTGTGGATTATCTCTGTAGGCATGCCTGTCTGCCACAAAAGGGGAGGAAATGGATGCAAAGGAAGTGGAGGAGTATGTCTGCCTGGTGGTGGAAAGATCCAGGCCCCTTCCCATTGCTTCGGAGGATCTCAAGGAAGCCACCGAAAATGACGAATGCCCCCAGCTCTGTGTTTCTGCTGTGAAATCAGGGAAGTGGAATGCCCTACTGGAAAAAATAATTTCTTGCACGGAGGAGGCGGAATCAACTCTGTTGTCTACACACAACGTGAGGAGTGAACTGATCATATCCCCAGAAGGCTGTTTGATGAGAGGTTTGAGGTTAGTGATTCTGGGATGTCTGCCACAGAGGGTAGTCGATCTTGTGCACCTAGCGCATTAGGGAGGCGTGAAAACGAAGTCCAGACTAAGATGCAAAGTGTGGTTTCCCAGTCTGGACGCTCTAGTGCAGGGGTCTCCAAACCGGTCCTGGAGGGCCGGATCCATACCAGATTTTTAAAATTACTACATGTATCTCAATGGGGATATCCAAAACATCTGGCATGGATCCGGCCCTGCAGGACCTTTTTGGAGACCCCTGCTCTAGTGGAACAAACTGTGCCTCGATGCCCACTTTGTCAAGCTACAGGGCCTGCAGACTCACCGGCCCCCATCATGACGTAGAACATGCTGAACTTACCTCCGACAGCGGAGACCCAGCTATCTGGCCGATGCCCGGTGGAGCTACCTGATAGCTATAGACGAGATGGGTTGTGGACTTCCCCCTCGACCTGCACCTACCCAGCCGGACTTTGGACAGTCTTTACTTCGTCTCTCCTCTCCATCGTACCTCCCTCTCACCTCTTTACCCTAACCCTATTCCCCTCTACTCTCCTTTCATCTCATCTTCTATGCTCTTTAAATGTTTTTCCATGGAGACCTAGCCATTTGGCCGATGCCCGGTGGAGCTACTGGATAGCTATAGAGGTCTTGAAGGGGTGTTCAATGTCAGTGACGACATTCAGGTTCTCGCCCTCACCGTAGAGGAACATTTTGCCTACCTGAAGGTGGTGTTTCATAGGTTGATGGACAATGAATTGACAGTACACAAGGAAAATGTGACTTCCTCAAAGATGAGATATCGTTTTTCGGCTACCATTTCTAGCATAAAGTGGTATCACCAGACCCCCTCATGGTCCAGGACATCCATTCAGCTCCTGCCCCCGCCAACATAACTGGAGTGAGAAGCTTCATGGGAATGGTGAACTACTGTGGTCGGAGCCTCCCTAACCTTACCAATCTAACTGCGCCATTGAGGGACTTGATTAAGTCCAATACGGCCTGTAGCTGGGGACCTGAACAGGAGACCGCATTCCCGGCCACAAAGCAAGCCCTTTCAGTAGACACGACATTAGTATATTTTGATACAGCAAAGGAGTAGGAGCTGTCCGTGGATGCAAGTCCAACTGGAGTGGGGGCAGTACTCTCTCAAGGACAATGGGGAATGGGCTCTAGTAGCCTACGCCAGCCGGAAGTTGACAGCTACAGAACAGAGGTATTCACAAATTGAAGAGGAGGCCTTTGCTATAGACTGGGGCTGCCGCCATTTTCATATATACCTTAATGGTCAGCATTTAAATGTGCACACGGATCACAAGTCTCTCATTCAATTGTTCATGAGGTCGTCATCTAAGCCGCCACATCGAATTGAGAAATTGATTTTTCAGTTACAAGACTATCACTTCACAGTGGTCTTCCGTCCAGGAACTCATAACCTTGTGTATTATCTGTGTAGGCATGACTGTCCCGCCACAAAAGGGGAGGAAATGGATGCAAAGGAAGTGGAGGAGTATGTCTGCCTGGTGGTGGAAAGATCCAGGCCCCTTCCCATTGCTTCGGAGGAATTCAAGGAAGCCACCGAAAATGACGAATGCCCCCAGCTCTGTGTTTCTGCTGTGAAATCAGGGAAGTGGAATGCCCTACTGGAAAAAACTATTTCTTGCACGGAGGAGGCGGAATCAACTCTGTTGTCTTCACACAATGTGAGGAGCGAACTGATCATTTCCCCAGAAGGCTGTTTGATGAGAGGTTTGAGGTTAGTGATTCTAGGATGTCTGCAACAGAGGGTAGTCGATCTTGTGCACCTAGCGCATTAGGGAGGCGTGAAAACGAAGTCCAGACTAAGATGCAAAGTGTGGTTTGTGTATAAATCAAAGGAGAGAGTAAGGGAGATTGCACAGGCTATGTGTGGTGGGAACTCCTGGTCCCCTGAGATAGATTAAACAACAATGGAGGAGTACCCCCTTGGAAGGAAAATACAAAGAAGGAATTCTTCTGTATCTGGAGCTTAAGGCTCAGGTTAGCACTAGGTGCCCCAACCCTTTACCGGACAGTGATTGTCCTTGAAGAAGACCCCTCACTCACCAACCTGGTTGGTGACATGCTTCATCATCGGGGTCCCACCCCATAGGCCGAGTGCCCATAGGGTGTGCTGCGACACCTGATTACAGTGGAGCGGGTTTCTTGTTTTTTTATATGAGCAGAAATGTTATTGTGATACGTGTATTAAAAAGGGCCAAGACTACTCACACCAAGACTTTATTCTTGAGTGCTTGAACCCTGCTAAAAACAGTGTGGCACCAGTGCCTATTTAGGAAGGCTTTGGTGTCTCGAGAAGTGTGATAAATCTAAAAATAGCGTAGTGTGCTATGTGATTTAGTTAAAAGTAGGTCTACATGTTTCAACCATATGGAAAAATTATTTGGTTTTCGTCAGGACCGTGTGTTTTGAGCGGGGTGGTCCGCACACGCTAAGGCGCGTCCAGCCCTCGTTCAAATAAAGACCACAAATTGTGGTCTTGGTGTAAAAAAGTGTCTTTTCCTGGTTCAGGAGAAAACACTTGAAGCAGTAACTATCGCTTCATGGGCATCGAGTTATCCAAGACGGCAAGTATCCGTCACTTGCGGCTTCTGCTCATCTTGAGTACAAACCTACTTGGTTGTCACTCGTGAATGCCCCGTGTGGTTTCCCAGTCTGGACGCTCTAGTGGAACAAACTGTGCCTCGATGCCCGCTTTGTCAAGCTACAGGGCCTGAAGACTCACCGCCCCCCATCATGACGTAGAACATGCTGAACTTACCTCCAACAGCGGAGAACTAGCTATCTGGCTGATGCCCGGCGGAGCTACCTAATAGCTATAGAGGAGATGGGTTGTGGACTTCCCCCTCGACCTGCACCTACCCAGCCTGACTTTGGACAGTCTTTACTTTGTCTCTTTATCGTACCTCTCTCTCACCTCTTTACCCTAACCCCCTTCCCCTCTACTCTCCTTTCATCTCATTTTCTATGCTCTTTAAATGTTTTTCCATGGAGACCTAGCCATTTGGCCGATGCCCGGTGGAGCTACTGGATAGCTATAGAGGAGATGGGTTATGGCTTCCCCCTCGGCCCTCACCTACTCAGCCGGACCTTGGGCAGATTTTCCCTTCATCTCTCAGTCGTATCTCCCTCCTACCCCTTTTACCCTACCACTTTCCCTTCCTTCTCTCCATTTCCTTGTCTTCTATGCTCCTTAAATGTTTTTGTTTGTGACTAGTGACAGTGGAGACCTAGTTTTCTGGCCGACGCCCGGTGGAGCTACCTGATAGCTAAAGAGGAGATGGGCTGTGGATTTTCCCGCTCGCCCGTCACCTTACCAGCTGGGTGTTGGGCAGATTTTCCTGCGCCTCTATGCTCCATCCTACTCCTTTACCCTACCCCATTACCCCCCCATGCTCCATTTATTTCGTCCTCTATGTTCTTTAAATGTTTTCCCATTGAGACCGAGCTAATTGTCCAATGCCCGGTGGAGCTACCTGATTGCTATAGAGGAGATGGGTTTTGGGACTTCCCCCTCGACCGTCACCTACCCAGCCGGACTTTGGTCAGTCTTTCCTTCGTCTCTCCGCCTTATCTCCCTCCTACCCTTTACCCTTACCCCTTACTCACTTCCCTCTATACTTTCACTTATCTCATCTTCCATGCTTGTGTAATGTTTGTCTAGCAACTGATGTAAATTTTAACTGATGTAATTTTGTAATTTTGTGGAACCTCATGTAAAGCGCTCTGATACCTCCGGGTCTAGCCAGCGCTATATAAAACTCTTAAAATAAATTAAGAAAATAAAATAAAAGCACTGAGACTATTCCACCTTATCCATTAAAGCTGATTTCGGAAGCCTCCCGGATGGTCGTCATATGCTGGTGGTCATTGACGATTTCTCAAAGTATCCTGGAGTTTAGTTTTTGGAATTCACCATGGCAGTCAGACCATTCCGCGGTTCGAAAAAATCATGGCGACTCATGGGTTGTTTAAAGATTTTTTTTTTTTTTTTTTAACTTCATTTTTATTGCATCACCAATATAATTGTACAGACAAGACAATCAAAAGTATAATCACATTGCGTACAAGAAATAGCATTGTTCATTGTGTTCTAGTCCGGGAGGTCCGCCCCTTCCTCAGGTACGGTTAGCCTCTGTCCATGAGTATTTCTCGTACCATCTTACATTGTCCGACACAAGTGGTACTTGAGTATTGCTGGGTTGCTTTTTTGGTTTTCACCCCTCCCCCGCCCCATAATTTCGTTCCCCCAACAGCCCGCCAATTCCAGCTTCCTTCCCTCCCTCCCCCGTGGTCGCGCTGCGCTGATTCATCGTTGTAAGAACGTCTGTTGTGATGCAGGGAGTGCATACATTCGCTAAGGTGTGCCCCCCGGTATGATGACAGGGTCTGCTACATCCAGCCCCTCCTCGCCCTCCTGCTCCTCATCATCTATGTCACGGAGCGCCTGCACCATCATTTCCCACGCAGTTGCCCTCTCCAGAGCCTTCTCGTCATTTGTCCTCCGGGCCAGCTGGTACCTCAAGGTGCTTTCACACGCCGCCCACCTCAGGCATTCCCCATACCATCTCTTATACGTGGGCCCCACTCTCGATTTCCAATTCCTCGTTATCTCCCGCTTAGCTAGAATGAGCCCCAAGTCTATAAATTTGCTGGTAGTCTTGGTCCTAGGCGTGTGCGGGAACCAATGGAGGATGCCCACCGCTTTCGTGTACTGGATGTCCCTGTCTGTTGCACTGTTGAGGGCTCGCCCCACTTCCTGCCAGTAGTCTCCCAGAGAGGGGCAATCCCATAACATGTGACCTAGGTCCGCCCCAACCGTATTGCATCTGGGGCAAGCAGCGTTTTCTATCCCAAAGTATTGTTGTATTTTCCCCGGTGTGAGGTATGCCCTGTGAATGATGTAAAAGTGGATTAGCTGAAACCTGGCATTTCTCGAGCTCTTCCTTGCCCGCCTCAGTAGCTGGCCCCAGGTCGTGTCAGGGATCTCTAATTGGAGGTCCAGCTCCCACTTGGCCTTCAGGGCCGTCAGGGGCTGTAAGGCCTCCCTCTGTATCCTGGAGTATAAGCAGGTGACAGCCTTAAAGGTCCCCGCAGCCATCATCGTGTATTGGCATGCCATGGAGGTGCCCGGCTCCTGCAATCCTTCCCCCCAGTGAGCCTGCATAGCGCCTGTGACCGCTGCGTGCAACAAGTAGTCGCCCCTCGGTAGGTCGAACCGCTCCTGCAATTCCTGGAACGGCAGTAGTACCCCATCCTCATACAGATCGCCCAACATTTGTATCCCCGCCTCCTCCCAACCCAACAAGCGCGACCAGTCTCCTCCATGCGGGAGGGCTGTAACCATTCCCAGCGGGATTTCAGGGGCATACATAAGGCGGACTCCCGCCCGCTTACGGGCCCGGTTCCAGCAGAGCCGGAATGTCTGCTCCTCGACCGTCAAATCTCCTAGCCGGAGTTTCTGGTGGAACGTGATGTACGCCAGCACATGTCGCGGGGTGCCTTCTACTCTCGCGTCCTCAGGGCCTCTATACACTTTCGCGACCTCCTGAGTAAAAATCTGCAGCTGCGCGGCCAGATAATATCCCTCAAAATCAGGTACCGCCAACCCTCCTTCATCCTTGGGGCGCAGCAAAGTGTCGAGCGCTATGCGCCTCCGTCCCGTGCCCCATAAGAACGCTATGACCAGGGATCTCAGACGTTTGAAAATAGAACTCGGGACCCACACCGGGAGCATCCTAAAATAATACAATAGCCTGGGCAGGGCCACCATCTTGAGCAGGGAGATCCTACCAGCCAGGGATAGCGGCAGGGTAGACCAGAAGTCCATGTTCCCCCGCAGGGTAGTGATGCAGCGGGTGATGTTACCTTCCAGCAAATCAGCCGGGGTATGATAGACATAGACTCCTAGATAATGCAGACAGCGCGGTTCCCACCGGAGTTCTTGCGCGGGGAGTGGACACGGTTCTCCTGACCTCAGGGGGAATAAGCAGGATTTAGGCCAGTTGACCCTCAGGCCTGATAGCCGGCCGAACCGCCCCAGTAACCGCCGTGCCCCCTCTAGCTCGGGGCCCGCGTCAGCCAAAAACATCAGCAGATCATCTGCGTATAAAGAAATGTAATGCGGCCTGCCCCTAAACGATAAACCGGCGTAGTGGCGGCCCAGCCTGGCCTCCACAGCGAAGGGTTCCATCGCCAGGGCAAACAGGAGCGGAGATAGGGAACACCCCTGTCTGGTGCCACGCCTGACCGGGTATTGCCTCGAAATCAGAGCACCCACTCGGACTCTCGCTACCGCATCAGTATACAGGACCTTAGTCCAGTTTATGTATCCGTCCCCCAGCCCGAAGCGTCGCATCACCTCATACAAGTACCCCCATTCAAGGCTGTCGAAGGCTTTCTCTATGTCGATAGAAAGGACAAATGGAGAGACGGCGCCCGGCCAGTCCGCCCCCATCAGTCTCGTAAGTCTGCGAATATTGTGGGTAGTGTTGCGCGTCGGGATAAAACCGCATTGGTCCTTATGAACAAGGCTAGTCATGTGCCCCAGCAGTCTGTTGGCAAGAATCTTACTCAGGATCTTGTAGTCCGTCGTCAACATGGACAACGGACGGTATGAGGATAAAGCCGCCCCTTCCCTGCCCGGTTTTAACAGCGGGATCATGAGGGCTTCACACATGGAGCCCGGGAGCCGACCCCTCGATTGCGCTTCATTGTAGACCTCTCGCAGCCGGGGAGCAAGGCACTCCAGATATTTACTATAAAACTCTATCGGGAGTCCGTCGAGTCCCGGGGTCTTATTTCTAGCCATTTGTTTCACTGCACATCCTATCTCTCCGAGCGTAATGGGCCGACCCAGCTCCTCTGCCTCCGAATCTTCCACCCTCGGCAGTCGTAAGCCGTCCAAGAACTCTCCTAGCTCATCTGTCCCCCCTGTTCCACCACTCTCATAGAGACCCTCATAATAAGTCCGAAACTTATTCAGGATCCCGGGTTGGGTGTGGCAGGGTTCCTCCCCTGTCTCTTGGATCATCATGATCGGCATACCCCTCCTGACTGGGTTAGCGAGCCACGCCAACATAGACCCCGCCTTATCGCCTTCCGCGTGCGCCCTCGTCACGTACGCCTTGTGATCAAAGCTGCGCAGCCGTTCCAGTTCCACAGCCAGCCCCTCCCTGGCCCCACTAAGCCCCTCCTGTAACTCAGGGTGATTTGGGCGACCCTTCTCCAGTTCTCTCAACCGCGTCTCAGCCTTATCCAAGTCATCCAACAAAGTCTTGCGAGACCCAACCGTGTGACCAATACAGTGTCCTCGCACCACCACCTTAAACGCATCCCACTCTACCGCCCTCGTGGAGGCCGAGCCGTTATTCTCCTCAAAGTAGCATTCAATGCGTTCTCCCAGGGCCTCCCTGAACAACAAGTCATCCAGGGTGTCGGGTTGCAGGCGCCATGTTGGCACGCAGTTAGCAGTCACCATCCAGTTCAGAGATAGCAACAAAGGGTTGTGGTCCGATATCGTTCGGGCCAAATATTCCGCCCCACCCACCGCCGAAAGTACGCACGACGAACACAGGAACGCGTCTAGCCTGACGTGTAGATCATGCAGGTGCGAGTGAAAGGAGTAGTCCCTAGTGGTGGGGTGTAACGCCCTCCATGCATCCGTGAGGGCCCAGCTCTCCTGCCACTCCAACCTACGCTTGGCTACTCTATGCACTGGGGACGCGCGCAGTGGGGGATGGGACCTATCCAATACCACATCCTCAACCGAGTTGAAATCCCCCCCCAGGAGTACCGGCCCCGCCAAATAACCCGCCAGTTTACCCGAGAGTGTAGACAAAAATGCGGGCAGATCCACATTGGGAGCGTACACACTGCAGAGAGACACCACCCTGCCTTTCAGCCTCCCCTCCACTGCCACATATCTGCCCTCAGGGTCCACCAATGTTTTTGTAACCTGGAAGGGAACCCCCGCCCGTATCCAAATCAGTGCCCCCCTCGCAAAAGCTGAGAACGTCGTATTAAACAGCTGCCCCCTCCAACGCCTCTGCAGCGCAATCCCCTCTTGCTTATTAAGATGTGTTTCTTGCAGGAACGCTATGTGAACCCCCCTACGCTTGAGGTATGCCTGAACTTTATGCCTGCGTGTCATGGACTGCATACCCCGCACATTCCAGGACACACATTTCAACGCCCCGGTACTAGCCATTCCCCTTTACACAAACAGATCGAACAATATAGCTCATTGACCTCGCTCGCTCCGCGACCACGGACCAACCCACCCTCCCTCTCCAAACAGGAAGCCAAACCCCCCCAACAACAACTACCCCCCGAGCAACCCCAACTGCTCTCAACACCCACCCCCCCAGGACAGGCCCCCCCGCAACTGGAAGTACCCCCATCCAAACCAACACTCCCAACCACCCCTCAAAGAAAGGCAGTAATGGTCGCAGTCTCCACTGCGATGACCTTAAGGGCAAGTAGGGCGTGGTACGATGCGAAAGGTTCGTGAAAGCAAATCAACCCCGCACACTCCACCCCACAATCCCCACATCATATCGCCCCGAAACCTCAAGTAACAGTGTTCCACTGCCACGGGCCCAGTGCCCCGGTGTCCAACCAGCGAGTCCGCTCCACTAGTCCAGATCAGCACGCCTCAAGTATCTCCTCCGAAGTCTGCGGCGTCACGATAGGGCCTTTGGCTCCACCATATTCCGAAAGTCCCGTCTCCGAGCCCGTGCCCGGGCCCTCCGAGTCCGTGCCCTTCCCAGACTGACTTCTGGTAGTTCTGGATAAGTCCGCCACTGCCTGTAGGGCCGCCTGTCTCTCCGTCTCCGTCTGTGACACCGAAGGTCTGCCGGTCCTCCTGCGGTTCCTCCTGATCCGTTGAGATTTCCTGATCGGCTGTGTCACCTTAGCCTCCTCCTCCCTGGCCTTGGCACCATCCGTTCCCGCTTTATAAGTGTCCCACCAGGCCCAAGCGTCTGCCGAGGACGTGAAGAAGAGTGTCTGTTCATCTATCACCACTCTCAGCTTCGCCGGGAACAACAGGGAGTACTTAATGCCTTCATCACGGAGCTCCCGCTTAAGGGACAGGAAGTTCGCCCTGAGCCTCTGCGTCTCAAACGTATAGTCCGGGAACATAGTGACCCTGTTGTTGTCCACCTGAAAGGGCCCTGCCTCTCTCGCCCTTTGCAAAAGCCAGTCTCTGTCCCGGTAATGGAGCAACTTGAACACCACTGGGCGAGGCGGGAGGCCCGGGGCCGGCGGGCGCGCCGGAACCCTATGCGCTCGCTCAAGGGAGAAGAAGGGGGACAGTCCCTCCGGTGCCACCTCCGTTCGCAACCAATTATCGAGATAGCCCACCATATCGTCGCCCTCGATTTTTTCCGGCAGGCCTACTAGGCGTACGTTGTTGCGCCTATTCCGGTTTTCCGCGTCCTCGGCCCTCCGTTCCAGCACCTTCAAACGATCCATCACCTCCGTCATCTGCGCCTTCACCGCTGCATGGCTCGGGGCCAATTCCTGGATCGTGACCTCCGCGGATTTCACTCTGTCCTTGAGCTTATCGTGGTCAGCTTTTAGGAGGCCCAAGCCCGTCGCCACCTGGGCTATATCTTGCTGCAAGGCGTCCCTTGTGGTGGCGATGGCCTCCAGGATGCGGTCCTGCATCCTTTGTAGCGCCGTCTGGTCTCGATCCGCTCCTTCCGCGGCTTCTGTATCGGTCGCACCATCTCCCTTCCCTTTCGGCTTCCCCATCTGGGCCGGCACGAGCGGTGGCCTCCAAAGCTGTCTCTGCCCCCGCTCCGCACGTCGCCGGGCTTCGCCCTCAGGAAGGTCCCCTTGCAGCAGTAGCGGAAAAGGCCCGCCGCGTTCTGCGCCTGGGGCACTGCTCTAGTCTCCGGATTCAAGGCTGCCTCTAGGGAGCAGGGTGCTCGATCGGCCGCTAATCCGGCTGGCCCCAGTCGTGCTCAGTGGCCTGGGGCCAACGTCACCGGGTCACCTCCGTGTTGTCTCCGCCACTACCAGGGTTCGGATCCCAGCCCCCGCCGGTGGCGCGCTAGAGGTCCACTCCAACACCCGGAGAGGGGCGCGATGCAGCTGTCAACACCTATCTGTGGAAGTAGCGGCCTTTAATGTGACTCCGGGCCAGCGCCTCCGTTGTCTCTGTGCCTCATGCCACCGCCGCCATTTTAGGTCGAGGTCTTCGCGCCTGGGTGCAGCTTTCAAAGTCAGATATCGGGCTTGGAATGGCCCCGAGTCGTCTGCCGTCGGCGCCGGACCCTCCGTGGTACCGTCCAGTGTCGGATTATACCGATTTCATCGGGGTACAATCAGAAATTCAGGATATTTTCCGGGATCGGGCGCGGAGCTCCGAGCTCACGCTGCCTATCTCCTCGGCATCCAAGCCACGCCGGTTGTTTAAAGATCTGCGCACGGACAATGGTCCTCCTTTTTCCAACCAGGAATTTGCGGAGTACCTGCAATCCATGGGAGTCTGTCATCCGAAAAGTCACACCTCTATGGCCTCAAGCCAATGGAGAGGCTGAACGATTCACGTTCACTCTTAACAAGGCCATCAGGATCACCCTGGCGAACAAATAGGAAATGGATTGTGCCATCTACGGTTTCCTAAGGAAGTATCAAATGACCCCTCATTCTACCACCCAATTGAGCCCCATATCGTTGTGCATGAATCGGCCAGTGGGACATGTGAATCCGCACTCAGAGGTGGTGTAGGACAAGCAAAAGCAGGTGGCGGAAAAACTACCGCAGTGCAAGCAGAGGAATGAACAAGTGTCACAGAGGCGTGGAGCTAGACAGAGTCACTAAAAAGTTGGGGATGCTGTGAGGGTAAGGAACCGATACCCACAGGGAAAGTTCAGTCTGCTTTTTGAATTTGAGCCTTGGGCAGTCCAGAGAGTACAGGGGACCAGGATCCCTGCATTGAGGGGTGAAGTGATCCTCACTCGGAATGTGTCATTTTTCAAAGCTTACTAGAGTCCTGGCGGCAGGCAAGACGGAGGTCTGCAAATCCCGAGTGATCCAGAGTGGATGTCTTATGACGAACCTAAATGGAATGGAAGACCTGACAGTCTCGAGCCTCCAAGCTGGAGGCAATTGACGTTTGGGACTGGCGATGTCTGTCTGCCTGAGGCATCACCAAGGGGGGCAGCTGAAAGAGACCTGTCCCCTAGGACTGATGCATCCCAGGGGCCTGAGGAAAGCGTCTGACGTGGAGGGGCAGGAAAGTATCTGCTTCAACCTTGTCCTGTTCTGACTTCTCGTTGGAAGGACTTTGTAACATATTGAACATATTTTATTAAGTGAACTGTTGTTTATGTTGTTGTTGTTTTGTTCTGGCTATGCCGGATGACATTTTATTTTGTTTTTGAATTTTGTGTTTCTTTTGCTGGTTTGGGACGAGTATTACGTGGATCCGGCCATTGTGTTTCCCCAAACAGGGGTGTTTGTGCAGTTCCCTCTATGTACGCCTGTCCCGATAGTCATGACTGTGATGTAGGGATGTGGAGATGGAATAAACCGGACTTGGCACATTGCGGGTCAGATAGTAAAAGTAATGCACTAAGAAACAGTGTCTGTGTCAGTTATTATAATATTACAGAGAGGCATCTGTAGTGTTGGCGTTTCAGCGTTTGCTCTACGTCATCACGTAGCGTGAACGCGGCGGCCATTTTGGGTCGCCCGCGAAGGGCGCCAGTTCGGGCGCCGGAGCGGAGCTGAGTGGAAGCAGCTCGGCGCTCTCCGTGGAATGAGAATTATATATATAAATAAACCCCCCAGTTTATTATACACAGTGTCCAGTCATCATTGGAGGGACTACACGTCTACAGTGGCGACGAGGCTGGGACTTGTGGGACACCCACGTCTGGAAATAACCCACAGGAGCAACAGGACAGGACAGCCGGACAGAAGCATACCGGCAGGCCCCACACAGAGAGGCCAGAGAAACACGGAGACCGCGGCAGAAGCGCGAGAAACCACCAGAGCTAAGGAAAAGAAAAAAGGAGAACAAGGAACCAGGTATGGGGCATTGTTCACCTCGGAGCCATAGGGTAGAACGACCGGAACCTAGAAGAGTGGAGGGGGCAAGAGGACAGCCACCCACGACCACTGCACGCCCAGCAGAGCGCACAGGGGCGCAACTAGGTACGGAGAGGCGCTAACCGAGGAGGAGCACTGGCGGAATCAAGGGACAGTGAGGAAGGCGACACAGAGAGCCCCCACCTCCAACAAGAACAGGGAGGGGAGAACAGCGCGCCAGGCAGTCCCAGGAGCCAGAACACAGGGCCGGAAAAGTACGGTGCCATGTGCGCGCAGGCAACTTCAGCAACTTCAGCGACAGCCCCGATACTATTCCTACCCAAACCAGGTGAACCCCTGATGAAGTGGGATGACTGGAGAGAATACATCTTAAATTACATAGAGGTCCTGGAAGAGGAAAATGAGGAAGCGTTCACAAGCAAAAGGAAAAGAGGAGCCTTGCTACACAACCTAGGCCCGGAAGGAATTAGGGTATTCAAGAACTTAGTACCAAAACCCCGGCTGGACACAGACTGTGAGAAGTTGGCCTGATATATGATGCTCACTAATTCTAGTGATCACCTTGTATCAGTCCAAACAACCCTTATGGTGATTGGTTGTAAGTCAACCTTATAGACCAGCTATCCTAATGGTAGCATGGACAAAGCAGTCTTAGGCTAAACTCTTTTGGCATGTGAAGCCAGCTGCTTTACCACATATAACCCCTTGAATACCAAGTGAAAGGACACCACACAGGTTGTTATGAAAATAAACAAGTATTTATTAACTAACATACACCTCTGAACTATTTATGAGATCAGAGGGCTAAGCACATGACAATCTCTTGGGAAAAATACGTTTAAGTTGCACAAATTACAATGGTGCCCTAGGGGCACAACAAACCATATACTAAGTAAGTGGAATGTGAAAGTCGATAAAAGGAATGGAGCTGTCCAGAGGCTGTAGGATCGCTGGGACCACGCTATACTAACTCGAGGTAGGTAATAGGAGGCCCACGGAATGCGTGTGCAGAGTGTGAACTCACACGCGAGATGCGTAACAGTGTCTATGGACAGTACAGTTCAAGAAAAAGGTGAGTACGGACAATCCTGACTAGGTAGAACTAAAACGACTGTGGATCTGGACACTACGAGAGTCAAGCTACCTTTGTGCACCGAAATGCTCGTGTTACCTCACCCACGGGCTGCGGGTGCATAGGTTCCAAGTTGTGTCGGGTTCCGGCGTTGAAGTCTATGGAGCCTGGAGGAAAAGATGCTGCAGGCGGTCAGGAGGAAGATGTCCGGTGTGATCCAAGGGTGGATCAGTGAAGAGAAGAACCTGAAAGCATAGGGGACAATGTCCAAAGTCACTAGCCAGTGACTGGAGTGGAACCAGGTGTCGTCGTCGCGATCAGGTGAAGGTGTAATGTAAATGTACATGTATTTATATAGCGCAAATCAACGACCCGGTATCTAAGCGCTTGCTTAGGGAACCCGTCCTGGTATTCCCCTGTGAGATAACCCCGGCAGGGTATCCACAAGGTGAAAGCCAGGCATCCCACCGCGAGGGGCCGTTGTGGAGATTAAGCAAGCTATTGCCCAGAGTCGCAGAGTGTGAACCCGTGAATCGAGTTGGCACCGGAGCAAGAATTGTCGAGTCTGTGGACATTTTAGGACTCAAGAACCCGCCGAGCCGGGAATTGAACCCTGGTCCCGGGCTGACCTCTGCTTCCAGGACTGCCTCCTCTAACCAGTGAGCCACACTTCTCCACTGTGTCTCTGCAGCCACGTGGACCGGGTGGTGTCTTCGACGACCAGGATGGAGGCACGAGCTGTCCCACGCAGGCTCTCGCTGTCGGCGGTGTCGGCTTCGGATTCGGAGTCAACAGGCCTTGGCAAAGGCAACCCACGCGGTGAGTGGAAACAGCGTCTGGAGTGGACCAGGAGGGTCCGGGGTGCTCCTCTTTTGGAAGGGAGCAAGGGCCAGTCTGGAGCAACCAGACCAGCAGTGAAGATTTTGGAGTTCGTCATCTAGGAGGTCACTAGCCAGCCGGCAAGTGACCAGACAACGCGTCGAGCAGCAAACAGGCAGAAGGGCCCCACGCAGATCTCGTGGATGCTGGAGGGCTGGTCTTCGGTGCAAGAGCTGCTCGGGTCGGGGCTTCTCAGTTCCCAAAGCACTTGGTTGAGGTTACCTCAGAAGTCGTGCTGGAGCGAAGTGCTGCTTCTTTCAAGATGACCCGTCCCACGTGTCTCGTCGCACCCACGGATCTCAGCTATGCTGCAGATGTAGGTAGAGGTCGGAGAGGTCTGGGAATCCGGGTCTCGTCGGGCTCTGAAGTCTGGATCCTTGGAGGAAGATGACAAAGGGAAGCCGCTGATGGTGCCTGCTTGTGCAGGGTGAACACTCCTTGCCCACAAGGGAGATTTCTTCAATCTTCTGTGGAGCAGAACGTCGAAGTCCAGAGTTTCTTCTTGTAAAGTTGTTCAGGATAATCTAATCTGGAATGGGACCAGCTCCTACCTTTATCCGGCTAAAGGGGGCTGTACTACGACTAGGTCCCTCATCTGGGTGGGACCAGGGAGGGGGGTGGTTACACCCCCTATCCTTTGTCCGGTATTGCGCCAGCTCTGGGGCTGGAGTGCCCCAGGAACTGGTTTAGACCAGTGTATGCACAGGGACACCTTGTGTGCCACAGGCATGTCTCATTCCTTTCTAATCGGAGTGGGCAGCATTTCTGGCATCTAAATTTTCGGTCTCTCCGGAAAAAAACCAAAGCAGTGACCCATGCACTAAAAATCAAAATAAACTGTGTTATGTAGAAGAAAAAGAAGGTAAATCGTTGTTTAGAGACCATAGCGATTTAATAAACTCGACCCCTAAGAATAATCCATATACGGCGGAAGAAATAATTAAAAGAATCAAAAAAGGAAAAACAAGTGGGGCGCCAGGCCCGAATGGCATCCCACAAGCGGCGTATAAATATGCTCCGGAATTCTGGGGACCTTGCCTGGGGGAACTGTTCTCAGACGTACAGAACATGAACCAAGTACCAGAGAGTTGGAAAGGATCAATATTTACGCCGATTTATAAAGGTGGGGACAGATCCTTAGCAAACAACTATCGTTTGATAGCATTGCAGGACATTGAGGCAAAAAGGCAAAAAATTTTGCTTCTCTACTCTTGGATGATTTGGTCGCATGGTCTAGTGAGAAAGAACTGATTCCCCTAAATCAAACGGGGTTCAGGAAAGGGATCGGAACAACAGCAAATATCCTATCCATAACTATGATCGCGGAGAAGTGCATGAGTAGAAAACAGGATCTGAACATGTGTTTTATAGATCTTCAGGCGGCCTTCGACAGTGTGGATCGTAATCTGGTGTGGGCGAAATTGAGATCATGGGCAATTCCTGAGTGTATCCTAAAAGGTTTGTTGCTATTTTATTCTGAAACTTGGTCTCAAGTAAAAATTGGAGATGGATCACGACTGTCGAGAAAAGTTCCAACAACCATCGGCCTCAAACAGGGGTGTGTTCTTGCGCCGCACTTATTTAACCTCTTTATCTCAGATCTCTCTGCGAAATGGAACCACTGCAATGCCCACCCACCAAAACTTGGCGATTTACAGCTCACGCATTTGGCTTATGCAGACGACATTGTCCTCCTGAGCCTAACAAAGATGGGGTTAACCAGATTAGTAACGGAACTGTCGGACTTCTTGATGGCAAACAAGTTGTCATTAAACATTTCAAAAACTAAAACCATGTTGATTACTAATCGCCGTGGATTGCATCATGATATATGGTTAAAAGGAAAACCTCTAGAGAAAGTCTTGGTTTACAAATATCTGGGATTCTATATAGACGACAAACTTAACCTAAAAGAACAGAAGAACTATCTGACACAAAGAGCGGGTGCTCTGATATTTGGACTAAGTACTTTGGCAAAAAAATTGGAAGGGCCATCACTCAAACCCCTTCTAACCGTAATGGCAAACAAAATCCTCCCAACCCTGACCTATGCAAGTGTGGCAATGCACGGAAAGGATGCCGACCTACTAAACATCCTGACAACTAAAATATACAAAAAAGTATTACGTCTCCCACGCACGACATCACCAGCGCAATTGCGACTTGAATTTGGACTAAAAAACGAAATACCGGGGAGACAATACTCGTATATTAAGGTCTGGTACCAGATCAAGCAAAAAACAAGTAATAACAATCTGAATACCTACCTATGGCAAGAGTTTAAATCCCAAAAGAATTCCAAAGCAAAGCTTTGGAGACAACTTGCTCAAAAACCCTATGGGATAATAATCTGTCATTTGTTGTCCTAAAACAGACCCTAAATAAAGTGGCCAAACTTCATTCGTTAATCTTGGACAAAGAAATGTTCTCCCATCGTTCGCATTCATGGGCTGTGATAAATGGCTATAAGACATTGACAGCTGCAAAATACCTGGAAACAACTTATTCTATTTTTATTAGGAAAAAGCTGATGGCGGTGAGACTTGGGGACTTTCCCACACGATCAAATGAACCTGCCTGGAAACTGCTTGACGACGTTTCTTGTCGACTGTGTGGTAGCCCTAAAGAGGATCTAATACACATAATTTGTCACTGTAAGATGCTATCCAAGGAACGGTCACACCTAAAGGAAAGTTATCGGTCCATGAAACTACGAACATGCAGATCAGCCATTATTGGAAGCCTGGATACTACTGCTCCAAGAATACACTGCAAGCTGGTGAAGTTCTTGCAGGCATTTGAGAAACGTATAAAAACAATATGAACAACTAATGCTTTGAAATTTTTAACATTGGTACATTTTTTTTTAGCGACAAATTTATAAATTTTATAACTATGTGTGACATTCATCAAATTGTTATGGTTTTAATTAACTAAACAATAAAGTTTAAATTAAAAAAAAAATGTCATTCCTTTCAGGCCTGTCCTACCTAATACACAAAATCCTATCTGGGGTGGTGCTAGCACCTCCCAAGGCAGGAAACCCTTTGTCCAAGCCTCCCTCGCTGGAAGGACTCCCAGCAGCAGGAGGTCAGACTTGTGTCTGTGGTAGCAGCATCCATTTTGTGATGCTGAGGCTCGAGTTAACTTTAACCGGGGTACACAGTTACATACATGTCGTGTCCCTCTAGAAGGGTGGAATGCTACCCCCGTCGCCAGAATTGGCGAGGGGGTAGTATTCCAATTCGTATGACACCTTACTCGACATGTTTTGATAATGTTATACCAAAGTTGGCAATAACCGCGAGGATTATAATGCACTTAAGAGTATATGATATAGCGTTACCATGGAAACAGCTCAAGGACTTGGTTCCGAAAGCTGCAGACAGGCTCAGCTCATGCTAGAGTACCATCTCACATAATTCTAAGCACTCTGCCTTCAGGATTGATAAGGCCTGCCATAGGAGTGACTGATAGGAGGATATGTGTCCATTTTAGGGTTTGATATAGGGATACTATATCTATAGGAAAGGGTGATTACACCCCTTTGCCCCAGCTGATTAATCAGCCAGTTGTGTCAGATTTGGATGGCCAGCCAGGGTTGGCATAATACATGCTGCAGCCCCTGGTAGGCCCTGGGTGCACCTATGCCCTGGGTACCTAAGGTACACTGTACAGGGACTGATAAGGTGACTCAGTATCCAATTAGATATGCACCTAAGGTACATGGTTGTCAATTTAGAGAGAGCACAGCTAGGCTGTGGGTCTGATTAGCAGGCCCACAGCCAGGGAAAGTCGTAAACCAGTGAAGCAAAAAGCAAAAATCGGGGGTGACCATAGGATTGCAGACCCTACTCTCCTACACAGACGACGACGTCTTTGCCCATGCGATTGAAGAACTCAACGAGGACTACAGGCCGGCAGTGTGCGTATCGATAGATTGCTACAACTTCCAGCAGCGGAAACAAGAACTCGGAGAATCGATTGATGACTATGTGGCGGCGTTAAAAAAGTTAGCAACAACATGTAAATATGGCGCACTCCATGATGAGTTCATCAAAGATCAAATAGTGATGCACACAACAAATAAGTCGGTGCAGGACAAACTATGGGCGAGCCCTGGGCATCAAGCTGGACCCTGGAGGAGCAGTACAAATGCTGATAACGGCGCCGGAAAAATGGCCAGACCTGGAGAAATGGAAAGGTGACTTCCCGAATGTGTTTGGCGGAAAGGACGGGAGATTGGAGAAATTCTCCCACAAGATATCCTTAAGAGGGATGCCAAGCCGGTAGCGCACAAGGTGAGGAATGTACCGATCGCAGTGAGGGAAGCGGTGCAACTGGAACTATGTGAACTGGAGAGAAATGGGATAATAGAACCCATCACTTGTGCAGAGTGGCTTGCACCCCTAGTGGTAGTCATGAAACCCAATGGCAAGATCCGGTTGTGTGTGGATCTGCGGGAACTAAACAAATGCATAGTAGTGGAGAAGTTCCCACTGCCCCGCATTGAGGAAATGACGACGAAGACGAAAGGAAAAACATTGTACTCCACCATTGATCTAACGTCGGCGTACCACCAGATAGCATTACACCCGGAGAGTAGGAAGTTGACGTCATTCATAACTCCCTTCTGGTGTTACCAATTTTACAGAATGCCGTTTGGCCTCACGTCAGCGGCAGCCGTCTTCCAGAAACTCATGCACCGTCTCTTCAAAGATGTGGAAGGGATCCAATACTTCCAAGATGACATCCTCGTGATGGGCAAGGACCAACCAGACCACGACATCAAGTTGATCAAAGTATTGAATGTGCTAGAAGATAAAGGATTGAC
Source organism: Lissotriton vulgaris (assembly GCF_964263255.1). Taxonomy (NCBI): domain Eukaryota; kingdom Metazoa; phylum Chordata; class Amphibia; order Caudata; family Salamandridae; genus Lissotriton; species Lissotriton vulgaris. The sequence continues at coordinate 337,973,124 of NC_141687.1, read as the reverse complement.
AGCGGAGTGGGAGAAGTGTCGCCTAGGTATGGCTTCCTTCACCTACCTGGGACATGAAATCAGTGAACTCAGCATCACCCCAAAGAAAGAGAATGTAAGAGCAATATGCGACGCGCCACCCCCCTCCAACAAGGAAGAAGTACGGTCCTTCATAGGGATGGCTGAGTACTACAGCAAGTTCGTGCAACATTTCACCACCAAGACCCACCACATGAGGCAGCTGACGAGAGAGAAAACAGCGTTTGCGTGGACAGAGGAGACACAGAAGGAGTTTGAGTGTATCAAAGGAGACGTAGTACAGGCCATACCCCTTCAAGGTTATGATCCACAGGGCCATACGGTGCTAACGACGGATGCCAGCGACAAAGGGCTGGGAGCAGTCCTTATGCAAGACAGGGGCGGAGGAGTAATGGAGACACTAAGCTTCGAGTCCAGAGCATTGACAGACACGGAAAAGAAATTCAGTGTTATTGAAAAGGAAATGCTCGCGGTAGTATGGGCCATGGGCAGATTCCGGCAGTTCTTGTGGGGCACGAGGTTCCAACTCAGGACGGACCATAAACCTTTGGTAAGAGTTCTCACATCCACTGGACAAGCGAACGCAACGCCCAGAATTGCAAAGATGACCCTCAAATTGTTGGATTATCACTATGACATGGAATAAATCCCGGGCAGCAGGAACAAGGTGGTTGACTATCTGAGCAGGGCCGCAGCAATGGAGAACGCAGGCGATGAAAAGGAAGTGAGTGCAGAAATGGTGGCATTAATGGAAGACCGGAAAAAATGACAAGCAATCAAGAGTGGAAAGATGTGTACCGGGCGGACCGAAACATCCAAGAAGTGGTCGAACACATTGTGGGAGGTTGGCCCGAAAAAAGACATCTGAATGGGAACCTGAGGAAATACTATGAGGTGAGAGAGGAGCTATCCCTGGATGACAAAGGCGTGTTTGTATACAGAGGGGATAAGGTGGTACCCCCCGGAGAGACTAATCCCGAGGCTATTGGCTATACTGCATGAAGGCCATCTGGGTATTGGAAAAAACAAACTGAGGGGCAAACAAGGATACTGATGGCCTGGCATGGACATACAGACCGAACGCCATGTGAGAGAGTGTGACGAATGCCAGCGGGCTGACAAAACTATGACACCACTGAGGCCGGCTTTAGGAAGTTTTGCTACCCCTAAGATCCCTTGGGAGGAACTCTCCATTGATATACTGGAACCGATATTGGATGAGCTAGGTACTCCAAAATACCTGTGCGTCCTAGTAGACCGATACTCTTAAGTGGCCTGAAGTACAGGTCCAAGAGGAGATGGATACTGAAACCATACTTAGGTTCCTCACGGCAACTTTCCTCAGGGAAGGCATTACCAAATCCATACTGAGCGACAATGGCCCCCAATTTACCTCAGAAAAATGGCCCAAATACATGGAGAGGATTGGAATTATCTCAAAACATACATCCATATATCATCCTGCGGGAAATGGACAAGTGGAACGATTTAATAGAGTGCTAATGGGGTCCATCCAAGCAACAATCATGATAGGAATGGAATGGCAGAAGGAAATCCTACACATGATTTGGGCCTACCGCATCACGCCTACAAGCTCGGGGTACAGCACCTTCCAGATCCTCAGGAGCAGAGACCCCTTCACCAAGGACAATTTGGCATGGAAGGAAAGACTGTGATGAGCAAACGGTCTCCGGTAGTAGTACAAAGAAACCTGGAAAAGGCTCAAACAATATACACAGAACATTATAACAAAAGGAAGAACGTAAAGGACACGGCGTTGGAAGAAGGAGAATGGGTAAGGGTCAAGCTGGCTGTGTTGTAGAAAAAGGGAGACAGAAAATACAGCAGGCCCCTCCAAGTTAAAGAAGTTTATGATTGAGCGGCAAAGTTGAGTGATGGCAATGTGTGGTCCCAGGATCGCATGTCTCGATGCAACAAGATTTTACAATGGACTCCGGAAGAGCGGGAACCAGGAGAGACAGATCAGAGTACCGCAGCTAACGAGGCCGTTGCCATGGAAGGAGACACAGAGGGAGCGAATCCGGTGTTGGAGGAAGGAGGCAGTGATACCCCCAGAGCAGAGACACAAAGACGAGAAAGGGGAGATCTGAGGTGCAGAGAGAGTCCGGGTACGCAAGAAGGTAGAGAAAATGGGTCCCTGACGGTCAGCGGGAGAGAAGCAATGTCCACCCCGGTAAGATGCACGAGAGGGGGCGGATAATTGTGAGACCGTCCAGGTTCCGGGACTTTGAGATGGGGGATGGACAATAACCGCGTGGCAATAGGAATAACAGAGGTGGGCAAAGTAATCAAGGGAACCATCACCAATGGTACCCACCACAAATGGGGATGGGCCCACATCATTATGCCTACCAACAGCCACCTTATCCCTTCATGGGCTGGAATCCGGGCTATATGCCCCCGGCTAACTTTCAGAATCAATATAGACAGCCTTTTTTAGAGAGCGGCCGGAGAGGCCGAGGCAAAAGGAGAGGCAACAACAGAGTATCCTGGCAAGAGGACGACTCGGTAGCGAACCACACCCGGAGCAACCAACAGCCGGGAACGAGCGGAATATGAGCTTAGTGACGAATTTGTCTGCAAGAACATTAACTCCAATGGAAATTCAAGTACTAGAAAAGGGTTTAGGTTTCGTACCAACCGCGAAACCTGACAAGTTCAAGCTGCACTGCGAACTTGCTGGCTTTTTTCGCAAACTGAAATTGAAAGCGTTCTTTGAAGGCAAAACTGACCCAATGGAATCAATCAGGAAAGGCGATACGGGACTAAGACCAAGTTCCACTTTCATTCCCCCCCGCACACAATACCTGCGGCCGTAACCGCCTTTGAGCAGGCTGTTTTTAAAGACCTAGAAACCTGCCAGAACCCAAAGACATTTGGGAATTTCAGTACTGCTGAATTTCAAGCATTACACCAACTGCAGAACGACACCTCAATAACTATAAAGCCTGCAGACAAAGGTGGAGGTATTGTTATCCAAAACACAACTGATTACGAGAATACCTGTAATGACTTACTTGGGGATCCCAGAAACTATACCCCACTTATGTCTGATCCCACTGCTGACCTCACAAAAAGGATAACGACCCTGGTAAAACAGGCAGAGGAACAAGGTCACTTGTCCAAAAACGAAGCAGAATTTTTGAACAATACAAGTAGTGTCATACCCTACTTTTACACGTTGCCTAAAATGCACAAAAACAGATTACCGCCCCCTGGACGCCCCATTGTTTCAGGGATTGGCTTACTTCTGGAGCCTCTATCTCAGTTCTGTGACTACTTTTTAAAGCCTCTAGTACAGTCAACCCCTACTTACCTGAAAGACACTAAAAGCCTATTACGACTACTAGCGGAGATCACATTCCCTGAGAACTCAATCACTCTCGTGACCCTGGATGTAGAAAGCCTCTACACTAGTATCCCACAGGATGATACCATCGAAGTCCTGACCAAGGTACTTGACTCCATCGTATGGGATTACCAGACACCGAAAAACTTCATCATTGAATGTGCCACTATAGCGTTAAAAGAAAACTTTTTTTCTTTTAAAGACAAACTATTCCTCCAGTGCTCAGGTACATCTATGGGCAGTACTTTTGCCCCTAGTGTGGCCGGGTTGTATGTAGCTGACTTTGAGGCCAAACACATTTTGCCACCTAATGCAGTTTTCTCATCGTCAATGCTTCTATGGAAGCGCTATATAGACGATGTCTTGCTCATCTGGACAGGCAACAACAGTGACCTTGAGAATTTCTTGACATGGATTAACACCCTAGACCACAATCTGAGGTTTACCAACACTATAAGCAAAACAGATATTGTCTTCTTGGATGTGGTCATTTCTGTAAGTGGAACTACACTCACTACCAAAACCCATAACAAACCAACTGCGAAAAATAACCTCCTTGAATTCAGTAGTTTTCACCCCCGTCCTCTGAAGGAAAACCTTCCTTACGGGCAATATCTGAGACTAAGGAGGAATTGCAGTACCACTTCAGACTTCAAAGATCAGTCGGCTAACCTCACAGAAAAACTTAAAAACAGAGGCTACCCTGCATCTACCTTGAATAAGGGATTCAAAAGAGCAAGAAACCAACCAAGGGAGGCACTCCTAGAAGAGAAAACAAACAAATCAGACCAAATTCCGCTTACATGTGTCACCACATACAGCAGTCTCTCAAATCCGATGAAAAAAAGCATTAATAAACATTGGAACATTGTGAAATCTTGCAAAGAAAATTGGGATAAACCCCTATTCTCTTTCAAAAAAGGACGTAGTTTGCGAGACGCATTGGTTCACACTCGCCCAAAAGAAAAACCACCTAACACGATCCCGTCAGTGACTACAGCTTGGGGTTTGCCAAAAATCACCGGGCATTATCCCTGCTCGGACTGTAGCGTTTGTCATTTAACACAAGCAACTAAAACACTGTCACTTGAAGAAGGCAGAGTGTGGACTCAACGCGAACAAACCAACTGCAATTCAGTAAACGTGGTCTACCTAATCACTTGTCCCTGCCAGCTCCGCTACGTGGGCATGACCACACGGAAGATCAAACAACGCATCTGCGAGCACCGGAGCAATGTAAGGTGCAAAAAGGCAACAACGAAATTGAGCCGTCATTTCCTGGACAATAACCACACCACCAATGATATGAGATGGACCATTATTGAAGCAATTGATGGCACAAGAAATGTACAAAACAGACTGTTCGAAAAAGAACAGCGCAGGGTGTATCGCTTGGGGACTAACATCAATGGCCTTAACGACGACATCCCGTGGAATACTGTCCTATCATGAACTTTTAGGCTGAGCTTCCAATATCATTGTTATGAAATCCAATAACTGTGCCCAACACCTATATGCATATGCTTTCTCTGTTTTTCCCTGATGCAAAAATCCTGAATTCTATTGATACCTGATCCTTGCCCTTTTACCTTGTGGAAATAAACATAATCGTGAATAAACCTGCTGAGGCAATTCAACAGTTACTCAGTACACATAATGCCACCAACTTGCACTGAACACCCAGTGCCTCGTGATACTTTTTCTTATGTACCTGGTAAATGCAGGAGGATTCCCTCATTTTTAAACTCTCGCTATAACTTTAGCCTAGAATGATTAATGCCAACCGGCATAAACATCCCTGGCCGGCTAGCGATAGGCTCCCGTTTCCAAGCCTCGACTTGGAAACGGACCGCGCCCCGTCCACATGGGCGTGTGCGCTCCAAGCCTCGTTCCGAGCGAGACACGCCCACCCGGAACAACGCGCTGGAACACAACAAACGCATTTATACTCACTCGCCGGCCCCGCTCTTCATCGTCGGGGTCCGGTTCCGAGGAACTCTGAAGGTTCAGAGCGGGCTGAGAGCGCTGAGGGCGTGAATGTGTACTTTACCGACAGGACTGGTATCCCGATTTTCACGAGCTAAGTACCGGAATGCCTTGAAAGCAATGTCATTTAACTCCTTTTCTTTTCAGGATGTGCCAGGTGCGCTCCAACCCTCCTCCCGAGACCCATGGTGCAAGTAGCGCCCTGTTTTAAAGTGAGATATCACCCATAATTACCATCTTAGGGGGGTCACAGACCTCTTGGTCAATTGATCCCTCCTATAAGGAGAATCCATATCGTGTTTTTATCCCCACATCTACAACTGTAGTTTTAATTAAACACTTCTAGCACTTCACTTCCCAGAGTTTAACGCTAGCATCCCCAAAGGGCTACTTGGATGGTGCTAAAAATAGCGTTTACTGTGGGCACACCAATGTTTGCCACCATCTATGGAGCACTATGACAATTCGCAATGGCGTATATTAATTATATGTATGTCTATGTGTGTTTGTCTGTCTATTTTCACTCCACAGGTGCTGAGATACCCCTGATTTTGGTTTTTTTTTCTTTAGAATTGAGCTTCCTGCTCTTCTAATTTTAAGCACTTTTTCACCTTTTCTTTTTTCACTTTCACGCCCCCAGGTTAGGGTGGACTATTAGAGTGTCCATACCGCCGGGGTATAGTCCTGAAGAATGCCTTGGTAAATTTATACCACTAGTATGGCAGAAACATGTTGACTGACTGATTAATTTTGTGGTATTTAGCTGAATTTAACCAAACCCTAAAAACCTTGGCATGTAAATTCAGACACATATTGTCACGATTCACTCCCCCGACCTCTGGTAAATCACTGCCTGCCTTATCATACGAAACGGAATAGGAAACTACATTTCCCATGATCCTTGGCGCCGCTCGCTCCTATGACGCGACGCGACTAGGGATTATCAGGAAGTCTCACGGAAGACGCGCTGCCGATTATTCCTGCTTGTGTCTTGGTTCGTGTACTTTGGATTCGTTATTCAGGATTCTTGGATATCGGCGGAGGCAAGGTTTGGCTCGTGCTGAAGGGACACGCCGCTTTCAGCGTGTGGGTTCAGCGTTTCGTGTTTTCAGAACCTGTTTGTGGATTATTCTGGTGGGGCTTAGGAAGCGCCTACAACGTGGTGTTCTTTGGTGTGGTGCCGCTCGAGTGTGGAATAACCGGAGGGGCTTAGGAAGCGCCCGTATCTGACCATCATTCCAGCTACAGGTTTTCTCGGAATCGAGTGGGGCACTAACATTCCTAGTGTGTTTGTTGAATCCATTTATTGTGTACTTTCAGGGAGCGTCTTGCTCCGGTTAGCGCAGGACACCTGGGTATAGGTGCCGCCTTACCTATTCAGTACTATTTACTCACTTTGAAGCGCTTACAGAGCAGGATCTGTAGAGACGCTATAAACATACTGTAAGCTGGGCATATGATTTGTTTTCTTAACTCTTACTTTATAGGGAATGTTGGAGAGATCTGGGGGTAGTCGCGTCTTGCACACCCTGAGGTCATTATTCTAAGCATTTCCTCGGAGGAGACAGACCTTTTGTTATTAACCACCGTTTTCCAGGAATGTGATCGTTATTTGCTTTCCATTATTGGTGCTCTGGGGCAACTTTAAGTTATCTTTATCCTACACAAGGGTAGGTGTTCATTGCTGGCCTAATCTTTCAGAAGCAGGAAGGGAGGGAACCTGGGGGTTTGCTAATGCTCTCTGTATTATATTTTCCAGTAATTTAACCAGGGGATATAGAAGCCGCCCCTAGATCCTTCCTGCATACAGGCACACCTGTGGGATATACAGGTGAGGTAACAGGTGTTTTGTTACGTAGTATATGTTCCAGTTTAGGGGTCTGAGGTACTTATCCCTTGTTTCTGTGGTTACAGGTGACAGTTACAAGTGCCCAGCTGTTCTCCTCCGGACCCAACTTTTCCCCCGCTTGATCGCCTTAACAGTCTGGTCACATTTATAGTCAGACTTGGGTTGATCTAGAGGTGGGCCCCCTTATAGCATCGACCCAATCCTGAGGAGCATCCAGGACGGACCTGACAGAATAATCGGCCTAAAAGTTCTGCTCCTCCCGGTTGGGTTGATACAAGGAATGGCCACCTTAGATGAGGTAGTGACAGCCTTAGGCTTAGTTCAGGCGGAGTTGGCCGCATCCCGCCAGGAAACGGCTGCGTTGCAAGCACGAATGGATGCTATGCAGCGGAACCCGTTTGATGCAGGGAATCCTGCCCCTCAGCCAACCTCGTTGGTAGTAGAAATGCCTTCTCCAGTTCCTTTGGCTCCCCCCGAAAGGTTTATGGGAGATAGAAAGAAAGTGCAGGTGTTTATGACCCAGGTGATGATGCACTTCACCTGTAAACCCAAATGTTTTCTGACCAATCAATCACGTGTTTCCTTTCTAATCTAATATTTAGGAGGAGAGGCAGCCCAGTGGGCTGTACCTATAGTCAGGAATAAGGATGGTATCCTTTATGATTGGGACCTGTTTAGAGCCGAATTTGAAAAAACATTTGATAGGAGAGCTGAGACCTTCTCAGCTGATAAGGAGTTGCTTGTTCTTAAACAAGGCAATTCGGATATAGTGACCTACCTTAATCATTTTAGGAGATTGATTGCTGAAACTGATTGGCCTGAAGCCAAACAGATGGTTCTGTTTTACCAAGGGCTCACAGACAATCTCAAAGATGTAATAGCACAAGTTGAACCCCAGCCTACCACATGTGCAGACTTTATCGATTTGGCGTTACGCTTGGATCACAGATTGAGAGAGAGAAAGGGAGAGACTGGAAGAAGAGACAGAACCCTGGTGTTTGGGGAGAAACCAAATGGCGGGGATAAAGCAGAAGGTAAACCCGAACCTATGGACATTGGTGTGGTGAGAGCATCCCTCACTACAAGTGAAAGAGAGCATCGTCGCAAAAATGGGCTGTGTTTGTACTGTGGGAAGAAAGGCCACTTTTTACGAGAATGTCCGGTGAAACCGAAAGGAGGGCGCTATCGTACGGGTCAAGGAGCAGTATCCACTGTCGATAAGGGTTCGGAAAACTCTGATGCTTGAGTTCTAAGGAAGGGAGGGACTCAAGTGCACATTCTATCCCTTCGATAACCGAAGAAGAACGAGGGGGAAACCAGCTGTTCTTTGTGGACATTGAATTATGGATTGATCACGACCCTAAGTATGTCCGTGCCATGGTAGACTCCGGAGCGACAGGTTGCTTCATGGATTTGACAGAAGCACAGAGGTTGGGAGTAACCCCGGTGGATAAAACCGTCATAGAAGAAGTGTTTGCAGTAGACGGTCATGTGTTGGAATCCGGTCCTATCACCCAACATACCCCGGAGTATGAGATGTGGTATGGGGGTTATCATAAGGAGCAGCTGTCGTTTAACCTCATCCATGCCCCGAATTATGGAATAATATTGGGACTCCCGTGGCTGAAAAAGCATGAACCAGATATAAAATGGAAAGAGCGATCTTTGGAATTTACCTCCTCATATTGCCACGACCATTGTATCCAGGAGAATCCCCAACCATCTATGATACTGGCTGTTACTCACACCATTTCCACTGCCGCGGAAAAAGAAGTGGAACTACCTCAGTGTTACCAGGAGTACGAAGAGGTCTTCAGTAAAACTAAAGCAGAAGTACTTCCTCCCCATAGGGAATACGATTGCCGCATAGATTTAACACCAGGGTCCGTGGTTCCATGTGGTCGTATCTATGCATTGTCTCAACCTGAAACGAAACACCTGCGGGAATATTTGGATAATCTACTTGCATTAGGATTCATCCGACCATCAAGGTCCCCAGCAGCTTCCCCTCTTTTCTTTATTCCAAAGGCCAATGGGGAATTACGCTTCTGTATTGACTACAGGGCATTAAACGCTATCACCACCAAAAACCAATACCCACTTCCTTTGATTCCTGTATTACTGGAACAAGTGAGATCGGCCAGGATTTATACAAAATTGGATCTTAGGGGAGCTTACCATTTAGTACGCATACGATCAGGCGATGAATGGAAAACCGCTTTCAAAACCAGGTATGGGCTCTTTGAGTATCTTGTGATGCCCTTTGGGCTATGCAACGCCCCAGCCTCATTCCAATTTTTTCTTAACGAGGTGTTGCGAGACTACCTGGACATCTTTGTAGTTGTCTACATTGATGACATTCTTATATACTCTAATGATGAATCGGAGCACTTCCAACATGTGAGGCAGGTGCTGGAGGCTCTAAAACAAAACCAACTATACTGCAAATTAACGAAATGTGAGTTTCACGTCACAACTGTGGAATTCCTGGGAGTCATGCTCACTCCATCAGGGCAGATAATGGCTGAAAGGAAGGTACGAGCTATTGTGGAGTGGCCACAACCCACCACGGTCAAGGATATCCAGAAACTTCTGGGTTTTGCTAACTTCTATCGGAGGTTCATCTCTCACTTTTCGGATCTGGTGGCACCTCTCACACGATTAACCCGGAAGAACACCCCTTTTTTATGGGGAACCGATGAGCAAACAGCGTTTAATCGGTTGAAAACAGCGTTCACATCTGCTCCAATATTGGTTCATGCTGACCCTAACCTCCTTTTCGTGGTAGAGGCTGATGCGTCAGAACTAGCGGTGGGGGCTGTTCTCTCGCAGAGGAGTGAAGATACAGGTCACCTACATCCCATCGCCTTCATGTCAAGCAAGTTAAATCCTGCAGAACGCAATTATACTATTGCAGAAAAGGAATTGCTAGCAATAAAAGACGCCTTCACAGAGTGGAGGCACTGGTTGATGGGTGCCACGCACCAAATCACGGTTTATACAGACCACCGCAATCTCCAGTTTCTGAGAGCCGCCCGCCATCTCACACCCAGACAACTGAGATGGATGCTCTTCTTTTCTGAATTCCATTTTGTGGTCACCTTCCGTCCGGGATGTGACAACCGGAAAGCTGATGCTCTCACACGTCAAGAAAGTCACCCCCCATTGATGGAGTCTCTTGAAACCAGCATCATCAAACCTCAACAGGTGGTAGGGGTGGTCCATACGGAAGAATTTCTCCACAAGGTCAAGAAAGGCATCCAGACCTTTGCTTGGAAAACATGGATTCGGTTACACCCGGAATGGAAAATACGTCAAGGACTGCCAAGGAAGGGGTCTCAATTGCTTCTCCCCACTCTTGCATTAAGACAGCAAGTATTCAAGTGGTGCCACGATCTACCTTGCGCAGGACATACTGGAGGGAAGAAAACTTTGGAAAAGCTGCTACGCTCTTACTGGTGGCCCACCATCCGGCCGGATGTGTTTGCTTGGGTTCAACGATGTGAGGTCTGTTCGCAGGCCAAAAGCGATCATAGACCAGCACAAGGGCTGTTACAAACAATGCCCACGCCTGTGAGTCCTTGGGAAAGCTTTTCAGTTGATTTTGTGGTGGGACTCCCTCAGGATCATGGGATGTCAGCGATAGTAGTAGTCGTGGACTACTTGACCAAGATGGGCCACTTCATTGCCTGTAGAGGGGTACCCACAGCTAGTCAATTAGCCCAGTTACTGCTCATACATGTTGTTCGGTTGCATGGCCTACCTAAGGTCATTGTTTCAGATAGAGGGGCACAGTTCACCGCCAAATTTTGGAGGGTCTGGTGTGATCGATTGGGCATTGCCTCCTCTTTGTCCACCAGCTTTCATCCGCAAACGGATGGGCAGACCGAAAGGTTAAACCAGACCCTCAAACAATACCTGAGGTGTTTTGTGGATACCTCTACTGAAGCATGGGTGGAATGGTTATGGTCGGCTGAGGTGGCATATAATGACGCAATTCATTCCTCTACGTTGTGTACCCCGTTTTTCTGTACTTATGGGTTTCATCCCAGATTCGTCCCTTTGAGTGTGTCAGGAGTTGAAGCCCCAATTCCACAGTTACAGACAAGATTGGTGAAGTTACGGAAGACTGTTATGCAGGCCAGAAACAACCTTGTAAAAGCGAAGCTTAGGTACAAAGCTCAAGCCGATAGACATCGTAGGCCTTGTCCTGGGTACAAGAAAGGGGATTGGGTGTGGCTGTCCACTCGGAACATCCGCTTCAAAAGGTTCAGTGTTTTCAACCCCCGGTTCATTGGTCCTTACCAGGTGATCCGGCATGTTAACCCCGTAGCGGTGAAGCTAAAACTCCCCTCGCATTTCAGGATACACCCTGTGTTCCATGTCTCGCTGATCAAGCCTGCGCGGGGTCCGAGTCAGGCTGCGCCTGCGCCCGTGAGAGTGGAACAAGATGTAGAGTATGAGGTGCGGCGCATCTTGGACTCTCGTAGGGTGAGGGGGAGGCTTCAGTACCTGGTGTCATGGAAGGGGTATGGTCCCGAGGAGGACTCGTGGGAACCTGTGGGGGCGGTTCATGCTCCTAGACTGGTGCGGAGGTTCCATCTAGCACATCCTGGTAAACCTGGTGGCAGTCAGTGAGTGTTGTGAGAGGGGGTGTACTGTCACGATTCACTCCCCCGACCTCTGGTAAATCACTGCCTGCCTTATCATACGAAACGGAATAGGAAACTACATTTCCCATGATCCTTGGCGCCGCGCGCTCCTATGACGCGACGCGACTAGGGATTATCAGGAAGTCTCACGGAAGACGCGCTGCCGATTATTCCTGCTTGTGTCTTGGTTCGTGTACTTTGGATTCGTTATTCAGGATTCTTGGATATCGGCGGAGGCAAGGTTTGGCTCGTGCTGAAGGGACACGCCGCTTTCAGCGTGTGGGTTCAGCGTTTCGTGTTTTCAGAACCTGTTTGTGGATTATTCTGGTGGGGCTTAGGAAGCGCCTACAACGTGGTGTTCTTTGGTGTGGTGCCGCTCGAGTGTGGAATAACCGGAGGGGCTTAGGAAGCGCCCGTATCTGACCATCATTCCAGCTACAGGTTTTCTCGGAATCGAGTGGGGCACTAACATTCCTAGTGTGTTTGTTGAATCCATTTATTGTGTACTTTCAGGGAGCGTCTTGCTCCGGTTAGCGCAGGACACCTGGGTATAGGTGCCGCCTTACCTATTCAGTACTATTTACTCACTTTGAAGCGCTTACAGAGCAGGATCTGTAGAGACGCTATAAACATACTGTAAGCTGGGCATATGATTTGTTTTCTTAACTCTTACTTTATAGGGAATGTTGGAGAGATCTGGGGGTAGTCGGGTCTTGCACACCCTGAGGTCATTATTCTAAGCATTTCCTCGGAGGAGACAGACCTTTTGTTATTAACCACCGTTTTCCAGGAATGTGATCGTTATTTGCTTTCCATTATTGGTGCTCTGGGGCAACTTTAAGTTATCTTTATCCTACACAAGGGTAGGTGTTCATTGCTGGCCTAATCTTTCAGAAGCAGGAAGGGAGGGAACCTGGGGGTTTGCTAATGCTCTCTGTATTATATTTTCCAGTAATTTAACCAGGGGATATAGAAGCCGCCCCTAGATCCTTCCTGCATAAAGGCACACCTGTGGGATATACAGGTGAGGTAACAGGTGTTTTGTTACGTAGTATATGTTCCAGTTTAGGGGTCTGAGGTACTTATCCCTTGTTTCTGTGGTTACAGGTGACGGTTACAAGTGCCCAGCTGTTCTCCTCCGGACCCAACTTTTCCCCCGCTTGATCGCCTTAACAGTCTGGTCACATTTATAGTCAGACTTGGGTTGATCTAGAGGTGGGCCCCCTTATAGCATCGACCCAATCCTGAGGAGCATCCCGGACGGACCTGACACATATATACCACTTACCTGTGTCTTAGGGATCACTCTTTAAAAACTTTTTTTGATACCCCCTTAGGCACTTTTAATTATATATTTTTTCACTCACATCACGCCCTCCTCACACAACCAGCTCCGCAGTCTTTCTGGCGTCGCAGCACACCAAAGAGGCACTCGGCCTCTTTGGTGGGGCCCGATGATGAAGCATGACACTGACTAGGTCGGTGTGTGAGGGCCTTCCTACTCAAATTGAGTGAGTGTGTGACTCTTCCAAAATTTGCTCCAATTTTGTGGCAGTCCTAAGACTGACCAGACCTCTTTTTTTTGTTGAAGTATATGTAACCGGGGACTGAGAGAGTGTCCTTGATTCTCCCTACCTCTCCCTTTGTTGGAATATATCATAGCAGCGCACAGCTTTGAGAGTTTTTTATTCCAAGCAAGATAATACCCTTTTATCATTGCTTGCCCTTTTATCTCCTTACTTTGATATCTCACCATGGCGAACCTGGGTCTGACATACTCTGAGGCCGAAATTGAGGAGCTGATGTCAGATGCTACCATCTTTGCAGATCCACACATATCACAGGCAATAGCTAATACCACCGAATGGGAAAACTTATCAGAGAAAAAGAAAGACCATATACCCACTATCCTTCACGGCACAATCCTTAAGGGATATCTGACCTCCAACACAGCACCTAAAGGTCTGGTGGTAACAAACGCCCCTCGCATCTTTCTCAATGATGCTGCTTTCAGAAAGGACTGGGCCATGATCGCGTGGCATTGCACGCGTGACTGGATGGTCCTAATAATAAAGACAGCACTGAGACTCTCCGAATCCCTAATGGTAGAAATCAGAGAGACTGAATCTCATTTTAAAGCCACAATTACTAGTTATAAAAAACGACTTGATGAACTAAATAAAGAAATGAATGAGTACAAAGACAATTTGATGCAATCAAAAGCTACTAAACTTCAAAAAGACCAAAAGAAGTTTGAGTTCGAAAAGGTGTACCCTTACTCTGCTGCAACCTTTACTCCACCAACACGCAATGCTAACAATTCTGATTATTCAGACGATGACTCTTCCAATAGTAGTGGATCAAGCAGCAGCTCCTTCAAACAAGCAAAGAGAAGAGGGAACCGTGGCAATAGGAATAACAGAGGTGGGCAAAGTAATCAAGGGAACCATCACCAATGGTACCCACCACAAATGGGGATGGGCCCACATCCTTATGCCTACCAACAGCCACCTTATCCCTTCATGGGCTGGAATCCGGGCTATATGCCCCCGGCTAACTTTCAGAATCAATATAGACAGCCTTTTTTAGAGAGCGGCCGGAGAGGCCGAGGCAAAAGGAGAGGCAACAACAGAGTATCCTGGCAAGAGGACGACTCGGTAGCGAACCACACCCGGAGCAACCAACAGCCGGGAACGAGCGGAATATGAGCTTAGTGACGAATTTGTCTGCAAGAACATTAACTCCAATGGAAATTCAAGTACTAGAAAAGGGTTTAGGTTTCGTACCAACAGCGAAACCTGACAAGTTCAAGCTGCACTGCGAACTTGCTGGCTTTTTTCGCAAACTGAAATTGAAAGCGTTCTTTGAAGGCAAAACTGACCCAATGGAATCAATCAGGAAAGGCGATACGGGACTAAGACCAAGTTCCACTTTCATTCCCCCCCCGCACACAATACCTGCGGCCATAACCGCCTTTGAGCAGGCTGTTTTTAAAGACCTAGAAACCTGCCAGAACCCAAAGACATTTGGGAATTTCAGTACTGCTGAATTTCAAGCATTACACCAACTGCAGAACGACACCTCAATAACTATAAAGCCTGCAGACAAAGGCGGAGGTATTGTTATCCAAAACACAACTGATTACGAGAATACCTGTAATGACTTACTTGGGGATCCCAGAAACTATACCCCACTTATGTCTGATCCCACTGCTGACCTCACAAAAAGGATAATGACCCTGGTAAAACAGGCAGAGGAACAAGGTCACTTGTCCAAAAACGAAGCAGAATTTTTGAACAATACAAGTAGTGTCATACCCTACTTTTACACGTTGCCTAAAATGCACAAAAACAGATTACCGCCCCCCTGGACGCCCCATTGTTTCAGGGATTGGCTCACTTCTGAAGCCTCTATCTCAGTTCTGTGACTACTTTTTAAAGCCTCTAGTACAGTCAACCCCTACTTACCTGAAAGACACTAAAAGCCTATTACGACTACTAGCGGAGATCACATTCCCTGAGAACTCAATCACTCTCGTGACCCTGGATGTAGAAAGCCTCTACACTAGTATCCCACAGGATGATACCATCGAAGTCCTGACCAAGGTACTTGACTCCATCGTATGGGATTACCAGACACCGAAAAACTTCATCATTGAATGTGCCACTATAGCGTTAAAAGAAAACTTTACTTCTTTTAAAGACAAACTATTCCTCCAGTGCTCAGGTACATCTATGGGCAGTACTTTTGCCCCTAGTGTGGCCGGGTTGTATGTAGCTGACTTTGAGGCCAAACACATTTTGCCACCTAATGCAGTTTTCTCATCGTCAATGCTTCTATGGAAGCGCTATATAGACGATGTCTTGCTCATCTGGACAGGCAACAACAGTGACCTTGAGAATTTCTTGACATGGATTAACACCCTAGACCACAATCTGAGGTTTACCAACACTATAAGCAAAACAGATATTGTCTTCTTGGATGTGGTCATTTCTGTAAGTGGAACTACACTCACTACCAAAACCCATAACAAACCAACTGCGAAAAATAACCTCCTTGAATTCAGTAGTTTTCACCCCCGTCCTCTGAAGGAAAACCTTCCTTACGGGCAATATCTGAGACTAAGGAGGAATTGCAGTACCACTTCAGACTTCAAAGATCAGTCGGCTAACCTCACAGAAAAACTTAAAAACAGAGGCTACCCTGCATCTACCTTGAATAAGGGATTCAAAAGAGCAAGAAACCAACCAAGGGAGGCACTCCTAGAAGAGAAAACAAACAAATCAGACCAAATTCCGCTTACATGTGTCACCACATACAGCAGTCTCTCAAATCCGATGAAAAAAAGCATTAATAAAAATTGGAACATTGTGAAATCTTGCAAAGAAAATTGGGATAAACCCCTATTCTCTTTCAAAAAAGGACGTAGTTTGCGAGACGCATTGGTTCACACTCGCCCAAAAGAAAAACCACCTAACACGATCCCGTCAGTGACTACAGCTTGGGGTTTGCCAAAAATCACCGGGCATTATCCCTGCTCGGACTGTAGCGTTTGTCATTTAACACAAGCAACTAAAACACTGTCACTTGAAGAAGGCAGAGTGTGGACTCAACGCGAACACACCAACTGCAATTCAGTAAACGTGGTCTACCTAATCACTTGTCCCTGCCAGCTCCGCTACGTGGGCATGACCACACGGAAGATCAAACAACGCATCTGCGAGCACCGGAGCAATGTAAGGTGCAAAAAGGCAACAACGAAATTGAGCCGTCATTTCCTGGACAATAACCACACCACCAATGATATGAGATGGACCATTATTGAAGCAATTGATGGCACAAGAAATGTACAAAACAGACTGTTCGAAAAAGAACAGCGCTGGGTGTATCGCTTGGGGACTAACATCAATGGCCTTAACGACGACATCCCGTGGAATACTGTCCTATCATGAACTTTTAGGCTGAGCTTCCAATATCATTGTTATGAAATCCAATAACTGTGCCCAACACCTATATGCATATGCTTTCTCTGTTTTTCCCTGATGCAAAAATCCTGAATTCTATTGATACCTGATCCTTGCCCTTTTACCTTGTGGAAATAAACATAATCGTGAATAAACCTGCTGAGGCAATTCAACAGTTACTCAGTACACATAATGCCACCAACTTGCACTGAACACCCAGTGCCTCGTGATACTTTTTCTTATGTACCTGGTAAATGCAGGAGGATTCCCTCATTTTTAAACTCTCGCTATAACTTTAGCCTAGAATGATTAATGCCAACCGGCATAAACATCCCTGGCCGGCTAGCGATAGGCTCCCGTTTCCAAGCCTCGACTTGGAAACGGACTGCGCCCCGTCCACATGGGCGTGTGCGCTCCAAGCCTCGTTCCGAGCGAGACACGCCCACCCGGAACAACGCGCTGGAACACAACAAACGCATTTATACTCACTCGCCGGCCCCGCTCTTCATCGTCGGGGTCCGGTTCCGAGGAACTCTGAAGGTTCAGAGCGGGCTGTGAGCGCTGAGGGCGTGAGTGTACTTTACCGACAGGACTGGTATCCCGATTTTCACGAGCTAAGTACCGGAATGCCTTGAAAGCAATGTCATTTAACTCCTTTTCTTTTCAGGATGTGCCAGGTGCGCTCCAACCCTCCTCCCGAGACCCATGGTGCAAGTAGCGCCCTGTTTTAAAGTGAGATATCACCCATAATTACCATCTTAGGGGGGTCACAGACCTCTTGGTCAATTGATCCCTCCTATAAGGAGAATCCATATCATGTTTTTATCCCCACATCTACAACTGTAGTTTTAATTAAACACTTCTAGCACTTCACTTCCCAGAGTTTAACGCTAGCATCCCCAAAGGGCTACTTGGATGGTGCTAAAAATAGCGTTTACTGTGGGCACACCAATGTTTGCCACCATCTATGGAGCACTATGACAATTCGCAATGGCGTATATTAATTATATGTATGTCTATGTGTGTTTGTCTGTCTATTTTCACTCCACAGGTGCTGAGATACCCCTGATTTGGGTTTTTTTTCTTTAGAATTGAGCTTCCTGCTCTTCTAATTTTAAGCACTTTTTCACCTTTTCTTTTTTCCCTTTCACGCCCCCAGGTTAGGGTGGACTATTAGAGTGTTCATACCGCTGGGGTATAGTCCTGAAGAATGCCTTGGTAAATTTATACCACTAGTATGGCAGAAACATGTTGACTGACTGATTAATTTTGTGGTATTTAGCTGAATTTAACCAAACCCTAAAAACCTTGGCATGTAAATTCAGACACATATATACCACTTACCTGTGTCTTAGGGATCACTCATTAAAAACTTTTTTTGATACCCTCTTAGGCACTTTTAATTATATATTTTTTCACTCACATCACGCCCTCCTCACACAACCAGCTCCGCAGTCTTTCTGGCGTCGCAGCACACCAAAGAGGCACTCGGCCTCTTTGGTGGGGACCGATGATGAAGCATGACACTGACTAGGTCGGTGTGTGAGGGCCTTCCTACTCAAATTGAGTGAGTGTGTGACTCTTCCAAAATTTGCTCCAATTTTGTGGCAGTCCTAAGACTGACCAGACCTCTCTTTTTTTGTTGAAGTGGATGGACAATAACCTCAAGACTGCTTTATTGATGTGATACAAAAAGGGGGAGATATGTAGTGTTGGCGTTTCAGCGTTCGCGCTACGTCATCACGTGGCGTGAACGCGGCGCCCAATTTGGGTCGCCCGCGAAGGGCGCCAGTTTGGGCGCCGGAGCGGAGCTGAGTGGAAGCAGCTCTGCGCTCTCTGTGGAATGAGAATTATATACATAAATAAACCCCCCAGTTTATTATACACAGTGTCCTGTCATCATTGGAGGTACTACACGTCTACAGCATCTAGCTACTGCGTTCACACTGACAGCAAGGGACACAACATCTACGAGGTAGGTGTTGCGCTCTATAAATGCCAATATTATTATTATTAAATGTTGGCAGATATGCAACTGGTTGATAGGTACGCAATTTTTTTTAATGGGTGTTCATAAGAGAGTCTATTATGACAGAACATGAACAACGTGGCGATTACATACAAGAAACATTTTTTTTGATAACTGTATGGATTTTAATTAATACAAATTTTGCAATAAAAACATGGCAAGCTTTTCACACCGTAAGTAGTACACAGTAGCGATAAATAACACAGGGGGAAGAAGCCCCCTCATAGAAACATTTCAAAGACTGAAAATCACTTTAACTATTTCTATGGAAGGATAAAGATTACAGAGCTTGTTTGCCTAGCATCATGGCGTCGATTACAAGTACATTCTTTTGGAGAGGTTAGCGTTCTAGCGCAACCCAAAACGGTGGTTTCAACGTTAGGCGCGGCAGGAAGTGGGTCTGGTACTCTTTACTAATGCTCGCGAAGGGAGTGTTTTGAAGTCACTTCATGCAACGGCTGTGGCTTCCGATAGCTCGGTAGTGGGGCGTGGCTTAAACGGAAAAGGGGTTGGGCCTCATATTCAATGAACAATTTACATTCATGTAGTAAGGAAGTCTGGAGTCTGTACGGATGACCCTAAGAAACCATACTTCTTACAGTACAGCAGTGATGTTAGTAAGAGTTTGGTTTAGTCCGGTGCAATATTGTAGTAGTGTCTTGTCTTCAACAGTCTTCTTCGTGGGGGCGGGGCTGGTCGGTGCGCGCGACCTTTCGGTGGGCGTGGCAGGCGGCAGGGCTCGCGCACCGGCTGACAGCAGCTGAAGCCGCGCGTGCGCAGTGCATGCTGTAATTGTGAGCCGGCTGATAGTCGGTGGAGCTGTGGCCGAGCTCCAGGGGGTGGCAACAGGGACCCAAGGGGACAAACGGCGAGAGGAAAGGGCCGCCCCCGGATGATGCCCTGTCGCACATAGCCACATGGCTCTGGTCACCGTGCAGAGGTCGCCTACCCCCAGCACCACCTCCAGCCCCTGCGTGTCGGTGAGTCTGATGGTAGTACGCATGCGTCGAGCTGTCACATACTGATCCATAGAGACATGCAAGGAGATACCTCTGCAATATAATGATCCTTGATTCATCTGTTTAGAATGGAGGTTATATGGGAAGCCAGGCTCCCAAATATTGATTCGTTCAAATACTCTCGGTCTCAGTGATCTAGACGCCAAGTCATTTCAATTTGTAGAACCCACGCTATCAATTCTCAGCCCTTCATTGATTTAGGCTTCACTATGTATTGACACACCGATCAACCGGACGCACGTAGACCCCCTTATTCCTACAGGTTGGCATGTCAACCTCCTCTCCCAAATATTTAATCATTAAACTGCTTGGATGACGGAGATCTGCGAAGAGGGGAGCTGCCAGGCATTGACTCAAATATAACTTCCTGTGGTGGACCTGCAGGATAATCGGCAGAGGGACCTGGGAGTACAGAACCTAGCCTCATACTTATCCATAGGCAATTTATAAGCTCTTTGTGCCAGATGGGTAGGTTAGGGGTGTGTGAAACCCATGGCTGTGAATGCTGTTTGTCTGTAGAGATATACCAGAATCGTTGCCTCATGTAATATGGTAATGCTCGCTAAGAAAAGGATTAGTGAAAAATGTGCATGTTTTAGTTACATCGAGATTAAAGAGAAGCTGTCCCAGGGATTAAACTGTTTTTGTACTCAGTAATCTGAATATCTGCACACAAAAGGTAATTGTTAATTACAATAATCCAATATTTAAAATTAAGTAAATTACACTATTAATACTGGTTGTTTTAGTCAACATGTAAAGGTCTTTAGGTTAGCTTATTACAGTTTTTAAATCATTTTATTGGAATATATTAGCCACAGGTGGGATGTTAGAATTTGGTACCATGGCGTAATTTATATTGGATTGTGGTTGAGCGCAGGGCCATAATATGTATTATACCAGGGCTTAGGTTATATCAGGGTTTGAACCCAGCAAGGCTGTGATTTTATCACCTTTCTGCAAAGCTATTTACAGGGTTTAGACAGGAATTAATAGCTCCAAGGTTGGATTGCCTCGTGAGTCTGTCTTCTCCCACAAACAAACATTCTGAAAGGTATTCAACTAACTCTTCACCAAACTCTTCCACACTGGAAACATTCGGAATGTATTCCTGTCAAGGATAAGAGTAAAATCTTTTCCAAAATAGCCAAAAGGTTGGTCTAGGGAAAATAAATGTTGCATTGCCTTAGCAGATTTTCGCCTTAGCAGATATGTGAATATGGGAATGGCAAAAGTTACTGGCCTACTACTGTGAATTCCTGAAGGTCGTAAGTCTGCTTCAGTGTAACTACATATACCTCCAAGTGCACTTTTGTGACTTTATGTAAGATTTGAGCCCTTAATTTATTTTCATGTTGCTTATGATGATTTTACACCAATCCTTCATTATTTTAAATATTGGCAACCCCCAATGGTTTGCACTGCAGGATGCCTCCGAGGAATGGTATGTAAACTTGCACAGAATTTAACAAAAATGTTTTCCCCAAGTTGCATATTCTTTTCTGTGTACATTTTATTTTGAACCCAAAAATGGCTACACGTTTCTGTACTGGAGGCTCTGTCAGTGGTGCAAGCTAAGTGCACAACTCACTGCATTTACTTAGGCACTCTCTCTTCAAAAGCTTAAGTATCATATACACCATTTTAAACAACTTATACCCATGGATTCAAATCTTTCTTTTTGTGCTGGGGAGTCCTATAATATGGTACTGTATGGTGGTCAAAGAGTTTGTGCTGCAGAGAGTGGGCCTACGTGTCCAGTGGACAAAATAAACATGAACACTTGTTCTCATTGACCCCTACCCATATGTTCTGGGCCTCAGTGATAGGCATTCATGACCACTGAGCTCAACACCTGTCCTGGTCGGACTGAATCTGATTTACCTTTAAAGGTTTGATTGGATTGGCAAGGGTTTGGTTGGTTCTTGGATTATATCGCTTGTGTATGATATGCTGTTACTTATCTTGTCTGGGTCTGTTTGGATCTGATTTGCATCTCCAGGGTCAGATTGGATCTGATCTACTTTTAGTGGGTTTTGATTGGATAAGATTCAGATCAGATATGATCCAGGCTATCGGTGTCTCTCTCTAACATCTCTAGTATGCAGGGGGTTACTTTGGGTGTGATGGAACTGGCTAGTGTCACCTACGATCCGATTCAGTTTTTCCTGATTTCAGGGATTGGTTACATAATCAGGGGGGGAAAAGTTAGGGCCTCGGGACGGATAGTATTTCTGTTTAATAACTCTTTTTAAATTTATTTTTTTTAAATCAATTTGTTCTATGTAGTATGATTACAAACTGGATTATCTGGCACTTTTTTGCACATTAAAAGAATCTAAACTTCCAGCCTGCCTGGGACTCATTACATTTTCTCGATTGTGAAGTAAAACCTCTATTTTCATGGTACGGTATGATATTTGCACTGCTTTTCTATACAGGGAATGCGTATCACCTTGTGCTTTTGGTCTTAGAGCCAAATCACTGTTGCATCCAATTGATTGCTACAGATTTGAAAACACATTTCTGTATATATCCTCCAGAGTTGACGTGTATTTATGTGCTGCTATTTCTATCCTGGGCTGTGCATGGTTTGCTGCCTCCCATTCCCGCGCATAGGTAATAAGATCCAGTGATTCCAAGCTGAGCTTCTCTAATGGTTATTGTTGTGTGTGCCTCAGCGGGGAGAGCAGCCCTCCCTTCTCCTGCCCATTGACTCCCTAGCTTTGAACAGTTTGATTGGTGCGTGCATGTGCTTGCTATTGATGCCTTGCAGTGGAGGACCATAGGTCCTGTGATTGCTGTCCATCTGCTGTGTCTGCTGTGGGCCGGCTGGCTAGTTCCCCACGGGGTTGTTGCCATTCGCCCCGCTTGCACGAGGACTAATTGAGCGAACACGCTCTGAAGAGAAAGAAAAGGCCGCCTGCCGCTGTCCCGACTTTGAACTGTATGCTAATTTTAGGTGTTTCGCGCTCTGTTAGTAAGCTGCACGACTCGGGATTTTCACACCACCCTTATTGGGCGTGCCATGCATTGTATCTTAATTGGTTTTATATAGCGCTTACTACCCCTGATGTGGCAATTGATGCGCTTTACGCCAGGCCGCAGGTTGCTACGAAACACAAGGGTAGCGTAGAATCCATGGTTATTGGTACTAGTCTTTTGCACTAATTGAAACCGTTCATTCATGTATTTGCCATAGTGTCTTCTTTGTGGTAGAATACATTGATCGGGTCAGATGTGATCGTTAGCGCTGGCTGTGTGAGTTCGAGCAAATGCAGGTATGCCAAAGGATTACCATTGCTATTTCACTTTTTTTAAATATAAATTAAGCATACAGCCGTTGGCTGGGTATCCAAGGGCAAAGAAGGACCTTAGCACATACACTGGTAACGTGCCCTGTTAGCCCATCCACATATCTCAATGTGTAAATGTAAATGTACATGTATTTATATAGCGCAAACCACCCACATCGCAGGCATCTAAGCGCTTGCTTAGGGAACCCGTCCTGGTATTCCCCTGTGAGATAACCCCGGCAGGGTATCCACAAGGTGAAAGCCAGGCATCCCGCCGCGAGGGGCCGTTGTGGAGGTTAAGCAAGCTATTGCCCAGAGTCGCAGAGTGTGAACCCGTGAGTTGAGTAGGCACCGGAGCGAGAATTATCGAGTCCGTGGAATTATTGAGCCCAAGCCCGTCGAGGCGGGGAATTGAACCCTGGTCCAGGGCCGATCTCAGCTTCCGGGTCTGCCGCCTCTAACCCCTGAGCCACACTTCTCCACGTGTACCAGTGAGGAGGTTCTATTTCCAAAGAATACTTTATTGTTTCGAATTAATTTGACTTACCATTTGCCAATCGTTTGGATTGGCCCTAGGTTCACACTTTCTCAGTCCATTAGTAGTACTCTCGAATTCATATTTTGTTTTATGAGTGGTTGTGTTCTGTTCACTTTTGATAGATATTTACAACTCCTAAGAAGGGCTCTGTTCTTAGCAGTTACAAAGCTGATTATTTGTGTATTTCAAAGCCAGGTGAGTTTGGCTGGGTTTAAGAGTGTTTTGGATTTTCATTCGCATATGGCTATAAGGTTGTTGTGTGCATTGAAGTACTGTTATTCACACGTGACCAGCTATAAGGGTGTTTTGGATCGAAGTACTGTTATTCACATATGACCTGCTGTAAAGGTGTTTTGGGTTGAAGTACCTTTATTCACATGTGACCGGCTTTAAAGGGTGTTTTGGATTGAAGTACTGTTATTTACATATGACCGGCTGTAAGTGTTCTTTGGGTTGAAGTACTGTTATTCGTATGTGACTAGCTATAATGATGTTTCGTGCATTAAAGAACTGTTATTCACATACGACCAGCTGTAAGAGAATTTTGGATTGAAGTCCTGTTATTCACATGAGACTGGCTGTAAGGGTTTTTTGGGGTGAACTGCTATTGACATATGACCAGCTGTAAGGGTGTTTTGCGGTGAAGAAATGTTATTTGCATGTAACCGGCTTTACGGGTGGCTTGGATTGATGTATGTATGTATGTGTTCTTATATAGCGCTCGACTTACCCTTGGGCATCTCGGCGCTTGCATTGGGAACCCGTCCTGGCTTTTCCCTGTGAGATAACCCGTACTGGGCATCCCCAAGGTGAAAGCCAGGCATCCCGCCGCGGGGGGGCCCGTAGTGGAGATTAAGCAAGCTATTGCCCAGAGTTGCAGAGTGTGAACCTGTGATTCGAGTAGGCACCGAAGTGAGAATTATCGAGTCCGTGGACACTTGGGCTCAGACCCTGCCGCGTCGGGAATTGAACCCTGGTCCCGGGTCTGACCCCTGCTTCAGGGTATGCCTCCTCTAACCAGTGAGCCACACTTCTCCACTTTGATGTAATCTTATTTGCAAGTGACCGTCTGTAAGGTTGTTTTGCGCATAGAAGTACTATTACTCACATGTGACGTGCTGTCAGGGTGTTTTGGGGTGAAGAACTGTTATTCACATATGACTGACTGTAAAGGTGTTTTGATTTGAATCACTGTTATTCACATATGACTGGGTGTTTTGTATTGAAGTACTGTATTTGTGTCATTTATAGGCATGGATGTGCTTCAGTATGTAAAATGAAGATTTAAGAAAGACAAAAAAACAAGCGTTGGTAATGCCAGTCATTTTGGATGGTCTGTAATGGCAAGTTTTTAATGTAGCTTCTCAAACAAAGGCACGCACCAAGGCCAGCCGCAGAACAAACTTCTGTAACATCTGTAGCCACGTTACAGTGCGGGTAGCCGTCATGCACATTTCCTCACATAGACTCTCCCTTGTGCCTGCAGTTTCTGGTGTACACAGGAGACAGAGATAGTTGTGCAGATAGACGTTTGTGTTTTGCCACTGTCCCTTACAATTACTTCCTGAGTTCTGGGCAATCATAGCAGAAGTGTTCGGGACCTTGACCTTTAAGGGTTGAGGTATAAGATTGAATAATACACTGGAAAGATGTGGGTGGGTATAAATGAGCAGGCAGTAAGTGGGGAAGGAAGTAGTAGAGGACATTCAGGTGGAGGAAGCAAATAGGATAGCGCAGGAGAAAAGGTGTGCATAGTCCAAGCACCATAAGGGCAATAAGGGATAGAGGCTAGAGGACTGGTAGATCGGACAGAGCTACAGCAAGCCCAGTCCATGGCTGCACTGTGCCCAGGGCCGACCTTTGCATGTACAAGCTGGGCTCACACTCAGGGCGCAGACGTTTCGAGGAGTGCAGCAGTCTTCTTCCGGTGTGTTTCCAAATAAGTCTATTTAAACTCTGTTCCCGAGGCTGCTGGTGCCTGTGTCATCATTTTGACTGCTTTTCTTCTCATCACTCTTTTCTCTTGCTCTCTTCATCTTTCGTCTACCCCTTCTATTTTTTCTAACACACAGATGGTTAAGGAGGACGAATGGAAGGAGCTACACATTTGGTTTCCCCCATGGTGCTCTTTGCGCAGAGGCTGGCTCTAACTATGCCTGTATGTTGGCTGTGTGTGAGAGATGCTCTCTGCGTTATTTCCGGCTAGAGAAATGAAAACGGTGCAAGGACTACAATGATAATAACAGAAGCGTTTTACATGTTATCTAATATGGAAGTGCCTCGAGCATTGGAGTTATCAATGTGTCTTGACTGCACTGAATAAATGCTGCACTGTCCACGCATTTTAAATGATGGACTCCTTTGGGAATGTAATGATATGTTATGAATCAAGATACTTCTTTCCAGGTTGTCCATCACAGGAATGATACACATAAATAGTGTTTCCATAGTGGGACTTTAAGCTAAAATGTTTAAAGAAATGTAAACTGACATTTTAGCGGAATCGACTGTGCAGAGTAAAGAGGGTTTAAACAGGTGCATTTATAAGTCCCTTCTGAAAAATAGTAAAGTTAAGAGCAGTCTTACAATTACTTGTTATGCCTTGTATCGTTTAGGAACGCATCATTAGAGTGTCACTCTTAAAATAACCAAGAAGGTGTGGGATTTGCTTCTCACATAGTGTGTGCCACTACGATACTCAGTTTGTTTTGACGGTATGCAAGGTGCCGGGTTATCTAGCTTTGTAGTGTATCTGGCAGGAGTCACTGAAGATAATTATTGGTATTATGTGATTACTGTTTTTGTCTTCCGTTCCTAATCTCACAGCTTTGCCAAAGATTGCCTTTAATGTGAGAACTGCATTTCCAGTTTGTAAAGACAAGACCAGAGCTTTTTACAGCTAGTTTGAAGTATTCATTGAGAATCATGGCTTCGACTTTCTTCAGAAGGTGTAGTTGATACTGTGCTAGTTTGGTCAGTTCAGTTCAGTTCAAAATCTTTTATTCGGTTAACATTTTGATAACCATAAAAAGTGTGTCATACAAATTGAATACATTCAGGTAAAATCACATTATTACATTACCAGATAAAAACATGAGAGCATAAAAAGATTATATTTTAAATCTATATACAAGAATTAGTTCAGGTAAACATGTGTTTAGTTGGACATTATCCCATACTCTTACGGATTGTTAAACATGATTTCAAAAACAGCGCTACATTCTTTGCGACATACTGTGAGTCTAGCTGCTGAAGTGCTAAAAGTGCCGGACGACAGGTCCTCAGCCCCATTTGGCGCAACAAAGGAATAAGCCAACGTTTGCGTGGTTGATCGTAGTGGCGACAAAACAGGACAACATGAATAGTTGTTTGGGGGGAGACTTGGTCGCACGGACATTTAGCTAAATCGTGGGACCAATTTAATACTGTTGGGAAGGTAACAAGACGGAAAAACAGATTAAAACGAAACCTGGTTAATAGGAATTTTTCATGATTTGATAAATAAAATGTAAGATAAGGCTGAATGCCAGGGGAGACCTGGACCATCAATACTTGAGCATTCATTTGCTTATCTACTTCACCTACAAGACGCAGTTCTCTTAGATGGTTGAGACAGTGATTTTTCAAGGATTTTCTACTTATCTCGAGTAGGGAAGATGGCTCAGTAAAATAGTGAGTGAGGTTCAGGTCTTTCAGAAAGTTGTCAACATACGTTAGCCATGGAATTCTTTTCCAGGACATCATTTGTAAACAGTCAGAGATCAGGGCACGTGTTAAATGGCATTGTGGCTTAGTCCAGATACGGTGCCATAGGAGGATTGGTTGACATTTGATGTAATCCGAAAGGTAGTCAATACCGAGCTCGATATGGCAACCGTATGTAGGGGCGCTCTGTGGGAGTGCCAGGAGATATTTAGTAAAGCCATTTTGAATTTTTTGCAATTCTGTAGTGTTTACGTAACCCAGACACCTGAACCATATGTTGCAATACTATGGCATTTAGCTTGGTATATTTTGAGCAACTCGGAAGGGGCTGGTTTGCCCAATTTTCTAGAAAAAGAAACGAGCGCCGAGGTCGCTCACTGGTAGAGCAGCTTCCTGCTTACCATCGACCTTTTCCAGGTTAATTGTTCATCAATTAAAATGCCTAAGTAAGGATATTCCTTGGTTCGTTCCAATTTGGTTTGGTCGATAAAAAGATGTTTGGAACTTTTTACTTTCGGACCCGTAGTCATGACAAAAGTCTTGCTTTTATTCACTTTTAGCCCCAATGAAAGCATGTATTTACAGTATTTGTCCAATTGTTTTTGCAGCTGTACTAAGGTTCTAGCAAGTATAACAGAATCATCAGCATAGAGTAATGCTGGAATAGGGCGATGGTTGATGGTTGGTAAGTCCTGGCACCCTTCTAACATGGCTGCTTCCAGCCCGTTAGTATATAAGTTAAACAGGAAGGGAGCCAGGACACAGCCCTGTCTAACTCCTCGCGTTATGGGGAATGTGGGTGATAATTCTCCACCTATCCCGTACCTTACGCAGGCAGAGGCGTCGGAATACAGCTCCCGCAGGAACTTGATAAGTGGAGGATAAACGCCCAACTCTTCCAGGATAGACCACAACCTGGCATGTATCACACAATCAAACGCCGCGCTAAGGTCGACGTAGACCAGGTATAAATTGCCCCGTTTTACTCCCGCATACTTTCCTATTAAAAGGGTTAAATTTAAGGCCTGTTCAACAGTGCCCAGTCCCTCCCGAAAACCATATTGAAGGTCGGTAATAATGTTCTTCTCTGTCGCCCAGTCCTCGAGACGTTCCAGGACTAGGCGACCCGCGACCTTCCCTAAGGAATCCAAGAGGGAGATGGGCCTGTAGCAGGCTGGGTTATTTCTATCACCCTTTTTGAAAATTGGGAGGAGTATGGAGGAGGACCAAGATTCCAATAGGCCGATTTTTGAGACTGCCGCCATTACCTGGGTGATGATTGGTGACCATAAGTCAATGTTGGTGACGAAAATGTCAAGGGGAACCCCATCAAGGCCGGGAGCCTTACCAGTTTTTGAGGAAGATAAAGCATGAACGATCTCACCTAAGGAAAAATGGAGATTTATTGGATATACCTCCATTTTGATGGAATCAGGAGACGATACGGCCTGTGGTGCGCAGGCCGAGGGGGAATCACTAAAGATCTTTGAAAAGTGAGTCACCCACTCGTCCGCAGTCACGGCCACATCCAGATGCTGATGGGAATTAACGTCAGCCAGGAAGGGAGATTTAACTACCTGCCAAAACTGGGAGCTGTCCTTACTATGACAGCTCTCATGGAGTTGGGCTCACAGTTTTTTCTTATGGTCTTTTTTACAGTTAATTTGGGCCTGTTTATACTCAGATCTAAGTTTGGCTACTTCGTTTTTATCTCTAACTGGGTTATGCAACGCCTTTTTTAGGGCGGATAACGCCTTACGACATTCAGGGTTAAACCACCTTGACGCAGGCTGATTGCCCGCTTTGTGATGGCGGAGTAGTTCGGCCTGGATAAGTTTTAGAATCTCCCTGAAGCTAGATATAATTTGCTCGGGGGTAGAATCTTCCGATAAACAGATGTTTATCCATGGAAGAGCCTCTGATATAACCTTGTTCGTAGTTATTATAGGGTCTATCTTTGACCATTTCACAGAGAAACCGTTGGTTCTCTCCATGGTCAGGGATTTCTGTGACAATAAACTCTTCCTGATAGGATCAGGTTCATTCAAGGTTAACTTAAGGGTGATACTATTGGGGAAATGATCGCTTGAAATTACTGAACCTGTTGTGAACTGAATAAGTTTGCCCTTTAAAAAATAAGAACACAAAATAAAATCTATAATACTAGAACAACCCCTGCAGTGGAAAGTGGGTTTAAATACCGCGGGAGGATCTGCGAGTTTGTTAGCGTACGCCAATTCTAAAGACGCAAGACTGTCATTAAGAGAATCACCTACGTGGGAGTGGGTGAAGTGTGTCAATGGGCAGTCATCTTCATTATTAAGGCCACATATGCCTTTTTTATAATTAACACACAGTGGGATGTTAAAATCCCCTCCCCATAGTAAGTTGAAAGCGGGTGATGGTTGTTTAGAGTGTTGTTCATTTATAGACAGTGAAATTGCAGAAACTGTTTTCACGCAGTCTACTGGGGATAAATTATTATAAAAGTTAACAATACAGTATGACATACAATTATTAAAAGTAACCATTAATATTTGGTAGTTCGAAGTGGTATGGAGAATGTTAATATTATTTACTGCCAAGTTGTTAGAAATGTATACTGCTAAACCTCCCATAGGTCTACCATGAGTGGTAGAACGCGCAGGGGAATGAAATGTTTTGTAACCTTGTATATGTAGTGGGTCTATAACCCAGGTCTCCTGCAGGCAAATTATCTGATGATTAGTTACAAAATCCAGCCACGGTTTTTGTAAAACCTTTGATCGCAGACCTGCTACATTCCAGAATAGTACAGATACTAGCAGGGTCGATGTGGTAATAATATTAAGTTCTGGACTTGGTGGTAAAGACGGGGTGCAAAGGGGGGTTTGATTATCAACTCTAACAAAAGAGGAGTTAGTCTTAGCTCTTTGCTGGGAGTATAATCCTTCTACAACCGATGGAACTATGTTTGGAGATGATGACGCTTGTAAGGGGGGGGGGATTCAGAGGAGATAAGGATCTATGTGGTATGGATATCATAGGGGCTAGTAGATCTAGAAGAGAGGAATTCTTGCCATCCTGGTTGTTGGCCGATGGTGGTCAATCCACCATCTCCAAGCAATCAAATCTGTTAGACGTGGGAACACCCCTCCAATCAAAAGATGGCATAGTGTCTCTGCCTCCTTGACCGGTCCAGTCTGTCCAATCTGGTCTTCTATTCCAGCGTCCTACCTGAGTCCAGTTCCACTCGGGGCCTGTAGCATAGCGTTTGGCAGGAGGGTAGAAAAAGGACAGTCTTTTCGTGCCTATACCTTCTGGGGATGTTTGAGGACCCCAAGAGGAGATGTATTCAACCGTTTGGGGCTCTTCAAAGTTTATTATTACGCAATCTCCAGGTATTGTTTTTGCCTCCTTCCCTACCCAAGGAACCCTACGAACAGATGTAACTTTATTGTTGACATAGGGGGGAAGTGGCCTGTTGGTTGAAAGCCAATGTAGCACCTTGTTTTTTATGGACCATCCTGGTTCTTCTGAGTTTGGGTGCAACTCCGGAACCCCGGTCATTATAACAACAAATGGAGTTGCTTCCGGCGGCAGATGTGCTGGTCGTGCTCCATTCCGCCTGGCATTATAAGCAGCATTTTTGCTTGCTGGTGTTTTTGTGGGGTTTATTGCATGTGGCAGGGTACTGGTACTGATAGAAACAGGTAACAAAGGCGGTGCTGGGAGAGATGGTGTGACAGGGCCCTTTTTTGCAGCTGTAGTTGTAAGTGCTGGGTGCACAGTTGTACTGAACGATTGTTGATGGACAGTGGCTGTGGTAGTCACAGTTTTGGAAGTCTGAGGTTTTTGATGGGTTATCTTTGCCCCAACTTTATTAACTTTTGGATTGGGGGTGTGAACCACAGGAGGGGGAAAGGTGGGAATTGGGGGCTTCTTAGTTTTTAATTCGGATGCTAAAATTGCTAATGCTTTTTCGATTTTTGACAGGGATAACTCAATAGGTTTTATATATAATTTGATCAGTGCTTCTAGTGAAGCCAGTGTTTGAGTGTCATGGGTACAAGGGTCCCGCCCGCTTCCCACATTACCATTGGGGACATCTGGTGTAAGATTAATAATGTCAGACATTATAGGACTGGCCAGTTGCTGGGGAAGCAATGGTTGGCTTATGCCTTGATCAGGAAAAGAGGGCTGGGCAGTAAGTTGTATCAGAGATCCCTGCCCATTCAAGGAATTGTTTTTCTGTGGTGATTTCTTTTTCCCTTTTCTCCCTTTTCTAGTTTTCGGGATGGCTCCTTCCCTCTGACCCCTAGTATTGGAGGTGTGAGAATCCTCCTCGGTTGGGTTAGAGAATAGAACTGGGGTTCTCTCAATTGATAAGGGTGATTGAAGTGTGGGGGAGTGTGAGATACGGGTAGCTGAAAGATCTATAGACACCGACAAGTCTACAATGCCATGAACCAAGTGGTTCTCTAATAGTGCGTCTTGATCTAAGTTGCGCAATGGGGTTTTGGCCGCTGCCAATAGGCCCAGAGAGGAACGTTTGGCTGCGGCCAAATCTTGGGAAACCCTCCTTTCTAACAAGAGGGCGCCTTGATTGATGGCATCATTAGCCCTTGCAATAAACTGATCAATTGGGCCTATTCTCTGTACTGCAAGTGATGGTTTAGTGCTTCTAGTAGTTCTAGGAGACATACTTACAAAGAGATATAAGCACAATACAATAGACTGTTATGAGACACCGAGGCACGAAAGTAAATGGGGGATAATATGTCACATGGATTGAGGGTTTATAACAAAGTCAAATAGGGTGGCCCAGTCCAGTCTTACCCGGTCTTGAACGGGCTTAAACGGGCCCGCCTTTGGCCCGGGCTTCGCCCGGCGTCCCGCTCGCGTCCCGCGAGACGGGGGTGACAGTTAATTTAAGCGCCTCCTGGCGCGCAAATGACGCGGATTGCGCCGCAAAGAATGCTGGGAAAGGTAGTTTTCAAGGCCCAGCACCGCGCTCTGCTCGGCGGCCAGACCCCGAGGTGGAGCAGGAGTCAGGCGGCGGGAGGCGGGTGGGCGAGGGCGCTGGGTTTTGTGGATTAACTTGTCCTCAAAGCAGCGAAGGGTCTTGGAAGTAGCAGTTCACTTGAAAGACAGTTCCCCCCCTCGACCGGGGTGACAGTTAATTTAAGCGCCTCCTGGCGCGCAAATGACGCGGATTGCGCCGCAAAGAATGCTGGGAAAGGTAGTTTTCAAGGCCCAGCACCGTGCTCCGCTCGGCGGCCAGACTCCGAGGTGGAGCAGGAGTCAGGCGGCGGGAGGCGGGTGGGCGAGGGCGCTGGGTTTTGTGGATTAACTTGTCCTCAAAGCAGCGAAGGGTCTTGGAAGTAGCAATTCACTTGAAAGACAGTCCCCCCCCCCTCGACCGGGGTGACAGTTAATTTAAGCGCCTCCTGGCGCGCAAATGACGCGGATTGCGCCGCAAAGAATGCTGGGAAAGGTAGTTTTCAAGGCCCAGCACCGCGCTCCGCTCGGCGGCCAGACCCCGAGGTGGGGCAGGAGTCAGGCGGCGGGAGGCGGGTGGGCGAGGGCGCTGGGTTTTGTGGATTAACTTGTCCTCAAAGCAGCGAAGGGTCTTGGAAGTACCAGTTCACTTGAAAGACAGTTCAATTTAGTGACAAGACACTTGCTTCCCTACTCAGCCCTTTCACATCTCCCCTTGATTTCCTACCTACACAGCCTCAGTTGCTAGATTTCAGTTACTGAATAGTCGAAAAAATGTGTCTATACGTTTCCGTCTATACCAGGGGTACTCATAGTACGGCCCGCGGGCCAGTGGCGGCCCGGCAAGCCTTTCCTGGCGGCCCGCGGACCCCCGAGACATCATACCTGTGTTTAACATTTTTTTTGTAAGTGTCTGCAGCAGCGCGAGAGACTGCTGCTCTGTGGGAGCTGCCGGCCGGGCGATCCAAGCAATGGCCAGAGTAAAGCTGCAGGGGCCTAAGAAGAGGTGAAATACAAAGGCCACATTAACATGCAAATGGCCTGTTAAGTGCTCGGGTGCGGCTGTGAGTTGTGTGCGCCCCGGCTGGCACACAGGCAGGGTGAGATGACAGAGGGTCACAGAGGGAGTGGGAGGGAAAGGGAGGGGGAGGGGGACGGAGAGGGAGTGAGAGGGAGAGAGGGAGTGAGAGGGAGAGAGGAAGTGAGAGGGAGAGAGGAAGTGAGAGGGAGGGAGTGAGTGAGGGAGTGAGAGGGAGGGAGTGAGAGGGAGGAGTGAGTGAGTGAGAGGGAGGGAGGGAGTAAGTGAGTGAGAGGGAGGGGGAGGGAGTGAGAGGGAAGGAGTGGGAGGGATGGAGTGGGAGGGATGGAGTGTGAGGGATGGAGTGTGAGGGATGGAGTGTGAGGGATGGAGTGTGAGGGATGGAGTGTGAGGGATGGAGTGTGAGGGATGGAGTGTGAGGGATGGAGTGTGAGGGATGGAGTGTGAGGGATGGAGTGTGAGGGATGGAGTGTGAGGGATGGAGTGTGAGGGATGGAGTGTGAGGGATGGAGTGTGAGGGATGGAGTGTGAGGGATGGAGTGTGAGGGATGGAGTGTGAGGGATGGAGTGTGAGGGATGGAGTGTGAGGGATGGAGTGTGAGGGATGGAGTGTGAGGGATGGAGTGTGAGGGATGGAGTGTGAGGGATGGAGTGTGAGGGATGGAGGATGGAGGGGTGTGAGGGATGGAGTGTGAGGGATGGAGTGTGAGGGGATGGGGAGGAGTGTGAGGGATGGAGTGTGAGGGATGGAGTGTGAGGGATGGAGTGTGAGGGTGGAGTGTGAGGGATGGAGGTGGTTTGGAGTGGGTGGAGGATGGGGTGGAGGGGTGGGTGGGAGGGAGGAGGGTGGGGAGGGAGGGAGTGTGGGAGGGGAGAGGGGTGGGAGGGTGGGAGGGGTGGTGGTTGGTGTGGTGAGAGGGTGTGGTGGTGGGGGTGTGTGGTGGTGGTGTGAGTGGGTGTGTGTGGTGGTGGTGAGTGGTTGGTGGTGAGTGAGTGTGTGGTGTTGTGTGTGTGTGGTGTGGTGTGTGTGAGTGAGGGAGTATTATTATTATTAGTGTAGATAGATAGAAATAGATAGATAGAAGAGAGATAGAGAGAGAAGAGATAGATAGATAGAGAAAGAGATAGGATAGATAGAGAAGAGATAGATAGATAGAAAGAGATAGATAGAAAGAGATATA